>NC_140595.1:546983261-549383261 GCF_964204655.1 Triturus cristatus
AGTTAGAAAAATTATTACTAATTTTGATAGTTATTAACAATCCAATTCAATTGTGAATTTAGATTTTTTATTAATATTAAGAAACAGTAACTTTTAGAAAGTTATCTTTGCTTTGACAGAATCTCCCTGGAGTCTCTTTTTGCATCAATTCTGGTGCTTCCTCCGGCGTTTACATGACCTGAATAAGGTGTGAATGAGGTGTGTAATGCCTCCCAGGGGCTACACAATAGGTCACTGTGACTGACAGGTTGAACTGAATGGCCAGGGATGACTCACTGAGCTCAGCAGAAGGGTGGGGGCTGTGAGCATCAGTTTTGGCATTATAGTGCCAAATCCTGCTTGAGTTTCAAGTCCTTCTAGGCGAGTCTGCTAAGTGTACATATAACATTTTGGGGTGCACTTGAAAGGAAGGAAACAGGATGCCAGGACATTTCTTGTGTATCCAATGTCTGGTTGCCAGAAAATCCAGCATTTGCCCTAACAGACGTCTGGGATTATTGTGGGTACAGTGGCTGCTTCAAACTGGATTTTAGTGTTAGATGTGGGAGGACAATAGGAATGCCAATGAACATTCCCCAAACACACCCAGCCCCCAGAGCCCATGTTTAATGCGGCCAAAGAATTTAGCTACCTTGCAAATACCCAAAGTAGGTAGGGTGGGACTCTGAAATTTTTATCCCACTAGTTAGAACATGCCCAGGAGTCATTCCCAGCTACTAGCTTGTGCCAGGCATAAATGTTGCACCTCCTGGCACCCACTTCAGAAGACCGCTGGACCTGAAGAACACCAGATGATGACTAGACCTACTACAGGGATATAACAAGCTACAAGAGACCTTTCCTGCAACTGCCAAGCTGACCAGTGACAACTGAACTTGGACTGCCCATGCTGTTGGCCTCTGCCTGACCCCCCTGTGAGTTTCTAAGTGCCTTTCCCGAGGTCCTGTGGGGCTTAAGAAGTGTGCTGCTGTAGTGGACTGGGACCTAAAGGATTAAGTTAGAAGGTTAAATCTTTGGTCAGGATAAACCTGGTTTCATGGAGCCGACTCATGCTCCTTCACGATCAGTCTCAAATTATGCCTTGATCCTGGTATACCGTGACAATGGACCATCATTGGCACTTTGTGCTTCTTGACGGTATTCCTACTTAAAACTTTAAAAATTCATAGCTCTGGTTCCACTTATTGCATTTTTGTCATGAAGTTGTCATTTTATTTATTAAACTTCAATCTATTTTTAGAATTTAGTTTGGGATTCTTATTGTTTTGCATTTTGACTTTATTATTGTTTTGGTACTACATAAATACTTTGCACATTGTCCCTTAGTTAAGCTTGCTTGCTCTGCACCATAACGACCAGGGAGTTGAGCTCAAGTTAATTTAGTGACTTTGAGGGTTCACCCTGACAAGGGTTGTGATTCTTCCTTGAGGTGAGAAGTTACCCCTACCCACTTAATAATCCAATCTCTTACAAGATGTAATTTTATTCTTTTGAAAACAGTTTTGATTATATTTTAAAAGGAATGAATGAAGGCTTGATACCTGGCTGCAAGGTGTGTCAGATGGGCCCATAGTAATCTCATTGTTTACAGGCAAAAAAGGGACGATCTTAGAGTGTATTGGTTAAAAAGAAAACAAGTTACTTACCTGTAACTTTGGTTCCCCAGTATTGGTAACTTTCATAGATTCTCATGCTTTGTATCATTCCCCGTCGTCGGAATGGGAGCCTCGGTAACAAAAATATATATATATATATACATATGTATAACCATAGAAACAAAAGAGAAAAATAGGCCTAGGCCTCATCTCATTTTGTAGTATATCACCCTCTTTGTGTAAAAGAGCCCAAACTTTTGCCAGGGCCAATCAGCACAGCCTCACCCTCTGGAACCTTCCTGAGAGAGCTCAGAGCCTCAGATTTTCGTAGCCGTTGTGCCAACAGCCACTACCTTAGTAAACCGGCAGAGCTTTCCCAGGGGAGGTGGGTGGGCGCATGAGAATCTATGAAAGTTACCAATACTGGGGAACCAAAGTTACAGGTAAGTAACTTGTTTTCTTACCCCAGTATTGGAACTTTCATAGATTCTCATGCTTTGTATCAGAATAGCAAGCAGTAGATCACGACAAGCACATTTCGGTAATTACATGGCTTTACAAAATCATCTCAGTGCACATGATAAAACAACCATTACTGAAACCAAATGTGCTTACCAGGATGGAGGGATTGTAGGGAAAGCTCACCTCTCATTGAAAAAGATTCCGGAGGACTGCTTGACCAACCGCAGCGTCAGCTCGTCCCACCGATTCCAGGCAGTAGTGCTTCGTGAAGGTGTGTACACTGCTCCACGTTGCTGCCCTGCAGATGTCCTTAATCGCCACTCCAGCAAAGAGAGCCACTGAAGACGCCATCGCTCTCGTAGAATGCGCCCGGGCCCTTTTATCCAAAGGTTTGCCCGCAGCCTGATGACAGTACTGAATTGCGCTGGAGATCCAGCGGGAAATGCCACTCTTGGCGAGCGGTAACCCCTTCCGTGGTGCACTGTAGGCGATAAACAGTTGAGTAGACTTTCTGAAAGAGCGTGTGCGCTCCAGATAGAATTTCAGGCATCTTTGGACATCCAAAGAATGCAATGTTCGTTCCGCTTGAGTGGAAGGACGCGGAAAAAAGGAGTTCAAAATTAAGGGTTCATTCAAATGAAACTCCGAAGGCACCTTCGGGATGAATTTTGGGTTGGTTCTCAAAATCATGACATCCCTCTTGAACTGTAGAAAAGGCTCCACTATAGAGAGAGCCTGGAGTTCACTAACTCTCCTAGCCGAAGTCAATGCTAGGAGAAGGGCCAGTTTCCAAGATAGGAACTTCAAGTCCGCTTTGTGAATCGGCTCAAAGGGCGCTTTCATCAGTTGAGCCAGTACCAGGTTAAGCTGCCAGATAGGCGGAGGTGGCCGGACCGGAGGATACATCCGAAATAACCCCTTAAGGAACTGCTTAACAATCCTTGCAGACCATAGAGATGGCCTCGATGTCTTCCGTCGAAAGCGGGATAAGGCAGCCAGATGCACCTTGATCGAAGAGTGCACCAGACCTGATTTAGCCAGAGACAGGATGTAGGGCAGAATCTGATGTGGCAGGGATTTGTAAGGATGGAGTTTATTCCTCTGGCACCAAAGGCAAAATCTCTTCCACTTTGCCCTGTAGGTCTTATTAGTGCTTGGTGCCCGTGCCTGAGATAGAACATCCCTGCATTCCTTAGACAGATTCAGATGGCGGAATTCTCTGTGTTCAGGAGCCACGCTGACAAGTGAAGTGACTCCGGATCCGGATGGAGGACTTGCCCCTGATTCCTCGATAACAGAGATGGAATCAGTGGCAAGCGAATCTGGCGATCTTGGGAGAGAAGTAGGAGTTCCGAGTACCAGAACTGCCGCGCCCATGCTGGAGCAATGAGGATCATTTTGCATGGTTCTGCCCTGACCTTCCTGAGGACTCGAGGAATGAGGGGAATCGGAGGAAAGGCGTAGCAAAATGCGCCGAACCAAGCAATCGAAAGGGCATTCCCCAGAGACCCTCGCTGGGGAACCTTGCTTGCGTAAAACCGGCACTTGGCGTTCTCCGGGGTCGCAAAGAGGTCTATGGTCGGAGTACACCATTTCTCGAACACTGCCTCCAGAGTGGCCTGATCCAGCTCCCACTCGTGTGTCACCTTCGTCTGCCGACTTAGAGCATCCGCTGTGATGTTGAGACACCCCGCCAGGTGCCGTGAGAGATGGCAAATTCCCAGATCACCTGAGCTTCTTTGGACAGCGTCCGTGATCTCGTTCCCCCTTGCTTGTTTATATAGTGCATGGCCGTAGTGTTGTCTGTCCGGACCAGCACTGCACGGTTCTGAAGTCTGGGGAGGAACGCCAGCAAGGCTAAGTGAATGGCCCTCAGCTCCAAAAGATTGATGTGGCGCAGTCTGTCTGCTGGACTCCAGTGACCGCTGACCTGAAGCTCCTGGAGGACAGCTCCCCACCCTTCTAGGGAAGCATCCGTGGTCACCACCATAGGAGAAGGAGGGATTCGGAACGTTAATCCTCCTGCGATGTTTTCCTTCACCAGCCACCATTCGCAAGCCGTGCGCATGGCAGGTGTTATCCATACTTTGTCGTTGAACGATCCTTCTGCCTGACGCCACTGTTTGTCCAGCTCCTCCTGTAGAGGACGCATATGTAGCCTGCAATGCAGTATCAAAGGTATGCAGGATGAGATTGATCCGAGCAAGGACTTGTACTGTCGAACCGATACATGTCTCTTGTGCAGTATTAGACGAGCGGAAGCGGCCAGTTTGCCCTGACGCTCCTCTGACGGACGAGCCGTGCATCGTCTCGTGTCCAGAATTGCCCCAAGGAACTTCCGTGACCTGGAGGGTATCAGTTCCGACTTGGACACATTGAGCTGAAGACCCAAATGGGCGAACAATCTTATGCAAGTTGACACAGCCTGAGACGTTGCCCTGAACGACGGAGCCTTGATGAGCCAGTCGTCCAAGTACGGGAACACTTCCAAGGACTGCTTCCTCAGGAAAGCAGCGACTGGTGCCAGCATCTTCGTGAAAATGCGGGGTGCCGACCGAAGGCCAAACGGGAGCACCTTGAACTGGAAATGGCTCTTGCCTACTGTGAAGCGTAGATATCGCCTGTGAGCTGGGTGGATCGGAACATGAAAGTAAGCATCCTCTAAATCCAGGGATGCCAAAAAATCTCCCGGATTGAGCAGCCTTAGAATATCCTGGAGTGTGACCATCCTGAAAGAGAGCTTGATGAGATAGGTGTTGAGCTCCCTGAGGTCTAGTATAGGACGCCATGCCTCCTCCGTCTTCCGAACCAGGAAGAACCTGGAATAAAACCCCTTGCCCCTTTGAGAAAGTGGCACGGGCTCTATCGCCCCCTTGATGAAAAGCTGGTGGGCTTCGAGATGTAATAGTCGGAGATGTTTCGCTGCCCGGGCGTCTGGAGCTCTTGTTGGAGGAAGATCTTGGAACTCCAACGTATGGCCACTCTGAACTATGTTCAAGACCCACCGGTCTGATGTTAAACGCACCCAGCTGTCCAGACAAAAAGATATCCTGCCCCCGACCGGTGTTTGTGGCAGGGGAGGAACAGTAGCCAGAGCCAGGAGGCCGCTATTGCCTCTTGGCGTTGTCTCGTCCCTGACGATTCTGACGTCCTCTCTGGGACTGCCGAGAGAAAGACGCCGACTGTCCTTGGCGCTGGCTTGAATATTGTCCTTTATAGGACTGTCCAGATTGAGAGGAATACTGTCGTTGGTTTCCTCTGTAGTTAGAAAACCCCCGACCACGTGCCCCCTTAAATGGCACTTTGCGGTAGGTCAAAGAGCCTAAGGACTTAGCTGTATCGGTGTCCTTTTTAATGCTTTGGAGGGCGTCATCCACATGCTTTCCAAAAAGCATCTCTCCGTCAAAGGGGAGGTCCAAGATCTTATTCTGGACCTCCTGGCGAAACCAAGTCGCCTTCAACCAGCCTTGGCGGCGCAAGACGGCTGAGCCCGCCAAAGCCCTGAAAGCAGTTGAGGCAATGTCCATCGCACAGTCGATGACTTCCGAAGAGCATCGTTCTCCCTCCATCAGCACCTGTCTGGCTTCGTCTTGACTAGTTTCTGGTAGCTGGTCCAGGAATGGTTCCATATCACACCACATCTGGCGGTCGTATCTGCCCAGAATAGCCAGAGAATTAGCTGCCCGCACCAACAAGCTGGCCATGGTGGAGAATCTTTTACCCACATTGTCCAGTCTTCTGCCTTCTTTATCTGGAGGCGTGGTTAAAGGAGTGGACGGATTCTTAGATTTACTTTGAGCAGCTTGTGAAATAACAGAATCCGGCTTAGGTTGTCCTAGAAGACACGCAGGACTGCCCTCTGGTGCCTTGTATTTCTTCTCCAGCCGGGGAAGAACCGGAATGACGGTTGCTGGATTCTGCATTGTCTTCAGTCCCTCATCCCAGACATGTTCTATAATGGGAATTGATCTTACAGACTTCTTATATTGGGCTTTAAAGTCATATAGGAAGCAGTCGGACTGCTCCGCCGTAAAGGGCAAACCAAACCTCTTGGATGCCCGTTCCATCAAATTATGGAAACCACCAATGTCCACAGGAGGCGATATATTTGTCTCTCGGCCTACAGCATCAGGATCCTGTGTATCATCAGGGTCCCCATCTGGATCCCCTGGATCTGTAAGAGGGATCACCTGTCCCTCGTCGTCTTCGTCCGTATCTCCATCGTCCGCGTCATCATCTGCAGGTTCCGTACCTGGAGGTTGGGGAACCCCCAAGGGCAGCACTGGTGAAATGGACCGAGGTACCTCTCTTGGTAGAGGTGGCAAGTCCATTGGCCTGTCACGTGGCACTTCCAAAGGAGAAGGACGCACTGGAGTGCGATCCGGCAACGTCGGAAAACGAGATCTATAGTCTTGCAGCATCTGTTGCAAATCCGACACCAAAGCCACTGGCAAGGCAATTAGGTCCTGCCTTAGATTGCGGGGGCGTAATCCCTGTTGGTGCCCCTCCTGCCCCTCTGGGCCATAAAACTCCTCCGTATCTGTGTCCTGCTGTTTGACATTCAGGTCTGAAGGGCTGTATGCGTCCCCAAACTGCCCATCCTCCTCATCCTCCTCCGAGTCCTCGAGAAGCATGGATGGTGGCAAAGGCGTGACCCGCCTAGGGGAAGTCATGTCCGGTGTAATCAGTAATCTTTGGGTTGAAAAATCCAAATTTTTCGTCGTCGACGGTCCCGTCGGCGGTCTCGTCGACGGAGTCGATAGCAACGGGACTTCCAATGTCGACGCACTCGACGACGACTGAAAGGCAACTGTCGTCGACGGAGTTGAAATCGTCGTCGACGATGAGGCCGTCGACAGTCCTGTAATCCTCGTCGACGGAGCAGTCGTCGATGGAGCAGTCGTCGATGGAGCAGTCGTCGACGGAGCCTTCTTTTTCGTCGACGGAGTATGTTTCATCGTCGGCGGAGCACCCGTCGACAGTCTCGTCGACGAACTTGTAGTCATCAACATCGACAAACTCGTCGTCATCGTCGTCGTCGACGTGGTCTTCGTCGTCGACATCGCCGTCGAAGACGACGAAGTAGATATTGTCGACGGTCTCGTGGACGACCCCATGGAAATAGGCTTAACTGAGGAGATCGTCGTCGACGTACCTGCTGCCGCCTGCGTCGACGGACGCGGTTTCTTCAGTGGCACCGACTGAGGAGTTTCTGCAGCCTGTTTCTTTACAGGTTTCTCCTTCTGGGACGGAGGGGTAGATGTAGCAACCCCCTTATTGTCCTTAGGGGCTATGTCCACAGTAGCCCGTCCCTGCCTCTCCTTTACACTGTCGTGAGGAGATTTTTTGGGACCAGCCTCCTCAGACCTCTCAGAGATCCCGTGAGGGGCTTTGAGAGGAACCTTGAGAGGGGGTTCCGCAGAAGTGGAGGGAGATGACCTACCCCTCTTCTTCGATCTCCTGGAGGAGGTGCCAGAGATAGATTCTTCCTCATCCGAAGAAATGACCTCCCTGGTCTTTATCTTCTGCAGCCACGTCAGCAAGCGCCCCTCTCTGTCTCTCAAGGTCTTGCTTTTCTGACATTCTGTCTCAGAAGATGGTAATAAAGATATCCAAAAGTAACTCTGTGAAAAACTGAGCAGAGCTCAGTGGAGACTCCCTAGCACAACGTGCGGTAGAAAAATCTGAGGCTCTGAGCTCTCTCAGGAAGGTTCCAGAGGGTGAGGCTGTGCTGATTGGCCCTGGCAAAAGTTTAGGCTCTTTTACAC
This sequence comes from Triturus cristatus, assembly GCF_964204655.1. Classification (NCBI taxonomy): domain Eukaryota; kingdom Metazoa; phylum Chordata; class Amphibia; order Caudata; family Salamandridae; genus Triturus; species Triturus cristatus. The sequence continues at coordinate 546,991,087 of NC_140595.1, forward strand.
AAAGAGGGTGATATACTACAAAATGAGATGAGGCCTAGGCCTATTTTTCTCTTTTGTTTCTATGGTTATACATATGTATATATATATATATATTTTTGTTACCGAGGCTCCCATTCCGACGACGGGGAATGATACAAAGCATGAGAATCTATGAAAGTTCCAATACTGGGGTAAGCCTGGTGATACAACTGTGGGAGTAAATCCTCCTCTATATTAAAGGACTATTATGTTCCGTATGATAATGCACCAAAGGAAATTGCGCCAAGATCTGCTTTCACTTAACAGAACAGCATTCAAATAAATCAAACACATTTGATATATAGCAATTGCCTCTGAAACCCACATGCCATTGAACTGAATCCAGGCTGTCTGATTATTACTTGTGTGAACAACAAGGTGTTTGTGTTGGCTCCGGTATTAATCTTCTTTTTCCTAGCTAATTTTCCAAGTATTGGCCACCAGAAGGATTCAGCCACAGTACAATATGCAAACTGAAGAAAAAGCAAAATTTACTAGTGTTTTTAGGCATTTCACAGATTAGAAATTGACAAGAAGTAGGGCAGAAGCATAGCTTGAACTACGTCTGTAGGGGGGTTTAACGCTCACAACTTTCTGCACACTTTTTAATTCAGCAAAACCATCCTGCATCATTTGGCGGACAAGCAAAGTCTAAGCAGGCACATTGCTCATACAAGTGACGTTGAAAGCTCAGCAAGTACCAAAGGAAAATGAAAGACCATTCCACTGTTAAATCATCTGATGTAGTGATGGTCCACCTCTTCTGAACAGGATAAAAAACTTCCTTTTAAGGTTGGGCCTACATGGCACCGCAGCTGTCTGATTAAGAAAGACATATTGTGGCCTTACCAAGAACATACAGGAACTTGGAGCCCACTGCTTACCATTGGTTTGCTTTCCTGACACTCTCATATGACTGCTTCTTAGTCATGTGTCAGTTTGTGAAGCTTGTGTTTGTCCCAAACATGAATCATAAACTCTTTACCAAGGGTCTCCAACCATTTCTGTGCATAATAGCTACTTAGGTTCAATGAAAATCACCCTGAGCTGCTAATATTTGTGCTGTACTAGAGAGCACATCAGACATGATTACATTAGTGGACACTATATGCAAGATTACCAGCAGTATTCACCTTGGTGCATCAGGTAGGGTTGCCAGTAATGTAAAAAATACTTTATCAATTTGGAATACCTATACATGGCTAATATGTGACAGCCATAGCTGCAATGTCCCTGGCACCAAGCAAATACTAGTAATAATTCTCTCCAACGCCACATAATTTATCACTCAAATATCAACTTGAAATAAATGTGAGAAATTCAAACATTCTTTTCTAAACATCAGTTTCTTAGTTCTGAAAATACCACATTTACGTCACGAAACCTGATCTTCTCCATCTCTTTTGATTTGGATGGCCGTTATGCTTTCATTGCTTGTTTTTTAGTACTACTTCTTTCTTTTTGGTTAAGCACTCCACAAGAGTGCATGTGCTTTCAAACTGTCTTCCTTGTGTAGTTCTCTCCTCCTGCACTCCATGTTGTTCTCTGTCACCCACATGCTTCTCCTCATGCCCTTCCATGTTGCATTTGCTTGTGTCCTCCCCATTGCTTTCTCACCTATGTATTTCTAGCCCACCCACTCCACGTAGATGTCTCACCTATTGTTTCCTCTCCTCACGCTATTTGTTGCTCCCTCCCACTCATGCCCTATGTCTTTCTCTCCCCACCCTTGCTTCAAAGAAACACTTTTGAGTATTTTCTTCTTTCTATTTGGTGATCCAACTTGCATCTACAAATTAAAAGAAATAAAGTGTTCACTTAATTTTGTAGGTGATTGTATACGTGACGCGAGCACCTACAAAATGATGCAGCATAGGCTCTTTTACTTTTTTTTTTTTACTTCTGTAAAAAAATCTTGGATTTATGCTGAAAAGTAGCTTATCACTTGAGACATAGGCCTCATATATGGTGAAATAGGTGTTGTCAATTTAGGGTGATCAAGTAGATTTCCCTTTTGTTTAACCAGTGCTGCAGGTAGTACTGACATGCCTTATGCAAACAACTGACTGTAAATCGGGTCTTTTTTGGTATCCTTGATTATTTACTCCACCTGCTTCAGCTACAAAACACTGCAGCCCACTGTCTGCCAGGCCTTAAGAACTGGGACAATATTTACTTGCCACTGGCTCAACTGCATTGGCTCCCAGAGAAATATTGTGTTTGATCCAAAGTGCATTCGCTGTAGGGGACTGAACAAGCTCTCAGCCTCCAAATGGTAGGCCGCCTTGGCCACGGCCTGTGCCTGTAGGCACAGCCCGTTCCCTCGCACAGCGGAGGGCTTCCACAACTGGATGAATGAGGCCCTTGACACTGCTGCCCCTTTTAAAAACTGCATCTTCAGAAGAGCTAAAGCAGTGGCTCCATGGTTCTCAGAAGAACTTAGATCACTCAGAAGGGAGTGCCGCAGACAAGAACGTAAATGGCGCATGGACCCTTGTGCAATGGAAAAAGCTAGGCAGAAATCTCTGCTACAGAAGTATAAACTTGCCATCTTCCAAGCCAAATCCCATTTCTTTATCAAAAAGATCCTTGCAGCAGACAATTCCTCTAGCATGCTATTCAAGGTCATTAAGGAGATCTCTGACCCCCCAGGGACACACTTGTTGTCCCCCTCCCAAGATTTCTGTGACAGAATAGCCGCTTTCTTCCATGACAAGGTTCTTAATATCTCTCAGGAGTTCGTCATATGGAATTTGAAGAACCTGATGTTGAGGAGGTCATTCAGGACCGGGAGAAGTACACTCCCTATCCTCTTAATGCCTTCCCACAAATTACTGTTCAGCACACACAGTATCTCCTAATGGGCCTTACATCCATCTCACCTTCAGACACCTATACGCTTCACACAAGCTGGTTCCCTACCCGTTTGCAGACTTCCTGAGCAGGGTGTTCAACAACACTCTCCTATCAAGTAGCTACCCGGACACCTTAAAAAACCCAACGCTGACCCTTCAGAACTGAAGAACTTTCACCCCATCTCCCTTCACCTGGCTCCCGCAAAGATCTTAGAGAAATTCATCAATAATGAGCTGATGAATTAAGTTGGGATCTTAGACCATCTGAAATGGTTTCCACGCTAGTCACAGCACCGAGTTTGCCCTCATTGCTGCCACTGATTATATCCGCATGCAGGTAGATCAGGGTGGATCGGCAGTGCTGATTATGCTTGATCTGTCGGTGGCATTCGATACCATCTCTCCAATGCGCATGGTTCAACACTTGCAGGAAGTGGGAGTTATGGGAAAGGCTTCTCCACTCCTTTATTACAGGGAGAACGAACACCGTCAGCTGCAGAGGTTTCAGAGCTAAGGCCTTTAGCATTCCTTGCGGGGTTCCCCAAGGCTCATTGCTAAGCCCCATCCTCTTTAATATTTGCGTCACCCCTCCAGATGAGTTGGTGAGATCTTTTGGGTTCCAGGTGATCTCTTATCCGGATGATATGCAAATCATTGTTTCCATCTCTAATGATTTGCAACTGGTCACAGAACAATTGAGCCACTGCATGGCAAGCACTATCGGCTGGTTGATGAACAACTCCAATCAGATTAATGCTGATAAAACTGAGATTCTCGTTTTTGGGCCACAGAATTCTATCTGGTCGAACGCCTGGTGGCCGACAGATTGTGGTCCCCTTCCCAACCAGGTTAGGACAGTTAAAAACCTGGGGGTGACTTTCGACGAGGGTCTGACCTTTGACGCTCAGGTCAGCCGACCTGTTGGCACCTGTTTCTACATCTTGAAAACCCTTAAAAAGGTGCTTCCGGATATTCCATCGATATGCACCGGCCAACCATCACTGCAATAGTCACTTCCCGGCTTGATTACTGCAATGCACTGTACCTCAACATCAATGTGGCCTCCCCGAACAGGCTTCAGGTCATCCAGAACGCGGCGGCCAGGCTGATCCTTCATATTCCAAACCATCAATCAGCCAGGGAGGGGATCCGTGCCCTGCATTGGCTCCCCATTAGGAAGCATATCTCCTTCAAGGTATTTAGTACAGTCTACAAGGCCTTGTATTGTAAAGGCTCGAGGCAGCTGAAATCAATGTTTCAATTGTACATCCCCGGGAGGACCCTGAGATCCTCCTCCCAGAAAAAACTGGTCTCTCCTAAGTTCCGCAGGGTCAGATGGGGGGGGATGCTCCTTCTCTGTGGCGGCCGCCAAGCTCTAGAACACCCTGCCCCCCTCTATCTCCAAAGTGGAATCCTTTCCGGTGTTTAGCAAGCTGCTGAAAACATGTTTTTTCTCAACATAGTTGGCTGATCCGTGTCTCTCTTCTCCTCTCCGTCTGCCTAGCGCCTTGACACCAGCGGGTATTAGTGCGCTTTATACATTTCTATCCTATCCTAAAGTACTGTCATGTGCACAAGAAATTTTACAATGTTAAAGGAACCTTTTTGAAGGAAAGGCCTAGACCCCATTTTCTGATTAGTATGTGGTGGCCTAATATGGCCCATGGAAGATTTAATCAGGGGTAGAGTCTTTGCAGTGCAAGCTAGACAGAACTAGAATTCTTTACCAAAGGAACTCCAACTATTCTAAAACCTACTGCAGTGTAAAAAAAGCTTGTTTAGAGTGTATAGCCTGATATTGTATTTGTGATGTTGCATTTTTTTTTATCTAAGTGCTAAGAAGTCACCAGAGGGCAAACAGCTACTAAATAAAACGAACCACGATATATTATTAACATAGGTTGATGCAATCTTGCAGCGAAGTGAAGAAACTCAAGAGAAGGGAACTGTTCACATAGATATATGTGCATACATCAATTGTTGGACCATTTTGTCTAAAGACACAACTACTAAGTTCTTCCAAACAGTGCAAAATGTAAATAGTTGAAAGCCGGGTGCAGGATAACCACCAGTGGCGGCCCATTTACTAAGAATAAGTAAAGTGTATATGAAGATCACAGAGGTAAATGTGAAATAAAGTGAATTGGGCCAATAAAAATTACTGGAGCTCAGGATTGATGACATTAAAGAATGCTCCAGGTGCAGCAATATCTCTCTGGTTGGGTTCTACAACAATGAAAAGGAATAAAGTGTGGAAAGGCTATCTGAAAAAAGGATGCTTTCAACTCATTAACTACATTTTTCAGAAACAAATGTAATTATGCCCTAGATACTAGAATGCCACATGGGACATCACTTAGCAATGAAAGTGGGGAAATGCCTACATTTTGGGGACAGTGATGCAATCCTACAACCTGCCTTTAAGGAAGGCCCTAAACAACAAGGCTTCTCCACTATACTAAAATTCGCAGACTATACACAAATCGTACAGTAGATGAATAAGTCCTTTAGTGCTGTCAAGACACGTCACATTTTCAGACCTGTGCTGTCCACTAATGTGCACAACATGATTGAAAGTAATTACAGTTGAAAGGTGAAGGTTCCAATGATCCCCAGGAAGCTTGCCATTCCACGAGGTGTGCAAGAAAACAAGGAGTCTGCAGACACAGATGAGCATTGCTTCAACGCCTTGTTTTAGAAGGAAGACCAACAACAGAAACACAAGAATAAACCTGGATGGTGAAAGGGTGCTGAACCTGCAATAAAATTAGAGGAGAAATAACTCTCTTCACTGTTTCACATCTGAAGAAATAAGACCATAGAATACACGGCTGTGACCCAGATTAATTGGATTTAAACTCCAAGCAGATGCGCTCTCTCTAGTCTTCATCATTACAGGACAGTACTAGGCATAATGTGCATAGTTTCCACTAAGTTTTCACAGCAATTATTTCCCAATACCTACTGTTCCCATGAACAATGGGACTAAAAAAAGGAACAAATCACCTAGTCTGATGCGAATGGTGAAGTGAATGTGCAGCTGGGTTCCGATGCGGCAAAGGCGCTATAGTGTATTAGCTAAAGTACAACTCTGTCCACCAGCACGAACAAGAAATTCCTAGAACTATCTTAGCGTTCGGTACTTCAGCAACACTAAATGCCAGGGTCAATTTATCACACCCTAATTGGGCAACTATTGGTTTCCTGCTCCCTGTTAAATGCCTCTTGCTATAGGGAAGAGAAGAGTTAACTGGGTGGGGACTCCTGGGAAGGGGCGGTGAAGCGGCTAGGGGGAAAGAGATATGAATAAATGTTCTCTTGTTGAGAGATATATTAAAAATGTTTCTTGCAATACTCGCAGATCTAAGCTAGCCTGTGACTAAGAAAATATCTTCCTAGTACATCTCATACTGGTGTCGTAGGTGAACCAATGGAGGCAATGTATGTCTCCTTTCTCTTTATTGTTTCTTTTTTTAACCTGAAATTAATTTCCTATCACCTTAAGTATTCACTTTCTGCCAGAAGAAATGAGGGTCTGCCTGATGCCTAAAAGTCTTTCTGCCTGCTAAAAGAGGGAAACAGCATGCCAGTAACCTGAGGAGGAACGACTGTACAGGGGATGATCCCATAAAATCGTTGTACCAAGGGACAACCAGAGAAAGCAGACAGTTGAAGGGCAAAGCAAGATGGTGGAGTGGAGTCAAGCCACTGTGTATTTGCATCATCCAATCTTGAGGAACTATGAACTGAATCCCTACCAATTTTGCCAACAGGGGTAAGAACTCATCTGCACCTGAGCTTTACCCATTCTTCTGTCATAATTACTAAGAAGTACAAAAGGGGGTGGTGATGGACGGAGCATTAGAACCAATCAAACACTCACACCCAGTCAGGAGATCTGGGTTTGATCCATCACCGTTCTTTGGCCCACTCTGCCACCCCAGTTCAGACATGGCCATATGCAAATCAGTCTGACCCTGTGCCTCATGGGAACAGTCCAGCCCGAACTGCCAAGCCATGCCTTCCCTGGACCGGAAACAAGCTTCCTAGGACCGGTTTCTGGCATTTCAGCCATCGTCAGCCAGGCTTGCTTGAATCCAGTGGCAAAGTGAGCAAGGGACTCACGTCTGAGCATACCCTGCCAACTTATGGCGAACAAAGCGGTACAAAAGGGGGTGGTGATGGACGGAGCATTAGAACCAATCAAACACTCACACCCAGTCAGGAGATCTGGGTTTGATCCATCACCGTTCTTTGGCCCACTCTGCCACCCCAGTTCAGACATGGCCATATGCAAATCAGTCTGACCCTGTGCCTCATGGGAACAGTCCAGCCCGAACTGCCAAGCCATGCCTTCCCTGGACCGGAAACAAGCTTCCTAGGACCGGTTTCTGGCATTTCAGCCATCGTCAGCCAGGCTTGCTTGAATCCAGTGGCAAAGTGAGCAAGGGACTCACGTCTGAGCATACCCTGCCAACTTATGGCGAACAAAGCGGTACAAAAGGGGGTGGTGATGGACGGAGCATTAGAACCAATCAAACACTCACACCCAGTCAGGAGATCTGGGTTTGATCCATCACCGTTCTTTGGCCCACTCTGCCACCCCAGTTCAGACATGGCCATATGCAAATCAGTCTGACCCTGTGCCTCATGGGAACAGTCCAGCCCGAACTGCCAAGCCATGCCTTCCCTGGACCGGAAACAAGCTTCCTAGGACCGGTTTCTGGCATTTCAGCCATCGTCAGCCAGGCTTGCTTGAATCCAGTGGCAAAGTGAGCAAGGGACTCACGTCTGAGCATACCCTGCCAACTTATGGCGAACAAAGCGGTACAAAAGGGGGTGGTGATGGACGGAGCATTAGAACCAATCAAACACTCACACCCAGTCAGGAGATCTGGGTTTGATCCATCACCGTTCTTTGGCCCACTCTGCCACCCCAGTTCAGACATGGCCATATGCAAATCAGTCTGACCCTGTGCCTCATGGGAACAGTCCAGCCCGAACTGCCAAGCCATGCCTTCCCTGGACCGGAAACAAGCTTCCTAGGACCGGTTTCTGGCATTTCAGCCATCGTCAGCCAGGCTTGCTTGAATCCAGTGGCAAAGTGAGCAAGGGACTCACGTCTGAGCATACCCTGCCAACTTATGGCGAACAAAGCGGTACAAAAGGGGGTGGTGATGGACGGAGCATTAGAACCAATCAAACACTCACACCCAGTCAGGAGATCTGGGTTTGATCCATCACCGTTCTTTGGCCCACTCTGCCACCCCAGTTCAGACATGGCCATATGCAAATCAGTCTGACCCTGTGCCTCATGGGAACAGTCCAGCCCGAACTGCCAAGCCATGCCTTCCCTGGACCGGAAACAAGCTTCCTAGGACCGGTTTCTGGCATTTCAGCCATCGTCAGCCAGGCTTGCTTGAATCCAGTGGCAAAGTGAGCAAGGGACTCACGTCTGAGCATACCCTGCCAACTTATGGCGAACAAAGCGGTACAAAAGGGGGTGGTGATGGACGGAGCATTAGAACCAATCAAACACTCACACCCAGTCAGGAGATCTGGGTTTGATCCATCACCGTTCTTTGGCCCACTCTGCCACCCCAGTTCAGACATGGCCATATGCAAATCAGTCTGACCCTGTGCCTCATGGGAACAGTCCAGCCCGAACTGCCAAGCCATGCCTTCCCTGGACCGGAAACAAGCTTCCTAGGACCGGTTTCTGGCATTTCAGCCATCGTCAGCCAGGCTTGCTTGAATCCAGTGGCAAAGTGAGCAAGGGACTCACGTCTGAGCATACCCTGCCAACTTATGGCGAACAAAGCGGTACAAAAGGGGGTGGTGATGGACGGAGCATTAGAACCAATCAAACACTCACACCCAGTCAGGAGATCTGGGTTTGATCCATCACCGTTCTTTGGCCCACTCTGCCACCCCAGTTCAGACATGGCCATATGCAAATCAGTCTGACCCTGTGCCTCATGGGAACAGTCCAGCCCGAACTGCCAAGCCATGCCTTCCCTGGACCGGAAACAAGCTTCCTAGGACCGGTTTCTGGCATTTCAGCCATCGTCAGCCAGGCTTGCTTGAATCCAGTGGCAAAGTGAGCAAGGGACTCACGTCTGAGCATACCCTGCCAACTTATGGCGAACAAAGCGGTACAAAAGGGGGTGGTGATGGACGGGCTGGACTGTTCCTATGAGGCACAGGGTCAGACTGATTTGCATATGGCCATGTCTGAACTGGGGTGGCAGAGTGGGCTAAAGAACGGTGATGGATCAAACCCAGATCTGTTGACTGGGTGTGAGTGTTTGATTGGTTCTGATGCTCCGTCCATCACCACCCCCTTTTGTAATAATTACTAAGAAGGCAGGTTTGTTAAGGGCCACCTGGGTGGGAGACAGCACCGAGGGATAATAGGAGTGTAGCACAGTAAGGAAGTTTTTACCAAGATCACTGCCTTGTCTGTTGGATTGAGCTGTGGAGAATTCAATAATTCAATGGGATTGGAAAGTACTTTCAAGTACTTTCGCTACTTTAAAGACAAGCACAGGGCTGAACATTGAAATTATTGTGTCTATTGGTGGATTGAGTTCTGAGCTCAAGCTCCCACAACACCCCCCGAGAAGTCTCTGCTGCTACCCTGAGTGTCAAGGGCAGAATGAAGTGTACCTGGCCTAGTTTTCAGAGCCATAGTATGACAGGTCACAGGGTACCAGGGGCTAAGAACATCAACTATCAAGGATGGGGGCCACTTGAACACCTCTGCCCTGTCGGCCCCAAAGGTGTTATGACACTAAAATTCTAAACTTTAGGGTACTGTCCAATCCTAAATTGCCAGGTCTCTTATCCCTCTCTCCCCAACACCCCAAGTGTATCTGCAGAAAATGCTTGCTATACCATCTTAAAAGCTTGTCTTTGATCTGCACACCATCACACAACACTTTCTAAACTGGCCAAACAACTCTCAACACTCAATCATCCATGCAGTATAGGGTTCGACAATGTAAATCGGAGTTACTTGCAGCTTCATTAGAGGTACGAAGTGCTCTATAAATGTAATAATACAACACAGGAGATGCACTTGATTAACTTAATAGGCTAGCCAAGCGGTGTAAAGGACACATCTTTCACTGCTCATACACTTCTCTGCTACAGGAGTGACAAATGAAGACATGACTGTAGAACCGGAATAAAGAAAGAATAAAATCAATATCATTGGTATGATAACTGGAGAAAGCAGGCAGCTAAAACATACTAAACATATATGTAGATGTACTGTGCAAATGGCTAATGTTATTGAAAAGCTAAAATCAACCAAAGTCAATGGAGTTGAAAATGTCTGAAGATTGGTTCTAGTGGCCAGGGATTCTCCAGCTACTCTCTCAAGTTCAATACTGAACAGATTTGGAACTTTCCTGGCAATCTTCTTGACTAATACTCCCGTGGATGATGCGGAAAAGATGGCAACATCATGCAAGTGTGCAGATACCCACGAATAGTGCACTCTTTAGAAAAAGGGCCATGCGTGGGCATGGTGGCAAGGAGCTGCATGGGGGTGACCTTATTTGTGTTCCTTGAATTCCAAGTTGCAGTATGTATGGGGTCTGTCTCATTAGTCTTTGTGGATGCCTCCTTGGGGTTTTTTGCCATTCAGGAAAGTGCTGGTGGTATCATAGGAGGGCAGAGTCATGTGAGAGTGCATTCTATGTAAGTTAGACAGGTTTGCTAGCCTGTTACTAGAGCCCACTGCTCACCCCTAGAGTCTGATGTAACAGCAGGGTGATGCTTCCATTCCTGAGATTCCCTGTCCATCCCTCTCACAATAGCTTGTCTAGCTGAAAAATGCATGTCACAAAGGGGAGGTTTAAAGAGGAGAGGATATGGCATAACAGCCAGAGCTTCCAACTTTAGAACCATGGATCCAAGTTCGAGTCTTTGCGTGGGTTCAACATCATGTGATTCTTTGCAAATCACGTAATCTCCTCATGCCTACACAAAATGAATGTGTCCTTGTGTAATATAAATGGTGCTCATGTAAAATGCTCCAATACCTTCAGGTCGCTATATAAAACTGCAAAAAACACAACAACTAAACAGCGAGGGCCATGCATGTGCGGGGGGTTTGAATTATCGGGCTGAAATCAACTATGCTAGTTAGTAATTCCGTCCCAGCACCACACTATTCTGAGCTATTGCGTCTCGATTGGGGACTAGTATGTGCAGACTGGAATCACTGGCCCATTTGTTAAAGGCCTGGCTTCTGTATAGGAATTCTTCCCACTTTAAAAAAAATCTGATCCAGTGCGAATGTCTAGACCCCTTTGTACTTAATATCAGACAGGGCAGTTTGTCTCCCAGTATACGGCTCTGACCAACTCAGAATCAGCCACAAATTGGTAGACTAAGGAGAAGTGTTACTTTGAAAGAGAATAGTTTAGACTAGTCTGCAACAGCACTCTGGATAAAGAGACCCTCGTTGGTCATTTTAACTATCCAGCCAGTCGGCACTACCATTGCAGGGGAAAAAGTGCAATGCCAGAACCTACTTTACACAACCTGCACTTACTGCCTGTTAGGTTTAGAAGTGCATCTTTCAAAATGACGCATAAGTGACTGAAAAATGTCTTCATTGAACAATGGTAGCACATTTCCTGTTGACTCGGTTATCTCCAGTCATAACTCTTTCTACAACGTTTGTCAGAGAGTTGTAGCATTCTTGTCTGTTACATGGAGATAGGATCTGTTCTGATTTCATGATACTCTTGAACAATTTCAAACCGGTCCTGTCTCCTAGGCGCATACTCTGCTCCACTTCAAGGGAGCAGCTTCCTGGCTCTGTTTCTGTTTTTATAAGAACTTTACAAGCTGGGACTTAACTTGTATTACGCAATTCATTGTGAAACTATCTGGGGCAATTCCTTTATCAGAACAACACAAAGAACACATTTAAAAAACACAAAAGTAAATTGTAAATCCTATCTGAACTTTCCACAGTTAAACTACCACCTATAAAAGGATGTTCGCAGACATATAATTAATATTAATTGAACTTTTATCATACCTCAACAATTACTCAATTGACATTTTATAGCATTTCATAATTTTATGAACGACGGATATGCTAAAGACAGGAGAAAAGTTTAGAAAGAACAGGTAGGCACTTCAACCCTAAGGCACGCACAGGAGGAAACAAGTTGACTTGAGAAACATCTGGTTTGAAATACCAAAGATGCAAGTGTCAAGTATTAAGTTTCTAAAGGGAGGAGGCGGCAGAAAACATCCTACTTTAGACATGCAAACCTCCAGTTAGACAGTATTTCATCTGCTCAGGCATGACATAGGTGGGAACCTTCGGCAATGATTGTTGCAGATGCCTCACACTTTACCTGATGCTGTGGTAATTTTTTTATTTATTCAGCTACCTTTCTGAAAAGCAGCTTCAACAAATAGTACATGACCTATGAACATGGATTATTGTTAATTGGTTGCATTTATATTGTGCGAAATATAAAATAAATTGCATCAGAAGCACTTTAGAGTCTAAAACCAGTGCTTTCCAAGCTTTTTAAAACCACAACCCACTTTTCAGTATTTTACGATCCACCTAGGTTTAATAGGCATTGGCAGAGTGAATTTTTTATGTAAGTAAAGCATTGTATGTTAGCACACTGTCTTTTACAGACAGCATATTTCCCATTGAAATGGCTACTAAAATTGCACATATAGAGAAATTTATTGATAAAACTACATTATTCACAAATGATAATGTGTGGAATTCGAGTTTCAGTAAATATTATTGCTGGTGCATCACCAAGTAATGGATCTTGATTTGTTCTGAGCCTCTTAAGATCTTTGTTTCCATTACACTTCAGAATGACCAAAAAATGTGCTTCATGTTTTCTTTCTTAACTGATGAATGTGTACCATTCGTTTACAGGTATTTACATTTTGGTGTGTTACAAAAAAATGACACCCTACAGCCTTGCCGTTCACACTTCATGTACCCCTGCAAGATTGTCACATATTTAACTTTACTTTTCTTTCTCTGACTGCAAAGTGGCAGGAGTTTGAAAACACTGATACCCATGTTAAAACAAGCATTTGCAATGCAATTGGTCTCACATTTCTGTAAATTGGCATTGGAAATGACATTGTTTTTTATTTATTTTTTAGTTTGCAGTAGAGAGATCATTTAGAAAACAAGTGCACAACACTATAACATTTTGTGCACAACTGCATCACTTGAGAATTTAACAGCTGGAAGAATCAGGGGCAAGTTTTGCTTAACACAATAAGATGACACATTTACGTTAAGTGCCTCCCTCGCCCTGGACTGTCCACATGTTACCCTCTCCCAGCTCTGTCTTTTTAGCAGCGGATCTTAGGGATAAAAACAGAATTACAAAGACTAAAATGCAACAAATGTTGTGTTAGTTAGCAGATGTGAGTGTCACAAGCATGAGTTAACTATTAAACTGTTCAAAGCCGATCGCTAAATGTAGTTTAAATGGAATGTGTGCAATTGTGACCTTCTAAATGGGAAAAATGGACAGGTGTCTCAATGCTAAAAAGTAAAAAATGTATTCTGGATTTGAGTTTTGTCATTTTTATAGTGATGCTTATCAAATAAAAAATGAAAAAACACCACATTGACTACTCAGCTTCTCTGGCTAAACATATTTCTGAATCTACACGGAGACCCCCCCCAAAGAGTGTGTGAACGTTTAAAATACATACCGCAACTGGATCATAGCTTGAAAAACATAGTGGGGAGCAGGTTTTTCCATCAAGTGGGGAGCAGGATTTTCCATCAAGTTGCACCTCCTATCCCCAAAAGTCTGGGATAACTACAAAGGGATGTGGGATACCTTGGGGGGAGACAATGAAACGCAGAGCCTCATTGCTTGCCGGTTGTCATGTTTAGTTATGGCGGCAGACCGCAGTAGAATAATGTAGGAGTTGAAATAAAGCTTTTTTTAAACGATTTGGGAAGCGTATGTGCGCGAATCAGAAACCTATTTGTTTATTTTTCTATAGCACACACACGCTTCCGAAGACTTTTAAAAAACAATCATTGGCATAGGCAATAGGTCTCGTCTTTGGGACCTTATAAGTGTTTAGTTATCCAGCACAATATCCTTGGTGCAACCACATCAAGTGTTGCATGGCTAAACACTTATAAGGTCCCAAAGGCGAGACCTATTGGCTATGCCAATACTTGTTGGAATTTCTGTGGGTTCACTTACACGACGACTCGGACAATGGCCACCTGTTGGTAGAACCACTTCCTGCGTTTTACTGGTGTGTTTGGAGGTGGTCAGGAGGGGGCTCTAACAGCCCCCCCCCCCACACCATATAACCTACACTTGTGGTTCATTTTTACTTTCAGCAGAAGCCACTTGTGGTGCAATATTCAGTTATCGTTTTAAAAGCTATTGAATAATTCCCGTTTAAAGATGTGGGCTATATTTGTTTTGCAAACAACACAGGCCAAGTTTACTACAACATCAAACACACCTGTTTTAGAGGCGGCAGCTGCAGTGCATTAAGTGACAGTCCCCCCAGCACATTGGACACATTGCAGCGCACATCAGACTACGCGAATACTTCGCATACTTGCTCTTATGTAGGATGTGGTACCAGTGCAAGGTTCTACCTTGGATGAGAAGAGCCCTTCCCCTCCATCCCTCGAATATTTCCGCAGATCAAAGCGCGGCCCGTGTGACCCATGCACGTGGCTGAACTTGGGACCAGGGTGGGAAGGAAGGAATCCGGTTTACATACAAACTGTGTCACATCACCGGCCCGCTGGTCTTTTGCACCATAAAGAGGCCCGTCTGGGCGGTGGTACCCTTGTGTGTAGTGTAATCCACGCATCCCCAGACATGCCCCGCGTGCTTTGGATGCGGCGAGCGACACATGGTGCGCTGGCTGCTCTGCACGCGCTTCTGAAGGTGCACTGTGCAGGATAGATTCAAAGACAGTGGCGCCTGAGCGGTAAGGAGCCGCATTTTGTGCATAGTTTCTTGTTCTTTGTCTGCAGATAGTCGCTTTGAAGATAAAAACGTGTTTTAATGCAACCAACCACCCTCGTGCGGGAGCCATCAAGGTAAGGGTGTTTCAAAACAGTTATGACTTCTGTGGCTGTCAAGGTGCCCGCCTGTGTGAGACTTCATGTGGGAAGGTGGTGGTGGTGGGGGTGTGACTCTACTGAGAAGAACTAGGGACAGCGCTGCGTACTTCTCTTATGTCGTTTCTAAGACGTATAAAATAACAGCTGTTATGTTACCCAGTTTCATAGTACCCAATTCAGTAGACACTTCAGTGATGGATTTTTTTTGTGTGCAGCTTTTTATAGCGCGAACTCGACCCGAAGGTATCAGAGCGCTTTACATAATAATAACAGGAAGAGCAAGAACAACAAGTAACTTGCTTTAATGATAGTGCTCGATGCCACAGATTGCAGCTTTGTGGCACTATGAATAAAAGGTCTGATTACATCATTCTGAAGGCATCAAAATTCATTTTGGGCTTATCATACTGAGTGGAGAATATTCAGGTTCACCAGTTACAATGTTTTCAAGTCAATCAGTGGCGATTTATAGGGATTTATAGACACTGGACTAGATATGGCAGCAAAACAAACATGGCAAAGTCTACTGTTTACATACTAATCAAACAAGCACTAGCTTGCACGCCTCGCGTGGCGGGAGGGGGAGAGAGGAGGGGGCCTGCGCGATTCACTTGCAAGGGGCTGGCACCGCGATAATTGATAACATATGGCATATGGCGCCGAGCCGCTCGCTCCCGCAAGTGAATCTCCAGACGTGCACGCGTTGCCATTGAAGGCAATGGAACGTGTGCACGTTTTTGGCTGAAAAAAGCGATCGCTAAAGGTCTTTTTGCCTAAGCAGCGCATGCACGCTGCGTAGGCGAGACCTATTGAAGCGTAACGACGAAAAGAAACGATGAAGCAGGAAGTGGAGCAATGTAAAGAAAATAATAATAAAAAGTGTGTGCATGCGAAAATCTCAACATTTTAAAATGCAATTGCATAGATTTACACATACATAAAAGGAAACCTGTGTAAGCAGCATGGAATTTAAAAAATAACTCCACTACCAATCTGTGGATCTGCAACTGTTAATATCCTTGTTAGCCAGAGATGTACTCCAAATGTACACTGAAACAAACTCACGCTAGAACATTTCCAGCTGTTTTTGCCTATTGTCTAGAGGTTCAAATGTTTTGTGAAACTAAATGAAAAAGTCGCATGGTTAAGAGACATTTCAGCCCTTGCTATGCTCGGTTTGTGTTGCAATGACTGCGCCCATCTTTCATGCGGGAGGAGCCTAGCAGTGTTGAAATGTTTTTTCTACATTCATCAGTAGCCCATACACGGGAGGTGTCTAAAGTTGGGGCAAAAGGTCATGACAAAAGTCAAAGAAATTAAGATAGGTGCCCAGTACATGACCGTCAAGCATCACTCTCCAGGGTGCTAAAATTCAGTTTAAAAACGAAAGAGCGAGAGACTGGGTGAGGAAGTTGACCTTCTCTGGGTGTTTTTCGTTCCTCAAGCATAGCTCTGCAGACACTGTCACACTGCTAGCCACTCACTACCTACCTGTGGGAGGCGTCCTGAAGCATGATACACAAGGGTCCAGCTGAAGACTGTGGCCCATGCACAATTTGAAAGGCACTGGGCGAGAGGTGGTACACCACTGGGGAAAAGGTGCATGGACTTAGGCAGCGAGAGGCAACAGAGTGCCGAAACCGGATGCTCAAGAGGCATTGGCGGCGGCGCCTCCTCCTCCTGACTCTCTTCCCCCAGTTTTAATGGCGCAGCGAGGTCGCCCGAAGGTACAGAGCATCAAAATGTGCAACAGATACCCAGACATGCTGACAGTGAACACACTCGCCAAATTGCACACATGCTTTCCAAAGCATTTTAAACAAGCAATGAAGTGCGTTCAAACAAGCAACAGAGGTGCGTGTGCAGCAGCTACACAGTTTCAATCACCTCTAGGCACAAACTCTACTGAGTGTCAGCGCGTACGATCTCTGTGCCTTCCATAAATAAGATGCAGCTATATGTGAGGTAAAGAACAAAAAGTAAAACAATGGCGAGCCTGTTCGGAAACCGGAGCCTGTGTAAGGGGAGGGATGCATGGATTTGAGTAAGGCAGGCTGTACCGTGCAGAATTTAGCAGCCATGTTCGGAAAGAGACTACCAAGAGATCTGTAGCACAAGCAGCAGGAGCAGCCGCCGGGAGGCGGGGCACACCCGCACATGAAGGAGGATGTAGTTTCAGATTTATCTTCTGCAAGGGAGGGCTATATTTTAATGGAAGCATTAGGTTTTGTGATGACCTCATGCCGTAGTGAGATGTAAGGAGAGAGACGTTTGCACAGGATTCCACTCTGGAAACAGTAGTTTGCTTTCTGTTGAAACAGCAATGCGAAGCAGGCGAGAATAAAAATATTCTAATTATTTGGCCAGTCCGCACCTAACCGAAACGAACAACTGGAAATACGTCAAGGTGCTTGAATGCCAAACACCCTTTCTTCTCCTGATAAAGGGCCTCGTTCATCTGATGTCTCCCACCTGCTCATCTGCAGCTCGCCGTCCGCAGAGGGGGCTTGCAGAAGAGCAGAGTGTGTCATGTGGTTTACAGGGAGATCTAAGGGTGCGGGAGAGTCATAGGTTACGGAAACATTGAAAAAAAAAACAAAGCCGGGTGCCATGGTAGGCAGCGTGGCTCCCAAGCACATTAAACAAGTAACGGTGTGGGGAAACATTAAAAAAACATAAAACAGGGCGCCGTGGTAGGCAGCGGGGCGCCCGAGCACAATAATTAAACGAGAAACGGCACGGCGGAAACATTAAAAAAAGGGCAACGTGGATGGCAGCACGGCACCCAAGCACATTAACCCCTTGAGTGCCCATGACGAGATGGTCTCGTGATGGGCCGCGGTTGCGCTGTGCCCATGACGAGACTATCTCGTCATGAGCCCCGCCCGCTAATGAAACGCCCGGCACAGGGCGTGGAAAGGGCGGGGCACTCAAGGGGTTAATTAAACAAAAAACGGCGTGGTCGGAAACATAAACAAAAACCCATAAAACCAGGCACCATGGTAGGCAGCGTGGCGCCCAAGCACATGAATTTAAACAAGAAACAGTACAGTTCCACTCGATGTAAACTAGATGGGAAGAGAGATGACAGGCCATCACACGCTGTACTGTGTGATGGCCAAAAAAAATGCTCTCTGAGTGAAATCGCTGGAAAGAGAGCTAAACAGATGAAGGATGGACTTCAACAGAAATGCACCAAGAAGAAACCAGCATTTCTGAATGCTGCAGCTAATAGCCAATAGCAATGGGTGTGTTTTCCAAAGCCACACAGCGAGATACAACAGGTCATCGCTGATGCTCGACCTAAAAATGAGCAGCAAAGGGCATAGCCTGAAATTTGACCTCAGTCTTTGAAGGGCAACAAATGTGGCAAGATAAATACAGAATTTAAAGGCATCTTTATTTATTGCTTAGACTTTCCTGATCCACCCAAAATCGGCTCTGGGAAACACTGGCTTAAACACTAATCAGTAAACAAATCATAGTATACAATGTAGTCTAACAAACTAACTGAACATAAATAAATCATTATAAATAACAAATCACAATTAAAACATGTAAGAACAGCCATTGGCAATGCCAATAGGTTTGGCTTTAATGGAATGATGTATGGTAATGTGAAGCACTACAAGCAGACAGCATGGGAATTGAAATGTATTTTGTGGAAGAAAATAACTGTATAATAATATTGTTGTGGGTTAAAAGGTGAATGGCAGTTGCACTTTTATACCAGACCAAATATCCATGTAGGTTAAGGACGACTGCCCTCTCCTGTCTGTGCTTCTGCCAATGGAAAATACCATAAGTTTTCTAACATTACAATGCCATGTGTGTGTCCTAGAAAGTGCAAGCTCAGACAGCAGGATAAATAAACAAACTCATCATAGGTGGGTGGAGGGCAAGAACTTTTGGGTGGAATCATACAACGTCTACTCATTCAAAACATGTACTCCTGGCTCTCAACATGTGGGCGGAGTCAAAGCTCTTCTCTAGTGATACTCACATAATTGTCTGGCTACAACTGCATTGTCAAGCCAGAGCAAGATCATATCAAAGAACTTTTTAAAAAACAGAAATGCCAAACAAGATTTCGCACAGTGCATGTCCTGAAAACAAGACATAGTCCATGATTTGTGGAATTCCAACCCTATTTGTTAATAATTCAGGTTGATTTTAGGAAATGTACTACAATGGTCTTTAGCTCGATTAAATTATTTAGATCACAAGGTTTTGGGTAAATAGTTGACAATGTTTTTACTGCCTGTGAATGTGTTTGTACACTGAGATGGCCTTGAACATGTTCTTTGTGTGCAAAGTTTCAGTGACTAAGATACTCCCTTATAGTGCTCATGCCACGAAATTACCAGGTGATTGATAGATGTCAAGTAATGAGACTATTATTTGAAGGAAAAATAGTTGGACGTGTATCAAGCAGTTGTGAGGTTTTTTTTATGTGCCAAGTAATTCATTATTTTTTCCTGTCTTTTAAGGCTTTTTTCCCCACTCAGACAATTTGACAGTGTTCTTGTCATTCATGCCATATGGCTTTTATTTATCAGAACAGTAAAGCATTTTACAACGCAATTGATGGAACCTCAACCCTGCGTTAAGTATACTTCAGAGCCCCCAGAACACATGTGAATATTTAGCACTCCAGATAGATAAAAAAGCAAAACCTTCATGCATTTCCTTGTAAGTAAAATAGGATATATGATGATGAAAGCGACCATTGAAGTTTAAGAAAGCTATGTGGTCAATTTTTAGAGCTGCATAATTTCAGAACGCAAATCCGTACACAAATAATTATTTCTAATTGTACTTTTGCTGATAACCTTTCACAATTGTGCTTATTTCTACCTGTCGTACATGGAATTCTCTATGATCATTTTCCAACCTATGCTCAAAAGAGGCCAAATATGTAAGTGGCCAACTCATACAGTACAAGCCGTCTTTGCATCAACTTACTTGAAGCTCACATGGCAGGAACTGAGGATGCAAGTGTTGCAAAAATGTCTATAAGATGGTTCTTAAAGGTAAGTATATCCAGTACCCAAGTGCTATCTTCGATGCAGTTTTGGCCGCATTATTCACATTTCAAAGAAGCTTTCAATGCCGCCATATTTAATGGATCACTGCCAATATAGTCTCTACATTAAGAAATAATTCTACTGAAAAAAGCATTTAAAAACTCTATTGTCTTTGGGAGTTGAAATAATAGGTCTGTTGCCCGCGTGCTCTCAGGCCTCACAAGTGGCACATTGTTCATTCTCCTCATTATCAGCGGTTGTCTTGAGCTCAGTCCCATAAGTGTAAGGTGAAATATTAACACATTTTAATGCCCGCAGCAAAGGGTGCTAACTGATGACAATGGCATAAACAGAGACTAATAATGCTGAATACAATGAAAGTAATTAACAAATCAAAAAGTGGGAAATTACAGTGTCGCACTGTGCTTTGCTCTGACCTAGTTACATGGTTAATTCACTTTTCAAGTTGAACGGTAAGAAAATACTTCCTGGATATTGTGCAGTATAGGTTAATCATAACTTCGGGATGCTCGTAATCCTAATTATTATTATTATTTTTAAATGAAATCAATTTGATCCAAGAGCCAACACCCCATTTATTCTACATATGCATGTAATGTTAGTCAAACCCTTGGTTGCTAGTTTTCTATGTGTTTGCGTCGACTTGAGAAAAAAAGAGAAAAATGTATAAGCTAAGAATTAAAAAAAAATAACAATATGTGCTAGTCCATGATGTAACTCAAAAGCAAGCATTGATAAGCACCACAGAGAAAAGCACCAAGGATATTGAGGAATAACAGATGGCACCTCCTGGTAATGTACACAGGTGCCTCTTATGGTCAGGGCCGAGATTGCTTTTTTCACATACTCCCATTGTTTACATAAAAACAAAACAAATCGTATTGGAAAAATTGAAAAACACTGAAATTAGCTAGATTTTGTGCATGCCACAAAAATCACTGAATACTGATAACATGGTGCTCAATGCTGGAAAGTGATAACAGTTGGTTAAAACGATTGCAAAATTAGATGTGATTCAAACTAGTATGAATTATATTTAACAGCAATTAATTGACCTACACATTTTTACATTTTGTTTTTGTTTATTTAGGGGAATATTTTCAGTGATGTATTGAATGGCAAAGGGTTTTTTAATTGTTGGAAATAAAAATATTTTAAAAGCATGTAATAATTGTTTTCGAGGCAATGTTTCACTTTGTCCATTTTCACAACAAATATATCAATTAAAATAAGCAGGTTAAAATTGCCCTTTAGTGGGGAAAATAGAAAGCACAGCTGAGAATAGTTGTGGTCTGGGGAAAAGGGACCCATCCAAGGCATTCAAGTTGCTTAGGCAAGCACTGGCTGCAGCACAAAGATGTGGCCACAAGATTCGCAGCTTAGACCATTAACTATACATGCTTTTCTATTGAATAGATGGATTTAGGGTAATTAGGCTCAAGACCACTATTGACCGAAAGGTAAGTTTTCAAGTATATGATCATGAGTCAGCACAATTCCAGACACCAAAATAAAGATGGGAACAAAATGAACATCTAAAAAAAAAGTAAGACTATCATACATGTATATGGAAATGTTGGGTGGGAATGTCTTTCACCTGTTTTTTGAGTGTGCACTTCTGCCTTGAGTCTGGACTTAGCACACATGAAAATCATGCAGGTCTGCTGATGGCCAGCTGTTTAACAATTTGCGACTCCGAGCTAGGCACTGTCATTCGGAAGGATACACCAAGTGCCCCCTCTTTTTGACAAGTGTAATCACTGTCAGCTTGCTGGGCTGAATTGTATTGGCAGTGGTGGCAGTGATGTGCTTGATTGACGGGACAGGCTTTTTTACTTGTGACCTATGCCTCTCCTATTGAAATGATGTCAGTCCTGTGCAACATCCAGGTGTGTATGTGGATGGAACATGTATGTGTACACAGTGTGCGTGTGTGTGGCACATTGAAGTGGTAGAGTGTATCATGGTTAACTGTGGGCACAACGGAATCCATTTTGGATTTCCACTGTGAGAATATTGTACAAAATGTAGAGCAGGGGTAGCCTGGCAGATAAACAGTTTATATTGCAGGGCTCCTTCAAGGCATTCCTGATGTCTTTATTAGCAGCCAAATTCTAGAGTAAGGCAAGACAGGATACAGCAGTTCCCTGAGACGTAGAGAGTTAGACTTTGCTAATGCCCTGCCCCTTTGCTCCCCAGGGGTGTTACACCAACATGTTGCAAGGGGTAGTGTGTGAAAGCTTGTCACTCCTATATGCCTGTGTTTTGGGTTTCTTTGATCTGCAAGCTCCCTACCCCACCCCGCTTTCCTGCTGACATTTGGAGACAAAATCTGTGGAGGGATATTTAGGCAGTGGCGTAACATAAACCCCCCCAGCCCCCACGGTGAGGGGGGACCCCAAACTCCAGGAGCCCCCTCCGCACAAATGGTAGGCAGTGGGCCGGTAAAGGGGGACCCACTAGGTGTACCTTGCAGAGAGGCCCCCTTAAGTTTTGTTACGCCACTCTATATAGAGAGGTAGACCTTCCTAGAACCAAACTCAGAACTGTGCCTAAAGAATCCACAAACTGTCTGCAACTATTGTACCAGAACAGGACTGAAACATCAAGTGAGTGGTCCAGGATTTCTCATTGGCCGGTGCCGAGGCATTACCCCATCGGGTGTAGGAGAGACTTCCGTGATCCCGAGCTGGTGTGTCTGAGAGCCAACTTCCCAGCTGTGAGTTAATTTTATTCATTATAAATTCTCGGTGTTCACGAGCGTCTATACCAAACATCAATTTTACAGTGCATATAAAGTTTTGATCTAGGTTATTGGTACGGTCAGTGAAAATAACACAGATCAATAGTGACGTCAATATGCTTTATCGTAAACACCACCACTCATGATCTCATAATTGTTACCAACATACAAAGATATGAAAGAAAAGATTTGTTAAAAAAGTGTACAAAGAACCTACAGGGTTTCACCGATCATGTGTTTTATAGTCAACAAAAGTTAAATGTGTGGAAAGGATGAGAAACTGAATTGTTTTGTTCAATACAAAGAAAAGACTCATCCTTTTAAAGCGAGGAAGGGATCTCATGACAGCGATAAGAGATGGGAGGAATGATTTGTCTTTCATCCTACCTATATAAAAAAAATTATAGCCTGAAGCATTTTACTCCCATGGATTGGATTAGACGGTTATCTTCAGGACATGGACTGGGAGAATATTCTCTTGAACCTGTGATTACCTGACAGAGGTAAAAGGGTATATATAGCATCTTTTTTTGTGGCGCTGCAGCCAGAGCAGCCGACCCCGGAGCTCGGGTTCACGGTTCGATCACCAGTGACAGATCAGCTCAGCATCATAGGACTCTGGACAAAAGCTCACTTAATCTACCCGACGATCTCCAGTGCTTAGAAACCCTTAAAGGACGAGATATTTTTGCGCTTTACAAATAGGAATGATTAATTATTTTTCCAGGTTTTGTTTTTCATTTCACAAATTTCTGATGTTTGTTAGATTGCATTCCACTTTCATCTTCTTAATTTTGTCGTGGCTTTGCTCGACTGCAACTATGCCCCCAACTAATTTGATAGAACATTCACCAAGCAGGGGGTTTTCTTTCATCTGCATTTGTAGACTCCTGTTTGGGTGAACAGTTTTGTTTGAGCCTGTGAACGCTCATTGGCCTGATGGTGACCACTTTGCCATCTGTACAGAAGCTTTGGAGAGTGCAGAGCCATGCAGCAAGGATGCTGTGGCTGGCCACCTGCAATCAGGTAACAATCCCTTTGGGACTTTCAGTGACATTAAGGGGCATAGTCAAAACTGCTCTAACAGCACTATAGGCATTAATCTTGGCACAGGCGAAATTAGAGGCACACCACAGAGTCACAAACCAAGACAGATGTCAGATCACTGGCTGTACAACAAAGCACTGCATGTTTAATTCCTGTGGTTGCTATTAATTTCAGTGTTGGTCCTGGTTGGTTTGCGTAATAGTGTGTTGCTGGTAAAAAAAAGTACTTTTTCATCATCAACCTAAATCACTGACCTGGACAATCAAACCACTGATAATTATTTTGTGAACTATTGAATCCTGAGACTTTAATCCCACACAACCTGCCTGTGTAAGCCTTGGACTGCTCTGCACAGTCCCCTGCTAAATGGGTAAACTTGGTGCTCGGTTTTCGGAGTTCATAGTCCGCTGGCCTTGGACTTCAATGCTGAAAGTCTCCAATCTCCGCAATTGGGACCCAGTAACCCTATATTGACCAGGCGCGCAACACCCATTGGGCTCACCGGGCTTCAGCCCCCCCCGTCATGTGTGTCAGCCCGGCTGAGACAGCCTCGCGGGCTGGCGTCCGTCTAATTGCAGCCGGACCCGAGTACTTCACAGGTCTTTAAAAGACCATTTACTCGTTAATGAGGCTTTTGTTGTGTTTTCGCCCCTTCTTACAGCCACTGTGCCTATGGATGGAAGATTTAGCCCCCCCCCCCCCCCCGAAATCTCTTTCAGCCCCCCCCCCCCCCCCCCCCAAAATTTGTCTCTAGTTGCCCGCCTGATATTGACCAGTGTTCTCCAAACTGGTTCTGACAGGAGATGAAACAGGAATTCAAGATGAGAAATGTTAGAAGATGGCACTAACTAGGGAAGAAAAATACTTTAAAGTCCGAGTTGTGTAAATAACAGAATAGACGGATAGGAATTATTTTTAAGTAAATTCTGTTGCAATGGAGCTTATGCTTTTGATCTGTTCATTTGTCCTGCCAGGCCCCAATTCCATACAACTGAGCATTCGACAGATAAAGTTTTTACTGAAAGATTCCATAATGAAAATGATGTATGAACCTCTGGTAGAATGGGAAAAGAAGCAGGGCAGTGCTGCTTATTAACTCACATGATATCACTGACAAAGTTAAGAAGGAAACTTAACAAAATTTCAAGTTATAAATATTGTGCTGCCAAAATATCATAGTCAGAATGTCGACAATCAAAATACTGTGAAGTTAAACATGTATCGGTAGGTATAGTTAGGGGAAAATGTCAGTGACAACTTAACATTTTAAACAAAAAAAAAAAAAACACTGAAATTCACCAGTTATCGGTATTTCAAATAAATATAACTCATGTCCTAAAGTAACTACAATTCGCACCCCCACCATGCACAGGACTGTCATTAATGATGTCAGTTCGCTTGTCATCAGTAATGCTATCAATGTTGTCACTAAACACGTTATGAGTGTTGAAGTAGGCAAAGTAATAAGCAGTGCATGGCAAGGGTGCAAGGTATAGTTACTTTAGGGCGCGACTTATAGTTTATCGAGATAACTAAAACAGGTTAATTTCAGAGGTATTTTGAGTTCAAAAACAATAATTTGGCACTTAAACTTTCACCTTACTATAATGTTACTTAAACATTTTTTTCAGTTAATTTCTAACTTTTTTTTAAGGTAAGATATAATTACAATCCCTAACTATAACGTGACTTTAACCTGTGTTTCTTTTCAGTGAATTTCTAGATTTGTTTTTAATGTAAAGTAATATATTATTACCATATGTATAGCCAACCCCATGCCGATCATTGCAGCCTCTGCACTCTGTCTGACCATCTTCTTCTCCTGATACTGGTCTATCCTGGCTCATACATCTTCTGACTTAGTGAAGAATATAGTTTGCTGACCTGCACCCACGGGCATTCTGGCCAGGAGGAGAAGCACATATTTGATGCCAAGTTTTCTAACTTTCTTTTGACACTTAAAACTGAGGTTCTATGATGTTGAACAGCCAGCGTGAACTCAGGAAAAATTATCACTTTGGAAGGTCCCATTATCAATGACTGATTTGTTTGAACTTTTTTTTAGTATGGTGTCACAGTCATGGTAATTCAAAATTCTTGCTAGAACCAGCCCAGGTGTGGCTTCGGAAGGCAGTCTCTTGGTGGACACCAAGTGGGTTCGCTCTACTGTCAACAACGTCCACAGAGTTTGCGGAGC
The DNA here is from genome assembly GCF_964204655.1 of Triturus cristatus. NCBI lineage: Eukaryota > Metazoa > Chordata > Amphibia > Caudata > Salamandridae > Triturus > Triturus cristatus. The sequence continues at coordinate 547,017,128 of NC_140595.1, forward strand.
TTCTTTGCTCTGGATCAAATTTTCTATGTACGGAGTTGCACTGGGGACTTCTTCAATTTGGGGCATACCCACTATACATAGGTCATTACACCTGACACACCCTTTTGAATCACTCAGCTCAGCCTTCCAAATAGTGTACCCTAATTTTAAGCTCTTTTTTCTGCATTGCCATATCGTGGTTTGTAGAAGTAAGCCTGTCAATACTGTTTCATTATGCCAAACCGTTTTTCTGAGATAACATTGGTCTTCAAGTACTAGGTTCAGCTCAATTGCCACTGCAACAATGTTAGCTTCCAACATTATTCTCGTGTCACCAACTCCTGTCAACTCGTCCATCCCATCTGGACGTATCTTTACAATGTGAACAGCTTGTGGCTCTCACACTGAGACATTTCCAGTTTCTTCCTTTTCTATAAATGTTTCAGGGATTTGGTGGTCCTTATTCTGCCCAAATAGGCTGAAGCAAGTTGTGTTGGTTGTCAACAGAGGGGGGCTAATGGCCGATGTCAGGTACCCAATCCTATTCTAAATATTGTTGTAAACTCCCTTCCAAACTCCTGCATGTGTACCCCAGGTACCTTTAATGTCCTGGGACTGGCACAAACTGCTGTCTAGTTAAGTTCAGCATTTTGCAACTGTCAATTCGTAGGAGTTGTTTTGCTTGGGTGGGTAGAGAGACGATGTATTTTGTAGTACAAGCATCAATCGATTTGGTGCAACTATCAAGTATGGGGTGTCACACTGCAACCAAATTTCCAGGATCATCCTTAGCTGTGCTGATTTGTTTGACAGTTCTGAGAAGGGATTCTCAGCTCAGTTAATTGTAACTTGCATTGGGTCCACCATTAAAAGAAGGGGTTCCCAGTTCCTGGTCTCTGGGTGTTTCGCTGCTTGCAAGCACTTTTGCCTCCTCATCACCCACCCTCCAGTTAACTAGTGCTGTGTTTCCTTTCGACTTTTGGAGCAGGGCAATGAATGCCTCTGACCTTGTCACCTCCCACAGGAGCCACATGTGAGTCTTTTGCAGAGAGGGAGGACTTCGATCACCACTGAACTATCAATCTACTTCAATGTACAAGTGAGTGCCTCTACAACTGGTTCCACCATGGCCACTCAGCAGGGGGTCCAGGGTCCACAGCTTGTAAGTGATATCCCAGGGTGTACTTTTACCATCAGGCAGTTGTACGAGCAGAGTATCTTTTCAAATAGCACCTCACAACTGGTGCACAACATGTTTGGGTATACTCTTCCCACTTAGTGCGACAAAAGCAAAAAAAACAAATGATGGATGGAATGCTTAAGAAATCAAGCGTTCACTCCTAGAGACAGATATGGGTTTAATCCATTGTTTTTTTGCTCACCATGCCACCCGTGTTTGGACCCAGCCATATGCAAATCAGTCTTGACCCTGCTCCCCACGGGAACAGTCCAGCCAGAACTGCTAGGCCTGGTCCTCCCTGGACCAGAAACGAATATCCTAGGACCAGTTTTGGGGTATCACCTATCAACAGCCTGGCTAGCTTGAATCCAGTGACACAGTAAGCACAGGACCCACGTTTGGGGATACCATTTCCACTTAGTGCGACAAAAGCAAAAAGAACAAATGATGGACAGAATGCTGAAGAAATCAAGCATTAACCCCCAAAGACGGATCTGGGTTTAATCCATTGTTTTTTTTGCTCATCACGCCACCCCAATTTGGATCCAGCCATATGCAAATCAGTCTTGACCTTGCTCCCCATGCAAACAGTCCAGCCTGTACTGTCAGGCCCGGTCCTCCCTGGACCAGAAACAAGCATCCTGGGACCGGCTTCAAGGTATCACCCATCATCAGCCAGGCTAGTTTGAATCCAGTGACACAGTGAGCACCGGATCCACGTCTTGGTATACCCTTCCCACTTAAGAGTGACAAAAGCAAAAAGAACAAACGATGGACGGAATGCTGAAGAAATCAAGCATTAACCCCCAAAGACGGATCTGGGTTTAATCCATTGTTTTTTTTGCTCATCACGCCACCCCAATTTGGATCCAGCCATATGCAAATCAGTCTTGACCTTGCTCCCCATGCAAACAGTCCAGCCTGTACTGTCAGGCCCGGTCCTCCCTGGACCAGAAACAAGCATCCTGGGACCGGCTTCAAGGTATCACCCATCATCAGCCAGGCTAGTTTGAATCCAGTGACACAGTGAGCACCGGATCCACGTCTTGGTATACCCTTCCCACTTAAGAGTGACAAAAGCAAAAAGAACAAACGATGGACGGAATGCTGAAGAAATGAAACATTCACCCCCAGTCACAGATCTGGGTTTAATTCATCATATTTTTGCTCATCACCCCACCCCAGTTTGGACCCAGCCATATGCAAGTCATGCTGCCAAGCTACCTTTCTTCACTCCATTTGGTCCTCTTTGCTGATGGAGAACTGCATTCTACATGCCCCTGCTGAGCATGCTGGATTACCAGAGAGAGTGCCCCTTACAGATCAGGGTTCTTCTACCTCGGATTTTTAAGGATTACTTGGACCGGGAACACAAGCCCTTTCACACTGAGTTATACCAGATTGGACGTCCAGCCACATCCACTTCAAAACTATGTGTATATGTTCTTGGCATTGGTATAGTGTTAACTTAGCCAAACAGGCATTAAAATACTTTACAAGGTCAAAGGCAAGCAAAAAATGTCAGCAACTGTTAGGGGAGGTAGATGGTTATTGCATTGGTACTTCATTGTGATGTAGTGTTCTTTATTGGGATGTGTCTTCAACTCTGTCCTAAATAGCATCAGCATTGGGGCCGCCCATATGGATAGAGGGAGTTTTGTTCTTGATCCTAGGTGGATAGATGGAAAAGGCTTGCTGCCTTGTTTTTAAAAAATCTGTTTTTAGACTTCTTAGTCTCCAGTCTGATTGTTGTCTAGCTGCAGGTGTGTTGAGCACCCCTAGAAATGGTGAGATTTACCGCAAGACAAAGGGAGTGCTGGTAATGATACCTTTGTAAATTTTGCACATGGCAAGCTGAGTCAACTGGAAGGCAATGAAGCAATCAGGAAAGTGCATCAGGCACAGCCTACAGTCCTGCACAGTTGGATATATGCTACATTACTGAGTTTGAGGAGAAACTCCAAGGAAGAAGAATGTCAACAGGAATATGGCCTCAAACCTTTGCAAGCCATCCAAGCAGTAAAGATCAGCCATAACCATGTCATCCATACTAGGACCATACTATGATGCAGGTCCCTGTAGCATCATGGCTACGCCACTGAATCAGATGATGGACACATTCCAGAGTTTATTTCCACAGCAGCCTCAACCACCAACCGCACCAATGCCACCTTCTCCTTCCTAGATGCCAAAACATTCACTGTCATGTCCTCCACAAATGGATAGACCTCTCTCTCTCCCTGTCACTAGCCAACTGTAGCTCATACAGAATTTCATTATAGCTTTATATCCTACCGTAGTGGCCTATACCGGCCATGAAAAACCCACCCCAGCGTTAAAGGCTTGAGCCTTTAACAAGGGAGCCGGCTTTTAATTGCTAGTATAACCCAGTTACAGCTATTAGAACATTCCACTACTAAAGGGCAGAATGTTCTAACAAATTAACCAAAAGCCTCAGTGAGCCTGAGGGGATTTAAATCCACTCGACCTTTATGAGGCCTTTGTTCACAGCAACAGCTGTGAACAGAAAACATTGGAATTTTTGAGCTCCGGGCTTTTACTAGCCACTAGGTGCCTGGAATACTTCATTGTCTTCAATGGAATGTTCTGATAGCCATAGACTATTAGAACATTCCGCCCCTAGAAGGAAGAATGTTCTAATTTGTAATACAAAGGCCTCACAGAGCCCTAGGGGGTTGAAATCCCATCGGGCTCCATAAGGCCTTTGTTAAACATTGGGATGTTGATGCTCTGGGCTTCTTCCGGCCATTAGAAGCCCAGAGCACTCCATTGTTTTCAATGAAGCTCCCAACATTCCAATGTTCTAATATTCTGTTTAATCCTTTACACTCATTCCTCACCACTGCAGCTCCCAACTGGCTAAACACAAAGATTTCTTCTTTACATCTCACAATGATTTCAGATATGGGATCATAGTAACTGAGTAAAATTGCAACAGATCTCCCCACCACTTCTCTCTCCAGCCGTGCCTACTCTGGATCATACATTTTAAACAACATATCAGGTTGGACAACGCAGTGCAGTAACTAGTTAAGTAAACTATGATCATAAGAAATACCTTAATGAGACCTGCACCGCTGCTCAAATCTGCCAGCTTACTGAGAATCATAAGCTGTGCCTCTATCTCTTACAATACTTTACTGCTGGAGGCCTACACAATTATGGGGATTACAAACAACATGCAAGCAAGTTAAAAATGTGTGTGATCCAAATCGACAGATTCTTTTGACCAGGACAACCATGGGATCTTGATGATGGCCCAGTTGCAGGCACTGAAGATTCTGTACATCAAACCTACGTATGGTTATCGACATATGTGAATCTTCCTGTATGGTATTGAATTTAAGTAGACGCATGGAAAAGAAGAATTCCAAAAATGTAATTACAACAAGTTGTGGGAAACTAATGCATCTGCAACATCTTCTAAGGAATCGGGTGTCAAAGGAGTGCAAACAAGATTTCTTCTATTCATGGTGCTGTGTGTGGGAGAAATTACCACGTATTCAGAAAATCAACTTATGCACTGTTAGAATTGCAATTTAGAAAACGTTTAAATGCAAATAAAATGCTGCTTTAGAAATGAAAAATGTATGAATATATCTTAGTAGAACAAATGAATAAAACTAAAATACTTATTATGACAAATGTAGAAGTGAAAATATGTTATGTTATGTTATTCAAATTTCTAAAGCGGGGCTGTTACCCTAAGGTCTCATGGCACTAAGTGCTGCCTAATAGATTCCCACGAAGTGGGCCAGCTATAATGTAAATAGCCATGATTTCAGCTCCCGTCTGAAGGAGAGGAGCACAGTTACATTTCTGAGGTGAAAAGGTAAGCTGTTCCAAGCCTTAGATGCAGAGGTAGTGAAACTCCTGCCACCCCATTAGGGATTTTTAACTAAAGAAATGATCACTTGTTTTGCTGTCGGAGAGCTTAAGGTTCTACTGGAGATATACCATTGGAACTGTTGTTTCAAATAGTCTGGACGATTTCGATTTAGTGCCTTGAAAACTGTGCAAAGGGCTTTAAACTGAGCTCGCTGTTTCACAGGGAGCCAATGAAGCTGTCTTAGTTCCCTCTTGACTGAGACAATCCTAGGTGTGCCCGTCAATAGCCTGGCTGCTGCTTTCTGCACTACTTGGAGTTTGTTCATGAGTCTCTTTTGGATGTTCAGATAGAGACCATTACAATAGTCCAATTGTGCCATGATAAATGCTGTAACTACAGTCCTCAGGCTATCATCAGAAAGAAGAAACTTTATTTTCCTCAGAGTTCTGACGGAAGAAAACATGAAGAGACAACCCCATTAATCTGATCTTCGAAAGTGAGTTTCTTATCCACAATCACCCCTAAGTTCTTCTCCTTTTCAGCTGGTTCAGGAAGCATTCCCTTTTCTCTTGGCCACCATTCCAGTGTCCAGATATTAATGTTATTCCCGAAAATGATGACTTCAGTTTTTCCAGAATTCAGTCTCAGGCAGTTGGGACGCCATCCAACCCTAGATGGCTTTCATGCAGTCGTGACATTTCCTACCGGTTTCAGATTCAAGGCCGCGCTGAAGAGACAGTACTATTTGCGTGTCATCTGCATAAGACATCAGTTGGAACCCGAATGTCCTTATTAGGGCTCCCAGCGGTGACACATATACATTAAAAAGTGTGGGACTCAGGGCGGACCGCTGAGGAACCCCACACCGCAGGGAGAAGGGCTTGGACCTAGCCGTGTCCAGATCCACTGATTGTAGTTTGTCAATAAGGAATGATTTTAGGAGTTTCCAGGCCGTGCCTTGAACTCCATTTTCTGATAACCGGTCCATCAAAACTCTATGATGGACCATGTCAAAGACCGCCGAGAGATCTAACATGACCAAAATTGCAGCACCTCCTTTGTCCAAGGCCTCTCTAACCTCCTCGGTGGACTTGATCAGAGCCAGCTCGGTGCTGTGTTCAGCTCTGAATCCAAATTGCGTTGGATCCAGAATGTTATTGGTCTGCAAGAACTGGCTGAGTTGCACTTTCAGGGCTTTCTCAATCATCTGTGCAGGTAGTGGGAGGTGGGAGATAGGTCTGTAGTTGTTCGGGTCTTTGGGGTCAAGGTTCTGTTTTTTGAGCAAGGACAGGATGGATGACATTTTCTATTTTTTGGGGAAATGGCTCACCTTAAAAATATGGTTGAACAAGGGAGTGAGAGCTGCCACAAAGGTGTCTGTAATTTGCTTGATCACGTCAGCCGGGCATGGATCCAACGGAGAGCCTGATTGAATAGACATCAGGAGTTTAATTCAATCTTGTGTCTCCAGGGGAGAGAAACTATCTAGCGTTATTGTTGCATTTGACCCATTGGGCACCATCATGGCGGAGTCTCCATTATCATTAGCTTGTGTGAGAGCAAAAGATGAAAATATGGCTTCCACCTTTAACTGAAAAGCGGAAGCAAGATTTTCGCTAGTTCAGAGCTACTCTGAATTTTAGACATTTGGGGTGCTGTGAGTTTAACAAGAGTTCTAAAGAGTTCTTTGGAGGAGGATTTTGCCAAATGTATCTGCTTCGAAAAGAACCTCTTTTTGGTATCCTGGAGTAGTCTCTTGTAGAGAGAGAGACTTACTTTATAGGCCTCTTTGCTGGTCTTGCGGTAGCCACTCCTCCAGAGACGCTCTGGCTTGTTTTCGTACTTTTAATTCTTCAGAATACCAAGGGGCTTATGGATGGATTTGTTTGGGAGTCCACCATTTTACTGCGGCAAATTTATTGCAAGCTGCCTCTACCCATTCCGTGTTGGCCGCAGTTGCATCATCAATTCCCTCGGGCAGGTCATGGGCAGTTGCTTTGAGTAGGTTTCCTAGCTCTATACTGTTAATATTTTTCACGACCCTTATGGCTATCTTATCCTTGGGCTCATATTTGCCTTGGAGATGTTTTATCTGTGCCAGTTCGAATAGAATTGCAGAGTGATCTGTCCATGGGAGCAACAACAATGCTGTACAAGTCAATTTGGGATGGTTGGAGTAGATCCCATCAAGAGTATGTCCTGCTGCATGGGTAGGGCCTTCTACCTGCTGCTTGAGATACCCCCACTCATCACTTGGCACAACTTTACAGTATCAGGGTCTTTGTTATCCTCGAGATAGAAATTGAAATCCCCCATTACAGTAAAAGAATTTGAGCATAGCCTGTCTTCTAATAGCGCCCTAATGGATTCCAAAAAATCACTTCTGGGACCAGAGGGGCGATAGAGAAGAGTTCCCTTAAAAGTGTCATGACTAGAAATGCATACACTGAGAGACAGAGCTTCACAAGCAGTGTTTGAGGCTGTGAGGAAGGAAAGTTCTAGTGAGTTATGAAAAATAACCGCCAGCCCTCCACCCCTCCTGATGGGTCTATCTTGTGTGTATTAGAAATGCTTCATTTGCAAATGCGTGTATTTTTAAACTTTTGCACCATGAAACCATACTTTAGTCTATGCTTTGACTAGGCCCAAAGCTAACTTTTCGACCTTTGCTCATAGTAAAGTATTCTGTGCGAAAGCGTAGCCTTGATGTCATCCTAAAAATTTGCTGACTCTAATATCATATTTATTTAGTTCCTTCCACAAAGAATTAAAACGGTAAGTAACAAATGGTAACATAGACGTTTAAATGTTGCTTCAATTTAACTTCATATTTGTCTTCATATTTGCTGACAAGATTTTGTTTCAGTGTTAAAACTTATGGTGCATCTTTTAGCCTATGTTAGACGGTTCTCATGGGAACCTTTCCTCATATAATAAATTATACTTGAAAACTGAATCAACCCAGATGATGAGAGTGTAGACTGTGGGAATCGAGAGAAGATGCCTTGTAGCACTAACAACACCACCTTACATGCTGTTCTGATTTGACGTTGAGTGAAGACGTCTTCGAAGACTGATACATGTATTAGAAAGTTATAATAACGAGTGTTCCTTGTTAGATAAACAGCACACCTCTATACTCCCTTTACACATCCGGTGGTCCTGCAGCTGGATTTCTCCTCTACCCGAGACTCTTCTTTATGGAGAGTTGATTCCTTTTAGATATTCTAGAGGTTATTTTGTCTTTATCAATTTGTGATCAATGCTACTGCACAGATCGCTGTTCTGAATACAGTTGCTACGGAAATTTGTAGGAAACTCTTCTGAGTTTTGCAGAACTATTCTTCATGAGAAGTTTTTTCCCTATTTACTGCTCTTTTCCAACTGAACTCTTTATGTGCTCCTATTTATAATAGGTCCCTTAGCCAGCTTACTGGGTTTCTTTATGGAACACATTTTTTTGGTTGATTCCTAACCTTCTCTTTTATTTCTGTAAATTACTAAACTGAATAAAGATATTTGAGACTCTAACCTTAAAGATAAAAATAAAGCTTTTTGAATTATCTTAATCTCTCGTCATTGACTCATCGCAAATTATAAATGATCATGGTGTTTTCATGACTTTACTCCTTAGGGAGCTCTAATTCTCCATACAGTATAAAAGGTCCATCGACCTCTCTGCAGTCTGGAGGATTCCCCATGGTGCCATTTGTAAGTGGGTGTCCAAACCATCGAGGAGAGTCCATTTGGGTTCCAGCATGTATAAATGTTATATTTTTACAATATTTGATGGCAAGCATCCAAAGAGGAAGATATTTGACCCCAGATCATTAGGATGCTGACACTGAACACTTGCCTTATTCTGAATGAATGAATTAGTTTATTTGTGTGATTACTTAAAATCATTCGAAAAGTGTCAAAAGCTGAGAGACAATCAAATTTAAACATAGGTTTGAATATAAAAAATCTAAAAGCCTTATCCACAGTTCGTGCACGATGCATTGGTACATGGTCAAGTTGTTTGAAAGACAGTTTTGAATATAAAATTTCTTTCAAAGCCTTATCCACAGCTCGTGCGTGAGGCATTGGTACTTGGTCAAGTTTTTTGACAGAGCTAAAATCAAGCAGTTGGCTGTTATTATTAGGAGATCTTCGAATAAAGTGCCAGTGCTTTTTTTGTTTATCCCCACATGCCTCGTGATTAGATCAAAAATTGTATTAATTGATTTAGACCTCTACTAAAGTCAACAATAAAAAATTTAAAACAAACTTTAGTAAATTGGCTTAGTTACCATACTTTTATTCAATGCTATTACAATGGTAATTTTAAAACATTTGTATACCCTATTACAAATTCATTTATCGGAAAATTAATAAGAAGCATAAAAACCTTCATCATAAATACATTTCCCTTAGAATAAGCATTAATGGTTCTTGGTTTCCAAGTTTTTCAATTGCTAGTAAAATGGTAAAAAAGATTTTAAAAATGTATATACATTATTACATACAAATTCGTTTGGTGGGTAGTTTATTATAGTCATAATTTCCTTCCCTGTAAGGATGTTATTCTTTGAATGTATAGGATTTAAAAAACGATGTCAAGCCTCTACTATCTCTCTGTTTGGACACATATATATATCATGTGAGCTAGGTTTTGTTCCCCACCATTACAGAGATTACAAACTCCTGCTTTGCCAGTAAAGTTTTCCCAATGTTTAGTATAGGAATTCAAAGGCAGGATCCCTAGACGAAGCAGAATTATGCTTCATCGCACGCTGTGCATGAGAGTGAATTCCAAGTACTTCTGCTAGATCTTATACTCAACGGAAGCAGAATAAGGCCTAAAATGGCATAAGAGTGAGCAGTCGGCTAAGTCTAGATCAAAGCTAAAATGGGGGGGGGGGGGTCATATTTTTTTTTAAAGTTTTAAAGTGATCCCGCGACCAAGTCGATAAGAGTGAAATTGTGCATTAAAATGTGATAGAGCTACTGCAAGATTTTTGTAAAAAAAAAATGTTTTTTCCTCGAGCCACTCTCAGGAGTTTCAAGTTTTAATAAGGCTATTACTGTACCTTTTTCTGCATGTAGCATATTATATGCCCACCTGATTATATTGGCCAGGGCGATTGTATACGCACTCGTCAAAGATAGTTCTAGGGGAAGAGCTTGAACTGGAGTGGCCTGGTTACGACTTGTTATTTTCCGTAGAAATTTCCCGTCACATTTAAGCAAAAAGTGTAATTTTTTGGCGGGCGGGGGCGGATTCTAAGGCATATGTCAAAATAAGTGGAATCTTTATCCAATAGCTTTCCAAAGGGTTTGGAAATATCTCTTTCCTGAGAAGGTGTACAGATTTTTTAAGGCACCTACATTGAATGTTGCTTTTGATTCTAGATGGCGTGGATGAGAATTGTTTCCAGTGTCTATGAACATATTTGCCTTAAGTAGACATACTCCTTTGCTGTATTCACTGGTTTAGTGCCTAATTTCCAATTGAAATGGATATGGTGCTTCTTTCCCCTAAAACGAACCACCTTTGCCTCTAAAATATTTATTTTCAAACAGTTATTTTCAGTTTAGGCAAAGAGAACACCTAAATTATGTTGTAGGCCGATCTGGGTTAAATCTAGGATAACAATGTAGTCGGCGTACATTAAGGTATGTATTTCATGTGTGGCTATTTTTGTGGGGACACTTTTTATACCAACTAGATATTCCGGTAGGTCCCTTACATACAAGGAAAAAAGTAAGGGGGCGAACAAACTGCCTCGTTTCAGGCCGTTCGAAGTAGGAATCCTATCAGTTAGGCCCCTTTCTCCTCCCATCTGCACTCTACACCATGTTTTAGTATGTAGGGTCACAATCAATCTTAATAAAATGCCAGGAATTACCATTACCATCAGATTCCTCCATAGGCAAGGTCTATTGACCTTGTCAAAGGCTGTAGAGAAGTCCACAAATACACTATATACAATCTGTGACTTAATTACCAGATATTTATCAAATATTGATTGTAGCAGACCAATGTTATGAATCACTGAATGCTTTTGACGGAATCCAGCCTGAGCCATTGGAACCACGCCCTTAGAGAAGGCCCATTCCTTCAAATGGTCCAGGATGCTAGCCGCAAAGATTTTTCCAGCTGCGTCCAACAGAGCTATCTGCCTGTAATTGTTCGGAGAAAGTCTTGAGCCCTTCTACAAAAGGGGGATGACAATACTCCCAGTCCAAAATTTTGGCATTCGACCAGTTTTATATATGTAGCAGAATAGAAGTTCCAGAAGTTTACTCCAGGCTTTGGGATTACTTTTTAGGACAGTGACTGGGATCTGATCTGGACCCATCGCTGATGATGATCTAAACCTTCTGATATATAATATAATTTGTTCTTCCGTCGGAGCACTTATCCCATCTTCTTCTCGGCCATATTGAAAATTTTCACAAGATCTTTTGACAGTGTTCTTCCAAATTTGCCTTATAAAGCTCTAGAAGATACATTCTCAAGTTATTTTGAATGACTGGGTTTGCTGTTGAGGGTTTTTGAGCTCCGGTCGCTTTTGTAATTAGTCAACAGAACTGTTAGTTATTTTTTTGAGAACTTGCAAGTCAATCCAGATTTTGTCCATATGTTCTGTTTTCCTATTGGTAATTATTTTCTTTCTTTTTTTCCGTAGCTTATGGATTCTTTTATCTTGGAGTTAAAAAAGCCTATGAATTGCTGTCTTATTAAACTATTTAATCTTCTTGTAAGGTAAGCTGTAGGATTTTGCAGCTTATTTAAAGATTTTTTTATTTTTTACTTGTGCCAAAGAGTTTTGTGCTTTCTGAACTACTGTCAAAAGAGTCAATTCAAAAGTCAAGCCTGGATTATTTTCCATTTTAAACTGAGACAGCTGTTGGGAATTAAATAAACTGTTCAACTTCTTCATACCTGACGCATTCAAGATAATTCTGCCCTTTTCATGGGCTATAAGGGAATGTCCATTCATTTGTGTTAGAAACCAGGAACAGGGGAGAAACTGTTCCATTTTTAATGACAAAATTGCGTGATCACTTTGTGTAAAATACATGCTCATGTGCTGTATTCTCTGAAAAAGGTCGTAGCTACAAACAATGTAGTCTAAGATGGATTGACCGGTGACTCCCCTTCTTGTAAATTTCGCGGGGACATTTCCTTCTGCCCTGCCCTTTAAGATTATACCATTATCTCCTTCCACTAGAGATATTTTTTTCTCCCGTTTATTACCTGTTATACAGTCCAGAAAAACTGGGTTTGGAAGGGAATAATAGGCATCTTGATTGTATTTGTTGAGTGCTGCTATTGAACTATTTGAAACTTTTGCATTAAAATCTCCTAATAATAGGAATTGTTGGTTAAATTCTAGATCTTATATAGAATCGATTGGATCCAAGTTGTATGCTAAAATTGTATCATGTTCTGTTCCCGGGGGAATGTAGATGTTGAATAAGAGAAGTATTTCTACGGACGTGGAATTCTCCTTTTAGCTTGAGACATTGGAGATTTTTATTTGGTAACTGAATAATTATATAGTCCTACTTTATTTTTATGGATATCAAGATGGCTAAACCTCCTTTTGCGTGTCCTCATCTCACTTTTGTTGCATGTTACTCAAAAATGTAGTAGCCAGTTTGATCAAACTGTTTTACAGCCCAGGTCCCTTGCAAAAAGGCAATTGCTGGTGATGTTCCTAATAATTCAGAGACTTCTTTTGGTTCTAACTCTGCCATATTCCAGGAGGAGATGCTATTTATATTACTAAAAAGGAAGTTTGAAACCTCCTCCCTTCCTATTACCATTTAGGGTGCTCGCGACCCAGGTCCAGCAATTTTTACTTGTTGAATCCTCTAGCTGTGATTGTTTGTTGTTCCTGATTGTCCTATTGTCATCTTCTAGGTAGATTGTCAGATTTTCTACTGATACGGTATCTGAGTATGGCTTCTGGTATTGATTTTAAAGCTGGATGGTCAACCCCTGGGTCCCAGGGACGTAACACAGGCCCCCGCAGCCCCTGCGGTGCAGAGGCACCCGAGTTGCAGAGGGCCCCCTTAAATTTCGTTACACCACTGCTGGGCCCCGCAGCAATACTTAGAGTGTTTTTTTAGGTTTTACTTCAATAACATCGAATCCTTTTTTATAGAGCATTTCACTCTTTTAGCACTATTGATGATATTACATAGGACCAGAATTTCACTCTTGCCATTTCCACATTTGATTTGTCTGGAAAAGAGACTAATTCTATTTCCGGAGAAGAAACGGAGTGGAGAGAGGTGAGGTTCTGCAAGAGGTTCAGGATCCGTCAGCAGTTAAAAGGATCTGTGCTGGTTGAAAATAAGTCCATAAACTCTAAAGTGCAAGAAATATTCTGGGGAGATGTATTTTCTATTTGTGAATCAATGGTATTCACGATTGAAATTTGTTGGTTCATTGAAACATTATTTTCTGGAAATGTTTGGCTTAGAAAATTTGCAGCATTCGGGATCAAATTTGGAAAATCATTCTCCTCCAGTGGTTTTTGTAATAGGTCTTTTTCCTGGTTAAGGTTTTGTTTTGAGAGAATATCAGTTTTCAAATATTTGTTTTCTTTTTGTTGAGCGAATTCCTGGGGATCTAATTGTGGGAACTTTATTTTTTAAGATCTCAATTTCATGAATCTTCTTTTCTCTTTATTTACTCTCTTTGCTGGTGCTTTTGTGTGGACCGGTTTATTTTCTTCCAGGATTTTTTGAGCTGCAACCCACACTTCCAACTTTGGACTTTTATTTGTTGAAGATGAAACTAAAGAAATAGATTGCTGGTGCACCTTTCTTTTGTTAAATGTTGCAAAAAATTTGGAAGTGATGGATTTTGAGCGCTCACCTCTTCAGAGTCTTGAAACAATTTATCAAGCAAATATATATTTTCTCCCTTTCCTACAGTTTCTCGCTCATTCTTTTTGTTTATATTGTAAGTCTCCATTGCAATTGAACGTTTCCCATTACATTAAAATCTTATTTCCTCCTGCATTTCTCTTTGTTCAGGTTTTCCATATTGCTCTCCTGTAGGGTTTTCTTTAGAGATCGATAGTGAAGAATTAGATTGTTTCGTTTCATGGGTAACTAAAAATCTCAAGATTTGTGTTACTGTGTCCAACGATTGATCAGTAATTTATGTAGATTTTTCCAGAAGTAAGAAAACAGATTCTTGCAATCTCTGTAGAGAGTGAAATGACTCAGAAGAGATTTCTTGATGAGTTGTAGGCTGTGGAGATAAGAGGAGAGGAAAATCTGGAGAATGGGATAGGTTTTCTCATGTACTTGCCGTACATAGGAAGTGTGGGGGCAGAAGCGCAAATGGAGGACTTGTCTTGTTCTGTAAAATCTTGGTATCTCCCATTACACTGAATCACATACATAGTTACAAACACTGCTCCCATGGAGCAGGAATTGTTTGGGGGTGTACTGGAAGCTTAGGGAAATTTCAGTTTGTATATCCCATACAGCCTCTTGTCTGACAAATTGTATATTCACAAAACCACCTTGCAACCTTAGAGTCTTCAGTGAATTGTCCGCTTGCCTGTTTCAGTTTCTGAGGAACTGAAAGGATGGGACAAATCAGTAGAATTTGAAAGCTCTTACCCTCATGTTGCTGGAGCAATGAATTACCTGCCAGAGACCTCATTGGCTGATCAGAGCAGGCTAAACAGACATAATGCCGCTCAATAATTTTAGACACTGACAGGAGAGAAGAAGCAGGCAGTTGTGATCCTGTAGTAAAACATGTCCCCTTCTGTGTAATGAACAAATTGGATCAGGGTCTGCCTAGCAGTATAATAATCACGTTCATCTCAATATTGGCACCCAACAGTATTAAACAGGAGTTCTTTAGTGTTAATGTGCACTATGTCTAAAGCACCTCAGAAGTTGATTAGGAACATTGTATAGAGCCCTTCACTATGTTAATGTGGGCTAAAAAATCAAGATGACTGGGAGGAGGGTAATCAAAATGAGTTATCCACGAAATGTCCAATAGGGAGCTAGATACTCTAAGGTGAGTGAAATGTAACTGTGTGAAGCCCGGAATTGCCAGTGGTGGGGGCAGAAGATTCCAAGCCCCAGCAATGCTTGTGGCTGCCGCCACACAGTGACACCATCATTTCTGTGCCAGGAGGTGCTTCATCAGCTGCTCGGGGCTCCTGCAGCACGGGAAGCCCGGAATTGCCAGTGAAGGGGGCAGGAGACTACAAGCTCCAGCAACGCTTGCGGCTGCCACCGCATGGAAACAACATCATTTCTGTACCTGGAGGCGCTTCATCAGCTGCTCTGGGCTCCCGCAAGGCGGGAAGCCCAGAATTGACAGTGAAGGGGGCAGGAGACTCCAAGCTCCAGCAATGCTTGCAGCTGCCGCCACCCGTAGACAATGTCATTTCTGCACCAAGAGGCGCTTCATCAGCTGCACGGGGCTCCCGCAGCGTGGAACACGTGCGGGTGTGCCCAGCCAAGGGTGAGCCCGTCTGCATGTATCCGTGGCTGTTCGAGGCTGGGCTGGGCCTATTCTCTCAGTCGGCGCAGAAGGTCTCATGCAACTATACTAGTCCTGAAGTGTCCTGTCACTCTTTTGGACATCACGCAAGTCGTAGGGTGCGGAAGAAGCCCCTATAGTGAGTATTCGCCTTTCGGTTGTGGTTTGGGCTTTGCCCAGCTTTTTGGTATTTGGATGCCCTTTTTAACTTGAACATAATTTGGGAAGAGAAAGGCAGCCCCTGTGAGTACCTCTTCTAGCATGAAATGTGCAACTATTGATTCTTTCTTGGCGAAAGCAGTGGGGGGCTATTTCAAAAGAAATAGATAGGGCAGAGAGGAGGCTCTGTTTGATTCCAGGTGGCCCTTTTCTCCCTTTGCTTGGCAAATTCTCAGACATGGCTAAACAAACATTTCCGGAAGGAGCATCTGGGGCCGTCCTGGTGGCTTTAGATCCCTAAAGCCCTAGAAACCCCCCTCCGGGGTTCATCAACAACAAAAAGTAGTCTACAGATTCTGATCAGGGAGTGGACTTGGGGGGCTCCCCAGCTCCCAAGAGGTTGCGGTGAGTCAACAAGAAGAATGCAAATAGAGGGGAGGGAACCGCAAATAGCAACAGGATGGGGTCTCTCTTTGGGGAATACAGACAACGCCTTGCCCTTATGCTCCCTTGAGGGACCTTAATGACCCAGATTGACAGTGAGAGTGCAATGGTAAAAGCAATGTCAGTGTCATGCCTGTAGAACCACTGATACAGAGACTGGCAAATAGGGAGATACTGTCTGATGTACATGCAGGCCACTTTTCTAGTCGCTCAGGCAGTACTAGGCCTATTTGCCCAACGGCAGGTTTAAGTGTGCCTCTTTTAAATCATATCCAGGGTATGGGGGGATATTAAATATTTTATTTCCTGGAATGTGGCAGGTTTATCCACAAACTTTGCTGATAAGTGGCTCCAATTTATTAGATGTTTTAATATCGTTTGCATTCAGGGGTCCTGGGAGATTAATAATAATGGTTTCCTTGAGGGTTATAAACTTTTTTCTGCCCGGCAGAGGGCTCAAGAACAGGAAGAGAAAGGTGTGGCTTACTCATCTTCATAGCCCACGGGATCTGTGGATCCGTGAAGTATCTGAACTGGGATTCCAAAGTAGCACAAGGCCTCAAATTAGTGGTCGGCAAATCGCTTCGGTTCACACTAATCAATTTTTATAATGCGAAACAGAAGAACCATGGGCCCTCAAGTCTTGTGGATTTAAGTGGTCACCTTCAGTCTTTACAGGGTGAAGGCCTACCGCAGGAGAATTTAATTTTATTAGGAGATTTTAATTGTCATTTATGTCCAGACCTGGCACAGAATCTGCGAGATTGGTCCACATGTCCGATCAGGAAGGGATTACATCTGGAACATTCCTTAGAAGGTTGTGAATTGAATGCTCTCCTAAATACTTATGGCTTAATATATACCCTGGATCTGATTGCTAATTCCTCTGACTCTCCTGTGCCTCTGACCTACAAAGGCAGGCGATGCGCAACAATTATTGATTTTATTTTTGTTTCTTTTTCTTTGGGATGGTTTAGATTTTCTTTTAAAATTCAACACAGTCCTTTTAGTGATCATAACCCTCTGACTTTGGTGCATGAAGTGCCGGGAAACCAGAGTGTGTCCTGTAGGTAAATGTGGGCACAATTGCCGCAATTGATCATGGGAGGCGTTTATGGTGGTCCTAGTTGGACACCAATGCTTTTAATCATTCTCTTTTTAGAATGGGACAACAGGAGATTTTAAAGTGTTTAGGCTTGTTAGCTCCTGGAGAGAAACCATACATGCATTTATTGCAATTGCTCATTCAGCCACTAGCTTACTAATAGTCCCGGTGGGTACCCCTCCCTCTGAATACGCAAGATGGTTTGATAGCGAGTGCTCCCAGGCTCTGTGGCAACTCAAGATGGCCCTGAAACAGATGCCACGTGACAGAACCTAGATGGACAGTTGCCGTAGTAAGTACAAGGGGGCCATTAAGGGCCGAAAGCGCTTGCTTCAAAAACAAGCCTGGGAGGAGTTAACACAAGCCAGAGAACAGAGGAACTTCACCCTTTTCTGGAGGATCATTAATAGCCCCTGTTTCTCAGAACTGGAAAAACCGAGACCAGGTCATAATATTACCTTGGAGCAATGGAAGTCCCATTTTGAGGGAGTCTATAACCATGGACAAAGTGAGGAACCCATTAAGATCCTATATCCCCCATTTAGTGATGGATCAATTACCTTTACTCTTGATGAGGTTAAGTTGAGTATTGAGGGATCGTCCCGGAACAAGGCACCCGGACCCGACGGGATCCCCCTGGACCTTTTTCATGACAATACCGATGTTTGGGCCCCAGTTTTAATCAGGGTACTAAATGCCGCAGTAATGACAGTAATGCCTCCTTCGTGGTCCACTGTCACAATTGTCCCAATGTTCAAGAAAGGGGATAGGGACAATCCTTGTAGTTACCGTCCTATATCCCTTATTGGCGCTACTGTTAAAGTTCTTGGCCGGGTCTTATTAAATAGGCTTTCTGATTGGGCTGATACTAATCAAATGATTTTGGTGGTGCAATATGGATTACGCACAGGAAAGTCAACAACAGACCAGTGCCTAAATATTTATCATTTAATTTGTAAATATACGATAGCCAAACCCGAAGCTCTCTTCCTGGGTTTTATGGACCTCACCTCGGTATTTGACTATAAATGTTTTAATGACCCTTCATGTTAACACTACTGCTGCAGTCAGATGCACTCAGGAAGGGGACCTCATTGATCATTTTAAATGCTCTAGAGGGGTCAGACAAGGATGTATACTAGCACCTTTTTTATTTACGTTATATACTAATGGACTAGAATCATCCTTGATTTATTTACAGGCTGATACCCCCAGGATAGCCAGGAGACCGGTGCCAATCTTGTTGTATCCGAATGACGCGTATTGCTAGCATGAACATCAAGGGGTTTGCAGGTCCAATTAGACGTGGTTGTTTATTTTATGAACGGGATAGACCTGTCACTAAATTTGAGGAAATTGTATATTATGGAATTCGGTAAGCAGTCCCCTAGAAACAACACTTACAAAGTAGGTGCACATAGTTTAGCAAAATTCCCGGCTTTCTCTTACTAAGAATCTTATTTGATGAGAAACTTAATTGGAAACACTTGCAGGAGGGGAAACTATTGAACTTGAAAAAATCATTGGGAGCTATTGCAAACTATGCCCATAGACGAGGCGCATGGTCACCCGGAGTGATTTTAAAGTTATATCATTCCTTCTGTATTGTCAAGGCTTTATATGGAAGTGAGGTATGGGCGTACATGTCGGGCAACAAATTACAGACCGCACAAAATAAATATTTTAGACAAATTCTGAAAGTCCCTCAGGGTACTCTCTCAAATTCTGTAAACGAAGAATTAGGCTCTACGTACATAATGGATTTGGTGGTGGTTAAACCTCTGTTGTGCTCGGTGAAGATTTGGTCCAGTGAGGAAGCAGGTTTTAACGGATTAGTAATTCAGGACTGCCTTTCACTCGACCATGCACTTAAATTCCCATGTTTAAGATATGTTAAGGAGAACCTCGCGTCTCTAGGTAGAGCATATATTTTCACAAGATATGATGCAGTGAAGCCACAGGACAAGAATATTGTTAAAGAGTTGTTTTTTAAATTTGTTACAGCTTCCCGGGAAGAAAAGGAGTTTAGGAAACCCATGGTAAGAGGGTATGTCCTAGATTAAGTCTTTGCAGGGCATGGAGCCTTATCTATCTATTTTAAACAAGTGCTCATGACAGATTTATAATTACCCGTTTTAGATCGAACTTGTTCCACCGTTTATTGGCATCTCCTCCTGCTTTTTTATTACATGTAGAGACTAGAGGTCCCTGTGACTGTGACAATAGGTCTCCCCAGGATACCCTACACTTTGTTTTCCTTTGCAAATATTTTACGCATCCTAGGCGATTGTTTCTTAAATTGCTTTTAAAGGAACTGAGATTTAGGTGTGCCCGTGTAGCTCTATTGTATTTGCAATTTCTGCCTAATGTTCGCACGCTTTTAAGTGTTATTAACTTTTTAAGAGCTGCACTAAGGTCAAGAAACTCTAACTGTGATTGATGAATACAAGGATATTTGCCATGGTGCACACTTTGGTGACATGCTGTTATAAATGGATTTGATGATGATTTTAATTGTGCTTTCTTCTATGACTGGGACTACTGTGTGCCCGAGTAGTTCTATTGTATTTGTATCTCCTGTCTAATATCCACACGCTTTTTAGTGTTATTACCTTTTTAAGAGCTGCACTAAAGTCAAGTAATTCTAGATATGACTGATGAATACAAGGAGATTTGCGATTTTGCACATTTTTGTGATTTGCTGATACAAATGAATTTGAAGTTGATTTTAATTGTGGTTTCTTTTATCTTGGTGACTACTGCTGAATAAAGATTAATATTATTATTAACTGTGTGATGAACAAAGGGTTCCGTAAATCATGGAACACAATCACTTTTGCAGGTTTGGCGTCAGTGAAATTCATTGAAGTTCAAAATATGTTTCTCTCTGTTACATTTGAAAATAGATACATTTAAATTACTAGGATTCGTTTTTCTATCCACGTGTGTGTGCCTCATTTGCCAGGATAGCTTTATTACTCTCATTTTTAGGGGAAATGAATACATATGATATACTGGATTCAACTAGGAATAAAGTTGTGTTGCTATCTGAACTGATTTGAGAACTGGAATCCTTTGGGAAGATTATTAAAAAACACATTTGTTAAACAGACATATGCAGAATTGAAAATATATTAGATGTTAGGTAATCAAAATAAAACATTCCTATGACTCCATATGCGAAGCAAGTTTTTCTATTGTGTTTAAAGGGAGACATTAGATCACCCTGATGACAAATTTCAACAAATTCAGGACATGGGATGATTCGTTTTCGCAAATCATATTAATGTATCTATATTATAAGGCAAATAAAACATGATGTTCAGTGATTCTTTTGTGGCAATGGTTACAGGAGGTGGGCACCAGTATTCCTTTTTGGTGGACTGATATTTACTTTTCATCAATTCACACAACACAACAGAGAGGTAGGAATGTGTACTATGGTTCAGTAGTGGCATGTGCTCTGTGAAAAAAGACTGCCCTCGCACATAAATTTGTGAGTGAGAGCAGTCTTTTTTTCATGGAGCATATGCCATTACTGAACCACAGCACATATTCCTACATCTCTGTTGTGTGAATTGTATTTTGACTGGGGGGAGGGGGGGTGTCGGGTAGGAATGCAACCTCTCCCCCCTTTTTTGTGTGGATTAACTTACTTTTCTTCATCAGACTTTGTCCCATAGAAAGAGAGCGAATGCAGTCAAATGAGAAAAGAGGAAGCTGAAGGTAGGAAAACAGTGGCAAAGGGAGAAAACGCAGGTATGAAAAAGAGCCTACAAGAGAGAGCTAAGGAGACAGAGAGCAAGCAGAAGAAAGAGACACGAGGTGGCATCAGGACTAGACAACCTTGATTTTTGACAACCACAGTTCCCAAGAAACACTTTGGGCATCTAAACTTATTTTATTTTTTTACTAAATAAGCACTGGAAATATCCCTTGTCGCACTTCTGTGGAACTACTAAACTTTGTGGCCTAGAGATAACAAACACATTTAGAAACCAATTTCCTAAATGAATCTTGGAAGTCAAATGTTGTCCCCCTTCTTCTCAACAAGATCTTCTAAGAGCAAGGACATGAGTTTTTCACGTACAGGTGGCGAGGTGCCACTTTATCAACTGTGAAGTTGGATGTTACAAATATGTTACCTTTTACTTTGGAAGTGGACAATCATGCCCTGGGGAATTAAATGACAATGATGTTCGGGGAATATATGAAAACATCAACAACTAGTATATGGAGTACTAATGTTATGTCCCGGGTTCCGACCGCTGTGCACTCCATGGCCCCATCAGAGAAGGTCGACTTCTGGAAACGGACCGTCGTCCTTTTCCGCGAAATGCGTGTAAAATGGAATCCGGCCGCTGGAGCTAGGAAGCTACAGCTCCCAGCGGCCTGTGCACCCGAAGATGCGCGCTCACAGGAAGTGACTCGGCGCGAGGTCCGGGCGGCTACGTAAGCCGGAGCCGGAGAGGAAATGCCCGCAGATTATTCCGCAGCGCAGGAGAAACTTGTGTTGGGGAATCCAACTGCCGAGTATCCAGGGTGGGGTAAGGGTGTCGGTGACACCGCCAAGACTCAATTGTCAAGACACTAGCGTTCCATCGCTAGTGGCCTCTTACACAGGAATTCAGTATCTTTGACTCCCCGCGCCCAACTGCTAAGTGTGTTTCCTATGGATTGTTTTCGACCTTGCTGATTTTTGGTGCGCTGCGCACACGTAAAGACTGGTGACAATACCTGGTGGTATAGTGTTCATACCGCAATTTGATTTCTTGAGACAGGTATGTATTGATAAGTGTGTGTTTGTCTCGTCTTCTAGCAGGGGTTGTTAGAGTGGTCGCTGAGGTACAGCATAAAACCATCTTCCCTTGTGAAGTCTATGCACACACCCTTTCGGGTGGGTAACTGTGACACGTCACAAGCAGAGTGTATGTTATAGTACTGTGTGGACTGGTGTTTACATGTTTGTTTGTTTGTCTACAATTCTGTAGGTTGAGCATTACGTACAGACTTCTACAACGTAGAAAACTAGGTAGGCCAGAAAAAGCCTTGATGAATGTATAATCGCCCTTCTTCTGGTAGCTGCCAGAACTGGTTCTTTTGTTTTACAGGTAGACCTGATAGTTTAAGGAGGAACAAAGCGTGTCATGAGGTGTTGTGCATTAGTGTAGTGTGTTCTAACCAACCTTTCTCTTCACAGGTCTCCCTCCCCGCCGTTCCCTTCCTTTCCTTCCCCCGATTGACCCCCTGAAGCTTCCGTGCCTTTACGGCAATTCGGAATTGAGGTTGTCAATAGGTGGACCCCATTGAGCAACGAACCGATTCTGAGAGGCCTCCGAGGGACCATGACAACTAAGGCATCTAGGTAAACGCAAAAGCTGCACATTTCCCAAATGAATCATTGCGCCTTTTGAGGGTGACTAGCAATCTCATCAAACAACTTTGCAAACTGGTTTATGCGGCAACACCTGATCCACAAAAGTTGATCCACAGAGGTTTGTGAGGTGATGTGAAAAAGAGTTTACATTTTTGACAAACAACAGAACATGGTGTTCAATTCGGGGATGGACTGGGAGCCAACAGCATATTTATAGCTGCTCATGAAATGGTTTCAAGACCAGCTCCATGCTCAGTAGCATAGCAAAGGTGCCAGGGGTCCTAATGCCAGCAAGAAAAATTACCCCATATCCAACAGTGTGGTTCTAGAAAAATAGCTCTAATTGAGTTGCAGTGGGCCCCTCACAACCCTGGGCCCCCATGCACCTAAACCTGCTGCGCTGGTGGTAGCTAAATGGTTATCCATAATAAGATAATCTAGCAAGTGTAGTGAGCATGTTTGGCATGCTACAGAGGGGCTTGAGGAAGACAAGGGGATTAGGATCTCTCCTTAAGAATTAAATGTTTTTCATTGCAGTGAATGTAATCATTTTATTGCAAATTTGCAAATACATTAGCTAAAACACCACAGCTTGTATAGGAAGTCCTGAAGAGAACCTCAGGGCATATTTCAATACATCATAGTGCTCAATTTGAGCTGGTGGTTTCTGGTGCTCGGCCCTGTATCTTACATTTTACCACAAGCACTTATGACAGTCTGACACATGGTGGTGCTCTTTATCTAAGTTAGATATGAGCACAACAATATTTGTTTATTAATATACATTAGAAATGTCGAATACCTGCCAGCAAAGTCATTCTTATAGCTTTGGGATCCTGTAATAGTCTGAATTGGCACACTTGTAAGAGTGTGATAGTCAGTAGTTGTGTTGGAACTGTAACTGACAGGATTAGAAGGGGCTATGGGTGGTGCAAGCTGCTGTGGACTCCAGAGCAAGAGTCACTGCATTATATTTTTTGTACATTAAGAACTGATACTTCAGTGTCAGCACTTTAACCAGAATCATTGTGTTGCAGCACAAGCAAATTATTTATGTGCCCTTAAGAAAAGTGTGTGCTGTTTCAAGATTGGATGAAATTAGGTTTCACCACACAAACCAACCATGAAAGGAAGCCCTTAACTGTCCAAGAACCAGGAAGTTTCCATGCGTCCCCAAATATACAGTCCAGCCCGAGTAGGCTCCAAATCATTGCCATGTCTTCTTCATAGCATGTGCATTTTAGTGAGGTTGGCTACAAGATTATGTATGGATGGCACCTGTGCCAGTGATATGAAGCCAATCTACTTGTACATTGTATGATTGCTAGAAAGTAGGTGCAAACTTTGGAACTTCCATACTCATTTTGAGATACTGCCCAAGAATCCTAGTTCTCAGGATTGCTAATGTATCTTAGTTACGGAGCCAGTAGACTTGCTACAGCCAAATGATATCTGGCTGTCTCCAGTATTTAAAATCCTACTGGTGTAAAGTCCTTCATATGCTCAATACTGGAATGTGGGAATGGCCTGTTCTGGTTACTGTGTGTACCTTACAGCTAATGAAATTAATTCACATTAAGCATGGGCGAACTTTTAATTATGCTGGTAAAACTTGCAAAAATTCAGAATTTTATTTTAAAGGAAAATAGCAAAAGTTCTTGAAATTACTTATTACATAATTCTGAATTACTTTATTAAGCGAATGCACACCTTGCATAAACAATTCTTACACGTTCCCAGTGGAAGACTGGCTTGCACTGCAAATGTCTTGGCGAGAGAACTTCACTGCTTAAACCATTCTCCAGACAGTATTTGGCAAGCCGTTTTTTTTACGTGATTGCCGTTTGATATAAGTCACACAAGATGTTGTAAAATCCCCATTGAGGTCTGAAAACATAATTCACCATAATTTTGTGATTTTGCATGGGATTTCACAGGAGAAAATGCACATTTTCGCCCATTACTAAATTTCAAATTTCCTTTTACAATTAATTACAACAGAAGTGGGCAAGAAGAATAGAGAAGTGAATTTTTCTACTAAGCTACAAGCCCTTCACCTAGAACACTCTCTGCTAAAAGTTTTATGTTTCTGTTTGTGGCTTGGGGTTTATATAGATCTTAAAAAATAAGCGTGTTATACTTTCCAACACGTTGCTGGTGCCTACGTTATTGTTACATATGTGGTACTAGAATTCTTCAACTTGAAAGAATAGTAGTAAGATTCTAACTTTGAATTTGCTAATAGTTGTTTTGAGGTATGTTTCTCAAATATTGTATGTACTGTATTTGCAGTCCTAAAACCCTTGGTAGAGTGTTGTACGAGACAAGATAAGTTGGTGAAACTCTGCCTTCCATTAATTCATGCAAGAGTTCCAACGACGACTGTTGTAACATAGTTCTTAAATATTTTCTCCGATTAAAGTGTTTCCATGTAATGCTTGAAAGAGGAATAAACAATGAACACAAGACCACAGTGAGAGAAAGATGCACTAACTCGAGCCCTGATCCTAGCTTCCAAAGTGGCCAAATTGTGTGATCCTCTGAGAATCAGGTTTGCCTTCTTGCATTTATTTGCCAAATCTGAGCGCTCTGACTGCCACCCAGCAGCACTGCGCTGAGCCCATGACTTAAATCAGTGCTTTAAATTGAACAATAGAAGTGCCGGTATTCTCCCTTCCAAATTAAAGAAGTGCAGGTACTCCGTACCGGACAGTCCCTGCCCATTTCAAGCACTGACTTAAACTCAGTTCTACCCTTTGGCGTCGTCTGTACTATTGACCAGAACGTATTATTTCTGTGTCTTTGCCAAATGTAATTGATAACACTGCGCCTCTGCTCGCAGCATCCCCGGCCCAGGGAAGTGTAGCTACTGCGGGCACCGATGGAGATCCGGTGCAGAGGCAGGGAGGCATCGGGCCGCTGTCTTCTGGGCGTAGCCGCTGTGTTCAGTTCAAGCTCTGGGCACTGAAACCTGGACGGTGCCTGTGTGTACACATGACTAAGGGCGCAACCGGTGTTTTTCACGCAGGGAAATATGCCGCCCAAAAGAAGTAAGTCTTGTCATTGAAGCAAAGTTTTCATGAATAAAATATGTCAGGAGCCTAAACATTAGCTTTTGTTACCAAGCAACAGCCACAACAACATATAAATAGATGCGCAGGCTGGGATCCTTTTTAAGCTATCCATCATCCCGCTGCCACGCGGCGTCTTCAGTATGAATACGGTGTAACATCTGAGCACCTTCTCAGCGCCTGAATTATGGTCCTTGTTGTCTTCCGGGGGCGCTGTCATACACAATCAGACCGCACCACACATCAGACTGTACCACCCAGCTGCACATCCAGTGAGATACTGGCATACTATACCACCCAGCTGCCCATCCAGTGATATACCGGCATACGATATCACCCAGCTGCACGTGCAGTGATATACCGGCATACGATATCACCCAGCTGCACGTGCAGTGATATACATGCATACTGTACCACCCAGCTGCACATACAGTGATATACTGGCATACTATACCACCCAACTGCACATCCAGTGATATACCAGCATACTATACCACCCAGCTGCACATCCAGTGATATACCGGCACACTGTACCACCCAGCTGCACATCCAGTGTTATCCTGGCAGTCTCGACCATCAAACTGCAAAACCAGTGGGATGCCCCCAGACCTTGCTACCCAGCTGCGGCACATTTAGTGATACACCAGCAGTCTGTACCAGCCAGCTGCACATCCAGTGATGCAACAGCACAATCTACCTCTCAGTTGCACGTCTAATTACATACTGGCGGACTGTACCACCCAAATGCATATCCAGTGGTATACTGGTATACTGTACTAGACAGCTGCACATCCAGCAATATACAGGACGACTGGACTGCACCATCCACATCGACTGGTATTCCGACATACTATACCATCTAGTGGTATACCGACAGACGGTGTCACCCAGTTACACATTTAGTGATAAACCAACCGACTGTACAGCATAGATGCACATCCAGCAACACACCGGCAAACTCTACAGCACAGATGGACATCCAGCAACACACTGGCAAACTGTACAGCACAGATGCCTAGCCAGTGATGTACCAATATACAGTACCTCCCACCCGCACATACAGTGGTATATTGACAGACTGTACCACCCAACTGCACATCCAGTGATATAGAAACGGCTCCACCCGGCTGCACATCCAGCTGTATACAAACTGGGTAGCTATGCCCTTCGTGTTTGGTATTTAATTAACGATTGCCAAAACAGTGGTTACGTTATTCTAGATATTCTATGAGTTAAAGTTACACCTCCCAAACCCATACACAATAGTACGCACCGCGCCTCACGTTTGTTCATGCAATATTGGTGCCTGGCGAGACACAACAAGTATCGTCTTGCAGACAGCTGAGACACCTTTCAGGTGAGATGTCGTGGTAGCAGCATCTACCCCGTCCCACACCTGCTGAAATAGAACGTGCACAGAGACGAGTCCTAAAGTTTTTAAAAAGGATGCCAGCCATAGTTCTCAAAGCAATTTTTAGCCAACTACCTCAGTCTTAAAGTGTTACACAGACAAATACTGGAGCTTTCTGGCGGCAGATCAGTGTGAGATTCAAAGCGGAGTTCAGTCCTAAACACGGGACAGTATGAACCTGGATTCTGACTGGCAGGCTGGTTGAAGTGCTGATGACTGACTGCCATATGTGTGACTGGCTGGGCATAACAGTCCTTAACCCATCACTGCCTGCGTGCCAGGCTCAGCTTGCCACGCAACGGACTCAACCCCAGCCCAGCAGCCTTGCGTGACACGGGACTGAGTGACTGTGCCCCTACCCTTTCAGAGGCACCAGTGTTTAATAATGACTTTGCACCTACCCTTCTGAGGCATCAATATTTAGTAATATATCTCAGATTCACTATGTGGACGGCTTCGTCTGTCGGGACGATACATTTCTTTACTAACAACTTTTTTAGAGATTTCTTTTTTAAGTTACACATTGTGTATGTTTACCCTGATACTGGAAATCACAGAGGTTTCGAGGCTACTCTTACCTCCTCCGTTCTTGTAGCAGAGGTAGGGGAACCTCCAGACGTTGGCAAGATCCACTGAGAAGCCGATGACGGAGAGCAGGAAGTCGATCTTCTTGCCCCAGGTCTCCCTGGGAGGCTCCCCGGGGCTGGAGGGGGCCGCGGTATAGCGGGGTGAGGAGGCCGAGGTCCCCGCCAGGAGGGTGCTGCTGGTGTACTGCACGCCGTTCTGCTCCTTCACCAGAATGAGCTCCACGTCCTTCTTCTCGGCCGGTCCCTCCTTGAAGGGGGCCACCGCCGAGAGTTTGTGCTCCGTCTGTCCCTGCTTGGTCATCCTGACTTTTCTCATCCAGATACGTACGGGCAGCAAACTCCTGGCCAGTCCGCTCTAACGGCGTGGGACCCAGGAGACCGCGGTGGACGCTGGCCGGGCGGGAGGCATAGGAGTGTCGCTTCTGTTTCTTGCCTTCCTCGCGCCTCAACTGCGGAAAGAAAACCCAAGACACACATGAAGCAGCAACAGGCACTGGCAGCGCGTGAGCTCAGCTGAGGAGGCAGGCAGCCCTGTCACCTGAAGCATGCAGAGCCCAGGGCCACGCTTGCCTGGGAATCCTACATTCGTGGTCTATAGAAGACAGAGAAGGGAGGCCGGCACCACACATAGGGGAAGCTGGGTTGCCCGGGATAGGTAGTCTCCAAGAGAGCACACAGAGGGAAACGCTCTCCAGGAACATGAGCAAGCAATTTCGCCACAATCACCCCTCTCACGAAATCCAGCAGTCCGTAGCGCGAACAGACGCACCTTCAAAAGCTCAGCAAACCACAGCGCCCACAAGCGCGCCCTCAAACCTCGGCGCTCACAGGAGAAACTTTCCCTCCTCGGGAGAGCTCAGCGGTACAGGCGCGCACTTAGAACGTAGTGCGCACCTGTACACTTCGCAGCTCATCAGAGCCTCGCGCGCACGTGCGTGCCCTTTCAAACGCAGCGCGCGGTTGTCTCATCTACTCACATTCCGAGGCACAGGCGCGGCTTTCCAATCTCTGCAGGTATGCTGTCATATAACGATCATATATGCACACAAAGTCTCAAAGACTTCCGTGCAGGGTAGTGTTTCATTAGAAGAGCCATGCCTGCACAGTAGACTAAGTGTATACTCAGATGTTATACCTAACCCTTCCTTGTCCCCGGCCACTAAGGGTGCGCACTCAAACGGGCATGTCAGGGTCCCTTTGAAGCCCACCGTGACCCGACCCATGCCATACTACAGTTCTGGTTGCTTACCTGGTACGGTTCAGAGAGATCCCCGCCCGCTGGATCTCTTGAGCGGCTTGTATCCCTGGACCCCGCGTGCTGCCACTTCACGGACAGGTGCTCAGATTCTGGGTTCGGTCCCTGGAGCGCGTCCTGTGCGTGCCTCCGATCTGGGCTCTTGAAGTGTCCCCCGACCCCTGCACTTCGGTGATAAGCTCCGCCGATGGCCGTGGAAGAGAGAGTTGCTTTTAAACCAGGCTTCGCTCACTGCACGTGATCCCCAGAGTCGTAAACCCTCCACACTTTCGTGCGCTCTGAATGGTCCCTCTGCAGAACGAAGACAAGATGTGACGCCGCAGATCCCTCTACGGCGCCCACGCAGCCTCCAGGACGGGTGCTGCTGGTGGAGGGGGCGCAGGGGACCCTGTGTCTCCGAAAGGAGCAGCAGCAGAAGTAGTTCTCTGTCTGTCTAGATTTTGGCTATGTACTTTCTTTTAAATGGGAAATAGTGGGCAATCTGGAGAATGTTAAGTATGCCCCCCTAAAGGTACAAGCGTGCAATTGAATTACAGCTAACCTGACTTAATGAAGGGTCCTGGCTGGACGCTTTCACCCTTAATGGGGAGGGACAGCGTTCGGCTCCCTGTCACAGGGGCACAATGCATTGAACAGGCGCAACGCCTGTGGCGGCCACTGCACTTTACGGTACACTTTGAGTCATTATATCACCTGTTTTTCAATAAAGGGCCAGCAGCACCGGTAAAAACATAGACGCGCGCGCAAAGCGAGCTCACAGGGAGTACGCGCAACATGCTGCGCTTATTCACCACACAAAGATTGTACACCGCAGACAAAGTACGGATGAACTGGGGGTTTCCCTCTCACATACATTCGTACGCACTTTACGCATCCTCCACACATCATATGTTCACGTACATACCACAAACACACATTGCAACACATGACAATTAAACACATCCGGTCTCCGCACATGAACTAAACATGGACAGTACACGTTATATATACTGCGAATAGACGTTATATGTAGAAAACACATGCATATACACTAAATGTTAGTCACACACGTATTCTACACTGCACCACGAATCACACAAACTACACATTCATCACAAACACAGAAACCTAAACATGCAAACGCATACTCTGCATACCACAAACGCGCATTGCACAGACAAAGCTCGGACACGTGCTGCAAATCCACTGTACCCACCCGCAACACAATACACAACACGCACACTGCGCGCAAACACGACATACGCCACAGACATACTACACCATGTACACAGAGCAAACGCACAACTCACACATACAAACACACATACATACACGCACCATGGTGTACACACCTATCTAACACTGCTTGCAGGACACCTGTGGGGATAGTACAGGTGTAAGGCAGTTGTGCACTGTCATATTTTTCAAAATCATATACAAAAGTCTGAGAACTGCATAAAACAGGAGAGCTCGAAGAAGCCCCTCCGTCCCAGTCTAAAACACAAAACAATTCCCCAAGGAGCGCGGCTGTTCGATAAATCACCACTGAGCACGAGTCTGAAATAAAATCTGCTTGTACTTCACAAAAACCTGCACCGAGAGGCACGCCAACCATGCCTCTACCGCGGCCAGTATTGCGATTCCTATTCACCCCCAAGACCCCTTGCCTAAACAGTCAAGTCAGGGGCTGCCAGGCACCTCCCCAGAGTCACAACTGCTGATTACTTGTGATCTGGAGGTGGGGTCTTCACTATCGGTTCAAGGGGTGCAACAGGTGAGGGGAGAAAAGCCCATCTACGGCTACACGTGGCCTCCGGGCTGCTGCACTCAACGGGAAACCTGAGGGCGCGTAATTGACACCTGCGTGTGTCTTAAGCCTCTTGGCATCATTGGAGTCCAAGAAAACAAAGTCCCTATAATCAGGGTAATGCCCAGTAGAGGACCAACTTATTTGGCAGCGCTGACGCAGTTATGCACCGATAGAAGGCAAATTATGCGCATAATGCGGCCCATTCTGTCGTAGTATTTGAGTATTTTCTCGTTTCAACGCACGTTATTACTGTCCGGGTAAACTTTCACCTCTTCGGTGCCAATGTAACACCTCACTACAGCAATCAACACTGAAAGGGTGCGAGGCTAAACTTTGCAAAGGGCCTGGCACTTCAGGCGTGGCGCCGTGAGCAATGATTTGTTTAGTGGCGATTGTTATGAGCTGCGGAACCTTTTGTTGATATCTACAAATTATGATGCAAACGGTGGCTTATGTGGCACATGCAGGAATTCGTTTTTAAGCGGATACACCAAAAACAAAGATTGTGATCATTCTAATGTCTCTTTTAATAATATATTTCAATGGCAATGTTTATTTTATACGTTGTTTAACTTCATCATAAAACATGTCAAATTAGTTTAAAAGAGCAACTTGACTGAATATAGTGTGAAAGAAAGAACAAAGAGAAAATTAACAATAGAAGTTGGCTTGCACACATCATTCTAGGTATCATAATAAATCACATGCACCCATTGAGCAACCAAAATACTTTATTTACTCGTTTCCTTTACTACACAGCTGCACCTAAGCATTATTAACGTGTTTGACACTTAAAAATAAACAGAATTTCTAATATTGTAGTCAAAAAGCAGGGAGGGACTTGAGCCATGCAAGAAAAAAAGTGGAAAGGAGGACTTATAAATCTAATGTAATTTAGGTGAAGATATAATATAAGTTTGGTTGGAATATTTGCAGTGAAGAAAGGGAGCTCAAATGTGGTGCCGCACCAGTGAAAGTACTCCAGAGCTAGGGATGCTTTGAATTTAGGGGGTTTACAGATGCAATGGTCTTTGTTCCTTACTCCCACTGTTCACTAGAGACAGTGTGAAGCTTGCCTAAATAAAGTGGATTTTAGAAATCATGAGCCATGTACTTATGGCACAGAGTTCAAAATAGATATGGGGTCTTCCACTGTACGTATCTCGACATAGGGTTAGGTTAATATGGTCAAGTTTTGTCCTGGAGAGGAGTGAAGAATAGTTTTGATCAGGATGAGTGAGTATTGGCGAATAGCCAGAATGGTGTTACCAAAAGCCAGGCTAGATATCATTAGAGCGTGAACTGCTGTCTTCATTCAATGAGCAGGTATAAGGGGCGTACGTGTTGAGCTTGTCCAAGTAGAATTTGGCAGATTGTAAAAGTCTGTTGATGTGAGACAATAGTGTTAAAGTAATGTCAATGGTAAAACCTAAATATTTTACAGTGGTGGAGTGAGATAGGGGGAGTATAGCTGTTAAGCTTCTGTTCATCAAGACATGGTTAGTGAAATTGATTTTTTAAAATAAATGTGATAGAATTGTGTGGTCAGTGTGCAACCAAGAGGTCCACCGGGTTTAGGTCTCCCCATTCCCAGGATATTTAGGTGGAGTTTTGGAGGCTTATTGGCCTCCCTGAAGCATTAGACAGGCTGCGGAGGTACCGTATATGTAGAGGAGTGGTATGGTAAGTTTTTAGACCTTTTTATGTTATGTTATGTTATGTTACTGATTTTTGTACCGTGCACAGCTGCCCCAGCCAAGGGGCGTCCTGGCGCCAGGAAAGGTGAACACAACAACACAGAATGCAGCGGGTTAATTAATTTTATTAAAAAGAAACGTTTTAATGACACCTCTGAACCTGGTTAAATCTTCCACAGCACGGATGTCGGAGGGAAGAGCGTTCCAGAGCTTGGCAGCTACTACTGGTCTCTTCATAAACGTACTAGTATATGATGTCGCTCCTCACGGTGGGCCGCCGCAGCCACCATTTCATGACTCTGTGAGGATCAAGTGTGCAATTACTGCCACACTTGTCACTGAAGGGAAGAACATTTCTTTCCTGATATATGCCTTTGGAGGGTCCATTCTACAATAAGAGTGTGAGCACCAGTGGCAGATTGATTTAGAAATTGAGTTATTTAACTTTAATTTGGGGATTTAGGACTGTAAACAACCAACTACACTTGTG
This sequence comes from Triturus cristatus, assembly GCF_964204655.1. NCBI lineage: Eukaryota > Metazoa > Chordata > Amphibia > Caudata > Salamandridae > Triturus > Triturus cristatus. The sequence continues at coordinate 547,050,041 of NC_140595.1, forward strand.
TTGATCTCTACTGGATATATTTGCAATTCCATATTTTTGATGGCAACTAGATTACCTTTCTGACTTTCCTTCTATCAATTTGCCTTGTCTTCATAAGGTCGAATTAAATCAACCTTGTTGTGAACAGGAAGAAGAACTGACAGTCCCACTCTATTCACAATAGAGTAAATTGGCTAAATATTTATAAATATGGATCACCTGTTGTCTTGTCTGAACATGTTTGCATCCCCTACCACTATGGTCACCTCTCATAAAGAACAGACTGGCAATGTTAATAAATGAGAAAAAAAGGTTCCAATTTCTCCAACTAAATCTCCACTAACTTCACTTTGGAAGACTTAATAGGCAAAATAAAACTTTTTAAAAACATTGTTGTTGTTGTGATAAACACCACTAATCATAGAATGAATGAGAAGTGGTCTACTTTGGAATCAAGAATCGTGGAAGAAGAACAAAGGATCAGTGATGTTCAAGATGTAGTGGCTAAGGTGGACTGATTGCCAAAATAAATTCTTCTGCTAAAAAAAAACATTGAAGAGTTAGAAAATGGTAGCAGGCATAACAATCTGAGCATTTATGGCATTTCAGAGGATTCAGAAGGAATGGATAGGATCTGCTTCAACTTAGTTTGCCTGAAATTGTCAGCCCAAAGGATAGTCCAGTCCTTAACATACAGAGAGCTAATCTTGTTGGATCTCCTACATCAACAAAATCTCTGCTCAAACAAGAGGTACTATCATGTATTTTCTGCAATATTCAGATCTATGAAGATTCTTTCAGGTGCCATACAACAGAAGCAAATGCTATCGCCGGGTCAGAAGATTTACTTCTCCCAAGATGTTGCTAAATCAACAGTTAACAGACAAAAGTAATTCCTTGATTGGCATGATGCACCAGAAGGGCTTATCTGAGATCCCAAAATGCAACTTGATTGTGCAATTCTATGCTGTAATTGTATTTCTTTTATTCATCATTCATGCATTAGTTTTAAACATAGGATTCCTTTTTTTCCCCTATTTTTATTGAAAAATGCTTTTTAGTCTAATTTATATATTTATTGTCCATGAACTCTCTAACAAAAATCGTGTTACCTCTGTCCAAATTTTATGACTCAACGATTCGATGATTTTCTAAATTTGAAACTGTATGTATATCTTTATTGTTTTTACTTATGTGTATGCACTTTCTAGAACATTTTGTCCGAAATAAAGTTTTTTTGACTTGACTTGAATTCCTTGATTTACTCATGGCCTTAAGATCTATGAGTTTTCAAATTACACTTGTCTTTTCATTGTCAATTTCAAGAATCTTACATCACCATTTGATAATCCGGTGGACCTAAAAAAGTTAATTTATCTATATAAAGGAGAGCTCATGGATCTCGGGATAACTTGACGTAATGCTTCCTCATGCACTATTGTTTGTTGTTATGCTTTTCACAGCAATACTCATTGTTCTTAATATTTTTCCTTTACAGACAGGCTGTCTGTGCATTAAGTTTTAATTGGTGTGTCCCATGTTCCTATGTCTATGTCGGAGGGATGGGTGGAAATGAAAGCTAGGAGGCCGTATAGGTTTCTCAATGGTGAAAGTTGTTTTATTTAAAGTTTGAGATATATATATGACGAGGTGGTAGACTATCAGGATGACAGGATGGTGGTTCCGCTTCTCTCGCCGTTGCCTCCTTCCCCAGGATGGTTGCTCCCCAGGATGCTCGGAAAGAGAGAGAAAGAGTGGCGGTAAGTTACCAGTCCTTAGGGTTCCATGGTTTTGTTATACCCTTCACCACTCCCAGTGAAGATCGTGCTCAACTGCTACGGTTTTGGGGTGGTGCTGTAAGTGTAGGACGGGGAGTGAGGGAATCAGAGGAACTACAGGGAAGGAAAAACTCCGCCAAGCCGAGAGACGGTGGTGTAAAGTATATGACCCAGCCGAGCTGATAATTTACAAAACCCTACTTACCTCGTATAAAAAATCTATTATGACAGGGAAAGCCGAGTATTATGAGACAAGAATTACAGCCGCGGCAAACAAACAGAAAGAGAATTTCAGAATATAGAAAGAACTCAGCCAGAAGTCTGAGCGGAAATCGGTAGCCGCGCACATTGACTGCAATGCATTCCAGTCTTTCTTTCTCCAGAACATTTCTGCAAAGAACCCGCACTCCTTCTGTTCAGGAAGCAGCTCAAAACGGTCCTGTTTAGAGAAGCCTTAGACACAGTTTAGCTCCCTGTCCTTGCGCTATTACGGCATCGCTAGTAGCTCTGGCCACTCTCTTCAAAGCGCTAAGAGACCTGCCGGTGATTATGCGCTATATAAATACCAGTTAACATCAACATTAACATAAAGGTAGAGGATTTACTCCTCCTCTTTGTGAAATAAAGGGGGGGTTGTTTGTTTAACAAAAATAAAACAAAAACGAGCAAAATTCCTGTAACTCAAGGAAGTATCTTCCGGACTGTTCCAAGGACTTTCCCTGTCAAGTACACATGGACCTGCCCCTCCCCTGGTAGACCTCTGCCCGCTTACCGCCAATGCCGCAACTCTCCTGGTTTACGGTGGCAAACTCAAGTCTCCTGGGGGCATCCAGCAGTCTTCACTCCACGCGTCCCACTCATCGTCTAAGACGGCGTCCTCCTGACTTGTGGTCTCCTTCTCGGATTCCCCAGTCTCTCTCGGCCTCTGGGATTCTTGCTCCTTCTTGGCGTCTCCCGGTACTTTGTCTCCTTCCTCTTCCGAGCACACCCTCTTAGGGTTCCACGGTTTTGTTATACCCTTCACCACTCCCAGTGAAGATCGTGCTCAACTGCTATGTTTTTGGGGTGTTGCGGTAAGTGTAGGACGAGGAGTGAGGGAATCAGAGGAACTACAGGGAAGGAAAAACCCTGCCAAGCCGAGAGACGGTGGCGTAAAGTTTATGACCCAGCCGAGCTGATAATTTACAGAACTCTACTTACCTCGTAAAAAAAATCTATTATGACCAGGAAAGCTGAGTATTTCTTAGACAAGAATTACATCCACGGCAAACAAACAGAAAGAGACTTTCAGAATATTGAAAGAACTCAGCCAAAAGTCTGAGCGGATATCGGCAGCCGCGCCCATTGACTGCATTGCATTCCAGTCTTTCTTTCTCCAGAAGGTCAGGGATATCCCCTCTGAGATTGATAATACCTCTACTAATCAGAACTCCCTGGTTCAGTTCCAAACCCCACCCCCCTGTAAGCTACTTACCACCATTCCCAACCTAGACTCAGCCTCTCTGACATTGCTGATGAATCGGACCAAATCGGGTTCTCCTGCAGATCCCTGCCTCCCTAGGATCTTCTGAATGGTCCTTCCCGGGCTGGAAAGGCAGATCCTCGCTCTACTAAACAACTCCTTGGAGTCTGGCTACTTGCCATCCAACCTGAAGGAGGCCAGAGTCACCCCCCTGTTAAAGAAACTAGGGGCAGACGCTGATAACCCCAAAAACTATAGGCCCATCTCCCAGCTTCCCTTCCTGGTGAAAGTTGTGGAACAATATGTCCTTAAGACACTCTCATCTTTCCTGGAGGAACACCAGCTACTCCAGGGGTGACAGGCTGTTTTTAGAGCCCATCACAACACTGAGCTGGTGATACTGTCAGTAGTCGACGAGGTTAGAATAATGGCTGACAATTAAATACTGAGCGCCCTGATTTTACTAGATCTATCAGCGGCATTCGATATGATCAGCCATGCACAACTGCTGGCCAGACTCACTGCTTTGGGCATCTGTGGGATGGCTCATCTCTGGCTAGAATCCTTCTTGTCAAGCCGGTCCCAGAGGATTCAGTTGGGTGAGCAGGTATCGGACAGTGGCATCCTTACCAGCAGCGTCCCCCAAGGCTTTGCCCTGTCGCCACTCCTTTTTAACATGTACCTACAGCCACTGGTAGCGGCCCTAGCCAGCTTGGACTGCAGAGTCTTCAACTACGCGGATGACACCCAGCTCATCCTCCGTATTGACAACTCTTCCCATGCGTATGATCTGGCACAAAACATTCTCAGATTTACAGTGAACTGGATGACAGCCAATTTACTGAAAATCAACCCGGATTAAACAGAAGTCCTTGTTATCCCCACTAAAAGCAACCCCTGGAGTGACCTTCTTTGGCCTCAGGAGCTAGGTGTCACCCCCACACCAGTGCCGGTCGTTAAAAGCCTGGGCATAAAAGTTGATTCTGAGCTTTCCATGGTCAACCAGGTCACCTCAGTGGTTGGCACATGTACAGATCTCATGAGGCAGCTGCGGAAACTTGTCCCTCTTCTTTCAACCACCTCATTACAGACAATTGTGTCAGCCACTATTGTCTCGAGGTTAGATTACGGTAATGTCTTATATATCGGCATCCCCCAGAAACATGTTAATAAACTGCAGGTGGTACTGAATGACGCAGCCAGGATGATTTTCAGGCACCCAAGAAGGTGCCACGCTACCCCACTTCTGTGAAAGCTGCACTGGCTCCCCATCAGGCAGAGAGCAAAATTTAAGGGCCTCTGCATCGCCCACAAAGCAATTCATGGCCAGGCCCCAGCCTACATTAATCAAGAACTATGTTCCAGGCCGCACACTGCGGTCTTTCGAGGCCTGCCGCCTGACCCTTTCACGATGCAACACTGGATCCAAAGGGGACAGAGCATTCTCCGTCCTGGTTCCACAACTAAGAAACCAACTGCCTGAACACCTCTGCAAAGAACCCGCACTCCTCCTGTTCAGGAAGCAGCTCAAAACGGTCCTGTTTAGAGAAGCCTTAGACACAGTTGAGCTCCCTGTCCTTGCACTATTACGGCACCGCTAGTAGCTCTGGCCACTCTCTTCAAAGCGCTAAGAGACCTGCCGGTGATTATGGGCTATATGAATACCAGATAACATTAACATAAAGGTAGAGGATTTACTCCTCCTCTTTGTGAAATAAAGGGGGGGGGGGGTTGTTAGTTTAATAAAAATAAATTAAAAACAAACAAAACTCCCGTAACTCACGGAAGTATGTTCCGGACTATTCCAAGGGCTTTCCCTGTCAAGTGCACATGGACCTGCCCCTCCCCTGGTAGACCTCCCCGTTCTGCCCGCTTACCGCCAAAGCCTCAGCTCTCCTGAGTTACAGCGGCAAACTCAAGTCTCCTGGGGGTGTCCAGCTGTCTTCACTTATCGCCTCCCACTCATCACATGCTACGGCGTCCTCTTGACTTGCGGTCTCCTTCTCGGATTCCCCGGTCTCTCTCGGCCACTGGGATTCTTCCTGCTTCTTGGCGTCTCCCGGTACTTTGTCTCCTTCCTCTTCCACACACACCCCCTCGTTTCACGAGAGTTTCCTTTTCTCCATCTCGGCTGGCTCGGATTGGCTATCCCCAGAGGCGGACTCCTTGTCATTCTGTAGGGGAGAGGACGTGAGGAAACTTTTGACCCTATGGCTGTCTTCCTGGTTTACCTCTACTGTGTTGTGCAGGATGTCGGGGCTTGTTTTACGGTGTTCCCATTCGGGCTCTTCCTGACAGTCTACTTGTTTCCCCATATATAAACTCATCATTGTTTGTTCTTATTTATAATTTCAGTAAGTGTTTCTACCTTCTGTAAGCTTTTCTAGTTTTATTTCATATATAGGGTAGCTACTGTATTTCTGTACATGTGTCTCCTTCATACATATCTTTGTGTTTTTTTCTCCAGGGGCCTGACCTTTGGTGGTGATCGATCTCTCACTCCACCTCCTCCAGCCTACATTGTTTCTTTTACTGTCATTCACTGACTCATATGGTTAAAGTATTTTTGCTTATTGGCATTTCCTCTTCATATACTATGGAGGGCTTCAAGCGGGCTTCAAAGCCTCCCCTCTATTTTTTCTTTTCCTCATTTACTCCTCCTTTCCCAGCCCCTTTTAAACCCTTCATTCATTGCATTAATGTTTTGTCATTTTGAGTGTTAAGATCATGATCAACTTCGAGTGGTCCCAATCTGTGTAGTGAATGTTTTTGTACTCATTTTGTGGCTATCTTTTCCCTTGAACGTCTCTCATAAGCAATCTTTGTATTGTCTCCTGTCTTTGTAATGCCATTAAAACAAAGAGTTTTCATTCATTTATCCAGTCTAAAATGTATGATTGCTTTCTTGTAAGAAACTCATTCTATGGTAATATATATGTATTCCTTAAAGAAAAATTGGGTGTTTCAATGTTTTTTTTCCCGTTTTACATGACAAAATGGTGTAATTATTCCCTTCCATAAATCCTTGTATATTGGTATTGACACTGAAGTCAAAGATTTAAATTTGTGGATGATTTTCCTGACTCTTAAGATAAATAATACACCGTATATGTGGCATTTCTGCTCATACAGGTCAAGATGTTCATTTTCGGTAAACATTTTTTTTTAATACGGTTTTGTTCGAGTGATCATTTTATTGTTGTCGGGGACTGTAATCAAGTCATATATCTTTTTAAGGATAGAAGCTCACAAACAAAAGATATCTCTAATAAAATATATAAAAAAACGTTTAAACAAGCAGTATTTTCAAGGGGGATTAATGATTCTTTGAGAACTTTTAATACTGATGTTATTGGATTCATGTATTAATCTCCAATGCACCAGTCTAGATCTAGGATATTCTGAAATCTATGGTACAGGCTGAAATTGGTTCTATTCTCATTTTGTTCCACGCCCAGTCATAGTTGATAAAGATTTAGGGGTCAATTACGATGCAGTCGGAAAAGGCTCTAAATGGCATTGGGACCATTCAAATTCTATTCTGAACCCGTCTTTCTGACAGATTCAGAAAGCCTTCCGACCGACCAATTACAATAGTAGGAACAATTCGGACTGTCTTTCTTGGTATCGAACGGCATTGTGAGTAACCAAGTAATTCTGAGCCGACTCATATGGGTCTACGGAGCACGTTTCTGACCAACGAATTACGATGTCGGATTTGGACAGCCTTCCAAATAGTTTGTTCTGACACGGATCAGCTGATGCAATCTGACTTTGGGGGGCTGTAGCAGGCCCTCCTTCGCCTGGAGCCTTCCGAATGGGGCTCGGGGTACCCATGGGACCCTCTTCCTACCCATGCACAGTGTGGCAGGCACCATGGGGTGCCCGCCACAGTGTGCACGATTTTCCCCAACCACCCCTTTTTTCAATGGGAGCCTGTGTAAGCGGTCGGGACACAGGCTCCCATTGAAATCAATGGGAGTCCAACCGAACGGTGTTCGGAAACATCGTAATCGGTCAGACGGACTTCCCGTATCCGATTCGGTCAGAAACCATTCTGAAACCAATTTGGTCGAAATGCTTTCCAAACAACATTGTAATCTGGCCCTTACTGTCAAACACTACACATCCTAACAGACGGATATTCAATAATGCATTTTCACATGCTAAAGCATTTGTCAGAAAATTTGAACAATTTTCCACAGATTTTTTTGAGAATGATCTAAATACCGCTGCTGACATGAACTTCATTTGGGATGCTTTAAGGCAACAGATAGAGGCTTTATCATTCATTATGTTGCAAGAAAGAAAAAGAGGACACTTCAAGAATCTTCTGCCCTGAAGTGTATCAAAGACCAAGAACATGAGTCTGTCAGGTCTCACCAGAGGGACAGTCGGAGAACACTGACGATGTCTGTGTAACAGCAAAAAAACGCTATGGACGTTACTGGAACTACAGTTCCCATGATTCAATGGGATACCACGTTGAGGACGTCATCCCGTTCACGGAAGGAGAGTATTTAATCTCTTCCGGTGAAGCATTGGGTGCCGTTTACTATTGCCGCTGAGACGCCCGGAGCGCATGAAGGTCTGGTAAGGGTGCATCTTGCACCACACTCCCCTCATTGTTATTCCTGAAGCGCTCAGCGGATGTGGCAAATTACCGAGGATGAGTTGTAGTTGCTTCGCTTGCACAGTTGGCTGAACCCATATCCGGGTTCTTGCGGGGCAGACAAGCGCAGCTTGTTTTGTGTTTTTAACAAATCGGCTTGGTGTTATATTCCCAATATAATGATCTGGTGTTGGGGTCGGGAGGCGGCTGCCCATCCCTACTCCCTCTGCGTTCTCTCATGTTGGAGAGATGGTACAACTCATGCAGAGAGAACGCGTGCGCCTGAGGAAACTGACAGCTTTCTTGGCATTTTTATTTTGTGATTATCATGGTAGCGCATTGATATGGAATTTCCCTTGGATCTCCTGTACGGAGGATTATTGAGAGTGCGTGATTACTGATGTTGCCATTGGAAGTTCCTATCCATTAATAGGAAATTGTGACATAAAACCACTTGTTGTATATTCTGAGACTTATCAGATACTGAGGGTAAACACTATCCACTATCGAAAACATGGTTGTCAGTGGAGTAGTGTGATTAACTAATCCTGATTTGAATAAGCCTTTGTATGAATCACCTTTACTAAGAGCCTATGCATTGGGGCCTTCTTTTGTGTTATTTCGCCACATGGGAACCTGAACCTACCCAAGTCAGCACTGCACCCCTGTTCAGACACGATCTGCATATCAGTGGGTAGGTGCTATCACAGGAACAAAGGGAGGGGTAGGTGATACAGTGTGCATATACGTTATAACGTGTTGTTTCCTCCTTAGATGTATATGGAGCCTTGTTTACCTATATAAGCTGACTAGAATACGGAGGAATTTTGCTTTACAGGTACATAGAAAGCACCATAGGCATCTGTAGGCTTTGCAGTGTATATATGTTTGTATGCATGTATGTATGTACTTATCTTGCATTACCTGGTTGTTATTCTTGTTGCGGGTCTCCTTCCCCGCTGTCCCCATCCTTCCCTTCCCTCGCTTGATCACTCCATTGAGTCTGTAACACTAAACCAGACCGTGGTGGTATCATGAGGTGGACCATAAAGAGCAACATAAGGATTCAAGGCCACGACAGAGTCCTTTTCCTATAACCAAAAAGATTCATTAGTCCATTTAACTGAGGCTAAATTAGAGTTTAACAGATCATCTTTAGAAAGTTCCTGTGACAGTCTTAAAAGTTAATGCGAAGTATTGTGAGGGTGCAACACAGCCGGCAAATTATTAGCAAATTATCTTAATGTTAAAAAACAAAAATATAAATTAAATTTCATCACTGATAAACATGACAACAAACTCTATACTGATTTAGGAATTTTGGACAATTGTCTGGATTATTATAACAAACTCTGCAATCCAGAATATTCTCCATCAGAAGATGTATACCAGAATTCTTTAGTTCTGTTCCTAAAAACCAAGTTCAATTTGTTGACCTTTCCTCACTATAAAAAACATATTGGATGTTACAAGCAGGCAGCTATCAATAACCTACCTAAAGATAAATCCCCAGATGGTTTCCCAGAAAAATGTTGCTCTCAATTTTGTAAGATTCTAGTCCCAAAATTATTTCTAATACTCCAACATGTTCACCGTACCGCACGCACCTTCCTGGAGGCTATGGTTTGTTTGCATCCTAAGACTGGCAAGATGTGTACCCATGTGTAAATTATAGGACCATTTAGTTAAATAATACTGACTGTAAGATCTTTGCAAATATCTTGGCGCCACGTATAAGTCACATTATTCCCAATTTAACTGGCATAGAACGATCAGGTTTTGTAAGTGGCAGATATATTACTGACAATTCTAGAAACTTTTCTGGACATCATACACTCAGCATCCAAAAACAACGCTTCCATTGCAGCTATATCAATAGATGCCAAAAAAGCATTGGATTGGATTCATTAGAACTTTAGGATAAGGGCTCAGAAATGGCATTGCTTCTGTCCTAACATTAAAAAGAATATTTGCTTTTTTTATTCCTTACCCACAACCCCTATTTTTGTTCATGAATTAAAATCACCTTATTTTGAGCTGCAACAAGGTTGTCCGTTATCTCCTACATTTTTTTTGTTTGTCTCTGGAAGCTTTTTTGGAAAAGTTCTGTAGATCCTGCACATTTTCCGGTTACAAATACAAGGACATTGAGGTCAAATTGACAGCTTACGCAGATGACTTCCTACTTTTTATACCTGAACCTCAGCACACTATACCATCATTTTTTCGTTTACTAGCAGACTACTCAGCTGCTTCTGGATATAGATAGAATTTTGATAAATCAAACATTTTACTCCTTAATAAACACTGTCTTAAAGTGATGTTTCATAATTCCAGCTTTACTTGAAATTCTAAACACATCAATTGTTTAGGTATTATGTAATACTATTTATGTTAACATAGACATAGTTAAGTGGAAATTACTTACCTTATCTGAGAAATGGTCACCTTTATCATGGTTTCGTTGGTTGGATACCATTGAAATTATGATGTTACCTGTTATTATTGTTATCCCTCTATGCTTTCAGTGTAAGTTCCACAGTATTTTTTAAAACCAATATATATTGAATTGAGAACGTTTTTGAGGTATAATAAAAACAACACATATCGTTACATAAGCTTTAACAACCTAAAATCTCTGGTGGGGTAACTTTCTCAACTTTGTAACATATAATTCAGCTTTTACCCTTAAATAGATTTGGACTACTTTAGTGGATGATCCCACCTCAAATCCCACTATCTGACAATGGTTGGAACAATCCCTAACAATAACCCTTTATATTTAAGGATATGGTTTAAGTCTCACAAATGCCTAAATCTGTATATGACCCCCTTTAATGTATGTTCTTTCCCCAATGTTTAAGGGATAGAAGTTAGACTAGTAAATATGATTCTCCCCTGGATATAAAATTTCCCTAGTGTTTGTAGGGCTTGGGCCAGAATAGTAAATCAGACCTCCTATACTTTTTCACTTTCCACAATGTAAATATTAATATTTGACCCCCCCAAAATATATAATCTCTTCATAATGTTGGTGGGTTTGGACTTAAACTAGTGAACCAGACCATCAATAATTTGTGGTATATGACTTATTTCATATGACCTCCCTGAATATGTGAACTTTCTCAAATGTTTTTGGTATTAAAGTTGGAGCAGCAATACAGCCTCTAATACATTAATTTCTCTCAATGTATATGAGATTGGACTTCGAGTAGCACATTTGTACCACCCCCTCTAATACATCCACTTTCTCTAATGTTTGAGGGATTGGAGGCATAATTGTAAACATGACTTCCTCTAATTTCTTCACTTTCCCAAATGTTTATTTAGAATATGACTACTTCTGACATATGCATTTTCAATGTATGTGGGATGGAAGCTAATATAAACCAACCACTCTAATATATGCACTTTCACTAATGTTTGTGAGATTAGAATTGAAATAGTGAATATTAAACTCTCAGATGTATGTGCTTTGCCCAATGTTTGTCTGAAAGGAGATGGAATATTACATTTGATCTCCTAAAAAGATGCTCTTCCAGAATATTTGAGGGTATATATGCACTTTCCCCACTCTTTGTGTGACTTGTGTTAGCAGTACATCTGGCCACCCCCACAATATACTTTATGTAATATTTATTGGATTAGAGAATTATAATAGTAACTTTGACCCCCTGCCCCCTAACTAATATAAACACTTTCCCCAATGTTTGTGAGACTGGAGTTAAAATAGTAAACATAAGCACTTAAAATAGATCAAATCTTCAAAACATTTGTAGGACTGGAGTTGTAATAATAAATAATATATAGTTACTAATACATATTTTGTATGAACGCAAATCCTATGCACATGCTATAGTATTGTATGAAAGTTTGATTGCATGCAGATGAAAGGATGAAGGCAGACAATGTCTTTTGAGATGTTCTCCTTGCTTTAATTCAATGAAAAACACAGGGTCCAGACAACACGTGTTTTGTATGACTTCTTCAGGGCTGTCGAGTCGAAATGGTGTTTCAGACCTGTATGATTGTGCAGTTAAATAAGTGTTTAAAGCATTTTTAGTAGCATAATTCATATATTTTGCTTTAAGTTGTAAATTAAAATTTAACAATTAATTTATTATAACAATAGTATAAAACAGTTAAAATATGTTTGTAAATAATGATGAGCAGTTTAAAATGGAAAGATATTAAACATAAAAAAAGGAATGATCTGTTAATTAATTTCCAATCAATATAGTTGGAAAAATAAAAGGTAAACTGTTTTAAAATGTGCAGGTTTTTCCATTTTCATTGTTAAATAAATCATATAATTTCATAACAATATAAATTAAGTAGTTACCAATTATAATAGTTAATAATAAGAACATATGCCTATATAGTTATTTAAGTAATATAAGTAAAATGTAATGACTCTCCACATTATGTATAAAAAAGAAAAACAGAAGATCAAGCAAATACATTATATTTTTTATACATTCATTTAAAAAGAAAGACATAAATCATTGTACTTAGTTATCAATTTGATAACACATTTATTAGGAAACAATTTTCCTAACAATCTTTTTTTTTAAATAATATTTTTTCAATTACAAAACTATCTTTACATCATTTTAAACATATTTAAGAATTAGTTTAGTGAGTACATTATGTTAAAGCATTTAATATTTTTTAAACATATTAAACATAAAGGCACAGTTTTAAGAATGTCTGCACAGTAGTTTTAGCCCATTTTTCTTTTTTTCCCCACTATTTTTTCTAATAATAAGTTTTCTGTACATATCTTTTAAATTTCTTCTCCCAGTGGACATTAAGGGCATTGCAGCAGGTGCCAGTTCTTCAGAAAAGGTAAGACTATAGTTTAAATATTTTATTTACCTTAAAAATTGGGTGGGTATAGTTTAAGTTTTTTAAGTGCTGTAAGTTAAGAGTTAGAGTAGCAGTTTTGTTTGTATTGCTCAGTTTAGTGTGCATGTGTTAATTTTCTGTTGAACATGTGTGGAGAGAGTACTTGGGACAAGATGTACAAAAACGTTTAATAGTCACAAATGCTTAAATTTTGCATTTTCTTACACACTTGTTCCATTTTAGGCATCTCAAAAGTTTTTCCAACTCTCAAGATGAGATTCCAAATGGGGACAGATTTGGTACCAGGAAGGGGTGTGTTGTAGGAGTCCCTTCCAAATACTGAATCAGTATGATACTTATTAGTGTTTTATGATCAAAATCCGGGGCCCAACATTTTTAAAAAATGTTATCAACACCTCCAAAGGGGTTGGTAATGCATTTGTAAAAGGGAAGAATTCCCCTTGGAATTGTTACCCTTTGTTAATGTAAAAAAAAAAGTTTATTGAAGAGTAGAAATGGTCCAGGTGACCACTGCCAATTGTTAAACAAACAAAAAAGTAAACTCCTTTTATTAAACACAGTCTCATTTCTGTTGAGGAAACAGGCTGCATTAAAAAAAAAGTCTGCTTTATCAAAAAGCAACCGAAGACATGGTGGTGTGCTCATCGCAGCAAGCAACAATTCCTGTGATTTTTTTCAAAAGTTGTGAGTCACAATTTCCCACCTATCTTATTGAAATTCATGAGCTTGATCAGATTCTGATGAACTGCAATTCTAATTTCTAAAAATCGGCCTATTGGGATACAGGTCGGCTCTTAAAAATCTTTACTGGTTGAAAAAATTCTGCTCACGAGTTGCAAGCAGTATTTTGCGGCCAGATATTCATACATCCGGCCCTGCAATATTTGTATATATGTATGTGCTATAGTTGGAGAGTTTGTGTAGGTTATGTATTGGGTTTTTATTGTACAGTCAGTTTTACAATGTTTTGGGGTGTGGGCAGGAGTTTCTAATCTGTACATTCATAACAAAAAAAGAGAGCATCCCTGAAAACCTTTTTTGTGTCTTTTTTAGTTTTTGGGAATTGGGTTTTAAGTAGGCCCGGGCAGTAAACTCCGCTTCGTTCATGGAGTTTGCAGAATTGGGGCATTCCGTAGTCCATGGAGGAGCACAGAGTTCCTGAATTCCACTTTCCGGGGATGAAGTGGAGTTTTTTTTCCATTTGTACGCTCCAGATTTGTTTTGCAGCTTTCTTGTGAGCGCCAAGATAGTCTCGGGCTGCTTGCAAGCATGCACGAGATTTTACGCCCGCTCGCACAGCTTCTGGCTGCGACAGCACCAATGTATTGCCTATCACGGTCATGAGCAGTAGCTTTTGTGCTCGAAAACAGGTAAAGAGGTTTTTGAGTGGATTTTTTTTCTCACAATCCGTTGGCATTGCTTTTTTCTGTGTGTGAAGCCTTATTTATTACTTTTTTTTCCAACAGGAAGGAAGTGTCCCAGAGACTCCAACTTCCTGTTATTTTCTCGCAGGCTCCTCACAGTGCTTTTTCCATCTCCTGGTCATTCATTGGATTTGATGTGGAAGGATCACTCTCCTTGTTTGCTGCATATTTGCCATTGGATTTAAGGACTTTGTATTTGAGATCTCAAATTAAAAAACTCTTGTATATGTGTGTTGTTTGTTTGATATATGGCATGCACCTTAATTTGTACTTTTATTCCATTTTTCAAAGTTATTATGGGGGGTGGCCTGCATTCTCAGTAAGGGCCTAGTTATATTTTTGCATTTAATTTTTCTTCTTCTGTAAAGAAACAATGTTGCACAGTTTAGTAAATTTTCTCAATATTTGTTAAATTTGATATAGTTATTTATTTTACTATGGGGCCTAGTCTACAAAGGGAGCATCCAGTAGGCCCAGGCCAGTGTTAGTCATGGGTTCATGAAACAACAACTGTTTCTGTGGTATATGTTGTTTTAAAACATAATTTAGTGCTGAGATAGCATTGGATTATATTAAAATGTGGTGGTTTTTTTGTATTTCACACATTTTCTGGTGTACAAAATGAGTGTATGTGGGCTAATATTTGATGCCATGGGAGGATGTGTGTTTTATATTTTTTATAGCTCACTGAATTAATGGTAGTGTTTTCTTGAGTGTTACCATGCCTTGTCTGTCCAGTGTGTATGTGCGTTTGCCATGGCCACCATTGATTTGTCTTAGTTATCCATGCCATGTGGCTGGGGGTGATTTTGTGGAGTCTTTATCCATAGGCTTGCATATGTTCTTTGTTTCCCATGCCTCCTTGCTCGCTGCTGTTGTATCATCATGTGACACTGGCTGGCAGCCATTGTCTGCATCCAGCCAGTGTGCCTTTGTCATAGGCTTGCATGAGATCTGTGTTCCCCATGCCTCCTTGCTAGCTGTTATATGGCAATGTAGCTGGAAGCCATTTTGTGCATCCAGCCATTGTACCTTTGTCATAGGCTTGAATTGATGGGTGTGATATTCGTTTAATAATAAGCTTGAAGATCATTGTAGCATGTATAGTAAGAATACGATTGTGATCAACTTTGCTTATATATTGGATGCATTTTTTAAAATGTAGCTCCTGATTGCCTCACAGTAGGTTTCTTCTCATTCTCCCATACAAATATAGACAATTATTGTTTGCTTTTTTAATTTTAATTTTAACGTCTATTTTAGCTTTTTCACTTTTGTAGAATTTTGTTAGTTTGATGAAACAAAATGTAATTATTCTTTTTTCTAATGAAAACATTTTTTTTTCATTAAAAAAATGATTTAAATTTCCCCAAAATATTTTTGTAATTGTATTTAAAATTAGTTTTTTTTAAATGTTGCCTTTGTACATCCAGCCATCCATCCATCATAGATGCACAGCCGCGCAACAGCATTCCGCTTCCTCCTGGACACCCTGACTGCGGTGCACTGCAGACACATCCAATGTTCCCTCTAATGTTTTTCCTCTGTGTGCGGCACTGTAAGGTATCTGTGTGCTGCAGCCAAGGTTATGTGCGCCAGTAACCTGGCCGAGCGTGTGGGTGCAGCGACAAATATCAATGCAGATTGTGTGAGTATTCATGTTAATCGCAGCGCCAGTCATGTTCTGCAATTACCATAAATACTTTCTCAGAGGCACGCAATATGCCCCACACAGCACTAGAGGCGCCCTGTGTAACAATTTTTGTTGGCGCCCCCCAGTGACCACCCACTTCACTGATTCCCTCACTATTACCATTTAACAGTGCCCCATCAAGGTCTCCATTATCACTCTCTCTGAGATGTATTTATTTTTGTTTTATAGCACCTCTCATGCCAGTGTAGGGTGTACTTTACATTGCACACATATTAAACAGAGGCAATCAAATATAGGTATGTAAATCAGTGTGTAAGAAAAGTTACATTTGACAGAGGACTGCAAGGTATAGGAGTGACATGTCATTCATCCTGATAGGCAGTATAGTTTAAGAGTGCTTTGTCCAGAGAAGCACAAACTTGGAATTTAAAATGTAACACCATGGTTAGGATTTCTCTGTAATAAGAATCGCTTTGTACCCACATGAACCCTATTTGCAACATTAAGATAATGAATGGCTGGGGAAAAAAACATAAAGCTCTAATCTATACCTTGCAGTATACATGAAGTTCTTTGATGACAGTTAAACGTTTACTGTTCTGTATTAGGATTTTAACTGCAAGTAACAAAATGACCTCTCTGACAAAAGTAGTAACCCGCTAACCAATTTTCATTCTATGCACTTTGTGATCTGCATGGTACACGTTCTTTGCAGCAGGCATATTAACCCTCTACGCTGAGGGTGTGGGCAAAAATGGAGAGCCCGATAGGGACCAATCTTTACAAGCAAACAGTGCCCATAGGTCGAAAGGGGCTTCAGCCCCCCTCCCGTTGTGTGTCTCAGCCCAGGCTCCTGCAGTTCAAGCTGCTGTGGGCTCGGCTGGGCAGTGTCCGGAGTCTTATCTCTGGCATGCCCTAGTTTTTCACAGGTCTTTAAAGACCATTTGCATATTTACATACCTTTGTAAACTAGTTATCGAGGCTTAGTTTGTTTTCTGATTCCTTATTCACACATGCAAGGAGCACCCATGTTAAACATAATATCTCAAAACAAATATTTTTGAGTTAACCAATAAGAATATTTATTCTCAATTCTCATATTCATTCCAACATGAAGAATGTCTCTCAGTTCTCATATTCTTTCCAACAAAAAATATCAAGTTAATTCCACCCAAATGTCCTCTTATTTTTATGCCTCAATTAGTTCCATGTACATTTCTCTTTCATCCTTGTTCCATATAAATGTCTATTTTTCATTCCACAATTTTTTCCTTTTGATCCATCAATTGTTCATTCCATCCATTTATGATCCAATAATCTTATCAAGGATGATAATTCCAATTCTTTATTTCAAATAATCTCAACAGCCGACGTGTTTCGTCCCCTCCTGGGACATCATCAGGGCTGTCCGGCGATACCCTGAGCTCTAATAGAGCCTGCGTCTGATTCCACTACCCCACGGGACCCCCACTCCGCCTATTCCTTACATTAGTATTTAACATTTACTGTCATAGTGTGAGAATGCATTTCATGAAAAGGAATATAAAGTATGGTTGCCAAAAGAAAATGCCAGCCATGTGTTGTTTGGAGCTTGCAAAGACCTCATCTTGACACTAAATAAGGTTATAAATGAAAAAAGTATGCATTCATTTGTAATGTGACTTTTCTGTCTTTGTTCCCTTTAATTATCAGCCATGGGTCATTCAGGCAGCCCTATTAAAAGTGCTTTCTATTTATATTTGCTCTTCGAAGTATGCACAGATAAATGCTGAAAATACAGTTTAAGGTGGCTGTTTATTTTTGTACCATCTGGGACATCAAAATAATGAGCTGGCAACCCTAATCATAACAGTGAAAGTTTGTTGCAGGATCAGCACATTATTTATTTCCTCTACCCTCTACCCCTGAATAATGCCAGGAAAGCATTAGTTTAACTTATATCTGAAACCCTACGCCGCCATCAATAACATGCTGAGTTACTTCAAGTGTGGGGAAATGCACCCTGCATTCAGACAGCTCACTTCTCATTCTCGCCCTTCACTTTCATGCTCACCCTGCACTCACAGCGATCACAATGCACTCACACTGATCACCCTGCCCTCACACCATTCACCTGCTCACCCTGCACTCACAGTGGTCACTCTGCACTCACAATGCATTTGTAGCAGTTCACCCTGTACCTCACCTTGCAGTCACAGAGCACACTACTCACCCTGCACTCATGTGACACTTCACTCACCAGTCCCCCTCACTGATCAATCTGTAATCTCACTCAAACAAGCCCATCACTAACCATACATGTATTAGCTCCACACTGCACTTACAGCCGTACCCAAATTCATATGGTAACCTCTCACCCTGCAGTCACTCCTCTTACCCTACTCTCACACTGTCACATCACTTGCCGTGCACTCACATTGGCACTCCTGCCACCCAAAAAGCATAGAGGGTGAATGTGCCTGCTACAAAGAATGTCTACCATTCAGATCACAGAACTGAGTGTGAGTAAACTACGAGTAGAGCAATAAAAAAGTTTTAATGTTTGTTAGAAAGGTGCTATAGAGAGATGAGGTGCATTGTTGGTGAATGGTAGTGAGGAAATTCATGGAGAAGGAGGAAATGGGGGAGGGTGTGCCAAAAAAAACCTGTTGCACCATGTGCGACCAGCGCTAGGGCCAGCCCTAGCTGGGAGTGTTAGCCTCCCCCAAAGGTCAGGTCTAGTTGCGTCCCTGCATCTTGGCACCTGCTGAGCACCGCCGGCAGGACCCGGCCCACTTAAAGCCTTGGGTTTGTGGTTATTTACTGTGTCTGAACCGGGCCACTTAAAGCCTTGGGTTTGTGGTTACTGTCTGTGTCTGCACGCTCTCTGGAACAGCGAATCACAGGCATGAAGTAAGTCTGTTGACAACACAGGATGGCAGATCAAAGCACGTCATGCTTGTAGTCAGAGCTTTAAGTGGGATGAAAAAACTAAACTGGGAGGTCTCTCATGGGGCGTGGCTGATGTGATTAAGGGAGTGGGTTAAAACACTTAAGCTAAAAATCTGTACTTAGCATAGTGTGCTGCCCCACTGGTATTTTGCTGCATCTGTCCATTCATCCAGTTATATAAATATATAACACAATGAGTAACATTACACCTACAACATGCCAGGGCTATTGGCTTTGTCAATGGGTGTAAATTGCATAAGATAAATAAGCAATAGCTATGACTTTGTTGTATTGAATATTGAAAATGCTTCCGTGCTTGTGGACGAGCTTGTGGTTAAGGCTAGAGCTGCTGTCTTTCGAGCTGAGAAAGCAGCTTCAAGCCTCACGTTGGCTCAACTTCCTATGATTCAAAGCTTGTAGTCTTGCTCATTTCATTTGTTAATAGAGCTCAGCCAGCAATTTGCCTAGCTCTATTAGCAAAAGAAATGCAGCAAGTCTACAAGCACAGCGTGTGCTTTCAGGTGATTCTGAAAGCTCACGTCGTGATTGTAGGCTTCTTTGCATTTCTTTAGTTGAAAGGGCGTGGCTGCGGGGCAGATTGTGTGCCTTTGTGAAAGTAATCATGTTAATTGCAGCGCATGATGGGCGCTGCGATTAACATGAATACTTTCACACAAAAATGTAAATCTGCCCTGCAGCCACGCCTTTTCAACAAAAGAATGCAGCAAGTGCCATGCTGTTGAAGTAACCTGCTGCTGTGCGTGCTTCAAACGCCACATTGTGTGCGCTCAAAGAGAGACAGGGGTGTGCGCACACCTTACAGGGAACAATGAACACATAAGCATCATTCATTTTTTTAATGATTATTCCATTTCCCCCTGGACCACATTGCCTGCCACGGGAGTACACTAACCTCTATTTTTCAAAATATTATTATTCCATTTACCCATGCACTTCACTGGGGTGCCGATTACGATCCTGGAAAAAAATTCCCCGTACGACTCGTATCCGGTCTTTTTACCGTACGAATCGTACAAGTGCCGTACAAACTGGCAATCACGAATCGCATGGTAAAAAGTCCATACGAACCGCAGTCGGAATATTTCCCCACAAGTCCTCGGGTCGGAAAATGTGTCCGACACGTCCTCGGACGATTTACCGTACAAATCTGAAAAGTCAAGTCCGGCCGAGGAATCACGATCCAACCCGTGCGTCCGATCTCACAACCGTATGGTAAAAACACCGTCCGCACCGAACTCCCATTGCAACCATGGAGACATGTCCCCGCAAACGCGCCCAACACTCCCCCCAGCACCCATACGTTCGAGTCGCACTCCCCGTTAATGTACACCCCCCCCCTATATGTACACCCGTGTACGTGTCGAACCCCCACCCGTGCATGTACACCCCAGTACGTTTGCGTCGTACCCCCACCCCTGTACGTGTCCTACCCCCGTGCATGTACACCCCTGTACGTCTGAGTCGTACCCCCACCCCTGTACGTGTCGTACCACCGTGTATGTACACCCCAGTACGTCCGAGTCGTACCCCCACCCCTGTACGTGTCGTACCACCGTGTATGTACACCCCTGTACGTTCGCGTCGTACCCCCACCCCTGTAGGTGTCGAACCCCCACCCGTGCATGTACACCCCAGTACGTTTGCGTCGTACCCCCACCCCTGTACCTGTCCTACCCCCGTGCATGTACACCCCAGTACGTCCGAGTCGTACCCCCACCCCTGTACGTGTCGAACCACCGTGTATGTACACCCCAGTACGTCCGAGCCATACCCCCACCCCTGTACGTGTCGTACCACCGTGTATGTACACCCCAGTATGTCCGAGTCGTACCCCCACCCCTGTACGTGTCGTACCACCGTGTATGTACACCCCTGTACGTTCGCGTCGTACCCCCACCCCTGTACGTGTCGAACCCCCACCCGTGCATGTACACCCCAGTATGTTCGCGTCGTACCCCCACCCCTGTACCTGTCCTACCCCCGTGCATGTACACCCCAGTACGTCCGAGTCGCACCCCCACCCCTGTACGTGTCGTACCACCGTGTATGTACACCCCAGTACGTCCAAGTCGTACCCCCACCCCTGTACGTGTCGTACCACCGTGTATGTACACCCCTGTACGTTCGCGTCGTACCCCCACCCCTGTAGGTGTCGAACCCCCACCCGTGCATGTACACCCCAGTACGTTCGCATCGTACCCCCACTCCTGTACCTGTCCTACCCCCGTGCATGTACACCCCAGTACGTCCGAGTCGTACCCCCACCCCTGTACGTGTCGTACCACGTGTATGTACACCCCAGTAAGTCCGAGTCGTACCCCCACCCCTGTACGTGTCGTACCACCGTCTATGTACACCCCAGTACGTCCGAGTCGTACCCCCACCCCTGTACGTGTCGTACCACCGTGTATTTACACCCCTTTACGTTCGCGTCGTACCCCCACCCCTGTACGTGTCGAACCCCCACCCGTGCATGTACACCCCAGTATGTTCGCGTCGTACCCCCACCCCTGTACCTGTCCTACCCCGTGCATGTACACCCCAGTACATCCGAGTCGTACCCCACCCCTGTACGTGTCGTACCACCGTGTATGTACACCCCAGTACGTCCGAGTCGTACCCCCACCCCTGTACGTGTCGTACCACCGTGTATGTACACCCCAGTACGTCCGAGTCATACCCCCACCCCTGTACGTGTCGTACCCCCGTGCATGTACACCCCTGTACGTCCGAGTCGTACCCCCACCCCTGTACGTGTCGTACCACCGTGTATGTACACCCCAGTACGTCCGAGTCGTACCCCCACCCCTGTACGTGTCGTACCACCGTGTATGTACACCCCTGTACGTTCGCGTCGTACCCCCACCCCTGTACGTGTCGAATCCCCACCCGTGCATGTACACCCCAGTATGTTCGCGTCGTACCCCCACCCCTGTACCTGTCCTACCCCCGTGCATGTACACCCCAGTACGTCCGAGTCGTACCCCCACCCCTGTACGTGTCGTACCACTGTGTATGTACACCCCAGTATGTCCGAGTCGTACCCCCACCCCTGTACGTGTCGTACCACCGTGTATGTACACCCCAGTACGTCCGAGTCGTACCCCCACCCCTGTACGTATCATACCACCGTGCGTACCCCCGTGCATGTACACCCCTGTACGTCCGAGTCGTACCCCCACCCCTGTACGTGTCGTACCACCGTGTATGTACACCCCAGTACGTCCGAGTCGTACCCCCACCCCTGTACGTGTCGTACCACCGTGTATGTACACCCCTGTACGTTCGCGTCATACCCCCACCCCTGTACGTGTCGAACCCCCACCCGTGCATGTACACCCCAGTACGTTCGCGTCGTACCCCCACCCCTGTACGTGTCGTACCACCATGTATGTACACCCCAGTACGTCCGAGTCGTACCCCCACCCCTGTACGTGTCGTACCACCGTGTATGTACACCCCAGTACGTCAGAGTTGCACCCCCACCACAACCTCCTAAGTACGGAGCGCACCCCAGGCCCCAACATCACAACCGCATGTACGAGTCGTACCAAGCCACACACAAGGACAGCACCGTACAACCAAATGGCCCATGTACACACCGTACACACGCTCAAAACGCACGTACACAACCAGGACAAAACAAAACAACACAAGAATACACTATTCGAATGGCACAAAGCCACTAAACATGGCCAACAAACACTAAAAAAACACCTTCACTGACCTGCAACTGCCAAAAACAAACAGAGGCCCAAAACACCACCACTCCTTTAACACACCCACCCAAACTTCAAACACAGCCACACCCACCAATGGACCAATAAAAAGGGCCCACACACACAAACCATGAGCCTTTGCAACAGACTCACTGCTGCCAGACACCACAGAACCATACTACAAGCTTCACCACACCTTACACTTGCACACCTTCACACAACCACCTTCACAAACACCCCCTCATCACATTCACACACACACACACCTGCACAACCACACCCACAACCATCCACACACCCCCCCCACCATCCACACCCCTCACCATTCCCACAACCAAGAATCCAAAGTTCAGTAACCGAGAGTTGGAGGTTCTTGTCGATGAAATCCTCAGAGTCGAGCCACAGCTCTTTGGAACATTGGTCAGACAGACCAGCATGGCAGCAAAAACAGCCATGTGGCAGACCATCATCGATGCTGTGAATGCTGTTGGGGACACCAGAAGGACCAGGCAGAAATGCCAAGCCAGGTGGTACGATCTGCGGAGGAGGGTCCGAGCCAAGATGCTGGAGGAACACAACCAGGCCAACGCCACTGGAGGAGGGCCCTCCCGCAGACCCGTACACTACCAGCCCTGGGAGGAGAGGGTGATGGCCATACAGCCGGTGGAGGCAGTCGAAGGATTAGGAGGACTCCGAGACCCGGGTGAGTACACGAACAACGCACCTCACATGGGGGGAACGTCATCCACAACCAAAATCACTAACAGGCACGCAACCACCCCAACCTATCGCATGACTCAACCACACTCCATGAACACGCACATGCCACTGCCACCACCATGCCCCATGCACCCAGCTGGACAATGTCAAGTCACAGGCCACAGAAGACACCAACACATGACACGGTAACCCGGATGGCGGGAGGGTGGGCCCCAAAAATCACATAGTGCAACTCAGAAGCAGACAACAATGCCCTCTGCCCATATGGCCCAGGTCACAGCCAGACAAACAGTGTGTCCCCACACAGGAAAGACTCGCCAGCAAATGGCGGACACCTTGCATCAACACATGGGGGTGAAGGCACTGTTTTGCACATGACAGCGGCTAATGAACAGCCAACACTGTAAAAGAGTGGCAGCACACACAACCACAGCAGCAGCGCACACACAGACACTACACCCAATGGGTGCCTGGAGATCAGAAACAAACTCACATCAACAAGCCAAGGGCCATTCAAAGGACTGGAAAAAGTGTGTGTCTAGGAAGCTGGGCTGAGGTGACAGAGGGTGACACACAGAGGGAGGGAGAGGGGGGCAGAGAGGGAGGGAGAGGGGGACAGAGAGGGAGGGAGACACAGGGAGACGGACAGAGGGAGGAGGCTGACACACAGAGGGAGGGAGAGGGGGACAGAGAGGGAGGGAGAGGGGGACAGAGAGGGAGGGAGACACAGGAAGACGGACAGAGGGAGGAGGCTGACACACAGAGGGAGGGAGAGGGGGACAGAGAGGGAGGGAGATGGGGACAGAGAGGGAGGGAGACACAGGGAGACGGACAGAGGGAGGAGGCTGACACACAGAGGGAGGGAGAGGGGGACAGAGAGGGAGGGAGAGGGGGACAGAGAGGGAGGGAGAGGGGGACAGAGAGGGAGGGAGGAGGCTGACACACAGAGGGAGGGAGAGGGGGACAGAGAGGGAGGGAGAGGGGGACAGAGAGGGAGGGAGACACAGGGACACGGACAGAGGGAGGAGGCTGACACACAGAGGGAGGGAGAGGGGGACAGAGAGGGAGGGAGACACAGGGAGAGCAAAACAGCCGTGTGGTGTGTGGGAATGTCTGCTCGTCAGCAGGTAGACTGCGTGCATGTAGCCAAGGGTGGCCAGTGCCAGAACCCCCCCTCTTCTCCATGGCAAAACACAGGGCCATGTCACAGCCTGTTCACGAGCACAACGACAGCTACCTGCATTATATAAGTGTGTGGATCCACTCCATGTGCACATGTACAGTGCTACACGGAAGGCGCCAATGCATGGCTCGCCACACCTGCCCACTCCACTGCTGACTGCAGTCACACTTGACGCAGCAAGTAAGACTGTGCCACACATAGTTAAAGGGGCCAAAGTGGTGCCCAAGGGACACACCCATGCACAAGTGCAGTGTGAGTGGAATGCAAGACAGATCCTAATTCCAAGAGGAAAAGTGCCAACTTTGAAACTGATGAAACATGGATGTTGCATGGACCAAAATTAACATTGTCTCTCTCACACACAGGTCAACGTCGTGGTTCACCCCCCAACACTGGGGGGGAAGACTCACAGGACCCGGATCTGCGGGAGCCCGATCCCACCGGCAGCGACGACTCTCACCACTCTGTGGACGACCCTGACCGACCTGGCCCCTCTGGTGTCCAACCACCTGCAGCACCTGCGTCAGGTACAACTGTGCCAACCACCACCCCCACTCCTGCCACATCCCAGGAGACACCCAGGATCCCTGCCCCACCACCACAATGCAGCCAGGCTGGCCAGGAGGGACACGGTGTCCCGGGCACCCAGGAGGAGGCAGGCGACAACGCCAATGCCACCCCTCAGGGGTCCCGGAGACCCGATGTACCCACAAGGGCAGGCCAGGTGCAAGTGGGCAGGGGTGGTGGGAGTGGAGGACGGCGGAGGCGCGAGCCTGACCAGTTGGCTGGGGAATCGGTATATTCCCATGTCCGTAACATCCTGGACACATACCGGCAGGACACCACGGGCATGGCCCAGGTTGTGTCCACCCTCAATGAGATCAAGGGGACCCTCGATGAGATAAAGACCCAGCAGGCCCAGCAACATGCCTGTCAACTGCAACACCAACGGAGGATGGAGGACAGACAGGCTGAGCAAGTGACGGTGTTCCAGGGGATTCACGATACACTCCGTCGGATGGCCGACAACATGGGCAACCCTCCCTGTGCCAGACGGCGTAGAACATCACCACAAACAGGGAGGGATCAGGAGGAGGAGGAGACATCCGACGGAGCATCCCAAACATCGTCACGGCCTGCTTCTGAGGGTCCCCGCAGGAGGCCGGGTCGTCCACGGAAAGGACCGTGAGGGTCGGCGCTACATCACCATCTCCCAGGACACCTGGCCTGGCACCTGGCCCACTGGAGCAACAGCATCACAGCATCAAGAGACATTCTCTGCCACATGGCCCTGCTGGTTACTGTCTGACCAATGTTGTCAAAGACTGTGGCATGGACAATGAGGATTTCCAATGGCAAGGACACCAACTCCCCTACTGAACTTTGGATTCCAAACTCCCGGAAAGCCCCTCACTTTATCCCCCCCCCCCAAATAAAATATCACACCATGAAGAGAAGATGCCTGCTGGTTGCATTATTACCTTACATGTGTGTTGTAAAGTCTAAACATGCCTGAGTTCTCTTTTGACTTCAACCATCCACACCCTGGGGCCTGAGTCTGGCACAGGACACACGGGTCACAGTGTATTAGGCAAGACAGACATGGAGCACCATACACACCCGTGATGGGCCCAACCAGCTGAGGGGGTGGCCGCACAACCGTGCTGACAGACACATTGAGTACAGCAACAGTCATGTACAGAGGTCAGGGATCATGTGGAGTGTCCTGGGGGGCACCCAGGTATGTGTAGACAGGTGGCAGAACCATGTCCTGTAAGCTTGAGTCCGGTGGATGCAGAGAATGGGGGCCTGGCCAACGTTGGATGCATGGGGATGGCACATGTCACAATACCCACACAGTCATGGACATCATGCCCAATACACAGTCTCAGCCCACACACACAGCTTGCATCTTGCTACTCGACACATCGACACATAGCCACTATCCGGGAAAACCATGCCAGACATGCTGGATGCACCGTGGCAACACACCAGCATTGACTGAGAAGAGGCACCTTGGAGGCATAGGGACACCTTTATTAGTCATGTTTTCGGGATTGCAGAGGCAACTTGAAGTACACATGAACACTTCTTGTGGAGTAACATGTGGGTCCAACACTGGCACCACCCTTCTGCAGCACAAATGCGTGTTAGCCATGGAACTGGCACACAATTGTCGGCTAACAGCTAAACACCCACAGCTGCTCACGGAGAGACTGCCATACACCATTGATCCGCTGATGTGGAAGTCCCACACCATGTCAAGCCAATGCTAACCGTATGTGTCCGAGGGCAGTGTCACACACATTGATGCCATCATCACAATCCACTATCCCATCACTGATGACTGTCAACCAGTCAGACCATCTATTTAGGTGTACACAGCTGCATGTCGTGTCCCATGGTGATGCAACATGGCTGCAGAGGAACCAAACATCGACAGGGGCAGTGTGCATACATCGTGAACAACTGCCACACCCAATACACCCCTGATGCATCCCTTACCCTAAGGAGACTTCCAAACGTGTCCGTGCCTGTAACGCTGAGTCAGCACACGATGACGTGTCCATGAGGAATAGCAGTGCCACAACAATGCAAGCAGCAGACGGCATGCGCAAGTACCTGGGGAAGAGAGAGACACAAGAAGTCAGCCACAAAAAGCACAGCCACTTGCATGTGCATGTACTCGACACATGTATGGATGACAACATGCTAGGTCACAATTATGACTGGGGAAATACAACCATCACTGGCACCATCACTCCAGTGACACACCCACACACACCTCTGACTCACGTGCCATACATGCAGGTGGAGACACACATCACAACACATGCCACACGGGGACCAATGCGTGCACACTCAGACACTGGTACTCACCACTAAGCAAAGAAGTCGCGTATGAGCCGAGTCCGGATGTCCTCTTGCGGCTCCACATCCTCCACATCACTAGCACCATTGCCAAGCCCTTTGTCCTCCACGGGTGGATGGTCCTCGTCATGTTGATCCAGGATGAGTGGCACAGCTTTCTCAACTGCCATGTTGTGCAGCATGCAGCAGACCATGAAGATTTTGCAGACCTTCGCAGGGGCATATGGGAGTGCGCCGCCGGTCTTGTGGAGGCACCGAAATCGGCTCTTCAGCAGGCCAAACGTCCTCTCTATCACTCGCCTTGTCCGGCCATGGGCGGTGTTGTAGTGGTGCTGGGCCGGCGTGATGGGGTTGCGGAGAGGTGTGAGCAGCCATGGCATGTTGGGATAGCCAGCGTCCCCTACATGGGAAGCACATGGACATCGTTAGAAGTGGTGAAGCGGTCGTGCTGGTAGGCTATGCAAAATGCAGGACAGACAGACTGTACCCACCAACAACACATGCTCGTTCGTTGCGCAGCTGCATCATCATTTCAGGCATCCTGCTACGCCTCATGATGTAGGCATCGTGTGCTGATCCTGGAAAACGAGCACAGACATGTGAAATCACCATGTTGGACAGACACACCACAAGGGCATTGATGGAGTGGTAGTGCTTCCGATTGCGGTACGCTACTTCCCGTGCGTGTGGTGGTACCAAAGCTACATGTGTCCCATCTATGGACCCAATGACATGGGGCATCCCTCCCAGGGCATAGAATCCACGCTTGACCCCAGTCATCTGTTCAGGGGTTGGGAACTTGATGAAGTCATCCAGGTGAATCAACATGGCCTCTAAGAAATCATGCAGCACACGGCAGAACATGCTCTGGGACATGCCACCAACATGAGCTATGGTATTTTGAAAGGTACCCGTGGCTAGAAAATGTAGGGCTGCCATTACCTTCAGCTTGGGTGTCAGTGCCGTAGGATACCTGTGCAGCGGTTGCAGGTGTGGTGCCAGTCTCGCCGTCAACTCCAGAATCAACCATTGTGGGAAGCGGTAGCACCGGATCCGATCATTCTCCCGCATGGCAGCCAAGTCCGGCATTGCTCGGGGAAGAGGCGGCGCTCTGCAGTAATTTTGAAGTGACAAGGAAGAGTGAGTGCACCACAACAACAAATCATTTGTACTGAGCACATGTTATTCTGTCTATACACATATGCTTCATACAGAGTGAGGTATGTGCCACATGCCCTGGACACGTATGCCTGCCAGGTGACACTCCTACCAAGACCCAGCTACACACGGAGATTGAGAACCTCCCCATGCCATGCCATGGGATTAGCTGTGTCCCAGTGCAAGTGAACAGCCAGACGCAAGACAGGAGTGACATACACCCACACATCAGCAGAAGTAGGAGGCCGATTGCAGAGACTGTTAGCGGAACACTAGAGCCACAGGTCACATGACATTACACTAGGACAGCCCACACACCTTGCCATGAAGGTGCACATGTCATGACTCACCACACATTCATTGAGAGGATGCAGACATGTCCTTGTCACGCTACTCCGTGTCCCATGCATACATGCGCACCTCACATCCGAAACCACATGTGGCATGGTGTGCGGAACAGTGTGCGATGTCAATCTACACACAGACACATGTTGGTTGCTGCAAGAGCTGCAGCTTTTGAGGGTGCTCCAACATCAACCAAATGGGAAGCCCCCAAACATACATGACATAGTCACATCGTGCACCGTGGGTAGTGACAAGTCAGGTGTGGTAACCCCTGTAACGGGCATCAGGGGACACTTCCGTGTGTTGGTGTCCGTGCCATGCCAGTGTCGGTCATCCCAAGTGTGCAGTACGACATGCACACATGTCCAAGGAGTCAAGGGCATGCCTGGCACACATTGCACCGTCACACATTACATCTGTACACATCTCATCATACATCTGGTGTCTTCTCGACTCAGGAGTAATGTGCCACATCACAGCCTGTCACACCTGTGCCCCACACATGTAGTAATGCACAGACAATGCCTTGATGTCCATTCATGGACAAGTATGTCCGCCTTATTCCTTCCTGTGTGCTGCCTGTCACCACTGTGATGTGTGAAAACCGCCGTACTGCTGCTAAGAGGGCCTGTGTACGTTCCCATATCATTATGGGAGTGCTGCCGTATGTGTACCCATCGTGATGGTGAGTGTACAGGCATGTGTACGGTCCGTACCACTACGAGTACGCATACGCAAGAACACCCATAGTGGTACGGACCGTACACACGCCTGTACTCTCCCTATCACTATGGGTGTCCTCGCGTATGCGTACACGTAGTTGTACAGGCCGTACACACGCCTGTGCTCTCCCTATCACTATGGGTGTCCTTGCGTATGCGTACACGTAGTTATACGGGCCGTACACACGCCTGTACTCTCCCTATCACTATGGGTGTCCTCGCGTATGCGTACACGTAGTTGTACGGGCCGTACACACGCCTGTGCTCTCCCTATCACTATGGGTGTCCTCGCGTATGCGTACACGTAGTTGTACGGGCCGTACACACGCCTGTGCTCTCCCTATCACTATGGGTGTCCTTGCGTATGCGTACACGTAGTTGTACGGGCCGTACACACGCCTGTACTCTCCCTATCACTATGGGTGTCCTCGCGTATGCGTACACGTAGTTGTACGGGCCGAACACACGCCTGTACTCTCCCTATCACTATGGGTGTCCTCGCGTATGCATACACGTAGTGATAGTGAGCGTACAGGCGTGTGTACGGCCCGTACCACTACGAGTACGCATACGCGAGGACACCCATAGTGATAGTGAGCGTACAGGCGTGTGTACGGCCCGTACCACTACGAGGACGCATACGCGAGGACACCCATAGTGATAGTGAGTGTACAGGCGTGTGTACGGCCCGTACCACTACGAGTACGCATACGCGAGGACACCCATAGTGATAGGGAGAGTACAGGCGTGTGTACGGCCCGTACAACTACGTGTACGCATACGCGAGGACACCCATAGTGATAGTGAACATAGGCACGCGTGTACGGGCCGTTGCTATGCATTTGGGGTGCCCTAGGGCCCCGGAACGCACCGTACCTATGTGTGAAGCTCCAAATTACATAGGGGACACATGAGGGACAAGTATTAAGGTCTACATGCATGCTGGTTGTCATGGAGACCAAGTTCAAATTTTGATTTTGTTCAGGAAGGTGCACAGCAGAAGTCAGTTGGAATGAATCTACTTTGTTGCAATGTGTTTGTGGGGCTGACATCATGCAGGAGAAAAAAACTGATTGAGAACCCACAGACTGCTAGGTTTGAAGGGATTGGAGGAAACATAGGATGCATATGTGAGTGACCAATCACTCTGTACTCCTGTGCATGAGATGGGCCAGCAAGGCAGATATAAGGCAGCCAGGTCCCATGAGGGAGCACTTGCCTGCACATCTCTGTATTCCACGACCCAGCTGCTGCTACTGATTCCCTGGAACCATGTCAAGGGCTGTGGAGAGGTCACAGCCATTCACCCTGGAGGAGAACATGGCTTTGGTGGATGTGATCCTCCCACGGTACCCCATGCTGTATGGGCGACCAGGTTATCAGGTGAGTTCAGTGTCCACTGGCACAGACTGTGTCCCTTTTTTGTGACTGTGACTTCTGCCATTGTGTCCAGGTGTGACACACATGCTATGTACTGTAGGGGGGGTCCCAGGGGGGGGAATGCCTGATGTCTCCCAGCAGTGCCCAGAGACAGGAGGGGTGGGTGCAGAGTCCTCCCAGCAGTGCCCTGAGACAGGAGGGGTGGGTGCAGAGTCCTCCCAGCAGTGCCCTGAGACAGGAGGGGTGGGGGCCTATCACTCCCAGCAGTGCCCAGAGACAGGAGGGGTGGGGGCCTATCACTCCCAGCAGTGCCCTAAGACAGGAGGGATGGGGGCCCATCACTCCCAGCAGTGCCCTGAGACAGGAGGGGTGGGGGCCCATCACTCCCAGCAGTGCCCTGAGACAGGAGGGGTGGGGGCCCATCACTCCCAGCAGTGCCCTGAGACAGGAGGGGTGGGGGCCTATCACTCCCAGCAGTGCCCAGAGACAGGAGGGGTGGGTGTGATGCACAGTGTGAGCCTGGAGCATTGCTTGTGTAGTTGCCCTCATTCCACCTGTGTCCTTTCAATGGCACGTACTGCTTTTGGCCTTCCCCCAGAGGATCATGTCCCTATGACAAAGGTGCAATGCATTGGATGCATACTATGCCTTGTTGGAAACAGCAAATGTGTTATAATCTGTGTCCCTGTGACATGTGCCAGGTGTATTGAGGTAGTGTCACTTGTCCATCCTCACAGGTAGACGCCTCTGCCAAGGAGAAGATATGGCTGGACGCCGTCAGCGCCGTGAGGAGTGCGGATGGTCGGAAGCGGCGCCTGCCCCAGGTGAGGAAACGCTGGCAGGATATCCGGTGCTGGACGCGGAGGATCGCACGGGTCCTGCTGGGGGACTCACCTGAGAGCCATAAGAACCGCGGGCGCCGCCTTCTCTCCCACATCCAGAAACGTGTGCTGGCGGTGGTCTTTCCTGACTTGGACAGGCGCCTACAGGAGATGCAGCAGCCGGAAGGGGGTAGGTACATGTGTGTGTTTGTTGTGTTTCACCAGCATTTGTAAGTGCACTGTTCCATGGATACACTTCCAGGGTTTATGGTGCTGTGCAGATCCTGTTACCCACAGTGTTGCAGGCCTCTCCTGCCTCCCTTCCCCACCTTGCAATGTGTTCACTGGTCTCTGTGTAGTCACTCCATCACAAAGTTATGTAGCCTGACACATTCTCCAAGTGTACAATGCCTGCAGCATCATGTGTGGGGGTGGTGTGTAACAGGTTTAGTGACCTTGCCTGTGCCCTGTCCAGTTCTGGACTTGTGGGTTCCATGTCAGTTGGCACTAATGCTGATTTCAGACATGGGAGTTAATCTCTTGAGTGCGAGGCCTTCCAGCAGGCATGTCCCATGTGGTGGCCTGTGACATGATGTGCATGAGTGTGCGTTACGCATAGTGCAGGGATGTTAGCGTGTGTTGCAGTCATTTCCATTCAGGAGCATGGAGTTTTGTGGCCACTACTGTCCCCAGGGGCATCTTTTCCTATGTATCATGTGTGTAATCCGAGAATGTCGACAATCTCTGTGTCTACAGCATAGGTTGTGCTCTGTGCCATTGTCCCCTGGCACCATGTTTATTGACGTGAGATGTATTACAAGTGTTCACTGTCCAGCCTGACCTCATTTTCAAAGTACATACTCACGGTGGCCATTGCCTGTGTGTCTTGTAGCAATCATCTGATGATGCCCATTGTACATGATTATTTGGACAGGCGCACCTTGGGTATTTGGTGTGCAATATTGAATTATTGCATCCCATGTGTATTTCACCCAGACTAAGAGATGTAAGTGCTTCCTGTGTCTCCACAGATTTGTCTCATGTAGGGGGTGGGTGGTGCGGCCATGGCCTACATGTCAAGACCTGTCATCTCCTTGCTCGGACTGGCCAGTGTGTGATGTTTGTCTGTACATACACTCAAGGTGCAGCGTGCCAGTCAGGGTGGGCATGTTATCAGTATTACCTATGCTGCATGTGCCTCTAGTTCCTGGATATGGTCCCTGCTCATCCCAATTTCCTGCCACGCTGTGTGGTGCAGATGCAGTGCTGTATTGTCCCCAGGGCCTTGCTCCTCAGTCAGAATACCAGGTCATCTCATTTGCTATTGTGTCATGCTCTCCATAGTTTTTCCATGGCATGGTGGGTCACACAACTGTGTCTTGCAGGGCCTACCTATGTACCTTGTTTTGTAGTTGTAACTCATCCTTTGTTTCAGGCTATGCACTGTAACCTAAGTAGATTTGATTCATGTGACATATGTATACAGGTGTATGATTAATTTCTGTCTCTTCACCCTGCCCACAGCATCGTCGGGGGACACGGAGGGAGACATGGACACAGACGGCGCGGAGGGACCGAGCACCAGTGCCAGCGGTGACATCGGGGCTGGCACTTCGAGTGGGACTGAGGCGGAGGAGAGTGAACCCGGGGACCTGTCGACTGGCACAACAGAGTATGAAGCTGACGGGTCCGAGGATGATCTCTCTGAGTGGGCGGTGGCTGCACCACCATCTGACAGCAGCCCTACATCTGGCACCGCCCCCTCCATTGGCATCAGCCGCCTCCCACGTGCTCGTGTCCCTTCCCAACGTGCCCGGTCACCACATGTCTCCTTCCTGCCAGGCACCGCACCCCCTGCCCCTGTCTCCACTGCTGCCGCCAATGCGGAGTCTGTGGACATCCAGCGGCAGTTGCAGATTGGTCAGACTGCGATCCTTAATGTCCTCCATGCCCACAGCCAGGTCCTCAACAACATGGAGGCATACTTGGAGGGCATTCATTCATCGCAGGCTGACCAATGCAACTTGCTGAGGTCCATAGACTCCACACTGACTGCAGCAGTGGGTCTCCTGCAGCGCTACGTCCCACCCCTACCCCTGCTCCTTCCACAATTCCCACTCCCATGCCTGTCCCACATACACCCAGACGTAAGCATGCACCCACCACAACAGACACAGGCACCACACCATCAGGGAAGGTCCGCCGCACACCTCCTGACACGCACACACAGGGTGAAGTAGGCACACCCACTGGGTCGGGGGGGCAAACGTGTGACACGCAGCCAGAGTGGGAGTCTGCATTCCACCCAATCCACTCCCTCCAAATCCCCTCCCCTCAGCTCTCCTGGCCACATCTCCCCCAAAGACTCCTTCATGGCCGCTCTGTCCCTGAGCCCCACAGTGACACCACCCCGCAAGCGGTCAAGGAGGTCCACGGTCAGGGTGCTTGAGTCCCCCCCCTGTCCACACCCTCCCCCAGTGGCGCTGCAACCCATCCCTCTGCCCCCCCCCCCTCCTTGGGGCCTGTGGTTCCTTCGGGTGCAGGGGAGTCCCTGGAGGACCTTGCTAAGGTGTGCAGCGAGATCCTGGCCTCCGCCTTTGGCCCTATCGGGGGAACAACCTTTACAACGCAACTTTTACAACGCACTACCTTTACAACGCATTTTTTACAACGCATAATCCTTTACAACGCATGACACTACAACGCATTTTTAAAAACTACCTTTACAACGCATTCCATTACAACGCATACTACCATTACAACGCATACCATTACAACGCATAATATTACACTACACTATCCAACACTTACCCTACTGTTGCACCCCCTGGAGTTAGAATAGTAATTTTTACCCCTATAATATCCAACACTTACCCTACTGTTGCACCCCCTGGAGTTAGAATAGTAATTTTTACCCCTATACTATCCAACACTTACCCTACTGTTGCACCCCCTGGAGTTAGAATAGTAATTTTTACCCCTATACTATCCAACACTTACCCTACTGTTGCACCCCCTGGAGTTAGAATAGTAATTTTTACCCCTATACTATCCAACACTTACCCTACTGTTGCACCCCCTGGAGTTAGAATAGTAATTTTTACCCCTATACTATCCAACACTTACTCTACTGTTGCACCCCCTGGAGTTAGAATAGTAATTTTTACCCCTATACTATCCAACACTTACCCTACTGTTGCACCCCCTGGAGTTAGAATAGTAATTTTTACCCCTATACTATCCAACACTTACCCTACTGTTGCACCCCCTGGAGTTAGAATAGTAATTTTTACCCCTATACTATCCAACACTTACCCTACTGTTGCACCCCCTGGAGTTAGAATAGTAATTTTTACCCCTATACTATCCAACACTTACTCTACTGTTGCACCCCCCTGGAGTTAGAATAGTAATTTTTACCCCTATACTATCCAACACTTACCCTACTGTTGCACCCCCTGGAGTTAGAATAGTAATTTTTACCCCTATACTATCCAACACTTACCCTACTGTTGCACCCCCTGGAGTTAGAATAGTAATTTTTACCCCCATACTATCCAACACTTACCCTACTGTTGCACCCCCTGGAGTTAGAATAGTAATTTTAAACCCTATACTATCCAACACTTACCCTACTGTTGCACCCCCTGGAGTTAGAAAAGTAATTTTAACCCCTATACTATCTAATACTTACCTTAAATGCAATTTAATATTATGCGTTGTAATGGTGTGCGTTGTAAAGGTAGTATGCGTTGTAATGGAAATGCGTTGTAAAGGTATTTTTAAAAAATGCGTTGTAGTGTCATGCGTTGTAATGTCATGCGTTGTAATGGATTATGCGTTGTAAAAAATGCGTTGTAAGTGCATGCGTTGTAAAAGTGTGCGTTGTAACGTCATACATCCGCCCTGCCCCACCCCCTGTGGTGGAGTCCTCCATCCCTGCACCCACGACGCCTACCCTTCACCCTCCTGTCCCTGCGGTGCCTGTTTCTTCCCCCCCACATGATGCCCTCACCCCTGTGGAAGACAACGGATTGTAACTGTGCAGGCAAGCTAGGGGACACGCATCCCACTGTGTCCCCCATCCAGCTGGGACTCCTGGACTGCCCTATGGGCTTTGTTAATATTGGACTTACTTCATACTAGTTTTTTGCTCATGCTGAATAAAGCTATTTATTTTTTGCCCTTGGAACACTCCTGCATTGCTGGCATTGCTGTTGGTGGGGCTGCTACATGGTTGTGGGTGTTGGTCATGTGTTGGGTGTGTGGGAAATGTAGTAGTGTGCTGCTCATAGGGGGGACCCTGGGATCTGTGTGCCATCACACGGTGTTAGCTACCTTTCTCCATTCATGTAAGCAGTTGCTGCATGTTGCAATTGTCCCAAGGTGTATTCCTTCCTCTGTGTACCCTGACTTCTTCCCTGCAGGGTGTCCCCTGACTTTAGCGCAGAGCTGTGTGTCCATTAGCTGGGTGTGTGACGTAGTCCTTCACCTTTGCACATGCATGCTGAGCCATTTTCCACCTGCATCATTCGTGGCATCCTTGGTAGGCATTGTACTTGTGTATGTGGCCTATTGACATGACTTCATGTGTAGATGTTTTCTTTTCTGCGCTATGCATGCGTATACTCCCAGCCTCGCACACATGTGGTACATGTACTGCAGGGTCTTTGTGCACCTGACTGACATTTGTGGGCATGGTATCTGTGGCTACTCCACCCTATGCGTTCCATGGGCACTGCTGGGAGTGATGGGCACCCACCCCTCCTGTCTCTGGGCACTGCTGGGAGGACTCTGCACACACCCCTCCTGTCTCTGGGCACTGCTGGGAGTGTTGGGCACCCACCCCTCCTGTCTCAGGGCACTGCTGGGAGGACTCTGCACCCACCCCTCCTGTGTCTGGGCACTGCTGGGAGGACTCTGCACCCACCCCTCCTGTGTCTGGGCACTGCTGGGAGTGTTAGGCCCCCACCCCTCCGGTCTCAGGGTACTGCTGGGAGGACTCTGCACACACCACTCTTGTGACTGGGCACTACTGGGAGGACTCTGCACACACCCCTCCTGTCTCTGGGCACTGCTGGGAGGACTCTGCACACACCCCTCCTGCGTCTGGGCACTGCTGGGAGTGTTAGGCCCCCACCCCTCCTGTCTCTGGGCACTGCTGGGAGGACTCTGCACACACCCCTCCTGTCTCTGGGCACTGCTGGGAGTGTTGGGCACCCACCCCTCCTGTCTCAGGGCACTGCTGGGAGGACTCTGCACCCACCCCTCCTGTGTCTGGGCACTGCTGGGAGGACTCTGCACCCACCCCTCCTGTGTCTGGGCACTACTGGGAGTGTTAGGCCCCCACCCCTCCGGTCTCAGGGTACTGCTGGGAGGACTCTGCACACACCACTCTTGTGACTGGGCACTACTGGGAGGACTCTGCACACACCCCTCCTGTCTCTGGGCACTGCTGGGAGGACTCTGCACACACCCCTCCTGCGTCTGGGCACTGCTGGGAGTGTTAGGCCCCCACCCCTCCTGTCTCTGGGCACTGCTGGGAGGACTCTGCACACACCCCTCCTGTCTCTGGGCACTGCTGGGAGTGTTGGGCACCCACCCCTCCTGTCTCAGGGCACTGCTGGGAGGACTCTGCACCCACCCCTCCTGTGTCTGGGCACTGCTGGGAGGACTCTGCACCCACCCCTCCTGTGTCTGGGCACTGCTGGGAGTGTTAGGCCCCCACCCCTCCGGTCTCAGGGCACTGCTGGGAGGACTCTGCACACACCACTCTTGTGACTGGGCACTACTGGGAGGACTCTGCACACACCCCTCCTGTCTCTGGGCACTGCTGGGAGGACTCTGCACACACCCCTCCTGCGTCTGGGCACTGCTGGGAGTGTTAGGCCCCCACCCCTCCTGTCTCTGGGCACTGCTGGGAGGACTCTGCACACACCCCTCCTGTCTCTGGGCACTGCTGGGAGTGTTGGGCACCCACCCCTCCTGTCTCAGGGCACTGCTGGGAGGACTCTGCACCCACCCCTTCTGTGTCTGGGCACTGCTGGGAGGACTCTGCACCCACCCCTCCTGTGTCTGGGCACTACTGGGAGTGTTAGGCCCCCACCCCTCCGGTCTCAGGGTACTGCTGGGAGGACTCTGCACACACCACTCTTGTGACTGGGCACTACTGGGAGGACTCTGCACACACCCCTCCTGTCTCTGGGCACTGCTGGGAGGACTCTGCACACACCCCTCCTGCGTCTGGGCACTGCTGGGAGTGTTAGGCCCCCACCCCTCCTGTCTCTGGGCACTGCTGGGAGGACTCTGCACACACCCCTCCTGTCTCTGGGCACTGCTGGGAGTGTTGGGCACCCACCCCTCCTGTCTCAGGGCACTGCTGGGAGGACTCTGCACCCACCCCTCCTGTGTCTGGGCACTGCTGGGAGGACTCTGCACCCACCCCTCCTGTGTCTGGGCACTGCTGGGAGTGTTAGGCCCCCACC
Organism: Triturus cristatus; assembly: GCF_964204655.1. Taxonomy (NCBI): domain Eukaryota; kingdom Metazoa; phylum Chordata; class Amphibia; order Caudata; family Salamandridae; genus Triturus; species Triturus cristatus. The sequence continues at coordinate 547,088,175 of NC_140595.1, forward strand.
CCTCCGGTCTCAGGGCACTGCTGGGAGGACTCTGCACACACCACTCTTGTGACTGGGCACTGCTGGGAGGACTCTGCACACACCCCTCCTGTCTCTGGGCACTGCTGGGAGGACTCTGCACACACCCCTCCTGCGTCTGGGCACTGCTGGGAGGACTCTGCACACACCCCTCCTGTCTCTGGGCACTGCTGGGAGTGATAGGCAGCCACCCCTCCTGTCTCTGGGCACTGCTGGGAGTGATAGGCACCCACCCCTCCTGTGTCTGGGCACTGCTGGGAGGACTCTGCACACACCCCTCCTGTCTCTGGGCACTGCTGTGAGGACTCTGCACACACCCCTCCTGTCTCTGGGCACTGCTGGGAGTGATAGGCACACACCTCTCCCATCTCAGGGCACTGCTGGGAGGACTCTGCACACACCCCTCCTATTTGACAATATGTACGCTCATGACATACACGGATGTGGGTACGCTCCATGCATTTGAGGTGGGGGTACATGTCGTACTTACACTGTTGGGGTGGGGGTACGCTCCATGCATTCGAGGTGAGGGTACGGGTTGTACTTACACTGTTGGGGTGGGGGTACGCTCCATACGTACGCGGGTGGGGGTACGGGTCGTACTTACACTGTTGGGGTGGGGGTACGCTCCATATGTACGTGGGTGGGGGTAAGGGTCGTACTTACACTGTTGGGGTGGGGGTACGCTCCATACGTACGCGGGTGGGGGTACGGGTCGTACTTACACTGTTGGGGTGGGGGTACGCTCCATACGTACGCGGGTGGGGGTACGGGTCATACTTACACTGTTGGGGTGGGGGTACGCTCCATACGTACGCGGGTGGGGGTACGGGTCGTACTTACACTGTTGGGGTGGGGGTACGCTCCATACGTACACGGGTGGGGGTACGGGTCGTACTTACACTGTTGGGGTGGGGGTACGCTCCATATGTACGCGGGTGGGGGTACGGGTCATACTTACACTGTTGGGGTGGGGGTATGCTCCATGCATTCGAGGTGAGGGTACGGGTCGTACTTACACTGTTGGGGTGGGGGTACGCTCCATGCATACGGGGTGGGGGTACGGTCCGTACATATCCGTCCCCACGCTATGTGATGCTTGTGCGGCCTGTACCCAGGCCTTTGCCACGTGGGTACGAGCCGTCCCGCCATTGTTGGGGTGACATGGGTGTGGGCGTGGTACGACTCGTACCCATGCTCTTCAGGCGTGGGTACGGGACGTACCTGTCTGGTTGTGTTGCCGGTTCGCGTCGTGACGGACTTCCGTTGTGGCGGTCGCTGGCTTAGCTGGACACGCCCCCACCCCCTCGTAGTGACCAGGGCCTGGGACTCAGGTATGTCCAGGGCATGTGTGCTGTGTGACTTTAGTGGGGGGTTTGTGGCCTGCCCTGGTCCTGCCACCCCCCCACCCCACTTTCCCCCCTCCCTTAGTTGTTCTGACCTTCTGCCGCGTCTGCGTCCGAACCTGTAGAGGAGGTCGACTGCTATGAGGGCCGGGATGACACGTAGGTTCCGGTCCATGTCTGTCCGTCGCGTACGGGTACTCCTTGTTCGCGTCATCCTGTCTGTCCGTCGCGTACTGGTCCTCCTTGTTCGCGTCGTCCTGTCTGTCCGTTGCGTACTGGTACTCCTTGTTCGCGTCGTCCTGTCTGTCCGTCGCGTACTGGTCTTCCTTGTTCGCGTCGTCCTGTCTGTCTGTCGCGTACTGGTAGTCCTTGTTCGCGTCGTCCTGATTTCCCGGCAGTTTTTGGCAGCCGGAAAATATTCACCGTGCGGGATGACGTCGGTGCGAATCGTAATTCCTGGTTCGTGAATGGCAGGCTGCGAGCGTCCCGACGTCAGGTCGGCGCTTTCCCGGATCGCATTTGTAGGTTTATTTTGTTCGGTCGGGGTTTTTTACGATTCGTACGGAAATGGTGTTCCCGTGCGAATCGTAATTCCATGTTTGTATATTTTGACGACCGGGTACGCGTCGGACGGAGAATATGCTCCGTCCGACGGTTCGTACCCGGTTTTTACAGGATCGTGATCGGCGCCTGAGTGTCACAGGTGTCTCCTTTGGAATCTATGGACATTAAGGAAAGAGCTCCATCTGCATATTGATCCCAGAAAAAGATCACTTTAGTGTACTGTAAAGCAATCGAAGGACACAGCAGGGAACAGCAGTAAGTCCAATTTATTAAAACAGCTTTGGCAGACGCATTTCGGCAATTTGTGCCTTTTTCATATGCCGCTGATGCCGGTAAACTGCCCCAACCAACCTTTTTGAAAGTCTCACAGCACTCCCATTGGTGTGAGTCCAGCTGGCCCCGATTCATTGTAATGTGAGAGGCTGTAGTTTCTGAATGGCGAACTACAGATCCCAGCAGGCACCACTACAGGGTAAGTTTCTCTAACGGGCCCCTCATGGTTGTTTAATATGCGCTGGTAATGCGAGCAAAAAGGCTGTTGTGTGTGATTAAAAAGTCCCGGAATATTCAATAGCTTGGATCTTTCCTGTGTCCCCAGACGCCCAGCCACAATCAAAAGCATTCGTAGGGCCGTGAAACACCAATACAGTGATCATGTTTCACCGTGAAATCACGGTCCGCTCCTGGCAGCAGCCTCTTACTGTGCTTGGTCGAGGCGGTTTGAGGTCTATCCAATCCCTTGGGAAAACAAAACAAAGCAGAAGCTGACACCAGCGAAGCCTCAGACTCTTAAGGACGGGTCCTCCTACCGCGCCACTGGTCAGCGCATACAATATCCCAGAAAAAGATTACTTTAGTGTATAGCAATCGGAGGACACATCGGGGAACAGCAGTAAGTCCAATTTATTAAAACAGCTTTGGCAGACGCGTTTCGGCAATTTGTGCCTTTTTCATATGCCGCTGATGCCGGTAAACTGCCCCAATCAACCTTTTTGAAAGTCCCACAGCACTCCCATTGGTGGGAGTCCAGCTGGACCCGATTTGTTGTAATGTGAGAAGCTGTAGTTTCTGGATGGCGAACTACAGATCCCAGCAGGCACCACTACAGGGTAACAATGTAAAAGATATACATAATTTGAAAGCATTTAATGAATTATGAATAAAGAAGAATATTGGACATATATATATATATGCATATATATATATATATATGTGCATATATTCGATGAAAAAAAACACATATTACAGGGACATTATAGTTATGCTCAGATTTCACTCATACAAAACCAGACAAATTTAGCAGTTTAAGTTACCTGAGCTAACTATGACTTAAACCCCGCAATTGACTGCTTATGACCTCACATATTACATCATTAATAACATGCTTAGTGACATCACGGATGACATTTCAAATGACATCACTGATGTCTTCAACATATATAAGATAAGTGGCTGTTGGAGTGTCTGTATGGGTTAGTGAGTGAGTGTGTATGTGGGGTATGGAAGAGTAAGTGGGTATGTGAGAAACTACATACATGAGTGAGTGGGTGTGTGAATTTTTGCATGGGTGAGCAAATGGGTCTGGCAGTGGGTGTAATACTAAGTCAGTGGCCATGTATCTGGATAGGTGAGTAAATTAGTGTAATAGTGAATGAAATGCTGAATGAGTGACTGTATGCATGGGTGTACAGGTGTGTTAGTGGTTGTAAATGGTGAATGAGAGAGTGCATGAGTGGGTGTATGGGTGAGTGAGCAGATACATAGGTGTATGTATGGGTGAGTGAGAGGGTGGATGAGTGGCTGTATGGGTGAATGAATGGGTGTGTAAGTAAGGATATGGGTGAAAGACTGGGTATGTCAGTGGCTGTATGGGTGAGTAAATGGGTGTATGAATGGTTGTATTTGTGAGTAAGTGAGTGTGAGAGAAGTTGTATGGGAGAGTATGTATTGTCCCAGTGATTGTGGAGGTGAGTGAGTACATGTGTTACTGTATGTATGAGTAAGTGAGTGGGTATATAAGTAACTGCATGAGTGATTGAGTGGGTGTGTGAGTGACTGTATGGGTGAGTGAGTGGGTGTGTGAATATCTGTATGGGTGACTAATTAACTGTGTGAGTGGCTGTATGGTTGTATGGTTGGGCATGTAAGTGTCTATATGTCTGTATGACTGGATGTGTGAGTGCCTGTATTGGTCAGTGAGTAGGTGCATGTGTGGCTGTATATGTGAGTTAGTGGTTGCATTAGTGCCTCTATGGGCGAGTGGCTCTATGGATCAGTAAGTTGATTTGTAAGTGTTTGTATAGGTCTATGAATAGGCATATCAATGGTTCTGTGGGAGTGGGTGTATGAGATGTTGTAGAGTGGTGTAAGTGGGTGTATGCATGGTTCTGTGGATGATGTCATCAGTAATATTTTCAGTGATGTCATTTGCAATGTCATCAGTGAATTCCTTTGAGATGTCACCTGTGATGTCATGAGTGATGTCACTGACCATGTCATGAGTGATGTAATATGTGAGCTCATTAGCAGTGCATTGTGGGGGTGTTAGTTATAGTTAGCTCAGGTAACTATAACTGCTGAATTTCTCTGGTTTTGTATATGTGAAATCTGAACCTAAATATAATGTCCTTGTAACCTTTGTTTTTTTTCAGTGAATTTCTAAAGTTTTATTACATTTTATTTCCTAACTATTATGATCCTGTAACCTTTGGTTTTTTAAGTGAAATTCTAAGGTTAATAACATTTTATTTTCTTACTGAAACTTCTAACCTTTGAGAGTGGATGTGTCAGTAAGTGAATGAGTGTCTCAGTGGGTGTGTGAGTGAGTGTCTCAATGGGTGTATGAGTGGTTGTATGAGTGTCTGACTGGGTCTGTGAGTGCATCATTATCTGAGTGGATGCATGAGTCTCCGAGTGGGTCTGTGAGTGGGTGCATGAGTGTCTGAGTGGGTCTGTGAGCGGGTGTGTGTGTCTGTGTGTGTCTAGTAGTGGCTAAGTGGGTCTGTGAGCTGGTGTGTGAGTGGCCAGGCCACATTTGAATAAGGGTGGGGGCTGCACGGCTCCCTTCCCTAGGCTGATTTGGCCCCAAGGGCCCTATCCCCAGGTCCCAAGCATAATTGAATAGGGAAAGGGGACTTTGTTGCTCCCCTCCTCCCCAGGCCAAATTCAGCCTGGGGACCCCATCTACTGAGGCCCATCCTTATCTCAATGGGGTAGAGGCGCTACCCATGCCCCCCTTCCCTGGCCAATTTCTGCCTCGGTGTCCCCATCCACTGGGGCCCAGCATATAAAATGACAAACGTTTTAATAGGGTAAGGGGACCAAACAGCCCCCAGGGCCAATTTTAGCACCAGGGACCCCATTCCCCAGGTCCCAGCTTATTTTCAATGGGGGGCTGTGTGGCTCCCCTCCCTGGGCCCTTTAAAATACATTATCAAAAGAAGAGGGGTGGCTGCTCAGCCTCCCTCCCTGGGCCAATTTTAGCCACAGGGACCCAATCCCCAAGGGCCTGGCCTTATTCCAATGTGGTGGGGGCTGTGTGGTTCCCCTCCCTGGGCTGATTTCTGCCCGGGGGACCCCATCCCCCAGAGCCTGACCTTTAAAAACACATTATCAAAAGGGGAGGAAACCCGCATAGACTCTGTTCCCTGGCTTATTTCGGCCCCGGGGACCACATTCTCCGGTGCCTGGCCTTTAAAAATACATTATCAAAATGAGAGAAGGCCACGCGGCCCCCCTTCCCAGGCCAATTTTTGCCCTGGAGGTCTCATTCCCGTGGTTGGCCCATATTCGCTCGAGTGACCCAAGGGCACCCAGTGTGCAATGGGACAGCAGGGAAATCCTGAAGGCCCCCATGGTCTCTGCCAACTACCTGCCTCCTGCAGGAGCAGGCATAGATTTTACACACAGGAAGATGCTAAACATGCAGCCCCCTGTGTGTGAAAGCAATTTGTCTTATTCACTGCTCACTTGACAACGGACAGAGAAACAGACAAAATCTCCGCTTCCAGCAAGTGTGAGCATTTTCACAGCTCTTGCTTGCTGAAAGTGGAGTGTTTGCTGTGACTTAATGGGACCGTTTAGAGCTCCAGCCAAGCCACAGCAAACAGCAAAGTCCCGGGGGCGGGCACCCCTGGACATAGGAAGAGCTGGCCCTGTGGGGTGGGGGTACCCAGGGCCATCTACGGCTCCAGGTGGGGTGCCACATAGCCATGCTCCATTGCAGTATTGAGCCAAGGGATGTGGTGGTCCCCGTAGCTGCAGGGGATCGGCCCTTAATTTAAATGCATTGCCACAGGGAGTAGGCAGTCTCTGGGACTGCAGAGGTGCATGTGGGCCCCCACATTAATTTGATGTCTAGCCCTGGGGAGGTGGCAGTCCATGGTGCGTGGGTAGGCCTAGGGGGCCCACCCGCATACATATTTTTAAGTGCCTCGGGCCGTGTGGCACCCCCGCATACATAAAAAGCAATTCCTTGGGGAGGTGGCAGTCCCAGGGCTTTCATAAGCCTATGGAGCGGGGGCCCAAACGCCCCCCAACAATTTTTATGGTATGCCTCTGTGACCTGGCCCACCTGGGGCGGTATTTAAAAGCAAGCACAGGAGCCTGGGAGTGAGTGGCTGGTTGTATGTGTGAGTAAATTGTTGTGTGAGTGGCTAGAATGAGTGAGTGAGTGAGTGAGTGCCTCTATGGAGGAGTGAGTGGATGTATGAGTACTGGTATGGGTCTGTGAATGGGTATGGGAGTGTTTGTGTGGGAGTGGGAATAGGTGTATGAGAGCTTGTATGGGGGTGTGAGTGGGTGTGTGAATGGTTCTGTGGATGATGTCATCAGTGATGTCATTTGAGATCTCATAAGTGATGTCATCAGTGATGTCACTGACCATGTAATGAGTGATCAGTTATGTCATTTGAGATCTCATAAGTGATGTCATCAGTGATGTCACTGACCATGTTATGAGTGATGTAATATGTGAGGTCATAAGCAGTGCATTGCAGAGGCGTAAGGTATAGTTTGCTCAGGTAACTATAACTGACAAATTTCACTGGTTTTGTACGTGTGAAATCTCAGCCTAACTATAACGTCCCGGTAACCTTTGTTTTTCCAGTAAATTTGTAAGGTTTTTAAATTCTATTTCCTAACTATAATTAGGGCTCCCGGTTTTATGGTATTTATTTTTTGCCCATTTCTGTCTGTATTTATCCATATTTATTTTTGGGCCATTTTATCTGTATTTATCCATATTTATTTTGTGTTTCGCGTATAAACGAAGTTGTAAAACTGTACATTTCCATATCTATTTTACTGATAGACGCGCACTCATACGTTGATGTCTGTCGTGTTTTGGCTATTTAAGCTGCCACATATTACATAACGATACATCTAGTGGTAAATACTAGCATTATATCATAAATGTATTTTGGCATATCCCGTTATTTAAAGAAATGTCATCCTGTTTTTAATTTCCCATGCTGTCCATCTAAGATTTTTCAAATTCTATTTCCTAACTATAATGTCCTTGTGACCTTCGGTTTTTCAAGTGAATTTCTATGTTTTTTTAACTAGTAGTCATGTTTGCAAAGTGGTGGAGAAAGGGGGTGGGGCCTCTGACCACTTCTCAGTAATCCTGTTATGTCAGACTTACTGGAGGTAACAGGAGGGCTTCTGGGCCTCCAAGAACCCTCAGCATCCAAGAGGATACATCCCTTAACCACCAGTGCAACAAGAGGCGTGGAGAAAGGGGGCATAGCCTATAAAGTCCTCTCAGCAAATGCGCTCCGTGGGACTTACTGCAGGTAACAGGAGGGCTTGTTGACCCCAGACACTCAAGAGCTGTGGGGACTTTATCTCCCTACCAGAAGTGCACCAGGAGGCAAGTTTGCACAGTAGTGGAGAAAGGGGGCATGGCCTCTGAAATCCCCTCAGTAATCGCTCTCTGTGGGACTTACTGGAGGTAACAGGAGGGCTTGTTGGCCCCCAAGGATCCTCCGGAGACAACATCACTTCATTCCCAACCAGCAGTGCACCAGGAGATATGTTTGCGAATGTTGAAGAAAGGGGGTGTGGCCTCTGACAACCTCTCAGCATGCCCACTGTGTGGAACTTACTGGCGGTTACAAGACAGGTAGATAGCCCCCAGGGACCCTTAAGAACCAAGGAGAGTTCATCCCCCAACTAGTAGTGTGCCAGGAGACATGTGCAGAGTGGTGGAGAAAGGGGGCATGGCCTTCAACAACCTCCCAGCAATCCCAATGTATGTGACTTACTGGAGGTAACAGCAATGGTAGTTGTCCCCAAGGACCCTCTGGAATCAAGGGGACTTCATCCCCCAACTAGTAGTGCACCAGGAGGAGCGTTTGGTGAGGGCATGGTATACGGAGACTTGCTGTCTTGAAAAAAATGTTTTTATATATATTTTCGGGGAGGTGGGTGTGTGGCCCCCTTACCCGGGCCATTTTGGGCCCCGGGGACCCCATTTACCAGGCAAGCCCTTTTTCTGAATGAGGGAGGGGGTTGTGCGGCCCCCTCACTGGCCAATTTCAACCCTGGGGACCTAATCCCTTTCTAAAAACTTTTTAGAATAAATTAAATGGAGAAGGGCCACGCGGCCACTCTTCCTGGCCGATTTTGACCTCAGCAACCCCATCCCCCAGGACCAGGCCTGGTGATCTCCCCTGCATATTTTAAATAAGAAGCGGCCTGAATCTGTCCAGGGATTAACAGGGGGGCATCAAAGATACCCCACAGGCCCCCAGCCGGAGTCCGCTAGGGCATCCCCACAGCAGAAACACCGTCCATAGGGAATTATGTGCGGCCTACAACTGGCAAACAGGCTCCTTGAGCCCGTTGGAAGCCAGTCGGTCTGACAGGCCGGTTTAAACTCTGACCACCTACATTGTAATAAGTCAGTCGTACTTTAAACCTATGATGTTGGTCGGTGAGCCTCTGACGAGCGGTCAGAGGGTCACCGACCAACATCATAATGAGCCCCAAAATGTTTGTGCCCCCCGAATAAATAACCACCACAAACTTTATTGCACTTCCTTTTTTTCTGTGTGCTCTTAAAGACTATTACCCACAAATATTTAGTACCCATATTAAAAAGGCAGGCTTTAGGGGATGTAGAATAGCCATGAAATTCCTGCAGTCATTGGCCTCAATCAAAGTGTGTCTCAGGGGCTGATTATGATCTCGTTAAGAAATTCTTCCGACCAAATCAGTTTGGGAATAGTTTCCGAACGAATTGGGTTCTGCGAGTCCGTCTGACCGAATGCGATGCTTCCGTTCATCGTTCGGTCGGATTTCTATGGACTTCAATGCAAGACCGTGTTCTGAATGAGAACACAGGCTCCCATTGAAAAAAGGGGTTGTAGAGGAAAACCACGCACCATGTAATGTGCGCCCATGGTGTCTGCTACACTGTGCATGGTTTAAAAGGGGAGTCCAATGGGTACCCCCACGGGCCCTAAACGGAGACCTCAGTGTGAAGGGGGTCCTGCTTTGGGCCCCCGAAGTCAGATTTTGATAGCCCGTTTCATGTCGGGAAAACTGAATCTGAACGGCTGTCCGAATCGGTCATCGTAATTGCTCGTTCGTAAACCATGTCCAACGAGCTGTTCGAATCGGCTCACAACGACTCAGTCTGTCCGAATGCAGTTCAGAACAGATTCGGACAGCCCGATCGGTTTCCTTGCATCGTAATTGGTCTTCCGGAAAGGTGTCCGATTCGGTCGGAAACATAGGTTCCGAATCAGATTCGCCGAATCCGAATCCCGTTCGGAGCCTTTCCGGACGGCATCGAAATCGACCCCTTAGTGTAGGGAATTTCATTATTGCTGCAATTCATCATAGTAATAGTTTCCTTTTTAATCTTCTTTCTACCCTTAATCATAATACTATAAATGAAATGTAATAGGTATATTATTCAATCAGGATTTAGGTGTATACTGTGTATTAAGATATGCAAATAAGTGTTTTGAAATATTGCTTTTGTTAGAGATTCGCAATTATTCCATATTCACTTTATAACAAATTCAACGAATTGGCTCTTTTTATGAACAATTAAATGCAAGTTTATTTATTATGCTTTTATGATTATTATTTATAATTAAATAAATGTAAGGAACTAATATTAAAAGTGATGTATAGAATGCATTCATTTTATTGAACTTTAATGTTACACTCATTTTTAAATTAAAAAAGGGTTGTTAAAAAATTTCATATTTAAATATTAGACATGTGTTATTTGTAGAATGTTAACAATGAATTAAATGTATTTGTATTTTTAATTATAATAAATTATTTAATTTAACATTATTTCCTAATAAGTCCCTACCTCCATTGCATTCTAAATGAGGGTGTTGCAGTATCATTATTTGGCCATGTGTGCTGCTGAACTTACTGCTATATCTGTTTGGCCTTAGTAATTAATACGACCCCCCCCATTTTCAAGGGGTGAAGATGTTTAAGTCTACACTTTTTAGCAACTTTACACTTTTATTTTGTGAATCGCCCAGAGTAGAAAGTTACTCAAAAGTGTAAGAGTAAATTATACATTTATATTACTCACACATGTAAGTTATCTTTGTGAATATCCACCACAGTTTCAATAATGTAAACCTGGGCTCAATCCTGGTAGCTATGGCACAGAGCAGACAGGCTGTAGTGTAGTCCTAATAGTACCCTGTCATGCAGGATCTACGCTGTTTATGGATAACATATACTGTGGGTCTGGTGGCAGACTGACTCCTACACCCCCGCCGCATATGTTAGCCTATGGTATGCATTAGCTAGCTCGCAGTGCCACTAGAATCTCCTGTTATCAGAGAGATTTGTTTTTGGCAACCTTAGAACATAATAACCTCAGACTCGTGGAAACAATATACTACTTTTCACCCAGTCACTTGTGCATGTTTGTTTTTGTTCTCAGAGAGATACAGAGAAGAAACAATTGAGCGTTTTTACCATAAGAATTTATTGTACCATAGTTCATCTCATGTAAAATAAGTGCGCTGTTACAACTGTAACACAGTAGCAGAGATATAGAACCAGCAGTAAAGTGAATGAAAAGAAATAGTATTGTTCTACCATTTTTCAATAGTCATGAACACAAACATGAAATATGAAATGCATGTATAAAATAAAGTGCGTACTCCTAAAATGCCTGACTAAATGTACCTAGCATGTGAATAGGTGCTACAGAGCATAAGCCTAAGAGCCTAAGAGTCAAGAATCCCACTAGGCTTTAGTCGGAACCCATACCTGAATAGTGAGAGTGTGGGACTTTGTCCTGGACTTGAGCTGGACACCCCGCAAGGGATCGTCAGACCACTGTCAGCTGAAGCGATGGCATGCCGTAGCTTCAGCGTCTCTGGTCAGTGTGTCGGTCTTGAAGTCTCGGTTCCCTCCTGCTTTCTGATAGCTAGAGGTGCTGTATTTATACAGTCTATGTACGTGTGTTACCCATTGTTCAGTATGAGGATGACGTTGAGGATTAAACCTTGTGCATCGATGGGAGAGGTGAAGTATACCTCCTGAAGAGCGTACTCATCAATTATTCATATGCGCTAAGGATGACGTCTTAGCAATATCGATTGGGAAAAACCCACCCTCGGCATGGAACGAGGTGAAAGGTTTAGTCCATAAAAGGCTGTAGCCCTTATAAGGCGTGATGTCCATATAAGACATTCTGTCCTTTTTGGAGTTATGTCCATATAAGGCTCGTTCATATGAAATAACGGGAGCTGATGTAGGGAAAGTGTACGATGTTCCCTGGACCTATATTAGGGTACCAATTTGAAATATAACAAGTCTTAACGTAAGAATATATGCAAAGCATTTAATAACACTAAAATAGTCAAAAAATCAAAATAAAAGTCAAAAATGTCCACAACCAATAAAACATACATAAAAAAATAAGACCCAAAACAAATACCCAATAAAGGGGACCGAAGGTATAAATCTTTAAAGTGTTAAAGCAAAATGTGCCAAGAAAAAGTAAAACGTCAATTAGAAAATCTTGTTTGTGGTTGACCGGGACCTAGGTGCAATTTCAGGTAGACCCCAATAAAGCAGAGGTTAAATATACAAAGTGGGTATCCGAGTCAACGTTTTTATCTTCTGACTGAGGGCCCAATTTAGATTTTGGCAGTAATACTCCACTGAGTCGTCGGTCTTTCACCTGCCATATTTAGATACATGCAGACTGCCTCATTGTCCGCATCAACAGAGTGTTTCCCGACGCAGCACACTACTGCCGACATGGTGGACTCCAATGCTGGTGAATACTACTCAGTCGCTGTCAGGGTGGTAGCTTACCACTTAGCTGATTTAGATTTCACAGTTGTGCTGGCGGTCTACTAGCAGCAGTTTACAGTCAGAGTGAGTCGGTTGCGTTACACGCTAAAAAATGCCCCATCATTGTAGCCATTGGATGGATGCTAGCAAAACACACCTGATGTCAATTGGCCAAATGGATACACCTGCATACCACACTATAGAACACATCCCATTTCAGACCATGATCCTGCCCCAGTCCAGCTCCACCACGGCTTTTGATCCCAGAGGCTCTGCAAGTGAAGTGAGATTTTTTGTTTTTATTCTCCATGTCTGCTGTCCCTTTATCCCCTTTCTTTTAGTTCCTTGTAGTTACTTGTAGCTCATGACCACCACCCAAAAACAATTAGCCACAGTCTTTCTGCCTCCTCCAGTAGGAAAATGGGGGCAATAAACTCTGATCAGCCTCTCCCCAAGGGGGTAGAAAGCCCACTAGGAAGCCAGGGACTATTTTCTTTGTAGGTTGGGGTGCCAGCTGTGCAGAATGGGCATGCCATTGCCCCTACACCTAAAAAAAGTTAGCCACACTTTTTCTGCCCCCCCCCCCTGGAGACAGTGGGGCAATAACCCGTGATCTGCACCCCCATGGGGGTAGAAAGCCCCCTAGACACCAGAGATTATGGGTTTTTTATACATAGGGGTGGGGGCTGCCCAAAATGTTCATGTTAGTGCCCCCATCCCCCAAACACAAATTGGACAGTCTTTCTGTCCCTCTTGAGGGCCAGTTAAGGGTTATTACCCCCCAATCTGACCCACAGGGGCAGAAAGTCCACAAGACACCTGGTTTTTTTTATTATAAAAGAGGTGTGGGGGCTGTCCACAATCGGCAAGACCAAGCCTCAATCCAAATGAAATTCTGAAGAAAGTCTTTTTGCCCCGGTGGGAGGGTAGGTGGGGCACTAGCCCCTGATCTCTCCCCCTTTCCCGGAAGTGGCAGAAAGCCCACCAGGCAACAGAGATTATGTTTTTTTTACTTGTAGAAGTGGGGCAGCTCACAATGGGAAAGCCATTGCTCCCACCCCAAACACAAATTGGACAGTCTTTCTGCCCCTCTGGAGGGCAAGAGAGAGGTTATTACTCCTGATCTGACCCACAGGGGGAGGCAGAAAGCCCACTAGACACCAGGGTTTTTTTTTATTATAAAAGAGGAGCGGGGCTGCCCACAATGGGCAAGACCAATCTGCCACCCAAATGAAATTGTGAAGAAAGTCTTTTGCCCTATCTCCAGTGGGAAGATTGGGCACTAGCTCCCAATCTGTCTCCCTGGGGGTGGCAGAAAGCCCACTAGGCACCAGGGATTATGTGTTTTTATATATAGGGGTAGGAACAGCCCAAAATGGGCATGCCAGTGCCCCAACCCGCAAACACAAATTGGACATTCTTTCTGCCCCCCAGGACGTTGAAAGCCCACTAGGAATCCAGGGACTAATATTCTTGTAGGTCAGGGCTGAGCAGAATGGGCATGCCATTGCCTCTACCCCACAAAAAAGTTAGCCACAGTCTTTCTGCCCCCCCCCCCAGTGGCAGATGGGACAATAGCCTTAATCTTCACCCCCGGGGGGCAGAAAGTCCACTAGGCACTAGGGATTATGTTTTTTTATACATAGGGTAGGGGGCTGCCCAAAACGGGCATGCCAGTGCCCTCACCCTGCAAACACAAATTAGACAGTCTTTCTGCCCCCGCTGAACGCCAGATGGGGATTATTACCCCTGATCTGCCCCACAGTGGTATCAGAAAGCCCACTAGACACCATAGTTTATTTTTTATTTTAAAAGAGGAGTGGAGGCTGCCTACAATGGGCAAGACCAAGCCCCCATCCAAATGAAATTGTGAAAAAAGTATTTTTGCCCCCGGGGAAGATGGAGGCACTAGCCCCGCTCTGAAACTGATTGCCCCCCCCCCCCCAAGGGCGGCAGAAAGCCCACTAGGCACGAGGGATCATGTTTTTTGTATACAGGGGTGAGGGCTGCCGAAAATGGGCATGCCAGTGCCCCCCAACACAAATTGAACAGTCTTCTGCCCCCGGGGGTAGAAAGACAACTAGGAAGACCGAGACTAATATTTTTGTAGGTCAGGGGTGGGAGCTGGTCCGAATGGGCATGCCATTGGCCCTACCCCCAAAAAAGTTAGCCACAGTCTTTTTGCTCCCCCCAGAGGCAGATGAGGGCAAAAGCCCCTAATCTGCTCCCCAGTGGGGCAGAAAGCCCACTAGGCACCAGGTGTCATGAGTTCCACACCACAAGTCATGATTGTTTGTTCACACACTTCTCATTTGTGCAATTGTGCACTTTTGGCTGCATAAACATAGCAAGTTTTAACTCTGAAGACATTTATAAACAGGTATAATTATCAAGAACTCTTGTGTTTGTAAATCATCAGTTGGAAAGCCTTGCTGCACATGACTTTGAAAAGCAAGCATTCAAAACAACTGCCATGTGTATTTAAATGAGGATGCACATGGCTTAAAAAAGCAGTTAGTCACAGACTGCCATGTGAATTTAAATGAATATTTAACTGTTACACACACACTCCCTCCAGCATGTGTATTCTAATTAGGTACCTCCTTCACAAGTGATTGCAGCCATCAAGCACCTGCCGGTGGTTAAGAAAAAGAGTCTCTAGCACATCTGCCCTCAACCTATTTAAAGCTCAAGCATACAACTGAACATTGCTTAGCTTAGTTTCCAGAAGAGATTCCACTTACCTGAAGTCTCCGGTCCTGCGATCCCGAGCCGTCTTGCTTCCTGCTCTAGTTTCCGACTTCAGAGGCGTTTCCTGTGGCCTTCGGCTCTCGGCGACTTCTCTCTGACTAGGCACATCTCTCTCCACAAGCGTTCCTTCTTCTCCACCGCTCTCCTATCCAGAAAAGAAAAAGAGGGCAACGTTTACGGTAAAGGTGAACCATTGTATTTTGATGAGCCATTATTTAGTTGAACAAAGCTGTCGACCAACTATTACTGTGTGAGAACTGTTTTGGAACTTAGAAACGTTACTGAGACAAAGCACTTTCATTTTGAGACAATTCTATGACATTCAGTGAACCATTCTGAGGTCAAGAAAATAGACTAAGAGACGCTACAGAGATAAATCATTGTAGAAATATTGTACAGCTTCCTTTAGTGGTTTAACGTCATTCTATTATTGAATGGTATAATGTTTTTCGCTTTATTATAATAGTGTAACAGTTACAAGTGGAAGGACGTAACTTCTACTTATTATTATTTATTCATCACAGATCTCTCGTTAATTGAACATTGTACACATATTTCTACCCAGCTAATAGAAGCATGTTGATCCCTTGATGTTAAGGTAATTGTTAGACTCTCAGTTGCATGTATATATTTTGTAGAACAGCACACACTAGGTGAGACTCATGGTGTTTTATGATGTTTCTTTTATTCAGCAATCCTGATCAAAAGGTACTATAACATATTTGGTAACACTTCAGAAGTCAGTAATTGAACAATCATGAACCCCACTAACAGCCAGTTCGAGTTCCCATAGATTCCAGTTACTATCCTGAAGCAGCTGGCAGCCTTGTTTTATTTCACTTCATTTTGTTTCTTCATCCATATCCCCTTTCCCCCGGGTGACCGTAACAGTTTGATGCATAGTAAAATCATCATTCTTTGCATAATTTCAGAGGGATTTGGGAACAGTCCTCGCCCAAGTGAAACCGCCTGGATTTCAGGTGAGTGGCTATCCTGACACCAGGGATTATGTTCTTTTTATACTTAGCGGTGGAGGCTGCCCAAAATGGGCATGCCAGTGCCTCCACCCCAAACACAAATTGGATAGTCTTTCTGCCCCTCTTTAGGGCCCAATAGGGGTTATTATCCCCGATCTGCCCCACGGGGGCAGAAAGCCCACAGGACACCAGGAGTTTTTAATTATAAAAGAGGAGTGAGCACTGTCCGCAATGGGCAAGACCAAGCCTCCACCCAAGTGAAATTGAGAAGAAAGTCTTTTTGTCCTCCAGGGGGAAGATGGGGGCACTAGCCCCCGATCTCCCCCCACCCCCCCCCCCCCCCCCAGACGTGGCAGAAATCCCACTAGGCACCAGAGATTATGTTTTTTAGATGTAGGGGTGTGAGTTTCCTACAATGGGCATGCCAGTGCCCCCACTCCCCAAACACAAATTGGACAGTCTTTTTGCCCCAGGAGGCTAGAAAGGGCACTAGGAAGCCTGGGACTATTTTGTTAGTAGGTCAGTGGTGGTGGCTGCTCAGAATGGGCATGCCGTTGAACCTACCCCCAAACAAAAGTTAGCCACAGTCTTTCAGCCCCCCCCCCCGAGGCAGATGGGGGCAATAGCTGATCCGCACCTCCAGGGGGGGGTAGGAAGCCCACTAGGCACCAGGGATTATGTTTTTTTGTCCAAAAGGTGGGGCAGCCCAAAACAGGCATGCCAGTGCCGCCACCCCCAAACACAAATTGGACAGTCTCTCTGCCCCATATGAGGTCCACATAAGGGTTAGTACCCCTGATCTGCCCCACAGGGGGACATAAAGCCCACTAGATACCAGAGGTATTTTTTATTATAAAAGTGGTAAGACCTAAGGGGATTCTGTGCCGTGCTTCGTACACTGCTCAAGAATGGTTGCTCTCTACTTCCGCAGGGAGGTAGACAAAACAAGCCCAGCGCGCATCGGCAGCCATGGCATGGTGTTTAGACTAATAAGATTAATCTCCAGTGCAAGTTGCTCAGTAACCATGGAGTTCCTCCTGCCCCTAGTAACCTGCCCATAGAGCAAAGGGCGAGGTAGATTTCCAACAAGCATTTGTACCTGCAGGGTCCATATAGAATGAATAGCCTCAAAGGGGTCTGGTAGCTGAGCTATCCCAGGCGCTACCACAAGTAGACAGTTTGGTGTCACCACATACCCTGTTCCAGCCATGGTAGGTGTATGCCGCGGCGAGATAGTGGAGGAAATTGATGAAGAACAGATGTTCATTCCTACTGATGAAGGCCTCATTGATACCATGGATGCATTCTTACAAAAGGCAAAGCACAGCATTCCAACCCCAACGAGGGAGGAATTGGGGTCAAGTCACCCCGAGGACTCTCAGGTGGCCTAAAAGGGCAAAGGCAAATTTAAGACACAAGCCAAATGACCGACAGCTTCTTCCCCTTCTGACTCACTTGAGAGGTTGAAACAAGCCTATTGAAAAAGTGCATAGATGCCTGGAAAGTCCCATGGAGAAATATCACCCTGGGGATACCCTTGATAAATAAACGTATTCCCTGCAAAGGAGAAAATCATGATGCAGAGAAAGGTCCAAAATTAAGGACAAGGATTTTGTTGAGGAACCAGTTCCCAGCAGACCTTGGCAGCTGAAGGTCATACCTAAAACCCCCCAGGGTGAAATAAGTGAATACAGACACCTAAGTGGGGGTCAAAGAGCCTCTGGGCATGCTAGATCCTGGCAACATCTATTATCCATGCTCCACAGATATTCAGCCTGTGTTTAGAAAGGGCCCAATATGTAGCCAGTGACATTAGAAAACTGATGGACAAAGAGGTTCAAGGATGTCTTTGATTATCAAACAATACAGCTCATTGTGGCGCAGGTGGTCAGGCTGGTGTTTTGAATGGTGTTTCGATCCAGTCAGTTGAGATTTAGCTTATATCCTGAATTTCTTGTTAGAACTGGAAAAAACAGGATTTGCTTATCGTACAATCAATGCCTGTAGAGGAGTGATTTATGTGGGTCACACACCCTTCAATGAGATACCGGTAGAGAAACATCCAATGGTTTTCAGACTGCTAAGAGGTGTTCAACTGTCAATAGTGCCAATGCCTCAACATTTACATTTGTGGGGCACCAGTGTTGTGCTTAGACTTTTGGATTCTTGGCACAACAACCAGTTTCTATCCAGAAAGAAATGAACAGGTAAATTCACTATGTTACTTTGTCTCATCTCTCACATATTGGATGTAAGAGCACTGGCTATTTCCACCAGGAAGTTTACTCCAGAAGGAGTGTCTTTTACGGTCTCTAGAATAGTAAATCACATAAAAGGGTGAAACAATGTCTAGCTTTTCCTTGTTATCACAAATTGTGCATGTTGAGGTGTCTCAGAACATATGAGACTGTGGCGGAGAAGTTGAGATGTTCGGGTGTGGCACAATTATTGATTGCATGGAAAAATATTTTAACAAGTCTCTTCTACTACCACTGCATATTTGGTGCAAGAGGTCATGAAAGGAGCAAGCATTGACACATCCATGATAGGTGTGAATTCTTCTACAGAGGTTTTGGCCTCTGAAGCATTCTCTATAGGCATCCGGTTGGAGGATATCCTTAACGTGGTGGATTAGTCTTCAAGATCTACTTTTAAAATGTTTTACTTCAACCTGTGACGGGGGTCACATCACTGGTAGCAACTAAGCTTTAAACTTCCATAATTCAAGCCTCCGGTCCTGACAAAGAACATAACATTTTCTAGCTAACATGAATGAAAATATCAGTTCTATTAAGGACACAGATGCGAGGATTTTATCACCCAGGTAAGTATGGTGTTACATACTCCCACCCAGATGATTTGGGGACATCTCAACATTCAGTATAAGTGTGAATAATTATTTGTATTTAACTGTTCAGTATGGCTATACAGTGGATAATGACTTAGCAAGGGTAAGATTGTGGTTCATAGAAAATTGCAGCCATACAACTTGTTTCTTTTTGGAGAAAGTCTAAAATAAGATTTCACTGTATTTGATATTTGCATGATAAAAGAGGAAGTGCTTTTCCTTTGAGGATTGTTTTGAAGGATTCAGAGCGATGTCATTGGCTGTTGTTTGCTCGAAGTTTTAAGACTCATGGGCCATGTAGTCTCTTATCTGCTACATATATCTATGTAGGGTTGCAGAGTAATAAAGTTGAAAGACTTTAATACATAATCCTTGCCTCTGTCTCCTTAATAGAATTGAAACTTTCCCTCATCTTAGCTAGGAAATGTTTCATTCCATATAAAAGAATATGGTATAATATGTAAGGGGAAACCAGGTCATAGACTGCTTAGCCAGCATGAGGATTTCATCCACAAAAGCCTGATTAATTGACTTACATGGGGTTCCCTGCCCTAGCCATAAAGTCAGAGTAAAGGCACCTTCTGCAGTCCATATATACAACAGACTTATCATAACATCTCATGTTAAAAAAAATGGCTGTCGTCCCTTGACAAATTCTACCTGAGACAATGGCACTTTTGCTATGTGAGGTGCATTTTGAATATATTCAGTGTTAGACCTGTAAGCCTTAGGGTGGTCTTTTGCCACACGTTTTGCCTTCTCCCCTCCTATTTTTCTGAATTCATTTTTATTGGCCTTAGACATCTGTGCGCTTTACCACTGCTAACCAGTGCTAATGTGCTTGTGCTCACTCCCTAAAACAAGGTAAAATTGGCTGACCTCTTGCTGGCATATTACATTTACTTTTCAGTCTCTAATAAAGTGGTATACCATAACCCCAGGACTGGTAAAATAAATGTTACTAGTGGGCCTGTCTCAGGCCTGCCATTGTAGAATGTGAGCAATTTTAAACTGCCAATTCAACTTGACAAAATAATCCCCTTGCCAAGCCTAAAACTCTCTTTTTTGTTACATATTAAGTCACCGCTACGGTAGGCTCTATACCGCCCATAGTGCAGGGTGAATTGTAATTAAAACGTCAGTCATGCACTTGTAAGTTTTACATGTCCTGATAGTGAAAACAATCACAAATTTGTTTTGGCTACTGTGAGGCCTACCTCTTTCACTGGATAACATTGGGTTACCTTATTACATTTAATATGTGCTAACTTTTGATTGGTAAAAGTAAGGTGGAAAAGTAATATTTGGTGTCTGAGGAATTGTGATTTAAAATCCTCTTTCAGTATAAAATTAAATTTTAAGTAACAATTCTGAGAATACCCCTTTTAGAAAGTTGGCATCTTCTTGTCCTAACCATTTGGTAACTTCAGCCTGTTCCTGGGTCACGTGACTTGATGTAGCTGGCGGTTGGCCTTCCTGTATTCCTCACAGACACAAAATAGAAGAATTAGGTGTGGTCTTGAGGTTCCGTGTGAGACGGGACGCCACTTTTGAGTGGTGACGAATATGGACGAGTGTGGTACCTATGAACCGCAAATGACGAGTATAGTGGGTGTACGAAGTTTCGCAATACAGCCACTTATGGTTCGCCTCATTTTTGGGTTCGTTCATCCGAACCCTCGGGTTCCATTTTAGATGCAGCGTCCATTTTGTTTCTTGCCCTCAGGTAGCCAGCGAACGGGCTTTTTGTCCGCTTCGTGACCCTGGGACTCTCAGCCTAGTACGAAGGACACGTGTTTCTTTGAGGTGACTTTTACGATGAGGGGAATGACACGAGTGAGGCAGATGGCCCCGCTCAAGGCCCATCTTGCCGCTCCGGTCTATTGTTTCAGCCACGCATACATTAGACACGAGGTCTTTGATCCCTCTATCGAGTTTCCTTTATTGCCCTCACACTCTTTTCTAACCTGTTGTGTATCCTTGTCCTTTCCCTGCATTCTGTTTTTCGTCCTTCCTTAATGTGTTTATGGTTGGGAGGAAATGTGTTTATTGCGGAGGGAATATGTTTTTACAGTTGGGAACCGGCAAGACTGTTGTAATTATGTTCCGGCCTCCTGAAACATGAACGCAACCCTTTTGAAGTTTATTGTGGGAACTGAGTTGTAACCTTTGTTCACCATACTGTGCTATGGCAAAAACGTGTATAAAAGGAGCGACCCGCTTCTACGAATTTGAAGCAGTCTCCGAGAACCTACACGTTGTGTACTTCTTGTGACCTCTGTATCCCTGCAGTAAATAAACGCTGATCTCTGACGTCGCTGGAAGTGTCCCGTGTCTCTGTGTTTGGTACGCCAGAACAGGTAACCCACGAAGGTTTCAGGTGTTGTTCCCTGGCACCGCTGGGTCTTAAGAATAACCCAGTCCTTCAGTTGGCGCCCAACGTGGGGCTCGATCAACGGTACCGGTCCAAAGCCCGACGATCGTGAGGAACTTCGTGTGAAATCTCCGAGGGAAGGTGCACCCCGCTTCATCGATCCGGTTGTCGAAATAAGTGGCCCGACGTCTTTTCCCGCGAAGATCCCCGCCTCCTGACGGCTGCGACGGACCGATGCCCTGACTGTCGACCTGTTTTGGCGCCTGGCGTAGCCCTTTGTATGGCGAGACGATCAACGGGCCTTCCTGGTGACGCCATTGTTCTCTCAGTTAAGTATTTGTGGGTCGCTCCCAGTATTGCTTTGTTGTTTGCATGGTTCCATAGCATTCGTGGTTCTTAGTTGTTGGGTTTTTATTTGACGATTGCAATTGCCAAAAACCGAGGGTCTTGCATTTTTGCGAGGACATCGTACTCCGATAGCCCTTGAAGTTTGTATACTTGGCTAGCGTGCACGATGCCTGGCCGTAGTACTTTGTTTGGGTTTCTCAAATGTTGCAGCATGGATTCCCGGCTGGAGGATTTGTGTCCGATACCTCCGGCTGGAACTCCGCTTTATGAGCTCTATAGTCGCCATGGCGTGAGTCCTATCGTATATAATGAATATTGGGTTCGTTACACTAAAAAGGATGGCGTCCTTAGTTGGCCATCGCATGGTAGTTTCGAGACTGCCATCTTAGATAACTTGGAAGATAAATTATTTAAAAAGAAAGCTAGGCCGGCCATGTTTGATTCCTTCCGGTTATGGCGGAAAGAGGCCAAACAGAAAGAAATCAAACAGAATAAGAAAAATAAACGAGAAGGTGTTATTACAGTGATGCGCAATGCGGAACAATATCAGTTAGACAAAAATGAGAAAGAGCAGGAAGTTAGTGTTCGGCTTCACCATATGGCAGTGGACAAATGTTATCCGGCGCTACCTTCTACGATCGATAAGGCAGGAGAAGAATCGGTGGAGGATTCGCTTTTGTCTTATCTGATGAAATCGCCACCTCCCTATGCTCCCGATGTTATGGGTCCCGTTCATCCACCTCTTCCTCAACCCGCTGTTTTGGCGGCTGCTGGTCAGCCCGCCGTTCCTCCTGTACACCCGAATCCCCTTGGGCCACAGATTGTACATCCCCTCGTTCCGGCTTCTCTCTCTACTGCGCCTTTCCAAGTCCCTCCTCAGCCTGTTGTTCCCGCTACTCCTGCTGCTGCGTCTACTTCTACTGGTTCCGCCCCTATGGCGGCTACGCCTGCATCTTCGTCCTCTTCTCCTTCTGTTCGTAGTCGTCTCCTGACTGCGGTTGCTTCTCTTTATTCTCCGTTCTTTGGGCCGATACTTGGCTCAACTCTTTCAGATGTTGCTCAAAGACGCAGCCAGCTTCCTGATGGTAGAGAACGTGAATCGTTGGTGAAAACGGCGCGTAGATGGATTCGTAACCCTGTTAAGTACACCCCACGCGTAGTGTTCGAAACGTTTTCTTAGTTTAATGTGCCCACGCAACGATTTGTGTTCGAAGAATTGTGTAAGTCATTGAAAGAGGAGTGGGACGATGATATAGCTGATGATATACCACCTGAGGTTTCCGAGCTACAGCTTCGGTTTGCCGCGGGTGTCATTGTAGGTGATAAAGTTCGAGAGGCTCTGGAACGCTTGTTATCATTTCGATGTACAGTGCAACCACGTGCACTGTTTAAGGACGCGACCGCGGAATGGATGGCACAACCTGGTCAATATCCTATGCGGGAAGTTCCCCCAGTGTGGATGCCAGGTGATCCTGCTGCTAACCCTCCTGTCCCAGGCCATTTCCAGAGAGTATGGATACACCTCCCTTGGAAGCGGTCGGAAGTTTTGCAAGTGAAACAATCCCTACCTGATCCCCGTAAGAATCCTGCAGGGTATTATAAGGAGCTGTCCCAATTGGTGGATGCTACTGTTATGAACCTAGCCGATATTGACATGTTGTTTGGCAATGTGGTGCCTCAGCCGATTTGGGCGAAAATTCGTCACGAGAATCACGCAGCCGAGTTAGGCGGTGACTGGGCTGCCCTTACAGCGGCAGATGCCCGGCAGGTCGGTGGGGCTAAACCTGAACAGATTATTGTGGCTTTGCCCCAGAGGATAATTACCCTCATGAAAACGCTTATGCCGGCGATGCGCGTCAATTGGGACAAATTATCAGCGTGCAAACAAAAGAGGGATGAAAGTGTTTCTGATTTCTTTACGAGATTTGAGGAAGCGTTCATTGATCATAGTGGTCAGGACATGGGTTCGGAGGGTGGTCAGCGGCTGTTCGTTGATAAGTTTGTATCAAATTTGTTGCCCGACCTTAGCACCAAGTTGAAGAATTCTGAGAGTGCGTGGGCTGTTTCTACCACTGCCCAAATATTGGCTACGGCCCAATATTACGAGAATAGAGAAAAAGAGGAAAGTGAGCGTGCAGAAAAGAAAACGAAAGATCTTAAAACTAAGGTCTTGTTGCAGCAAGCTTATCCACCGCGTTCGAATTTCAGTGATACACAGCAGCCAAACAGATCTCAATCGCAGTTTTCCAGATCGCAGACGCGAAATGCCTCGCCCGCGCCTCGCTTTGTGCTGGGATATAATCAGTGCGCATATTGTCGTGGGGAAGGCCATCTGAAGTTCGATTGTCCGGTCCTTCGTGATAGGAACAATGGTGTGTCGGCTCGAGGAGGACGTAGTGGTCCTCAACAGGCTTCTCGTGGTAGAGGTCGCGGAGTTACCCAGAATCAGGCCGAACGCTTTGCGACATCTTCGGATTCGCAAAATTGTTTCGATCGGCGCGAACCATCGTCCGGTCGGTCTGCACAGTATCATGTGGATGATTGTTATGTTGAGTGTGATGTTGATGGGGATGGTATCTACTAGGACAGCCATAGACAAAGGAAGGGAGAAGTATCAGTTCCGGTTGATCAGAGAGGGCCTTATGTTGCAGTAGCCACCTTGGGCGTTGTTGAGCCTTTTCTGTTGGACACTGGTGCAGCAAAAAGTTCCATCATGCATTCGAAACTCCCTGGCGCGCCTTTGTCTGGCTTAACGAATGTTTCCGTTGGATTTTCTGGCGCCCCCGTTAGCAATCCCGTTTCTAGCCCTTTGCCCCTTACAATTGGGTCTCATGAGCTAGAAGCTCCTTTAATTTTGACTACTGGTTGTGGTGAGAATCTTTTGGGCTTAGATTTGTTGAAACGGTTACATGCGACTTTGCACTGTTCTCCTACGGGTGTGGAGCTTACGTTGGGTAAGAGCGTGATTTCCCCTATGTATTTATCGATCGACAGGCTCCCATCGGAATTGAGATCTCTTCCAGACTCCTTGTGGGCGACAGGTCCCAATGACGTGGGCCTGTTGGATATACCACCTTATGTTGTCCAACTGAAAGTTGGTGTGCGTTTGCCACGTATACCTCAGTATCGTATTTCCCTTGATGGTGAAAGGGCACTATTAGCGATCATTTACGATCTGATCGGCAAGGATGTTATTGAGGCGACACGAGGTAATGTGTGTAATAGTCCCGTGTTGCCTATTCTGAAATGAACGGATCCCTCCACGCCTCCCGTGTATCGTCTAGTTATTGACTTACGGGAGGTAAATAAAGTCGTTGTTCCGCAGTTTCCTGTGGTGCCAGACATTACAGCTTTACTGACTCTGATTCCAGCCACTGCATCATGGTTCTCGGTCATCGATCTGAAGAATGCGTTCTTTAGCATTCCGATTGCTGAGGAAAGCAGAGACTTGTTCGGTGTCTCATTAGGTGGTCGCAGCTTCAGATTCAAACGCGCTCCACAGGGCTACTGTGAGAGTCCATCGATCTACAGTCAAGCTCTTAAAAGTCAGCTTGATGCGTTTGTGTTACCGGCTGGTGCAGCCTTGGTTCAGTACGTGGATGATCTGTTGGTAGCTGCTGACACTGAACAGCTTTGTCGAACAGCTACAGTGTCACTGTTACAGCATCTTTGTGACTCACATCATAAAGTATCACCTTCCAAACTACAATATTGTTGTCAAGAAGTAACCTATCTAGGTCACTTATTGTCAAAGGCGGGAAGAAGGTTGACCCCTGAACGAATTGCAGCAATTGCTCGAATGACTGTGCCAGCAACTCAGAGAGATGTGCGTGCCTTTTTAGGTATCACATCATACTGCCGACAGTGGATCCCGAACTTTTCACTGTTAGCGAAGCCATTGGTAGCTCTCACGTGCAAGGACGTTTCGACTCCTTTGCCTTGGACGGAGGAATGTCAGAAAAGTTTTTCTGAACTACGTGATGCGCTGTGTTCGGCTCCTGTGTTAGGTACTCCTGATTACAGTAAGCCTTTCACATTATACGTCCATGAGAGGGACGGTTGTGCGTTGAGTGTTCTAACGCAACAATTTGGTGATAAGCAGCGTCCGTGTGCATATTTTTCCTCGACCTTAGACCCGGTGGCTAGAGCGTTGCCAAGTTGCTTGAGGGCGACAGCGGCAGCTGCGGCGTCTATTCGGCAGTCCGCAGGTCTGGTCATGGACAATATGCTCATAGTAATGGTTCCGCATGCAGTTGATACGCTCTTGAATAGGACAAAGACTCAACATCTGACGAGTGCAAGGTTGTCTGGGTACGAGCTGACCCTTTTGGCAAGTCATATACGGATCAAGCGTTGTAATGTACTGAATCCGGCGACATTGTTGCTGGAATCAGATGATGTGCTGCCCCATGATTGTTATTTACGGACTGAGGAAGAAACAAAAGGTCGTGTGGACCTGAAAAACACTCCTTTGTCAGATCCCGATGGTACTTTGTATGTGGATGGCTCTTGCTTCAAATTGCCGAATGGCGATGTGACGACTGCGTATGCTGTGGTGACGTTGAGTACGGTTGTGGAAACTGCGAGATTGAACCAGAATTCAGCACAAGCGGCAGAATTAATTGCATTGACAAGAGCGTGTGTTCTGTCGAAAGGAAAGCGAGTGAATGTGTTTACCGATAGTCAGTATGCATTCGGTGTTGCGCACAACTTCGGAAGATTGTGGAGAGAAAGAGGATTTATGACATCGCATGGTACGAAGATCCAACACGGGCATCTCGTGAATGATCTTTTGGATGCACTTACATTGCCTAAACAAGTGGCGATCGTGAAATGTAGTGCACATCGGAAAGTGATGGATGATGTTGGTCGTGGTAATGCGTTCGCGGATGAGATTGCTAAGGAAACGGCTAAGAATCTTGCGATTCGAATGTATGTCACGAGTTCAGTGAGGTGGCCGACGGAGACTGGTATGTGTGAAAATACTGTTGAAAGTGTGAAAGCAATTCAGAACGAAGCTACGGAAGCTGAAAAGACCAAGTGGAAAGAAAGTACAGGGAAATTGGATATGCATGGATGTTGGGTTGACCTGACGGAATGTCAGAGGTGGATGTTACCAGACGCATATGTATTAGCTGTTGTGACGATGGCTCATGGGTTGTCACATATTAGTGCAAAAGGAATATGTAAGTTATTGTCTCCTGTATGGAGGAATGATGGTATTGCTAAGTGTGCCGAAAGAGTGGTTAAGAATTGTATGGTGTGTTTGATGCACAATCCCGGAAAAGGCATCCCCACTCCACCTGGTCATTTCGCTCCTCCTGCCTGTCCCTTTGAGGTTATCCAGCTGGACTTTATCCATATGGAGAGATGCAATAATCTGAAGTATGTTTTGGTTGTGGTTTGCGCATTCTCCAGATGGATCGAGGCCTATCCTCTTAAAGATAATACTGCCCTGTCCACAGCAAAAATCCTGCTGAAGGAATACTTTCCTAGGTACGGAATGCCACGGATTGTGTGGTCGGATAATGGAAGTGAGTTTGTGGGAAGTGTAATGCAGAGTGTATGTAAGGGCCTTGGAATTCGACAGAAATTCCACAGTGCTAACCATCCTCAGGCAGCGGGTTTGGTTGAAGGGTACAATGGTACCCTGAAGCTGAAACTCGCTAAGATCCAGGCTACGACTGGACTGTCATGGCCTGATGCCCTGCCTCTGGCTCTCCTATCGACCAGAGCGACAGTACACTCTCGAGTAGGGCTCAGCCCATATGAGATTGTGTTCGGTCGCCCGGCGAATATTTGGGGAGTCCCGAGGCCTAGGGCTTTTGATAGTCTTGAATATCCAATGTTGATCGATTACTTGTATGATTTGACCACTAAACTACGGTTAATCCATCAACAGGTCCTTGAAGCTCTACCGGCGCAGACAGAGGGTCCTGGACATCAGCTCCGGCCAGGGGACTGGGTGGTCACCCGGAACTTCGGTCGGAAGCGTAACTTAGAGCCAAGATTCGTCGGACCCTACCAAGTCCTGTTGACGACGAGGACAGCGGTTCGACTGGAGGGTCGGAAACATTGGGTCCATGCCAGTCACACAAAGAAGGTACCGATTCCCTTACCAACTGACGGTTGGGTGAGGACTGGGATTTTGGCTACAGAAACTGAGACTCCTTTGCGCTTTGTGCCATTTAGCGACGCTCAACCTGTGGAGGAGGAATCGTCATTGCCAAACTCACATGTGGAGTCATCAGTATCAGAGAACCCAAGGTCCGACTCGTTGTCCACTTCATCGAACACTGTTGCGCCAGCTGAACAATTGTTTGTAGAGAAAACTCGACCTGGAAGAAGTCGATACTTTCTTCGTTCAAGGACTAATAAAAATTGACAGTATAGTGGTTTTTGACGTTACGAATATTATGGACAATTACATCCTTTTTTCTGAGTTTTTGTGCTTTCCACTGCTAAGAGACTTGTAATAAAGTTGAACGTTTCGAGGAAACCTCGCCATCCGGGTTACCGTAGGGCCGTGCGGGTACTTCTTTCTGTTTAGCAGGTTTCTGACGTTAGGTTGGTTACTTTTGTCGATTCCTGGGAACTCCTGGGGATTGATAATCGCTACTCAGAACGAAGTGCGTCAAGTACGTCACGGACGGTTTGTAGAGGATGGCATTCTCTAAGCTGGTGGAAGAAGAAAGGGTGTTAGCACAGAGATCAGAATTATGGAGGGTTGTACGAACAAAATGTTTTCTGTTTCAGGTGTTTTTATTGTTCCTAACTGTATCCATGTTATTGGTGGGTGGAGTGTATTTTGGAGTGTCGCAATTCTGGCTTTCTGTTTCACCTACCTCTTCTTTTAACCTAAGTTCCCTCACCACTGTCTCCCCACATTCCTTTCATCCTTTGCCTCAACATGAGCAGGTTAGACGTGCGGAATTCATGAATAATTCCTTTGTTCAACTCCTACATCAGCATCAGTTGGTGGTGAATACTACCAATTGAAGGGTATGTGGTTTAATGCCACACACTATGGATAGGGGTATTCCGTATTTGGTCCTTCCATACAGCTCCCAGGGTTCAGCTCGAGCATTTCAAACTATGTTCCGTAGTGCACTAGATTCCTACCCCAGTCGAGAGCCTCGATCTGTCAATACCGGTCCTGGGCCGTACCACAAGCCTTTGGCTATAGCAATAGCGGATCTGGACAGAGATGTTTTCGATGCATCACTCATTCCAGATGAAGAAGTGCAGGCCTATAAGGATCTGAGCGAGACTGAGTATAGTACGTCAGTGGGTAATAGACAGCTTAAGAGCTCGTCCCCGATATGGATTGTACCGCACCTTGGAAATTTCTGCTTGCAAGGCTTGGGTCGAAATCCGAGAGCACAACTCGGGAACAGTGCTTGCACTGAAACGTATGTCCTACCGATGCTCTCCTCCCCTGTTATTCTGACTGCAAAGGGCACCTATTTTGTGTGTTATGAACGCGCATATACATGGTTACCCCGCGACTTTTCGGGTACCTGTTATATTGCGAATCTTTTACCTCCGACCTTCACAGTTGCTTCGGACTACCACAAAACTAGAGTCGTGAGAGGCGTCATTAGCAAAGAGGATACTGCCGGTCAGGAAGCAGGAGACTTCTTTAAGGGTTTCTTGCCGTTTTGGGGACCTATGGTTAATAGTAGGAACCTAAGACAGCTGACCCGTGTGGTAGAGTCGACTGCTAATATTACTGCAAATGCCCTTGGTAATCTAACAGCTGAACTACAGGCGGATAGACTCATGACGTTGCAGAACCGTATGGTTCTAGACGTTGTTCTTGCAGATAGAGGGGGTGTGTGTAAAATTATCCATTCGAGTTGTTGCATTTTTATTCCTGACAATGCTCCAACTGTTTATCAAGCCATCTCGAAGTTGCATAAGATTTCCGAGTCCATACACGTGGACGAAGGTAATTGGACGCTCCTAGGATGGTTTTGGGGTCTGATGTCAACCTGGGGTTGGAAGATTCTAATGATCGTAGGGGCTGTTGTAGCGTTTCTGTTCACGTGTTGTCTTTGTGTACAGTGTGGTCCTGCCTTATGTGGCCTATGTGCTGCGACGTGTATAAGGCGGCCATCTGTTACCAAGGAGACGTTGATGGATAGAATGATGTTCCAGCAGCAGCTGAACGATCTGATGAATATTGATATAGATTCCGATCTTGACTAGTGCTTGCCTACATGAGGGCAAAAGGAGCGTCTGAGGTTCCGTGTGAGACGGGATGCCACTTTTGAGTGGTGACGAATATGGACGAGTGTGGTACCTATGAACCGCAAATGACGAGTATAGTGGGTGTACGAAGTTTCGCAATACAGCCACTTATGGTTCGCCTCATTTTTGGGTTCGTTCATCCGAACCCTCGGGTTCCATTTTAGATGCAGCGTCCATTTTGTTTCTTGCCCTCAGGTAGCCAGCGAACGGGCTTTTTGTCCGCTTCGTGACCCTGGGACTCTCAGCCTAGTACGAAGGACACGTGTTTCTTTGAGGTGACTTTTACGATGAGGGGAATGACACGAGTGAGGCAGATGGCCCCGCTCAAGGCCCATCTTGCCGCTCCGGTCTATTGTTTCAGCCACGCATACATTAGACACGAGGTCTTTGATCCCTCTATCGAGTTTCCTTTATTGCCCTCACACTCTTTTCTAACCTGTTGTGTATCCTTGTCCTTTCCCTGCATTCTGTTTTTCGTCCTTCCTTAATGTGTTTATGGTTGGGAGGAAATGTGTTTATTGCGGAGGGAATATGTTTTTACAGTTGGGAACCGGCAAGACTGTTGTAATTATGTTCCGGCCTCCTGAAACATGAACGCAACCCTTTTGAAGTTTATTGTGGGAACTGAGTTGTAACCTTTGTTCACCATACTGTGCTATGGCAAAAACGTGTATAAAAGGAGCGACCCGCTTCTACGAATTTGAAGCAGTCTCCGAGAACCTACACGTTGTGTACTTCTTGTGACCTCTGTATCCCTGCAGTA
Organism: Triturus cristatus; assembly: GCF_964204655.1. Taxonomy (NCBI): domain Eukaryota; kingdom Metazoa; phylum Chordata; class Amphibia; order Caudata; family Salamandridae; genus Triturus; species Triturus cristatus. The sequence continues at coordinate 547,118,713 of NC_140595.1, forward strand.
AATAAACGCTGATCTCTGACGTCGCTGGAAGTGTCCCGTGTCTCTGTGTTTGGTACGCCAGAACAGGTAACCCACGAAGGTTTCAGGTGTTGTTCCCTGGCACCGCTGGGTCTTAAGAATAACCCAGTCCTTCAGTCTGGATGGGCCATCTCAGGCAGGATGGAGATGGAGTTGTGCACAGTTCCACTTGCTCTTCAAAAGACTGTGCCTCAGCTCTCACACAAAGAACTTCACACTAGCCTACTGTTCCTGCACAATGACTGGAACTAGGGCAGGGAGTCAGAGAATTCCAGACAATTCTGTGGGTGGAATCCTCTAGGCGTTTCTCCCACTTCAAAGGGGGTTAAGCTATAAAAATAGGATCCTCAGGACCACTCTTCAGTTCAATCCTGGACGTGTGAAAGGACTCTCAGAGGACTGCCTATTGCCCGTGGCCTGTTGTGTACTTCAGAGGCCTGCCTTGCTGTACCAAGAAGGACTATCCGGCTGCCTGAAGCTTGCTCTGTATCCACAGAAGACTGCCCTGCTGCTTGAGCCCTGTTTTTCTACTTGAACCCAGGACTTCCAGAGTGACTCCAAGGGCTAGTTGGTTTGCCACCTGATCAGAGCCTCAGGGACACAAGAGGCTCCAACCATCTTGAATCCGCACCTGGACTCAGCCTGAGTGAGCTCTGACCCTCCAAGTGGTGCCCCTCCAGTCCTCCACCCTTGGAAATGGTGCTAAATGTGCCCATATAGTCCAAATCCAAAAGTAGGGACTTAAAAATGTTCTACCTAAAAGATGTCTGAAAACTGAGAGGAGATCGGAACCTACCTGCTCCCCAATCCCACAAGGCTAGCCTGGTTTTGAGACAGCTCTCCATAGCAGCAATCCTCCATAGCAGCAATCCTGTTCAGTGGCTTCTCAAATAATGGGTATCTGGCCTTGTGGTGCCATCATCGGCTACAGCCTGAAGCTTCGTCCCACTAGAGATTTTCAACTTCCCAAAAAAAGACTACGTCCCAACATAGAAAAGTTCACTGCGACTTCTTCCAGTGGCTCCCGGATGATGACGCCTCTTCCTCTTCGGACACAGCCTGCTGCCTTGCTCTGTGGAACTCTTACCTTCTCAAATGTTTTTCTTCAAAATGTCTTCTAGGTCCGAGGGTAACCGGAGAACAGGCCCAATTCACTTTGTGTATGAGCCCCGCGCTCCATCGCGGTCAGCCATAGCATTCCAATTTGTCCTGATCTCTAGCGACTAGAGGTTCACAGTTGGCACTTGGATCTTTTAGGCACAATTTTACCCTTATAACTCTGGTTCTACTGATTGGATTTTTGCCATTTTGGTGTCCAAATATTTATTAAAATTCACTTTCTTTTTCTAAATTGGTGTCTGATTTTTCTTGTGTTTTATTTCTGCTTTATTACTGTTTAAGTTCTGCATAAATACTTTAAATATTGCCTCTAGCTTAAGCCTGATTGCTTTTGTAGGAGGTTAATTTAGTGACTTTTTATTGTTCACCTTGACAAGAATTGTGGCTGATGCTTGAGAAGGGCCCACACTCTTCTCAACCAACAATCCAATTTCTTACATTCAGCACTACAAAAGTAAGAGTCAGAAAAACAATGGTTCATTTATCAATTAAAGTAAATACATTTCCCAGGAAATCTAGAGAATTGTAAAGTAACTGTAGAATTATTTACACGACTTGGCGGCATATGTACAATGAAAAGGCACAGCATGGTGCTGCTGCAAATTTTGCAGCACTGCGACATTTAAATAACACAGGGAAGTGCTGTATTTACGAGAACACTGGACACCCCTATGTTTTCCCTTGTGCTGGCGCTACAAATAGCTGCCTAGCACCAACACAGACACAGATAACCTTGCACCATAGTGCAAGGGTCCCTGTGCTGCAGGGATTTTTGTTTTAGTGGAGGAACAAATTGTGAAGTAGCAAATTGCCATTATTTAATGATTGTTTTTGTGCAGGAAGGAACACCTTCCTGCACAAGAACAATCATTAATGGCGGTTTGCTCTTTCTATGTATGTTGCAGAAGGCAGCCCTCATAGAAGAAGAAAAAACAAGGAGAAATAAAAGTATTTCTCCTCATTGCGTCAATCTAACGCCTGCTTTGCATGGCGTTAATTTTTGGCGCTGCATGAGATTTACACATCCTTCTAAATCTGGGGCACCATCAAAAAACATTGGTTGTTGTGGTGGAACGCCAACAGCAACACCCATTGCACGCCTGTTTCATGCAGATACCTGTGTGAAATGGTTCCATATTTACAAAGTGGTGTTAAGCCAAGCAAAGTGGCTTAATGCTGCTTTTTAAATTTAGTGCAGGGCATTGCACCACCGGAACATCAAAACAAGTGATGTCCAGTGGCTCAATCCCCTTGTACATATGCCCCTTGGTTCTGGAGAAAAACACAGGTAGGCTTGAAAATATTTGTAATGAATGCACCATTCTCAAGGGACACTACAAAATGTCTCTTGATACTGATTCAGGCAGACCCAGACAGAAGTTTCTGCCCAAATTGGTATTACGAGGCATGACATATTGTAAGGGGAAGGTGGGGTTTGAACCAGGTCATTACTGGTGAAGATTGTCCCTGAAAAAGGCCCAGAATTGAGAAATAATATTCAAATTCCAAACACGACCCATATTGAATCAGTTTTAAGAACACAGTGATAACATATCCCAGTCAGGTCCCACACAATTGGTAACACTGGATGCTGCGATACCACAACCACCACGGTGACTGTAATCAATGCCTAAAAGTACAATTTGTGCGTGTGATTCATCAAGGTATAATGTACTGTACACAGGCATATATTACACACACTGAAATTTTGATTGAACTTCAAAAATTGGATGTTTTCAAGAGAACGTTGGTGGAGTCTCTTGAAATGTGAATTTTATGTACACTTAGTGGTGTAAGTTTCATGAGAGCTGACTTTGGCAACTTGGTTTCTAAACTTTTCCAATCTCCTAACTTACACCGGAAAGTAACCTGGTGGAGGTTGTTCAAAGCTGAGGGTGAAATGCCCCAGAACATCCTGTATTTGCAAGATATGAGCATGAGGGAGTTAAGGAATCTTGAATTAGGGAACAATAAGCAGAGTGTCACATGCCGCGAGGAGCATACGGGTCCGACCCGTATGCTTGGTGAGGAGAGATGAGAGGATGAGAGAGGACAGCAAGGGAATGAGAGAATTTGATTGAAGAGGTCAGGGAAGAGGAGAAATGTGAATTGCCGAAGAGATATGTGGACACGCAAGAAGTGAGTGTGAGCCAAAGGTGAGGGCTTCTGTTAGAACAAAGGGGAGATGTGAAAGATGAATGGGGGGACTGGAGAGGTGTAAGATACAAATAGACAAAAATTTCAATGGAGAGACGAGGTGAATGAGAAGTGCTGGGGGGCACAGGAGGTTACAGGGCCAAAGAGGAAATTAGATAAATGCAAAAGACTGTTAGAGATGAGGGCAGTGAAAAGACAGAATGGCAAGAGGTGATTAAAGGTGAAGTGAGAGGTTGAATGGGGAGAGTTCAGAAATTGTAAAAAGGGGTGAAAGAAAATGGCCTGCAAAGTGAGAGAAGGATCCGGGGTTAGGAGAGGAGAGAGGGATGGAAGGGAGGGGGTGAGAGGAAAGCTGCATGGGTAAACTGCTTAACTCTGCACAAAACCGCCAGGGTTTTAAGGGACCCCTGCGTCTCCCGGCCAGGACCAGGCGAGCTTCTAATGTGGCAGCACGTATTCCTGCAGAGTGGTAGGCCCTTCACAAAGGTTGACTAGAAATGTTTCTGATGATAATTGCTGTATTTTGGTTATAAACGGGTACTGATTGGGTGAAATCTTTCCTTAGTGTTACTGTGTGTAAAAAATGTCAAAATAATGAAGCAATGCTATCCCAAAATACGCGGCATCACATAACCTCATTTACATTTTCTTCACCAGCAATTTAGTCATGCCTGTCGCGTAATTTGGTCCTCACCTGCCTCCAGTAGCCCTGCCTACAGGTTTAGAATTTTTTGTCAGGAGGGGGTCCTTACGCCTCAAAATGTTGCCAGGGGGGTCTCGGCATCCAAAAGTTTGAAGACCTCTGAACTATACCATCTGATACTTATTGAATAATGACAACAATTAGTATCAAGTACAGGAAACACTTTTGTTTGTTTGAACAATTTTTAATTCAGAGCAAGCTGCAAGGATGTAGAATGTGAACATAGTGCAGACGACGTACCATACATCTGTAAATGTTCTCTAGGGGTCAGTCATCCCTTACAGAAGATATCACTATCCATTCACATTTTGTAAAATAAGTCTTGATAAGCTCCTGAACCTATTCTACAGCTGCTACAACTACTACATCTATTGCTACCACCACCACTGCTACTACTATTACTACCACTAATGCCCCTACTACTACCACCACTACTACTGCTATTACTACCGCTACTACAAGTAGTACACCGCCACTACTACTATTACTACCACTAATACTCCTACTACTACCACCACTAAAACCATCACCACTACTACTGCTATTTCTACCACTACTACAGCTAGTACACCACCACTACTACTTCTTATAATACTATCAAAACTGCCACTACTACTACTGCTACCGATATTAATGCTGCTGAAAATCATACCCCTAATATTATCATGAATACCATTAATGATGCACATATGATTTTTTTGCACGGATTGTGTGTTATGGCAAAGTGATGAACAAATGCACTCTGCTGTCAGCAGAATGGACATAGGGCCATATGCATGAACACATTTTCCCATAGACACAGAATAGACAAAATCCTTTGATGCATCTGGCCCCAAGTTCTTTTTTTTCCTTTATACCTTTATGAATCGATTATCCTGCGATGCCCTTACGTTCTCAACCGTAGAAATGTTATGTGCACTAAAATAATTATATTGAAGGAACTATAGAATGTCATTGTGTACTCAAAAACAATAACACAGCGTTATTGGGTTACTTTCTCAGCGTGTAATGCTTTCGACCCATTTAAGCAAAATATTATTGCACAGAGTAGAATCAAATAATACAGGCAGAAAGGCCTAGCTCCTTTGGCACTACACGTCAAATCGTCATGCAGATCTCGGGGTAACCCATGCATTATTTGATTATTTTTCGGTGGTTGCTTAGACATAAAATGATTGCACTCATTGGCTGGACTCTGGCAAATAATACAATTGAGTTACAAGTTAAAGTCGTTGTGAATTCATCTGGACAAGCTGCCCCCCGGGCTGTACTGGAACAAGGACATTAGGCCTTGGAAACAAGACAGGAAGGGTATAATTGATCTACGGCACCCTTACCAGCCCAAATTTAATAAGACGAAACTAATTAGATGAAAGGTGAGGCGCTGGGCTGAGGGGGTTGTTCTGCAAAATGAAAAATTGAAGCATAACAGTCGCATTGGCTTTTCCAGGAAGGAAACTTTCGAAATACTCATTTAAAGCCCTCATTGCAAGTACCCCTGTGTTTGGTGAGATATTTTTGGCACCTTATAAAATCTATAAAAGTTAATAGGTACGATAAAAATCACCAATTTCTGGGCTCTCCCCAATAATGGGTTATAGCATACAGAGTTGTGTGCATACCGCACCAGAATCTGCATGTGCCTGTATTTACCAGTCGGTATTCATCCTGTACATTCCAGAGGTTTGACGTGCTGCAATTTACTTGAGGAAACTTTCATGGCTGCATTGCATGTTACTAGCCATGGTCTTATTACTGGTAAAACGTCAATGAAAGTTTGCGTAAACTCTCAGGGCATGTTGCAGTTTTATGTACAAAAGCAACAGGTAGACAGTAAACCCCTATTCAAACACAATCCTAAAAGAAGGGTTTCCAGTAAAGATGATCATGTCCAAAATGCATCTTTGACAGTAAAATTGTCAATTTCAACTATCGAGCTTTCATATGCATACACTCCTAAAACGTTACTCAAGATGGGTTCTCCTTTCAATTTTTCACAAACCGTGCAGGTAATATATATCTAGACCGTCTAAGGTGTTGTGATAGGCCAATGCCGCTTCTAACTTTTGAGGGTCGGAGACATATGCAAAATACATTTATTGAGCATTTGAGCCTGCGATCCAGCTAATGGCCCTCTTGTCACCTACCTGGTAAACCACGTGCATAGGATGAACTACAAAATATTCCTTTGCTTGGGGACTCGGGGCAGGGCTGGAGATGGGGGCGGGGGAGGCCTTGCTGGACCTAAGGGGTTACCTAGAAAGGTAGCTAGTATGCTCCCAGGGTCAAATGTTCCAGGAACCCTCCATGACAGCTGGTGATGGGTCATGCCTTGCTGTTTTTCCTATTTTCGGGCCGGGGTTCTGCGGGGCAATGATTATACATGGGAAAGACAAACGTCAAAGCAGGGATTTGGGGAGATCTACTGTTAGGAATTAAGTGTACCTGACAATTTAAACTCTGAATAAATAGACATCATTACTTACCTGTAGTAACCTTGGTTCTAATGCATACTGCCTTTCCACTGCAGCCCCTACACCCCGAAATAGCCATGCCACCTCTGAAACACGGTCATATGGTTACAGTGGAAGAGATGGTAGGAGGCACAGGGCGAGGCCTCAGATATGAGCAATGGGTACAGGAATGCCCAGCAAGTATCGTGGCAAAGTGAGCAAGGGACTCAACGTCTGAGCATACTCTGCCAACTTATGGCGAACAAAGTGGATCAAACCCAGATCTGTTGACTGGGTGTGAGTGTTTGATTGGTTCTGATGCTCCGTCCATCACCACCCCCTTTTGTACAGCAAGTATCGTGGGCAGGCGTATGGCTGACAAGGGATAGGCCCAAGTCCTGTGCACAGCCCCCATTGGACACACCCGCAAACCGTGCCTTGCAGGATCAAAGAGAGCAAAGTCATAGTCACTGTGGATCTGACCTACGTCACGCGCAATACACTACGTAGCCACTGCCATCCAAGTTCTGCAAGTTCAATTACTTTGGGTCCGAAATAAAGTGAGCATTTCATGACAGCCAGCAAGAAGCGCAATTCATAAGCTGTCAAATATGTAGTCCTCCAAGAAATGAACATAAGGGCAAACAAATGTAAACTAATTCGAACCAATGTTCATTAGTGAGTAATTGAAGTGCATAGAAACATAGTAAGGCACATTCGCCCCAACAAATGTTAGTTCATAATGTGTATCCACCGAAACAAATGTATGTTTATACAATATTCCTTCTTCACGTTTTCAGTAGTCTTTAAGATCCCTGGTGAAAAAAATTTGAAATGTATGTGTCGTTACTCAGCCGTGTCCGGGCTCCTGATTAGATTAACCGAAATAAATGATAGTAAATCCTGCATACACTAGGGACGACTAGAGGCGTGATGCCCTTAATTAACATTCACTACCAGCTGGAACAGTTAGGAAATGATTGCCTGGTCCTGTTTTGTAAAAGCTAGTGATTTATGTGAATGTTGTGCGGTTTAACATGTGATGTTGTATTTGCCTCTCTCCTTCGTAGTTTCTTTTTTATTTTCCCTGCTGCATAAATGAAGATAGGAAGAGGTGTGTTACAAGAAGGAAGCGAATACTGATAGAACAATACCAGAGGCTGCAGTCTAACAGAGTCTAGCAGCGGGTAGCAGTCAAGCCGTTCAAACATCCAGGCCCATGCTTGGCGTTAGCCGTTACCCTCTTACGTTTGTTTGAAGTTAACATTGCATAATTTCATTTGATTTCAATACGTGCATTCCCCTCGTATACGTTTGTTACACTGCGACTCGATCCGTCATTTTAATATTACTTTTCTTATTTACTTTGTAATTGAGTTATTAACCTCATATGTGTACACATAGCTGCCATGTGGCCCAGTGTCATGTTTGAGATAGCCAGTCGTTGCTTTTGAGGCAATAAGATATGCATTTGGGAGTTGCAGTTTTACTTTTAAATATGTAAGTTTATGCCATGAAATCCCAGCATGCAAAGGGCGACTGGTCAGGCAGCATGAAATCCCTGGAGGTTCCACATACACGATGACCAATTAAGGAGGGGGACCCCAAAGTGGCAATGGAGGGCCAGACCAACGGGGTAATGAAGTCAAAATGAATCAAAAACAGAATCAGGCCCTCATAGACATAAAACGGGCCTAAAGTTAAGGCCCCAGATTCAAACAACACTAATAGGGAGCTGAAACCACACTAGGAGATACATCAAACATGAAACGAACAACAAAGAGTTCAACATGTTGGTTTGATATAAAAAAATAAAGTTCAAGTTTATTTAGTTATTTTTTTGTTTGTAGATACACATAGTATAAATAAACTGTTTTTATATATTTTGTTTGGTAAACAACATTTTTTTTATATATAGTGCAATTGGGTGATATGAAAAGCGACCATACATAGTATTGGTGTATAAAACAGTGACATGTCCCACTCAGCATTCAACACATACATACCCACAAACAGTTTATTTATACTATGTGTATCTACAAACAAAAAAATAACTAAATAAACTTGAACTTTATTTTTTTATATCAAACCAACATGTTGAACTCTTTGTTGTTCGTTTCATGTTTGATGTATCTCCTAGTGTGGTTTCAGCTCCCTATTAGTGTTGTTTGAATCTGGGACCTAAACTTTAGGCCCGTTTTATGTCTATGAGGGCCTGATTCTGTTTTTGATTCATTTCCACATACACGATGGGCAGACTTGGCAGCTATGTGTTGATACACCTCTTAAGTGCTTTTCCTTTACAGCAATTCTAGCAGCTAAATTTGCTGCTGCTGTAAATAGCCCTGTTCTGCACATGCATATTGATTGTCTGCATTAATTGTTCTACCACTCTACTTGGGTTTATTTCCTAGTCTCATTTTTTGAAGTGTCTTTAGACACAACCGTTACATTGTGAGCCTGATGGAGGTGCAAAGTCAGCCACTCCTGTGAAGAACACTGTGTTCTGGGGTATCTGGATTTTAAACAGCATTGGTGCTTATTTAGTTCCCATCTGCAAGCCTCCCTGATTGGCTACATGTGCTATGACTAGAAAGTTTGGGGCCGAGTCTCTGCACTCTTCAAGCATGAGCTGGGAAGGCACCTTGTCAATCGGAAGGAAGGGGCCCCAAAAAGCCTGGCACAAGCAAAAAGCTTGGCACAAGCAGTCAGGTTTATCTGAGAGGCAGTGTGTAAAGCATTTGCACATAACAACAGTAATACAGTGAAAACACTACAAACGGACACCACACTAGTTTCAGAAATATAAGCAATATTTATATAAGATAAAAGACCAACAAATAGTAATCAAACATAGGCACTTTGCAAGTATGACTTAAAAATGAAGTTCTTCGAAGTCGTTAGCTCTGTCCAGTGTTTCCGCGGTGCTGAAAACAACAGAATCCAACAGTTCTGGCCGACCGTGTTGGTGCAGACTGGCTTTAGTGTCAGAAGACTCGTAACAGTAGCTTTGGTTTCGCCCATCGGCGTAGGTGAGGGCCGGTCATGGCAACCGTCACAGTTGCGATGTGAAGAGTAGCGGTGTGGCGTGCGGTGCCTTCAAGACGCGGCCTTCAAGACGCGGTAAAGGCAGCGCCTCAGTGACGGTCGTCCAGCGGCGTCATGAGACCAGGGCTGCGGTGCGGAGTGAGGCAGTGCTTGTGGTGGTGCTGATAGGTCACTGTCCAAGCGAAAGTGCCGGTTGATGGGAGCTGGCGTAGGTCATCCCAGCCTGCAGTGTGGGACGGGGTTGTGCATCATGTAACATACGAGCAGTGCCCCCAAACCTTGTTGCGGCCACAGGTGTCATGGTCATCGGGCAGCGATGTCATCGTTGAGACCAGGGTGGTAGAGTGAAGCAAGGCGGTGTGGAGTGCAGTGCTCACAGGTCGCTGTGCAAGCAACAGCTCGGTGGAGGCGGCAGTTGTTGTCAGTGAGACCAGGGTTGTGGTGCGATGTGCGGCAGTGCTCTCTACGGTGCCTTCAGGACACAGAGCCAGCAGCGAGGTCGGTGACGGTGCCAGCTGCTTTCCCCTTCTGTGGCAACTGAAACCCATGGTTCCAGAGGCGGTACCCAGAGGTAAGTGAAGTCTTTGCTGTCCCTGAGACTTTGTGAACAGGAGGCAAGCTCTATTTCAAGCCCGTGGAGATAATCAGCAACAAGTAAAGAAAGTTCAGTCTAGTCCTTTTACTGCCCAAGGCAGAAGCAGCAACTGCAGGGCAACCCAGCAAAGCAACAACACAGCAATGGGGCAGTACTAGTGCCTAATTTGTAAAATATTAGGTGTCAGGGCTCTGACCAGGAGGTCACTGTAGCTTGCACCACACATCGCCCTTGTCATCGCTGCCAAAACAACTACTAACCATCTCTCTCACATGTAAATGTGACAGTTCAGATTATTCCAGGTACCCAAAGCTAAAGGAATGGCTGGGGAGGCAGGTATTAGCAATTTGTAATTTATATTGTATTCCTAAATAATTGTTCTTCTGCTCATCTCTAAATTAGATTATCAGCTCCGCCATGTGGTACACTGTTCTAAGTATGGTGTTGACAATTAGTTGCGGGAGCCGAGCACCGGAAACCAATTAAGTGCCGGGTCTGAGCACCGGAAAGCACCAGCTCAAATTAAGCACAGGGCTGTACTCCTCCTACCACTTCTTCCAGCTCATCTTCTTGGCAGGTTCCTTGATTCCAGCGAGTTCTGAAGTTCTGGGGTCCGGGCCCCAATATTTATACTGCATTTCTCTTTGTTCTCTGGGGAAGAGAGTGTCTGTGCTTAGTCCAAACCAGTTTGGTCCTCTCTGGCCCAGCTTCCCGGCAGGAGGTGGAGACAGCATTGTTAAAGGCAGACTAGGCCCATTCAGGTGCAAGGGAATCTCCTCCCACTACACTAAATGCAGCCCAGGTCTATTTATCCCTAAATCATCCAGGAAAGGCAGGACACACCTCGACCCCCCCCAGTGGCTGTCTGAAGAGAATGTGCATCCCCAGCCCCTGTCTCTCAAAAGCCAGACAGTCAATCCACAACCAAGCAAAGGCACACAGGATGGCTAAGCAAGAAAATACCTACTTTCTAAAACTGGTATTTTCATACACACAATATAAAAATCATCTTTACTAAAAGATGCATTTCTACATTCTGAGTTCAGGCATACTAAACACCATTTCTCTATCTTGTCCCAATGGGAAGATATACTTGAAAAATGTTACAGAGTAGTCCCCATTCTATTCTATGGGACAGATAACCTTTCAACATGAAAAAATGAATTACACTGTAGTTCACTATCAGGGCATGTCACACAGACCATGACACGTCATAGGGGTACCTTGGGCTTACCTTAGGCGTAACTCACATGTAATAAAAGGCAAGGTTAGGGCTTGGAAATTGGGTGCACTTGCCAAGTCTACATGGCAGTAAAAACTGAGCACAGACACTGCAGTGGCAGGTCTCAAAACCCTTTGAAAGGCTGCTCTTGTAGGTGGTACAATCAGTGCTTCAGGCCCACTAGCAGCATTTGATTCACAGGCGCTGGCACTCTCAGTGCACTTTACTAGGGACTTAACAGTAAATCAAATATGCCAATCAGGGAAACACCAATCCATAATCCAAATTACAATAGAAGCACTTAAACGTTAACACTGAACAGCAGTGAGAAAGTACGCAGATACACTAGACCAGCAAAAACAGAGTAAAAACCAGGAGGTCAGAAAGCAAAACCATAGGGGAAACACGCCAAAGGATGCCAGGTCTAACACATAGGTAAAGCATTTTTTCAGTTTCCTAATTCTTTGGGGTCGGATGATGAATCTTCACAAAATCTTCCCCAAAAATACAACACTCACTTCAGCATATGTCTGCAACGTTTTGGGGGATTTCGAGCGAGGGCCAAGAAAAAGGGGGTGTCCCAAAACACATTTTCTCCATGTTAATTCCCATAGGAGTTTTGAACACGACTGCAGCCTAATCAGCAGGACGGCATTACACTAAATTTGGCATAAGGGTATATTTTGTTCTGCAGATCACGCTTTTTGTGATTTAGTGTAAATCCATTCAGTAGTTTTAGAGATATTAACCAAAAAAATAATTTGTATATATGGGACAATGATCCTCTGCGGATCCATTCGTGGAAGATCTGCGGGATCACATGCCACAGCAGGGCCCTGATTGAATGGCTGTGACCTGACTGGAAAGGTCAGAACCCCAAATCCGGAGGTTTCCGCATCTAAGAATCATCCTGTATAGAAGATTTATAAAACCGTGCATTGCCAAAACAATCTATGCACATAAACATTAACTCTGCGAGCAAAGCTCACAATTCAGCGGTTTCAGCAGAAATACGTCAACCAATACAGTGAATCTCTTCATTTGTGGCATTTGGACCCATCTTTTATCGCTAATTCAGTATACTAAGCGTGGATTGTATATCCAGAACTACATTAGTGTGGACTTATCAAGTACTACATTGCTCCAAAGTTTTAACTAGATCCCTGGCTACCCCAAACATATCAGTTGAAGATTCTACATATGTTCCAGTTGTGTCTCTTTTCCTGAGGAAGGCACCCTGCTGTGCCGAAACGCGCATAGAAACAGCACCAGTCAATTGTGCCACATTGCTGTTGTTTTTTATTTGAACCCTTCTTTTATTCTGTGTTAACATATTAATGTACACAGTGTCACGTTTCTCTCATTGTTTAGTTTGATTGTAAGTGAGATTGATTGATATGAATGTGAGAGCATGAGCTTTTAAGTCATTGTTGGGTAATCACGTTTAAATAAATTATTTTTGTACTTTTGATAAACATTTTGGTTGCCTATGTTCTTTCTGTCTATTACGGTCATATTATCACTTATATATTTACAGTTGGTTGCCTTAAATATGTACAATGACTATTGTCTGTCCTTACCTTAAGGAACCTTTATCCAGGTAGTAGGGGGTCTCTTTTTCTGCACTGGAAAGTTGTGGCTGCCATTCTATGTATCGAGAAACAGTCCCCAGGCTGGAAATGTCTGTGCAAAGTCAATAAAGGGGTCAGAGTAGAGGTGCCCTGACCTCCTGGGTTTGTTAGAGGGGTCTCAGAGGGACTCAAAGTCCATTAAATTGCCTTCTAAGGTTTTACTGACACATGGTAATCACAGACCCCCCACGGTGCTCAGTGTGACCCATCCCCTGTGGAACCGCTAATCCTGACACAGCTCATCAGAGGCCCCACCCCTTTGTCCACCACTCTGCAAACACACCTCCTGGCACACTACTTGTTGTGGGATGAAGTCCACTTGGATGCTGAGGGTCCTTGGGTGCCAAGATACCCTCCAGTAAGTCCCAGACAGTGGGATTGCTGAGAGCTCATTGGAGGCCCCGCCCCATTTCTCCACCACTCTGCAAACTCTCCTCCTAGTGCACTGCTGGTTGGGGAATGAAGTCCCCTTTGCTGCTGAGGGTCCTTGAGGGCCAACAGCACCTCCTGTTATCTCCAGTAAGGCCCAAACAGCGGGATTGCTGAGCGCACATCCAAGGTCCCCTCCCCTTTCTCCACCACTTTGCAAACGCACCTCCTGTTGCACTACTAATTGAAGGATGAAGTCCCCTTGGATGTGGGGGTCCTTGGGGGACAAGAACTACTCTTGTTACCTTCAATAAGTCCCACATAGTGGGATTGCTGAGAGCTCGTCAGAGGCCCTGCTCCCTTTCTCCACCACTCTGCAAACATGTCTCCTGGCACACTACTGGTTGGGGATGAAGTCCTCTTGGCTCTAGAGTGTCCTTAGGGGCCAACAAGCCCTCCTGTTACCTGCAATAAGTCCCACACAGTGAAATTGCTGCACCGTGTTCGGAGGCCACGCCCCCTTTCTCCACCACTATGCAAACACACCACCTGGTGCACAAATTGTTGGGGGATGAAGTCCACTTGCCTCCTGAGGGTCCTTGGGGGCAAGAAACCCCTCCTGTTACCTCCAGTAAGTCCTACACAGCAGGATTGCTGAGAGATGGTCAGAGGCCACATCCCCCTTTTCCACCACTCTGCAAATGCACCTTCTGGCACACTAATAGTTGGGGGATGAAGTCCCCTTGAATGCTGAGGTTCTTGGATACCAACAAGCCATCCTGGTACTGCCAGTAAATTCCAAACAGTGAGATTGCTGAGAGGACTTCTGAGGCCATGCCCCCTTTCTCCACCACTCTGCAAACACGCCTCCTGGTGCACTGCTGGTTGAAGAATGAAGTCCTCATGGCTTCAGAGGGTCCTTGGAGGCCAACTACCTTTCCTGTTAACCCCAATAAGTCCCACACTGTGGGATTGCTGAAAGGTCTTTGGGGGCCACGCCCCCTTTCTTACACAATCTGGAAACACTACTCCTGGTGCACTGCTAGTTGAGGGATGAAGTCCCCTTTGATGCTAGGGGTCCTTGGAGGCCAGGAACCCCTTCTGTTACCTCCAGTAAATCCCAGAGAGCGGGATTGCTGAGAGCTGGTCAGAGGCCCGCCCCCTTTCTCCACCACTCTGGAAATGCAACTAGTAGTTAAAAAACCATAGAAATTCACTGAAATACCCAAAGGTTACAAGGCCTTTAAAGTTAGGAATTAGCATTTAAAAAACCTTAGAAATTCACTGAAAAAAACTAAGGTTACAGGGAAGTTACAGTTAGTCTCAGGTTTCACTCATACAAAACCAGTGAAATTCAGCAGTTATAGTTAGCTGAGCTAACTATAACTTGCACCCTCGCAATGCTCTGCTTATGACCTCACATATTACATCACTCATGACTTGGTCAATGACATCTCCGATGGCATCGCAAATTACATCATTGATGACATCATCCAGTGACTGTGAGTGTTTTGAAGAAGTTTATGAGTGTTACATATATATACCAAGGTGCATTTGATGAATCAATGGGTGTATGAGTGCCTGTATGGATGAATCAGTGGGTATGTGACCGATTGTATAAAGTAGTGATTAGGTGTCTCAGTGAATGTATGGGTGAGTGACTGGTTGTGTGAATTTCTGTATCAGTCTGTCAGTTGATGTCTAAGTTGCTGTATGGGTGAGGGTGTGTGTGACTGCCTTATGGATAAGTGAGAGAGGGTGAGGCAGTGGCTGTATGGGTTAGTAATTGCGTTTGTGAGGGGCTGTATGGGTGACTGAGTGTGTGTATGGCTGTGTGGTTGAGTGAGTGGACGTGTCAATGGTATATGTGTGAGTAACTGGGTATCTGAAAGGCAATATAGGTGTGTGATGGGGTATGTGAGTGACCAGTGAAATTCAGCAGTTATAGTAACCTGCGCTAACTAGAACGTACACTCCTGTAATGCACTGCTTATGACCTCACATATTACATCACTCATGACATGGCCAGTGACATTACTGATGACATCACTGAAGGCATCCCAAATGACATCACTCATGACATTACTGATGACATCATCCATAGAACCACTCACACATCTACTCACACACCGACACAACCACTCATACTCCCAGTCACACACCCATACTGCCCCATCCCCTGGGGCCTGGCCAAAACTAAGGGGGAGGGGGGCTGTGCAGCCACTCAGGCCAAATTTGGCCCTGGGGACTCTATCCCCAGGGCCCGGCCTCCTGACCCTGAGTACCCTTTAGCCCACCCAGTGCACCCAGTGTGCAATGTTGGGGACTGCAGGGGTAGCCTCAATCCCCCAGCATTCCATGCCAGCTCCCCACCTGCAGCGGGAGCCGGCATTGCTCCCACACACAGGGAGCAGCCAGAAATGCAGCTCCCTGCGTGTGGGAGCAATTTATTTTCATCTGTTTTCTTGCCTGCTTGACAGCGAGCCGGATGACAGAGGAAAAGTTCACTCCCAGCGAGCGGGAGCAGTTTTCCTGCCCCCACCTGCTGGGAGTGCACTTACAGTTTGCTCCTGCCAAGCAAAAGCAAACTGCTATTTCCAGCGGGTGAGCACCTCGGGAGATAGGAAGCCAGCCCTAGGAAGCGGCAGTCCCCAGGGCCATGAATGGCTCCATGAAGGGGACTGTGCTGCATCCCTTCTTTCATTTCGAAGAGCCTACCCCAGAAGGTGGTGGTCTTCGGGCCGAACAAAGACCGGAAGAGGGGCCGCACTGCACCCCTCCCCCTTTAGTGTGCATTTGTGGCCCCAGGGAGGTGGTGGTCCCTGAGGCCCTACTGTGCCAAGGAGAGGATCCGCATGCCCTCCCCTCCAATTTACTGGTTCAAGGCCAGGAGAGGTTTGTGGTCCCCAGGGCTCCTTTACACCATACAAGGAGGGGTCTGTGCAACCCCCTGCTATAGTACACGTAAGCTCCAGGAGGTAGGGGTCCCTGGGTCCTTTAAAGACAACAGGAGGGTAGGCCACATGCCCCCCTCCCTTAAATATTTAAAATAAACCCCAGGAAGGTAGTGGTCCCTGGGGCTTAAACTGCCCTTGGGGAGGAGAGCCACATGGGCCCCCTCCCCTTTTGTTTAATATATGTGTGCACCAGTCCCTGGCCCACCCGGGGGCTGATAGACTATGCTTTTTAAATTTTATTTTCGCAACAATTTGTCAGTCATCAGATGTTCCCAGCTACCATTTAAAAAATGATCTTTTTAGCCTCGGTGGGGTCCTTGGGGGACCCCATTACCAGGCTAAGGGAGTCAGGGTATTCCTACCCTGCTCCCTTCTCTTTTTTTATATATTTGGTTGGGACTTGACTGAGTTCGAGCCCAAAGATGGCTGCCAACACTTCCTGGTTGAAGTGTTGGCAGCCAATCAGATCTCTGCACGAGATCGGTAAGCTTTGCGGAGTGTTCGCGCCCCTGGATATACAAATTTGGTTTTCCTTTAACATCTCTAAAACTACTGAATTGATTTAGACCACATAACAAAAAGGGCTCTTTCTTTCTGGGTGAAGAGAACACTTTCTGCCAAATTTAGTGTAATTCTGTTCAGCGGTTCAAGCTGCCTTTGTTTCTAAAATCTCTATGGTAATTAGCATGGTAAACACACTTTTTTTGACCCCCCTTTTTTCTCGGCCCCTGCTTGACGGATCACCCCAAATCTTTCCATGCACAACTAGAATCAGGATGACCCTTCCTTTTGAAAATTTCATAAAGATTTGTGAAACAGAGCCAAAGTTATAAGCAAGTCAAAAAACACTTTTCCTATGTAGACTAAGTCCTAACTATAGCTACCTACTGATATCTATATATATATATATATGTATTCACTGAAAAAAACATAGGTTTCAGACATGTTATAGTTAGGAACTATCATTTAAAAAACCTTAGGTTTCAGGGGCGTTATGGTTAGCTGGACATTTCACTCGAACAAAACCATTGAAATTCCCCCGTTATAGTTAGTTCAGCTAACTATATCTCGCACGCCTGGAATGCACTGCTGATGACATCACATATTACATCACTCATGACATGGTCAGTGACATCACTCATGACATCACTGATGACATCAATGATGACATCATCCAGTGAATGTGTGTCTTTCTGAAAATTAAATAATTTTTTATATATGTAGATCTCAAGGTCGATGGAAGAATAAATGGGTATACAAGTGTCTAAATGGATGATTTTTTTTTGTAAAATTGATTGCATAACGGACTGATTAAGTTTATCTTAGTGAATACATGGGTTACTGAGTAATGTTTAAATATGTAAATATCTGTATCAGTCTCTCACTTTGTGTATAAGTGACTGCATGGGTTGGTGAGTAGCAACATGAGTGTCTATATGGGTTATTACTTGGTTTTTCGAGTATCAGTATGAGTGTCTGAGTGTCTGTATGGTTCAGTGGAGGGTATTACTTAGTGCATAGATGCATGAATGAGTACATCACTGTTTGTATGTGTTGAAGACAGTCTGTGTGCAGGACTGTATGGGTGGATGAGTGTGTGTATGGGTGTGTTAGTGAGTGAATGACTATCTCAATAGTGTCTTTATAAGTAACTACATATGCTTTAAACAAGCATATGTGAGTATTGCTGTATATAAGTGAGTATATGTGCGAGTGAGAGACTGGAAGAGTTCCTGTATGAATAAGTATGTGTTTCTTTAAGTGATTTTTTAAAAGAGTAAGTATGTGTAACTTTCTGTAGAAGTAAGTGTTCTGATGTGTGTATAACTGTATATGCAAGTAAATGGATGTTTGATTGTTTATTAGCATGAGTGACTATGTGTGTGAGTAACTCTATGGAGGAGTGGCGGTGTGTAACAGGATGTATAGGTGTATGAGTACATATGATGAGTGAATACATGTATGAGTGACTATATAGGACTGTTGGTGTATGAGTGGATGTATATGTAGATCTTAGAATTACTTAATAGGTGGTTGTAACTGGTATTGGTATGACCATTGTTTAGAAAATGTTAGTTTCTATTTTTGAGTGTGTGTATCAAAGGTTGTATTAGGGTGAGAGGAGGTCTGCCACTCTATCACAAGGATGATGTCATCGGTGATGTCATCAGTGATGTCATGAGTGATGTCACTGACCATGTCATGAGTGATGTAATATGTGACGTCATCAGCAGTGCATTGCAGGCGCGCGAGTTATAGTTAGCTGAACTAACTATACGGGGGAATTTCAATGGTTTTGTACGAGTGAAATGTCCAGCTAACTATAACGCCCTTGAAACCTATGTTTTTTTCTGTGAATTTCTAAGGTTTTTTAAATGCTAATTCCTAACTATAACATGTCTGAAACCTATGGTTTTTTCAGTGAATTTCGAAGATTTTTTAAATGCTAATTCCTAACTATAACGTGTCTGAAACCTATGGTTTTTTCAGTGAATTTCAAAGGTTTTGTAAATGACAATTTTTTAATGTATTAATTGTTATATTTATTTTTTTGATACTGATTTACTACATTTTTTTAAACTCTTTATTATTAGATATTTTATTTTTTAAATTACATTATAATTACATTATACATTACATTACAAAAATACTTTCTCAGAATGAATTACTTTAGTTTAAATACTTTGCAAATAGGCAATAGACTTAAGTACAGTAGTTACAGTTGTTGCAATGGGCAACACAATTTCAAACCCAAGGCAACATTGAGCTCAATGGAAATTTCTAGTTAAATGCAATTAGTTACTTTATGGATTACTTTTCTAACCACAGGACTGGATCCTAGATTCAGTCCTGGGACATCTCCTGTAAACAGATGAGTAAAAGCATTTTGGATACACTAATAATTTTTAAGGAATATTATTGTATTTTAAAAGTTGACACTTAGAAACTTTACTGGTGAAAACCAGACAATGGATTCCTATGGAAGGAAATACAAGTTACAAAACTCCACACTTAAAAGAATTTCCAAGTGAAACAAATCAATGTTAGCCTATGGAAGGAAATTCAAGTTACTGGTAAGTACAGTTAGAATTACTTTTCAGGATCAGTACTGGGCTCAAAGATGCAGCACTGAGGTCTCTCTTGATAACAGGTGAGTAAATCGGAATTCGTAGTTCTGCTGATTTTACTTCGGTCCAGTATATATACAGCCACTTTCCTACACCATCCCCTCCCTTCACCACTGTGCAAACACGCCCTGTGGCGCGTTTTATGTTGGGGAAATTATTCCCCTTCAATCCTGAGTGTCCCTAGAGTCAAACTAGCCCACTAGGCACATCCAATAAGTGCCACAGAGCGGCGTTGCAGAGAGGTGTAAAAAGGGGCGTGGCCTCTGAACACCTGTCTGCAACGCAGCTCCCTGACGCATACTGGAGATACCTGGTGGGCGATTTGGCCCTCAGGGACCCTCAGTATTGAAAGAGAATTAATTCCCCAAATTAAAACGTGCCACAGGGCTGATTGATTGACAGGGCGTGTTTGCACAGTAGTGAAGGAAGGGCGCGTGGCCTGAGGTGACATGTCTGCAAACACGCCCTGTGGCGCATTTTAAGTTAAAGAATGAATTCCTCCTCAATCCTGTGGGTCCCTGGGAGTCGACTAGCCCACCAGGTACCTCCAGTATGCGCCAGGGGTCTGCGTTGCAGAGAGGTGTTCGGAGGCCACGCCCCTTTTTACAACACTCTGCAATGCAGCTCCGTGGCGCTTACTGGAGGTACATGGTGGGCTAGTTGGCACCCAGGGACCCTCATGATTGACAAGAAATTAATTCCCCAACTTAAACCGCGCCACAGGATGCGTTTGCACACATGTGAACTCAGGCCCCGCCCTCTCCCTTCACCACTGTGCAAACGTGCCATGTGGGACGTTTTAAGTTGGGGGATTAACTCCCCTTGAATACTAAGGGTCCCTGGGGTGCAACTAGCCCACCAGCTACCTCCAGTAAGCGCCACATAGCTGCGTTGCAGAGAGGTGTAAAAAGGGGCGTGGCCTCAGACCACCTCTCTGCAACGCAGCCCCCTGGTGCATACTGGAGGTTTCTGGTGGGCTAGTTGGTCCCCAGTGACCCACAGTATTCAAGGGGAATTTGTTCCCCCTCCGCAAATGCGCCAGGGGCGAGTTTGCAGAGTGCTACAAGAAGGGGGCGTGGCCTCTGGCGAGATGCCGGTCTTTTTCTTTTGTTTAAGAAGGGGGGCTGCGTGGCCCCCCTTCTTTTCCTAATATTTTGGCCCCCATCCCCTGGGGCATGGCCCTTTTAAAAAAATAAAAAAATCATATAGGAGGGGGCTGCCTTGCCCCCCTCCTTAGGCCATTTATGGCCCGAGGGACCCCATCCCCGGGGCCAGCCTTTTTTTTTTTTTTCATTTACATTTTGGGGAGGGGGGCTCTTGGCGCGAAGATTCATCAGCCGGCGCCAAAGTTATTCCAAATAGAATGTTGCGGATTTCCTAACTATAACTACCTACTGGCGAAGGCCAGTAGGATATATATACTGAACCTACCTGTGATGGGTTTCCTTACAGCAGGCAACTTGATGTTGGATATTATATAAATATATATATATATATATTCACTGAAAAAACCATGGGTTTCACACACGTTATAGTTAGGAATTAGCATTTAAAAAACCTTAGAAATTCAATGAAAAAACCAAAGGTTTCACACATGTTATAGTTAGCTGGACATTTCACTCGTAAAAAACCATTGAAATTCCCCCGTTATAGTTAGTTCAGCTAACTATAACTCGCGCGCCCGCAATGCACTACTGATGACGTCACATATTACATCACTCATGACATGGTCACTGACATCACTCATGACATCACTGATGACATCTCAAATGACATCACTGATGACATCACTGATGACATCATCCTTGTGATAGAGTGGCAGACCTCCTCTTCCTCTAATATAACCATTGAAACACACATTTAAAAATAGAAACTAAAATGTTCAAAATAATGAACATATCAATATCAGTTACAACAACCTATTCAGTAATTCTAAGAACCACATACACATACAGTCATTCACCAACAGTCCTCTACAGTCACTCATACATGTACTCACTCATCATATGTATTCATACACCTATACATCCTGTTACACAACGCCACTCATCCATAGAGTTACTCACACACATAGTCACTCATGCTAATAAAGAATCAAACATCCATTTACTTGCATATACAGTTATACACACACCACCACACTTACTTCTACAGAAACTTACATATACTTACTCTTTTAAACAATAACTTATAGAAACACATACTTATTCATACAGGAACTCTTCCAATCTCTCACTCTCACATATACTCACTTATAGACACCAATAGTCACATATACTAGTTTAAAACATATGTAGTTACTCATAAAGACACTATAGAGACAGTCATTCACTCACTAACACACCCATGCACACACTCATCCACCCATACAGTCCTGCACACATGCTGTATTCAACACATACAAACAGTGAGTCACTCATTCATGCACCTATGAACTAAGTAATACCCCCCACCGAACCATACAGAAACTCAGACACTCATACTGATAAAAAACCAACTAATAACCTATATAGACACTCATGTAGCTACTCACCAACCCATGCAGCGACTTATACACAAAGTAAGAAACTGATACAGATATTTAAATATTTAAAGACTACTCAGTAAGCCATGTATTCACTATGATACACTTAATCAGTCAGTTACACAAAATTTTTTTTTTAAAAAAGCATCCATTTAGACACTTATATACCCATTTATTCTTCCATTGACCTTGAGATATACATAAATATAAAAAATATTTAATTTTCAGAAAAACACACAATCACTGGATGATGTCATCAGTGATGTCATTTGAGATGTCATCAGTGATGTCATCAGTGATGTCAGTGACCATGTCATGAGTGATGTAATATGTGACGTCATCAGTAGTGCATTGCGGGCGCGCGAGTTATAGTTAGCTGAACTAACTATAACGGGGGAATTTCAATGGTTTTTTACGAGTGAAATGTCCAGCTAACTATAACATGTGTGAAACCTTTGGTTTTTTCATTGAATTTCTAAGGTTTTTTAAATGCTAATTCCTAACTATAACGTGTGTGAAACCCATGGTTTTTTCAGTGAATTTGCAAGGTTTTTTTAAATGCTAATTCCTAACTATAACGTGAGTGAAACCCATGGTCTTTTCAGTGAATTTGCAAGGTTTTTTAAATGCTAATTTTTCTTTTTTTTTTCTTTTTTTTTTTTTTACATATTTTTATTTTAATTTTCTATCCTTTTTTAAAGACTATGGTTAAATTTTAAAAATTCTACAATATGTTTTTTTTACCATTTTTATAAAATAAACAGGTAAGATTTATTAGTATAACTTTTTTTTTTTGTTTTTCCTTTTTTTTTTTTATTTTATTTTTTTAACGTGCGCGTACGGTAAGCGCACGTCTTGCTTTAATTACGTTGGATTTCTACGCTGTTTGCGTTTATTTACGCAATTTGCGTAGACGCACGTCACGAGCGCACAGCGCGTAACGCGTACGCTGCACGCGCACGTTACGCGGAAGTGAAGGGGTGGGCCTGTTGTGCGCATGCGCGCGTGCGCGTGTCTTTTTTACGCGCATGCGTACTTTTGCCGTAAGCGCACCGTAAGCGTACCGTAAGCGTGCGGTAGGTCATGTGATCATGAAACACAACTTTTGATTGGTTGAAACTACTTTCAGTTCTAGAACTCTCCTACACCACACCCATTCCCCTCATTTCTGCTTGTGATCCCTTAGGAGAAGGAGCTGGGTTGTCTTTGTGATACGATGGCAGAACAGCAGAGCCCTTCTGAGAGTGAGGCTAGCAGCACTACCTTGAGGCAGAGAACGAGGAAACAAAAGACCTCTTACATATGGGAGTATTTTTCTTTTCCAGAAGGCCAGCAAAAGGTAAATGCACCCTTAGTGACTTGTAAGCTGTGAAAGCGTGTACTTTCAAGAGGGAATCCCAACAAGAAGTATTCCTTCGGGAATCACACCATGTTGAGACACCTTAAGGATGTACACAAAAGGATACATGCTCGACATACTGAAGGTAACCCTTCAGTAAGTCAACCAAGCACATCCACAGCAGCTCAGCCTGGACCATCATCTGCAGTGCCGAGTCCATCTTCGGCAGGT
Source organism: Triturus cristatus (assembly GCF_964204655.1). NCBI lineage: Eukaryota > Metazoa > Chordata > Amphibia > Caudata > Salamandridae > Triturus > Triturus cristatus. Next base: position 547,142,207 of record NC_140595.1, read on the forward strand.
CAGGTGAGCCCTTCATCTGTGGGGGGAGCATCTCCTTTTTCTCGTCCTCAGGAAATTAACCCTCGGTTTCTGAGGGTTGAAATACGGTGCGCCACTTGTCATGATCTAATTTGTTATAGGGAGACCAGTATTTCCCTAGTGAACAATAAAATAGATCAGCACATTTGTTGTACCGTCTAATATTCCCATTCTTTCTTTCCTCTGTCCCTGCATGAACACAACGGCTCTTTTAAGAGCCAACCTTACCTTTCAACTTTTTTTTATATATTTTTTAAAACTTTTTTTTGATTTTTTTTTTACCGTAGGCGTACGGTACGCGTAATTATTATTTATTTTTTTTAAAAACACTAAAAATCAATTATCACATTACAAGGTCCTTGAGAGACTACAATGAAAAACTGAAAATGTGATTGTGGAGAAGTGGAAAAAAGGGACCATGAAATTTTTGACTTACCATACCCACTCAAAACAATATTTATTCATTTAAATTTTTTTTTAATTGCTTTAAAAATGGTTCTAGTTTTCGAAAATGTTCTATCTCAATCTGAAAAAAAAGAAAAAAGTATTAATATTTAATAAAACATTTTATAATACAGTACACATATTTACATATTTTTCAAAAACAATTTTTTGCCTTTTTTTGCTGTTTTCAGAATATATTGCATTTCACTATAAATTGTGAAAGCAATTGCATTCATCATTTAACAGCGGGCAAAAAAAAAATTAACAATCTCAAAGATTGTTTTAAAAAAGCCCACAATCTCTTTTTGCATAAACATAACTTTATATAAATGCATAATATTCTTAAAAAATATCATCTAATATCAAAACTTATTTCTTTAAAATACCGTCTGATATTTTTGTTTCAGAAGTATAATCACAAAAATATATCTCAAATAACTCCACAATACATCTGGTTCCATTTCCTTTAGGCCAAATAGTAATTTTAAAATTCTTTTTTGATTAAATTTCCAATGGTAATCCAATAAAAATCTAAAGTTTAAATTGTACAGATCTCATCGATTCTCTGTAACATTTTGGTTTCCGAAAGATTTATTAATAATTAAATAAGTCCACAATAGAATTGTTTACCTTTCCGCATGGCCAAATAGTAATTTTAGAAATCTTTTTTGAATAAATTTCCAATGGCAATCCAATAACATTCCAAAATTTAAATCGTGCAGATGTTACCGATTTTGTCAAAATTTTTGGTTTTCCAAAGTTTCATTAAAAAATGGAAAAATTCCACATTACAATTGGTTACCTTTCCATTAGGCCAAATGATAATTTGTAAAATCTTTTTATTTGTAAATTCCAATGGTAATCCAATAAAATGGTAAAATTGTTTTGTCCAGATGTTGCCAAATCTCACTAAAATTTAGGTTTCAGGAAGATTAGATAGGAATTTGCTAAATCAAAAGGCAAACGTTGCTTAAAAATCAATTGGGAATCATTACACAGTGTCCAGCCTTTTTCACATTTAAGATAAACTGTGTAATGACCAGAAGTTACAGTAGGTCCATCATGGAAAATTATTGCAACTGTTACAAAAGTTTTTCCTGAAATTGATAATTGCTGTCCTGTAAACTTCTTTATTAAAGTATCTAATTTTGAACCATCAGCTTTACAGCGTTGCATCATTAAAATTACATACTGTCCGTATTCCTTTAAAATTAACGTTGAAAACATGTCAGATTGACACTCACTGCATTCCATGCTATGATTAGCATCTTTAACTAATTTAGCAAAAGTGACTGTTTTACTTTCTGGCAATGTTAAATAAATAAACCTTTCAGAATCAACATTAGAGCCACATATATTATAACAGTTTTCACAACTATGTTCCCATTTATAAGAGAGACCAAATACATTTTCAATGGGAACCCCTTCTTCTTCCAGTACCTGAAGAAAAAACATCAAGAATTCCTGTGCGTCTTGCTGTACATTTTGAGAAAACTGTGTTCGTCCTGAACATACATCTAAAAGTTTTCTAATTTCAGTAGCACTTTCTATTTGAGTTTTATCATTACTCAGCTTTTGAAAAAGGAGACTCAACTCAGAACAGAATCTTTTTCCCTGATTTACTATTATCTGCTCTTGCACACTATCCAGATAAAATGCAACATTCAGCACTACATTAGCGTAGCAGTTGACACCAGAGCTATTTTCAAAATGACATCCTACAACCTGTTCTTCATTTTCCTTTTTGCTTGCAATTACATCACTCCTCTTTTTTCCTCCTCTCTACATCTTCATTACAGATATTCTCATTTCTCCTTTTACGAGAAACTACACGTTTCTCCAACACAGGATACTGACCTAAATGAGGAGCATAGCTTCTTCTTAATCTATTATACTCCTTTACACAATTTGCATCAGCACTAACTTTTGAGTCATCAAAGTCTATCATGAATAAACCTGATAATGTTTTCACTCGTGACAAAGCAACATATGCCATACCTTCTTTGAACACAGTTGAACCAATGTTCACAAATGCACAATCTACAGTCAATCCTTGAGACTTGTGAATAGTTACAGCATATGCTAGAGAAAACGGAAACTGCTTCCTACGTACATATAAGTCTTTCACAAGCATGAAACGAACTGAACGACAAATGTCTTTAACTTCTTCTATCTGATCAAATTTTATTTTTAAACATTCAATTCCATCTTTTTTCTGATAATTAATAAAACCCACAACTCTTCCCATAGCTCCATTAACTAAACCTTTTTCAACATCCAAATTTCTCCTTAAAAATACTCTACAGTTCATGCAAACATATAGATTTTTTTCTAATCCAGCTGTTTTGGAAATGTTCTTCTCTAGTGAATCCAATTTATTTTTCAGTGTGCCTGTTAATGTGACAGTAATTCTTCCATCCTCAATTTTGTCCACTGCTTCCAATTTCCTGATATCTTCCTTTTCCAATTTCAAAAGCTCCTCATTGAATATTGAGCATTCACGTAGAGTTGGCATTAAGCAGATGACACTTTTCTTTTCTGCAATGTTCTTGTATATGTTCTCTGCAACTATTTCTTCCTTTGGAAATAAATTATGTAGCAGCCGACTCTGTAATGCTTTCGTGCCAGCTTCAGTGAGTAGTCCAATTCTGATATCTTTCAGAATACTTCCATATTCTTCATCGTTTGCTTGCCTCATATTAGTAGTAAGTTCCTTGTACTCAAAGAAGGACCAAATATTTGTATTACCGATGCTTCCCAATGACTTCTTCGTGTCTTCATGTGTCACAGTATTAAACACTGGTTGTCCTTTAACTGGAGTAAGTTGCAAAAGATCTCCAAAAACTATGACGTGTTTTCCTCCAAATAACACGTCATAGTCTGTCTTCAGAATTTGCTGCATTCTTAAATGCACAAAGGCAAGCATTAAGTTTGATACCATGCTCACCTCATCAATAATGAGAACTTGCATCTTCTTCAATACTCTTGAAACTTCCAAGCATGCTTCTCCAGTTAGCTTGTTGTATTGTATTTTGTTCTCATGCTCCACTGGTAACATTAGCAAACGATGTAAAGTGATTCCTTTTATGTTATATGCTGCTAACCCAGTTGGAGCAGTAACCACACAAGACAAAGTAGAATCCGTTTTTTGCTGTAGGTAGCTTCTGATGACTTTTATAAGGAAACTTTTTCCAGTTCCAGCTTGTCCGCTTACATACATCCTGATTGGATGAAATGATGTGCATGAGCACTCTTTTTTTTCATGTAGAAATCCGTGATCAATTTTGTTTCTGATCTCTTCATAAATTTGTTGCTGCTCTTCGTTCAGTTGTCTTTCCAAATTTTGTAAGTCTATAAAATCTTCTTGAGCTTGATTCATAGCCGTTTCCACTTCATTCATGGCTATTGATGCTTCATTTTCAACGATTGGTTGTCCTAGGGGATCTTGACTGAGTGTTCCTGAACTTTGGCTGTCCTGAGAACTGTCTCTAGCTATTTCTGCTGCATTTGTAGTTTCCTGTTCAATTTCTTCATTTAACATTTGCAGATAAGTTGAGAATGTACTGCATTGTATGCTGTCTTTGCAAGCATTAAATGAATCTTCATAGCTTTGAAATTCTCCCAGTAGTTCATCCTCTGTACGCCATGGTTTAAACAGCTGTAAAAGAGCCAAGTAGTAAAATTCCTTTTTGTCAGTAGTGTCGCAACTCAGCTTCCTGTGATTTATCAAACTTCCTTTTGTTTGCTTCACCAAACATCCTTCCTCACCAATGACTTTATATTTTCCATTGTTGATGTCTTCTGTGGCTTTCCGTGAATAAATGTAGTTCTGCAGCACTTCATAGAGACACATGTTCTCCAGATGATGACTTCTCTTGGGATATGTGTCCAACATGTTTGATTTCAAAATATCTGTACTTTCTGGGTCATTCTCGGCCAAATATTCAATTTCTGCAACAGATTTCAGTACCCGATTTCTCATTGCTGCAAGGCCTAAACTTGCCAAAATTATTCTTCTTGATTTCGAGTAGAGACTTGCAGAAGATAACCTATCTGAACATTCGTAGGATCCAATTTCTCGATGCGATAACATCTTCAAACTGAAACTGTACAGCTTCTTACTGACAGTTTTCTCGTGAGAAATCTCTTCCCACATTTCCTTCAATTCTGTTTTTTCTGATTTCGTAATGTAAGACGTTACATATCGAGCAACAGCAATGGAATTGTCAGCTACATACTGTATATCCATGTTAGCATTCCACATGGATAAAATGACTGGGTTGTAGTCATTTATATTTTTTGATTCTTCTTTTCTTTTAAGGTTGTAGGTATTCTTAGGTGATTTTCTTGTGATAGTATGTCTCACAGATGACATAAAACTGTTTACTCTTCCATTTGAAAGAACAGGTCTAGGAAATCCAAATCGACATTTAGTGTAGTATTTATCTTTGCTCTTGTATTTCTGTCGACAGTATTTTCCACACCGATGACTTTGGAAACGTAAAACTTGCTCCTTTAACTTTTTCTCTTCTGTGTTTTTTGGTATAGCACATGTTGCATATTCTTCAATGAAAGATAACACTGCTTCATCAGCATCTGTTCCAAACTTTGGGGCATCCTTGATCCACAACAGCATATGAATATGAGGAGCACCTCTTGCCTGGTACTCTTTTCTCCAAAAGAAATCCACTACTTCTCCTAGAGGTGGATTTTTTTTATTGCAGATGAACGACATCATAGCCTCAAATCTATGATTGAAATATCTGCAAACATTAACCGGATCCAATGAGCACAGTTCTCCTGCTGTCTTGTATTCGATGTTTTTAATGTTTGAATTTGCCTCTCGTAGAAAATCCAGTAAATCATCCCAAGCGTACTCAGCACAGCTTAGGGTAACGAACCATGTTGGTGTTCCTAAATTACGTAACATGCATTTTAATTCACCATGGCGTCTGTACCAATATTCATTTGTCCCACGCTGACAAGCCATCAGATTGATCAGTTGTGTTTCCAAATGATCATCTCGGTGCTGCACTTTCTCCATAAAATCCTTAGCAGACACATTTTGTAAATGTACTCCACTTTTTAAAATGTGATTTACTGCATAAGACAGTGCAGACAAGTCGCTTTCAAATAAAAGATGGAACAAATAAGGAATACTTTGTCGAAATCTGGGATCTTCAGCATATAGTCTTGTAGTCCGATACTCAGAAGCTGGAATCTGTTCCGGACGTTCATCGTATCGTCCTCCTTTTCCTTTAGGAAACAGCTGGGGAAAACATCGAGCTTCCAAGCTCTCCTCCCATACACTCACGGGAGTTCCTTTTGCTTTCTTCATCTGAAACAGATCAATATTGTCTCCCATAACTTCTTTTGAATGAAGAGGATGTATGCTAAAATGTTCATAAATTTCTTCTTCCTTTGACTTGTCCACTTTTTCAATTTGTCCAGTTGGTGTTTCTGTGTCTTCTTGTAAATCTTCTTCTTCTTCTTCTTCTATATAAATTGATTCATACCATTTGTTATTCCTTTTCAAATACAAATTTGCTCTTTGTACTTTCCGTACATCTACCAGCTCCTGCCAAATCTTCTTATTCTTTGTAGGTACACCATTAACCAGAATAATTAATGGTTCAGTTTCCAAAGTATCCGCATCAATAGTTTCCATATTTTTTTTCAAATCCAAGGGCAAATACACCACTCTACCTTTTAAACCTCTCAGTAAATCTGAAGGAGGTAATTTACCAGTTTTGGGCTCCATACGTACTATGGTCTGGAACGGATGAACACATTGAATGAGTATAGACTCATATGTATTTAATTCAGAAAGTTCAGCAGGAATAGCATCCAATTCTAAATTATTATGTACAGCTCTGGTCGGCATTCTATTTTCCTCTAACTTGTTGTAACAGTATTTACAAATACGCTGATTTTCACCCAATTCAAAACAATTTTCAAGAAATATATATGTGGCAAAATCCTTCCACTTATAATTATCTTCATTTTCACTCTTTCTGTAGAGATCAACATTCCTAGTTTGTTTTCTATAATGAGTTCTGCGGCAACAAATACAAGTAAAATTTGGTCTTTCATTAGAGATTATTGCAAATTTTGTTATGTGATCATTAAATGTCTTACTTACAGAGGGTTCTACATTCTCTTCCACTTCTTCCTCATTTACTGTGTCCTTTTCTGCACTGTTTTGTTCAGGACCAAAGTAACAAAACTGAATTTCATCAACAACCTTCTCTACATCTGATACCGATCCACGGAACAGAGCCCTATTCAATTCATCTAACTTTATTGCTGGACTTTTAGCAAAATACAACCGTCTCACAAACTTTCTCATTTCAGTATGATGAACAGCCAGCATCCTAAAATGATGGAAAACACTATTACACACTTTTCTAGATAGACAAGCCAGAGAATGACCCTGCAAACCAGTATTCTCTCTCACTCTGCATGGATCTAGACTTTGAAGCACCTTAATCTTCTGTTTTACACTTTTTTTTACTATATTCTCTTAGAAACTCACGAAATTTATCAATAGATTCCTGACGCACAGTGCAAATACTACTACAATTCCAAGTGTACACTGGGGCTTTAGGACGTCTCCCCATAGCCTCATCCGCCATCACTTGTACCTCATCTCTTGGAACCATTATCTCCTTCTCCATTATGCAACCATTTTTCACTTCGTAAGCACGACCTCTGGTGTCAACTGCATGCAGCAAACTATTACTTTGAAAATAGCTCTCTTCATTAAAAAAAGGTTCACTACTTGAACTATGCATCCATTTTCCTAAAAACACTTTAGAAAAGTTTGTTCTGTTCACTACTCTTTTCCTTTTGCTTTGTGATTTCAGTACATTAACCATTTTATCTAATGTACGCATCCTATTCAAAATTAAAATGAATAGTTTCCTTTTTAATTCTAATGCCTTTGCTGCAATGGCTTCAATTTCTTTTTTTCTCTTATAAAACTTAGCCTTTTGCTTATATTTCTTCACATCCTTTATCAAATTGGACATAACTCTTCTCTGGAACATTTTTCTACGTATCTCTTTAAACGCTGTTTTTCTGTTTAAGTTAATCTTTTTAGTTGCAGAAGGTATATTTGCATTAACTAAATTCTCAATTTTTTCCTGTCCTTTTCTATTGAAAACATTCTTTCCAGTACAGACATTTTGTATATTTTTCCTTTTTTTGAATATGTTCTTTAAAAAATTTGTTGTCTGCTTACCAGAAGATTTTTTCTTTTTCCCAACATGAGCATCTCCAACTAACTTAGGTCCTCCAGTTGTCTTCAAATATAGGTTTTTTTTCTGGTCTTTCTTTACTCTGGATTTTGTAGGTATCTTAAATTTTGTTCACTGCTCTTCAGCAATACCTGTAAAAAAATAAAAACAAATTCCTTTATTTTATTTAAATATATTACTACATTTTTTATGTTCTTTAGAAATCTTAAAATACTATAAACCCCTTTCCTATAAATGAAAATCACAATAACACCTTCACCAATTAAATATCTAAAAACAATGCCTGTGTGCACACAGAGTCATGCTTTGAAATTAGGCAGAAAACGAAATTTCTTTGCCAATTGCAAAGCATACTTTCTACTACTTTTTTTTGGCAAGTGATAAACACTTTTACAGACTGACACATTATGAATCCACTTTTCAGATTCTTAAAAAAGCACATGACCAAACTGCTTTTTCAGACCAGCACCATGTGTAACCTGGGTGACTGCCTACACTCCAGCAAGGGCAACCAGCCTTAGTGATGCTGAATGTATTTGCATTACTGACTGAAACCTCAAACCCCACTCGCTTGTGAATACTGTGCATGATTCCACAGGGTAAGCAGCTGGGTGTGTGCTAAGAGTCTGCTTCTGCACCAAAAAATGGCTCCCCCTTTCCATCTAATGCAACTGTGAAATCACCAGAGCAATACGCAATAAATCTCTGCCTGTAATTCCTATTTGCACACAGAGTCATGTTTTCACATTAGTCACAAAACGAAATTTCTTTGCCAATTTGAAAGCACACTTACTACTCTTTTTTTTGGCAAGTGATAAACACTTTTACAGACTGACACATTATGAATCCACTTTTCAGATTCTTAAAAAAGCACATGTCCAAACTGCTTTTTCAGACCAGCACCATGTGTAACCTGGGTGACTGCCTACACTCCAGCAAGGGCAACCAGCTTTAGTGATGCTGAATGTATTTGCATTACTGACTGAAACCTCAAACCCCACTCGCTTGTGAATACTGTGCATGATTCCACAGGGTAAGCAGCTGGGTGTGTGCTAAGAGTCTGCTTCTGCACCAAAAAATGGCTCCCCCTTTCCATCTAATGCAATTGTGAAATCACCAGAGCAATACGCAATAAATCTCTGCCTGTAATTCCTATTTGCACACAGAGTCATGTTTTCACATTAGTCACAAAACGAAATTTCTTTGCCAATTTGAAAGCACACTTACTACTTTTTTGTTTGGCAAGTGATAAACATTTTTACAGACTGACACATTATGAATCCACTTTTCAGATTCTTAAAAAAGCACATGTCCAAACTGCTTTTTCAGACCAGCACCATGTGTAACCTGGGTGACTGCCTACACTCCAGCAAGGGCAACCAGCCTTAGTGATGCTGAATGTATTTGCATTACTGACTGAAACCTCAAACCCCACTCGCTTGTGAATACTGTGCATGATTCCACATGGTAAGCAGCTGGGTGTGTGCTAACAGTCTGCTTCTGCACCAAAAAATGGCTCCCCCTTTCCATCTAATGCAACTGTGAAATCACCAGAGCAATACGCAATAAATCTCTGCCTGTAATTCCTATTTGCACACAGAGTCATGTTTTCACATTAGTCACAAAACGAAATTTCTTTGCCAATTTGAAAGCACACTTACTACTCTTTTTTTGGCAAGTGATAAACACTTTTACAGACTGACACATTATGAATCCACTTTTCAGATTCTTAAAAAAGCACATGTCCAAACTGCTTTTTCAGACCAGCACCATGTATAACCTGGGTGACTGCCTACACTCCAGCAAGGGCAACCAGCCTTAGTGATGCTGAATGTATTTGCATTACTGACTGAAACCTCAAACCCCACTCGCTTGTGAATACTGCGCATGATTCCACAGGGTAAGCAGCTGGGTGTGTGCTAAGAGTCTGCTTCTGCACCAAAAAATGGCTCCCCCTTTCCATCTAATGCAACTGTGAAATCACCAGAGCAATACGCAATAAATCTCTGCCTGTAATTCCTATTTGCACACAGAGTCATGTTTTCACATTAGTCACAAAACGAAATTTCTTTGCCAATTTGAAAGCACACTTACTACTCTTTTTTTTGGCAAGTGATAAACACTTTTACAGACTGACACATTATGAATCCACTTTTCAGATTCTTAAAAAAGCACATGACCAAACTGCTTTTTCAGACCAGCACCATGTGTAACCTGGGTGACTGCCTACACTCCAGCAAGGGCAACCAGCCTTAGTGATGCTGAATGTATTTGCATTACTGACTGAAACCTCAAACCCCACTCGCTTGTGAATACTGTGCATGATTGCACATGGTAAGCAGCTGGGTGTGTGCTAAGAGTCTGCTTCTGCACCAAAAAATGGCTCCCCCTTTCCATCTAATGCAACTGTGAAATCACCAGAGCAATACGCAATAAATCTCTGCCTGTAATTCCTATTTGCACACAGAGTCATGTTTTCACATTAGTCACAAAACGAAATTTCTTTGCCAATTTGAAAGCACACTTACTACTCTTTTTTTTGGCAAGTGATAATCACTTTTACAGACTGACACATTATGAATCCACTTTTCAGATTGTTAAAAAAGCACATGTCCAAACTGCTTTTTCAGACCAGCACCATGTGTAACCTGGGTGACTGCCTACACTCCAGCAAGGGCAACCAGCCTTACTGATGCTGTATGTATTTGCATTACTGACTGAAACCTCAAACCCCACTCGCTTGTGAATGCTGTGCATGATTCCACATGGTAAGCAGCTGGGTGTGTGCTAAGAGTCTGCTTCTGCACCAAAAAATGGCTCCCCCTTTCCATCTAATGCAACTGTGAAATCACCAGAGCAATACGCAATAAATCTCTGCCTGTAATTCCTATTTGCACACAGAGTCATGTTTTCACATTAGTCACAAAACGAAATTTCTTTGCCAATTTGAAAGCACACTTACTACTCTTTTTTTTGGCAAGTGATAAACACTTTTACAGACTGACACATTATGAATCCACTTTTCAGATTCTTAAAAAAGCACATGTCCAAACTGCTTTTTCAGACCAGCACCATGTGTAACCTGGGTGACTTCCTACACTCCAGCAAGGGCAACCAGCCTTAGTGATGCTGTATGTATTTGCATTACTGAGTCCAACCTCAAACCCTTAAAGTATTCTTTATTTTTACCAGTACACCTTGATTTATCGTGAAAACATAGTCCATATTATTTTACATGTTCCTCACATTTAAATTTCTCCCAAAACAGAAAATAATAAACACAACTTCAACAAAAGGAATTCCATTTCTATTATTCATTTCTTAATTTACCATATACATCCCCTCTCAAACTCTAAACTCACCTTTAAAATTAGTTAGCTGTGAAAGAAATGTGGCACTCAAACAGCAGATTATCAAAGCCAGGATCTCTGTTCTTTACACCTCTCTCCTCTCAGCAGAACCAGATAATGGCAAACTTTCCCTCTCTTTTTCCACACATATACATGTTAATTTCAAATCTCAGTGCTTCCCCCTTTCTTTCAAATGTAATCACACATTTCTATTGGTTGAAAACCAACCCTTTTCCAAAAGTACCCTTCCCCCAACTTGACTTCTGCCTAGTACCCTTCCCCCAACTTGACTTCTGCCTGCTACCATAGCAACAGCTCATGGAACACTGCTGTGTGGAGTTAGGTCAGAAGTTCGCCACACAATGTTTCAATTCCACAGAGCAAGAGTGCTTGACTTTTCAAACCTAACAGCAAATCCATAGTACTGTTCTTTGGTAACACATTTTTCTGTACCAATACAAAACATGCTTCTATTAATTTACACATACAGCCTAGTTTTTATTCTAGAATGGTATGAAACAGCCAATCAGTTCTTTTTTTTATGAAAAAAATATGTATGCCTCCATTTCCAAACTGCCTTTCATTTCTTTTTACCATTCTACTGAATTACACCTCCTGAGTGCATCCAGTTCTCCTTTGAAGATGTTCACAGTGTGGATTGTAGGGCACAGCTATGTCTTCTGGAGTGAAAAGTATGCAGAGAAAACAGATATGGTGAGAGACCTTGCTTTGCCAAATGTAGACATTAAATGGATTGGTCAGAGAGGGTTAAAGTGGCACCAATTGATGCCATTGGTGAAATCCTTCATGCAAATCCAACACCCTGACCTCATAATAGTGCACTGTGGTGGCAATGACCTAGGCACTTTGACTGGGGTAGGTCTGGAAATGCTTATGAAGGACACCTTTGCACAACTGTTTTCACTTTTCCCTAAAACTGCCTTTGTGTTTTCTAACATATGCCAAAGGCAAAAATGGAACTGGTCCAATCATTTCTGTCCGCAGATTGACAAAGCAAGAAAGCACGTCAACAAATCTGTTTCTGCTTTCCTCCGTGACTATGGTATGGGTTCCATTTACCACAACAACTTGCGTTACGACATGCAAGACATTTATAGAGGAGATGGTGTGCACTTCAATGATGAAGGGAACAGAGTCTTCCTCTTGAACCTTAGACTCTGCATCGGTACTTACTTGTAGGTACCACTAAAAAATCACTTCATAAACACAACGGCTCTTTTTAGAGCCCCCTAATATCTAAACTCTTAAATCTGCATTTTATTTCTTTTATTTTATTTTTTTTCTACCGTACGCGTACGTTGAGCTTACCGTACGCGTACCCCGCGATTTTTTTTAAAATCAATAAATGTTTTCTTTCTACTTTTCTGTCCTTCTTTGACCCCCTTACAAATGTTAGGGGGTCTGTAACTCTCCTCCTTGCCCCCTTTTCAAGATATCACTCTTTTTTTTCTGAGTGAAACACACGAAATGGCGGCCGCCGCTTCCTGGTTTCGACCGATTCGAATGTTTACTAAGATCTAAGAGCCAATCAGAATCGCGCTCGCGCACGCCACCGTACGCGTACGGTAAGCGTACCGTAAGCGCACCGTAAGCTGGCTCAGATATATATATTGATTTAAAGGCTATTTTCTCAGAATCTACTGAACAGATTTACACCAAACCTACAAAAGGCACTTCCTTGACCTGAGGACTACCTCTCTGCCAAATTTCTAGTAATTCTGTTCAGCCGTTCGGGCTGTAGCTGTGTCTAAAGGTCCTATGGAAAAATGCATGGGAAAAATGCGTTTTGGGACCCCCCTTTTATCTCAGCCCCCGCTTGACGAATCCCCCCGTGACTTTCAGGGTAGGAGCGTAGCGTAGCGCCCCACCTATTTTGGAAAATTCACGAGGATTCGTCAACCGGCGCCAAAGTTATTAAAAATATAATGTTGCGGATTTCCTATGGAAACGTGGTCCTAACTATAACTACCTACTGGCGACCGCCAGTAGGTAATATCCAATAACCCAAAAAGCACCAGGTGCAGACACCAGCTCTATAGTGCCCACGTGACCATTAAAGTGAGGAAAGACTAACATGGTTCGTCTGTTCTTTTCTTTCAAATTCACAGTTTGCAAATCATAAATCACATTATCAAATACTCGATAATACAAATGACTGAGAAATTAAAATAAAATATAAAATGTAATTCAAACTGAATGCGGACATAGTGCAGAAGCAAGATGCCGATTGCGTAGTGCTGCCACTATTGGCTCTCTCTCGGCTCTCCGTGCTCATCATTTCCCAAGGAGGAGAGGAAGGGCTATCTTTGGCAGCGTTGCATGCAGCATTTTTATTGCCCTGATCCCAGCCTTGCTGCTTATGGCCTCGGAAGTATCTTGTGTGGCCGAAGCGTTGGGAGTGCCCATATGAAGGCTTTGCTGGAGGTAGCTCCTCTGCGCAGGACTGAAAGTTTGGCATGTTTTGGTGCTGGCAATGGCGGCTAAAACTGCAATAGTAGTCAGCGATTAGGTTGAAATGGTGGCTCTCAGATCTCGAACTGCAGCACAGACCCATTTAAAGGAGGACCCCACCAGTAGTCGAACTGCAGCCAAGAAAGTGGAGTCTAACCTCAGTAAAGGTGCAGAGGGACAGTCTGGCATGGTGAGGAAGAAGAATACTGGTAAGGATACCTGAAGTATTCTCCATGTTGAAAGAAACAGGTACTCAGGTAAGCAGATATAGGAAGTTTATTCCATAAAAGAAGATCCCATCCATCAGCCAGCAGTTCTCCAAGCAACTGATCATTACAGAACTTTACTATTTACAACAGTCTATGACATCATGGATTCCAACATGACATGGTCATGGCACATGTAACCTTGCAACATCACAGTGTGGAATACCACACATCTCCCTTCCTTATAGGAGAACATGCATGTAAATAACAGAGATATAAACACAATGAGAAACTTAAATTAATGATAACCTCAAGATAATTTGCAAATATTACTCAAACAAAATCAGCAAGATAACTTGTTTTTTTAACCATACTTGAAGATGTTCTTTTAGAGTTCAACTTCTTATCCTCAACATCCTTATCTGGATGTGAATAAGAACCTCCCTTAGCAGAAACTAACCCCTTGCTTAGGTTCTGCATACTATTATACACTATTACTCTATTTAAATTCCAAATCCGATGGTCCTGCGTTTGAATAGCATTATTGAACGTTATAATTACTTTAATGGGCTTCATGAATTTTGACGAAGAACTTCCCAACAACCCAGGGCATCTTATCCTAACCCAATCGCCAACATTTACTTTAGTTTTCTTCACCGCATGTTTCACATCAAAATATGCCTTTCTTGATTTTGCCTTCTCTTCTTCCACTCTCAGCATGCACTCCCCATGACACACACTCTCCTTGCCTTTAGCTAATTCATACTTGTTAACCCAAAATGGTTCAACACTAGTATTGGGTACCCTACCACGAAACAACAAAAAAGGAGTCTTCCCAGTTGTTGCATGTGGAGCCAATCTGTACTCTTCAATCTTCCAAATAACCTCCTTTTTCCAATCCAAATCCACACCTTTAGCCAATGCAATGGTTTCTTTAATAACCTTATTAAATCTCTCCACCATCCCATTGGCTTCAGGATGATAAAGAGCAGACGTCTTGTGAACAATACCTCTAGTAGATAAAAATTGTTCCATTTCCCTAGAAACAAGTTGAACACCATTGTCAGACAATATTGATGTTGGCAGGCCTTCTCTAGAAAATAAGCTCTTCAAACATTCAATCACCTTACAAGTATTAATCGTTGATAGAAAGAAAATCTCAGCCCACCTTGAGAACATATCTATTACAACCAAAATGTAAATCTGAGATCCTTTCTCTTGTATGGGACCAATAATATCCAAAGCTATTTCTTGCCACGGACCATTAGGGCGTTTCCTCAAGACCATAGGTTGCACATGAACACACTTGTTCTTATCACTAACTGCACAAGCAACACAGTCCCTTATGATTCGCTCTATCATCCTATCCATTCCAGGCCACCAATAAGACATGCGAAGTCTTTCTTTACTTTTTGACAAACCTGAATGAGCCACATGCACTAAATCAATTAATTCTTTTCTAAGAGTAGTAGGAGGAATCAATCTTGTTCCCCTAAACATCAAGTTATTGTCTACAGATAAGTCATTACGTATTGCCCAAAAAGATCTTGTACCTTCTGACCCATCTTTACTAGAAATCCACCCTTTCTTTACCAAAGATGCTACTTCACTCAATGTCACATCACCCTCTAATTCCTTCAACCATCTTTCTTCTGAAATATTATCATGATCTACCACACAAACTATTTCATCATCCTCATCATCTAAACTGTCTTCATGCACACTACTGTTTGGTACTAAGCGTGAAAGAACATCCGCAATTCCATTTTCAATCCCAGGAATATATTTTATATCAAAACTATATTCCTGTAATCCAATGATCCATTTGGTTATCCTTCCATAAATAAGGTCTAACCCCTTTTTGCTAAAAATTTCTATCAAGGGTTTATGGTCTGTATGAACTTCAAAATCCACACCCCACAAGAATTTCTTTAACTTCTTCACAGCCCAAGATACCACTAGAGCTTCCCTTTCCACAACTGAATATCGTGTCTCTGGATCTCTGAGACTCCTTGACAAAAACATAATTGTACGCATACCATCAACCCCATGTTGCTTCAGCACAGCTCCAAGGCCTTTTTCACTAGCATTAGTCACCAAGATGGATTTACTTGCAGGGTTGAAACTTTTTAATGAAGGAGCCTGACTAAGCTTCTTCTTAATGGCCACAAATTCATTCTCACACAGATCTGACCATACAAATTCTTAACCTTTTCGCAATAGCTGCCTCATGTTTACTCTTGCTACCGCAAAACCCATCACAAATTTTGCATAATATTCTATCATGCCTAAAGATTTCATCAATTCAGTTTTGTCAGAAGGGGAACACATCCTCGTGATGGTCTCAATTAAATCAGATTTAGGTTTCACACCTTCCCCAGAAATACTATGTCCCATATAATTGATGGTGCTTGATCTGAACTTACACGTCTCCACCTTAACCGTGAGATTATGTTTACACAAATTCCTCAGAACAGTTTTCAACCTAATGTCGTGTTCCATGTTATCTTTTGCAAACACCAAGATGTCATCCCGGTAAACACATACCCCTGGAAGATCTTTTAACACTCTTTCCATCACCCTTTGGAACACTGAAGAGGCAGACACCAAACCAAAAGGCCTTCTTCTGAACATAAAAGTTCCAAAAGGTGTGATAAAGGATGTGTAGTCCCGTGATGATTGTTCTAGCTCTATTTGATGATAGGCCGAAGTCAGATCTATTGTGCTAAATACTTTAGCTCCATCGAGTAACGTCAGCAATTCAGTTATGTTCGGCAATGGATAACTATCCACTACCACACATTTGTTAAGTTGCCTTAAGTCGATGCATAAACGCAAGTTCCCTTTGGGTTTGCGTGCTGCCACGACCGGGGCCAACCATTCAGAACCCTCTATTTCCTCAATAACTCCGCAACTGCTTAACTTTTGTATTTCCATTTTCATGTCTTCCCTAACAGATAATGGCACGCTTCTCACTTTACAACACACGGGAATTGCATCACCTTTTAATTGAATTTTATGTTGATACCCCTTTAAACAGCCTAAAGTTTCCTTAAATACATTTGGAAACTCCGTCTTTAAATTGTGCACATACTCCTCACACACGTTCTTATCCACAGATTGAACCTTATCCCTTAGCTGTATTAAAGGATTTGCGTTGGGATCTAGAAATACCCCTAGATCACCCTGATGGATCCAGCTAATAATACTGTCTCCACGCTTTGACACATACATTTTTCCCGATACCATCCTATCTTTATATTCAATCAATCCTACAAAATATCCATGTAGTTTTATTGGCTCTCCTCCATATGCCAAAGGAATGATATCCGGTTTCATTAAGGTAATCTTTCCTTTGAGCTTTGTGTTGTAAAACTCATTAGAGACGATGGTAATCTTTGTTCCAGAATCGAATAGTACCTTAGTTTTTTCCCCTTCTACTACAATTTCATCATAAGGGCAAGATTTGTTATTACCTTTGTTTTCAACCTGTATTACTATCTGCCCACAAACATGATCTTTCGAATTAAATTGTCCTAACTCCCCTTGATATATTTCAACTTCTTTCACTTTAGGTTTAGATTTTGTTTTGCATAAAGCCGTGAAATGCCCCTTTAATTTACATTATCTTCACTACGCCAGTGAAGTATTCTCCATGTTAAAAGAAACAGGTACTCAGGTAAGCAGATATAGGAAGTTTATTCCATAAAAGAATATCCCATCCATCAGCCAGCAGTTCTCCAAGCAACTGATCATTACAGAACATTACTATTTACAACAGTCTATGACATCATGGATTCCAACATGACATGGTCATGGCACATGTAACCTAGCAACATCACAGTGTGGAATACCACAATACCCTCTTATCTACGAGGAGCAGGGTTGCAGTCGCAAACGTCAATTACCGAGTTGTTTTCCATGGTCCACCTCAGATAACCCGGAGATAGCAGGCAATACCACGCGGGGGATGGAGCTAAAGGTCATTCAAAAGGATAACGCTGCATCTGACCAGCATGGGCTGGCTTCCATTAAAATGTTATGGTTGTAGACCCAGCTCAGCATCGATTGGTTAGGAAATCGACAGTTCCCCAGGATGTTCGTGAGTGAGCAGTGTCTCTTTGAGACCTCCATTGGTCTGGGGACCCAAAGTGAGGGGCCTACTGGGGATCAACTACAGGAGATAGCATTCACCTTCAGTGCCTGCCCTAAGGTTAAAAATGTTGAAGAAAGTTTAGGTGGCATCCGAGATGGTAATGTATCTGTTTCTAGTAACAATAATATTTGTAAGATCAAGCATCTGGTGGATGGCATAGGATTGGATAAAATCCTTGACAACTCCAGTGATGGGGAGATACATTTTTCTAAATTATTGATGGCTCAGAATCCCCATGTCCTAGCCCTAGCCCCAATGATTCAGAAGACAACATTTGCTTATCTGCCTCAGGGGCCAGCATGAGCAGTCTTTCTGAAGAACCAAGTCCACAGTCAGGCAACTAAAATGGCAAAGGAAATCAAAAGAAAGGATTTGCACCTCTCTAACAGAAGAGGAAAATAGGTCTGAAGCAGTGGTTGCTTTGAAATTGGATTATTCGGCTACACAACAGGTATATTCTGAACTTCCTGGTCCAGAGGTGGTTTTAGCCTTCATTGAAAAGAGACAGCTGAGTCCCACAGAGAAAACAGAAGAGCCCTCATAGAGGCGTATTTACAGTGCTATAAAACAGCATGAAGCGGACACACATTCTGACAGTTGTAGGGCTCGACTTGCGATTAAGAAATTGCAGGGTGCAATAAAGAAAGTCACCAAAACCTGTGTCAAGACTGGAGAAAGGTTTTCCTCAGTCAAAGAGCGAGAGGCATCAGTGGAGACTGATCTTGGGGTACTCAAGGGTCAGGTGGAATCTCAGGGGTCTCAAATTTCTGATATAATGTGAAAAATGTGGGACTTCAAGAACTGCCAAAGGCAGTATAATCTGAGATTTTTCGGGCTGGCGGAAGGGATAGAAGTAAATGACATTAGGGCTTTCATGTTGGATCTTCTCAGAAGTGCCATCCTCGAGTTGTCATCATGGAATCTGTATTTGGAGGTGCAAAGGGTACACCGATTTCATTTTGTGTTCAGGAAACAAAGCAATTTATCAGGAAATAGTACAAATCGACCTAGAGCCATCCTCGTTTACTTTGGCAACTTTTTATTAAGGAATGTAATATTTGAGAAGGCCAGCACCGATCCCAGGCGCAGATTCAAAGGTCAGTTTTTTTCTGTACACCCAGATTTCTGACATGTTACAGTTGAGCGCAGAGAGAGGCTAGGGCAGCTTATAAAACTGTTTCAGGATTTGGGGGTGAAGTATTTCTGCTCAACTCCACCCACCTGAAAATTAACTTCAAGGGTAAAATACAAACTTTAATGTCCTATATCTAGGCCAAAGAATATCTGAATGAACTATCTTCTGGGAGTTAAGGGTTTTTTGACAATACTGTCTATTGCTTATTATGAGGAATTGTGCAGAAACCTGGTTTTGTAGGGGGAGGGTTAGGAGTCCTCTCTGTCAGTCTGGCTGTTTCATTATGAGAGCCACTCCATTAGCCTTTTGTTCTCTTTTTTTCCTTTCTTCGGGGAGGGGGTCTCTCTCCCTCATCTACATCTTTCTATATGTTCTCTCCTCCTATCACTCCAGAACTTGCTAGATTGTTTGGTGAGTAGAGCCGGGAGGGGGGCCACAGAGGGTTTGCACGGGAGTCATCGTTCAGGCCATGAGTGGTCTAATTGCTTCACTGGGTTCATATGGGTGGGATTGGGAGATGAGTGTATGGGGGACAGAAGAGTGGGGGAAGGAGTATGGGGCATTAGGATGGCATTGGGGGAGGAAGGGTCACTGCAAGGCTTTTAAGGGGAGGGGAGCACAACACATGAGGAGAATTAATTTTGTATGAAACCTTTGGTCCTCTTTAGTGTTACAGGGGAAAGGCAGGTAAGGTTGGAAAAGATGGTGCAGAAGGTGCAGTTGAAGGATAAAGTGTGCTGGGTTCCCTAGTGGCCATTTGGGTATGATAAGCCATATGTCAAAGCTGCGGATTGCCTCGATAAATATATGTGGCTTGCACAATGGTGCTAAAAGAAGGAGGGGGGCAGAAGATTTGAAATTTTTGTGGGTGGATATTCTCTGTCTTCAAGAGACACATATAGAGGGGGCAAGGAAAAATGTCTATGAAGTCACTTGGTTTCTCATTAATAACATGCACTACACAAGACACTAAGACCAGAGGCATTGCTATATTGGCTCGTAACAATGTTTGTGTCTTTAAGCGATGCTCTGCTGATAGACACGGTAGTTGAGTAATCACGGAATGTTATCATAATAGTGGTTGCTTTAACCTATGTTCCATATATGGGTCAATTTTCGATGACACTACAATTTTAGATTTCTTGGCTATTGAGCTAGCACTTTGGACTACTTCATGTATAGTATGTGGGGATCTTAATATTAAAGAGGATAAAGGTATGTGTCTGGCTGTAATCCTAAAGTATTTAGAGCCGTGTTTAGATGGAAAAGTCCATGCATAACTTGGTGAGATCAGGGTTTGGTGCATGCATGGTCAAAAATGAAAGCACCTGATCCTGGCTATACTTTTTATTCGCCCCCCTGAACATTTTCCTATCTGAATTACTTTCGAATATCACCTAGTCTACTCCAGGGCTGCCAATTCAAAATATCTCCACCATGTCATGTCAGATCACAATCAATTGGAAATTGAGCTCCCGTTTGCTGACCGTGGTGGTTTTGTGCAGAACTGGTCCTTTGAAAGAGGTTTGTATGCTGATGCAATTATGTTTCACGCATGAACACCTGGATCCCAAATTCTTTGAACTTAATACAGGAGGGAGGGGCTGCTGCCCCCGCAGCCCCTCCCCCTTGCTGGTTCCCACTTCCCGCCTCCCAGCTGTGCTTCCTTCCCCCTCCCCTACTTAATGGCGGCCGCTGCGCAGTCGTGCTGCAGGCTCGCCGAAGGTGCGTCAAAGGCAAGCCCGTCTGCGCCCGTCCACGACCTAACCGTGGCCAGTGCCAGGATCCCTGGATCTACGACCTCCCACAGCTACAACTCCACCGCCCTCCTCGCACTCAACCACCGAAGGAACAAAAAGTGCCAGAGATTGACGCCGAACACCACCCACGACCAGTTCTCCTGCCTACACTGCAGACAATCCTTCACCATTGACAGCTCCCCCACAACCTCTGAAACCATGCCAGACACCCGTATCACCGAAGCCCTGACGTTCATCTTCCTCAACATGTACTTCTTACATAGACACACCGTAGAGATCTGGGACCTGCTCGACACCTTCTCACCAGACGTCGCCTTCTTCACGGAAACATGGACCAATGCCACATCCCCCCCCGACATCACCACAGCCATCCCTGATGGATACAAGATCCAGATAAAGGATCGCTTTCACCGCTGAGGACTCGCCATTGCGCACAAGAGCTCCCTCTGACTCCATCTCCAGCACGAGCGACCCCCTCTCCAACACTGAGCACCTCCACTTCCAGATCCAGACCAGCCCTAGAACCATGCTGCACGGGACCCTCGCCTACAGACCCCCTTGGCCTTGCGCCTTTCCCGCCACCACCATTGTAAACCTCATCGCACCCCACGCCATCGCCTCCACGGACTACATTCTCATCGGAGACCTGAACTTCCACCTCGACAACCTTAGGGACTCCACCACCCTCCTGGAAGACCTCGCCAACCTCGGACTAAAGCAGCTCTTCACCACCCCCACCCACAGAGCCAGACACATCCTCAAACCCATCTTTGCAGGAGGGACAAACATCCACTTCAGCCACATCACGCAGCTCCTCTGGACTGACCACCTCTGTGTGCACTTCACCTTCAACACCACCACCGCACCCAAGCCCGGCCCACACCTGCCATGAAGGAACTGGAGCAAAGTCACAGAGGAACACCTCAACACCACCCTCCTCCACGACACCCCCTCCGTCACGAACGATACCAACTCTGCATCCAAAGAACTGCACCACTGGATCACCAGCTGCGCAGACAAGCTTGCACTCCTCCGCCACCCCGTCAGACAATGCCCCCTGAAGGCGGCCTGGTTAACTACCGACCTCCAAGAAGCCAGGCGCTCCTGCAGACGCCTCGAGAAACTCTGGAGGAACAGGAAAAACCACGAAGACCAGAACTCCTACAGGAACGCCATGACTGAATACCACCAGCGCATAAGAGACACCAAGAGGACTTTTATCAAGAACAAAATCTACACCAATGCCAGTAATGCAAAAGAACTCTTCAACGTCATACAGCAGTTCACCAAATCCCCCAGCGAAGCCACGGATGTCACATCATCCCAGGACTTATGCAATAAGCTTCTCTCCTACTTCCACCTGAAAATCAAGGCCCTCTATGACAACTTCAGCGAACAGACTCCAGACACTACCCACTTCTCCACCACCTACAAGCAGCTCAAAATCACCACCTGGAAACTAGCTACCACCAAAGACACCGCCACGACAATGAAGAACACCCACTCAGGAGCCCCCATATACCCCTGCCTGCTGCACATCTACCACAGAGCCACCAACGCTATAGCACCCAAACTATGCAGGACCATTAATGCCTCCTTCGAATCCAGCATCTTCCCGGATGACTTGAAGCGGGCAGAGGTCAAGCCCCTCCTCAAGAAACCCTCAGCTGACCAGACAGACCTGAAAAACTACCAGCCCATCTCTCTCCTTCCCTTCGCAACCAAAGTCACCGAGAGATGCGTCAATGCCCAGCAGACCACCTTCATCGAAGAGAACGCCAGCCTAGACTCCTCCCAGTCTGGATTCCGCAGCAACTACAGCACCGAGTCTGCCCTCCACGCCGCCACTGACTATATCCGCATGGCGGCCCTCATCCTACTAGACCTCTCCGCGGCCTTCGAGACCATCTCCTGCTGCACTCTTGCCAACAGACTCCATGACGCAGGCATACGGGGAACCGCCCTCGACTGGATCCGCTTCTTCCTCACCGGCAGAACCCAAAGGATCAGACTCCCACCCTTCCTCTCCAAACCCACAGAGATCAACTGCGGAGTACCCCAAGGATCCTCGCTCAGCCCTACGCTCTTCAACATCTACATGGCCCCCCTCGCTGCCATCGTTAGACAGCATGGGCTTAGCATAGTTTCCTACGCTTATGACACCCAGCTCATCCTCTCCCTCACGAAGAACACCGAAGACACCAACTCAGCTTCCAGGAAGGAATGAAAGACGTCGCAGCCTGGATGAATAACAGCTGCCTTAAGCTCAACTCGGAGAGGACAGAGGTCTTGTCCATGGACCCTCCTCCACTGCCTGGGACAACACCTTGTGGCCTTCCACCCACGGAAACCCACCCACTCCATCAGACCATGCTTGAAACCTCCGCATCATACTAGATTCCGCCCTTATCATGACTCGCCAGATCAACGCCGTCGCCTCCACCTGCTTCAACTCCGTCCGCATCCTCCACAAGAACTTCAAGTGGATCCCCCCGAATGCAGAAAGACCGTCACCCACGCACTCATAACCAGCACACTGGACTACGGTAACGCCCTCTACTCCGGAATCAACAAAACCCTGCTAAACAAGCTCCAAACCATCCATAACACCGCAGCCAGACTCTTCCTCGGAACCCCTCGACAAGAGCACACGACCCAGCACCTACGAGACCTCCAATGGCTCCCCATCGAGAAGAGAGTAACCTTCAAGCTACTCACTAACACCTACAAATCCCTCCACAAGATTGGACCCAAATACCTCAATGAAAGAGTCTCCTTCCATGTACCCAAAAGGAATCTCCACTCCGCTGACCTCGCCCTGGCAGAGACCCCGTGCATCCACAGAACCAGAGCAGGTGGACGAGCCTTCTCCTACGTTGCAGCAAAGACCTGGAAAGAGCTCCCAGTCGACATTAGATTCTCCCCCACTCTGCACACTTGCAGGAAGAGCCTCAAGACCTGGCTCTCCGACTGATCCGGAGCTGCACCCCCCCCCCGGCGCCTTGAGAGCCTCACAGATGAGTAGCGCGCTTCATAAACGCCTGATTGATTGACTGATTGAATACAGGGAGCATCCCAATTGGTGTAGTATGGGATGCTATTAATGCAAGTGTATGGGATGAAACCCATTGGCTAAGTTTAGATCATCAGAAACTACAGCTTTCGCTTACTAGGAAGTTATATTGGTAGCTCAGGAATGTTGAGGCTCACCTTATCACTGTGGTTCCAGCCAGGGTTGATCCTGAAATGGCCCAGCATTAGCATGCCTTATTTAAGGCTGAAATTAATGATATCACTGCAAAAAGAGTAGCAGAATAATATCTGGCTCAAAGATAGGAATGTTATGAATATAGCGAGCGGGTGGGACATCTTCTTGCAGTACATACCAGACAAAAAGTGTTCGCAGTTGATGAAATGAATATATTTTTGCTATTTTGTTCGTGCATTGATTGATGTTAAGTTAGCATTCTCTGCACCATTTTATGTTTAGCAGCAATTTTGAATCATGTCGTCAGCTGCGTATTCCCTCCTTGAGAAGCAGGCTGTGGAAAGTTCCATTTCTCCAAGGTTAGGCCCTGCTCTGCTAATGAATACACTGTTCTTATTAACGCATACTTTTCCCACTAGATAGAGGCCTTCTCCCACTAGTCTAGGGGTAGGCACGGACAGAACAACCTTGGCATAGAGATAATGTGTGCTCTGCCTCAGAGTCTAAACTCATCCTACTGTACTTCTTTGTTTTAGCTGCATCTGCTTGTAAAATGTCATTATGGGCGGGTCTTCCTTGGTTCTGAAATGTACATAATCTATCTCTATACTTGCTGAAGTCAGTCCTCCCTGCAGCACCCCTTAGCGACTGGGCAGACGGGGCTCCGCTCGAGTGTATCTGAATAAACATATACTTGGTTTGCATTCTCTACTGTCTGACCGACTCTTCATTTGTATGGAAGGCTGAGAGGTGGTCATGAGTGACCCAAGTGACCCGATTTTGGGTCACTTCCTTCACAGTGCAGATTGCTGAAGTTAGGAATCAAAAGGGCAACAGAGTAACAGATTCTGAAGAGACCTGAGGGGTGTAGCGGGGGTAGTATGAAGGGGTTTATCGGGCCCACTTGTCACTAGAGGAGGAGGTAAGCATAAGGCAATATTGGGGCTCGATACCTCTCGACAGAATTAGCCACCAAGATCGGGATTTTCTAGCTGCGCTAATTACCATGGAAGAAATCCAGGTGGCACTCAAGGATCTTCCATCAGGCAAGGAGATGGGGGCTGACAAGATCCCGTTAGAATTTTATAAGGTTTTTTTTATATTAAGTTTAGAGCTGGGGGGGCTATTTTTGCAAGTACAGAGGGGACAATTAGCCCCAGACTCATGACCTTTTGCTAATATCGTGTTTTTTAAAGAAAGGCAACTCTTCATATGACCCTGGGTTGACCAATAACTCTAATAAATAGTGACACCAAATTATGCTCAACAATTCTTGCTACAGAATTAAGTCAGATTGTCGATAAGATGGTCTCTAACAGGCAGCATGGCTTTATCCCAGGGAGGGGTACAACAGATCATATCCGCCGGGTGACTGCGCTTTTTGATGCGCCCGCTGTTTCAAGGGAGCCCATGGCATTAGCCCTGTTGAATGCTGGGAAAACATTTGACAGGGTATCCTGGGAATATCTGTGGAGGGTTATGGGTTGGTTTGGAATTGGCACTAGGTATATTAAGGCAGTCGAGGTAGTGTACCACAAACCCACAGCTCGATTGCAGAAAATGGGGGACAATCAGATCAAATTCAAATTGACAGAGGTTACTATACAGGAGTGTTGTTGTTTCCCCTTATTTGCTTTATATATTGACCCTTTCATCCAGAAACTTGAAGCCCACTCAGCAATTAGACCCATGCACTGACTTCCACCACACCCTCTGCAGAAGACTGCACGAAGACTGCATCCGTGGCAAAGCCTTAGAGTGGATTCTCTCCGCCTTCACCAACCGAACCCGGAGAGTCAAGCTCCCACTGTTCTTCTCAGATCCCATTGAGATCAGCTGTGGAGTTCCTCAGGGCTGGTCTCTGAGCCCACCCTCTTCAACATCTACTTGGCCCGCCTAAAATCCATCGTCAGAATCCATAGACTCAATATCGTCTCCTACACCGACGACACCCAGCTGATTCTCTCCCTCACTGACGAACCTACAGTCGCTAATAGCAAATTTCACAATGGTATGAAGGCAGTCGCCAACTGGATGAAGGACAGCTCGCTCAATCTCAACTCTGACAAAACTGGTCCTCATCCTGGGCACCATTCCCTGCGTGTGGGACAATTCCTGGTGGCCCGCAGCGCTCGTAACCCCCCCACACCCACCGACCACGCACGCAACCTCTGCATCATCCTCGACTCCTTGTTCTAAAAGAAACTGCAAAATCAACACTGTCTTATCTTCCTGTTTCCACAAACTCCACCTACTCTGGAAGATTTTCAAGTAGGTCCCCACCAAGTCCTGGAGAACAGCACTCAGGCACTTGTCAGCAGCAAGCTGTGGCTTTGAGCAGTCAGGCTTTGTTAAAGGAACAAGTGCAAAGGACTTAGAAGTATCAAAACTGTTGAACAAGAAAGAAACATGACACACACAAATCTGGCAACACCTAACTTACCCAGTGAGGCCACACAATCATTGAGATGCCCCACTAGAACCAAATAAGGTCAGTGGACCCATCCTGCCTCCTAGGACAAGCAGTTATCCCCATGACAGGGCCAGTGCTGCCCAAAAGGCAAGTAACCAGCAGAGGCCATTGACAGCTGTCAGTGCCCAGAACTACAACCATAGCTCTCCACTGACAGGTGGACATGCTACCTTAGGGTTATCTGGGGGCCTCTCTTCCATCCTTGGGGATAGCAAGGAGGCACTCAGCAGCTCCTTGGGTTTTGTTAACCTCCTTGATTCTTCGGAGTAGGAGCCATCACCTCAAGTGGCAGACACCTTCTTTCCACTCCTACTGTCAGCTCTGGGGTGAAACCCTGGGGCTGAGCAGCTGCCTGACAATTCAGGACTTCTAGAGCTGACAGTCTAATTCTAGAACAGTGGTGGCCTCACTAGTGACAGTCTTGAGGTACCCTCCACACGAGTAGTTTGACTCTGGTTCTCTGATCTCTTCTCTATGACTGGCCTCTTCTTCCTACCCTTACCTCTGCTTTTGGACCCCTGCCTCCTCTGCTTTGGGACAGTACCACCAGAATCTTTGGGTTTCAGGGTGCCATTGGCAGCTGCCCTGCTCGGTTTTGTGCCTATACCAAGGAGCTCATTGCCTAGGATGTAGTCTAGGGGAAGGTCATGACTGACTATCACCCTGCTCAGTGTAAGTGTACCTTCCCTCTCTAGGGATACCAAAGCCACTGGACAGACAGTGGCCACTCCCTGGACTGTCCTTATCATTTCAAGTTCACCTGGCAAATACTGGTCGCGGTAAACCAGCCTTTACACCACTGTGGTGTGACTGGCACCTGTATCTCTCAGAGCAGTGGTTGGGACCCAATTAATGGTGACCTGGTATAGGAGGTTACTATCACCCTCGGGCATCACCAGCTTACCATCTGGCCCCAACCACCAACTGAAAGCTGAGAGTACGCCTCATCTGAGGACTCCTCTCCTGAGGCTACACTGGCCATTCCAGTGGTAACCCTCCTCTTGGAGCATGTAGCATCACCACCTGTGATGTCCTGGCTGCTGCAATCGAAACACAACCTCTTCCCAAATAGTTTCTTTAGCCCAGAGTTCCCACTACTTTGCTTGCAGATGTGGGTTGGGTGTTGGCTCCTTCTTAAGGGTTATGGGGCTCTGAGGGGATCTCCTTTGTAGACTTACTACTCACTTCCTTGCCCTTCTGTGGGCCTAGCTCCCTCCCCCTTCTTGGGATCACCCCCTGGGACTTCTTTGGTATCCTTGTCTCACCCACTCATCTGCTACCTGGGGCTAGATAGATTTGAGTCCAGCAGATGCTGGTGTAACCTCTTTGATTAACAATTATTTGTAAGGCTATGCTATTTAACCATCACCTCTAGAGCCCTTGATGAGTATCCAACGTGTTACCTTTAATCCAGCCATCCAGTGTCTTGACTGAAGCATCCACGAAGTCCACCAATGTCTGTGTTGCCCCTTGTGTGCATTCCTGAATTTCTGTTGATGATAATCTGCGGTGAAACCACACAACTCAATAAGGGCTGCTTTCATGTGAACACAAGACTTTGCAGCCTCGTCATTTAGTGTTGGGATCCTATCTCTTCCCATCACTGGGACTAATTCCTATAACAAGGACCCCCAGAGTTGGGCACTCACCTTTCACATCCTGGGAGCTCTCTTATAGAATGCCAACCACATATCTATGAAATACCCTCAACATACTTTGGCAAAATACCTATGGGCAAATGTGGATCATGGGCACTTTAGCTTCTTCATTGTTGTCACCATCCCTTTTGGGCTTTATGCCCAATCTGACCTTTCTTTATTCAAGGGCCAGTCTCTTTCTCTCTAGGGTCAGTGTCCTTTCCGTCAGCTCTAGGGCTGCCATCTTTGCTTGTATGGATTGCTTGCTGTTGGCTATACTACTTTCACTGTCACCTCCGGAGGGCATTCTAGCCTGGGTGTAAGGGGTCATGAGGCCATCAACCCCTCCTTATCTCCACTTTCAGGAGTAATCTACACCTGTAGGAGTGCTTCAGCTCTGCTCCTTCTCTGTGTGATCACCATTTGCCCTTTAAAGTAAGCTTCCCCTTTGGTACTTGCCTTTGAGGATCATTCCTTGTTTGGCCGGCCTGCTGGTCCAGGGAGCAGTAGGGTTGTTCTTCTTTAGTCCTTTATTCAGTGCAGATGTGATCTGAAGTCTGGGTGCCAGAGTTGCTTCCTTAATGCTCATTTAGTACCCTCATGGATGTGGCGACTACTATCTATTAAGCCACTAGGTCCCCTCCTGCCTAGTGATGACTTCCTGAGATTCCCCTGACGAAGGGCTATGTTTTAAGCCCGAAATGCATTGGGATTTGTTTTCCAAAATTGTGAATTTTTGCTGAGAAGAAGCATCGTTTTGTTTACCGTTTTTTCCATTGAGTAAAAATCATATGGACACATGGATTCAGCTTCTACATTTATTTGGGCTGCAAGCGTGGAGAATCAACTATGATGATGTTATTAATGAAATGTAATGTGATTATCTTTTGAATAATTGTTTCTCTTGCCTTGATAATATTTGTTATACTTATGTCATTTGTTTATGTCTAAACAGCAATATGCCCCACCTGGGCACTGCGTAGTGCACTTGTTTTTCTAAACATTTGTTTAGATTTTTCCTCGACATTATTGTATATAGGTGGCGGGCAGTGCCATCTTTCAGGTGCACACTAAAATTGTTTGAAATTTGATTACTTTGGAGTACTCAGTAACGTTACAGTTTGAGCTTGAGTACATTGAGTGCATACCCAGCTGCTTTTGTCTTTAGTATTCCTGTGAAGTGTGGCATCTAGCTATACCGAATGCACTATTCATGGGAACAGTCCAGCCCGAACTGCCAAGCCATGTCTTCCTTGGACCGGAATCAAGCATCCTAGGACCGGTTTCTGGCTATCAGCCGTCATCAGCCAGGATAGCTTGACTCCAGTGGCGTAGTGAGCACGGGTCCCACGTCTGGGAATACCCATCCCACTTAGGGCGAAAAGCGTTACAACAAACAAAAGATGGACGGAATGCTGACAATGCAGACATTCTCCCCCAGTCAAGAGATCTGGGTTAATTCCATTGTTCTTTTGCCCACTACACCACCCCAGTTTAGACATGGCCATATGCAAATCAGTCTTGACCCTGTGCCTCATGGGAACAGTCCAGCCCGAACTGCCAAGCCATGTCTTCCCTGGACCGGAATCAAGCATCCTAGGACCGGTTTCTGGCTATCAGCCGTCATCAGCCAGGATAGCTTGACTCCAGTGGCGTAGTGAGCACAGGTCCCACGTCTGGGAATACCCATCCCACTTAGGGCGAAAAGTGTTACAACAAACAAATGATGGACGGAATGCTGACAATGCAGACATTCTCCCCCAGTCAAGAGACCTGGGTTAAATCCATCGTTCTTTTGCCCACTACGCCACCCCAGTTCAGACATGGCCATATGCAAATCAGTCTTGACCCTGTGCCTCATGGGAACAGTCCAGCCCGAACAGCCAAGCCATGTCTTCCCTGGACCGGAATCAAGCATCCTAGGACCGGTTTCTGGCTATCAGCCGTCATCAGCCAGGATAGCTTGACTCCAGTGGCGTAGTGAGCATGGGTCCCACGTCTGGGAATACCCATCCCACTTAGGGCGAAAAGCGTTACAACAAACAAATGATGGACGGAATGCTGACAATGCAGACATTCTCCCCCAGTCAGGAGATCTGGGTTAAATCCATCGTTCTTTTGCCCACTACACCACCCCAGTTCACACATGGCCATATGCAAATCAGTCTTGACCCTGTGCCTCATGGGAACAGTCCAGCCCGAACTGCCAAGCCATGTCTTCCCTGGACCGGAATCAAGCATCCTAGGACCGGTTTCTGGCTATCAGCCGTCATCAGCCAGGATAGCTTGACTCCAGTGGCGTAGTGAGCACGGGTCCCACGTCTGGGAATACCCATCCCACTTAGGGCGAAAAGTGTTACAACAAACAAATGATGGACGGAATGCTGACAATGCAGACATTCTCCCCCAGTCAAGAGATCTGGGTTAAATCCATTGTTCTTTTGCCCACTACGCCACCCCAGTTCAGACATGGCCATATGCAAATCAGTCTTGACCCTGTGCCTCATGGGAACAGTCCAGCCCGAACTGCCAAGCCATGTCTTCCCTGGACCGGAATCAAGCATCCTAGGAGCGGTTTCTGGCTATCAGCCGTCATCAGCCAGGATAGCTTGACTCCAGTGGCGTAGTGAGCACGGGTCCCACGTCTGGGAATACCCATCCCACTTAGGGCGAAAAGCGTTACAACAAACAAATGATGGACGGAATGCTGACAATGCAGACATTCTCCCCCAGTCAAGAGATCTGGGTTAAATCCATCGTTCTTTTGCCCACTACGCCACCCCAGTTCAGACATGGCCATATGCAAATCAGTCTTGACCCTGTGCCTCATGGGAACAGTCCAGCCTGAACTGCCAAGCCATGTCTTCCTTGGACCGGAATCAAGCATCCTAGGACCGGTTTCTGGCTATCAGCCGTCATCAGCCAGGATAGCTTGACTCCAGTGGCGTAGTGAGCACGGGTCCCACGTCTGGGAATACCCATCCCACTTAGGGCGAAAAGCGTTACAACAAACAAATGATGGACGGAATGCTGACAATGCAGACATTCGCCCCCAGTCAAGAGATCTGGGTTAAATCCATCGTTCTTTTGCCCACTACGCCACCCCAGTTCAGACATGGCCATATGCAAATCAGTCTTGACCCTGTGCCTCATGGGAACAGTCCAGCCCGAACTGCCAAGCCATGTCTTCCTTGGACCGGAATCAAGCATCCTAGGACCGGTTTCTGGCTATCAGCCGTCATCAGCCAGGATAGCTTGACTCCAGTGGCGTAGTGAGCACGGGTCCCACGTCTGGGAATACCCATCCCACTTAGGGCGAAAAGCGTTACAACAAACAAATGATGGACGGAATGCTGACAATGCAGACATTCTCCCCCAGTCAAGAGATCTGGGTTAATTCCATTGTTCTTTTGCCCACTACACCACCCCAGTTTAGACATGGCCATATGCAAATCAGTCTTGACCCTGTGCCTCATGGGAACAGTCCAGCCCGAACTGCCAAGCCATGTCTTCCCTGGACCGGAATCAAGCATCCTAGGACCGGTTTCTGGCTATCAGCCGTCATCAGCCAGGATAGCTTGACTCCAGTGGCGTAGTGAGCACAGGTCCCACGTCTGGGAATACCCATCCCACTTAGGGCGAAAAGTGTTACAACAAACAAATGATGGACGGAATGCTGACAATGCAGACATTCTCCCCCAGTCAAGAGATCTGGGTTAAATCCATCGTTCTTTTGCCCACTACACCACCCCAGGTTAGACATGGCCATATGCAAATCAGTCTTGACCCTGTGCCTCATGGGAACAGTCCAGCCCGAACTGCCAAGCCATGTCTTCCCTGGACCGGAGTCCATGAGGGACATTTTAATTTACACGCCCTGGGTACCTGAGGTACCATATAATAGGGACTTAAAATTAGTTAACCTATGCCAGTTGGGTATAAAACAATTAAAAATACACTTTTAAGGGTCGGAGCGCATGCACTGAGGATTGGTCAGCAGAGCCCAGTGCATCACAGAGTCATTACACCAGTGCCTAATAGCCAAAAAATGGGGCTAAAACTGGGGGTGAACCTGCACAAAGCCATGTCCTTGCAGGTGCCAGGTCTTCGCAAGTGCCATGTCTTCAACTAAGACCCACACATCAACTCACACCAACCTGTGAATGAGTAAACTGTGATTAGGTGAGCCTAAGGACTAATGTCTGGAGGGCTTCTGCCACCCCAGATCTTTACTAACCTCGAAAGTTATGTCCTGTTGGGCTATGATCGAAATACAAATATGGCCCAGGTTTACTAAGGCGTTGCGCTGGCAGAAAATGACACAAAGTGATGCATAGGCGCACATTGTATTTACTAACCAGGGCAATTGGTGTTTTGCACTAAAAATGTTCCCTTTTCTCAATCTGAGGCCAATACACACTCATGTCACCATGGATCCTGCTGACAAATCTTGGCTTCACGTTGATTGCGGCTGTGCCGGACCACCGAACAACCTCCTCTCGCACCCTTCATCTACTGGGGCAATCAGAAAACGAAGCAGCTTCGCAGGTGAACTCTTACCCCCGTTTTCGGCCTTCTGCAGTGGGGCAACGTAGTAGAGGGGTGTCTCCAATGATGCTCATAACAGTTCATCTGAACATGCAGAACACTCTGGTACAGTAGGCTCTCTCCAACAAAGGATGCCGGGGTGCCCCCCCGCTTCATTTCCCCTTCCACATTGTAAGAGTAGTTCCCGTAGAGCTCCAGAGAAAAGTGTGCAAATTCTTCAGCTCCAAGCCCCACTCCTTCACATTTGTTTAGAGAAATATTATTGCATGTCCAAGAAGACTCGTTTAGACATCTGGGTTCGTGTACGGTTCTTTTCCCTAGGGATACAAGAACCTTAGGGCAGTAGTTTTAGGGCTCCAAAACATTACAATGCATTTAGTGAGGGGATCTTCCTAAATTTGAGTTAGTGCTTTATTTTCAGACAGCATAGCTCAGATACAGGATGAGGCATACGATGCTCGCAGTTTCTGCGCTGTACTGGCTGCAAATTAAGCATTAACTCAGAGAAACATCGGGTGAAAATAATTCGCTTTCCACTGGACAAGCGCATTCAAAATTCAATAGACGTTCTGCTCTGCGCTGTGCCAGCAATGCCCATCATGAAACAACCCGAAAAGAAAGTTGCTCAGGATCACACCGAGTAACAGCAAGGAGTTGCTATCCTGTTACTTGAAGACCAGAACCTGCGGCGCCTGCCTGCTTTTCATCCTGCACCGACTGTTCTCTCATGATAGCTGTTTCAAGTCATTTCATCATTTCAGTCTTCAGCTGCCACTTCATTTTCACTGCTCATATTTTTCAAATCTGCAGCAGAATTGGGCTATTGCATATTCCATAGATGACAACTCTTCAATCGTAGCTTCTCTCGTCCTGTTTCTTTTTTTCCATCGCTAGATCCTCACCTCTTGTTTTCTCTCTTTGTGTCTCATTATCTTTTGCACTCATGCTGTATTGCTTACTTTCTCGCCTGGCACCTCACATTCCGACACTGTGCTACAAAGGTGATTTTGTTCCACATAGACCCTTAACTACAGGCCTGCCCCTACGTCATGACTTACAGTTTTAGCCAGTTCTAGCAATTTAGCTAAGAGCACCATACATGACAGGCTTAACAGAGCTACACTTCCATTGCTAAATGCAAAGCTGCAAGATACCAGATGGAAAGAGGTGTTGAGTAAAAAGCCAGACCCGAATGAAGGTGTAACACATCACACTGGGCCTCTTGGCAACCATAAAAATACCCGCACATACAGAACTCTGCAATGCGAGGACGTTTGATTCCTGCCCGAGATTGTATTTCATCATGGAGCAGCATAACATTCAGCATAGCAACCCAGCGGTGCACAGTGCATGCCCACATATACATCCACAATATACTGTAACAGAGCCTAACACAATTCAATATACTGTAACACAGCGGCCCTGCATGGCCAAAGCTGTGCGGCATAACTGCGTACACACACACAAACCTACTCATGGTGTAGCCTCACGCCATGGAATGGCAGGAGGAATGGCAGCATAACACAACAGCAAAAGGCATAGTTATAAGAGCGCAGCTTAACACGACAGCCGACTGCTCCTTATGTTCACACTTACCCACATCTATAACATAGCGAACCAACATCACCTAGCATAGAGCAACATGGCAGCACATACAGCAGCATTAGAAAACAATTCACTATAGCGGTACTAGTGAACAATGCAGCATAGCATAAACGCATAGGTTTAGTCATTTTTATGGTCATGAAAAGAAACTACCAAATATGTAACATAAGCATCTGAATCATATTTTCGGCGTTACTGCGCAAGACGAGATTGGGCTCCTATGTTAATAGAAATAGAAGAAAGAGGGAGGAGCTAATAACGGCTGAACTAAGAACCAAAATAAGCCCGGCTGAAACCAGCTTCACTCTGCAGTAGGTTAGATAGATAGAATAAGGTCACCTTTGGGTCATAGTAACCCATCATGTTCCGAAAGGAGAAGACATCGAAAATGTCAGACTGGCAAAATGGCCACACCGGCCCTGGACATAACCCACTCAGATGGTTTGTGCAGTTGCAATATGGACCATAAAGACATTCCATTACTTAAGCTACAAGTATGTCTACTTGTTCCCGAAAATGTATCTGCAGGCAGCTAAGCTTGTGTTCATGATGCATTTTATTGTAACTGAATACGTTTATGGCTTTTTGCAAAATTGTGTTTAAATTTCTGTATTTACAAATGTGTTGTACGTTTAGATTGACTTCACATCTAATAGCGGAAAACTTAAAAGCAAACTTAAGTCTCCACTGTCCAAAATTAGAACACTTCTGTCCAGAAAATAAATTCAGTAAAGGGGACATTGCAACCTTAAGCCATAGTTTTTGGGAACATAGCAGCGCAATGCGTGTAACTACAATATTTAAGTACGCCTGATGGTGTAGGTGAGTAAACACGAGAAACAGTTTAAGAGAATAATTTCCCCCCGCAATTGATTGCATTTCCTTCAATGGAGAGGGGTATAATGCGTACTTTAAAATTCTGGCTTATCCTTTATTGTTGGCCCTTATCTGCCACCTGGTGGCCAACAGACCATAGTGCGCCCTCACGTTGAAGAACGGGGGATAAAACATGCCATTCATTCTAGGACACTGCTCAATGATTAAAAAAACATACACCACCTACCAAAATGGATCCATTCTAGGTCACTAGATAAGAAAACTCTTAAGCATAGATTGTATTTCTCGTTCAGGCATCAATTTTCGCAAAATGTTTATAGCTCGTGTCGCCAAGGTGGACAACATGTCAGCGTCGCTAGCACCCTGACACCAAAACGCATTTTGAACAACTTTTTGAGTGATGAGTCAAACATTATCGAGCAACTCTGAAGTTTGAGCGACAAGGATTCCTTTAACTGTGCCAGGGCCTCGTTTAGAAGTGGATGGCAATGTACCACGCCGAAAGTGCTAAAACCCCCGAATGGACGATCACAATTGCACAGTTTGCATTTCTGGGGTACAGGTGCACTAGCGAGAGGGAGATTGAGCCTGCAATCCCGTCACTCAGCTCTGCAGCTGTAAGGATCACCTGAGTTCATTGCAGGGACGACATGGATGAACACGAGGCTAGACTCCAACTTCCCTCACCCACCTCCTTCACCCAACAAAGTCAAAAAGGTAAGGTGGGGAAGGAGGGAAACAAAACAAGGGAAGGAAGAATGGGTAGACATTCACTGGATCTTCGGAGAGTCTTCTAGAACCCTATAAAAGAAAGCACAAGGTGAGTACTATGTATGAGTAAAGCAGCTGACTATAATACCACTCCCTTGTTCCTAAGGGATACCTTGAATGGAAGATGCCAATTATGTGCGAGCAAACAACTCCCAGGGACGATGGAACACCCCCACTGTCTAGAAGGACCGACAAGAGTTAATAGGTAATAGGACTGCAGAAGTTAGCATGTGAAATAAGAAAAGAACGATAAGGTACAGACCTAGGTTAGAATCACTGTAGGAGTGGTAAAACTAAAAGTGTTCCCGTTACTCCTGTACGCAGGGAAGAAACAAAAAACTAATTTCCCTAAGCAGGAGGAGGCACGGGACAAAAAAGGTAAAAAAGCAGGGGTCAAAACTATGCACATTGTACTAGCGAAGAAATGGAATCTTTTGCAATACTAATTATACCTTTGTTCTTTACAGCAACCAGAAAGCAAGAGAATCTCCAGAAATGCGCAACAAGAACACGGGACCATCAGATAAGTACCGTTCCTCTATAAAACATAGTGCTGGAATTATCCAAAAAACAAAGATACTGTGATCCTTTTAAAAAAAACCTTGCCTAATTCTTGTATTGCAGTACCAGGATGCAAAGGGTTAAGCCTAACAGGAGCTACTTTGCAACAATGTGACCCGTCGGTGGGGGCAGCAAAACAACCATCCCCGGAAGAACAGCCAAGGACCCAGGAAGCAGAAGAGCACAACAGGAAGCTAACAGCACAACAAGCGACCCAAGACGAAACCAGAGGTCAAGCAAGGAGTCAGTTAAGCCGGGAATCTTAGAATGCGGTGGGAGGTCTGGTGGGATCCAAACTGGAACGCGAAGTGCGTTACCAGCGCGGATCTTGTCCTTAAATATTCCTCAAGTGCTGCCCCCGGACACTGACAGGGAATGGCGGGCGAGGCTCTCGGCTCTGTGTTCAAGCGCGGATGTCGTCAGGGGTGGCGCCTACCACAGAGCCCAAGAGCAGGAGAGCACTGCATATGCCAAAGCTAAGGCTGGCTGTGCCCTGACATTAACAGTGTGAAATTATAGTGCACAGTGCTCAATTTGAGCAGGTGGTTTCTGTTGTTTGGCACCATCCCTTATGTCAGTCTGTCACTTGATGGCGCTGTTTGTCTAATTTAGAGATGAGCATAATAACAGTTGTTTATTAATTCAATATAGATAAAAAATTACTAATACTTGCTGCCAGAGCAGCAGGCCAGGAGAGTGGCAGTCCATTCAGCAGCACAGCTGTCCTTTTTTTCTAGCAGACTATCCACAGGAGCAGAAGTGTACTGAAGAGTTGGTGTCTGAGGTCCAGTATTTTATACCCAGTTGTGTCTTTAAAGTGGGGAGAATCTTCTAGAGGCAGGCTTTTGAGGTGCCCTGCCATCCTGGCCCTGGTTCCAGACTAACTTTAAGTGATATGCTGCCCTTTGTGAGGAGGGAGGGCACAGCCTATTCAAGTGTAAGTGGGGCTGGGCCCAGCTAAGCCCTCCCATCCTCCCAGTGATGGCCCATCCAGGCACACCTAGGCTCCCTATTGTGTGTGGCTGCCTAGGAGGAATACACAAAGCCCATCTTCCAACTACACCCAGTCATTTGACCAGAGACAGGCCGCAGGCACCAAATATGTAAGTAAGGAAAATACCAACTTTTTAAAAGTGCAAAAAGAACAATTGATGGCTGGGTCCAAAACAGGGGTGGCACAGTGAGCAAAAGAAAGATGGATTTACCAGAGATCTCTTGACTGGGGGGTGAATGTTTGATTCATTCAGCATTCCGTCCATCATTTGTTTCTGCAGCACTTTTCGCCTCAAGTAGGATGAGTATGTCCAGACATGAGTCCCTTGTTCGCAGTGCCACTGGATTCAAGCTAGCCTGGCTGATCAGGGATGTTACCCCGAAACCAGTCCTAGGATGCTTGTTTCCGGTCCAGGGAGGACCCGGCTCTGCAGTTCAGACTGGACTGTTCCCATGAGGAGCAGGGTCATGACTGATTTGCATATGGCTGGGTCCAAACTGGGGTGGCGTAGTGAGCAAAAGAACAATGGATTTAACCGGGATCTCTTGACTGGGGGGTGAATGTTTGATTCATTCAGCATTCCATCAATCATTTGTTGCTTCAGCACTTTTCACCTTAAGTGGAATGGATATGCCCAGATGTGGGCTCCTTGCTCTTTGTGCCACTGGATTCAAGCTACCCTGGCTGATGAGGGGTGTTACCCCAAAACTGGTCCCAGGATGCTTACTTCTAGCCCAGGGAGGACCCAGTTTGGCAGTTCAGGCTAGACTGTTCCCATGAGGAGCAGGGTCAAGACCGATTTGCATATGGCTGGGTCCAAACTGGGGTGGCGTAGTGAGCAAAAGAACGGTGTATTTAACCCAGATCTCTTGACCAAAGATGAATGTTTTATTCATTCTACA
Source organism: Triturus cristatus (assembly GCF_964204655.1). Taxonomy (NCBI): domain Eukaryota; kingdom Metazoa; phylum Chordata; class Amphibia; order Caudata; family Salamandridae; genus Triturus; species Triturus cristatus. The sequence goes on from NC_140595.1 coordinate 547,180,543, forward strand.
TGCTGTCCATTATTTGTTGCGGCAGCACTTTTCGCCCTAAGTGGGATGGGTATACACAGATGTGGGTCCCTTTCTCGCTGTGCCACTGGATTCATGCTAGCATGGCTGATGTAAATCCAGTATTTGTAAAGTGTGAACAGCTACCCGAAGGGATCATTCAACATGCTGTCCATTATTTGTTGCAGCAGCACTTTTCGCCCTAAGTGGGATGGGTATACACAGATGTGGGTCCCTTTCTCGCTGTGCCACTGGATTCATGCTAGCCTGGCTGATGTAAATCCAGTATTTGTAAAGCGTGAACAGCTATCCGAAGGGATCCCGACAATGGGGGCCGTCGGGAAGATTAAGCAAGCTTTTGCCCAGAGTCACATGGTGTTGGGCTGACCTGCCTCCGGTGCCGGAGATCGAACCGTGAGCCCCAGATTCCAGTGTCAGTCGCCCTGGCCACGGCGCCACACCTCTTCCCTGAGGGGTGTTACCCCAAAACAGGTTGCAGGATGCTTGTTTGCAGTCCGGGGAGAACCTGGCTTAGCAGTTCAGGCTGGACTGTTCCCATGAGGAGCAGGGTCAAGCCTGATTTGCATATGGATGGGTGCAAACTGTGATGGCATAGTGAGGAAAAGAATGATGGATTTAACCCATATCTCTTGACTGGGGGTGAATGTTTCATTCATTCAGCATTCCGTAAACCATTTGTTGCTGTTGCAACTTTCTAAAAGTAGCGTTTTCAAAATTGTTATTTAAAATACAACTTTACCATAAGTTAGGATTTTTCATTACAATTCCAAAGACACCAAACATGGACCACCATTTGTAAATTAGACTCATTAAATATAATAGGGTAACTTCATGCTATCCTATGGGAGAGGTAAGCCTTACAGGAGTAAAAAAGAAACTTAAGGGTTTTTCACTATCAAGACATGTAAACTTTAAAAGCACTTGTCCTACTTTTTAAATACATTGCACGCTGCCCTCTGGGCTATCCAGGGCCTGCCCTAGGGGTGACTTATATGTATTGAAAAGGACGTTTTGGGCCTTGATGCAAATCGATTGGGGGATTGAAGAATAAATGGAGGGAAAAGGCAATAGTGAAGAAATATGTAATAAAATATATAAGGCCTTTTCAAAGTAGCTTTTTCTGAATTGCATGTAACACTTAAAGCTTTAGAAATTATAGGGACATTTCCTAGAGAATGCATGATTTTTTCACCAGTTTATTCAGGCTGGTTAACCTTTAACACCCCTGATATAGGGGCTTCACCTCCCCTCAAGCTTGTTTACTACACCATGAAAGTATTGGAATATTTCTGAAGTGCACTTTCAGAACCAATGGCTTTTTTGCAAATTCATGTAAACATTGTCTCTAAAATACACTATTTGCCACAATTCTTACAACATTGTCTTGGCGCAGATCCCCCTCCTCCCCTTGAACTGGGTATAGTGTGGGAGGAGTTTCTATGCAAAACAGCACTAATGGTTTACCATGCAGCACAATTCCACCAAACTATACAAATGGCACTGGTGATCCTGCTGGTACATTTGTAACCCCCATACAGAATTTGTCACTGCATTCACAAACTGGAAGAATTTTCATTACCACCCAAACCAGGCCCTTACTGTCCACCTATGTTTTGTCAATGCAGGTTTAAGGAACATATGACAAAACGCAATGGCAAAGACAATTGGTTTGGTTTAATAACCTAACATATACAGCATTAGCACGATAGTGCGAGTCACATGGGAGTTCAATGCAAATATTAAAGTGGAGGCAAAAGGATATATCCGAACGGCCAATAGCATTAGGTGAGAGAATAATACTTTACTGGGCTGATTGACAAAGTCTCAAGCCAATGGCTGATAAAGTCTGTTTGAAAGATGACCCAAAGTACTCGATAAGATGTTGTAAGCAATAGATCTCTTTGAGAGCTGTACTATGAACAACCACACCTAAAAAGGAAGGTGATGGTAATTTTCCCACTTACCCGTACTTAAGAAAATACTGCTGAGGTGTGAGCCTCCAATTGGTATATTTCAATAGCATCAATAAGGGAACAAGAAGAAATGTTTGGTCCTTCAAATCTTCTCCCTTAATTACTGAAAACCTCAAAATGACTGTAAGGTTCCAGCAGGTGTGCATCTACATTGAAGCGACATCAATTACTGTATTTAGGCCACTAGGTGTATCCTTTTTAGGCTGCAATGACATCCACCCACTGAGGCGGCATGCGCCGTCATTGGGTCATGCTTCACATTGGGTGGGTAGTGCAATACCCAGCGGGCTCCTTGGAGCTGGCGCTTTGGTGGAGATATTTATCTGCGCTCCTTCTTTTTTAATACAGATAAGATGGTTGATTGGGGGGGTTGATGGTGAGGTGATAAAATTGTCTAGAGATAGTCCAACGGGAGAGCTCTTTATTCTTGGGCATTATCTGTGACAAGATAAAAAAAAAAGGAGGTGGACCCGTAGAACTTAGTTATTCCTAGGTCCAATCAATGGTTGACATGTTTAGCGCCCTCCTGCCTGGGAGGGGTCAATGTTGACACCAGCTCTCTCCCCAAGTCTGAGTTTAGTGGGGGATGTTCAACTCAAAGCTCACTTTCATTCTTAAAGTCAATGCAGTTGCCGCGTGGATCAATTTCCATCCATCAAGGTTTCACTAAATCTGATCACTATGACAAATGAACCATTGTGTTTTTTTCTTTGTTAGTCAGGTTTACGCATGGCACATTTTTGAAATTCAGATTTGTCTTTATGCTGGGGTTAAGTGGTTGGGAAGAGACGCATTTTCACTATTATATGGAATTCCAAGTGATTGTCAATCTCCTGTGTACCTGTAGAAATATAATTCAAGAGCATAACCAATCACATCAGCATTGCATAGTGATAGGTGCTATATGTGTGTAGAAGGAAGAGTGGACCATTTATGTGAATTGCTCTCTGTCTGATGTACTTAGCTCTAAAAATGATGCATTAAGCCGCAGCCAGCAGTGCAAGGATATGAGATGCTCTGAACTGCAAGTTTGAAGGGCTAGATTCAAGAGCTGTCAGGTAGCTGCATTCTGAATTCTCTGTAGCTTTCAAATGATTAAGTCAGAGGCTGCAAGGTATATATTGTTGGTATAGACGAAGGGGTAGATCTAAGAGGAGGCAGGTTGAACTTTGAGGAAATCCAAGGGAATGGAAGCCAGTGTTGTAGGAAGGGGTGCGGTGGGTGTGGGCCGCCCCGGGTGTCATCACTGAGGGGGTTGACAAAATGGCAAAAATATGTGTTTTAAACACATATTTTTGCCATTTTGTCAAGGTGGGTGTGACAAGAAATTTTCTGCACCGGGAACCACCTGACCTTGCTACGCCACTGATGGAAGCATGGGTCCACATGCTTATGTTGACCGGTGCACTGTGTGATTGCGAGTATGTTCTTTACAAAAGCTGCAGAAATTAGCTTTTTTGGTTCTTGTTTAAAATAGTATTAAATGCAAATGTTTGCATTTTGAATACGCATTAACAAACAGTCTTTGTTCTTCAGTTCTGAGTAGTTTAATTTCTTACCTTGCAATAGAAGAAAGCGGCCCAGGTCTACTATTTATTCAGTGTTGAATGAAGAAAAAAAAAACTCGTGCCAAATCAACACTCTACTTGAGGTCGTTTGAATAGTTAAATTGACATTAAGTACACGAATGGATACCAACTTTGCAGGCAATTATTTTTTCAATGTTATGTTTTCTTATGAAAACTTGCGGAGCGCACTGCTACCCAGAAGACTGTGTCCAGGCACTAGACAACAGAGAGCAGAAAAGTTAGGAGGCAGTGAATAATCAAGTCTTTAAAGTATTTTTAAGCTGTTGAACATTAGATTTACGGCTTGAAGGGAGGTGGTTTGTTCCATTTTCCTGGAGCGAGAAAGGAGAAGGCTCCTCCTGCCCCAAAGGATGCAAAGTGTGACCAAAAGACCCTTCGAAGGGGATCGGAGAAGCCTAGTTGAAAGATGGGATTTCAATTTTATCTGAGAAGCATTTAGGGTCATTGACCTGGATGGATATGTATTTTAAGAACACAACGAGGCAGAAAGTTGTAGTCAGTTGTCTTTCCACACACAGACCAAGATTTCCTGATCCTCCAACTCTACCTGACCTTAAGCTCAAAGTTTGCTCAACAATGCACGCTGACAAGGAAAACAACTCAATCCAGACCACGGATATGTTAAAGACACATTAGGAATCAGCAATCACGTTTGTTGCGCTTTTGTAAACCAATCAGCAAACAGCCTCCAGGAAAGCAAGCTCTCTGGCTCTGGCCATTAAGTGTCTTTGCGGGTTTCATGATTGAATTTTCAGTGATTTTATTCTGCTGCAAAATAAATACACATGCATTACCACTAATGCATGACAAAGCAGGCCATTAACGCTTAACTGCAGCATATAACTGAATGTAAGAATTTTACTCAGCTTCAAATGTATTAGGGAGTAGCCTTGGGGAAAATGGTTGGCTGATTGGCCAGCGAGGAAGCAGCTCGGAGTCTGCTGCAGTGCAGAACAGCTCTACCTATGAAGAGGCCCATTCACTTAGCTGTCTTCCTTTAGTCACTTCTTACAACTGCAAGCATTTACAATGTGGCTTGGAAACCTATCGCTGGGGTCTAAGCAATGTAAATATAAAAGAATTGAATTTTGGCTTTCACAAAAATGATAACGAATGTATCTATGTCAAAATGAGTCCTGCTGCTGGCCTAGCAAACAAATAAGAGGACGCTGCAATTGTTACTGAATGGGACAGAGGCCACAAATGTGCCTCAAAGCTTTACATACACCACTCTAAGCACCATAACAAGAAACAGTTTTGACTTTATAATGGACACAACTAAGACATCAAATGTGGTCTTAGATCAAAATAAGATTGACTCCTCTCTTTTAGCAATCTCGTTTAAATTCAAGGTTGTAGCGAACTCCTGGATGGTTCTATAAGTTGAATAGTTGCAAAATAAAAGCCATATTTCCACTGTCAGTTTATTCTTGCATTAGCAGTGATGAAAAATATTATAGATATTTGTTTGATTTACTTAAGTTCAGGAATGGCACATATATTGGCTTTCCCATAAGACCCCGCCCCCAGCTCGGGATGTTCTGGACGTTTTTGTGGTGGAGAAGCATTGAGGGTTTACAATAGGCCTCACTCCACAGAGGAGCTTCAGTTTGGACTCCTTTCTGTTTTATTAACTCCCTTGGGCCGAGTCCGGCCCTCGAGTGCATGCCTCTCCCCTTGCGTCATCTCGTTGTGCCAGGTGGCGCACTAAATACCTCGCCAACTTTTAACTAACTGAACATATTTTTTTTACTGAAACTGTTTTTCTTCAGTTTAACACAAACAGTCTTTAAATCTCTAGGAATGTTGTGGTTTGTGCCACAGATTACAACAGGGGCGCACCTAGACCCAAATTTCGGGGGTGGCTGGGAGGGCTAACACTCCCAGCCAGTGCTGGCCCTAGTACTGGTTGCACACGGTGCAACAGTCTTTTCTGGTGCCCCCTTTCCCCATTTCCTCCTTCTCTATGAATTCCCTCACTACCACTCACCAACAATGCCCCTCATCTCTCTATAGCACGTTTCTGACAAACATTTTGTTGTATCTTAAGAGAGGTAGCCAGGTAGAGTTTTGTAGGTTTCTTTATTAGTTGCAAGTTGCTATGTACATCAGTCTTAAAGCCAGGGAATCCATTGCGCCAGCCCTAACTCCAGTCCCACCAGGAGCAGCCTGCCTGCTGCTCAGCCCATCTACAACTGTCACCAGTCATGCACACAGGCACCCAGGCATTGCATTCATCACAGTCACACCAACATTCCGAAATCATCTCTCACTCTGGCTGAGCAGCCAGGAGACTGCTAGGCTGGGTAACAGGCATAAACACTAAGAGGATATAACATTATCCCGTTTATTTTAAATGAAAAATGAAAGAGTGGAAAAACATGGGAATAACTATAAACAGGACAAGAAAATATACAGACGAAAAAAAGTTAAAACTCAGGGAAGCAAAACTAAATACAACTTCAAAAGAGTCAGAATAGAGCGTAACCTGAAAGAAAAGGGAAATATTGACAAGCAAGAATAAATCAATGACAAGCAATATACCCATCCTTCCCAATAAACAATTGATAGCAAATGTAGTGAAGGGTGGACCACACCCCAGGACAAACACCCAAGACCAAAAGGAAAAAAGGTAAGGGACAAAACCTAAATGACCAACCCAGAGTAGGGAGAGGCAAAGCACACGTGTAGCACAAGGTGAACTACACAGAGTGTGCACACAGTGAGTTGCGAGGCGACTTATACACAAAACAACAACGACATAAAGCGCAGGGCGACTTACACTGTACAACACGTGAGGCGCAGGGCGACTTACACACACAACACTAACCAGTGATGCGCGGGGCGAATTACACACAAGACATCAAAATGTGAGGCGGAGGGCGACTTACACACAAGACAAAAAAACATGAGGCTGCAGCAGCCCGGTCTGAGACACACAACGGGGGGGGCTGAAGCCCTTTCAGCCCAATGGGCGTTGCGCGCCTGGATTACACCTCACCACCTCAGGCCAGACATAATGCTACATGAGAGAGTCCGTTATCCTGTCAGTTTCCTACAGGTTGGACCCTCAGAGAGCACTTCCAGCCTCAGGTCAGGGCCGAGGGGAGGGGGGAGCAGTAGGGGTTGGTGCATGTCTTCTCATTTGGCTGGTTCTTCCTATTTGTACTCTTCATTGTTTACTTCTGTTCCTTTTTGTGATTGTGCAGACTCTTGCATGGGGACCCTTATGAAGAAGTTCCTAGTCAACATCTTCCTTGCAGTACTTGCACTCCTTGCATGCAAACCACTTACCATGGAGTGTCCTGAATTTGCTTCCTCTTGACATATCCCCCAGGAGCACCAAATAGCAGTTAGCTCATCCAGGACCTACAAACGTGACTGGCGTGGGCTTTGGTCCTGATCCTCTGGTGTTGTGCCTTTTGAATATTCAGTGCAGAAGGAGTCCTTTGGGGGCATGCTGGCATGACATCACTGCCAGGTGTACTGGACATGAGGTTAGCAGTGGCACGATTGGTGGTGCATTGAAGTGTCATCCTGTAAGCTCATAGGAAGTGATGTATTGCCGACTCGATATCAGTGCTCCAACCCTTATCCATAGGATGTTGTTCAGATTGCGCATCCCCTTCACTGTCTCCCTGAGGTCGCAGAGGTGATCATTTATTGCAGAATTTCCAGTTCTGACAATTATTATTTGAGCTCTGCTCCTTGTCTTTTTTTCAGGGATCCACAAATTCAATATGCAGCAAAGATTTTCTCCAATTTCTGCCGAACGTGGCCGACACCTGTCATGTTTACAATCTCCATTACGTTGTATTTCATTTATGTTTCGATTAGTACCAACAGTTCCTTCCCATCCAGAGTGCTCAGAAGTCCACACTGAGCTTGAGCCAGGGATGGGTGTTGGCTTATGGTGACTGTAGAATCAGGCTGACAGTGGACAGTCTCTAGTGGCTGCTGGGATACCACAATGTTTCCCTCAAGTGGAGTTTGGTCTTAACCACCCCTCATTGGCCTTGATGTGCCAAGTAGCCCACTCGATCCCACGTGATTGCTTGCATGATGATCTTGGCCCTTGCAACAGTATCCCATTTTGTGTTAAACTGCTTTTCATATCGCATCCCCCATATCGCTGCCAGTGTCTGCTGTCTTTCTGAATCTCTGTGTTTGGCTTGAGTTAGGAATGTTTCCCATTCCTTTAACTGAGATGCTTCTAATGGTTCACGTGGACTTTGCAGTAGTCTATACCATTTTTTGCAGGGATATCACTTTTGGGACCGCTGACCATACCATTAATTGGATGTTTTATTTCACATTGGTTTTGGGAGTGGGCCAACGATTTTCTAGGTGACATGAGGGGACGTTAGCGGAGTCATTGCATCTGGGGGTGAGACAACACAGTAAACTAGTATTTTTGCAGCTGTAGTATCCACTTGCCTACGTATAATATTCATAAACATTGAGAAAAACACTAATATTTTGTGGGGCACCAACTGAGAGAGTCTGTTTTTCTGTAGGTACCATTCCTGTGGTAATGAACATTCCTTAATGTTCTCATTTTTGCTGATTCCTTAGTGATGTGAGACATTCTGCGCATCCCTTTTGTCCTGGTGACAGCATAGGCCACATTCTTCGCAACAATATTAGCGAAGGGGTTGTTTGTTGCTGTCAAATGGTGACCAGTTTAGATTGGTCTCATCCAGTGAGCTGCGCACAGAAACCCCTTATTATTCCTTTGAAGTCGTTGATGATCCAAACTGCTGACAACAATCTGGATACAATGTGTTTGCTCAAAGAAGTGAAAGGAATGACTAACATTGGGGCATGCTTTGGAAAATGCAAGAGGGCTATCACAAGATCTATACTTCTGGGTGCTACACATACACCAGGGATCCCCGAGGCCGTGGTACGCATGTTAGACCTGGCATCTTTTGGCGTGTTTACCCTGTCTTTTTGCTTTCTAACCTCTCGGTTTTTACTCTGTTTTTGCTGGTTTAATTTCTCTGCGCTCTTTCTCACTGCTGTTTAGTGTTAAAGTGCAAGTGCTCCTGTTGTAAATTGTATATTTTTTTTTGCACGTATGAGAGCGCCTTACATAGCACCAGTTACGTTACATGAGGACGCACATTCATTTTTTTGTTAGGCACGGGGAGATTAAGTGAATTGCCCAATCAAAGGTTGTTTAGCGTTGTTACCGAGACACAAACCCAGTTCCCCCAGGTCCGAGGTCGAGCGCCCTAACCGTTAGGCCAACTCCTCTCCCCTATTATGGATTGGTGATTCCACGGTTGGCATATTTGGTTTACTAGTAAGTCCCGAGTAAAGTGCTCTGAGGGTGCCAGGGCCAGTAAATCAAATGCTGGTAGTGGGCCTGCAGCCCTGGAGTGTGCCAACCACACAAGTGGCCCTGAAAAGGGTTCTCAGACCTGCGACTGCAGTCTGCATGCAGTTTGTAACTGCCATGTCACCATGGCAAATGCACCCACTTGCCAGGCCCTAATCTTCCCTTATCTTACATGTAAGTCATCCCTCTGGTAGGCCCAAGGTACCCCTGTGGGCAGAGTGCTGTGTATGTTAAAGGTAGGGCATGTACTGGTGTGTGTGACATGTCTTGGTAGTGAACTACAGTACATTTCGTTTTTCAATATCGAAAGGCTATCTGTCCCATAGAATAGAATGGGAGTTTACTTATAATATCTTATAAGCATTACTTCCCATTGGGACAAGATAAAGAAATGGAGTTTAGCATGCCTGGACCCAGAATGTAAAAATGCATCTTTTGTAAAGATGATTGATATGTTCCGTGTTTGAAAATACCACTTTTAGAAAGTAGTTATTTTCTTGCTTAGCCATCCTGTGTGCCTCTGCTGGTTCGTGGATTGACTGTCTGGCTTTGGATTGACAGGGGCTGGGGTTGTGCATTCACAGTAGACAGCCACTGGTGGGGTTGAGGTGTGACCTGCCTTTCCTGGCTGAGTCAGGGCTGGGCTGAATAGACCTGGGCTGCATTTAGAGTAGTGGGAGGAGATTTCCTCGCAACTGACTGGGCCTGGCATGCCTTACACAATTCTGTCTCCACCTCCTGCTGGGAAGCTGGGCCTGGGAGGACAGAACTGGTTTGGACTGAGTACAGAGCCTCTATGCCTGAGACAGCAATGTGAAATTGAGTATAAATATTGGGGTCCAAATCCCTGACCTTTAGAACTTGCTGAAAGCAAGGAACCTGCCAAGAAAAAAAGCAGGAAGATCTGCTAGGAGGAGTACTGCCCCTTTGTCGTGTTTTTGCTTTGCTGGGTTGGCCTGCAGTTGCTTCTTCTGCCTTCGGCAGTGAAAGGACTGGACTGAACTTTCTTTACTAGTGCTGAGTATCTCCAAGGGCTTGAAACTGAGCTTGCCTCCTGTTCTGAAGTCTCAGGGACCGCAGAGACTTCACAGACCACTGGGTACCCCTTCTGGAACCACAGTTTCAGTTGCCACTGAGGGGGGAAAGTAGCCGACTCCGTCACCGAGTACGTCGCCGGCTCTGTGTCTTGAAGGCACTGTAGAGGGTACTGTTTGCATCTCACACCGCAACCCTGGTCTCGACGAAGACCTACGCCACTGCCACTGAGCCACTGCTTGCACAGTGACCTGCGGGTACCGCACTCTGCACCGCCTCGCTTCACTTTGCAGCCCTGGCCTCACCAATGCCATCGATGCACGCTGACAGCGACTTCCGTGACCGCATCGTGGCCTGGGGGCACTGCTCGCAAGTCTCCCTTGCACCGCCCCGTACCGCAGTCCGGACCAACCAACGCCAGCTTCCCACAACCGGCTCTGTCACCTGCACTGTGATCTGTCAGCACCGCGACGAGCACCGCCTTCACTCCGCACCACAGCCCTGGTCTCACCAATGCCGCTGAACGACCGTCACCAAGCTGCTGCCTGCACCGCAACTTGATGGCACCACACACTGCTCAGCTTCACACTACGATGGTTGCCATGACTGGCCAGCACCAACGTGATCGGCCGCTACACAAAAGGGACTGTTTACGAGTCTGCCGTCAACCTCGACCGATGCGGTCAGACGGAACTGTTGGATTCTGTTGTTTTCAGTGCCAAGGTAGCACCAGACAGAGCTACCGACTTCAAAGAACTGTATTTTTTAAAGTATTCTTGCAAAGTGCATATTTTTAAGTACTTATGTTGGATTTGTATCGTTTTGTTCTTGTGTTAACTAAATAAAAATATTGGTTAGTGTTCTAACCTGGTGTGGTGTCCTTTTGTAGTGTTTTCACTGTATTACTGTTGGTTATGTGCAAATGCTTTAAGCACTGCCTCTGAGATAAGCCTGACTGCTCGTGCCAAGCTACCAAGGGGGTGAGCAGGGGTTATTTCAGTAGTGTATCCCCCTTATCCTGACTAGAAGGAAGTGTCCCCACTTGGACAAAGGTGCAAACCATTGCCAACTAGAGTCCTCCATTTCTAACACAGCATGTCCCACAAAACATACTACACACACTTCACAATCTGAGGAAAGAAAGCTGTCCTAGTCAGAAAATCATACAAACATTTACCAGACATGCCCAGTAGGCAGCCTCCTCAACTTGGTCTGCAGCTAGCAAGGCTTGTACCCCACGACTATAAAGCCGTTGTCAGCAAACATTAGCCAAGCCATGGTATGGAACTAGAGACAGTAGTTAGCCATGTTACACAGAGGTGCACTTTGGATGGGCCACGTCTCCAGCAGAGTTGAGAAGTCTTGTCTTACCATATCATTGCTGTCTTGTCTTAGCTTATCTAGAATTAGTCTATATAGCACACGTATTGTCCTAGTAGAATCTATTAGTGCTGTACAGGAGATAAACAGAAAACACCCTATTACATCAAAACTGTAGTGCCATAAGACTATTAATACATGTCTTTCATTATTTCCAGGAGACCAATAAGTTATTTGTAAAGCACAACTTCCCAGGAGGGATATTCCTTGCTTTTGTCACAGTAACCAAAAAAGGTTCTGCTTTCGGAACTCACCTTCTTAACTCTGGGTGTAACTATCTACTACGCTTAGCTAGACAACAGGGTACAAGCTATAAATTATGTTTTAGATTACTCCTTAAAAAGTACAGCCATGAGGAAAAGACCACTTTGCCTGTCAGGCAAAATGTCTTGAGTAATATTTGTTTTTCATCAGGAGTCAGTGGACCTGTCCCAGTCCTGTGAAAATATAATCATTCTTCCTGAGATCCAACAGGGTTCAAGCTGCTACATTTTACAATCACTGTAGCTACTGTACTAAATATTAAAGGCTTTCACTGTTTACACTGTACATATAATAAAGTCTTGATAAGACATAAAGTTAATGTTGCTTGGATCTTGTGGATGTAATTTCAAAACAGCAGGATTTCTGTTTAGATCTGTGTTGACTGCTTTTTGAATCTGGGATTCGTGGTATATCCAATTGTCCAATTTAAACCCCAGATCTTTCTCTGAGATGAATGGGGACGGCCAGGGCCTTTGTTCTGCAAGCCAGATCTCCTTAGGCCAACACGATTCAGGAGCATCCACTATTATGACGCCTATTTTAGTTGACTTCAATTTAAGACAATCAGTGTATATCAATGGCTAGTAAACAATTTTCCATATTCATCTGTCTGGTTTGTGTGAGCAACGAGCTGCTTGACATCCACATATATTTAAAAATATAACTCACAAATTAAGCTGTCCAATCAGTGGCAAATGAGATATATTAAACAAGAGTGTTGATAAGAGACTCGTAAGGGACACTCAAGTGAGAAGAGAAGGATTTAACTGAAAAGGGTACATAGATACTGTTATGAACTAGGGGCCATGCTTACCTGCATATGATGTGCAGGCACAGAGACATGTGCCTCTGAACTTCAATGGTACGCATGTCTTGCACTGCAGAGGTCAGATGTATATGCAGAGTGTAGGGGCCACTTGATGTGAGGCTTCGCATCTGCAATGTCTACATTATAGGAAACTAGACAAACTAAATTTCCCAGAGAACTGTGGAGTCCTCATGAGATGTGCAACAGTGTCAGCCATCTTGGATCCAAGGAATATTATTCTTTACAGATTCAGCACTTCTTTGCTAAGCAATTCTGATATTTAGGTGCTGCAGCCTGAATCATGTTGTCAGGAGAATGAAATAAATTGAATTTTTATCAAGAGTGTTCAAGAACTTTGTTCTCAGTGACAAATAAGTTAGACCTTGATATGTACTTTAGTATTGGAGCCATCCTTTCAAAGACTACAAAACCTGTAGACTAGAGTCATTCTTTTTATGATTACAAACGCTATTGCCTTCATTAACGGGAGGACTCAGTAAATCCTATCTATTGTACAGTGGCGACTTATCCGCTAAGGCGGAGGAGCATCGCTCCACTGCCAGGAAGCAGCGAAAGAAAGGAATAAAAAAAAATAATAATAACGTAATGTTATTATCATTTTATTTTGCCCTCCTTCTGCAGCAGCGTGCATGAGGGGGCGGGGCTGCAGAGCAGGGGAGGAGTGGTAGAACACTCCTGTGTGCAATAACTGTTTGGTCGACCCTTTCGGGCCACCCAAAACAGTCATATGCACTTCCCTGTTCTCCAGGCAGGCTGCATTACAGCCTGCATGGAGAACATGGCCACCCTTCCAGCCCTTGGCTGAGTGCCGTGTCACGGCGCTCATACCAATCACAATGTTGCATTGCAGCATTGTGATTGGCTGCGGGGAGCATGGGAGCCCTGGTGCTTCCTGCTTACTGTTTCTCACCGGAAGCCAGGAAGGGGAAGAGGACGGGACGGGACACACTGACCAGCAGAGGGGCACGAGCGTACACACAGAGCTTGGTGTTTTAAACATTACCGGCAACTATTGCTTGGATAGTCATCTTTTGTAACCGAGGGCCTAAAAGCCCCTTGCTATGTTTTGGTACGTGTGTTAATGTGTGGCAACAGCGGGCGACCCATAGCTCTTTAGTTCACACTGTGGTGAGGTGCAATTAATACACTGGTTTCTGCACTCAATTTGATAATTTGGTGTCAAGCATAGAATCATATCACACCCAGTGACTGCAGTGTGTTCAGCCTTGCAGTTTACAGTGCGGTAGCAGGTGCAGGTTTCGGCTCTGGAGCTCAGTGTGGTGCCAAGCGCACTGCACAGAGTGGTATCGGCTGTAGAATTCACAGCGACGTGTCATGTGCCCGTGCAGTGAATGCACAACACCTGCATTTTATGGTTTAAAATCTTTTTATTTAAATAAATATTAATCATTCATACCAATATAGAAGGGAAATGCCGCCAACTAGGCTTCGCAGGGCCCCGGAGCAAATTACAAAAAAAACAATCAATAAAACTAAAGAAGAAAAGAACAAAAAAAAACCACCCTAACCCAGAAACAGAGAGAAGAGTAGAAGAAAGGGGTTAAAGTAGCGCTCCCCCCACCATCCACTATTTCCGGCCCGTCTGTACGCAAGTGGCGCGCTGGATTGAAGGAAGGGACCCCTTAAGTAGAAGTGTCCGGAGTTGTAAGGTGCAGCAGGCGCAGGTAGCTAGGGCAGGTCAGTTCCCTGAAGTCCTGAGCCAGAAGGGCCAAGAAAGGCTGCCATAGTTCGCTGAATCCCGAACCCTTAACAGCCATGGTGAGTGAGATCTTTTTCATGCCTAATATATGCCACAGTCAATGCAGCCACCCGGTGCATGTTGGGGTACGTGTAGATTTCCAATGAGTGAGGATGTTTTGTGTGGCGGTGCCCAAAGCAAGCGCAATCTGTGTCCCCCTCATGGATTTCAAATGGTAGGTAATCGGATTAGGAACCCCTAAAAGCACATACTCCGAGAGCCAAGGAAGCTCTGTGTACAAATACTTATCGACTTCATCAAGAATCTGAGTCCAATAAGGGGTGAGGTGTTCGCATTCCCATAGTAGATGGACAAGCATTGCCACTTTCACGCACCCTCTCCAGCAATCTGGGCTCTGTGCGCTGGTCGATTTGGTGCAGTCGCTTGGGAGTATAATACCAATAATATGCTAGTTTAGTAAAGGTTTCAGGAAGTCCCACATGAGTCACAGTGTGTCGCGTCCTATAGCAAATCCCCTCCCATTCCTTACTAGTATAATCCCGGTCTATGTCTCTCCCCCATTGGGCTCAGTCTGCATCGGACAGAAGCATTCCGTACAGGTCGGAAATCAACTTCTTGTCTGATGAACGCATGATCAACCATCTCTCGTATTGTGTAAATGCCTATGGGCCTGCGATCTATTGTGAGGGTGTGAGGCCCAGTGTCGTAACTGCAGATAGTGCAAGCACTCAGATTCAGGGAGGCCTTAATCGGTGCGCAGCTGTGCATAGGGCACCATCCATGTCGTGTAGGGTACCCAACACGCGGCAGCCTGTGGTTCTCCACAGAGGGAAAGACGACTCCCCCATCCCAGGGCCAAAGTCAGAGTTACTAAAAAAGAGGAGTAAGCGGGGAAGGGAAGGTCATCAACCCATGTCGTCTGTTTGTCTGATCCCAGGCCATAAGAGTTGAGTGGGTCACGTGGGAAGCGTAAAGGTTGGGAGGACGTTGAGGCTTCCGGAGGAAAGGGATCTTCATACCTTCCCGATTCTTGATTTCTTGGACCTCCTCCCGCAGTCAGGTTTTCCTCAGCTTATGCGCTAGCAACTGACCACACTTGTCCCCACCAACATAAAAAGAATGGCGCAGGTGTAATGCCGCATATTCAGCTTTATCGCGATCTCTGGCAGAGAGTTGCGACCAAAGTGCCTTCAATTGAAGCCAAACATGTGTGGCCCCATTGCGTTGGTGAATCAGTTCTAACTCACAAATTCTCTGGGTGAGGTCCTCCATCTTACGCTTGCGTTCCACATTATCCGCTGAGGAGATGGCAATAATTGACCCCCTAACCACTGCTTTCAGCGCTTCCCACCTAATAGAAAGAGGTGTGTTAGGGTTATCATTATGGAAAAGGAAATCCTCGATTGTGCATTGAATCTGGGCTACGGTGTTGGCACGATGTAAAAGTGTATCCTTCTGTACCACCTTTCCCTGGAAAGCCTTGGAAATCAGGATAGCTACCACTGCAGATTTAAGATGGGCCAGAGGAGAAAAATTGTGTCGGGAAAGCACGGGACCAAAATCTGTGACAATCTTTAGCCAACAAATGCGTTTCTTGCAGCAGGCATATGTCAGCCCCTGAGCTCTCCAGGTTAGCTAAGATCGCGCGGTGCTTATCAGGATTTTTAAGCCCCCTCACATTTAGGGGGTCATTAGCATGGTGGGCGGATCAACACCGCCCAACCGGCGGAGGCTATCCTCCCGCCAAAACTCCAAGCAGGACGGCCTGTTACCCCGTGCCACATTAGCATGGCGGGGGTACCGCAGCGGAAGGAAAGAACGTCCGCTGCTTTTCCGCCGGTAGGCAATCATCACGATTGCCTACCGGGCGGAAAAAGGCCCATAATATGGTGGCGGTGCCTTGCAGGCACCGCCATCTATATTATGATATGGCATTTTCAATGCCTTTCCATGGTGGAGACTCTGCCATGAAAAGGCATGCGGAGTTCTCTTTCGGGGCCCGTTGTGGGCACACGGGGTGGTGAAGGGCTGCACTTGGAGGGTACCCATGGTACCGCCCAACATTGGCATGCACAAGGTGGCAGGCAGTGTGTGGTGCCTTTCATGTTGTGCATGCCAATGCACAACATGCATATATTGCATTGTGGCGGGTGCTGCTTACAGCACCACCCGCCACAATGTAATATATGCGGGATGCCACCGTGGCGGTGGCATCCTATTTGCCAGTGCGGGACCACCGCACAATTGGCAGCCAGTCCCAGCACCGCTAGGGTGGCGGGCGAACTGAAGTCCGCCTGCCATCCTAATGGGCCCTTAAGTGTGAGGACTTTAAGACTGTGAGGTGGCATCTACTACAGGGACTATCGCGCATAGGAAAGTGTGCACAGCCATGGGCAGAACGCAATGTGCAAGTGGAGCAGCACAAGAAGGACAGAGGGAGTGCGTCGCCAGCGAGGAAGGCTATTCCCATGGGAACCGGGAGACTGAAGGGGAGCGCAGGAGGGAGGAAAGGAGAAAGATAGCCCCTGAAAAATAAAAGAAACCCTGGCACAACAGGTGCCAAAACGAGTCAAAAGTCCTGGATATAGTCCGTCTTCCACGGAAGAACAGGTTAAACAGTAATACGGGTGTTGTGTTGCCTGTTGCACCCTCCATCCACCCCCGGCACCCCCGAGGTGTAGGAGAGATAGGAAAAGGATACATAGCCCAGGTGTTTGAAGCACGGTCATCAGTCCGTCCTCCAGAGAGGAACAGAATTAAAGTCCACTGGGATGTGTGTGACCAGCTGTGGGCCCCTGCCCCCTCCCCCCTCGACCACCAAAGGCCTCAACTAAGGAAACCACGGCAGCGACCAGACTCGATCACTTAGACGATGTCTTTGCTAACACGTCCGGCATGGCCTCCAAGGCGGCTTGTTGTTCTCTCTTGGCCGCCGCAGGGTCTGGTCAGTTGGTGCAGCGCTTTCGCCTTTGTTGCCGCCATCATGGATGACCATTTCTAGATCCTTGGTTAGAGAGTGCCCCATCGTCAGTGTCCTCTGGGACAACGAACTCCAATAGTTTGCTTGCTTTTGACAATGAGCCGAGTTCGTACAGCTTGTCATCATGCCGAAAGATGAGGCGGAACGGGTTCCCCCAGGAGTAGGAGATGTTTCGTTGGCGCAGGGCCTGCGTGATAGGCCGAAAGGTCTTGCGCTTCTGGAGCGTGATGGCGGGCAGGTCCTGGAAAAGGACAGGCGACTGGCCCCGGAGGATGATTGGGTGGAGCGATCTGGCTTTGCGTAGTATCTCTTCTTTAGTGCGAAACTCCTGGACACAAATGAGGATGTCCTCTGGGGGTGCAGCCGTCCCGCAAAGCGGGCCAACCCGGTGTGCTCTATCCAGCCTGAGATCAGCGTACAGCGAATTACCCAAAATGTGGTTCAAGAGCTCCCTCATGTACGCGAAGTTATCGCCAGCCTCTTCATCGGTGCGCACGCCTCGGATTCTAATGTTGTGGTGGCGGGAGCGGTTCTCGAGATCTTCTAGGTGGGACTGGACATCTACCTGTTGTTCGTGTATGCGGAGCACCTCATGCTGCATGGCGGCCATTTCGGCATCGCAAGCGTCACTCTTGTCCGCTAGGGATGCCACGCATTCACCAATGCCATCCACATCTCTGCGGATGTCCTTAATCTCCGCGGTGAGATCGTGCTTTACTGTCTGGAGGTCGTCACGCAGGGCAGAGAACAAGGACTCCAAGAATGCCCACGTCACCGGTTCCTCCCCGGGGGCATCCATCTGTGCCACGGTGGCTGGTAACACTGGGTCCATCATCCCTCCGCCCTGTGCCCTGGCAAAAAGCTCCTTGAGCGATGGTTCTTTAAGCGATTTCTCTTTTTTGCCCCGGGTGGAGGTCATACTCATCACCTGCCAGTACCGCCGGCACCATCCACTGTGGTCCCGGTCCAATGGCGACCCTCTACGGTGCAACACCCCCTGGCACAATAAGCGGGATCTAGGCACTGTGAGCCACTCCCAGTAGTCTACGCCCTGTAGGGCCCTCTGCCAACCCTGAGGGACCCCCGCTGTCAAGCCTCAGGCACTCGCAGAGTGCGTCCCGTGCCGAAGTAGGGCAGCTCAGCAATGGCGGCAGTCCACCCCCAGTCCATGCCTCACCCTCGAGGCTGTGTAGGTTCACGAGGGGGAGTCCCACCCTGTCCTTCTCGGGCTGTAGGAGAGTGCGTGGGGAGGGTCAGCGCAGCCACTGCCTGCCTCAGGCTCGCTGCACCACACGATGCTGGGCACGCCAGGCCCCACGCAGCAAGATGGCGGGACAAGGCCGCTACTGCCAGTCCTCCACTTGTGCCCCACGCAGCGAGATGGCGGGACAGGGCCGCTACTGCCAGTCCTCCACTTGTGCCTCAGACCCCCAGCACGGGGAGAGCTAGTCCATGGGACCCCCAGAAGCGGGCCTCAAGAGAATACACCCCCAAAGCAGAGCCCAGGGCGAGGTGCGTGGTCCAAGATCTGGGAATCAGAGCTGGGCGCCATGTGGGTGAGTGGCCCCACAGTCCTGAAGTAGGCAAATGAGGCCAAAGCTGCTGTAAGAGACGGCGGCACTCACCCTGTCACTCCCGTGTTGCACCTCTGACTCAGGGGCAAGGTCGCTCTCCATGGGCCTGCCCGGCTCGCCACAGGTCTCAGGGCTCGTGGGAGCAGTTGCTTTTCAGCCCAGCTCCCGCATCAAAGGGCCCGGTGCCTGATGAAAGATGGCGGTGGCCGGACTCCGGACCGGGGGTCAACCACAGCCGCCGATGCTCCGTCTATCTTCTTGGCACAGCGGCAGAGACCACAAGCGCCGGCTCGAATCTCCGCCAATGCAGCACAGCATGGCGGCCGCAGGGAAAGGGGAACAGCTGCTGCAGCCACACCGCCCGCCGACCCGCCTCGCCGTGCAGTTCCAACAGGAGCTCGGGAGCACAGAAGTCTGTCGCGGAGCTCCGGGGACAAACCCCCGCTGGTGCAAACTGTGCTGGGCTGGGAAGTGCTGCCTTCGGTGGACTTCCTGTGCCAAACGGCTCAGGGCCGGTGCTGGAAATCGGTGGTCGGGGAGAGACGGCGAGACACATCCTATCCAGACCCTCCAGGATTTCGCGGTTTGCCGCGAAATCGGCACTTTTGTAAAAATGCCGCGATTTTTACAAAAGTGCCTGCGAAATCTGCACTTTTGTGACAGGGTTTCTAGATCTCTGCTCACCCATATCCCAAGGTCTGTCACCGAGGATGTGCACCATTTAACAAGGTAGTCCAGAGTGCATTTAGCTAAAGCAGCAATGAAGGGAAATATAAATGACTATGTCCAATTAATAGTGATAACTGATAAGTAACTGATCCTTGAGGGACTTTCTGATAACAGATAAGGTCTCAGATATACAGCGTCACACATCAGTGTAAAATGACACCACGAGTGCTTGAGCCATGACGCTATATCCCCTTTCTGAGTGATGTGGCGGCGACGGCAAGCTCATGCTATTATAGTTTAAGGCTTCTCAGGAAAATCTTTCCCTATCTGCCTACCTCCCAGCGCAGAACCCTAGTCCAGGCGATGGTTATTAGCTGTCTGGACTATGGTAATGCCTTGCTGGCTGAAGTGGGTCAAATTCAACTGGCGAAACTGCAAGTGATTCAGAACACGGCAGCACGACTGATTTTGAATCGCCCGGCAGGGTCAGCTTCAACCCCCCTCCTGAGGGAGTTGCACTGGCTAACGATAAAGAACAGATCCTTTTTTAAGATCTGTTGCCTTACATACAACGCACTGAAGGAAAGTGGTCCTCTTTACCTTCGAAAAAAACTGGTTAAGTACTCCCCAGGTAGGAAACTTAGATCCAGCACTTTAGACCTTCTCCAAGTCCCTAGAATTCGTGTTACCCGCACTGGAGGGAGAGCTTTTTCATATTTAGCTCCGAGCTACTGGAATAAGCTCCCTATAGCTGTTTGAAAAATCCCTTCACTAATCACCTTTAGGAAACATCTAAAAGTGTTCTTGTTCCAAACTTAACTCCCCTTTTGAGATGCAGTTTCTTCCTCCCTCAGTATAGTCTCCCAGTTAGCGCCTAGATGCCCCAGGGTGAGTTGTGCGCTTTATAAAACAACCTAACATAACATAACAACATAACATGTTGATGGAGCCAAGTGATGTTGATGGAGCCAAGCCACCAGGAGTTCCATGGCTAAAGCAAATAGTGTGGGTACCAATAGGAAACCCTGCCTTGCTTCCCGAGTAATCCCAATAGTTGAGGAAGCAGGCGCTTTTAATCTAATTTGCACAGCAGGCTCCCTCACCTGCTGAAGCCCGTGCACTCCAATACCCTGAAAAGGTTGCACTTTTCAAGTGAATAAAACGTTTTGGTGGTGTCAAGCAATACACCACACTGTCTAAATCAGGGTTTATCTAGTGCCGGACAGTGAATATAATTCGTGGGGTGTATGAGTGGTAGAGCCCTGGGATCAATCCCGATTGATCCAGATGACTTAGTTTAGGAATTAATGGAAATATTCTGTTCACTAACACTTTAGTCAAAATGGTATTGTCTATTTTAATTATTGAGAGAGGATGAAAATTATCACAGCTGACGGGGGGAGGAGGGGTTATCAGGCTTCAAAATTGTCACCATTGGCGAAGGGGGAGACAGACAGACCGTTTCCCTGGATTCCTCACAGACAGCTAGGAGCTGTGGAGCCAGAATTTCACAATCAAACCATTTGCCCTCGGGGCCTTGCCAGAGGAAAGGCTGCGATTCACTTGTACAATCTCCTCAATCGATATGGGCTTGTCAAGATAATGACAGTGAGCCCCGTCACCAATAGTGTCAAAACGGAAGGTGATGTGTGCCTGCCTGAGGTCAAACTTAGATTGGTAAAGGTCAGTTTATAGGGGCGTGACCAGTTGAAAATCTCCTCAGCATCTTGTGCAGTGGTGTAGTCTTCCTGGGGCATTTCAATAACATCAGACTTGGTCCATGAGTGGCATAGTAAGCGTGCCAAGGTTCTGCCCTGTCTGTACCCTCTCCATATCGTCTGGCTCTAGGCCCCATGCCCAAATAACAGAGCTCTCCTTCCGTTATTTCTCTCTTTCCCCCAAGATTAGCGTGGATCGCAGCCAGCACCACTGTGTCTTGCTCCACAAAAAAAGGTTTATTCATGTGAAAGGATCTTTTTTTGAAGATAGCACAATGGCCTCAGAGAATTTTCAGGATACCCGATTGTCTGGCTATGTTTGTTCCTCAGATTACGTCC
This sequence comes from Triturus cristatus, assembly GCF_964204655.1. Lineage (NCBI taxonomy): Eukaryota > Metazoa > Chordata > Amphibia > Caudata > Salamandridae > Triturus > Triturus cristatus. The sequence goes on from NC_140595.1 coordinate 547,201,975, forward strand.
TTGAATGTCTCCTACACAGTGCTTCATACTCCAATGAGTCCACCTTAGGAAGAAATATGCATGCCACAAAACCTACCTTGTTGCGTCATGAAGGGCGGAGGTAGCAAAACGGGCACGAGCCTGTGGGGGTGCAATGATCTTCGAAGACAAACAGTAACAGATCAGTAAACCCTGCAAGCCGGAATCGCAAAGGTCGCACTGCAAGGGCGGTCAGGGGGCCTCTCACTGCTTACCAGGGCCCCTGATCCCACCCCAAAGGAGGCACTGACTGTCACTGCCCGGGGTCCTCTCACCGCACAACAGGGCCCCTGGCCCCACCACAAAGGGTGCACTGACTCTCACTGCCCGGGGGCCTTTCACCGCACTACAGAGTGAAACTAGAAAATCTGGATAAAATCGTGGCTTCCATGATGAAATTGTGTGATCTTAGGCAAAAATGTAATTTCACTAAGGTAGGTTCTGGAATACCATTTCCCATGGGATGCTACTAGCCCATCTTTTATGGGCTTCTCAGAATCTATACTAAAGCAACTGGAGGAATGCATTTTCAAGGGATAACAGCCTTCACCTATGGGCTGCTTCCTCTGTTCCATATCCTAGGTTGCCTATTTCAAAGTGGAATACTCTGCTAAAACAGTTTCCATTGATTTAAGGCTGAGAATGAATGATTATGAGTAAAATAAAGTGCGGCAAAAATGCTGCTAAATTTCCATCTTTGTGCCGCTAAATTTCCATATTTGTGCCGCTAAATTTGCTAATCCATGCCGCTATATCCTGGGGGGTCTGCCTATCTCACCGCCATCCTGGCTACGCCCCAACACCTGCATTTTAAACCGCTTTTGGCACAAAGTGCAGTGCAATGGATGGATGAGTGGGTTCAGTGGTGACGGCCGGCTAGTCGGCCGGGTGGAAGGTAAGTGACCTTTAAAAAAATCAGATTTACCCCCCCTCTCGCCCTTCAACCCCAGCTGCTCCACTGCTGCTTCTAGGCAGCACCCGCGACTGCTATTGCACAAACTTTGTTTTTTATCACTTGCCTCAAATATGGTATTACATTATTTTCATTGGTGAGCAAGTGGATGAATATATCCTGCAATGAAAGAACAATACTAATGGGTGTTCGTTATGTAACAGCTGATGAGATATGTACACTGAGAATCTTTCCGATCACATACTTGATTGCTAACTTGCTAAAGGTAGGTGCAGATAAAAGAATGTGCATTACAGTTCAGGTTATTCCATGCATTACTTGCAAAGGTTATGTTATATCTTTCAGCTCTAGGAAGACATAGAGTTATCAGCAATCACAGAGAGTTTGTTATACAAAGATTTCTATATGGTGTATCTAATGTCATGGTGAAAATAGTGAACTGTAATATCATTGATCAAATAAAAAAATAAAAAATCTTGTATATTTCAATGCCTCTGAAGTCCAGGTTGAGGCAGGCTGTTAAAAAAGGTGAGGTGCAGATATCAGGTATCTCTCCCTTTGCTCTCATTTTTCACAATTTCTTTGTTGCTGCCAAGGATTTGTAACTGCACGTCACACTTTAATTAAGCCAATGTTTTGAACTCAGAGGATTTTAAACTGCCAAGAAGTCTGGTGCTACTATCTAAGAACCAGTATGCCAACACACATAGCACGGTTTGAGAAGTTTGGAAACATTGTGTATATTGGCATAGAGAACATGGAAATTAGGGCGCAATAACAAGTTGTTTGTATCAATCAATCAATCAATCAGTAAAATTGTAGAATGCTCTAGTCACCCGTGAGGGTATACAGGTGCTGGCAGGTCTTCAGGTTCTTTTGGAACTCTGAAAGAGATGGGCAGGTCCATTGATGATAGGGCAGCTCGTACCATGTCTTTGCGGCTAGGTAGGAGAAGGAGCAACCTCCGCATCTGCTTTGAAGCGTCGTTAGATTTGGTGCTCGTCATTTTGATGTTGGGCAGACAGAAGCATGAGTGACTGAGCTGGGAATCAAGCTTGTGATGTGGAGGCTACACACGAGATCGATGCAGCACACGCTCAACCCGCAGAGCTGCATGAGGGGAGGAGCCACATTACGATGGTACTTTGAGGTTAGAGGACTGTGTCAAGAGCCACACACGGGCGTCCTGTGGGTACTGTACGGGCATTCTTTGTGTGACCGCCGCAAGTAAGTCTCAGGTTTCCACACATGATCAGTTTCCTGACATAACACAGTGAATGGGGGCTGCAAATGAGTGCTTCCCATTGCCTCCTATGGCTCCTTCATTGTTTGGAAGTGGTTGTTGGGGGGGAGGGGCTATGAATGTGCATAAGCACGGCTATAGCACCTAGTAGGTTTTGGAACTGGTGACAGTGCTCGTGCTGGCAATGAAAGTGGCACATTGAGGTAGAGAGCATGGAGGCATCTACAGTTGGTGCCTGGAGTGGCTGTGTCGCCAGAAGCAGGCAACAGTGGTCCAGCTTCTAATAGGAAGGCTTTAGCAGCCATGTCTCTTTAATTTATTGCCCAACTAGTCCTTTCTTTGTTCAATCCGTTTTTATAATTTTTAACAAATCTTGCCACTGAAGGGCCTTACTTGGTTGGAAATAACATGTTAGGCCCTGGTACCCCACAATGCTTGCGCATCAATGGATGTAGGTGTTTAGATTCCGTTTCTGCACTCCTGGGTGGGCTGTAGGGTCACAGGGTGAAGTGAGAGCAGAGATCCTGCGTTGAGGATGATGGCTGTGAATTTGTGCGACACCCGGTGTGTCCTGACCGTACACCATGAGTGTGATGGAGCTGATTGTCAGGGGCACGTGCTAGGTCCCAGTTCAGCTGAGTGGGCTTGGGGCAGTGATGCTACGGGTACCCTGCCTCTGTGTCTACTTAGTGGTCCTGACATTGGTGCCATGGAAGGGCGGTTCTTGCAAGTGATGCTGTTACGAAGCAGATTGTGGTCTCCCTTCCAGCAAGGGGTACTTGAGGCAGTGGTGCCCCTGGCATGTCCTTGCAAGAGATGCTCATGTGAAGCAGAACAAGCCCCCCATATCTCTTAAGTGGCCATGGCCAGTGTTGCCAATGGTGGGTGGGCTTCCTGCCTGTGATGTATGTCGATTGAAGCATATGGGGCCCATTTCTAATACATAAAGTCATTTCTAATACATAAAGTCAAAGGGTAAGTTGGTCTTTCTAAAGTAGTAGATGATCGCTGAATATGTCTACCACATCCTAAGTTTGGATTGGTAGTATGTGTATTGCAGACAGGTTCCTTAGTTTATTTGTGGATTTTTAGTTTATTTTCAAGTTTTTCTTCGATTCATCATCTATCTCAATGAAGAACGATAAAACCTGCCAATCTTAAACATTCACTGTGCTGTAATTCATTTGTTAAACCATCATAATGCACATTTTAAGATGTCTCTTGCAAGTAACTGGCAATTCTTTGTAAAAAGTTCCTCCATCTGAAGCCAGGCCCCAATATGTTAAGCTGATTTATAACACCAGGCCTGTTCCTAGGCCACTTGGCTAGCCTAAGATAACTAATTTTTCTTAGTTTCATCTCAATATTCGTTTACTATGCAAATTGGCTTATGTTTGGTCTCATTTTGTTATTTTCTTCAGTCTTTAGTATAATTTGCCCATTTGTTAAACATGGATGTTCACTCGCTGGGAGCCTCTTGGCGAGATAGATATGAAACAGATAACAGATTCAGCTTGATGGAAGGCATTATAGTGTGAAAATACAGGTTGGTTTTTAGTTTTTTCCGTTATTTCAGGTGGGATAGTGGTCTGCAGTCTGTAATGGTATGGAATGATCTAACACCTAACACAAACACACAGGTACAAAAACACTTGAAAGTCTAAGAGTATGTAATGCAACTTTATTCTACATATATTACCTTCCCTATGCAAATATATATATTTTCACTTAAAAAACCATAGGTTTCACACACGTTATAGTTAGGAATTAGCATTTAAAAAACCTTGCAAATTCACTTAAAAAACCATAGGTTTCACACGTTATAGTTAGCTGGACATTTCACTCGTAAAAAACCATTGAAATTACCCCGTTATAGTTAGTTCAGATAACTATAACTCGCGCGCCCGCAATCCACTGCTCATGACGTCACATATTACATCACTCATGACATGGTCAGTGGCATCACTCATGACATCACTGATGACATCATCCTTGTGATAGAGTGGCGGTCACGCGAGTTATAGTTATCTGAACTAACTATAACGGGGGAATTTCAATGGTTTTTTACGAGTGAAATGTCCAGCTAACTATAACATGTGTGAAACCTATGGTTTTTTAGATGAATTTGCAAGGTTTTTTAAATGCTAATTCCTAACTATAACGTGTGTGAAACCTATGGTTTTTTAAGTGAATTTGTAAGTTTTTTAAATGCTAAGTTACGTATGTATTATTATATTTTTTATATATTTATTTTACAATAAGCTACCTATGTATATAGTTATAGATTGACTGTATCCTGTAATATGGAATGGCTCGTTGAAAATGTTTTTTTTTTTCTAAAAGGTTTTTCACCGTGCGCGCACCCCGCAATTTTAAAAAAAAAAAATAAAAAACATTTTTCACCTTTCGGGGTCCTTCAAGGACCCCCTGACAAAGGCTAGGGGGTCAGGAACTCTCTACCCTGCCCCCTTTTCACGTTCTCCACCTTTCTTTTTCACTGTCACACACAAAACACACAAAATGGCGGCCGACACTTCCTGATTTTGACCGATTCGAATGTTGACTGACATGTAACCACCAATCAGAATTACGCTCGCGCACGTTATGGTGCGCGCACGGTGCGCGCTTATAGATATTTATGTACTTTTAACTGCAATTTTCTCAGGAACTACTGAACATATTGACACCATATATGCAAAAGGCACATGCCTGACCTGAGGACTACCTCTTTGACAAATTTCAAGTAATTCTGTTCAGCCGTTCGGGCTGTACCTTCGACTAAAGGTCCTATGGGAAAATGCATGGGGAAAACGTGTTTTGGGACCCCCCTTTTTTCTCAGCCCTCGCATGACGAATCACCCCGAGACTTTCAGGGTAGGAGCTGAGCGGAGCGCCCCATTAGTTTTGAAAATTTCGCGAGGATTCGTCATTCGGCGCCAAAGTTATTCAAAATAGAATTTTCAGATTTCCTATGGAAACTCGGTCCTAACTATAACTATCTACTGGCGACCGCCAGTAGATAATATATATATATATATATATATATATATATATATATTTCTTCCATTTACTTCTGTATCTTTATATTTATTACTTTGCTTCTATTTCAGCTAATCCAATGCACTACCCTTGATTTCACCTTATATCCTCTACCTCCTATCTGACTCATCTCAAACCTCACTCTACTACTCTCTCCAATGCACTACCCTGTTTCTCACTGTATACCGCTCTCAATAGATCCTCTACCTCAACTCTATGCCTCATCTCAAACCTCACTCTACTACTTACTCTAATGGACTAACCTATTTCTAACCCTATACCGCTCTCAATATATCCTCTACCTCAACTGTGTGCCTCATCTCAAACCTCACTCGACTACTTACTCTAATGGACTACCCTATTTCTAACCCTATACCGCTCTCAATATATCCTCTACCTCGACTCTCTGCCTCATCTCAAACTTCACTCTACTACTTACTCTAATGGACTACCCTATTTCTAACCCTATACCGCTCTCAATATATCCTCTACCTCAAATCTCTGACTCATCTCAAACCTCACTCCACTACTCTCTCAAATGCACTACCCTACTTCTAACCATATACCTCTATCAACATATCCTCTACCTCCACTATTTCATTCATCCTAAACCCCATACTATTCATTCCTCTCCCCCTCTTTGCATCATCTCATACTTCATTTACTATTGAGATCTCCCAAACAAGCATTTCTAAACCCTTCCCTCTGACTCTTCCCCCTCCACCTCCCCTCTTCTCATCCCAAACCCCCTCCTAATGGTATTAACCCCCCTAAAAAATTCTAGACCCTTCCTTCTTCTATCCCTCCACTATTCCTTTTCAATACAAATAACAGACTAACATCTCTACCACTCAAATAATTTCATATTTCCCTATACTAAATCCTGACTAATCCTATTTGGGTTCCAGAGTATCGTGCTACTGACCGAAAAAGCGCTTTGACGCCTCGTCAGGGGTAGTATGCGCTATATAAATGCAATTACAATGGGAGCTGCACCAGCTAACGAGGTGATGATTGGAACTTTGTGACAGGGATATAATTACCAAGTTCTGTGTTTTTCGCAGTATGTATTACCTGGCATTTGGCTTGTCTTTTGCAGAACAGCAAATGTAACATCATATTATCAAAACGTGAAGGTTTCTTTATTTCTCATTCACCCTATGAATTTCAGTATTGTTATTTAGGGGGTGCTGCTGCACAGCACCCCACCCACCCCTACTTCAACTGCCTATACATTAAAGCACCATGCTTTGAAGGCTTTACTGCCAATACATTGATGTTTGTTAGGGCTATAGTTTGTAACAACACTGCAAATGGGCAGATTGCAAAATCTGAAATTCCTTCTGTGTCTTTGGGGGTTGGACAAGTACATGACATGTGTGTCCAGAGTCCCCTTTTTTGTGTGAATTATAACTTTGACCAATCTAGGTTTTCCAAAGAGTAGCATATTGTTCTGGGCTCTTTTGAACCAGTTTCATGAGGATTTCATTTAAAAGAAGTGTGTCATTTTAACCATTTACATGATATCTTTGTGTGACAATATAATGCATTTGAGTGACACTATATTGCAAGATGAACAAATCCCTTATGTCTGTTATTATATAAATGGTTGAAATTACCCTCTGTTCTCCAATTAATTTCTCATAAAATTAATTGTTGTCCAGTTTCAAATGCAGAATTTTCCACTTCTTTTTCTTAACTTGGCCTGAGCATTACCCGAACCCGATTGTCTGCCATTTTAGTCCCGCCCCCATTGATTAACATGTTAGCCACGCCCCTTCCTTTGCCATGTTAGCCCCCCCCCCCGAAGTTAAGACCTAGTCGTGCCCCTGGCTTCAACCCCTCCATTCCTCTTCCATCTAAAGTAGTCATGAATGACACAATAATGTCTCTGTAGAGGTGCTGAATCCAGGTAATCTTCTCTGCTGTTAAGACACCTGTTCTAAAAATATTCATAAAACTGCCAGGGGACTCATGATACAAGAATACTGTATAGGAAATGCGCCTCGGTCTGCCTGACAATTTTTAGAAATGGAGGAGAAGCGAACATAGTTTAACTGTCTGGTTAACTGAGTGAAAAAAGTGACTGCAGTGGTTTTAAAACAAATCATATATGATTTCTTATTCTAAACAATGAGATAACTGACCAATATTGGAGATTTTGTTATTTAGAGTATATTGAATATAATGCAGAGATTAGAGGACATGTATTGTGAACATGATAGACTTCCCAACTTTGAACATTTAATTTTGTGGATATACTTTCAAACATTATAAGAAGGATCTATAATAATGTGTTCAAGACTCTGGAGCTGTAATTACACAATTTAATCTAGCACCCTAGAAGACTCATTTTTGCTGATTACTTAGGTTCTCAGTCCTTCCCCAAACTGATGGGTCAGATGTATTACCAGAGGAATAAGATCACCGAGTCTATTACTCATACTAAAATATAGTGATGATAGCAATACTATGTCTAAAAATGTATGTTTTCCAGTGTAGTAACGTTTTCCACTAAGCAGTCGCGGGTACTAACGTAGCCTCTTCTAACGTAAATGTAATGAAGTGGCAATGAGAAAAAATGCTCCGATAAGATTGATGGCTACATTAAATATGCAATAATATGGTTAATGTATATAAAAGTCTTGTTCCTGGTCTGAGAAGAATACAGGCAAATCTTCGTCAAATTCTTTAAGCTTTTAAATAATAATGATATTGTCATTAGATTTGCACAATTAATATTACAAAACTTTCCTACTTCTTCTTTGTAAAAGATGCAATGTTATAGACAAGGATTCATAAAATAATCAACGAAAAACAAAGAAAAGCTCCATGTATAGCACTTTTCCTCAAACAGTCGAATGGTGCAATAAACTCCAATGACTATCTATACCATTGCCATCCACTTTGAAGACTCTAGACTTGAAACCATAGAGAAATATGTTTCTTTGGTACATCATATTTTTGATGTTGTCCTGCTTTGCTCCTGCTTGTCTCATCTGTTGATGCCTCTTTTTTGTGACTTTAAACTGCTTTGTCTTGCTGTTACTGACCATGGAAATCTGATAGACTTCAACTTGGCGTGTTTCTCCTGGTAACCATAAACTGCAGCTTCACCTTTGCTTTGTTGACTGATTCAACCTAGTTCTCACCCAGATGCAAAATCCTGGTTATATCTAGCTGTCACTGCCTACGTCAGAACCACCATAGACATGTTGCATGGAAAGTGGATAGTGAACCTCCTTATCTTTGACGTTTCTGCAACTATTGCAACCTCTTCTACTGTGTCTGATGTAGGGGTAGCTGTCATTGGTTTCCAATACTGGGATGCAGTGCGATTGCAAGATCAGTACACTCAGCTTTATAAAAAAGACTTCATTCTCAAAGAGAGTTGGAAATGCACTCTTGCCTAATTACCTACATTTTCACTACATTTTTTTAATTTTCTGCAATTCTCAAATAATTCCAGGAGGCCAACAGGGAAACTGTGAAAGATTCCAAGTCATACTTACATGCATAAACATATACATTTGGAAATGTGATACAACTGTATTTCTGAAATGCAAGAAATGTAGTGTACGAGAGCATTGACACATGCAAACTCTTTCCTCCATAGGAAAACCTTTTGTTACTTTGAGAAAAAAATCCTACCTGACAATCTCATTAACTTTTGAGTACTCCCACCCCTTCTCCCTTGACAAATGGATTTACTCCTCCATTACAGAAATGTATCTCCAACCAGTTTCAGGATCTGAAAACTTTGTGCAAGTGTTCAGTGAACACCGACATAGCTTTTGGGTATTTGCTAACTTTTGCCAGTGCCCCCACCCTATAACACCTAGAACACGTCCCTGTGAGGAAAATTACTCAGACATAAAATCACACCATTCTGCTATAAATCCAATTATGAGTTGGAAATCAATATTTGTGAATAAAAAGGCTGAATTTGGATTAAGTGAATCAGGTTGATAGTGTTTATGGTAATCATTCCAGCACTAACATTACTGTACCTTTGTATTTTCAGGGCAATCTGCATTGGTCACTTACACCTTTTATGACTTTCCATATTCATATGATGGATTCTTTGGTGGCTTCTACAATCATACTGTAGCTTTTATCAGCGGACCGACAAATCTGAAAGATGGCAACATAGAATTGGTCTGCCACAGATAAAGGCTAAATATATTATCACCTGAAACTTTAAGCAGTGGAGTAAGATCTCTCACTGTTTGAATGAAAGGTGTAATCAGATATATGCTAGAAGGCTAAAAGTGTTTTTGAAATATTTTAGTCAGTGAGTATAAATGATTGTATATGACTGACATAACTTTTACACCGTTCCCAAGTAAAACTATGGAAACCTCATTACAGAAAATACATTGAAACGTTTGGCAAAATGGATTTATACAATAACATAATAATTTTATTTCACAATATTCCAGAACTTTTTTCCAACTGATTCCAAAATGGTTGCGCCCTTACACTTCTTTCCAAGCTATACAAACTATAAACAAATCAATGCAATCTAACAAATTGTAAGTCGGAGAGCTGTAGACTACCAAAATGCTCCAATATAATTGTCTCCTGGACACTCAGTATCACAGGTTATTCATAGCTAGGGCCTGACACAAGCCTCATTAGAGTATCAATCCACATATCACTATTGCTCATTCACCTTACAGATTCCTGTGAAGATCATAGAGTGCTACTAAATAATTCACGTGTTCTCTTAACATACAGAACATACGTGCCCCAGGGGACAGGCTGCTGGAGATAACAATTTTAGAATCATTCAATTTCCTGAGCAAAATGCTGAATATGTGCATCAAAATTGTTCTAATTTCTAGTGCTCCATGATCATGAAATAAATTAGTTCCTGCTTTCCGTGTGTTTGTTTTATATATGTGAAGAGTTCATAGTCTTTGAAGATTGTGTAATTCATGACAGTTTTCACTTTGTTTTAAAATTGTAGCCCCATTGTTCTGAATGATTTGTAATGTTACATATTTTAAAATGTGTTTAATTTTTAAACCTTGAAGTAGTCCAAAACAGGGTATATAGCACTGCATTTTACAGACAATACGTATATATTTTAAGTGTGTTTTATTTAACTCAGAAACGAAATTTTGAGGCCAGTGCAAATTTGCGCAAGGAGATGCAACTACTGATAAAAGGCAGTGGAAAAAATAAAACAAAATGTCCAAACTGTAACTAATTGAGAGGGTCTCATTACCAATATGAGCACTCATGTATGCTTTGTAAATATGGAACTTGACTGCACATTACTTCCTGAACCACTAAAGATTCTACTCCTATATATTTAATTGGAAGACTAAAAACCTATGTCTGCCAAAATGTTACTGTTTTTATATTAAGGTGGTATAAATGACAGATGGTAACTCTCTGAGGATGCGGGTATTATGCCATAATGACTAAAAGCCCTTACTTTTCTTTTTATTCAGCTGGTGCCATAAATGATTCAACACCTAAAGTCCCTTTTACTTTAGTGTGTTAAAAAAGGAAAGGCTTTAAGTTCAACAGCGACTATTCCATCAAAACGATGCTCTAGAGTGTCTCATTTTTGTCTTGATTATAGAGTGCTTGAACTTTAGTTGTACATTAGACCTCTGTGGTGATACTCAGTAGAAAATTAGGGAAGCAACCAGGAGTCCTGCTTCTGTTGTAAATGTTTCAATCACCAATACAAACTATTTTTTCTGACATGGACGTGCATGTGCAGATATGTATACATTTATGGAAACTGTGTACTCATTTAAGCTTTCTAGAGCACTAACAATAAAACCCTTTATTTTGCTTGTTTGGTAAAGATCCCCAAGGGTAATAATTTCCCTTCTGCGACACCTATTTAAGCAATATGGGGCTCAGTTTCATCTCACATTTGCCGTTAATATAGAATGTCAGCACTCAAGTTTATCATTAGAACTCTATGGTGACAGTGCAATATAAAACACTGGGGAACCAATTAATAGATTGATTAAATGTTGGAAGTACATGTTTTTCCTCAGCAAGTTTGACTTTGTTCTCACACAGCCAAGGAAAATATTACGTGACTGAAGGAGGCATTCAGTCAACGTGCAGGCATACACTGCTTATGCCACTCACTCGTTGTAGTAAAAGTTACAGCAAAGTTTTTTATGTTCAATACACATAGGCACAACAACAACAATTTTCTTTATTTTTTTAAAAAATACATTTTAGGTTATGTCCATATTTTGCTGAATAAACGGCATCCTCTAAGCTTTCAAAACCCACAGAAATCACGACAAGGGACAAAGATCACATCATCGTTTTTTGTGTGAAATATCACCACACCAAACTCCATAACTTCAACGTGATTTAATATGTTGCACAGCCATTTACAACTGCCAATCCTAAAGAACAAAAACAGTTTGCATATATTTTATGAAAGTATAAATAGCAGTCTTGCTTCCATCGTGAGGTCAAGTGAAGAGGAATATGTAGAGTCTAACACCAGATTATTAGGAAGGACATGTATTGGGCATCTTTGTTGTGAAATGGGAACCATCTTTAATTAACCATTTTAGGATATGATTCAAGAAAAGTGTCTCTTTTACTTTTAATATTTGTCAGCAACAGTAACATGGAATAACAAACATTCTGTGAGGTGTTAATGATTATGGTGAGTTTTTCATTTTTGCGTGTTTATCTGTGATGCTCAAAAACACTGGATTGCCTCAGCTCGTCTGGTATCAAGTATATGTCAAAATGCACATATCCTCATTGTATGATGCTCCCCATCACCAACATGGTATAGTTATAGTCTGGGACAGTGTACTGTATCCTCACCTATGCCCAGTAGGCTTGATGTGCTAATATTATTGCTGATGGTTACTTATATAGTAGTTAGATGAAAAATTTCTTCATAATGAATATCGAGACGGGCACAGAGTCTAAATATGCTACTTAGGCCTTAGCCTTGTTTTGAAAAAGAGCCACGTTTTTAAAGTGCATTAGAAGATCAAGAGGGAAGGAATATATAAAAGGGTAAGTAGGAGGGAATTCTATATTCCCGGGGCAAGAACAGAAGAAATGCATCAGCCTAGGCTGGATCTACAATATTTAGGCTCGGGGAAAGAAAAGGGCAGAACATTTAAGTACTCTGTCTCACACATATTTTTGAAGAGACTTGCAAATACAAGCGGACTAATAAATATGAAAGGAGTGGTGGGTAATGTAGAGTGTTTTTGAAATCAAGCACTCCTTTTTAGCACATGAAATGCAATAGGAAGGGACAAGCATGGCTAAGTAGCCTGGGAAATACTGCATCGGGTTAACCAGTCACACAGCCCACAAACCGTCTTCTAACTTAACACAAAGGGCCTGATTCACAAAGGTAAACTTACACTCAAAGCAAACCAAATCAGTTTTATTGATTTAGATCTGATTAGAGATCAACAATGTATACAGTCATAAATATTTATTTAAAAATATATCAAAAGAGCCAATCTCCACATTAATATACTACTAAGACATTGGTCAAAATTATTTTAAAATGTTGTATAAATTGTGACACACAAATTCATCAGGGGGGTGACTATGCTAGGTCAATCAGATCATTGGTTTAAAGCGCACTATATTTGAGACATAAAGGTCTTCAAAACTGCTTCTGTGCTTCTAGTTCTGGCTTGCACAGACAAACGAACAGGACATGCTTAATATCTTGAATCCCTTTCTTGCATAGTTCACATGTTCCAGACTTGTCTCTTTTGTCTGACCAACACTTTGTAAAGTTGTTTAAAGGAAAAATGCCAAATCTTAACATAGTTATGAATCGCCTGGTTCTATGATCCAATATAAACATCAAGTATCCTAGATTCATCTTAAAGGAAAGCCTGTGGTTTGCAAATTTTCAACTGGAAACAGTAGGCAATGTCCCATGAATAACTTAGTCTGGCATCGTACATTTCAAGAACAACTTTATTTGTGCTGGTGTTCATAATTGCAAATGGATGATAGAACATTGGAGATTCACAAGTGCGGTCTCAAGATTAATATAAAAGTGTGAACTCCTACTTCGTCCTTGAAGGTTTTGTTCTTCAAAAGGTGCTCTCAGAGTGCCTTCAGGTTTATGAAGAAGATTATATGTCCATCTGATCACGTTAACCAAGGATCAAGAGTAGGCAAAACTCTAAGCGTAATGGCTAGACAGGGATTGCTTGACTCAGGGATACTATCGTCTGAAGGAGCCTCCCTTCAGATGGGTTAAGAATGTATCACTTGCTTATTAGGATTTATTAACGTGCATATGAAAGTATAGGGGGTATCTTTGCCCTATACAAATCTAGAAGAAATTTTAAATGTCTCCTACCTGAGGAACATTAAAAACTTTTTTAAGCGCCTATGTGTGATGATGCCTTGAGCCCTAATTGAGTAAAGTACGAGGTGCTTTCTAAGGTCTTGGAGAATTCCCTTCCTAAGCGTGGTGCAGAGCGGGCGGGCCGAACTCCGGAGGAAATGTGCAAAGCATCCACGCAGTACACACAGGCGACACACAAGGCACACCACAAAAAGAGACACTACACCAGTTGAGGTAAAAATAACTTTTGTATTGTCCAAAACCACAAGGTGTCACTAGGCAATCTCTGTACTGCGCCAACTGGCGCTCGGTTAACATTTACAGGGGGGGGGGATTATGTACAGGGCAGGGCCAATCGGGCCCCTGCCGGAATCATTGCGATTTAGAAGATAGTAAAAGTAAGTCCATTAGCTGCAACCTGCAATAAAGTCAACTCAGGGCATAACCTTAGGCGTTAGTCCGGACCACCTGTAATAAAACACATCATGACCTGACCATATCCCTTAACAACCTGGAGGTCCCCTGAGGCAGGAATCAAAATAGGCAGTTCATTCACCTTAAAACCTGGCATCTAGACATAGCGCTGCATACAACACATGAATAGCACTTTAAATCATAGCCATTGACATAGCGCTTAAGAGCATGACATTTGAATATAGTGCCACACATATCACGGCGAAAGCGCTTCAAAACATAGCCATTGACATAGCGCTTAAGAGCATGACATTTGAATATAGCGCTGCACATATCACGGCGAAAGCGCTTCAAAACATAGCCATTGACATAGCGCTTAAGAGCATGACATTTGAATATAGCGCTGCACATATCACGGCGAAAGCGCTTCAAAACATAGCCATTGACATAGCGCTTAAGAGCATGACATTTGAATATAGCGCTGCACATATCACGGCGAAAGCGCTTCAAAACATAGCCATTGACATAGCGCTTAAGAGCATGACATTTGAATATAGCGCTGCACAACTAGCATTGACCATAGCGCTTTAAATATGGCATTATAGCATAGTGCTACACCTGGCAGATCAATGGCGCTTCAGATAGGGCCCTCACTGGAAGAATACAGCATAGCAAGCTCTTGGGGCAGTAGACTTGGCAAGCTCTGGGAGCATCAACCATGGCCAGCCACTGCAGCGCTAGGCATTGCATTTAGTCCGGGCAGGTCCGTGGGCCCTCCGAGGTGTCCACCCCCTCCAGCATCCCTCTAGGCCATTGCAGCGGCCCACTGTCCTGTGGGGCAGCTGTGCAGGCTCCTGGCACCAGGGGCGGGCACCGGCAATGTACCCCGTTGCCCCCCCTCCTCCACTACCAGTCCCACACGACGCCGGGGGCGGGCACCGACAATGTGCCCTGACACACCCTCCAAGTGCGCCCCCACAAGGTCCCAAAAATGTGAAGGGTCCCCGGGGCGGGCACCGATAATGTGCCCCGTTGCCCCCTCCACGCCACTGGTTCCCCCAATGCCCCACTCACCGGGCTCTCGGCTGCAGGCGTCTCGGCGGCCTCCCAGCAGCAGGTTGTCACTCTTTCCGGCTGCAGGCACAGCCACTTCAAAGATAGCGCTCACCAAATCCAGCGCTCTCCTTCCTGGGGCACTTGGAAATAGCGCTCTCCTTTGTAAATAGTGCTCTCCTTCCAGGGGCAGCTTGGAAATAGCGCTCTCCTTTGTAAATAGCGCTCTCCTTCCAGGGGCAGCTTGGAAATAGCGCTCTCCTTTGTAAATAGAGCTCTCCTTCCAGGGGCAGCTTGGAAATAGCGCTCTCCTTTGTAAATAGCGCTCTCCTTCCAGGGGCAGCTTGGAAATAGCGCTCTTTGGTTCCTGCCCCTTGTTTGGGGGTCTCTTGAGGGGGGGAAATTGCGTTGGTGGTTGAAGGCGGACTAAGTAGTCTCTGCCTGTCGTCCCTGGGTTTTCCTCTCGCCGGGCCAGATCAGTGGGTAGTTCAGGATCCCTCACTCACTTGAAAGGCAGCACCTAAGCCCTGTCACTTTCAGAGGCATAGGTCTCTGACTTATCCTACCGCCTAAACTCCTGCGAAGGCTTTTCCAGGTCTGAATTGCCACCCCTATATCTTTCCCTCGCCCTGTGGACAGTAGGGGGGGGGTAGGTAGGCTCCGGGCCCAGCACACAGGCCTATGTGGCGGTGACCCCTGGCAGCAGGTCCCCTCTCTCCCTGGTCCACCCTCTGACTGACTGCATGGCAACCCAGCTCCTCCCTTTAGATGCCCCTCACCCCACCCTCCAGACAGTGCCAGAAGCTTCTAGAAGCGTCTGGGGAAACTGGCTCCAACTGGCCTAGGGGGAGGGGTAGAGCACCCTGGGTGCCAGGCTTCCCTCCAAAAGCTGGGGATGCTGGGAAATAACGCCTAGACTGTCAACCCAGCTCAGTCAACCGGCGCAACCACACAGCTTTGGCATCCATTTTAAGTTATATTTTTTAAATGGGGAAACTCAGTCTGCACACATTCATACAGCATTCATATATCATTTAGTTTCCCCGAAAAGCGAAAAATTTCGGGAAAAAGGGCCAAGTCCAACACTAGGTCAATCAGATCATTGGTTTAAAGCGCACTATATTTGAGACATAAAGGTCTTCAAAACTGCTTCTGTGCTTCTAGTTCTGGCTTGCACAGACAAACGAACAGGACATGCTTAATATCTTGAATCCCTTTCTTGCATAGTTCACATGTTCCAGACTTGTCTCTTTTGTCTGACCAACACTTTGTAAAGTTGTTTAAAGGAAAAATGCCAAATCTTAACATAGTTATGAATCGCCTGGTTCTATGATCCAATATAAACATCAAGTATCCTAGATTCATCTTAAAGGAAAGCCCGTGGTTTGCAAATTTTCAACTGGAAACAGTAGGCAATGTCCCATGAATAACTTAGTCTGGCATCGTACATTTCAAGAACAACTTTATTTGTGCTGGTGTTCATAATTGCAAATGGGTGATAGAACATTGGAGATTCACAAGTGCGGTCTCAAGATTAATATAAAAGTGTGAACTCCTACTTCGTCCTTGAAGGTTTTGTTCTTCAAAAGGTGCTCTCAGAGTGCCTTCAGGTTTATGAAGAAGATTATATGTCCATCTGATCACGTTAACCAAGGATCAAGAGTAGGCAAAACTCTAAGCGTAATGGCTAGACAGGGATTGCTTGACTCAGGGATACCATCGTCTGAAGGAGCCTCCCTTCAGATGGGTTAAGAATGTATCACCTGCTTATTAGGATTTATTAACGTGCATATGAAAGTATAGGGGGTATCTTTGCCCTATAAATATCTAGAAGAAATTTTAAATGTCTCCTACCTGAGGAACATTAAAAACTTTTTTAAGCGCCTATGTGTGATGATGCCTTGAGCCCTAATTGAGTAAAGTACGAGGTGCTTTCTAAGGTCTTGGAGAATTCCCTTCCTAAGCGTGGTGCAGAGCGGGCGGGCCGAACTCCGGAGGAAATGTGCAAAGCATCCACGCAGTACACACAGGCGACACACAAGGCACACCACAAAAAGAGACACTACACCAGTTGAGGTAAAAATAACTTTTGTATTGTCCAAAACCACAAGGTGTCACTAGGCAATCTCTGTACTGCGCCAACTGGCGCTCGGTTAACATTTACAGGGGGGGGGGATTATGTACAGGGCAGGGCCAATCGGGCCCCTGCCGGAATCATTGCGATTTAGAAGATAGTAAAAGTAAGTCCATTAGCTGCAACCTGCAATAAAGTCAACTCAGGGCATAACCTTAGGCGTTAGTCCGGACCACCTGTAATAAAACACATCATGACCTGACCATATCCCTTAACAACCTGGAGGTCCCCTGAGGCAGGAATCAAAATAGGCAGTTCATTCACCTTAAAACCTGGCATCTAGACATAGCGCTGCATACAACACATGAATAGCACTTTAAATCATAGCCATTGACATAGCGCTTAAGAGCATGACATTTGAATATAGTGCCACACATATCACGGCGAAAGCGCTTCAAAACATAGCCATTGACATAGCGCTTAAGAGCATGACATTTGAATATAGCGCTGCACATATCACGGCGAAAGCGCTTCAAAACATAGCCATTGACATAGCGCTTAAGAGCATGACATTTGAATATAGCGCTGCACATATCACGGCGAAAGCGCTTCAAAACATAGCCATTGACATAGCGCTTAAGAGCATGACATTTGAATATAGCGCTGCACATATCACGGCGAAAGCGCTTCAAAACATAGCCATTGACATAGCGCTTAAGAGCATGACATTTGAATATAGCGCTGCACAACTAGCATTGACCATAGCGCTTTAAATATGGCATTATAGCATAGTGCTACACCTGGCAGATCAATGGCGCTTCAGATAGGGCCCTCACTGGAAGAATACAGCATAGCAAGCTCTTGGGGCAGTAGACTTGGAAAGCTCTGGGAGCATCAACCATGGCCAGCCACTGCAGCGCTAGGCATTGCATTTAGTCCGGGCAGGTCCGTGGGCCCTCCGAGGTGTCCACCCCCTCCAGCATCCCTCTAGGCCATTGCAGCGGCCCACTGTCCTGTGGGGCAGCTGTGCAGGCTCCTGGCACCAGGGGCGGGCACCGGCAATGTACCCCGTTGCCCCCCCTCCTCCACTACCAGTCCCACACGACACCGGGGGCGGGCACCGACAATGTGCCCTGACACACCCTCCAAGTGCACCCCCACAAGGTCCTAAAAATGTGAAGGGTCCCCGGGGCGGGCACCGATAATGTGCCCCGTTGCCCCCTCCACGCCACTGGTTCCCCCAATGCCCCACTCACCGGGCTCTCGGCTGCAGGCGTCTCGGCGGCCTCCCAGCAGCAGGTTGTCACTCTTTCCGGCTGCAGGCACAGCCACTTCAAAGATAGCGCTCACCAAATCCAGCGCTCTCCTTCCTGGGGCACTTGGAAATAGCGCTCTCCTTTGTAAATAGTGCTCTCCTTCCAGGGGCAGCTTGGAAATAGCGCTCTCCTTTGTAAATAGCGCTCTCCTTCCAGGGGCAGCTTGGAAATAGCGCTCTCCTTTGTAAATAGAGCTCTCCTTCCAGGGGCAGCTTGGAAATAGCGCTCTCCTTTGTAAATAGCGCTCTCCTTCCAGGGGCAGCTTGGAAATAGCGCTCTCCTTTGTAAATAGCGCTCTCCTTCCAGAGGCAGCTTGGAAATAGCGCTCTTTGGTTCCTGCCCCTTGTTTGGGGGTCTCTTGAGGGGGGGAAATTGCGTTGGTGGTTGAAGGCGGACTAAGTAGTCTCTGCCTGTCGTCCCTGGGTTTTCCTCTCGCCGGGCCAGATCAGTGGGTAGTTCAGGATCCCTCACTCACTTGAAAGGCAGCACCTAAGCCCTGTCACTTTCAGAGGCATAGGTCTCTGACTTATCCTACCGCCTAAACTCCTGCGAAGGCTTTTCCAGGTCTGAATTGCCACCCCTATATCTTTCCCTCGCCCTGTGGACAGTAGGGGGGGGGTAGGTAGGCTCCGGGCCCAGCACACAGGCCTATGTGGCGGTGACCCCTGGCAGCAGGTCCCCTCTCTCCCTGGTCCACCCTCTGACTGACTGCATGGCAACCCAGCTCCTCCCTTTAGATGCCCCTCACCCCTCCCTCCAGACAGTGCCAGAAGCTTCTAGAAGCGTCTGGGGAAAAAGGCTCCAACTGGCCTAGGGGGAGGGGTAGAGCACCCTGGGTGCCAGGCTTCCCTCCAAAAGCTGGGGATGCTGGGAAATAACGCCTAGACTGTCAACCCAGCTCAGTCAACCGGCGCAACCACACAGCTTTGGCATCCATTTTAAGTTATATTTTTTAAATGGGGAAACTCAGTCTGCACACATTCATACAGCATTCATATATCATTTAGTTTCCCCGAAAAGCGAAAAATTTCGGGAAAAAGGGCCAAGTCCAACACTAGGTCAATCAGATCATTGGTTTAAAGCGCACTATATTTGAGACATAAAGGTCTTCAAAACTGCTTCTGTGCTTCTAGTTCTGGCTTGCACAGACAAACGAACAGGACATGCTTAATATCTTGAATCCCTTTCTTGCATAGTTCACATGTTCCAGACTTGTCTCTTTTGTCTGACCAACACTTTGTAAAGTTGTTTAAAGGAAAAATGCCAAATCTTAACATAGTTATGAATCGCCTGGTTCTATGATCCAATATAAACATCAAGTATCCTAGATTCATCTTAAAGGAAAGCCCGTGGTTTGCAAATTTTCAACTGGAAACAGTAGGCAGTGTCCCATGAATAACTTAGTCTGGCATCGTACATTTCAAGAACAACTTTATTTGTGCTGGTGTTCATAATTGCAAATGGGTGATAGAACATTGGAGATTCACAAGTGCGGTCTCAAGATTAATATAAAAGTGTGAACTCCTACTTCGTCCTTGAAGGTTTTGTTCTTCAAAAGGTGCTCTCAGAGTGCCTTCAGGTTTATGAAGAAGGTTATATGTCCATCTGATCACGTTAACCAAGGATCAAGAGTAGGCAAAACTCTAAGCGTAATGGCTAGACAGGGATTGCTTGACTCAGGGATACCATCGTCTGAAGGAGCCTCCCTTCAGATGGGTTAAGAATGTATCACCTGCTTATTAGGATTTATTAACGTGCATATGAAAGTATAGGGGGTATCTTTGCCCTATAAATATCTAGAAGAAATTTTAAATGTCTCCTACCTGAGGAACATTAAAAACTTTTTTAAGCGCCTATGTGTGATGATGCCTTGAGCCCTAATTGAGTAAAGTACGAGGTGCTTTCTAAGGTCTTGGAGAATTCCCTTCCTAAGCGTGGTGCAGAGCGGGCGGGCCGAACTCCGGAGGAAATGTGCAAAGCATCCACGCAGTACACACAGGCGACACACAAGGCACACCACAAAAAGAGACACTACACCAGTTGAGGTAAAAATAACTTTTGTATTGTCCAAAACCACAAGGTGTCACTAGGCAATCTCTGTACTGCGCCAACTCGCGCTCGGTTAACATTTACAGGGGGGGGGATTATGTACAGGGCAGGGCCAATCGGGCCCCTGCCGGAATCATTGCGATTTAGAAGATAGTAAAAGTAAGTCCATTAGCTGCAACCTGCAATAAAGTCAACTCAGGGCATAACCTTAGGCGTTAGTCCGGACCACCTGTAATAAAACACATCATGACCTGACCATATCCCTTAACAACCTGGAGGTCCCCTGAGGCAGGAATCAAAATAGGCAGTTCATTCACCTTAAAACCTGGCATCTAGACATAGCGCTGCATACAACACATGAATAGCACTTTAAATCATAGCCATTGACATAGCGCTTAAGAGCATGACATTTGAATATAGTGCCACACATATCACGGCGAAAGCGCTTCAAAACATAGCCATTGACATAGCGCTTAAGAGCATGACATTTGAATATAGCGCTGCACATATCACGGCGAAAGCGCTTCAAAACATAGCCATTGACATAGCGCTTAAGAGCATGACATTTGAATATAGCGCTGCACATATCACGGCGAAAGCGCTTCAAAACATAGCCATTGACATAGCGCTTAAGAGCATGACATTTGAATATAGCGCTGCACATATCACGGCGAAAGCGCTTCAAAACATAGCCATTGACATAGCGCTTAAGAGCATGACATTTGAATATAGCGCTGCACAACTAGCATTGACCATAGCGCTTTAAATATGGCATTATAGCATAGTGCTACACCTGGCAGATCAATGGCGCTTCAGATAGGGCCCTCACTGGAAGAATACAGCATAGCAAGCTCTTGGGGCAGTAGACTTGGCAAGCTCTGGGAGCATCAACCATGGCCAGCCACTGCAGCGCTAGGCATTGCATTTAGTCCGGGCAGGTCCGTGGGCCCTCCGAGGTGTCCACCCCCTCCAGCATCCCTCTAGGCCATTGCAGCGGCCCACTGTCCTGTGGGGCAGCTGTGCAGGCTCCTGGCACCAGGGGCGGGCACCGGCAATGTACCCCGTTGCCCCCCCTCCTCCACTACCAGTCCCACACGACGCCGGGGGCGGGCACCGACAATGTGCCCTGACACACCCTCCAAGTGCGCCCCCACAAGGTCCCAAAAATGTGAAGGGTCCCCGGGGCGGGCACCGATAATGTGCCCCGTTGCCCCCTCCACGCCACTGGTTCCCCCAATGCCCCACTCACCGGGCTCTCGGCTGCAGGCGTCTCGGCGGCCTCCCAGCAGCAGGTTGTCACTCTTTCCGGCTGCAGGCACAGCCACTTCAAAGATAGCGCTCACCAAATCCAGCGCTCTCCTTCCTGGGGCACTTGGAAATAGCGCTCTCCTTTGTAAATAGTGCTCTCCTTCCAGGGGCAGCTTGGAAATAGCGCTCTCCTTTGTAAATAGCGCTCTCCTTCCAGGGGCAGCTTGGAAATAGCGCTCTCCTTTGTAAATAGAGCTCTCCTTCCAGGGGCAGCTTGGAAATAGCGCTCTCCTTTGTAAATAGCGCTCTCCTTCCAGGGGCAGCTTGGAAATAGCGCTCTCCTTTGTAAATAGCGCTCTCCTTCCAGAGGCAGCTTGGAAATAGCGCTCTTTGGTTCCTGCCCCTTGTTTGGGGGTCTCTTGAGGGGGGGAAATTGCGTTGGTGGTTGAAGGCGGACTAAGTAGTCTCTGCCTGTCGTCCCTGGGTTTTCCTCTCGCCGGGCCAGATCAGTGGGTAGTTCAGGATCCCTCACTCACTTGAAAGGCAGCACCTAAGCCCTGTCACTTTCAGAGGCATAGGTCTCTGACTTATCCTACCGCCTAAACTCCTGCGAAGGCTTTTCCAGGTCTGAATTGCCACCCCTATATCTTTCCCTCGCCCTGTGGACAGTAGGGGGGGGGGTAGGTAGGCTCCGGGCCCAGCACACAGGCCTATGTGGCGGTGACCCCTGGCAGCAGGTCCCCTCTCTCCCTGGTCCACCCTCTGACTGACTGCATGGCAACCCAGCTCCTCCCTTTAGATGCCCCTCACCCCACCCTCCAGACAGTGCCAGAAGCTTCTAGAAGCGTCTGGGGAAACTGGCTCCAACTGGCCTAGGGGGAGGGGTAGAGCACCCTGGGTGCCAGGCTTCCCTCCAAAAGCTGGGGATGCTGGGAAATAACGCCTAGACTGTCAACCCAGCTCAGTCAACCGGCGCAACCACACAGCTTTGGCATCCATTTTAAGTTATATTTTTTAAATGGGGAAACTCAGTCTGCACACATTCATACAGCATTCATATATCATTTAGTTTCCCCGAAAAGCGAAAAATTTCGGGAAAAAGGGCCAAGTCCAACACTAGGTCAATCAGATCATTGGTTTAAAGCGCACTATATTTGAGACATAAAGGTCTTCAAAACTGCTTCTGTGCTTCTAGTTCTGGCTTGCACAGACAAACGAACAGGACATGCTTAATATCTTGAATCCCTTTCTTGCATAGTTCACATGTTCCAGACTTGTCTCTTTTGTCTGACCAACACTTTGTAAAGTTGTTTAAAGGAAAAATGCCAAATCTTAACATAGTTATGAATCGCCTGGTTCTATGATCCAATATAAACATCAAGTATCCTAGATTCATCTTAAAGGAAAGCCCGTGGTTTGCAAATTTTCAACTGGAAACAGTAGGCAATGTCCCATGAATAACTTAGTCTGGCATCGTACATTTCAAGAACAACTTTATTTGTGCTGGTGTTCATAATTGCAAATGGGTGATAGAACATTGGAGATTCACAAGTGCGGTCTCAAGATTAATATAAAAGTGTGAACTCCTACTTCGTCCTTGAAGGTTTTGTTCTTCAAAAGGTGCTCTCAGAGTGCCTTCAGGTTTATGAAGAAGGTTATATGTCCATCTGATCACGTTAACCAAGGATCAAGAGTAGGCAAAACTCTAAGCGTAATGGCTAGACAGGGATTGCTTGACTCAGGGATACCATCGTCTGAAGGAGCCTCCCTTCAGATGGGTTAAGAATGTATCACCTGCTTATTAGGATTTATTAACGTGCATATGAAAGTATAGGGGGTATCTTTGCCCTATAAATATCTAGAAGAAATTTTAAATGTCTCCTACCTGAGGAACATTAAAAACTTTTGAAAGCGCCTATGTGTGATGATGCCTTGAGCCCTAATTGAGTAAAGTACGAGGTGCTTTCTAAGGTCTTGGAGAATTCCCTTCCTAAGTATGTGTATGTTGTTTAGGCCTGGGCCAAAATTCCGTTCCGTTCGTGGAAATTGCGATAATTTGGCATTTTTGCGTTCCGCGGAAAGCGCAAAAATGTCAAAATGTCTTCATTCCGCAGCTTAGCGATAATTTGTTTCTTGCTCGCGTGCACGCGATCGCCTTACCTGAATCACGGCGTTCGCCGACAAGTTTTCCGGATCCGGTCGCGTTCTCCACGAGTTGTTGGATTAATGGTAGCCATTTGCGCTGTCTCGCGACAGTTCGTGCCCGCAGTAACGTCATGCGTCGCGCGATCACGTCTTTCTTCTCGCGATCATGCACCGCGAGACAAGTGAAAACAGGATGGCCGCGCCCGCGAGCAACCGCATGGGTAAGTTGGCGAGCTGCGACCACGCAGAAAATACCGCGAACGGGCGGGAAAAAAACTTCGGCATCTTCGCGATATTTACGTGTGTTTGCGGAGATTTTAACATTTTCGCGATAATTTGCGAAAGTGAATTTCGCAAATTCCGCCCACCCCTAATGTTGTTGCAACATCCACAGGCCTACCACCCAACTTCCAATCAAAGGGATGGTATTGTCTATTCCCTCTGAAAGGTACCACCTTAGTTTTGGTAATATTTATTTTGAAGAAATTTAACTTTGCGTATTCAAAAAGCGCATCCAAATTACGCCGGAGGCCGATGGGAGTAAGGTAAATATTGACAAGATCATCGGCGTATATAAAAACGGGTACATTTTGAAGTGCAATTTCAGGGGGGAAATTATTTATGTTATTAAAACAGGAAGGCAGATCACTAAGGAATAAGGAAAACATAAGTGGGGCTAGAACACATCCCTGCTTCATGCCGTTTTTGGTTAAGGTTTTAGGATTCAATCCCTTGTCTCCCCGTATTAGGACTCTGCATCAAGTGGATGTGTGAAGTGCAGCAATAAGTCACTGAGGATCCCCAATCTAATTAGTTTTCTCCTATCAAAAGCAGTAGAGAAGTCGACAAACACACAGTAAACAACTAGCGATTTAGCCACCACTTACTTATCAAGAACAGTTTGCACGATTACAATGTTATCAGTCACAGAATTTTTGGGCCTAAAGCCCTCTTGGACTTGCAGTATCACACCCTGTGTGTACAATCAGTCCCTGAGATGGTCTAAAACACTTGATGCAAACATTTTCCGGGTGAGAGGAGTTGGCCTAACGGCCAGGGTGGTTGACTTCAAATCTGGGGGCCTGGGTTTGAGTATCGGCAACGACGCTGAACATCCTGTGATTCTAGGCAAATCACTTGCTCTCCCTGTGCCTAACAAAAAAATGAATGTGTGTCCTCATATAAGGTAACTGGTTCTATGTAAGGCAGTAAAGCGCTCTGATACCCGATACCTTCGGGTCAAGTTCGCGCTATATAAAACTCTGTAAAAAAAACAAAAAAAGAAAAAGTAATGCAATTTGACGATAATTACACGGAGTTAGGCAGGAACCTTTTTTATGCAAAGGGACTACTACACTTCCTGTCCAAGAGCTTGTAAATAGTCCAGTTGCATAACAGTAATAGAACAAGAGTGAGGTGCCTAATCCAACCCTCTGGGTCGCAGGGCTTGAATATCTTTGCCCCTTGTGGCTGAGGGGGCAATTAATTGTTGACCAATTAGTTTATTCACCTCCTGAGAAAGTTCTACTTCCTTTAACTCCTTTTTTGGAAGTACCAATTCCTTACGATTTACAAACCTCCTTTCAATCTCATAGACAGCATCAGTGATTATCTCTTCACAGGTGAAAATGGGATTACTCTCTTCAAGAGAATGGTGAAGATGAGGTGACACGACTACTGCATTCTTCTTACATATGTTGTTGGAGTTCCATATAATTTGACTATGCTTACAGACTTAAAAAGCATCCCCGTTTCCTTCTGTTAGGGGACAAGACAACGTAAGTTGTACTTGTAGTTCAAGTTCGGAAAACAGGACAGCATGGTCACCACCTGGAACAAACTCAGTTTTAAAGAGTGAACATTCCTGATAAAGGTCGGGACTGGTTATGGTGTAATCAATATTAGAGGAGCCAGTAACCCCCTTTCTGATGAAGGCTGCCTGTACATCCCCATCAGTTCTACCATTTAATATCACACCATTTATTCCGTGCAATGATTCCGGTAACATTCCATAATGTTTATCAGCCTTTATCTTTGACGGAAAGACTGGATAAGTAGTGGACCAAGCATCTTTGTACTTTTGTGTATGTGTACGATTGTTTGCTATTGATAAATGTATTTTATGAGGTCCCACTTCTAACTAATAAATTTAATGAAATATCTCAGAGTTGTCCGCCCTCATCATGGAGAACAAGTATTATTGTCCCAATATATAACAAGCATTGGCATAGCCAATAGGTCTCGCCTTTGGGACCTTATAAGTGTTTAGCCATGCAACAGTTGATGTTGTTGCACCAAGGATATTGTGCTGCATAACTAAACACTTATAAGGTCCCAAAGGCGAGACCTATTGGCTATACCAATGCTTGTTTTTCCTGCAACCGTGTGATATCGGCTCCTCACCAGGACACCGTATGATGGGAGCCGATATCGTGTGTCATACGGTGGCACTGTGCGTGTTGGCAGCAGGGCTGGACTGAGAATGCAAACCAGCCCTGGCAATTACGTCGGACCTGCCCCTTCGGGTGGAGAGGTTTCGGGTGTGCTTGTGGGAAACACTGCTGCACTTTTGTTACAGGGGCCGATATTGCAGCACTACTTCAAAACCAGCCCCCAGTATCAAAAACAGCCTCCACCCTTCCGGCACACTAGGAAAACACCCGGTGCCCGCTACACCCAGTCTGACCCTGGTTGGCAGATATTGTATTGTATTGTATTATAATTGCATTTTTATAGCGTTTACTACCCCTCAAAGCACTTTTTCGGCGAG
Source organism: Triturus cristatus (assembly GCF_964204655.1). Classification (NCBI taxonomy): domain Eukaryota; kingdom Metazoa; phylum Chordata; class Amphibia; order Caudata; family Salamandridae; genus Triturus; species Triturus cristatus. The sequence continues at coordinate 547,228,595 of NC_140595.1, forward strand.
TAGCACGCTACTCCAGAACCCATAAAGGATTATTGGTGAATTAGTATAGTGAAATATGAAAGTAAATATGAGCCCTGACAAGTTTCCCAGGTCCATGCATGGTGCGCTGCTCCAGTCCAGGTTTTATCTCTGAATTCTGGGACTTGAAGGCTTGTTTACTCTATTATAAACGTGGACTACAAGTCCCTGAATTCAAAGGATAAAAACCTGGAGTGGAGCAGCACATCAGGCATGGACCTGAGAAACTTGGAAGCTATGCTGGATCTATTGGGAATGACTTTCCTAATCAAGTTAATGTTTTCAATAATAGTTTCCGTACTTTTTTTGATAAATAAAAAACTTTCCAAATCAGAAACGACTATTCAGGTGACTTTGGATGTTCGGAAAAGGGGGTGTCTCGTTATGTAAAAAAAAGGGAAAAGGCATACAGCCAAAGAAGAAACAAACATTCTCACAAGGTTGTCCATTATCTAAAAGAAATGTAAATGTTAGCAATTGGTTAACCAGCAAATCCAAAGACAGAGGACGCGGCGCAGCTCGGCTCAATGCAACAAAAAATACTAGGAAAGCCGACATTATTTTTGTGGGCTACAGGAAAGGACAGCACTCTAATTCGTTACTGATTTCAATACCGTGAGGCTGTCAATTTAGACTTTCCTTTGTAACATCGACAAAGAAAAAGGACTAAAAGCCGTGTCTACCGTACACACAAACATTTTTTTCATTGAGTGGTCAAATAACCTTGTTAAATCGTCATATTTGCCCACACCTAATATTGCCGCTCTTCATTCCAATTGAATTTGCTTTGTCTGCTGTGGCAGCTCTAGGAGCAGTGACGCGTTTCCATGACAGCGTCTGGCCTACAGTGTGATCAGTTCCTGTGGCCTGTGCCCGTGTGCTGATGCTGGAGCAGAAAAGATGCCGAGCAGCATAGAGGACCCCAGAAAGCGCTTCATTTTTAGCACTGCTCGTAACTACTTTGGTCTTTACGGAAGTGAGGAGGAGGCTGTGGAGGTGAAAGCCACACGAGTGGGGATGGACCACTTTTTGGACGATGGTAACGAAATCAAGTGTACAGCGATGGCCGAGGGGTGAGCTGAGCCTCGACAACAAGGTACGGAGTTTAATTCATCTTGCATCGGTCAGGTGCAGACTAGCTAATCCACTGTACATCTGTAACCCCAAATATCTACCCTGACTGCTCTGTAACGTACAGGATCTTCCCATGTACAGAATTTCCTCACCAACACTACAGCGGAGCACTAGGGCGAGGAAACAGAGTTAAGCAGCCTGGCCATCGAGTCGCAGGAGTACCTGTTGGTCTCTTTCTTTTGATGCAGAGATAAGTGTAGTCCATATAGATAAGTCTTTGAGGAAAACAACATAAATTTAGACGGTTGCTTTCCGCACCGACATGTGTTCAACATCAACAAGCATTGACCGCGCGGCAGTGAAAGCGACACAGCCGCGCAGCCGTGAAAGCGATTGCGCTAAGAAGCAGCGCGAGTGTTCCTGCCCCGAAACAATTGAACAAGTGGGAGGGGTGGGGGGAGTGCACAGAATAGAAGAGACACCCTGGGAATGCTTCTGAACGCGCGCACATGAAGCAGCAGCTGTTTGCTCTTTTTGGAAGCACAAACTTGTGCTTGTGGCGCGCCCCTGCGCGCTCCCGCACGGTGGATGCTGCCACAAGTACGAGTATGTGCTTCGAAAAAGAGCAGAACGACGGCTAAAGGTCCTCCTATGCAGCGCATTCGCGCTGCATAGGCGAGACCTAAAAAAGGGGGACAAATCCAAACCCCAGAACTACCGACCCATTTCCCTGTTAGATTCCACTGCCAAATTGCTGGGACGGGTTTTACTGAATAGGCTAGAGACCTTGTTCATTTGGTGCCTCACTTGACACGCATGCACAGTGGAAGACTCCAGGAACTCCAGGGTCCACAACACATAGCGGCAGAAGCCACCCATGTCACTGGAGCCGCTGCGCTTTTAAGCGCGGCCGGGCTCCCGCAGGGCAGGAGACTTTGTTCATTTGGTGCCTCACTTGCTACGCATGCACGGTGGAAGACTCCAGGGACCACAACACATAGTGGCAGGAGCTGCCCACGTTACTGGGGCCGCGGTGCTTTTAAGTGCTGCCAGACCCTCACAGTGCGGGCGTGCCAGGGCCGCGCCCGGGTCAAGGGCGGGCCTGTCTGCGCCCGTCCGAGACCGGATGAGGCAGGGCTGGGCCTATTCTCTTGGTCATTTACTGGAAATTTGTTCAAACGGAGCCCAGCTGTATGATTTGTTTGATGAGCCTTGTCCCTGCCCTGCTATAGTCGTGTCCCTCTGCGGTACCAACAACGGCTGAGGAGGTAGGACAGAGTCCGGTTGTTTATTGCTTATTGCTTATACTTGCACCGGTACCACTTACGTGGACTGTATGGGAGCCTGTGCGTAGAGTGTTTGTTTTGTGCCCTGGACATTCTAGTTAGGTATCTTGACACACCACCACTTGATTTGGCCAGCTTTTTGTATTAATCGTGGTGTAACACTGGAGCTATCCCTTGCAAGCTGAAACGCTCTAACTTACTAACATTGAAACTATCCCTTTACTAAACCGACAATGGTTCGGCACAAGGCAAAACCAGCACCTTTAAGGGCAGTGACCGGTACTACCACTTCAGTGACTACCATGGACCCATTCCTCCAGCAGGCGGCAGCAGTGATAAACAAGGAGATTGAGCTTGTTAACAGACGCCTTTCCAGGTCACCTATCACTGCTTCTCATCCTATGCACGCTGACACACGTGTCCCTGATTAGTGGTGAAGACGAACTTTTGAGCCTGTCTAATAACACCGGGTTGCAGGAGGTCACCCAGGACTGTGTCTGGATGTCTGGTCAACCAATAGTCCACCCCTTCCCCTTTCTCCTGTTGTTATAATAAGAAATAAGGGGGGTAATAAAGTATCTTTAAATCAAGTGAATCTGGCGATCACCTCCAGCAAGCAACCGGAAACACCAAAAGCTTCTAGACAAGGGAATGTAACCTTCGCTGAGATGGGGGGTTCAGGGACAGGTGTAGGCACTAAAAGGAAATCCCAAGTAATAGGGGGTAAAGCTAAGAGATCAAAACCCAACCTGTTCCCAAAAACCTCAGCATCCTCCCAAATATCACCTAAATCGGATTTGACGGGTGCACTAGAATCCTTCAAGGCAATGATGACAAGGTTGCTGGACTCTAAACTGGGCCCGATAAACCATCGTCTGACATCGATTGAAAAAAGCTTATCGGACCTTAAACACTGTGTTTCACCTTCATCAACGGCAGAGACAAGTGGCCAACCTGGACAAAGTATTCCATTGGAGCCCCTCACTTTGACAAACCCACCTAAAAACACCAGGGGAGAGTCACAGCCACAGCCACGGGAGAGCAAGTAACTATAAGCCAGGTAGTACCTATACAAGGTGAAAGCCAAGGCCAAAGCGATAACAGGGACAGATTGCCCACGAAGGCTCGGATTTTAGAAGGAAATCAATCAACAGGTAGTCAGACTCAGGGGGGAAGGGAGGTCCATCTACAGTGTCAACCAATTATCCATCTGCCACCAAAATCTACCCCCTATGTAGTGGTACAGGGGAATGTGCCAACTCTCCCAAAGGGTATAAAGGAGAACTTTTTCCAGTTGAAGAATAAAGTTCTTCACTGGTTTTCGCACAACACAACATTGGGATTAAGGGTGGAGAAAAATATTAACATGGTGCGTAGAGTCAGCTGGATGGGTTATACTCGCAAATCATGCATGGGGGACTGTGTTATCGTAAAATTTAACAGACCGCATATAGCAGAAAGGATCCTGTTTACTGATTCACACTCTACTCCCTTTGGTTCTAATTCGACTATCATGGCTTTACCACTCGGATATTTAAACCAGACCTACAAGGATATACCCATTTGAACACCAACAATGTGACGGTCTGTCACAGAAAATTCCATCTGTCAGGAGTGTTTATTCGATTCTGCCCCCATCTACAGCTCACTTAAATCAGATGTCCATATATCAACAGAATTTTGGTCCCCCACCCCTGGAGCTGTCTAACAGGTTTACCCCACTGGCCATGATGGAGGCATGTGATTGACTTACTAGCTCCCCACTGATGGATCCTGAGATCTCGTTAAATCAGCAGGATTCTTCAGTACAAAGCAAGGGGGGCTCATGTGTACATGACAATAATGTAACATTTCAGGTCTGACTAATAAGTTTTCCGATCTTATATAGATGGCTTTTGTGAAACAATTTTGTGTGATTTTTCTGCAGGAAACATGGTTAGCGGATTGTAGTTTATTTTTGGAGGGTTATACGACCTTTTTCGTTCCAGCCTTCCCTTCTACGGCTGGAAGACCAAAGGGCGGACTCGTTATTTATATCTCCCTGACGGTAGAATGCCAGATACAGGTTTTGCCCTCGACAAGCCCATGTCTACAGTCTTTAGTCTTAAAAAGGGGGGCTAATAAAATGGTTCTCATAAATTTTTATAACTCTGCATCATGTCTCACTGGTGAATGTAATATCACACTGTTGGGGTCTTTTATAAGGCAACATTGCTGAACTACAAAACCTCATGGTCACGGGGGATTTTAACATAAACCCCTGTGGAGACCCAAGCACTACTAGCCCAGCTGACTTAGGCTGCCCACGGGTGAAGGGGAGGGGGCTCCATTTTGAACATTCTATTCAGGGGGATGTTTTAAATACCCTCCTACACGAATTTGACCTAATTTGACCTAATGTCCCTCATGTCATTAACTGATCCGTGTAGCAAGCCACCCATCCCTTCTTTTTAAAGGAAGAGGCAGTGGCACATATATAGATTTTATTTTAATTTCATCCTCTTTACAATCTTTACTTCGAGGTTTTACTATCCAGGAAAGTGCCTATAGTGACCATAATCTTCTTTGTGTTAATATTGGTGGACCATTATTGACGAGCAAAAGAGGAGTTGAGCAAAAGGGATGATAAGACCAACAGATGGCAGAAGACGGCTAAGGTGGACACATATCTCTCCAGATGGAATATGTGATGTTACTTCGCTGTTTTCACACCGCAATACCCTTACAACGCAGGCATTACAACGCAAGTCAGTACAATGACTTGCGCTGGAGGGCGCTGGACTTAGGAATAGTATGATTTACTATTCCAACTCCAGCCTACGTAACAGTAGGGAGGGTGTTGGAATTGTAAATCATACTATTCCTTAGTGTATAGAGCCATCCAGCGCAAGTCGTTGTAACGACTTGCGTTGTAATGCCTGCGTTGTAAAGGTATTGCGGTGTGAAGACCGCGATGTAATGGATGTCTCCCCTCCAGATGTTTTTATAAGTCAGTAAAAGAATCCTGTGCCAGTGAACTAGCCCTGTGTACCTCTCCGTGCACATCCCCGGGGGAGGTTATTAGCGCCTTTAACATTATCTCTACTAGAGTAGGTGAACTCTTAAGTGCTCCGATCCATAGAACAGTCATTCCGACCTCTAGATTGCTTGACTCGACCTGTTCGCTGGCGGCAAGAAAGCTGCGGGAAGCCCTTGATGGGAGCCCTAGAAATCAAACCTTGGTTAGAGCGTGCCTTAACAACTAAAATTGAAATTGGCAAACGCAACTCCGCCCTGAAAGAGGAGGCATGGAGAGAGCTGACTGAGGCAAGTACCCTGAGGAACAGCTCTAGGTTTTGGAGTATCATTACCAGACCGTTTTTAGAATATGACGAAGGTAGCGAATCAGGTGCACATATTACTGAGGATGATTGAGTGTTCCACTTTAAAACCGTTGTTTGAAAGCCTGCCTGAGCAAACTTGTCAGCCAGGCCGAGAGGTAAATGCCCCCGTACTAACTTTTGGACTGTGGGAGGTTGAGTGGGGCATCGCCGAGCTAACAAGTAATAAATCGCCGGGACCTGGTGGCATCCCTCCGGATCTTTTTAAATCTGATCCACCTTTTTTGGCACCGGTCCTTGCTGCCGTAATCAATGCGGCGGCAAGGAAAGGATGCCTCGAGTCCTGGGCCACCTCGTCTATAGAGCCTGTTTTTAAAAATGGTGATCGTGACAGTACTCACTGTTACAGGCCGATCTCGCTGTTGGACTCGGTGGTCAAGGTGGTGGGCCGCGTGTTACTTGACAGACTGACCACCTGGGCATTCAAATATGATATACTTTCAGACGTACAGTATGGAATTCGCCCAGGTCGTTCAACCATGGCCCAATGCCTTAACCTAACTATGATACTCAATAAATACACGGTTGCAAGTTCTGGTACCATTTATTTAGCCTTCATGGACTTGCTTTCCGTGTTGATCGCTTGAACAGGGTAAAACTGTGGCAGTCCATGAAGGACATTGGGGTTGACAGCAACATTGTCCATTTTTTATAGGACCTTCACCGGGCAACCAAGGCCAACGTTAGATTGTCGCAGGACCTTCGCGTGTCACAGAAATTTGATATAAGAAAAAGGTGTACACCAAGGGTGTATCCTGGCCCCCTTCTTGTTTAATCTCTATATTAAGAATTTAGACAAAGCCCTCTTTTCAACTGGGATAGATTATCCGCATGCAGGGCGACGAGGTCTCCCTGTTTTACTCTATGCGGATGACGCAGTTCTTATATCTAGGACTGCTAGGGGCCTTCAAACCCTGCTTGACACCTTTTCTGAGTTTATGTCGGAACAAGACTTATCTATCAACAACTCAAAATCCTATGTCATGCAAGTGGGGACACGCCCACATTTTTTTTTCCAGTTTAGTGTAGGTCCGGCGAAGATACCCCGCACAGATGTTTTTTTCATATCTGGGGGTCATACTGGATGACCAAATAAAATGGGGGCCCCTCAAACAAAGAAAGAAGGGGGATTTGGTGCAGGTGAACGCAGCCATTTTTAACTTTGCTTCTAAATTAGAAAATAGACCTATTGCCGCCTTGTTGAAGATCTACCAAGCCAAGAGTGTAGCTATAGCCTCCTCTGGGAGCGAAATATGGGGGCATGCCTCCACTGGCGTTTTACAGGTGGTCGAGAATACTTTTCTGAAGCGCCTGTTGGGTGTTCTACGTGGCCTGTCAAACTTGGTGGTACACGAGGAACTGGGGGTGCCTTATTTAAGTGACACACTGGCACTTCACCCCCTAACATTCTGGATAAATATTTGTTAGAACAAGAGATTAACGCTGAGCCAGCTGATTTTAAAAGAATTTATGACCCTCGACTATGCGCTTAGCATACCTTGGCTCAGATACAGTAAGAGCAGTTTTGAAAAGCTAGGACGAATCAAAATATATACCAACCCTGACCTAATAACCAAAAAGGACATGGGGATAATAAGGGAATCCTTTGGCAGTTCAAGTAAATTGGAAAGGGAGGAACTGGAACTGCGGAAACCTAGCGTCCGCAAATTTTTAATGCTAAAGACACCATCACTAGCTGAGCCTTATCTTCTGGGGCTTTTATCTGTTTATGAGCGGTTTTTATTGACCAGGTTTCGCCTGGATCTTTTTCACCTCCTGGTTGCCATACCTAGGGGGAGCAGTTGAGGCCAGTTGTTAGCACCCTGTGACTGCAACGGAGAGTCTCTACAGGATTTGCTACACTTTATGTTATTTCGTAAATTTTATGAGGCCCCCCGGAAGTTTTTTTTTAGTCCCAATTTTAAAGAAGATGAATTTTAAGCAGGCTCGTCCAGCTCTCCTGTACCTACAACTGCTGAAGAAGGAATGTATTTTCTGCATCGTTGGTTACTTGAAATTCGCGGTGAAGTCTAGGGCTTGTCTTGACTAAGAGCTTATAAGGGTCAGGGATTTAGATCATTTTTTAATACATATATGTTTTGGTGGGTCGGAATAATTTTACTGGAGAGCGTTGATCAAAGAGGAGATCTTTTGTATCTGAACTTTGCACCTTAACTTTACACATTACCATGGGCTGTTGTGCAATGTACTTTAATTATGACAAACTGTGTTGACATTTTATGGAATCATAATATTGTGCAATGTATTTTAACTATGACAAACTGTGTTGATATTTTATGGACTCATGATATTTTATGTAATTCGGATGTATTGTTAACTTTTATGGTTTTATGTTTTTGAAACTGAATAAAGTTTAGTTGAGTTGAGTTGAAGAGGCTACAACACTGGGTGAGGAAAAATAACATCCTGATGCCTACTCAGCATGGCTTCCACAAGGGCAGAGATACGATTGACCAATGCCTGAACCTAAGTCTGACCATTGTTAAGTATCAGCTGTAAAGGGAGGGCAGATGTACATGGCTTTCATGGACCTATCTGCGACTTTGGACTGCGTAGGCCATGTGAAGCTATGGGCAATAATGATTGAGATGGGTATTGATTCTAGGTTGATTACTCTCATACATCAAATGTACTCACAGGCGACGGCGTGGGTCTGTTATGGAAGGGATGGGGAACGTACTAGACCCTTTAAGACTATGAGGCGAGTCAGACAAGGCTGCGTTCTAGCCTCATTTCTTTTTTCACTTTACACAAATGGGGTGGAAGCCACCTGAAAAGGATCAACAGTAGATGTGACTTCTTTTTCCTCAGTTGCACTACCGATCCTGGCTTATGCGGACAACGCTGTCCTAATAGCCAGGACACGTGTAGCGCTCCAACGCTTAACAGATGCCTATATAAACTTCATGCTATTGCTGGACCTAAAAGTAAATGAGTCAAGAACTTTTATTTCAGTGTCAGGATCACTTCCCCCTAAAAAGACACCATCTTTTTATATTTGGACTCGCAAACTAACATTTGTGGAGACCTTTTCCTATCTAGGAGTGGTTTTTGATAGCAAACAAACTTGGCCAAATATGGTGGGTAGTAGGGCATTAACAATGGAGCGAACCTTGGCTGCAGTCTCCACCTTCTCCAAGAAACTGGGTTCAAAACCTTTAGCGACTATAAAATGTTCTATAGTGCCAGAACGATATCGGCCATGACATACGGGGCAGGGTTGTGAGGCACAGTCCCAAAAGATTCCCTCCAGAAAAAAGAGAATGTTTTTTTTAAGAGGTTTGCTTCACTCCCGCCCTCTTTCTCAAACTATGTCATGCACTTAGAGTTGGATCTACCCTATGTGTCTAATATGTTGAGACTAGCCCCGATCATGCTGTGGCTTTCAATATGGAAAAGAGACACAGTAGATCTTAAACAGACTATCATACAAAACTGCCTGTCATTAGACAAAATACATGAAATTGCCTGGCTATAATACGTTAAATCCACTTTGCTCTCGCTAGGTGTACCTGAACTATTCACAAATCCAAGATATTTTCCTAAATTCCCTAAAAAAGAGGCTTAGGGCTCTATTTTGAACAAAGGCAGCCTATGAAAGGAAGGAATCTCATTGTGCAAGAACAACTGTAAAAATGTATTACTTGATCCCTCTTTTAACGAAGGGTGAATATCTGTATTTGGAAAGTGTGAGAAACCTATAGCACAGGTTCATCCTTCTAAGGTTTCGTACCAACCTGATCCCCTTGATGTTGGGCTTTCCTGAGAAAAAGTATTCTTTTAGCGACTTGATACCATGTCCATGCGATAACCCATCTATGCAGTCTGTTTTTTTCTTTTGTCACTTCTACAAAATACAGAGATCCAAATATATTTTACCTCGGGGGGCGTGGCCAGGCACCGATGAAGATGGCCGCCTAGAAACCGAGCTCCGCCGGGACCGCTTTTGTTCCCCGAATATCCGGCACTAATCCTGGCTGGTGCGCATTCCTGTGGCAGCACCAGCTCCCTTAACTGCTCCGCTCCCGCTCCGTGAGTTGAACGGGGTCTGGGTGCCTGACGGTGACTGATCGCGGCGCTCTCCTGCACGGCGGCTGGCCTGGGACCGCGGCCTGGAGCCTGAGGGCCGGATGCGGCACTACGGGAGGCCCCGGCTGCGACATGCACCTCGCGCGGGACTAAGACGAGGCCTATAATTGCTGCTGGGCCTGGGCTGGAGGACGGGCTGCGCTTCTGCCTTCCGCTCCGCGGGAGTCGACGGCCACAGCGGAGAGAGACCTCGGGGGCCTGCGGGAGGAGCGGCGTGAGCCCCGGCCTGGGAGGCGGCTGATCTGCTGCCGGAGCTCCGAGTCACCCGCGCGAGGGCGAGAGGGCCCCGGCGACCATCTTGTGCAGGCCCTATCGAGGTTGGTGGCGAGGAGAGGTGTGGCGCGGCCCCAAGTGCCACGGATTGGATATGTGAAGGGCCGATTGTAGGCCTACCGCCGGGGATTGCGCCCTGGTACGACGAAACGTGAGGGGCTGTGCCATCCGTTCGAGTGCAGGGCTCGCGGGCCCCAGCTGTGATCCGGCTCGGCCTTGTGGGCTAAGCCCGTCGCTGTTTCGAGAGGTGCCCAGAGCGGCTGACGAGTGGACGGGGGTGGTGTGCCGTAACATCCTGTGAGGCGGCGGAGCGTGGCCTCCGGTCCGGACCTACTGCACGGCCCGGCGCCGCGGTGGTGCTGAGGATCTGCCAACTACTGTTGTCGCTTGGGCTGGGGGGCCAACCCTGGCATGTGGAGTCACAGAACCAACGCAGACTAATAAACTAGACAAATACGCGGTGCCTACGGGTCCGTCGCAATCTGAAGCGGCAATGGACGCAGCCGCGCACCAGAAGGAGCCCTCCCTAACATCCATAATGGCCGCGATACAGACGTTGGGCACCAACCTAGAGACAAAAATGGACAAGATCTCCATCGAGGTTAATCTGCTCTGCGCTGACCTGGGCAAGACCACGGAGAGATGGAAAGCCAATGAGGCAGACATCAAGGCGCTGCAGGCCACCGAAAAACAGCACGAGGGGAGAGTGAACGAGCTCGTCTTCCAGCATCGCCAACTGGCCCTTCGGCTTGAGGACCAGGAAGGGAGGGCCCGAAGGAGTAATATCCGCGTCGTTGGGGTGCCGGAGGGCACGGAGGGGCATAGTGTGGAGTTATTTCTTGAAGACTTAATCCTCAGGCACCTAAAGCCAAAACGACTGTCCAAGCTCTTTACCATTGAACGTGCCCACAGAGCCTTGCTCCCCAGACCCAAACCAGGGGCCCCGCCAAGAACAATCATTGCAAAAATTTTTAACTATCGAGACCGAGATGCCATCCTCCAGATGGCCAGAAAACATGGGGACCTGCATTGCGATGGCGCCACCATCTGTTTTTTTCCTGACTTCACGTTGAAGGTCCAGCAAGAGCGACGCTTCTTCCTGGGGATCAAGGCGGCGCTCAGGGAGCGAGGCATCAAGTATATGATGTTCTTCCCCGCCAAGCTGAAGATAATCGCGGGGGGCAGGTTCCACTTCTTCACCTCGCCGGCGGCGGTTCAGGAGTGGCTCGACACGACGACAGCGGACGAGCAGAGTGAGCGTGCCAGCAATCACGGGGGACGGGACGAGGCCGCCTCCCCGGGTTCGACGGCGGGGAGACCGGTGGACGACGAGCGGAGTCAACGGACCTGGCATTCTAGATCAAATAGTACCCGCTGGGACTCACCCCATGGCACGGCAGCATGAGGAGGCCTCAGAATGCAGCACCACGTCTCTCCGAACAGTAACGTATGAGACATGCACAGGGTTCGGGGTAATGTCAAAGGTGTGGGAGGTGGACCCCTCTTCCTCTCGCCTAAGTGGGGCAGTAACTGATCCTCGAACGTTTCATGACTTAAGGGACTTACAGTTTGGGTCGACAGGGGTACGGCGGTCGGAGTTGGGGCCGGCTCACGCTCCCCCTTAAAGATGTTTCTCCAGGGGAGGGGTGGCTCTCTCTCTCTGGGAAGGGGTTGGGCGACAGGCGCTCTGCTAATTGGGGCGGTGGGTAGTTTGAAACCTACAGAGCAGGGAGCAGGGTGGGGGGGGGGGGGTTGCGTTCAGAGGGGGGGACGGGACTTGTCGGTCAGGCTTGTTTGAAAGTCGGGACCAGATCCAGGGTATTGGGTCCCGTGTATGTTATGTATTGTTGGGGGGGAGGATGGGAGGGAGGGGAGTTGGGACGGCTTTATGGTCACACATTGGCACCTTTTACAGAGTCAGCAGCTACAGAATTGCACAGGGGCTGGCTAGCTTCTACAGTAATGGTTATGGCTAGTAAATGGGAGAAAAGTCTGAAGGTCCTCGGCTGGAACGTGAACGGGCTGGGGGATGGGCTCAAACGTACGATTGCACTGCAGTTTATTAAACGACAGCTTCCTGATGTAGTGTTACTACAAGAAACACACCTGATGGGGAATGCATGCCAGGCCCTTAACAGATGGGGATACTCTCTGGCGGTACACTCCGGCTTCACCTCTGGCTCCAGGGGAGTGGGAATCCTTCTGCGTCGCTCCCTGCCCCTTCATATTGATCGCACAGAGACGGACCTGCTGGGCCGCTTCGCAGCAATGTCTGGGAGGTGGGAGGGCCGTAGATTAAATCTGGTATCCGCATATGTCCCCCCAGGCCTACAAACGCAGTCCTACATGGATCTGGGTAAGCTCCTGCTCTCCCTACCGGAGGGTCAATTGCTCATAGGAGGAGACTTCAATGCGGTGGTCTCCGGGACTCTGGACCGGCATCCCCCCCGAGGGAAACGCCTCCGGGGCAGAGGTGGCTGACCGACTTCCTCGATGCCTTTGGGCTCACGGACTTATGGCGGCTAGTGCACCCCACGGGCAGACAATTTACATTCCACTCCGGGCCACATCACTCATTCTCCCGCCTGGATTATATACTAGCGCCACTGCAGCACGACATGGTGATACGGGAGGCCTCGCACCTGGCACGCGGAATCTCCGACTATTCGCCGGTCCTGATACATATAACGATGGGTCGGGCCGGGAGGGATGTGTGCTACCAATCAATGCCTGGTACCTTAAGAGTGAGAATCTCAGAGAAAAACTGACCCGTTCCACGACGCAATACTTCGAACAAAATGTCGGATCGGTGGGCTCCGCAATTACCCTGTGGGAAGCCTTTAAAAGCGTGCTTAGGGGAGAGGCCTTATCAGCCATCTCAGGCAGCCGTAAGGAGAGGACGGCACAACTACACTCCGTAGAGTCTGACCTACGGGCGTTGGAGGAGGCGGCGTGCGCGGATCCTGAACCTGAGGCGCAACATCGGTTGCGACTCAAAACTGCGGAATATAGGGAGCTGGTCATGCAGACGGCCCAAGCGGTGGCCCACCACAAGGCGGGTAGGATCTACGATCAGGGCGATAAAGCGGGTAAACTCATAGCCTGGCTCGAGAAAAAACAGAGAGCCACAAAAGTGGTACCGGAAATAAAAACGGCAGCGGGGCCTCTGGTTACGGAACCCCGTGAGATTACCGCGGAATTTGCGAGGCATTTCCGACAGATATACAGTAAAGGGACGGACCGTTCCGAGGAGGACTCCATTGCCCTTCTGACGGATATCCGTATGCCGTGCCTGTCGGTTGTCGACAGGGAAGCACTTGAAGCTCCACTCACCGCAGCCGAATTAGAGTGTGCGATAGTCGAATTTCACCCAGGCAAAGCCCTTGGACCTAACGGCCTCCCGATCGAGCTGTACAAACTAAAACCTGACGCCCTCAGTCCGCATCTCCAACGAATGTTCGAAGAGAGCAAAGATAGGGGAATACTGCCGCGAGACCAGCGCATAGCAACAATTGTGGCTATCCCGAAGGAGGGGAAGCCGAGGGAGCTATGCTCCTCATATAGATCTATCTCGCTACTTAATGCGGAACCGAAAATATTGGCGAAAACTCTTGCTAATAGACTACATGCCGTCCTACCCGCGTTGGTCCACCCGGACCAGTTAGGCTTCATGCCCCATTGTAATACAGCTCTCAACATCCGCCGCCTTAATGGTGTATTGGGGAGGTGCCCCACCATAAGAGAGGACGGGGTGGTGGTGTCCCTTGACGCCACCATGGCATTCGACACCCTCGAATGGCCCTATATGATAGCGGTGCTCCGTAAACTGGGCTTCGGCCCCCTCTTCATAGCATGGGTTTGTCTGCTGTACTCGGAGCCCTTGGCGCAGGTGGTGGTTAACAATAGGGTCTCGGAGGTCTTCGTTCTAGAAAGAGAGACCAGGCAGGGTTGCCCGCTTTCGCCCCTACTATTTGCGCTCGCTTTGGAGCCTCTCGCAGCATGGATTAGGCAAGACATCTCCATCACGGGGTTGCGATGGGCAGACGGTTGGGAGGACAAAATCTCTCTCTACGCCGATGATATCCTCCTCTATTTAACCAAACCGAGGAAGTCAATCGTGGTAGCCATGGATATATTTACGAGCTTCGGGGAAAATTCTGGGTTTCGCATCAACTGGGGCAAGTCCCAAATCTATGTCCTTCATGGCAGCCCCCCCAAGCTTCCCAATGATTGCCCACTTACCTTTGCAGAGGACGGATTCATGTACCTTGGAGTCTTTGTCTCACTTGACAAAACGCTAACGTATGAGAGGAATTTACTACCGCCCCTGCGACGGCTTCAACGGGACTCTACTACTTGGCAGAAACTCCCATTGTCCCTGCTGGGCCGCGCGGCCCTCTTCAAAATGTTTGCGCTCCCAAGGTTTCTCTACGCCCTCCAAAACTACCCAGATCTGGTGCCAAACTCCTATTTCGTGGCTATAGAGGCGGCGCAGCGGTCCCTCCCCTGGGCAGGTACGCCTAGGATTGCGCTGCACAAGCTCACACTGGGATGGTACGACGGGGGAATTGCCCTCCCGGACATCCGCAAATACTATTGGGCAGCCCACCTATCGGCAATAAACCAAGGGACATACAGAGACGGCAACGACCCCGGTTACGGGATGGATAGATGGTTACTCCCGGGTGGGAACTATGAAGTTGCACTCTACTCTAGGCCCGGTAAATACTTGCTTACGGGGCCGACAAAACACTCGGTGCAGATATGGCACGCGGCGCACCGCAAGCTCGGTTAGGCTGACACGCTTACAATGGCAACTCCACTGTGGGCCTCTGAAAGACTGGGCAGCCTAGGACATACAAACGGGTTCCGGGAATGGGACCTTATTGGTATCTCGCAGGTCAAGGACCTGTGGGGGCCCGAGGGGGTTAGATCCTTTGCCTACCTACTGGACACGTACGAGTTGGCGCCCACTGAATATTTCAGATATCTGCAGATTAGGCACTCCCTTCAGGCCAATATACCACCAGGGACCAGGCCCCCACAGGCATCCCCCCTCGAAACCAGGCTTCTCGATGGCTACATGCCGGAACATGCCATTTCACTCACATACAAGAAACTGATCAATAATCCCCCTGATCCCCTTGAGTCCCTCAGGGAGAAATGGATAGCGGATGGCCTCGAGATAGACGATGAGGAGTGGGTGGAGGCGCTGGCGTCCCCGAGGGAGGTGGCGATATCGGCAAGACTCCGACTCATACAACTTACAATATTGCACAGAGTGTATATATCATGCACGAGACTGCAGGCGATGGGACGGGGGGGGAGGGCAGTGGCGGTGCGTCCATTGGGGGCGTTGGGGCGTTGCCCCACTAAGCACATGGGACGACCGTCACAGTCTGAGTCATGCTAACATTAATACATTATGGAAAAAAATATTTAGAAAATCGATCGCATTCGCACTGACTGGCACGCTCTAGCTCCCGGGACAAGCCCGACTCAATCTGGACGGTGTGGGGGCGGGGCTGCTGCAGTGAGTGACACAGGGAGCGCAGCAGGCCAGCAGAAGCAGTGTGCGCATGTCAATTTTTGGGCTAGTCATGACTGGCCCGAACATGCGCACACGCACACAATACCTTGACCTTCCCTCCTAGCGACTCAGACAGTGTGGCGAGGGGGGACCCTTCATACCGCCGCAACCCCCGGGTCTCATTATGGGCAGGGAGTAACCCTGCTCTTTAGCCAATCCTGTTGCAGTGCGCTGCTAATGCAGCGCCAGGATTGGCTAAGACACCGCAGCCTGCATGGTGCCGGCGCCGCGCGCGGGTGGTGGCAACTGCCCAGTGTATGGCCAATCACAGTGTGGCTGGCTTATGTGAAGCCAAGCCATGCAGTAGTGATTGGCCATGATTTCCCGACCTCTACGCTGATACGCTCGCTGACTCGGCACGTGTCGCTCGTCCCGATCCCCGCGCCAGTGCTGCCACATGACTCGAGTCACTCACGGAGTCAGTCACGAGTCGTCGTCCGCGTCGTCAGTCTATATTTGTGTAGAAGATAGCCGACATCTGCAGGTATTTTTATTACTACGTCATATGACATGCCTCGAGTGACGCATGCACTTGCACCATTATACGTATATGTTAACATGCTGGCGCTCGCTACCGCGTCGGATACACGTCAGTTCGCACTGTCTTTGTAGGTTCCTGTGAGTGATGCGGCAGAGTCCCGTTGTTTCTGTCACTGTATAGCTCGAGTCCCTTCCTGCTGGTGCTCTGGGGGTGAGGGGCGTCTCCACAGATCTCCGAGAGGTGCTGGTCGGCCAGATAATCTGAAGAAAGATGAGTCGGAGTAAGTTTGAGCTGGAATCAGAATGGTAGTGGGGAAGTATAGCGTGTGTACAAGCCTCTATGCGCTACATAGTTATCTCAGCAGCAGAGTGATGTGCTGTCATTCATCTCAGAGGTGCGCAGATATACAGAGGGAGGTTGCGGGAGGGGCAGCATCTGGTAACAATTCAGGGGCTGCAGCTAGAAGTAATTGGGCTGCTGCAGTGTGATTGCTGGTTATCAGAGCTCACTTTTTGCAATGAGGATTAGAGGTGAGTGGGGGTTCTTGCAGAACCCGGGACTTTTCGGCAGCGGGGTGGTAGTTTCGAGGTCTGCACAGTGGCAGCTGTTTTCGTTCAAGGTGCATCAGGCGTTTCTCCAGTGAGTGCCCGTTTCCTCGCGACTGAGCCCTCTGGTTTGGCCTCAAAGCACAGCCTGGTGATAGTTCGCCTCGGCCTTACTCCCCTTTCAACAGCTTCACCTTCCCTTCCCTGCAAATGACCGCGATCACCATTTTTTTTTTTTTTTACATTTTTGACTTAAGTAATTTTATTTCCTCGATACTCATATTGTTTGATGCGTGTTTATTTTCCCCTATACGTTTTGGGGGAATGCCCTTCATCAGGGGTTTGTGCGAATCATTCACACCTGGTAACATTCAATATGTCTAAATAGAGTGGGAGGGCCTGTTGCATCCCAAACAGGACATAGGATTATTGCGGCCTATTTGGGCCTAGTCAGTAGGGTGCAGCTTGGTTAGACTGCAACACGGAGCAAGTGCAGTGGTTTGAGTTTCGACTATTTGTAGTAGTTACCAGTTACCTTTCGCGTGTTAAGCGCACCTTAGCAGAAAGGCTTTCCCTGAATTGGTAAACGTCGCCTGTTAGAGGCAGACCTGACAGGATGGCGGATCGAAATGCTCCCCTGGGCAAAGTTTTGCACTCCCGGAATGAGCCGCTGGCTCTGGCCAGTGAGAGCAGCAACACCGTGACAAAAAGATAAAAATGATGATGCACGCGTCTCCCATCGCTGCGCTGCAGGCACTTTAGGCCTTCCGAACGCGTGCACGTGAGGCGCGAACCCCAGTGGAGACATGATAGGCTGTAAAGGGAACTAGGTGAACTTCGAATAATATGTCTGCCGAGGCTGGTCTTCGCGCATTTCAAAGTGAAACCTAAATAATCGGGGTGGGGAGAAAATAGAAAATATTGCCTCATACGTCGTTGAAAACAAAGTGGATGTGGCATAGTGGCCAGACCTGTCGAGCTTGCAACGGGGGTACGGGGGTGAATATAGCCTCGGCGGACGATTCCGTGGTCCTGTACAAATCACTTAAACACCCCTCTAATGCCTCAGAGGTAGACGTTGTTCCGTGCTCTGATGATTGTGTGTATGTATGTGTGTGCGTGTGTGTGGGGGGAAGGGGACATATCTGGAGCCACAGCAGCAACCGGGCGAATGCCCCTCAAATTCATAGAGCTTCATTTAAGTACTTCCATGTTTGAACACTTACTTTTCCCAGCCGACCGCCGGGGGGGTCAGATAAGTCGGTGGTCTCAGAGGTCTTGACAAATCGTTTATATAACGCGCTACCCCGGTACAGCAGAGAATAACACCAGCCCTGCGGCACCAAGCCCCCCCACACACACTTTTAGTCCCCCCCAACCATTCAAAGCCCATGAATAATTTTGAGATATGGGAGACAAAGGGGCCCCTCTTCAAATTCTGCAGGAGGGCCCATCATATTGTGTTACTCCACAGGGGCAGGACCCCCAGCGTGGCACAGACCACCCTGGCCTTCCACTGTGAAGGAGACGCGTGTTACCCTCTTGTCTGGGTGTTTCAGAAGCAGGTAATGACGCTAATCTGATTGTACAGATGTTTTGTAACACCTCGATGTCATTTTGTCTGACTCTGAACCTGTGGGTCCCAGGGATGGACTCCATGTATTACGTGCCCAGAGTTGCTTCTTTGGTGTGGCTTCTGTTGGCAGAAGTCCTTTCTTTGTCAAATGCAGGAAATCACCAGACTGTGCATTACCTCACCTCTGCGACGAGGACCACGGGAATGCAGCTTTTGTTCGATATATATATCGGGCGTGAATCCTCCAACATCACCTACTCGTTCTTACTGTGGCAGAGGGGCAGAGCCGGCAGCAGGTCAGATATAGGCGGACTAGGCGACGGCGTAAGCTAGCATCTGGCAAGATCTGGGTGGCGGTGCATAGATTTACAATATTGCATTGTGACCTGACTCACTCGGGCCCTAGCTAGAACGACAATAGTACGTGAGCTTTTCCTATTGTGATTGATTGATTGACGTGACGATAATGGTGGTTGCTTGTTTGCTTCGCCCACCGGCTCGAGCGCGCCATCTATAACCGCAAAATAAATAAATAACACGCTGACCAGTGTCTAGCTCTGACATGCCAGGGGTGGTGAACAACACAGCAGAATTAGGGTGCCCTGCCTTGTAGAGGGGTTCAATGCATGTGTGCCACTTCATTCGTTCATCTGTTTATTTATAACTCATTCGTTCATTAAACCATTCACGTAGCGTTTTCCATTAAGTTATTCATAAATGTTTGCCAATGTATTAATTAATTCGTTCATGACTGAGAACCATGACTTATGAATTTGCTGTTAAATGTCACAAGATGCACAATTACCACTGGTAATTGTGCATCTTGTTTTACCACATGTGTGCTGTCCTAATCCCCATTGGGCATTGAGGGTCTGATTAGCTGTAGATGGTCTATAAGCCTGTATCAAATAGTCATTGAAATTACGACTGTGTTTGACCACCTAAATGGGGTCAGGAAACTTCATTTTGCCCCTGTGGACAGAACGAACCAATGCTTTAATCACCCTCTGAGCTGGAAACCCCCAGTGTTAGCATTAGGCTTCAGGAGAGTTCATGTACCTGATGCAGGTTTCAAAATGCACATGAGGTCAGTGAGTCACTGCATTTGTCAGAGAGATCATTTTGTTAATTGTAGTTTGTAAGTAAAGATCCTAACATACAACAGTGAGCTATGAACTGTCATCTAAGAGCTGCATGCAAACTGCAAGGTAAAAATTGTAGCGTTATGTTTTTTTCCCCCAGTCTTTGTTTGATTACCCTAATCTTTCAAAAATAAATTGTTATATTTTTATTTTCAGCACCTGGTAAAGCCTGACAAGTTGCAACTGGAACCTTTACCTAATTTCTGGGCAATTTTTGGACAAAGAACAAGAGGCCCCAACCTCCTTTGCTGCTCTTTCATCCCAGCTACGACCCAGCAAACACCAGTGTTAAAGGTAAGGAAACTGATGATATTTTTATATAGATTGGAGTTAGGGCTATGTTTGTGGTCACTCTACATGGTGGTTGGGGTGGGTGCACATTTTGTACATTGTACCCTCCCTCAGTGGATGGAATTTACTAATACTGAGCCTTAGCCCTGTGGTTTGGGCAATAACAGTTGTGAAAGGCACTATATATTCCTTGCCTTCTTCAAGGCCCTCAAACAGTGTCTGTTTCAGTGCCTTCAGCAACCACTATGGCACACAGAGGCAGCGAGCAGCGGTAAGGCTGTATTTTTAGCAGTCCTGTTGCGCAAAGGGGAGCTGTTGGAGTCGGAGATATATTGCGAAAATGCACAAGATAGATGTATTTATACTGAAATTTGATATTATTGCACCAAATCTTATACGTTGTACTTTGACTATTGACAGGCTTCTTTCATATTGGTAAGGACAACATCGACATGATGAATACGGTAGAACAATTAATTACACGGTCATTCCATGCACAGCAACTAGAAGAGAAACTACAGATAAAGAGATTAGGACCAGATCGGCCAGACCTACAACTACAACAAGTTACCCAGGACAGAGGAAAATCTTACACACGTACATTCTCAAACACCTGGTACACAAAAGCTGAATGGCTTACAGGGTGTCCGTCAAGAAACAAACTGTTCTGCTTCCCCTGCTTGCTGTTTAATGGTGATTTTCCTTGGACAAGAGAAGGAGTGATAGACTTGAAGCATCTGTCTGAAAAAATCAAGAAGCATGCACACACAAGAAAGCATATGGAAAACGTGACAAGACTGGGAATGTTGGGAGACACACCGATTGAGCAGCACATAAACAGTGCATACCGCCAAACAATACAGAAACACAATGAAACATACTATCAAAAATAATTGATTGCATTCGTTTCTGTGGTGCTTTCGAACTGGCATTGCGAGGCCATGATGAATCAGAAGATTCCACAAATCCAGGAATATTCAAAGGCCTTGTGGATTTAATAGCAAGCATAGACAAAGAAATGGAAGTACATTTAGCAACTGCTACAGTCTTTAAGGGCACCTCTAAAACTATACAAAATGAACTCCTTGAGTGTATGCTCGAAATTCTGAGAAGCCATATTGTCCAAGAGTTGCAAAACACAGACTTTGTGGCTATTCAGGCTGATGATACCACTGATGTGGCCACACAAACACAGTCCGTATTAGTCTTTCGGTACCTGGACAATGACAATAATGTTGTGGAGAGGTTCTATGGTTTCACTCATTTAAGAGACTCAACTGCAGAAACCATTACTGCAGCTATACTGCGTCAACTGAACTTCATTTTTCCAGAGGTGCACCAAAAAAAAAACGTATTGCACAAAGCTATGATGGTGCATCCGTAATGAGTGGAAGCCTTGGTGGAGTACAGAAAAGAATTAGAGATGTGTACCCTTATGCTCATTACGTGCACTGTTACGCCCACCAACTTAATCTTATTATGCAGCAGGCAGTATCAAAGATCTCTGAGACACGAATTTTCTTTCTGGATGTAGGAGGCATGGCAGCATTCTTCTCACGTTCCCCAAAAAGAACGGAAGCACTTCAGGAGATTGTGGACAAAAGGGTTCCAAGGGGATCCTCAACTCGTTGGAACTTTAACATACGTACAGTCCAACTAATATATCAATATAGGGAGGACCTTGTGAAATGTTTTCATAATATAGAAGTCAATGAAACCTTTGATTTCAAAACTCAAAGTGAAGCCCGTGGCTTTGCTAGAACACTAGAAGATAGAGAGTTTCAGTTCTTTCTGTTTTTATTTCAAGACATAATGTCAGCTGTCGAAAATGTATACAATCAGTTACAAGCACGAGAGATTGATACTGTCTCTGTGAAAAGAAATACCGCTATGTTTGTCGAGCGCATAAGCATAGTGAGAAATGAGGTTGACAATTTAGACAGCAAACTGCCAGAGGCTTCAATTTTTGGAAACCACAGGAAAAACATCACCACTCTGGTCCGAAATGCAAAGGAGATATGTGACATTGTAATTGTGCATGCACAAGAACGTTTTGCTTTCACAAAACATTTGGTGAATGCCGCATTATTGGAAAGTCAAAACTTTGCAAAATATGGTGAATCCTTCCCTCAGCATGCTCTGCATGAGGCTGTGGAAGCTTATCCTATGCTCAACCAAGAGGACCTCAAAAGTGAGCTGACTGTACTGTACTCAATGCCTGTGTACGGAAATGCCAGAGATGCCAGGGCTTTGCTGACTTTAATTGATAAACTTAATATGGAAAAGACATTTACAGAGAGTGACTTTACTTAAAATTGTCATAACCACTCCTATGACAACAGCAGAGGCAGAACGATCTTTTTCCGCCTTAAAGAGGATTAAGACATTCCTAAGAAACACCATGCTTCAGGAAAGACTGAATGCTATAGAGAGCAAGTTAGTTCAAAATATCTCTGATTTTAACGTTCAAGTAATTGAAAAGTTTGCTGCTCTTAAAGACAGACGTGCTGAGTTTAGATACAAAAAGTAAACATATGTATGTTCAATGCTGGTAGTTTCCGACCACCTGTTTAGTTGTTTGTTAAATAAAAAACACCTGTGAGGTACTCAGAAATGCATTATATCTCAAAGTCTGTTATGAAGCTCTGTGGTGATACTGAATAAGCAGCTACCTATGTTATATGACATGATCTCTTTATTACTGTAATAACTGCACTTTCTTCATTGCTTTATTAACCTTTCTGCTTTCTCAAATTTGCTTGCAAATGCACCATTTTTCCACTCTTTTTTCAAAATTTTCTCGGGGGGAGAACCCCCACCGAACCCCCCTTAGGTTGTTCAGGCTCGCTCGCTCGCTCGCTCGCTATGCTGAAGTGCGCCAAACATTTTACGCCCCACCACTTTCAAATGTCACCGTCCGCCACTGGGGGAGGGGCTCTGCAGGCGGGGCTGCGGGGAGGCTGGCTCTTTCTTCCACATACTGTGGGAATGTCTGGGTGTGCAGAGGTACTGGAGGCGTGTGATGTCTTGTATGCAGGAGGTGTGGGAGGTGGACATACGCCCAGAGGCCAAGCGATGCCTTCTGAACATATGGGAACCCACGGACTTACCTGCAAGGGGGAAACTCTGGGTCGCACTTGGGCAAATGGTGGCAAAGAGAAACATCGCGCGCCTGTGGGGGGCACCGGCTCTACCGAAACTGGCCGATTGGCAAAGAGACATGGACTGGTGTATGCTGCAGGAGAAGACTGTGTATACGGTGCGGGGGTGCCCCCGGAAATGGGGGGAAGTGTGGTCAAAATGGAACACATTCAGAGGGGGCATATGTGAGCCTCCGCAGGCCCGCTGGTCCGGCCTGGGGACCGAAGACTGAATGGACACTGCGCTACAGTATTAATCAAGCCATATTGACCTTAATCTGTTGACACCTGTAACCAGAGATTTGCCGAATGTGATGTATATAACGTGACCAATTTGTTCTTTTGTTGCTGCAAAATAAAAATTTTAAAAAAATACATATATATTTTACCTCTTTTAAGGTGGCACAATTTGAATCAATGTTGTAATGCTTTTATTTTTTTTCTGACGAAGCTCCATGACCCTTAACAATGTTTTTGTGTAGCATCATTTCTTTTGGCCTGCAAGTGAAGGAGACATTTTTTATAATGGAAGGCAGTGTAAAATGTTAAGTATCTCCTTAATTGAGTCTCAAAAACACATGTACATTTTTAAATGTTCTTAATTGACTGCAAAGGATGGTTTTTACCTTAAACTAAACTTTTAGCTATGTATTAATCAATTTGGGAATTGGGTCTGCGTAGAATGCTATTTGTTTCTAAATTGCGCATATTGCAAAAAACATTGAGATTAATTTCTGATTTTTTTCGGTATAAAAGTGTCAACTTAGAGCCCCACTGTGCTGGGGTTGTAATGTTTTCTTTTATCCACTGGTTTTATTAGCTTTTATTGTAGTAGAAAGTTGACATGATTTTTAATATGTACACTTTTATGATCTATGTCTCTAATCTAGATCGAATAAAATTATTGAATTGGATTGGAGTAGTATTTTGTAAAACTGTGGACTCACTGCACATAAAAGGGTAGGACTGTCCTATCTTTTAATGTGTGAAGACTCCACAGTGAAAGATACAACTCATAAAATACCTATGTGAATAGCAAACAGTCATTAACTTACACAAAAATCTATGTTTACCTTTGTGAATCAGGCTCTTCATGAGCAGTCATAGTACCAGCACATTTCGACCCACAGAGTGAATGTCACACTAAGTAAACACATTTTGTTTGCCACACAGGGATGCCCCTGCACACTTAAATAGGAATCTTTGGGTTCAATGTACTTTGCCACTATCTTAACCCAAGAAAGAGTTGCCTGATTTACAAACAGATTATGTTGGTTTAAAACAGTCTTGACACTGTTGTTCTTGACTTAAGATGATCTTAGGACTTTCAGCTCAGAGCTACAAAGTACTTAATTGGGACAGTCTTTTCTGGGGTAAGATAGTACAAATATTAACTGCAGCCACAAAATTATATTTTACTGACTTAAGACAGCTCTATTACTGCTTCAAGTCCTACTACTGCTTCTAAATTTAACCTGCTACACTTTAATGGACATAGAAATCATCTGTTTTACCATGGGACTAATGTACATCAGAGTGAATTCACTCAGCAGTTAGTGTATTACAAAATATCATGTGTTGAGTCAATCTTATCATTACATATTTGATCTGAAAAATATGCACAGGAGGAGGTTAACAAAAGCTGAGAATTACTTCGCAAAGGGTTCCTTTTTGATTCTTTTCCAATATCAGCATTGCACTGTCTGTGAGTTAAAGCTAATTTAAACAAGCACTGGCGATGCAGATAGGTCTGGCTTTGCAGGAATGTTATATAGTAACGTGAAGCATTAACACTAAATAGTAAAGGAATCGTTATGTATTAGTGTGGAAGCAAATAACTGTAGAATAATATTGGTTTAGGTTAAGAGGTTAAGTGCCAGTTGCACTGTCAAGCCAGACCTAAAAATCCATAAAGGTTAATGACTGCCCTGCTCCTATCTGTGCAGCTGCCGGAGAAAAACAACATACATTATCTCGCTATCTAAGACACTGCAATAGCATTCTAATGTCATGTGTGTGTGTGCCCCTGAAAGTGGAAGCACACAACCTCTGCCAGAGCAAAACATGTACTCCTGGCTCCCAACATGTGGGCGGTGTTGCTCAAATAATTGTCCAGCGACAGCTACGCTGTCAAGCCAGCCCATACAATTCATAAGTCTTGTCACATGCAGACAAACAAAAGGAAAGGCACGATCCAATCAAAAATATACTTCCTTCACATAAAACCCCAGTAAGTTTATTGAGTTTAAACCAACATATTTTAATTGATTTTTAAAGTTAAGTGCTGTTAATAAGCTGGCTACATAATAGTATGCATGTTTTCGTGTATGGTTCAACAATTTTCGAAAACCCTTCAGTGACACAGAGAGTGAGCATTGGATGAGCTGATTCATCCATTAGCTTGTTCGGATGAGACACCTTCTGCCATTGCTTTGAGACAGTACGAGTCTCGTCTTGGATAAATCTAGACGAGGATTTCCCTTTCACCATGTTTCAAGACATTTCATTGCTGGATTAGGTGCATGACTCTGCATAGGTACGCTTCCATTGCAATGCATGTACTGTGAAAGCTCCTTGCAGTGCAAACAAAGGCTTTTGCCAATGTCTTTTCTTTTACATTTTAAAGGGTGCTGTACCTCACCCCTGCTGCACACCCCAACACGCGATTGTACTTCATTTGGTTGTTATCTTCGTGAGGGTAAAAATCTATTTTCTGGATGTTAGAAACTACTTGGTGCGCCAGACACCAAGTTCTGGCATTTGGTGCTAGTATTTTTCTTTCTGTTACTGTGACAGTCATCTTTACATGTAGGTGGTTTCCATGAATTCGGCAAGGAACTCAAGAATAACTATATATATTTAGGTTTTAAAACAAAATTACATCTAATTTTCAACAATTTTGTTACACAAACTTTGGCTTTGTTGAATGTGATATCTTAAACTCATATTGATTCTTCCATTTCAACATAAAATGTCAATTTTTTTCTTTAATATCAAAAGAATGTTCCAGATTTCCAAATATTTAACGAAACACGGTGCAGCAACCAAAGTTGCTGTGTGCTGGGCTGCGTCAAAGGGAGAAGGAAAAAATGCTACATATCTACTAAGATATGGTGCACTTTTTCTATCTCCAGCGCCTACTCACTTTTTGCTGCCATGTTCCAACTCACACATATGCAGCACAATAGTGAAAGGCTGTGTGCATTCTCTAAAGCATAGGTTTTGTGCTGAACGGCAACGTCACACTTCCATACATAAACTATCCTTTAAGACTTTTCTCATTTTGTATGTGTGCTGTACAATGCAGCAAACATGCGAAGTGATAAGGAGAAATTAAAACATTTCTTCTTGTTACACCTGCCTCAAGGAGGCATAAGCTTTTGGGGCAAATCTCTGACTACGAATGTCAGTAGATAGGGATTTTTGTGAAAACCCTTGGGTGCCTTGTCAATGGACCACCCATGAAATTCACACTCGATGCTAAGTAGAGGAAAATAGCACAACTTTGCATTACTTTGAGATACTTTCCAATGCAAATAATGGTTTGGTTGGATAGTAAAACCCACCCCAGCACTTTGTGCCAGGTTAGCGTCACAAAATATACCCAAACCCAGCGCTGGTAAAACTGGGTATCTGAGTCTTATTTTCCACAAAATCTCATGTTGTTCCCTTTTTGGTTAAAATGGTGTTGTTCTTCAGGCAGGGAGTACATATTTCCATTTTGAGAAGTTTTAGATAACTCATATGGACTTCTTGGACCTGATACATAAAAAGGCTTTACCCATTCTGTGTCTATGGAGAAATGCATGAGGGACATTATAATGTGATATGCATTCCATATTAGTTCAATAACCATTTGACCCCCGGAGTAGGAGCTGAAACTTCCTCTTCAAAGCAGTAATCGTCATTTTGCTATTGCACTGCGCTAGTCCTGCAGAATCTGTTGCAGTCAAATACACAACACACTCTTTAGATTTGGCCAACCACAGCCATGTTTCTAGTGGAAGACTCACACTGAGCTTCCCTAAGAGCCAATAAGCAAGCAGGGAGAAACACTTTAAGTACATTTCAGCCATGTCATCATTCACATCATGACGCGCATGCCAGATATGCTTGCAGAACGCTGCTTTTTCTTGCACACAATTGATCACCTTTTCTAACAGACAGACTTGTAGACATTCTGCATTCGACTGTACTAAGGAAGCCAGGTATGATGTCCATTCTCTGGCTAGAAATTACCGAGCAATATTCACTGCTACTAATACCAGAATACTGCCCGTTTCTTGTGAATTATCTTATGCATAGAAAAAACAGCATCACTTCTGCATTCAAGGCCCACGCTATGTATGTCTTGAGAGCAGAGTGTGACTTATTTCCAAGTGTATATGATTTTAGCTGTTTGTCTTTGCTCGGAGTAAGAGCATGTGTGAATGCACCCCTGTCACTTTGAACTGCATATCATGGGTGGGAGTTTTTCAATGAATTTCACATTGAAAAGATTGCTGTAAGCATGTTGTTCCAACATTACCAATCCTGCAGCTGTCTCACTTGCCTCTAACTAGTCAGAATGCGACTCAAGTATTTTATCATCTCAAGAAAAGACTTTGAGGCCAAGTCACAAAGATGTTTTTGAGTGTGTGAAGTAGTACTACAGGAGTATAGCTGAGTCACAAAGGCATTTACGAGTAAATTAAGTAGTACTACTGGACTATAGCTGAGTCACAAAGACATTTATGAATATGCGAAGTAGTACTACAAGAGTACAGCCGGTCAGAAACACATTTATGAGAGTATTTAGTAGTACTACAAGAGTACAGCCAATCACAAAGTCATTTATGAGTATGTACAGTAGTACTTTCGGAGTACATCCAAGTCGCAAAGACATTTAGGAGTATGTTAAATAGTACTACAGGACTACAGCCAAGTCACAGAGACATGTATGAGTATGTTAAGTAGTACTACAGGAGTACAGCCAATTACCAAAGATATGGGAACATAAAGTATTAGTACAGGAGTACTGCCTCACCTACTCACAAATGTATTTGCGAATTGGAAAGGTCCATCCCATTAGCAGAAGTTATTGAGGACTCCGTGCTCTTTAAGCTGTACTAACTGTGTATGAATAGTAACTGAATATCCACATTTGAGATATTTTTGGGCCAGTTGACGAAGTCATCAAAAAGTACCTGAACTTGTCCTGCAGGAATCGGAATAAATATACTCAGAAACGCCTCTGTGAATTGGTCCCATAGAATTAAGATGAACTGTGATTCTGAGGAGTGGAAACATTCAGCAACAAAATCCCTAGTATTACAGTAATAAGCATCTTGTTAAAATAATGGGCTCTGGGGGCATTAAAAGCCATGATGCTATTGTTTTGATTGCTATCTTAATATGAAGGTGTGAGTTTTGGGTTTTCTTACATACCCACAACAAGGAACAACTGTCTGACACATTCTGTCTTGCATTCGTTTTTGTAGCCCATAACACTGCTTAATGTTTTAGTAATTGTTGAGAGATTTTGATATGTCTGTCCTCAGTGCACTACTCTGTCATATTCCCCTTGTATCAAGAGAGCACAGTAAGGTACCAAATTAGCAGGGAGAGCCAGAGCCAAGTTAAGCATCTGGCTCTGCTCTTCCAGCCCATGCATGAGCCAAGCCCTGAACATATTTATTTTGTAAATTAAACAATGAACATCAAGTAAAATATGATAAAGCCTCTTCAAAATCCAAAAAGGGTATTTCTTTAACATGTGTACGCGTTGACAATAATACATCACATTACAGCACTGCGAAGTACATATTATTGTGATAGTTTTTAAACATGAGCCATTAGTTCAATCAATCAATAAATACTTTATTTCGGTTCATTTACAAACCATAAAAGTACATAAACATTATAAAATACATATCACACAAGAAACACGAATAAACACATTTCACGTAAAGTGCCGTAAATGAATAACTATACATTCTTCCCCAAAATAAAGACATTACTGAAAAAGAAGACATAAATAGTGCAAAAATAGGCAATGAATCATTACTGGTCCAGACAGTTTCTCAATTTAACAGTTAATTTTAAAAATTCCTTCATTTGGAGGATACTGTCACTATGCAGAAGTTGTAAGTACAATAGTGCCGGTCTGATTTGTTTAAAATCAGGTTTTTTTAAAAGAGTTACCAGATAGCGCTTACATGGGAATTCATAAAACTTGCATGAAAATATAAAATGCAGCAAGTCCTGCGGAGACTTTCCGTCGCAGCCACAGGGTGCTGCCAAATTTTTTAAAAATATCTGTTTTTGGTCTGATCAGCAGATGATGGAAAAGATTTAACCTAAACCTCGTCAATTAGAATTTTTCATGAGAGGTCAATGAGCCAGTCAGGTACGGTTCTGTTGTTTCACAAGTTTTCAACATGGCAAATTTCCTCACGCTTTGTTTCTGGAGCTCCACACCTTCCCTCCGGGTCCTCCTATCCATAAGGAAGGCCTGTTTAATGAGGTCCAAATCCCCTTTTACAATTTTACTCGG
The DNA here is from genome assembly GCF_964204655.1 of Triturus cristatus. Classification (NCBI taxonomy): domain Eukaryota; kingdom Metazoa; phylum Chordata; class Amphibia; order Caudata; family Salamandridae; genus Triturus; species Triturus cristatus. Next base: position 547,258,036 of record NC_140595.1, read on the forward strand.
GTATTCAAACAGTTCTGGGCGGCCCAACCTAGCAAAATTTGATTTCAGATATTTTATCCAGGGAATACACGTTACCTTGTCCTGACCCAGAAAATCCCTCACAATCAAATGCGCAAGTGGAATATCCTGATTTAGCCATAATTTGATCCAGCAGGTCAAGGGACGTAAAGAGAACATGTCACTTAAATATTGCATCCCTAACTCTTCGTGTACAACAAGGTTTGACGTGCCTGCAGGGACACATAAAAGACGCTTCAAAAAAGAGTTATCAGCAATCTGCAATTGCTCACCACCAACATACCCCCAAATTTCGCTACCATAAATTGCAGTTGCCACAAATTTTGCATTATACAGTTTTAACATGGCACAAATGGGTTTTTTCCCCAGTTTGGCAGCAAAATTGAAGATAGAAGCATTAACCCTCACGAGTTCTCCTTTCTTTTTAGCGAGATGAGAGGCCCAGGTAAGTTTGGTGTCGAAGTGAACCCCAAGATAGGAGAACGTATTTGTTAAGGGGATTATAGCTTCATCGATTTTAAATGTGAAAGTCCTCCTTGGTTGCTTTCCTACTTGCATGACAAATGATTTGGAATTATTAACCAAAAGATCTCTATCTGTCATGAACAATTTAAAAGCATCTGGGAGAGATTGAAGTCCCTTTTCAGTTCTCGAAATTAAGACCGCATCATCTGCGTACAGAAGTATAGGAATTCTCCGCCTACCGACTCTTGGACAGTCAGCCGAAACATTCTGTAGCACGCTATCTAGTTCATTGATATAAAAATTAAAAAGAAAGGGGGCCAGGATACATCCCTGGCGAACCACCTTTCTAATGCTAAAATTATTCGTTACACTCAGATCTTGAGAGTATCTCACGTTAGCTCTGGTGTTGTTATGTAAACCAGCCAGAAAATCAACCACACCACTATCTACCCCCTTCTTCCTCATGGACTGCAACAGCTTTCCCCTGTTAACACAGTCGAAAGCTGAAGACAGATCCATGAAGGCGAGATGGATAGTGCCCCTTTGTACTACAGTATACTTACTTAATATTAAAAAGAGGTTAAGGCACTGAGTTATTGTAGAGCGACCTCTACAAAATCCATACTGAGAGATAGACATGATGTTTTTTTCCTCTGCCCAGTCAGAGAGTTGCTGCAATAGAATTCTTCCTACAATTTTAACCATAGAGTCTATTAGTGAGATGGGTCTGTAACAGTGTGACTACCTTTGTCCCCCTTCTTAAAAACCGGGACAATTGTAGAGACACCCCATGATTGCGGGCACCCATCTTTCACAGCAGCATTAAAAACAGATTCTAATATGGGTGCCCAGAAGTTAGGCTCGGATTTGTACAAGTCCGGAGGGATCTCATCAGGCCCTGGTGCTTTACCAGCTGTTAGACCCACATTGCCCTCAATAACTTCACCTCTATTGAAGCTAATTGTTTCACCACTGACAGAAGGCGCAGAGCTAGGAGACTCATCCACCACGCAACAGAACAATTTTTTATAGTGTGCTTCCCAATCCTCCTTAGGTATATAGCACTCTAAGCCCTCACCCGGCTCCTGGACCAAAAAAGGTTTCCTTATCACTGCCCAGAATCTAGTGCTACACTGCAGAGTAGAGGGATCAAGAATCTCACTCCATGCCTCTTCCCTAAGGAATTCCTTGTGTCGGGCAATAGAAGTTTTATATATCTTACGACATAACTGAACTTCTGCCTTTATCCTTGGTTTGGCTGCCAGTACTATTCTTAAGTTTCTAGCGGCTTTTGAGCATTCATGATTAAACCATGAAGGTCCCTTAATCTCCAGCTTCTTTGCTGGGGCTGATAGCATCTTGGAGACCTTACCCGCTAAACTTTGAAAAGCGTTAAGGACATTGTGTGGCTGTGCACCATCTTGCGTACAAACCGTAATCTCATCTGCACAGGCGACTTTAATCTCTTTGTATAGCAGATCTGGGGTGATCTTAGACCATCTTAGACGACGTCTCCCATCTGTCGTACTCGCCCTACCTGAAGAGGAGGTCATTCCTTCTTTAACTAACCACGGACCCCTCATGTGTACAGTGAGTGGGTTGTGATCACTGAACTCGCTGGCTTCAATAGTAAAGGAACTCACAAACAGCTGCATTGATGATGTCAATAACACATAATCAATGAAGGTTCCACTCCCGTGACCCTTAAAAGTCGGTATCTCAAAACACATAGTGGGGTCAGTCAATGCCATTGTCGCCGTTAAGTCCTGATCATTAAGCATATCATTTAAGTGTTCCCCCTCCGATGTATGTTCAAAATGAAAATCCGCGGATCGTGGACAGTTCAGATCTATGGTACTTTTAAAAAGAAGATCCCCACAGGGATGGACATTAAAGTCCCCCATGATCAGGAGATTATGGGCACAGTCCTTCAAGGAACTAGTAATGAAAGCATTCCATGCTGCTATCTGACTGGGAGCTGAGCAGAGATTAATAGCATTATAAAAATTAATCACACCGGCCATACAGTTTTCCCCCGTTAAAACTAGACCAATGATTCCAGTACTGCTTGTTGAGACTCTGCGTACTTTACAAGTTAATGCGACCGAGATGAATGTAACCATTCCCCCTTTGGGCCTGGCCCTAATAGTCGCTATTGCAGGGACATAATAAGCCTTATACCCTTCGAGGAAGTGGTTACAGTCAATGGACCAGGTCTCCTGCAGGCAGATAATTTGGTACTGCTTTATGTACCTGATCCAGTTGCAATCCTCCATCTTGGTTCCCAAACCCGCAATATTCCATGAAATCACATTATTCTGACTCGTTTTTGCCCAGAATAACTCGTCGCATCCCACTTCTTCCAAACTCCCATTTTCCTGTCCCACAAGTTCCTCACGTCAATCACATGACTCTAAACCTGAGAGAATATCAAATCTATTCTGCATTGCAATGTTAAGCCCTTTCCCACACTGATTACCAACATTGTACAAGTATGCTCCATTAGGGGTCAGTGGCTGAATGGGAGTAAGTGGTCGATGTGACCCAGAATTCGGTGGGACTTTAATCAAATGGGAATAGAAGTAACCAAGTGGGCGTACACATATACTGTTCACATTATAGACTAAAGATGCCGCTCTTAATAAAACTGTGGCAGCATGTTGGGTATGCTTAAAATTAACAATGATACAGTCTCCATTTGTTGATTTCCTGGATGTTCCAATCCAGTTCACCCTCCTTGTTGACAATATTTGGTCAGCAAATGTGACAGGAAACCCACAGTTTTTATTCAGCCATGATACTGTTCTATTTTTCAGTGAGTCATGTGATTCCTCATAAGCCTGATGAGGATGGCGCTCAATAGGGGGAACATTTATAAGAACAACCACATAAGGAGTGCACTCGGGAGGGAGGTTAGCATAGCGATTATTCTTTACATACGTAAGAGCTGGCATTCCCTCAGGGGCTACTATGGCCTTTTTATTCTGAGTGGTTGGAGGGATAGACTCAAGTGGGGTTGGCACAAATACGGATGATGGTTGGATAGTTTGCTGTGAATTTACTCTACCAGTTCCCTGCCCCTCAGCAACTGATCTCTTATCCACCACCATAGATCTTCCTGCCGCTGCTGAGGCATTAGTTAACTAAGAGGCAAGACAGTTGTCATGTGAACTCTGTACGTGGCCCATATTATAGTAGACTAACATTATAGTCTATTAAATCAAATACAATAGGTTTTTGTACAACTGATGTTCTGAACTCACATACTTGAAAGTGCTTTTATATGCATTAAAGAAGAAAAATGAGTTTTGGTAAAATAAGTTATTTGCCTTCGATCTCTGGGAAACTACGATTTATCCAGGTTTTATGGTTTCATTTTGTGAAAATCTGCTAGTAAATGGGTATCTATTTGCCTTTTCTTATTTTAAGGCTTTGTTCTTACCTCTTTGTGCATTTTTCAGTGTTTTTTTACATAGCACGACCTTGACCCGAAGGTACTAGAGTACTTTACATGAGCACCAGTTACATTACACAAAGTCACATTCATTGTTTGTAGGCATGGGAAATTAGTATTTCTGCCCAGAATCACAAGATGTGTACCTGATGCTGAGACTCGATCCTGGTTCCCCAGTTTCGAAGTCGGCCCCTCTGGCAGTAACGCTATCCTCGGTAAAGGGAGAGTGGCAGGCAAAAGCCACTTGAAAGCTTGGCTCCTTATGGGCTCGAGGTTCCAAGAGGACCTGAGCTGAGCCAAAGCCAGCCTTCAGGCTTGAACTTAGCTCGAGCTTTCAGTGCCTCACCCACCTCTACCGGCAAAGTCAATAGCCCTCACTTTAGTTTGCTATCATATTCAAACATAATTTCTGCTTGCCTGTATTTCCAGGCGAAAACACATTAAAGTCCAAATAATTTGCTTTCTCCTCACTTTCTTCACAGTGGTACATAACCATTTTGTCTGTTGTGTTTTGATGGATGTCAATGAAATGTGACTCATTTATGTATTTACCAGAGGGGATATAGAGGTTATTTAGAGGTTAATTAGGATGTCATGAGTTTGCATCACACTGAATAAAAATGCAAGCGCATACATTGATTTACACCTTCTGGTACTGATTATGTGGAGACTTAGTTTATATATTTAGCTCTATAGCTACTGCAAACTGGAGGTGGGCGAGCCACTGAAAACTTGAGCGGGGCTCAAACCTGAAGCCTGGCCCTGGCTCATCTTGAGGTCTTGTTTGAGCCTCGACCCACAATGAGCTGAACTTTCATGTGGCTTTTGCCTGCCACCCATGCTCTACCCAGGATGTGACATTACAGCCAAGCTGCTGACTTATGAATTGGGGAACCAGGTTCGAGTATCGCCTCAACATTCTAGGATTCTGGTCAAATCACTTAATCTTCCTGTGCCCATAATAAAATGGAATAAGATTTTGTCTAATGTAACTGGTACTTATGTAAAGCTCTCTTGGAGCAAGTTTGCGCTACACAAAAGCTGCAGAAAAATGCACAAACAGGTTAAAACAAAGCCTTAAGAAAACAAGCATTTGCAGAGCATTAGGTCTCGAATTTTCTTTTTTAGAGTTAGAGCTATTGGCGTTGTGATGCAACAGTTTTTTACTTATGTGAGAGAGTGAAAGTGATAGAAAGCGAGAGAGAGAGATGGTATATAGAGATAGAGTTATTTGCGAGTAGAGTGAAGAGAGAGAATGAGATAGAGAGTGAAAGACTTAGAAAAAGGCAGTGTTAGAGAGAGAGAGTGTGTGTGTTTAGTGGTAGGTTGTTAAAGCTGGTGAGATAATTGTGTGGTAGAGGGAGGAGAGAGAAATACATCCTGTGATTTTGGGCAAATCACTTAATCTCTCCGTGCCTACCAAAAAATGAATGTGTCCTTTTGAAATGTAACTGTGCATATTTAAAGCGCTCCAAAACCTTTGGGTGGAGTTTGCGCTACATAATACTGAAAATAAAAAATCTAATCTGATTTGTTTTACTTTCGGGTGGCCAGAAGTAAATTCGTCCCTCGTGATCGGCCCAGTGGCGTAACGATAATTGAGGGGGCCCCCCTGCAAGGTACGTGGAGGGGCCCCCTCCGGACTCTTATCAGGAACTCCCCGGCCGAAGTGCAGTGCTGAGGGAGCCCCCTGGAGTTTGGGGGCCCCTGGATCGGCCTGCTCTTACACCCGTCTTACATTGCTTTTCGATTCCGAAAGGCCTCTGCAAGGTAAAGTTATTACCCATGTCAGGGGCACGTGAAAAAAAGCTTGAAATCCGTCCAATAAAAAGTTTATCCCCGTCTGCGCCTTCATTTACAATTTTGAGAATAATTGTAATAGATTGGATCTTTAATAAAGAGGTGATGTCATCCTAATGAGCAGAGTCCAAAGTCAAACTGTGCCTATTGCAAGTTAAATGAATGCCAGGGGTCTTAGTAATAAGCACCGGTTAGAGGATGATAAATGTTCTGATATAATATTGTGCAGGGGGCTCTATGCGGTGCATGTTGTGCCTGGCTGCCTGGCAGTGGTTCCCACCTTTGAAAACCCAATGAAGGTTTGACTGTCTACAGCCTGGGCTTGCAAGAACGCGAGCCAGGGTCTGTGAAAGGGCAATTTGTCATGTTTATTTGCAGACAGACTGTCTAGGTTTTCCTATAACCACAGAGGGGAGAAGCCAAGGAAGGCAGAGGACCATCGTGGTTGTCAGTAGTGATGATGAGTGGGAGGTTTGAAGTACTAGAAGCTGTACTGATGGTGCATTGCAAGTAGCCAACTTCAGACAACGATGCGGATCTCCTTACTGTAAGAGAACACTCCACACGCAAAGCCTAGTACAACTGAAGTTTATTAGCAGCCCTGAATCCAGCGAGCTTCTTCTTCACCATGGCTTACGTGTCTTACATGGAGAATACCAGGGCTTTAAGTGGGCCGGGTCCTGCCGGTGCTGGAGCATCGGCAGTTGTTGAAAACTGGCCAGAGACGGGTCCCTATAGGGCTCTCCATTTTTATTACCTTCAGGGTGTGGGTAAAAAAAGCTTACCTCTGCGATACCACCCGTCACTGCTTTTGATGTAGCTTCAAAAAGACTCATTTTTCAGTATTATATAGCGCAAACTTGAGCAGCGGTTACACTACACAAGCACATATTGATGTTTTGAATCACAGGATGTTGAGTCGACGTCAGGCTCAAACCTCCTTTCTCATTTTGAAAGTCAGTAGCTCTCGCCTTACACCACAACCTCGCCCACATGAATGGAAGCATTTTCAATATCATACACAATGAAGTAATAGTTGGCTATTTATCCTTTGTAACTTACAACCATTGACAATAGTCCTGGCTTCTTGTAGGTGTAATATTACTTGTATTATAGATCTGGAGGCAATCTCAGAAGAAGCACAATGCCAGTGGGGCGGCACACTAGGCTAAGTACAGATTTTTAGCTTAAGTGTTTTAATCCATGCCCTTAATTACACAGGCCACGTCCCTATGAGAGACCCCACAGTTTTTTCATCCCACTTAAAGCTCTGGGGAATACTAAGCAGTGGGACAGCCAGTAGCGTAGCTGGGGGGGGGGGGGGGGGGGCGGTGTGGGCGGTCCGCCCCAGGCGGCACTATTTTGGGGGCGGACAAAGGCATTCAGATAAGGCTCGGCTTGCTTTCGTGGACGCTCGGGGACGGGTAGAGAAGGAATAGGACTTGGGCAATGTCCTCTTCTTTTTTGTGCTGGCAGCTGCCCCCCCCTCTCTTCCTATTATTCCCTCTCTTTCTGTCTTGCTCCTCATTTACTGAAAACCGTAACTTGAAGAAACGGTTCACAACCTCTTTCCTTCTTTCATTTAGTTGCTTCCCTGGATCCAAAAAAGAAAAACACTCTTGCCGGAAATGCCCTTTTCCTGACATTTTTCTATTCCAAAGTGCAGCGGGATGGAGAGCAATAGATGGTTTTTAATATGAAAAATAAATATATAACTAAATAAAGCAAGACAGAGTGGTTGCAAAGTGGCCAGATTGGTTTTATTCACATCCAAACACATCAGCCTCACTTTACAGACTTTGCAGTGAAGCGCTACTTTTGTTTTCTCGTCGTTCTTTGAACAGCATTGTTGTCCCCAGGTGGGGAAGTGCACCATTCCTGGAGGTACTGCAATACCTGGTTGATGGGTGGATTGGAAAACAAAATGCGTACCATGGCTCTATTTATGGATGTGGTCTTTTTAAACCATACTGCTTACATTTGCTAAGGATATAAGCAATGGACATTGAAACGGTTCCCTTCAGGGCCCTGTAGTCATGTCCTTAACTTTTCAGGTAAAACCACTCGCTGATTTCAGAACAGTGAGTGAGAGATCGTTGAGGTAACCATGTTGTTTCTGCTTACATTTCACATGCTTTACTTAATCTTGCATCCCCTATGAGTGTTGGCTTTTACTTTTTTTTTAGGCAGCATATTACTCTTATCAAGTGCATAATTTGAATTGAGCCACATCCAAGTGTTTATAGCGGGCACAATTAGGTTGTAGCTGAAGGCAGTGCGAGTTTCTCTCAGTGGGGCAGTATGGTGTTCAGTGGGGGAGAGGATGTGGCCCTATGGCCAGAGCTGTCGAATTTGGAACTGGGGAACTGGTTTCAGCCTTCATGACCAGTCCACCAGACCACTCTACTGAGGGAGCACATTCCCATGGTAGACCTTAGAAGGTCCCACTAGACCTTAGAAGGCTTGATGTCTTAGTACAAGCAGGTGTACCCTAGTGGTGTCAATTGTGGGTTAACCTTGAAGGCCTGTCCACCACAATCCATACTGAAGTTCATCTCCAGTCTTGCGGGCAGTCCTACGAAGCAGCACAACCTAGAGCAACAGTGATCCAGTCCCTGTGACTCTGTCACTGAGGTCACGTGAACCTTGAGCAGGTTAGGGTGGTGCAAACGGTGTGACCGCACTGGGTACCTATTTTGGATGGGTGCGTAGTGTTTACAAGTATATTATGGTTTAAAAAAAACTTGCTGCCTCCTTCCTGGCCTCCAGCAATTTTCAGAAACAATAAAAATGTCATGATAACTTTGGTGATTAATGTTCTTCCTAGAGAGAGATCCGAGTTTTGTCTAGTGGAAGGGTTGACTCCTGGAAAGGTAGCACAGAGGGTTAATGTGCCTGCTGCAAAGAACATGTACCATGCAGATCACAAAGTGCACTGCTTTAATGGGGGGACCATGATGAATGGTCATTTAATGTCAGCTGTAGATGATGGATCCCTGAATAGTGTCATGTATGTGCATGTTTGCATTGTGCTGAGGGGATTACCAGGTAATTGTTCACGCAGCTCTCTGATGGATGTCACATGCGGTTTTTCTGAGTCCGCAGATAGATCATGCGTCTGTGTGTTCTCTTTTGTACTGCCAGTCACTGCCAGATTCAACTTTGTATCCTTGGACCGTGTCATGTATGTGCATGTAACTTGCATGATCGAGGTAAGTATTAGCGGCGATACTACGTGTCTCTTGGTCCTCTTTCAAGTGCTTGCCGTCCTTTTTCCCCAGCAACCCCCCCCCCCCACCTCCCCAGGGCCGGCAATCGGAGAGATAGCCCCGGGCGCCACAAGCTCTAGCTACGCCTCTAGGGACAGCACCTACTCGAGGAGAGCTGTCATCAAAAGTGTGATCACAGTACCAGGAGAGGCAGAGGTGAATTCTAAAGTATAGGCAATTTAAGTTAATTCCAACGCGGAACATTCACAATTTAATCCAGCAATCTCGCTACCTGGGAAGATGCCAAATCCTGGTAACTATGATATTCAGTGCAAGCCCAGTCAACGACCAGGTGCGAGAATTGCGAGCAGGATTCAAGGTGAGAGGTAAGGAGAATGCATCCACATCCGGTATGTGACAATGGAAGGTAGGGTATGTACAAGTTGGACAACTTAACTTAAGGTAAAACTCACACCAAATGGGGAGAGTTGCTGTGCCCGTCACCTTTGTGTCTGGGTCCGACAATTCGGAGTGTGTCCTCAGTAAAGCGCTGTTAAATGGTAGCGGCAGTTTCAATCGATAACCTTTCAAGTATTTGCCCGGCGGTAATCGCCTCTCATACCACTCGATAATTTACCAATGAAAGAGGCAGGCGCCGGAGACTGGAAGGCAGGAAACAAAGTTTTATTCCGTCGGAGCAGAACACATCAGATCAGACAGCAAGGTATCGTCACGAGGTGCTCTAACTGCATCTCTGAGACCTGGTCTCTTATACACAGGTTTATTGCTTCATTACACATAGCACATTCTTGAGATTCCCTTGATGCATGGGAGAACATCCCCTGAAGCCCCGGCTCAGATCCGATCCCACACATAGCTACAGTAGAAGTTCCCACCTTACCCGCAGTAGGAGATGGCTATCGCGCAGCAGGGTATTCCGCCAATTCCCGGGGGTGTGTGTGACCGGTCGGGTCTCAGGGGGTAGGGGCTTTGATCTACTGTAATCTCTTTGATGTGGGGTGTTTCCCTTACAGTAGGGGCAATAAACTGCATCCGCAGGGCTAGGTGATGGCCTGGGATCGGTTCGGACAATGGAGCGCAGAGGAAGGGGATTATCAAAGAGAGGCATGACCATGTATGGGATGTCGGTCAGGCGTGGAATGTGGTTCCATGGCAGGGTCGCGCAGAATGAGAGGGTTTATGGCCCATGTATGAGAGAGCGGGGGGTGGCCGGTGCGCGGGGGATGCTTGCAGCGACAGGGGAACGCGCTGGCGATTGACAATGAGCGGGGAGAGAGTGGGGTGCCTAAAAATGGCTGCCGCGTGCTCGCTGTGCGTGGCGCTGGGGAGAGGCAAGATGGCGCAGATAATGTTCAGTTTGCAAGCTAAATTTCCACAGTCCTCCCTTTTAACATATCTCGCCAGCTTGTCTAGTTCGGATTTATCCCCATAATACTACGGACTTCCACCTCATAAAGGGCTTTCATCCGCTCTGTTTCAAAGTTCAAAGTCTTAGGGCAGATGCAGTTCATAAAAAGCGAACATAAAGGTGGCAGACACTGAATCCCCAAGCAACATCCAAATAGTATCACAACCGGTATTAGGATAAATGAAAACAGCCTCCATCCCCAACTTTTAATAGTGTCCCAAAACCAGCTCCCAAGTGACCACCCTTCTTGCTCCTGATGGACCTCTGCGGAAAGTCTGTGGAGGTGTTCAATTGCTTTGTAGACTGAGGGTGAGTTATCCGGTACGTAGGTACAACAGCTGGACCCAATGATGCGGCATGCTCCTCCACGATCAGCCAGAACCACATCTAGAACAAGGCGGTTCTGAAGAGCCACCAGGCGGACGGCCTGAAGCTCAGCGGTGTTGTTGGCGAGGGCGCCAGCTGTAATGTTCATTGCTGTTTCGACTGCCTGGGTTAAGTGGCGGATGGCACGGCTGTTTACCATTGGACCCCAGAGTGGAACAAGTCCCTTTACTGCATCCAGGAACTGTGCTCCGGTGGAGTCGGCTTGTACAATGTCTTTGGCACGTTTCTGTCAGTGATGGTTTGCTGGAGCCACAAATGTCGGGGGAAGGACAAAAGCGATGTAGCAGGTGCCTCCCCAACCTTTCGGGAGCCAGGTGTAGGCCTTAGTACCACAGATGAAGTACATATACGGGGAGGCAACAAAGGAGGGTGGGTCGACTGAGTCCAATGTTCGGGTGATGAGGCAGGAGCTGTGGCCCACCAGCTGCGTCCCTAGGCCTTCGAGGCACACAAATCCAGTGATGTTGACGACGGTTAGGGCCACTGTCAGGGTGGCGGCCGTTCGTTTCCGGAGGTAAGAGAAGATAGGTCTGGCTGGGTTGTTGAACACTTGCATTTCAACTCGTTCTTTGGCAGGGATGTCCAGGTGGAAGGAAGTGTTTGACTTCAGAGGGCAGAAGAGGGCAGAGGTTTTTCCAGTTTTGTTCAGCCAGAACCCATGGTAGAAGTGTGACACAGTTTTGCCGGAAGTGGCATTGTCCTTGTAGCTCTCCTGCAGGAGGATCAGCCAGGCGAGGCAGGAACCATGGACAGAAAAAGGTGAAGGGATGAAAGGGATTGAGTGCCCAGTGGCATGTGGTAGCAATCCACAGATCCAGCAGTTAGTGGCGTTGGCGGCAAGATTGTGTTGGTGGAGCAACTGCACAAAAGAGTTATTCCAGAACTCCTTACGTCTTTCTCGGAGTTGGGGTGAAAGTGAGATCAGATGGTGTTCTTTCATAGTGGTAGGTTGGACGGTGGTCAGCAATGTCCTATGAGCAGGGGCGCTCTCCTCCATGATCCAGAAGGTGACCATGAGGAGAAGGCAAAAGAGAAGGGTGACGAAAAGTATAATAATCTTCGAGCTGTGTATTCTGTCAGTCTTTCGGTTTTTGTAGTAGGTCTTCGGACGTCCGGTTGCTTCCATCATCTTCGTGTCGGGCGCTTCCATCACCTTCAAGGAACTCGGTAGCGGGCAGAACCACAGACTTTGTTTAGTTTCTCTCCTGATGGCCTTTGAGGGGACTAGGCAACCGCTCTGAGATTTTAACTTAGTTTGTGGTCTGCTTAGCCGAAGTTCTCTCCTTTCGGCGCAAGTTATACCCTTCTTTGGATGGCACAGTGGGATCGGGATATTCAGTCAATTCAAGTGTCTCTGTATCCGGGCAGCGGCTCAGGGATGGTCGGTCTTTGTCCAGAAGTTCCTCTTGGGCGGTGATGTTGTCCGTGGTTGTCAGGGTCGGTGATACCTTCCTGCAGTGGTGTGCATGCAGCCAATTGCGTTTCCCCTCCACTCGAAGAGCTGTTCGGGTGGTGATCAGGACTTGCAGGGGGCCCGTCCACCGGGGCTCCAGACTCTTGGTGCGCTGGAAGTTACGCACTAAGACGAAGTCACCGGGTTGGATGTCGTGTCCGGGGCCCCTGGAAACATCGGGAATGGCGTGCAGCACCTGCTGATGGATAACAGACAACGTTTTAGTTAGATTGTACAGATAATCAGACATGAGGACGTCCGGGACGTTGTGGATGGATGTTGGTTTTGGTGCAGTCCAAAGGTTCATGGGCCGCCCGAAGATGACCTCGTAGGGGGTTAAGTGGTGTTTGGTGGGGGTGGAACGCATTGATAGCAATGCTAGTGGGAGAGCGTCTGGCCATCTTAGTCCTGTGGTGGCGACTATTTTTGCTATCTTAAGCTTCAATGTGGCATTGTGTCGCTCAACCAGGCCTGCAGATTGGGGATGGAAGACCGCATGGAATTTCTGTTTTACACCCAACCCTTTTAAGATGAGTTGGATAACTTCGGCTACGAAGTGGGGGCCGTTGTCGCTCCACAAAATTCGACAAAGGCCGTATCGGGGGAAGAATTCCTTCAGTAGTACTTTTGCAGTAGTCATAGCGGTGTTGTCGTGGGTTGGATAGGCTTCCACCCACTTGCTGAAGGCACATACAACAACAAGTACGTACTTCAAACCCTGGCACCTTTCTAACTGGACATAGTCCATTTGTAGGACTTCAAAAGGGTGATTGGGGACCCCAAACCCTCCCCGGGGTACAGCAGTTCCTTTCCCAGGGTTGTGTTGGAGGCATACTAGGCATTGTTGGACCAGACGTTTGGCTGAGTCTGGGATCTTGTCGTTGTGCCAGACTTTGGAGACGAGTTTGATCATGGGGGCAGACCCTATGTGTGCGGGGGAGTGTGCCATGGTCAGCATGGGGATCAAGTATGAGTCTGGTAGCAACCATTTGTTCAAGTCTTTAGTTCGCCAGCAACCGTCATCGTCCTTCAATCCCACCCGGGCCCATTCAGCTAATTCGTGAGGTGTGCTGGCTAGTTGGATATCCCTAATCGTTTCCCTAGCATCCTTCCATCTCTCAGTTTGTGACCTGGTCACGTACATACGGGTCGTGGACCCATTCTCGGCTGTGGTTCGGGCAGTAATGTCAGCTAGTGCATTTCCCTGTCCTATAATGTCTGTCACCTTCTTGTGTGCCTGGCATTTGATCACGGCCAGTCGTGTGGGTAGGAGGACTGCTTCGGTCAGGGCAGAGACTAGATCTCCATGCAGGATGGGTGTGCCATGAGAGGTCAGGAATCCCCTCTCTTTCCATAAGAGCCCAAAGTGGTGAACTACCCCGAAGGCATACTGACTGTCTGTGTAAATGTTTGCGGTTGTCCCTGCTGCCAGAATGCATGCTCGTGTGAGAGCTATTAGTTCCGCCACCTGTGCGGATCGCTGTGTGATGCGGGCTGTCTCAACAACTGTTCGGGCCGTGGTGACTGCATAGGCAGCTGAGGTGGTGCCATCGGGGAGCTTGATACATGAGCCATCCACCCACAGTTCTCCGTCAGGGTACGGGAAGGCAGTATCTCGGAGGTCAACCCTACTCTTGGTCTGTTCGTCGGTGAGGGTCACGCAGTCATGTATAGGGGATGCATTGGGGTCAGCGTCAGGGAGAGGTAGTAGAGTAGCTGGATTCAGAGTGGTGCATCGTTTCAATGTGATGTGGGCTGCAAGCAGAGTCAGTTCGTAACCGGTCAATCGTGCGCTAGTCAGGTGTTGAGTCTTGGTTTGGTTCAGGAGGGTGTCAACCGCATGGGGTACCAATACAGTGAGGGAGTTCGAGAGCACAATCCCCTCGCTTTGCCGGATAGAGACAGCGGCGGCGGCCACTGCTCGAAGGCAGGTGGGCAAAGCTCTGGCTACGGGGTCAAGAGTGGCAGAGAAGTAGGCACAAGGGCGTTGTTTAGGGCCTATGGACTGGGTTAGGACAGACAACGCACACCCCTCCCTTTCGTGGGTGTAGAGGGAAAAAGGTTTAGTGTAGTCTGGGGTTCCTAGGACTGGGGCTGAGCAGAGGGCGTCTCGTAATTCTTTGAAGGAGGATTGACATTCGGGTGTCCAAGGGAGGGGGAAGGGGACATCTTTAGCCAGCAGGGAAAGCAGGGGTTTTACGATAAGACTGAAGTTTGGCAACCATTGTCGACAAAAGGAGGTGAGGCCTACTAGGGACCGTACTTGCTTCTGAGTTTTGGGAACAGGGGTTTCTAGGATGGTCTGAATTCAGTCAGGGGTAGGTTTTCTCCCATCTTTGGATAGTAGGTGGCCTAAATATGTTACTTGGGGTTGGCAGAATTGTAATTTCTTCCTGGAGACCTTGTGACCATTCTCCGCGAGAAAGAGGAGAAGGTGAATGGTGGCTGTGACTGCAAGTGGAGTGGTGTCGGCCGCCAAAAGGATGTCATCGACGTACTGTATTAACACTACTCCATCGGGTAGTTGGACTGCATCTAGTTGTCTCTTGAGGGCTTGGCTATAAATGCTGGGACTCTCAGTGTAGCCTTGGGGTGCCCTACAGAATCTGTATGAACGGGCTTTTAGGGTGAAGCCGAAGAGGTAACGGCTGTCCGGGTGGATGGGGATGGAAAAGAATGCGTTCTTGAGATCAATAACGGTAAAGGTAGTGGCAGTGGACGGAATCAGGGTGAGGATGGTGGTGATGTCTGAGACCACGGGGTACTGAGGTATGACTATTTTGTTAACTTCTCGTAAGTCAACAATAAAGCGGTATGCTTTCTCATCTCCCTCGCCTTGCTTCTTTACAATGGGTAGGATAGGGCTGTTGCAAACATTACTGACTACTTCTTCTACCACTCCTGCATCAACTAGGGACTCGATGATTTCCACCAACGCCTTCTCGCCTTCAGGCGATATCCGATACTGTGGAAGCTGTGGGAGCACTGCGTCCAGTCGGACGGTTATGTGTACTGGGTCAATCACCATGCGCCCTACATCTGAGTCGGTTTTAGCCCATAGATGTGAAGGTAATGTGTCGAGTAGGGACAGGTCAGCATCAGTTATAGAGAGCATACGTCGTGTGTGACAGGGTCTGGACAGATCTGGGTTATCGTGCAAGATGACCCGAACTCCGTCTGGGGAGCATCTGATGGTAGCTCGAAAATGTTTTAGTAAGTCAAGTCCCATAATAGCATCGGGGGTGTTGGAGGAGAGCAGAAAGGTCGTGTCAGTGACGTTATCGTCTAAGTCAAAGGAGATTGGTGCTGATAAGGGGTTAGTGGAGGGCGTTCCATCGAAGCCTATTGAGGTTACGTGTGAGCCAGACAAGGGTGCCCTAGGAATCAGTCGTTTAGATAACGCGCTACGTGTCGCCCCAGTATCTACCAGGAATGGAGATTTCGTGCCCAGGACCTTAGCGGTGACGTAAGGACCTTGCTGGTCAACACGGAGTTCGACTGGATCCCTCCCTTGCCCCTGGCGGTCCTATGCGAAGTCATGAGTGCTTTCGTAGTCGGACTGCTGACACTGGTTTTGTCGGGGGCGATCAAAGGTGTTTGGTCTGCCTGGCCTGTCGTTGATGGCGTCGTTCGTGTGCCCTCGTCCCTGTCCTCTATTTCTGGGGTCATATGCTGTGTTTCTGGGATCCCTATTTTTGTTAAGTTCCAGAAGGACCGGGCACTGGGATTTCCAGTGTCCGAACCCTCTACAGAACGCACATTGGTTCCCATCTAAGTCTCTCCGTCCGTTGTAGGGTGTAGGTGTATGGTCTCTAGGGGGTAGCTTTCTAGGGGCGGTTGGTTGGTAATTCTCTTTCGGGGGTTCCCTTCCTATGGTCACCCCTTGCAACTGTGCTATCATTACCCTCTCCTTTAGTTCCTTTTTCTTCTTCTCTGACGCCCTATCGTTCTCGTTCTTCTGGTTTTCGTAGTATTGGGCCATCTGGAGAATTGCTGCGGGTTTGGAGGCTGCCCAACTACTCTCGCTGGTCTGTAGTTTCTGGGAAACTTCTTGTGACAGACCCTTCACATAATTCTGGACAAAGAGGTGATGTCCGGTTGCGGTGGTCATGTCTTGGCCACTGTAATCGGAAAACACCGTCTCGAATCGGGAGAAGTATTCAGACACATCCTCCTGGGGTTTCTGGCGGCAAGCCGTCACTATCGACCAGTCTACCTTTCTTTCTGGGATTAGAGTCTTCAGCTTTTGTACAATCTTGTCTGGGAGCTCTAATATGGCTTTTGGGGGTTTCTATCCTGGTTCTCGCTGTTTATCTATGGTATCGAGTTGTACCCAGGTATATCCGAACGGCTCAGCGTGGTCAACTTTCCGGATTTGTTTCCACACATCAGCCGGCAGACATAGCCCAAAGAACAAGTCGATATCTGCTAAAGTCATTATCGTTGAGCCTAAGGCTGTACCCAGTTCAGTGTAGAAGGCAGTCGGGTTCTTTCTCAAGTCGGGTAGAGTTTTTCTAAAGGTCAAAATATCTTGCCGGTCCCACGGCTGGTAGACCCAGTTATATACAACCCTTCCCTTCGCATCTTGGTGGTAGATGTCGTCATGTGTTCCCTGACCTCGTGGGGGGACCCAGTAGGGGGCAGCTTCTTTGATGGGCATCATGGCATCAGCCCTTCCTTCCTGGGGCTTAGTCGCTATGGGGGTTTCTGCTTTGGTGGTCTGTCTATGTTCTTTAAGGTGTCGGTAGACCTCGAGTGTACGAGTGAAGAGGTTCGTCACGTCGCCCTCTCTTTCTTCTCCGATGTCTACCTTCCTATATAGGGCCGCTAAGCCTTCGGGACCTTTATCGTGGTATCTATCCTCATATGCATTCAGGGCGTGATAACAGAGCCGTACGACAAAGTGTCGTCTGCGGCTGTCGGCATACGAGTTATACACGTCTGTTATATACTCCTCACTTTCTTTTCGCTCCACCAGTGTCCCTACTATCTTATCAATTCCTGCTCGTTCATCCTTTGTTAATCGATTCATTCTGGTGGAATCTTTCTTTCCCATCTCATGGTCATCTAGCGTTATAGCCGACGTTGGGTTCAGTACAAGAGGCTCAGCCGGCGCGGAGGCCGTGAGGACCGAGGCCCCTGTACTGCTTTCGCTCGTGTTCGGGGGTTGTGGGTGTTGCACTACTGACTGGGAGGGTGCATATGGAGGGGGCATGTAAATGATCGGGGGACCTAACAGTAATTCGTCATTCGTTCGCTGCTTGGAGGACAACTCAGGGTAGAGCAAAGAAGGGGTCCTGACAGCGTACTGGCCTGATGTTTCGGGCTCCTGCCTTAGTTTAGTTTCCCTTCTCTCCTTTATTTCTTCTTCTAACCTTCTAGCGGCATGGTGGGCTGACTTTCGTAATTCCTTTTCTGCTTTTACTTCTTCCCTCTTTTTCCGTTGCGTTGCTTCTTTGCGTCACATGCCGATACTGTCAAGCATAGTAGGCGTCGTCTTATTGCTACGCAGAGCTATTTCTAGCGCTTCTATCTTATGGTCGTCGAAGGATCCCATCAGTGGCCACTGACTCTCGGGGTCCTTCTTGGTATATTTATGCCACAGCTTGCTATAAGCTACGGCGACTAGTCCATATTTAGTGAACATGTCCTTATTAGGGGTGCCTTCCAGTGGAGCCGGATGGTTCACCTCTAATAAGCGGTCCGGGCAGAACCAACTACCAATCAGTGGGGAGAAGATAGGCATGACGGGTTTCAACGGGGACAAAAGTCAGCACTACCTATCTTTTCACTGCTTGCAAAGACTAGACAGAATATCTCTATTCCTCGTTATTTGTAAGCAGAGAATACCTCCAAAGAACCAATATCGAACAACTAGTGTTCGGACAATCAATCAATCAATCAATCAATGGGGAGATAAAGATAGGCACGACGGGTTTCAATGGGGACAAAAGTCTGCGTTACCTACCCTTCACTATTTGCAAAGACTAGACAGAATATTTCTATTCTACGTTATTTGCAAACAGAGAATATCTCAAAGAGCACTATTCTTCAAAACAATCAATGTTCGGACAATCAATCAGTGGGGAGATAAAGATAGGCACGACGGGTTACAACGGGGACAAAAGTCTGCGTTACCTACCCTTCACTATCTGCAAAGTGAGAGAGAGAGAGTATTTCTACTCCTCCCCGTTTGTAGACCGCGAATATCTCAAAGAGAACAATCAATGAGCAATACTAGTATTTCCAAAACTTCAAACAATCAATCAATTATTTCGCAATTTGTCGTGTATCACGACCTTACCCGGACCGCGTGGACAGTTTCTCGTCTTCTGCCTCCAGCGCCCGATCGTCCTCTACTCTCCGTATTTGCCGCGGCACTCCTGATGGTTCCCAGTCAGGACCGTAGATCACTCGAGAGAGGTCTGCTCGGAACCAGTGAAGTTCGGATGATCGGCTGCCAGACGAGGGTCTATTGGGCAGGAGCTCTCCCGATCGTTGCAGTCGTTCACTCTGTCGTCGGGACCTCTCCCACTGGATCCACGTGTCGCTGATGGGCCCCACGTTTGGGACGCCAATTGTTAAATGGTAGCGGCAGTTTCAATCGATAACCTTTCAAGTATTTGCCCGGCGGTAATCGCCTCTCATACCACTCGATAATTTACCAATGAAAGAGGCAGGCGCCGGAGACTGGAAGGCAGGAAACAAAGTTTTATTCCGTCGGAGCAGAACACATCAGATCAGACAGCAAGGTATCGCCACGAGGTGCTCTAACTGCATCTCTGAGACCTGGTCTCTTATACACAGGTTTATTGCTTTATTACACATAGCACATTCTTGAGATTCCCTTGATGCATGGGAGAACATCCCCTGAAGCCCCGGCTCAGATCCGATCCCACACATAGCCACAGTAGAAGTTCCCACCTTACCCGCAGTAGGAGATGGCTATCGCGCAGCAGGGTATTCCGCCAATTCCCGGGGGTGTGTGTGACCGGTCGGGTCTCAGGGGGTAGGGGCTTTGATCTACTGTAATCCCTTTGATGTGGGGTGTTTCCCTTACAGTAGGGGCAATAAACTGCATCCGCAGGGCTAGGTGATGGCCTGGGATCGGTTCGGACAATGGGGCGCAGAGGAAGGGGGTTATCAAAGAGAGGCATGACCATGTATGGGATGTCGGTCAGGCGTGGAATGTGGTTCCATGGCAGGGTCGCGCAGAATGAGAGGGTTTATGGCCCATGTATGAGAGAGCGGGGGGTGGCCGGTGCGCGGGGGATGCTTGCAGCGACAGGGGAACGCGCTGGCGATTGACAATGAGCGGGGAGAGAGTGGGGTGCCTAAAAATGGCTGCCGCGTGCTCGCTGTGCGTGGCGCTGGGGAGAGGCAAGATGGCGCAGATAATGTTCAGTTTGCAAGCTAAATTTCCACAGCGCCAGTTACCAGGGGAGTGTAAACCAATATTAGCCCGACGAAAAACAGCTGGAAACTGAAGGACACGATGGAGCCGTCCGCGCATTTAAATGCTTTAGAGTTGTGCAAGCGCTGACTGGCTAATAAGTTAGGGCTAGGGAATGTTAATAAAGATAAAGGGAAGACTATGACAAGGGAGTGCTACTAAAAGCAAGGTGCTGCTGAATAGGCAGGCATTTTAAAACCTCTCTTCTAAATTAAAACAAAACGTTAACCAACCTAGTGTGGTGGTCCAGGGAGTACAATTTACACCCATGTAAATTCGAAGAATAAGGCAACGTTAGCTCTCCGACCAGGCGGCGGCACGCTAGCCCCAGAGATACTGGGGCTATGGTGTCCTTCATCCGTGTTGATACCTGGGGACGGGGCTAGCTGCTGAATATCCGTGTGCTTTGCCAAAAGAATGTATCCCACCTGATGGACAGCAGGGATAACGTGAAGCGTGCAAGCCTTCTTTTACTTGCTTATGCTGCGTTTGGAACATATTAAAAGCAGCAGCCATGGCGGCAGGGGCGTAACACAGGCCCCCGCATCCCCTGTGGTGCGGGGGGCCTCCGAGCTGCAGGGGGCCCCCTCAGCACAGTACTCAGGCCTGAGCCTCCGGATTAAATCTGGAGCAGGGGCCCCTCCGTGCCTATTGCAGGGGGGCCACTTAAACTTTTGTTATGCCACTGCATGGCGGGCAAATTAGTAGCGGGTAAGTGGCGACCTGGGGTAGGTGGTGAGGGTGGGTTGTGGAGATGAGTGAAGGTGCTGTGCTGGGACTCGGAGGAGCGGCGAGAGCACGATCGGAACTGCCAGTAATAATGATGAACTAGACTGCACTCACGTTTCAGTTTGTTGGATTTCCATGTGTGTCATTGCGTGCGCACCGCTGCGCACTCCCATGGAAATACTCCATGGGAGTTAACATTTCAAACAAGCAGCGTGCGCGGCCCTGCTTGTTCCCAAGGCAACACTCCATGGGAGTTAACTTGCACGGGAACGTGGGACATGCACCAAGCATCAGTCATTAGCACGCTTTCATTTTTAAATGACACACATGCAAGCCAATAAAAGCCAATCCAAGTAAAGGAGGAGTCAGACTCCACAAAGTAGAGATGACAGATCGCCTATAGCGCAAGCGCTGTGTAGGCTCGACCTAAAGAGGGGAGACAAATAGATACCCATTTAGTGGCTGATTTGTACCTGGTGAAACCAGAAAACCAGGCTAAATCGCGGGTTCCCCACGTAAATTGTGTGATCTTAGAAAAATATTGTATTTAATCAAATCTCCTTTTTCTTCATATTTGGTATGAAAGCACTTTCATATATGTGAGTTCAGAATACCAGCAGTACAAAAAACCTATTTCGTTAACAGACTGTCATGTCACTTCATAATAATCTGGGCCACGTACAGGGTTCAGTTCACAGGACAAGTGTCTTGCCCCTTAGTTCCGGCAAGATGGGACAAGACCGGTTCGAATATCAAGTTCTTCTCAGTGCAGTGCTATAATGTGCAGTATTAATGTCAAAACTTCCACTTGTTAAAGAAATACACTTTCAATTTTGAAGAGACTTTATAATATTTCACGTGTTATTTGCTGTATGATTTACATAGCAAATATTTTTCAGGGCTCGGCTCGTGCACAGCCTCTAAGAGCCAAGCCAGACCCTTGGCTCGGCTCTGGCTCGGCCCTCCCTGTTATTTGTTGGCTTGTCCACCTCTAACTGCAACACAAAGATTCTTCAAGCACCAGCCAGAGACCTGTCTCGTCATTTTCTTGCCCAGCAGCACTTCCAATGTGCACCTCAGCTTGCTCGTCGCCGCCTCCTTCAGTCCCGGCTTTCCCAGCCTTCCCCAGTTGTAATTCTAATCCTCTTTTCGAAGCGGCGCTCTGTTTTTACTAACCCATTCATTGTAAAGACACACTCTTAAGGGAAATCTACCAGACATAGTTTTAGAAGGCCGTCTGCTTCCATTCCCAGCAATCTTTTAGCGTACACAGGCTATCTTATGCTGATCTTGTATAATTAGTGGCAGGAAATGAAACGCATTCAGTGCAAGACAGTGGTACCCTGAGGCACTGGTCGAAGAGATTAGTCAGACTGTCTTTCTATCCTGTATAATGGATTTATCAATAGACGTATCACATTACAGATTTTAGGAGCACACTGTTGCTTCTTACTTCAGATCTATAAGTAAAGAATACTCAATAGCCTTCCATTTTTATATTGTATACGTTGATGGTTGTTTAACAAATGAAACTTCCAAATTAATGTACTTGTTTACAAAGTTCAATTTTCTCCGATGCACCTGTAGTCTTAATCAGATTTGATTTGGAATTTAATGTTGGAGACTTAATGTTGGAAAATCTTTAAGTTTCTTGCACCTGCACCTTGGTTTTGGAGAAGGTGAGAACTTCAAAATGACAAAAGCTGGCAGCCCATTTCTAGTGGACGAGACTGATCCCTATCAACATTTCCAAACAATCTGGCAAATGATCTACTCTCCTTTACAAGGTTTGGGCATGTTTGACCAATAATCATCTCCAATGAGATCTTGAAACCACATCCCTTCAAGAGACTTAGCAGCCTGGTACTATCTCAGGAGGAGCAACAAAACAGTCAGCAGAAGCATCCTGACAATTAACGACGATGAAGGGAAAGGGACCACGTTACTTCTAGACCTCTCCTTCCCATCCGAACAGCTTGCGTGAGTGGCTTACCACCGCATGTGGCTATCCATTGGGCCTTTGTTGTAGTTTCTCCTTTTTGAGCGGTCCTAAGCCTTCCAGATGGGTTATATTTCTTCCTTCGAGAAGCAGCTTCTCACAAAGGACATCTGAATGCTGTTTCTGGCCTCCTGTAAAACACTGGATGATGTAAGGGGTGATGGCTTCAACTCCGTAGGTCTGCGGGTGACATCTAGGTGTGTTAATAAATGGGGATTTGCTCTATATACCGTCTAGGGATATACGTATACATTTGAATAAATAAGCACTTCGTTTCAAGAATGGGCATATTAATATTCAGCTTTATTATAGATAATGCGTCCTTCACTGTATGCCCTGTGCATCCTGGCCAATTGTGAACTACTTGTACCATTATGGATCTGTGAGAACTGGTTCTGTAATGCCAAGAGGTGGGCTCCCCCACCCTTTGTTGGACTCTTGTTGGAACTATAGGGATGATGACACTGGGGGATGAGCCTGTGTGCTGGAGTGGTACCTAATGTAAGGGACATTAAGCAGCATCTCAAGCATCCCAAAATCAATTTGTTACTCTCAGCCAATAAAGGGAAAGAATCCAGTGACTCATGTGGCCAGAGTCATAAGCACGGGATGCGCCAGTACATGGGGATCACTCCATTACATGCACGTAATTTAAAGTGACAATAATTTTAAACTTCATCTACCATAATGCATTTAGGAGAATTGGAGCTGTTCAGAATTGTGCTCCCCACCTCCTCTGTGTGCTGTAGCATATGTATTTCTCATATCTGCCATTTCCACCCTGACCAAAGGAAGCATGATGGAGCAAAAATAAATGAAAGTGTGCCCCCAAATCAATTTACTAAGGTGTTACAAATGTTTCAATCCTCCGAGTCAACAATGCTTAGTTGCCAATGCTGCATAACATAGCATAAACAGCCCATAGGGTATTTCCGGTGCAGAGACAAATTAGGGGAAAGATCCTTAACACTTATTTATAAACGCTCTAAAGTTCTCTTCTTCTGCTTCTTCACACACAATAAACTACTTGAAACACAGTAAAGAGCTGAAACCCACATATGTTGGCATATGTACTTGACATTCACACTCACACACTGTTAGAAATGAGGTTTCTGGCTGGCTAGGGTATGCACCTAAACCGGGCAGAACCCACCACTCTAGTCAGGGTAAGGGAGCTACACACATAAGATAACCCTTGCTCACCCCTTGGTAGCTTGGCAGAGCAGTCAGGGTTATCCAAGCATTTGCCCAACACATTCACACAGCAGTGACATACTAGGCACAGCACAAAAAACGACTCCACACAAGGTTATTTAAAAATATCATTTGTATTATGCATAAAAACACATTAGACCACAATCACCTAAATCACTGTGCCACTAGGCACTTGTCATGACTTCACATAAAGCATAAAACTACTTTGCCAATCGGGTAATGGCCATAACAACATAGAAAGTGCCTACAATAATTACTTGTAGGCTGCACACTTCATAGAAATATCATTACTGAGCATAATATACACTTCCATCACAGGGCTTCAAATGCCATAACTCATAACATCAGGGTATAACTATGAAGCAGATTAGGGGATACATACACAGCATCACTTCTCCCGGCTTATCCATGTTACCAGGCATAAACATAAATAGCACCGGCACTCTTATTATAGTTTAGACGGTAACTCTGTGCACCATGTAAAGAGCAGAAGCCTCTGGGCATTTCCGATATGGATTACGGTAGTCTCAGTGATGTTGTCCCCTAAGCAGCAAGTTCCTAAACGGGGGCCCTGTCCTGGGCTCACCCCACAATGCCACCAAATAAAAAGCAATGCCCCCCCCCCCAACAGTTGGGCCTGAAACAGTGGGCCCAAGCGGGCTCTCCACACAGGAGAACTTCCCCGGCCTCCTCCTTCTTCTGACCTGGCAGCTGTCGCTACCCTGCGGCTCAGCAGCTGACAATGTTGGGTATTTTCTGTTGCTGGCAGTACTGCAGGCAGCTGCCCACGACCTCGCGGTGTAGCTGCCGACGACAATGTGGCCCCCTCCGGGTGATACCCTGAGTAGGACACACTCCCCTCCCTGACAGGAGTGCTGCTCTGAGGGAACACTGGGGGCACAAGCAGAGGGCGGCAGCAGGCCAACACACAAGGCAACAGTTGCAAAAGTGGCAGTCCCCTCTGCAGCCCAATGATCAGTGGGCAGCACACTAGTCCCATTAGGCAAATGCCCCAAGTAGTGGATCCTCCTGATTCATAGCAATCCTCTAGTACAGCATGTAGAGCCGCCAGCAGCTCTGGCTACAAATCCCACGCAGGGTCCAGACTTTGTGGGGTCACAGCCCCTGTACTTATAGTTATGATGTCTTTGTTCTGGGGGGCACTTCAAACCCTGTATAGAAATGCACAACATCCCCATTCACATCCCCGACCCTGGCTCCAGACACACCACAGGGGGGCAGAGACAGCATTATAGAAAGCAGGCACAGCCCTACTCAGGTGCAGGTGCAACTCCTCCCAGCACTCTAAATGCAGACCAGGCCTATTCAGGTGTAAGGGAAACTCCTTCTGCTACTGTAAATGCAGTCAAGGTTTATTCAGCCTAGCGCTGAGTCACCCAGGAGAGGCAAGACACACCACAACCCCACTTATGACTCTCTAGAGTGAATGCACATCCCCTCTTTCCTGTCAGTTAAAACCAGATGGTGAATACACATCCAGGCAGGGCACAAAAGACTCATAAGCACACAAAAATGCCCACTTCTAAAAGTGGAATTTCTAAAATAGTAATGACAAATCCGCTTTCACCAATAAGCAGGATTTATCAGAACTATTTCAAACATAAAAAACATGGTCATGCTATTCCTCTCATATCAGAAATTACCAATGAAGCACATATCAGAGAATCCCCAATGCAAACCTATGAGAGGGCAGCCTCACAGCAGCGAGATACCAAATAGGCTGTTTGTTACTACCAGGACATGCCACACAGTTAAGGCACATGCCCTACCTTTTACCTACACAGCACCCTACCCATAGGGCTAGCTAGGGTCTACCTTAGGGGTTACTTATAAGTAGTTGAAGGGGAGTTGCGGACATGAAAACCACTTTGCATAGCAGTAAACTGCATGTGCTGTAAGGTTACTGTGAGTGTTACTTAATTGCACAGGAGCAGAACGACAATAGTTCCCAATGCCCTTCCTAGAACAGCTCTACAAAAAGTCAATAATATCTCGTGCAGATATGCCCCAAGGGGGAAAGGGGATGGGGAGAGAGAAGAGGCAGCCTAGATATGGTGTTTTTACTTCTATGGTCCTTGTGTGCGTTTCTCCTTCCACTGTTCAATAAGAAAGTGTTCTGGCCCCCTCCATTGGAGTTTAGCTGAAAACTGTAAATGCAGTAACAAGTCTGAGCTTACATATGTTAATACTTTCTTATCTTAAGTGATGTCGCAAATTGTTCTTAACTAATACAATTAATTTTTACCACAAAACTCTTCTTGGCTAATCTCCTCTTCTATATTTGTTGAAGTCTTTTAAGCAACACTTGTATATAATAGATATTTGTCTTTAATTAAACTTTTAAATAATATTAATTGTCTTTTACTTCCAGAGGAAGTACTTGCGTGACTGGAGATAACCAGAGAATGGATCAGCTGTTTCTTCGAGTGCTGATAATTGGGTAAGTATCTTATTCCTCTTATAATTAACTGTTCTTTATTTTTAGAATTGAATTCTTTCACTGTTATATATTTAGAGGACTTGCTTGTCTTAGATAACAACTACTCATGATTCTTTTCAGTCAGACGTGAACATGTGTCAGACTGAATCAGAGTTTTGCTCGAGAAACCTTTTGACCTGCCAGAAAAGATGGTCTGCCGAACGCTTACACTCGTTCAGCTGATGAGGATATTAATCTTGTTTACGTCCGCTAACCTTCCAAACACCTGAGGACTTGCTCAATAGAGAGACACTATTTCTACACTCCGAACATGCGCAGATGGTATTTGCCTAAGAATTTAACAATTCTTGAAAATTCCCTGAAGCAACCACGAACGACTGCCTCAACGCTTCCTACCCTGAATAACTCTAATCGCCGAAGAAATACGGAAACCTCCTACTCTGGAAATCTCTTCAGGTGAAGTGCGCGGTTTAGAACAAGCATGCGCGTCTGTCACAAGGTCAGCGGGGAAGGCGTCGGACAAGGGTGTAACTGGTGGGAAGCCCGGGAAATCAAGGATACTATGCTTTCTTCTCGCCAGGGGGACTCGTGCCAGGCTTCCCACACGGATATATCGGACTCAGATGCTGGTCCCTTTAACTGGGACATGCTCCAGGAAAGCCCCGCCCCCTTCGATGACGTCAGTACCTGGCAACCAATGAGGAATCCCGGATATCGGAACCCAGTGTGCACGGACACTGGATAGAGACCAGAAATGAAGGAGAACGGAGGACGGAAGAACTGAAACCAGGAAGAACCTCCAGAATGCCCGGAGAAGACGTCGAACCCTGACGGAGGAAACAAGAGCGGGGACTGGAAGCCGGAGCCAGGAGGACTCCGCGACCACGCATTGCTGAACCACGCCCATGGAGGAGCGTGGCTGACCCAGGTACGGGACAGATTCTCGGGCTGGGTCGGGAGGCGGGAGAAGTCTGAGGGTTGAGGACGCTGCCGCTCTCTGCCTCCGCTTTGTACATAGTAGTACCCCTCCCCTCACTGTCACTCCTCACCGGCACTCTTCCGAACTCCTCTCTACTCACTTGGGCACCAGTGTGTTTCCCTCACCCCCTAACCCCGTGAGCTTGATTAAGCGGGACGCTTAATTGACCCCCATATTTTCTGTTGTCCTTCTTTCCATTTGCGGACCCCGGATTGTTCCTCTCTGCATCTGCCTGTCCCGGAGACCCAGTGAGAAGACAGACTAAACGAGCATCCCATCGCCCCAAGCAGAAGAGGAAGACTCATCGTCTAACACCGGGTGGAGATTGTGCTTGTACCTACCTTCTTGACTTTGTTATCCGAAACTGGCATCCCACAACAGAAGAGGCTATCTGAAAATAAAACCTTCCTTGTCCTGACGTAGCCTGTTGCGTGTTCCTTCCGACTCGGCTACAGCGTCACATTCCACTCATGATTGGAATAACAACTAGTGCGCTGCTGAAAGAGGCGAGTTGGCAGACATCTTGGAATCCCAATGTTGCCAACTCGACCTCTATTTCCCTCTACTGCCAAGGTACAAGTGTTTCTTGAGAATTCTTCTTCCAAGAATACTCGCAATGACAGGGTGATTGGTGGAAACCTTCTTGGGGATTCTGACATGCGCAGGTCATGCAGCTTGTATTATGTTAGGTTTGCAGGAAGACCAAAACGCCAAACCATGAAATACATTGCCCATTATCTCCGTTTCACTGCTGGCTGCCCCATCCTCTCTGCTTGTCCTTTTCCAGTTTTCTTGCCTTCGTTCTGTTTGGTGCTGAATTCATGACGCTCTGCCGCCAAGATGGTCCCCTTACAAACTGCTTTGTTTTCAGTGAAATGTGGAAAGTTGTTTCCTGGTTATTCCTTCACTAGTGTATGTGCTTTGTATCTGATCCTCTGTAAAATTGTGAGATACCTCCCTCTTCATTACTGCTGCAAGATATTGGGCCTCATGTAGGTAAATAAATTTTACCGTTTCTTAAATACCGAGCCGTACCGAATCGTTAAATTAGAATCGGTAAGTTATATGTAGGTAAAAATTCGGTAACAGTTACCGATTCGGTAACATTCGGTAATCACGAATCGGAATTCACCGAATCGGTAAATACCGAGGTGGTATTTACCGAATCGGAAAATACCGAGGTGGTATTTAGCGATTCGGAAAATACCGAGGATACTACCACCTTCCCTTAACTAAGTAGCTAATATCATAATTATGCTATACTAGAAGGTCTCTTAGGCTTGAATAGGGGACCCCATACCTCAAAAATCAGCTTAGTGAAATCACATCACAGGAGCATCAGGAGCCTTCTCGCAGGAAGGCTCGTCTTCGGTCTGAACAATAAACATGATGTCTGTGATATGAAAAGCACCAACTTGCAGGTATTTGCAGCTGCGCGTGTGTCATGGCTAAATAGTGGGTCGAACAACCTAGAGTGGAAAACATGCATTGTGTAAAATTCCAGACTGTGTGTCACAGCATGTACAGACCAAGGTCGCTGCGCAGAGCTTGGGATGGTAACAACAGATTGCACTCGTCTGAAGGAAGTCTCGAGTCAGCAGTTTATTCAAGAAAGAACATGTAAACGCAGTGTCGTGTGCAAAGACAAAAAGATGGCTACATAACATTCAACGTGGTTATGCTAACTGAACAATGTATGTACGTATTCAGGGAGAACTCACTACACGCCCCCTTGAGCGAAGCAATATTTAATAGGCAAGAAAAGAGAGAACGCAGAGTTCAGTTACGTCAGAGCAGAACAAGGCGTAACCAATGCAGCGCCAAAGTCCTAAAGTCCAATTAATTGCAGCATAAAAATCCAAACAACACAATGCAAGTATAGTAAAAAACTCAAGCCGACCATCAGGAAGAGAAAAAAGAGAAATAAAAGAAATAAATGTTGCGCCAGGGTGCTGTCCAGTAGCACAGGCGCAATGGACGACAGTCCAGTTAATCCATGAATGTATAGGCAGCATATGTGGCCACGGCTTCCAACAAAAAATCGTTTGCAGGGCTACTAAAAGTCTCAGCCATCCAATTAAGTAAAGAAAAGGAACATACGTGTTCTCCAACCAACGGAGCCTCTAGCACAATCAGAGGGCACCCGGAATGTTCCTCCAAATAGCTCATAGCCAAGAAGTCGTAGGCTGCCGCTGAGATGTCCCATTTACCCAGGATACCATGCGCCGCACCACACGCCATGATCCGGACACCAGAACAGGACAACTCGTGAGACACTAAGGGCCTCATCAGTCGATCGAAATCCGGCACCGGAGACACCATGTTGGTCAAGCACAAATCCAGAGGCCATTCAAAGGGACAATCCAGGCAGTGAAATACAGGTTGTACGCAGGTGAAGTAGGAATACCTGAAGGATAATCCATAAGCCAGGCTCAAAGTCGCCAATGGCAAAGTACCATAGAAGTCAAGCATCCTATCACGAAGAAGATGCAGACGGAACAGGTGCTCGTGTGGCACAGAAGGAGCAGCCATTCCGGAGTATGAAAAGGAAAAGCAGCACACCTGCCACTAGCGCCAGGAGCAGCGGGACACCTCCAAAGATGCTCGAGAAAAGTGAATGAACAAATGCCGGAATTACACCAAAAATAGTTTGGAAAGAGGTCACGAGACCCGAGCACACATGTTTAAAAAAATGAGCCAGGCCGGTCGTGGACGAGGCATTGAAAATAGTTTGGATCAAAGAGCCGAAATGCAGGGGGAGGTCAGTATTCAGAGGCGCCTGTACCTCAGTGCGCGTATTAGCAACGTGAAGGACAAATGTTTCACGAGAGGAAGTCAAAGGCACCTCTTTGTGGGACAATAGCGCTCTATTCTGCTCAACTTGTTGAACTCTGCTTTCAAGGTTGGAATCGAAGGCCAGATGGAAACATCCAGCCGCACATGCGGGGGTGGAAAAAGAACAGTATTGCAGCAGACAACTTTATGCGAGACAGTTATGTACGGGATTCCCACTCACATCCCGCAGCAAGCTTCATTATTCAAAATTAAATAAATACCGTTTGCAAGCAGAGTGAAAGAAGGTGTAATCACAGGCACTGGGATACCTCGTAGGACGCACGCCAAATTCGGGGCTTGTACAATGCATGCGCCGTGTACTAGCATGTGCCTATTGTCTCATGTATGAAGTGAGAGTGCTAAAGCTATTATCTATAACGGCTAAAGCCTTCTCCATGTTTGCTTGGTCAATAGCTCTCAATCTGGAAGCCGCCTCACTGTGCGACAACTTGCAGACTTCGTTGTAAATAGCATACGCCCACCTTTTGGTTCTGCCACCCACAGGACCATTCACAAAATCATTCAATTCGGTATGCACATTGATGGAGTGGGTGGACTTCCTGATCCTGTAGATGTGCTCTGTGTCAGCTGGTGGACAGATTGGGATGTGTGTACCATCAATGCAGCCAATGAAATGGGGGAACTGTGCCATGTGAGAAATGTCTGTTTTTGTTTTCTGCAGTGCAGCCTGTGTGTTGTGGAAGCTGATGTAGTGGTGCATTCTCTGCATCATGGCATCCAGGAAATTCCTGAAGGAACGGGACAGGCAACTCTGGGATACACCACCCACCGCAGCTGTCACCACCTGATAACTGCCGGATGCCAACAGATGTGGGCTGCAGAGCACCTGCACATGTGGGGGTATGGCGTGCGCCCTTCTTATTGGCTGGTCCAGGAGTGGGTGCAGGTCCCTGATTAAGTCCATGATGGTTTCGGGGTGTAGCCTGTACCTCTCATGTATCTCTGCATCAGTCAGCTGGAAGAGTGTGATGCGCTGTCTGTAGATGCGTTCCTCCCGTCGCCAAACCCTCAGTCCTGCTGCCTGTAGACGTAGGCGCCTTGCAATGACGTACATAGCGGCCATGTTGTCCACGCTGTTGCATTTTGGGATTGCTTATCTGCACTGTTGATGGTTACCACCTGCTTCCAATCCGTGTTAATTACCGACTCTTATTTACCGATTTTCTTGGATTTCTTAATTACCGAGTGCTCCTACATGTCATTTTAATTTTTACCACTTCATATTTACCACTTCATATTTACCGATTCGTTAATTATGTATTCGGTAAATATGATTCGGTATTTACCGCCTCATATTTACCGAAAAGTGGTTTTTGGACTCCTACATCTCACTTGTCTGAATACCGGTCGGTAACGGCATATTTACCGAATATCGGCCGTTACCGACCGGTATTTGGCTACCTACATGAGGCCCATTGTGTCTAATTTATGTTTCCTTCACTTGGTACTTATGAAAAGTATGTCTGAATTACAAGTCCTCTAACTGTTAATCAGGTTTCTATGTGGAGTAGTTTGGGGCATAGGAATTGAAGGGAATGTGTCACCTTAGAGGTGGCCAGTCAGACACTCAGTTTTGGAGATCGGGCGATAGGCAGGTGTTGGTGATTGAGAGGGCAACGTCAGCAGCCAGGTTAAGCACAGTGTGAGTGCACTGGCATGCAGTTTTCGATCATATGCATGATCATAATAATAATAATTCCTAGTTGTACAGCACGTGCATATCACCCCCTTAAGGGTTTCAAGGTGCTGGGGGTCATCAGGATAATTAAGTGAGCTGTTGCCTAGAGTCACACGGTGCTGAGCTGAGCTGCCGCCCCCGCCTGGATTCGAATCACGAGCCCTGTGCCGCTCTGGCCTTGCACCACACCTCTCCGTATGTTATGCTGGGAACACATGCTCATGCAAAAGTTGGCTGAGTTTCCTTTACGTACAACACCTCCTGTATGTCCTCGCTATGGGTTGCCCTGATACTACAGGGACCCAGACGTTTTACCAACAGCACTACCTTTTCCAAGACAAGCCAAGAACAGGACAATGCATCTGGATATAGCAAATGCCCTGCTCCAAGGCCCTCAAACTCCACAGCTGTCTTTTTATTTATTCATTTGTCAAGACTCAAGTGTGATGCTGGAGCTCCCCCATGTTCCCTCGCTCCATCTGCTCTATGTCACTTATTTTGTCTCTCTGTATGCTGTACTCGCTCCTTTCTCTCTCTGGGTTTGCTCTCTTCTTCCCTTTTCCCATCTCCTCCTGTGGAACTTGTCCCCTGTTTTTGTCTGATCCCCTCAACATTCTCCTGGTCTCTTCTACTTCTCCCTTGGTCTCTTTCTCATTCTGCTCCGATGGCTCATTCTCTCACTCCGTTGTACTGCAACCTTGCCCTATTGATAGATACTGAGGCCCACTGTCCCTTTATGCCATCTCCCCTCTCTCTGTTTGTTATTACCACCCCCTATCTGTCCCATCTATTCTGCTCTAGCCAGCTGTGGGTCACTCCAGGCTCTGTAGAGACAGAGCACCACAGCCATGTGGCTCAGTCTCAAACACAGCAGCTGAATAAAGCGTTACCGTGTTGTTGGTAGGCATCTGGCAGCACCCCTGCCATGCTGCCTCCGCCTTCTGCCCTGCTACTGCCGGGCATTGTCAAATACAACAGGTGTGGCTTACATTCAACATTTCAAACCAATGGGTTTTTAAAGACCTTTTTGATGGTTGAGGCATAAGATTCTGAGCTGTTTGGAAATATATAAGTGCTGCCAATGAATGTCATGCTCCTCTTCAGCGGGAGATACAGACGATGCAATCTTGAAAACCCTCTGAGAATGTGCAGCAACTCATTAGATGTCCAATGAAAGCACCACACAATATAAAAAAATTATAGATGGGTAACTGCGAATTACAGTGATGGGAATAGGCAATGGGAGCAAAGCTCGAGTTGTTTATGATGTGACTTAGAACGCAGAGGTGAAAAACATCCCCGTATTTCCAGGCTACCCATCTATAATTTTCTGATATACATGGCCTCCACAATCATCTGCCCCTGTTTTCAACTGCTGTGCAAGGGCAGAGAAGGAATGAGGATCCATCCATAGCATGGCCTCTCCACCCTGTTCCAAGAGTTAAAAAAAAAATACCTGGCCTCCTGCCAACCACCCCCACCCCTTGCTGTCCCGTCTCCTCCAGAAGCTGCGCTCCCTGGTTTCCAACACTGCTCTGACAGGCTCTCAGAGAGACCTGCCAGGGCACACTGGAATTCATTTATGAGGTAGCAAAAGTGGGGAACAGCTTTTGTTACCCACTGTTGTTACGTCGAACCAGTGATTTACTGGATTTTAATCCAGCTATTCACGCTATTGGTCTCTACAAGAGTCATGCATAACTAATATTTTAAACCGACCACTGGAGAAGTGGCAGTAATCTCAGAACATGAACCATCATCTGCTCCATCTCAATATCTGGATGACAATCAGAGAGGGCTCTACTTAGTCCCTCAACATAGGGGGTGGCCCCCAAAAGAAGTCCAGCAGTGCAAGTTAGCATTGAAATACAGGAGTTTTTGACTATATTCATCTGACAAACTCTGCATACTGCACTCCCAGACAATAGTCAGAGGTGTTAGTCCCTAGAGAGAAGAGCATCTATGGTTCATGTGGATTGATAGAGCACAAACCAAGCTACAGGTCAGAAGAGTAGTTTACAGGTGAGGAGTGTACCATATATCGGGGAAACGATGGTGGGGATGTTGTACCGTGCACTGTAAGGTGGAAGGAGTGTTGAAGGGGGATGGGGTAGGGCAGGGATGGTCCACCAGCTGAGGGAACCAGTGAGAAGGAAGGGGGACAGGATAGGGCAAATACCTTGATGATCAACAGGTCACATGCTAGGTCTTTGGCTCTTCCCAAACAGGGTGTGACTGGTGCCTGGTGAGCTTTGAGTTGGATGGTGTTCCTTTCCTCAGGGAGTTGAAGGAGAAGGCTTACTATGTGTCCCTTCTACAATTTCTCCTTTCAAGTCCGGTCAAGCGGTTCTGAACGACTTGCGGAGTGCTGCAGATGTCTTGATTCTGGGGGACAAGTGTGGTAATGTACCCTTATCAATCGCTTTGTAATTATGCTGCAGGTCATGAAGACAATGTGAGTGGGCAGAGGAAGACAACTAAATCCGTATTCGCCACCATAGGAGAATGCCCCGGCAGAGGATTTACCACGTGCACAAAAAATAGGAGGATTCTCCATTACCACCTGCATTTAAATGAGACCTAGTCTCTATACACCCTGATAGAGAGCCGCGTGATGAGGGCACTTTAGTCCAGAAGGGGTAGGTGAGCTGGAACCTTGATAAAGTATTTGGAAAAAAACTAATGTATAGCACAAATATGGCAGCTGGATGTGTTTAAAGTTAGAGAGATTCTTTAGAAAAACGATTGGATGAGTTATTAATAATAGTTCTTGTCCTCAAATATTTTTGCGTTGCAGGAGGCATAAATACATGGATTGCACTAATCCCAGCTCAATTTTGCACCAATATTTCTGAATTACACAGACTGTCCCGTGGTGTTGCAGTTTCTCTCCCAGCTTTAAGACTGTTCAGGCGGTGTGAAATCTTTTTTTTTTTGCACTAGTTGGAGTATATCACCGGAAATATCTCTTTCGCTGGCAGCAGCCTGAAATCCATTTTACCTGGAAAGTTTAGGGCACCCTTTACGGCGCCATAGAAGGTTGCTGCATAGAAGTACAAGTCATGTTTCATATAGCAGGGTACCGATAGGACCTCATATAAAGAAGGGGCATTGCAGTTTCTGGCATTGATATCCTGTTCCCGCATCTATGTAGTATTCATTGTCATCTCCAGTTGCTGTTCACTGCAGGCTATAAAAGGCTAAAGGCCTAGCTCCAAACACAGACCATTAGTGGGCTAATAGGAAAAAGTGTATGTAGGCTTTCCCTTTGTTTCAGATTTCATTGCACTCCTATTCATCCATACAAATAATATTACACAATGAAATCAGGGCCGCACTGGGTTTACAGTGCATCAGGCATTTCGGGAGGCTGGAGGGGGGTGTTGGGGTGGGGCTACTGCGGTGGGGGCCGGCTAATGCAGCAGTGCTGCAATCGCTAGCCTTATGAAACTTGAGGGGGCCCCCTGCAAACTACCCCCCTCCGGACTTAGTCAGAAGCTGTCATGTCAGGGTACTGTGCTGAGTGGCCCCCTGGAGCTCAGCCCCCGCACCACAGGGGCTGCGGGGGCCTTTGTTACGCCACTGGCTGCAATATCGGCCCCAATAACAAAAGCAGCAAGCAAGCGTTTCCAGCCTCCCTGCCTGGTCCGAGAAAATTGCCAGGGCTGCTTTGGGTTCCCAGTGAGCCCTGGATGAACTGCTTTGTGAGACAATAGGTTTCCAGCTTCCATTGTATTGCAAGCTGTAATTCATAATGTTTTGGCATTATTATTTGAAAACTTATTAAAAGGCTGTGCAAAAATAAAGCACAGTACAATAAGATTTTAGCCACAGTTAAATACAAGTCGGCCATGTAAGGAAATGCAACTAAAAGCGCACGTGAGAACATGTCGTCCAGCTTCCAAAGACCTTTTTATTTCATTGCTAAAACACACAGGTATTTTCTCGTAAAGTGGAAGGTGGTGGATGAAATGAGAAATGGACACTGGGAAGGGGTAAATATTTTAAAAGGTGTCACTAGAAGTCTGCTCAATTAGTGGTGTTACTCAGAGCCTAGAAAGGATTATTAGGGGTCTCAGAGTAGAGGATCTCAAATGAGTTGGGGTAGCCAAAAAAGTTTGAAGTGGATGTCATCTGTTTCTTCCTTTAGGATTCTTTTTTTTTTTTTGCATATTTATATAGCGCAAACTCGACCCGAAGGTATTGGAGCGCTTTACACGAGCACCATATTTACATTACACATTCAGGCACGGGGAGATTAAGTGATTTGCCCAGAATCACAGGACGTAGACGCGCCGCCGAGGCTCGAACCCTGGTTTCCAGCACCAAAGTCAGCAGCCTAGCCGACGGACCACATCCTGTCCCCTTCTTCAAACTCAGTGAGCCGGCTCAGAGGAAAAAACCCTACTTGGCTGTCATTCTTGGCCAACATGACGTCAAGGTTAGGGAGAAACAGGCCACTAGTCTCTGACAATGAGTCAGCACATTAAAAATGGAAGAATTTGTTTAGGATGCTAATGCTCCTTAGCTGGCTTTCATTGGTCAGCTTGCTTGATGGTGAAGTTAAGGTGGTCATGTTTAGACTAATCAGTTCAAACATGATGGCAAAACAGAGAGATGGCATTTGCCCAAGATGCTTGTACTCATTTGGTTAAAACATTTTGCACTCTGTATAACTATGGAACTCAAAGTAGTTGACTTTGTTGGAGGCTTAAAATGTTATATAAGCTTTAAAAAGATCAGGAGCAACTGTGGTGTGGCCCCTGTGTTTTGAGAGAAGGTGAGGTTCTCGGATAACAGGACAAGAAGATTGGATCACTCAGATCTCCTCTATGGCATCTAACAATTTGTCTGCGGACTGCTGATCATAAAAAGGGCTCTTGCAAGGCACCCTAACAGGTTCAAGCAGTGCACCACGGTAAAGAAATACCTCTTTTTGTATGATCACCCTACAAATACTTAGACTGATATTGCTGTTTTTTCTACTGTGAAGTGCACTCGGCTTTGCTGATTAGGCCCCGGTGCATTTGCTCAGACCCCTAAATAGATATGTGAAATTGGCTAATACCCGATTGGCATATTTAACTAACTTATAAATCCCTAGTATGTGGTATTCTGTGAACCTAGGGCCTGTAAGTTACATGTCACCAGTGGACTGCATCCCTTATTTTGCCACCAGTGAGAAGGTAAAAACATGGCTCTAGCTCTGCCACAGCAACTAGCCGAGCAGCTTTTAAACTGCCAACTCAGCATAGCAAAATAACCCTTTTGCCAAGTCCAAACCTTCCTTTTTAGGTCGCGCATTTGAGACCTCTTGTATATACTTTAGTATACACATATGTGTATGTACTTTGTGGGCTCTGGAGATCAGCTCTAAGACTTGTCTGCTTCCGCTTAGGGACTTTTTATTTCTGTTCAACTGCCTCTATTTAACTGTCTTAATAGAAAACGACCAGCAGAGGTCAGTAAAATACCAGAATTGCTTTCTGCTGAGGGACTTTATTTTTTCATTTTTCTGGCAACTGTCTCTATATAACTTTCTTGATAGAAAACTACCAGCAGAGGTCAGTAAAATTCCAGAATCACTTTAGCATTCTCTAGATTCCAGTCCATAGACATTGTCTTCCACGAACACCCGTAGACAATAATATTTTTCTCAAATCTTGTATTTTCAGTGATATGACCACAGAAGGGACTGATTTTATATTAAAAACAGAGCTTGGACTGTACCATTTCCCGCTGAAAGGCCATATTTCTACCCATGTGTTCCCATACCTGGCGTGTTACGCAGTTTGGTGCTTACTTTTCCTCCATGTTAAAGAACAGCAGATATTTCAGCACCCAGGCTAATGCGCTGCATAGCTAAATACATATAAGGTCCCAAAGGCGAGACCGATTGCATTGGCAAATGCTTGTTAATATTTATAGGCCACCCCTAAGGCAGGTCTTATAAGCCTTTTAGGCAGGGGGAAGAATGTTAAAAAAAAAAAAGGATGTTAATTTTGCGTTTTACATTTTCTGACAGTAAAAATTTCAGATTTACGCTTACTTTTAACTGTGGTCAGGCTGGAAGTCCCACTGACTAGCATGGGGTTAGATTAGCTCAAACACTGGAAGAGCTAGCTTCCATTTGGAACCACCAAACATTGTACTTCAAGGTATCAAATTAATTGGTACATTAAACCTGACATACTAAAAACACCAGATTAAAAGTAACTATTAATGTAAAGATGACTTCATAAAGCCCTAAATCAAAGGAGGGAATGAAGAGCGAGATATTTTAACGAGGTCCTACACCCAAGCTCCTCCCAAGAGACAGCTCACTAATTATCAAGGTCGGGTTAGTTTCTCCTATGCTAAGTGGTCACCAAGAGTTGAACCAGGTGGCTGTTACTCGTGTCGCAGGAAGATCTGAAAGTCAGATCTTGGTGGCCTCACAAACTTGTTAGGGTGTCATGCTTCATCACTGGGCGCTCCTCGTCAGGCTGGTGCTGCAATGCCTGATGGGGCTGGGGGCTTATTTGTCGGAGATCTGTTGATCCGAAGATGCCATATAGATGAGTGCAAGTGAGGTGGCTAGATGAGTGAGATGAGTGAGTGGTGACTAAAATAGGCTCTGGTATCCTAAAAACAAATATTTACAGGAGAAGGGCACCAGGACTAAGTAAAAACAGTGGTGCTATCAAGTGGTCTTCAAGTACCAGGATAGCTACTAATGAAATGTGGCCAACATGTTTCGTGCCTTCATAGCCCAAGGATCAGGCGGCACTTTGTCAGGACCAAACAAAACAGTCAGTTTGTGCCCCTGTCTGGGGCTACAGGTCTCCCTTCTAATAAAGGATGGCCTAACATTGATCACCGGCCTACCGCAGAATGATTGCCGGCCAACGGTTCCACCTAGAGAAGAGGGAAACACAAGGTGGAAGAGTACATGGAACAGATCGTTAAAAATGAGAGCGATCTTTAATAAGTGATGTGTGCCTGCTCGGCTAGACAGTGAGGTAACAAATACACTCAGTGCAAAGCTCAACAGACATTATTTAAAAGTCCTACTTCACAACACGTAGAGGTACCATGTGGGAAATGGCACAAATGCATACATCAAATCCAATCACCTGATCTGGTGAACAACAGGCTTGCACAAGTGATGTAGTAGGATCTACGTTTTAGCATCATAGTGACTTACCTCGAAAGAGGCGGAGTAATGCTCCTTAGGCAAGATGAAGGGTCCCGATCAAGTTTGATCAGATCGCCTAATAAGTACATTTTCAGGGTGTAGGGGTAGTACCTACTTGTATACAATTGCATGCCACCTCCGGTTTGAACACGGCCCGTTTCGGGGCTTTTCTTGCCCCTCCTCTCCCGTTACTCATTTATCTGTGTCACATGCTGTAGTGTCTTCACATAGCCTTAGTAACCTCACGGCTATAGTACCGTAGGGCAGGGTATTATAGGAGTCAATGTTGTTTTGGTCACTTTGTGAATCGATCAGATGACTATAGTGCATGATGTGTCTGCCCTTTATATTTTCCTTTAAGGAGTGGAACACACGCAGCACTGGGGGCATTTTTCACCTTAGTGAAATTATACTGCACACTCGTCTCCCGCTACTGATTACCATGCCGCATTTAATAGTTGTCCTTTGTACGGCTGGTCATGGCAGCAAACATATACAAATCAAAAATTTCAAGTGGCGGGCTACAATATCCTTGCACTCATTGAGATTCAAGGCCTTCTATATTTATGATATTTTCTGTATCTTATATATGTCATTTATAATTGTGTATTAAAAATTAAATGCATTTGTCTCAGAAAAAAAGAAAGCATAATGCAGGTAAAAAATGAAAAACTCAATATTGTCCATCCTTACTCCATAAAAACATTTGGGTCTCTATGGGCTGCGTTGATACCTGCACTATGCCTTACATCTGGGTAACCACATGCATGGGTACGACGATTACTCTCAAGTGGAAGAATGAGGCCGAAGGAAAAAGTGGGAAAGGTGCCGATTGGCTAAATTAAAACAAAATATCAAACCCACGACAACACGAAATTAAGATCAGTACGTGCATGTTTTGAATAGCAGTCGTTATTGGAGAGGACCGAGAGAGGGTGCTTGCACTTGCTGATCATTCTAAACTTTCGAAGCACCAAAAATCGAAATTTTGTGGCACATACCTGCATTTTGGTGGTATTTTATTTTCCCCTTCCCACTGTCTAAAATGAATAAATAAAAAGACTAGCGGATGATGGCATGTCCAAGAGGTCTACCGACGAAACCAGCACCTGCCCCTCAAACATTTCAACATTGCTGTTGTGACCTTCCTGAACTATAGAATCTGGGATCGTGGTTACTCTATTTAAAAAATAATGGGCTAAAAAATTACAAAGAGATTGATGGGGTAACTAAATTGTTATTGGATCCAGATAGTACCTTTACTGTGAAAAAGATTTAATTT
Organism: Triturus cristatus; assembly: GCF_964204655.1. Classification (NCBI taxonomy): domain Eukaryota; kingdom Metazoa; phylum Chordata; class Amphibia; order Caudata; family Salamandridae; genus Triturus; species Triturus cristatus. Next base: position 547,298,080 of record NC_140595.1, read on the forward strand.
AGAACATTATCAGTCTCAAGGATCCACGAGAATTAAAACAATTAGGAACAGCTTTGATTCTGGCATTCTGGGACTGCAAACTTTGTTTTGTGCATGGAACTGTTGGTGATGGAGTCAGCACAGTACCTAGAGGGGTCTGAGGCTCGGGTCTCTAATTTCAAGGATTTATGGACAAAACCAGGGTGCTAGTTTAGCATGGAGTAAGACCAAATAAGAATTCATTGGGAAAAATTCATTGAAAATGCTATGGGGCCACATGAGGCAGGATATAAAGTCCAAGAATGCCGTATCAGAAATAGAGATATGAAAGAAAAGTTAAGCTTATTGACACGTCTTAAAGAAGCTCGAGACGTAGCTATGGATGCAGGCTTGACAATAAAACGTGGTCCAATCACGAGTGGAAAGATAGTAAAACTGGCAAGCATATCTAGAGGAATATATGACATTACAATGCATGCAATTAAAATGCATGCTTTTACAATGCAGTCTTTACATCACAACTACCATTACATAGCATGATTTTACAACGCATGCCATTACAACGCATTTTTTAAAACTACCATTACAACACATTCCATTACAATGCATACCATTAAACGCATACCATTACAACGCACAATACTTTTTGGGCAACTGTAGGAAATGTTTTGGATAGTGTAGGGGTAAAAATTACTATTCCAACTCCAGTGAGTGAAACAGTAGGGTAAGTGTTGGACAGTGTTGGGGTAAAAACTACTATTCCCACTCCAGTGAGTGCAGCAATAGGGAAAGTGTTGGATAGTTTAGGGGTAAAAATTACTATTCCCATGTACTCCAAAACCCATACCCACTCTAATACTAAAAATAAATCTCAATTACTTACCTTATAATGCATGGTAATGGCATTCATTGCAATGGCATGTGATGTAAAGGCAGTTGTGTTGTAACAGTTGCGTTGTAAAGGTAGGTCGTTGTAATGACTGCTTTGTAATGGATGTTTCCCTATCTAGAGGGGCAAAAAGCAAGTTCAAGAGGGGGTGGTTCATTAAGGTAGGAGAGTAGATTCATAACGTTAGATAGTCCCACTAAGGCAGCGACCTGGCTTGATAGCCATCAATTCGACCTAGAGTTAGGGATGAACCCTCAAAATGCCGCTCCTCCTCTATAGTCTGATACACAGACTATGAGAATGACAGGAAAGTGCTTGTGATTCCGAGATAGTGAGTCCAATTACTGCAAGTTTAGTACAATATTCGGGTTTGGGTAGCGATAGAAAAATGTTAGTCCCATTTGTGTGGCTCATCATAATAAAAACTGCCAACAAACAAAAGCAGGAATTAAGGACTTTTGGAATGATCTTTGACTAAGACTTTTTCCCTTGAAAACAAAGGACATTGTCAAATGATGTAACTTTTAACTTCCCATGCTCAGACATCTAATCTTCGCAGATTAATCGTTTGAGGTAAGTGACTGCGGGCACTAGTTATGATGCGTTTCTACTAGTACAGTATAATCAACACCAAGCAACTCTCTGAAACTATTTTCAACATGAAAAAAAAATAGCCCTTCTCTATGGAACCCTCTTTTGCTTTTCCCAAAATGGCATTATTCTGCAGCGTAGGAAGAAAAAGAAATTCAGGAGAAATATCTATGGTACTAATATGACAGAAAAAGAAATGTTACTGTGAGTAATTGGGTTGTTGGTTAAATGAGGTGTGAGCCTTTGTCAAGCAAGGGCCACAATCCCTTGAAGAGTGAACCACAAAATGTCAATGAATTAACCTGTGTTTTACCCTGGGTTGCTTGACAGAAAAAGCAGTCAGGCTTACCTTAGAGGCACTGTGTAAAGTATTTAAGCAGCAAACAAACAGTAATAGAGTAAAACACAATACAAGAAAAATACCACACCAATTAGGAAAATTAAGTACATTTTAATAAATTATTTGACAGCAAAACAACAAAAATCAATGCAGTAGAAACAGAGTTATGAATGTTTTAAGTTTTTGATAAAAACTAGCACCTAAAAGATCAAAGCGCCAATTGGGACATCTAGTCACGCGAGATCGGGTCAAAGTAAAAACAATAAGGCCAACAGCAATGGAGCGGGTTTTGGATACAAGTAGTAGATTAGGCCCCGGCAGTGCTTACCTTCGGACCTAGAAGACATTTTGATACAAATGTTCTGAGAAGATAAAGTTCAGTGGGGCAAGGCTGCAGGAGGTGTCTGAGGTGGGAGGATCGTCAGCGGGTAGCCTTGGGTCGAAGCTGTGATGAAGATTTCTACGTTGGGACTTAGTCTCTTTTTTTGAAAGTCAAAAATCTTCAGCAGGACGAGGCAGAGGGCTGTAGTCGAAGACGGTTCCATGAGGCCGGGTCCCCTTTGGTGAAGGACCACTGAATAGGATTTGCTGCTGCAGAGAAGAACATAGCGGGAGAAGCCGCAAATTCAATCCGAGCGGCGAATCTGCTCAGGCAGGTAGGTGAGCAGGTTGGTCCCAGTCTTGGCCAACAAAAATGCAAAGTCCACAGTTTTGGCATTTGGCTATCTGTGCACTTTTAGCACAACAACCAAGGGTCTAAGATTGGTAGGACTCGACGCAGGGGATTCAGTACTCATTCAGGCTGTGTCCAGGAGCAGGCTCATGTTGGTGGGAGCGTTTTGTGTCCCTGTGGCTCTTAACATGAGGCCAGAAAACTAGCTCGTGCAGTCAATCTGGTAGTCCAGGGTTCATGTGAAGATGCAGGGCTGTCCTCAGTGGGTACAAGGCAGTCTCCAGGCAGCAAAGCAGTACCTCCAGGTACAGCAAAGTAGTCTTACAGAGTGCACAACAGGTCACAGCAGCAGGCAGTCATATGAGAGTCCTTCTGCAGGTCCAGGAATGAATTGAAGAGTAGGTCTTAAGGTCCTATTTTTAAACCCTGGTGCCCTTCTTTTGAAAGATGGGAGAAGTTTTTAGAAAGATTCTTTGAAGTGCATGGAATTTCTTGACTCCCCTGCCCTGGCTCCAATCTGGCTGCAGTGACACAGTAGATGTGATAAGTCCTTTGTGTGAAGGAAGAGCACACCCTATTCAGTTGCAAGAAGCGCTGTGTTCCACTCCTCCCCATTCTGCCACCAGATGGCCCATTCAGGGACACATAATGCCTCAAGTGTGTGACTGTCTGGCAGGAATTAACAAAGCCTAACTGCCAGTTACACCAAGTCATGTGACCCAAAACAGGCTGCAGGCACAAAAGGGCTGATGGCAGGAAAATGCCAAATTTTGAAAAATGCTAACAAAGGGGTGCTAAAATTAACACCCCCATCTGTCACACTGCAAAATCGGGGAAAATACCCATGAAGTTAAACCTCTTCCTCAATAGTAGTCTCTTTATACTGGTATACCAATTTTTTCACCAAACTTGTTCACGTCCTTGTTCTCCATTGCTTAAACACTCAGAGACAGCAAGGTTGTGCCAAGATCCTTTATTAAACGTTTCCAAATGTTGCTGTCGCCCATCCAAGCTTTTAGCAGCTACACGTGAGGTCAACCAAAACAGACTCATAATTTTTGCCCAATGAATTTCGAGCCATCTGGCTCCTCTTCAGGGGTCTCTGAAATACTTGAAAACGCCATTTCAACAGTGTGCACAAAACGAACAATGTCTAATGCTAGCAACATAAAACACTCCAAAACCCCCTCAAAACCCGTCTTCCTAATGCCACCACCCACCTCCATATACTCTAAAAAAAATACCTCTTCCTCTATTAAACACAATCCCTCCCTCCCCTATACATCAAATAAATATGAACTTAATCACCGTGAACTTGATCAAATACAACCAAACAATGTGCTGGCGAAACCCCCATTCACTTTGGAAAAAAAACAACTCTCACATCACCTTACTCCCAGATTAATCCAAACAGATCTAAACTACACTCATGTACCTCTTGAGAGCTGGATTGACAAACTGACCTCCTTCTACTGCGCTTTGTTTTTCAAAGTGCATCTGCTTTCCCGCGCCCTCTCTTGCGCTCTTATAACCGTCGCTCTCCACTGAAACTAGCCCAATTGCTTATCAACGATCCCCAGGTGCAACTTTCCTCCTGACTTGGAGGTTTGTACCAAAACTTCATTGACATTTTGCAAAGTGGCATTTTCGAAATTGGAACGAAAAATCTGACTTTACCATTAAAGAGGAGCTTTCATTACAGTTTTATAGCTTCCAAACATGAAGTGGATTCCTGGTCCCAATCAAAAATGAGCACTAATAAATGTAATAAGGCAACTCAATATTATCCTATGGGACAGTTAGTAGTGAAAAACAAATGTAGGAGTTTTTCACTGCAAGGACATCTAAAAGAGTATATGTTCTAACTTTCAATTATAAGCAACAGCTTGCCATATGGGCTATCTAGGGCCTACCTTACATGTAATAAATGGGGAGTTTAGGGCTGGTCAAGGAGGTTTTATTGTCAAGTTGACATGGCAGTTAAAACTGCATTCAGGCTGCATTGGCAGGCCTTGGACCTGTTTGAAGTGCTTCTTAAATGGGTGGCCTAATAAGTGCTGCAGGCCCACGAATAACATTAAATTTACAGGGCCTGAGGATATGGTATTCCACTCTACAAGTAAATTAACATGCCAATCAGGTGTAAGCCAATCAAACCAGGTTTAGGGGAGTGAGGACAATCACTTTAGTACAGGTTAGCAGTATTAAAAGTGCACAGAGCACGAAGGCTAAAAAAACTAAATCTGCAAAAAGTGGAGGGTAAAAATCAAAAGGTTTGGGGGGTGACCCTACTGAGAGGGCCATGTCCTACAGTTAGTTATATATTGTCCAAGCTCTCTGATTTCATAAAGTAGAATATGTCTGCTTGTGTGAGTAAGTCAGGCAGTTCATTCTTAACTCTATCAAAAAGAGTATGCAGTTTCTAAGAACAAGAAAATTCAAAGGACTGATCGGTATTTCTATATGTGTCCAAAGGATGGAGCTGGAGTCTCGTCCATTTGGAACTAGGGCCCTCACACACCCTCTCTCTTTCAATCTGGTAGAGCGAGGGTAGGTCGTCTGGTGAGTGAGCCGCTTCAGAACAGACGCTAAAATTTAGCGTTCCCTCTGCCAGCATTTGATATAGTTGGTTACAAACCCCATCTGGGTCGGTATTACCACAAGGCACTTCACATTTAGGTTGTTCTAGTGCTTGGTTCACCCTTCATATTAACAAGGATGCCAACCACCATGTAGATTGAAGTGTGACTACCTGTCCTGATGAACTACTAATTGATCACTTTTGTGACTAACGAAGCAAGAACCATGTTGACCCTTCTGTATTAGCAACCACTAAACATTATGTCAGTGGTAGGCTAATCCTGATTTTAATTGGACAAGTATACTTACAGAATAAAACTTTTGAGGGTACTACTTAGTCTTCTTTTAATTTTCCTTACACTATTCACACACTTTAAACACTTTATACTCCACAGCCCTACACTTGCACTTCACATTGCGGCTTGGGAACAAAAGATCTCAGCTAAAGAGCCCCTTATAGGGTGCCCATCGGGCATTGCAGTGCCCGCATGATGAGGAGCAAGCCCTATGATGAAGCATGACATCCAAGTGGGTGTGTGAGGGCCCTAGTTCCAAAAGGAGGAGACTCCGGCTCCAACCTTTGGACAGAAATAGACATACCGATCAATCCTTCGAATTTTCTTGTCATTAGGAACAGCATACTCTTTTTAATAGAATTGATATGTTCTAGGGGACTGTATGCTGGACCTATAAGCACCCACAGTCCAACCTTGTTGCTAATATAGTTCATTTGTAACCCCTTAACTGCTGAGACTTTTCCGTCGCAGTGTTGAGCCCTTTTTGGATATTTGAAGTATTTCACACTTAGGCCTCCATACGTTTTACTAGAAATGATATCAACAAAAGGTTTGCTGTGATAAAATCACCATCTTTCCAGCTTTCAGCAACATGCAGAGCTGTCTGAAAAAAACAATTTTTTTTTACCACACTTTTGTCATTTTTCTAAGAGGTAGCTCGTTTTTCCTAATTTTTGTGCATGGAAACAGGTGTGAAACTGAGGGGTGAAGCTCAAAGCTATACATTTCTGAAAATTCTGAATTCAGCAAGGGGGTCGTTTGTGTACATCCCTCAAGGTTTTCCTAAAGAAACTAACTGTTGAAATGAAAAAAAAAACATTGAAAATGGGTAGAAATATACAGTCATTTGAGACAAAGTTTTCACATGTAACTTCTTGTCATGATGACTTATTTACAAAAGCAAAACACCAGTACATTTCTTAGACCATTATCGTTGTGGGGATTTATACGGTTTATAGAATCTTGAAGAATTAGAAGTACCCAGATCCAACAACTGAGCTACACATTACAATGGTTTTTCGTTGTGTCCCTAGTTTAGAGCAATTCAGATGGTAAAATATAAAGAGTGAAAAATTGGTATAAAGGAAACCTATTTATTTCTGAAATGTACAGCAGTTGCTGATTTCAGGAGCAGTGGTTATTTGTACATCTCTGAATTTGTGGGTACCCATACCATACATGCCAAAATCTTAGGAGAGAAAAAAGGGAGAGTTTCATAAGATAATCAGTAGAATGTATTTCCCCCATTGAGTACTATTGAAGCAGAGGCAATTTCAGGCAGGAGACAGCCACAATAAATCCATGTTTGACTCGAGAAACTGGGAGTCTCCCACCTGAATCGGGTCTATTGACATCTATGCCATATTAGCATGTGAGTCAGAGGGCATATGGTTTATTGAATTGGAGAAATATTACTTGGGAAATGATTGCTGAATGAGATACGGAAATATCATCAATTCTTATTAATTGAATAGTATGAGTTGAGGAATAAACCCACTTGGGACTTATTATTTATTATATTTTTTTTCTGTATGTTAGGAGTAGGTCACTTGACATTGATAATGTGGTGAATTAGATGTTTCCAAGCATGATGAAAATACTTGAAAATATTTAAAGTTCAAAGCATTGTTTAAATGTTATATTATCAATTAATATTTGACATGATTTTGTTGATCCTCGAACTTATGGTGTTAATAACGTTAACTCACAGAGAGTGTCTCTCTCTCTCTCTCTCTCTCTCTCTCTCTCTCTCCCTTTCTCCCTCTCTCTCTCCAGGGCTTGCAAGTGGGCATCACAGACATATATTACAAAAAAAACACACTCCTTCATCCAGACACACAGCGAGCACACCAGCCGGTTTGTAAGCCAAATTTCATTTAGTTCAGAGAAGGCACAATGCTGCATTCCGCGTTTCGACCCTCCTCAGTCTTCATCATATGCAAATGCAGGGTAGTAAGCCATTCGTCTGTTAATCACATCGTACAGGGATATTGAAATAGACTTCCCTTAAAGTAAGTTCATCAAAATGGTGCCAGTTATATTTTTGATAGTACATTTTAGATGCAAACAGATGTGGCCAGCGAATCATTTTGCCTATTTGGTTCTTATTTTCAACAATTCAGAGCAATTCCCTGCACGAAGGCACTGTAAACAACCTTTCCTTTTAAGATAAAAGATGTTAAAGCAGGGGTATCGTCTTTCGTAAGTTGCAGGACATTTGATGACTATGCCCTATGAGAAATTGACTTCTTTGAGGCAAAGAATGTAAGTTATTCACCATCACAAACGCAATGCACAATGGATACTATGGTACGGGATGGCTTGTTATTGAACTTAAGTGATTTTAAAAAAATGGGAATGTCCCTTAATTTTTTTAAATAAGAACTAAATGACTGGAGGGACAATATGTGCTTTATTTAAAAAAATACTTTTAACTAAGTACTTGCTGTAGACCTTTTTCACTTATCTCAGGAAATGGGCTGCAATTTACCACTGACTATGTGAAACGTGTGTGACTTGAAAAGTCAGCATGGGCAGCTAGTCCAACAAGGTACATAAAAAAGTTCATAAACATAAGTACAAAGAAAATTGGGTTTCTGGTTGTCAGAGGTATGCACCCTGTCTAAACTGGAACCACAATCCTAGTCAGGGTAGGTCACCATAAATTAACCTGTGTCACACTCTGGTAGATTGGCACAGAGGCTTAAGACAGCCTTAACTCAGGAGGCAATGTATAAAGTATACGTGCAACTCAGCAAACAGTAACACAGTGAAAACACCACAAAAAGACCCCACACTAGTTTAGATAAATAGCGAAAAGTGTTAATAAAAACAGGACCAAAATGTCAGAAATCCAATCAGTAGAAGTCCAGATATGAATTTTTAAATATTAAATGCAAAAATAGCACTTAGAAGCAGGAGTAAAGAGTTAATTGGTCGTGCTGGGCCAGGACAAAGTCAGGAGTTCAGGCCGAACACGATGAAGCACAGGCCAGATACAGGACCCATGCACGGCCCGCTGAGCAAAAGTAACTTGATCTTGGTCGCAAACCATGAGATGCGGTAAGTCCAATCAGTTGGGGTGATGCACTGGATTTCTCAGCGCAACGGCGGTGATGCGTCAGTACCATGAACGATGCATTGGTTCCCAAGTGCGGCGGTTCCGAATGCAATGCGGAGGGTGTCTCCCCTCTGTAGAGGCGATGTGTCTATCTTCTCCATGCAGTGGCAGCAATGCGTCTGTTTTGAAGTAGCAGTTGCGAATGCGATGCGGAGGTTCCAAGTGTGATGCATCATTCTGGTTCCCGCAACAGAGGCGATGCATCAGCTCCAATCTGCGCAAGAGTGTTGTGTGGGTTCTGGCAGTTGTAGCACTTTATACTCATTTTCAAGGGCCCAGGACTGGGTTGGCACCACTTGGCAGAGCAAGACTTGCAGCAGGCAAAGCCCAGGTGCTGTTTGTAGGTTAAAGAGAAGTCTTTGATATCCCTCAGAACAGGAGGCAAGCGAACAAGCCTTTGAAGATACTTAGGTTCTGGGATGTAGAGATGCAGGTCCAGTCCTTCTTACTCCCAGGCAGGAGGGCAGCAGGAAGAAGGCTAGCACAACAAAGCACTCCAGCAGAATGGCAGTCCCTCCAGCAGCACAGAAGTCCTCCATCCTGGTAGAATGTCCTCAGTTGCAGAAGTGTTCTGACTTGGTGGTGTCAGAGGTCCATTACTTATTCCCAGTTGGGCCTTTGAAATGGGAGAGTCATCCAAGAGTGGCCTTGTAAGTGCGCAAGTCCCTGCTTTTCCTGCCCTGGCTCCAGACTCACTACAGGGGGAATTGCTGCCCTGTGTGTGGGGACAGGACACAGCCCTTTCAAGTGCATCAGCTCCTCCCTTTCATCCTGCCCAGGAGGCCCATCAGGATGTGTAAGGACCCATCAGTCACACCTAAGCTCCCTTTGTGTGTGGCTGTCTAAAAGAAATGCACAAAGCCAGCTGTCATCCACCCCAGATGTTTATTCAGAGACCAGCAGAAGACACCAAATGGTTACAGTAAGAAAATGCCAATTTTCTAAAAGTGGTATTTTCAGAATTGCAATTTAATATCCAACTTCGCCATAAGTTGTGTTTTTAGATTGTGATTGCAGAGGCACCAAATTTGGGGTCCCATCTCTTCCCACTTGGAAATTATCCTTGTAAAATGTAATAAGGCCAATGTTACCCTATAGGAGAGATAGGCCGTGCAATAGTGAAAAACGAATTTAAGAGTACTTTACTACCAGGACATGTACAACTTGAAATGTTTTTGTCTGATACTTTAAAGAAACTGCAACCTGCCCAGAGGTTGTCCAGGGCCCAACTTAGGGGTGGCTTAAATGTAATCAAAAGGAAGGTATGGGCCTGGCACGTGGGTTAACTGGCCAGGCCGACATGGCAGTTTAAAACTGCACACAAGGGCCCTGAGACAAGTTTAAAGGACTACTTAAATGGGAGGCACAATCAGTGCTGCAGGCCCACCAGTAGTTTCTAATTTACAGGCCCTGGGCACATGTAGTGCACGTTACTAGGGACTTATGAGTAAATTAAACATGCCTATTGTGGATAAGCCAATGTTACCATTTTATAAGTATAGAGTACATACACTTTAGTACTGATTAGCAGGGGTAAAGTGCCCAGATTCCTAAAGCCAGCAAACCCGAAGTCAGCAAAAACAGTAAACCACTGCAAGGATGCCAGTTCTCACAATTATGTGACAATATATTGCCATTTTTAAAGGTGGTGCAGAGAGAGGGAGCATGAAACAATATATTATGAGCTGATAAGCTGCAGTGCTCATTCGGCTGCACAGGGCTTTCTTTATATTCTTACCTCTTACCTCCCCCCTTGCATGACTTGCCAGCAGCAACACAGGTGATTAAACTCTTGGAAGTCATGACAAACACACAGCATTGTTATTTCTACTTATCCCTGAAGGGGAAAAAAAAGGTTGCAAAAACTATCCAGGAGAACTAACACTTTCCTTTATTGCATCCAAAACGAGAAATTAGCAAACCCTGAGGTAGCAAGATCTATGTAAGCTAGACAGTGTAATGAAAATCAGTAACGGACAACACAAATGGAAAGCTCTGTAAATGGTGCGTGCTTCTTTCTAGGCACTAGCAATGCTCCGAGGTAGACTAACTTAATGTGCATTATTGTGTTAGTTTACTTTCGGCAGGGTCTGCGTTAACAGAAGCAGAGAAAATTACACCCCAGCCTCCTATTATCATGTCAGTGCTGCTTCTTCCCGGATGTTCTGCCAGCGGGATGTAACCAGGGCACAAGTCCTAAAACAAGCATTGGCATAGCCAATAGGTCTCGCTTTTGGGACCTTATAAGTATTTAGTTATGCAGCACAATATCCTTGGTGCAACAACATTAACTGTTGCATGGTTAAACACTTATAAGGCCCCAAAGGCGAGACCTATTGGATATGCCAATGCTTGGTTTTTTTCTTATTAAAAGGACAAGCAGTGCTATCAGGCTCCGGCTGCCACTTAGAAGTAGAGAGAGAGAGAGGTGTGAAGAGAGAGAGAGAGAGAGAGAGCGAGAGAGAGGTGTGTAGAGAGGTGTGTAGAGAGAGAGGTGTGTAGAGAGAGAGGTGTGTAGAGAGAGGGGTGTGTAGAGAGAGGGGTGTGTAGAGAGAGGGGTGTGTAGAGAGAGGGGTGTGTAGAGAGAGGGGTGTGTAGAGAGAGGGGTGTGTAGAGAGAGGTGTGTAGAGAGAGAGGTGTGTAGAGAGAGAGGTGTGTAGAGAGAGAGGTGTGTAGAGAGAGAGGTGTGTAGAGAGAGAGGTGTGTAGAGAGAGGTGTGTAGAGAGAGGGTTGTAGAGAGAGCGGTGTAGAGAGGTAGAGAGGTAGAGGTAGAGAGGTAGAGGTAGAGAGGTAGAGGTAGATCTATGTATGACCTTATGGTCAGAGGTCGAAATCCGGCACGTCTACTCAGTCTTTCATCCTTCTAAGGACAACAAAAGGAGTGCCATTGAGTTGGTTAAGACCTGTTATACTGCACCAAGATGCTACAAGGTATATAAGTGTGCTTTCATACACACGTTACGCTTTATATTTGGACAGTGATCTCTAAAATTGGTAGAGTATGTCTAGGTGGCAGGTCTTTTCGTTTTTTGGAAGCCAAACTCTCAAATTTGCTCCCTCTAATTCTCAGACTAGAACCCTCTGAAGTTCTATTTAGGTAAAATCTGAAAACTTGTTTTTTTCGGACAATCATTAGGTCACTAGTCAGCTTCTAGTTGGCTCTCTCACCAGGATTTCAGTTGGAATCCAGCACGGGGACACTCCGAATTGGAGTAACCAGGCGCTTTATAAATCTCTAACATAACATAAAATGTTATTGATGGCAGCAATTTGGATGCAGCATTCTTGGCTTATTAAAGTCAGTTTATCAGCCACTTGGAGTATAGTGCAAATGGGGCAGAACAAGTGTGATAGCGGCCTGGACTCTATGCGTCCGTGCGAGAAAGGGAAACTGTGCTCTAGGCTGACAGAAGCTAGTCCTAATAACCACTTTCATGTGGGTTTTCACAGAGAGCTAGAACTTGAAGAGCACCCGCATACACAGTCAGTCGTGCGATCAGTTTAGGATGGGTAGCACATTGTGGTGCCTCACACCATGTACATAGAGAAGGACAATCAGGCTGCCAGCCACTGTTGGAAAGGACAGACATAAGCATGGGCTTCAGATATATGGATAGCTTTGTTTTACGTCAATGTCTTGGAGCACCAAGGGTGATGAAAAATGGTTTACTTTGGGAAGAATAAGTGAATATCTGACAGGAAGAGTTATGAGCATCCTTGAGAAGATGCAAGAGCACATGCTCTGGGGAAAAAACATGTGTCACAATGGAGACACCTTATTCTAAGGTCAACTCCATCATGGGCCTAAGCAATGAAAACTCACACACCTTTCAACTGCTGAACTGGTGCGCCAGCCCAAGATGCACCCAACCAACTATGAAATCACAATGGCAGAGTTTTGGCAGCTCTAACAATTTTTCTATTTCGTATACAGAATCATATTTTTAGTCAGTGAAAAAAATAAAATCCACAAATTGATCGTTTTAGTTAAGTACACAATCCTCTCATTCAATTGTACTAGTTAGGTACACAATTCCCTTGATACTCTCGAATTCCCCTTTTAGACGAACATGAAACAGGCTATAGAAGAAATATATTCAGTGGTCGGGGTGACAAATCAAAATAGACAAAAAAACAATTGGATGCCGAAATAAGACAATATGGTCAGGATGTTTAGGTGGTTGCACAGACTCATTAGACCACAATTGTATGAGACTTTGGAAGCTGCATTGGGGTGTGGGGGGGGTGGGGGTACTGGAAGTTCACTACGCACATGTTCATGTATTTTTTGGTCTCCTTGTTGGGGATAAAGATACACATTTCATCATGCGGCATAAGATGTTTGTACTTGGCCCGACTGGGTGATACTGTTTGCAAAAATAGACAAAAAACAGACAGATGGTGATTGTGTTATGTGTACAACGGTCACCAAATTTTGGGATCAAGCAAGCATTAATAACTGTTGATGTATACCCAGCATCTGCCTGGTTCACAAGATGCAGCCCATTGGTGCGCACCTCTCAATGGATGAGTCTTCGGACAACTGAATGAAACAAATATCCAAACCATAAGCTCAAGTCGGGCACCCCAGGAAAACAATGAAGCAAATATGCCAACCAAAAACCTAAGGGGTGAGTAGTAAGAAAATAGAATACAACAAATATTCCAGCCAGTCGGCAGCCCAAAGCTAACAGATGTCATGCACTGAGGATTAAATGCATCGCTTCCTGCTCCCTAAACCAGGTTCGGTGAGCAGTGCTTCTGTAGGTGTTACCAACATAGTGACGCCCTAGTCATCAGCACCAACTAGGGAGATACTAATGACTTTCGAGCTGTCCTTCATTTGTGCTGGTGGTTGCTGGTCGTGGGCACCAGCACTTATTTTTGGGGGTCGCAATTTATTGTTTATCAGCTTACTTTCAACCAGAGCAAGAAAGGCAAAGGTAGAAAAGAAAGAGTAAAATAGTGAAAAGGCCGAAAGCAGGGATGAAAAAGCACATGGAAGAGTGAGGATAACAGACAAGAAGTGTAGTGTGTTGTAAGAAAATAGCATGAGGTGCAATCAACGCTAGGCAGCCTCAGTTTTCTCTAACCTTAGCATAAAAACGGCACCGACAGCAGGCTTAAAAGACAAGCATTGGCATAGACAATAGGTCTCGCATTTGGGACCTTATAAGTGTTTAGCCATACAACAGTTGCATAACTAAATACTTACAAGATCCCAAAACCGAGACCTATTGGCTATGCAAAGGGGCCGTGAAAGTGAAAGCGATCGCGATCACGATCAAACAACAAAGCGGCCGAAAGTGAAAGTAATCGTGGTAAACCGCGGCACGCGTGCCCGCGCACATTCACTGTAGCTCTAGGCTTACCTGGTAGCACTTTTTGGAGCCCTCTCAATAAGTCTCGCCAGACCAGCGCATGCGCTGGGTCAGGCGAGACCTAAAAAGAAGTGTTTGAACGCAGACGTCACGACAGGAAGTGACGTCACGAAACGTGGCTTGTACCATCGGACTCATTGTCTCTCCTCGCTCACTCCTTAGATGCGATTGCATCAGAGAAGCCAGCGCGTGAGCAGCTTTCTGAATTAGCTCCGATCTTGCCCCGAGGCCAAAGAGTGAATGTGTGGCTCCATTTGCTCCAGTTATCGAGCTCCCGGTAAAATAAGTGGGGGGACGCCGTCCACCCGCGTGGTACCCCGACTCAAGCCCTGGATGTAACTACAAATAGTGCAGTAGGGGTAGTGGTCCGAGAGCCTTAGGGTCAATAAATCCCAAATATAGCTTAAGTTTCATACTCAAGCAGAGGATAAGGGGGGCAATGTACCTTCCTTGGACTAAGGCCGTAGCACTTTTGCTAGGCCACTGAGTCCTGGCCTTATTGATGTAAACAGCAAGCTATCTATGTTGCTCAGAAAGCCATTTAGCCAGGATCATACAATGCGGCCAAGGTGGGAAGACGACATAAAATCCTGGGCCAAGGTGGGAAGACGACATAAAATCCTGGGCCAAGGTGGGAAGACGATATAAAATCCTGTTACAGTGATTAGTTTCTGTACAATTTGGCCACAAGACCGATCTCTCAACAGGAAACTGAAAGTGTGCACTGCTTAAGGTTCCCAAAGCTGTTTATTGAGTGCCACGTGATGTGGTGAGGAAGAGGAGCGCATGTGTTCGATATGGATAGAAGCTGATTAGAAAAGTGTGCCTCGAAATTGTGCGATAAAGTGAGCCTCATGTGTGCTAAAGGAAAATAGCACAATACAACAATGTGACACAGTGACATGTCAATTATAGATTTTGACATATTGTGTTTATTCAAATACAAGATAGGAAAGCTTAGAGCCCAGTATTTAAATACTTGCAACTAATGCATTGTGACATCCCCTTCATCTTCCAACATCCTAAATGCTTTAGATGTAAATTAGTGGGAGGTGAAGGATGTTATCTTCTCACCCAATGTTCATCACGGTTCGAAAATGTGCTAATTTCCCAGTCTTTGGAGGGATCACGCTCTAAAAAATATCCAACTTCCGTCTACCTCGGTGGTCAAGACAGTAGAGAATGTGTTGTATCCTAGCTGAATGCATTGTGTGTCTGGGTTTTCCTGCACATTGTTGGAATGGTGTGATACAGAGCACTGGTTGCCAGTTGAACAGATGACTGAACATAAAGAACTACTACTCCGAATGATTTCTCAGTCTCACCACAGGGATTTATTTGGAGTCCAGCAGAATTTTCTGCATCCTCTCAGCTGACAGACCTCGGTTTGTCCTCCAAATGGTACACATTTTTTGGGGAACCTCGGTGGCTCTATTAGTGCACTTGCCTTCTTCTTGACTCTCTGTCTCAGGCTTACAATTCTTTGAAGCCTGATGATGATCCCACGGACCATAATGCGACCGAA
Organism: Triturus cristatus; assembly: GCF_964204655.1. Classification (NCBI taxonomy): domain Eukaryota; kingdom Metazoa; phylum Chordata; class Amphibia; order Caudata; family Salamandridae; genus Triturus; species Triturus cristatus. Next base: position 547,313,455 of record NC_140595.1, read on the forward strand.
ACACTGTCGACCTTATAATACACTAACCCTATATTATTGTATATAAAAATGTTCTTGACCGGTTGTGCTATTCTTGCTTTACTGCTACACGTGTTGATCACGCTTTATCACTTTAGTGCATCACTTCAAAAAGAGAGCACCAAACACGCTGTTATGCACCTACACTTTTTTGTTTGAATTTTTTTATAAAGAATTTGTTTGTTCGTTTATTTTTGATCTATTAAATTGCTATAGATTACTTTGCATTGTATAGCTTATTAGTAGAGACATTGTTTGCTATAACTTAGTCATGAATAATTTTACTCCCTTGTAAGATTCCTTTTTAGGTCTCGGCTAGCGAAGGCTGCGCTTGCGCAGTCTCGGCTAGCGAAGGCTGCGCTTGCGCAGTCTCGCTCGCGAGATTTAATGTTTTTAGGTACGGGGCTTGAACCTGCCCCTCTTCTCCATTGGCTGGCTTCCTAAACGAAGGCCAGACTTTGGAGGAGAGGGGCGTCTGTCCGTTTAAGCCCCGTCTTTTTTGGATTCGGGGGCGTGTTTTTTACTTTCTTTCTCTCCTCTGGAATGTAAACATTCCAGCCAATGGCAAGAGGAGAAAAAGAAAAACACGCCCCCGAATCTGAAAATACGGCTGCGTTTCTCCGAGGCATTTCTGCTTGACCTCAGAGAAAGGCGGCGGTGTTCATGGCTCTCGCTGCCCTATCCTCGACATCCTGTGATTCTGGGTCTCCCATTATAAAATCATGGGTATCTGTCCAAAAGCATTGGCTGTGTGATCTATACACATGGAACTGGGAAATGTGAGAGCTCTGTGGTGTCCACACTTGCAGTGGAGCATCCTTTATCAAACCCCAGTTAATGTAATGACCACCGGGGCACTGTTATCTCGGTCTACCCCAGTATAGTAACAAACCATCCATCCAGTGTTCGAGTCTTTGACCAGTAAGTAAAACACACACATCAGCAGCGAGAGCTTACCTCGCTGAGCAATCCAAGGGGTTCATATGCAGCAGTGCCCCAATTGCAACATCCCTCAATATTTCCTCCCTTCAAACACACACCATAGCCAGTACCCACCCATAGAACCCTGACTGTGTCCTCAACCCTTTCTACATCACAGCTGACAAAGTTATTCGCCTTTCTTAAGTATGTACCCCAGCAGGAGTGCCCCTCACTCACTGTGTTCTTATTAAAGCCCATGCCCTCTACAGGCACTAACTAGTAGCCCGGCCAGGACAAACCTGCATCATTCTTACAAACACACCACAAGAAGAATCCTCGACTGTGCATTGGGGGAGACACACCGGAGGCATGGCGGATATTGAGTCCCGTCAACAAAATTCTTACCTGGCTCTTTTGAGGGTGCCTGTCAGTGTCCTCCACCTCATGCCCGCACAGGGCTCCCCAACAGGTCCCGAGTATTTTTTCCTGTCTTGCTGTGACAGCAACACTTCGGCCATCGCTCGCTTCCCCTTGCCCCGCTTCTGAGGGAATTTCCCAGTGGACTGTGATAGGCAGCGCTGGTAGTTGCAAAACAATGTGATGCAGTGAGCAGCTAAGGTAATTGGGAAATAATATTAGTGATTGTGGTGTGGCTGTGGTGGGAAGGGAACGTTTGGGAGTACTTGTGAGGGGGGAGATTAAAGGAAACAACCTCTGACTGTTCGGGGCAACGCGTTCTGCTTACATGATGAGTGTGAGCTCAGCTTCAGATGCATGATGGGTCGTGTAGTTTCCTTGGTCCTTGCGAGGGTAGTTAATCCTACCCAGATTGTATTTTTGTTTCATGTTCGGATTTATAATTCTGTAAGAATGAGTTAAAAGTAGGGCTACAAGTCTTAGAAGGCACAGCGAAAAACCTGAACTCGGTGAGCTGCTCACGCATGGATCGGGGCACACGAGAACTGAAACAAATTCGCCTTCAAAGTCTCCTAAGTGGTCGAGGTCAAGAGGCAGGTCAGTGGGTCCTATAATTCAAACAGAGGACGTAGATTTAGGGCTAGAGCTGCCGACTTTGGAGCTGACGCACAGGGTTCGAGTGTCGGCCTTGGTTCAGCATCCTGTGATATCTTAATCTTCCCGTGTTTATAAAAATGAATGTGTCTTTGTGTAAGGTAACTGGTGGTCATTTAAAGCGCTCCAATACCTTCGGGTAGAGGTCGCTGTGAGAACCTCCTTTCTATTGAAGTAAGACCACTTGGAGAAAGAAGTTCTTCAGGTAAAAGCAGGTTTATTCATCAAGTACAATGGGACCCATCCAATCCTACATCCAGCTCTGACACAATCCCAGTTTCTTCTCCCAACCGCCAAATTTGTTAGAACCTTCTTCAAACATAGAATTCTCTAACCTAGGCAACAGACTGAGCATTCCTACAACCTCACCATGAGCAAGAGAAATCCAAGTTTCAGAGAGACATAACAATGACACCCAGGATACCACACACCTCCCCCCGTTAATCCCCCAAAAAAACCCGAAAAAAAAACCCAATAAATCATGTAAAATAATCTTTCAAATATTCTGGCCTCCTTTGTAATCTAATGGATTTGCGTGGAAGCTCAGACAGAACAGAATCATCTGTTGACAAATTCTTTTTGTCCACATTAACATCAGAACATACAAAAATTCTTCCTAAGTTCCAGATCTTATGATCATGAGTCCTAACCGCATTATTAAACACTTTAACAACTTGCATAGGCTCAAAAAATTTCACTTTCGAACCAGGAAGTCTAACAACCACTTTATCTCCAATCTTAACTTTCGTTAGTTTAACAGATTTTCTAGCATCAAAATTTTCCTTCCTATCTAAACACTTTTTCTCTTCCCTTTTTCTCCACCCTTCAGCATTGCTCTCGAATGACCTAGAAAGAGTATCAGCCAAACGTCGAACCCATAAGGGTTCTACCTGAGTACAAAGAGCCCTCCCTCTTAAAAGAACAAAGGGAGACAGACCCGTTGAGCTGTGTGGAGTCATTCTGTAGTCTTCAACTTTTCTCAAAACTTGTTCTTTCCAATTTTTTCCAGAGCTTTTTGCTAAAGATATAGTCTCCTTAATCACCCTGTTAAACCTTTCAACCATGCCATTGGTTTCTGGGTGATACAGAGAACACTTTTTATGTTTTATGCCTCCATCTTTAAGAAATTTTTCCATTTCTTTCGAGACTAACTGCACCCCATTATTCGTCAAGATTGACTCTGGAAAACCTTCCCTATCCATGAGATTTTCAAGAAACCTAATCACATGAACGGTCTCTATACCAGAGGTAAATTGTACCTCAGGCCACCTGGAAAATTAATCCAAAAGCACTATTATAAAATTCTGTTGTCCATTGTAATGAATAGGACCCACAATGTCCAGTGCTACTTCCTTCCAAGGTCCACTTGGAAGTTCCCTGATGATCATGGGTTGAACCCTAACAGGTTTCGACTTCTCACTAGCGGCACACACAATACAATCTCTAACTACCCTTTCCACATGTAGGTCCATACCAGGCCACCAATAAGTGGCACGAAGTCGCTCTTTCGTCTTGGACATACCTGAGTGCGAATCATGCGCCATATCTACCAAAGCTTTTCTTAGCTCATATGGTGGTATTAAGCGTGTTCCACGTACCAAAACACCATTACACACACCCAACTCATCCTTCACACCCCAAAACTTCGTAGCTTCAAGCGACCCAGCAGTTTTCTTGTTCCAACCATTTCGCATTAAAGACATCACTTCGGACAAAACAGGATCCTGAGACAACTTAAACCGCCATTGAACCTCATCAATAATACCTCCAGACACCAAACACACATGCAAATCACTCTCAACCCAATCATCCATATCCTCATCTTCACCGGATCCCTCAACCAGCCTAGACAGAGCATCAGCTACAGTATTCTCAATGCCTGGGATGTATTTCATTTCAAAATCATACTCTTCAAGAGCTATGACCCACTTACTTATTCTTCCAGAAACCTGATCAATACCTTTTCTCAAAAGTATCTCACATAAAGGTTTGTGATCCGATTTAACCAAGAATTTTGTACCCCACAAAAATTTCTTTAACTTTCGGATTGCCCAAAACACAGTAAGAGCCTCTCGCTCAATTACCGAGTAGCGTGTTTCTGTATCTTTTAGACCTCTAGAAATGAAAGTGATAGTTTCCAAACCTTCCTCACCCTCCTGCTGTAACACTGCACCCAACCCTTTAACACTTGCATGCGTGGTTACCACAGAAGTTCTAGAGGGATTAAAACCCTTTAGATTAGGTGCATTCTGAAGTTTCTCCTTAAGCCTAACAAATTCTTCATCACACTCCCGAGACCATTTGAATTCCACACCTTTCCTCAACAACGCTCTCATACTCGAGCAATGTTCTGCAAAGCCTTTTACAAATTTGTTATAATACTCAGCCATTCCAAAAAACTTCCTAAGTTCCTCTCTAGAAGATGGAGGTGGCATGTGAGAAATCTTGTTAACCAAGTCAGGCTTTGGAGAGATACCTGCTCCTGAGATTGTGTGTCCCAAATAACAACTAGAAGAGGTTTCAAAATGACACTTCTCCAACTTTATGGTTAAATTGGCACCTTCAAGTCTACTCAAAACATCATAAAGAACCCTCCTATGCTCCTTATGATCCTTTGCAAACACTAATATGTCATCCTGATAGACACAAACCCATCACACCCTTCAAGAACTCTCTCCATAGCACTTTGAAACACAGATGCCGCCGACACTAAGCCAAACGGCATCCGAACAAATCTAAAAGTTCCAAAAGGCGTGATAAAAGAAGTTAAATCTCTGGAAGACATTTCAAGCTCAATCTGGTGATACGCAGAGGCCAAATCAATTGTGCTAAAAACTTTCGCACCACCAAGTAATGTGAGTAGCTCTGAGATGTTAGGAAGTGGATACCTATCAACAATCACCCACTTGTTCAGTTGTCTCAAATCCACACAAAAACGCAGAGATCCATTGGCCTTGCGTGCGGCTACAACCGGAGCAAGCCACTCAGTGCTTGATACCTCTTCAATTATTCCACCCTCTTTGAGCTTATCTAGTTCTTTCTTCATCTCCTCCCTAACCGCTAAGGGTACACTCCTCACTTTACAAGTAGAAGGTTGGGCATTAGGAAGCAGAGGTATATTCAATTTGAAATCCTTGAGACACCCTAACTCCTCTCTAAACACCTTACAACATCTCCACAAGCATCAAGATGAACTGTTTGAATTTTTTCCTTAAGAATGACTGGAGAGGGACTCCCTGGATCTAACATGACTCCCAAATCTGCTTGGTGAAACCAGCTGATGATGCTATCCCCTTTCTTTGAAACATACACTTTACCAGCCACATAGCGTCCACAATACTCAATTAAACCTACAAAATACCCACACAGAGGTATAGGTTCACCCCCATATGCTAAGGGACGAATGTCTGGTTTCATTAATTTGACTTTCCCAGCAAGCTTTGTCTGAAAGAACATTTTTGACACAATGGTAATTTTAGCCCCCGAGTCAAAAAGTACTCTAGTAGATTCACCCTCAACTTGTATTATATCTAAGGGACAAGATCTTTGCTCTTCACCCATACTTTGTTGTACGTCAGATTTGATCTGAACTACAATCTGTCCACATACAAAGTCCTCTTCATGAGACTCTGTCTCGACAGTTTTGACATTGCTAGAAGAAAATTTCGTTTTACAAACAGATAAATGACCCTTGCGCTTACACTTTGCACAAATTGCCTTTAGTGCCAGACATTTTTTATCATTAGCATAATGTCCCAGTTTGTTGCACCTAAAACATTTTGGCACAAAATATTTAGGTTTACTTTTAACAGTGTCGTCCCCTCTCAACACATCTTTACTTATAACACCCTCCTTAACGGCTTGAACAGATACATTCCCATCCTTCTTTAGGGTGTCAACACACTTTACAGAGTGTTCAATTCTTTTAGCAACCTGTAAAACCTCATCTAAGGAGGGTTCATCTCGTAACCAAAGTTCTTCACAAACTTTTTCTAAGTTACACCCTAACATAAACTGATCTCTTAATCTCTCTTCTAATAATTGATCAAACCTACAAGAAGAAGCAAGCTTCCTTGATTGTGTAACATACACCTCTACTGACTCACCCTCGTTCTGCAACCTTTTAGTAAATTGATACCTTTCAAGTATCGTACTAACCTTTGGTAAATAATGATTATCTAACTTTCTAATACACACATCATATTCATTCAGACCCCTGGCTTCCGCCACAGTTAGATCAGCTAGATGATCAAAAACGTCTTGACCCTCAGACCCAAGACAATGTAAAAGAAGAGCGGTTTTCCGCTCTGCACCAAGATTCGCACCACAGACTTCAGCATATCGCTCAAACACCTTCTTCCACTTCTTCCACTTGATAGTTGGATCACCAGGTTCAGATAAAAAAAAACGGAGGAGCAGTCACATTCTGCATGCTTACAAGTAAATATGCAACTGTAAAAAAAACTACATTTCTTAAACTAAAATCCAATTTTGATGAATGAGATCATTAAAATACAATGAGAAATGAACTCAAACTTAGTGAACATGAAACACATCCCAACATAAACCACAAAAGAATGGTATGCTTAGTTCATAAATTTGACTAGGGGATGGCAGCGTTGAATCAGCAAAAACAAAATGAATTAAATGAAAATCAGAGCAACAGAACTTACAAATATGAAGAGGAATTAATTATAACATCAAAACTATTAGCAGAATGTTTAAAATACTTAAATGTCACAGTTTTTCAAAAGTATAAAGCACTGAATAACGTTGTAAACGTAGACACCTCCCATAACATCGAAATCAATCACGGCGGGAGTTGACTTAATGAGATGAAACTGACGATCGTTTTTTTTCCCCGCATGCGTGAAAACCAGACTTCATACAGTGAAACTGACGATCATTCCTGCGCAAGCCTAAAACCAAACAACTACCTCCTACACATGCGCTGAATGTTCACACGGAGGAGTAGTCACAGGCCCTTGCTGAAAACAGCTTTTGCGCATGCGTGAGCTGAACGAACTCCGTAACTGCAGTCACAGGCCCCTGCTGAAAACAGCTTTTGCGCATGCGTGAGATGAACGAACTCCGTAACTGACGCACACCAAGAACGACGCTGTAAGTCACTGAATCCCCATGCAGGATTCCATTACGTCACCAGATGCACCGCAAGCTCGACGGACGAACATCTCCTCTCAAGCAACGGCGAAGTCGATCACGAACGAACAGCAAGATCCCCAGGAAGACTCCACTTGAACTCCAGAGCTCCAAGCGGCACACCTCCTCAACGAAACACAGCGCTGCAATCAGGTACACTCCTTGACGTTCTCTAAATGAAGCTGTCTGTCCTTTTCCAACATGTCAATTTAAAAGATAACCACTAGGGACTAGCCCGTGACGATTTTCCACTATGATACCACTATCATTAGCATTCACGGCGAAAGCTCCCAGCCCCTAATGCCTTAAACACAGTACGTTTAAAAATCGGAAACAGAGCGTTGTGGGAGTTGGGTCCCTCTTTTGTTCAGCTGCCGACTACGCCAATGTGAGAATCTCCTTTCTATTGAAGTAAGACCACTTGGAGAAAGAAGTTCTTCAGGTAAAAGCAGGTTTATTCATCAAGTACAATGGGACCCATCCAATCCTACATCCAGCTCTGACACAATCCCAGTTTCTTCTCCCAACCGCCAAAGTTGTTAGAACCTTCTTCAAACATAGCATTCTCTAACCTAGGCAACAGACTGAGCATTCCTACAACCTCACCATGAGCAAGAGAAATCCAAGTGTCAGAGAGACATAACAATGACACCCAGGATACAACAGTCGCGCTATATCAATCTGCAAAAAAATAAACAATGGACTTAGGAAGAGAAGGGGGCCGCAGAGGTGGGTGTTCATAGCTCTTTGACTTCACAGCCTGTAAGCGCTTTGTGAATATACACATCGTTAGTTTAAACAAGCGCGCGCCTCGCGCTACAAGTGGGGGGAGTGCAAGAGCACACAAAGCGTTTTCCTTGTAGGAGCATTTGAGAGTGATTAAGCTATTGACATTGTAAATAACAATGCAGTTTCTTTAACCCCTTCCATGCTCATGACGGAACGGTTCCGTCATGAGCCACGGTTGAGCTGTGCTCATGACGGAACCGTTCCGTCATGGGCCCGCCCGCGCACGAACCCTTCAGCACCGCGGCGGAATTCGCCCAGCGCTGAAGGGGTTAAATGTTTTAAAAACAACAACATAAACAAAAATAATGTCATGAGCAATGCCAATAGCTCTAACTTTAACAATGCCGAGACCATTGCATTGTAAATGCTTGTTCCCCCCTTTTACTGTATCCTTTATTTTTGACATTTTCTCATTCTTTCTTCTATGACACAATCCCTTATTTTTCATAGTTTTCCTTTCCCTAAATCCCATGTCTGTTGCCCATTATCCTATTGTGCTATGTGCCTTTTCATTTCTCTGAGTCTGCTTGATCATCGCAGTCTCTGCTTCCTTCACCCTCCATATTGTGCCTTCTTCTTCCAGGTTTCCCTGCTCTCTGCACTCTTCATTTCAAGCCATATTGCCATGTTTTCTTCTTCCTCTGTTCTTCCTTCTCAATTTTACTAGGGTCTCTCTTTTACCAGTTTCCTCGTCTCTAGACCAATTATCCATATGTGCCCTCTTTGGTTCAATATATTCTGAACTATTGTGCCTCGTTCTGTTCCTCTACTCATTCACTTCCCCATTCTCTCTGATCTTTTCTCCATTGTCCTTACCCTCTTCCCGGTTCTCTACACTCATTTTGATTTTCTCCATTCATTCTTCTTTCCGTATATTCCCTCCTCTGCTGTCTTCAGTTCCCTCAATCCTCAATATCTTTCTCACCTTGTCTTATCTTCTATGTTCACTCATCTTTCCCCAACTTCATCCCCTATTTCTCCATTCTACTATAATTTTCTCATGTTTTTCAGTCTCCCGATTTGGTCTTTTCATCACTCCTTATTGTGTCCCTTTTCTCACCAATCTTTCCAATGCACTCATTCCCATCTATCAATTTTTCCGGTTCCATGCCTTCTTTTGTCTCCATTTGTATGTCTTCTCAAATCACTCTCTTCCTTTTAAACTCGTTCCTTTCCATCACTGTGCATTCTTTTTTGTCCTTATTATCTTCTCATTTACACCCATATCGTCAGTCTCTCCCCACTTTCAACTCTTTATGCCATTTCTCTTCTTTCTCCGTCCACACCTCTTTTTCTCTTTTCTCATGTATTCCTTATTCCTACCCTTGTCTTTTCCATCACTTCTATCTTCTCTCCCGGGTCTATCCTCTCTTTGTTCTGTCTTCTGTCTTTATCCTATCTACTTCTTTCTCTTTTAATCCCTTTCTCTCCTTTGTTTTACTTTGTGCATATTCCTCTACTCTCCTGTTTACTGTTACTCATGTCTCCTCCAGTTTCCATTTTTGCGTCCTTCTTTTCTCTTTTGTGTTACTCCTTGTCCTGAAATAGTGTCTTCTCTTTCCCTCCCTATGTCTTCATTATCCCCATTATCATCTCCTTGCCAATCTGGCCTGTTTTTAATACCATCCCATCTCCTCCACATTGTAATTCATGCGAGTCCCACCTGCCCATCTCTCCCATGTCTGTTCTTTTTCTTCTTCTGCGTCCAGCTATCTCTTCCTTTCGATTCTCTGCTGTCTTATCCTGGTTTGTTTATTTCCTTTTCTCCTTTCCTTACCAATAGGTTCACACCTTCTGCCTTCATTGTATCACTGGACGATCCCTTCCACTACCTTTGTAATTTTTCTGTTGCAGAAGGTTCAGACATTATTATGCGGTTCAACAGATGAAGCCTTTGCCCTGTTTGCATTGTCCTACTCTGATTCACTTAAAAAGGTGCTTTGCTGCACTCAATGTTAGTGTTCATCAGACGGTAGAACCCTTCCAAGCTATTCTCTCCCAATCACACCAGCATTCCAAAAGCGTATGACAGGGTGTATGTCACTACATCAGGGTTTGCATATAGTAAGATGCATCCACTGCATTGGTCTCACCACTATATTGCAGAGTAAGTAACTACTGTTACCGCCACAACAGCTTACCTATACTTACCCTGCAATGCAGCTATTGGGTCGATTTAGTGGATGCAATTTAATTCATAAGAAAGCAGTGCCCAATACTTTGAGGTTTCCTGCGCCAAGAGTTTGACAGTCCATCATTACAAGCAAGTACACGATGGCATATAAAACTTACCAAATTTAAAAATGATATGAATATGGAATGCGCATGAGCCCAGCCCATTTCCAAATCTTTATCCAAGACTGTCCTATAGAAGCATATTCTTGTGATTAATTTTTTTTTTTACTCAAATACTTTTACATCAAGAACCACTCCTTGTCATATCACACAGCCTCAATTCCGTGGGCCTTAAAAATAACATATTTGCGCCTACACTTCGGCCTTTTTGATGATGTGAAAATAAAACAAATATGGAAGTATCTATGACCGCATTTAATTTGTAGATTCTGCAATTATTACAGAGAAAGTTTAGTGCATCTAGGGCCATATGTACTAACATTAGTAACAATAGTGATTATTAAATAGCGATTTTTGCAAATCGATCTTTGGTAATAGCTATTACTAATGTACTAAAGTTATATCTGGTCCTAATTTCCTGATTATCAATTCATAGTGGGTATCAGATAGACATACCTCATGAATTTTAACGAGGTAGGTCACAATTAGTGACCCGCTAGGATTCACTGCCATCACAGCACCATCCCCGTGGGGTCAGCAGACCACCAAGTCTTGGATTGCATTTAAATATAGCAATATATATATATTTTTTAAATGCAGCCTATTTTCCTTCAAGAAAAGTGGCATGCGTTTAAAAAATACAAAAAAACTTAAATGTTTAATTTTTATTTTTTAAGAGTAGGCAGTGGCCCATGAGACCACTGCCTGCTCTTAAAAAAATTGTAAACATTCTCAAAGGGAAAAGCATCCCAAATCAAAGTTGGTGGCAAAATACAAATGTTTTGCCATCCCATTTTGATCGCAGAACATTAGTTCATGCCATTCAGATTTCCTATTTGGAAGGGACACCCAGGACGTGCCCGTTATACAAATATGATTCCGTTTTTGGTCACAAAACCAAACCGTGATTCGCTAGAATCAAAGTTTGCTGTTTGTACATTTGAAAAAGTATTTTTTTCTGTCGTAAAATGCCCTATTCTGCAAATCGGGTTATTTGCGACCAAAAAATGCTTTGTACATCTGGCCTCTAGTTTGCTGCTGCCCAAAATGTACTTGGGATCAGGGAACCTTACTAATTGCAATGTGTGGCTGGGCCTAATGCCCGCAACAGAAATGGATCAACCAAGGTCAACGGAAGTCTTGGCTCCCTGCAATTTACAGAACTTTCCATCACAGAAACGTGAGGAAAATGTGTGTTCTTGGCCTAAGTTTGAGGTTTGCAATGCATTATGGGTAAAGTAGCCTGGTGAGAGTCATACAAGTCTTGCCACCCTGGTCTCTCCCGGGTGTCTAGCTTTCAAAAATGGACAGGTTTGGTAGACTTCCTTAGGTGACAGCTGAGATAGGGACCAAAATACACAGATGCCCAAATTGCATAAAAAGGGTTGATTTTCAGTGGAAAAAGTTAGTTTGTCGATGTTGCATTTAGAGCCCTTTGCTGTTGCTGGGCTACGCCAACCCACACAAGTGAGGTACCGATTTGTTTTTAGTCAAGGTTTGAGGTTTGCTAGGGATTCTAGGAAAATAATACCTCATTAGAACCACAGGCATCACAACACCCTGAAAATGCCCTGGATGTCTTGTTTTCAGAAATGTCTATGTATGGTAGTTTTTCCTGGGTTGCAGCTCAGCAAAGGCCTAAAATCCTCAGCAACCTAAACTGTGAAAATAACAAGCATTTGCAAAGCAATCAGTCTTGCCTTTAGGACCTTTTAAGTATTTAGTCATGCAGCACATTATCCTGGGTGCTGAAACATCTACTGTTCTTTAAGATGGAGACTTTGACACTAATAGGCACAGTGTCACACTATACATTATCACACATTACTGCAGCATAGTCATGCTCACATGTATCCTCAGCACAATTACATCCCCTCACGGTAATCACAACATACGGATGACCCAACGATTTACGGTGATTATATATATTTTTTTCTTAATCACAGATGCACGAGTAAAAGCAGGCACTGAGGATCTCTACTTGCCTTTCAATGCGGCAATGAGGGAACATGCACTGGAAAGTGCTTTTGTAACCCGTTATGCCATAGCGATTTGCCTGTAAAAAAGGGCCTGAATGATCTCCCTCTTCAAAATAACGACATGGAGTGTCATATCACTGAAATTGTTTTTAGTAAACATAGAAGTGATCATTTTGGGATGGCTCCAGAACATGACACTTTGTGGCCTGTTGAGTTTTCTGTTTTTGAACAACATTGGTAAAAAGACAAAGCCTGTTGGCACTGCCAATGCTTGTATTTATGTAGTGATTGCTACTGTTGATTTACCATTTATTAGTCCTGGAAACACAAGGAAGCACAATAACCCAACACAACTGTACTTTCTTTAGCGAATTCAGAAGGCAAAAGTTGCTTTATCAGCATTCCAACCTGATACTTGGAAGAGTGCAAGGCTGAGTCAGTCTTGGTGGGAGTTGAACCCATGATCTCCAGAACACCGCATGTGTCAGCGGCGAGCGTTCATTTCTGATATTCCGTATTCCTTGCGATCCTAAGCAGTGTTGAGCTTGTAGGAACACCCTGTCGCATGACTTACAGTTGTACACAAGCACAACTTGTGTTAGGGTAAGTACAATTTGCATGTCACATGGTTTGAGGTAACAAGTTTTTAGGAGGCATAAAAATCGTATGAGAGGGTGGGATGGCGGCCATAGTTAAGTAGGGAGCCTCCACCAAAGCGAGGCTCGGCTACCTGGCAGCAACTACAGCGTGTCGAAAAGTGATGTCTCTAGCAGTCAGTCCAGTTGAAGACTAGCACTGTACTTAGTGGTAGAAAAATATTATTTAAGCCACACGATGAGGTTGTATCACTGAAAACACAACATAAAAAATATATTATTGTCTACAGGTGCCTGCAGAAGACACATTTCTCCAGCCTGGAATCTGTGGAATGCTAAAGCGATTCTGGTATTTTACTGAGCTCTGCTGGTCATTTTCATCAAAACAGTTAAATAGAGGCAGTTGCTAGAAAACAAGTCCCTAAGCAAAAGCGGAAGCAGACAAGTCATGCGGTATTACTCCAGAGCCCACAAAGTACATACAACACATCATCCTGCGGAGCAAGTGCTGTGGGCTCGACCTAAAAAGGATTTTGCTGGGTAAAATAGGATTCCTCCAAGTAGTGTTTTCAGGTGTATTTTTCTTTTTCCTTTATTTTCATTTTGATTAATTAAACAGTCAGGCAATGGAGAATTACATCTCCGGCACCGATCAGGTACATTGAACAAATAGAAAAGCAGTACAGGTACATGACTAGCATGGCAAAAAGTCAAAATGAATACACAGTGCAGCTATGTGTTCATATTAATCAATGCAGACGTTTCCAACAAAAATATTTATAGTTACTGCAAAGTTGCCCGCAGGGGTCGATGTAAGTCATTCATGTGTAAAGCAGAATATGTTATATGACACACAAGCCATTGTCCCAGGACAACTCTGTTATCTTCTCACACAAGTGCTGCCATCTCCACAAAACCATCAAACAAGCAAGGCTGTTATACAGGCCCCATCAGACAGCAACATTTGTCTCCTTGTTTACATTCATATCATTCTGTACATGGGCTAGGTATTCCTGATATGGGCCCCAGATATCTTTGGGGCGGTTACATGCTTGCATAAGGTCCTGGTATGCATCTGATTGGGTATTACAATAGGTAATGTCACTGTGCCACGCCGATACGAAAGGTAGTGGGTCCTTCATCCAGGGCATCGCTATTCTGCGTCGTGCCAGTAGAAGACTTATTACCAAAAGCCGCTGGTAGCCCTTCAAGATGTCTCTATCATAACCCGGAGGGCTATCAGTAGTGTACAGGGCACTGCCTCCCCTGTGATCTCCTCCAGGACCTGAAATATCTCAAGCCAGAAGGGTTGAACTCCGGGGCAGTGCCACGCTACATGAGCGAAATCAGCCTCATCTGTCCGGCAATGCAAGCAGTGGTGGGTCATTGCGTAAGCCATAGTGGCACCACTGGGCTGGGGTGTAATATACATGGATGAGGTATTTGAAGTGCACAAGGCGATGGCTACCATTCAAAGATACAGTGCGAATTACAGAGCGAAAAGCGTATTGCATGTCTCTGTCTATGCACAGGTCGTCTTGCCAGTCGCGATGAGCCTTGGTGACAACAGGCTGCCGAACCTCCTGAGAGGAGGCATATAGTGTTGCGATCGCCCGTATTGGCAAAGAGGCCGGTCATATGCATGTGAGAGCTGGTAGCCCTAATGGTTCCACCAATGTATCATCTAACAAGGTCCTGAGCATATGATGCACTCTATAGTAATGAAACTACATGAGTGTAGTAGGTGCGGCACACTGGGCCCTGACCTGGGCCCAGTCGCGTAGAACTTAGTTCTCAAAGAACTCTCCCTTGTACTGTATCACAAGGCCAAGGAGTGCTGCCACAGTTGCTTGTTCCTGACCCAGTGGGAATCATGTGCACCAGTCCAGTGTGAGCCAAGGGGATTATAATAAGGATCTGGGTGCCAATAACGTCAACAACATGGAAACAACATAGAGGCTGCATCTCTTTCCAGGCATAGATTAAAGAAGGCGACCTCCCTTTAATGGGTCATTACGGGAAATCACACCAAAGAGCTTACGAAGGTTGGATTTCAGAGAACGGCCAGGTATAAAGCTTGACTGCTCGGGTCTATGATGTTAGGGAGCAGCACCACCTGTTGATTAGCAAAAATGTTCACCGGGATAGCTGCTAATAGGATGAACAATGATCGGCTGGCTTACCCGGTTTAAGTACAGTAACCAATAGGGCTTTCTGCATAGTCGGGGGCAGGCAACCGTTAAGTACTATTACCTTGAACAGGTTGACGAGGTGTGGCATGAGCCTGTCCTGGTAGATCTTGCAGAAGGCCACCCTCAAACCGTCTGTGCTAGGTGCCTTCCCGCTAGGCACGTCTTTTAGTGCAGCAGCTATTTCTGAGGGGTGAAGTGGTGCCATAAGTGGTTTCCTATTGGCGTCGGTCGGCCACTTCTTGGTGATAAAAGTTAGGCAGTCATTTATGGCCTGTTCGCCATGCACAATTTGGGAGGAATAAAGGTCTGAATAAGAACAGCATAACCGATCCGCCATCTGGTCGGCCCTATGAAGGGGTGTCCACTGTTCATCAAGAAAAGTTAATACTTTGTTGTCCTCGAGGATAAGTCGAATAACGGCCTCCAGAGCAGTGCTAGGTTGCTCGCCTTCGCCATAGATCCTAGCAGTCGTGTACCTCCCTAAGTGCGTAACTTCGGTATGGGCTAGCTAGTGATGCTCCTCTAACAGTCTTGCTGTCCCCTAGTAGGTTCTGCTCCTCTGTCTCCCTGTGCGGGTGCTCTACCTCATCTAAATGTGTCTCCAGCCGCGTCATTCTGCTCTGGATCAAAAGAAAGACTGCATGTTTGGAGATGGTGCTTCCACAAATATATACTTTAAAAGCTTCCCAGATAGTAGCAAACTTCTCCACCAAGCCTAAATTGTTACAGAAGTATTTGTCAATCGCCTGGGCTAGTTCTTCATGGAACGCAGCATCCATCAAAGATTACAGCAGAAAACACCAGGAGAAAGCGAATGGACACGGACCCTCAAGTTCTAGGACCAGCCGTACCGGGGAGTATCCGAGTATGTTGACAGCAGGTGTTCACAGCGTCAGACCCTGGACAATAGGCTGCGTGATGCAAGCAGCCAATAGTCTATATGTGCATTATGTCATGAACTGTGTAGTAATATTCCCTGAAGTGAAAGATAGCGCCACACGTCCACTAGGACACTGCGTTCAGCAATTTCGCTAAAGCACAGACCGCCGCCGAGGGGCCTGCAAGGCTGGCCCCTGGAGTGGTCTAAGTCAGGTGACATGACACAGTTAA
This sequence comes from Triturus cristatus, assembly GCF_964204655.1. Lineage (NCBI taxonomy): Eukaryota > Metazoa > Chordata > Amphibia > Caudata > Salamandridae > Triturus > Triturus cristatus. The sequence goes on from NC_140595.1 coordinate 547,329,586, forward strand.
AATCATCACCCCAGATTTGAGGTATGCAAAAAGAACAATTAATGGACGGAATGCTGAACAATGTCAAACACTCACCCCCAGTACAGAGATTTGGGCCTAAATCCATACATTTTTGCTCACCATGCCATTCCAGTTTGGACACAGTCATGTGTAAATTAGTCTTGACCTGCTCCCCAAGAGAACAGTCCAGCCCGAACTTCCAGACCAGGTCCGCCCTGGACCGGAAACAAGCATCCTAGAACCGGTTTTGGGGTATCACCCATCTTCAGCCAAGATAGCCTAGATCCAATGGAATGGCAAGCAGATTTGAGGTAGGACGCTGTAATGATCTAACTCGGCATGCAGCATGTGATAGAATTGTGGGTCCTCGTAGCTGGGTCCGTATACCCCAACTAATAGTGCAGTGAAGAGCTCCGCATTGCATTGTGCCACCACATAGCGCCCCCCAGTGTCCACACGGACATTCTGTACTTTAATGCCAGAACTACATCTGATCCAAATGAGGACCCCGTGTGCATGCATCGTGAAACCTGCTGTATAACAAGCTCCCCTCATAAGCCTTTGGGTAAGCAGCCTGATACTCAAGTACAAGTGTTTTTTTTGCTATATTGCAACATCTATCTGGTGACCCTGCAAATATGATATCACTTTCCGAATTTTCCTATTGTCGTTCAGCCCCCTGCTATTCCACATAAGGAAATTCAGCACTGGTACACACCTGTCTGCATCATTGGTGAGCCATGCACCATCAAACATATCTACACCTCGCTTTTGTTGTGCAGTTGCCATGTTGTAGGACACAGCTCAGTGTCAGACCCCACCTGTGTCTCATAGTCAATTGGACATGCCTGAACTATCTACCCACCCACGCCCCATCCCCAACAACTGGCGAGATGTCTCATAACCCACCCCATAATCACTCGTACCCCCAATCAAAAAAACAAGAAAGACAATGTGGTGCTCACATAGAGACAGAATTTGAGCACTGAGCACCTCTGCAACATAGGGTCACAGGAGGGCTGCATCAGAAGTAAATAACAATCCATCAGTGCAACAAGCAGGTAAATAATTAATGGTGCACACTATGTATACACACAGTAGCAGAAATCTCACCAGGCCCAATGACAAGTGACCTCTGTAAGCCATGGGAACCCGTCACGACCACCACACACCCACAGCAATCCGTACTGACACTCGCTGGTGAGTTCCCACCACAACACTATCAAACATCAGGGCAACCAGAATGATGGCAACAACTTACAAGTGAAACATTGTATATAATGTCACTAAGAATTGAAGGACATGGTTAGGCTAGATGGCAAGTGTAGATCAGTCCAGTCCTTCTATGTTGTGGGAAGCAGAAATGCATGCCATCATCCGATCTCGGCGACCTCCGCCGTCTGCTCTCCGACTCATGTTGTTCAAGGAAGTGCAACATATGTTTTGAGTCGGTGAAAATGTTTGTCTTTTTTTAAAAAAAGGTTTGCAGATTTATATAGCGCAAACCCGACCTGAAGGTATTGGAGCACTTTACATGAGCACCAGTTACGTTTACACAAGGACACATTCATTTTGTTTTGGTAGACATGGGAAGATTAAGTGATTTGCCCAGAATCACAGGATGTGGAGTCGACGCCGAGGCTCGAACCTTGGTTTCCCAGCTCCAAAGTCGGCAATCTAGCCGTGAGACCACATCCTCTCCCCAGTCTTTCCATCGACACGCAGGATAGAGCATGGCATAGTCGAGTTTCAGTTCAACTTCCACTTGGTGGGCAGAAACCATCTCCGCACCTCCTGTAGCCGGGGTGTAAAGTAAGCAAAGATGGATAGTTCTGTGCCCTCATAGCGAAGTGTTTGTATTTCATGGGAGCTGCAAAGCCCTGCGTTGTGGTTCTGATAGTTGAGCAGTCTAGCAATGATTGGGCAGACACCGGCCACAGGACGAGTGAGCAGTGTGTCTGCTCCACAACAAACAGATCAGAAAATGTTTCATGCCCTAGCAGTTCTATTAAGAGCTGCTCCATCCACAAAGGTCTCCATGTTTCGAACATTTGCTGTTTCTGCCAGTCCCACAATGCAGAGTTTGTTCTGCCGGGACCAAATCTCCAGGACCTCTGCCTTGGCCTGTTGGGTTGACAGAGCCTCCAGTTGTGTCTTTGTTCTGCTGTCAAGACCTGTTCGTCTTGCATCTTTCCATCATATATAGGCGCTCCACATGCTGGTCGACACACTCCATCTGATATCCTGTCCATCTGATATGTGATGGCATCTATCTTTCAATCAGAACCAGAACCTTTTGGGTCCGGCGGCGCAGGGTACGCCTTAATCTCCTGGGTTCTCTTGCTTCAGCTAACAGAGACACGGGGACTCTCTGTTGGCGTAAAAGATCAGATTTTATTAGCTGCAGCTAGTACAGTTGTCCTAGAAGTACACACGGTATGTTCTCAGGAGACTGCCACTTCACTCCGTGGCGCACAATCTTATATAGTACATATGTGAAATATACATTAACTAAAAAACACACCCAAAACATATAAAAAGAGCCAATAAGAAAGGTTGGAAAACAGAACAGAACCAATAGGAAAGGTTTGAAAATAAAGTATCAAGTAACTCGAAGAAGCCTCTCCTTCAACTGTGTTTGTCACCCCTCCCCACAAACTAATTCATTAACAGGTTTGTAACCACTCGCAGATGGAGAGATACGTTTGTGTGATTTGGAGGACAGTTGTGAAATGAGAGAATACTAGCAGAGGACAGCGAAGGCCAGACGATAAGATAAAGTCAGAAGAGAATAGTGTGAACCAACAGATAGTTGAGACAGGGATTAGGAAAACCAGACGGGGATTAGTGTACTCGGCCAGTCCTAACACCAGCTTTGTAAATAGAGGCAGAAGACTTATTTTGACACGATGCGGCAAGAAAAGCAGAAAAGACTTTGTTCGCCGTGCTGCCTGAATGAGGGCAACACAAAATGGCGGCGGAGCACAAAATGGCAGGTTTATTCGATCACGATCGAAAATCGAATTTTCTCAAGGCTTTGTTGCATGGTTGTCAAGGCCTTCCCTGCTAGTCCTGGTGCCACGCGCTATGAGAGGCCCAACTCAATAGCAATTCTGTCAAGCAGGGAGAGCTCTCTCACAGCCGGCACTCCCTCCAGGCACCACGGGCACAACTGTGCAGCACAGTATCCTCAGCGGGCTCCGATTTCAGGCAAGCAGGATGCCCAGTCAGAGCGGCCCCCACAGCACACCTCAAACGTCATGGAAGGCACAGGTGTTTTGCAAAGCAGCCTGCGGGGCACAAGCAGTCCCGCAACCAGGCCTCAATACCTGGCAGGCCTTTGGGCCTGATGCTGGTCAGAAGCGGGCTCCCCACTCAGGCGGCACGTAATCCACAGCTGAGCACAGCAACCAAACAGGCAGCCACTGGCTTCCGTGGAGTCGGCTTCAACTGCAGGCAATAAGGAGGCTTTGCGGAGCCCCCATCAGGCACTTGGAGCTCCAAGCAAGTGCATTTAAGTGCAGCAGCCAAGCGAGCCTACACATCAGGAACAGCGGCACGCATCGCAGCACCATCACGTGGCAGGCTGCAGTGGGGCAAGATATGCCCCCAGATCAGTGCTTAATTTGTAAAATATGAAGTGCAGGTGCTCAGATGTTTGTCGGAAGCCACACCCACGTTTACCGGCTCCACCCACTTCCTCCACTGGCTCCACCCACTTACTCTATTGACTCCACCCACATCCTCAACTGGTAAAAGTCAGATGTAATACCAGATCTGAATTTCAGCAAGGGAGCCTGCCTCATAGTAAGGTTTTGATAGGTGGTTCCAAACTTACACATTTGAAAAAGAAACTTCAATGTAATGAATTTAGGGATTAAGAATAGGAGGCCTAAAGTATTATAGATATTTTGGACTCTAGTTTTGTTGCAGGCCAAACTAGAGAAATAGTTTAGCTATGGAGCAAAATAGAGTACATTTTCAGCATAACCTTGTCCTAAAAATTACAAACATCGCTCAAAGGTGTTAAACAATCATGGACGAGCAACGCCCTGTTTGGGAGCATAATGTAGCGGATGCTTTAATAAAGGGTGATGATTTAGCTCAAAATGTAAGAGTCAGACAATCTCAATGCACAAATGGGTGCAATGTCTGATGTTTACATGTTTCTCTCATCTTCGTTGCTAGATTTTGCTCCCCAGAAAGTGTCATTCATAGTCGTTGAAATGTCACTCATAATTACACTGAAATCACAGAAATGATGAAAATGTCACTCATAGGAATCTGAAACCTTGGCAGCTATGCAGCGGGTGTCATTGTCACTGGGCGAATGGTGCACTGCGACGAGAGCAGAAGGACTTCATGACCTGGCAAATGAAACTCTCCACTGAGAGACCAGGCCTCCGACTCTGTTCACTTCACACTTCATACCAAGTAAGTGACTACCCTCCATCACCTACTGACTCCTCTCCACATTACAATGGTGCCTTTCCCCTGCTCTATAGTTTCCTAATACTAAAGACACTCATCCCCTCCTTGATCTGATAAGCCATGCCTACCTACCCCACATCACATTGAGATCATCACGGTGGCAAGATCATCCTGCACCGTGGCGACACCTGTTCCCGTCACTGTCTTGCTAGAGAGATCTGCTCCTTTCCATGTATGACAAGATGGTAGCTTTGCTCTTTGCTAAGAAGGCCACATTGGTGCTCTTTGAGGCTACTGTGATGAGCACCAGAGGTCATGTAAATGGAACGCAGGCAACACCTATGATGCACCCCGCTCCAGGTGCACTCTATGGAAGTTCCTGAGGGTTTCGAGGCTAGCACTTTGACTGATGTGCTGGAACTCTTCCTAAGATCAGGGGTCACACATTGTTCTTCCGACCTTCTCCCCTGTCAGTCTACGCTCATTTTCCTCTAGATTCAGTTATATCTACTCTTCCTTGACGTTGGCTAACAACAATTTAAATTATTTACATATCCAAAGGTAATGCAATGATGGAAAGGTGAGCAGTAAGGGGTAAGTAGCACAAACATTAGCAAAGGCAGTAGATCTGGGTTTAATTTAAGAGGCATTACCACATTAAAGAGAGATACTTGGGAAGATTCCAGTGGGAGCTGCCAGAGAGGGTAACAGTTGTAATGTAGGCCTTTATGCTACTCAATGCAAGAACTGAAGCAGAGGCGGAGAGGATACAATGAGGCAGCCAGTAACATTAGGTGAGAGAGGTTTACTCAGCAGGATTGAGGCAAGATGTGGTTTATAAAGTCTCAAGCCATTGGCTCAAAGAGGCTAGTCGAAGAAAGACAGTGGTTGAAGGGGGTGGACTCAAAATTCACTCTATAGTGTTAGACATGTGTTAGTTTTACAGCTGTGATATAAGAGCACCTGAACAAAAAGGACAATGTAGGTTAGCCTGACAAGTCAGCATTGGCCAGAAACCAGGTGCCCCGAATCGCCAATGTTGAAGTGCTCACAGGTTTACCATACTTTACACCGACTCTTAGAAGCAAGCACAGGGGCAGTCACAAAGAATCAGGCCCATGGTAACCCTCAATCATTTTCGAACTGCAGTGATTTCCTGCCTGCTAGCCCGCAAGTGGAACAAGCAGGTGACTCATTTTTGTTCCGCAATTTGAGGCCGAGGCCGATATTTGAGCACAGCTCGCGTTATTAGGGGAGGGTGAGAGGAGGGCAGGGGAGAGCCGGGGCACTGCCTCGGCACTGTGGAGTTTGGTTTAACCAGTGGTCGAAGTGGGGAAAAAAAATGTAGGGGAACTCTGGGAGGAGAATCAGAGGGCAGGAAAAACCCAAGGATTGGATCAGTGGGCAGTGCCAGAGGTGTGTCTAGAATGCGCAAACATCCCAATTTTTTGCATTTGTTTGGCATTTTACTGCCCAGTTTAATCAACCAATGGATACACATGATTATTTAAGGTTATTATGAGTTATTGACATTAAAACACATTCACAAAGAGGGATATACTTCTAATCACAGAATGTCCCAAATACGAGAAAATGTGGAAGCACAAGCCATTTGTCGCCGAGCCATGGATTTTCTGTCATCAGCACTTCTCCCTTTTTCCACAACAGCAGTTCAAACATGAATGGCAAAATATCCTAGTTTGCAAATGTTTTCTATATAATTATGGCTCTGCCATATTTGCCTCATAATGCAAGATCTGCTGCATGATCTGACCATTTAAACTAATAAATTGTTTATAGCTCAAACGTATCAAAAGTTATAAAAAATGTGACTTGTTTTACTGCGGAGTAGATGGCTTATTGCAAAGGTTGACTGATCACCTTTATCACTGTTGCATTTGTATGTTACACTGGTACTAATAAGGCAAAATCTTTCCAGAGACTGTTAACATGTGTACACATGTCAAAATAATAAAATATCAGAAAATATACTGCATTACTCTGCAGCCTTTTTTTTAATGCATAATTTAGTCAACACTGCGGCATCATTTTGTCCTCCTTTGCTTGCTGCATAATTAATTCCAGTGGCCCCCAAGCAGGCAGCACATGGTAAAGTGCTTGTGAATGAAGCACAGACACTGAAGTTTGCGAACTTAATTTGGTGTGCTTGCAAATTCTGCATTGCCAATCCCTGGTGAGGTGCAGCTTCTCCTTCTGAAACAAGGCCAATGGAGGTACCTATGGGTGAGGCAGACTGGCCTCAAGGGCAGGGCGCCCTTAGCACTGGTGGTGCCTTGTGCATTAATGTTTGTTATTGCCCCCCCAATGACCACCTCTGCCATGGATTAACCTCACTACCACCCTTTAACAGTGCCCCTCAAGTCTCCATAACCACACTCTCTCTGATGCATTTAATTTGATTTACAGCGCCTCTCATACCAGTGTAGGGTGTCAGTGCACTTTACATCACACACATTACTCAGAGACAATCAATATGTGTGTAAATCACTGTATAGACAATGTTACATAAGACTAAGGACTACAAGGTGTAGGAGTCACATGACAACCATACTAGTAGGCCATATAGGTTAATAGTGATTAGTCTGGAGAAACACAAACTCAGAATTTAAAACGTAATACCGTGGTTGGGGGTTCTCTTTAATAATCAGAATTGATTTCTGTCCAAAAGAACACTTTTTGCAACATTAGGATAACCAAAGACTGGGGGAAAAAACACAATGCTCCAATTTATATCTTGCAGTTTGTATGCAGCTCTTAGATGACAGTTAATAGCGCACTGTTCTATGTTAGGATTTTAACTTATAAACTGCAAGCAACAAAAAGATTTCTCTGACAAAAGCAGTAGCCCACTGACCTATTTGTGCACATTATGTGCACTTTGTGATCTGCATGGTACATGTTCTTTGCAGCAGGCACATTAACCCTCTGTGCTACCTATCCATGAGTCAAAACTTCCACTAGACAAAACTCCGATCTCTCTCTAGGAAGAACATTAAACATCAGAGTCATCATGACATTTTTATTGTTGCTGAAAATTGCTGGAGGCCAGGAAGGAGGCAACAAGCACTTTTAAAACCTTAATATACTTGCAAACATAATGCTTCCACCCGAAGTCAGCGCCCGGTCACACCGGTTGCACTGCCCTAGAGCTGGCCCTTCACAAGGGTCCTGTGACCCCAGTGACCGAGTCACTGTTGTTCTTGGCTGTGCTGCTTCATAGGCCTGCCCGCAAGACTGGAGGTGAACTTCAGTATGGATTGTGGTGAACAAACCTTGAAGGTTTAACCAGACTTGCCAGTGCTAGGGTCCACCTGATGGTGCTAAGACACCAGCGCTTCTAAGGTCTTGCGCAGCCTTCTAAGGTCTAGCATGGGATGGTGCTCTCTCAGGAGAGTCGTCTGGTGGACTGGTTATTAAGGCTGAACCTTGTTCCCCAGTTCCAAATTCAGCAGCTCTGGCCATAGTGCCACATCCTCTCCCCCCCACTGAACACCATACTGCCCCCAGAGAAAAACTCACACTGCCTTCAACTACAACCCAATTGCTGCCAGCTATAAAAACCTGGATGGGGCTCAATGTAAATGATGCAATAGACAAGAGCAATATGTGGCCTACAAAAAAAGTAACAACATCCTGGATAAAGCAAACACTCATAGGGAATGCAAAATTTAGCAAACCATGTGAAATGTAAGCAAGAACAACATGGTTACCTTAACGCTTTTACACTCACTATTCAGAAATCAGTGAGTGCTTTTGCCTGAAAAGTTAAGGACATGACTACAGGGCCTTGAATGGACCCATTATAACGTCCATTGCTGATATCCTTACAAAACGTTAGGAGTATGGTAAAAAGACCACATCCCTGGACGCAGAGCCGCAGTATACATTTTGTTTTCCAATCCACACTTTGCAGTACCTCCAGGATTGGTGCACATGTTGCAAGCCCAGGGAAAACAAAGACAAGCAAACAAAAATAGCGCTTCACTGGCAAACTCTGTAACAGTGGCGCTAATGTGTTTGGGTGTGAATAAAATCAATCTGGCCAGTTTGCTACCACTGTCTTACTTTATTTAGTTATTTTTCATATTTTTAACCTTTTATTCCAGATGCTGCACTTTGGAATTAAAATACGACATTTCCAGCTAAAATGATTTTCTTTTTTGGATCCATTTCACAGGGGAGCACATGAAAGAAAGGAGAGGAAAGAGAGTGAGATCCCCGTCTTGAAGTCACGGGTTTAAGTAAGAGAAGAACTGCTAGACAGAAAGAGGGAAGAATGAAAGAGTGGGGGGGGCAGCTGAAGCGGCAGAGCAGAAGGGACACTGTATTTCTCTTCTCTGAGCAAGAAGGAAAAAAAGACAGAGTCCTGTTACTTCTCTGCTGCCCGTCCTCGAACGCCAGGAAACGCCGAGATTTATTTAAAGACGATGGTGATTTCTTGCATCCTGGGACGCATTTTCAAAATAAAAAAGTAGTAGCTGTGTGTAAATCTGTTTCTTTGCAAGCAAACAGCATTGATTTGACTACTTAAGGTTACTAGTGGGCGGCAGTGCCTAGGCCTGCTGCTGCCAGCCATCGACGTCGAGACGAACCGATGGTGACTGGTGCTTGATTGGCAGGCAGGGCATGGCAATTTGAAAATGATCTACGCACGCACGCTGCGCACACAGCCCCTACCAGCAGAACCAAATCCAGCCCAATTTTACTGTCCCGCCCACCGGCAACACGGAACTAAAGGCCTAATATTTTGGATATAGCTGGAATCTTTCTATCATTGGCTCGCAGAGCCTCAAAACTCTTTTCCGGAGAGCGGAGACTAGGGGGAGGAACAACAGTGTCTGCTGTGAGTCAGGAGGTAATTTTATATTTACTTTAACACAATGCCTTATGACGTGCCGACGCATAGTGTAGACCCGGCCCTGAAGAATAAGTGCCGGTGCTAAGCACCGGAAAGCACCGGCACAAATTAAGCACTGCCCCAGACACCACTCCTGCCAGAAAATTTCAGCTGTAGCAGGGACTCCAGTGCAGTAGACATATTTGTCAAGAGTTTAGGGAATAGTTAGTGGCATGACAGCTGTGGATAATCCAGGATAGTTGATGCAGCCTGACGAGCTCGCCTAAGAGGTGACCATCTTCAGGCCAGGCAAGCTCCACCCTGTGTTTTCAAGTGTATTGTGTCACAGGTGCTAGGTCTAGCCACACAACTGGGGTTCTATTTCTATCGGGAGAAGTGTGGGAATACTAAAGAGTAGAACATTTGACATTTACAATTGGATTTCTGTATATTTGTGCTGTCCAAATGCAAGGCAATGTGTAAGAAAGACGATATTTTGCAAAATGCTCTCTGAATCACGTACTAGTATGGGTCCCACAAATCCAGATATCCAAATAACTACTTCTCCTAAACTCCATTTTTCCCTCATTATATTTTACCATATGAATTGCTCTAAATTCGGTACATAATAAAAAAACATTGTAAAGTGCAGCTTAGTTGTTGGCTCTCTGTGCCTTGGGTTCTCGGAAAACCTACAAATCCTATATATCTCAATGACCACAAGAGTCTAGGAGACTTACCAGTGCATTGCTTTTGTAAATCGCCCATCATAACAAGAAGTTACAGATAAAAATGTCAGCATAAATGTCTGTTTTTCCTAACCATTTATCATAATTCTGTTTTTATTTCAACTGTTACTTTCTTTGGGAAGACCTTGAGGGAGCTACGAAAATGATCCCTTGATGAATGCAGGATTTTGTCTACTGTCCAGAAATGTATAGCTTTCCAGCATCACCCTTGATAAATGCCAAAACAGTGATAATAAAATTATTTGTTTCCATACATCTCCACTGGGAAGGTGGGGATTTTAGCACAGCAAATCTTCTGTTGATGCAATTTTTAGGGGAAAAAAACTTTCTTGAGGAGCATTTTTTTCCCCCAAAAACCCAAACTGTACCTATATTTTGGGTTTTTTCTCATTCCCCTCCACTGGAATCCACAAACCATGGGTGCCATTAAATTGCCCTTGATGTTGGGATAAAAGGGTGCAAATTTGGAATGAATACCTCAAGTGGAAACAAAGTTATAAAGGCCCAAGCGGGAATCATCCCCAAATAGCCAAAAAAGGGCTCAGCACTGGGATGAAAACACCTCAGGAGTTAGGGGGTTAATATACATAAGAAATAGAAAAAGAGCCAGGATACATCTCTGGCAAACTCCTCTCTTCACCATATCTTACCGATGCTGTAAGGCCATTATAAAGATATCTCAAAAAAGCGATGACAGCAGAGTCTACCCCCATGAACCCCAGCTCAGCCCAGAGCTTATCTTTATTAACCTATTCGAAGGCTGAGCTGAGGTCCATGAAGACCAAATGTATGGACTCCCCTTCGGCTCTTGGGTATTTGGTCATTAACAGGTGTGAGTTAAGGTTCTGCTCCACCCAGTTTAAACCCATACTGGAAATCCCAAAACATTTTGTGCTTATTGGCCCAAAGGGTAGGTGTATCGCTCGATTTCCCCGGCCTTTCTGTGTTAAAAGGGGCCTAATGTGACTTCAGTCTCTTTCCATTCAAGTCTAAGGGTTAGAGTAGTGTATAGAGCCTATTTATTAGGCACTTCGACATGATCCTGTGTTCTTCCCCATAGATCAGGGTTTGCATACATATCCTAGGGGATAGATTCGTTAGCATTAGGGGTAATCTGTTCTGTAGTGAGGGTATTTCATGGAGCCGTGCTGAATTCAGGCCTGGTAGGCCTTAAACGGGAGAGACTCCATCTTTCCTCCTGCTCTGGCAGCTTGGGAAGCTTCTAGGTCATAGGCAGTGTTTTAGTTAGGAGGTGTTATTCGCTTGGAGAGAACCGGTTCAGGCCGGCCCTTATCAAAGGATTGTATTTTTCTTCATGCCGAAGACACTACATCAGGCCGGCCGGCTGGGAACGTGTCCTTGGCACGGGGAGGTACAGGAATTTGGTGGGCGGCAGGTTACGTGCTGGAATTTTCCATGAGAAAATGCACATCTATATTAGTGAAAGTCTGAGGCAGACACTGGCACTTGCTTTTAGTCCGTAGGCGGCACCTGGCTGTTAGCAGTAAAGCTACTATTTATTCCAGGGAAGACAGATGATAAACTTGAAGGTGGAGAAAAACCGAGAGACAGATATTCTTCTAACAGAGCAGCCAAAGAGAAAAGAGTAGCCAATGAGGAAGAGGTCCCAGTGACTCGGAGAAAAGAGAAGGGAGTAGATCTGTGACTGCAGAGGTGTGACTTCCAGGCGAAGCCGAGGCGCAGACGAGAAGGGAACCTAGCTGACCATTGAGTGCAGGCTACATACGACCAAGGTGATGTCAACCCCTTTTTATTAGAGTGTACAACTTAATCTGTCACTTTCCTTGCAGGTTGTATGTGATGTATATTATGTTCTGTGAGTGTGTATGTAGTAACTAAATAAAGTATATAGTTTGTAGTGAATCAACATGTGCTGCGTGTTCTTGTATAAGAGGGTAGCCTATTCTTCTAGTCAGCTGTGACTTGACATGAACAGATGTTAATCCTGATCAGGTAGGTGGTAACTGAATAAGGGAGAAAGGAGCCCCTCGAACTGGAGAACAGGTTGTGCTCAACTAGCAGTCTTTGTGTGATCTGATGCATAGTAATACTGATCCAGTTTATAGTGAACCAACATGTGCTCTTGCATGAGAGGGTAGCCTATTCTTCTAGTCAGCTGTGACTTGACATGAACAGATGTTAATCCTGATCAGGTAGGTGGTAACTGAATAAGGGAGAAAGGAGCCCCTCGAACTGGAGAACAGGTTGTGCTCAACTAGCAGTCTTTGTGTGATCTGATGCATAGTAATACTGATTCCCTTGATGTAATGACTAAATAAAGTATCCAGTTTATAGTGAACCAACATGTGCTCTTGCATGAGAGGGTAGCCTATTCTTCTAGTCAGCTGTGACTTGACATGAACAGATGTTAATCCTGATCAGGTAGGTGGTAACTGAATAAGGGAGAAGGGAGCCCCTCGAACTGGAGAACAGGTTGTGCTCAACTAGTAGTCTTTGTGTGATCTGATGCATAGTAACACTGATTCCCCTGTCGTATGTTATGGTAATAATAGGATGAGCTCGTGCTAAGGCTGCCGGCTGGGCAGGAAGTCCTGGGTCTGTTTGAGACTGCGAGGCTGGAGCTGCCGTCTGGGCAGGAAGTCCTGGGTCTGTTTGAGACCGCGAGGCTGCTACTTGTCTGAGGCTGCCGTCTGGGCAGGAAGTCCTGGGTCTGTTTGAGACCGCGAGGCTGGAGCTGCCGTCTGGGCAGGAAGTCCTGGGTCTGTTTGAGACCGCGAGGCTGCTACTTGTCTGAGGCTGCCGTCTGGGCAGGAAGTCCTGGGTCTGTTTGAGACCGCGAGGCTGTTACTTGTCTGAGGCTGCCGTCTGGGCAGGAAGTCCTGGGTCTGTTTGAGACCGCGAGGCTGGAGCTGCCGTCTGGGCAGGAAGTCCTGGGTCTGTTTGAGACCGCGAGGCTGCTACTTGTCTGAGGCTGCCGTCTGGGCAGGAAGTCCTGGGTCTGTTTGAGACCGCGAGGCTGGAGCTGCCGTCTGGGCAGGAAGTCCTGGGTCTGTTTGAGACCGCGAGGCTGCCGCTACTTGTATTATAAGATATATATGTATATGCATATATAATAGGAATTCCCTGTCCTTAGGTGGTACATATATATATGTGGTTATTTAGGTATAAAAAGGCCCTAGGGAGTGGGTAACGTTCTGGTTTGGGTTAGAAAGGCTCTGTTGAGCGGGTTCTATCTGATCCAAAAACCAAAGCAGAACATTTGGCGTCGTGAACCGTTTACGTATTCTGTGTGCGTTGTGTTGTATCGTGTTTGCTGCCGGCGTGTGCGTGGTTTTGTTTGTATATTCTTTGTGATATGCTGGTGTGTCTAGCCTTTCTTCTTCTTTCTTTTCTTTTTCTTCTTCTCTCTTTTTCACGATGTGTTCTAGACAATGTAAATCTACTTTTAAGTTGCCCGTTGATATTCCCGGCTGGGATTCAACGCCTTGTGAAGCCTTAGCCCGTGAGTGGGCTGAGAAATTGAAAGCAGACTGTTAGATATCAATTGATTTATTTGCATGGGGGCAGACCGTATGATGTGCTGGCTCGTGAAGTGAGCTAATTGTGCTGATTTAGAATTGGTATGTGTGTGTGTTTCAGCGTGTCTTGTAAAAAGTGCTTATAAATAGCTTGCTACGTGAGGCAGAAAGGGCTGGATCCCTTTCAAGTGTTGGTTAATAGGCATTACACATGTGGGCATTTGCAATAAGAACGTAGTGAGTTGAAAACAGAGCTAGTTGATGCCCAGTTTGCTAATATATCTTTGAAGACAAAATTAAACGTGTACCAGGCTGTGAAGTTGTTTACTTTGCCATGCCAGCATGATTCAGGTGTGATAAGTGTAACGGAGAATGCAGTCAGGCTACGAGCTACACAGACGGTTTTCATTAATTCTTCTGAGGAGCTCTCTCAGCCAGAAAGGAATGTGCATGAAAGTAAACAGACTAATGTTTTAGGCTTCACGATCACCGGTTGCGGACATAAATTAGACATGACAGTGAATGATACATTTTGCTTCGAAAGAGAAATGCAACAATATGATTTTGAATGTGAACAGCAGATTGTGTACAATAAGTCTGATATGTGGTCACTTCCTTAACGTGAACATTTATTTGGTGAGTTACTTCAAGAGCAAGGTGCCCTTTTTAGTTACAGGAAAGTGCAGGGAAATAACAGGTCACTTTTAAATTCAGATGCTGGGCACATGTTGTGCTTTTGCGCACCAACAAATACTGGACAGAACAGAGTTAGAGGCAATGTGGTTTGCCTATGGGAGAGTGCACTGGTTATTAAGTGGCATGTACAGACAGAAAAACAGTTTGCACAGGATTTGATCGAAAGTCCTGAAGTGGAGTTTGAAACACGAGATTTCCCAGTGAGGTGCCCTATGTTACAAAGGAAATTGATTTGAAACAGTACAGAATGCCTGATGGGCGTGAAGGGATCAGTGAGATCATAAAGGGCTTGACAGACTGAAGTGGTGACCCTAATTGTGTAGCCTGTGTGCAAATATACCTTCTTTGACTGATGCTGTCCCAGATATTATTACAGAAGTAGCATGGGACTTGATATGTGACTTTTGATATTGCCAATGTTTTTTTTTTTCTTCTTGATATGTCAAGAGCAGTTTAGTTTTTTTTTCTCATGAGGTGATAGACTAATGTCAGTTAAGCATTTGCTAGAATTAGTTGGACAGAATGGGAGGGCATTTTCAGATTACAGAATGTGAAGTCTTGCTGGAGGTAAGGAGTGGTTACAGCTGTTTTTCCTCTCAGACATGTAAAGAGTTGTTCTGGAAGTGGGTCATTTGAAAGCGTCTTTCAGTTTGATGTTTGGGAGGCTTGCAGTGAGATCATCCAGCAACGCTGAGCAGAGCTCGGGCTTTCTGTGAAGTCCGAGAAGGAATTCCTACGGGAGGGGTCATCTCATCTCAGCTCCTCTCCTCCGTAGGCAGGGACAGCTTCATGGAGATAGATGTCTGGGAGGCTTGCACAGGCGCAGGCCCCCCCCCCCATGAGGAGAGTCGCAGATAGTCCAAGAAAGTTGGCAGGAGTGCAGTTCACTCCGACCTTGAAGGAGATAAGGTGTGAGCTACAGACAGCCGGAGAAGTCTCTGCTTGTTATGTTTGGCAAGGGGCCATTTAGTGTCCGCGGAGATTTGTGAAGGGGGGCAGCACCTGTGAGGGGTGCAGTGAGAGAAGTGAGAGAAGGAGACTGCCCCAGCCCTTCTTGCTGTGTATAGAAAAAGAGGGATTTTATCAAGACTTCAGAGGCTAAAGCGTTAGTAGTATTCTTACACGATTCCCCAGAGCTGGAGGAGACCTATGTAGACAGAAATTAAAATATTGTATTTTTAGAAATGCAAGACGAAAGAAGTGTACTTTTGAAAAATGTTCTTTGCAAGAAGAGTGATGCTTGTTTCTTTTTCAGATACGCCCAGTTCTCCGCGTGTGAGTGGGACTCCCTTCTCCCGTGTGAGTGGGGCCCTCCCTCTCCCCCCCTCCTCCCCCCTTCCCTTCCCTCCCCCCCCCAAGCCTGGAGTGATCACCAGACGAGACGGTGGCGGCTGATGCCTGTGGCTATCCAGACTGGATGGGGTCCTCCCTTATCAAGGAGATACAGCTGCTGATATATACCGGAGAGCATGATGGACTGCTTCTTTCCAAGCAAAATGGGATCGGCAAAGTGTGGAACTGTTTCCTTCACGTGAGGCCAACTTTATATGCATGAAGGCTGTGTGCCTTTCACACAAGGTGACTGCTTGTGTGACGGTGAAAACAAACGACAAAAGAGGGAATTACAGGATGTGCTTTGCCAGAACTGTTTTCTCAACGTGAGTTTCGGATGCGATGGAAGGCGGCTGTGTGTTTTTTCGCACTGCAGGACTGTTTTTTTTTGTTTTTTTTTTAGGGATGGAGATCAATAGAGACGCTTTGCAGCGATCAGAGTAGATATTTTCTAAGTTGGTGAACAGTAATAACTTGTAGCTGTTGCTACAATATATGAGTTTGACAGTGGAGTTTCCAGTTTAACCATTAGAAGCATTAGGAGCATTCAAAAGCTTGATTGATTTATTTTCTGTATCCATTCAACATGTATCCGGATATCTATGACCTATTTCTAGATGCACCTGAGTTGTGGCTACTACATGTGTTTAGAGAATGCAGACTTTATTTGCTCTACAGTGATTATCATATACCTTTGATGAGTTTTTGTTTTTTAGTCATGATTTGTTTTGAATTATGTATTTTTGTGTAGCCACTTCCACACAAGGGTTGCCGTTTCAACGTGTGCTTTTTAGTAGTTGTGACTTTTAATTTAGACATGTGGTTTTAAATGGTTTTGCTTTCAATTGAGATATGCAGTACTTTAATGATAGTTTTGCTTTTCAGTTATGTAATACAGTTGCTATTTGCTAGATTTTGTTTTTGACATATGTGAATGGTGATGATCAAGGGTCATGGGGTGCAATGTAGTGAATCAGCCACTTGTGGTCTGACACCCTATGGTGACCCTCAACCACCACCATTCTGTACTGACTTAAGTGTGTTCTGCCTTTTAGTGGAATAGTCTTTCCAAGAATAGAAGGTATGGTATGTTGAGGTGCAGTCTTGTGGGTGGTGGTGCACACATGTGCTCAATGTTGTATACTGAGGGATTTAGCGTATAATGTTATTTGGGTTAGGTGAATTATAATTTTGACCTATTGGCTTTGACGTGGTCTAATGTGATTCTGCCTTTTGACTCTACCTTGCTTCAAACTTCTCTGTGTGCACAGTGGTGCTTGTAAGTTGTGTGGATGAGAATTATTGGTGTTCCTGCTTTGGCAGTCTATAATGCCAAATCTATTGGGAAAATGGCCTGCTGGATGGTGAAATCCATTAATAATACTTCTACAGTCCTGTCTGACATGCTATTGGACGCCCAGGGTGAACGTAGGACCATTTTGCAAAATCGAGCGGCCATTGATTATCTTTTGCTTAAACATGGACACGATTGTTAGGTATTCTGATTATTACCGGCATTTTGATTTCTATCTGTTGCTTTATTCAGTGTATTCCTTCACTACTTCAATTCTGTACACTTGGTACTAGACATAGATCAGTTAGTTTTGTTTCATATTATTCTTCCACCGATGTTAGTTCTGTTTAATGAATGTATAATAGACTGAAGTCAAGGGTGAAATGTACTGCTCGATTTTTCCGGCCTTATTGTGTTGTAGAGCGATTGATGTGACTTCAGTCTCTTTCCATTCAAGTCTAGGGGTTAGAGTAGTGTATAGAGCCTATTTATTAGGCACTTCGACATGATCCTGTGTTATGTATAATAGACTGAAGTCAAGGGTGAAATGTACTGCTATTGATGTGACTTCAGTCTCTTTCCATTCAAGTCTAGGGGTTAGAGTAGTGTATAGAGCCTAGTTATTAGGCACTTCGACATGATCCTGTGTTCTTCCCCATAGATCAGGGTTTGCATACATATCCTAGGGGATAGATTTGTTAGCATTAGGGGTAATCTGTTCTGTAGTGAGGGTATTTCATGGAGCCGTGCTGAATTCAGGCCTGGTAGGCCTTAAACGGGAGAGATATTATTCTTCCACCGATGTTAGTTCTATTTAATGAATGTATAATAGACTGAAGTCAAGGGTGAAATGTATTGCTCGATTTCCCCGGCCTTTCTGTGTTAAAAGGGGCCTAATGTGACTTCAGTCTCTTTCCATTCAAGTCTAAGGGTTAGAGTAGTGTATAGAGCCTATTTATTAGGCACTTCGACATGATCCTGTGTTCTTTCCCATAGATCAGGGTTTGCATACATATCCTAGGGGATAGATTCGTTAGCATTAGGGGTAATCTGTTCTGTAGTGAGGGTATTTCATGGAGCCGTGCTGAATTCAGGCCTGGTAGGCCTTAAACGGGAGAGACTCCATCTTTCCTCCTGCTCTGGCAGCTTGGGAAGCTTCTAGGTCATAGGCAGTGTTTTAGTTAGGAGGTGTTATTCGCTTGGAGAGAACCGGTTCAGGCCGGCCCTTATCGAAGGATTGTATTTTTCTTCATGCCGAAGACACTACATCAGGCCGGCCGGCTGGGAACGTGTCCTTGGCACGGGGAGGTACAGGAATTTGGTGGGCGGCAGGTTACGTGCTGGAATTTTCCATGAGAAAATGCACATCTATATTAGTGAAAGTCTGAGGCAGACACTGGCACTTGCTTTTAGTCCGTAGGCGGCACCTGGCTGTTAGCAGTAAAGCTACTATTTATTCCAGGGAAGACAGATGATAAACTTGAAGGTGGAGAAAAACCGAGAGACAGATATTCTTCTAACAGAGCAGCCAAAGAGAAGAGAGTAGCCAATGAGGAAGAGGTCCCAGTGACTCGGAGAAAAGAGAAGGGAGTAGATCTGTGACTGCAGAGGTGTGACTTCCAGGCGAAGCCGAGGCGCAGACGAGAAGGGAACCTAGCTGACCATTGAGTGCAGGCTACATACGACCAAGGTGATGTCAACCCCTTTTTATTAGAGTGTACAACTTAATCTGTCACTTTCCTTGCAGGTTGTATGTGATGTATATTATGTTCTGTGAGTGTGTATGTAGTAACTAAATAAAGTATATAGTTTATAGTGAATCAACATGTGCTGCGTGTTCTTGTATAAGAGGGTAGCCTATTCTTCTAGTCAGCTGTGACTTGACATGAACAGATGTTAATCCTGATCAGGTAGGTGGTAACTGAATAAGGGAGAAAGGAGCCCCTCGAACTGGAGAACAGGTTGTGCTCAACTAGCAGTCTTTGTGTGATCTGATGCATAGTAATACTGATCCAGTTTATAGTGAACCAACATGTGCTCTTGCATGAGAGGGTAGCCTATTCTTCTAGTCAGCTGTGACTTGACATGAACAGATGTTAATCCTGATCAGGTAGGTGGTAACTGAATAAGGGAGAAAGGAGCCCCTCGAACTGGAGAACAGGTTGTGCTCAACTAGCAGTCTTTGTGTGATCTGATGCATAGTAATACTGATTCCCTTGATGTAATGACTAAATAAAGTATCCAGTTTATAGTGAACCAACATGTGCTCTTGCATGAGAGGGTAGCCTATTCTTCTAGTCAGCTGTGACTTGACATGAACAGATGTTAATCCTGATCAGGTAGGTGGTAACTGAATAAGGGAGAAGGGAGCCCCTCGAACTGGAGAACAGGTTGTGCTCAACCAGTAGTCTTTGTGTGATCTGATGCATAGTAACACTGATTCCCCTGTCGTATGTTATGGTAATAATAGGATGAGCTTGTGCTAAGGCTGCCGGCTGGGCAGGAAGTCCTGGGTCTGTTTGAGACCGCGAGGCTGGAGCTGCCGTCTGGGCAGGAAGTCCTGGGTCTGTTTGAGACCGCGAGGCTGCTACTTGTCTGAGGCTGCCGTCTGGGCAGGAAGTCCTGGGTCTGTTTGAGACCGCGAGGCTGGAGCTGCCGTCTGGGCAGGAAGTCCTGGGTCTGTTTGAGACCGCGAGGCTGCTACTTGTCTGAGGCTGCCGTCTGGGCAGGAAGTCCTGGGTCTGTTTGAGACCGCGAGGCTGTTACTTGTCTGAGGCTGCCGTCTGGGCAGGAAGTCCTGGGTCTGTTTGAGACCGCGAGGCTGGAGCTGCCGTCTGGGCAGGAAGTCCTGGGTCTGTTTGAGACCGCGAGGCTGCTACTTGTCTGAGGCTGCCTTCTGGGCAGGAAGTCCTGGGTCTGTTTGAGACCGCGAGGCTGTTACTTGTCTGCTTTGAGTTGCTTTGCCTTACATGTAGATTTAGTCTTGACAATGTATTACATTAGTGCTCTCTTGACGTGTCTGCAAAGTCATTTCCACCAGTCTCTAGGTGTGAGAAGAAAACAGGCAACTCAACTGTCTGAGTCACATGAAATAGTGTCAAGACTGTGACAAATATTCTGGTTTGTTATTATAACCACATGAATAAAAGTGTCCTCCAAAGGTAGAGCTTGCAACTCACTGACTCTCCTGCGAGAGGTGATGACAATAAGGAAAGCTACCTCCCATGACAAAAACTGGATCACACAAGAATGCAGGGGCTCGGTCAGAGGACCCATCAATCCTGTTAGGACTATGTTCAAATTCTAGGCTGATGCTGGAGGAGTACAGGTATTCTAAAGAGAGGCATATGCTTCCTGTTTGCATATAGGGTGCCAAAGCAGCTAAATGTATGCAAATGGTGGGTGTATGACAAACCCACCTTCTGCAGATGCATCATGTGCTGCGTGATGCTTTAAGGGGGTCTATTTGTTTACCCAAGTATTAGAGGAGAAAACAATTCCACTTTTGTTGCTTAACATGCATGCATTCCTCAGGAAGTTTGAGATAATCAAACTAAGACTTCAGGAGTCCGAATATTAGATTAAACTACCTGAGGTCTAGGTCTCTGAGGTAGGCCGGATGCACAGTCAGTAGCACTGGTCTCAGTTGAAGCTTTTTGTGAGAATGAATCAACATTTCCCACAGTACAGAGACCAAAGCTGTCTTGAAAAAGTTAGGCCAACAGAATCATTGTCATGGATTCTTACATACTGTATGAGAGGCAGTGGAGGCAAAGCGTAGACAAATATTCCTGGCCTGTTCATCCATGAAGCATTGCCCCTGGACTGTGGGTGTGGGCATCTTGAGGCAAAATTTGGATATTTTGTGTTTTGCACTGTGAAAAACAGTTACATTGTGGGAGTGCCCCACTGGTGAATGTACCTTTGAAGCTCTTGTGGATACAGCTCCCCTTCGTGGGCTTGTTAAAGTGTCCTCGTTAGCAGGCCTGCAAAAGTTGTTGTCCACCCCAGCAGATGCTTCGTAAGAAGTGGAATGCATGTCAGAATGGCCCATAGTCACCATGATTGTCCTAAAATCAGAAGCCAGAGTGGGAACTTCCACTGCTTCTGGATGTAGTACATTCCAGTCATGTGGTATGGTGTTATGAGGACTGTCTTGCCTCGGATGAGCTTACAAAGAGCTTTGAGTGCTAATCTGATTGCCTGAGTTATAGGTAATTGTTATGGCAACTCTTTTGTTCCTGTCTAGGTACACTGAACAGTCATGTGGTTCAGTTCAGTAAAGCTACCCTTCTCATGAGGAAGGCGTCCATGATAATGGTAAAACTGGAAATCGGGTCCAGGAAATCAGAGCCCAGCAACACGCTCATGTTATTCCACAATTTGATAGTGCGCGGAGTCCTGCATTGTACAAACAGTAGAACTTACCATTGCCCTTCTGCTTGTGACCATTGCCTTGCTAAGCACTCCTGCAGTAGACACAAATGTAAGTGTCCGTGAGCCACTATCACAATGCATGAGGCCATCATCCCCAAGAGCTTCATTTACATCCTTACCGTAAGCAGACGTGGAGTCCGAAAAAGAGGCAGAAGCCTTTGGAATGTCACCACCCTCTCTTGTTTTGGGTAGGGCTTCCACAATACGGTATTTAGGACTGATCATAAAAAGACCCGAATCAGTAGTGGCTTGATGTGCAACATTTTGACATTAACTTTGAATCCTAGCCTGTGCAACAGTGAAAATGTCCTCTGAGTGTGTGTTAGGCATTGCTTCCAGCTGCCGCTCTTTTACAACTGATCATGTAGCTACAGAAAGGCATGCATGACGTTTCAGCCCAGGAGCCTGGCTACGACTACTAGGCATTCAGTAAATACATTTAGGGCTGTTGTGACCCCGTAGAATGGAACTTTTAATTGGTAGTGTTGTCCACTTAGCACAAAGCGCAGGTAGTACAGGAGATATGGAGATGGGGGAGGCTGGGGGTGTATGCGTCCTTGAGACTAAGGGTCAGCAGGCAATCCTCTGGACAGAGCAGCAGAATGTCTTCCTGAAGATTGGTGATGTGGAAGTGCTCAGAGAGGATGTACCAGTTCAGCAGCCTTAGGTTGTCGAGAACCAGGCTTCTAGGCGATGCAGGACATAACTTCTTAACATGAAAATAAAGCTGTTTATCACCAGAGGCAGGAGCGGATGCCAGAATAAAAACCTGGAGTCCAGAACTGCTACAGGGAATAATTCAGTAAGAAGGGAAAAAACTGGAGTTCTTTGGGCTGGTCCAGACTGGAATCAGGATTCTAGAAGCGAATTGTAGAGCAAGAACACTGGAGACTGCGGAGACCCAAAGAAACCAGAAGTGAGAAACGAAGAAACTGTTGCAACACAACTGGCCTCAGGATGGAGTTCGCTTTTATAGTGGAACAGAGGAAGTGACCTAGTTAAGGAAGGGTCAGCAATTTTAAATTGGGATGAAGGTAAGGAGAAAAAATATGCATAAAATATCTGTAAATGTATATTGCAGGAGAACGTGGATATATCGGATTACGTCCACTAATAACGTTTATTTAACCTGAATGCAGCGTATGTTAGGAACTTGCATGCAGGGTTAGCCCCCTGGCACCTGTGTGGCACCCAATCCAAAATGGTAGGAGCTTAGAATACCGTGGCGTCCTTGCCACACATTGAGGAGCTGCTCAGAGACCCCCACGGGCCTCGTGGCAGAGAAGCTCGGAGCTATCATGAGCCTGCGGCAAAGGTGAGGATTTCTTTACAGAGGTCAAGTATAGGCCAAAGTGTTCAGTTCTTTTTGGGCATCAGAAGGTGCAGGGAATAGACCCCTTACCCCCACTAATTGGCGAGGAGTGCTTGTACTTCTTTCTGTAACAGTCAAAGATGACCATGAATCATTACAGAGCAACGAGGTGACATGTTTGATGGTGTGGTAGGGAACTCTGAGCAAGACGTAAGCTAAACTACAGAGAGCACCCACTAGTTTGAGGTTATTTCTTCCAATTATGGAAAAAGGAATACCCTCAACTTTCCCCAGTGTTAAAAATAATACGTGTGAGGAAGTCTGAAGTTCAACTAAAGTTCAATACAAAATGGCAATCAGTACAGCAAATAAGTCAAAGACAATTATCATTTCAACTAACCAGGGCTGTCGCTAGAAAATTTTCAGTAAGGGCATAATGCTAACATACAGAGACTTGTAGACCAGTATATACCCACTTGCCAGAAACGTATTATTTTCAGCAGAAACTAATCTAATGAGCAGGCGGGAGGATGGTTTTGTTGGGATCACTCTGCACTTCATCAGGGAGAAGATACCATTCATAAATACAATACTAGGCTCATTATTTTATTAAAATCCCACTTTCACTTGCCAGTTTCAGAATCGAGGCTGCACTTCTTGAAAATGTAGAACCTTGAATAACATGGCGTCAGGCCTTCTCTAAACATTAACAATTATCAAGTTTATTCAAAGGTACTAGAAGCTCCAAGCCCATGTAAAACGACAACCATATCAGATTATAAAACATTAGTATATTTGTGATGATATACGTAAAACACCAATACCATAATACATAGGAATATATTTAAAGAAATACCAGGCCAAGTGTGTCGCGATGGCCTCTTATGGCAGCGAAATATGGGGGCATGCAGCTATGGAAGATTTACAAGTGGCCGAGAACACGTTCCTGAACCGTTTATTGGGTGTGCCAATCGGAACCTCAAACATGGTTTTGCAAGAAGAACTGGGGGTCCCATATCTGAGCGACACCTTGGCTCTCCGTCCACTAACCTTTTGGCTGAAAACCTGGCGGAATGATGAATTGTTATTGACCCAGTTGATACTGAAAGAGTGTAGGTCTCTTGACAACTCGCACCATATACCATGGCTTAGTTATATAAAAACTAGCTTTGATAGATTGGGCAGAGAAGAACTATTTACCAATCCCAATATGGTATCAAAAAAGAATTTGGCTTGGGTCAGGGAGTCCTTCTGTAGCCTTAGGAAACTGGAGGGGGAAGAGCTGGAACTGCGGAAACACAGCGTTCGAAAATTCGTAATTCTGAAAACATTATTATCCATCGAGCCTTATCTTCTGTTGTGTTTTTTTAGCACATATTAACATTTCTTGCTGACTAGGTTTCGCCTGGGCTTTTTTCACCTCCTGTTGGCTTCGCCTAGGGGTGCACTAGAGGTCAGATTTTAGCATCCTGTGGCTGCGACGGCGTGTCTCTTCAGGATTTGCTTAACTTTTTATTTCTTTGTAGGTTTATGTGATCCCCGGAAAAATGTTATTGTCCTGATTTTAAGGAGGTTGAAATTCAGGCAGGCTCGCCCAGCTCTGATTTATTTACAGCTGTTGCATGAAGATTCCGTCCTGTTTGTTATTAATTTTTTAAAATCTGTAGCAAAATGTAGGGCCTCTTCTTAATAGATGGTAGTATTTTTGAGGGCCATCCAACAATTCATCCCCCTGTATGTGATATAATTATTGTCAGGATCCTGGGCATTGTCTAATCATTGGTTTATTTGACTCCTTGATCTCAGGGGATTAAGTATTTTGCTGGGCATTTTATTACTGTTTTTATACATGTGAACTTTTATAGTTTTACAGCTGTAAACCGAATAAAGTTATTTGACTGACTGACTGATAGGAATATATGTGAGTATGCTACAGACAGTATTAGGCTTTCACAAACCCTCTTTTTTTCAGAGAAGAAATTTCCATCTTGCAATAATTCAATAGAGCGCGGTCTCATCTCTTCCTTTTTATACCTTCACTTTCCCCATCATTCTTAAAATAGCAAGTGTGAAAACATTAGCACTATCTTTATTTTTGCAAGATTGCAAGAGTGTTGGACAATGCACGGTATTAGTAAAATAAAAAAAATTAAAATAAATAGATAGATAGATAGATAGATAGATAGATAGATAGATAGATAGATAGATAGATAGATAGATAGATAGATAGATAGATAGATTTTAAGCTGCCAAGTGAGAGCAAACAGTAGGTCTGCTCCCAGCGGGTTGGATCAGAAAAAATGCTCCCACTGGCTGAGGGCAGACTTTTCATGAGAAGATTACTCCTGCACGCAGAGAGAAGCACTGTTTTGCTGCTCCCCTGCATACGGTAATAATGCCGGCTCCCAATGGAGGCAAGGAGCCAGCCGGGACCGTGGGGGCATTGGGGCTCCCTTCGCAGCCCCCAACAAGAACATCGTGGGGTCTCTGGGTGGGAAGCTGGGCACCCACCCTTAGCCGGCCAGGCCCTGGTGGTTCGGGTCCCTGGGGCCATAATCGCCCCCCCCCCCCCCTCCCTTCAAAACAGGTGCCCCAGTTGAAGCTCCATTTCTGTAAAAGACAAATGATCCTAACTTCTTGGGCTTGGCTTGGCAAAGGCAAAGCAAGTGATTTTTTTCTGCAATTCCACGTCGAAAAATGATCTAAAATCCTTAATGGAGGTGAACGCATCATTGATCTATTGGAGTGCATTCTGATCTGTAGTGACTGTGATGAGTGGGTTCTTTCTTTTCATCTATTGGTGAGACCAGAGTCCAAGGTTCTCCTTCTTTTATTTTGTTGAGTTTAAGAAAGCTTTTTTGAAATAATTACATCAAAAGGGTACATCTTAACAAACATGTCTAAGATCTAAAAAGAGATATAATAAAACATAGCAATGCAAACAAATACAAAAACAATAGAAGTATTAAATGAAAAGAGATAATGCTTTTTAAGGACTACAGACCAATGAGAAAAGCTTAACAAAAGGTACCATATTAAGTACTGCATTTAATTATTTTATGTGAAGAGGAAAAGGGAAAAAAGAAGGAGGAGAAAAGAGAGAAAATACTAAAGAAGGCAATAAAATTTGCTAAGAGCAATTATTAAGAATTGTCACCAGCATTGCTTTTAAAGATGACAGCAAATAATGTATGATTGATGTAATACACAAGACATGAAAACTTCATGGCGGTCGCAAAATAAAATTAATATCCTGGATCCGGGCAGGAGGAGTAAATAGGAAGTTTGTAAGAGGTGACCCAAAAATGTCCTTCTGAAGAAGTTGAAATGTGGAAGTAGCAGAAGCTCTGTCAAGTCAATTAAGATAACAAAGTAGGTTCCACCATGCAAAAAAACTAACTTTGGTAGCGTCTTTCCAGTGAGATGTAATGACTTGAAAAGCAATAGAAATGAGCAAATCCACAAACTTGCCCAATTTACGATTGCCAATCCATATAAATGAAGAGCTGCCCAAAACAACTAGACCAAATCTGAAATGGCAAAGTAATAGAACATATATTTGAAATGACGCTACATATCCTTTTCCAAAAAGAAACAATGATTGGGCAATGAAAAAAAAAAGAATGCAAGTGTGTACCTAGTGTATTAGAACAAGTCCAGCATGAGTTTGACCAACTTGAGTTATACTTGCATACAGAGGTGGGAGTTGTGAAGAGGGTAAACAACGTTTACCAGGAAACTTTTTGCCCGCAGGGAATCACAACGCGGTTGTTACAACGACTGCATTGTGATTCCACATACCAACGACTTGCAGAGGGGAGGGAGGGGGGGGGGAAGGGGTTGGATTCAAAATCCAACACCTTCCCTAGTGTCCGCACAGACTGGAGTTGGAATAGTAAATTATACTATTCCAACATCCAGCGCCCCCCCTCCGCAAGTCGTTGTTACGACTTGCGGAGTAATGGTATGCGGAATCACAACGCGGTAGTTATAACGACTGCGTTGTGATTCCCTGCAGACAAAAAGACTGCGGGATTTCGAGACATATTCTGTGAAGAGTCTATGATGAAAATAATATAATGTCTGTGTAGTGCTAGCATTGCAGGAGGTATGGTGAATTTGTCCCCAAAGAGAATTCCAGGTTTGTATGGAAAAAGAGTGTGGTAAGTCTGCCTCCCGTAAAAAGTTCTATTTTGCATTTGGGGCGTGTAGGTGTAGATTAGTAAAGATGTTCGTATAAGTAGGAGGCCTTAAAAGGTGGGGAAAGGATTATTAGCACCAGAAAAGCGTTGGGATTAAAGGCAGGTACCTGCAAAAGTAAAGAGAAATGTGTGACAGTATTTTTTAAGGATTCGTATTTGAGAATGGAGGCGACAGAGACCAAATTGAGTTTAGACTTTTGATGGAGAAAGGAAACGTGTCCCTTAAAATACATGTTTTTACTTGAATTATTCCCTTAGTGACCCAATCTTTCCCAAAAATTGTGCGATTTGATATCCTAATAGATTTATTGTGCCATATGGAGGATTCCTAGAAAAACATGTGAAGAAGCGAAAGATCTGGCAAGAAATGGAACTAAGGTGAATATTGAATGGGTTATGGTAGCAGATACAAAAGAACTTGGAGGATGAGGGAAAAGACTGAAAAGGGAAAGGGAAAATTAAAGAGTCTTGCAAAAGACGCCAGACTGTTCAAGATGTCTTGGAAGGTAAGCAAACGTGAGGTAAAACTTGCTTAATAAAAGATGAAGAATGATAGTGTCGAAGGTTAGGGAAATTAACTCTTCCGTTATCTTTAGATTTGCTCAAGAAGGTTAAGGAAATACTTTCTTACCATTCCATTAAAATTTACTGATGGAACTATTAAGTGACTTGAATAATTTCAAGGGGAATTTAACTGGCAGCATGGAAAGGTAATAGGTAATGACGGCGAGCATCATCATATTTATTGTATCTAACCTACCCCACCAGGATAAATAAAGGGGAGACCATTTCTCTGACATATGAATAATTTTTAAGAGGAGTTCATCAGAATTAATTTGGGTAGTTTTCATAATTGAGGAGAAGTATTTAATTCCTAGACATTTAATATGGTTACAATTACATTTAAAACCACTTACTGCAAACATATGTTTCAAACAGAATTTATTTAGAGGAGGGACTTCAGATTTAGAAAAATTCCGCTTGTAACCGGATATTTTGGAGTAGGTATGAAGGAGACCGGCAAAGTCAGGTATGGAAGTTTGTGGATCAGAGACACATAAGATTACATCATCCGCATAGACTGTGAATTTAATTTCTTGCTTTTTTGTAAATTAAACAACGGAAAGAGGGTGAGTGGTAAAGAGTTTGTAAAAAGGGTTCTAAAGATAAAATAAAAAGTAAAAGTGATAGAGGGCAACTGTGTCTGGTACAGCGTTAGGGCGGAATATAGGTGGATTGAGTGCCATTAACAAAAACAAAAGTAGTTGGAGAAGAATAAAGGAGGCTAATATACTTTATAATTTTGGGATCAAAGCCATACCATTTGAGTGCTTGCATCATAAATTGCAAGTGTACACAGTCAAAAGCTTTTTAAGCATCTAAAGTGATAGCAGCCATAGGAGTGGAACTTTAAGAGGCAAGGTGTATAATATTTAAGATAGCTCTTGTGTTGTCAGCCATATTTCTTTCCCTTAACAAACCCTGTTTGCTCAATATCAATCAGGTCCAAAATGAATTGATTAAGTCAAAGAGCTAATATTTTCTCAAAATCTTGCAGTTCAAATTAATGAGGGAAATAGGTAGATCGTTGGCACCCAGAGGCTGAAGAGAATGAGGAGGAAGAGAGTCCAAAAAGGAATTTAGAGCAGCATCTGATGGAGAAGTCTGCAAAACATTTCACAACGTCCTAGTCTTTAAAATGGTTAGCTTCGTTCTCATGAATAATATTTACAATTTTGGATTTTTGAGCTTAGAATTTAAGGTAATTTTCCAATAACTTTTCTGCTCTGTTGCGCTCTCTGTAAAAGTTTGAATTAATCTTTAGTAATACACGGATGCCTCGTCAGTAGATTTTTTCTTAAGGCCAGTTTGGCTTGAATAAGATGCTTAAGACTGGTTTTAGTATTAGAAGAGTATAGTATTGATGTTCAAGCTGTTATATAAAGGAGAGTAAGCGGGCAGATTCTTTAGAGGATTTTTTTCTTTTTAGTTGCGTTGTAATCAATAATAAAGCCTCTAGCTGGACCCTTAAAGGCGTCCCATATAATGTGGAAAGTTAGATTTGAGGTAATATTTGAATCAAAATATTCCTTTAGAAAAATGTCACAATTTTGCACAAAAGTTTGATCTTTCAGTAAGTAATTATTGAAACACCATATTTTCAATTTAGAAGATTCAGACAATAATTCAATATCAATCAAGACAGGAGCATGGTCATATATTAATATAGATCCAATTTCAGAATGAATTAATGAGGGAAGCAACTGAGGTATAACAAAAGTTATAGTCAGTTCCAGATTTGGAATTATGTGCTGGGGAATGAAAGGCAAATGCCAAATTTTCTAGATGAAAGATCCTCCATGCATCTACCAAACTCCTGGAATGAAAAGTATTTTTGTATTTGTTTTGCATTTTATAAGGAACATATCTGACAAGAGATTTCCTGTTGATGAAGGGATCCATAATTTGATTGCAATCCCCTCCCACCAGAAGGTTAGTGGTTGGGCAAGAGTGTAAAATGTGAGAGATGTGTTCCCAAAATTGTACATCTATGCCAATGGGACCATATATAATAAGGTGGGAAATAGGAATATTATTGATAAAAGCATGGAGAAGCCATCTGCCATATCCATTCTTCTCCTTTTCAACTGATACTGCAAGCAATTTATGAAAAAGTGTAATTCCCCCATTTCTATTCTGACATGCGGGGGAACAGAATACCTGACCAACCTAATGTTTTTTCGGTGAATTAATATCTTTGTCAGTCAGGTGAGTCTCTTGTAACATAACCTTACATTGTAATCTAGATAAATGCACAAGCACTCTCTGCTTCTTGATAGGATTACGTAAACCTTTCATGTTCCAGGCGACTATTCGGATATTGTTAACCATAAAAGGAGGGAAACAACATATATCTTAAATACATCTGGAATTCCGATAAAAATACAATACAAAATGATACAAGAGATAACCAAGCCATGAAAAAGAGTAGGTCATTTATGTTTGCTGATAAAATACAGAAAAGAGAAAGTAAGAACAAATAGAGGAAAGAAGAATAAAAGAAAAACAACTATTAAAGAAAGAAGAGATGGCAAAAAGCCGGATGGCTTTAACCATGAGAAAAACGGAACACTTGCAGCTTAAAAATATTAACAGGGAGGAGCAGAGAAGCGTAAGAAAAAAGATGCATAACAGACTTGTAACAGCCATAGAAGAAAAACTAAAGCCACAGAGATAAACAATATATCACATATAATATGACAGCAGATTGGAGACAAAATACAATTTGTAAAAGAGCATGGGATACTAAAATAAGCAAGAATACATATATGACTAATGAAGAACACTTACCAACAAATGTAGGTAGGGTATATCCAATCGGTCTGGGATAGAAAACACGAGGAAGAGAAAACATATCCAAGGAAGGGGTCCCGGTAGACAAGAGACACCTGACAAAAGGAAAACTGTTGTTAGTAGTTGAAGAACACATCTCAGAGTAAATAAACAAACACAACTTCACTCAAACATAGAACCAGTTAAACAAGAATGAATCATAGCCATAACTATAAAGCGCAAGTAACATTTCAAGTTTTTCCAAGTTACATGTCTTCACTCTTACATTAAGAAATACATTTCCTTAAATCGTCTAGAGACTCAAATGAAAATGTTCTCCTCTTGTAAGTCACTTTAAAAAAAACAAGGAAGCACAAGACCAGATTGTGCATTCATAGAGCTTAGTGTAGGACGGAAAGATTGGAATTCCTTGGACAGCAGTAGCAAGAGCCATATCCTTTGAGAAAAAGACCCTTTGTACAAGTAAAGCATTTGCTTCTGCTGTTTGGCTGCTGACAAAACCAAGAGAAGCTCAGTATATTCCAAAAAAGTACTATTATCCCTCTTGGATGACCTGATGTTGAAGCTCCCAAAGATTTAGGACCAACTCTATGAGCGCGTTGCAGATTAAGGTTATTATCTTTGAGTCCCAGAATCTTCGGGATATGAAGCTTAAGAAGAGTAAGCATGTCAGAACCTTCTGCCCCCTCAGGAATTCTGTAAATTCTAAGATTGTTACGTTGGAGAAACGCAACAGATAATGCCCCCGTCGTAAAGCCAATAAATCCACTGAAGAAAAAGCTGGTAATAATTCAAAATAACTTGAGTGATAAGAATAATGCTCCTTACAGGGACTAGAATATATATGAGATTGAGGGTATTCAGTCAAAATATATCTCCTGTAATTTCAGACATGTTCTTTATTCATAAGCCACTTGCCAGTTCAATATTGCTGAGGGCTTGTTATAATGTTTAGAATATATCTGGGATTGAGTGCAGCCAGTCAAAATAAATCTCCTGTAATTTCAGCCTTGTTCTTTACCCGTAAGCCACTTGCCACTTAAACATTGCTATGGAGAACATGCCAAGGCAGCGTCTGGCGAGAAACAAGAAAAAGAGGCAATGGGCTGACTTTCAATAACTTCAGCAATTCAGTATACTGGGATGAACTATAAAAACATTTATTTACATATCAGGCGACACAAAGAGGTTGAAAAAAATGGACTCAGAAGTAATAGGGTCCCAAATGACGCAGACTTGCAGGCAAAAACAATTTTCACGTGTTAAAGTAAAGTATTTGACAGGCTGAATCTAGCGGGGACTATGAAGGGGCCGCCGCGTTCCTTGTCAACAAAATGACAACTGTGACTGCCGAGCGTGAGGGAAAGTGACACGGTGGAAAAATACAGGTAAACAGGCTGAAAATGAGCACAAAAGCAAAATACCTGTGTCCCCCCGTTGTCACACTAAAGTTCCCACTCAGCACATGTCAGAGAATTGAAGACTGCTGCCTTTTTTGAGAAAAGGTTTCCGAGGCAGCGAAAAGCATCACAAGTTTGCGACCATCTTGCGGGCGGTTACGCCATGCCCAACGGGTTCTCCCTTTTAATTACCCAGAATATGCAAATGTCCAAAATCAGCTGCAAGCTCTGCCCATTTGGCCCGTCCTGTTTTCCATAGTAGTATGCAAAGGTCTTCCTGCCTTTCCCAGGTTGAGGGACAGCCTACCAAAAGGCCCCGAGTGTATTTCCTGAGGATTTTGCTGATGCGTTCTTGATGCAGAGGAATATGAGGACATCTCCACCAAACAAAGAAGTACTTACTTCACATAGTTAAGAGGAAGTACCCTTATTTGGTGGAGATTCACCTATTTGTAGTCTCATCCTCGTCTCTACACGAGGATTAATATTATCATAGATTTGTGGATGAAGGCGCTCTTCGAACAATCACGTTGCCGAAAGTACATGCACAATGTAACTGGAAACATTACCTTGCTCTCCTTTTGTCCTTTTATTATTATTATTATTAATGCAATTTGTAGAGCGCACGGCTACCCCAAATAGGGGTGTCCCGGCGCTAGAGATAGGTGAGTGGTGACCAGAGAAAGCCAAAGGGACCTAAAAAAGCCATGTTTTCAATGATTTTCTGAAGCTAGATTCAGTATTAACCTTCCGCAAGGGCTCTGGAAGGTTGTTCCACAGTGATGCCGCTCCCACTGTGAACGTCCTTCCACCCAAACGAGCCTTCGCAAAGCGCGGTGCTTGCAACAGCGTCTGAGAGTTTGAGCGTAACACCCGATTTTGTTTATATATGCTCAGTCTTTGTTTCAGATATTTAGGACAATTTCCATTTAAGGCCCGATACGCCAGAATCATGGCCTTAAATTGGATTCGCTTCTCCACTTTCAACCAGTGGAGCTTCTGTAAATACGGAGAGACATGTTGTTTAAAAGGTATTCGTAACACCAGTCTCGCAGCCGCATTCTGAATCATCTGGAGACGTCCTATGGCATATTTGGGTAGGCCTAAATAGAGACTATTCGCATAGTCTAACCTGGACGTGACTGTAGCATGTACTATAGTTTTTCGACAGTCCTCCGGTACAAAGTGCAAAATTTTTCGTAAATTTTTCAGGGTGCTAAAACAACTAGCAGACACCTGCTTAATTTGAGCAGAGAAGGAGAGATTTGCCTCCCATTTCACACCCAAATTCCTAGTACAGGAACCAGGTATTGGTGGTCTCCCCATCTCTGATGGCCACCACAGTGCTGGATCAGGAGCTAAGCCCTTGCCAAAAAACAAGACTTCAGTTTTTCCGGCATTGAGCTTTAGTTTATTAGCATTCATCCAGCATGCTATATCTTGAAGGCAGCCCTTAAAATTCTTGAAGGTATCTACCGACCGCTCCTTAAATGGAAAAACCAACTGGGTGTCATCAGCGTACGAAATCGCCTTGACCCCCCAGTTGGCAATAAGAGTGAAAAGCGGAGCTAGGTAGACATTAAACAACAGGGGGCTAAGGGCTGAGCCCTGGGGGACGCCACGTTTAATTGGCTTAGGTCTAGAAACAAATGATTGTTGAACAACTTTCTGGGAGCGCCCACTTAGGTAAGATTGAACCCAAGCTAGCACCGTCCCACCAAGACCCGCATTTTTTAGTCTCTGGATCAGGATGCCATGGTCTACCGTATCAAAAGCCGCGGACAGGTCCAGGAGCACCAGGAGTGCCGATGCTCC
This sequence comes from Triturus cristatus, assembly GCF_964204655.1. Taxonomy (NCBI): domain Eukaryota; kingdom Metazoa; phylum Chordata; class Amphibia; order Caudata; family Salamandridae; genus Triturus; species Triturus cristatus. The sequence continues at coordinate 547,362,966 of NC_140595.1, forward strand.
TGAATCCAGTGTCCATTTTACCGACTCTGCCACCTCGAGAAGAGCTGTCTCGGTACTAAAACCTGCCCGAAAACCCGATTGCGTGTCATGAAGAGCACGGTTCTGCTCTAAGAACGGGGTCAATTGGCGTTGAACCATTTTCTCCAGCATCTTGCCCGGGGCAGGAAGCAAAGAGATGGGCCTCAAATTGCTAAGGTCACCCGGGTCGCCATTAACTTTCTTCCTCAGAGGGAAGAGAGATGCGTGTTTCCAAGAATCGGGAAAGATACCTGTCTCTAAGGAGGTATTCCAGATATGGCGAAGTCCCTCAATCAAAGATGGAGCTAACATTTTCCAAAACTTTGAAGGGCATGGGTCATCTGGTGCGCCCGACCTACATTTCAATATTTCTGCTAATGCCTCCTGGTGCGATAGCTGGGTAAAGTTTAAAAGTGTTTCCCTCCCGCCACCATCTGCAGCTGTTTCCAATTTTACCGTGGCATTTTCACAGCTGTACTGTAGAAAATGCACTAGACATTTACCCAACGAGGTAGCACTTACTAATTAACCAGTAGAAAGTATTAATTTCACAGAAATTAAATCTCAACGGGAAGCACTTACAAATATAAACATAGCAGGTGCCCCAGTTAAAGCTCCACTTCTGTAAAGGACAAATGATCCTAATGTCTTGGGCATGACGAAAGCAAAGTAATTGCGTTTTTTCTGTAATTTCAACTTTAAAAATGATCTGAAATCCTTGATGCAGGAGAATGCATTGTTTATTTATCGGACTGTAATCTCTCCTGTGGTGACTGACGAGTGAGCTCTTTCTTGTCATCTCCTGGAGAGAACAGAGTCCATGACTCTCCCTTTAAATGACGTGTATGCAAATGCACAAAATCATTTACAAGTTCCACTCATTTGGCCCTGCACTGTCCACCTTAGTAGTAGGCAAAAGTCTTCCTGCCTTTTCACATCTTAGCAAAAGGCCCCCATCAAAGGTTGGTGGCCAGGCCCTGTGGCCAACCCCACAGGGTGGGTTTGGCTGAATGTGGGAGGGCAGAAATGGCAAATACAACGACCGCCGAACAACGCGTTGCCTTTGCAACGCGGGCGGAATACCGAATGCATCTGAACCACACATTACATTTACAACGCAAGTCGTTAAAACATGTGTTAGCTCAAGGGCTTTGGACTTTAAAGTCCAAAGCTTTCCCTACTGTTATGGTGACTAGAGTTGGAATAGTTATATATACTATTCCAAAGTCGGGCACCCCCCAAGGCAAGTTATTTTAACGACTTGCATTGTAAATGGAAAACGTGGTTCAGACGCATTCATTGTTTCTCCTGCGTTGTTAAGGAAGAGTGGAAGAACAATGTGTGATTGTGTCATACAACCATGGGAGGGTAGCCTCAGGGCCTGGTCAGCCTTGCACGGCGGCGGTTGGATTAACATATGGTAATTAAATATTATGTTATGTTAAAAAATCCTTAGTAATTCACTGAAAAACAACAAAAACTACAGGGACTTTATAGTTAGGCTCACATTTTACACACACAAAACCATAGAAATTCAGCAGTTATAGTTAGAGTTATCTGAAGAGATGCCCTATGATAACTGTAACGTGTATCCTCGCTAGGCAATGATAATTACCCCACATACTACATCACTTATGACATCTTCTATGACTTCATTGATAATATCATTGCAACATTTGCAATAAAACACTGTGCATGATAGGGGCATGAGTTACAGCTACTATAGGACATGAGTTATAGTTTCTTCAGATAACTATAACTGCTGAATTTCTATGGTTTTGTGCGTGTAAAGTGTGAACCAAACTAGAACGTCCCTGTGACCTTTCTTTTTCAGTTAATTCTCTCTCTCTCTTATCCAAATATTACTCCAGGAGCCAAAGACTTTCCGCAGGCAGACTGATACCATTGGGGCTTAGATCACATTGTATCTCATTTAGTTTTTTACATGGCTATTGATGCTATCTATCTGCTTGTGATTGCTATGAGAAGTACTGGGGAAATTATGCAATTGAGCTTGCCATTTCTTAACCTCTTCCGTGCGCACGACGGCTGGGAGCCGTCACGTGTCACGGTGGGCGTGTGCGCACGACGGCTCCCGGCCGGCGTAATCCCCGCCCACTAATACAAATGCCCGCACGACGCGGGAAGTCCCCACGCATGGAAGGGGTTAAATGTCTGCAGTTATTCTTATTTCATCTAAAGCAACAATCAGTACAGACATGGGAATTCAAGCTGAAGAGAACCCAGCAGTAGGTCAATTGAAATAGCCTGCCTACCACATTTTCATTTTAAAGGATGATTTTTTGGGGCATTGACCAAGGATTGGTTGTCCACAATTTCCTGAGTTGGATCTGTGACTTCTTTTTCAAACTTACATATATGCCCCAGGGCTGTATCCATGCCCAGTACCATCGAGGGGCAAGAGCAGGTGTTGGCCACAAAACTGAAATTTTCCCTAAATCTGGGGTCATCTGACATTGCACCTTCTGTGTGGTGGTAAACATATCGAGCCAAAGTACTTCCCATTCGCGCAAAAGACCTTTCCCTACCTCCGGATGTAGACACCAGACGTAATCCGGAAGACTTCGATGACTGAGTTTATCCACCTTGGAGTTCAGATATCCTGCCAGGTGCTACACAGCCAGGAAAATCTCCTAGCACTCTAGCCAAGCTCAGAGGTGCAGTGCCTCCAGGCGCAGGGTCCTCAAACCCACACTGCTGTGCTTGTTGTAATACCACATGGTGATGTTGTGGTCTGTGAACAACTGAACTAGCTATTCCTTGATGAATGAAAAGAAGGCTTTCAATGCCAAGTGAATAGCCCTCAACTTCAACAAATTGATGTAGAGCTGGGACTCCATAGGAGACTAGAGTCCTCTGATCTCTTCCTCTCCCAGGTTGGCACCAGAATCCAGGAGCGATGCATCTGTCACCACTATGAGCTCTGGGTGGGGAAGGGAGAGGGGTTTGCTGTTGACCCAATCATGGCTCGTTAGCCACCACTGTAGATCTTTTGCAGTTCCCTCTGATATCTGGACCAGATAGAAAGATTTCCCTAATGTTGTGCCTACTGGGACTTCAGATTTCACTGTAGAGCCCACATATGCCAGCAGGCATGTTTTAACAGCAGAGTGAAGGAGGCCATGACACCCAGCAGCCTCTGAGTCATTATCACCGAAATCCAGGATAGAGGCAAAAACATTGTGAACACCCGAGGGGCACAAGTGAGGCAATAGGGGAGCACAGCGAACTGGAAATGCTTGTGGCCTACCGTGAACCGCAAGTTACCCCCATAGACTGGCAGGACAGGGATGTCAAAATACGTGTCATGCAGGTCCAGGTCTACCATCCATCTCCAGGTTCTAGGGCAGACTGAATTTGAGCCAATGTGAGGATCTTGAATTTTCCTTTCATCCTAAAGAAGACGAGAGGGCGCAGATATAGTATAGGGCTATCTTTTTGTAGCACCAGAAAGTAGTGTGACTAACAATCAGGCCCTCCTTCTGGTGCAGGCACCCTCTTGATGGTTCCTTTGGCCAAAAGAGCCTGCACTTTCTGTCAGAGCAAGAGGCGATGTCTGCCATCAGTCATATTTGGGATGGTGGGAGAGGCTTAGCATTTCCACAAACGGAAGGGGGTGGTCCTTCTGCACAATCTGAAGCACCCACTGGTCGAATGCAATTGCCAACCATTAGGGCAGGTGGTGCCTGATCCTGCCTTCAATGGATGGCTGTGCTGAATGGAGGACATACTAAAGAGGCTATGAGGCTACGGCAGCCAGAGGGGCAAGGAACTACGGACTGGGCAGCAGAATGGGGATTTGCTCTCTGGCCTTTATGGGCTCTAGGTCTCTGTCCCCGAGAGGACTAGGCAGGCTGCTGGTCCGGGTATGGCTGGTACAACAGATGTCCAAAGTTATCCTTCTAACGTCCACGGTAGGGGTGAAGGGACTACTGTTGTGGATGGATACATCAGGAAAGCCCAAGGGATCTGGCAGTGACCCTGCTCTCACGACAGTGTGCGAGCGCCGCATCGGCCTTGTCCCCAAATAAGCAGGAGCCATCGAAGGGCATGTCAATCAAGTCAGGTCTGTTGGCTTAGTAGACTAATGCGTCCACGGTAGGGGCCTATGTTCAACCTCATGGTTACAGGTTCAAATTCCGGCGGGTCCACTCAGCCTTTCATCCTTCGGAGGTCAATAAAATGAGTGACAATAAATATCTGTTATTCAGCGCCAAGATACAGTTGGGTGAATGAGCACTTTACAAATACATACGTCATGTTATGTTATCAACGATGACTAGACATCCCACCAGAGCCAATTAGACCATAATCAGGTGTGATGCTGCAGCTCCACCATAGAAGCCATGCCTTTACCCAGGGAGACTATGGTGTCCAGTCCACACTGATGGAGGACTTTGCTGCATCCCTGCCATCAAGCACGGCCTGGTTAAGGCTGGTGAGGCCCTCCTCAGGCAGCATGGGAAGCAACTGTGCAATTAAATCTCACAAAACATGGGAATATCAGCTAAAGAAGCATTCAGTGTTTACCGACCGCAAGGCTAGTGGAAAAGAATATGCACTTTCCAAAGGTGTTCAACCTCTTGTTATTGCTGATGTAGGGTGGTAGGGTACGTGCTGGGGTTGACCGTCGCTGTTGAGGCCGGCACCACCAGGCTCTCGGGATGAGGGGTGTTGGGTGAGAAAGGCTGTGTCTTCCAGGGTGGGATGGTGGCAGTGGGAAATAATACAGTGCCCCTGTACAAGGTTTTGCCCAGCTCCAAAGGAGGACATCAGTGAGTGTGTCATTAAAAGAGTAGGGGCACAGGCGAGCCTGACCCAAGCTGAAGCACCTTCATCAGTACATTAGTCTTGACTTCAACAGTCGGCAGCTGGAGATCGAGGACCTCCGCTCCCCAGCTTCATGGTAGTGAAAGATTTACCTACCTCCGAAGCCTGGCCGGGAGGGGAGAGTATGCCAGAGCCTGGTGAGGTATCCAAGCTACTGGCGTCGCCCAGCTCCTCATACCAGTTTTCCTCATCAGGGTCCTACACGGGAGCATACACCTCATTCTTGTCTCTTTCTCAGAGGAGTAGGGTCTGTCAAGGGGCGAAAAGTTCAGAGATAAGCATGGACCTGTGGGACGTCCTTGTTGGACCGCAGCCACGAGTTGGCCCTCAAGCAAAAGGAACTCCGATCACTAGCGAGGCGCATGCCTACTCCCTTGCCACGCAACATCGGATCTATGATGCGGGGGACAAAAGTATGAAATTATTGGCGTGGCTCGAACGCCAGGATTGGGAGCGATCCTGGGTGGCTGAGGTGTGAGATGGGGCGGGTTCGCTGGCGTCCACTGGTACTGATATAGCAGAGGCCTTTGCGTCATACTACGAAAAGGTTTACACCCCGGTAAGCACCAGGACGGAGCAGGACTGCGCGGAGTTCCTACGGGACTTTGCGCTGCCCACACTGTCCCAGGAGCAACATGACCACCTGGAGGCTGAACTCACGGGATTGGAACTTGGGGAAGCCCTTAATTCTCTCCAGGCAGGTAAGGCGCAGGGACCGAATGGGCTCCCAGTAGAAATCTACAAGAGGCAGGCGAACATTATCGTTGACCCTCTCTGGCAAATGTTTCTCGAAGCGCGAGAGGTGGGGAGGCTTCCGTCTGATCAGCGAGAGGCCACGATTGTGGTAATCCATAAGGCAGGAAAACCGGCCAATCAATGCTCTTCCTATCGGCCCATCTCGCTTCTTAATGTGGAGGCCAAGGTCTTGGCAAAGGCCTTGGCAACGAGGCTGCTCTCCATTCTGCCAGACCTAATACACGTCGACCAGTCAGGGTTCATGCCACGCAGGAGCACTCGTCATAATCTACGACGGCTTTATGGGGTTCTTTACATGACTGAAGACGTGGGCAGTACCCAAACTGCATTGATGGCGCTGGACGCCTCAATGGCCTTTAACAGCATAGAATGGATTTATTTGTACATGGTTCTCCAGCGCTTGGGCTATGGTCCAATATTTTGCAGCTGGGTGCGCCTGTTGTATGAACAGCCGGTAACGAGGGTGAGAGTTAACGGAGCGATGTCTTGTGTATTTCCCCTGCGCAGGCGTACCAGGCAGGGGTGCCCCCTGTCCCCTCTTCTCTTCACCCTGGAGCCGCTGGCTCACTGGATCCGGAGAGACAGGTCCTTTTGGGGCCTGACACTTAATGACGAGTGGGAGGAGCGTATATCTTTATACGTGGACGATATTGTGCTCTATATGGCCAGACCCTACCACTCGGAAGCGCAGGTGCTCCACCTTTTTGAATTGTTCGGTGGCTATACGATCAACTGGGCCAAGTCATTGATCTACCCTCTCTCGCCCCCCCCCCCCACGGATCCCAACGAGGTGCCCGGCCTCCGTCGCGGTCAGTGGGTTCAAATACCTGGGGATCTATATCACCAGAGACAGGGCGGAGTTCTTTGCCAGAAATTTAGAGCCCCACTTGGTGCAGCTGGGAGCCGACGTGAGCCACTGGAGGTCTCTGCCTCTCTCCCTCATGGGACAAGCGGCATTGTGTAAGATGCTGGCACTGCCGAGACTACTATATATCCTACAGAACACACCGTACCCGGTTCCTAGCGGAGTGTTCAGGTGTATAGCTCAGGCACTGCGGATGCTGCTCTGGGAGGGTGGCAACCCAAGGATAGCTTTGTGCAAGCTTACTAGAGGGGTGTATGATGGGGGGCTGGCCCTCCCGGACATACAACTGTACTACCGGGCGTCCCAGCTGCAGGTGGTCAACGACTGGGTGTACGCAGCGGGTTCAGAACCGGCTTACAGAATAGATAGACATGTTATGCCAGGGGGTAACTGCGAACCACTTCTATACGCACGCAGGCCGCGCAGGGACCTACCATTGCACACAGGGGTCGTAGTTCAGTGCTGGAGGGAGGACAATAGATTCCTGGGGTGGGTGGGCTCCCTGAAGGGTAGAACCCCGTTGTGGCTTGGTGATCAGCTAACAGAAATGACGAGACTGACCGGCTTTAAGGGATGGAAACTGATTGGTATTGAGTACTTGGGGGACGTGTGGAAAGGGGATGCCCCTAGATCCTTTGACTATCTTAAAAAAAAGAGTACAAACTACACGACTCCCAATACTTCCACTACCTACGCCTTACCCATGCCCTGCATTCACATAAGTACCAACACCCCGATCCCGGAGTATTCCCCTATGGAGGATAGGCTCCTCCTGGATCCCATTTTGGAGAAACCCACTTCCACTATCCACCGTAAGCTGATAAACAATATGCCTGATCCACTGGTGTCCCTGCGGGAGAGATGGGAGGGGGATGTCGGTGCCCTGGATGATGAGGATTGGCAGGACGCCCTGCAGAGCCCCCGAGAAACCGCAATACAATCTAGGTTCGACCTGGTTTAATTAAAAATGTTGCACCAAGTGTAACTCATCTATTCGCCTGGGGGAAGAGCCTATCCCCCCTCTGTGCGAGGGGTTGCCAGAGGGAAGGTACATTTTACCATATCTTATGGGAAGGCCCAGAGATAGTGCCCTTCTAGACCAGAGTAGCAAACGCGATGGCAGCAGTAGTGGGTTCGCCGGTCCCGGTGGAGCCCAAGTGGCTATTACTCATGATCAAAGGAGCCGCAGACTGGTCCAGACACAACGAGATATGGTTAGCAATGGCAGCCGGGGTGGCAAAACGCAACAAAGCCAGTGGATGAGGGGGCGCAGGTGCCCCCACAGTGGGACCAGTGGCTGCCTGATCTTGATTGGTGTCAGAGGGCGGAGGAGACCATATACGAGTCCAGGGGCTGTACGAAGAAATGGAAGAAGGTATGGGGGCCTTGGCGGAAATATCGCGCCACAAGGGGTGGGTCTGGGCATGGCATACAAGTGTAACCAGTTCGGTGTATGCATATTGTAGCCTCCTACTGTATGACGAAATGTTGTTCTATTACATGACATATGAATGCTACTGTCAAATGTATAAGATCATGAGCAAATTTAATAAAAAGATTTTTTTTAAATAAAGAGATATACATGGCCTGGACGATGCTGGCATCTACATCGAGGCACATCGTCCAGTGGGGCCGTGAGAAGTGGAGCTAGGTGGATAGGGGCACCCTTGGCAAGATTCAAGCTAGATCCGGGAGGCAGATCCAGAAGGCCCAGCTGGTGTTGAGGGTGAACCCGCAGACAAGATCCCAGAAGCGGCACCTCTTGGCTCTGTAGGATGTCAGTGGCCCAAAGGCATGGTATCAAAAACTTATTTATGTTGAGCAGACATCGCTTCGGCACATGGAAACCCGGGGTAGCATAGAGCGGGTCATGACACCAGCCTCACAGGGGGAATGCAGGAGCGGGGCTAGAAGCACGAGGTTGAGCGGGTGAATCTGAAGAATGCTTCAACTTATTTTTATTGTGCTTCTTTGACTTATCCAATTTCTATGATGAGGTCTTGGAGCTGGAAGATCTGTAGCGAGATCTTCCACAGCAGCAATAACAGGACCAGGAATGGTGCAGAGATTTTTCTTGCTGCATCACCAGCAGCTTAATTGTCTACTCCCAAATTGCATTTGAGTGCATAGCCTTGCACTCAGTGTGGGCCTAGGGGTCGTGTCCCGAACTCAGGCAGCAGATACAAACCAAGTGAGGAGCAGACACAGACATCTGTCTGTGACAATCCCTGCAAGACTGGAAAGGTTTTACAAGGGACATACCGTGGTACAATGGGAGCAAAGCTAAAAAAAAGTGACTGAGGTGGCTTTCCGGATCCGTGCTGTTGGCGCAGAAAGAAAGGAATTTATATCAGCATGCCAGGGTGATGCATCTATGGGCACCGTGATACCACTTCCGAAACAAAAAAAAATTATGCCAATTACCAGCGTGCAAGGGTACTGCTCAAGATTTTCCAGATCCAGTCTGCACCTGTGGAATATTCCAAGGTAAGGAATATATGGTTAGAAGTCTCTATTGTAACATTTTTTCTTTGTAAAGGATATAAGCTTGAGTAAGAGAGATGAGCTCTGCAACTTGAGCCAATTTCACAGTAGGTAAATCTCAGCTCTCCAAAATTTAATATATAGTACATACAGCATAACCAGCAACTAAGACACCATCACTATTTCAAAGGCATGATCTACATATTAAATACCTTACTGTCAATAATGGGCACATCAGTCAAATGAAACAAGGTTTAGTATTATGGGTATGTCCAGGGCTATCATGTGGGTTTCCATCTTCACTCATGGCCATCAGGGATGTAGGGTTCAGGGTGGGACAACGGATAATATTATAGGAAGCAGACAACAACAGTATTTCATACGGAGGCAGTTGGGGTGTGGACAGGTGCTGGGTTTTTATAGTGAGTAAGAGGACAACCATAGAAAGAGCCACAGCAACATTTATTGGAGAAATCACAATGTTCTCAGAAGTATCAACAAGTTCTACACAAAACGTAATCATGGTGGGTGCCTGTGTCCAGGACTGAAATGCTATTGGCTTTTTCTGATCCTCATTACTTTTTACCAACACTTCAAATGCAAACCCATTTAATTCATAACAACAGAAAGTAAACGGTTTGGCATAATCATGGAGACCTAGAGTGGGCGCTAAAGTTAGAGCTTGTTTAATTGTTACAAATGTATTTTCGGGTTCACTAGAGCACAGCAAAGGTTCAGGGGTATCTTTTTGAATATACTCTTACAAGCGCTTTACTATTTTGTCATAGCCCAGTTTCCACGGTCTACATTATCCAGATGTTCCTATAAAGGTATGCAAGGGGGGACCATTACAGGGCAGGCAACCTATGGATGGCTTCATCTTGTTGAGAACACAGGTGGCACTTGCCAGCAGAGATATAATGACCCAGGTATCATACTGAGGAAAGGGAGAACTGAAATTTTTCTTTTGATGCCTTATGCCTTTTTCCAGCTAATTCGGTGAGGAGATAGACTAAATCCTTCTTGCACTGATCTAGAGTAACAGATGCCAACAATAAGATGTCTACATTCTGAATTAGAGTAGAACTACAAGCGAAGACCAACGTGTTCAGATCCCTTGTTAAGGCTTTGGAAAAGAATGAAGGAGGCACTATAAATCCTTGAGGGAGTCCGGTCCATGAAAGTTGAGACCCTTGGAAAATTTGAGCGAGAAGAGATGCTGACTCCTCATGTATGGTGCTGGAGATGTGTGCAGAACAAAGGTCAGCCGGGGTGAACCATTAGGCAGTTGCGGGGAAGCAAGAAAGGGTGGTAGCAGGGTTAGGCCCCACAGGGTAGTTTGGGATAGCCACATTATTAGTAGCACAAAGGCCTTTGACAAACCTGCCCATGTTGTCTCTCTCCACCTTGTGTATCTGAAAAATTTGAATTTAACATCTACTAAAAACAGTGACTAAATTGCCTTGTTTAATCAAATTTGCTGTCAAAGAATTGTTCTTACGTCTGCCATGGGTTTTAAAGGAAACCAATGTATTCTGGGTAGCTTTTTCTGAGGGTCTACCTTCACCCTTAAGGATCTATGGATGGTCCATGTGAAAGTAGTTCTGTTAAATCTAGAGACATTGCAACATTTTCTGATTCCTCTGAACAACTCAACTGTCGCATAGTAATGCAAGTACCTTACTTTCTTACGGTTGGGTTCACTCAAGAACAACGCTTCTGGGGTACAAAACACAATACCCAAATGTTACTTACCTCCGGTAAGGCCCTTGCTCATTGATACTTTATTTAACCTCTAATTCAATCAATCAATCAGGATTTTATATAGCGTGGCTACTCACTCTTAAGGGTTTCAAGGTGCTGAGGGGGAGGGGGAGGCTGCTGATCCATCTGGACTGGAAGATCAGTCAAAGAGCCAGGTCTTGAGATGAGGTGGAGAGGCAGGGTGTTCCATGTCTTGGCAGCGAGGTAGGAGAAGGATCTTATTGACTGGGAGCCAGTGAAGTTGACAGAGGTGTCGAGTGATGTGGCTGTGGCAGGGGATGGTGAGGACCAGTTTGGCTGTGGCATAATGGACGTTCTCCGAGCTGTTTCTGGGTGTTACCGGCGTAGAGAGTGTTGCTGTAGTCGAGTCTGCTGGTGATGAGTGTGTGGGTGACTGTCTTTCTGTATTCTGTGGGGGATCCATCTGAATGTCTTTCGGAGTAGGCAGAGCGTGTGGAAACAAGATGAGGATACAGCGTTGATCTGGCGCATCATTAAGAGTTGGGAGTCCAGTACGATGCAGAGGTTGCATACGTGGTCTGTGGGGGTAGGAGGGGTTGCCTGAGTGGCGGGCCACCAAGAGTCATCCTCGGCTGAGGTGGTGGGTCCTAGAATGAGTTCCTCGGTCTTGTTCGAGTTGAGCTTGAGGCAGCTATCTTTCATTCAGGTGGCCACACCCTTCATCCTACTGGGTATCGTGAATGTAAGAGATGATGTTGAGTCCGTGGTTTCTGAAGAAGGCCACCAGAGAGGCCATGCAGATGTTGAACAGGGTGGTGATCCAGCGGCGCACCAACAACAGATACTCCAAAACCATATATTAACGTCGGCCCATCAAAACCTACACTCCCTAAACCTGGCAAAACCGCTGGAGTAAATAAGTTTATGAGTTGATCAATGCTTCAAGATTAGTTATTTTCATTGATTAATAAGTCCTTTCCATTTGGTCGATGGACCAAATTAGTTGGAACTAGTTGATGGTGATGATGCACATAACCTTACCTTTACTAATGATTTGTATGCAAAAATAATCACATACTCAGGAAGTTTTAAAAACCTTTATCTAAATTTTAAATGTGAGTGAACCGTTCAAATGCACACTACAGACACCATCAATCATAGTAAGGAAGATTCAATTAATCAAATTTACAGTCATAGATTCCATGTAATGACGTTGCTCAGAAAAAGAGGATAGAGACAGCAGTACATCAGGAACTATACGAATTTAATAGTTACCAAAGATGGTGTGTAGACCAACCCCCTGGCCAAAGGGCTGGTAAGGGTCTCCAGGGAAAGAACCGGTGACAAAGGCTTCAGGAATCAGGACAGGATAGTGGACCTCTCCAGAACCAACGATCTCGTCGCACCCCTCTCGGACACTCTCTCCTCCTCGAGATTCTTCCGCGATCTTCTTCTAATCAATTGTTTAAGATAGGTAATTTCTGCATATCGAATCTTCATCAGCATCTCACAGCATCAGCATCAGCATCACCGATAACTCCAACAGCATCTCCCCTCAGCATTCTTTCAGGATCACACACACATAAACTAACTAAACTACCTCAATTCTACTTTTGGGTTTCATGTACCAGCCCCTAAAGTTGCAATACCGTAAATATACGAATTCTAATTGGACAGGCAAGGGGCGTTAGGTCATCACACCATGATGGCATAGCACTTTTCTTTGTTCATAAACTCATTCCCTTATTATATATTCATTTTATTGGTTTCTCATACAGATTTTATTAAATCTGCAACAATATAAGGTTGCTGCAACATGTTTCACCATTCTAAAGTGGCTGAGAAAAATTGTGTGGATGCTCCCTAGCCCTACTCAGAAAACCGTAGTCCAGGCTCTTATCACATCTAGACTGGACTACGGTAACATCCTCTATCTGGGAGCTAATAAAGATGTTATCCGAAAGCTTCAGAGAGTGCACAACTCAGCGGCCAGATTGCTCTGACGAACCCCGAGAACTGCTTCTACTTCCTCTTCCTTGAGAGAGCTTCATTGGTTGAGAATTGAGAATCAGATTAAGTTTAAAGCTCTGAACTATATGTTCAGAATTAAGCACGGCATGGCTCCTATGTACGTGCAAAATTTGGTCCATCTCTATTTACCTTCCCGTACTCTTAGATCCACTACTCAGGCTAAATTTCAGGTGCCAAAGATCAGACTATCCCGCATGGGTGGCCGTTCCTTTTCATATTTGGGCCCTGTTCTATAGAACGCTCTTCCGCTGTGTCTTCGTACTCAGATGAACGTTACACTCTTTCGCAAATCTTTAAAAACCTGGCTTTTTAATCAGTAAGCTCAACTCTACTATTCTGCTGTTGCTTCTGCCGGGAAACCCTTTTGGGTAGCTGTTGCGCCTAGATATAAATTTAAATAACATAACATGTATCTACAAATGTCCATATGACTTCCTTCGCCGCCCTTTTGACTTCTGAGTTTCCAGAGTCTAGCAGTTGGTGGCCTTGGATGCAGTCCAATCATGGGGTCATCCTTCCAGGGGAAATTTCGGTTAGACATGCCCAGAAGGCTTTCACTCAAACACTCAAGTCACGGTTAGACGGCCCAAATACAAACTAATGGAAAGGTCAAAAAGAGAAAATATTAATTTCACAAATAAACGATTTCACTGTATACCACCCACCTCTACTCTATTTCCCTTTATTTATTAGTACTTTCCCCGCATTAGCTTTTAGTAAATAAAGCGTTTTCTAAACAGCAAAGCAGGTGCCATGCATGTGGGTCTTAAAGACGCCATATTAATGCGTTCTGCTCATGCGCCAGAAATTCCCTCCAAGCTGTTAAACATCACATTAGGTAGTTGCAATTGACGCATGCGCAGTAAAGTTTTTTCCTGTTATAGCCGTTTTTAGTCCGCTATCCGTATTAACGGTTAGTAAACACATAGGCAAGCTTCTCTATCCCTTATGTGGATGAAATGTGCGATGATTATTCACAAGACACGGTTAGTAATTCATTAGTAAGTTATAGGAGGGGGGGAATCGATTCAGAGCAAGTCTCTTTTCTACGAGTCCTAACTCCATCAGTGGGGCTCAGGGAGGAGCATTGGGGCACTCTGCAGCTGATCTCTGTAGGTTCTGAGAGGAATGAAGGTAGTCTGACTCACTTTTTTTAGGCTGGTGAGGAATGAGTGGATCCAGTCCATTAAACATTAAATTATATAAACCTGTCTCTAGTGAGTCAGTGAATAAGATTATATATGGATAGAAGGATAAATAAACAAAGTCAAGGGAATGCTCTGCGCGTTACTATGGTGAAGCGCCCATTATTCTATAATCAGACTGCGAGTGAGATATCTACGAGGAATCTCTCATGAGGCATATAAAGCTAGTGCTCACAGGTCAACCAAAATCAACAATATTATCATGAATGAGCCAAATCCGTGCCTCATAGGACATCATCTAAAGTGAGTGTCACTGCAGAGTATGAGTTGAACCATGGTGCCTTCAAACCCCAGGTATGACTGTCGGGTGTCTAAAAGCAGCCAATCAAGTTGGACAAAGGCGATTAAAAATGGTTGCAGCCCAGAAGCAACCCTCAAAGACGGCAAACAAACACCTTTCTATCCTCACCGTACATGTGGGGCTCCTTGATCTATGGAGACTCTGGCGGGAGTCGCTAGGCAGCGGGTAGGGCGCCAGTTCAGAGCGTCATAATCAAGCATGTGCGAACCAGCTAAGCCTACCTGGGAACTGAAGTCAAAAAAACTCCCATTGCTATGACCATCCCATCAGTAAAATGAAGAATGAGCCAGATCCTTATCTCATAGGACATCATGTAAAGAGGGTAAATAAAACTACAGAGTAAGAATCGCATCATATTTAAATTGCCCTCAGTACCGAGGTACGACTGTGAGATGTCTACAGTTAAAGACAGCAGGTCGCTCTAACATATGAGTGAAGGCAATTAAAAATGGTTGTAACCCAGACTGCAGCCTTTAAAAAGTGGCAATCAAAACCCTTCTATCCTCACCTTGTGTGTGGAGATCCTCATATTACAGAGACTCTGGCGGGAGTAATTGTGAAGCAGGTCTGGTGCCTGTTAAGAGCCTCATAATCACGCATGCATGAAACCACTGAGCCTGTCTGGGAACTGTAGTCAAAGGAACTTATTGCTATGACCCTTCCTGTCATGCAAATGTAACTAATTCTCCAGGAAGCATGTAACAGGCTGCAATATGGCTATTGTTTCTCTATCATGAACACATGATGTCAACCAAAGCTGTAATAATCAGTTGTCTAAGGAGAGTATGATCTGACATGCGTGAATCAACATTAATATTGGATAACAACGAATGGTGACACTGAGTCGATAATAGGGAGGGACTTTAACCATGGCAAGAAAAGTTGTGAAAAATCACTATCCCAAAAATGTCTGCAAATGAAGTCGCACTTAGTTCAGCCCTGAATACTTTGTGTATGTGTCCATATAGAGTGCTCTTCCTATATATTTCAAATATAGTATGGTGTAAGGTGAGTAGCCGATCGATGTAGGAGGAATAGATGGTATAGCAATAATTTAGAAAGCACACCATGGTATGTCATCATTTAAACCACTAAGGTGACAGCCCAGTTTGAACACCCAACGCTGCTCTCTGTGAAACAGTAGTCTGTCTAGAGGGCCCATGTCCCTACAATAGTTTGGCATGTCCACGACCACCCATGTGATATTTTCTTCAGTATGTCCCACATCCAGAAAATGACGTGTAAGTTTGGTATTCGATTTCTTACACTTGATGTAACTCTTGTGTTCAATAATTCTGGTTTTAACCTTACGGGTCGTCATACCCATGTACATCCTATTACAAGGGCATTTAATCAAGGAGATAAGTCCTTCAGAATTGCAATTACTATGATTGGTTAGGATCCAGGGAGTTTTTTGAGACCCAGGTCCAGTTGTTTAGTATGTGTCGTCAAATGACAGACCACACATGAGCCACAAGGAAAGTTGCCCTGTACGGGTGCCCATGTCCAGACGGTGCATGGGATATCAGATGCCCTGGTATTTAGTGGTGTTGTGTGCACCAAAATATTGCTCAAATTGCTGCCGCTTGTTAAGGCAAAGAGGGGTTTCTCACAAACCTTGTTGCCCTTATTAAGAATGTGCCAATTAGTAATAATAGCCTTCTTGATGGTCTCAGTAAGATGGCTAAATGTGACCACACATACCAGGCAATCAGAGTGAGATTTCGGATAAGTGTCTAGTAATGCGTCACGGTTATTGTTACATACCCGTTTGGATGCTCTACGGACAAAATAAGATGGATATTGTCGTGTCAACAGATTCTGAGTAAGATTATTGGCATGTTCCGGGTATTTCATCAACTCTGTACAATTCCTTCTCAGCTGCCGAAACTGACCCACAGGGAGGTTGTCACAGAGGGCTTGTGGGTGGAAGCTCCTGTAGCTCAGTAGGGAATTGCATGACATCGGTTTCTGATATAGTTCTGTAAAAATCTGACCATCTTCGAGATCTAATTTAAGGTCAAGGAATAGAAGTTGTATCTTGCTAAATTCACAAGTGAATTTAAGATGGGTTTCAAAGAGTTAAGACCTAAAGAAAAGGCCTCCAGTGAGACCTGGTCTCCCTCCCAGATGACCAGGTTGTCGTCAATATATCTCTTCCACAGCATGAGATTGCTGTGGAAGGGATTCACTGTAGAATAAATATGGATCTCTTCGAACCAATGCATATATAAATTAGCCATACTAGGGGCACAGGTGCTGTCCATGGAAGTGCCCGTCACCTGCCAATATAGTTGGTCTTTAAAGGAGAAAAAATTCTCTCTCGTGGCAAGGGACGCGCACTCCATGACAAAAGATGTTGGCGTCTGATCACTGCGTGTATGTAGTACCAATAACTTTTCAATCGTCGTGAGGGTGTCCTCTTGCGGAATATTTGTATATAGGACCTCCACATCGAAGCAGGCCAAAAGTTGTTTAATCAGGATCAAAATGAATAGTAGTCAGAAAGGACAAGATATGTTTTGTGCCCTGGAGGTATGAGTAACCAGTCCACAAATTGGGATAAAGGTTCTAAAATAGAACCAATTCCCGACACGATTGATCTACCCGGTGGTGGTCTCTGTACTTTGTGTATCTTTGGTAAGATATAGAATGCCGGGATCTTGGGATGGCTAAGGGTAAGAAAACCAGGCTCACTTTTGGTAATCCCTCCTGATTCAGCAGCCTTAGATACAATAGTCTTGATGATTTTCTGCAATCTTGGAGTAGGGTCACGTGCAATGGGTTTGTAGTATTTGGCATCCTGGAGTTGTCGTAAGCATTCTGCTTGATACAATACGGTATCCATAACTGTGGCCCACCTTTATCGGCTGGCTTTACAACTATCCGGGGATCACTTTTTCTGTTGCACTCTGCCCCTCAGCCCTACTCTAGAGGTACTAATACATAGACGTGCTACTTAAAAAACACTCCTGTTTCTTTCCTGTGGGAAAGTTGTAGCCCACATTGGATACCTTGCGGTCCCAGCGTGTGGAGGGACCCTAAGATGAAGCATGTCACCCTTGTGTGAGTGAGGGTTCTTGTCCAAACACCTGTAGTGCCCCATCTTCTGTTACCATTCCTTTTGTTCTTCTTGCGCCCCACTGCTCTATACTTTGTGTGAGCATAATAATTTCTTGGAAGTAGTATAGGGCACACCTTTCTATTCAGTAGAGTATACTTCCTCTCGACCCTTTGTGTGAGATACATTGTAAATGAGGCTTCCATGATGTTAACAAAGTATCATTTTCAAGGAGTTCCGCTGGAACCAATACTCAACGCGATTGGTCTACCCGGAGGTGGTCTCTGTACTTTGTGTATCTTTGGTAACAACTATGAGCCATTGTTCAAGAAATGTTTCATTTGTATTATACATCTCTGGAGTGCAGTTGCTGAGGAAGCAACAGTTGATTTCTCTTACCTTAAGAAATGGGCTAGTTCGTAAATAATTGCATAGTTTTTAATTTTTAAGTTGTTCCAGATTTGACAAATGCGACCCTACCCATGATAATACCAGGCTGAGTTTGCAGAATCTATTAATAGCTTGTGTAATTTTGACCTTTGAGATTTGGTGTTTTAGGGCTTCAGTCTATATTTGTCATTGACAGGGATATTTTGCCATTTTTCCTTGTAGGTGTCCAGTTATGCTGTCACTACTCTTTATGAGTTTGGCACTTTGAATTGTCTCTGCAGTGCCGAAAAGTTATAGCCAGGGTTTTACCCATTGCTGAAGATGACCTATGTTATGCTAGGGTGTAACCTCCACTTGTTGCCTGCTAGGTGCCACCGGCTGAGTTTGTCCACATAGTCGTTCAAAGATCCCACCATATGGTTCATGAACAGGAAAATTGCCTGGCGTGCCAGCCAGTTCCAGATATAAAGTGCATTCTGGCACATGACCCCAGACTGCATCCTTCCCTGCTTGTTTCAGTACCACATGGCAGTGATGATGTCCATAAGAACCTGGATTAGCTTCCCTTTGATGGATGGTAGAAAGTCTTTCATTGCCAGGAGTGGCCAGCAGCTCCAACAGGTTGATGTGTAGATGGGTCTCCACCAGACAGCAGGGTGCTCTGATCTCATCCTCTCCCAAGTTACATTCCCATCCAAGTGGTGACACATCTATCATCACTATCAGCTCTGGGTGGGGCAGGGAGAGAGGCCTCTTGCCAGTTCATCTGCAGGTGAGTGTCCACTGCAGATTATTTGCCATCTCCTCTGACGGGGTGTTGATTCAGACAGGTTCCCTTGGTACTGAAATTTTAGGTTCCATTGCAGAGCCTGCATATGTCACCTTGAATAGTCGACATGTAGCAGGCTCAAAAGCCTCAGACCACTCTCACCCAGGACCAAGGCTGAATCATAGTCCAAATGTGCTGGGCTCATTGTGGTGGGAGAAAGGCATAAAAACTGCACCATATCAAGGATGGCTCCAATGAAATGGAGCCCCTATGCAGGAGTCAGGTGTGACTTCAGCACACTGATGGTGAAACTCAACAATGACAGGAGGTTTGATGCCATCCAAAGGTGGTCTATGACTTTCTTCAGTGAGCTTGCCTTCAACAGCAAGTCCCAAATGTAGGGGGAAATGGGAATCCCAATCACTGATGGTGGGCTGCGACCATGGTCATCACCTTCGTGAACACTCGAGGGGCACTGGTAAGGCCAAAAGGGAGATTGGCACCTGAAAATACACCCGGCCAACCTTGAACTGCAAGCAGTGTCTGTATCATTGCACGAAGAGTACATTACACTACGCATTATGCAAATCCAAAGAAACCATCCAGTTGCTTGGATCCAAGGCAGACAGAACCTGGGCCAGTGTGCCCATCTTGAATTGGTCCTTTCGCGAGAAGGTGTTCAAAGGATGGATATCTAAAATAGAGCGAAGGCTTCTGTCCTCCTTCGGCATAAGGAAATAGGAGGAGTAACTGGCAGCTATTTCCTGGGCTGGGACCTTCTCTATGCCTTCTTTGGCCAAAAGAGACTGCTTTTCTTGGAGCAAGATAGACAGGTGCAGCTCTGAGTGATTTGCTGATGTGGATGGAAATTGCAGTGGGTTACAAGGAATGCAGGACATAGCCTTGTTGGATGATCTGGAGGCTCCAACTATTGGATGTTATATTTTACCACCCTTGGTGGAAATGTGCATTTCTACATCCGACAGCATGGTGCTGTGTCACTATGGGCAAACTAAAGCAATCTGGAGGCTGTTAGCATAGGGTCAGGGACTAGGAAGCTGGCTGCCCTTGGAGGCCTGGATGCGGTCTGCTTGATCCTCATTACCTATCGTGGTTCCCAAACTTTTGACACCTGAAGACCCCGATTGAATCACAACTGGAAGCCGGGGACCCCTAAGCAATCTGAATGATTTACATTTCAAACATTAAAACAGTAATTCAAAAAAATGAAACACAGGTGTGCACACAAAACAAACAGTCGAATTACTTAGGATTTTAGTATTTTATATTGAAAGAATCTGCAAAAAACTTTATTGGGAAGGTTGGTGCTGCATCTCCGTGACTAACTTTTAAATGGTTGGTTTTATTTCTCAGTATGAGGCTCCTGCTCCTACCAGGGCCAGACTGGAAACCCAAAGTAGCCCTGGCAAATGTTTTCAGACCAGTCCCCATACGGCTCACACCAAGTGCAGTGAGTAAGCCTAACCACTACAAAGGGGGCTTTGGGAGGCTCTCCCCCAAGAAAATTTAGGAATCAATATTGCGTTCTACAACACATTTATCATTATATATTGAATTGTATTAGCTTTTAAAGAATAGTAAATGATGACCTTACTATGCACCAGGATGCGACAATCTTTATTGGGGTGCTTCAATGATTCCCTTATTATCACCATCCAACAGTGCCTCTCATCTCTCCATAGTCGCTCTGTCACATGGATTTAATTTGTTTTACAGCATCTCTCATACCATTGTAGGGTGTCAGAGCACTTTGCAACACACACATATAGGGGCAAATTTACAAGCCCCTTGCGCAACCGGTGCGTCACAAAACGGGACTCTCTGGCGGCGTATTTCAGTGCCCCATGTTTACAAGGACAGGAAAAGCCACCCAGCGTAACTTTTCCTGTTCTTGTAAATATGGCCCCTTTGCACGCAGCACTTTGCGTGAAAGGTGCGTTCCATGGGTTTTGCTGTGAATGTTCCCACGCAACACCCATGAAACCAGACACATTTCCAGATTTACGAGAAATTGTAAATCTGGAAATGCATCTGAATGCTACGCCTTCCCAGGGGAGGCGTAGGGAGGTGCAACAAGGAGAAATGTATTCATTTCTCCTCGTTTTTTCCTCTTTCTATGCATGCTGCATTCTGCAGCATGCATAGAAAGATGAAATCCCCTCTAGTGATTGTTTATGTGCAGAACAGGAACCCTACCTGCACATAAGCAATCTCCCCACAACGCAGACATCCTTGCACCATGGTGCAAGGGTGCCAGTGCCGGCGCATGGCAGCAGTTTGTGCACCAGTGAAAGGGAGAGCACTGAGATGCAACATATTGTTGTAAAAATGATGCATCCTTGTGCTTTGAAAGTGACTAAGTGCGGCGCTGCCAAATGACTTGCAGCACTCACCGAGTCACTTTCCTTGTAAATATGCCCCATAGAGATAATGAATCATACATGTAAACCAGTGTATAGAAAATTTTACATGAGGCAAAGGCGACGATAAGTTGTAGGATTCACATGTCATTCATACTGGTAGGCATTTTTAAAGAAACTCAGGATTCAGGACATAACACAGTGGTTAGCATTGATTTTAACAATAAAACTTTATTCCCATTCAAAGAAATCTTTTTAGCAGCATCAGAATAATGAAAGACTGGGAAAAAACATAAGTTACTAACTTGTACCATGCAGTTTGCAAACATCTTTTTGATGCCAGTTTATAGGTCACTGTGCTAGATCACGATTGTCACTTATAAACTGCACAGTAACTAAAGAATCTCTGTGACAAAAGCAGTAACCCACTGGCCTATGCAGATAAAACACAGTTTAAAAAAAAAAAAAAAGCAGGTACACGTTCTTTGCAATAGGCATATTAACCCTCTGTACTACATTAAATATGTCAAAGCTGCCACTAGACAAAACTCTCATCTCTCTAAAGCAGGAACATTAATCACTGGCCTTATCTTGACACTTTTATTGTTGCTCGGAAACTTCTAATTATACAAGGAACTTTGCACTGCTTTTAAAACTGCTGCCTGAGGACCCCCTGGGAATGTGTCACGGACCCCTAGGGGTCCGCGGACCACAGTTTGGGAAACACTGAGCTATCCCAAAAGGACAGAGTTGCCTGTTGCAAAGGCAGTTGGCCCTGATGGTGGCAGTATCTCAACTCCCTGAAATAGTCTTGAAAGGGGCAAAACTGTTGAGGATATTGTATTGAATCAATCAATCAATCAAAGACATTTATAAAGCGCACTACATACCCGTAGGGTCTCAAGGCGCTGGGGGAAGGGGGGAGCCGCTACTGCTCGAACAGCCAGGTCTTCAGCTTCTTTCTGAAGGAGAGGTGGTCTTGGGTTAGGCGCAGGTCGGTAGGGAGGGAGTTCCAGGTCTTGGCGGCCAGGTAGGAGAAGGACCTTCCTCCTGTCGTCGCTCTTCGGATGCAGGGGACGGCGGCGAGGGCGTGGTTGGCTGATCGGAGGTGGCGTTTGGGAGCGTAGAAGTTGATTCGGCTGTTGAGGTAGCTCGGTCCTTGGTCGTGTAGGGCTTTGTGTGCGTGGGTGAGGAGGCGGAAGGTGATTCTTTTGTTGACGGGGAGCCAGTGTAGGTCTCTCAGATGTCCGGAGATGTGGCTGGTTCGTGGGATGTCGAGGATGAGTCTGGCTGAGGCGTTCTGGATCCGCTGGAGTCTCTTCTGGAGCTTGGCGGTGGTACCGGCGTAGAGGGCGTTGCCGTAGTCCAGTCGGCTAGTGACGAGGGCCTGGGTGACGGTCTTCCTGGTCTCGGTGGGGATCCACCAGAAGATCTTCCGTAGCATGCGTAGGATGTTGAAGCACGCCGAGGAGACGTTGTTGACTTGCCTGGTCATGGAGAGGGAGGAGTCCAGGATGAAGCCCAGGTTGCGTGCATGGTCTGTCGGTTTGGGTGCGGTGCCCAGGGCGGGAGGCCACCAGGAGTCATCCCAGGCGGAGGGTGAAGAGCCCAGGATGAGGACCTCCGCCTTGTCTGAGTTCAGTTTCAGGCGGCTGGTCGTCATCCACTCGGCTACCTCTTTCATCCCTTCATGCAGGTTGGCTCTGGCGGCGGCGGGGTCGTTGGTCAGGGAGAGGATCAGCTGGGTGTCATCGGCGTAGGAGATTATGCTGAGGTTGTGTTGGCGTGCGATGGCCGCGAGGGGGCTCATGTAGACGTTGAAGAGGGCGGGGCTCAGCGAGGATCCTTGAGGGACGCCGCAGATGACTTCGGTGGCCTCTGACTTGTACGGTGGTAGGCGGACTCTCTGTGTTCTTCCGTCGAGGAAGGAGATGATCCATTCCAGAGCCTTGTCCTGGATTCCGACGTTGCTGAGGCGCTGTACTAGGGTGCGGTGGCAGACAGTGTCGAATGCCGCGGAGAGGTCTAGGAGGATGAGGGCTGCTGTTTCTCCGTTGTCCATCAGTGCTCGGATGTCATCGGTGGCGGAGATGAGGGTGGTCTCGGTGCTGTGGTTGGCTCGGAAGCCAGACTGTGAGGGGTCGAGGGATCCATTCGTCTCGAGGAAGGCGGCCAGCTGCTTGTTGACGGTCTTCTCGATGACTTTGGCTGGAAACGGGAGAAGCGAGATGGGGCGGTAATTCTTGAGTTCGGTGGGGTCCGCTGTGGGTTTCTTGAGTAGAGCGCTGAGTTCGGCGTGCTTCCAGCTCTCAGGGAAGGTGGCGGTGTCGAAGGATGTGTTGATGATGTCTCGCAGGTGGGGTGCGTTGACAGCGTCGGCCTTGTTGAAGACGTGGTGAGGGCAAGGGTCGGTTGGTGATCCGGAGTGGATGGAGTTCATCGTGCGGATGGTGTCTTCGGTGCTGATCGGGGTCCAGGCGTGGAGGGTGGTGGTGGGGGGTGGTTGTTCGGTCGTGGTGTGCGTTGGTTGGGTGTTGAAGCTGTTGCGCATGTCCGCGATCTTGTTGTGGAAGTATGAGGCGAGGGAGTTGCAGAGGTCTTGCGATGGGGTGATGTCGTTGTTTCCTGCGCTGGGGTTGGATAGCTCTTTCACGATGTTGAAGAGTTCCTTGCAGTTGTGTTGTCCAGCCGGTCTTTGAATGCAGTTTTCTTGGCGGCGCGGATCAGCTGGTGGTGCTTCCGGGTGGCAAGCTTGAAGGTGGTCCTGTTGTCCGGTGTAGGTTCCCTTCTCCAGACTTTCTCGAGGGCTCGGCAGTTCTTCTTGGAGCTCTTGAGTTCGTCGGTGAACCATGGGGCTTTCTTGCTGCCGGGTCTGCTGGGCGGGGTCCTCAGCGGGGCGAGCTCCGTGAGGTTGTCGGCGGTCTGGCTGGGGTTCGCTGAGCTGGCAGGAGGGTGCTGGCTCAGGGAGGTGGCGAGCTGGTCGGCTGTGATCTTGTTCCAGCTTCTGCGGGCAGCCTGTTGCTGGTGGTGGTGGGTCGTCGTTCTTTTGAAGGTGAAGTGGACGCAGCTGTGGTCCGTCCATTGAAGCTCTGTGGCGTGGCTGAAGTCGATGTCTGTGCTGGATGAGAAGACTGCGTCGAGTGTGTGTCCGGCGATGTGGGTGGGGGTGGACACCAGCTGCTTGAGTCCAAGATTGGCGAGGTTGTCGATCAGGGTGCTGGTGTTGCGGTCGTTGATGTTCTCCAGGTGGAAGTTGAGGTCCCCCAGGAGGATGTAGTCAGCGGAGGGGAGGGCATGCGGGCTGACGAAGTCGGCGATGTCCTCGCTGAATTGGGTGCGTGGTCCCGGGGGTCGGTAGATCAGGGTGCCTCTGAGGGTGGTCTTTGGGTCGGTGTGGATCTGGAAATGCAGGTGTTCGGCGGTGGTCAGGGTGTTGTCGGTGCCGGTCGTGAGACAGATGGTGTTCCTGTGGATGATGGCGATGCCTCCTCCCATCTGGTTGGCGGTGCGATCCCTCCGGGTGATCTTGTAGCCCTCTGGGATGGCGATGGCGATGTCGGGAGCCGAAGAGGCGTTCATCCAGGTCTCCGTGAGGAAGGCGACGTCAGGGAATGTGGTGTCGAGGAGGTTCCAGAGTTCGATGGCGTGTCTGTGGACGGAGCGGGTGTTGAGCAGGATGCACTTGAGGTGGGTGCTGCTGGTGTTCGACTTGGCGGGTGCTGGTGCGGGGCAGGTCCGGATGCAGGTGAACTTGCAGGCGAGGCAGCTGAAGGGTCCGTGGGTGTGTCGTGGTGTGGCTTGGTGGCAACCTGGGAATCGGCCGGAGTTGAGAGCGATGAGGGTGGCGGCGGTGTATGTCCGGCGGGTGGGCTGGGGTCCTCGAGGGCCAGGGGTCCTGGCGCTGGGCGCGGTCCAGGCGCGGACGGGCGTAGACTGGCTTACCTTTGGCGCACCTTCGGCGCTCAGTTGGCGCTCCCGCTGCGCGCGTCCGCTGCGCGGTCGCTGAGGGGGCGTCATAAGTAGGAGCCTGGCGGGAGGGTCAGCCGGGAGGCGGGAGGCGGGTGGACCAATGGGCAGCCAGGGGGGGCGGGCCTGGGGTCAGTGTTGGCGGGAAGGGGGGGCGGCTGGGGCCAGCGGCGGAAATGGCGTGGGGGAAGAGGCGGCGGTGGCGGCGGCACCAACCGGGAGTGAGGGCAGCGGAGGAGAGGCGAAGGTGAGTGCAGCGAGCGATGGGCGTCAGGAGGCAGCGGTGAGGCAGCAGAAGGTCGTGGCCAGCGGCGGCAGCGGAAGGCGTTCAGAAGTGGCAGGCAGCAGAGGACAGGTAAGGAGCGTCCGGCTGTGGGGTCGGGGTAGAGATGCTGTTAAAACACACCGTGACCCGGGTTTCTTTAAAACGTTCAGCGCTGAATCAGCCTTTTTGCCAAATTGGAGAGATTCACTGAACGGCATGTCTATTAAAGAGGCTTTCTCATCCCTAAATCAACCTGTGGATGTCATCCAAGCATGCCGACTGAAACACCACGCTAGTACTAACTGCTATACTCACGCAGTCAGAAGTGTCCAGTCAAGAGCATATTATATACTTTGCAGTGTCCTGGCCACCCACAATGGTTTGGGCCAAATTGGCCCAACATTCCTCTGAAACTGCCAGCATGGACTCATCACCCATGTCCCATAAGACAAGGATATACCTCCCCAGCAAACATTTAGCATTAACTGACTGGAGGGCTAGACTGGCCAAGGAATACATTAGTTTACCAAATGCCCCCATACATTTAGAGTTACCAGGAGTCACTGTGGGGAAAGAAGTGGGGTTCATTCTACTGGTGGAAGCATGAACCACCAAACTTCCTGGTGTAGAGTGCTGCATCATGACATCAGAGTCACCTGGTGCCAGCCTGTGGGATCTGGCAACCTGCTTGTTCACTGGTGGACAGAACCGAGCTTAGACCAGATGTTTATAAGGATGTCAGTTAGGGTTTCATTAAAGGGAAGTTAGAGTACAAGGTTGGACCTAGATGAAAAACTTCTGTTTGGCTGTTGAATTTGACCTCCATAGCCGGCATTTGTAAACGCAACATCTGCCACATGCCTCATTACCACGCCAAAGGAGGCACTCTCTTCCATTGGTGGTACAGGGGGAGGACAAAACCCAGTGCCCAGGGAAGTGTCCAACCTACTGGGCTCTTGCATGTCCATGAACAAATTGTCATCATAAGGTTAGGGAAAATAAAGCCCCTCATTCTTGTTTCATCGCTAAAGGCTGGTTGGCTCTGATTAGAGCCCAAAATGAAAAGCTGTTGGGGTGCGGCTCCAAGGCAGAGTCATTGTTCTGCCTCAGTCAAACTGAACTGGAGTCAAGGGTGTGGGTATGGCATTGAGACTCAACCTCAGTCGGGCTGAGATGGATTCGTATTGGAAATTACTATTGGAACGGAGTTGTCTTCTGGCACCGGTGGCATTGGTGCAGGTATCTATGTCAGAAACCGGTGTGGATTTAGGTGCTAGAATGGAAGCCAGGTCTGGCGTTGGAGGGGAACACAAGGCAGGCTCTGGAGGCACAGACAGTGCTGAAGGTGAACCCACAGACAGTAACCTGACTAGAGACTTCAGTGCATCCTTGAGGCTCAAAACCAAGCTACAGAGAGTCAGGCGGGTGCCAAAAATTCGCAAAACTGCCTCTCTAAAGGCCTCAAATGTTTGAGACTTTGCCGACCGACCTCGAAACTCAGTGTTTCATCATGGTCAGTAGTGGAACCAGTTCCATGGAGAGGGACCAGTAGCAAGACGGCAAAGCACTCTGACGTCCTTGTGACTGAGATGAGGGTGGCAGAACTTGGACGAATCTTTCTTAGCCTTCTTGTGCTTCAGCACAGACTTACTGGAAGACTTGGACCTTAACGAAAATCTGTTGAAGGAACGGGTCCGCACCTTGAATAGGGAGTGGGACTTCAGAGGCTTCTTTTGGTGTTGGTAATATACAGCTTTACTTTCCAGTATCACCTTTGGGTTCACAAGGGTACACTTCTTCCTGGACTTGTAGCAGCACGCCAAACAACAGAGGAACACCTCATGGGGATCTGTCACAGACATGTTTGCAACAGTCCCTTCAAGGTTTAAACCCTACAGTTTCAAGAGGGGACACAGTTCCCTTGCACAAATGATAAAAGAATTTGTAGAAAAAACTCATCAAATGATGAGAAAAAAGTTGGGAGTGAGCTTCGGATACGCGTACGAAGGCGTGGAAAGAAAGCAACTGATGTCGACGTGCAGGAGTGGCGCTTCTATGCGGCTCCATCGTTACTAAACTAATGCAAAAGGCAGCCAAAATTAATTATTTCTTCATCTATTTTGCCACAGAAAAGTGTTGGGAATGTTTTGCCACAGAACGTTGCTGCAATTAAATCTTGCCTTGGATTGATTTTGGCATTACAATCTAAAGTGGTTTTACAGTAACCTTATTAATTCTTTCCTTTAATACCTGGTGTTCATTCATAATTTGCTTTATATTGTCTTTTGTGGAAAGTAGATGAGAATTCATGTGAAATATAGATGAAGAAAGAATTTTTACAATAAATTCATGAATATTAAACTCGAAGTCATAGCATTTTGGACTTAAATTCGGGGTGCCTCATGCATTAGTTTAAAATAGTTTAACTTTCTTGGTGATGGGGTAACCACCACTTGGGGTTCACCAATACGCTGGACAGATTAGTTCACATATTTGATTTGGCTTACTTTCTAAGGCAAGTAGTATGTTTACCTTCAATGACAATTTATACATGGGCCCTACTGATATACTGCTATTAGGTTAAACATAATATAGTTGGGACCTCTCATGCTTTTTAAAGGATTCTGAGCAATTTGATGATATCCAGGTTGGTCAGGGAGACAAGGTGCATTAGAAACAGCACTGCAACAACATTATTCCCAATACCCAGTTGACCACAAGCAAAGCAAGAAGCTCCTACTACTTAGGCCTCTCCTTAGCCCCGTCTGTTTCCTCTGCCGAATCTCCTGCCCTCCATTGCCATTCCCATTTTGTGAGGCTCATCGTTTCACCCTTTTAATATCCCTCTGTGTATTTTGAAATTTCAAAGACATTAATTTTGGATTCAGCATTTTTCAATTTTTCTCATGTGAGCAGTGGCTGGCGACTGACACCAGTTCAGCTAACTTCTTAGTTTGCCAACTAATACATATGGTATTTAGCGGACTAATAACATTCAGCAATAATCCCTGTACAAAAGCAACACCTACATTTTCCTGAGCATTCTGTCGGACAGGCTATGACCGAAAACTATTAATAAACATCCTTAAATGTGTCCAAGTAATCAGCTGGCGCTCCATCCTCGTTTTGTTTGCAACTTGACATCCAATCAGTTTTTACTGAACACACTTCGGCAACAACATTCAACAATGCATCCTTTGAAGCTTTTAGCTCCCCGTCGTTCTCAGGGGCCACTCTCAGCCACGGCATTTTCTCCACCAGTCATTCCATCACCTCACTCTACATTACCAATTGCATTAACGGATTCACACCTGCCCAACTCATTCTGCACACTTCAAATTCACTCTGCAGTTCTTCCCGGAACTGGGTGAAATCTTAAATGTTTCTTGATGTTTATTAAATCAAAGAGGTTTCAAAGGGATATTCACCACAGCTTTACAATTGCTGCAGTGTAGTCTCTCCAAGTGAGAAGAGTGGAGGAGGGTGGCCTTTCTTCATCAGCACCACCTGTAAGGGGACAAGAGGACCCCTTCTAGATTGCCGTCTTGCAGTCTCTCAACCTCAAGGTGAAAGTGAAACTTTGCTTTCCACAGTCTCTCTCCCCTGGAGTGGAACATGTGCGTACTCTAGACCGATCCACAGTAGTGGCATAAGCCTCCAAGCTGGTTGCTGTACTGCCAGACAATCGCATTGCAGCGCTCGCTTGCGTGTTACCGTCTTGTCTTTTCAGCAGGTGGTGGTCCCACAGGTTCTGCTCAATTTCCGGGTCCATCACCAGCTGCACTCCAGCCCCATCGGCAGGGAACATGTCCAACAAATCCTCCTCCTTTGTGCCTTTGCTCTTCTTCTTTTGAGGTTTAGTGATCTGGGGGTAGAGATAGGGAGAAGGCAGAGGAGTTTGGTGGCTAATTTGAGCATTCTATTTTCAGTTTTTTCTACGAATGAGCGAATTCTTCTATGTAGAAGGTACGATGTTCCAGATAGAACCTTCCATCAGGGGCGTAGCTGGGGGGTGGTGTGGAGGTTCGGGGGCGGTCTGCTTCGGGTGGCACTTTTTGGGGGGTGGCAGGTGACGTGAGCAATTTCGGCTAGCGCAAGGTAAGTGGTTTTCTTTTTTTAAATATTTTATTTTCACTCATCATTTATCGACGCCCCCACCCGCTCTTACCTGCACCGGCCATCACTGGGCGGCACACCCTGGGACAGCTCTAGCTACGCCACATCTTTAAGTCCTCAGCGACGGATTGGTAATGCGGGCACTTGGGCATTGGCCGAAGGGCCGTTGTCTCTGCAGGCCGTTTTTCCCCCTTTCCCAGTCCACAGAGAGCACTGGACAGGGAGAGGAAAGCAGCTTTGTTGTGCCGCTGTTCAGCGATGATCAGCTGTGGCCTCTCCTTGACCCCCTGCCCTGCCAAGCAATCACGCTGATGGTGGGCTGGGGAGGGGCGATTGTGTGCCAGAATCAGCCTTCCAGGGGGCCAGGTGTTGCTCAGGCCATTGAGCCATTTTCACCTCGGCCCCCCCTTGGTCCCACGCAGCCCTGAAACAGTGTTTGCATTAACACCTCACCCACAGCCCTTCTCATTCAGGGCATAGTGGGCGAGATAGAATGGGTCTCCTGTGGGGGCCAGGTAATGTTGGGAACTGGCACCATCTTCATCTTAGCCTCCCCTCCACCCCCATGAATGGCCCAGCAGCTGTGATTTTTTGCTTTATCCCCTCTCCCGCCAGGCCATTGCCCCGAGGCAGTGAAGGGCTGGGGAGGGCTGAGTAATTTACAAATTGCTGGGGCCTCGCTGTTTTTCAAGTGCTTCTGCGCTGGAGGGCTGGGGAATAAATTTTTTAGGAGAAAGGCGCCTCTCTGTTTTTCAGGTGCTCCTGCGCTGGAAGGCTGGGGAATAATTTTGTAATAGAAAGGGGCCTCGCTGCTTTTCAGTTGCTCAGCTTGTTGGTCATTGTCATCTTGGCCCTGTGTCCTTCCCAAGTACAATATCCTACCACATACATTCCTTGTGTGTTTCATGAAAGGGCACACCCGCGAATGTGGGCCACGCCCCGCAAATGTGGGCCACTTTTTCCGTCAGTGCCCGGGCCAAATTGTGATCCCAATCCGACCCGGTCAGTCCTCATTACGGATTCTCACCCACTCTCGGAAATATTTGCGAGTGTGTTTACCATATAGCTGATGCATAGTATGGGGAGAAGTCCCTTTAGATGGGGGCTTTATACACTCATATTTTCTGGCCCTAATCACCATTCCTCGAGATTCACTCACACTCCGGTACCAGAAGAAAGGGTCTGCTCCTTGAGCCCACAGCTCATTGCATGAAGAGAGGCAAGGAACAGAAACTAGATGGGTTTCCCATCAGATATGCTTTCTAATAAATGATCTTACGGAGAGTATTGTACACTCACATACAGAGATCACCGTGTGTTCGACAAAGCTACAGTTTACACCAAGGTAGGCTCTTGAATGGGTTGGGTAGCTAGAAGAGAGGGTATCTTTCTCACACACATCTTTCAAGGGTCTGTGCCTTGGGTCCTGCTACTCCTGCCTGTCTTCGCAGTTACCACACTATTTCTAGAGCCTGCTTACTCTATACCCGTGGTACTCATAATACGGCCTGCAGGCTGTTAGCGGCCCGGACCTTGCAGGTAATGTACCCAGGGAGAGAGGGAGAGAGAAAGAGAAAGAGAGAGAGAGAGAGAGAGAGAGAGGGAGGAGAGAGAGTGGAGAGAGAGTGGAGAGAGAGTGGAGAGAGAGTGGAGAGAGAGTGGAGAGAGAGTGGAGAGAGAGTGGAGAGAGAGTGGAGAGAGAGTGGAGAGAGAGTGGAGAGAGAGTAGGGAGAGAGTGGAGAGAGTGGAGAGAGTGGAGAGAGAGTGGAGAGTGGAGAGAGAGTGGAGAGTGGAGAGTGGAGAGTGGAGAGAGTGGAGAGAGTGTGGAGAGTAGAGAGAGTGTGGAGAGAGTGGAGAGTAGAGAGAAGAGAGAGTAGAGAGAGAGAGAGAGAGAGAGTGTGGAGAGAGAGACTGACAGAGACAAAGACTGAAGGAGAGAGAGACTGACTGGCTGAGAAAGAGACACTGACTGACAGAGAGAGAGACTGACAGAGAGAGACTGACAGAGAGAGACTAACAGGGAGAAAGAGAGAGAGTGACAAGGAAAGACTGACCGAGAGAGACTGACTGACAGAGAGAGAGACTGTGATGGAATTGGGGTCAAAGTGTCTCTTAAGATTGCTATTGTCTGCTAATAAAAATGTATTATCAATATGTGCTCTTTGTAGTTACTTCTGCTTTTGAAATACAGCATTGTCACAAGTCATGTA
The DNA here is from genome assembly GCF_964204655.1 of Triturus cristatus. NCBI lineage: Eukaryota > Metazoa > Chordata > Amphibia > Caudata > Salamandridae > Triturus > Triturus cristatus. The sequence goes on from NC_140595.1 coordinate 547,394,360, forward strand.
AACCAGCAACAAAGGGTGAGAGGAGTTAGAATGTCCATAAACTTTTGGTTCAATTCATGCTCAGATCTTTATCCAATTCAACTGGTCTATAGTTGGGCTGTTCTCCACCCTTGTTCCTCTGGAGGAGCCTCTCCATTATATCTGGTGTCCAAGGTCACCGTGTGGAGATCGGTCTCAGGCTACCCTGCTTCCTGCTGATGTATCGTTTCCCGACTCTAAATGCACCATTTGTTAAAAATAAAACAAAACATGCCGGGAAGCCTAAAGACCAAATAGTTTTTAATGCAAAATGGCAAGCAGCACAGCAAAGGACAATAGTCATTTTGACTGACCAGAGCTCTAGCTAGAGAAAGGTCAGTCGGAGCATAATGCTAAAATACACAGAAATGTAGACCAGTGTAACTCGTGTTTTCTCAATGCAAGTCACTGGAATTTAACTACATGACAGACCCTCGTTATTTTCACCAACAAAGCGATCTAATGAATAATCGAGGAGAAGGTATTATTTATAAATACTAGGCTCATTATTCTCCTAAAATCATGCTTCCACTTGCCAGGTTCGAAGTGAAGGGCTTCTTGAAAAAGAGGAATTCTACAACCTTCAATAACATGGCTTCTGGGCCTACTTCACCCAAGAAAATTAGACAGCTATTGAAAGCTCCAAACCACTGTGAAACCACATTCATATTGGACTACATAACTCTGGCATATTCTTGATCATACATGTAAAACAGCGCTACCATGATATATAAGGATATATAAGTATGATACCAACATGATTTGGTCTTCATACCCGTAAGGTATTTTGTGATCAGGGAGAAGTGGGTGAGTCACTGTTTGGAAGTACTTCCACCCTTGCAGACCCACCTCTGCCCTTGCCTCTGCTGTTGACATAGTTGCCACCTCTGGCAAAGGACTTGGGTCCCTGTATGTCCTGAAAGGACTATTGTTTCTGATTGCCCTGCATCCTATTGAACATCAAGATAACATGAGGGCTAAAGAGATGCTCTCCGTCAAACGAACACTGGTGAAGTGTTGTACTTCTGGCCTAAAGCCCAAGACTCTAAGCTAGATGCGACATATGAGCAAGACCTTCGCTTCCATAACTGGTTCTTGCCCCTCTTGGCAAAGACATATGGGAGGACTTCATAAAGTCTTCCATCTCCTCCCAATGACAGCAGTCGTATCTGGACAGCAGGGTAACCATATTTGAAATCCTCCGCTGAGTGGCTAGCCGCAGCCAGATTGATTTTCTTCCTCTTTTTACCTGGAGAAGGAGCATCATCTATTGTCTGACTGTGGCTCTATTGCTGACTATGTGCACCACCAGAGAGTCGGGCAGAACTTGCCCACTGATGTAAACCAAATAGTCTGGGCTATCTTGTATTTCTCTCTGACCCATCTGTTGACAACTCTAATCTTGAAAGGGAGGGGGGCTTGAAGCTATCCATGCTGCATTTCACTACGTCTTTCAGCACTGGTAGGTACTGGACCGATCTCTTGCCCTTAGGGAAAGTATTGACCAGTAAATCCTCCTCCTCCTCAACCATGTGGAACGTAACCTTGTGGTGTTATGCTGCCCTCTGTATGACTGCAAGGTAGGGGTAAGGAGTGACAGGGCTCCAGGTCATCATTGGGAACAACGTGATAGTCCTCAAATGGTCATCCCCATCCCAGGGTGTGAAAGGGTTGTGGTCTGTGTTCATATGGTCAGAGTTGAAAGAGAACTGTGGTGACTGAGGGAGTTGGTGCATGTGTGTGTGAGACCAAGGTGGTACTTGTGGTGACTGAGGACTATGGACAGAAGGTTGTGGTGGCGGACTAGTAGTTCCTAACCTTCGTAGGGATAATTAAGGACCATAGCTCCTCTGATACCTCTCCCTTGATAGTAAGCCTCTTCTTCTTGAGTATGTGAGGTGTGCAGGGCTGGTCCAGATTGTCCCTGTAGAAGGGTGGATACAAATCTTCATCTGCCTGATATTGGACACCTCAGGGAGCTCAAATTACAAGGGGGCCTCACCAGAGTCCGATTTCAGCAGCGATAATTATTTAGGAGCCAATCCTGGAGGCTGCTCGAAGCGGATCTTGACTCATCGTCAATCAGGTAGGGATGGGAGGCGAGGCTGGGTGCACTTTACCAGAGGCTTCTATGATGTGTCTTGGGGCCGAGATGTCTCGCAGCCTGAAGCTGAACCAGGTCCGTGTCTCTTCTGGCTCAATTGAGGGCTTGATGTCAGTCTCCTTTGGGATAAGTGTTGTGAGGGAACTTTCAAGGATGATCCCCAAAGGGCTGATTCTTGAGAGGTTTTTGTTGTTAGGTCTGTGCCCTGTTGTAAAATAAGCTGTTACTCCTCCACTTCTGGAGCATCAGTGAACACATCCTCCAATCTTCATCCTTCCTGAGGCTGTTGGATACCTGAAGACCAAGGCTTTTTTTACTTGGCACCAGTGATGTCCTCAGGTCCAAGCAGGTCCGGAGTCTCGGGTGAGTCTTGAAGCTGCATCTTGTGATGTGCACAGCGGAATTTCTGTTTCCATTGGCAGCAGTTGATTTTATTACACTTGAAGGCCTTGCATGCAGAGCAGGTTGACTCCTCATAATCCAGAGACAAGCACATTTTACAGACCATATGCTGGTTTGATGAGGTAAATTATTAATTGTTAATTGTATACTACACAAAACTAGAAGGGCATCTTCTCCTCAACACCCTCTGCAACAGTCATTCCCGATACAACTCAATAGAAAAAGTTGTGTTGGCTCTTCTTGAAGTTCTTCCATTGCTGGTGTTGAATCCTTGACGACTGGCATCAAAGGTTAGGGAAAATAAGTTGTCGATCCTGTGGCTGGCACTGGAAAAAAAAGCAGTGTGAGGGGAAGTTTTCATACCAATGCACTGTGGGCTAAGGAAGGAGTCACAAGGTATTTTGTGATGCAAAACGTCTTTGAAGAAAACACTTGCAAACAACCGCTTCCGACATTAGATGGCAAGAATATGCACAGCATATGCACCCAGCAAAAGATGCTACAAATGTATCTCCCCTCAATAATATGTTTTGAAAATTTACATCTAATTCTGGGCTCCCTCTAACTTTCTTAGGAACAGGGATATATCCTGAATACCACTTTTTTTCCTCTGTATAATGGAGGGAATCTTTCTATAGTTTTCCTGTGCAATTTACATATAATTTATTTCATTAATATGCTTGTGTGAGTGGAGGCAGAGGGATCAGACAAGCTTTTCTGAGAAATGGTAGAAAGCACCTGGTTTTGGATAACTTATAGGACCCACTGAATTAATGAATAACTTTATTGTGTATGATTACTTAAAACCATTACAGACATATCAAAAATCACAAGGTAAAAATTCATTTTCTAGGTAAAAAAAGATATAAAAGATTTGCTCATACATAAGGAATATGCTACTTACCAGTATGCATCTGTTCTTGGCATGTAGAGCTGCAGATCTACACACTGTGCATAGATCGCCATCTGGTGTTGGGCCCGGATGTTTGCAGTTGTTTTTCCTCTTGGAAAGTCTTTGGAAGTCACGAGGTCGGTGACACCTCCTTTGGATCGTATTGCGCATGGGCTTCGGCTCCATCCTCAGACTGTTTTTCGCCAGCAGGGAAAGATGGAGCGTAGTAATAACAGTGAAGATGCCCATGTGTGTTGTATCTAAATAAGATAAACTGGAACAGATAAAGGCAGCCGGGGAGGCGGGTGGGCGTGTGTAGATCTGCAGCTCTACATGCCAAGAACAAATGCATACTGGTAAGTAGCATATTCCGTTCGAGGCATATGAGCTGCAGATTACACACTGTGCATAGATTATATAGCAGTACCCATCCTTAACGGCGACCACCCATATCTGTTGCAGTGGTTTGAAATAATGGTTTGAGTACAGCCTGGCCCACACTAGCCTGTTGCTTAGTTTGCACATCTACACAATAGTGTTTAGTGAAAGTGTGCAGTGTTGACCATGTAGCTGCTCTGCAGATATCATCATTAGTCTGAACCTACTCCTGAGGCGGAAGCCGGGGGTAATGTTCGTTATTTTTTTAAACTTGTAACTGTGACCACTTTTAACGTGTGTAGTGTTTCACTGATCCCTGGACACCTTCCCTCCTAACCTGTTTGGTTCTCCTCGCGCACCTGATTGAAGCGCTGCTGCGGGTCGGAGAATCCATTGACGCCATTCCTGGGGAAGCCCACAGGCCACGCTCACTGCCATGAGGCCACGCCTCCTCCTCCCTTAAAACAATGTGCCTCCCCCGGCCGCACAGCGGGCGCGCCAAAGGCAAGCCAGTCTGCGCCCATCCGCGGCAGGCCGGGGCCAGGGGCCACCCCCCCAACCTTTTTCCCCCACTCACTGGGAATAAAGAGACAATATAGCTTTGAATATCTCTACCAGTTGAGGAACACTGCAGCAACTAAATATTGCCAAGAGTTTCATCCCCTGGAGATCTCTCATTTGTGCCCTCATTGTAAGACAGAGCTCATTAGCTCTCCTCACAAAGATGAACTGCGGGACTACCACATGTTTCTTTTAAACTGTAGATCCCTACCCAAACACAGTTTGGAAATATCAATGCTGCTGAGTGAGCACATGCCGGACATAGTCTTTTTGACTGGAACATGGCTCACTCAGAACCTGACCTAGTACAAGCCCTTATACCAGGCTACCAGATCGCCCGCTTGGACCGTGTCCAGGGGAAAGGTGGGGGGCTTGCTATTATTTATGAAGACATTTACTCTTGTCGCTGCCCGAGGGAGTCCATCGCAGACTGAGAGTATGTACTTTGCCATTGAACTCTCCCCTAACGAAAGCTTCACTGGCATTCTCATCTATCGCCCTCCTGGAGCACTTAAACTGTTCCAGACAGCGCTACCTTCTGCTGTGGCCTTACTAATTATTTCACCTGCAAACTTCACACTACTGGGCGACCTCAACATACATTTCGATAATATACAGGATAGCGTCGCCACAGAGATGATGGCCAGCTTAGAGGCAGTTGAACTAGAGCAGCTTGTCTCCTCCCCTACGCACATAAAAGGTCATCTACTAGATCAGTATTTAGCAACTGCACACAGCTAACAATTGGCACTATTAGTCGTCTTCCATGGACTGATCACTTTTTGATCCCTCTCACTTGGACTACGCACAAATGCGTACCACCCTCCCACGCTCCCCGCAGAATGAGGAATTGGTCCAAACTATGTCTGGATGACTGGACCAACATTCTTACCAAAACCAGGCCTGTGCTCAACGGCGATCCCTCTAAAGGTAACAGTGGATTCGACAATTGGATTATGAATTCATTAGATACCATATTACCCCCCACACTACTAGCTCAAAAAGAAATCAGAAAACAGCGCCCTGGTACACAGAAGAACTCGGAGACAAAAAGCGTATCTGTAAGAGGCTAGAAAGGAAGTGGCGCCTAAGCTACGCTGCTACGGACAAAGCCACTTACAGGGAGGCCATTGGAGCCTACAAATCGGCAATAAAACTGACTCAATCAATTTATTACAATAATAAAATAATGTCGGCCAAATGTAAACCTAAAGAAATGTACCAAGCGGTAAAAAGTCTAACTACGCTCCCACCCCCACCAATCGTCAACTTCAATATGTCCTCCCGATGTAACAATCTGGCTGATTTCTTTTTTCTTAAGGTAAACAAAATCTATACATCTTTTCCGGACATGGACTCGGACCTACTCCCCCAAGGACATTATTCAGCAGTTGAAGCAGAGGAGTCGCCTCCTAACACCCTTGCCCACTTCCCACAATTAGACTCAGTAACACTCGAGTCCCTGATGCACCAAATAAAATCTGGCTCCCCATGCGACCCTGCACCACTGAATACGCTGGTCTCGGCTAGCCAGGCAATTCTTCCCACACTATTGGAGTTATTGAACTCCTCAATAGTGACCAGCACAGTCCCACCAACCTGGAAACATGCCAGGGTTCGAGCACTCTTGAAGAAATCCAACCTCGATCCTGGCAACCTCAACAACTATCGTCCTATCTCACTGCTCCCTTGGGCAAGTAAAGTCCTCGAAAAACACATTAACACCTCATTAACCAGGTATTTCGAGAGTAACCATCTGCTTGACTCCACCCAGACGGGCTTCCGCCCCAAACACAGTACGGAGACGGCTTTGGTGGCAGTCACAGAGGAAGCAAGGCGGATCCTAGATCAAGGGGGATCAGTGGCAGTGATCCTCCTGGACCTGAGCGCCGCCTTTCATACGGTGAACCATAAAATCCTCCTTCGCCGCCTCCTGAGCTTAGGGATATCAGGAGAAGCCCTAGCTTGGCTTACGTCCTTTCTAAAAGACTGCACCTTCCGAGTCTTTGAAGGAGCCTCAGTCTCCTCAAGTAAGCCTCTGGAATGTGGGGTACCGCAGGGCTCCTCATTAAGCCCCACATTATTCAACGCATACATGAGACCACTGGCAGGCATTGTTCGTCCGCATGGCATTAAGATCGTTACTTACGCGGACGACACCCAGCTAGTGGTCTCCCTTGCGCATAAGAATAGTCAGCAAGCACAGACCAGCTCGATTCCCTGCCTGGAGCAGATAAAGAGTTGGATGACGAAGTCATGCCTAAAGCTCAATGGGGATCAAACCGAGCTCATGCTTCTCGGTCCATCGGCCCCCTCCACCTTAGAGCTACTGTGGCCCCCCCAGCCTAGGTGCCCCCCCTACACCCAGAGATAACAAAAAGTCTCGGAATACGGCTAGAAAAATCCCTAACATTTAATATACAAGTCACCATATTATCAGCAACATGCTTTGGGCTCATCAGGATGATGAAAAAAATCCTCCCACTTCTTCCTTTTGAGGCCAAACAGGTAGTTATCCAGGGCTTGATTCAGTCCCGTATTGACTTTAGCAATGCTCTGTATTTAGGGGCTCCTGAATACTGCCTGAACAAACTACAGCGGATCCAAACCTGTGCAGCCCACACACTTCTTGGAATCCCCCGCAGAACCCCGATAGGGCCGTGACTAAAAACTCTGCACTGGCTCCCTGTCAGAGAAAGAATTGGGTTCAAGGCCATGTGCATTACCCACCAAGCCTTCTGGAAATCTGGACCTGTAATTAACCACTCTCTGGTCACTCCTTACCATCCCAAGAAAGAGCTTCGCTCCTCTCAAGCCTTCCTAGCAGTTGTCCCCGAGATACGAAGATCCAGATTAGGAGGTCGATCTTTTTCCTACAACACATCCAAACTATGGAACTCTCTCCCCTTATATCTAAGGTCCAATTCCAACCTACTAACTTTCCGTAAACAGTTAAAAACCTTCTTTTTTAACTAATAACAAACTCACTCCCTGTGACCAACTTTAGCAGAAGGTTCATTCTATTCTTTAGCGCCTGGACGCCTCAGGGCAGCTGTTCGCGCTCTATAAATTTCTATCATTTCATCTAATGGGATGTTCCCAAAAAATGCCATTGAAGCCCCTATTTTACCTGTAGAGTGGGCTTTAGGGGGAACGGATAGCGTTCGTTTTGCTTTGTGGTAGCTAATCTGAATGCATTTATCAATCCACCTAGCTATCCCCGATTTGGAGATGGGGTTGCCTTTGTGTGGTGGTGAGAAAGAGACAAACAGTTGTTTGGTCTTACGAAAAGTTTGTGTTCTCTCTATGTAGTAGAGTAAGGCTTGTTTGACATCTAATGTGTGAAGAGATCTTTCTGCAACGGTCTGTGGTTGCAAGAAGAATACTGTTAGTTCCACAGATTGGTTTAGGTGAAAGGGAGAAATGACTTTAGGGAGGAATTTTGGGTTGGTACGGAGAACAACTTTGTTATAGTGCATTTGGAGAAAAGGTTCTTGAATGGTAAGTGCTTGTATCTCACTGACCCTTCTGAGGGAAGTTATGGCTACAAGAAAGGCGTTTTTCCATGTTAGGAATTGAAGTTCACATTTGTGTAGAGGTTCAAAGGAAGGTCTCATTAATCTGGTGAGAACGATATTAAGGTTCCACACAGGTGAGGGTGGCACTCTGGGGGGAATTATTCTTTTAAGGCCTTCCATGAAGGTTTTAATGGTAGGTACTCTAAAGAGTGACAGATGTTGCCTGCTTTGGAGATAAGTTGCAATGGCTGCAAGGTGCAGTCTAATGGACGTATGGGCTAGATTGCATCTTTGTAGATGTAGTAAATAGCCTATGATGTGTTGAATGGACACATCTAGGGGATTGATGGTATTGTTGTGACAATAGACAACAAAACGTTTCCACTTGGCTGCGTAGCACGCTCTAGTGGTGGGTCGCCTAGCTTCTTTAATGATGTTCATGCAGTCAGGGGGAAGATTGAGGTAACCGAATTCTAGGATTTCAGGAGCCAGATCGCAAGGTTGATCTGAGCTGGGTCCGGGTGCCTGATCTCTCCATGGTTCTGGGTTAAGAGGTGTGGAGAGAGGTGTAACTTTTGGTGCGGTACTACAGATAGTTCCAGCAGTGTGGTGTACCACGGTTGTCTGGCCCAAGTTGGTGCTACTAGGATTAGTGTGAGGGAGTGTTGTTGTAGTTTGCGCACCACTAATGGAATGAGTGGGAAAGGCGGAAAAGCGTATACAAATCTGCCTGACCAGTTCATCCATATCGCATTGCCTTTGGACAATGGGTGTGGATATCTGGGGACGAAGCTTGGGCATTTGGCGTTTTCATGGGTGGCGAAGAGGTCTATCTGTGGATGCCCCCACATTTGAAAGTACGGGTGAAAAACTTGCGGGTGGAGTTCCCACTCGTGGAGTTGTTGTGTTTGTCTGCTGAGCAGATCTGCCATAGTGTTCTGGACTCCTGGGACATGTTGGGCTAGAAGAGATATTTTTTGGGGTATTGCCCATCTCCATATGCTCTGAGCTAGCTGAGAGAGCTGTGGAGAGTGTGTGCTGCCTTGTTTTTGTATATAGTACATGGCTGTCATGTTGTCTGTGCGGACAAAGACTGCCTCGCCTGAAATCTGTGTTTGGAAAGATTTTAGGGCTAAAAATATGGCTAGTAACTCCAGATGGTTGATGTGGAGTAACTTTTGTTGAGGTGTCCATCTGCCCTAAATGGTGTGATGTAATAGGTGAGCTCCCCAGCCGGAGAGCGATGCGTCTGTTGTCAGTACTATCTGAGGAACCGGGTCCAGGAACGTTCGCCCTTTGAAAAGGTTTTTGGTGGTCCACCACTGCAGACAGCGATGGGTACGACCGTCTACCAACACCAGATCTGTTAATTGACCCTGGGCCTGGTTCCATTGGCGCGCTAAGCACTCATGGAGAGGACGCATCTGGAGTCTTGCGTAAGGTACTATGAATATGCAAGAGGCAATCATTCCTATTAGTTGCATGAACACTCGAGCTGGAAGAGAGTGTTGTGGCTGAAATTTGGCGTGTAGAGCCTGAATGCTTGCTATCCTGGCAGGGCTGGGGTAGGCTAGCGCTCGAGGTGTCTATAGTGGCACCCAGATATTGTTTTACGTGAGAGGGTAGGAGATGGGACTTCGCGTGGTTTACTGTGAAGCCGAGTTGGTGAAGTAGCTGGATAGTGGCGTGCGTGTGTTGTACACACTGGTTGTATGAACTGGCTTTTATTAGCCAGTAGTCTAGGTATGGGAAGACATGGATGTGTTGTCTCCGCAGGTGTGCTGCCACTACTGTTAGGCACTTGGTAAATACTGGTGGTGCTGTGGTGACTCCAAATGGGAGTACTTTGAATTGGTAGTGTTGGCTGTCCACTACAAATCTGAGTAATTTCCTGTGGGCGTTGTGAACAGGAATGTGGAAATAGGCGTCTTGGAGGTCTAAAGTGGTTAGGAAATTGTTCTGGGAGAGCAGTGGAAGTACCTGCTGAAGTGTTACCATGTGAAAATGGTCTGAGTGTATGTATCGGTTTAGGGGCCTGAGGTCTAGGATGGGCCGTATAGTGTCGTCCCTTTTTGGTATGAGAAAATATAGGGAGTAGACCCCTATATTTTGTTGGTTGGCAAGAACCAGTCTATCGCCCCATTTTGCAGGCGGGAGATTACCTCCTGTTTTAGTAGTGTTAGGTGTTCCTGTGACATTGGGCACTGTCTGGGTGGAATGTTTGGGGGGTAGATATTAGTGCTAGGCAGTAGCCTGACCAAATTATTTGTGTTACCCATTTGTCTGAGGTGATGGTAGTCCAGACAGGAAGGAAATTTTAGAGTCTGCCCCCGACCGGAGTGGGATGGTCTGGGGGGAGCGGAGGGGAGTCATTGGGTAGGTGCGGAGGCAGAGCGGGCAGTGTTTGTCTTGCCTCTGCCTTTATTATTGTTGCCTCTGTAGCCGCCTCTTTGGTATCCCCTTGTAAAGGTGGATTGGGTAGGGGCTTTAAATGAGGTGGAAGCAGTGTCAGAGGAGTAGCCTCTGGATGTGCTCCGAAAGGAAGAGCGGCGAAAGGAGTGTCTGGGAGAGTGTGATTGTAAGGCTCCCATAGACTTCGCCGTATCTGTCTTTTTTCATTTTTTCTAGGGGCTCATCCACTTTTAGGCCGAACAGATGTTCCTGGTCAAAGGGGTGGTTCAGGATGGAAGCTTGCACTTCTGGTTTAAATCCTGAGATCCTTAGCCAGGCATGGCGACGGAGGAGGATGCTGGTATTAATGGCTCTGGAGGCGGTGTCAGCTGCATCTATTTATTTATTTTTTAAATTTATAAGGCGCAACAGCTACCCAAGAAGGGTTTCCCGGCGCCGAGACACAGCATAATGATGGCAGGGGAATACTGGCTGTTCAAGTTATTGTTCGAATAGCCAAGTCTTAACGTGCCTTCTAAACCTGGCATGATTTTCCTCCTTACGAATGAAAGGAGGGAGTGCGTTCCAAAGGGGTGGTCCAAGGTGGACGAAAGATCTGCCTCCCATTCTTGCCAGTTTGAATCTTGGAACGCAGAAGTTGGCAGCTGATTGCGAGCGAAGGTTTCGCTTGGGAGTGTAGGGATGAGCCAACGCTAGAAGGTAATTGGGTGCAATGCCAGCTTTAATTCTGAACATGTAGTTCAGGGCTTTGAAAAGGATTCTACTTTCTACCCTGAGCCAGTGGAGTTCACGGCGGTAGCTCGAGACTCCGGAGTTTTTGGGGATTCTGCACAGTAATCGAACAGCTGCATTTTGGACAAGCTGTAGTCTACTGACTACCGCTTTGTTGGAACCAAGGTACAGAATATTGCCGTAGTCAAGCCGTGATGTTATAAGGGCATTGACTACGGTTTTTTGAGTGGAGGAGGGCAGCATCCAAAGGATTTTCCTCAGCCATTTGATAATGGTAAGGCATAGGCCGACAACTTTACTGGCCTGTTGATTCATGGAAAGGGAGATATCCATGATGACTCCCAAATTACGTACTTGAGTAACTGGGGTGGGAAAAATTCCCATCTGACTGGGCCAGTGAGAGGGATTCCAAAGATCTCGTTGTTTCCCTAAGAGAAGAATCTCGGTTTTGTCTCCGTTAAGCTTTATTTGATTTCTTGTCATCCAGTTAAGGATGCTTTGAAGCCCTAATTTAAGGAGAGACGGAGATGATGGACAAGATTCAGATAGGGAGAAGATAATTTGGGAATCGTCGGCGTAGGTCATGAGGGTAAGTCCAGATCCTTCCGCTAAGTCGGCCAGGGGTCTGAGGTACAGATTAAAAAACAGGGGGCTCAAAATAGATCCCTGAGGCACTCCGTGAGGGGCTTTAAAAGTGTCGGAGCAGGCCAAGGAGGATGTAATTTGGAATGTCCGTTGAGCCAAGAAGGACCGGATCCATTCGAGCGCTTTCCCATGGACACCGTTTCTGTATAACGCCTTGATGAGTGTTTCGTGGGATATGGTGTCAAAGGCCGCGCTCAGGTCTAACAGCACGAGCGCGACCGTTTGACCATTATCAAGGAGGTTCCGGATGTGTTCAGTAACTCCTAGGAGGATGGTTTCTGTCGAAAAGCCAGCCCGAAAACCCGATTGCGAAGGGTGCAAGAGCGAATTATTTTCAGCAAAGGTGGATAAGACCGACTGGACGTGTCTCTCCAAACATTTGGAGAAGGCAGGGAGCAAAGATATAGGTCTATAATTTGCCGGGAGTTCCGGATTTGCTGTGGGCTTCTTTAGCAATGGCGTTATCATGGCGTGTTTCCAAAGGGCCGGAACTGTGGAAAGTTCTAACGAAGAATTGAGTGTATCCACAATGATTTCCAGGGAGCGATCGTCCAATTGTTTAATTACTTTGATAGGAATCGGGTCCCTGGGGGAGCCGGATTTGATGGTCTTAAAAATGGTCTTCAGTATGTTAACCGTGATGGGAGGCCAAGATTCCAGGGTGTTCTCACAGGAGGGAGCAGATTCCATGTCAGTAGGAGGGGATGGTTCATTATTATTTGTTTTAATGTCCCTGATGATTTTCTCAATTTTTTCGGTGAAAAAGCAGGCTAGATCTTGACATTGATGAGTGTTAAGAGGGGGAGCCGTAGCTGTGGTTTGTGCACCTGCAAGTTCTTTAACCTTATTGAACAGAGTTTTCGGCTTATTGGTAGCTTCCATGATGGTGTTTGAAACAAACAGAGCTCGCGCTTTCGCGCAAGCAGTGTGGTATAAATTTCTGGCTTCATGGTAGGTCTTTCTTATGTCAGGGGCGTAGTCTTTACGCCATTGACGCTCAAGCGCCTTACATTTCGATTTTTCAATCTTCAAAAGGTCATTAAACCATGGGGCAGGGTGACGGTGTCTGTTTCCTTTGATATGAGGGGTGGGTAAGCAATGATCAGCGGCGTCACTAAGCCATTGTTGAGTAGCTGCTGCTAAGCTATCCATGTTATGACCTTTTGTAGGAGGGTTTTCATGGAGTGCAGCGTTAAATTTTGCCATGTCCAGTAATTTCCAGTTTTTCCTGGATGTAGCTGAAAAAACAGATTGTATACTAGTGGTAGGTGGGAGATTAATGCTAAATTTTACTAGATGGTGGTCAGACCGGCAAATGGGGATGGTGTCATGCCATTTTAGCTCGTTGATATTAGAAATAATGGGGTCGAGTAAATGGCCCGCTTTATGGGTAGATCCAAAATTGACTAAGGTCAGGTTAAGGGCCGTCAGATCATCTAACAAATTTGAGCAAAAGGGGATAGAAGGGTCGTCAAGATGTAAATTAAGGCCACCAATAAGTGAAAAGTTTTTGGAGGCTATATAGTACGGAGTAATATAATTGGCTAGATTTGACGCCCATTGGGATGAATTGCCAGGGGGCCGGTATATCAATAGGCCAGACATCGTAAAGTTCGGGTTCAACGATATTTTTAAAAAGCCGGCTTCGCAGTCAGGAATGTCAACTGGTTCTAACGTACATTTCATGTCTCTGTTGAAAATGATTGCAATTCCACCACCTAGTTGTTTATTTCTATCTATCCTGATGATTGCATAGTTGGCGGGGAGGGCAGTGGCAACGTCTGGGCCAGCACTCTCGTGTAGCCACGTTTCTGTCAGGAAGAGGGCGCTATGTTTATCTTCCAATAGGAGGTTAAAGATGTCTAATTTGTGTTTCGGTAGTGAGCGGCAGTTAGTACTATAGAGTAAATATTCTTGTGCCACAGCGTTACAGGGCTGTTTGCGTTTCCTGTGCCTCCTCGTAGCATCAGAATAAGGTTGGCGAATGGTAAGGGCAAGGTTGCAGTTTGGGCAAGAGGTGACTCCGGTTTTGTGGAGTTCGAGCGTTGTACACCTAGTGTTCGTGATCGGGCGTAGCACTCTTAGTTGACTAGGGGATCTTACCAGTCTTTTAAGAGTGGGTAGAGCATAGTCCTCTGCCCCGTGCCCCGTCCTGGCCCGGACGGGCACCGACGGGCTAGTCTTAGGCGTGTCTTCGGCGTGCTGAGTGCGCGCCCGCTGCGCTCGCCTGCTGGGCTTCCGGGGAGTGAGCATTGTTATGGGGAAGATGAGGGGGCGTGGCTTAGCGTTTGGGGCGTGGCCTAGTGTCTCATGGGTGGTGATGGCGGCGAAGTTATGGCCCTCCCTACAACAGCGCTGGCTCCGCTGCGCAGGAGAGTGTCCCAAAGCCCAGAGACAGCTAAGATCAACTACGTAGCTAGAATAACACAGTTTGTTTTCAAAATCTACAATGTGGAAAAATGCAACAAATCGTCTTCTACATCAACAAAGTGCAAATAGGCAAAGATTAAAAGGATTAAAACTGAGGAACGTCACCCCCGGCTTCCGCCTCGGGAGTAGCTGTCTGTCTAGGGCACAGCGGATGGAGGTATTGGTAATGGTTTTGCCCTCCTGAATTAACTCATTTGCCCTATTTTTATATTTATCAGGGAGGTGTTGCATTATGGCTTCTAGTTCGTCATAATGGGCCCTGTCGTATCTTGCCAGTAGCGCTTGTGTGTTAGCGATGCGCCATATGTTGGCAGCTTGGGATGCAGTGCGCTTGCCTGATGCGTCCAAGAGTTTTGACTCTTTGTCAAGTGGTGGTGCTTCGCCTGACGCTTGGGAGTTGGCCCTCTTTTCTGCTGTAGACACTACTAGGGAATCTAGTGGTGCTGGCCCTCTGATGTAGGTAGGGTCTGTAGGGGCGGCTTTATATTTTTTGTCAATGCGCGGGTTAATGACCCTGGCTCTGACTGGGTCTTTAAAAACCTCCGGCACATGTTTGATAACTCCCTTGAGCATGGGCAGTATGGAGGTGGCCCTATGCGTGGTGTCAAAAGTATCAAGGAGGAAGTCCTCCTCCACGGGGTCAGTATAGAGATCTACCCCGTGATAGTGTGCAGCCCTTTGGAGTAAATGGTTGAACCCCAATGAGTCTTCTGGTGGGGATGGTCTCGAAGGGTAGAGATCATCTTGTGGGACGTTAGGAATGTCCGGGATGTTATAGTTATCCCATGGGTCTGGGGAGCCTGTGGAAGTGGGGTCCCCTGTAGGTAGGTCATGAGGTATGTCCCCTATGTCTTCATAGACATCATCATCATCCGGAGAGGGTGTGGGGGAATGATGAGGTGGGGGGAGAAGGAGAAGGTGGAGGAGGGGAAGGTGGAGGGGGAGGAGGAGGTGGTGAAGGCATTCTGAAAGGGGAGGTAGCAGAGTCCTTCCTCTTTGGAGGTGGAGCTGGGGCAGGCTTTTCAGCTGTCTCTTTTTGATGCTGAGCATCAAATGTCCGGTTTTAGGGTCCTTGATCAATGTCTTTTGCAATGGATCAGGTGGTTTGTCCGTCGGCGCCGAAGGCATCTGTGCCGTAGGTTTTCTTGCTTTAGGGTCTGAGCTAGTCCTCTGTTTGGAAGTATGCGACTTGGAAAGGGTTGGCTGTTTAGTCGGTGCAGAGATGGTTTTCGGCTTCGAGATACCGGTGTCGGTGGCCCTGCGTTTTTTGCTCGGTTCCGGGGATGGTGTCGGTACCGAGGAGCTGGAGCTGGTTTTCAGCGCCGAGTGTTTCGGTATGGAGCTCGGTGCCGAGGAGGAGGCCATTTTCTTTTTCGGCGTCGGTGCGGAGGAGTGTTTCTCGGCACCGACGGTGGGCTGGCTCAAGCCCGAGCCGCTGGAAGGCTTATTGGGCTTCTTTACCGGTCCCGAAGGTGCGGTATGGGAAGCAGTGTCTTTGGTCTAGCATAGGCCTGGAGGCGAAGGCGTGACCGAAGCCTTTTTCGGTGCCGTCGAGGGTGTGGGGGGTGGAGGGGATTTCGGTACTCACGACCCCCTGTGCCGGAGTGATATCCTCCACATCTGAATCGTCGGCTTCGGAGGAGCGGACGAGGCCCTCGTCGGTGTGTTGTCCTTCTGGAGCGTCGACGCCTTCCCCGAAGAGGTCATCTGGAATCGCCGTCGACGAGTGTGCCATAGTTCTTCGTGCCCTTCGGTCTCAAATGGTTTTCTTGGACCGGAAGAACTTGCACGCCGGACAGTTTCGAGCCTCGTGTTCAGGGGAGAGGCATAGGTTACATACTTCGTGGAGATCGGTGTGGGGGAATTTGGACCCACATTGAGGGCACTTCTTGAAGGGAGTCCTTTCCATTAGCCAGGACCGGACCTTGGGTAGGCCCGAAGGCTGTCGTCGACGCCTGGAATCGAAGTCTTGATCGATGAGAGCCACGCAGAGTGTGGAGATAGCGATCGAAAACAATACCGTGATTTGGGGTGAGGATTGCATGTCGATAGAAGAACTGGAAACTGTTCGGAACCGGAGCGCGAAGATCACATCCGAGCCCGATGGCGGAAAAAAAACTATCTGAGGATGGAGCCGAAGCCCATGCGCAATACGATCCAAAGGAGGAGTCACCGACCTCGTGACTTCCAAAGACTTTCCAAGAGGAAAAACAACTGCAAACATCCAGGCCCAACACCAGATGGCGATCTATGCACAGTGTGTAATCTGCAGCTCACATGCCTCGAACATATATTTCAATGCATTAGACTTTTACACAAAAAACTATTGGAAAAAAAAGAAGTGTTGAATACTAATGGCTGAACTTATTGAGAGCTAGGCTGCACACTGCTAGAGAGGAGGGTGGTGACCAGCAGTTGGGGTGCGATTTCCGGCAAGATAACCTTTAACAATGACCTTGCCTAATACATGAATTTTACAAATTTGGCCAGCTCAGTCACAGTTTCCAATGAGAATAGAAGGTTTTGAGCCCCTGTGACAGATTGTGTACCATGATGTAAAAAGACTAGCCTCAAGAGTGTGCAATGGGCATTGTGTGGTACCAGACAACAGCATAGTAAGTGTGTCAGTGATTCCTTTCTATAGTCACACAATCAGCAGCATATGATGTTTTTAATCTATTTCCAGCTGGCATTCAGTTCTCCTATTCGGAGGGGTACCAGACTTGCCTATAGTATTAGTTTTAAGCCACGTTTGCCCAGTGCTTTATGAAACTGTAATTTGCTTGACTGGTTTGTTAGAACTATTGTTAGGGAGTCATGTGTGCTCCTCTTCCCTAAAGCGTTAAAATCCATTTCACGTGAGCGGAGGTGCAATTGCTTTTCTATAGCAGCTTTGAAGGCTGTATAATTGATGGTGCTTTGGGTCCAGTTTTCTACAGCGAGTTGTAACTTCTCCTCTGCCATTCTGAGATTCCTGTACTAAGGATTACTGTTGTATATGAAAATTGTTTTGAAGACCTTCTTCATTGTGTTTTCTGGCGCAACAGCTGTCTGATAGGAATATTTCGCCAGGACAGCCATACACTCGAGATTTTGATTGACCAGGCCAAATTCAAGTCTAATCAGAGGATCCCGCATGTGGGAAGGCAATTGGAAAACACACTATCAACTCATGCATTGAAGTGTGTCCAGTTCAGCAGCCAACATACTGGGAAATGCTTGCTGTGCGTATGCAGCCGAGGGCAGACGCTTTGCCATAATCACCCTCCTGATGGCCGTGGTTGTTGGGCTTTCGAGTGTTATTTAGTTTACGGAGAGCATCTATGACAACTTTTCTTTGTGCTTCATTTTTTCCAGATTTAAGATCGGATTTCCGGTTTCACAGAGCCATACCCAAAGATGATTGTAGTTTGTTACGCATTCTAGCCTCTGTGACCCCAGCCACCATTTTGTGCCTTTTTTTTTTCTTGAAGCCCGAAGATCACAACTATGGTTTTATCCGCGTTGGTGATAAGTTTGTTCTTTGTATTGTATATGTTCAATGCGTTAAGTGCCTTCTGGAGGCAGACTTTCGTGCGATCTAAAAGAACAAGGACATCCAGGTATTGCATGAGGCAGATTTTCTTTTTTTTTTTTCAAACCTCGGGGTGGTTAGGTTTGCACCTGTTAATGCCGGGCCCAGATCTGCTGATATACGTTGAATAAAATTGGGGTAAGTGCTGGAGCAGAGTTTTCTGTTGAAAATCTATTGGGTTTTTAAGCTCCAGTTTCGTCTATATGTTTTGATTTAAAACCACTAATTTAAAACGACTAATTAATAGTTTGTTTTGTTCTGATTAACCAACATTTACTAATGAGAGAAAACTACACGTGGGAATGCATTTATGTTGCTTAATAATAATGTGCAGGTTTAATTAAATGAATGTTGCTGAGTGTTGTTTGTTTAAAGCACAAAAACGCTTTTGAAATAACGTGTATTAATGCTTTACTGTGTTGCAAAAGGCTAGATAATTACATACACATAAGGGTATTAGTGGGGTTAACACTGTTCAATCACTATGCTGTGGTAACGTTGTTTTTGTCTCTTTTAATTAAGATGGTCCGTTTTGGCCTATGATAAAATGGCTGCCGTTTAAAGCCTGTGCTCGAGTGATCGAATTTTGTTGAGAGGGCCTTGCTGAATATGGTCGAGAGTCACCTGACCACAGCCTTCGCCTGGTTTTGAAAAGTTTCCGTGATGACAGTGACTCAAGGCAAGCGTCCAAGTAACCTTGGAGGACAAGGGAGCCACAATGAACTTTGTGATTACAGCGGTGGTTCCGAGGAACTGTGTGCGCAAAAGAAACATTTGTAAAACTCGAGTTTCCTTCTTCCGTCTTTTTATTTTTGTGATTTTTCTGAGCGGAGATTTTCCAAATGTAGCGATGTTACATCCTTTCCTGCTCGCTCTGCTCAGCGGTTCAACGGATATTCAGAACATTTTATGTTTCTTTAATTTGTAAGATTTTCTATAAGTATTGTTAGCCTAGAGAGGGTCTAAGGCCACTTCTTCCCAAACCTGCGTTGGTGAGGATCGATGCTGTGAGGACGGCGACTCGGGAGACTTCTACTGAGAGACCTGTCCTGACCCATTTATGACATTTAGCTAGAATAGGTAATTATGAGAATAATGATTTTGCTTAATTGATTTCCTTTGAACTAATTTTAGATAAAATACCATTATTTTTAATACAGTGTTGGTGGTTATTTCTTGTCGATTATTGAGTACTCTATTTTTGATTATTGTTGTTTATTTCATGACTCAGGACAGTATCAAACTGATCCTATTGGCCTCACTGAAGATGCAGGGTGTTCTCCGCAGGTTCAATGCTAATAGAGTAATCGAGTGTATGTTAGTGAAATGGGCCCAAGTGTATGATGAGTGCATGTGCGTGTATCTGTGAAATTACTCAATCCGTGGAAGTAGGGAGAATTTGTATGCCCTGATCTGCACCAATTTCCTGGTAGCAGAATTTGATGGTTTTGATTATTGTCTTGATCTGATTAGATTGCTTGTACATTGGCTTTTTGATTCATTGATTATTGATTGATGTTGATATATGTACTAATACTATATGTTGAAGTCGTCGTGTTGAGTTCTATGTAGTGCTTCTGGAACTTGGGAGCTGGTAGCAGTTCCGTAGTAGGGCAGAGGGAAGTATATACTGCTCTCGGGAAAAACGGGATTGTTGGTCCTGTATGTATGCAGGAGAAACGTGTGACAATTAAAGTTGCACGTCACATTGTCTGGGTTCGGAATCAGTGACATCGTCGTGTGTTACTATTAGGGATATATTTTCGGTATAAAAGGAGTGCGTATGGTAGCGAAGGTTATCTGTGAAACTCTGGTCTTAAGTCCCAGGGATCCGTAAGGTTCGCCGTTAAAGCTTATTGCGGAAGAAGTAATAGGTATTCTCTGAGCTTGTCTGAAGGACTGGGCAGGGGTATATACTGCTTGGTTAACGTGTGTTATAATTCTGTAGTAGGGCAGACTGTTCGCTGTTCTCGAAAAAGCAGAATTCTGTGCGTATGTACTACATTTTTCTTGTATGAATGTGCGTGAATGTATGAGCATTTAGTTGATTGTAAAACTCTTTGGAGAAGTCCTAGAGGAAACAGTTAATGGATGCATGTTAGAAGGGCAGAGTAGAGGGATGTGCTACTGTGCCAACGGGATTCTTGTGAAATAGATTTTCTTTACTATTCTGTGGTTAGCGAAGCAGACAATGGAGATGTTTATATGTTGTAACTAAGAGATCTTGTAGAAATTTGACACGAAGTCTATTGAGAAGTTTTGTAAAGGAGGGGTAGACGAGTGACAGGAGACAGGAGCAGGAGCGACTGCAGCGACTGTTGACGTCATAGAGACCGCGCTCTGATTGGGTAGTGGATCAGAACAGTGTTCGCGCTGGGATTGGTGCGTTGGTGTGAGCCGCGCAAGGATTGGAAGGGGTACAGGGTGACGTAGACGCTCCAGGATTGGTGCGTTGGTGTGAGTCGCGCTGTTATTGGATGAAATATCGTATTATACAGTTGTATTAAGGAAGGGATTAGAAAATTTTGGTAAACGCTAAAATGTATTACCAAGAAGAGAAAAAGAAGAAATCTTTGTTTGGGAAAATAAAACGATGGTTTGACAAGGATAAAGATGTTAAAACAAGAGAAGGTGAATTGTTACCTCCAACGAAAACGCCTGCATCCTTCATGGCTGCGAAATATGGGTATCATACCTGTATATGGTTGGAGAATTGGTTTAGGTATACTAAGGAAGATGGTGTCCTAGCATTCCCAGAACATGGTTCATTTAATATGGCCGTGTTGAGAAATTTACGGGAAAAGATGTTGTGTCTTGACCCAAGACCAAGGCCGACACAATTTGAGGCATTGGTGGAATGGGAAGATGAAGTACATGAGCGAGAAAAACAGAGGTCTGGAGGCAACTATAGGTACATGTTTGGGAGGAAATATGATCGTGAAACTCATCATGATCGAATGAAGAGATGGCGAGATGCTAGCATGTCAGAAGGATTATATCCTATGAGGACTGTTGAAGAAAGGAAGGGTGCGGAAAGGGTTCCTGAGGCAGAAGTGAAAAGATATGGAGTTAATGAGTATGAGGATGAGGTCTTGAATGACATGATTTACAAGAGACCACCTCCATATAGACCAGAACCAGAAGAAAGCACACTAGTTGTTTCTCCGATAAGAGATACATTGCGTATTATTGAGACAGAAGTTGTGACACCTGAGTTAAGAAGTGGTAATCCTTTCAGGGAAAAAGAGAGAGAGAGAATCGGTGTAGTGACGAGAATACGAGAGAATTAGCCAGAACTACATCTGAACTGACTGAAAAGATTAGAGAACTGACAAAGAATCTAGAAGCTGTTACGGTGCCTGTAACCATAGGTCCGGTTATGCCTATTTTTGATAAGCAGAGGACAGGTGAAAATGGTTTGGTGATTCCATATGTTGGGAATAAGATAACAAGTTTGGCTGGTCCCTCAGGAGACTCAGGAAAAAGGACAGAAAGTAGTGATTTGAGACAATTCAGACATGACACATGTAGTGGAGGATTAGAGGTACAGTCTAATCCGAGATCGGATACTAGTGATACTGGTTGTTCAGGGATGCCAGTTTTAGAACCACAGAGGATGCAAGAAAAAGTGGTTCCAGTGAGAAAAACTACTGAAATAACAGCTGAAGATTTGAATGATTGGATGAGAGTCCTTCAAAAGAGGGATAAAGATTCACAGGCAATTGATGTGGCCAGGTTACGCATAGAATTAGAGGAGCTTGTTGCAGGGACAATTCCTACAGACATTCTAAAAAATAATCATGATGGAGAATTATTATTTATGTGTAAGAACATCACTTGGAGAGCTAAAAATACACATGACAGGTTAAGAGCAATAGCGAATGAGCAAGGAGTTGACATTGATAAGGTGAAAGCCTTGCAGAAGTCTTACAGGATGGATTTTACGGACAAGGATATTGAAAATATGAATGGTGCTGGTAGAACAGGACAGATTAAGGAAATGATCGCACTGTTGCGAAGATGGGGTGATGTAGAGAAGTGGAAGGATAGGTGGTACAAGAAAAGGGAAGAATCAGTGGATAGGACTTATTCAGCATTTCCTGTAAGAGAAAAAGAGAAAACAGTGGATGCTTATCCTATGAGAGAAATACCTGGAGGAGGATATGTACATGTTCCATGGACCAGACAGGATATTTTATCATTTACGAATGATTTCCCTCGACTGAGAGAAAAGCCTGTTGAGTGGTATAGGCAGGTAGACAGGTTTGTGAAATTGTCAAAAGTGCTGTGGATTGACCTGAATAGTCTGTTTGATATAATTGTTCCAGCAGACTTGTGGGCTGAGTGTAAAATAGTTTTAAGTTGGCCTACTGAGGAATATCCAAGAGATCAGAGAACAGGAGCACCAGATCCAGAGGTAATGAGGAAGTATGAACAGGTGATTGTATACCTGAAAAGTAAAGTACCTCCGAAAGAGACAGACTGGGTTAAGATAGATCGAACACATCAGGAAGCAAAATAATCAGTTCATGCTTTTTATGAGAGGCTGATACTGGCTTTTAAACAATTCAGTGGGGATGAGCACCTGGGTGACAAGGATTTGAGTCATTTTGTATACAGATTTGTATATGGCCTGAGACCTGAGATTAGTGAGAGAATTCGTGAGCATACAGTGGACTGGCAGAGTAAGAAAATAGATGAGATTCTGAGACATGCAAAGTACTTCAGTGATGAAATTGAAGCAAAACAAAGAAAGCTGAAAGAAAAGGCAATGTGGGCACAAGTGAAGGTTGCGGAAAGACAAGAAGCACAGTTGGTGGAACAGGCAAATAATCCAGGGAATAGGCCCAGATATGCAGGGAAAGGAAAGGGGAATCTTGAGGAAGCAAAGAAAAAGTTTCCTTGTCACAACTGTGGCCAACTGGGACATTGGAGGTCCGAATGTACCAATCCACCATTAGCGAATAATGAGAGTAAAACCTTAAATCAACAGGTGCAGAACGAAGGGAATAATCAACAGCAGCAACAACAGAAGGTTGTGAGACAGCAGAGCCAAGAGCCAAAACCGCCCTTGCCGCAGAATAGAGGGTCACAAAAGTACAATCAGGATTCAGGATTCTACAATGATGAGCAGGTAAACGAACCAAGGCGTTCTAACCAGATACAACAGTATTTGTTAAAGAATGAAGGGAGTGAGTCTGAAGGTGATTATTGACGGTGCCGAGGAGAGGAGGAAGAGTGCATACTTGGTGAAACTCTAGAAATAGACCAGGCAGG
Source organism: Triturus cristatus (assembly GCF_964204655.1). Lineage (NCBI taxonomy): Eukaryota > Metazoa > Chordata > Amphibia > Caudata > Salamandridae > Triturus > Triturus cristatus. The sequence goes on from NC_140595.1 coordinate 547,417,303, forward strand.
ACCATTTGTAGATGGGAAAATAAATGAAGAAAGTGTTACTTTTTTAGTAGACACAGGTGCGACAAGATCAACTGTCAGGTCAGCAGATGTTAAAAATCTTCCTCTCTCGGATGAAGCAATCCAAGTAGTGGGTGTAGCCAATACACAAATCAAGACACGTCTTACCGAACCAGTAAGGGTGAGAATAGGGAAATTTTCAGACATGCACAGATTTATTGTCTGTGACACTAGTCCAGTGAACTTGTTAGGCAGGGATCTGCTATGCAAGATGAATTGTACAATTTTCTGTACACCGGATGGAATAGCTTTTGAAACACCAGATGAGGATGTTTTGTACCGGATGACTCTAGATAATAGAGAGAGTGGGATGGTTGGTGCATATGCTGTGTTTAATCCGGAGGATTTGCCTCAAGAGCTGAGAGACACAGTGAAAAGGACAGTTTGGGATTTTACTGGAGAGGATGTGGGATTGATGAATAATGTAGATCCTGTGAAAATTTCAGTGAAAGAGGGAATTACTTATCCTAACATTCCTCAGTACAAAATGACACCAGAAATAATTGAAGGAATAACTCCTATAATTGAGAAAATGATTCAGGAGGGAATTTTGAGAGAACTACTGAGTAGCCCGTGTAACTCACCGATAATGGGGCTGAAAAAGCCTAATGGGAAGTTCAGGATTGTACAAGATTTGAGAAAAATTAACAAAATTGTGGTGGCATGTTGTCCCATTGTGCCAAATCCGTCAGTGATTTTGTATCAGATTCCACATGATGCTGAGTGGTACACAGTGATTGATTTGTGTCATGCTTTCTTTTCAATTCCATTGCATCATGACAGCCAGCCGATTTTTGCATTTAGATTTGGCCAGCATATTTTGGCATGGTGCCGAATCCCACAGGGGTATACAGAGAGTCCTTCGATATTCAATCAATTATTGAAAAAATCATTGGAGAGTTTGATCATGCCTGAAAACTCATTGCTAGTGCAGTATATTGATGACCTACTTGTGGCATCAAAGACACGTGAAGCTTGTGAAGTAGATACTATAGCTATACTGAATCATCTCGTAGATGGAGGGTTAAAAGTATCTCCAGCCATATTGCAATTTTGCAAGAAAGAGGTGCATTATCTTGGACACAATATTGAAAAGGGTCTGAGAAAGGTGACTGATGACAGGATCAAAATAATCAGGGGAATGAAGGCCCCAAGGACCCAGAGGGAAGTGAGAATGTTTCTGGGGATGGTGGGTTATTGTCGTCAGTGGATTAGTAACTTTTCCCTGATAGCAAGACCACTGATTAAACTGACAAAGAGTGAGGTGAAAGACCCATTGGAACTAGATGGAGAACAAATGGCAGCATTTGAGGAGCTGAAGAGCAGAATGTGTGAAGCCCCTGCTTTGGGTATGCCAGACTATGAAAAAGAGTTTGAGTTGTACTGCAGTGAGAGAAATGGATGTGCACCGTCAGTGTTAATCCAGAAGCATGGACAGCTGAGGAGGCCTATTGCGTACTTCTCATCGACACTTGACCCTGTAGCTGTAGGTTTACCAGGTTGTCTGAAATCAGTAGCTGCTTCATGCAGAAGCCTGGAACAGAGTGAGGGAATCATAATGGGATATCCTGTAAGGGTATTCGTACCTCATAATGTGGCAATTCTTTTGACAAGAAGCAGAACTCAGTACATGTCACATAGTCGGCTGACTAAATATGAGAAAGTCATTCTGGGAGCATCAAATGTGACTCTTGAGAGATGTGTGAATGTGAATCCAGCAACATTGGTGCCAGATATTGAAAATGTGGGTGTGAAGACAGAAGATGATCACAATTGTTTAGATGTGCTTGATTACTGTACAAAACCGAGACCAGACATAAGAGATCTTCCATTGCCTGAGAGTGATCATGTGCTGTTTGTGGATGGATCATGTCTGAGGAATGATGAGGGTGTGCTGAGTGCAGCATATGCAGTGTGCAAGGTTTCAGAAGTTATGGAAGCTTCACCATTGAAAGGAGTGAAATCTGCTCAAGTTGCTGAATTGGTAGCATTGACAAAAGCTTGCAAAATTGGAGAGAATCTGAGAGTGACTGTGATGACTGATAGTCAGTATGGATTTGGAGTTGTGCATGATTTTGGCCAGCTTTGGCTACAGAGAGGTTTCTTGACGTCGAGTGGGACTCCAATAAAGAATGCTGAAGTGATTGGAAAATTACTTGAGGCGATACAGCTGCCTAAAGAATTAGCAGTTGTGAAATGTGCTGCTCATGGACAAGGAGATGATTTTGTAACAGTTGGAAACCGATTCGCAAATGACATTGCACAGTATTGTGCTAAAAATAATCACTCGATTAATAGGGAACGAGAAGGGGAAATGTCTTTTTGTTCTGTGATGTTTACTAATGTCCTAGAAACATGGGATGAAGTGAAACAGTTGCAGGATGAGGCAGGAAAGGAAGAAAAGAAAGACTGGATCAAGGCAGGTTGTGCCCCAAGAGAAACAGACCATGTTTGGGTCTATAGGGATGGTAGACCAGTCATGCCTAACTCTATGTTGTCGACAATGGCAAGAATGTATCATGGCCAGGGACATTTGGGGAGGGATGCGATGATCAGGTCTTTTAAGCAGACTTGGTATAATGCAAAGTTCAGGACGATTGTTGGGACTAGTGAGTGTCATGATACATACTTCATTGCAACAGGATGGGGTTTCAAGGGAGGAGAAGATCCAGTTTTCCCAGGAGTGTTTTATGTTTGTGGGAACAAGGCTTATTACAGGTTGCCTGACCATTGGTATGGCACGTGTTATGTGGGCCTGGTCTTTCCAAAGATCTTTCATATGGATAAGATAGAAGAAGTAGAACATATTAATTTACTAACACGTTTTAAGAGAGAAACTTGGTCTGAAATTGTAGGTGATATTTTGGAGCTTTAATTCCAGCAGTGGGAATTTCTTTGAATGCACATGGAATTCGGAAACTGTCAACAGTGGTGGATCGCTTATCGACAAGTACCGCTGGAAGGTTTCTTTTGGTGAATACGGAGATGATTGCCGTACGTGCCATGTCTATGCAAAATCGACTTGCCCTTGATATTCTATTGGCCAAAGAGGGTTGGGTCTGTGGAATGCTGAAAGTTCAACATTGTTGCACTTACATTCCTGACGAAAGCAAAGACCTGAAGGTCTATATCAAAAATATTACTGATTTGCATAAAGAATTAGTACCACTGGAAGCTGAAAGTATCTGGACTAAAATAGCTAATAAAGTGATAGCTGTTAAGAGTTTTATTGCTGAGATAGGTAGTACTATTATAGGTAAGATATTGTTTCCTGTGACTTGTGTGATTGTTGCTTTATTGACACTAAGATTGGTGTGTTTATGTTGTAAAAACAGGGGAGGGAAAAATAAATTAATCAAAAGAAATATTGAAAAGAGAAATAAGAGGTCAAAAAGAGAACCACAAGAAATAGAATTAGAAGAATTGAGGGAGAGTGTTTACTTGGAAACGAAGAGGGATGATGAAAGGGAGTCTGGTGTGTAGTGTTGTGAAAATAAAAAAGACATTTCCAATTTCTCCTAAAATGGGACTAAATTTTTACTATTTTTTTTTGGGGTTGTTTATTTGGTGATAATATCACCAAAGGGGGGATTGCTGGAGCAGAGTTTTCTGTTGAAAATCTATTGGGTTTTTAAGCTCCAGTTTCGTCTATATGTTTTGATTTAAAACCACTAATTTAAAACGACTAATTAATAGTTTGTTTTGTTCTGATTAACCAACATTTACTAATGAGAGAAAACTACACGTGGGAATGCATTTATCTTGCTTAATAATAATGTGCAGGTTTAATTAAATGAATGTTGCTGAGTGTTGTTTGTTTAAAGCACAAAAACGCTTTTGAAATAACGTGTATTAATGCTTTACTGTGTTGCAAAAGGCTAGATAATTACATACACATAAGGGTATTAGTGGGGTTAACACTGTTCAATCACTATGCTGTGGTAACGTTGTTTTTGTCTCTTTTAATTAAGATGGTCCGTTTTGGCCTATGATAAAATGGCTGCCGTTTAAAGCCTGTGCTCGAGTGATCGAATTTTGATGAGAGGGCCTTGCTGAATATGGTCGAGAGTCACCTGACCACAGCCTTCGCCTGGTTTTGAAAAGTTTCTGTGATGACAGTGACTCAAGGCAAGCGTCCAAGTAACCTTGGAGGACAAGGGAGCCACAATGAACTTTGTGATTACAGCGGTGGTTCCGAGGAACTGTGTGCGCAAAAGAAACATTTGTAAAACTCGAGTTTCCTTCTTCCGTCTTTTTATTTTTGTGATTTTTCTGAGCGGAGATTTTCCAAATGTAGCGATGCTACATCCTTTCCTGCTCGCTCTGCTCAGCGGTTCAACGGATATTCAGAACATTTTATGTTTCTTTAATTTGTAAGATTTTCTATAAGTATTGTTAGCCTAGAGAGGGTCTAAGGCCACTTCTTCCCAAACCTGCGTTGGTGAGGATCGATGCTGTGAGGACGGCGACTCGGGAGACTTCTACTGAGAGACCTGTCCTGACCCATTTATGACATTTAGCTAGAATAGGTAATTATGAGAATAATGATTTTGCTTGATTGATTTCCTTTGAACGAATTTTAGATAAAATACCATTATTTTTAATACAGTGTTGGTGGTTATTTCTTGTCGATTATTGAGTACTCTATTTTTGAATATTGTTGTTTATTTCATGACTCAGGACAGTATCAAACTGATCCTATTGGCCTCACTGTAGATGCAGGGTGTTTAGGAGTTTTCTCTCCGCAGGTTCAATGCTGATAGAGTAATCGAGTGTATGTTAGTGAAATGGGCCCAAGTGTATGATGAGTGCATGTGCGTGTATCTGTGAAATTACTCTATCCGTGGAAGTAGGGAGAATTTGTATGCCCTGATCTGCACCATAAGCACATGGCCTTGTTTTAGCCCTTGTCCATTGTGATTTTTGTGTTTTCAATGTCACCGGAGAACGTGACCCAGACCCATGTCCTGGTGCAAAGCAACATGATGGCTCTCAGCAATTTGGGGGGGGGGGGGATGTTCCACTTCTCAAGATTCTGCCGGTGTATATGTTACGGACAACTCCGTCGAAGAGGCAAGGAGTAGTCAACGAAGCAGGCAACAATGGGCAAGGTATTTTGTGTGACAGCTGGATGGGCTATGAAGGAGAGGGCCGTTATGTTTTTAAAGGTTGATCCTTGCACTTGGAATTCCGTTTGGTAAAAAGGCAGCAAGCCCTCATTGGATACCCATTTAACTAGCTCTTCTGATATGGCACTGGCGTAGGCTTTCCCCTCAATATACAGCAATGCAATTAGCCTGTATTTTCGGTGGACGGTGTAATCTCCCTTCTTAAAGATCAGCTGAAGCCAAGAGCCCCTCCATGAGTCTGGGATGTCTGTGTGTAATTTGCTCTAGGCGTACAATGGAGCGAGGGCTGAAGCCCATAACGGGTGATCTTCTCTGACTAAGGATCCAGGCAAACCATTTGCTCCAGTGGCCCTGTCCTTAAAGATGTTTTACAGGACCTTGATTGACACCTGGTTGTCCGGTGCTGGATGTTCCATCTTCATATATGGCGTCACATAATTCGCTTCCTTTACCTTTTGTGGGGAAGCACAAGTTAGTTTTTGGTATGGAGGCTTATCTGGGGACTTAGTATAAAGAGTCGCAACATGGGTTGCCAATTTTTCTGCTGATACAGAGTTACCCCTTTTGCACTTCGCATGGCATAGGGTGTTTACGTACTGCCAGAATTGTTGGCGTTAGTTGGCTGCTATTAGAACTAAGATTTTGATCCACTCGGCCTCAATAATTTTTCTTTTGTTCTCCCATACAAGTAGCTTATGCTTCTTTGCTGCCATTGCTAGTTCTAGCCTAAAGGTAGTTGTTTTTAAGTTGTTGCTTGCGCCCTTAATGCTGCCCTTAGTTTTGAGGTGCTTTTTCTGATCTCTGGCACAGATCCCAACATATGATTTGTTACCTTTTTGATATTATTTTGGCTATTCCCTTGCAGGAGAGAGTGCAATTCTAAGCCCAACCCTCCCATTGGGTCTTCCATCCCTCTATCTTTGTTACGGATACAAGTGATCATTTTATCCTGCAAAGGAGTTTGTATACAGCATTTTTATGATCACTTGAACATTTTTTCGCCATCAAAGAAGATATTTGTCAGTTGATTTAGGCATCACTGGAGAAGCCAGTGCAACACATTCATGCATGTCCCTCGTATTAATCCCCATGCCTAAAGACCTGGCCAGGTCATATGTAGTGTTCTTGGCCATAGATATGTTTTGCTTTGAGCCATCCATGTTAGCTTTCTCTAGTTGGGAAAATGGATCCTGCCTATAAGCTAGTGAACGTGGGGAGTCAGGAGCAGCCCTTTTTATAGAGCTTGGTCAAACTACTAAAGACGATAATTTCGCCCCCAGAGGGTCAAGTTAATTTAGGCTCATTATCCAGGAGTACCGTGAGAAACATTTTTAGGTTTTGTTTTTAACACCAGTCTTTCAGGTGTAGGGTGGCTTGAAATGCATTTAGGTTTGGTGAGTTAAAGATGTGCTTTATAGGCCTGGGTGGTGAACTCCGCTCAGTTCGTGGAGTTTTCTGCACTCTGCGGAGCTCGAAAAGTGAGTTTTTTCCCCGCTCACCAACAGTAAGTTGGAGAGCGTAAGCTACCACTTGGGTAGAATTTCTACCTGAGCGGCAGGAAGATCAATGCGTACGTCAGTTAGTGCCGCACTCCGCCACTTGCGGAACTCCGCTGAGTTATTTGGTCACGGGGAACTCTTCGAATTCCACCCAGGTCTATTTATAACCTACTGATGCTGTGGCAATGCCTAGCTAGGTATGGTGAGCTGCCTGAAAAATTGCTAGGTGCAGTCTACTGCGGGAGGTCCCTTCAAGAATAAAGAAGGGGTGGGAAGAAGTACAAAACTCAATTCTACAAAAATGCATAAGAAAAGCGCTTTACTTATTTATCCATTGCTCATATAAATAAAACTAGATTTATGTTCAATGCTTTATTCAAGGTGCACTCATGATGCAAATCACTGGTAAAGATCCTTTGGAGACTCAAGATATTTTATGGCGCTTGTCAAGCCCAACTCTTCTTGTAATACCAACGTAACAGTGTCCACTTCGAGACTCAAACACTAGGCTAACAGTGTGGGGGGAGGGGCGTGGGGGGAGGGGGACTGCATAATTGGCTCTTCCTATGTCTGTTTTTAAATGAACTTCTGAGGAAGCACTACTGATACACAGAAAGAGGCTTGTACCAGTCTGCAACATGACTGAGATAGAACACTCATACAGTTCATCAAGAGGAAAAAGAGAGCAATGACATAATTCTGGGTCAATGATGTAAAGAAGAAACAGAACACAAACAATAACTCAGTATCATGAGCGACTTGCTTTATTTATTCCGCATTTGAATGTATGCAACTTTAGTTTCACCAATAAGTAAATATATTTGGCATCAGTAGATCAAAGTCAAGAAGGTCCGAATATACGTCACAATTACATAACATTATGAAGCATAAAAAATATAAACAACCAAATATGAAACATAAATACACCGTTAAAAGTTCGATCCAATCCCCCCCCTACTGAAATAATATGTGCAGGTACTGTCTGTAATTCGTTCGTTCTTCATACATATTTAATCTTAATTAGCTTAATTGAAAAGGCACATCACAATGTGCAGATCTAAAAAAGTCTGCATTTCTGTCGGATGACAGATGTGACTCAACCCAACACCCGAGTCTTTTTTTTATACTAACCCTCACATGCTCTGGTGCAGGGGTCTCCAACCTTTTCTGTTGTGAGAGCTACTTCTGCTCAAGGAAAGTCTTCCCGAGCTAATAGCAAATTTTATACCTGTAAAATAGCGACTACACTAGGACCACCCAAAGCAAGATTTTCAGTAGTTACCACCCAAGTATACCAAGTGCGGTTACCAGAAGAAATGCTGGGAAAAAGTTCTTCAATATTAAATGCCTCCCCTTGACCTATGAAGTAACATTCAAGTCTTGACATGCCCAGTGGCACAAATGACATAAGCACAGCAGTACATCTCCCCAGCTCAGCTTCAATTATCATTCACCAGTTTCTGACAATGTACAACATTTTTCATCTAATACTACTTTCCACTGTGGGCAAACAAACTCAATTTTCCAGAAGAAACCCCATTTTTGAAACCTAAAACTGCCTTTAAAATATCAGTTTTAATTTTTTTAGAAATGCAGTCTCAAAACATCAGCTTGTCATTATCATCATGTACTCCCATGTACAAATCCCTCATATGGACAGACTACTTTGAATTCCCAGGTATTACAGTCATATGCCATGGATGCTCACCATTGGTATAGGAAACAATGGTCCTAGACTTCTTTAAAGCTTCAACTCAGTTATGAAAAACATTCATTGATCAAAGGGCATCCGGGACATATAGAATTAGCATGGTATCATTAATGTACCACCATTTTCTTTACAATGCAAACAAGTATATCCTCAAAAGACACAAAGGCACAAAATATCGCTCCAATAGTGACAGTTTATTATTTAGTTACTTTTATAACAGATCACCTTATTCAATGCTCCAAATAGAGAAAGAGGTGGCTCCAAGGGGAGTGTGAAAAAGGAAAGTGCTCGTGAGGTAGGGCAGATATAAAGGAGGGGAATCCAAAAGGCAAATTCAATAACCAATCAATTAAAAATTCTGGTATCCTTAGTAAAACTGGTTGTGGTTCTTAGTGGCACCAGTTTTACAGATAGGCCTGTCACTTATGGATTTACAAATATTAATTTCATGATTTTCTGATGACGCACAGAGAACATTCATCTGTGAAAAGGCAGGGCTGTGATGATATCAGGTACAGGCCCACTGGGGAAGAGTGTTGATGTTTCGACCCTAAAGCAATTAGGGTAATTTATATCCTCTGCAGGTGGGTTTTCCTCAGAACGGGGGGAGGGGAGGCAACCTAGGGTGAGGTACAGTCAGGATACAGCCCCTGATGAACACCCGCCTGCAGAGGATATAAATGACCCTCATTGCACCAGGGTCGAAACGTCGACACTCTCCCCCAGTGGGCCTGTACCTGATATCATCCTAGCCTGCCTTTTCACAGATGAATGTTCTCTGTGTATCATCAGAAGATCATTACATGAATATTTGTAAATCCATAAGGGACTAGCCTATCTGTAAAACTGGTGCCACTATGAACCACGACCAGTTTTACTACGGATACCAGAATGTGAACTGATTGGTTATTATATTTGCCTTTTGGATTCCCCTCCTTTATATCTGTTCTACTTCATGAGCACTTTCCTTTTTCACACTCCCCTTGGAGCAACCTCTTTCTCTATTTGGACCATTGAATATGGTGATCTGTTATAACAGTAACTAAATAATAAACAGTCACTATTGGAGCGATATTTTGTGCCTTTGTGTCTTTTGAGGATATACTTGTTTGCATTGTAAAGAAAATGGCGGTACATTAATGATACATTGCTGTTTCTATATGTACCGAATGCCCTTTGACTAATGAATGTTTTTCATAACTGAATTGTAGTTTTAGAGAAGTCTAGGACCGTTGTTTCCTATACCAATCGTTACCCAGTTCAGTGGACAATTCTGGGTTACCCCATTATATCATAATGGATGCTCACCATACCACAGATGCCTGGATTATGCCAGTAATGCCCACCATTATACTAGGGCCACGGTTGTGCCAAGGCTGGAAACCAGAAGGATCAGGGATAAGACCACATATCAGTCATGACCATTAATATGCCAGGAATAGGTACATATAGGCCAGTCATGCTCAGAGTAGGTCTATGATGGCTGCCAGCATACCACAACTAGACCAAAAATACTAAACTAGTCAAGGATGACCATAAGTATACCATTGGCACCATTATGCCAGGAATGGACACAATTATGCCAAATATAACACTCTTATGATGGGGCTAGCATATATATTTGGCGGTTCTTGGCACCAGCCATAGTTTCAGGAAGCAATAGTGTTTATTATGGGCACACACATAAATGTTGATGAATCTCCTAATTTTCTCTGGTCTGGATCATACCCTGTTCTCCTCAGGTCTTGAGCTGATCATGCATCTAACTGACACATTTTCACTCTGACTCCTGCAGTCCCGCACTTTCGTGGGTCAGCGCTGATTACATCTCAGGCTACTGCTGCCATACTTTTTTGATGGTGCACTGTTCACACACATGTTGTGACTGATAAAAGAGGGACTGCAAAATGGTCAATCTCCTTGTGGCTTAATTATATTGAGATTGGATACAGACTGTCATGTAGCAGGTCATATAAGCTGGCACAGTGTGTGTTTGAGTGTTATTATGAGTTACTGTGATAAGTTTGGCTGGCTGGCTGTCACTCTTAGGGTCTTGAGATGATCAGTGCTGCCTTTTTTAATAGGCACCTACTCTGAAATTGATACTGGGCTTGACTCCACCTCAGAGAGCTACTTTGAAGGTACTGGCGAGCTACCAGCAGCTCCCGAGCTACTTGTTGGAGACCCCTGCGTGTAACCATGGCAAATATGCCAACTGGAAATGTGTATAACCTTTCAAATAAACATTTCATATTTATTAATGTTGGTAACCCGCATGAAGCAAACACATTAAATTGCATGGACGTTTGATATAAAATACTTGCGTCATATGATTTATTTAAAAATGTTCAAGTTTTGATTCAATCCTCCTTTTTATCAGAGGTCTCTAAGGAGTGTTCGTCGGACTCGGGAGTGACTACGTTTGTTGTGCTACCTGGCACTGCAGAGTCTTCATGCATTTTATATGAGAAGTATCTTTGATGTTCAAGGTAAGTGGTAAACAGCTTGGCATATACAGGATGCTTCAAAGCAAAATCCTTAAACTCATCTGAAAACAGAAAAGAGAAAATGTTTCAGAGATGCAAGGTTCCACAGATAATATTATTCGCTGTCTAATCATACAAATGAAATCCTATTGAACAGGGTACGCTGGCAGGCAAAGAAACACCCTACAATAATTCAATTAGTTTAAAAGTGAAAAAGCTATTTTTTGATAAATGGTTTACTTAATTCTTTAATTTCTAGATTGTATTTTTAGGTGCCTGAATCAAGGTTAATTGCAGAAACAAATACTGGGCCTGTTCTTTAGCTGACTATGGCAGAAGTCAGTTCCAAACTGAACATGAAGATATTAGCACAGAAATGATACGAAACCATTAGCCTTAAAGATTAGCTACTTCTCTAGATTGCAAAGGTGCTTTTTTCTGAGTTACCTTACAGCCGTCACAAACCTCCCCAGGATTACCTCAGTACTGTGAGACCAAATATGAAAACACGAATTACTGTCCCCAATACCAATTCAATCCTCATCGCTCATCAATAATTCCTTTTTCTTTTGATTATTAACTACTGCTGTCCAAGCTCTCCCAATCTGAGTTATGAAACTGTCACTGATCAGATCTTATTTCATATTCCCGTGTTATCTACATTCTTTCTGCTCTTTAACCTATTTCCCCACAGCCAATGGAAAATTTCTCTTCGATAGTGCTCACTAATCTAACACGATCTCTTATTACTGCTGAAAAGACTTTCACTTCTGCCTTCTGGAGCACTTCCTTCTTTGTAACTCAAAATGAGGCAGCTTCCTCAAGACTCTTACTGGGCGCTGGTCCTTAGGGTCACTAATGGAATGTACATCTGTTCAACACAAGTGTTGATGGTGGTGCATTGGAGCTGCTCCCTGTGGCACTGGACATCCACTAAGAACTTGTGGAATGACTATAGGCAATATACAAACAACACTCTTCTCAGTGACAACGTCACTACACCCCTCCAGTCAACTGGTCAAGCACTGAGCTCTACAATAGTGTAAGTGTACATTTCCAGTACTATTGTGAATCCACATATTCTTTCTAAAATCAAGATCGGTTGGACACTGCTTTTTCTCTATTCAGTCTTCCTTTCCACAAAACTAAAACTTTAGTCAGGAATATGTCACCTCTTAAAAATGTTTCATCATTCTATTCCTTAAAGATTCTCTCTGGGGAATCAACATTACAAAGGGCCTGGCTGGTTCATTTAAATTCTTGAGCTTCACTTCCACTGGTGCTTAAAAATGTCCATTTCTGAGTTGCCGCCTTTGAGCTAAAACACTACTTCTGCACCCAAGGAGCGGTCTGTGTAGAATACCTGTCACTGATATAGGAATGCGCTATGTTACTGGGAGAAACTAGGGGGTTGGTTGGGGGTGGGATGGGTGTAAATCCTTCTCGGGCAATAACCACAATTTTTGTTCGGGTGAACCACAAAAGCCACTAAATTAACCTGCGCTTAACCCTCTAGTAGCCTCGCACAAAGGCAGTCAGGCTTAACTTACAGGCAAAGTATTTATGCAGCACTCAAACAGTGATAAAGTAAAAACACAAGAGAAATCCCACACCAATTTACAAAAATAGAGTAAAATTTAATTGATTATTTGGCACCAAAACAACAAAAATCTAAACCGTGAAACCAGGGATATGAAATTTCAAAGTTTTAAGGGAAGTATGGCACCTAAAACCACAAAGCGCCAATCGCGATAATCTGGTCGTGTGCGACCAGGTGAAAGTCACAAGTTCAGGCCGACCGCGATGAGCGCGGACCAGCTACAGGGACCAGATTAGTCCCACTGAAAAAGTTAGTTTCTAAAGTCATGTGCGAAGCGTTCTGATCATGGTGGAGGAGGCCGGGAAGAGCAGGGAAAGCATCTCGGATGATTGTTGCTGTAGCATGAAGAGCAGGCCAGGCACAACGGAAGATCCTGTCAGGCGTCATTAATTAGTCATTGCTGGAGATTCGGGTTAGCAGTTAATGTGGGCTGTCGATGCTGTAGCGCAAAGTGTAGATCTTGTGTTGCCGTCGTGCAAAGTCAGGTTCGCCAGAGCTTCACATTGGCGGTCGGCGCAGACGGCAAGATCTTGCCATGAACTGGCCGATTTGCAGTTACAAAGAGCCCAAAATCTCAGATCTTTCTGGTTTTAATCAGAGGAGTGCACACTGATGCCAATCAAGGGTACAGGGCCTGGGGATGCACATCGTGGAGATCAGAGACTCACTCCTGCAGAGGCCAGGTAGCAGATCAGCTGAGCAGATGCAGGAGGCATCTGAACCTTGTTGTGTCCCTGAGAAGACCCTTGGAGGCACTCAGAGTAGAATGAAGGGAGCAGGTCCAGTCTTCCTTCTCAGAAAGCAGGGCAGACCTTAGGCAGCAGGCCGTCATTCTTCTGTAGTATCCACAGGTCCAGGAGTGTACTGAAGATGGGGTCTAACAGTCCCCTTTTCATACCTGATGCTCACTTTGAACTGGGAGAATTTTCTGGGGTTTCCCACTATAGAGTTGTTAAATTTCCTGCTCCTTGTGCTGGTTCCAATTCTAGTCTGTCTGGGGGCACAATAGGCTTGTATGAAGTCTTTTGTGTGTGAGCTGAGCCAGTGCCTTTGAAGTGCAAGTGTGATAGGTGACAACTCCACCCCCTCCCTCCCATTGAGCCAGGATGGTGGATCTTGCCAAAACCCCAACCCTCTATTGTGATTGTTGTAAAGAAGTAATTTCACTCCAGTATAAATCTTCCGGTCCTTTATTTATACCACCACAACTTTGTCAGCTGAGTAGCACAAGGTGACAGTTGGAATCTTTAGGTGACGGCATTACACCATCAGGGGAAGGAAGCAACCACTGAGGAAAGGAAGAAGATGGGGAAAGCAGGATCGGATAAACCATTAAAGAGAATTAGGATATAACGCATCAGGAGAGGGTCAAATTATCATGACAGGTTTGACTAAATCATGCAGCAAGAAAAGACAAATGATGCGGTATAATGCAGCACATTTTCGGATAGTTTATCTTTATTATTTTGGCCTTTTTACACTTGTTAACACTGTCTGGGCATAAGTTGCACCTCAGTACCAGTTTAACATGCAAACATAGCAATAAGCAATAGAAATGTGACTAGTCAAACTTTGTAAATGGCCTTCCACTGTGCTGGAACCCGTTTTGCTGAGATTTTAGTAACATTTGAACCGCTTGAGCTATAAACAAAACCTTTTTAAATCAAAATCCGCAGATGATGGACTATGGGGCAAACATGGAAGATACATAATTAAGCATCTGCCCAATCGCATCGTTCCAGTGGCCCTGGATATAACACATCTCCTTATCGAAGGAACGAAACAAAAGAAGGCTTAGTCTATAACCAACATATGCTGTAAGCAGTAATGTGTTGATAATTAACAACAATACACAATGAGAAAAGTAATAATGAAGTCAAAGAATGCGGATGCAGAAAAGAGAATATGGGAAAGAAGAAACAGTACATCACTCAATCCATCACAAAATCCTTATGCCACCTAGGTGCACACTGCATTCTCCTAAAATGCTCCTCAGTGTCTACACAACAATGATGCTGTCTTGCAGGAATACACAAAGGCCACCTGCTAACTACACCTATTCATGTGACCCAGGAACATGCTGCAGGCACCAAATGGTTGGGACAAGAAAAAGGTAACATTCTAAAAGTGGCATTTCAGAATTGTGACTTAAATCTGACTTTACCATTAAAGAGAGTTCTAAATGCAAAATTCTGGCTCCTACATGGAGCGTTCTGGACCCCAGCCCGCTCACACTCACTGAAAATTCTAGAAAACCCTACATGCTGGAACTGTAAAGAAGAGGTGGGAGATATTGCTCATCTCATCCTACACTGGAAGGTCCTCTCACAATTTTGGAAAAAGGTTTTCTCCTTTCTATAAGACCCATTCAAATGCCACCCAAAAAAAGAATTAGCATTCTTCATTAGAGGCTTTCTGGACAGTAAATTAACCAACTCCGCAGAGAACGCCTTGATTGACCTACTACTTACATCTGCAATCAAAATAGTCCTATCTAACCAGAAAAATACACACAAAGTCTCCTTTAACAGTTGGATAAAATGGGTCACTCATATTAGAGATGCTGCCAACATTTCTCTTCAGCACTGACCTTGGAAGTCTACCCCCAAACCCATTTGGGTCACCCTAGACAATTACTACGCCACGAAAAAACCTCCTTAGACACAACCGTACTTTACCCTCCTTCAAAACCAAATCTTTGCGATGACCTTTTGCTCTCATCCACTGTATGCTTCCCTCTGGACTTGTATTGCTTTCATCTCTACCTTGCCTGCTGCTAGTGCCCTTGCACCCATGGGCCTATACCATTTCCTTGCTCAACTTATCCACACATTATAGAACTGCCGTGAACGAATTTGTTGCTTAATCCTTTACCACACTTGTCTATACCTCTTGCCTTTTAAATACACGCCATTGCCCTAACAGCCAAGGTCTCCTTCAAATGCTCACAGCAGTCACAAATGTCTACCAAGCCTTACTATTAAAGCGTCCGCAGAGATTAGGCTGATCACCAATGGATCGGGCCTTGTTAAATAGGCATTCATAGACAAGTCCCTTTTGATTTACTTTTTAGGGGCCTTTGTTCTCTATACATATAATTTGAATACTTATCTTATGTTGTCCATTAAGTATGCTTTGTACTATATTGTATTATTGTTTTATTATCTCATACGTCTTGTATCTCAATCTAAAACCCAAGAAATGTTTTTGAAATCTAAAGAGGGTTTTAAATCGCCATTCTTCAGACACCAGTCATAACATTCCTATCTGTACCCACAAAAAAGTTCAACATTTTTTTAAATGGTGGCTGGGTAAAGTGGTACACACAAGCCAAGTGTCCATTAGTAACAAATGAGAAAGACAATACAGTAATTGTTAATATTATTCTGTCATCATTGTACCATGCCATGCAGCACTTGTAGGACTCCTGGGCAAGGTTGCATCCAGATTTTTACTTTACACCCAGGAGTGAAAGAGTAACAAGTATGTGCGGTACCATAGAATCTCAATAGCCTATGCACTTATCCTCTGTCACAGTGGCATGGTAGAGGGGAAAGGATATTTTTTGACAAAAGAGGGAAATATCAATTTATTGGGGTGGGTATCAACAAAGTGGATTCCTATACTGGTCCCCTAAGGAATCGCCCATGACACTTCGTTCTTTGCCATAACTACATTCTAGATGCAACTAGAGAGAGATTTCTAACACCGTGGAAACCTCATACCCACACGCTCTAAAATAAAAAAAAAAAATTGTCTGCAGCTCATCCTCAATTTACCATCCTCAGTTTGTCAGTGTTGTCAGTTTCCATAGTATTATAATCCCTGTCAGTGAGGGGTGGTAGGGGTGCAGAGCAATGTGACACTAACTGGGAAATGCATCAACTGTGCTCTCACTCTGTGCACTCGTTTGAAGCTCTGGATGCTGTTTCCACTGGATTCAGCAGTCTTTTTAACATAACTGATCATGAGATAGTCCCTGGATGTTATGACTGAATGATGTGGTATGTGGTAAAGAAAATATTACTTATTTCTAATAACAGTTTTACTTCCTGAAGTTGTTTTAGATTTTCATGTTCAGCATCAGCATACCAGCGGATTAGTTTGGAAAAATACCTTGAACACATAACCTTGAGTTCTTTGCTCATCAAAGAGAGAATCACAATTACACCTTCTGACGTTGACCCAACGCCCACACAGTCCAACAAAACGGATCCATCTTCATATTGCATTTTCTGTATCATCATATGATGCTTGAAATATTTAGTCATCACCTCTCTTCAATTGGGAGTTGAGAATGTACCTATAATATTGAAAGAATTCACCTCCCCTCGGGTTGAGCAGTCTTCTTTCTCTCCTACTCAAGAGTGGGTTGATTCTGTATCTTCCTTCTTTGATAATAAAATTAAAACCATCTATTCTTCCTTTCCTCATCATGACAGACTCCCATCACCAAATCCGTAATAAGTCAATGGCACCTGCGATTCCAGAAATAAATGATGTCCCCTTGTTAATGGAATTTGAACCCATAACCACTACTGAAGTATTAGAAGGCTTAACCAAGATTAAATCAGGTTCCCCAGCAGACGTTTTTCCACCCCGATCCTGTACTAAGATCATGCCCCTATTTGCTAATGTTTTAACTGTAAGTTTTAACATGTCACTAGAGCAAGCCAAAGTTCCGACTAGATGGAAACACGCTCAAGTCAAGCCTATTCTTAAAAAAACCTCTGGCTGACCCTAAATTACCAGTCTATTATCGTCCCATCTCACTGCTACCCTACTTTGGGAAGGTACTGGAGCATCTAGTGAATAGGCGTCTCACTGCCAATCTAGAGAACCACGGTCTCCTGGACCCCTCACAAACGGGTTTTCGGGCAGCTCATAGTACAGAGACTGCAGTCATTGAGATTATTGATAACATCAGGCTCACACTGGAAAAAAGAGAATCAGCAATTCTGGTTCTCCTGGATCTGTCTGCAGCCTTCGACACCATCTCCCACAGTATTTTGAAACATCGACTGTGGGAGGTGGGTATCAGAGGGAAGGCCTTAGACTGGTTTGAGAATTATTTGGCTGACCGTTCTACTACCGCTCTTGTAGACTCTATAGTCTCATGTAGTCATCCCGTTACTGTTGGGGTCCCACAGGGCTCCATTCTCAGCCCCAGGTTGGTTAATTTATATCTAACACCTCTGGCTGGCATCATTAGATCGTATGGCTTTGAGACTGTCGTATGCTGACGATACCCAACTGCTTGTCACCTGTGGTTCTGATTATGTCTAAACACGATCTCGTTTCAAGAGCTGTATGGTCCAAATAAACAACTGGATGGTAAACAAGCTACAACTAAATGGCAGCAAGACGGAGATCCTCTTGTTTGGCAGAGCTGAGGAATTCTGGGCACAAGATTGGTGGCCCTCGGAATTAGGTACCTGTCCCTCTCCTAAGTCAGCAGTACGTACCCTTGGAATTACCGTCGACAGTTCTCCGTCTATGAAAACCCATGTTAATCAGGTTTTAGGGGTTTGCTACGGGATTATGCATAACCTCCGCAAAATCTTCAAGTGGCTACCCATTGAAGCGAGGAAACCTCTGGTGCTGTGTCTTGTTATCAGCCGTCTTGATTATGGAAACGCTCTGTTTACGGCCCTTAATGAAGACCTGCTTTCCAAGCTTCAGATTTTTCAAAATACTGCAGCCAGACTTATTCTCAATCTTCCCCCTAGATCGCCTTCCGCCCCTAATCTTAAAACACTCCACTGGCTCCCGGTGCGACAAAGCGGCCATTTCAAAATCTTAAGTATCACACACAAGATAATGTATGATACTGGCCCTTACTACCTAGCAAAAAAACTCCAATGGTATATACCGGGAAGATCCTTAAGGTTTGGTAATAAATCATACCTTGTTCAGCCTCGCATCCGAACTTCGCGTAATGGTGGCCGTTCTTTCTCTTATCTTGCCCCCATGCTGTGGAATAAATTACCATCACATCTCTCGTCTCTAGCCGACCACATATGCTTTCGCAGAAAGCTGAAAACCTGGCTTTTTCCTCAGTAAGCTTGCGTTTAGTTTTCAGGTTGCGGTCTGTATTACTGTTTTTTTGTTGCTAGCGCCATGAGACCTCACGGTGAGATGCGCGCTTTACAAGAATATCTGACATTGACAATCTAGGAAAAGCTCATGCTCTAAAATGACTGCTCCAGTTAGTAAACGTATCATTTTGCAGCATGTATCTATTCTAGAGGTGTGGTGGTCAGAGGGTCCTGAAGGCCGCGGCAGCTGCATAGGGATCTAGGTGCTGGTAACCACAAGATTTGCAGGGATCCTGGAAATGGCCACTGCTGTTATGGTTGCCAACTTCAAGGGTGTTGGCAGAAAACTCATAGCGTTGCTATGGGGGTCCAAATAGCTTTCAGCATACCAGGCACACATTTAAACAAAATAGCATGCAGAGAAAACCATGGCAATGCATTCACATCAAAAGATTGCCCCAAATCAACTGTCTTTGCTATCCTGGAAGCTCTTGGCTGCACCCTCCCTCCACAAAGGACATAAAAATGTTTGTGGGATTGGAGATGTGCATAAAGATAGCTGGAGCTGCATCACAACTGACTTCCCCACAGACTACACTGAACTCCTGCAGAAATTAATGCTTTTGTATTATTTACAGATTCCGGAGCTAAGACACATACATGCTTTATGAAAAATGTAAACACTTTCTTCTCCTTGATGACAATATATTATTCTACCTTTAAAATACCAAAATAAAAAATCTCAAATTAAAAGAAAAGTCTGCTAACATGACGGTTCTCATTTCGCCTCTTTTCTGCTCACAGAAAAAAGTCACACTGTTGATTCATTAACTTCCCCTCCCAGCATTATCATACAAGTTCAATATTCCGATCTAGGCTGGAGTGATCATCTCACTATACCTTTCTACACCTCTCAACTGGAATTTCAAAGGGTCTAGTTAACCTAAGAACAATGCTAAATAATTTCTCCCTCCTTCAACACTCTAGAAACATCCCTGTCTCTATTGATTTCCTGATTACATATTTTTTAAAAACAAGCTATCTTGAACATCCTAAACAAACTTGTACATCTCACACGAAAACACATCTGAGACAGATACTCCATGTCATAGTACACTACACAATAGCAAAGGACAAGAAAAAAAACTGGAACAAACAGAGAAAAACAAAGATGCTCTCAAATCCCTAGAAAACACAGAAAGTACATAAAGGACTTCTACTTCTCACCAATGCAAGTTAATTCATGAAACGGATCAAGTACACTCCACCCGCCCCACTCTAAAATCAAGAATCCCCTATTCAGAAGCTACTGCAAATAGTACTGACAACTTCTTTGCTGAGAAAATACAAATTACAAAAAATGTTCAAGAAACTCCAATCGAATTCCCAGAAATCATCCTCGCCGCATGCCAATAAATTGTCATCCATCCAAAAGCAGCAGCCTCAATCTTTAATGCAAATTATTATCTCCACCAATTAATGTCAACCAACCAGTTCCTGCAATCCTGATAAAGTCCTTGGCACAAGCTATCACTCCTGTAATTTTCAACATCATCATCTTTCACTAGATGAGCAACACTAGAATCTAGGCATATACTCTGATCTACTTGTGAAACTGAACCTAGGTCCAGGAATCCTCTAAATAACACTAGCCTCCAAGGTTTTCTTTGTAGAGTGAATCATTACAAAACCATGGCTCAACACAGTTCACTGCCCACATATTCAATAACAAACTGTTAGGCAATGTTCAATTTTGAGTCCTTTAAAACTGCAACACTTCAAATCATTAAAATTGCTTTTAGAATTGTGTATAAATGGGATGCCTGTTATAATCGGTCAGTGGCATTTGACACCTTTGATCACAGCTCCCTAATAGATAGTCTATCCTCTGGGATGGAAAGAGAAGGAAGGTTAGAAACTAGTTCCATTCTTTTTTCACATCAACATCTTAATTTGTAAAGACAACACTTTCCCCACAACGGCGGCATTGCACAACATTCATTTCTCAAACCTAACCCATTCACTAAGCACTATGCTGTAAAACAAGAGCATCTCAGTTCTCCAGTATGCGGATGATACTCAGCTACACTAATTGTTTACAAACCCTCAAGTTTTACAATCTTGGAAAACCTTGTAAAAAGTTTAATAAAATGGATGTGTTCTTTCTTCTTGTAACTGGACTAATCTGAAGCAGAAACTATTTTCCTCTACTACCAAAAAACCCCTCATCCTATCCAAAAATGGCTTGATGTACTAAATCTACTTGGTATACCCTAGCAATGGTCCATTAGATTAGATAATTTACAAGGCTTTATCATCAATCTAAACTTACACGATGCAGCATATTGTCTAACTTAAAAACACAGTATCACTAAAACTCATCTGTTTAGAAAACCCAAGCTCTCTATCCCTCCCTCATTCTTCAGGACAGTAGTTCAATCTTTTATACTGGCCCATCTCAACAGAGGTAAGGAACAAGGTTGCTGATCTCCCTAGATCTGCTCTTGGCACTAATGTTTTAGGGGACCGGGAAGTCCGAATATATCCCCCCCATCTAAAAAGACTTGCACTCCTTCCCCTGGAGGCTAGAGTTATCGCTGTAACAAAATGAACACATTTACCACATCTACTTATAGGACATAATTCACATAACAGAAGGTGACAAAAATATAATAAGCGAAGTCCACTTACTTTTCAAAATAAAAAAAATCCCCAGATAACATGCATCTAAAGTAGAACTTCTTAAGAGAAGCCCTTATATCGTGAAATTGTCTCTCAGTACACATCAAGCACAAATGTAATCAGCGATCCTTTAGAAAAGATCGCCAGAATTAATGTAATAATAAATATATTCAGTTTTTATAAAGTATTTAAACATTCATTTACATTTTTAGCTATTTTAAAGAATTTAACATTATTTCGTATAGGGTTTTATTTTAAGTCCTTACCTATATTTTCTATGGGAGGATGTTGCAGTTCAGTGCCAGGCCATGTGTTGTGCTTGACATTCAAAAAAAGTGTAACTAACTACAAAATTGTAAGTTACTACAAAATGTGAATACCGAAACACAATAAACTTACTCAAAGGTGTAGGCTTACTCAAAAGTGAAATTTGTGAATCAGGCTCTGAATGTTCTAATGATCCCATGGAAGAAAGCAATTGCAAATTGATTACGAATGGTGCTATTTTGGGCAAAAAAAGGCCCTCTGCCCATGAATAATTTGGGAAAAACACAGAGTAATGAAATCACAAATATAGAAGCTCCTAACATTTTTTAGGTCGATTGTCATGCCCTGTGATCAACCTCAAATGTACACTTCCTAAAGTTGGATACAGCTGGAATTGACAATAGTTGTCATGGCTTGGCCCTGCGACAAACCTTGCTAAGCATGGCCTAGGGCCTTGAGCAAAGGGAGTTGATTTTATAGACCGTGGACCTAGTACAATATCACACACAAAAACATCTATGAAAAAGAAAGGACCAGTTATGGTTTCTTCCACTCATAATACATTAATGTGTGGTAAAGAACCACAGACTGTCTCTTGAACGCATTTTAAACCAAGAAATGCAAACAAAATCCTCAGAAATTGGCCAGATGTGATTTGCTTCACAAACCTTAAAAAGCGCACAACCATGAAAACTTTACCCCCCCAAGTGCACTGCTCCTAAACTCACAATAATTATACCAATACACAGGACTTAACAAGGAAGCATCATTAAATAACACCCCATATCCAAAAAACGCTACTGCACTCATACTGACTCACTTGGAAGCGTTAACCGTAAAGTGAAATCTAATGTCAGGAGTGACTTTTTTGTGATATCATCTGTCACAATAAATGGGAAATTATAAGTATTATTGTCCTATTCTTGTGCCTGCATGTAGCAAGTATGGTAGTCAAGAAAGTACTCAAATATATATTCTCACAGTAGTGAATCTTTCCAGTTTTATCGGCATCCATATCCTTGAATAATTTAGCAACATCAAGGTCTGGGACTCCTAACGATGATCGCATAATAGAAGTGAACTCGTCTTCTGTAATTAAGCCATCTTCATCAGCGTCAAAAAGCTACAAAGAGAAATAAATTAAACAAAATGTTTATGAGTAACAATCAATTGGAAAGAACAGTTACTTAGTACACCGTACAGGGGTTAAATCACTAGGTACAATATAAGCCCAAATGCACAAAAGGCTAAAAAACGGACAGCCGGAATTCACGGCTTCTCAAATCATAGCATCACAACCTTTTAACAGCATTAATTACATGTTTATAGAAGAAGATACAAATTACATTTCTAGTAATATTGCTGATGGCTATTTTTCTTCCTTCCTCTTCTCCTTTGCACTGTAGTGGTACCCACTCTATATAGCTACATATGGGACAGTGATATATCTAAACAGCCACTCTACGCCACTCCACGCTATTACACTATAAGCCACTCCACATTACACCACCACACTCTATGCTAATTCACTATATGCAATTCCACTGTACGCTACTCCACTCTAGCGTACTGCACTCAACTGATATTCCATTGGACGCCACTCCACTCTGTGCCACTCCACGACGCTCTATGCCATGACAATCTAAGCCACAATACGCTACCATACAACACTATGACACAACACTGAACTCTACCTCACTCCAGTCAACGCCACTCAAGTCTGCTCCCCTCTACGACCCTCTACTCCACTCTTTGCCCCTCCACTCTACCCAACTCCAGTCTATCACTGCACAACACCGTAGTACACTCTATGACACTACGCAACTCGCTCTACACCACTCCACCATAATTTACTCTACTTTTATTAAACCATTTTTATTGGCTTTGTAGCACTTGTACATATACAGACTAATTATCACTGTATCCATGCAGCATATGTATACATGACGTTGCCATCTCATATATCAAACATCCATTGTGACACCACATAGTTGGTAGGAGTTGTTGGTTCTTTACAATAACTTGTAAACAATTAGAAACAACAGGCCAAATCAGCTGCATTTTCACACTTCTGTATACTCTCCATGGTTTGGTAAGAATGTAACTTTTCCCAGATATCATCATTACCACCTTGGCATATTTAGGGTTGTGGGTTGACAGTGAATTACTTGAGCAACCCATACTACATACGGCTTGCTAACTCGGGGCTAACGAGGGGCCAGAGGAAGGGAGGGTGGAGAGTGGGAGGGGAATTGTGGGGTGGGGGGGCGGAGTAAACTTGATTGCACCAAGTGCCTGAGAGTGGGGCTGTAGTCCTACATGCAGACAAACTAACTAGTGAGTTCCACCTTAAATTCTTGCAGATCATGAAGCAATACCCCCAAATTCTGCACATCCAACGAGACTCTTCGCGCCTCAATGCCACAACTTCAACTGTCTTCCATTTTGGAGCCGCTGCACATCAGTGAGCCAGGCCTGGCAAAACCTGGGCCTTTCAATGCATTGCAATGAGTTTGCAGGCCATGAGCAATGCTAGATCAATGAAACAATTTGCAGTTTTGGCAGTTTTCATGTGTTTTACCAGGCCTAATAAGGAACCCTCTATAGTACACACACTATCTCGACCTGTCACCGCTGCTAGGGCACCTGCAACGCTCCCCGCCCCCGACAGTGTCACTGCGTCCTGGCAGCTCCAGAACATGTGTGCCATATCGAACCCGGTTGAACAGTCAGAGGAAGACCCAAACATCCGGTGGAGCTTCGCCGGCGCAAGATAAGCCCTTATTTATTGACCGTTTCGAGGGTCTATCTGTGCCCTCTCCGAATCATTTCTTGTTAGCACTCAGCCTATATCTCCCTCTCAACTCCTTTGGGTAAGCGAAAATGGATCTAGCACAGTATATTCTAGGGCCCGGACAAGCCATGTAATCTTTGGCTGCCGCTACCCATGACATGGAGTGTATGTATTAGAGGATGTTGGTCCGGCTCAGTATCCGTGATGTGCAATTTTCGGCCCATTTTGGCTAACAGGAGGCCATGGGCCAGGAAGTGACCAGCTAGAAGCTCACATTCTTCTCGTAGTCTCTCGAAGAGTATGAGCGTGCCGACCTGGAACAAGGTTCCCAATGTGCCAACTCCTGCAGTCTCCCATGTCAATAGGCTCTCTCTCCCAACCATACAGCAAAAAGTGGCAATGGAACGCAACCAGATTTCAGAGGAGTTTTGGGGGATGTGTGGCAAAAGACGCAGACTGCGATGATAACTGTCACATGCTATTCGCAGCAGGTTATTGACCTCTCGGGGCGGGGGGGTCGCATGCATGGGAGGAAGGTTTACTACAAACTCAGTTCCTCAGCGAGACGTCCTGCTAACCAACAGTTGGGTCACTGAAGCTGTGCAACCAGGAAATGGGGCTCAAAGTTTGGTGCTCCGAGGCATCCCTTGTCCAACGGCACTTGCAGTTTGCGCAGTGCCACCCTATGCCTGCCCTTATCCCAGATAAAACTCCCTACGGCAGCATGCAGTGAGTGGAACATGGATCTGGGCATATGTACTGGGAGGTTATGGAAGGAGTATAATAAATGCAGGAGTACCACCAGTTTGGCTAAGGACACCATACCCAGTACTGTGAGCAGGACCGTACTCCAGAATGTCATTTGGGGTTGGAGGTGGGCAATAGCTTTAGTGAGGTTTCCATCAATGAGGTCTTGCTTTTCATGGTAAATATGTATGCCTAAAAACCGAAATGTATGAGGTTCCTAGCCAAGGGGAAGTGAATTCACCAGGAGATGTTGCTGTGGGCATGCAGGGGGCAGCGGAAACCAGTTGGCCCAGTTAACCCCCAAACCTGAGGCCACTCTGAACTCTGTTAAGATATCCTTGATGCTTTTTATGACAGCTATGCTTTTTATGACAGCACGGATATCCCGAATGTAGATTATTGCTTGTGCATGTTCAAGCATCCTTTTCTTTGCAGGGAGTGTGGTACTGCCCATGTACCAAAGTTCACAGTGCTGTATCTACATGCCTTGCAACTCGTGCAAGGAAAGAAGGCATGTATTTGCAGCACAGTTCTAACGGAATTCAAGTCACCTCTAACAGGATCCATTTGGAAAATCAATAGTCACTACACATGTAGCATGTAGCATGTACCACTGGTCACGCTATATATGTACTGATATGGCCCTGTGAACTTTGATAGGTGGGCAGTACCACACAGCCTGCAAAGAAAATAGTAATTGAAAATACACAAGCAAAGACGAACTCAGATCAACAATACACTGTAGCTTGTCACTTCAACACCTTTCACAACCAAGACTCCACCAAACTCAAATTCTTTGTAATTGATCAGAAACCCAGTCAAAGAGACTGGAGGCGACAGAGCCGTTGCTCTAAGATTAGAGTCTTGGTACATACCTGAATTAAACACTAAAACCCACAGGGTCTCAATATGAACGAGGAATTACAGTCATTTTGCATGTACTTTTCTTCTTCATCTGTCCTCTAATAGGAATTTACTATGTCCTCTTTTAGTGCATTTACTGGAATGATAAGCATAATATTTTAATCTTTTCAATTTTATTAGTCACATTTTGTTAGTCACAACTGCAGTTATTCTCTCTTCATTTCTCTTTTATCACTGTACTTTCTCACATATTCTATTATTTCCTTGCAGGGTCGCAGAACAAAGGAGAACTGTTCCTGTTCCACTCAAGCGACCAGGAAGCTAGGACACCAATAATCTTTTCTTTCATTTTATTCTGTAGATGAAATGCTGTCATTGCATTATGCTCATATGTGCCTAATTGTTTCTTACGCAGTTTATCCTTTTTGGTATTTCTGTCGAATAATATTCAGATTGCCATTTTTTCCGATGGGTCAATTTGGGCTTGCATCTAATTTAAGGCATGCCTGCCACACAGATATATATGTGGTTGCTCCTTTTATTAGAACTGATACACACTCTTGCCCAACCTAAGATATAATTTCTAACAGCAACTTAATGTTTTTATATGGTAGATCCAGTAATGTACGCACAAGATACTTGTGTCACTGAGCATTTTAGGTCTTGTATTTATGACTATTAGCCATGTAACAGTAAGCAACCAGATTGCCCTTTGAGGCTGTATATAATTGAGAAAGTGACAACATTCGTGGCAGCCTTAACAGCGTTTCCAGGGAGCCCTACCTGATCAGCTCAGCTTCAGAGCGGAACCGGGGGAACGTGACTCCTCCCTGCCGCCGCCGCCGCATCCGCTAATCCTTCTAGCGGCCGCAGTGTGCAAGGGGGACCAAAACTACACTCCCCAAGCTCCTTCGCGGCGGAAGCCCGCCAACGCTACCACCGCCAACGCCTGGGGGCGTATATCTTCACGGACTTCCCCGGCAGAGCGGGTGTTCGTGGCAGCCTTAACAGCGTTTCCAGGGAGCCCTACCTGATCAGCTCAGCTTCAGAGCGGAACCGGGGGAACGTGACTCCTCCCTGCCGCCGCCGCATCCGTTAATCCTTCTAGCGGCCGCAGTGTGCAAGGGGGACCAAAACTACACTCCCCAAGCTCCTTCGCGGCGGAAGCCCGCCAACGCTACCACCGCCAACGCCTGGGGGCGTATATCTTCACGGACTTCCCCCGCGACGCGGGACGCGCGCGGGCGACGCTGGGCTAAGCCCGGGCAAAGGGCGGGCCGTCTGAGGCCGTCCGAGGTCGGACTAGGTTGGGTTGGGCCAGGGACTCTGCCTGAAATTTCTTCTGTACCATTTATGTACCCACGAGCAGTGCGGTCTACACAGGGTAATTATTACATCTATCTGTATACTGTGCTCTAAGTGTATTGATTATCTTAGCCACCTTATTGGTCTTACGCATGCCTGGAAAAAAACAAACCCCAGGAAATAATACTTTAGATAACTACCTGATCCAAGTTGTGGCTAAAATCAATAGTGACAGGAGATCCTCATTGGGATTGGATTCATCTAACCAATCCCATATGGCCGATAAAGAGAATGGGGATTCTTTGGCTTTACACAATAGTAGTGCATGCTGTGTGGCTCATGTCCCTCTATTCGATACAGACCCCATCCTGCCTAGTGGTGTAGTCGCTCTTATTGAAGCCAATAGCGATAGTGAAGGGGTGTCAGTGATATCCACCAACATCGAGTCCCCTCCTTCTATTATCCCTGTACCAGCTCCGAGGGTTACTCGGGGTAAAAGCAAGGTTATCCAAAAAAGAGGGGGTCTAAGATCAGGCAGAAACAAAATTGCAACCCCATCGACGAAAATATCAGAGGACGAGGAGGAGGAGGTTGATCTGCCCAGTGAAGCCCATGTTACCCTTTCTAACGCTCAATTTACTAAACTATGGAGTATGATGGATACAAAAATTAAAGGTATAGTCAAACCCCTGGTTAGCAAAATTGATAAATTAACCGCCGAGGTCAACAGACTAGGTGGTTTATTAGAGAAAACTTTGGCGAAGGAAGGAAATATTACTGAAGTTGTTGTAGAGCCAGTATTGAGCAAAACAACACTTGCTGAGAATAGGGGATCTGTCTCCAATCCTGTACCACTGCCTAATGTATCTAGTGGTGCCTTTGTTGATCCACCCCCGGTTGCTCCCACTAATAATTCCAATATGGGGAAAGGGTCTTCCGAGCTTGTAGTTGAAGCCTCTCCATTAGTTCTTGTTCTTGCAAATGTTCCCCCTTTGGCTTCTGGGGAGGTCGAATCTGCCCCTTCTCTATTAAACAAATCTTTATCATGGCTTACTAACAACATGATAATAACACCTTGGGGGAAGCAACAATTAGCTGTTGAACTTGCTAATGCCAGAAGGGTTGAGTGGATTGGTAACCGCGTCAAGAGGTTCAGAGGGGATTGTGTTATTCTAACCTTCACTGACCCTGAGGTTTTATCAAATATCTTACCTAACATCTTTCCTCCACAGCGAAGGTCAACTTCAATTGTACCACTGACCCTGGACTTTTTCTATTCTCGGAAAGGAAGAGGCACAAACCCTAATATTCTAAGAACTAAATGGAATGTTGTGACCAATAGGAGTAGTAATGATGTTGGATTTCGTGAATGGGGTCTATGTGTGGAAAATAGGTTTTCTGCCCTGTCAAACCTGAATGCTTGCAATTGACAACCATCCCTCCGTTTATCTGAATCACCCTGTACTGATGAGCAGGGCCAACGAGTAGGTTCCCGTCCTGAGATTGTTAACTCGGAGGCCATAGCTGGTTTAATATCTGAAAATCTAATATATAGTGGTTTAAATGATAATGTGATGAGTGTACTTACTCCTAGCCCTAAACCTGTATTGGCACATGATTCTGGAAACTTATTATCTTGGAATGTGGCCGGGCTAGGCTCAAAGCAGGGTTGCGGTGATTGGTTTAATTTTGTTAGTAATTTTGACGTTTGTATCTTTCAGGAAACATGGGCTTGTGACCCCGTTTTCGCTTTGGGGTACTTAAACTTCTATGTACCAGCTTCTAAGGGCCCTAAAGGGCGTCCCATGGGGGGCCTTACTATATGGGTCAAACAATCTTTAAAGGCCGTTGTAAAAAACGTAGAGACTGGTCAGAAAGATTTTCAGCTCATTAGACTCATGAGTGATTTATCCTTATCCATCGATATTTATAACATTTATGCCAGAGGTGGAAACGTAGGAAAATCTGTGGTTCTTCTTGCCCTGTATAATCTCCTTGAGACACATTCAGGTGGTAAAAACATAATAATTGCTGGGGATTTAAACCGTACGTTTGAACCTCTTGATACAGGCGAAGCCTTTCTAGGTGCAGAGGAAGACAAACAATGGGACATCCCCCCATTAGATACCATCCCAGTAACTCGTTGGTCAGAGGATATTTTGGGTTTGAACGCAATGTGCCTTGAACAAGGATTAAGAGCTTTGAATGGAAGGACAAAGTCAGACAGAGTACCAGCTATGACCTTTGACAATGGGAGAAGCAAAAGTCGTATTGACTATATTATTTGTAGCTTTTCCCTTTGGCCTACTGTTAAAGACATGGTTGTAACAGAAATGCCAGAGAGTGACCATAATCCGTTATGTGTCACCCATAAATGGTGGCTGTCTGAATCCAACGCCTCTACTTCTCTGGATGATTGCCTACCCCCGCTCATTGTCCCAACAAATGATATGCGTAGGCTAAGATGGACAAGTGTTAGGACAGACCAGCAAGCTATAGATAATATAGGAGCTGCGACCGACAAGGCCATTATGGCCCTAGACGGCGAAGCCTCAAATGTCTGTTTCTCATGCAGAGTTGTTAAGCACAGGATTAGCACATCTTTCATACACAAAATATATTCTATGTGTGAGGTCTGCCTGTGCTCCAGCTGCACATGCTTTTACTTGACTGCTTCTAACTGCAGATATATGTTTAAAGGGCCACCCCTTGTGGAGATCCTAAGGTGTTAAGGGAAAAATGTTGTTTGTAAATCAAGTTAATTTAACCAAAGAAATTGTGACCACACTGATGCAATTTTTTCATTTAACCATTTCTAAAGCAGAGGGCAGAAAATACTGTGATGTGACTATCTAATTCATAGGTAGTAAAAGAGGATCAACAGACAATATCAGTGCAACCAATAAATGCTACCCTTCTATCCATGTGAGCAGGTTTTTCATATAAACATAAAAATTACGTAAGAAAAAACATTATACCTGCCCAGCCAACCCAGCTAGTACACAATATATATATATATATATATATATATATATATATATATATATACATACACATATATACATATACACACACACACGCACACACACCCCCCACCCATAGAGGCAAATTATTGAATCTTAAGTTTCAAGATATAGAAAAATGTTTTTCAAAATCTGCTTGAAAACACAATTACCTTATTTCGAATTACCATTTTTTTAAATCCTTATTTTGCTTTTGGAATCAATTGGATTACAAACAGTATTCAATGCAATAGAGTTCAGTTAATGTCATTTACACTTCACGCCTATCAGTTTTACAGAATAGATCAGGCAGCATTTGACTGCTTGAGACGGTAGTGGATATGGCTTACCTTAAATGCCAATTGAATTGTCTCTTCTGTGTTGGCAGGATTACAAAGGATATTCACGCCTATCACGTATTCTCTAAAATCGATGGAGCCATCTCTATTCTGCAGGAGAGAATGATTTTTTTTCCAAAGATTAAAATATTGAAAATGTATTAGTCAGAAACACATACGATTAGCATACTATGAAAGATGATTAGTAAATAGACATAATACTTCTGTAAAAAAGCATAAAACATGATAGTTTTTATTAAAAAAAGGCTTGAAGGAGAGAGAAATAAACATCTTTTGTCATTATTTGTAGAACACTTAAGTTCATTTAGATGAAATGCAATGATCTTCACAATTGTTGATCACTCATACAAAACGATAACTACAAACTCCCCCACGTTTAGCTTCCTAGCTAGCCTGCCAGCGTGGGAGCATGCAAAGAAATATGCCACACACAGAGTTCTGGATTGTACATCTTAATTCCTCAGCACACAATCATGTTCTGCTCTCAGATTACGTCATAACCGTTAATAACCACACCTTAACACCTCCCAACTAGTTACATACTTCCTCGTCTGAGACTGGCCAGCACCACAAGCGTCCTAGCACGAAGCCTCACAACACTATATCCCCCATTTTGTTTTCTTTGATGAGTCATTGACCCGAGTCGACCAAATTGAATGACAGGTCGACCAGATCGAATAACGGAGAGGGGTTGAAATGCACTCTGTTCATGTACCAAAGGTTCAGGTTCTGATGCTTGATCTCGACTGTCAGGCGGGACAGCATCGGTAGGTGTAGGTGTGGACGCTTATAGGGGTAGGTGTTCTAAATGTGATGAGTCCTGTGTTGTGGACTGTCCGGGACGATGTGCAGTCACCAGGTAACCTTTGCTCATCACAATCCTCAGAGAATCGACAACAAATGGAGTGTCTGTTTTCCACTTTCGCTTCTGCCTAACCAGGACTAGGTCACCTTCATTGAAGTCTGTCTCATGGTCTGTCCGACGCTGATCGGCATATGTCTTCATCTTGCACTTTCGAGAGGTGTCGGTGACACGAACCTTGTCAGCACTCAAGGATCTCTCCACTGTCCATTGTGGCAGTTTGGTTCCAGAGGCTCTCCTAAGCAGCAAGGTGGAGGAGCTTTCACCTGTTGTGGAGTGAGGAGGTGAAAGATAAGCACAGAGGGCTTGACACAGGGCATGTTTCAATTCAATCCCTCAAGTGATGCTCGCTGAATAACCCTTTTGAGTGTACCCATAAACCGTTCAACAAAACCTTTTGCTTGGGGTCACAGAAGTGTAATTTTTTGATGCTAGACATTCATTTGGACTAGGAACTCTCTGAACTCTTTTCTGTTGAACGGCAGACCGTTGTCAGATTTGAGACTGGCGGGGATATTCCATGCTACAAAGAGAATGTCCAGCCACTCAATGACCTTGTCATGGGTTGTTGATGACAAATCCTCTACCAAAGGGAAACGTAAATATTCATCAATGACTACCATGAGATGATGTCCTGGAAGCCGAAAGAAATCAACTGTAATACTTTCTCAAGCCTTCGTAGGAAGGTCAGACATGGTCAGTGGATGTTGAGTCACTTTAGAGGAAAGGCAGTTGCAAAGATAGCACTCTTTAAGGTTCCCCTCAAAGCGCTCATCTAAGTGAAGGAACCACACTTAGTCTCCTAGGGCTCTTTTGGTAGCTACAATACCACAATGTCCTTCATCGGCTAGTTCAATGACTTATTGCCTCAGACTCTCAGGTATGATAATTCTTGAGCCTCTCAAGACAAAACCTTCTTTGTTCACAGGCAGCTCATCCTGTAAATTTTTTAAATTCAACGTCAATAAGAGGTCGAACACTCCTTTTCCAGGATTGAGCCAGAATTATGTCTTTGAGGATATGCATGTTCTTGTCAGCATTTGTAACCTCTATAATCTGTTCAATTGATATGACAGCGGGCGTACTGGATTTCACAATGAAGTTGATGTACTCCTCAGCTGGCTTGGATGTCGAACTGTGACAATTTAGTGGTACTCGTGAAAAATATTCAGCAGTGATCTGGTCTTAACCCGGCTTGTGAACAATTGTGTAATCACTCTCTTGCAGTCTCACTCCACCTCTTTTTTATTTTTACTTTATTTATTAAGAATCCACAGTATCAACAAAACATCTAAACATATATTTACGATTAGATACAGTAACAATTCAATTCATTTTCCTGAATAACCCTTAATATTAATCCAACATATATACAATTGGTACAACCCAAATACAATTGGTACCCAAAAGTACAACCCAAATCACACCCCATCTCTCAATGTGAGGGGGCATCTAGGCTTTAGGATTTCCCAAGATGGTGAGTAGCGCTTGGTGATCTGTGAGGATTTTGAAATGTTTTCCATTCGGAAACACATGAATATCCTCACAGGCCCACACGACAGCCAGACTCTCCTTCTCTGGCTGAGAATAGGAACATTGTGTCTCAGACAGGCTCCGGCCGGCATGGGCCACAATGTGTCTCTGAGCATTCGGAAGACCCCCCCCAGTTTCACCGGGCTCACATCCACTGTGATCTCAGTGTGTAGTTTGGGGTCAAAGTAGGCCATCTCAGTTGTATTCTAAAATGCATGTTTTATCCTTTGGAAACTTTAATCACATTCAACAGACCGTTTTGAATGGGACATTTTGTTTTGACAACTCTTAAGGAGCACTTACAGTAGCAAAATCACAAATGTACCTTGAACAATAGCTGCCCATACCTAGAATGGATCGCTGCATGGCAACATCTTGCGGGCGGCAAGTAGCGGTCCGTACTTTTACTTTGTCAGGGTCAGGAGTCATTTCCCCAACAGAAAATATGTGTCCAAAGAATTTGAGTTAGGTCTTGTGATACTCACACTTTGCTGCGCTCAGAGTAAGACATGCATTACCAAGTAATTGGCACACTTGTGCAATAGCCTTGTCGTGCTCCTTTTGCATCGCTTCACATACTAATGTGTCATCACTGTAGTTAAAAGTATCTGTGAAAGGTTGAATTATTCGACATATAACACCCTGAAATAGTTCTGCAGCTGAAGACACTCCAAAATACAACTTTTTTATCTGAACTAACCAACACGAGTCAAATGTTCATGCAATTGTCTTCAAACGCTAGTTGTTGATGATATCCCTTGCTCAGGTCAAGATGGGAGAAAACGTTGGCACTGTTCATTTTCATGATCATTCCGCTATGCGTGGACCACAATGTTTTTCTCTCTTGATTGCTTTGTTGGCCTGGCACATATCAATACAGATGCCCTAAGCACCATCCCCGTCCTTTTTTGGAACGTCCATTATGGGCAACAGCCATGGCGTAGAAACAGTGGAGCCCTCAATGATGTCATGCTTGAACAGCATATCTAGTTCTTTCTCAACAGCTTTTTGCAAGTGGAAAGCAACTCTGCAGTGCTGCTTAGCAACAGAGCGAAAGTCTTCATTGATGTGAAGTTGCACTTTCATTGTCTTGACCCAGCCCAGGCCTTAAAATAATGACGGGAAGTGACTCATAAGTTCAGATTGAGTATAGAGGTGTGATATTGCATCAGCTTGAGATATTTTCTTCAGCACTTTTTACTCCATCATCAGCAAGGTTCTTTAAGTGCCTAGTGATTTTCATCTACCACTTCTAGGGCATTTATATCATCATCAAAGGTCTTGATCAATGCAGTCCATCCAACACCAATATTTTGCTTCTTGGTGGTGTGGAAAGGTGCTGGTGGTTTTAGAAATGCAGCTGCACCGTACTACGTGCTTCTTTTGGCAATCACTGAAAAATGTCAATATTCTGAACGCCTTTCGGTGCACTGGGTGCCACGTGCCACTTATCACGCATTGGCGGCTGAACCAGGCTTGGTCGTTCAGGTCTGATTAGAGGGTGTGAGGCACTTCCCTCGCTCATGATGGTAACTACGCTTGTACTTTCGTACCTGGTTGCAACTGCCTCTGGCATCTGCTTTGTACCAATGATGGCTATGTGTTAGGCTGTGGCTCAGTAGCTCTTCTTTTGGCCTTACCAGTGGGTTACTGGCAGGCTTTTGAATGTGCTCCTCTGTAGGTTCTTCAACTTCTTCGAGAGCTGTATGTGGGCTGGATTACACACACACCAACTTCAAACTAATTCTCAACGAAATAGGTGCATGTGGTACACACGAGGAGTTTGCGGTAGTGTTGCAAACTTTTAATGAGAGCAGTCTAGTTTCTTCGGGGCACAGATCCTCTACTTGTCACAAGTTGTAGTGTCCTCCGCAGACCAGGAGCATACAAAGAAATATACCACACACAGAGTCTGGATTGTACATCTTTATTCTTCAGCATTCAATCTCGTTCTGCTCTCATAACTGTTAATAACCACACTTTAACACCTCCAAACTAGTTACGTACTTACTTGGATAAGTCTGCCCAGAACCGCAACGGTCCTAGTAGACAAAGTCGCATGACACTACACCAGGCACTACCCATATTTAATTCAAAAATAACACAAAACTACATTTGGGTAATATTTACATAAAAGTTTGAAGGAGCTCAACCAGTGAAACGAAATCATTTTAAACAAAGCTAAATATTATTGGCAAACAATGCAGTTACACATTTATTTGTCTGATATAGATCCAATTAGCACCAGGAGCAAAACATTGGGGTCAGGCCAGATAAATCATAATACCGTCTGCTACGCTACAGATACTGCTTCAGGTTCACAAGAGGAGTATACAGTGGCTCTCAACATCACTCTGCTGCACTTGAGCCTTGTATTTGTGAGCTCCGACTAAGCAAATCAACAGCTGCTTACCTCATGGTGAGACAGAGCCTGAAAACAGCTTCCGTCTCCCTTTAGGTAATGCCACGGAAAGAAAAGCCCTCCTTGTTTTCTTGCTAAAGGATGCAGACTACACCCCTTTCCTTGATCAGAGCAAACTCGATCATCCAACGGAGTACTGAGATGTAAACATTTTTCACACTTCTGTGGTTGATTAGGCCTGCTTGCATCAAGGTAAAAAGTGGAGTCACCATCCAGCATTAGGAAAGGAAGAGCAGCTTTTATTTCTACTGCAGCACCTGAAGAGAAACATGAGCTGCACACTGTTTGTGGCCTGGAAAAGAGTTACTGCCCACATGTGCAGTCAATAACACTTAATTAGAATGTCCTAAGTTCCATTTAAGACAAATTTAGGCAAAAGGCAAATAATGGCTGGTATAGACCTGCTCCAACTTTCCGATATTTGTCCTTCTGTTTCTCCCTGTTTATTGAAGAAAATGCTGCCCTAAGTGAGTGGTATGATCTAATAGCCACTGCAACCAGGCAGATCACCAGTAGCCAGAGGTTCAAAAGAGTGACTGTTAGACCTGGCATCATTGGCGTGGGTTCCCCCCCATGTTTTTTTGCCTTTGCCTCCTGTTATACTACTGTGTGTTGGACTTCGTTTTTGCTGGTCTAGATGCTTTGGGCACTTTGCCACTGCTGTTCAGTGCCAAAGTGCAAGTGCTCCCTGTAAAATTGTTATGATGGACTGGTGATTCCATGATTGCCATATCTGATTTACTAGCCAGTCCCTAGTACAGTGCACTGTGTGCGCCCAGGGCCTGTTAATCAAATGCTGCTAGTGGGTCTGCAGCACTGATTGTACCACCCACATAAGCAGC
This sequence comes from Triturus cristatus, assembly GCF_964204655.1. Taxonomy (NCBI): domain Eukaryota; kingdom Metazoa; phylum Chordata; class Amphibia; order Caudata; family Salamandridae; genus Triturus; species Triturus cristatus. The sequence goes on from NC_140595.1 coordinate 547,453,502, forward strand.
CTGTAAATGTAACTCAGACCTGCAAAGGCAGTGTCTGTGCGCAGTTTGGTACTGCCATGTAGACTTGACAAGTACACCCACTTGCCAGGCCCTAACCTTCCCTTTTCTTACCTATGAGTCACCCCTGAGGTAGGCCCAAGGTACCCCTGTGGGCAGGGTGCAGTGTATGTGAAAGGTAGGACATGCCCAGTTGTGTGTGGCATGTCCTGATAGTGAAATACTGCCAATTTCGTTTTTCACTATTGTAAGGGCATCTCTCCCATAGGATGGAATGGGGAGTTTGCTTATAACATCTTATAAACATAACTGCCCAAATACCACTTTTAGAAAGGAAAGTAGGTATTTTCTTGCCAAACCATCCAGTGTGCCTCTGCTAGGTTGTGTATTGACTGTCTGGCTTTGGAGTGAGGGGCTTGGGATGTCCATTCTGTTCAGTCAGCCACATGGGGGTTAGGTGTGTCCTCCCTTTCCAGGGTGAGTCAGGGCTGGGCTTAATAGACTTGGGATGCATTTAGAGTAGGGGGAGGAGATTTCTTTCACACATGAATGGGCCTGGTCTGCCTAACACAATGCGGTCTCCACCTCCTGCCAGGAAGCTGCACCAGAGTGGACAGAACTGGTTCTGGCTCGGCAAAGACACACTCGTCTCCAGAGAACAAATTATTTTGTGCTATATAAAGTAGGTTCCCGACCCCTAAACTTTTAATTACTTTGGACTTCAAGAGACTGCTAAAGGAGAAGAGCTGGCTGAAAACTGGAGGAGGAGTACTGCCCCTTTGCTCTGTGCTGTCTGGGGTTGGCCTGCAGTAGCTGTTTCTACCAAGGAGAGGAACTGTGTGTGTATGCTGCTTGGGAAGTATCTCCAAGGGCTCGGAAGTGGAGCTTGCCCCCTGTTCACGAGGTCTCAGGAACAGCAAAGACCTCAGTATCATTCTAGGCACCGTCTCTGGAACTGCTGGTTTCAGTCACCGCTGGAGAAAAGGACAACCGATTCGGTCACAGAGTCCGTCGCAGGATTCAGTATGCTGAAGGCCCGCAGAAGGCACCGCAGCATGCTTGGTCTCACCAACGCCATTTGGACAATCGTCACCAAGCCGTTACTTGCACCACGTCCTGTGGGCAACGCACTTTGCAACGCCTCAACCTGCCTGGATGTCACCAACACCGTCGCTGCCTGACCGGTATATCGACCGGTACATCGACTGGCTCAGTCGCCTGCACTGCAACTTGCCAGCACCGCCTCACCCTGCGCCGTAAGCCTTGGGCTCACCGACGCCGTCTTGACGACCGCCCCCAAGTCGCTGCCTGCAGAGCATCATGAGGGCACCGCACCCTGCACTGCTTCCATTTGTTTGCAACACAACAGCGACGCTTGCCCTTGACAGACTCGCACCAACGTGTCGGCCACAACGAGAAAGGTACTGTTTACGAGTCTGTAAACACTTTAGCTGGCCCATCCAGACGCGGTCGGCTGAAAGTGTTAGACTTTTGTTGTTTCAGCATCGTGGTAGCCCCGGACAGAGCTACCGACTCGGAAGAACTGCGTTTTCCAGCAATTAAAGGTTATCTTGCAAAGTAACTATTTTTAAAGTATTGAGCGATGGATTTTTGTTGGATTTGGTCTTGTTCGGTTTAGATAAACATTACTTATTTTTCTAAACTGGTGTGGTGTCCATTTGTAGTGTTCTCACTGTATTACTGTATGTGTTCAGGAATGCTTTACATACTGCCTCTGAGATAAACCTGTCTGCTCATGCCAAGCTACCAAGGAGGTGAGCAGGGGTTATTTTAGAAGTGTCTCCTCCTTACCTTAACTAGGAAGAACGGTCCCTACTTGGACAACGTTGCAAACCATTACCAATTAGAGACCCCCCTATTTCTAACAGTGACGTATGTTCTTGACTATAATCAAACAGTTAACATGGTTAACCTCTCAACATTTTAATTTCACGCTATCTACAAAACATATGGAATAATGTACAAGGTAATAAAGAAAACGTTACTGATGAAACAATTGTCCAGTTCACAGAAAAGGGAGGTGGGAGGTTTGAAGTGGAATCAGCGGTTGGATAGACTATCCTCCAGAAAGATAGTTAACAAAGGTAAGTAATTTGTTCTTCTGATTGATACTTCTAACTGCATCATGTGAATAGATACCATACCAGTACCTCCCAAGGTACGAGGTCTGTTAAATGGCTCAGATCAAAACCTCCTGCAAGACCGAAATGACAAAATATCTATCTAGACAGACTTGACTGTGGAGACAGTAGTGCTTTGTGAACCTGTGTACCGCCATCCACGTATCCACCGAACAGATCTCCATGCTTCCATGCTAATGTAGTGGAAAAATCTTTGGCCCTGATAGAATTAGCACACAACACCTTCAGGGGGCTGCTTTTTACCAATGCGCATCAGAATTTCATGCAAGGAACAATCCATTGGGAGATGGTCCATTTTGTGCTCTGCCTTGCCCTTCTTTGCCTTGGAAAACTCTCCAAAAAGCGGATTGTCCACTCAACATTCACAATAAAGAAACGTAGCACTCTTTTAGGAGTTGCTCTTCCTACTTAGAGTGATGAGGTGGAGTAAAGAATGCCGGAAGGCTGTGGATGGTTGGGGTCCCCCACTTGGGGAGCACGTGTTGTCACTTTCGATCGCGGGTTGCCTTGCGGGTGTGGTTTTATGTTGTTGTGTTGTATAAAACGAAACCGTATTGTGGGCTCAGAGTCATGTGGCCCACGTTGTTGATACCTCCTGCTTTAGCGTCTCTGCAAAGCCAAGTGCCTCATTGTATGTATGTCATTTGCTTTTGTCACTTTAGCGGCCGGCCGGAAGGTTGTAGGCCCATACCTGTATATATTTGAGATTGCAATAAACGGTTTAAAAAAAAAAAAAAAAAAAAGAATGCCGGAAGGGTAAGAGCCTGGTTGACATGAAAAAAAGTAACCACTTTCTGTAGAAATGAAGACCGGGTCTTCAAAAAGAACTTATCTGGGAAGAAGGAGGTACAAGGTGGAGGACTGATAGAAAGAGCCTGAAGCTCATTCATGTCTTGCCAATGTTAAGGCGATGAGAAAAACAGTTTTCAAGGTCAAATGTTTAACGGTACAACCGTGCTGAGGCTCCAATGAGGTGAATATCAAGAAGGTGAAGACTTAGTTTAAGTCCCAGTGAGGCATCAGAAAGGAAGGTTGGTCTGGAAACCACACGAAAGCCAAAAGTGCTGATAAATAGCTATTAATTGTGCCCAAAACAAGACTTTACAGGGCTAGGATCAGAACAAACAAAACTTAAATTTTGCTTCAACGGGTCAACTTAGGTGCTGCACTGATCCACAAATTTATCCCAACGAGTGGCATACACTGATTTTGTAGAGGAGCGCCTCACCGCCAAGATGACATCCATGATCACAGGGTGCCAGAAGTCAACTGTAATTGATCAATCAAATAACTTTATTCACATTTGTTATATGCATAAAAGTACAGAATAAAATTTTCCTAGTACCATTTGATCAAAAAGGGATCTGAAATCAGTCATTGATCAATCTCCAAGCAGGGAGATGCACATTTTGCAGGTGAAGATACAACACCCTGCCCTGCTGCTACAACAGAAGATCTTCCCGAAGTGGCAGCTTGATTGGAGGACAGATGTTCATGCCCTGGAGTTCTAGGTACCACACTCTCCTAGCCTAAACTGGTGCCACTAGAAAGACTTGAGCTGGTCGTTCTTGATCATCTTCGGCACTCGGGCAGGAGACAGTAGAAGGAAAGCGTGCAGAGTACTGAACTACAGTCTAGAGTGAAGGCATCTCAGAGAGAGAGAGAGACGATTTGTAAACTCCAGTACATAAGTGCTGACATTAAGCATTCTCGGTGGTGAAGATACGATCAAGCCAGGGTTTTCCTCATTGCTGGAAGACAACTTGTACCATCTCCAAGTGCTACTCATGATCCACTAGAAGTCGACAACTGAGTTCGTCCACCCTAGCATTTAGAGATTACGTCAGGATGTGTAACACCAGGAAAATCCACCGTTGTGCCAGCCATTTCCAGAGGCATAGTGCCACCTGACAAGTTCAAAGACTCCACCCTGCCCTGTTTGTTGCAATACCACATAGTTTGTTGTGCCGTCGGTGAAAACCTGTACCAGCCTTCCTTTGATGGACGGTAGGGAGATCCTCAATGCCAGGTGGAATGACCCACACATTCAGAAGGTTGATGTGGGGCTGGACCTCCACTGGGCACCAGATGCCTTTGATCTCCACCTCTGCCAGATGGCCACCTCAACCCAAAAGTGATGAGTGGGTCACCACTGTTAGCTCTAGGTGTGGTAGGGACAGGGGCATCTGCAGACCTAATCATGGTCCAGCAACTATAAGTGCAGGTCATTTGCGGTTTCTGCTGTTAGAGTTTCCAAAGCCAAGAGGAAGAGATGAAAGCACAGGGGGCACCCCTGACATGCACCATGGCCAATCTGGAAGGAATCGGACAGGAATCCTCCACATGAGTCCTCCACCGTAGGTCAATCATATAGGATGCAGACCTTATATATGACATTTTCACTCAGACCCATATGGAACATGACAAGAGGCGGCTGAAAATAGATCCCTGTGAAATTTATAGCTAGAAGCCGTATCCAATAAAGCAAACATCACTTTTCTTCTCAAGGACAACAATGATCCTTTAGGTTGTTCTAGCTACCGCTCGATCTCTGTAGGTAATGTAGACCTAAAGATAATGGCTAAAATCCTGGTGATGGGCCTTGGTAGGGTGATCCCCAAACTTATTCATGAATACCAGGTGCTTGCTTGCACTATCACTAGATGCGGAGAAAGAATTTTATCAAGTGGAGTGGCAATACTTCTTTGAAGTTATCTTCAATTCCAGAATGGATGCAGATATGATCCAATGGTCATGCTGGTGGGGCTGAAAATTGTCCTTCCTTGCCCTGTCCTCCAAATCCATCACTTTATGGCTGAGGAATTCGATGTCACGCCCACCCCCAAACTAGTACTAGTTCATATTAAGATTCCACTCTGTCCAGGGTTGATCCACTTTATCCAGTTACGTAGGTATAGAAGACCTTTCCTAATGAAAGGAGTTCTTCTGATGCAAGGTCTGTCATTTTCACATCCATGGGGCGAGTGTGGTTTCTATAGCTTAGAATATAAGGAGCGGCTCTATGTTCTTGTCTGTGGGAGTGTGCTTTGAGGCCTGCTGTGAATGGCTCACTGCCTCTGAGAACAGGAGCTGCAGGCTGGTTGTCTATAGGACAACATACAAAGCTGGGTAAATCACTTTGGTGAGGTAGACTGTTCCAGCATGCAGCAAAGTCTCTCCGTAGGCAAAAAAAATCTATGAGTAGATCCCAGAGTCATCATCATCATAATAATAACTTTATTCGGTCATTTGTGAAAAAACCATCAAAGATCCCAGAGTCCATTAGTAGGTCCAGTCTGAAGAGAGGCGCCGTCTGCCCTGCGAGGGGAAGAACTGAAGATTATCTCGGGTCCCAATAAGGGAGAGCAGCAGGACCGAACAGGCTGGAAGGGTAGGGGCAATTTTTGCAGCAGTGAGTGCCGGTTTTGCAGCAGTGCTGCAATATTGGCCCCAGTAACAAAAACAGCAGTGCTTCATACTTGCCCAGGGGGCTAGAAATACAAAATTCCTAGGGCTGCTTTGAGTTCCCAGTCCAGCCGTGGCGAGAAGTTTCAGCAGCGGGAGGCAAGGATAGAGAGCACAGGAGATAGTCAACAGTACTACAGGCTCACCCACCACTCGTGTCGATCATCCCAACTCCAGGGGAGCAGCACAATGGGCCCCGTCCTTCATCATGCCCCACACCCAATCCAAACTGCTACTGCCAATTATATTAGGCCCCGGTACCCTCTTTCATGCAGTCCCTAGGAGCACCACTGGGTTCTTGTGGGAGGACCCGGTTTCTGTGCCAGGATCACTAGTCCAGGGGTCAATCCAGGCAGGTTTAGTGCAGTGAAAATTTCTCTAGTTCACTCATGCAACAAGCTGTCATGGCAATGAAGAAGATAGTCTTCAAGGTCAGGAGATGCAGCAAGCAGTTATGCATCATCTCAAAGAGTGCACACATGAGGAATGTCAAGCCCAAGGTATGGTCCAACTGTGACAACACAGAGTTTGGGAGAGAGCGTGTGTCAAACATTTAATAAATCGCATACCAACAGGTGTTTTGAACAAGGAGGGTTGGCCTGGTAAATGTAGACAGGTAGAAAAGAGCCGACAAATAACCTTTTACAGAAGACTAAAGATAAAACAAAAGAACATCTGACAGCTTTGCCTAGAAGGGGTCTATGTCTTGCAAAACACACAGGATGATGGACGGAATGTTGCACATTGGCAAAACATTCACCCCCAGTCACAGATCTGAGTTTAATCCATCGTTATTTTGCTCACCACGCCACCCCAGTTCGGACATGGCCATCTGCAAATCAGTCTTGACCCTGTGCCTCATGGGAACAGTCCAGCCCGAACTGCCAAGCCATGTCTTCCCTGGACCGGAATCAAGCATCCTAGGACCGGTTTCAGGGTATCACCTCTCTTCAGCCAGGATAGCTTGACTCCAGTGGCGTAGTGAGCACGGGACCCACGTCTGGGCATACCCTTCCAACATAGGGCGAACAGCAAAACACACAGGATGATGGACGGAATGTTGCACATTGGCAAAACATTCACCCCCAGTCACAGATCTGAGTTTAATCCATCGTTATTTTGCTCACCATGCCACCCCAGTTCGGACATGGCCATCTGCAAATCAGTCTTGACCCTGTGCCTCATGGGAAAAGTCCAGCCCGAACTGCCAAGCCATGTCTTCCCTGGACCGGAATCAAGCATCCTAGGACCGGTTTCGGGGTTTCACCTCTCTTCAGCCAGGATAGCTTGACTCCAGTGGCGTAGTGAGCACGGGACCTACGTCTGGGCATACCCTTCCCACATAGGGCGAACAGCAAAACACACAGGATGATGGATGGAATGTTGCACATTGGTCTGTGTCTTGGGCACTGCACAAGGTTACAAATTTGTCTCAGTGCTTGGCATAAGTGGTTTTCATGGTGGAGCACCTTGCACTGAGGATAACCTCTACCACCTGAGGCTGCAAATCAAACACAGTCAATTGCCACTACTCACTCTCCATGCATGGAGCAGTAAACTGCATAGATTAGGGTAAAGGACTCTGTCCTATTGCTAAGGCAGGATGATTTTGTGAAGTGCTAGACTTATTCAGGACAGATGCTCATATACAGGGTTCCAAGAGCCACACTCTCCCTGCCCAAACAGGAGCCACAAGGATGACTTGACCCTGGTTATTCTTTATCTTCTTTGAAACTCAGGCAGGATAGGAAGTGGCAGGAAGGTATACAAGAGGGCCTGGTTTCATTCCAGCCAGGAAGCGTATCCTAACAAATGTTCTTACGGAAATGTGTACCACATGGCTATGGTGTGATCCGCGAGCACCTGCCCTCGATAGATGAAACGAAGGTTTTCAGCGACAGACTAACAGCATGCAGCTCCCGGTAAATTAATGTGGAGCCTTGTCTCTATTGGAGACCAAAGTTCTCTGATCTGATCTTAAGGCGTTAAGGGGACAGAGGTCCAAGACAGGCCTGAAGCCCACATCCTTTTATGGGATGAGGAAATAGCGAGAGATACAGCCACTGCCTTCCTCAGAGTTTAGTACCCTCTCGATGGTGCCTTTGGAGAGCAACAAGGGTACCCTCCTGTAGCAGGATGGACAGATTTTCTTCAGAAATCAGTTCTGGTGTGTGAGGGATATTGGTTGGGGAGGAGAGTTAAGGTAGGGCATAACCTTTATGAATAATTTGCACAACCCATCTGTGAAACCCGACGGATCACCAACGCGGAAGAAAGTACTGGATCCTGCCTGCAACTGGGTGGGCATGGACCACAGAAGGCAAACTAATGTGGTTTGGGGGCCGTTGTAGCAGGGGAGGAGCACCTGGAAGCCTGGTACAGGCACGAACATGGTTTAAACCACGGAGCTATCAGAGTATATGTGACAGCATCATCATCATCAATGTAGGGCAGCTGTAGCCCTAGCATCTTGGCTGCCCTCTGAGTCATCACAGTCTGCATGGGCTTGGTAACGGGCCCCAAGGTGACAGACAGTACTGGGGACGACCCATAAACTGGACCCTGACTGGAGGCCCCAACATGTTTGGTCTGGCCCAAAGGTGCATAAGAGGGAGCCAAATACACACTGAATATTTGCAAAAGTGTCTCTCTGAAGACCTTAATCTGCTAGGGGGCGATGGAGGCTCGGGCATTCACGTCACGCCAGGACCAGCTAAGGAATTGACTCTGACCAGTGATCAAGGAAGTGGGACTAACACCTTAAAACCCTCACAACTTCTCCTTGGAGTCGGGAGTGGCGGGATGGCGTTGAGTACTATTTAGCTTTTATGTGCCTGCATTTGGACATGGACTTCGACCTACCATAAGGATAAAAGGGGGAAGTGGAACAATCATGGAGAGGTTGCATGACCGGCATGAAGGCACCAAAGACAAACCATGTGTGGCTTTGTAAATGACATCTGCTTCCTGCAGTCACAGCACAACTTGAATCCTTTCGTTCCCTGTGGGGGGCATTGTTCCCTAGCACTCAGTGAAAAAGTTTGAAAGTTGCTGGAAAACAACAAAAGATTTGGCAACTGTGCTGTAGAAATGAAGAGTTAACGCATGGAATGAGTTTAACTCCATCCCTGCTGATGCTGTGACCCAGATACACAACTTCGCTTTGAAAAATTTACATTTATTGAGGTCAACTGTTAAGCCATTTGTTTTTAGGATCTCAAAAGGTTGCCTTAATCGTGCATCATGTTCCATTTTGTTAATACCCATGACCAAAATATCATCTTAGAAAAAGTTTACACCGACTACACCTTCAAAGACATTGGAAATTATTTTTTGAAAGAGGGCGGCGGCAGACGCCAAACCAAATGGTACCCGGATGTAGCGGTAGCAACCAAAAGGTTTTAAAAATGTGGTATATTTCTTGCTATCCTCATGCAGAGGTACTGGATGGTTGAGAACCAACGCATGCCTTTGGTAACACTAAACAGATCGTTAATGCGAGGCAGTGGAAATTGATCAACAAGTATTTTTCTATTGAGAAGACTTGTGCCTAGTTTCTCTACAAAATGCTGTTTCCAGATATCTTTATTAACAATGCTAAAGGGTGACCCCGAGTCAGCGACAACATTCATCATTACACCACCAATGTTCACCTCACACATGGGTTTCTTAACCTTGATAATATTTACATTTAAAATATCATGGTCTATGCAAAATACAGAATTGACATTTGAGGAATCAGAATCCTCGGATTCATATGAGTTTACAGCACTATTCTCGTGTACATGCTGTACTAAACTCCCACGTTTAGTATTTTTCTTCCTACAAACTTTCACACAGTGCCCCACCATACCACATGATGCACATTTCCGGTATTTAGCTGGACATTTCAAAATTGGCTAGATGGTCCTTAGAGCGACAACAATAGCATCTCATAGCTGACTTATAGTCACCAACCGGCTTTCCTGTCTTCTCATAATCGTTAGGATTTTTCTTAAGGTAAACTTCAGAACGACTATTGATATTCTTACCGTGCTTACTGTATTTGGTAGAATTGCTCTTACTAATGAGTTTAATTTCATGTTTAAATTTCATTAAATTGATCTAATACAGCTTTAGCACATATCGCTGTGAGTTCCGCCTTCTTGACCAAAGCAACTACCTCTTTGAGCGGAGACTCACCATTGACCCATAGTTTATCCTGAATGTTAGGACTGCTAGTATGGATAATGATTTGTTCACGGATAAATTCTTCCTGTAGATTACCAAATCTGCAAGTTAACGCCAAAGTACCTAATGCAGATACATATTTGTCAGTATTTTCCGTTCTCCTTTGTTTGCGTAATCTGCTAACTGCTACACAACCAATTGGTGAAAAATGTGCGTCAGATCCTCCAATACCTCTCCTTCATGTGGTCTTTTCTCAATTTGGTTATATGTTTTTAAAGCACCAGGCACTAAGCAATACAGTAAAACGTTTTCTTTCTTTTCGGGTATGAAATCCTCAACATCAACGTTTTCAATATAGTTGCAAAAATATTCTTTCCAGTCCTTCCATGGCATGCATGGTTCACTCTTAGGTGGAAGGAAAGGTTGAGAATTTGACAAGTTCATTAAATTCATGGCACACATGGTACGTTCATGCACAGCAGAGGCTAAATGAATGAAATCCGTAAATTGCCAAACTTGAGATCAGCAGTTACACAACTATAGAATTCAAGTAATGCATATGCTTTAATTCTGCACCACTATATATAAGTTTCCTGCAAACAAACAAAGGGTCTCTTTTCGGTTCAGTATTCAATATTGTGCTGTACTGTACCATAGAATAAAAGTATCCCAGTTGTTTATAAAATGAAGTTCACTAGAAATTCTTTTAAATATTTTTCGATGGATGTGGAAAGTTAGGTTGATGATAGCCAGTTACCTTAACATTTTAGTGAAAATTACTGATGACCTTCGCTGGTTTCAACTTAAAATAGATCGCTGCACTTACTATGAAATGGCGTTATCACCAAACGATGAATTGTAAACGGAATGAAAGAATTTGAATGCAGCACTGTACACACCAAATTCAGAATTGATTTCCTTTACACCGGTGAAAGGCTGTAGTGTTTAAAATGACTGGCATCCTCGTGCCAGAACCTTGGCTCGAGGGTGCTGATTCACGTGTCATTTATGCTTTCAAACAATGTTCCATGACCCAGTGCTAAACATTGCGTGCCAGGATTCTGACAACGTTATTCAGTTGTCAGAGATCCTGGTATGCGGTGGGAGCGTCTGGTTGTGGGTGCTTATTAACCTGAAATAAAGAAACACTTACTCTTCTCAGAGTTTTCCTGGACTTCATTTACATCAAAGGCACACACAGTCAATGCAACGCGCACTATGCATGCATCAAAATGGCCGCCGACGTCAGTTTACGTGACCTTTCCACAGGCGATGGGCACACACTGAGCAGCAAATGCGTACACAGGCTTCCGTTGATGACGTATGGAATCCAACGTCATCGCTTCACTCAAGCTTTCGCTGTGAGAACATTCATATGAATCTCTCTCAGCCCGCCTGCACTCCACACAGTAGTTAACCTTCACAACGGTGCCGCATGCACTAACTGCAGTTACACTTCAAAACGGTGTTTGCCAATTTCTCACCGCACAAGACGTCACCTGTAGTACTTCACACACAAAGTATAGTATCGTAGATCATGTCAGTTCTGCAACTTAATTTTCTCCGTGCATGATAGTGTTCAAATAAACATTTTTTAATGGATCTTTGCCAACATCGTAAGGGGTTAGACATCATCTTTCGCTCGTCGCCATATTGCAGAAATGAAGAGTTGACGCGTAGAATATTATGAAGAGGTAAGTTTATTCCGACAAGCCCCTCACACATCTTATACAGATGCTGGCTTCCAAGTAATTGCCACATACATAACAAGTAACGGACAACAATGGAATGTACGGTTATGGGGTGATAGTGGGTACAAATGGGAAAAGAGGAATGTGGTTACATCATGGAGTTATGTCGCGTGCAACGTTGTACCACGCGCCACATTATGAGGTTATATCGCATGCCACATTGTGCCACACGCTGACCTACCTCATCCAACAGGTGCACTGGTCAAAGTTTTCGCAAATCCTCCCTTCACTGTAGCATAGGAGCATCTTCCTTGTAGAAATTGTTGACTGAGAGAGGCTAGCTTCTAAGTAGACTGCTACTTGCAGAAGTACTTCACAGAGCTGTCCAGGGCAACAGAAGGGAGAGAAGACAGCGGTCATAGTGAAGGGAACGCCAGCTTACTGTGACGCCAAGAGCTTAGTAGTGCTTCTTGGAGGGTGTGCAGAATACAGCAATCATGGGCAGATGAGGTGGTACCAGGAGACCCTCATCTTGTGTGCCAGTTCCCAGCAGACGAGAAGGAAGGGTATTTCTACTCAGAAAGGTATGAGAAAGAAGGGTTGTCGGACAACACATACAGTGTGATTGTAGAAGGTGCAGAGAGTATCAGAGATACAGGGAGTGCAGCACATGAGTATTGATATGAGCAGCAAATGTGAAGTTTGAGGGGTGTAGAGGAAGCTTAGCGGAGTTCTGAGAGGAGAGGAGCTGCATGTGCGTTGATTGGCAAACGTTCAGTGGATTTGAAATGCACCTGAATATGCCAAGATGTTTTTCTTGCTACTTCAGATTAATCAAACACATATTGTACCAAGACTGCAACCCAACAAAGAATTCACCATCCCCTGTTGGCTGCTAAGACATTGCTGTGGAAGATGGTACTCACACTGTGGCTATGAGGACAGTTCTAAACTTCTCCTACAGTTTTCTCTACCTCCACCAACAAGTTCACCAGATTAAAATCTGAAATTAGACTGCTTGCCACTTCCACTTGGCATGTGTGTTTAAAATGTGCCTGGGTTACAAAAGGCCCTTCAAAATCAGATTCCTTTTTATTAACACAGGAGCGGCACGGATGCAAGTTAAAATCTCCCACCAACATAATTAGAGTAAAGGGGGGCTCTGACAGAAAAAAAGTCAGCGATAAAACATTTAAGACTAGCCATAGCTTCCTTTCCATCTTTCGGGGAAACTGCATTTTAGAAATTGATAAGGAGCAGTCTATGTTAGAAAATATTAAAAGGGTGCCCAAGATAGTTTTACATTTAGAATTTATCACCTGGACTTTACAGTTATATTCTAATTTAATTAGAGTCATAAGGCCACCACTAGCACACCCACTAGAAGAGCGGGTAGCTAAAGCTGAGTGGGAGGAATAACCATCAAGATACAAGGAACCCTTAGTGTGCCATGTTTCCTGTAGACAGATCAGACCAAAGTTCTTCAGCATGCCCAGCCAGTCACAATCAAACAGTTTGCTCTGGACCCCGGCTAGATTCCAACAGATGACCTTAATAAAGTCTTGGGTCACAATCATGGGATCCTTGGTTAGGGAGGCATGAGTCTGAAGGTCAGTGTTGGGAGAAGAGTTCAGTGACTCGGGGTTATCTAATTCGTTCAATGGGAGGAAACGATTGCTCAGTAACAGGGGAGTGGTGTTAAAGGAGGCCTGTGCATTTGCCAGGCGATCCCGCAGCTTTCCCTGTTGTAAAGTCAAATGTCTCAAGCCCCCAACGTTGAGGTTGTTGGGGGGGGGCAGCCCAGTGGGAGAGCTGTAATAGAGTATGAAGGTGTGCCCTTCGAGTCTAAGGCGAAAATAAACCTGCCTCCAGGGGGTTATTAAAATTCACTATGACGGAATCTCCCTTCGCTGTTTTCCAGGTTTAGCCAATCCAACTCACCCTACGGACCATTATAATTTTCTCTGCCAGCTTCTGCGTGGGTGGAAATGGAGCATTAGTCCTAGTTGCCAGCCAGTGAACAGTCTTATTTTTTAGTTGATTCAAGTTTTCCTCTGCAGCCCTCCACAAAGGGGGCAATTCCCCCAGTACAATGACGTAGGGAGTTGCCGCCGAGGTCAGCTGGATGGTGGCATTGGAGAGGCAGTATGTCAGCTGTGTTGCGATGTGGCAGCGGCGGACAAATCTGAGCTGCTCAGGCTTCCCTGCTGGGTTGCCGTGCCAAGTGCTTGCCTCCCAGAGTTAGCCTCTGTTAGACCTGGCACCTTGGCGTGAGTTTCCCTTCCACTTTTTGCTGATGTGCCTCATTGTGTTTTGTTGGTGTTAGCTGCTCAGAGCACTGTGCCACTGCTGATCAGTGCCACAGTGCAAGTGCTCCCTTTTAAAAATGTATACATTGATTGGTGTCCATGATTGGTTCATTTGGTTTACGGTCAGCCCCTAGTAAAGTACACCAGGAGTGCCAGGGCTTGTAAATACAAATACCGCTGGTGGGCCTGCAGCACTGGTTGTGCCACCCACAGAAGCGGCCTAGTAAAATATGTCTAGGGTCTGCCACTGCAGACCCTGCGCGCGGTCTGGTACCGTCGCACTAACTGTGCAAGTGCCCCCACTTGCCAGTCCCTAAACCTTCCCTTTACTACATATTAGTCACCCCTTTGGTAGGCCCAAGGGCAGGGTGCATTGTAGGCATAAGGTAGGACATGCCCTGATGTGTGTGGCATGTCTTAATAGTGAATTACAGCCATTTTCGTTTTTCACTATTGAAGGCTACCTGCTCTCCATAGGCCAGAATGGGCTGCTGGAGTCACTACACGCTGTGACCCCAGTGGACTCATAGAGCATGGTAGAAAGTCATGTTTAGTATGCCTGAACTCAGAATAATAAAATACTTCTTTTAGTAAAGTTTATTTTAATATCCTGTTTGTAAATACTACTTTTAGAAAGTTAGTATTTACTGATCTGGCCATTCAGTCCGCCTCTGCGCTGTGTGTGTGTGTTCTGCCTAGCAACAGTAAGGAGCAGGGCTGGGGAATTCCAAGAGACCGGCTGGCTGCCAGGTGGTGGGTAGAGAGATTACTCACACGCCTAGCTGAACACAAGTCGGCAATAAGAACGCAAAAAGAAAATGCCCCATTAGTTGACCACTTCATTAAGATGAATCACAAATGTGATGATTTCCAGTGGTTCATATTGGAAAAAATTATGATCAACAGAAGAGGAGGAAACCTAGAGTGCAGGAGAAAAAAGAGAGAACAATGGTTTATATGTTATCTTAATACCATTGATAGAGGTTTAAATTCTAGAGAGGACTGGATGAGGTTCATGCTCCCTAAATAGTGAAGCATATCCTCACCGTATCACAAGGATCGCAAGGTATAGGCTTCAGTTCGGACCAGACAAGAAACCTGGAACAAATAAAATTAGGACAGCTAGGAGTTGAATGCCATGTCTGAGGAAATAGATACTACAGGTTGGTTATGTGTGTTTTTTCCCCATATAAAGGTATTCCAAAGTTGGGGGAATACTTACGAAAAAAGATATTTGGATCAAGGAGGATGCACACACGCATAGATAATGCCATTTAAAATCTCACTACTAATCTTAGGGACATAAAAAAACGAAAAAGAATGTCACCACAAGGGTGGTAATAGTACTCACAAGGAGCAATATATTTAAATGCACTTGCACCCAGGAAACATATAAAAAGATAAAAAAAAATAGACATGCGACATATTTGGCAACCATCCTAAATCGATCTGTACATAATTACGGTAGTCACCAGTGAGGACATACAGGTAGCACCAATAAAGTTTTCTTTTCTTTTGGTTTAAAAAAACCGAGGGGGGAAGAAAAACCAAGAAGCGAACAATCCCGATCACGTGACTGCCAACCAATCCGGTTGCAGATTTCATTGCAAAGACCGGTACACCAACGACGTGACTAGGTTTAAGCCAATAAGAAAGAGGGACACAACAGATAAATAGGAAGCTGGATAGGAAAAGATCGATTTAGCTCCGATCCGGATTCTGACAGGACGGGCATTATACAGCGAGAAATCAGGTGAGACATTAGAATCCAGAGAGATAAGAGTTAGAAAAATTATCAGGGACCATAAGTATGGACTAATTTAGATAACCTCTCTTTCCCTTTGTTTATTAGACTCGCCAATGTAGGAAGAGGCTTTCAAAATATTCGGCAGCACAGGAATTCTGAAAATTATCATAGACCTGGCTCCGATGCGAAAACAAACATTACGGTTATAAGACAGCGAGCAATCAGGTGAGACAATAAGGGCTTGTAAAGACGATAGTTAAAACAAACGATTAGGGGCCAGAAGTACGGACCAACTTAAACAAATATCCCTTGTCCCATGCCTTTTAGACACGCTGGTGCAGGAAGAAACATTTTAAAATACCGCGCAGTGCAGAAAGTCGGAAAACAGAACCACAGAAAAGGGCTCTTTGAAACCGGGAAGCCCGCATTTACCACGAGAAGGCAATTGTTGATAGTTAAACAGCAGGGAACGACTCATGACTGTAATTAAGTGAATAATAAGGAGGAAGAGTGGGGCTCTACAAACAGTCTTATTTTTTCCCCTTTCCCTTTTTGAACTTAGAAAGGATAAAATATATCACTCTTAACTACGAGGAAGGTGAAAGAAGTGGGTTTTCTGAAACATAAAAAGAATAAGGAGCACAGAAAGATCCCCCATCACAAAGGTGAGAAGAGGCCAGTTATTAAAACTCACCGATAAACATATCAGTTGGTGTTGTAGAAAACACGATTGTATTAAGGCCAGGAATGATTATGTTAATAAATAGGGAATCCGGTCGCCATATTAATAACATGAAGGGAAAGGCATCGGATACTCTAAACAAAATGTGGGGCAACAAAACAATATATAGGAAATTCATGTACATACACCCAACATTGAGGGAGAAAATATAGTTCAATATAAGAAGGAGGCAAATGCCGCTATACATAGAATGGAAACACAAGGCAGGATAAGACTATGGTACTGTGAATAAGACCCCAGATATGAGGAGCAAAGCCCATTAAATTAAATTGGATTAACCCTACAACATAGGAAACAATATGGGATAATGTTTATTTTCAGGCTATGAATATATCTAATGTACACAACAAATGAGAAAATTCATTGATCTAAGAGATTATGACCGTCAATGTATGAAAAATACAAATATAAGCGAGAGTAGTAACTGTATTTATCTGTCTTAGGAAAATCACTGGAGTGTGAGACAAAAGTATGTGGTCTTGATAAAGATGGCATTATCAGTCTGAAACCATCGAAACGCGTCGACGCTGTGGATAGCGCAATCAGAGAACAAATACAGATTACGTATATACAGATTTGTCAACGTATAATGTACTATATGTCTAAAAATTCAATCTGATGTGCACTCGTAAAGAGGAGTTTCTGAATCTTACAATTTGTGTTTTGTCTCAACGTTATGCTGGTCATAATGGTGTTATAAAATTTCTTTTTTATGTGATTGTAATGAAACTGTATTGTATTTTAGGAGGTTTTTAATAATTTTGATGTTTATGACATGTTTAATGAATTTGTATGATCTACAAGGATGAATATACTTTTAAAAAAATAAAGAAAAAATGTAATTCCCAAAGAAAACTTTCTTTCTGACATAATACTTTATGCTCGGTTAATTGGTGAATCAAGGGAACATTTTCTTTTATCTGGGTAGAGAGATTACACCAGGATGGGTGGGAGGAGTACACCCTGACTCTTGAATAGACCTGTGCTCTGCCAGCACAAAGCCGGCTCCGCCCCCTGTGGAGCGGCTGATGTCTCTGCCCTGCTGCTGAAAGGAAAGCGCAGAGTCACCACAACAAAGTGCTCCAAAACTGGACTGAGCCAGGCCCAGGCCCCATGGCGCTAAAGAACAAAAGAATTGTGCTATAAAAGTAGGAGCCTGGCTCCTAAGAAATCAGATCCTGTTTGCGCCAAGAAGAAACTCTGCCTGAAGGAGAAGGACCTGGAGAAGCTGAAGGAGGAATACTGTCTCTCTGCCTGAGAGACTGGCCTGCCGTGGGTGCCTATCTGCTGGAAGGAGAAGGAAAGCCTGAAGAAAAATACTTTAATTCAACTTGTGCTTTTACAAACAATCTCCAAGGGCTTGCGTGTGAACTTGCCCCCTGACCTGCGTCCCAGGAACAGTGGGCGCTACCACCCTGAAAGAAGAGGAGAAGTGCCGTGGGTAATTCCGCAAGCTGACCCCTGGGAACCTGTGCATCCCTTGACCTCACTGAGCAACGCGACTTCTGCTGCTGGCGTGGCTGCAAACAAAGTAAAGGCCTGACAGCCCGAGCACCGTGAACAGCTGCCCCCTCGAGCCGTAGCTCACAAAGTAAGGAGGAGAGTCCTGCGTCTGAGCGCCGAGCCCCTGTGACCCCTGCCGGGTTGTGGAGGCTCTTGTAAGGACCTGAAACGTGCCCTGGTTCGCTGTGCCGGGACGAAGCTGACAGCGCGCTGCGCTGGGAAATCATCCCCGAGGCTGCCCTTCTGCTTCTGACCCCCCTTCGTGGCAACCTGCATCCTGCCCGAGCGCCCCACGAAGCTCCGCCGTCCCCTGGACACTTGGGACGCCAGCGCGACGTGGGACACCCCTGGACGGGACCGCGAGGCCGCCACGAACCTTCCCCGTGAAGCTGCAAAGGTACGGTGCCGATCGCGGTGAAAGTACGATCCGTACTTTCCTTTAAACGTATTGCCTTCAAGTGTACGGTGTCTGAGCCGTACTTGCCATTGAACCCCCCTAGGTTCGAACCGTACTGCCCTTTGTACACCCTGGGTTCGCAACGTACTACTTCCCTGTGTGCACCGTACTGCTGTTAACATACTCTGGGTTCGAGCCGTAACTGCCCTGAAATACCCTGTGTTGATCGCGGTAAAAGTACGAGCCGTACGTGCCTTGAGTCGTACTTCCCTGTTAACAACTCTGGGTTTAGCCTGACTGCTCGCGCCACGTTACCTAGAGGGTGAGCAGGGGTTATTTTTAAAGAGGTGATCCTTTGCCCTGACTTAGATGAAAAGGGTCCCTGCTTGTCGCAAGTGCATACCTGCGCCAACCAGAGACCCCGGATTCTAACAGCCTCCATGACCCTCGGAACATCGGGTAGGTTGGGAGCGTAGGATCGCAAAGGCGGTTGTGATAAAGCTGCAATGAGACCTGGGCCTGTGCTTGAGCCGGAGATGTTGCTCTTCCCCCTTCTGCTTGCAATGACGTTACAGGGGAGAGTACTCAGACCTGCGTTTGAAATGGTATGCAGGGGATTGGAGGGCCGGCTACTTATACTTGAACATAGGGTATCCACTGATCCCTTCAAAGAACCAACAATTTGCTCAAGTGCAGAAATCCGAGGGTCACATGCATTTAGGGCTGAAATAATCTTCCTTTCAAAGTCTTTGAAAGAAGCCAAAAGACTGTCAAACTGGCGTGTCCTGCCTCGTAACTTTAGGATAGACTGCTGTAGGTGTAGATGGGGCATGCACATGCTCTGGGATAATCTTCCTGCTCGATTTGTTGACAGCAGGCCACGCCGGTGTGGACATTTTGAGTCTGGTTCCCACCACATCCCTTTACTCATCCCAAGTCTCCTCCCACTGCTATTACCGCCCAAAAAAAAAAAAATCCTTCACTCTTCTATGCCTACACTATCGTTTTCAATCAAAATAACAGAGTAACATGGCCACTCCTCAAATTTCATAATTCACTAAACTAATTCACCACTAATTCTTTATGGGTTCCAGAGTAGCATGCTACTTGCCGAAAAAAGCGCTTCAAAACCTCATCAGGGGTAGCAAGCACTATATAAATGCAATCCTTTTTCCCACTTCTATCCCTCCGCCAACCTTCGCAATCCAAATAACTGACTAATATCCACCACTCAAATTACTTTCATATTTCACTATACTAATTCAACACTAATCCTTCATGGGTTCCGGAGTAGCGTACTACTCGCCGAAAAAGTGCTTTGACGCGTCGTCTGGGGTAGTAAGCGCTATATAAACGCAATTATAATACAATAAACTCATGTTGTGCTGCTATAAAGCGGTCTTGATAAAGCAGGATGCTTGGCTGAGTACGGTGCCTCATGCCTGCTCGGACACTCACCAGAGCTCACACTGCGTCCTGGACAGCCACTGTACACCCAAATGGCCCCTGACCTGTGGACGTCACAGAAGAGGCTGAGAAGCACAGGAGGGCTGCATTTCAGAGACCATTTATCCATGCCACACAAGTGGAATCTACGGTTTGGGTAATTCTGAATGGTAAACACACTTATGCTTCCTTCCTGACCCAGATGGTTTGGTTACAGCACTAAGCAAACATCTTTTACACTGAACATAAAAGCTGGCCTTAACATTAAGGCTTAATATTAAGGCTTAATTTACCAGCTCCTATCTTTTTAAGTGGAAAATGAATTACCGTGCAGTATCGTATGAACTCCATCAACCGTTCAAATCAAACATCACCTATAGCCTGAATAGTTTCCAAAGTGGAACAAAACACACTTTGTGCGTCAGTTCATTTGTTATCACAATATGGTCAAATGGAACTCTTCACCATAATTAAAAGGCATTCACATGAATCCAGAGACCAAAGAACACGTACTCCTTTTGGACAACTATACATTACATTGAAGTGATGGTCCTTTTTTTTACCAGTGTTTATGATCCTTTCCAGTTTTCTCTTGAAACGGACTCCTTCGATATGATTCTGCTAACTCCGTTTTTAATTTGTGTAATCCATAATTTGTTAAATAGAATCTAAGTTTAAAACCTAGATCTTGCACTATCTCAGGAGTGCTACCACAAGAATTGTAGTTTTGGCTTCACAGAGATGAGGACTGG
Source organism: Triturus cristatus (assembly GCF_964204655.1). Lineage (NCBI taxonomy): Eukaryota > Metazoa > Chordata > Amphibia > Caudata > Salamandridae > Triturus > Triturus cristatus. The sequence goes on from NC_140595.1 coordinate 547,473,883, forward strand.
TGAAGAGAGAATTTCATACCTGGGAATCTAATAACTTCCTTTGTGTCAGGGAAGTTTGTGACTTCAGCACCCATTTAACCTACAATAATTGTAAAAAACCTATAGCCGACATAAAAAGAGTTGAGTTTGGCTAAGTCACCACCACTGCTTGTCCATTTGTAATTGGTTTCGCCATTTAGGAATACTCTCCCTAGGCATGGGAAGACTGTGCCGTTGGGCAAGAGGCAAAGAATAAGGAAGGACATGAGAGGAGCAGCCTTTTTTGATACACATATCAAGTGCACAACGTTGCAAGCTCGGCTCTAGGTTGTGGTAGGTACCTGAAAGTATTCTTGAGTTCACTGAAATGTATTTTTCACAGTATGTAGAGACTGCTAATAAGTTGTCATGATTAACCAATTATCAATTCAAAATTGACCGGAATGCAAAATTGTGGTATCTGGTTCTCAGTGCTATGCATTTTTCCTGCTGCTCTGCCTTGCTGCTCAGCCAGAGTGGATGTGCTGTGGAATGCTGGTGCATTTGAGGTAATGGAATGTTGGGGATGCCTGGTGGATGAGTGTCAGTTGGGAGTATGGGCTGAGCAGCAAGGGAGTTGCTCCTGGTGGGGCTCACCTTACGATCTTCATCTATCTTCAGTAACTTCTATGAACTACATCAATAAACATCTTCATCATTGATCTACAGCTCGGCTACATGGACGCATGTACCCTTATTACAAAAATGAATGATTGGACAATGCACAAGTGACCTGAGCCAAATGTAACAGACCCTTCAATCAGGAAAAGTTTGACGAGTGCTCACGAGACCAAGCCAATGGTTGATTGGCACTCAACAGCTCATTGTTTTTTGTTGTTGTTTTTTTGCAGTTTTATACAGCTTGAAGGTGACCTGAAGGTATTAAAGTGCTGTAAAGGAGCACCAGTTACAGGACACAAGGGCACAGTCATTTTTTAGGCACAATAAGATTAAGTGATTTGCCGAGAATCACAGGATGTTCAGCTGATGCTAAGAATCAAACCTGTTTCACCAGTTTCAAAGTTGGCAGCTATGGACATTACGTCACATCCTCTCTGGTGAATTGCTAGTATAAGGTATAGGGCTTAGCCAAACCTAAAGAAATTAGGCATTTATACAATTAAGCCTAACAGATGGTTTGGTTACAGCACTAAGCAAAACTTCTACCTTTTACCAAATGCTAATAAAAAATTACAACACAAAACAAATATTAAGGCTTCATTGACCAGCCCCAAGCAAGGGGAATCGACTACTATAAAATGCTGATTTAAGTTAATAATCGAGGTAACAAAGAAATTTTAGGGTCCTCCGGCAACAAGGTTATATTCAATATTTAGGGCTAGAATCTACCAGTGATCTAATTACCACTATACAACCCAACAAAAATTCCTTACCAGTTAAAATCAATATGCTGCTTGATCCCCCCAAATTCCCATCTTGGTGGGGTAGTGCGGAGACTCTGAAAATGATGTGAATCCACAAATTGCCATCCTTCTTTAATAATAATCACATAAAAATAAAAATCACTTTTTGGATAGCGGTTTAAATGTTCTTATGGATTAGAAGCAGTGCATTTTGTGGACTGCAGTAGGAATGCTTAAGTAAGTTTACAAGCCGGCTAACAGCATGAGAGAAGCGCAAAGACTTGTTAAGGGAGTTGGCTGGGGCCCGGACGTCACAGAGCAAAAGAGGACCAGAGTGAGAAGGACGGCTGCTGCACGGTAAGTAACTTTTTATTTAATTTATTTAATGTAATTTCCCCGACACCCCCCCACTTGCAGTAGTTGCCAGCCGCCACTGTTGCTAATTGGGGGCCGATTACAATGTTAGTCGGAAAGGCTTCTAACGCATTCGGTTTGTCCGACTCGGATTTGGAAACCTTGGAAACATTTCCGACCAACCGATTACGATGATCGGAAACCGTTCAGACAGTCCGACTCGGTTCCAACTCGATTCTGAATGGCATTCGGAGACACCGAGTAGGTCGGATCAGACTCGTACGTCTCTATGGGCCACGTTTCCGACCGAGTGATTACGATGTCGGATTCGGACAGCCTTTCTGAATCGTTCTGTCCGACATGGATCAGCTGTCAGAAATTAGACTTTAGGGGACTGCAGCAGGCCCCCCTTAACCCAGAGGTCTCCAGTTGGGGCCTGTGGGTGTACTCATGGGTCCCCTCTTGCCAACCATGCACAGTGTGGCAGGCACCATGGGGTGTCTGCCACTGGGTGCAAGATTTTCTGCGCCCACCCCTTTTTCCAATGGGAGCCTGTGTTGTAGGTCGGAATACACGCTCCCACTGAAGTCAACGGGAGTCCGACCGAACAGTGTTTGGAAGCATCGTAATCGGTCGGTCGGACTCCCCAAACCAGAGTCGGTCGCAAACCATTCCGAAACTGAGTCGGTCGGAATGCTTTCTGACCGACATCATATTGAGGCCTTGAGTGTTTTTCCATAGAAAAAAAGGGTAATGTGGTTTAAGAATTAACACTTGACTCTTCATAAACTCCATCTACATCATGCAGTCTTGCCACATTAATTTTGTCCGATTTTATCAACTATAACATTTAACAAACATTTACTAAAAAATCAATTCGTTTTTGGTATGATGTCACATCTAAAACAACTATCTGTAATAGCACGGATTTTATTTCGGTCAACAGATTAAATATTTACCCTGTCAAAAAGTGCAAATAGCTCCCGGAGGATGTCAGAAATTGGCAGCTTCAAGTGTTGTGCAAACTCTTCTATTCCAATTCTCCCACCTTTGGAGGCATCAGCAATTTCAGAAAATAAATCCAGTTGTTTTCGAACATTATCCCATTTCAGACTGCAGAGTGAGAAAAAAAAACGACATACTTCACACACAGATAAAACCAAAATTATCCAGCAGAAAAGCAAATGAAAAAAACGATGCAGTGGAAATCCAACTCATCACATCAGTTGTACTAAACAAATGCATTTTTTAACCTTTAGTATCTAAATCTACTGCAAATGCTATCGTAGATGTAAGAACAGAGGAAGCAGAAGTTCTTAAATGTACTGATTGCTGTTCTTGCTCGTCACATTTCTTATTTATGAGCGTGACCTACCCCACTGGCCAGCACCACCCCCACCCAATCCCACCCGCAAAGCACCATCAATCCCTATCATTTTATTTTGATATTTAAACTCCTCCATCCCTTCAATTGAGGGTACACTGTAAGTGGCCATGGTGAACACATTAACAGACCAAAAATCTTGTCTCATTGACACGTCACCTCCATAGGGAGCGGAGAGAAGACTAGGGACGACATACGCAGGCAGGCTGTAACTAGGAAACGCAGGCCTGTGTAATGAAAATTATATGCAATTAAGTGGGGCTTTGCCTTTTTGTTCTTCTTTCTTGTTACAGCTTTATTCAGAGGGCACTGATTTAATGCAGATGGACAAATGAACAGATGATAAACAGAATGCTGAATTCATCAAACATTCCCCCCTAGTCACAGATCTGGGTTAAATACATTTAATTTAGCACGCCACGCCGTTCCAGTTTAGACCCAGACATATGCAAATCAGTCTTGACCCTGTTCCCCATGGGAACCCCAGCCCGTACTGCCAGGCCAGGTCCTCCCTGGACCGGAAACAAGCATCCTGGAACCGGTTTTGGCTAGCACCCCTCATAAGCCAGGCTAGCTTGAATCTGGTGGCGTAGGGAGCAAGGGACCCACGTCTGGGCATACCCTTTCCACTTAGGGCGACAAATGCAAAAAGAACAGATGATGGACAGAATCCTGAATTCATCAAACATTCAGATGGAGGCAAAAATGTGACAGCATACATATACATATGTTTAATATTAAGACATGTTAAAAAACAAGACACTGACCCTAGAGCTGCTGAACATTGTGCTGATCCCATCTTTGCAAACTACAGCTTGTAATGCGTTACAGGCCGCTACTCTTCTGCCTGAGTGACCTTATTTTATTTACTGGAGGAGACTCATGAGCCTTAAATTAAAATGTTGTGATTTAACCATTGCCTTCTAGGTCATGCCTCATTGATTATCATCCATTCCCCTACCATTTCACACCAGTTTCCTAGACGGTACAGTCCATTGTAGGACCACAGTTCCTTGTGGAGAACCACTTTGCTGACAGACTGAGCTGGGGGGTCCTGTTTAGCACTAAGCTTCTGTGAACACAAACTTTTATTTCATCTATGAGAGCAAAGCTTTTTTTTATCACAAATACAATGAAATGGTCACAATAATCCACTTACGATGGGCAGTCAGAGAAGGCTTCCTTCCCAAAAAACAAAGACAATGTTCATAAAGAGCGAAAAAGGGGTACGAAAAGATAATTTAAACCTGGAGGTAGACCTCAGTTTACCTCTTACAAAGAGTAGACCGGGTGGTGTTCTGCTTGAAATACAATTCAAAGCACATAGGAGAATAAAAGTTCAAGGAAGCAGGGAACGCAGTAGCATACAGGAGAATACAGTCTCCAATATATGTACCCTAATGGCTTCTGTGTGCTTGTTTGTCTAACGTACAGGTAGATGTGACTACTACCTGCAAATAACTTTTGTTGCAATAATTTTAAGAGTAAAATAATTTAGTGCTCCCTGGGGAATATGGAATGTTTGGAAGTAAATTTCGCTGAGGAGCTCCTGGAAGTAATGTATGGCATGTTATTTTTTTTCTATCCCCTTTCCTCTCAAACTACTCATCCAAAATATGAAACTCGTTACATCTCATCTGAATGGTCTGATGGACATGCCTTCCTCACAACAAGGTTTGAAAGGGTAAATTCTTTATCTTCTCATGGCGACTCAATGCATAGCAGACCAATGAGATCGCATATGGAGTCAAACGAGGAAGCTATGTCCCATTGTACAGCTTGCAGCTCAAGCACATTGAGACCAAGATGTCTGCCTTCAGGTGGAATATAAGTGAGCAGCAGCTTTGAAAGGCTGAAGAGGCAGGCTATCAAGATTTGGCACAGCCCTAACCTCATATCTTATGAAAATACTAACTGTCTGAAAGGAGGGAGAGTTGTTGCTGCAGAGACATATACATATACTAGAATAAATTAAGCAGGAGGCAAAAAAGTAAGATGCTCATCTTCTATGGATCATTCTGGGATGAGATGGGTGCTGAAGTAGAAGCCATGTGGGTGTGCCATAAAGTTTCATCTGGTCCCGGATCGGTCTTCTTCCCATGTCTGATCGACTGATGGCTACCCTGATACTAGTGATGTGTGTAGGTGTTTCCGGTGTTTTGTTCCAGATGAACCCTGCTGTACCAGTGAGACCTAGGCTAGGATTCCAATCCACCAGATACCTGCTGCCCTGTAGAACCTTTTACCTGTCCTTCAGCAAAGATTTTTAGCCGTGCCTCATGGCCATCTCCGTTGCATGCCCACTTTTGGTCATCTAGTGTTCCGATACTGAATTTCTGGTGATTTTTGGTGCAGGAAGGCATGGGGAGGGCTTTTTGATCTCAGGCCTTGAGTGATGCTGGTCGTTTCTGAAAGCTATACAACCTATACATTTTTATCTGAGCTGCCCCTGTCCCTCCTTCTTTCATGCTGATGCCATATTCCCTCCTGGCATACATCTAATTTCTCAGAATTTGGACGGTTAGGTCACTAGCCCTCTTTGACATTATGGGACAAAACGTGATAGGAGGCTGTCAAGGTGGCCTTCTCTGCAGGCCCTTGCCATTTCCTCATAACTTGGTGCTGTGGGAAGGGGGCGTCATGCTAGTGGGCAACTCTATGCCTGAACCATTGTGTGCTGTTCCCAGCTCCCTCTGCACACTTTGTCAGCAGTCCCTTATAGGTCGGTTCAAAGGGGTAGCGCTGAGTGAGTCAGTCCAGCATGGATTCTTGCCATGCAGTCCATTGTTCCATTGGTGTGCGCCCCTCCAATTTTCATCTGGCCTTTTTCCTGTGCTGGCAGATACTTAAGCCTTAGAGGGAGTTATGGGTGCCAGAACATCACTGGAGCAATGTCCTTCTAGAACACCTTCCTGCTCTTTTGCCCTTCTCTTCAAATTCCTGCTTGGTGTTCTGTGCCTTCATTGGGATTCAGAACTGTGCTTTTGCTAAAAGCCATCAATGTTGCTCCTACTGCATGCCTTTCTTTGTAGGTCTACTTCTTGTTTCTTCTTGCCATGTGCGTGCAGAGAGGCTCACCTGTCCTCCTGTTCACCGCCATAATACCTTCTTTGAGATCACCTGGAACCTTCTTTCTTTCCTCCCTCCCGCCTGATTGCATAATTTCTGGGTGCGTGCATACTGGATCAGGATTGCCTCTTCACATCTCCCAGTTTTTATAGAGTATGAGAACTTTACTGAGGAGTCATCTCTTGCACCTTTTGATCCGAAATACAAGTGGCGTTACATTTGTGGGCTACATATATCTGCACAATGTATGATTTGAATGCACTTATTATGTGAAATCTTTGGTTCAGGAATAAATAATAATTGCCCATCCCTTTTGAAAAGGCGCTGCATGTTTGGACACCAGTGGAAAATCTTTATATCAGACAGTTATGGTTTATTATGCGCTTCTAACCTGCCTAAGACTGTCTTTAGGAATGAAGGATCTTCAGAACGTTCTTCTCTTTGAAGTGTGTGCTCCAGGAGGGATGTATGACGTTACAACGCATGCTTTTACATCGCATGCCGTTACAACGCATTTTTTACACCGCAAGATCTGTTACAACGCCAGCCTTTACAACGCATGCTTTTACAACGACGTACACTAGATGGAGTGCTGACATTAGAAATGTATAATTTACTATTCTAACTCCAGTCCACGTTGCAGTAGGGAAGGTGTTTGGATAGTAAACTACACTATTTCTAATGTTAGCACGCCATCTAGTGCATTTCGTTGTAATGGCATGCGTTGTAATGGCATGCGTTGTAACAGATTTCGCGTTGTAATAGTTTCGTTGTAATGGTAGTGCGGTGTAAAAGTTGCGTTGTAAAGGTTGTTCACCCTCCAGGAGTGTCCATCATGCAGGGCACCACAGGTTGCCCATTTACATACAAGCAAAACCCCTCCTTCAAACTATTTATGGTGTTATATGAAAGTGGCCAATATTTCATGTTACAGAGTCTAACAAAGACAAAAGTTTAAAACCCAACTTGTATGGACAGAGCCAATTTTAGGCCAGCATATAAGTTGTACCCTTATAAATCATCTATATAGTAAAGATCAGTATACAGACTGGAGAAGGAAATTGGACAGGGATCCCAAAAGAGGGCTTTCCATTCAAATGCCTATTGGGATTTTTCTCTACTACCTACCTCAAAAGCTGCTTACTTAACTAAAAGGTAAGACACATCTGATGTGGATTTCTAAAAACAATGAAATGACGTTCAAACTGCTTTGCAAAAAAAATCAATACAATTAGCACCCTAAATCACATTAAGATTATAAAATAACAGCCTACATTAACAACTGTCACCAAGCTATGGCATCAGCACTTTATAATGGAAAATAAAACTTAAGTGGCATAAAAGCAGACAATTCACTAGAGCGAGCACGGAAGGGCATTGGAGTTCCAGTGCTTCAAGAGCCTAAAATAGTTAGTTATGGTACCAAGCAAAATACACCTAATATCAGGCACAGCTCCACAATTAAACACTGTGGTATACATAGGTTCACAACTAAGGGGATTGCACAGATAATGTAATGGGAGCTTATCTGGACTTTTGAGGCTTTGTGACCTTGACATCATTCGGCATTAATCTTTCCAGTTGGCTCAACCCCACTTCCAAGCTCGACATCGCCACTGCAATAACTGAAGGATACAAGATCACATACCTTGACCGCATCTACAAGCCTGGCAGAGGGGTCGCCATCATAAGAAAGGAATCCATCCAATGCATCACCACAAATAACAACATCACCCAAGCCATGGAACACTTCAACTTCCGATACCAAACAGCCAGCAAAACTTACATCAGGGGCACCCTCGTCTACTGTCCTCCAGGACCATGTCCAGCCTTCTGCAACCTCATCCCCCCCTTGTCATAGACTCCAACAACTAAGTTTCCTCTGGTGACCTCAACTTCCATCTCGACCACAATATCAACACTAACAAACTACTCGACAGCATAAACAACAGCGGACTCACCCAACTCATCCAAGACCCCATACACACTGCAGGCCCCACGCTAGACCTCATCTTCACCTCCAACTACTGCATCAGGTACAGCCACACCACAGAACTCTCCTGGACCAACCACTTTATCGTCCACTTCAACATCACCAGCTCACAGACCTCCATCCCAAGTCTGCCCAACACCTCCCACCGTAGTTAGAGCAAAGTCTCAAATGACACATGAATCAATGCACTGAACACCATCCACCCCAACTTCAACCAGCAGACCAGAATGTCTGAAACTTCAACAATTGGATCATCAACTGCACCAAGAGCATCGCTCCCATCGGCAACACCACCCACAGAAGATCCACCAAGTAGGCTAGCTGGTACACTTAAGACCTTAGAACCTCTAAACGATTCTGTAAGCAACTGGAAAGGAGATGGCGCACCAGCAAGAACATGACCGACAAGACCGCCTTCAAGACAGTCCTCAACCTCTACCATAGACAGTTGAGACAATCGAAGAAAAAGGCCTTCGCCTAATTCATTGGATCAAGCTCCATTAACAGCAAAGAACTCTTCAACATCAAAGAATTCTCTAACCCCTCAGTTGCAACAAACAACGTTACCCACTCACAGGAACTCTGTGACAACCTTGAAAACGTCTTCCACTACAAAATTGCTAACATCTACAGAAACTTTGAACCCAAGTCCATCAACATCTCCAAGCAAAACCACGACCCATCCCCCCCCCCCCACCCACCACAGACATACGACTAACCGAATGGAGCCAACTCGCATTCATAAACACGGTCCACTCAGAGGCCCCAGCTAACCCATGTCTTCACCATTTCCTCAACCTAGGCGAAGCTAGATTCAGACACATACTCACCACCTTGTTCAACACCTCAATTGCCACAGCCACCTTCCCCGAGGACTGAAAACATACAAAAGTCAACGCCCTACTAAACAAATCATTGTCAGACCCCAGCTAACTCAACTACCGACCAATCCCCCTGCTCCTGTTCCTGACCAAAATCTTAGAAAAAGCCATCAACCAACAACACTCCCCACATTTGGAATGGAACCTCTTATTCGACTCCACCCAATCCAGATTCCGTAGCACCCACACCACAGAGACAGCCCTCATAGCGGCTACCGACGACATCAGAGCCCTCCTTGATCAGGAGACTGCGGTTCTGATCCTTCTAGACCTCTCAGCAGCCTTTAATATGGTCCCCCACCACACACTCATCACAAGGCTGCACAACATAGGCATCAAAGGAGCTGCTCTTAGGATAGACTGCCTCTTTCCTCACTGGAAGAACATAAAAAGTCCACCTTCACTTCCGAACCCAAGTAAATCATTTGTGGAGTACCCAAAGGATCCTCGTTCAGCCCCACCCTCTTCATCACATAAGACACCTCTGGCCAACATTGTCAAAACCTACAGCCTCAACATTATATCCTACGCGATGACACACAACTCATCCTCTCCCTCTCCGAAGACACCACCAAGACCAACTGCCACAACTGCATGACAGACGTCGCTAACTGGACGAAGGACAATGGCCTAAAGCGCAACACGGACAAGACAGAAGTTCTGATTTTGGGTAACACAAACTCCCCATGGGACACATTCTGGTGGCCCTCAGACCTACTCTAACCCCCACTGACCACGCAAAGAACCTAGGCATCATTCTGGACAACAAGCTAACCATGATGACTCAGGTCAACTCCGTCTCCTCCTCCTGCTTTTTCATTCTCTGCATCATTCGTGGTCAGGGTCAGATTGGGCAGTTGGGCGATGGGCTTGTAACTGCGGATGACATGTGGGCTGGTTTTTTTAAGGGCTTCTGCTTCATTCCTGCCCTGCCAGGCCATCGCACTTCAAGCAATGATGGGAGGGTGACGGTTGTAAGTGTGACAATCGGCCTTACTGGGGGCCAGGTGTTGCTCCATTTGTTGGGCCATTCTTACCTTAGCTCCCCGTGTGGCCGGCTTGGACCAGCATCAGTGTCATGCCCCGGATCCCTCCCCTGCAGGCAATGGTGGAGGATGAGGGTGGGAGTACGCAGGGGCCTCGCTGTGGCGGGGATTTCTGGCTGTGGGCCATCTACACCTCAGCCCCCACTGGAGCAGCAGCTGTGTCCTTTTTCTTGACCCCTTTCCTGCATGGCCATCGCCCTGAGGCTATGGAGGGCTGGGGAAGGAGTGAAGTAGGAAAAACTTTCCTGGAGGGTGTGTTTCTATTTGCATAGCCCTCATTCTGAGCCAACATTTATTAAGCTTTTATTAAACTAGAGAGGAGGTGGTGTTGCAGTCAAACCTGCTGACTTTGGAAGTGGGAAACCAGGTTCCAGTCCCAGCAAGCATTTGCAATGCAATAGGTCTCACATTTACGCGAGTAAAGCTATTTGCATTGTAAATGACAATGCCTTTTATTTACATTTTATAAACCAAAACATAAATAAAAGTTACTGTGATTTATAATGCCAATAGCTAAAACTCACGTGAAAGCGAGACCTATTGCATTGCAAATACTTGTTCTACAATGTACATACATGGTGCAGTCCCGGAAGCACCGCCAGGCCTGCGGGTGGCGCCCTTCGTGCAATGCTAACCCCACTTTGTGGCACTCATTTTAATCGCCCTTAAAAGAAATTTGGCCGCTCTTGGAAGGTATTCGTACCCGTTACCTGACGGTTTCTGTTGGGTCTGAACCCACTGAGTGTCCTTGCTTTCACAGAGACACTAGTAGAAATTTGCCTTTAAGGTTGGATGTGGTTCTTCACAGCTGAAAGGATGTGAGATGGGCTCTCTGTATTGTTGCTGATATTTTTGTTATTAGTAGTAGCTGATCCGTCTTGTCTTTTCCGCTCTGGTGTCAATGGTGTAACCGGATATATAAAAGCTAAAAGGAGCAACAAAGTGAATTCAAGGAAGGGACTAGTCCCTTCCGCACCCCCGCCCCCGCCCCCCCCCCCCCCCAGTAACCAGTCCTGCGGTGGGGGACGAGACCCGTGTGGTGGATTCTTTAGCCAAGGTGAACTTGGAGTCTAACTTAAACGTTTACGTGTACATTGTGTGATCCTGGGCAAATCAAGTGATCTCCCTCTGCTGTCCTACAATTACATTACCCGCCACTTTTGAGGGCGGTTACAAACAGGCGAACCCCCAGACTTCCTTAGCACATCACAAAATGTAGGTTTATAAAAGAACGTGACATGTGTGTTGACCGCACCATCCCCGTCTTGTTATATAATAGAAATAAATGAAAAATAAAATGATTCCTTTCTTCTCATTGAAATGACCCATTTACAACGCATAGAAGTACTCTTGTTCGAAAAGACCACTGCTCCGATGTTAACTCATTAATCCTTTTGCTTTCATACACTTCTTTACTCACTTAGCCAAGCCCACCCCAAGGCCCTTCTCGCTCCAGGACCTCCGTGTCTCTCTCCACCCTGCAGCGAAGAGTATTTAAGGATCTCTAAATGACAGAAAAGCGTGAGAATGAGAAACTTTTTTCCATAGCTGTAAAATATTTTCACTTTCAGATAACAAAGTAATGGCGACACTTTGAACGCCAGCCAATAAGAATGATGGGCGAGGCTTCAACTCCTCTTCTGAAATCTCCTCGATTACAATAAGCCTCGCAGAGCGAGAAGCGCATGCGCGCTGCAACGCAGGTCTGCGAGACCTAAAAATGAATTTGATCTTGTGTAGTGTTACTGGTGCTCATGTAAATCGTTAAAATGCCCTAGCGCCGAGTTCACCCTATGTAAAACTATTTTAAAAAAGCTATTAGGAAAGACAGCAATTTATACATGTCATAAGATTCTGCAAGGTACAGAGCATGATAATTAGAGAGTACTCTTTATATAAAAATATCCATATTCTTTTTTAACATGAACATGGCTTTACTGTCTTTGTTTAGTTTAACTGTTAGTCATGGATGAGTAAAGCAGTTGTAGAACACATTTTAAAGTGCTTTCACATTACCTTGACTTTTTAAAATACATACTGATCGGAGCAAAAAAAATACAGACTGAGATTTTCTTAATTTTCGCACTGACCAGGATATTAAAATACCGCTCATGTTGGTAAAAAAATGGCAAGGTGGCAACCCTAGCCAGATCAGGTGTTGTGGCCCTTGGGCAATTTTATTTCACCTCGCCCACCTGGCCAGAATGCAGTGCTTCTCATTTTCATCAATCTTACTGATTTTATATGCTTTAAAATGCTTAGGTTACCAAACATTTCTCTATAAATTAGTCCAATGAGAGTAACCAAATGATGTTTCATGAAAAAGCACAATCTGAAAATGTGGGCCACTTTTTGGGACTGTCCAGGAATAATTGCAATCCCAATCCGACCCTGTTCGTAGGATATTTGAATGGCTACTCCAAATCTTTAGACGCACCATCACCCAGGCCCTCATCTCCAGCCAACTGGATTACGGCAACGCTTTCTAAGCAGGGATCGCAGCTCAGCTCCTTCGATGACTACAGACCATACAGAATGCCACAGCCAAACTTGTCTTGGACCTCCCTAGACAAACCCACATCACCTCCCCGTCTCTGTGAACTCCGCTGGCTCCCTGTACAGAAAGGATGTCAGTTCAAGCTCATGACCTATTCCCAACAAGGCCCTACACAACTGCGGACCCGCCTGCTTGAACTACGGCCTAAACTTCCATCAGCTTACCAGACACCTACGATCCGCTTTCCTTTCCCTAACCCTCACCCCCTGCATCCGACATAGCAGATGTGGAGGTTGCTCATTCTCCTACCTAGCAGTGAAGACATGGAACAAGCTACGCTTTCTTCTCCAGACCTCTCCATCTCTTAGAGTTCTGAAAGTCCCTGAAGACCTGGCTTTTAGGCTAATCAACTGAAGCCTGCCAGTGCCTGGATAACCTCACGGGTGACAAGAAGCACTCAAATGTGCTGATTGATTGATTCCAGCTATAGTGATTACTCTACAAAGGCTGAAACTGCCTTGGGAGTCTTAACGAAGACCCAAGTTTGCCGTTCAGAGAGATATCATATAGGTCATCATAGTACTCCGTCCATTTGTAATGCTATGTGTAAAGTGATATTTCTATGTTACAAGTGCTTCTATATTACCAAATCGATTGTACTGCGGTAGTATTTTTTTCGGTTCTGGGCACCTTTCTGAATAGCATAGAGTGTTGAAAAACACTGCAGCTTAAGTGGCAAAGGTATATATTAGAAAGGCATTAGCAGTTTTTGAAAGATTCAAAACCACTTAAGCATTCGCAAGCAAATAAAGACCTGGTTGTTCTCCTCCAAAGTCTAGCTTACTTTTCTTTTTCACTGCTGTCGTCCTACCTTTGACTTGCGCTGGGAAGTCCCCTTTTGGCGGCAGCCATGCGCTCTAGAAATCATTTTAACATGACCCGATCCTCACTGCAAGCTCATTCTCAACCCCCACAGTGCACCTTCCCAGCTATCCAACCACAAAAGTACAACATTGCCCCCATTGCTAAAGCTTTAAAGACTACACATAAAAAAGTTGGGTCACCAAAGAGCGATGTATGCCTTATCAGAGGCAGTAAGTGCTATATAAATGCAATTACATTACAATACATTACATAAACCACATTTACACTAACACCATAGCATTCAATCATTCGGCAGCCAATAGTAGTTCATTCGTACAAGCTGCGCAACTATTCCTTTTAACTGCCTGCCAGTCTTGCACTCTCAGAAGAAAACTGCTAAGGGTCATGCCCATCATCCAGATCTGCATCAGTAAACAGCAAGAAACACCCATTACCAACTGAATAGCTATGGAATAAATGAAGAGATCGCTCCCCATGCCTCTGTCCAACGCAGCACTATAATGTAGTCCACTACTGCATAAGCCAACTAGCTACATACTACGACTGCTTGTTCACATCTCACAAAATGACAATAAGATATGGACGATATTAACAAATTCCATCCCAGCAGCTCTCTCCATTTTCCCCTTTAAGCTATACTTGCTCAGGACCACAAGTTCCAAATAAAATATCTCAGAATGGGCAATTAAGTGCATAAACCAGCAGTCGACTGCGAACATAAGGACTACCAAAAAGGGACCTGGAGAGCTACACAAAGCAGTCATCTTACTGACACCATAAACGTGCACCTGTGTCTCTCACGCCTTCATGCATCACACTGCTAAGTCCTGCGTCTCATAACACAATAACCGTACCTCGGTGGGCATTACACATGACATGGAAACACTTCCCAAAAAAGATCAAAATAAAGACAACACACTTCTAACCACACCCTACATGGAGTAGCATGCTGCCCATGTTAGCAAAAGCTTCAGCGTCCCTACATAGGGATAGTAAGCAATAGGTGAATCTTGCAATACAATACAATGTATTCTTAAATATTAGTGACAGGTTACAAATGAGAATTACAAAACACTATTGAAACATGTTGGGCCAGTAACATTGGTCTAGAATTGCTCAGCTTTATGAAAAAGAACCATAGAGGCCGGGCTTCTCATCCAATTAATTTAGATAAAATTAGTTGCAAATACTGCATTCTACCAATCGCTATTACCAGACAGAGACAGGGTCACTGCTAAGATGGATGTTATTACGCTATGAGAAAAATATAAAATGTGCTTTAAAGCGGACACAAATAAGCTTAGGGTAGTCAAGGTGGGCTATAAATTCCTGGGAGTCAATGCAGTATCTATTGACACAGGGCAGGAAGGAATGAGGGCAACCCAAGGGCAGGGCTTTGGTGAAAAGAACCCCAGCCCCTTACTACCTCTCAATCATTTTCAACTCTCTTGGTTGATTTAGAGCAAGTCTGAATAAGTCATGTGATAGGAACAACATAAACTAATGGACAGCCCTGTTGAATAAGTCCTCAAACTGTCTAAGCTGTGTAACCAGATTAGCCATAAGGTCACAGGCCTGAGTCTGTTCAATGAGTTATTCTGCTTTTTAGAAAGCACAATGTTACCAAATGGTGTCCTCGTTCTTGGTCAGACCAAAAACAAGTACACAGAATGTCAAACATACTGGGATTAGAATGAGAGGCGACTGATAGATCATTCCACAGAATCAACACTTTGAGTAAAAAGGTACAATCACTAGAGTGACCACTCCAATAACTATGAACTACCAAGAGTGGCTGAGAGGCAGAGTGTAAAGTGTAAGGCCTGAATATGTGTCCATGGTGAAACACAGCTTTATTTAAAACAGAGACTTGAACATATCACTCTTTATCAACAAAAGGCAGTGTAGCCTAGCCAGATAGTTTATAATAGAGGACTGGTGAGGCAGGCCTAAGAGCTGGTGGGCGGACAAATTACCAATAACTGAAAGACGGAGGATGAGATCTTTTGTGTCTGCCCAAAGTAGAGCGCATTATCACAATCCCGCCTGGAAGAGATGGCTGCTTGAATGACCATACATTTACCTTAGACAAGAAGAAGGGGTAGAACTTTACTCAAGGTTTTGAGTAAGGGGGGGGGGGGGCATGCTGAGAATGCTTTGTGTATTTGAGGAGTAACTATGCGGCCTGGGTTTGTAAACTCTATGCTATCTGAGGGCCATATTTTAATGAGGTCTAAACCTGTATGCAGGATTAAGCTAGAGACATAATTCTGTGGTGCAGGACAGGCAAGACTATCATGTTTTGTGTTACACCAAAGACCACTCTGCTTCATGATGTCTGAACCTGTAAAGGTTATTGAACCTGAGATACAACTCTGATGTCTTAAAATCTGTCGACAAAAACTGCGCAACATAGCAAATAAGTATGTTCTGTAAAGCACACTATTGAAAGATCCACATAAACTGAAGTTAGCTCTGCTAGTCAGGCCTAAATCTATGCGTTTTCCTATCTGTGGGGATAGATATGCAGTGGGAAGTCAAGCCCTACTTGTGAGGTTTAGCTCTGCTGTTTAAACCCAAAGTTGGCCCCGCCACATAACTTGTCATTGCTCTGCTTTTTAGAATTCCAGTCTGTCTAACCTAAAACACCTGAATTATAGCTCACCAGTCTGGGACACGAGCCTAAATCTGCAGTAGAGGGTCCGAGTCTGAAAGTTCTGTGTCTCCTGAAGCACGAATATGCTAAGTAATGTTTCAATCTGTATGTTTTATGTTGACAAAGAGACATATTTGATGTTGATGGCCAACCCCCCCAAGCTCTATGTCTCTTAAGAGATAGGTCTGCACTTGTGTCAGGTGTGGAGGGTTAAATGAGGATTGTGGCGGCTAACCCAGGGTTACACGTCACGAAAAGCTAACGTAGGAT
The DNA here is from genome assembly GCF_964204655.1 of Triturus cristatus. NCBI lineage: Eukaryota > Metazoa > Chordata > Amphibia > Caudata > Salamandridae > Triturus > Triturus cristatus. The sequence goes on from NC_140595.1 coordinate 547,490,300, forward strand.
TTGGTTTGAGGGGAAGACGTGTTTGAAGCTCTTACATTATTTATACAACTCTGTTTAATTCTCGACTCTCATCCTTCTAAGAATCTGTCTCAGCCACATTCTACCAACTTGTGCTTCTCACTTGAGTCCCCATGATGCCTAACCTGGCTCTGAAGAGTTTAACACCAAAACTGAAGCTTGTTTCCTAAGAGCTAGTTATTACATTCCCTGTTGGAAGATATTTATTTATTTCTTGATACAAGCTCTGCATAGGCCCAGAACTGCTTCAGCCGAAGAGTATCATGGGAGACCAGTTCCACCATCAAAGCCTCATCACCTATGCCCTGTTCTTAGGTCAAAGGGATTCTAATATAGCATCTCAATTATTCTCTGTTTTCTTGCTATTATCATTATTAGTAGCATCAGTATTATTTTATGTTATATTTCTTTTGGTATCCTATGTTTTACATATGAATTATTCTATGTTTTATGCACAATAGAACAAGCGAGACAGAGCGGTTTATTTGTATCCAACACTGAAGATATTCTCTATAGTTGGCTATCACAATGCTCCCAACAATACACATTACAAATACCACACAATAACCAAACAGAACACATTAGGCAGTTCTGCTCATATGCCCAAAACAATTCAGGTCTGACACTTAGTTGGCTACTACAATAGTAAGTAGTTACAATGCATTTTGGAGTCAAACTGTACAAATCGCTCTTTGGAAAGGGAGCAGCGGCAAGCCAAATCCAGCTTGGGTTTCTTGTGCTTGCACCAAGACTTGTTGTTCGACTTCATCTTGGACTTACCGAGGACAGCTACATGGACTAGTACCTGGCCTTGGAAAGGGAGACGGCGTGGGACTTGGAGGGTGGCTGGCCTAGTTTATAATGCTCTATGACATACAGCTTCACCTCCTGCACCTGGATGGCCTTCGGCTTCATGAGAGATCATTTGTTGCCCGACTTAGAATTATGTTGGAAACTGAGCCCCAAAGGCAGACATCATGTGAGTACATAACCGACATCTGCTTTACCGCAGACGCGACATGGCTTAAAACATGTGGTCTTCGCAGGGAGAAACTTTACCTAGCACACTGTTAAAAAAACATTTTGGAGGTCGGTAAAAGAGCAACAAAATTTAAGAAGCAGAGTTAGGATCGGGGTCATAAGGCATGAAAAAAAGGAAGTTATATCAGTGCACAACGGGTGACACCTATGTATGGCTCTGTGCCATCATTTTCAGAGGCGGGATGAGACTGCTGTGGGTTCCAATGGCACCACCCACCGACACACAGGGTTGGTTTCTGAAAAGTTTCAAGACCTAGACTGGCACTCAGGGAAAGGCAAAAGGTAATGAATCAGCGGTTAGAAGTATCCAAGAGAAATGACAGTTTTATGCAAGCGAATTCTGTATCCCTGTTCAGAGAATCAAGACTAGTGACATTTTATGGTAACTAAGTGCATTTGGCAAAGCACAAAATCTGCCATGATAGTGGCATTTTTTGCATTTGTACATTAAATAGTTGTGAGGATACTGGGAACTCCTGGGTAGCAAACATTGGTGAACACCCAAAACCGTGTGCGCTTGTTTATTTATACACAAATCCATGCCAAGTAATATTTAATCCTCAAAACAAATGCAAATATAGTCCAGCAAGAGTGCATTTCTAAGGCACGGATCGGAAAGGTTCACTGCCATATTTAACTGGTATGTAGTTAAAGACGTTTCCCCACAGAAGAGTAAAAATAAAGTTTAAATATGCAAATGTGCGTTAATTTTGCAGTATCCAGCATTAAGCATCTAATATAAATCCCAAATAGGTACATTTTACGCATGTGCATAGTCCTGGATATCTGCCACTGGAGGGAATTTCCATGACTATTCCTGTTATTCGCGACAAAAAGTATGGGAGTGTACTCCAGATATAAAGCAGTCATTCGAAGGTAACTTTCTGGCTTTCAGAGCTGGCTCTTTGTTAATCAGGCCCACCACGGTGTTTACGCATTTGAAATCTGCATTGATAAACGCTCAATACAAATTAAAAAGCAGACACTATGATCTTACTTCAGTTTCCTGCTTATCTTGGTAAATTCCACCAAACCAGCTTCCATCGGTAATGTCAGTTCCCCAGCTGAAATCATCAGCCTGCAATCTTCAAAAGTATGATCTGTGACAGGCACGTCCAACGCTCTAAAAAAAGATAAGAAAAACCTGAGAATAACTCACCATTGCTATAGTAGTACATTATGGGTACTTTCTTTCATAAGAGCTCCCATTCATTTTAAAGACGCTGTAAAGAATACGTTCAAGCTTGTTAGCGATCAATTAAACTTTCAATAGATTAGGATAGACTGTCGGGAAGAAATCACGCGGATTTTAGATCACACTGCTTAAACATATTGTACCACCAGATGGCAGTCAATCATATGTTTTGTTCAGCACATGGATGTTAATCAGTTGTTTTCTGAAATAATTATGCTGGATCGTAATATGAGGAGACGACGTCATTTAGAAATCGTCAAGTCAATCTGTTGCCATTATTTACGAGCTCACAATAAAGCCCCAAACACATATAAAAAGAATCCGAACCTTCATTTTACACTTTTCCAACAGATTAAATGGAAACAGAGAGATCTACAATAACTATAGGTACTTAAGTATATAATGGGCACACAAAAAAAAAAAATCCGGGGCATCCTCCTCAGGTGCCTGGTCAACCTGGACTGCAGGAACGTCAGGGGATGGTTTCCCGCACCCCTTGCCCTTATACTTCCTGGCAGCTGCCTGGACCATTTTCTTTGAGGCTGCCGCCTCCCTGGACTTCCTTCCTGGGCAGCCATGGACCTCGTGGTCATAAAGACCCATTCAGACAATGTCAACGGCTCCAAGTGTGACTTGAGCACTACCTCTTTCCAGAGTGTGCTGGAAGTCACTGCCCAACAGAATCTTTAGACAACCTTAGATACCCCTACTCAAAGAGAACCAGAGTCACTGAAACTATGACTTGCTGGAATGTGGTAGGGAGAATGTGCTCTGAGGACACCAGCTGACACCGCACATTAGTCATGTTGGCCCCTGTGTTCCTCAGAGCTTCCTCCTGTTGCCCACAGATGGTGACCCACTACCTACACTTGGAACAATAGGCAGGCATATGAGCTTTTGTTATTATTATCTCCTTATCCACCAGGGACACTGAACTAGCCAACCCAGGTCTCTGCCCACTGCTGGGGGCTGTGCCCTCATGGGACATTTGGTGTCTCCCTTGGAGTACTCATACTTCTAGCACTCAGTACAAAAAACCTCTCTGCCTGTTAATCCAAAAACCCTTTCTTCTTTTTCTCAGATTGGGACTGGTTACTGCTGTTGCCTTGTGAATTATTTTGTGGGCCGGTTGAGAACTCCTTATTTTAAAGATTTACTTCCCCTTCTTTCTTGTGATGGGATCCCTCACTACCCATTTGGAAGTCCCCCCAGAACTTTTGCACATTTTGGTGCTGGCCCAGAGGTCTGCATTCTTAGCAAGCTTCCTGGGGTCCATCAGCTAGCTGTGCACTAGGTGCTGGCGCAGCTCGGTAAAACAAATATTGAGCACGTGCTCCCTGAGAACCAAGTTGTACAGCCCATTGTAATTATTAACTTTGCTGCCCCTCACCCAGTCAGGAGGAGTAAGATCACCCTAAGGCTGACAGTTCTAACACAGGGGGAATGATTGGATTGTGCAAATTAAGAAATAGTTACTTACCTTTGGTAATGCTCTTTCTAGAGGATACTCTATATAACTGCATAATCTTTACATCCAGAATATCCCCAGGCGCCAGATGGGATCCATAAGATTTTTCAGCACAGCCCCTGTGTAACCATAGATGGTGTGATGTGGCTCCACATAGACTGTGGAAGTGATGATTGGAGACACATATAGATGCCCCCTAAGCACGCGGATGTCAGTTTCTTTCTGAATATCGCCCACGCTACAGACATGGAGCCAAAAAAAGAATTGTCTGTGTCAATGTGCAGAACTCTATATTGGGACCTTTTTAGATGGAAGAGTCCATTCCACAGAATGGGGAGGAAGGAGGGCGGTGACGAATCTGAAGTTTATATGTATGTGTTTGGCGTGCATCAGCCCAGGAGGGTATCCTACAGTATGCACCAGAAAGAGCATTACTGAAAGTAAGTAATTTGTTTTTCTGACAGATACTTCTAACTGCAGATTTGTCACTTTTAGGGTAAATACTAAAGCAGCACCTCACTGGCGGGTCTCTGGAATTTCTCAGACCAAAATGTCCTGCAGGACTGAACGGCCAAAATGCCCTTACAGATGGACTTGGCTATAATGGAAGTAATGTTTTGTGTGTGTGTGTGCATTGATGCCCATGGTGCAGCCTTGCAAATATCCAGGACATGCACTAGGGGAATGGGCCCTCAACTCTTCTTGTAGCTGCTTTTTGCCATTGCATAGTAGATCTTGATGCAGAGAGCTATCTATATGGAGAAAGTCTGTTTCTCCATCACTTTGCCTTTCTGTGCTGCGGAGAACCCCACGAAGAGTTGATAATCCACGTGGGGGCCTTTGGTTTGATTGATGTAGAAGTCGCCAAACTCTTTAGGGGCCCACAGGATGAAGTCTCACCTCCATTTTAGAGGGATGAGTTATGGAGTGTCCAATATGAAAGGATTTCATAACTGTAGGGCGAAAAACCACTCTAGTCCTGCGCACCATTTTGCCCAGAAAGAAGGGGTGTAGGGCAACTGCACTGAAAGAGCTCGAAGCACACTCACACAACGAGCTGAGAATATCGTAAAAATAAAGACAGTCTTCAGTGTCAGGAGATGTAGGGAACAACTGTGCATCTGCACAAGAGTATACATGAGGAAATTAAGGACCACGTTAATGTCCCACTGCAGCATCCCTAAACGTTTAGTAGGAAACATGTGGAACAAACCTCTAGGAAAATTAAGGACCACAGGTTATTTGAATGAGGATCGTTGGTCGGCAAACACAAAAAAGCCGAAAGGGCGGAAAAATAACCTTTAACAGTGCCCACTGAAATTCGTTGCTGGGGAAAAGGCAGATCAAACAGTACCTCATCAGTCGGTTAGCTTGCAACAAGTCCATGTTACGGGTGCCACACCAAGCCACAAACATGTCTCAGCCTGGTGCTAACAGATTATTTAGGACTCCTGGCCACTAGAACGACATCCACTACTTCAGAAGGTAGATGGAATGAAGTCAACTGCTACCACTTAATCTCTGCACATTGAGGTGCCAATTGCAAAGGCCCAGGTGAAAGACCATGCCATGCTGCTGCAACTGAATATTCTCCAGAAGGGGCAGCCTGATCAGAGGACAGATGCTCAAGTCTAGAGGTTCTGGGTACTACACTCTCATGTGCCAATTAGGAGTCACTAAGATGACTTCGGTCTAGTCATTCTTAATCTTCTGCAGAACTCGAGGTAGGCCAGGTAGCAGCTGGAATGCATACAAGAGTTCTGTGCTGCACTTTAGGCAAGCAGTTCTTAACCTATGGTCCGGGGCCCCTTAGGGGTCCACAACGCCTAGTCAGGGGGACGTAACAGTTTAGAAAATTAAATAATATTACCCGATTCCTAAAGTTCATAAATAAAGAAGCAAAATATAAAATTTAAAATAAATAAAATTTCGAACATTTAAACATTCCGTAAATGTGAAGGAATTAAAAATTGGAGGCCAAATATGTTATGTTATCTAGGTACTTATAAAGCGCACAGCTACTCGATCGAGTGTCCCGGTGCTGGATGAAGTTGGTATCCTCAGACTGAGGAGCTCAAAGGAGCTTTTTACAGCTTCAACCGTGACAATAAAATTACAATTTTGATTTTTTAAATATTGGTTTGTAAATCAAATACAATATTTAATCATTGGAGTATTTGAGGAATGTTTGCTTCCATATTTTTGTGTATTTTGCTCTTAAAATCATCAAACTTGTAATGATTAAGTATGGTTCAACAAAAGCCAAAGCGTTAAACACTGCTGTATGTGAAATGCATCTCTGACAGATAGCCTTCTTGGGAACTCCAACACACTAAAGCGTTCACACTGTGCTTCCTCGGCAGTGGTGAAGAGATAGAGCCAGGGCTCTCCCTATTTTTAGAAGACGCCCTGCACCACCTCTGGGTGTAGCTGCCATTTGTGATCCACTAGGCGTCGCTGGCTGAGTTAATCTGCCCTGACGTTTACAGGTACTACCAGGTGGTGTACAATCAGAGTGTTGTCCTGCTGATTCAGCAAGGCCCAGAAGCCCAGAGTCTCTTGCCAGAGCCCAAGAATCCACCCCACCGTGCTTGTTGCAATACCACATCACAGTGCTGTTGTCCATGATGACCTGAACCAACCTTCCCTTGATGGACAGTAGGAACCCTTAACCGCTAAGCAAATGGCCCGCAACTCCAGCAGGTTGATATGATGGAGGGTCTCCTGTGGAATTGGCTCCTCAGTAGGGGATCAACAGCTATACCACGGGGCACCTTAATTTCCTCGTGACTTCTTGGAGAGAGAATGGAAAGGCCGGTTTAAGGGCTGCTCCTTGAATTTCTTCGTGGATTGAGACTTACCTGAAGATTTGGATCATGACGCCCTGTAGCAGGACCTGCCCCAGAGCCAGAATGGGTCTATGTCCTTGACTTATATACTTCACAGGGTTCTGTCACAGACATTTATTTGGGACACTCTCCAAGGCTCAGGCCCTGTTGTTTTAGAAGGGGACATATTTCCTTGCACACTGGAAGGAAATGTTCAGAGAGAAAGCTTTTAAACCGATGAGAAAAAGTTAGGCGCTAGCTCTGAATTCGCTGCATATAAAGATGCAAAAATAAAGGAACTGACGTCCGTGCGCTTGGGTGGCGCTTACAGAGGCTCAAATTGACAATTCTAGGGCAGAGCAGAGTTGACATGGAGCTGAGCAGCGCCACCTACCACCACACAGGGGCTATGATAGGAAATCTTACAAATCAAGTCTGGTGCCTGGGAATGTTCTAATGGTGCAGAATGTTTGGTTCCATCCGGGGTTAGAAATGCGAGCGTTAGGCTGGCATGTTATCATATTAGTCACTTCACAAGCTAGTGATGGTAGAACATTAGGGAAAGGTGGCCCAGGCTGGTTGAAGCGGAGTCCCTGGGAAAAGTAGAATTAGAGATTTGTATAAGGTCAGGAGCAGATAGGAGAACCAACCTTATGGAATTCATTGGAGATAAACTAAAGACACGTCTCTTTATAAAAAAAATATCACCTCACCCATTAAGTAACCGCTTTCTCTATGCCTCGGTTAAGACTTTTTGACTTATTAGGGTTTCGTCTTTCTGTTGAGTGCTCCACTGCTTCCCAGTTGGGTGCATGCTATACAAGTACTCTACTTACACACCAAAAGAAAGTATGCCTTCTTATCATTCTATGCTTCTACAGATCAAGACATATCTGACCATCTAGTTCACACCAAGCTGCACTTGACATTGTTCTATTCTCAAGTATAATTTCTGTATGCATGTGCACCACCCAAGTCTAAACGATTTTAGAACTGAGGGCCTGATTTAGAGTTGGGCGCATGGGTTGCTCCCTCACAAGCATAACAGATATTCAGTCCGCAGTGTTACAAATGCCACTGGATAGAATACACTCGAACTAAGGCGGACGACTCACGTTTGTGACGGAGTAACTAGCCCGTTGAAATCTAAAATTATGTCCTTTGATTGATATAGCCACATTACCTGAACAATAGTGTGTTTAGCTTTTAAACATTTGAAAAGGTGAACTTCATATTTTTCCTTTTTTCATTGGTCAACACTTCAAATAATTATTGTGGACTAAGATCATTTAAGAAATTACACAATCTAAGCATTGCTAGCTTCCTTAAAAAAAATTACTAAACATGTACACGTACGTACGTTGCCATTTCTGAACGGACGTTGTTTGCAAACAGAATAGAATCTTTTATCTCTTCTTTGGTAGGAACATGGACCGGCATGAACTGTAGTTAAAGTAAAATAAACAAGCCCATGTCAGTACAGTAACTACACACAATTCAGAACCAAGTGTTAAATATGAGTTGGCAATGACATTAGATTTGGCTTATAAATGAAAGTGCCTTTTCGGTCACTAGTGAGTTTAGGCACTAAAAAACACCATACATGCACTTTGTCATTCATTCTTTCATTCATTAATCCATTCTTTCCCCCAGTGACTCATTCCTGCACTTACCACATCGATCCACAAGGAAACCCACTCAAAAATTCAACAATTATATGCAAGCTAAATTAAAAGATTAAAGGTCAGAAACTGAAAACATGTTCCCACTAAAACATTATAATCAATAATTGATTCTGTTGGAAGCTACTTTAATGTAGTTATTTACACTTAAGGAGGAGACCAGGAGAAGGTCCAATTCATGTACATCTAATGAGAATACTGAACACATGCACTTGTTACGTTCCAGAACACATGGATTGTATATTGGTGCCATTGTAATTATTTTCCACTGAAACGTGGCAGACACATGCTTGCATTTAAAAATAATTAAACATAGTAGTGGGTGGCCATCTTGCAATGGCTTTTTTGTATGTGGTGTATATTGTACTGAAATTCCAAAATGGTAACCATGCGTCAAGCATCATGGGGCCATCTTGGAATTGTATAATAATGATACATTGTGAATTATGGTTGCATGCCCACTGAGGTGAGGTATGTCCCCAAAGCACTGGTATAATGACCTCTGAAATGAGGTATAGTCAGATGCATCCCAGTTGGATGGGCGCCACCCCCGTCCTGATCTTTGAAACTATATTTCACCTAATCATGAATTGTCCCCAGACGAAGGCAATGTTGGCCGAAATGCATCGGGACCAATGAAATGCATGTTGGGACATGTAGTGTTTAAACTACCCACATAAATGAACCGATATGGAGAAAGAAGAAATGAAACTTCAGCGAAACAGTTGTTCTTGATGTGATTTACATTTTGATTGAAAGGATTACACCTCATTTCAGAGGTCATTATACCAGTGCCTTGGGGACATACACCACGCCAGTGGGGATGCAGCCAGTTTTCATTTGACTCACTCGGATTCAGGGAGTGACACCCAGGAAGCACGGGACATCTTGATTACACTAGGATAAACATTAGGTTGAGCACGTACTAGCCCCATTAGTATATTGTGAATTATGCCACTGCAAGATGGTGGCTGGTTTAGAACCTGTGGCCACCCTGTAGATGAAATGAAATCTGCCACTCTATAGACAAAATGAAAGACAAGCGATTGGCGTGGCAGTAGTAAAAAAAAAAAAAAAACTAGAAAAGGAAAGAAATAAAAAGGGATCCATAAAATGAGAAATGTTAAACTAATGGACTGGCCCTCAAGCTGTGACACTGCTGCATACTCATTTTCAAGTGGATGTGCCTATGAGATCAGGTAACATGCCATCACTCACAGGGCTATAGACCCACCGCCCTAGGCGGTTATGTATAGATACAAAGTGTGAATGACACTCAAAGAGCAATGGCTGAAGAGGGCTCATGAGAGACAAGAGTAATAAAGCGAGAGTTTGTTTTCTGATGAGTCTCCTGCACTCCCAGTTTGTCAAATTGAGTAACTAACACCAAAACCCTTGCCTGTCTGAGATTTCACGAAACAAAATACCTGTTTACAAGTAATACTGATTTACCCATAACAGCCTACTAGCTTTAACATATGTTTTGCACAATACATAAGCCTGCTTTTCATAATAAACAGGTCTGACTTATGGCATCAGACATAATTTTTCCCAATGAGCTAATCAGGCCTACAGCCTTTATCTTTGAAGTGTCACCAAAACCAATTCATCCCTACTTCTATAACCTTTTGCACAAGACAACCATCATACAGTCATACAATTGCTAATGCATAGAAAGTACAGCTGGCAAAACCACATGCAACTACTTCTAAGAGATGTTCACAAATATCACAGAGTTTGTCAGAAGGCGTGAAAGTCGATGTAACCAAATACCTCTCTATAGGCTTTAACACAATCAAAAACAATTCACCCCTAAATGCCTATTTGCTTTAATATGTGCTTTACACAATACATATATGAGGCATATTGCTTTGTCATGCCTTTTCATCATAAATAGTTCAGACCATTAGCCTTGGTCTTTGGCTCGTCACCACAACCATCTCAGTCTTGCTGCATTGGTCATACGCATTACCACAGGCAGAAAGTGCAAAACAATCATTTTCCTGTAGTGGAAGCACATGGCTTCTGCCCAATCAGATGCTGTACTCAAAATAATCAACAGGAGGATGGAGCTAAAGCCCCTCCCTCAGTACTACTATGGAAAGCCTTTTTTGCTGTTGATCACACAGAAATTAGAAATAGCTATACTCCCAAGCCACTACTAAATATAAAAGCAGAAGGAACAAATGATAGACGGAATGCTGAACAATGCAAACATTCACCCCCAGTCACAAAGATCTGGGTTTAATCCATAGTTCTTTTACTAACCACACCACCCCAGTTTGGACCCAGCCATATGCATATCAGTCTTGACCCTGCTCGTCATGGGAACAGTCTAGCCAGAACCTCCCTGGACCGGAAACCAGCATCCTGGGACTGGTTTTGGGGGGAACACCCCATATTAGCCAAGCCAGCTTGAATCCAGTGGCTTGCGCAGTGCTTGTGAAATCTCTTCTATTTAATATATCTTCAAAGAGGGCTCTTAACAGCTCCCATGGCTGAATGACTGATTCCACAGACGTACCTGGCACTATTGTAGGGGACGCATGTGAAGCTCTGCATGGGGTACAATTGTGATGCAAGACGCCATCATTCCCAGCAGTTGCATGAACTAGGTAAAGCTTGATTGGGTTGAAATTGTAGAAGTATAGCCTGAGTATTGCGAATTCTAGCTACATTGGGAGAGGCTAGAGCTTTTACTGTGTCTAGAGTGGCTCCTAAGTACGACTGCATCTGCGACGGATGCAGGTGAGATTTTTGGGCATTGATGGTGAACCCCAGCTGATGAAGTAGATCTATTGTGATCGGTGTGTGTTGTAGACAGGTCTGGTGAGTGCTGGCTTTGATGAGCCAGTCGTCTAAATAGGGGAAGATGTGAATCTGTTGTCTTCTGAGATGTGTGGCGACTACTGCCAGGCATTTGGTAAAAACTCTGGGTGCTGTAGTCACTCTGAAGGGAAGCACCTTGAACTGGTAATTCTTGCATGCTATCACAAATCTGAAGTATTTGCGATGAGCCGGATGAATTACAACATGAAAACATGCGTCTTTTAGATCTAGAGTAAACATAAAATCTGCTCTTTGCAAAAGTGGGAGTACCTGTTGAAGCGTCACCATATGGAAGTGTTCTGACAGTATATAGTGGTTTAACTCTGAGATCCAGAATACGCCCTAGGGAACCGTCCTTTTTAGGAATGAGAAAATACTGAGAGTAGACCCCCAAACCCTGGTACTGTTTTGGGACAAGCTCAATTGCTCCTTTTAGTAAGAGAGAATGAACCTCTTGTTGCAGCAATTGTAGGTGTTGTGGAGACAATTTGTGGGTTTGAGGTGGAATGTTTGGGGGATTGCTGGTAAGCTCCATGCAATAGCCATGTTGGATGATTCCAATGACCCATTTGTCTGAAGTTATGGACTGCCAAACGGGGAGAAATTGTTGAAGTCTTCCCCCGACAGCTGTGGCGTAGTTAAGGGGAAGCGTGGGCAAGTCACGGTTTATTAGGGGAAGGGAAGCTACCAGGTGTGTTGCCCTTACCCCTGCCTTGGAAGTTGTTACCTCTATAACCACCTCTAAAACCTCCTCTGCAGAGAGAGGACTGGTTGTTACCTTTATATGTTGAGGCATTCTGATCTGGGATAGGGTTTTAGACCCTCCTCTGTAAAAAGAGCCGAAAGGAGCCCCTGTTGGACAGAGACTGGAGCACTCTCATTAACTTGGCTACTTCAGTGTCCTTTTTCATCTTCTCGATCGCTTGATCTACGCTTGGGCCAAAGAGATGTTCCTTATCAAAAGGTGTATTAAGGATAGATTTTTGAACTGGTCTTGAACCCAGAAATTCTTAACCAAGCAGGTCTCCAGAGCAAGATGCTAGTGTTAACTTCCCTAGCCGCGGTGTCTGCAGAATCTAGAGCACAACGTACAGAGAAGTTAGAAATGAGTTTACCTTCATTTACTAAGTCCTGAGCCTTAGCTTTATGCTCATCTGGGAGATATTGAAACAATTACTCCATCTCATCCCTGTGTGCCCTGTCTTACCTGGCTAAGAGACCCTGCATATTGGCAATGAGCCATTGATTCACAACTTGAGCAGCTACACGCTTGCCAGAAGCGTCAATTAATTTGGATTCTTTATCTGGCGGAGGAGCATCTCCTGATGTTGGTGAATTAGCCTGCTTATGGGCGTTAGATACTACTAGAGAATCTAATGGTAATTGGCCTTTGATAAATATGTGGTCTGTAGGAGGAGCCTTATATTTTTTGTCAACCCTAGGAGTCCATATGCGTGCTCTTACTGGGTCCTTAAAAATCTTATCAATGTGTCTCATCATGCCTTTAAGCATGGGAAGTGTTTGTGATAACCGGTGTGTGAATCCTAAAGTTTTGAACAGGAAATCTTCCTCTAATGATTCCTTGTGCAATGCCACCCCATGATATTGTGCAGCCCTGGCAAGGAGTTCTTGATGGGATGCATTGTCGTATGGAGGAGATGGCTTGGCTGGGTAAAGGTCTGGATCAGTATCTGCTGGGAGATCGATTTTATAATCTGCCCATGGATCTTATGGGAGATGTATGCCCCCATCATCAGCATCGTCATCTGTATGGTGAGATTGTGGAGAATCCTGAGGTGTACTTTGCAAGGGATTCACCGGTAGAGAAGGAGGTGGTGGCGGTGATGGCAGACGCAAAGGACTTGTGGCAACAGATTTCCTTTTTAAAGGGATCTTGTAAGAAGGGTCTTCATCAAGAAGCTTGCGTTTGTGAGGAGGCTTGGTGTGAATACAGCCAGTGTCAGGGTTAATATAAAGTTTCTTTTGCTTTGGATCTGGAGTTAAAGGAACAATGTCTATATTGAGATCTGAAGGGGTGTCTGCCTGTTTTAGCGCCGATGTTTTCAGTGTCGTTGGTTTCAATGGCACTGGATTAAAGCTAGCCTGGCTGACGAAGGGTGTTACCCAGAAACCGGTCCCAGGATGCTGGTTTCTGGTTCAGGGAAGACCTGGATTGGCAGTTCGGGCTGGACTGTTCCCATGGGTCAAGACTGATTTGCATATAGCTGGGTCTGAACTGAGGTGGCGAAATTAGCTAAAGGATGGTAATGGATTCAACCCAGATCTGTGACTGGGAGTGAGTGTCTGAAAAGTTTCAGCGCTCCATCCATCATCTCCTTGTGTTTGACATTTTCGGTGCCCGTATGGAGGGTTTAGGCTCGGAACTGAGGATTTCGGCTATGAGCCGGGCTTGTGTTTGGGACCAGATGGCTTTGGTTCCGAGGAGGACCTTGGATGTCTCGTAGCCGAGCCTGGAGGCGGGGCGTTGGAAACGTAGTCTCGGTGCTGACCTTGGCCACAAGGTAGAGGTGGTGTCGAAGCCTTTAGGTTTTTCGGATTAGTTTGTGGAGGCAAGGGGTCTTCAGTACTCTGTCCCGGCGCAGTTCTTTGGCATCGAGGTCTATCTCAAGATCCGAGTCTGAGTCTTGAACAGAGAAGGCTCACCCCTCCTCTGCGGCTGATGCCCCAACGTCTTCCTGACCAGATTCTTCATCGAAGATGTTCGGTGTGTCTTCAGTGCTTTGACGCTGCATCACTCGACGTCGAGCACGATGATCGCAAAGAGTTTTCTTTGATCGGAATGATCTGCAAGCATCAAAGTCTTGTTCTTTTTGCTCGAAAGAGAAGCACAAGCTGCACACTTCGTGTGAGTCGGTGTGCGGATACTTTGTGTGGCAACGGGGACAGAATTTAAACAGAGTCCGATCCATCGACTGAGAGCTGACCCGGCACGGTTAGGCCCGAAGGCCGTCCACAAAGCTTTCCAATTGAAAATTTGATTCGTTTGTCGAAAATTATACGCGGAGAAGTGGGAAACGCATACGAAAACTATACAGTCGATGGTAGAGAGGGTTGCGCGTCAAGAACTCGAAGAACGGTTTCAAACCGGAGCGCAGCAATACACGTTCGAACCCGATGGCGGACAAAACAATCTAACAATAGAGTCGATGCCCATGCGCACTATTACCGAAATAAGGAGTCACCTTACCTTGTGACTAGGAATGACTTTATCGAAGAAAAACAACTTGCAAATATCCGGACCCAACACTAGATGGCAGGAGTATGCAAAGCATGTGTATCTACAACACACATGCCTCGAACATAATGTTTCAGCGCTAAATGAATGGAACGATCTTCAAGCATGGGGCATTATGGAAGAGCAGGGATTAAAGAAAGAAAGGGGACTTAGCTTTTGCCATGAACCCAGTCATCATGTTGCCGTACCCAGTAATAAAAATTACAGCCTTAGTACAAGAGACGTGTAGAACTCTCCTCCATACCCCTATCACCTCATTGCTGTAGAAAATGGGCAGCTAGACAAGTAGGGTAAATGTCAATACACCACCACTAAAAACATAGCGAGACATCATGTTCTTCATTCTCTTCAAATACAAAGGTCTTTGTCGAGGCGATACTGACATGGTGGCTAGGTACATTATTTACAAAAAGAGCTACCTCTTTTCCAAAAGGGACTGAGATAGAAGTGTTAAGATTTTGGGCATGGATGCAGGTGCTGTAGCTAGAACTGGGTTGCTCAGGGCAAACTCTTTCTCTACTTCAAGGCAATGGAATTGGCATCCTTCTCTAGCCTGGCTAACCCGCTTGCAGTGAAGGAACCTAGTAAAATGGCCAACAATAAAGGAGAGCCCATTTTTGGAAAATTTGGAAGGGACAAAATTAGGTACACTGTGATAAATTCTGATCGCGGAGAACCCTTTAATGACTATACAAAGTAAAAACTTGATTCAGATACTAAGGTCCTCTTTATGAGTGGCATCTTAATTTCAATGGAGTGTGTAGCAGCAGCAGTTACCTGCCCCATTGGAACTGGGACATCTGTGTTGTTCCAGAGGACGTGATTATCTTTATATGAGGAAGTACCAGGCAATCAGAATCATTACTTCGTCATGTAATTCCACATTTCTAAGGGAAACCCACAGGGCCCAACTTGTATTGGCCTGGATTTTCCCCAACCCCGAAGTTACAGATAACCTGGGTGTCAGCCATTCTGGCTTGGGGAAAATCCAGACCATTATCTGTTGCTCACATAATGAAGGACTAAGAGCCTGATTTCTGGTTTGGTAAATGGTACTCTGTCCATCAGGGTGGCGGAAGACTTTACCTACACCAACCTGACAGACTACCAGCCACCAAATCTCGACATGACTGGCAAATTGGTCACCTCTGTAAATTGAAAGGAAGCGCTGTAAGTGCAGTGGTTTTCAATGTACAAAAAGTTTAGTGGGTGACCGCTTTTGGTTTTGACTGTGGCTCACTAAACTTTTTCTAAAATGTGATTTTTTTTTTTTTTAGACAATCTCTGAAAGCAAAATATTGTTTCTAAAAACAAATAATTAATAACGCCATACCATGGGAGCTTTCTCCCAGGGTGTGGGGTGATTTTAATTTTTTTCAAAACTACCAGGTTTTTTCCTAGTGGTAACAGGAACAAAATACATAAAAACATCCACCTTATATAGGGCTGGAAGTATAATGTATTTTCTTGGATGACCTCTAAACCATTGGGCCATCAGAGGAAGCTTTCCATCGACAGGCCCAAAGGGGGCTCTGTCAACAGAATCTTATGGTCCGCCCTCTCTAAATGAGACAGGTGGAACAAGGGTTTGGTGGGCAGGGGCCTCCATCTCATCTGCAACAGAGTACCCTGTCGACCAAACTCTAGATCGGGCTCGAAGTGCAAAAAGTAAGATGTGTAAAATTAGCAGTAGGAATTGGGAAAAGCAGCTTAATTTCAGAATTTTGGAGTACAAAATTTAATGTGTGCGTTCGTCTGTTCTGACGCCGTTTGGGATATAGCTGGTTTGTCACAGGGCTTAATCAGAAAATAAAACGTTAACCAAATGTTTAAGGAAAAAAAAGTGTCAGCAGATTCTCACCTCAATTTCAACATTTGTGTAGAGCTGGCATAGAGTCATCAGTAACGTCTGTTTACTAAGAACAGAAACATATGTTAATGAAAAAAGTCAATTTATGGGCAATATAATTTGATAATATCTCTAGCACTAAATACATTGAGAAAAGAGGTCTACGGTTTGTGAAGATATTGTGACAAACTCAACCTGAGTTAATGACAATGGCCTTTGAAGGGTCATGGCCTCTGTATTTGCAGTTTTGACTGATGCACCTTTGACCAGATAGCTAGAACTGTTGATCCTAATAAGAGGAGTTTTGCTTATAAAAGCCAAAGATGAGCCACTTAACACACTGGGAGGCCACAATCAATTATAATTAGAAGTATGAAAGACCTCATATTTGACCTTAGATCCTCTTTTATTACATCACTTTGGTAGCCCCCCAAAAGAGCTACATTTTTGCAGATAATTTTTTTACTTTGATTATTTTTCCACCTTTTCATGTCTCGCCTAGGTACAGAATTAGCTGTCTTTTGTCGAAGACCAATTGTCAACAATACAATCGACTTTGGGTCAGCCTCTTGCCAATAATTAGATTATTTTCTTTCCCATCTCAGTGTTCTGGTCTTGATCCAATGGCTTTCTTCACTATTCTTTTGTTTGCCCTGTTCATGGGGCATTTACTGCTTTACCGTGCTTTTGACTGGATGGATCAGTCCACTTTTGACACAAGGAAGGAAAATGCTACTTACCAGTATACATCTGTTCTTGGCATGTAGAGATGCAGAGTTGTACACTGTGCATAGATCGACATCTGGTGTTGGGCTTGGATGCTTGCACTTTGTTGTTGTCTTGGAAGAGTCTTTTGTAGTCACAAGATATGCGACTCCTCCCTTGGACGATAGTGCGCACGGGCATCGACTCCATTCTCAGATTGTTTTTCGCCATGATGGGAAATGATGGAGTCAGTAAGAAATAAAGAGATGTCCATGTGAATGTATCTGATTAAGATAGTACTGGAACAGATACAGGTTCCGGGGAGGCGGGTGGGCGTGTACAACACTGCAGCTACATACATGCCAAGAACAGATACATACTGGTAAGTAGCATTTTCCGTTCGAGGCATATGAGCTGCAGATTGTACACTGTGCATAGACTGTACAGCAGTGTCTCCCCTAGCGGTGGTCACCTGTATCTGTTGCAGTGGTTTGAAAAAGAACAGCTTGGCCTACGGAAGCCTGTTGCTTAGCTTGCACGTCAACACAATAGTGTTTAGTGAAGGTGTGTGGTGTAGACTATGTTGCTGCTTTACAGATGTCATCTAAGGGAATGTTCCTTAAGAATGCCATGGAAGCCCCTAGTTTGCGTGTTGAGTGTGCTCTAGGGGGAATTGTTAATGTGAGTTTAGCCTTCTGGTAGCATATTTGAATGCATTTTACTATCCACCTAGCGATCCCAGCTTTGGAGATGGGGTTACCTTTATGAGGTGGTGAGAAGGCTACAAACAGTTGTTTTGTCTTTCTAAAGGGTTTAGTTCTGTCAATGTAATAAATTATGTCTCTTTTGACGTCCAGTGTGTGAAGAGCTCTCTCTGCTACAGAGTCTGGGTTGTGGAAAAACACCGGTAACTCAACTGATTGGTTAAGATGAAAAGCAGAGATTGCTTTGGGAAGGAATTTTGGATTTGTTCTAAGAACCACCTTGTTACGATGTATTTGTAAGAATGGTTCTTGTATGGTTAAAGCCTGAATCTCACTTACTCTCCTGAGTGAGGTAATTGCCACAAGGAAAGCTACTTTCCATGTGAGGAACTGCAGTTCACATTTGTGTAGAGGTTCAAATGGGGGACCCATGAGCCTGGTAAGAACAATGTTTAAATTCCACAGTGGAGATGGTGGCAGTCTAGGGGGAATTATTCTTTTAGGGCTCTCCATAAAGGCTTTAATTGCAGGTACTCTAAATAGTGTCAAGTTTTGTCTGTTTTATAAATAAGCGGCAAGTGTCACTAGGTGTAATTTTATGGATGGATATGCTAGATTACACCTTTGTAAGTGTAGCAAATAGCAAATGATGTCCTGGATTGAAGCATCCAGCGGATCGATGTTATTGTTATTGCAGTAGATGACATATTTTCCATTTTGCTGCATAGCAAGCTCCAGTAGTAGGGCATATGGCTTGTTTAATGATGTTCATACAGTCCGGTGGAAGGTTAAGATAACCGAACTCTAGGACTTCAGGAGCCAGATCGCTAGATTCAGTCGACCTGGGTCGGGGATCCTTATGTTTCCATGGTTCAGCGTTAGCAACGTTGGGGAGAGACATAGTTTTTGGTGTGGAACTACTGAAAGTTCCAGTAGTGTTGTGAACCATGGTTGCTCTGCCCATGTGGGAGCTACCAGGATCATCCTGAGAGACTGTTGTCTGAGCTTGCGTACTACCAGGGGATTCAGTGGGAGTGGCAGAGAAGCGTAGGCAAATCTGCCTGATCAGTTCATCCATATCGCATTGCCTTTCGACAACAGGTGTGGAAACCTGGCGGCGAAGGTTGGGTATTTTGCATTTGCGGGTGTGGCAAACAGATCTATGTCTGGTTGACCCCACATTTGGAAAAATGGTTGAAGAACTTGAGGATAAAGTTCCCATTCATGTATCTGCTGTGTCTGTAGACTTAGCACAGTGGTTCTCAAACTTTTTTGACCTGTGGCTCCCTTGCCCCATTGGCCATTTCCCGTGGCTCCCCACCGTTACTTTTTTTGACGGGTGGGATGGATGTAAGCCCGGCTTCGAGAGTACTTGCATTTTTCACCCTGAAAATAATCGGGATGAAGGTATTATAATCATATACGCAGGGTGTTTTGTATTACTAAGGCAGCGCCTCTAATAAAATATTACTAGTTACACTTCTTTGCCCATGCCTTTTTATTTTTTTTATTTTTTTAGAGTACCCTCTTAAAACTTTTTCATCCCACTTACAATGCTAGATAGCACCCCTATACATGTAGGTCCATTTGCCAAAGTGTTTGTGCGCTTGAAGAATATTTGCATGCACTTCCATTTCTACCCATGGCATACGTGCCAACACATCTGTCTCAGCAGGGTGACTCATGATTTTTTAAACTATATACAGCTTTGTGCCTGCTGTCTCCTCCCTAAAATTGCCTCCAATTCAATGCAAGTAATATACATTTCTCAGATTTTTTTTTTTAAGCCTCCTCCTTTCTTGCTTCCAAATGTTGGCATTATGCTGTATATGGTGTTTTAGTACCCTGTACTCAAGGAGAGAGCAAGCCTGTCTGGAAATGTGTGTGTACTGAAAGAAATGTGTACTGGAAGTATCTATGATTCAAGTGCAAATGCCAATACTTAATAATACTCAGTGTGGTTAATAGACAGGACAACTATACTTTCCTGATAACTTGCATTGGTGTAAAATGCAATTGGAAAAAAACGAAACTATTAACAAGTGTAACAAAATAAATCAGGCATCTTCCGATTACTTTGGGAGTGTTGGAACATGGGGATCCAGTGAAATATGGAGGCCATCTCCCTCAACCTGCCATCAATTAAGCACTACCTTTACAGCTTTAGGCATATGACTTACAAATCATTTCACTCTAATTAGTCGAACTGAAGCCAACAGACCCTTCAAGGTTAAATGCATTAAAGTGTTTAGTGCGCAGCTCCCCTGGCCATGGCACACAGCTCCCCAGGGAGCCACGGCGCACAGCTTGGGAACCACTGATTTAGCAGACCCGCAATCGGATTGTGACCTCCTGGAAGATGTTCTGCCAGAAGATTTAGGTTTTGTGGAATGGCCCATCTCCAAATGTTTTGCAGCAGCTGAGACAGCTGCAAAGAATGTGTGCCTCCTTGTTTTTGTATGTAGTACATGGCTGTCATGTTGTCCGTCCGGAACAGGACAGTCTTGTGATGTAGATGTACTTGGAATGATTTTAAATGCTAGAAAGATTGCCAGTAATTCTAGGTGATCGATGTGGAACACTCTGTTGAGTGGTCCATTTGCCTTGAATTGTGTGGTTGAGGAGATGGGCTCCCCAGCCAGTGAGTGATGAGTCTGTTAGCACTATTTGTGAAACCGGCTCTCGGAACGGCCGCCCTTTGGAAAGGTTTTGTGCGTTCCACCACTGCAGAGAACGATGTGTGCGGCTGTCCACCAACACCAGACCTGTAAGTTGTCCTTGAGCCTGGTTCCACTGACGTGCTAGGCATTCTTGTAAGGGGCGCATCTGAAGTCTTGCATGAGGTACGATAAGAATGCAAGAGGCCATCATTCCTATGAGTTGCATGAATACCATTGCTGGGAGGGAATGCTGTGGCTGAAATTTGGTGATTAGTGTTTGTATACTGGTTATCCTGGCTGGATTGGGATATGCCAGAGGTCTGGAGGTGTCCAATGTGGCCCCTCGATACTGATGTATGTGGGAGGGCTGAAGATGTGACTTGTAGTATTTTTTTGTGAACCGCAAGTCGTGTAGCAGCTGGATGGTTTGATGAGTGTGATGAACAAACTGGTTGAATGACTTGGCTTTTATCAGCCAGTCGTCGAGGTATGGAAAGACATGGATTTGTCGTCTTCTCAAGTGTGCTGCTACTACTACTGCAAGGCACTTTGTGAACACCCTGGGTGCGATGGTCACCCTGAATGGAAGGACTTTGAACTGATAGTGTTGTCCGTCCACTATGAATCTTAGATATTTCCTGTGAGCAGGGTGTATGTGAATGTGGAAGTAGGCGTCCTTGAGATCTGGTGTGGCAAGGAAGTCGCCTTGTTGAAGTAGTGGGAGGACCTGTTGAAGAGTGATCGTGTTAAATTGATCTGACTGTACGTAGGGATTGAGGGGTCTGAGGTCGAGTATTGGCCTTAGGGTGCCGTCCTTTTGGGGGATTAGGAAATACAGCGAGTACACCCCTGTTCCTTGATGCTGTAAGGGAACTAGTTCTATTGCCTGCTTGTGAAGCAGTGAGAGAACCTCTTGTTTAAAGAGTGTGAGATGTTCTGTGGACATTGGACGCTGTTTGGGTGGTATGGTGGGTGGGGTTGCTGCAAGTTCCAGGCAGTAACCATACTGGATAATTTGTCTTACCCACTTGTCCGTAGTGATGGAATTCCAGACAGGTAGGAACTGTGATAGTCTCCCTCCGACTGGGGTGGAATGGTCTGGAGGGAGTGGAGGGAAGTCACTGCTTATTAGTGAGGGAGGTGTGAATGTTGTTGTTACCTCGGCCTCTCCCTGTTATTTCCCCTGTATCCACCTCTAAAATATCCCCTGTTGGGGGACGTGTGTGTGGTTTTTTTGTAGGAAGAGGAAGCAGTGTCTGCACTGATGTTCTTGGATGCGCCTCTATAGGAGGAGCGTCGAAAGGAACCACGTATGGATGGAGACTGCAATGCTCCCATGGATTTAGCAGTCTTGGTGTCCTTTTTCATTTTCACTAGAGTGGTGTCTACAGCCGGTCCAAAAAGTTGTTCTTGATTGAACGGCTGACTGAGGATAGTTGTCTGTACCTCCTGTTTGAAGCCTGAGATGCGTAACCAGGAATGTCGTCTGAGTAACACACTAGTGTTAATGGACCTAGAGGCTGAGTCAACTGCATCAAGGGCACATTTGATTGATGAATTGGTTATTAATTTGCCCTCCTGAATTACATAATTTGCCTAGGTTTTATATTGATCAGGTAAATGTTGTAATAGGGTTTCTAGTTGGTCATAGTGAGCTCTATTGTACCTAGCAAGTAACGCCTGTGTGTTGGCTATCCGCCAGTGATTAGCTGCTTGGACAGCAACTCTTTCCGGAGGCATCCAACAACTTAGACTCTTTAGCCGGAGGTGGCGCATCACTGGAGGTCTGAGAGTTGGCACGTTTTCCGGCCTTAGTTACCACTAGTTAGTCTAAAGGTAGTTGACCCTTGATGTAAGTGGGATCATCGGAAACTGGTTTATATTTTTTTGTCAATCCTGGGATTGAGAATTCTAGCTCTCACAGGGTCCTTGAATATGTCGGGGGCATGTTTAATGACACCCTTTAGCATTGGCAGGGTTTGTACAGTCGTTTGTGACTGTTCAAAGGTGTCTAGAAGAAAGTCCTCGTCTGCAGGGTCAGAATGCATCTGAACACCATGGTAGAGAGCAGCTCTATTTACAGGCTGACCAAAGCCAATATTTTCATCTGGGGGAGATGGCTTAGTTGGATATGCCTGGGGATCAGGGAGGTCAGGAGGATCTATTGGGTCATCATAATCATCCCAATAGTCCTGTGGTACGACTGTGTCGTCATCAGGGTCAGTGAAAGGGTCATTGTTGCCTCCCCCACCCCCTAAATCATCATCATCCTGTGGTGGTGGCAAGTATGGTGGAAGTTTTGGAGAATATGGAGGAGAGACTGGCTTAGGAGGAAGAACAGGAGAAGAGGGTTGTATAGGTGAAGTGGCAGTCTTTCTCTTCACAGGCACTGCAGGAGAGTCTGGTGTGTCCAGCTTGCTCTTCTTGTGTGGACCAGCAGCCACATGTCCTGTTTTGGGGTCTATGTGGAGGGTTTTTTGTTTTGGATCGATAGGATCCGGTCGAAAAAGTTCTTCCTCTTCGGTAACCGCTTTCGGTGCAGATTTTTTCAGGTCCGAGCGGGGTTTGGATTTCTGCTCCGAGGCCTTGGGAGGTGGTTTGGGGTCCTTCGGCTTGGCTGTGGAGGCGGAAATCTTTTTCGGTTCCGAATGCTTTGGTTTCGGATCCGATGTCTTTTCTTTCGGTGTGGAAGTTGTCGGTGCCGATGTCTTTTTGGGAGTAGGCTGCGCTCCAGTCTTCGGTGCCTAAGGCGCCTGCGGGACACTGAGATGTGGTCTGCTCGGTTCCGAGCAACCGAAAGGCTTGTCCCTTATCTTCGGAGCCGGGCCCGGGGCTTCTGAAGCTTGTTTTCGGTCGCGACTGAGGCCAGCAGGCGAAGTGTTGACCAGGGTCTTGTTTTTTTTCTGGTGGAGTTGGGGTAGGGGCAATTGTACTCACTCGTTGACCAGGAGTGATGTTGTCGTCTGAGTCGTCTGCTTCAGACACGATTTCCAGGTCCTCAGAATCCTCCTCCGGGACATCGGGGCCTTCATCGAAGAGGTCCACTTCGAGCAGATGTCGGAGCTTCTCACTGCGCCATGACGGGCCCGGCAATCACGGATGGTCTTTTTGGATCTAAAAGAGGCGCAGGCCTGGCAATTGTTCTCGTCGTGCTCAGGCGAGAGATACAGGTTACAGACCTTGTGATGGTCACTCTGTGGGAATTTAGCTCCACACTGGGGGAATTTTTTTTAATGGAGTCCTTTCCATTAGCTGTAGGCCCGAATGGCGTGGATAGGCCCAGCGGCCCGCGTCGACTACTGGAATCGAGTAGTTGAGGTGCGTGTCGAAGATCACACAATCAAAAACAATACCGTCGAGTTTTAGATAGTTTGCACGCCGAAAAGGTTTGGAGAATATGGTGCCGAACCGGAGCGCAGACGTTACATCCGAACCAGATGGCGGAAAAAAACAATCTGAGGATGGAGTCGATACCCAAGCACACTATCGTCCAAGGGAGGAGTCACATATGTCGTGACTACAAAAGACTCTTCCAAGACAACAACAAAGTGCAAGCATCCAAGCCCAACACCAGATGGCGATCTATGCACAGTGTACAATCTGCAGCTTATATGCCTCGAACATTTATTTTTAACTTTACTTTTAGAATACCATGGTAGCAAATGACTTTTCTCACTTCTCTCCTTTTGCTCTTTTCCTGCTGTTTAAGTCCCCTCACCTCTCCTTTTGGATGTTGCTCCCCTACCGCTTCACTTTCTTTTACATTTTATGCTTCTTAACAGTGCCTGACAGCAGCACACTGCTAACAGGACTCTAGCTTTTCTGCTCATCCACTGCTCCCATGTACCTCATTCTTCCTGCTATTATTTTTTTTTTTTTTTAGCAGTGCTACCTGGCTACTCCTTGCTTTTGGTCACACAAATGATGTTTTTAAAAAAATGTACTGTACTGAAATGACTGTATCTTGTGGAACAATAAATTAAATTGAAAAAAAGAAATCCAAATTGGTGCAGGTGTGGTTATTATGCATGCATACACGTGCACACCATCCGTCATTAAAGGCTTTTTTTAATGATAAATATTCGAAGATAAACATTTGTGTGTTCTCAGGAATAGACAACCATTTTGGAATGGTGTTTATCAGAAACTAAAAAGAGAAATTTTCTAAAATGATCATCCCTGCACATGCTTGCTAGCTCACGCATCATTGGCCATCTTTGAATTGTATTTTTTTTTATTCTTTACGTGATGCAAAGAAGAAATAGCATAGCCAATAGATCTATAGCACAATCCTAGTTTAACCATGTTACTTGAGAAAAACATTCTTTTGGTCTTCTAAATGGTATTAGGTTTACATATATATGTTAGTAGGTGCTGACATTTACATAGTGCTAACCTAGCTGTCAAGGAACAAAGTGCTGTACATATTATAGAAGAAGGGGTATTTTAGTTTTATGTTCAATGCGAAAGAAGCAAGTGTTAAAATTCTATATTTTTCGGTACATCAGCATTAAATAGAGGCATGCCTCTAAGAGATGTACTTCATGCACCTCCAAAAGGTGAAATGTTACACTCACACAGTAGCCGCCCAGTTAATAATTATACAATCATTTTGGTACAGCACTATAAAGATTTCAAAGATGTAAAGTTGGTTGACTCTAGACCTGTGTTTATTTCAATAACTATGAAAGGCACAAATTTAACGGGGGTTAACGAAGCTCAATAACATCATTAAGGTAAGAATTGACAATACACTCACTTACATTCAGAAAATTAAATTTAAAGCATCCACTAAATAAACGTTAAAAAAACATAGGTTTGTATAAGCGAATATATTTTTATCACAATTCACTGGGTAACTTACAGCGTATACCCCTGCCACGTCCAGGTAACTGTATCCTAAAGAAAAAAAATATTTAAAAATTCAAAAGAAAGGACATGCACCACTTAAATTATTACTCATAATTTCACTCCGAAAAAGATTACATTTACCAATATGTTAAGAATGTTGTATTCATATTGGCATGAAGAATAAGTCAACGCCTGTGGTAAGTTATTCTTTTTACTCCACCCCATTTATTTCAAATGATCCCCGCAAGGAAGGACCCAGAGCATAAGTCTCAGAACTAAACTAGATGCCAAAAACAAACGCATGTTCTGTGCCAGAGAATGCACCGTTCTCCCATGCCATAGTCTCTTGCCTGATTTACTCTCCGTGTACGGAGCCTGCATGGAATTTAAATATATGCACCATGTAGAGTAGTCAACAGAAGGTGCAAATGAAGGTGGCAGTGAAGAAAATGGTGTACTACTGTCACTATGGAAAGAAAAAGATAACTTCCCTATAACCATAGTTTCCCATTGTTGGCATGTTTCACAGATATCCAAATTGAATGGATCTACAGTAAACTCAACTGGACTGTAAATGTACTTTGAGAAAATTCAGGATTACAAAATGGAAGGGAAAACTACACTCCTGATTTCACTCCTCATGCACATTTCACAGGGAAAAACCAGTTGGAATCTGCATAGGGAAAAGGGCCTGGAATGAGGGGAAAATATGAGATTACACATATAAATCCCCCTGGTTATTTCCCACTTTAGAGTAATGAGCCACTAATACTTCACCACAGAATTACCATGCCACATGGTATTGGTAACTGCAGGTGCAGGATTACCAATAATTTAACCCTCAACTTTTAATGAAGGCCTAAGAGTTCAAGACTATGTCATGAAATTATGAAATCCAGGACTGTGATGCAGTACTACCACAATATAACCGTAGAGTATACCAGTACCATAACATAATCGGTGTTTCATGGAGGGTCGCAGAAACGAAAAGCACAGTGGTAAGACTCGTGTAAGATGAAACATCCATATGATAGTGAGCTGTATGTGCAGGCAATGGGGGCAGTAAATGATTTCGCCCTAAGTGGGATGGGTATACCCAGACGTGGGTCCCTTGCTCACTGTGCCACTGGATTCAAGCTAGCCTGGCTGAAGAAGGGTGACATACCCTGAAACCGGTCCCATGATGCTGGTTTCCAGTCCAGGGAGGACCTGGCCTGGCAGTTCGGTCTGGACTGTTGGGTCAAGGCAAAAGAACGATGGATTTAACCCCGATCTTTTGACTGTGGGAGAATGTTTGCATTGTCAGCATTCCGTCCATCATTTGTTTTGCTGTATGGCAGTAAATGATTGACTATACCTTTCATCGACGGTTCGGTATGGCCAGAGTAGGGAATGCTCTCCCCTCTTTGGAGTGGGGGGGGGATCAGACAGGGCTGTGTACTGGCCACTTTTTTGTTTTCCCTCTTTATTATTGGTGTAGATGGTGCTCTCCGCACTGTGCAGGCTGATGCACCAAACATCGCAGGCAAGCCTGTTCCTGTGTTATATGCCGATGATGTGGTGTTGTTATCTAGGACAACAAATGGCCTCCAGAAATTGATGAATGCATTTGGGGATTTTATGGTTTCCCAAAAATGATAATCAATATCTCCAAAACATTTACTATGGTCTGCGGGAAGATGAAGCAGCGATGTAGATCTTTTTGTTATTGGGGATTCAGCTATTGTTAGAGTGAACACTTTGTTATTTAGGTATTCTATTTGCGAGCAATGGCGCATGGTCTCAAAAGGTTGCTAATGCTAGGCCCAGGATGACCAGGAATGTCCAGGGGATTTTGGAGTTCACACAAGATAGGCATATGGCCACTTAAAGAGATGGTAGGCATATATAAAGCAAGAGAACTGTCCACCACCATATTTGGAGGTAGTCTGTGGGATTATATCTCCAGAAGCCCCCTCCAAGTTGAGGTAAAGCACAAGTTACTACTTGTGTAACGATATATCTGTAAGAGACATTAGTTAGTGATAGATTCCTTATCTTAGAATATCCCCAGGCGTCAGACTGGATCTGGAAGGTTTTGCTAACAGTACCCCAAAGCGTCAGTAGGCGGCGTCTTGCGGCTCCGCATCAGTCGCTGGTATCGGAAGCGCTGAGATGACGTCAAAGAGACTACTTAAATGCCACCCATGTGCGCTGACGTCAGTTCTGTACACTACTTTCTGCGCGAGGAACGCAGCCCCATGCAAGAAACTGACCACTGGTGCCAAGAAACTAGGTCCCTCAAAGGGATGACCTTAACCCTAGAAATCAGTTTGCAGAACGGGGAGGATGGGTGGGGTGGTAAGGAATCTATCACTAAATAATGTCTCTTACAGATATATCGTTACACAAGTAGTAACTTGTGCATCTGAAAGAGACACGTTAGTGAAAGATTCGTTACCTTAGAATAGATACCCCAGCAATACAGCAATACCAACCCCGGTGGTGAGCCTGCGAACAGATTACTCCAGAAAGTCACGGAGAACAGAACGGTCAAAGAAGTCGTCTCTCAGGACTTGACTGTCAAGGCAGTAATGCTTGGTAAACGTGTGCAGCGAAGCCCACGTGGCTGCCTGACAAATGTCCTGCAAGGGAACGCCGCGTCCCAAAGCAGTAGTGGCTGCAGTTGCCCTGGTAGAATGGGCACGCAGCCCCACAGGAGGCTCCTTCTTAGCCAAGGAGTAACATGCTTTGATGTACAGAATAACCCACTAAGAGATGGTCCGTTTGTGCACAGCACGACATTTTTTGGCCCCCACATAGCAAACAAAGAGCTGGTCATCCACCCGGAACTGCTGTGTACGCTTCAGATAGAATGCGAGTGCACGTTTCTGGTCCACACGGTGGAACCTCTCCTCCTCCCTTGAAGGATGCGGAAAGAAGGTGGGCAAAGTGATGGTATGCCCGATGTGGAAGGGCGTGACAACCTAGGGCAAAAAAGAAGGACGGGTCCTCAACACCACCTTGTCCGAATGAACAGAAAGGAAAGGAGGCTTGGAAGGAAGAGCCTGGAGCTCACTCACTCATCTGGCAGAGGGGATAGCTACCAGGAAAGCCGTCTTAAGAGTAAGAAGACCCAAAGGACAGGTATGAAGGGGCTCGAAGGGAGTGCACATCAGATAGGTCAAAAAAAGATTCAAGTCCCATTGAGGCATGATGAATGGCACAGGAGAAAACATGTGCGTAATGCCTTTCAGGAAACGGTTAACAACCAGGGACTTCAAGAGAGAAGGTCGATCTGGAAGCCTCAGAAAGGTGGAGATGGCCAAAAGATAACCTTTGATAGTACTCAGAGCAGAGCCCTGCTGGGCCAAGGAGAGAAGGAGCAGACAGACCTCAGAAAGAGGGGCAGAAAGGGGATCCAGAGACTTCGCTGCGTACCACGCCACAAATATATTCCATCTACAGGCGTATACCGTTTTAGTGGAGGGACGTCTGGCTGCCAGAATGACATCACAGACTTCGGGAGGAAGATCGAAAGCTGTCAACTGTCGCCGCTCAATCTCCACGCATGGAGGTGGAGGATGGACAGGTTTGGGTGGAGGACCGTCCCCTGCTGCTGCGACAGAAGATCCTCCGGAAGAGGCAGTTGGATTGGGGGATTGATCGCCATGCTGAGTAGCTCGGGATACCAGTATCTTCGTGCCCAATCCGGAGCCACAAGGATGAATCGGGCCCGGTCGTGCCAAATCTTCTTCAGCACTCTGGGCAGAAGTGGTATAGGCGCAGAGGCGTACAATAGACTGCAACTCCACTCGCGACGAAAAGCATCGCCGAGCGAGTTGTGGAAAAGTGGATTTCCCTGATCAGTTATGTCCCCTATCTTGGACCCCAACGGTTCTATATGCATGTTACAAGTACATGTATGTTCCCTCCAGTTCCAGTTCCGAAGACGCAAACACATGTGCGTCCACCGTCAACATGTTCTCTGTCAGATCCGCCATCAATGGGCTGGATATTCGCTTCCTAAGTATGAAAGGCCACCGACTTTATATGGCTCAGTTACTCCATTTTTACAGTTCAGGCGAAGTAGGCCCGATTCTGTCCTCAAAACCTTTCCCTGCTCTCTGTCTCTGACAAGCGTCAGCTTGAGCTTGCATCTGTATCCATGAACTTTGTCCTATTTCCTGTGCAGCTAACGGTGCCTGCCTCGGCCAGTTTTCGCCTGTCTGCCAAGAAGCTGTATTTCACCTTCGAATTATCTCCTTTGCTCTTCAGCCGATGCATTCCTGTCTAGTGATTTAGGTAAACATTTCCTTTAGCTCTCGTGCAAAGGGCTGTCCCCCTGCAAGTAATTCATAGCCCAGTTGCCATGGAAAGTTTTCTGCCTCTCGCATCTCACATAGACACTTAGACGTTTGTGCACGCACACAGTCAGTATAGACTAGATTCTGTCCGAGAGTCCTTCTTTGTGGATAACATAGTTCTTTAAACATAGGATGTTAGATATGATTTGGGATTAGGTTGACTTGACCCCCTAGACTTTTCGTCTCCACATGTAGAGTTAATGTCAAGCCCCCTTCACCCCCTAGTTACACGTCAATTACACGTCATGCTGCTGCGCGCGCACCTATGCCAAGTATTATCTTATAGATCCACCTATATGTGATAACTCTAACCAATTATGTTTCTTTTTACTCCTTATTACGCCTAGTTTCGTTTACGTAATTACTATGTCACTTTTCATATCAATTGTTACGCCTCCTACATTCATTTCATTGTAAAATACTTACTATAAAAATGCATGTCTGTCAATAAAGTATCGTACTTCACTTCCTGAACCTTTGCGGTGACGGAACCTGAAGGCCGCCACTCGAGTCGGCCATTTTGGAATAAAGCCCATTCAGAAACCTCTTATACCACGGATTCTGCCTCTTATTATTCTGAGCTATTTGTTTAAAGTATCCAGTATGAAATTCAGTATGGTAAAGAAGATTTTATTTACCACATAATGGCGCCCGAACAGGGACACTTTCTCATCTCACGCGCCGGCGGTGCGTTGCAGGCCCGGTCTCCTGCCACAGCTGGACGGACCATAACGCGTACCAGCAGGATTTCCTGTAGCTCCCTCCGGTCAAGCGGGGGCGACTGAGGCTGCGATCAACCCAGACGAGGCGGTGAGAAGCGCGAAGTATCCCGACCAGAGCCTAGCTGAGAGAGCAAGATCCGAGGTATACAGAGGCCCACCAGGTTTCCGAAGTCCCGATGTCCAGAGGGTCCGATGTCCGAAATCGAGTTCAGTTTCCGAGGCCTTTCGTTGTGAGCTACTCGGTGAGTACCATCGCCGGGGAGGCGTGTTGACGTGCACATAGGTTGTGACGGTCAAGACGGATTTGGGTACACAAATCCGGTCTGCACTGTTTAGCAGTGTATATGTACGGTTTAGCCGTATATCAAGTATTCCGAAGTATCTAGTTAGTGTCAAGAATTCTGCTTGGTGATTAGTTATGCAGACTGTCATCATTGTTGGTCAATTTTTAAAAAATGTTCAGTGTTTTACTTCTAACATGTTAAAATGTCCTGCATATTGTGGTATGAATGATTGTTTTATTGTGCTTTGTTCATTATTGTGTTTTTCGTACTAAGTGTGTTCAAGATTAAGTATCAAATCAGTTGTGCTCAAGAGTAAGTACCAGATTGGTTGTCAATATGCCGCTCTTTTCGAAATTAAGACAAATCACTACTAGAAAAGGGGTGCTTGAAGAGGCAGTCCCTATCCCTCCTAGGGACACTCCAGGGCATTTTATGTACCATAAGCATGGCTTAGATGCCATATTATTCTTAGATCTATGGGTGGACTACACCAAAGAGTTACCAGAGAATCAGAGATGGCCCGTAGCTGGGACCTGGGATGCAGATTGTATCATGAAAGTAGAAGAAGAGTTGTGGAAGAGGAAAGCTAGACAGTCACAGAAAGACGCTATTGAATTATGGCGTAAAGAATCGCATAGGCGCACCGAAAAGGCGCTAAGACAGGAAGAGAGAAGTAAAGAAAGTGCAAATAAGGTTCGAGAGAAGCAGTTGATTGAAGAAGGTACACGAGTACAAGCAGAACAAACAGAGAGACAAAGGAATGCCCTTATGAAAGGGATGTATCCCCTTCTGGCCGAAGGATTGCCTCAAGCCACTGCGGCCATACCAAAAGACTTGCCACCCCCATTGTTTCCAATAAAGGTACATCCTAAAGGACATCCTAGAACCGCAGAAGATATTTTTCTTTCCTCATATTTAGATGATACAGTTCCCGAATATGCTAACCCCGCACCACATAGACCGGCTGCTGGGGGGGGGTTCAGCGTCAAGATCAAGTTCTTGTCCCGGTACCACCGCAAGCTCTGACACAAGTCACGACACAAGCTTCGGCAAGCACATCTGCTTCCGCGTCTGTCCCCACAACTAATTCTACCGCCGTGTCTACACCTATAGTGGCTGTAGCACGTTCAACGAATCCTTTCACGTCTGACACCTCAGAGGGGGCTGTTGGAGGTGCTACTAGTCTTCATTTCACGCCACCTCGGGGGAGTAAATTTTCTTTCCGAGAATCAGTACATGCACGTACGCCCAAACTTGTAAATAACCGAATGCTTAAGGATCTTATGATAGATTGTAGATATGATCCGGTGCCCGGTAAAGAGGACGAAATGGTTATAACATCATTACGTATTAGACGAGCTGCGTCGTATTTAGGAAGGCTACCAGGAATGGCCGCGCATTTAGATAACATATATCATTTTGTCCAAACAGGAAAGGATCCTGAATGCATTAACAGAGCTATGGAATATCAGAAAGTCGAGATACAGGGAGAATTGTTACGTTTTTTTATAAATTGTGTGATCAGAAATCAAGACCGACCAGGGGTAGACCCGGAAATAATGCAGATCCTTACTAAATGGAGTCAGAATATATCCGATGGAAAACATGATAGACAAGGAAGTATAGTAGCCATGTGCCGAAAAATCAGGAAAGAAGTAGAACACATACATGCAGAGAGATTGGAAACAGACGAGTTCGAACAGGATGAAGAGTCCGACTCAGGAGATTCAGGAAGACAGGCAGACACCATAGCCTATGTGGGCAGAGGAAGGTCCTGTAATAATACCGGAGGTTTTTCTGATCCGATACACTCTATACGTCCAACTATAATAAATATGAAATCTCCCGAGCGTTTGTTTCAAGCCGCAGATAAAATACTCCGGGAACGAAGGGGTTACCACCTCCTCGATTCTATGGACGAACAAGAATTAGCAAGGGCAGCTGTTCATTGGATGGACAGTCCCGGTAAATATGGTGATGTGACAGTCGCACACGCGTTTTTGAACCTCAGTCCAGACGAACAATGTTTAGCTGGGATTTATATGATTCAGCAACTTCTTATACAATATAAGAGCCAACATGCTGATCCTGGTCCCTTACCTGATATGTTAACCGAACTACTCACGAATAGATGGAGAGGTTCCAGTAACAAGTTAATCAAAGAAATACTAATGTCACGTAAACAGTACGTTCTTCTAGTAAACGCGGATCCTTTCTCGATCCCCAACAAAGAAGGAACACCGTACTACATGGATAGACAGAATCCCTTACGAGAAGTGCACCCAATAAAGGGCGATGACAATGAGTTTCATCGCGTATTTGTTTATACACCCATATCAAAAATGGAATTATTAGAAATGAAGAAAGTAGTACCCAGTCATGACAAAGACCCAGCGGGTTTTCACCGAGAAATTAAAGACATGTTACTGATGGGAGAGTACACCTTTCCTGATATTATGACGATATTAAAGGTGCTTTTGCCTGCTGGCATTTATGAAAAACTGAAAGAAAAAGAGTGGGAAGTGGGAGACCAGAAGATAGACTGGACAGCATTAGCAGAAGAAGAAAGGGCCCGAGCTGCAGGTTCAGGGCTCGGGGATAAAGTTAAACTGTTACCAGGTTTACTAGTACAGGTACTACCACGTTTATTAACTACTAAAAAGGAAGATTGGGGGGCAATCACAGCCTGCAAACAAAAGCAAGATGAAGACACAAGCGATTATTATGCACGATTTGAAAAATGTTTTGGTATAAACAGTGGTATAAAAGCAAGCAGTGACTCATATCCACATTTATTTGTGACTAAATTGGTGGAAAATGCATTACCTCCAGTGAAGAATAGAATATTGAAATTCGAGAGTACTTGGCAAAGTAACACTCCGTCACAAATGCTACAAATGTTACAGTATCATCACAATAGAATTAGGGATGAACAAGAACACGAGCATAGACGCATGAAGGATACTAAAATGAAAATGCTAGTTTCTCAGACAGTACCAGCGGATGGTCACAAAAAGGGTGTGACACATTCAGGAGAATCTGCAGTTCCTGTAAAAGGAACCTGCAATTACTGTAAACAGCCAGGCCA
This sequence comes from Triturus cristatus, assembly GCF_964204655.1. Lineage (NCBI taxonomy): Eukaryota > Metazoa > Chordata > Amphibia > Caudata > Salamandridae > Triturus > Triturus cristatus. Next base: position 547,523,826 of record NC_140595.1, read on the forward strand.
TTATGTACACGATTGTCAAGTCCTGAAACGTAATATAGCCTCAGGTATTGCAAAAGAGAGACCACGATTAGTTAGACAGGATCAGGATGCACAAGGAACTATGCAGCATGGACAGTCCATGCCAGTTCAGCAACAGTCTATGCCAGCCGCACAACAGCCCATACAGTTTGTGCCAGCTGCACCACCGTTGCCTGCTGCTGCCACACAAGTAACTTCACGACAAATGTATCAGACCGCACAGTATGAATACCCTGAGTATCAACGTTACGCATGAACCAGCCTAGAGAGGGAAGTTGACTTACCCCTTATCGAGATTCCAGTAGATCAAGAAGGACCTTATGTACATAGCGAATTATTAGGTCAAGATAGAAAATTCCTACTCGATACAGGGGCAAGTCGAACAACCATAAAACGTAGTGAAGTTCCAGGGGCACCCCTCTCAGGCTCTCAAAATATTTCCCTTGGTTTTTCAGGAAAGCCTATTGTTAATGAAGTAACACAGCCACTTCCGCTTACGATTGGTCCCTTGACACGAACTACTGATTTATTGCTTACCAAATCATGCCCAGAAAACTTGTTAGGTATAAAGACATTGAAAGCCCTAGGAGCTATTATCTGTTGTTCTCCAGAAGGAGTAAGATTGTTTTTACGTGATTTTAAAGGTCACTATGTATCCAGAGACATGGATTCCCGTTTACAGAACTTACCAGCACATCTATGGGCACAAGGCCCTACTGATGTTGGTTGCATGAACATTACACCATATCGAGTCACACTGAAGGCAGGAGTGGTATTGCCACGAATGCGACAATACAAGTTACCACCGGATGCGGTAGCGGCTTTACTGAAAATCATTGACGAGCTAGTTGCGCAAGGAGTGGTTGTAGAAACCAACTCCAATGTGTGTAATTCACCGATAATTCCGATTCTTAAACGAACTGATCCTATGGCCCCGCCAGTATATCGATTAGTTATTGATTTGCGTGAATTAAACAAATGCATTGTGCCACAATTCCCTGTGGTCCCCGATATCTCATCATTACTGACAGCTATTGATTCTCAAGCTACATTCTTTACTGTAATTGATCTCAAGAATGCCTTTTTCAGCGTCCCAATAGATCCGGAAAGCCAATATTTATTCGGATTTAGTTTGAATGGACGAAGCTTTAAATTCACACGCGCTCCTCAAGGATTTACAGAAAGTCCCAGCATCTATAGCCAAGCACTGAAACGAGAACTTGACAGTATACACATGCCCGTTAACACCGCATTGCTTCAATACGTCGATGATCTGCTGATCACCGCACGAAGCGAACCCGAATGTGAAAAAGCTTCACTGACAGTTTTACATTTTCTAGCCGACAAGGGGCACAAGGTATCTCCTTCTAAGCTGCAATTCTGTGTCCAGCGAGTTATCTATCTCGGTCACTCGCTGTCCAAGGAGGGAAGGCAGCTTACACCCGATCGCATCCAATTAATTGCAAACATGCCAATACCCGAGACACAAAAGGAAGTGCGGGCTTTCATAGGCCTCACTTCATACTGTAGACAGTGGATTCCCCAATATGCATTTCTAGCGAAGCCACTCATTCAGTTGACAACACAGGAGGCAGCCACGTCGACTGTCCTCCCTTGGACTCAGGAACACACACTAGCTTTTGAAAGCTTGAAGAAAGCCCTATGTCAAGCACCTGTTCTGGCGACACCATGTTACAGCAAACATTTTACACTCTTTGTTACAGAGCGTGCAGGTACTGCCTTGTCAGTACTCACTCAAGAACAAGCAGAATCATGTAAGCCTTGTGCTTATTTCTCTAGCACATTAGACCCCGTAGCTCAGGCTTTGCCTGCGTGCCTGAAATCAGTGGCAGCGACAGCTTTAGCAATCAGACAAAGCGATGCCATAGTGTTAGGACACCCATTGACAGTACAAGTACCACATGCAGTAGAGGTTCTTGTGAATCGAACGCAAACACAACACTTGACCATAGCAAGACTTACTGGTTACGAACTGACATTGTTTCAGCCACATATAGAAATCAGACGTTGTAATACATTGAATCCTGCTACACTTTTACCCGTAAGTGGAACAGACCCACTAGCTCATGATTGTGTTGAAGTTATTGAAATAAAGACAAAACCCAGACAAGACTTAACAGACGTTCCACTGTTAGAGCCAGACCTGACGTTGTATGTAGATGGTTCATGCATGAGAACAAATACAGGAAATTTAGTTGCCGCATACGCAGTCACTACAGACACCGAAGTTATTGAAACAAACTGTATAGATACTTTGTCAGCCCAAGCAGCAGAACTTGTTGCACTAACACAAGCCTGTATTCAAGCCACAGACAAGAAAGTCAATATATATACTGATTCACGTTATGCATTCGGAGTCGTACATGACTTCGGGGTGCTTTGGAGAGAGAGAGGTTATTTAACTTCTCATGGAACCCATATTCAGCACGGGTCCCTCATTCATGCTCTGTTAGATGCAATTCATTTACCGACTGCAATATCGATTATGAAATGTAAAGCACACACGAAGGTCACTGATATCATTTCACAAGGCAATGATTTAGCTGACAGAACAGCTAAACAGACTGCTCAGACTCGTACATCCGACATGACAAAGCCAATAGTTCAGACACCAACACAGTGTATGACGATTAAGGATCCCACACTTGACGTAATTGACATACAGACACATGCCACAGCAGAAGAAATAAAGAAGTGGACTGAACTAGGAGGGATCCAGACAGATCAAGGATGGATGACGAAAGAGAAATCTGTGTGGTTTCTCCCTGATTCCATGGTTCAAGCCATTATAGCTACAGTTCACAGTCCAGCACATTTAGGAGAGAAGGCTATGTTAGACAGCATTCAGCACATTTGGTTTAACAAACATTTACGAGCAGCAGCTAAACAGAAAGTCCGTACCTGTATGATATGTTGTCAGTTTAATCCAGGAAAGAGTGTCCCCGTAGAGCAGGGTGGATTTCAGCCTCCTGATCATCCTTTTGAAGTCCTCCAGATGGATTATATTCAGATGGAACGTTGTCGAGGATTCAAATATGTTCTCGTAGTTGTCTGCGCTCTCTCCCGTTGGACAGAGGCGTACCCCGTATCAGATTACACTGCCTCGACTACTGCCAAGCAGCTAGTTCGAGAATTCTTCCCACGGTACGGTTTACCACGTGTTGTATATTCAGATAACGGCCAACCTTTCTCATCCGAATTAATGAAACATGTTTCGCTTCTGCTAGGATATCAGTGGAAGTTCCATTGTGTCCGACACCCCGAGGCAGCAGGTCTCGTGGAACGACATAATCAACTTTTGAAAATCAGATTGTCTAAAATATGTCAGGAAAAAGGTGTTGACTGGATAGTAGCCTTACCAGTTGCACTATTTTACATGAGAATGGTAGCACACTCTCGAACAGGGCTATCCCCGTATGAGGTGGTCTTTGGCAGACCACCGAATATGTGGGGGACGCCTATACCACGTAAAATAACTGATGTTGACTGTAATATGCTGACAGATTACCTGGCTTCCTTGATGTCTGCACTACAATCTTGTCGTTCACAGGTGGTCGCAGCTTTCCCTGACAACACTGAGGTGAAACCCCATGACGTGGTTCCCGGTGATTTTGTGCTCGTCAGGAACTTTGATCGGAAAACCCAATTGGACCCCAGGTGGAAACTTCCTAAACTGGTCCTGCTGACAACAAGAACAGCCGTGAAGATCGAAGGGAGAAAGGGCTGGGTTCACTCCAGCCATATAAAAAAATTCCATGGACTTCCTCCTGACATGAACAGTCCTCCCCGTGTGTCTTCTCCCATTGACTCAAAGCTACCTTTGGCTGAGGCCAGTAGCACCGAACTCTATAAGCAAAAACTTAGGTCCAGGCCCAAACTGTCGGACGATTTGATTGTTTAAGTCCTCTCCAAGGTGAAGCGGTTGAATCTGTCCCGACATGTATCCCTTAGGTCTGAATCATGTAGAGTCCAGAATCATAATGAAAAGACATGCATACTGTAAATTACTGCGTAGCCACTGTATTGTGACTTTATTAATTTTGTTTTTCTTGAGTTTTATAATAGTTACTGCAAGTATATTATTGCATATGTGTTATCCTGTTTCTAGACGTGCTTCCAATATAACTGATGAACATTCTTTTAGTGACCTACCCCCACATGAGTTGTCCTACAGACTTGCGCTGCGTAATAACACTTTCATTAGTATGTTACATCATTCTCATCAGACTAGTAATGCCACAAATTGTTGGGTGTGTGGTCGACTCCCTCCCTATCAGAATAACAAAGGAGTTCTGCCTTTCTTCCCACATCCGTTCACATATAATGGCACCTGTGGAGCATGGTTTAGTTTATTGAATTCCATAGATTCAAACACAGCAGTTTATCAACACCATTGGATATGGGGAAATCTGAATATAGTGTTATACAAAGTCTGTCACCCTGACAAGGAGGGTCACCCTAGTAGAACAGGAACTGATCTAGAAAATGAAGTATATAGCTTAGGCAATTTTACACCTAATCTCATGATTCTGAATGTTGAATCCGAAGTTGAGCTAATTTTGCCCACCATGTCAGTATTCCCAGTTAAAGGTGAATTATGTGTAAGAAAAGTTGGTTCCATACATATGGGCCATAGTAAATGCGTTACTATTGTAGAATATAGTGATGAGGGCAAATCTACATTTAGAGCTTCTCGCCATTCCTACTTTATATGTGGTCAGACGGCATACATGCGTCTACCTTTAGATTGGGATGGTACCTGTTACATTGCATTCCTTCTGCCACCTGTTTTCTTAGCTCCTCCTGATTATTATCGAAATACTCGTTTAGCACACAATAGAGAGCGAAGAGATCTCCCAGTTGTCGACTATACTGAGACGGCATGGGACAAGTATGTAGATTTCAATAAAGGTATTTTCCCATATATAGGTACAATTTCAAATAGTAAGCTGATACGTAGACTAACCAAGACTCTTGAAGCCGTAGTGAATGAGACTATAGCTGCCCTAGGCAATCTGACAGAGGAACAATCAGTGATGAGGATCGTTGTCCTTCAAAATCGGCTTGTCCTTGACGTCATCCTGGCCGATAGGGGCGGAGCTTGTAGGGTCATCGGATCCAGCTGCTGCGTATTCATACCAGAAAATTCGCCATCTGTATATAAAGCTATAACACGCCTTCATAAGATTGTGAGCCAGATACACGAGGATCCAGGCACTTGGACTTGGTCCGGGTGGTTTTGGAATCTGATATCAGCCTGGGGATGGAGAGTTCTATCCTTCCTAGGTATTGGCCTTCTTATACTATTCAGTTGCTGCTTATGCCTGCAATGTGGACCAGCGATTTGTGGTCTGTGTGCCACATCGTGTATTCCACATCAAGGTTTTCGTTCAAAATCCCGGAAGAAGAAAGAAGAAGAAATGATGCTCCATGAGCAAATTGATGGATTAATGAAGATTGATGTTTCTTGACGGGCAAGTAGGGGACAAGGAGGGAATGTGGAAAAGTGGATTTCCCTGATCAGTTATGTCCCCTATCTTGGACCCCAACGGTTCTATATGCATGTTACAAGTACATGTATGTTCCCTCCAGTTCCAGTTCCGAAGACGCAAACACATGTGCGTCCACCGTCAACATGTTCTCTGTCAGATCCGCCATCAATGGGCTGGATATTCGCTTCCTAAGTATGAAAGGCCACCGACTTTATATGGCTCAGTTACTCCATTTTTACAGTTCAGGCGAAGTAGGCCCGATTCTGTCCTCAAAACCTTTCCCTGCTCTCTGTCTCTGACAAGCGTCAGCTTGAGCTTGCATCTGTATCCATGAACTTTGTCCTATTTCCTGTGCAGCTAACGGTGCCTGCCTCGGCCAGTTTTCGCCTGTCTGCCAAGAAGCTGTATTTCACCTTCGAATTATCTCCTTTGCTCTTCAGCCGATGCATTCCTGTCTAGTGATTTAGGTAAACATTTCCTTTAGCTCTCGTGCAAAGGGCTGTCCCCCTGCAAGTAATTCATAGCCCAGTTGCCATGGAAAGTTTTCTGCCTCTCGCATCTCACATAGACACTTAGACGTTTGTGCACGCACACAGTCAGTATAGACTAGATTCTGTCCGAGAGTCCTTCTTTGTGGATAACATAGTTCTTTAAACATAGGATGTTAGATATGATTTGGGATTAGGTTGACTTGACCCCCTAGACTTTTCGTCTCCACATGTAGAGTTAATGTCAAGCCCCCTTCACCCCCTAGTTACACGTCAATTACACGTCATGCTGCTGCGCGCGCACCTATGCCAAGTATTATCTTATAGATCCACCTATATGTGATAACTCTAACCAATTATGTTTCTTTTTACTCCTTATTACGCCTAGTTTCGTTTACGTAATTACTATGTCACTTTTCATATCAATTGTTACGCCTCCTACATTCATTTCATTGTAAAATACTTACTATAAAAATGCATGTCTGTCAATAAAGTATCGTACTTCACTTCCTGAACCTTTGCGGTGACGGAACCTGAAGGCCGCCACTCGAGTCGGCCATTTTGGAATAAAGCCCATTCAGAAACCTCTTATACCACGGATTCTGCCTCTTATTATTCTGAGCTATTTGTTTAAAGTATCCAGTATGAAATTCAGTATGGTAAAGAAGATTTTATTTACCACAGAGTGCCGCCTTGGAAATTCCAACGCACAGAAATGATGACATTGCGCGTTCTCTTCGGTGGCGAATAGATCTAACCAAGGTTCTCCCCACTGCTGAAAGAGACCTTGCACCACGTCTGAGTGCAGATGCCACTCGTGATCCATCAAGCACCGACGGCTCAGTTGATCATTCAGAGAACCTGCCAGGTGTTCAACCACCAAGGTAATGCCTTTATGTTCCAGCCATGTCCAGAGGCACAGAGCCTCCTGACATAGGGTCCACGACCCCACCCTGCCCTGTTTGTTGCAATACCACATGGCGTTGGTGTTGTCCGTGAACACCTGCACCACACTTCCCCGGACAGAGGGAAAGAATGCCTTCAGTGCAAGCCGGATCGCCTAAAGCTCCAACAGATTGATATGGAGCCGGTACTCCGCCGGAGACCAGAGTCCTCTGATTTCCACCTCTCCCAAGTGGCCTCCCCATCCCAGGAGGGACGCATCCGTCGCCACTGTGTGCTTCAGTTGGGGAAGGGAGAGGGATCTGCCATTGACCCAATCGCGATTAGTGAGCCACCACTGCAATTGTCGTGCAGTGCCTTCTGAGATCTGGACATAATCAGACAGGTCGCCCTGATGCCGCGCCCACTGGAACTTCAGGTGCCACTGCAGAGCCCGCATATGCCATCTGGCATGTGACACTAGCAGGATGCAGGAGGCCATCAGGCCCAGGAGCCGGAGGGTCATCCTGACTGAAACCAGGGACAGAGGCTGAAAGATCGGAATCATAGCCTGAATATCCCGGACTCGCTGCTCGGGAGGGTAAACCCAAAACAGCTTTGAATCCAGAACCGCTCCGATAAAGGAAAGCTTCTGAGAGGGACTCCGGTGCAACTTCGGCACGTTGATGGAGAACCCCAGCCAATGCAGGAGGTCGTCCGTAGTCTGAAGGTGGTTGACGACTGCCTGGGGCGAGCCTGCCTTCAACAACCAGTCGTCGAGGTAAGGGAAGACTGACACCCCCGACCTGCGCAGGTAAGCTGCGACCACCGCCATCACCTTTGTGAACACCCAAGGGGCGCTGGTAAGGCCAAAGGGGAGCACAGCAAACTGAAAATGCTCCTGGCCTACTGTGAACTGCAGGTAACGCCGGTGGGCCGGCAGGACGGGGATGTGAAAATATGCGTCCTGCAAGTCCAAAGCTACCATCCAGTCTCCAGGGTCGAGGGCAGACAAAACCTGAGCCAGAGTCAGCATTTTGAACTTCTCCTTCCGGAGGAAGCGGTTGACGTTCCGGAGGTCCAAGATGGGACGCAGACCCCCTTTGTCCTTCTTGGGGACCAGAAAGTAGTGGGAATAGCAACCACTCCCGCCTTCCAGCCCAGGAACGCACTCGATGGCTCCCTTGGCCAAGAGGGCCGTGACCTCCTGCCAGAGAAGAACCAAGTGATCCCCTGACATGGGGTGGCACTGAGGTGGCATGGCTGGAGGGGAGGACTGAAGGGTAAGGGAGTAACCCCTGCAGATGATCTGCAACACCCACTTGTCTGATGTGATATCGCGCCAGTGGGGGAGATGGTGGCGGATCCAGCCTCCCACCCACCGGCGTGGGGTGCTCCACAAAGCTCAGATTAGGAAGGATTGGAAGTAGAAGCAGCAGGGGAGACGGTGGACTGACCCCCACGCTGATTCCCAGATCCACCCCTGCGAAAGACACGTCCGCGCTGAGGCTGGTTCTGCACAGGCTTGCTTAAGAAACGTACCTTGGCGTCTCTGACTTGGCCACGAAAGGAACGAAACCCAGGAGTGGCCGGGCTCTTTGCGGAAAGGCCCAAGGATTTGGCCGTAGCTCGCAGGTCCTTAAAACGCTCCAGTGCACTGTCGGCCTTATCGCCAAACAGGCGAGTGTCATCAAAGGGCATGTCCATGAGCGAGCTCTGGACATCAGGCAAGAACCCGGTGGATCTCAACCAGGCGTGGCGACGAAGCACCACAGTCATAGAAATCGCCCTGCCCAGTGAGTCAGCGGTGTCCAAACCACACCGAATGGCGAACTTAGCCGCATCCTTGCCCTCAGCAACAGCTTGGGACAACACAACGTGGACCTCCTCCGGACACTGAGGCAACAACTGAGCAACCGTATCTCACACCGCATGGGAATAGCGGCCCAATAAGCAGGCGGTGTTCACCGACCGCAGCCCCAAGCTGGCCGGAGAGAACAACCGCTTACCAAACTGTTCCAGCTTCTTAGGGTCCTTATCCGGCAGAGCCGTGGGAAAGGCACTCTGCGACGTCGAGACTTGGATGATTAGGTGTAGGATGAGTGGTCAGAAACGCGAGGTCCCCAGGTGCCGGGCGGTGACGCCTGGCAACTTTCTTATCCACAGGGGCCCCTGTGGCCGGCCAAGTGCCCAACAAGACGTCAGTGAGGGCGTCGTTAAAGAGAAGCAGGGGCTCCACCAAAGAGGACGCCGTCTGGAGCACCAGTGAGGAGATTAGTCTTGAGGGCCACCGTAGGAAGATCGAGGTTTAGGACCTCAGCTGCCTGATGGAGCACCATCGTGTAGGAGGCGCCCTCCTCCATGGTAGGCGGGGGAGAAGCAAACCTCGGGTCAGAAAGACATCGAGGTCAGCGGTGTCCTCCAAGTCGTCCACCCTGTCCTGCTCGAAGTTACACTGATGGGCAAGAGGGTCCTCGAACCCCTCCCAGTCATCCTCCACCTCTGTTGCATGGGGAACAGACTGTGGCGGCAGAGCTGGAGCCGGAGAAGGAACATACGGCGTCGGAAACTGTGCCGTGAACGCTGCCGGCTGGGGTTGAGCCGGCGCCGCGTCCCAATGCGGATCCCAGGTAGAAACAAAATGGTCCTGGAACCGGGGCAAAGGCGGGACAAATGGCACCCACTGCGGCGCCGGAGCCGAGGGCGACGCTGGGGCCGGATCCGGCAGCGCTGGACCTCATGGCGCCGGAGGCAACGGCGCAGGATCCTGTGGCGCTGAAGCTGGATCCGCCGCCGACGGCCCAACAGGATCTGGACATGGGACAGTGGGGCCCGAAGGCACGCCGACGGGAGCCCGAGGCCTAAAAAGGCGGTCCATGGTGGCAAGAAATGTTTGCACCCGTTCGGGAGTCACCGAGGGACCCGGGTAAGGCGGGTAGGCCGCAGGGGCAGAATCCCTGTCCCCCTCATCCGCGGATCGACGGGGGGACGTCAGAGAGCGAACACGCTTCTTTGACTTCTTTTTGTTCGCCGCTCACCAGAATTCGAAAGCGAAGACTTGGAGCCCGAGGAGCGGCGACTGCGACCCTGTGAGCGGGCCCTGAAAAGGTCCCTGAACGCGCCTAAGTAGTCTCCGTGACGTCATCTCAGCGCTTACGACGCCAGCGACTGAAGTGGAGCGGCAGGACACCACCTACTGACGCGCAGGGGTACTGCTAGCAAAACTTTCCGGATCCAGTCTGACGCCTGGAGATATTCTAAGGTAAGGAATCTATCACCAATGTGTCTCTTTCAGATTTCCTTTTTTAAGTGGCTGTTATACCCGTCTGCCTCAGCCTCAAGCCTTATCAGTGATTATTCACAGGGAAGTTGGTCTGCAACCTCTGGAAGATCTGCTCCTTCTAAAACTCCCATTACTGTGGTTCTCTAACTAGTCCAAAGTGTAAACTGGTTTTGCCAAATTAGTCATCTTAGACAGTCTTGCCCTGGACCATGTTTTAAATATCCCTAGGCTCACTTTCAATGGTGCATCCTTCAGTAGTTTATTTAATATTGAACCTTGATAAAAGTCCTATCAAGATATGGTTTCTTAATTATAGGTTGGATCGTAGAATGTGTGCTGAGTTAAGGAAGTCGACCATTGCCTATTACATGTCATCTGCCCTACCAGTTGGTTGTCAATATTACTTATCTTGTGTGACACATATTCAGCATGTGTTGTATTGTCTAGATTTCGGCATCATTTAGGGCCAGATGTACGACCCTAAAATTGCGTGTGCCAATGCGTTTGCGATCCTTTTACGCATGCAAAATGGTACATTAGCGATTCGCAATTTATTTGCTACTTGCTAATTAGGAATTGCGAGTTGCTATTAGGAAAGGGCATGCCAAGGCCGTCCCTTCCTAATAGCGAGTCTCTACCCTATGTAAGAATGTTTTGCAATTGCAAAACACTTGCATATTACCGCCCTCTTCAAGAGGGTGGTAATGGAGTTACAAATGGGAAGGGGTCCCCAGGGGACCCCTACCCCTTTCTACCCCTTTGTTACTGGCTCCAAAAATATTTTTTAAGGGCAGGCAGAGGTCCCAGGGACCACTACCTGCCCTTAAAAAATTAAACAAAAACGCTTCATTTTTTTTTTTTTTTAAATGCATCTCGTTCTCCTTTAAGGAAAACGGGCTGCATTTAAAAAAAAAAATCCTGCTTATTTGAAAAGCAGCCCCAGACATGGAGTTCTGCTGAGCCCAGCAGGCCACCATCCCTGGAAGGGCCAGCCATTGCCAATGGGGTCGCAAACAGAGTGGCTCATTAATATTCATGAGCCTCGCATTTTCTGACCCCATTGGGAATCGCTAAGAGTGTCTCCGACACTGTTGTACATTTGCTTTGGTAACTTGCAATTTTTCGCAATTTGCGAGTCGCTAAAGCAAATGGTCGTACATCTGTCCCTTAGTTGCTTTCCCGGTGAAGATGATATGATCCCCGGATAGGACTCCCTACCTCTGATGGGAGTACTAAGCAAGGCACCCTGCACTTTATGTTATTCTGCGGTTTTTACACATATTTGAGGAGATGCCATTTTAAGCCAATTTTTCTGGCGAGGATTATTAGAGACTATAAGTCTGCGCTAAGCTACCTGTTTGCACTTGACAACCCATTCCTGTGTCTGAATGTTGCTCTTTATATTATGACTTCAATACAACTTAGGAAAAGGATTGTTTGAGATGAAGTTGTTTTAACTAAAGTTTTAGTATATTTGTGTAGTATATCTGTATGCACTTTATTAAGAAGGCAATATAACTCGGGTAAAGGATGGCAGAGATGAGGCTGTTTTGACTATGGTTTTAACTTATTTGTGTATTATCATGTTTGTATATCTTTATGATAAATGCTATTATGGTTGTACTTTTATGGCTGTTTTTTAAATTGCAGAATAAAGCTATTAATCGAATGACTATAGGATCAGTATCCCCTTCTATACATTGCAAGAATACTGCAAGTCACCAAGGAGTTACATGATCATATCGTGGAAAGAGACCTGAGGTAAATTTCATCTATAGGTTCACTGAACTCCAAGGTGACTTGCAACATCCCTTTAAAGTATGGCAGAGGGTATTTTATTCCACATAATGGCCACACCATTATCCTTCCCACAATCCGCCTAAATCCTTTTGTCTCTCTTTAATATGAAAGAGAAAAATATAGCGCAGACAGGAAGAATTAAAGCAGAATCTCTTGTGAGACAATACACACAATAAGTTCAGCAAAATGATATTAGAATCAGCTTAATTTAAGTCGGATTAAAAAATGCTGTACCTAAAAAATGTGCAGAATCATCCAGCAAGATTCTATCATCCCTGGAAAAAACTATTGGTGCAAAAAATAAACATGTAGCAATTAACATCAACTTTCTGCTCATCCACGTTCATTTTAGAATAACAGATCATAAAAACATAAATGTTTTAACTGCAACTGTAATTATGCTCTCCAGTCTGCCTTTCACCTAGGCTGCTGGCTTTGGTAGCAGGCTCTGTAATGTCACAACTCCACTGTAATAACTTGTTGGCAGCTACACCATTTCAATGGCATCGGTGACTAGAGCCTACATAACTTGGCTGTGATAAGGAAATTAAAGACTACTTTTATACAAGAATTGTAGGCACCCATGAATTGGACAACTTAATAGAGATCATGGTGTGCATCAACTTTGCAGGTGGTTTCCCAAACTGTTTCCTAACCCCTGACAGCAGATACGTCCACAGAGTACAGAGTCAACAGGTTACTTGACATGTCATCTGTAGAAGCTCTGCAAGAGGCTCAGATTAAGTGGCATATTGAGAGAAACTGGGGCCAAATATTACGAAAGGGAGGCCATGCTCAATAGTTCAGTCATCAATTCCTGGTATTTTAGGGCATAGGATAAACACCATTGCAACAACCATAAAAACAGAAATCCATCATCACCAATGGAGGGGGTCACATTTCAAATATTGAAACCATTATGTAGACTGGTGAGCAGCACAGCTGCCTGGAAGGTGTATGCACTGCACTTGATCAAAGATCAACCTCTCAGACCAAAGGCACCCAAGATTGTTTAAGGACCATAAGGCATGAATAAATTCACAACTTACTCACATCTCCAGTATTCAAGTTAGGGAGCTGTCCAGACAAATGGAAGCAAGATGGGCCTTGTACCAATTTTTCAGTATTGTAAAGTAGCAGACCTGTGTTGTACATGTAGTGTTGGTCTCCTTGTCATTTTAGTAAGACAGGCGGGATTGCCACTTAATGCTTATTTCCTCTTCAGTTTATTTGTTTAAAAAAAATCACTCAGGGCACAGGAATGGCCTAAAGGTCTTGGATGCTGGAGATAAGCCAAGGCAGTTCATCAACCAATGCTTCATTAGCCTGTTTATTCAGTGTTTGTAACATCTTATACCAAAGACCAAGTTACTTACCTTTGGTAATACTCTGACAGCTTCGCTAACTGTAGATGCCACACCTTAGAATATTTACTAGATGCCAGACTGGATCCGGAAATTTTGCTTAGTAGTGCGACCGCATGCCGTGAGGGGTCACCATGTGAGTCCGCCTTCATTCAATACCATCCCGAAAGTGAAGGAATAGGGCTGCATGTACGCACCTTCCTTGCACGCTGCTATCATTTTCTTATCTTTTCCATTGCCTTGCCTTCAGGCGTGGAGCATGAACAAGTTTTGGTTAGAGTGTGCTGAGTACTAACTTGGGTTTTTTGAGATGTTAAAAAGAGGTCGTTCCACAGAACTGGTAGGTGGGAGCGCTTTGTGGAATCTATTGTTCTATTGATGGATACTTCTAACCACAGACCCTCCATCATAGAATAGACACCAAAAGTATTAACAGCCCAAGCTCAAGTGTGTAGGATAAACTCAAGCCAAAATATTTTGCAGAACCAAGGGGGGCATGCTGTCAAGGCAGTAGTGCATCGTCAACATATACATATGTCGCAGCCTGATCGTCCACTCCATAATCCTTAGTACAATCCATGTTAAAACTTAAAGCTCTTTTGTGGTATAACCAATTGAGCTTCTCAGTTTCGAGGGATGAGGGGTTGCAAAGAACACTGGTAGACTAACAAGATGCCAAACATGGAAGAGTTATGACTTTACTTACCTCCGATCATCCATATTCTGGTGTTTACTACCCCCCTCCCCTGCCCCACGGAACTCCCTCCACGGGTCGCTACTGTTAGTTAGTATATATAATTTCCTCCATACTGCCATTTTTTGTATAATTGGTGAACATTAAAACAAGGCATATTTTGGTAGCGCCCTAGTATCTTTCTTATTGCAGAAATGTTTTATTATAGATGCCATATATTCTGGTGATGACTATATGGCGGCATCCTTGACATAGCTAGTAGTCCTGACTTTATTATTGTACATTAAATGTTTCTCTAAGCCAGGGGTCTTCAAACTGTGGGGCGCGACACCCAGGGGAGCCGTGGAGCGATGCAAAAGGGGTCGCGCCTTCCCAGTCACACTTCTTTCCAGGCCCAAGGGCTACAGCCCCCCTTCTTCCTCCCTCCTGTGTCTCAGCCCGGGCTGCTGCAGTGCAACTCGAGCTGCTGTAGGCTGGGGGCAGTGTCTGGAGTCTTATCTCCGGCAAGTTTTTCACAGGTCTTTAAAGACCATTTGCATGTTTACATGCCTTTGTAAACTAGTTACAGAGGCTTAGTTTTTTTCCTGGTTCCAGTACCCCCTGGGTCCACACTCGGCCTATTCCTTGCATTTGTATTTTACATTTACTGCTGTAGTGTAAGAATGCATTTAATGAAAAGGAATATAAAGCAAGGGTTGCTAAAAGAAAAATGCCATGCCATGTTTAGTTTAAAGAGCCTGTAAAGATCTCCTCTCGACACTAAAAAAAACTTATAAATAAAAAAGTATGTATGCATTCGTTATGTGACTTTTCTGTCTTTGTTTTCTTTATCAGTATCATTGAGGCAGCCCTAGAACACAATTAAAAGTGCTTTCTTTTTATATTTGCTGTTCGAAGTATGCACAGATAAGTGCTGAAAATACAGCTTTAGGTGACTGCTTATTTTTGTACCGACTGGGCCATCAAAATAATCTGCTGGCAACCCTAACCATAGGACTGCAAGTTGTTGCAGGATCAGCACATTATTTATTTCCTTCACCGTCGATCCCCGATTAATGCCGCAATAGTTTAACTTAGATCTTAAACTCTACGCCGCAGTCAATAACATGCTGAGTTACTTCATAGGTCTGGGAATGCACCCTGCATTTAGACCACTCATTCCTCATTCTCGCCCTCCACTTTCACGAGCACCCTGCATGCACAGCGATCACAATGCACTCACACTGATCACCATGCACTCGCACCATTCACCCGCTCAACCTGCACTCACAATGATCAATCTGCACTCACAATGCACTTGGGCTGTTCACCCTATACCTCACCCTGCAGTCACACAAGTACACTACTCACCCTGCACTCATGTGACACTTCTCACCTGTCCCCCTCACTGCTCAATATGCAACTCACTCAAACAAGCCCATCAGTAATCATACATTCATTCGTCCCATTCTGAACTTGCATCCGCACGTAAATTCATACGCCACTTGACTCACCCGCAGTCACTCCTCTTGCCCTACTCTCACACTGTTGCATCACTCACCGTGCACTCACATGGGCTCTCTTGTCACCCACACAGTGCAGAGGGTTAAGGTGCCTGCTACAAAAAATTTGTACCATGCAGATCACAGAAATGAGTGCGAGTAAACTATGAGTAGCGCTATAAAAACATGAAATGTTTGTCAGAAAGGTGCTATAGAGAGATGAGGTGCATTGTTGGTGAGTGCAGGTTTAGAAATTTTGGTCAGGAGGGGGTCCTTACGCCTCAAAATGTTGACAGGGGGGTCTCGGCATCCAAAAGTTTGAAGACCTCTGCTCTAAGCTCAGACAGGCGTATAATAATTTAAAGGGTTATGACCTACTCATGTTAAAACTGTTAAAGATGCCTCCAGCACGGATGATAATCCAATCTGCATTTAGGCATATTCGGTTTCTGTGACGTTTCATTTCAGTGCATTCTGTGAAGTTTGCATTTAGAGGGTGACCACAATGGTATTCCCACTTGCCACCTTGTACATATTTGTAATCAGTTTGGCACATATTTAATTTTTTTTTTCTTTGTCTAAGAAAAAAAACACTTATTGGATATTAATTTTTTAAGTATGGTTGTTGCATTGCAGTGTTCTCAGTCTCTAGTTCCCAGATCCGCCCACGAGTAAGCCTTTGACTGCTCTGCCTTGCTACCCTCGGAGTCAAGTTCTAGAAAGCATATATGGTTCCCAGTTTGTGAGTCTGCAAAACGATGGCCTGAGGACACCAGAAGCGAAAGACCACAGTTTTAAGAACTGGAGCCTATTAGCTTTTTAGTCCACTGGACCATCTGATCCAGATTCCTCACAATATGCTAGAAGGTCTATATTAGGACTTGTGCCACAGCTGATGCCTAACTCCTGAGACAAAGTGCCCATAACAATCTGTTTGACTGAAATTTGGTCCTCTTGACTATTTCTCTATTTGAAGTACATTGCTAACTTTTCCAAGAGAAAGTCTAGCTCCCTAACGAGAGCCATAATTTTATTGTATTTCTTTGTTTAGTAAAAGCAACATATTGTAGCGGTCATTAAAAAGAGGCTTCAGGGTGAGAGGGGATCTCTTCAAATCTGAACCATGCCCAGGGGACTCAGAAACATGGAGAGAGTTTAAAAACCCTCACCAGGAGATAGCCCTGAGAACAAAGAAGCCTGCTGCTGACAATTTGTTAAACGTTTTTTTGACACTACGTTAGATGGACTTTAATTCCTATGACCGATTACAGGCTAGTGCTGTGTTGATCCACTTAGATCTTGCACTTACTTGAGAACCCTCTGTTCTTTGTGAGGCTGACACGCACATGATTTAATTGATTTTTAAGTGTCATTCAATATTGAACCTGAGGGATACAGATGGTAATATTGCTATGACTCACTATCAGTCAATGTGAAAACTTGTCTATCTGTATTGAGCAAACAACCAATTAAAGTTAAAGGATACAAGCAGACAACTCACTAGTTCTCAACGACAGATCATATAAAGTGTTTTATGCTTTGACAAATAAAACGCTTGTGCATGGGAATTCCAATGCCTACCAGTCTGTTTGGATATTTAATCAAAATTGGCTGCACTGGAACGCCCGGGAGGAAAGCACCTGCAACAAAATATTACAATTATTACAACATACACTGGCATACATGGTCATGTATTTAAGAGAAACATATTACTAAAGATCAGTGATATTAATAGTACATCTGCCAGTAATGTCTCCTTAATGCTGCAGAAATGAAAGTAAACAGAAGCTCTAGGTTGATATAACACTCTGCTATTAACCAATACTATAATATACGATCATGGCACATTCCTCACATTACGTTTAACTATTAGTGCGGTGTAAAAATGTTGATGTGAATGTAGGTGATCAAAGATATTTGACTGAATGCATCACATGAGGCATACATGCAGATGATTAAACTGCTTTGATAAATGCAGATGCAGCCGCTGTGCCTAGAAGCGCAGAGATCAGTCGAAAACTTCTGGTGAAATGTGCCTCCCGGCATTAAAAAATACCCGGTTTACATTCGTTAGGAGGAAAAGAAACAGAAGAGATGCTTGCGCGTGTGACGTGGTTCAAAAACAGAAGACAGACTTTAGCATGCTGTAATACCTCAGGCCTCGCTTTAGAAAAGAACATAAAGCACAATCAGGTGGAAATGTGTTTGAGACTAAAACCAGAGGGAATAGAATCAAGCCTTGCTTTGTACAACAGCTCAAGCAGACTGTAGACATTATGTCGGTTAATCTCCTGTGCCTGTAGAGAAGTGGGAGCTGTTGACCCACTCGTTCCAGTTCCAAGTTCTACCAAGAAGGGCTGTTGCACAAAGCACCCAGAGGACTACTGTACAGCCAGAGCTTATGTCCACCTGCCTAATAGCCAGCTTCCCAGAGGTGAGGGGACATCACCTGGATCTGAAGGATGAACAGTCTCCCGGTCCTGGAACACCTGGAAGTTACCAATCTGAGAGAAGCGGTAAGGAGTGGCCAACTGTGCAGGAGGAGCGGACGGCCAGCATGGACAAGTGCAGTGACCCCGGAGCTGGGGGACAGTCCACCAGAGACTTCCAAGAGCGAGATCAATATGCTCCTGTCTGGAATCTGTGGAACTGACAGAGTGTGCCCAAGACAAAACCTACCCAAGTGGGCCTGAATGGACTCTTGCCATTGCAGCCCATTGCACTTGTCCAAGTGTATCCATGCAGCCTGCTCCGCAGACTAAACAGACTGTTTCCAAGCTCGTGGCATTTGCCCAAATCAGCCCGAGCAGTCTATGCTGCTGTAATTAAAGCTGCTGCCTGAAGACGCTTGTCCATTGAATACCTAAATCAATCTGCGGCTGCTTGAGGCAATCACAGTGAGCTCACCTGAATAGACTTTGCAGCCACAGACGAACTGTAGAGAACCTAAATGTGGCCCAATTGTTGCCACAAAGACCAAAAGCAGACTGCAGCGCCATCTCAACCCCAGGAAAGTCTACCCAATTGAGCTCACCAACCAGCCCGATTTGAGGAGGAACCGGTCCAGACCCACGGGTCTCAACCTAGAGCCGATTCCCCTTGTGCCCGGAGGAGGGCTGGCAATCAGAAGGCAGTTGTGTTACTGTTTGCTACCACCTCCAGACACCATCACGTGGTCCCGCATCTGCTCACAGGCTCAAAGCAGAGTGCTGGCACACCTGCAACCTAAGCATCTTCCTGCACAGAGATGCACGACTGAGCACACCCTACCTTCTTAGGGATTTACAGCACACAAAAGGCAATAGGAGGAATGCTTGCAATAAGTCTAGCCACTGGCAATCTTTCAGGGCTGCATTCCTTGTGCGATCAATAATGCAGTATGTGCAGTGGCGTTGGCATTAGTGCCAAGGGGCTTCTTCAACCTCAATTAAGGCTGCATTGTACTGCTTTGTCAGGGGCAGGGTGGCTCATTTTCCTTCCTTGCCCTAGGGCCCTGAGCACACTTACAAAGCCTTTGCTAGCCTATAATTCAATGGTACGATTTGAGCCAATGGTGTAACAAGGGTGTCATTGGCTCTGATGAAAGCAAGCAAAAGTGACTATTGTCTATCAACTGAGTATTAAATAACCATCACAATAAGGGTATATTGGGCTCTCTCAGACCGCCAAAACAGTGCCACTTGCTGCACCACAGCCTCAACCTTTCCATTGCTTACCCTATGCTGTTAGGGCATTCTCTCTATTTTAGGCAAGAGGTAGTCTACTGCAGTATATTGAGGCCAATTAAACACACAAAAGATGGATGAAGGGATGCTTGCCAAAAGTCTAGCCACTGGCAATTGCTCAAGGTAGCATGCCAACCTATGGTTATTTTGTAGACCATACCACATCAATTTGGACCCAGTCATAAGGAAATCAGTATTGACCATTCTCCAATAGGGACAGTCCAGCCCGAAATGTCAAGGCACATCCTGCCTGAACCGGAAAACAAGCATCCCAAGTTCAGTTTTGCCTTGATTGGGGCTGGTCAGTCAAGTGTAGCTTAGTTCTGGTGGCACTGTGAGCACAGGATCCACGTCTGAGCATACCCTTGCCACTTAGGGATTTACAGCAAACACACAAAAGGTTATGGGAGGAATTCTTCAAATAAGTCTAACCACTGGCAATTGCTCGGGGTTGCATTCCCAACCATCGTTCTTTTGTCCACAATATCACCTCAGTTTGGACCCACCCACAGGCAAATCACAGGAAAATCAGTCTTGGCCTGGCTCCAATAGGAACAGCAGAATGATCCGAGCACTCAAAACTAAGAAAAATTCAATGTCCGTCCAAAATTAATGAATACAAGTTCACTTTAATCCATGTTTGACCAAAGGAGGTGTAATCGAAGTATCTTCAGATAAAAGAACATTGACTTTCATATAAACAATGAGAATTTGTCCCCCTTTCTGTCTGCTGCATCATCTGGACCGGTGCATCATACAGAAACCTTCCATGGCCTGTGGGCATCCAAGACACCGTAAGGAATCTCCCTTGAAGGGAAGGAGTCACTTCCTTGAATCTGCAGGCACCGCAACTAAGCTGACCGGTCTGCTGATCCTGAGCTCCTACGGACTCTGAAAGGTTCAACAACACAGGTGGTTCTGCACAGCTCTCGAGGCTTGTCCTGTCCTCTCACTAAGTTTGAGGCCAGTATCCCTCGCGGGAGCCGCAGGAACCGAACTCCTGTGCACCGCATCGACTTGGTGTTGCAAAGGCTTATTGGCTTCCTTCCACCAAGAACTTCGGGCATCAAGTACCCCCAACCTCAAGCATCTCCAGTGACCAGAATCTTCGTCCACACCGCACTGCTTGCACCGTGGTCTGCATCTTTTGGTGAGCTGCTCGAGGTCCAATTGCAACTCCAGGCCAGCCTCTCACAGATGGGACATTGAATGTTTCTTACCTTTTGAGCGCTCGGAACATTCTGCTGATTTAGTTTGCCTCTCTTTTGAGGAGCATATTAGGGTTGTTTGGTAACCGACCTGGTTTTCCTTTGAGCACCATTCAAGATACTTGGGTTGTATTACTTTCCCCACACTCATTGCAGAGCGCCTATTGTTGTTTTGACCTAGTTACCATTACTCAAATAGGAACAGTCCAGTCCTCCCTGAACAGCAACTTATCTGGCAGTTCGGGCTGGACTGTTCCAACCTACAGTGGCATGGAGGGCGAAAAACTATGGACTGGATGGAATGCAGCCGAGCAATTACAAGTGGCTGAGATCTATTCAAGTATTCCATCCATCACATTGCTGCTCTATTTTGGAACATGAACTCAACCACACAGTGAAACTGTTTCTTGTGAGTTGATTGCACCACAGAGATCGTTCTGCTGTGACCTCATTTCCACAGTACTGTATTGCATTTATATAGTGTTTATTGATCCTGACAGGATCTCAACACGACAAAATATGGGGCCTATGTATCAAGTTTTTCATAGCACCACAGGTTCAATTTGGTGTATAAAATAGAATGCTTTAGCCACAGACATGGTCATTGTTCTTCACCATCAGATGATAGAATGATAAGACTTTCTCTTTGATAGTTATTTACCATGAATTTCATCTACTAAAAATCCCACAGCTTTGGCAGCGGATAAGAGTAGAATGTCCAAAAACAGGATCATGTAGATTTTCTTTAATGTCCACGGATGAATGAAAGAGAGCCTGGGGTGTTTAGCACCCAGAGACGTGATGGCAGAACTAACAAGTTTTGACTTCCAGGTATGCACAAGAAAAACAAATTGAAATCCCTGTCCTGAAGCGTAACCTGAAGCCCAGTGAACAAGATTGACAAAAGGAAAACTAAAGATGTGAAAACATATACAAAAATAAAAGTACAGCATGTAGTGAGAATGTGAGCACCGGGTAAAAAAAAAAACAAAAAAAAAAAACTAAAGATATCTTATGAATGGGGTGAAAGATGGGGTGGAAGGTAGGGTGGTGGTGGTTGGTGGGGGGGGGAGAAATAGTACCCAGGTGCAAAGAAGGTCAATCTAATATCTTATAAAGACAAACCTTGCATGCATATAAAGTATACAGTTTCTTTCTCCACCGGGAGAAGTTTCTGAACAATATAGACACAAGGCATACAGTAATTACATATTCTGTTGCACAAACACCTTGACCCAACTAACCTGTATTATGAAAATCTCACCTTGCTTGAAAGTTATGAGACAGGAGCGGTTTGTACAAGTGCCTTCTGGAAAAAGCAATATCTAGGACAAAAAAAAAAAAAAGATATAGTAAGAATACAAATCCAAACTGGTATATGCTAAAATGACCCCACACAGAACCCAATTTAAATGAATGAGAGCAGGATGTCATAGATGATTAGATTGACAATTACAGTGTTTGTTTAGTTTTCTGAAGCAATGTACAACTAGGTAAGGAAGAGCACTGTCAGTCTATCACAGCTCTGGTAAAGATCTGTATCAATGGTGGCCTTCCGTTAAAAATATGTTTTTACTCATATTGTTATATTTCATATCGGTGCCCTAATATAGGTCTAGGGAACATCGTAAACTGTCCCTACATCATCTCCCCTTCATTTCATACGAACGAGCCTTATAAGGATATAACTCCAAATAAGGGCAGAATGCCTTATAGGCACATTGAGTCTTATAAGGACTAACGCCTTTTAAGGACTAAACCTTTCACCTAGTTCCGTGCAGAGGGTGGGTTTTTCCCAATTGATATTGCTAAGACGTCATCCTTAGCACATATGAATAATTTATGAGAACACTCTCCAGGGGGTATACTTCACCTCTCCTATCACAAGGTTTAATCCACAATGTCATCCTTTTACTGAACAATGGCTAACACATGCATATGGACTGTATAAATACAGCACCTCTTGCTATCAGTAGGCAGGAGGGAACAGAGTCTTCAAGGTCGACACGCTGACCAGAAACGCTGCGGCTCCGACATGCAATCGCTCCAGCTGACAGTGGTCTGACTATCCCATGCGGGGTGTCCAACTCAAGTCCAGGACGAAGTCCCACACTCTCACTATTCAGGTAATGGGGTTCGACTAAATCCTAGCGGGATTCTTGGCTCTTAGACGCCCATTACGATGGCGGGCAACCATAACGGTAAACTGGACCGACCGCCAGAGGTGCAGCCCCCCCCCGGGGGCCCATAACGGGCCCCCAAAGCAATCTCCGCCAGTCTTTCGATGCCGCCATGGAAAGGATTTTCAGAATGCCCATGATAATATGGATGGCATTGCCTGCAAGGCACCGCCACCATATTGTCTCCCTTATCCGCCCCATCGGCAATCAGACAGGCGGAAAAGCGGCAGACTGACTTTCCATCCGCCGCGGTCCCCATCCTAGTTCATCTCTCTCGCATCCTATATGTCAACTCCTCATCCTTAAACCACCCACTCGCATCGCTTCGTTTCTCATTCCTCCAAATCCCATTTGCTTCAAATGGGTCCCGGGGTCTATATAGGTGCCACTCCCACGTGCTCTCAATTGCATTCGGAGTTGTCCATGCCCCCAGATGCACAGCCCCAAAAGCATATAGGCAGACAGTGTGCAGTTTTCTAGACTTGGGGTTTTATTAGTGGATAGAGTTCAATCATAGAATAGGGAGGGTGGGAGGCTCGGTGACGATCCTACGGCTAAATAGAGTCTCTAATAGAAAGGGCATTACGGATGGTAAGTAACTTGACTTCTAACAGAGACTTCTGGTTGCAGATTACTCACCTTCTAAATAGATACCAAAAGCAGTACCTGGTTGTGGGTCTGTAAGTGGACTCAAACCAAAAAGGTTCTGCAGGACCAGGCGGGCAAACTGCGCCTATCCGCAAACCAGACTGTTCAGACAATAGCACTTCCTGAATATCTTGCGGTACGCCCAAGATGCTGTCTGGCAGATGTCTAGGACAGGGGCTCCAGGTACTAACGCAGTGGTAGCAGTTTTGGCCCTGGTAGACTGAGCACCCGGTCCTTCTGGAGGCTGCCTCTTAGCCAATGTGTAGCAATTCCTAACGCAGAGCACTGTCAGTAGGAGATTGTTCTCTTCTGCACTGTCTTGCCTATTTCACTCCAGTGAACTTCACAAAGAGCAGATCATCCACCCAGTTTTCTTTTGTACTATTGATGTAGAAGGTCAGTGCAATCTTGTCTCTTAGGGTCCAAGCAATTGACTCTCTTCTTCTTAGAGGGGTGAGACGGAGCATAGAATGCTGGCAGAGTGATGGTTTAACCGACGTAGAGTGGCGACAACTTTCAGCAGGAAGGATGCCCGAGTCCGTAGAACTAGTTTGTCTGGGAAGAAGGTAGTGTAAGGTGGATTAATACAAAAAGCCTGAAGCTCACTCACTAGCCATACCGAAGTGATGGCAATGCAGAACACACTCTTGATGGTAAGGAGCCATAAGAGACAGCAATGAAGTGGCTAAAACGGAGTTCACCTCAGGTAAGTCAGGACCAGATTAAGGTCCCATTGCGGCATAACAAATGGAGAAGGGTGAAACATATGTTGTAATCCTTTCAAAAAATCACATCACAATTGGTGATTTAAGCAGAGCTTGCTAATCCAACAATGCTAAGAAGGCCAAAAGATGCCCCTTTACTATGCAAAAGCAAAGCCTTGCCAGGCAAGAGGAAGAACAAACAAAAGAATGACAGATAACTTGGACAGAAGAGGATAAACTGGTACGTCCTGCACCAGACCACAAATCTGTCTTAACGACAGGCACATACAGTTTTCATAGATCAACTGGCTGCCAAGAAGACATCAACCACCTGCGGAGGAAGGTCGAAGGTGGCAGCTGTTGCCACCCAATCTCCAAGCATGAAGGTGGAGATTGTGAAGGTCCAAGTGCAGAACCTTGGCCAGTTACTGTGACAGCAGGTCCTTCCAGAGAGGCAGCCTGCTCAGAGAACAGATCCTCAACCCAAGGAGTTTTAAATCCCATACTCTCCGTTCCCAATCCAGAGCCTCTAGGATGAATTAGCCATAGTCTGTCATGATCTTTTTGAGAACTCTGGCGGGAGTGGTATTGGCGGAAAGGAATACAGGAGTCCCAGTTCCACACGAGGCGGAATGCGTCTCCGACCGAGTGACTCCTTGGAATCTGCAACGTACAGACTTCGACATTCTCCAAGGTGGGGAACACATTGAACCAAGGTCCTCCCCATTAGCGGAAGGGGCCTTGAGCCACCTCCGGATGTGACTGGCACTTGTGATCCGCTAGACGTGGATGGCTGAGCACATCTGCCCTAGTATTCAATAACCCAGTGGGTGGTTCACCACTAGGAAAATTCCTTGGTGGTTCAGCCATTTCAAGAGACGTTCGGCATACTGGCACATGGTATAAGACCCCACTCTGTCTGGTTTGTTGCAGTACAGCATGGCGGTTGGGTTGTCAGTGAGACATGTACCACCTTTACTTGGATTGATGGCAGCAAGGATTTCAGTGTCAAGTGGATGTCCCTCAGATCCAGAAGGTTGATATGGGCCGGAGCCAGCGGGATCTGATCTCTACCTCTCCCAAACGGCCGTCAAGGGTGGATAAGGGAGAGAGGTCTGCCACAGATCCAATTGCAGTCCAGCACCCACCACTGCATATCTTTTGCAGGCCCCCTCACATCTAAACATGGTTGGAGCGGTCCCATTGATGTTGGGCCCACTGGGACTTCAGACCCCACTGCAGAGCCGGTATATGCCACCTGGAGTGCTCAACCAACAAGATGCAGGAGGCAATCAGTCCCAGCAGCTTCAGAGTCGACCTCACTGAAATCAAGGACCGAGGCTGAAATATCTCGATCATTGCTGAATGTTCTGGACTCTCTTTCCCGGGGAAAAGACACAAACCCAAACCCTGTCCAGAATGGCTCAGATGAAGTGGCGCATGTGAGAAAGAATCAGGTGTAACTTTGGCGCATTGATAGTGAACCCCAAAGAAGATAGGGGATCGCCATGGTTTGCAGGAGGCTGACAACCTCAGCATCCAGTCACCGAGGTAGGAAAAGACTGGTACCTCAGACCTCTGAAGATGAGCTGCCACCACAGCCATCACTTTTGTGAACACCCGAGAGGCACTGGGAAGGCCAAAGGGGAGCACAGCAACTGGAAATGCTCCTGTACATCCACGAACCGCAGGTCGTGCCCATGGACCAGCAAGACTGGAAAATGAAAATAAGCGTCCTGCAGGTCTAACTCAACCATCCAGTCTCCAGGGTCAAGTGCAGACAAAACCTGGGCCAGGGTGACTATTCTGAACTTCTTTCTGAAGGAAAGAGTTGAGAGGGCGCACATCCAATGTAGGCCAGAGTCCTCTGTCCATTCTTGGGCACCGGAAAGCATCAGGAATAGCAACCACGCACGCTACTTCTGGCGCTGGCACACTCTCGATAGCCCCTTTGGCCAAAAGGGCTGCACTTTCTACCACAAATGAAGAGATAGTCCTTCATCAGTTGTTGGGAGGAAGGAGGTAGAAGGTACAGTGGAGAAGAAAGGAAGAAAGGAATGGGAGAAGGCACGCCCTGCAAATGATCTGCAGGACCTGCATATCCGACGTGACCTCCTGTCAACCTGGAAAGAATTGTTGGATTCTTCCTCCCATTGGATGGCCATGCCTCGTTATGGGCACGCTAAAGAGGTTTGGCCGATGTGGCTGCAGGGAGGGCTGGACAAAAAGCTATCCTTAGCCACACGAGCGGTGGGCACCTCGGCCGCAACTGCAAAATTGCAGTGCCCACTGAAGGGTTTGCACAGGCTGGCGGTAAGGGTTGCCTCATACAAAACTGTGCAGAATAAGCCTTATTCATGAACAGGTACGTTGGTACAGGTACAGGGAGGTCCGGATGTCACCACAGAACCTAGTAGATCACAGCCATGCATGGCAGCAAATGGCAACACTAGTACCGATAGCTGGCCCGAGGGAGTCAGTAGTGTCAAAGTCACAATGAAATGTGAACTTGCCCGCATCACAACCATCTTCAATTGCCTGTGCCAAGACAGGGCAAAAGTCATCAGGAACACCAGAGAGGACTTGAGCTACCGAATCACAAAGAGCATGGGACTAATGGCCCAACAAGCAGCTGGCATTGACAGGGTGGAGGTCTAAGCTGCTGGAAGAAAAGTCCCTCTTGTCAAATGTGACCACCCATTTAGATTCGCTGTCAGGGGGGAGTGGTGGGAAATTTGTGCGGATGAGACCGACTTGTGGAGGCCAGAACATGAAGGCTATCTGGCGAAGGATGCTGTGAGAAAAAAGCAGGATCGACTGGAGCAGGACGATGGTGCTTGCAAACTTGTCAGCTGACAGGGGATCCAGAGCAAGGTTTGTCCCTGGCACCTAATAAAGTGTAATTCAAAGCCTCGTTAAATGGGAGGAGAGACTCAGCAGAAGTCTGGCCTGGTTGTAGGATATTAGTCAGAACATTGGTTTAGACCTCCATGGTGGGGAGTTTGATAACAAGAACTTAGGCTGCCCTATGCATATGTAGGAAGCAGATTCCTCTGTGGTGGGTCAGGGAAGAGGAAAAAAGGACTACCTCGGGAGAAGTGTTGATGCCAATATCCTTATGCAAGTCATCGTACGCACTACCATCAGAGCAGGACTGAGTGAACTCATCAGAATCTATGCCAAAAGGGAAGTGTGCAACATCGCTCGAGGTCAATTAGGACTCGACGTTGGTTCCTTCTCCTCCTGTGTCAACAGAGTCAGTATGGGTGTCGAGGACCCGGGGCCAGCACATTTCTCTGGGTCGGAAGCTGAGCCAGAGGCAAAACAGACTCGGAGAGTTCAACTGGCGCAGAAGGCAAACGTGCCAGATCATTCTTTACCAGGAGGAGAGGAAAAAAAAAAAATGTTGGAGGTGTTAGAAAATTATCTTGATCTCTATGTGTTTAAAAGTAGCTCTGTCCTATACAATCCAAAGGCCATGGACTGAAGACCATAGCAATGAGTGCCCCATTAAAAAAAGAGGAATAGGTAGTCACTGTGATAGAGATGTAGAGCCGAAAACTGGGCCATTGGTGAACTCTATTAACCACCAAGGAAGACATTCCAACACATCTTTGCAAATAACTGTTTTTGGGCTCAGTTTCTACATCCTGACTGCAATTCTGAGCCAAATGGGACCAGAGGACTGTAGGAAAGAGTTATTTTGCCTGGTTCCCTCCACATTTTGCCTGACATCTGATGCAACATGACTATGTGCCCTGGGTCCCTGCCACTCAGGTTACCAGGGCCCGTGTTCTTTCCAAAAACGGTACCTTTGTACCCACAATTGGCATATCTCTGGCCACAGGTAAGCCCCTTGTAAAAGGTAGCATGGGTGCCAAGGGCACTATGACCAGGAAAGGCTTCTTAGGGCTGCAGCACCTATTGTGCCACCCTTAGAGGCCCTGTACCTTAACACCCACACACACTGCCATTGCAGGCTGCGTGTTTTGTAACAGAGAAAAGTGAAGAGTCGACATGGCACACATCCCTGTGTGCCATTTCTATAACCCACTGCCTGAGGCCTAGATAAGCCACCCCTCTAGCAGGTTGCACTAGCCCACAGGTGAGAGTACAGTGGCATGAGCCCTGTACCCCTACATGGTCTAAGTCCATTCTTAGACATTGTAAGTGCAGTAAAGCCATAAAGACGATATGGTCTAGGAGTTAGTCATTACGAACTCCACAGCTCCATAATGGCTCTACTAAAAACTGGGACGTTTTGTAGCAAACGTTTCATTACATTAAACCCACACTGATGCCAGTGTGGTATTTAATATAAAATACACTTAGAGGGCATCCGACAGATGCCCCTTGAAAAACGACCAGCCATGGTGTGGTTCCTGAATGGCTGTCCACCTTTTGCCACCACCAGACAGGTTTCTGGTCCCCTGGGTAGAGAGCCTCTGCTCTCCGGGTCCAGAAACAAAGCCCATACTGGGCAGAGGTGTCATGGCTCCTCCCCCAGGATGGGCTCGGTCCACAAAGGGAAAACTTCCAAGGACTGCCAACTTTGGAAGCTGTCCCTGCCTTTTGCTGCTTACAGCAACTGGCTCCCACCAGTTCTGCCCCCCACTTTGTGCGGGGGGGAATCTGCGGTAAAACCAAGCTAGGAAAAGAGGTGTGCCCACCTTTTCCAACCCCACTCCTCATGTGGGGGAGGCAAGGTGAAGCACACCTCTCAGTCCCCTCCACCTTGAGGATGAGGGGACCCAGCCCAGTAGGGAGAAGCTCATGCCCCCTTCCACTGGAGGGTGGCATAGTAGGGGGTGTACCCACCCCAAATAAGGGACCCATTGGTCCCGACCTGCCCGCCCCCTTTTAATGCCCCCTAAATTTAGTATATAGGGACAACACTGAACCTTGCTTTCTGAGATTCGAGTAAGAAATAAGAAGGATGGAAGAGCCGTACTGACCCATGAAGAAGAGGACACCTACTGCTTTGGCCCGACTTTAACCTGTCTACATCAATGAACCTCGGCGAGTCCAGCAGCCAGCAACTAACAGAGCCCGGAGGACCAGCCCTGCACTCATCTAACAGGCCCCATCTCCCATGAGCACTGGATTTGCTCAAGCCACAACTCATCCCCAGAATCCGGATCCAGGTGGCTCTGCGATTCTGCACCACTCTGGACCGGATACCCACAGGCCAAGTTCGAGTGGCCCAACACCGTGAGAAGGTCTCCCCAGTGAGCATGACCTGTGATCTGGTGATCCCCCGACCTCCTTCAAGAAGACGCCTGCACCCGACGCCCCACGGCCTTGGGTGGCCCAATCAACGGCAGTCCGGGCATCCCCCAAGAACCCAACTTACTTTTCCAGCCGGTGGTCGCCTTCAGGAAGCCTCCCTACCTGAGCATGCAACATCTTTACCAAAACGAAGGCCTCCATTGGAATCCACAGGGTCACCAATGTCTTCTTGGCACACTACACCCAGCCACATCTGTGCCGCTGGTGGTGCAGCGCCTGTGCGGATTGTTGGCCCCTGCAGTGCTGACCTTAATCCCAGGAGCTTTGCTCCCACAGCCAAGTGGCCTGCTAGTAAGCAGTCTCTAACCAAAGGCCACCTTAGCCCCATTGGCAAACACTGGGCCCCTGCACTCTATACCCGGCCGCCCCAGTAGTGATGCAACATGAGTGCCTACCTAAGCCTTGGGGAACCTTGGTCCTAACCCCCAAAACTCCCACTCGCGATTCGAGTACTAACCAGTGAAACCGATAGCAATTTTTCTCCCATAGGGACCAATGTTGTGTTTTTGTCCCTAAAAATGTTGTGTTGAACTGATGTTTGTATTGTAGAAAATGTGACTACAATGCAAATCTTTAAAAGTCTTACTTATTGCGTATTGTGAAAACCCCGGCGTGGTATCTAGGCATTCCACCCCGAGTATTCGATGTAATCTAAAAGTAATCCAGAAGTATTCCAAAAGTAGTTACTGTGTAATTGAAACTGCCTTTTGAACCAATACCAACCTGTAACAATATTAAACCATAAGACACCAGAGCACACCCATTCATTATGTCTATAATCCAATACATAAATCAAGAAAAAATAACGAGAAAGAAGAAAGAAAAAAAGTATTTTTCTACCTCCCATATAAAACAATCCAGTTGAACCAATAGTCAAGTGTCGTTCCAATTAAGAGCCAGGCACAGTCCCAAATCAGGTCCTTTTGTTAGTTTTATTTTCACTTTTCAAAACACGCAGAACAGCAACAGCCGACGTACGTTTCACCCCCTGGGCTTTATCAAGGCTCTAATTAGATAGTAGGCAAGACCGAATCCTCTTGAACCGGTTAGGTTTATAAACGCTTCCGTAATAAGAAGTAATTCCGCATATTGTATGGATTTAATGCCACCTCGGTCGAGTGAGGAAGTAACCGGTCCGTAAAAAGCTTATATCCTTTTCTTTATATTGTTCCACAAATTAATTTGTCACTTCGGTCTAGGTCATCGCAGATATGTTAAAAAGGACCTTGATAAGTCCACTGTATCATCTCACACGTCCGTAGAGTAATGGCCGGCAGCTAAGCCGTAACCAGTAACAAGTGCAATTTCAACCACAACTGCATATCCTTGTAAAGTCTTGCATTTAAGAGTATATTTTACTTACCTGTGCAAAGTCCTGCTTTGTTTTAAAAATAAAACAAAAGTATACTTTTTTTAAACTTACCTAATTAGTCTGGATTCAGGCTTTGAGTGTGCCATCAGTCTTGTTTGAGTGAATACAATAATTGCTTAACACACCTTGTGGATAAGCCTAACTGCACACCCACACTACCACAAAGAGAGCTGTTAGTACTTACCTAATTTAGCCTCTGCTATACCTTTGGGGATTCACTGGACTGTGCACACTATACCTTTCTATGGTATAGTATATACAGAGTCAGCTTTCTACAAGGACCATCATCCAAAGTGAAGCCGTAGGTACGACAGTGAAGCATACTGCCTTCAATTCACTTCTATGATGCCACACATGAAAGTTGCAGAAACTTAGAAATATGTTCATGCCTGAAACACTGAGACCATTTTTTTTATTTGAATATATGTTTTTACTAGTGTTTTCACAAACAACAAAAGCGAGTCATCGGCAAGTGAAAAATCACTGAAGCAAACTTGAGGTGGCAGCATACATATGTAGACAACATAATTGTTAAGGCAAGCAGAAGTTAGAAGAATTAATGCATTAGCTGACTTACTGCAAAATATCAAACTTTATAACAATAGCATACTTTTGAGGAGGGTCAAAAAGAATAAGCACATTAACTTCTCAGAGTATGAAAGAGGAGATAATGGTAATTACCTCACCTTCTGTCATGGTGACAATACGGTCCAGAGTTAGAAATGTTTGAAAATATAAGATTCACAGAGGAATCTATCACTGTATATACTACCTTGAACTTATGAAACAGAACCAGTAAAGAACTCTGCTGGTTAATGAGAAGTCTCAGATGATAAAGAGCTTTTGTATTGCAAACCAGAAGAGGGGTGATCCTGACAGGCAAGGAGTACCTCAGGTTAAAATAGTAAGTCATCTGTATATAAGAGAATAAATATAGCCTCTGAAGATGAAGTCTGCCAACCACCACTACAGCCCTCATTACAAGCAGTCTGGTTATTTGCAATTTGTGCGGTAACTTCTGTTACCCCACATTTCACAATTATGGGTTTTGTGGAAAATTGTCAGGCCAAACTTGTTGGTATTTGTCGAAGGCAAAATGTCCAGTATTTACAGGAACATGAGACTTTTGGTGCGATAATCACCAACAGTAGCATGCTATTCCCCTAAAAGTCATAACTGACTGGTGTTTATCACACGATACATTTCGACTCAGCAGCATTGGATTTTATCACTTGTGATACATATATCATTTACTAGGCCACTAGTAATGAGGACCCAAAATAACCTTTTTAAACACGGTGAGGCAGTGGTTCTTAACTTGTAATCTGTGGCCCTGGGTGGTCCACAAAGCCTACTCAGAGGGTCCGTGACAGAATATTAACAGATAATCAAATATATATATAAGAACCAAATTGAAAACTGAAAAGTTTAAAACGTTCTGTAAATGTGAAGAAATGTAACATTGGAAGATGAAAATTAAGATAGAATCCTCATATTGATTCGTGGGAGTACTGCAAGTGCATCAATCAGAATACAGTATGGACAAGGAGAGACCTCAATTAAATTTAAGAAAGCTCAAACCTTCCTATTAATATAAATTTTTTATATTTGTTTCAGAATTAAATTAAATATTTCATTAGTTGTGTATTTGTTTGAAGAATGCCTTTTCTGTATTTGTGAATTTTTTTTAGGAGGTTCAAATCATCGAAAAAGCCAACGATGGGGGGCCTCGGCTACCAGTTATGATTATTAGAGGTCCCCGGATTTAAATAATGATTCAGTGGGGGTCCCTGATTTCAGTAATGATTAAGTGGGGGTCCACAGAAGTAAAATGTTTAAAAACCACAGCTGTAGGGTCAGTGCACAGGTCTCATGGTAGACATCTGTGTTCAGAATGCTGGTTGACAATGGCAAATCTAAAGAAATGGCGTTGCTCTTCCTTGATCAGAAATTAAAATCTTTCTCAAGTTCTACAGAAGTCATTCAACTCCTTATCTTGATGGCTCACAGTATCAAAGATAGAGATCTTATGCATTAAGAATCTACCCAGAGGAACGGAGTCAAGTCAAAAAGATGGAACAATGCCATGATATCTTTGGTCTTTTTGTGAACTATGAGCTACCAAAAGTAGGCCCGCTGTGTTGGCTTTGTCCACAGGCCTAGCTAGATCGCTGCTCACAGTGGTTTCTTAGTCTCTTCCAGAGATGGCCTTTGAAATCTTGGATGATACGTAGGTGGAACTGAAGGAAGTTTTAGACCATACCCTTACTTGATTAAACTGAATACCCATTGATCCTGAGTGATAGACATCCAACAAAAGAAACAAGCATTTGCAATGCAACAGATCTGGCATTCGCGAGAATTTGAGCTATTGGGATCGTAAATGACAATGGCTTTTATTTATACGTTTTGAAATCCTGCAAGCAACGACTGGAAGTACAAAGTGTTAATAAATAAATGCCGTTGTCATTTGATT
This sequence comes from Triturus cristatus, assembly GCF_964204655.1. Taxonomy (NCBI): domain Eukaryota; kingdom Metazoa; phylum Chordata; class Amphibia; order Caudata; family Salamandridae; genus Triturus; species Triturus cristatus. The sequence goes on from NC_140595.1 coordinate 547,556,951, forward strand.
GGACTAAAGAGAGGACAATTACAACAGCAGCTTTCCATAGGGTGACAGAGTTAACCAGTTAAGTTGGAAGAAACATGGTTAGGGTTAATACTGCCATGTTGGATGATTAAAAAATGGCGGTAGATGAGGATTGCTAAGGCTTCTACAATGTTGTGAGGACAGTATGCAAACGGCCTGAAGGAGGATCGAGGGGGTTGGGGTTTGTGAAGTTCTTTGTATATATGTTTTTATTGATTTTTAATACAGTTGGGCAAAATCAGAGTACTTGACTGGTTCAGGCATTTGTTTTCGATTGTTTCCTTGTCAATTATCAGCCTTTCAGCTTGTGTAAATAGGTAGATTAGATCCTCATTACAGCAAGATGTATCTTAAAACAAGCAAAGTTTAATGAAAAATTGAGAAGGGAGTATGGTACAGAGCGGGCCAGTATCCATAGGGCGATCAGCTTCATCCAGGTCATCAAGGATGCCGTTTCACGCTGTGCACTTCTGAGTGTTAACTAAACACATTCTAGGTGGTGCAGTATATTTTACCTCCATTACACCAATTAGATTAACACACCGAAAAAATAATAATGAAATGTGGCCACGTCACTATCTGACTAAATCAGAGCACTTCGTACATTACCAACATACAATATTTACAAACACATCATTTAGATATTTGAACTTTTACAGCGAGTTTCAAATAAGTAACACTGCCTTGCAGAAGACATGAGGGTGCCCATAATAATTAGGTTGCTCTTTTGGAGGACAACGGGCGTGCTGAAGGGAGGAAGGACTGGCTTTGAGAGGCACGGCTAGAAGGGTACCGCATAAGTGTGATAAGTTAAATTCTATACTATTAAAAAAAATATATATACTGTCAAAACCTGAATAGGGGAAAGTTAGCGGGCTAAAGGAGTAACATGTAGGCGGTGTGACAAGCAGTTGTTGGAGGGTGGAGTCTGAGGACACGTGTGATAATCCCATGGAAACAAAACTGGTCGTGCCCAGGGTTGACCAGCCATCAACAGGTGGCAAGCAAGATGGCCATGGAAGGGTCGGGAGGGGCATGAGGTCCTGGCTTGATAGGCAGAGATAGGAGGGTCGGTGTGAAAGGCTGAGCAGTGGCCTCTGCACGCCTAACAGGCCTCTCGCTCATTAACTTTCCCCACCTGCACATTGCTGCTTGGAACAAAAGCAGACAACTTACAGGCACTGCTGAAAGTGTCCCGATGTCTGAAAATGACACTGGGTCCAGTTCAGCATATGAGGTGGCATTCCACTGAAAGCGAGAACTTTTCAGCAGGGTAGACGGCATCTACCCTCTGAAAATAGTGGATAGACAGCATCTACTATCGACTCGAGCACGGTTTATATTACAAATTTTTGGGGAAGCCTAAGGCTCCCATGGCAACTTAATAAAGCTGTCCCTCTGCCAGTATTAATAAAAGCTGTAGAGGTCACCTGTGGAGTCTTTGGTGGTCTGCCAGTTAGTGAACCTATGGTATATTTCACAACTTTCTTTTCAGAATCCCCTAAAAAAAATCTGTGGCTTTTTCTGCGCTGTAAAATGGCTAAATTTGTCAATTTATGAAAATATGTTAGGGTACAGGAATTTATTTCCAAATCTCCTTGTAGAGAGCGGGACTTTATGTGCCTTCTTACTGTGCTACTAAAACAGTTGTAATGCTACTGTAGATTAGAGTTCCACTCAGAGCCGTTATAAAGGCAAAGGGCAACTCTCACCCACAACCTCGGACCCTCTACCGAAAAGCAAATGGCTACAGAGAGACGATCGGATTTGGCCCGATCGGCAACCCTGCCTTCTCACTTCAATGACGGGGGACGTCCTTGATGAGACCACGCTGCTGTGGGGTGAGCTACTTCGCACAATTATTATCGTAGCGTCCCGTGCACAGCACGCATAGGAGTGCTTAGCCCAACAGGGCGGCCCAGCAGTACAATGTTCAACTTGCCAGACAACTATTTTTTTCCATGCATGAGTGTTTGAGGGAGGTTGGAGAGTCGGGGCATTTATTGCGGTCACACCCTAACAGTGCATACCAGTGTGCTTACCAACGCAGGGCTAGACTTGCTGAATCCTTCACTTGCTGCCCCCGGTTATGCAACCTTGTTTACCGAGGCTGCATTTCAGGGGGCTATTGGGAGAGACTGCACCAGACTATCTTGTGGCAGCTGTGATCTTGCTGCTGCAGCTGATTTAGGCATAGGAACGCATAGAAGTGCCCCCATCTACGACCTTGCCCCCTGCTGGTGCTCTACGTGCAGGGTAGGGCAAGCTAGCTGGGAACTGCATGGCCGCTGTGGTCTGGACTTGGGGACAAGTGGGTGAAGTACCAGGATGGTCGGTGAGGTACTACCGGGTGACCCCTGTGCTCTTTGACCCTCTGGACTGGCAGCCCCATGCTGACGAGGGTGAGCCCACCTCTTCTTGTTTTGCTGTATGCGGAGGATATGGCGTGTACATAATAAGTTACAGTGTTAACGCTTGGGTCAAAGTGGGAGTGCTTTGCTGTATAATCAATAGTCTGTAATGACATCAGATCGATCCCACCGACTACATTTTTATGTAGCGCTTACTACCCCTGACGAGGCATCGAAGCCCTTGTGCCTCTGTGATTTGAACAATTCCAGCACCCTTCGACGATTAAAGATGTTGCGGTGCGGGGGCGCTAGAGGGCGCACGGCGAAATGGCTGCCCTTTGAGTCAGCTCCGCCGGACGGGACGAGCAAATGGCGCGAATGGCATGACCTGCGGGGTGCTGAGGCCCGCAAACGTCTCAGAAAAGATCGGAAGGTGGGCTCCGCAGATGGAGCGAGTGAGAGACGGTAGGGCGTCCGATTAGCCCCAGAAATTTGAAATCCCCCGCGCGACGGCTGGCGCGAGCAGCGGCTTGCAAGATGGCGGCGCCCGGGAGATCGGAGATCGGAACAGAGCCGCTGTTGAGGGACGCCGCGACTGGCTGATCGGTGGCTGGCCAGGTACACGCATGGGACGCTGCGTGCTTCTGGCTGAGGAGACATGCGCTGGACACACCGGTGAGTCGGAGATGGCAACAGCGATACTGCACTGACCCTGACTGCCCCTGCGAGCCCTCTGCTGGGACTGCTGCCAGTACCTAACGAAGTCCCACATATCGACCTACCCGAGGGGGGGGTGAAAGCTGGCTGTCTGGATCCGACGCGATCGCGTGCCGGGGGGCAGCCGGCGGTGGAGGCTGAGGCTGCTCTGTTGCTCTGGGGCTCTGGTGAAGACTCGACTAGGGTCTTTGAACCACGCGACTGCCACTACACGGGACCACCGCCGCTGCCGCTGCTGTGCGCTGATGGCCGCCATTGGGGATGCCCGGTGACATGCGGGCAGCCGGGTCCTTACGGCGCCGCTGAGGAGCAGGCGGCCACGTGAAACTACTCCTCGGATAACGTATGCTGGGTGGCAGTAGGATCTTGGTGGAGCTGGGTGGCACCGGCTGGAAACAAGTGGTGGACCACGACGTACAGCGGAGGTGCAGGAGAGGGGAGACGTGCTGAAATCTGCACACGCTGTACTGCCGGGCTGATACACACCACGCCTGCGGAGCGGACAGCGCAGCCCAATACTTCTGCGAGCGCGACCTTCGCTGGCCGGCAAAGGACCAGGGATGGGGAAGCCGGACAAATCGCAAACTAAGCTGGCATTTGAAACTAAGCGTCAGCCCAAGGGCGCTACACCGCCGCAAGATGAAACAACGGATGTGGGTGAGCTGCCTCCTTCAGGCATGGCGGAGGCGCTGCGGGCCATCCAGCAAAGCCTGCAGGACATCCATGGTAAACTGGACACCATCACACTGCGGGTCGACAACATGGCGGCCAAACTGGATGGGCACGGCGAGCGGCTGACAGAGGCGGAGACCCGGCTCGGAGCGGTAGAGGACGCCTCACAAAACACAGCTCAAAGATGCACGGAGGCGGAAAGGCTGCTGGAGGCGCTCAAAAACAAGACGGAGGATTTAGAAGCGAGATCACGGCGAAACAACGTTAGAATAACGGGGGTCCCGGAGTCCACCAACACTGGCCGGATGGAATCTTATGTTGAAGGGCTGATTAAGGACGTTGTGGGCGCAGAACACCTGTCCCCACTATTCCTGGTTGAGCGCGCCCACAGGTCACTGGCCCCGAGGCCGAAGCCAGGGGCTCCCCCGCGCCCTATAGTCGCCAGAGTCCTCAACTACAGGGACCGCGACGCAATCCTCCGCATCGTGCGAGAGAAGCAACAGGTCACGCACCAAGGTAATACACTGGCCTTCTACCCGGATTTCACGTTCGCAGTCCAACAGGCGAGGAAGGAATTTAATCCGGTCAAAAAAAAACTGCGTGACCTGGGGATTGATTATGCAATGCTCTATCCTGCCCGGTTGCGCATAACACATGGAGGGCGGGCGACGCTGTGCCACTCGCCTCGCGAGGCGCATGAACTCCTCAAACAAATTGGAACCAAGCGCAAAGAGAAACAAAGGGTTGATAAGGGTGCAGACTCGGACTGACGTGTCACAATCTGGGCCACGAGAAGACCGGTGAGGATGCTCCACACAGCCGGGTGAACCTGCGACCAGGTTGAGATATGTGGGGTCTGGTAAGGACACAACTGAGACACTTGGACTGGTGGAGACGGTGAGTTCGCCCACTGTGAGCAAGTATACTTGGGTTTGTGCCAGAGTGGTGTCTGTTACCTTTGCTGCTTTTACAGCTCCGCGGAGCTATGCGCTGGCTCCTGCTTGTGGGACTCCGAAGTGACAATGCCATACAGCGATAGAGCCCACATAATGATGTACTTGACCACTGTGTGACGCGCTGCCACACACGTCGCGGGCCTAGGAGAGACCCAGTTAACTGGATAACAAGAATGATGGTCTCTGGCAGTCTGGGCTGTTACAGGGCCCCGAGGGTCTGACATTTGAGGGGTACTAAGCGAAGGACTGTGTACTGCCCGCTGAATAGCAAGATAATGCTAATGCATAATGGGGATGATGATTCATAAGGGCTGCTGCGCTGTGTACAGGAAAGGGTTGTTGAAATGCCTACATTAACATCGGAGCCGCTGAGCTCTGGACCATAATACGATCCCGTCCCCATCCGTTAAGTTGGATGGTGTGGTGCGCTCTAGGCGGTCCCCCCAAATAGGGTGATCCCCGACTTCAGTTGATTTGATGTTTAATGTTAAATTTGGGGTGTGTCTTTGGCATGGTTGGGGTGCTAAAGTGGGTGGGGGGACACGGGTTATGGTTGAACTGTTGAACTGTTGGTCACTGCACATGAGAAGCATCGCTGAAATCCGATTACCGTTGCTGGGGACTAATGGGGCCCTTGCCCGCTGCGCCAGGTGCTGGGAGCATTCACTAAAGGTGGGGGCGACTGGTGCGAACAGGTTGATACGGCTCGATGGCTGAGAACAGAATGGGTGAAGGGTGTCTTCGGCTGCTAACATGGAATGTGCGGGGGCTAGGTAACCCCAAGAAAATAAGGCAAACACTAGCCTACCTAGACAGGCAACGCATAGACATTGCACTACTGCAAGAGACACATTGCGCTCCGGCGCGCCGCCTGAATGTGGGACGGAGATGGGCCGAATCGGTACACCATTCATCCTACTCCTCCTACGCACGGGGGGTGTTGGTACTGATCAGAAAGGGGCTGAATTATACGATAGACAAGGTGGAGACGGATGCAATGGGGAGATTTGTCATACTGTCTGGGGTCCTGCGGGGTCAGAGACTAGCTGTAGTAAATGTATACGGGCCTAACGTGGATGATCCACAGTTCTACCACTCACTGTGGGGTAAACTGCGTGAATTACAGGCGCCTCACGTGATCTGGGGAGGGGACTTTAACCTTGTGCTCTCGGAGGATGTTGATAGATCTGGTACGACGACGGAGCCACATAGACGAGCATTACGTGTATTACATGACATAATGGTTGACAGAGCACTCACTGACATCTGGAGAAGTAGACACCCGGGAGAGCTGGAGGCCACACACGTAGCTACATCACACGGCAGCTGGTCCCGCATAGATTACTGGCTGGTGTCGGGGGACATAGCATTGTGGACACGAGAGGTTAGGCACTTACCCAGAACACTCTCAGATCACAGCCCGGTGCTCCTCTCTCTGGAGCTCCCGAATTACACACCGCCTCCCTTCAGTTGGAGATTTAATGCCAAAGCGCTGATGGATCCTGTATATGCGGATGCCATTGGGAAGGCGATACAGGACTTTTTTGACACCAATGCGACTCCTACGACCGACCCGGGAGTACTATGGGAGGCTTGCAAGGCCACCATACGAGGGGTCTGCATTAGCACTAACGCAGGTATCCTAAAGGACATCAGACAGCAAATACGAGTCAGGGAAGACAAGTTGAGACTCCTCGAACGGGAATATGAGAGCACGCAGAATGTTCAGCTACTAGGGGACATTAGGAACACACTGTCCGAATTCCAGGGATTAGCGGACGACGAAATTAAATATACCACTAAAAGACAAGTGGCGAGGGCATACGGGGAGGGCGGCAGACCGGGCAGGCGCCTAGCAACTGCCATCTGCGAGGGCCGGGCCCCACAAAACATACAGGTGATCCGTGGGCGACATGGGGAGCGGCTCTATGGTGAGCAAGCAATACTGGGTGAATTTGTGGCCGCCTACGGTGAGCTCTATGCATCCAGGCCAACGGCCAATGAGACCGAAATCGCGGACTACCTCGAAGACGTGGCGATAGCGTGGTTATCAGACTCACACCGCGAATACCTTTCCCAGCCCATCACGGTCGAGGAGGTCACTGCGGTTATTAAATCGCTGCCGAACGGCAAGACGCCGGGCCCAGACGGATTCACGGGCGAATTTTATAAGGCGTTTGCTGACCACCTAGCCCCACGTTTGGTGGAAATGTATGGCAATGCCCATGAGCAACAACATTTACCGCCCACCCTGCGAGAGGCGCTACTGTTGGCGCTACCCAAGCCCCAAAAGGACCCGGAACTTTGCGACTCTTACAGGCCGCTGTCCCTTATAAACGTGGACAACAAGATATTGGCAAAATTGCTTGCGGCCAGGCTTAATCCGCTCATGCCCAGATTGGTCCTGCCTGACCAATCTGGATTCATACCGGAACGCTCCACGGCACACAACACGCGAACACTATTTGCACTCGCGCACTATTTAACACCTGAGACGAAGGCGGCGGCGGTCTTTTTGGACGCGGCCAAAGCCTTTGACTCTCTGGAATGGACGTATATGAGCAAGGTGCTGAGGAGGATGGGCTTCCCGCTCATGTTCCTCCAATGGATTAACTTACTATATGACGCACCCGTGGCACGGGTTAAGGTGAATAAATATATCTCAAGCCCCATCGATATTCGGAGAGGGACGAGGCAGGGTTGCCCCCTGTCCCCCCTCCTATTCGCGCTTGCACTGGAGCCCCTTGCGTGCAAAATACGACAGGGGCACCACTACTCAGCCCTGCAGTTCCCGCAGCGCCCACTACACATATCACTATACGCAGACGATATGCTACTATTTGTGAGAGACCCGCAGGCCAATCTGAATAGCCTGTTGAGGGAATATATCAAATTCGCGCGGCAATCCGGGGTCATTATAAACTGGGCCAAGTCCATGATCATTCCACTGACCGACAGCACGCAACCACATCCTATGGACTATCCCCTTGAATGGAAGATGGGCCCGATAAAATATCTGGGTGTGTGGTATCACAGGGACCCGGAGGTCGTGATCCGGATTAATTATGGAACGGTGATCGACGCACTAGATGCGAAGGTGGGGAGGTGGATTCAGCTGCCACTGTCGTTGGCTGACCGAATCGCTATTGTTAAAATGGTGGTGCTGCCGAAGCTACTCTATCTCTTCACTAACATCCCAATTCCTCCTCCAGCGGAGGTGTTCCGACGGATCACATCGCTGGTCCTCCGCCTTATATGGGCGGGAAAGACGGCTAGGGTAGAGATGCGGACATTGACGCTGCCTTACAGCAGGGGGGGGTACGGGGTTCCTGACTTCTGTCTATACTATCTCTGCGCACAAGCACAGTATGCACATTTTTGGTATCACAGGGTCCCGTTTCTCACTCACACAGCAATAGAGGAAGGGGATGCTATGCCGGTTCCACTGGAGGCGATTATCACCCATCGTAGGCCTCCTTTGCACATGAACGACATAAATACTATTGATGCCACAAACAAGGCGTGGCATGCAATGGGCAGAAAAGCTAATAAGCTGCCACTATATGCCCCGGCACTCCGGCTTCAGTGGCACCCGGCTATATCGGTCACGCAAGAGAAAGTGGGACTAGAGCTGCTGCGCCAAGTGGGCATTGATACTATGGGGGACTTGTACGAAGACGGGACCTTCAAAACACTAGACAACCTGACATTTATTAGCAACATGACTGCACTATTTCGATTTAATTATCACAGACTGCAGAGGGCTATGAAAAAGCTATACCCAACATATCCGCTGGAACCCCCGGGGCTAACCGCACTGCAGTGGCTGATCACCACACCTGCGAGAAAACACTTGGTGTCCACGCTGTACACGAAGATGCAGGAGGACATAGCGGCAACCACGACTGCTTCCATGGAGAAGTGGAATGGCTGTCTGGACACTCCGCTAACGGAGGATGAATGGACTACCGCCTGTACTCTAACGGGCATGCTGACACCCAACGGCAATCTTCGCATCCTGCATTTCAAATACTTACACCAAACATACTACACACCGGCCAGGCTGCACCGCTATGGGCTGCGGGAGGACTCTAGATGCGAGCGCTGTGGGGCAGACGGGGCAGACTTCATGCACTTAGCCTGGTCATGCGAGGCAGTTGGAGAATACTGGGTGCAGGTGACGCAGAAGATTGGGGCTATGGTGGGTGGGGAAGTGCGCTGTGAGGTCAAAACCTGTTTGCTGGGGCTACTGCCTGACTTCCGGGCCCTGAAACGCAGATTCTGTATGATTGCGCTCCTACTGGCTAGAAGGAGGGTCTCGATATGTTGGAATGGCAGGCGCAGCCCGAGGCCCACAGACTGGCTCACGGACCTAACATACTGCAGAGATACCCTGAAGACCTATGAGGAAGAACTTCCAGCTAGATCGCAACCCAGAGACTACTGGGTGTATCTAACCCAATATTTGCAATCACAGCAACAGACTTAATGAGCGAAACGCACATGTGATCACTGGCGGTGGGTATAGGAAACTCCTGTTTAGGAATGTATAGACAAAATTGGATGAAGGATGCTGTTGTGAAGTGACCGCAATGTTCTGATTGTTTTTGTTTTGTGTGTATACAATTACAAATGCCAATAAAAAAAAAAAAAAAAAAAAAAATGATGTTGCGGTGCGGGATAGCTGCGGCCCCAGGCGCTCCCAGCAGGGTCTTCGGAGGCAAGCCGGCAGTGCCCTTCACGACCAGGAGTCCTGAGGCAAGTAATGCTATGAGGTTGGGAAAGTAAATGTCATCCACCATGGCCGCCAGATGGTGAGGAGCTCCAGGAGGGAGCTCCGAGGCTGAGGATTGCTCAAGCGGGCTGTAATCCTTGTTTGGCCTTGCATCCCGTACATTGTGTGTGTGTAATTTTTACGTCTTTTTTATCTTATTGCCTGTTTGCACACTAGCTGAACATCTTCAGAATTTTTTTGCCACATTTACCGGTCTCCGCGGTACTCCGCCAACGGGGTTCCTCACTTCCTGTTTTTGCCGGTGTGCCAGCGAGAGACGCCATTTTGTTTTGGGTGGGCGCTCTAGTCTTCTGGCCACCGGAGCTACAAAACTGCACACTGCGCATTCGCAGGTGCTTAGGGGGCTGACCTAATTTAGCTTGCACATTACTCCTTCGGCGCTACCATAACTTTGCTGCTACGTATATTAATTGTGTCTGAGTGTAATTTTAACGTCTTTTTAATCTTATTGCTTGTTTGCACACTAGCTGAACATCTTCAGAATTTTTTTGCCACATTTACCTGTATCCGCAATACTCCGCTGATCGGGGTTCCTCACTTCCTGTTTTTGCCGGTGTGCCAGCGAGAGACGCCATTTTGTTTTGGTTGGGCGCTCTCTAGTCTTCTGGCCACCAGAGCTACAAAAATGCACGCTGCGCGCCTAAGGCTAGCCCGTCTGCGCCCGTTAGCGTCCCGTCGGCAGCTGGGGCCAGTTATGTTGTCCCTCGGTTTGTGTGCCGACTCGACGGTGCTTCTCCAGTGAGTCTTTAAAATTGTTAAGGGGAACTATTTGCAACCATCAGGCCGATCCTAATTTGTCGGGGAAAGCACGATTTTGTGTGTTTGGTTTGTGGGTTTAAACTCTGTCTTGACTCGAATTCTTTAGTAGGTCTTCTAGGGTGCCTACTATTTCAGTGGTGCTGATAAACGCTTGCTCACTGAAGAAACATCATTCTGATGTGTTTGAGCTACTGTTTGATAACTCTCTGGATCTTCTGTTTATCACAGAGACTTGGTTGGATAGCTCTTCTGATCCAATTGTCCCACTGGCTACTCCTGGGGGGTATAAAATGTGTAGATTGGACCGTCTGCTGGGGAGGGGGGGTGGGGTAGCTATTATTTTTAAAGAGAAGTGGGAGCTTTGCAAGTGTGACTTTAGTACCTGGGGTGGGTGCGATGCCCTTGATTTTAGCATTCGCTTCTCGGCTCATTTTACGTTGGGTGGCTCTCTGATTTATCGTCCTCCAGGCCCCGGCGAAATCCTTTCTTCAGGCCTGTGATGAGGCTGTGACAGCCCGGGCTTTGCGTTTTTCTCATTATTTGATACTTGGCGATTTTAATATACATCTGGATCAGAGAGATTCTAGGGACGCATTAGAGTTCCTTGATATTTTTCAACTAGCTCATTTTTCCCAATGGGTCACTCAGGCGACCCATCAAGGGGGCCATATTCTTGATCCCATCTTTGCTAACTTCTCCATCAAAGCCAATCACCCCCTTCAAGTCTCTTGGTCGGACCATTTTTTGACCTTCTTCTCTTGGAAGGTGGCCTTAACTAGTTCAATGGCCTTAGTCTGTCGTAAACCACCTTTTAAAAGAATTGAACCCGCCAAATTTGCTTCGGCTTTATCGGCCGGTAGGCCGCTTCTTCCTCCGGATTTGGATGGGAACCTTGTAGCCTTCTCTAATTGGATTCAGGATACTATGATTACTATCGCCATCCCCACTGAGAGGAGGCGCGCTAGGGAGTCTCCCTCCAAACCATGGTTTACAGTAGAGCTGAAATTTTTGAAGCAGGATTGTAAAAAATTGGAACGTTTTTGGCGCCTCAGTAAATACTGCTTGGTGGCAAAGGGTTTGCTTAGGCAGAGTCAGAAAATCTATTATAAGGCCATCTCTCTAGCTAAAAAGGATTACTATGCTATTCGTATCGACCAGGCGCATAACAACTCAAAGGAGATCTTTGCTGTTGTCCAGAGCTTTAGGTCACCTATAGCTCAGATAAGCGCCCGGCCAGCGACGGATGCCTGGTGTGACACGCCATCTAACTTTTTTTTGGATAAAATTCGAGGGATTCAAGATAGTTTTATACTGCCTCTTTCTAATCCCCTGCCATCCACGACTGATTCTATTTTTCCATCCATTTCCGATTCTATCTCTCCCAGTCACTCTCTGGCTAATTTTTCGCCGGTTGACTTGTCTTGTACGTTGAGGATTTTGAAGGGACTGAAGTCTGGTTCACCTGTGGACCCCTGCTCTGCAAGACTATTGGCATCAGTAACCGAGGTGGTGAACTTCGAGGTGAACAGTATTATTAATCGTTCCTTGCTAGATACCTGTGTCCCTAGTTTTTGGAATCAGGCAAAAATCCTTCCCCTATTGAAGAAACCTGCCCTCAATCCCTTGATTTCTGGGAATTATAGGCCCATTTCTCTTCTTCCTAGCCTTGCTAAGGTGTGTGAGAAGATAGTGAACAGACAACTGTGAGTTTGTTGAGAGGGAGGGGCTCCTGCATCCGGCTCAGTCGGGTTTTCGCTCCTCTCACAGCACGGAAGGGGCGCTGGTAGAAGTGACTGAGGCAATTCGAGACTGTATCGATGCCGGCGGGAGAGCAGCCTTAGTGCTGCTCGGCCTGTCGGCTGCATTTGATACGGTCCCCCATTCTCTATTGCTTGACAGACTTGCGGAGATTGGCGTTTCGGGATCAGCCTGGGGTTGGATTAAGTCTTTTTTGGAGGGCCGGGTTCAGCAAGTCGGGCTTCCTCCAGCTGCATCCTTACCTCAGCTGGTCTCCACGGGGGTACCACAGGGATCATCCCTTAGCCCCCTGTTGTTTAACATCTATCTTACTCCTCTAGTTATACTGGCAGAGGATTTGGGGGCTAAGGTGATCGCATATGCCGATGACACCCAGTTACTATTTGCTTGGAATAACAAGCATTTGCAATGCAATAGGTCTCGCATTAGGAAAGTGTGAGCAGTTGGCATTGCTATTAATAATGCAATACTAGCTATTGGCATTGTAAATGATAAAGTCATGCCATTATGCGTTTGTTTTATAAAATAGATTAAAAAGGCATTGTCCTGAACAATGGCAAGATCTTAAAATTTAGCAAAAGCGAGAACTATTACATTGCAATTGCTTGTACCATCCATGTATATGACATGTAATGCCTCCTAGAATTGCTTGCTGTAATTTCTTGCCTCATTTCATGTTTTCCACAACAAGCAATATGGCTAGGGAGAGGTTTTCAAAGGGAAACATCTCCCCCTTCATCTCACTTCTGGTCAGTCAGATCAAAGCAGCCTGGCATTGGAATGCCTGATTCCCTCCTCCCGTTGCGGAAGATCCTGGCGCAGCCATTTGCCTGGGGACACAGAAAGAGGTCTTTCCTCGCTCCTAATTAACGGAGTAATTATCACATTACTGAGATAACAAAGAGCCTGGGCTTTTGTTGAATCTTTCCCAGATCTAGCAGGATTTTTTAGGCAGAGAAAGACAATATGCAACCTAAAGTGGCGCTGGATAAATATAAAATAAGCGGCCAGTGGTGGATCTGGAGCAGAGATATAGAAGAGAGGGGGAAGTGAGAGCGGTCAACCTCGAAGCCGGGAAACCGGGTTGAAGTCTCGGCAGGGACGCTTATCCTGTGAGTCTGGGCAAATCACTTAATCTCCCGGTGCCTAACCAAATGAATGTAATCGTCTGCAACGCAACTAGTACTCATGTAAAGCGCTCTGCTACCTCCGGGTCAAATTCACGCGATATAAAACTCCAAAATAAAAAATATATATATCTATACTTGTTATCATTGATTATGCTTATTGTTACTTTGGTATGTTTCTGAAGTAATGACTGGGACAAGGACATGTGATGGTAAGGTAATGGCCTGATTAATTACCAGCAATATTCATCGCTCTGAGTCTCATCTGAGTCATTACAGCCCACTCTCCCTCCCTTGACATTCATGGTCTTCATTTAGGATGGTTATGGTACGAGGATGCAGTGAAAGTAAGCTTTTTATGACACCCAGCTGTGTGGGTGGGATTTTATTTTTACCATATCCAGTTGGTTCCTGTCTCAGATAGGTGGGATAACCCCATAAGTAATAATTGGGACGAGTGGGGATTACGAGTAACATACCACCATATTTCCATAACTTGATTTCTGTGAACCGCTAAGGCCCCAGTGCCACTGAACCTGTTGCGCTATTAATGACTATGCCCCTGCATGATACTAAAAGCATACAATTTGTTTCTGGACGAAAAATCGTGACAAGCTAAAAGTCACCCTGGTAGACAAGCCCATCCCAGTGAAAAGTTCTCTCGCAGAGACAGCCCTCGGAAGGGGAGGAGGGATGGACAAGGATCCTGTTGTTTGGAGTGGGCGGGGTATTGCTGGGAAGAGGACGGTAACCACATTTACCATAGGGATTTATGTAACTATGGCGTAGGGCCTGGTGCGAAAGGGACACTGCCAGCAAAACACCCTCAGGCTGGGAAGGACGTCAGAGACCCTCGCGGTCAATGGCCGGCAGAGAGGAGGGCACATGTGTTTAGGACTAGTTCCACAGCATACTAAAAGGGACGATAAAGGAGTGTTCCGCATTTCACAGAATAGGTGCCACATGCTTGTTTTTTTTTTGGGGGGGGGGGTGGTTTAGGAGCAAATAGCAGTTACGTCTTGGGATGGGTGGTGACGTATGAGCGCTCACCTGAGGGTTCGAGGGTGTCTTGGCGGGAAGTTAAGAAGCAGCAGCGCTTGCTGTCGGATCGGAGGAAGGGAAAAAGAAGTTGAATACGACGAGTCGCCATTTTTAAAGTAAGAGCGCGCGTGGTGCACTGCAATAAAACACTAAAAGCGCCCTCCATTGTTGAAGCCGTGGGGCAGGATGTAAAATAAGTGTACGGCATTGTAAAGCGAGCATGGCACACTGCAAATTAAAAATAAATAAATCGATAACTGGAAAAAAAAACATTTGGGTGTGCTGTGCGGCCGGTCCCACGAGTGGGGGGTGTGGCTCTGCAGGAGGTAAGCGAAGCCCCCAGGTCGGCGTAGCTGCCTTGCAGTGCCTGGAATGTGTGGAGCAGCGCATGGTTTCTCAGGGGTATTTCAGCTGTTTTGGGTGATTCCTTGCCGTGTACGGGTAGGAGCTCAAAGAACGGGGGTTGGGGGTCGTTCAGAGGGGCGAGCCCGCCCATCCAACTGTTAGTTTATAAATTCAGAACTTGAAGGGGCTGTGGAAATGCGCTGAGCCCCTTCATTTGAGATACAGTCTTTGAGGAGCGCATGCATATGGTTGCGTTTACCTGGAATTCACAGAGAGGCGGCAGTTCCCTCCCTGCCCGTGAAGAGCTAAACTGAAGTGAGGCCTGTAACTGAACTATTACACATGTTTACGGAACCACGTCTTCTTGGCCTTGCATGTTTCCTACATGGCCTAGTGCTATATTTAAGTCTGCGGACTTTAGGCAGTGCTGTTTTCTTAATATAGCGCTTTTTCTACCAGGATTTTGACATTTTCCCAAGCGCTCCATTTGTGACATATGAAAGAGCTTAGGAAAAGGCATAGAAAGTGAGGGGCTCTGGTTCGTAATTAAGTCGAAATTAACTCCGTCATTTTTATCCCTACATGTTAATCCATGCTTTAAATGGTCCTGTGCTGTCAAGCTCCGAGTACCTCACATGGACATTGCCTGCCCTTGTCAGCAGTGACGTGGCTCTCGCGCTCTGAGCGGGGTGTGTTTGTATCCTTGGTGCGCGGCGCTGCTGCCTTCCGTTCACAGTTTGATAACCGCAGGAAAACGTCGCTATTGTTGAACTGCAGCCGACATCTCAGAGCCCCCTATTTTCACAGCTGCCAACCTATTGAAGAAACGCGTTTATTGAAGGCGTTGAAGGCACAGAAGCACGTTGGGTCGGCCACAAGGGAATATCTTGTTTATTATTGGAGCCTGCTTTGCCACATATCAGCATGAATGAGTCTTCGAAGTATCCTGAATAATGTAGTTTTATAATGTAAAGTTTTACTAGAGGAAGTATTTCTCACTACGATACAATTGCCAATCACGTCTTATAATGACTGCCTTGCATCACAGTGTGGTAAGTATTAACTGATGTCATATCATTGGCAATCTCTTGCCGAAACAAGACAAGCCCGGCGGAGCGTGGCGCGCTTGGGGGTGGGAGCGCATTCCAGGCAGGGGAGCGGACCCTTTGAAGTGCTCCCAAAAGGCGGATTGCATGGCGGCACGATGCGCGTGATTGTGCGCGTGCTAGCCATGCAATCCGCTTTTTGGGAGCACTTTTCAAACCCGCTCTCTATAGTCTCGCTTTGCGAACGCTTACGCAATAGCAAGGTCGAGACCTAATAAAGCAAAGATGGGTCAGATGAAAGGGCCTTAAGTCTTTTGTGTGTGAGTCGACAAATGCTGTGCGGGCGGGGTGCACGGGGGATCTTTGGCGCTGCCTGGCTAAGGCGCGCAGCGGTATTACAAGGAGGGGGACAGCGGGTGGGAAAGGGGGAGGAAAACCTGGGAATGCGAGAGAGAGGGAGGTGCGAGTGCACAAACATCAGGAACGCAAGCTGGAGGCCTGAAAAGCCACTGTTTGCACTTCCAAAACTCGCTTACTATAAGTCTCACCAGAGCAGCGCTAAAGCGCTGGCTCAGGCGAGACCTAAAAATGAGGAAGCCGTGGCCCCTGTTCAGTTCTGCCTGTCTTCGGTATTCAAGTGGCTTGCGAAGGCCCAATTAAAATGTAATGAAGATAAGTATGAGGTACTTTTGTTCGGTAATTTCTCCCTTGGCTTCAGAGATATGATTTGGCCATCTGAGTTCCCGCCCCCATCGTCAAACAGTTGTGTGGCAAAGAACCTTGGAGTGAGGTTTGAAGATAATCTCTCTTTCACAATTCAAGTTAAGAGACTCGCGGGATGCTGTTTTGGCCTCCTCAGAGTCCTGAGAAGATTTCCACCACTCCTTCCTCAGGTGGCGAAAGAGTCAGTGGTACGTGCGCTCATTCTCTCCCGCCTGGATTATGCCAATGCGCTGTATGTGGGGATCCAGGCATATCCCCTTAATAAACTCCAAGTGGTGCAGAATGCGGCGGCTCGCCTTCTGGGAGAGATTCCCTTAAGGAATAGCATCCGAGGTTATCTTCGCTCTCTCCACTGGCTTCCTATGAAGGCGCGGGTGATGTTTAAATCTCTCACTATTGCCCACCGTGCTCTTCACGGCCTGGGGCCACTCTATTTGCAGAAACGGTTTTCCTTTTACGGTCCGGGGAGGCTACTGAGCTCCTCTGCACTCAGGTTTGCAAAGGTTCCTTGCTTCCACTGGCACTGACTAGGTGGTGCGTCCCATTGCCGTTCTGGAGGCCCGTGCTTGGAATGCTCTACCGCTGGCGCTTCGCAGTATGGAAGACCCGGTAGCTTTCAAAAAATTGTAAAAACCTATCTTTTTGTCTGAGTTTTTTTTTCTTTTGTTATGCTTTCAGTTTCCCTATGCTCGCGCCGGGACACACCTCGGAGTAGCTGTGCGCGTTAGAAGCTAGTTAACATAACATAACATAGACCCCCGAGCCGATATCGGAACATTCGACCCATGCTGGGGAACCTATCTGAATGAGTACTCACTGCCAGTGGCCGGGACGCTTCAAAAAGTGACAGGAGAGGTGCCCCGGCAGGTCGTTGGTTTTCGCCGCATCCCTGGATCGATGGCGGTGACTGCGGCTCAAGGTGAGGATGGGCCTTTGTTTTCGAGTGTGGCCTAGGTGGCACTGCCGATGGGTGAGGGCTCGGCTGGCTGGAGTGCCCGACGAGACTTGGTCCAGGTGCGGACCTTGAGTTCGCTTGAGGTTCTCGCCCAGGCTTGAGAGGCCTGCACTGCATCCTCACCCCCCTGAAGGCACAGCAGATACTGTAAAAACATGGTTGGTGGGGCCCTGACCTCTTGTGATTTAGGAGATACACTGCTAGAAAGGTTTTACACTGCAGTTAATATGGCACTTTAAAGTTTAGTGTATATACTGCATAACATTGTATGATAACTACCTCCCTGTCTTATGCTGGATTCCAGACTGTGCCTCGGCATTTCTTCTTCGGCCTGAGTCCTGATTGTATCTCGGAATTTCTACCGTTCAACCATGCGCCCACCTTACCCCACCCGGAACTCGAATCTTGTGCGCTACGGACCAAACTCCTGGTCCATTAACTACCCAGACAAAATGACCAGTAATGCAAAAAAGAACTTCAAGTATAGTATTCTAAAACAACACCCGGAAACACTCATTGTAGATAACTACCACACAGCGACCAACGGCAACACAAAAACTAACTTCATTTTCTACACAAATCGAAATGGAAAAACACCTTCTCTCTTCACCTTCAAATCGCCAAGTCAGTAATCATTCCCTATGGTGAAAAAATCTCCCATCGCCCGACCTTCAAAGGGGAACTCACCATCTCCATCTACAGAACTGGAACCATTCTCATAAGGCCACCGACCCGCACCTCACCACTTTTGACCACCACTTCCCCACACTTCTTTCCTCGTTAACTCAACTGAGCCATCAAACCATATCTCCCCAACCCACCATCACCCCTACTAATAAGGTGGAACTGATCCCATCTCCCTGCCCTGAAGAACCTCTCTCCAACTCATGGACATCCACCATCACTCACTATAATCACACTACCCCTATCATTACTCTCCGACGCCAAACACCCACAACTATTACATCTACTAAGCACACCAGGAACAACAAACTCACAATTAACAAACACCACAAGACCGATCTAGAGCTTGACAGCTCGGACTCTAACCTCTGCCCTCCCATGACCGAAATCCCCACAGGCACTCTCCGCTCGACCCATGATAATCTGAACCCTCCCTCACAAACTACCTGTTCCTCCAACACAGACCCTTTTGCCCCCGACCCTTACTTCCCCCATGTCCAACGTCATCTCCAATCCAGTGGTCTCTCTCCCACCTACTACAACTGCACACTCCCCCGCCGATGTCCCACATCCACAGACACAACCGGTCTCCACCGATTACCTCACTGACAACCCCCGCGACATCCCCATGGCCAACGTCGTCACCAATCCTTTAAACTCATTCCCCCCCTATTATCACTACACGCTCCACCTCTGCCGTCGCACACCCACATACAAAACCTGCCTCCACCGCTAATCTCATTGACATTCCCCAGAAATCTGACTTCTTACCTAGAATTTCTCTCCCTCCTCACTTGGACAGTAGACCCTCTACTCCTCCTTTGAACCCCTTGAATGGAAGCATTACTAATCCGGCTCCCCGCGTCAAACCTCTTCCCCTCTCCTAACCGCACTGACTCTGTCCAATCCCCGACCCCTGTTCACTCTCCCTCCAAAGACCCAAGTCATTCTCGGCCCCTGCCTAAAACCTTAAACTTTTTCAGCTCAATAGCACAGCAACTGAACAAAATGGAGCTGAAGATTAACTCCCTTGCTGCTGATTTCCTATACTTACAACAAGATCTTCTCAACAGGACCAAGCCGCCGTGCTCCCTCTCCCCGGGTAGATTCCCTCCCACCCCACTCAATACCGCTCCCTTGGCCCCTCAGTGCACCCCTCGTCCCTCCAGTCCGTCAGCGAGTCAGGCACTTCGACCCAACCAGGATCGCCAACCCTTTGATACCGAAACCTGATGAGATCAACGACTCTTACCTCACTTTGAGCCAGAAGTCAGCTCCTTTCCCCATCCCTGTTCTTATCGGCACTAACAGAATCCCTAAAAATGTCCACTCGCCTAGACCTCCTGCTCAATACTCCTCTATCCACCTTACTCTCCGCCCCCCATCCTCGAGGCTCCCCGTCCTCTCTCTTGCATGCTCCTCAACTGCAGATCATCAGTACAACACGCCACAGACATTGCTGAAGCTCTACTCGCTGAAGAAATTGACATCGATTTCCTCACTGAATCCTGGCTCAATGTCCACTCCACACCCATTCTTGACATTCTGACCCCTCCAGGGTACATCATCATCAGACAAGACAGACCGATCAAAACGGGGGGAGGACTAGCCATCATCCACAAGGCAGGAATACAGATTACCAAACTTAAACCTGCAGAATACCTATCGTTGGAATACCTGGGTGTCGAACACAATGCCAAGGGCACCTCACCCATCAAATTCCACACATCTACCATACTCCTGAAGAGCGTACCCTTTTCCCTGAAGAACTAACAGACCTAATATCATGGTTCTCCACGACAGACACTAAATACGTGTTCCTGGGTGACCTCAATATCCACTGGAACGACCCAGAAGACTCCACTGCCCAGAACCTATCCAACCTACTTGAAATATATAACCTCAAACAACTCTGCAATAAACCAACTCACATCAAAGGTGCAACACTGGATGCGATCATTACCAACAATGATCTGGTCTTTCTGACAGCGATTTCTCCCATTGACTGGTCCGACCACCACCTCATTCTGTTCAAGATTGATGCACTTGTCTTCCACCAACCTATTCGTGATGACAAACCTAAACACTGGACCAGAAATATCAAAGCAATCCCTTTATCCGAACTCGAATCCAAGATTCATGCCCATCTTCAACACCAACCCTCATCATCGACGGCCGATGACCTCACTACACACTTTAACTAAAAAAATGACAGAGGTTCTAGACTAAGTAGCTCCTCTCAAACTCAAACAATTGAGGCAAACCGAATCTAAACCCTGGTTTAACGTGGATCTGAATAGGGAAAGGCGTCAACTCAGACTAACGGAAAGGTCTTGGAGACTAAACCCCTCGACCTTACACCTAGCGCAACTTAGTTCTGCTCGGCAAGCATACAAAAACACTTTCAGTGAAAAGGAGTCTTTCTTCCGCAGCCAACTAGATCTGGCAAAAAACAGACCGAGAGAACTCTTCAACATTGTCAAAAGCCAAACTAACTACACTCCCTCCAAAGAAATCAAAGCCACCAATGAGCGTTGTGAAGAAATTGCCACCTTCTTCACTAATAAAGTATCGAAAATTGATCAATCCTTCATCCAAACCTCTAACCCTCCTTCCCTCTTAACCTGCCCCACTCTAACCACCCCTGATTATTTAGAAAGAGTTCTTACCAAGGACAATCAGGTCTGCCTCCAGCTAAAAAACAATGCGCATTGGTCAGACTTTGAGCTAATGTCGGAAAATGAGGTTTTCAGTATAATTTCTAACCTAAAACCTTCCTCCCACACTATGGACCCCATCCCATCCACAATCATAAAAGAACTTAACCACACCATTTCCCCTTTCTGGACAAAAATCATCAACGCCTCTCTCACCTCAGGCTGTGTCCCAGACTCCTTTCAACTTGGACAAATCACACCCATTCTCAAAAAACCAGGGGCCGACCCTAATGATCTCAACAACCTCAGACCTATCTCCAACCTCCCATTCCTTGCAAAAACATTGGAGAAATGCGTTCTCCACCAACTCAACACATTTATGAGTTCAACCTCATCGACACCTTTAAATCAGGATTCAGGAAAGGCTGTAGCATGAAAACAGCTATGCTCAACGTCTGACGATATTCACAAGGCTTTAGATGAAGGTGATGCCTGCCTACTCATCCTTATTGACCTATCTGCGGCATTCGGCACAGTAAATCATCCAGCGCTTCTGGAGACCATGTCGAAGCGCTCCGGCATCAATGGCACAGTACTAAAATGGTTCACCTCCTTCCTTCAACACCGCTCGCAACAAATTAAAATCAACTCCTGTCTCTCGAAACCAACGAAAGTCACACTTGGGGTCCCGCAAGGCTCGATCCTCTCCCGGGCCCTCTTCAATCTTTTCATGGAGCCCCTCACAATCATCTTGAAAAAAGCTGGAGTGAATTACCACCTTTATGCTGACGACACCCAAATCTATTTCAAAATCAAGTCTCCCAGCGACATACAACACCTCAATGCCACTCTAACAGAGATCCAAACTTGGTTCAACGCTAACCACTTAAAACTCAATCCAGATAAAACAGAACTAATCCTATTCTCTTCAAAAAGCAACCATCGTCCAACCCAAGAGTGGCTCAAGAATCTGGTCGCCCTAAACTGATCCATCGTCCTATCCGACTCTATTAAGTCTCTAGGCATCACCCTTGACAAGAACTTATCTTTGGAGGACCACATCAAAAACTCTGCAAAAAGTGCTCTTTTCCTCTCTAAAACACCTCAAGAAATTGAAACCTTTTCTTCCCCATGATGACCTCAAGACAGTAATCCAATCCCTAGTTCTCTCTAAAATGGACTACGGGAACGCCATCCTAACAGGGACTCCAAAAGCTCACCTAGCCCCTCTAAGGGCAGTGTTGAACATGGCCGCTCGACTTGTATCTGGAGTAAAAAGATTTCATCACATCACTCCAGCTCTCAACTCCCTCAACTGGCTTTCCATGGAAGGGAGGTGTATTTACAAAATGGCCTGCATCACACACAAAACCCTTCACTCTCCGGCCCCCAACTACCTGAACAACAAACTGGTCAGAGCAGGTCAATCCAGATCGCTGAGAAGCTCCAACTCACTCCTTATTCCTCCGAAACTGTAAAAGAAAACCACACAATACCGATTGTTCTCTGGCAACGCTCCCAGGATGTGGGATCCCTAGAGTCCTCAGATGCAACCCCTCCTTCTCCTGTTTCAAAAGGGACCTGAAAATACATCTCCTTAACAAATACTTTCCTGACCAACGTCAACTAACCTAGACTAATATCAGAGTTTACTCCTCTCTCTTGACATTGAAGGATAGTTGGTGACCGGACTGTGTTAACCACCTTATCTTCCATGTTGTATTTTTTTTTATCCCTGGTTTTGCTTCCTTACTGCCTGCATACTATGTAATGCAATTTCCGTCTGTTTTTCTTTACAGTATGTATGTAAAGCGCTCAGATACCTACGGGTTAAGCTAGCGCTATATAAAACTTTTAAAATAAATAAAATAAGTATACCTCTGGAGCGTGAAATAAGTAAACACTGAAGGGATTTAGCGGTTTAAAGGGAAATGAGCACACAGATTACCAGACCGCGGCATTTCCCTGTGTGCCCCCCTCACCTCACCTCACCCCACTGATAAATAGCTGGCATGTTGAAAGTCGGTGTCAGGTTACTCGAGACTGGGAAGGACCAGAGAGACAGCTTTGCAGCTTCCAAGAGACACTGCCAGCAGCATGGAGGCTTGGATCCGCCTCCTGCCCTTGGTCCTGCTTGCCCTGTCCCACTCCTGAGTTACTGTAAGCACAACTGGGGACCCTTGACCTGTCTGGTAGTTCTCACTGCCCTGCTTTTCTGCCAAACACAATAAGAGCAACGGGGGCCACCTCCGTCTGACCCTGAACCACTGTCCAATCTCACTGCCCGCCACTGTAACCACCACGTGGGACCCCCAACTTGCCTCCGTTTCTGCTCGTTCTCACTGTCCTATCTTACTGCCAGCCACTGTACAATTGGCAACTCTATCTACAGTGAGCACCACCAGAGGCCCTTATCCTGCCCATAATCTCCGTCACTTACTGTCCCACTGCCAGCTACTGTAAGCCCAACGGAGGACGCTTAACCTGCCCCTGCTCCCCCCGACTGCTCTGTCCCACTGCCAGCTGCTGTAAGTAGACCCGAGGGCGGGTGGAAATCCACGTACCCCTGCCCCACTGTCCTGTCTCAGTGGTTAATGAACAGCATGCTGTGCCAATTCTCTCGTCCTATATTGTACGGTTTAATTGGGTATCAGCAACACCTGACAGTTATAACGACTTGACATGGCAGGTGTGCCTTATGAAGAGCTACATAAAACAATGTGTTATGTTCTATTACAGTGTATCGTTTATGTTGGATCGTTGATAAGAGCGATTCTTGACTGTTGGAAAATAAAAATAAAGTCTCTTCACTTTGATTCTGACAAAGCCCTATCATGGTCGGGTAATAAAAACATGTTGACCGAACTCCATGAGGTGTGACAGGAGAGCGAGAGGTGCAAGAGGATGGGAAAAAGGTCTGGGGGGGGGGGAGCAGTGTTGCCATGTCCATCCCTCAGTCCAAAAGGAAATAGTGATGCAGCCGTATATTCTGTACGAATACTGCACATCGTCGAGCCTAACGTAGGCAAAACATAGTACACGTACTGAGTAACAACCAAGTAAAAGGCCCAGTAGCCATGGAAGGTTCCAAATGAAGACAAGGCCATACTAAGGAGGGACTAACAAGCAGTTTAACAAATCCGATGGCAGCATTTACGAAAGACAATGACACAAGCCAATTAAAAATATGGGAGGACAGTGGGCGTGGCTTCTCTACCATGCTCTACTACAGCAGTCTCAACCTAAAAACTCTGTTGCTCTTCCGCATGTTTCAGGATCTCTTACGAAGCCTCTTGCACCCTCTCTTATATTGTTCTAAAGGCAATTAAACATTCTGCGGTGGCATTCGTTTTGCATTTCTCCAAAACTTCACTAGTAGACAGTAAAATAAGAATCTTAAAATGGGGATAATCATGGCCATCTCTCCTTTTTTTTTTGCTTTATTCAGATGGATTTAGGCCCAGATCTCTGTACTGGGGTGAATGTATGACATTCTTCTGCATTCTGTCCATCAACTGTTGTTTTTGCATTTGTCACCCCGAGTGTGAAGGGTATGCCCCGACATGGGTCCCTTGCTCTCCATGCCACTGGAATCAAGCTATCCTGGCTGAAGAGGGGTGAAACCCCGAAACCAGTCCTAGGATGCTTGTTTCCAGTCCAGGGAGGACCTGGCTTGGCAGTTCGGGCTGGACTGTTCCCATGAGGCACAGGGTCAAGACTGATTTGCATATGGCTGGGTTCAAACTGGAACGTCATAGTGAGCAAAAAAACGATGGATTTAGGCCCAGATCTCTGTACTGGGGTGAATGTATGACATTGTTATGCATTCTGTCCATCAACTGTTTGCAGCTCTCCTGAATGCCAGAGCACAGTAGGGATATTGCAGTGAGGCAAGTCTTTGCATACAAAGACTTAACCATTCCAGCAATGGTAAAGTAACTGAGGCCTCTGCTAATCTGCAACCACTACAATTCATACTATTTCCAAAAGAAGTTCTTCTGGAAAGTCTGCTGTGTGGAATATGACTCGTTACAAACGCGAGTCATCACAACGCGTGCGATAACAATGACCGCGTTGTTACCACGTAAAGCAGTTACTATGCAAGACATTACATCGAGTAGATGGCGGGCTGACATTAGAAATGTATAACTCAACTCCAGCCTACGTAACAGTGGGGAAGGTGTTGGAATAGTAAACAATACTATTTCTGATGTTAGCACGCCATCTACTGCAAGTCGATGTAATGACTTGCGCAGTAATGGCATTGCGTGGTAACAACGTGGTCATTGTAACGACCGTGTTGTAAGGGCATCACGATGTGATGCCCGCGTTGTAGTGGCTGTTTCCTGCTGTGTGAGGTCATGTAATTGTACAGTGCAACATAACACCAATTATAACTATAATACATATGATCTGTAAAACTGACTCATTTCTACCCA
The DNA here is from genome assembly GCF_964204655.1 of Triturus cristatus. Classification (NCBI taxonomy): domain Eukaryota; kingdom Metazoa; phylum Chordata; class Amphibia; order Caudata; family Salamandridae; genus Triturus; species Triturus cristatus. The sequence continues at coordinate 547,581,994 of NC_140595.1, forward strand.
GTTACTTCTAGGCATTATTTCAGACAGAGTAACAAATTAAATGCAAGAAGGACATTTATTAAATATCAAAATATTGTTGTACATATTAGACATATGAGGATAAATAAACACCCACTTAGGTAAACAATTGCTCCTTTAAAAAACAGCCTACGCTAAGTAGATCACTAAATATACAAACTACTTAACCATCCACTCTATAAGACAGTTGTTTGCTCAATGAACAATATTTCCAATTCAACAATAAACAACTGTGGTTACTAATCCCAGCTACGTCTCAAAGAACAAGTTGTTTACCTTTGGTAATGTTCATATGGTAGAGGCTTTATTTAGACACAGATTCCTTACTTTAGATAATTTCCAGGCGTCAGACTGGATCCAGAATTCTTTTGAGAAACCCCCTTGCGTGACGGTAGGTGGTGGTGTTCTGCTCTGCGTGGTATCAATGGGGTCTGTCCGCAGTTCCTTCTTTTCCATGCCATCAGCGCAAATCCTAATCATGCTCCCATCAGTCATATTTTTGACTGACTTTGACCTTTTGTTAATGACTTGTGTGCCTTTTTCTACCTTTTTGATTATGCCACCGAAGACACCCACCAAGTTCAAACCTTTTGGAGCCTCCAATAGCCCCTGGTCCAGCCCTGTGGTGCTGATACCGAAGGTTGCCCCAGCGGGGGCCATTCCAGAACACAGGTTGTGTGTGGACTACCAGGGAATCAATTGCGTCACCAGGCCTGACACACATCCCATCCCCTGAACTGATAAGCTCATCGGCAGGCTGGGCGTTGTGAGATTCCTCAATACCTTAGAATTGGCATCAGGGTACTGTCAGATGGCTCTGACTTGGGGAGCATAAGAGTGGCCAGCCTTCTCAATCCCAGAGTGCCACTTCCAAATTCAGGTACTGCCCTTCGGCTTGAATAATGTCCCTGCCACCTTCCGGAAGTTGGTTACCAGGGTACTGGCTGGGAAGGAGGCCTTCTGTGCTGCCTATCTGAACAACATCGCTGAATACAGCTACAGCTGGGTGAAACACGTGGTGTATATGGGCTGCCCGGTAGGCAGGGGAAAGGTGCAGCGCCTCCAGACCAATATTGAGACTATCATAGCCTGGTATCCCCCTAAACCTCAGACTGGGGTAAGAGCCTTCCTAGACCTCAATGGATAGCACAGAAGATTTATTTAGGGATATGGCACCATTGTTGTCCCCAAAACAGACAGAGACCACTTTGAAGAAGCAGCCCAGATTAGTGATGTGGACAAAGGTCTTTCAGAAAGCCTTTGATGTGAACAGTACCTGTATTCAAGGCTCCTGGGACTTTGAAATTAGGGAAACTTCAAAGGCCTGAGTTTGAAGTTTCCCTGAGGTCCTTCCTTCCTGCCCTGGCTCCACATTCACTACAGGGGAGTTTGAAGTCCTCTGTGTGTAGACAGGGCACAGCCTATTAAGGTGTGAGACTGGGTTTAGCTCCTCCCTCCCATCCTGCAAGGATGGCCCATCAAGTCACACCTAAGCTCACATTGTGTGTAGCTGTCTAGAGGGAATACACAAAGCCAAGCCGGCCCCCACCCTAGACCAGTGATCAGAGACAGGCAACAAATGCCAACTTTCTAAAAGTGGCACTTTCAAAATCGTAATTTAAAATCCGACTTCACCATAAACTAGGTTTTTAAATTAGTATTCCAGAGACACAAGATGTGTTTTTTTTTTCTTCCCAATTGGAAATTACACTCAAAATTTAATAAAGGTAATTCCAATGTTACCCTCTGGGAGAGATAAGCCTTGATGTAGCGAAAAACAACTTTGAGAGTTTTCTTCTTTTTTAAAAAAAAACTCTTTATTGAGAAATTGGCATGTTAAACAGCAAAGACACAGCATTTCACATGTAATCAGTGGCACACAGTGCGATAGAACATCAAAAACCTCTTCGCGCCTGTGCAGCATATTTACTTTCAGGAATGTCACATTATTCAACATTATCAACCTCATCCCCCCGACCCCCTGGTGGTTCACAGATCTCCCCCCTTAAAGTATTCCAAGGCCCCCAAATTTGCGACCACTTCTTCGGGCATCCCCTGAAAACATAAATAGGTATCTCTGTCACCATACACCAATCCATGTCTGTGGCCCAGTCCGCAATGTTCGGTGAGGTCGGAGCCCTCCACAATCGTGCGATATTCCGCTTGGCTACCATGAAGCCAAAAGTGACCCATAGCCTCTCCTTAGCCGTAAGGTCAGTGGGGTCCCATATGCTTAACAAAATCAATTTAATATTGCATTGTATCTGCTGCCCTAATACTTCCTCCATCATTAATACCACCCCCTCCCAGAATTTCTGAATTGTCTCGCAGTCCCAAAGTGTATGGATGAAGGTGCCCTCTTGTCTGCATTGCTGTGTACAACCACTATATTGGGCATATCCCATATGAATCAACAAGGGTCCAGACAAGTACGTCCTGTGGAGGATGTTTAGTTGAACCAGCCAGAGTCTGGAGGAAATGGCTACTTCGTGGGGAGAGGCCACTGCGGCTCGCCATTCTTCATCATCCAAGCCGGCAACGTCATGGTCCCATTCATCTCTTAGCCGTGTTAGGGGATCGGTCATATTATTGATAAGATTCTTGTATATGAGGGAATATGGCCTTTTCTGGCAAATCTCCATCTAAAATCCTGTCCTCCAGAAGAGAGGAATCTGAGCGGGCCGTACCCTTAGGGAGAGCCGAGAGTAGTGCATGCCTAATTTGGAAATACCTGAACTGTTCAGAGCTTGCCATTTCAAACTCTTGACTTAGTTGGGAGAATGGTAGGACAATCCCGGCACTCCAACGGTCCCAAATTCTGGCGATACCGATGGTGTCCCATTTGTCGAACCCCAAGGAGCATGACAGCCGACCCAGCTGGTCGCAATGCCAGAGCGGCGGGGCTTGAGTAAGCTTGCCCTCCCAACCCAGGCTTTTAGTGGCGTCTCTCCATATTTGCACAGCGTGCTTGGTCGGGCCGAACAAGACGTTTTTCTGAGACTTTGTATACAGTGCGCCCTCAAACCCACCCCCGGGGAGAAGCCATCGATCGTTACTAAATGCCAGGTCGTCGTGCCCCCTATAGGTGCATTCGTTAATGGCAGGGAGCTGCTAGGCCCAGTAGTATCTTTTCATGTCTGGGAGTCCGATGCCCCCATCGAACCATCCCAGTGTGAGCTTGTGTGTGGCGATGCAGGGTGGTTTACCCACACATTGCAAATCCCGCACTGTGCCCTCCAATTCTTTAAAGTATGACGCCAGGACCGGAAGGGGTGTTTTTTGTAACATGTACAGGAGACGGGGAGGGACATCTTGAATAGGGCTGCCCGTCCCAGGAGGGTCAAGGGGAGCGATTTGCAGCGCTGGACATCAGATTTAAGGTGTGCTAGTGGTGGCCGGAGGTTGGTGTCATAAAATTGCGTCAGGTCTTTAGATACCCAGAGGTCCAGATATTTAAAGCCGTCAACAGCCTCCGTCAGTTGGCAACCCCGGAGAAGTCGAGATCTTTCCCCACTAAGAACGTAAAGCACCGATTTGGACCAGTTGATCCTAGAACCTGCGAACCTACCAAAAATGTGGAATATATCCATCACCACATTAAGAGACTTCGCCGGGGAGATAGAGCAGGATATCATTTGCATACAATGATATGCAGTCCTCCCACCCATATGTCCGAATGGCGGGGTCTTGTCGGATCCACGCTGTGAGAGGTTCCAAGGCCAAGTCAAAAAGGAGCGGCGACAGGGGGCAACCTTGCCTGGTGCCCCAAACAAGAGACAAGACAGGGGATTTCCAATTGTTTACAACCACTTGCGCCAACGGTTGACAATATAGTAGACTCACCCATTTAATAAATTCCGGAACAAATCCTAGCTTGTGTAGCACCGCAAACATATAGGGCCATTCAATGGTGTCAAAGGCCAAAGCGCCATCCAGTGATACCACCAAGGCATCTTCTCTGATCGTATCTGCTCTGCAAAGCACTGCGTGCAGTCGGCGGAGGTTAGGATATGTGTTCCTTGCCGGCATGAACGAGGACTGATCCGGGTGTATCAAATTGGGGAGAACTTGTAATAGACGAGTGGCAAGGACTTTTGCAAGGATCTTTGCCTCGCAATTGAGGAGTGAGATAGGCCTGTATGAGGAACACAGGTTGGCGAGTTAACCCGCTTTGTGGATAACAATGATGTTGGCCAGTCTGTGATCCTCGGGAAGAATTCCTCTCTTTACACATGGCAGTGATAAAAGGGGCAGTCATGCCTGCTGTTGGCTTAAATAATTCTACGGGGATCCTGTTAGGGCCTGACGCCCCCCCCGCAGATCATGGATGGCCCTCTCCACTTCGGTCACTGTGATATCATGGTCGAGGTCGAGACTCTCCTCCTCTGTAACAACTGGCATCCAAATATCGTGTAGGAGGGAAGAAGCCTCTTCATCTGAATGGGTCGTGCTGGCAGAATACAGGGAGTGGTAATATCTACCAAATGCGTCTGTGATGTCTTGCGGAGCTGTGATTAGGGAGTGCGAATCAGTGGCAATATCAACCACAACGCGCCGTGCCCCATCTCTGTGATCTAGCCAGGACAACAATTTGCCTGCTTTATCGCCTACATCATAAATCCTGCTAAGGGTAGCCTGATAATGCACCTCAGCCGCATCTGTGGCTAGGTCCAAGAGTTCCTTGGTTTTAATGCAAAGCTGTTGGCGCACTTCTTCCGAGTCTGGCGATCTAACTGCGAGTTCCAGTTCTAGGATCTCATCCTCTATACACGTTATGGCGGCCGCCTTCTCCTTGCGTTGCCCTGCGATTTGTCCCAAAACCACCCCTCGAGCAAATGTCTTATAGGACTCCCAGAGTGAGATGGATGAGCTGACTGACCCCAAGTTTTCTTGGAAATACAAACCCCATCTCTGATTGGCGGGGGTGGGGTCGTGAGATATCATAAGTTGATCGGCGCCACGCAGCCGATCGAGGGTTCCGCTACCTCCAATCAACACAGTACGGGGGATTGATCCGATATTCCCCTGGCCAAGTGTCGTATTACTTTAACAGTGTGGAGATGATGTGTGAGTGTGAGCACATAATCAATGCGTGACTTGGTGCCATGGGGGCCCGAAAGATGTGTGTATTGGAGTTCCTCTGGGTGCAAGCATCTCCAGACATACGCTAGTCCCAAGGCACCTAAGAAGCTATGAATCAGTTTACGCGATAGTGGCAGGTCCTTCTGGGGCCAGCAGTCCAGAGAGTCAGAAACAATGGAGTTAAAGTCCCCACCAATCAACAAACGCCCGTACAGAAGGCCAAGGAGAAGGTTGCCGAGATCAATAAAGGCCTGCGTATGGAGGCCCGGTGGAATGTATACCGAGACCAAGTTACGGAAGGCTCCCTCCCAGGTTCCAGACAGAGCTACGAATCTACCCAGTGGGTCCGTGCGGACCATATTAATCGTTAAGGGGAAGGATTTGCGAACGATGATGCCCACCCCCCGGGATCCAGAGCCAAATGAGGAGTGAGCAGCCATCTGAAAACCCCATCGTGACAGGGCACTAGAACCGTTGCCCAAACTGAAGAAACACTACATCTGGTGAGTGTCATTTCAGGAATTGGAGAACCACCCCTTTCTTTATTCTGTCCCCCAGCCCATTCACATTCCATGAGAGCAAAGTAAGTTTCTGTCTACTCATAGTACCCATCACTCGGATTTAGAGATGTAAAACATCCCAGGGATCAGCAAGTGAGGGGGAAGATTTGGAAGGATTTCCCTACACTGCTAAGCACTCTGATCAATGAGAACGTTACTAACACCGTGTCTGCTGCAATTGACATCGGAGTCCGAAAAGACAGGACATGCCTGAACAACAATACCCAAACCAAAACACAAATGCAAATTCCTCCCACCCACCCCACAAACCCAATGTGCATTCCCAGAAACACCCCCCTCCCTGCTCATCGGTAACAAAATTTCCCACCCCCCAAACTAGCAGAGTGCCTATCGCCCACCCTTCCAAAAACGTATGGGTTCGTGCAGCCCAACCGAGCACCCAACTCTAAGAATTGTATTGTACGGATATTAACATTCATAGCCTAATGGGCTTACACTAAAAGCATCGGCAAGGGCCCAATATACACCCACAGGTTTAGCAAAGGAACAGGCAAAGTTCAAGGAGTACTAATCAACAAAGCCATCCATGGCAGTCTAGCTCAATACGACAAAAGTCTGACGCATTTGACTGAGTCGACCCCTTTCCCACAGCCCTCAGTCTAAATGGAATCAGTCAATCCACCCAAAGGAAAGGCATACAGACCCATTATTCGGCTCCACCTGCCGTCTCCTCACAGTCAGGAAGTGGTGAGCCACCACCTGAGGCCTGGGCGTCTCCCTCCATCCATACGCCCCAGGCCCGATTGTTGCGGCGGCCCGCCGTACGCCAGCCAGTCCCAGGTCTCCTCTGGGCTGGAGAAGAACCAGGATTTCCCCTGCGATTCCACCCTCAGCTTGGCCGGAAACTTCATAGCATATTTCAATTCCTGGTCTCGGAGCGCTTTTTTCACTTCCAGGAAGCTACGTTGCTGTCTCTACACCTTGAGGGTGAAGTCCAGGAAGAAAGTGATGCGGATGTTTTGGTATTCCACTGGCGGGGCGGATCGGGAACACTGTAGGATGACATCTCTGTCGCGGAAGTTGAAGATCCTGGCAAGAAGTGGCCTTGGGGGGGCTTCGGGCCTCAGCCCGCCCCCTGGTACCCGATGTGCCCGTTCCACTGAAAAGAAATTGGAGAGTCCCTTTGGCTTGAAATGTGATCAGTTCCTCCACGAATAGATCCGCCGATGGCCCCTCCGCTCGTTCAGGTACCCCAATTATATGGACGTTGTTGCTTCTGGAGCGTCCCTCATAGTCATCCAGCTGCGCTTCTAGTTTCGTAGCGTGTGCTTGCAGCTCCATCTTTTTCTGCAGTTGTCTTCCACCAGGGAGGACGCCTTGATTTTGAGGTCTTTAAATCGCGAGTTCATTGAGCGCATGTCTTCTCTGATAAGGGACACTTCGGTGGACACTGTGTCAATACGCGACTCCAATGACGTGCGGACGGTGGTGATGGCCTAAAGAGTATCCTGTAGCGTTGGTTCCTTCTGCTACTCACCGGGCTCAGCTTTGTCGGTCGTGGATGACCCATTTGGGGCTCGTGCCGGGGCCTCCGTCCCATGCATACTTCAACAGTTTGGCCTGGAGCGCTGCCTTCGAGCTGCATCCCCCTGCCATGGCGTATGCAGATCCCTCCAAGGGGGGCTTACTTGCGGTTGGTGTCAGGCACTACACGTGGTAGTCAACAGTAGAAACTACAAAGTCCGGCCTTCTGCACGATGCGTTCTGATAATATCAGGAATGCAGGCCTCTGATATCCTGCATCTGGGATCCCTTCTAACACCAGGGTGCAAGCAGGCGCGTATCACATCTGCACCGGGAATGTGCCCTGACTCTGCACAGGAGGCAATGGTGGGATGGAAAGGAGGTCCACACCGCAGGCACGTACTGGCAGGTGGCAGCACTTCTCCTGGGCCGCACCTATATACTGGTGGCAGAGTGGAACAGCAGGGCGGTATTTCCTGGCATCCGTGGAGGGTCGCAGCAGCGTCCTGATCAGTGAGCCCTTTGCCTGATGTGCAGCAGGTCGAAGATCAGCCTCAAATCTCACCCAACCATAAGGAGGAGCAGGTGCAGCAACCATGCGGCTGTGTAGCGGGTCTTAAAGCACCATGGCGCCTCGATTCCGGCCCCGTGCCTCCGTTGGTGCGTGGAGTCGCTTAATGACCTCCTGACAGTCTGATGTTCAGCCTGGCACTGCTCTCCCCACCCGGTCAGGCACATTGATAACAGGAGTGCAGTCCACTGACGTCACGCACCCGGGACCCCTTCCCAACGCCAGGGTGTTAGCAAGTGCATAGCTCCTCCGCAGCAAGAATGCGCCTCTACGTTGCATTAGAGTCAATATTGATAGCGGAGGGGGTCCCCCCACCGCAGGTGCTTTTCGGCAGCAATCGGTGCTTTCCTGTGCGGCAACTATTTGCGTATGATAGGGCGGGACGGCAATGCGGCGTCCTCAGGCAGCCACGGGGGTCACAGTAGCGTCCCGGCGAACGAGCCCCTTGTCTGGTGTACCACAGGTCAAAGAAACAGCTTCAGACCTCACCCGTCCATGAGCAGGGTAATTGCAACAGGCACGCAGCCGCTTAACGTAAAGATGTAAGTCAAAAACAACTCCTTAATAAAAGTAGTCTGAGTACTTGGATAAGTACAGATTTTATTTTATTTTTTATTCAAGAAGGTTCTGTTTCTTCCTGTATTTTTTATGTATTTTATTATTTCTTTCTTCACGTTTATAGCAGAATAAACAGCTTTAGTGTTTCTTTCTTCACGCTTAACAAAAAAGTGAACAGCCAACACGTGTTTCACCCAGCGGCTCAAAGTTGGGCCAGGGCTTTATCAAGGCTGAAAGGAAATGTTAGTGAGGCACTGTTAGACAGATTTAGCTCAGGATCTCAATATCCTCCAGATTGCACCCAGTGGGATGTGAAGACAGTGAACATGTCTACAAACAAAAGGAAATGGTGACATCAAGAAGTGCTCAAAAGGAATGTAAGAAGATAGAAAGTAATCCCATTTATCAAATAAGAAAGAAAAAATATTATTTACTCAGTTTCAGGAGTGATGAAAATACGAAGTGAAAGGTTTTTTATTTTAATTTATAATGCAGTTTGTATAGAGAGCCAAGGGCGATTTCCAAAAAACAGCAACCTTTGTGGCAAATTAGTATATATATATAAATGCTTATAAGATCAAGTTATATTAGTACGTGCCTTCAGCTCCAAAAGAAGCCGGGTGACTCGAACCCCCCGTGATCATTCTGTTTTATTCATGCTTCAATAGAGCTGAGGCAGAAATCTATATCGAATTTACCAAGTCAGATATTTACCTTGTCATTCGAAAAGTTCTACACAGTATTGGGATTTAACATTTCATTTTGCATATTTGCTTCCGAACCAGACAGAGCAGTAATCTAGACAAGAGTAAGCAGAGAAAGATAGCTATAGATAGCAAAACAAGTTGGTCAAAGATTCAACATTTTATATGTTATATCAGTACTGTTGAAATAAAAAAAATCTATATGAGAAGGGAGACCAGGATGGCAAAATATTTACGGGCCGTTTTGTTCTAAGCCAAGACAGGTATTTCACTAAGCGAATGAATTTGTACACGTTTTCCGCAGAAAACGATGAGTTATTATTCCAAATACTGTCTCAAATTGTGGGGTAAGGGAATACTCTTAAATTTCCCGATCTCATGGGGCAAGGCGTGAAGTGCGGCCGCTTAACAGTTCTCTTAGCACAGTGGTACTATGGTCCCTGCCCTGTGTTTTCATGAGTGCGTGGAGTCAGGTGAAGGCCATATCAGTACTCCGACTTGCAGCCTGGCAATGCTCTGTACACCCGGCTGGTGCAGGACCTACAACCCCCCCCCCCCTCCAGGCAATCCCGGTGCTACGTTTGTTCCGGTGGAGGCTGACACCAGTGCCGATGGTGAAGTTCCACACCCGACAGCTCCTCACACCGCTCTCCGTACTGGTTTCTCCCGGGGTGCCGGCGGCAATCGGATGAAGTCTGCCACGGTCCGGGACTACCCGCCAGACTTGGTGGGGTGCCGCTCACAGGCGCACTTCAACCTCGTACCAGAGGTGGCTGCGCGGATTGGTTGAACGCCGCTGATGATACTTTCGGCCGACAGGCCGCACGGATGCGTCTCCGCCCTGATCCGGCCAGATGGCGCAGATCTCGCAGATTCCGCTCTGAACCTTCTTCCCGGTCACGGGTGGCATCAAACTGTGCAGCAGCCCTTCCGATTTCTAATTTATGTAGTAAGAGACCCTCTTTAGGCAGTTTAAGACGGATATTCAGCGGATAATTTGCTTGGCCGGCGGAGCAGACAGCTTAGGCTGCCATCTTGTTGCTCAGCTTGGCCACGCCCCCGACTTTGAGAGTTTTTAAGTACCAGGATATGTAAAACTTAAAAGTACATGTCCTGCCTTTTAAACATATTGCACCGTGGCCTGTGGGTTGTCCAGGGCCTACTTAGGGGTGACTTATATGTCTAAAAAGGAAAAGGAAAGGTTTGAGCCTGGCAAAAGGTTTATTTTGAAAAGAAAACTAGATGACCGCATGCTGCATAACAACCATTGTACCTATTATAAAAGGTTTATTTTGACAGGTCGACATGGCAGTGAAAACTGTGCACACATGGCAGGCCTGAGACATGGTTAAAGGGCTACTTAGGAAGGTGGCACAATCAGTGCTGCAGGCTCCCTAGCTGCAATACATTTAGAGGCCCTGCATACAGATGCACTTTACTAGGGACTTAAAAGTAAATTAAATATGCCAATTAAGGATGATGCACTATTACCATGTTTAGGCGAGACAGCACGAGCACTTTAGCACCGGTTAGCAGTGCTTAAGTGCACAGAGTCCTAATGCCAGGAAAAACCAGGTCAGAAAAGTAAAGGAGGCAGGCAAAGTGTTGGGGGGGGGGGGGGGGGGGAGACCACCCTAAGGCTGTCGGGTCTAACAACTATAATGCACATTTTTCAAAAGACTTATTTGTCTTTCAGCTGCTGCTGGTATGGGTAGTACATCCAGTTGTACCGCAGTATAACATACTTCATGTTATGATGAGCGTATGAATATCTGAAACTCGAAAATGGGCTGAATAAGAGAATATATGGAAGCTAGACCAAGGAGTCCTGACCCAGTTGGAACATGGTAACACATGATTTTATTGGGCATGAGAGGAAGATGACCACCAGGGATAGCACTAGGCAGCTAACAGCTCTATGAGGGGCATATGACAAAGTCCAAACACCGTGACAACAAGAGAGAAGAACTGCGTAAGAATAGTAAGGTCTGAACAGTGCCCTCTCTTAATCAAGATAATGAAAATATATATACTGAACCTAGACTACGGACACCTGCAGAGAACAGAGTTAACAATAGTAGTATTGGTGGATTAAAACAAACAGAAGTATGCAGTTGTAGGGAAGGAGTGTATATGACGATGTTCACAAGAAAATGTATGTATACACGTCTGAAGCGTTTTAGCATCAAAGGAACTGAATGTGGCTTTGATAAATGATATTTAATGGAAAAAAACAAAATCTGTTTAAAAAAATTTGAAGTTTCCAGTTCTCTCAGCTCTATAACAAATTGAACTGCTCACCTGCGGCCACTTCCCTCCAGAGTTGGCACGTTTTTGTATCTCGTTTAATGTGTTCTTTCTGGAGTCTGAATCTTTTCGAGAAACCAGCACTGGCTCAACAGCCTGGAGTACTCCTTTGCAAAAATAGAAACAACTACATTTAGTGTGTAAGAAGCAAATTCATATTTGATAACCATTTTCTCAACCAATTGCAATATCTAAAATAAATTTGCATAACTATAATAACTAAGACCAGAAAAGAAGCCTGTAGACCTGGCGTCTTTTGGCGTGGTCTCCCCTAGCCTTGTTGGCTGCTAACCTCATGTTTAGACCTGCTTTGCTGGCTTAGGACTTTGAGCGCTTTTGACACTGCCATTTAGTGCCAAAGCATTGTGCTTGTCATATACATACTGGCAATTGGTGTATACACAATTGGCTGCTTTGAGTCAACTGTAAGTCCCTTGTCTAGGGGTAAGAGATATACCCAGGGCATGTATCTCGAATGCACCTCTGTGGGCCTGCAGCTCTGGTTGTGCCAGCCATCCACGGAGGCAACTCATCGATCGTGCCACAGGTTGCCCTGGTGGGGCTTGTGTGTGCAAATTACTGTTACTCAGCTTGCCAGTTGAAAAGCTACGTGCCAAGCTTCTGCATGTCACTTGCTATATCAGAGTTCTCCCTGGGGACAGGGTGCGGTCGTGAGTGCTACTGGGTGGTGTGTTCGTTACAACAGGGCCTGCTTCACACATTGGATTAGCATGGAGGAAGGTAGGTAAAGGCTATTACGTAGTATTTCCTACATGCAGAATGGTAGCAGTATAGTGCTTTATATCAATGAGTTTGTACTGGCAAATCCTCTTCGGTAGTGCGAGAAGATTCAACATTACTGAATTAGAAATATCACTTTTGGAAAGTGGGCATTTCGATTCTCATGGCTCTGTGTGCCTATGGCCTGTCACCAAATCACATATGTGCGTTCAGGCAACAGCTACATCTGTGCATTCCTGATAGAAGGCCATAAACTAGGGGCTCAAGAGAAACTGCAGACCTCTGACTTTTAAGGGCCTTTCTGGGACAGTTACGCGGGTTGGAATTGAGACCTGGATTTCAAGAGGATGGGACTTGGCCGCACTATCGATAGCGATCAGACCTCCAGGGGTAGGATGGCAGACAGGACAACATTTAGAGAGGGCCTGTGCATTACAATGGTGGTCCTTTTGAACTGATGCATCTTCAAAGGCCATTGTGGCTATAACTACTGGGGCTCTGGCCTCTAAAGTTAGAGACGCTTTTGGAATCATACTACGCTGGTATACCGCTGGGACATTGACACTAGGAATCATTAGGGCAGGAGGGACTGCAACTGGATTAGCCACCGACTTGTGGTGGCCTGGAGCTCATTGTGCTCCAGAAAAGAGACTCTCAATTGGCGGATTTGCCTGGACGTTGCTGGCCTGCAGCCAAGTGACAATTGTCATGGCCCGGGCCACTAGGTACTCTCCAAGGGCTGGTTGGCTGGCCTCCTGTCCACGAGATCCAAGGGACACAAAGGATCTCCCAGTTTCCACAAGATCATAAGCCCCGCACAGGGTGCGGCGGAAATGGGTGGAAGTGATCGTCGACTGGTACAAGGATCATTCTGATGTACGTCATCACACTGTGCAGAGGAGCGTGCCAGTGAAGATCAGAAGCCCACCTGAGGTGCCAGGACGTGAGAAGCGCATGGGAAACTTGCAGTGTCTGAGGAACCCATGCTTACAAGCAGAGGACCTACACTAGGTTGCACTCCAGAGTGTGTGGTGTCATAGGGGTGTTGGGGGACCTGTGCTGAGACTGTATTTGTCATCCAGTTCGGGAGGACGGCAGTGCCTGGCATTGCAGCCTCGGTCTGAAGTCGCTGGTTCCCTCTACCTGGACCCACACCACAAGGTACTTTGATGTGGAGAACATCATGACAGATCAGAGGGGTTTCCTTGTGGGCACCTACGGCTGGCTGTCGGTAGCTACGGCAGCTCGCTCCTCCGCTTGAGGGGAAATTTCTCAAGACTTGGAAGACCACCAGCTTCCTGGGTCACAACCTTTTGTCTACGGCGGAGATCAATCCTGCACTCGTGCAGGTGTCACTGGGCGCCTGAAAGTCTAATCCGGATGGACGAAACTAAATAACTGTTTCCTTCTGTTTTAGGTGGTTCCGACAATCTCATCAACGGGGCGCCAGCGGGGTCAACGTGTAGCATTGGCTGGAGTGGTTGAGTGACTGAGGGGCTGGGACATAAGGCATAGTCAAAAATCTGTGATTGATTGACGATTGCAACTGTTGGTGGTACGCAACATTGGGGAATCTTGTGTTGTATGGAGACCTCTGATTAGTGCATATGTGTTCTTGCTGTTCTGCTAATGGGAACGTTTGACAATTGCATACAACTGTAATGTGCATCTAAAATGTGCGTCTTGTTTTTATTTCAAAGGTGTGTGTAATACTAATACCAGTGTTTTATACATATGGTGTGGAGTCTTTTGTGGCGTACGCAGTGTGTTGCGAGGGTGGTGCTGTGCCAATACTTTATACTTGGACCCTGAGGATAAGCCTGACTGCTCGGTGCCAAGCTACCCAAGGGTGAGCACAAGTTATTGGACACGTTTATCATACTTTTCCTATCTAGGATTGTGGATTCTGACTGACTCGGAGGCATCGCAGCCAGCCGGAAATTGCTGGGTCTAACAATGTCCCATCAATAGTTTTGGCAGAGTAAATACTTTTCAAATTGCACCACAATTTACAACTATACACATAAATTAGAGTTGCAACCTGACTCGTATTTTACCAGTAATTGAACATTGCAAGCCAATGCCGGTAATAAATAAATAAAGGCAACTTTATTGCCGTTGTTGCTGAAAAATGCCCCATGTGGTCAGAAAAGCATGTACTACTGGTATCCTGCCTGCATGCAGACTTGGCAGAATGTAAACAAAATCAAATATTTGGACATGTAAGATGCAAGTTTCTAATAGTAAGGTGAAAAGCTTTCAGTCAGCCCGTTTTATGTACTTTAAAGGTACAAACTGTGGCCTCCGAGAGCCCTTCTTTAAGTCTGCCCTCAGGCATTTGGACTGTCTGTAATTGGCTGAGACTTGGGGCTGGGTTAGGGGCTGGCCTGTGAGGACCTGCACCCTGTGGAATGCAAATCAAGGCCTGGGAGGCCTTTGTGAGTGGGGAGTGAAAGTGGAGGATGCACCCTCCAGAGAAGTAAAATATTCATGCTGGAACTGCACAATGCCCAGGGCGTGTGAAGTTGGACTGGAGCTATTGAAGGTGAGAAAAGGTTTTGATTCATGACTTTCCTGAATTAGACTGCCATAATACTTATAACCTTCCTTGTAAGATAGGACTTTGCTGCCATATGCGGCACTAACATTACCATTTGCACAAATTCGGCATATACTTTAACGCTACTGTTGCCAAGCCTGGAATTTAAGGAATGTTTTTATCCCTGCTTTTCTCCTGATCTTTTAATCGGACGATAGGGTCAAATTTGCAAACATTGCGAGTGAAGTGGGGGAAGTCTTTTTTCTATTTTTAACACAACAGCCATTTTGAAACGTCTAATTCACGCACTCCAATTTCTATGAGCAAGTAAGACAGAAAATGGATGTTGCTCCTAGCCTGTGTAGCCAGTGTGCCAGCAGTGCGCAAACGGCAAGGCCTACTTTGCCCATCCACACCCACGGTCACAAACTCTGCACCATTCACATCAAACATAGGAAACAAAGTAAGTAAAGATCCTAAATTATACTCTAGAACTGAACAAATCTCTGGCTCTAACTAATCACCTCTTAAGCCAGGGCACAGAGGTCAAATTAAAAAAGGAAGGGCTACTCCACTATCACACTGGACAACAGAGTAGTAACTTTGCATTCCAAAAGAACACCACATGCCTGAAGGCAATGTTCTGTGAGGTATGATCAGAAGTTACCCATCAACATCTTATTGGAATCCTATGTCTTGATTATGATCTGGATGTTATGTTCTACAGAGACCTGGCTCTCAGAGTACTATAATAGAAAATAGTTTTAAATACTTACTACCCAACAGTGGGATGGATATGTTTTCAGACCTGGACACAGATGAAGGCATTCCAGCTACAGTCCAGGCTATTGCATCAAAGTAAGTTGAGTGAGGCGCTACGACAAAAATCGGTGCTTCTTTAGAAGTTGCCCGTCGGCCTTTAACTTTAACATTAAACCCCATCACAAAGAAAAGGCATCGGCTCAAAGGTCCAACAGTGCATTCAATTAGTTTCCTGAAACGCAAAAATAGAAACAAATGAGCGATTGCGGTACAGCTTTAGCTTTCAAAATTAGAATCACAGATTTCCGGTCAGGTCCTTATAAATTCGATGATTGATTGCAAAGGTCAATTACTATTGTAGAAAAACTTTGTTAAGAAAATGTACATTGTACTGAAGTCTCTGGATTAAGCATGTTTTTCGGCACTGAATGTGTCTCTAGAATCGGCCACAAGGATAAATATTTTAATAACTACTTATTCTTAGTCTTGGAAAACCACAAAATATTTCGAGAACAAGTTTCAAAATCAACTTGCCTGTATTGTGCATTAACTCAGTCGAACTATTTAATAAGTAGTGTTTATCCATAAAGTACTGGAGTCACTAAAATTATGTGAGTTAGGCAGACGTTTCTTTATGGCTATAAAATGGCTTCAAAACACACCAATCTTTGAAAATTCCCAAAGCATCCATCTGTGGCATTCCAATCATAAGTGACATGTTATAGGTCGTTCATGGACGTATATCATGTCACGTATATTACATAGATCAGGCTAAGAATGACTGGTGCACTTTTTAAGTGTTGTTTATTTACACAAATATTTTAACATAGAAAGGTACATGAAACCACACAATTATCCACAGAGGGTAAAGATACCTGCTAGTAGGCGGTGGGTAGTGGTTGCGATGAGGCTGGTGAATAGTGCAGACAGTTCTTCGAATAAGGCCTTGGATCAGCACAATGCCCTACCACATGATGCTTTAATAACAGTAAATAAAAAAAATCACGCTCCACGTGCCCATTAAAGCTAGGTGGGCCGCGAACGCTTGTAGTATTAAAAAGCGGGTTGTGGCTCTATACAGTTTGGAACACAGTGGGCTAGACTTTTTATTTTTTATTAGTCATAAGCTATACTCCGGCTGCACTGGAATATAATATATGAGCACAATTTTCTCAGACTGCTCCCCACGAATCCTAACATTCAAAATCTATCTCAAATCCCCATGTGGAGGATGTGAAAGAAGGCCCTACAAGAGGTTGTGTTTGCCACAACAATAAGGACTGCATTGACCGGGTACTTTACATCGACTGGGGATTGACACAGATGGGAGCTATTAAATGGGAGGCGATGAGGGTAGTGGTTTGGACAGTTGCCATTGCTGCAGAGGTGATAGAAGGGGGGGGGGGGGGAGGGAGAAGGAATGAAAGAGAAAGAGAAAGAGAGAAAGAGAGAAAGAGAGAGAGAGAGAGAGAGAGAGAGAGAGAGAGAAATTGAACAGCAAATCTAAAAGGATACAATAAAGGATAAGACCTAGAAAGAAAATGGGGATTAAAGGCTTTCCATATTCTCCCTCATTGTGCACCTGCGTAGGGGATGCCGGCACCAGATACTGCATGGTTTCTCTTGGCACCAGAGGGTCCAGTAGCTTTGGACATCCCTCTATAAATTCTCAGACAGAGTCAACAGAGCCAGTGCCAGCCATAATGCGGTAACTGTGTGTGGCGTCAATGCAAGTCAGTAGCCAAGATACTGAAAATGGCTTCCGGGTGGGAGAGACTCCCTTCAAGTTGGACCTAACTTTTTTTTGTTAAAGCCACTGCATATTCTGTTTTTTTTTTTAATCCATATTAAGGAGAAAAGTGAACCTACAAGTCGTAGAATGTAGACCTATGTTAAAAAGTCATGAAAAGTGAATGTATTAAACAGGAGGTAGCCACTTGACAGCAATCATTTTGGAATGTTTTGTAAACAACTTCATCTATTCTCCCCCAAGGGCTCTAGGCTTCATCTTCATGCAATACTAGCAAGCAGAAAGGCCATGGTCAAGTGTAAGGTATTAAAGGCACCTAAACTGCCCTTTCTCACCTCACATTGCGCTGCAAGGTCACGCTAGTCGACGTTTTCCCCGACATGCCAATATGGGGCTGACAAGCCCACTTTGGGCTCGTAGCAATATTTAGCAAATTTGTACACATTACATTTGGATTTAGCTGGGCACTATGACACACTCTCGCTTTTGTCTTGCACATACATGGTGTCATACACAAGCACATACTTACGCAAGATTTACTTACACACAATATTGACAGGATATTGATGACTTTAATCAAGGCGATAAAATCTCTGCGGATATTTCAATAGATTACACCTTACCAGATATGCATCTTGACTAGATCTAGACATCAGGGAGAGTTTGTCTTGCAAACGCACACACGTGGTGTCACACACGTACATATGTGCTGCTCTATATACCTACAATATAACAGGATGTTGATGCCTTTTGATTGTGGTTTGTACAACATCCCTGCCGATATTTCAATAGACTACACCTCATCAGATATACATCCTGATTAGACCTAGACACAATATATCCTAGAGTTGGTGATTCCCCACAGTATTGTATGTATTGTCTGCTAGTGTTGCACTTTGCACTTACAGTTGGGCACCACAAGACGCGCCAAGTGGACCCTACTTTTCTTATCATTAGGTAAGACCAATTATGTACTACTAAGGGAAGTCATACCATTTCTCATTTAACTTAATTATTGAAGAGGTTAAATAGATACTCGCTATTGATGGAATTAAAATCCCATTTGAAATCCCTGTACACTGTGATAATTGAACTATGACCATTGTTTTTTTATTTTCACTTTCAGAAAGACGGTGTTCCCAGAATAATACGGGTCATCTCTATCCTGGCCGCCTTGATCGGTGGTGGCCAGTATATTTATTTAATTTTTTCTCACTATCACAAGTCTATTTAGAGTAAATAAATAACTTTTGCGATCCTGACAAATGCCTCAGAACCCCGTTAAGGGACCATATATGTGCAGAAACATGTTGACCCTTGATAGGGATAGATTTGTTTAATCCCTAGTCCTACTGTCAAACTATCCCAGAGGTTCATTGAATAAAGTCTACTTTGACCCTTGGAGACAGTTTTATTTATCACCCTTGCACTACTTCTGCACTCTGCCCCTCGATGACCCCTTTCCATTGCTCATCTTTGAAAAACATCTCAGCTCCTCCCCTTTGGGGATTCGTAGCTCATACCATATAGATATATGTGATCTGTCTGTCCTGTACCATCAGAACACCAAACAAACCCATTGTGAAATTATTTGTTTCTACCTCACATCCAGCCATCAAATTGATTTCAGTCCTTGAAAAGAGCACAGGGTCAAAGAGCAAAGGCAGACAAAACACTGCTTTTGTGAAGCCTTTCGGGGCAAAAAAATGCACAGCACCTGAACCACTTGCACCTTAAGTAGAGGATTCGACAAATACAGTGCAAAATGACATGGTCTATAAACACCTTTATGGCACGTAGTGTAGATACTACAGTATAAGTTTATCACTTAGGCCATGCTAAAGTATAAGGTGAAAACATATGGTAAAGCAGGTGTAAACACTGAACCCGTTATCATACCTACACATTTTCGCAAGATGTGAGTAATTAGCAGTAAAAGCAGATTTACAGACAAGTACGACAGCAGTTCAAAAGTTGTGGTGGAGGGGATACAATCTGGTCAAGCTTTTCAGTGACAATGTAGTCCTGGGTTCTTCTTGTGGGTAATACTGTTACAACTGTATCAGTTATGTTTTTTTTGTTATTGTGCAAACAATAAAATGAATTTTTTAAAAATACACAAGGCTAACAGTTCCAGTTATTTTTCAGATTAACTGCATGCTCTATGAGAGTCTCAGCATGCAAGACTGTATGTGACTCGTGGAATTAATGTGCATGCCAATCACTGTTCCCGCTACCCTGCAATTTTGGGATGTTTCAATGTCTCAGTATCTTGAGTTATTACCTGCGGGTGCCTTTAGTACCTCAGGAAATGGGGTTAACTAAATGCAGCGGTAAGTGCCCTTCCCTCTAAGAGCTATTTGTCAGAACAAGAAGGTACAAACATTACAAGCAAGGCAGAGAAATCATGTTGCAACAGAGATACCAATGCCTCCCTGCAGAAAAAACAAGCATTTGCAATGCAATAGGTCTCGCATTTACGCGGGTTTGAGCTATTGGCATTGTAAATGGCAATGCCTTTTATTTATGTTTTGTTTTTTAAAACATAAATAAAAAAGCATTGTCATTTACAATGCTAATAGCTTAAACTCTCGCAAAAGTGAGAGACCTATTACATTGCAAATGTTTGTTTAGAGGACGTCCCAGACACTACTCCCCCCAACCGACCAACTTTCAGTGATAGGACAAAACTGCAAGCTTATCTTAAAAAGACATTTTGCACCTGGTCCCACAATGTTACCTCCGGAGAGCTAAAACGAAAGCTCTACCCAAACACCACCAACCTGTGAACATACACAAGTATGAACCCACCAGGTCAGGCATAGTATCTTGTGCACTGCAGAACTAGTTTGCGCTATCTAAAACTAAAAATGACTGACCCTCTTACTATTCAAAGAGAAGTCTGAAGTGATAGCATTAACCGACTGAGCTTTCCCAGCTGAACAAAGCATTTTTATCATTTAAGGTATGTGAATTACACATTATAATATACATTTAGTTGCATGTGACAGGCTAACAATTGTTCATACTTTACTGTAATAATGCAGAGCATTAGTAAAGTCAATGGTCAGCCTGCTCCGGACACTAGGAGTTAAAACAGCTGACACCAACTACAGATATGCTGCATAGTGACCACCATCCCAAACCCAGCCCACCATGCATTTCCTCTCCCTAAGACTTAAGCCCACACCAGTCCTTGTGTTTAGTTAGAAAACACTGCCACAAGACTCTATGTACCCTGTTCCTCACACTAACGCCAATGCAACACCCTCGCATAGGCATGCACCTCTATCCCCCCCCCTTTCCAACTTCTCTAGAGACCATAAAACAGCCAATCCACAGCTCTTTTGTTAAATCTACCGTGCTACACTGTGGCCATGAGGAATGGAAAAGGCAATGACAAGAACGCTTCCTGAGCTCATAGTACTCACATTCAAATTCTCAAGATAATCCTATCCTGTTGAAATCACATATGGGTCCCAGGGAGACCTATGAGGTGAAAGCCATAGTCTGATTTGCAAACAGCCATAACTCTCATGCTGCGTGTTCCCACGTCACACACCTCAAACCGCTTCTACAGCTTGGAACTGCATAGGAATCTTATAAAGTCCAGTTTGGCCCCCAGGCTTGCAAACAGATATCACAATGTTGTTGCATAAGGTCCAGCCTCTGCGAACAAGTCTACTCTGCCGGGTCACCCCACCCCAAAATTCGAATAGACTAACCTGCAGAGCCCCTGTAAAGCACCATAGGAGACCCCTAAGGCCAACTATGCCCCCACTGGAATGCAACCTGACATAGCTGCCCTGGTATGAGAGGCCCCTGCTCCCCAGCTTCAATCGCCCCACGACAGACCCCTCCAAACCTCGCCCATTTCCGTAAGGGTACCATGCAACAGCGCACACACTTTACATGTCTTTAAACAGAAGCACACACGAGTCCCCAGCAGCACAGACTCACCTCACACTCGCACACTGTCCTATGGAGACGCACTAACGGACAGAGCAGCTCAGCCAACCAGTCACCGGGCTAACGCCCAATCAAGGAGTGGAGGCGGGACTGTGCTTGCTCTGCTCCCCTGCCCCTATCGTGTTCATGTGCAGTTTTGCTGGAGCCTCCAACATGGCGAACTGCGGCTGATGGAGTATTTCGGAACATGCAGGATGGGAAATACCCCAAGAGCGGGTGGTGGAGTGCTGTCTTATGGTTCAGATAATAAATCACTATGTAGTTGAATGTAGGGAAAACCTCTATGGAAGTGCATTCTCTCTTTTGCCGAGAGTTATACACCTCATGCATGGCAAATCTCTCACATCGGACGAGAGTTTAATTTAAGTCATAGCTCCCGTTAGATTATATTAGGTTGCCTCTTTCCACAATCTACCCGATCCATCGCATGAAAAGGGGTCAGGTTACAGGATACTTCAATAATAATTTTAAACCAGAAAGCCTGCTTTCATCGCGGCTTCCTGGTTAACTAAATTGTGTGATCTAGGGCAAATATTTTATTTTACTGGTCCTCCCTTTTCTTCACTCTCAGAAATAAAAGCACCTTAAATAATGTCGCTCTTTCTTTAAGAACGCATCAGGCACATACACCTGTCACCACACGAACACCCATAAATACTCACGGAGACACACACGATCTGATTGAAGCACCGTGCAAGAACCGTCCCAGCATCAAACAAATAACTGAAACTGAGACATCTCAGGGTTAAGTAAATGGCCAGCAAACACCGGTGTGTCGGTTTGGTTCAGAATCCAACTTGTAAACAAGTGCGCCTCATATACAACCTACCGCGTGTAACGCTCATCACCTATCAGCATTACATTTTTTAATAACTATAATTGTGTTTTTCATGGATAACAGACAATGCAAACTTTACATAATGCATAGAGGCACTCTTGTTTATTTTTGACAGGCAAGAGCCGCGGGCCAGAGGAAGACACTTGGGTTATTTGGGCAGGATCACACAACGCAGAGCAGAAGCAACCAATTTGAAAGCCCGGATCTCTGGTTCTGAAGAGTGCAGTTTAGTTACCAGATCAATTCTTCCCATAATCATATGAAACAAGCAGACACGCCGTATTTTTGAAGTCACGAAACGTGAGGGTTGTTGCGTAAAAGAGGACTCATGCACCCTACTCACTGCCGGCAGACACGCTGCGGAGCCCCCCGCTACTACAGCCATACCTTTCCACTGAGTGACTGACAATAGACATGCAAAGCACGTACACATATCCACCGGGTCCATGCACACCAAAAGTAAAAACAAGCGGCAAGGAAAGTGTTAGCTTTCACTTCCGCTTGAAAAAAAAAAAAAAGCCCACGTGTGGTGCACGCGCGCCACTGCGAGCCATGGCCTACTGGTGTCTATTACGCGCACCAAGCGCGTAATAGACACCAATAGGCCATGGGCGGAGCAATGCGCCTGCCTCTGGCCAATTGCGTGCAGTCTTTCACAATAAGACGCACGCAAAGGCCAATTGCGTAGAAATGGGTTCCTTTCTGAACCCCGGACAAAAGGCCTCTCGCCTGCGCGAGCACTGCTGCGCAGTGCAATGCAGGTCGCAAGACCTAAAAAGGACTCAAACAAGAAGCAATCATTAGGTAAAACAGTTCAATCCTAGCAATAGAATGTTACGTACAACAACAGACGTTTACCTTCGCCATCGTGCGTTTGGCCGAGACCCATCGCTAACATAACCACAAGAGGCAACAACTGAAAACGGCCATGTTAGCAGCACAATTACAGCAATAAATATGGCTCGTATTGGAAGCAAAATCGTGCCAAGAGCACACATCTGAAAAACAAATGAAAGAAACAAACGTTAATTCACATACAGTAATGATGAATAAAGACAGTTACTGCTTATATTTTTGATAAAATAACTGACAGTGGTAAAAATAAACAAGCATTTGCAATGCAATAGGTCTCGCATTTGCGAGACTTTGAGCTACTGGCATTGTAAATGACAGAATTTTTATCTATGTGTTGGTTTTGAAAATAGATAAATTAAAGGCCTTGTCATTTACAATGCCAATAGCTTAAAATTTTGCAAATGCGAGACCTCTCGCATTGCAAATGCTTGTTTTAATAGGGACGCATTTGACTTTTTTTTAGCACTTTTACACATTTAAATAAAAAAAAGTACATTAAAAAATACAGGCTTGGTGATGTCAAACCGCGTGGCTTTTCCAATCCACTCTCTTTAGAAATCTGGTGCCTATTTCTGTTTCCTAGTGAAATAAAAATGGTAAGCAATTTTATTGTAAAATATATTGCAATAACTTACATTCTGCCCCAGCATGTATCAATGAAGAGAAACTTGATGTTTACCATATAGTGTGCAATCATCTTCACATATTCTTCAATGTTTTCTTCCGTGTGATAAGAGTGCTATTATACGTCATGTACCACCTCAATCATCCATTGAACTTCACATGTAAATTCAGTGTGTACGTTTAAAATCCAATGGAGCCTTCTCTTCCCACAGCATACAAACTATCAGAATTTGTAATGCTCTTTTGTGCTACCATACGTGTACATTTTCGCTGCTCATCCAACATATAATCTTCCATTTTCAACTTCATCAGAAGGCTTGACATCCCCGGACGTAAGTATGCTTGGATGAAATTGAGTGGCACTCTGGCAACCAGCGAGCTGCAATAGCTTGTTACACGCTTACGAAAATGGAACATTTTCCAGAAACAAAAATAAAAACGTTCCTTATCAGGGACTGTTTGCAGCGTTTGGGAGTCATACCCTTCACATGTATTTAGAGATAAACTAGCATGCTTGCTGACATATCAAGTAGACATAAGTGCAATGCACTAGTAAGCTTTTACAAACCTTTGTGTAGAGGAATGTTTAGTTTTACAGTAATGATAGTGTAAAGGTGAGCAACTCGCAACTTTGTATTTTTTGTAACTGCGAAGTTCGCAAAGTTTAGAACGAGAAAAACTGCAGCATTAGCAGGCCTTGCTGTAGCCGGAAACTGTTCCCACTGCTGTGACATCCGTAGGTGGACATTTGTCACCCGCGAGTTTCAAGACAGCCACTATGATAATTATCCTGCACCTCCCACGCTGTGCCTGAGCACTGCCAATCGCACCCACTTCAAAGTGTTGTCAAATCTATAGTAATGACTAAGAAGTCAGGTGGGTTCATATTCTTGCCCGCAGAAGGATAAGAGTCTGAATTCATTAATTAACATTGGAAACAAGACAAAGTTTCACAGATTTATGAAAAAGCCTGCAATAGTCTAATAGATCATTCACAGCAAATTTGTTCCTTTAAAATACACACAGACTGGTTAAAAACACACTGATCTAAACTATTTACAGGGGATCGGCAGGGATAACCGCCATGCTCTGCCGATAGTGCACTCATAGCCTCACCCTACCCCCACTGCCCCCTGCACTGAAGGCTTCTACTTCTGGCGTTATCGACGTTGCATGCAGCAGTCAGCACTATCGCGCGTTAGATTATCATTTGTAAGGACGCCACAGCTACTCCGGAGCAAGGAAGAAGCTACATTGCCCGGTTCCAGGTCGATTGCAGGACTGGCGAGCATTTGGTCACGCTACCCATGGTGAGCTGGCAGTGTCAAGACAAACACAGCCCCCATGTTCACAGGCGAGTGCAAAAGCCTGCGAGGATTCGGGGTGGGTCGCCGCTCTTAGTCGTGTGACAGCTGTTAATTACGGTGAAGTCTGCCCAGGGGGACAGCTTATTTTTGGCATTTAAACAACGAGAAAAAATTATCCAAAGTCACCCAGGATCGGCAGATGAATATTCACACTTTGCTCACACAACAGCACCCAGGTACATATGCAGGCCACCGACGTGGGCAGCAACGGACGCTCTAGAAATAAAGACAGAATAAAACAAGAACAACAAGCAGGAAGTGGGATAAGGGAGGGGGTAGGGGAGAGAGGCAATGCAGGCTGGCAAATGGTGAGCACTTTTCGCGGGCGGCCGTGCGGCCGCGAAAGTGAAAGAAAACGAATGCTTTCAGGCTGCCAAATGGTGCGCGCGCCCGGAGCACATGCACTGTAGTTGGCGGCCTGAAATGCACTCGTTTCCACTTCCAAAAGTCGCTTACTATAAGTCTCGCCAGAACAGCGCTAAAGCGCTGTCTCAGGCGAGACCTAAAAATGACAACTGAATTGTGGTTGCAACAAAGGATAAAGACATTCAGTGCACAAGGTATCCAGTTTTGCCTTTATAGGATGATGCCCACTGCTCTCACAGTTACCTCTGCAAGAGGAGTCCGCCAACATCTAAAGGAACACCTAAAGGTGTTCCTTTAGGGAGGATCTGAGCAATGGACAAAAGGACATGTCCTACTGTAGAAAGCCAGCAACAGTTAGCTGTTAAACAGGCACAACAGAATACCAGTTGAACCCATAAGGTATACTAGGAGGAGGGGTCCTGTTCAGCCAGCCAAGGGACCCCAAAACAGGGGCATCCAGGAGACTGCTGGTCCCTCAACAGTAAAGGGAGTTTGTTAACCTGGCCCATGCTATCCCGATGGCAATTGTTCCGGTTGAGGCAGGGTCAAGACTAATTTGCATATGGTTGGATTAAAATGCATTGTGGGCAATAGAACGATGAGTGGAGTGCTACCATGAGCGATTGCCAGTGGTTAGACTTATTGCAAGCATTGCACCCGTTCACCTTTTGTGGGTTTGCCATATAGTTTTATCAGTGGGAAGGTTTGTGGCCATTTCAATGGATTATGTACGGTTTATAAATGACAGTGCGTTACCAGATATTGCTTTAGTAATAGATTTATTAAGAGAGTGAGTTTCTAAATATGAACTCAGAACCTTTTCTGCTGCCGCCCTGATGACAATGCTATTACTGAACTAGTAGGCACTAGTGTACCCTATATGTGGGCTAGATTCTTTTTATACATGGAGAACCTTTAGTCTATTCAATCAAGCAAAAGCGTGTTTTTGTACAGCAGACATGCTGAACTCACATATTTGAAGATGTACTCATAAGTGACAATGAAGTCAAAGGAGACTGAAATAAAAAATTAGCTAAGATCATACAATTCGAGACAAATTTATGGGTCAAGTGCATTACAGTTAGGTTGTGTAAATTATTCAAGTCACTAGACATACAGGTCAATTTTTCTTGGCCTGTAATGTCGCTTTCTTGACTACAGATGAAGATTACCCCTGCCTGCTGATATTGCCGAGACTCTAAGCTGCCTTGGACACAGTCGTTCATCCAAGCCTCATACGCATCCTGGAGTCTCGAATGGTAATGATTTGCAATCTCCTTCACTGGTTCTCCTCCCACCCTCCCAAATGACACAAGCAGGATTCCAGACTGTCTCCTGTCATCAAAGGCCTTTACATGGAGAAGTTTGGTATACTTCCAGACAACAGCATCAAGATTTGCTAATATGCCAAAGGCACACAACTCTACTTCAAAGTCTCCTATATTACAGACATCCAACACTTGAAACACTGCATGCACATCATCCAGACCTGGATGCCCAGCGCCTACCTGAAGCTCAACCCAACCAAGATAGAATTTCTGTTATTTGCCAAGAGTAACAAACAAGATACACTAAAAGCCTGGTTCAATTACATGAACCTTGGCAGCTTCGTATTCCAACTTTCACTGAATGCCAAGCCACTTGAATTCACACTGGACTCCAATACTCAGGGAACACACTA
The DNA here is from genome assembly GCF_964204655.1 of Triturus cristatus. Classification (NCBI taxonomy): domain Eukaryota; kingdom Metazoa; phylum Chordata; class Amphibia; order Caudata; family Salamandridae; genus Triturus; species Triturus cristatus. Next base: position 547,608,771 of record NC_140595.1, read on the forward strand.
CTAAAAAGCACAGACAGCCTGGTACCACCTCACTTAAAAAAAAAAAAAAGTCAAATAGCTTCTTCCAGAAAAGTGCTAGCTGCTGTTCAAGCCCTTGCTCTCTTGCATAAGGTTGGCGGTAATGCCCTACTCCATGATCTCCCAGACTCCAAACTGGCATGCCTTAGGGGGATATTAAATGCTAAACCACATTACATCCAGATCCTAAAGAAATAGGATCATATTGCCCCGTCCTGATGCAACACCATTGGCTTCCCTTGCCAGCCCGCAGCATCATCTAAACCAGCGGCTTCATTTAAAAGGCATCCAAAAGAGTACCGCACTTATCCTGAAGACAAGCTCACCAGCTCTAGTGGTTCTCGGCAAATCCACAGCCAGGACACCATCAGACTGCAGACAAAGTGTAAAATTAAAAACAAGACAGAGGGCCTTATCCATCGATGCACCCAGAAACATCCCCATATCCATAAAAAACGCCCTAACACTGCTCCAATTTAGGAAAGAGTTGAAGAGTCACCTCTTTAAAGAACACTACATCACTATGCATTAACTGTCGACAACCCAGCTGCCACTCTTACTCACTTGTCTCCCTGCAATAGACTTGACAAAAACTTTGTAACAATTGATTCACTGCCACTTTAAACATCATAACGAATGGGCATCCTGGCCCTTACTCACTGTTTGGAGCAACATTTTAAAAAGATCAAACAAGTCTACCATTAATGTTTGCATATGATGGAGGCTCGTAGGAGTAGTGACCCGTCATGCTATCAAATTCGCCCAGAATAAAGAACTTTCACCGAAGCACGTCTGGTGAGCCTGTTTTCACAACACTCAATTAGTGCATTTTTTCATTTGGAATACTTAGGTGTTTGAGGCACACTGACAGGCCCACCAGAGAGGCTGGGCATCCCTGGCATCACAGGCTTCTGGATTATATGGAAAAAGGGAGCCCACCGGCGGAAATTTAGGACGGGGACATAGTGTGCATGGCAGGGCCACAGTTGAAAGGCCCGCCCCTACTTGGAAAACTTTCTAGATTGGCCAGGGTTTGTCAGGGTATTCTACCCTTGCACGTCAAGCTGATTGGAACACAGGAAAAATGCACGTTACAAACCAATGTGAGAACTGAGTTTTGAATGGGAGCGATAGCTCTGTGATATTAGACTGAAGACAAATGACTTAGCCACGTATGGAACTAGAACTTTAAAAGGCTTAAAAGAAGCATATTGGAACAGTTAGTGTAACACGAAACAGTGAAGGATTGGGAAATGGAAAAGCAACAGTTAGTGTAACACGAAACAGTGAAGGATTGGGAAATGGAAAAGCAAGTAAGCGTAATGCATCATAGACGTTGTTGTCCTGATAATTGTGAGAAGCGTACAGAATAAATAAAGACAGTGGCAAAATGGAGTATGCAAAGTTGTGTAATTTTAAAGGATTGATCTGCGCAAGAAACGATAAAACACTCACTTACAAAAACTTTGTAACAATTTATTCACTGCAATTTTAAACATCATAATGTATGGGTATCCTGGTCCCTACTCACTGTTTGGAGCTACGTTTTAAAAAGATCAAAACAATCTGCCATTTATGTTTGCATACGATTAAGGCTCATAGAATTCGAAACGCGTCATGCTATCATCCTTGCCCTGAATAAAAGAACTTTCACTGAAGCACGTCTGGTGAGCCTGTTTTCATAGCACTCAATTAGTGCATTTTCTTTTGGAATATTTAGGTGTTTGACGCACCCTGACCAGCCCCAACCCATGAGGCTGGGCGTCCCTAGCGTCACAGGCTTTTGGAACGAAAACAAACAAAAACACACGCGCGCACACACTTTTTTTGGGGGGGCGACTAGGGTATTTTTGGGGTTTATTTCTTCAGCTGTGCTGCCATCTAATTCAAAAGCCTCCAATTCCAGAGACAGCCATCTAATTGACAGGAAGCACACGTAATAGTCAGGAAGGTTCCAGGGCCTAATGTGTTTGTTTACTCAACCTTCTATTTCCTGTCCCAGTCCCCTGGTGGAAACAGCATTTTAATTGACAGGACATGCTTCAAGAAGGCTCCAGATTACACACTTGCATGGCAGGCTACAAATACTGCTTTCAAACTCAGTCCAAAGCTTTGCTTCCTTGACGCGTCTTCTAAGAAAAGAGCTAGGACTTTCATCTGTGCCATCCTTGGGTTGGGGGCCCTGCTGCCTTTGACAAAAATAACCTGGACATCTTTGCTTGGAAGCTGAGTGCCAGCAAACCCTCTTGGAACTCAGTCTCCTCTAGACAGTGATGGAGCAAGTTTTTTGAAAAATAAAATATGCTCAATAAAATTCATCCAGTGCATGTTTATTAACAAAACGTGTGGGTTTTACTAATATTTATTAGGAGAGTGCACAACACGTGAAACGTGCTCAAGGAACAAAAGTTGATTTTCTTAGTTGAACATAATGAGAATAATGCTAACAATGTTATTCTGTCCTCCTAACTGCAGAAGAATAAACTACAAAAATAATCTGCTTCTATTCTTCGAGAAAGTAGTGTACGCTTTTAGAAATTCTCTGTTTTGTTAAAATATTGTAGGCCTCAAGAATTGCTAGGGGATGTGCTTTCCGTGCCCCTGAATTTCAATACACACACGCTTCCTCAAAAGTATAAATATTTAGCCTGCTCCTAAAAGTCTTTAGAGTTCTTTCCTGTCTAGGCGAGGGTTGTAGATGGCATGAATGCAACTATTACCAGATTTAGTGTACAAATGTATCTAGGACCTTCCTTCTTCCTCTCTTGGAAGTTGTACAATTCTTAGACAAAGAGCATTTAGAAAGAATAGTAAAGTCACTGTCAGAAGGTGGTCGGACCATCGTGAATAACCAATAGAGGCTTGCTGATGAGAGAGAAAGCAACATTTAAGTCAAGGAAAGGAAGTAGCGTACTATAAAGATTCCTGTGAGACTTAATGATGATCTGTCCTGCGTTCGTGTTTCTGCATGTCGTGCTAATTCCCGATTCTCTGGCTAGCAGATCCTGCAGTTCCTAAGAGAAGTTCCTGGAGACTTTGCACATTACCGGCTGGTGGTGCTACCTTGCTAAACCCAAACGGCCGTGGGGTTAGCCTTTTGAACTAATTGCACACTGTGCATTAGTATTTCAACTTGTAAGTGAGCTATTGTTTCGCTGATGTTTTTCTCTTTCTCACTCCTCTATACCTGATATTCTGATGTTTATTGAATGATCTGTGATGATTATTGCGATCCTATTCTGTATTCTATGAACTGGTTTATGACATTCTAGTTGTATTGTATTTGTTTTTTACAATTCATATTATGAAATAACAAGAAAACTAATAGAAAAGAATAGTGTTTGACTTTATTGCGGAGTTAGAGTTATTTGGAAGTGTTTACAATGACATACATTTAGCTTATTTCTTCATTATAGGTCCTTGTGGAGAAATAGCATTGCCTTTCATTATTTAGTCCCTTTTTGCTCTACCAAAGATCCATCGGAGGACCTTTGAAATTGCTAAATGTGTGATAGTGACTTATGGGCCCATCAGTAGAGTCACGCTTCTGATTATGGTATAGTGGTTGCTGTGGATAGGTAAACTGACAAAATTCCCCCAACGCTTCCGCTGCATCAGTTTTTGGTAGTTGCATCGGATGGTTAGTTTAGACTAAAATACTAGTTAATGAAGAGGCAGAAGTTAGAGACAGGACAGATTTAAACAGTTTATGATACATCTAAGTTCGTACCTTTATGCCACGTTGAGGTTTGTTGAACCTCAATGGAATTGGCGGGCCCTTCGTTGGCCTGAGATCCCGGGATAAGGCTAAGGGTGTCTTAGTGTGGCATACACTAAGATTAATGTGCGTTGTCTGCTGTTGATGCGGTACTAGGCGGTCTTCGAACTGAAAGTTACTGCACAGGTAACTTTGTTGAATGAAGTAGTGGAGGTTTATTTGGGTCACTTCAGAAAGCACAACTGGGGAAGTTCCGAGAATTATCCACTTGTAAGAGAGCATAATCGCACTGGTCGAGGTTGTGCTGGAGTGTAAAGATTTCTTGGAATATGTGAAAATACTTTTGTATTTCATTTAGTGGAGCAGACAAGCTCTGTTTATGTAGTTCGTAATTATTCATTAAAAGACTTCAAAAGACATTGACGCTGATTTTGTAAAGCGACGGTCAGTAGAAGGAGTGATACCGACATAACAAAAAGTTGCACTGGTATTGGTCAGTGGCAAGTACACGTCACCAAAAAGTGCTGCGCTGCTATAGGTTAGTTGGTGTGAGCCGCGCTAAGACTGGACAGCGTAAAATAACTGATTGGAACTAGAGAACATGACACGGAAGGTAGTTTGTAGATTCATTTACTGATATATACTTACAGATTTAAACACAAAGATATTTAAATTGTTGAAGACATTGTTTAGCAAAGATCACCCAATAGTGATTAGAGAAGGAGTTTCTATAGCTCCCAAAAGGTACGCCTGCATCATTTATGGCAATAAAAAGGGGATAACATACTTGTACCTGGTTAGAGAATTGGATGAAATATACGGAACAAGATGGTAATTTGGCATTTCCAGCAAATGGTACTTTAATACCTTGATTCTAGAAAATCTGAGGCGAGGAATGAATAATTTGAGTACAAATCCAAGACCTAAGCAGTACGAAGCTCTTGATAAGTGGGATTACAAAGCATATGAAAGAGAAAGGGACAGACAATAGAAGAGATACAGGGAGTAGGTATTCTGAAGTAAAATGGGATGCTCGAAAGAAATTGTGGAGGAGAGATACTGTGGAAGGAACTAGGATGTATCTAGTTAGAGAAGTTGAGACGACTAAGGAAGGAAAGAATAAGTGGAAAAAGAAAAACATTGAACCACAAGAGAAGGATGCTAATCTGAATAATAGTACAGATGAGTTTGATGAGGATTTCCTGAATGAATTATCAATGAACAGACCTCCACCATATCAAGAGGAACAGATTAATACAAATATGTGTGCAAGTGCTTCAAGCATTTCACCAAGTGCTCCTTTGATTCAGATTGAAGGGCATATAAATAGATCGCCTGAGGTTGTGAGTCAGATTCAAAATGTAAATAAATAGAGATGAAGTAGTAAGAATGGAACCGATCATGAACCCAGATGCTTTACCAGTTCCAGGAAAGAGTAATGAATATTATACATTGACAATAGAGAGTTAGTACAAAAAAATTAAAATAGTGGTACGAACGTGAATATAGTGTCAAGACAAATGGAACAATTGGTAGAGGTTTCAGAGAGAAATGAGACACCAAAACGAGTTGTACATCTTGACCCTAAGAGATTGATGCAAGTAGAAAGGAGAATGGATACACAGACACCTAATAGGTCAAGGAGTGATACGAGTGAAAATGTACAGAGATTGTTGGGTCCATCGCCAGAAGAATTAGATGACTGGATCAGAGAAATAGCACCTGGTTGTAGTGGTCAAAATAATAGAGCATATATAGATGTGAACAAATTGAAAGGAAATTTAGAAGAGAGGATTGCAGATACAATACGTCCAGAAGTATTGAGTAAATTTCAAGAGGATGAGTTGTTATTCTTGTGTAAAAATATTACGAGAAAAACGAAACGTTTGCTGAAGTTGCACAGATATATGGAGTTGACATTGAGAAGTCTAAAGCTTTACAAAAGACATACAGATTGGATGTCACAGACACAGATTTAGAGAATGTGAATGTATCAGGGAGACAATTACAGATTAAAGAGTTGATGTCCACATTAAGACTTTGGGGAGAGTTGGACTGATGGAAAGGAAGATGCTTTGCCATTGTACCCTGTAAAAGAAGCAGAAAAATAGTCAGTACCAGAGGATGTGGTTACAGCATACCCAATGAGAGAGGTACCAGGTGGTGAGGGTTTTGTGCATGTTCCTTCGTCAAGACAGGGCATATTGTCATTTACTAATTTCCCGAGGTTGAGAGAAAAACCTGTTTAGTGGTATAGACAAGTGGAAAGATTTGTGAAGGTTTCAAAGGTTTTGTGGGTTGATTTGGAAAGTCTTTTTGATATTGTAGTACCAGCGGATTTGTGGTTTGAGTGCAAAATTGCTGTAGTATGGCCGAAAAAGGAATATCCAAGAGATCCAAAAACAGGGGCACCTTCAGAAGAGGTCATGAAAAAAATATAATCAGGTCATTACGTATTTAAAAGGGAAAATGTCTCCAAAAGAAACAGATTGGGTGAAAATAGACGGACCTATTCAAGAATTAAAAGAATCAGTGCATGCATATTATGAAAGGCTTCAAGTGTTTCAGCAGTACAGTGGTATAGAAAATATCACAGAGAAAGATATGGGACATTTTGTGTATAGGTTCGTGTAGGGATTGAGACTTGAGAGAAGTGCTATGATTCAACAGCATTTGACTTGTTGGCAGAGTAAATAAGTTGACAAAATACTTTGTTATGCAAAGTATTGTGGAGATAACATAGAAATGAGACAAGAAATTAAAGGAGGCATTAATGTTGGCTCAGATGAAAGCAGCAAGGAAAGGGGGATACTTAAGTGTTCATGCGCCAGATGATTTTCAGAGCAATGGTCAGACTACTACTGGAATGAAAGGTGTATTTTCAACTGGCAATACTGTGACACAAATGATCCTGATGGGTCAAGGGCGAGGTAGAGGTAATTTCAGAGATAAAGAGGAATTGAAAAGGAGGTTTCCTTGTTATAATTGCGGGAAATTTGGACATTGGCAACTCAAGTGTAAATCTGCTAAATACTAGAGGTCAGGGAGGAAGTGGTGATCAAATGCAAATACAGAATCAGAGTTATCAGGTGCAGAATCAGGATTATCAAGTGCAAACAAATCAGACTCAGATGACTAGAGCACAGATGAATCAGATGCATAATCAAAGTCCACAAATGCAGGTAATAAATAGAGGAAAGGGTTTATAGATACCAGAAGCTCCTAAGCCAAATCAGGAGGTGAATGGTCAAATGCAAAGATACAATGTGAATGTGGGCTCTCATAATAATGCTCAAATGAATTCAAATATGCGGGTGGCTTCGCAATACTTAATGCAGATGGAGGAGAATGATTCAGATACATCACAATGACGGTGCCTGTGGGGGGAGGAAGAGTGTGTTCTTAGCACATCTCTAGAGGTAGATCAGTCAGGTCCCTATGTGGATGGCCTATGTGGATTCCTCGTAGATACTTGTGCTACTCATTCCACTGTGAGAACTGTGGAAATTCCAAACCTGCCCCTCTCGGGAGAAAGTATCCAAGTTGGAGTTTCAAATAAATTGATTTAAAAAACGCCAGTAACAAGACCGATGAAAGTTCTAATTGGCAATTTTCAAGAATTACACAAATTTGTTGTGTGTGAAACAAGTTCAGTTAATTTGTTCGGAAGAGACTTGTTGTGCAAGATGAACTGCTCCATTTATTGTACTCAAGATGGAAATAGCATTTCATACAAAAGATGAAGATGTGATCTTCAAAATGTCATGGCAGGGAACAGAAGTGAATGAGTTGCATCCATTGCTTACAGCAAATGATTTGCCTGTTGAATTGAGAGCAAATGGTGTTGTCTGATGTGTGGGATTTTACAGGGAAAGATACCGGATTAATGGAAGGAGTTGCACCGGTTCAAATAACAGTAAAGCCGGAGGCACAATTTCTAAGCATACAGCAGTATAAAATGAGTTCTGAGACGATTGCAGGAGCGACACCTGTGATTGATATGTTGATTGAACAAGGAATACCAAAAGAAATCCTTGGGAGTCCATGCAATTCACCTATAACTGATATTCACAAACCGAATGGGAAATATAGGATTGTACAGGACCTGAGAAAGGTGAACCAAATTGTTATACTTGGTTGTCCAATTGTACCAAAGCCAGCTGTGATCCTATATCAGATCCCATGTGATGAGTGGTTTACAGTTATCGATCTGTGTCAAGCATTTTTCTGGATACCCTTACATTCGGATAGCCAATATTTATTTGCATTCTGGTTCGGGAACTGTGTTTTGGTATGGTGCGGAGTTCCTCAAGGGTACACAGAAAGACCCTCAATCATCAATCAGATATTGAAGAAATGTCTGGAGTCATTGGCAATGCCTAAAGACTCAGATCTTGTTCTATATAAAATCGATGATCTTTTTGGTGGCATCGAAAACGAGAGAAGACTGTGTGACAGATATAATTGCTCTACTGAACCATTTGGCAATAGGTGGGCATAGAGTGTCACCAGCAAAGTTACAATTCTGTAAGAAATAAATTCTTAATCTAGGACATGTAATTGAAAAAGGAATTCGGAAAGTCTCTTGATCGGCTCAATCCTAGTATGCAAATGAATTCACCAAAAACACAGAAAGAAGTTCAAATGTTTTTGGGAATAGTTGGATATTGCAGACAGTGGATTATTAATTTTTCATCGATTGCCAAGACATTACAGAGATTGACACACAAAGATATAACAGATCCAATGCGTCTTGATGTGGAAAGCATGAAAACATTTCTGGAATTGCAAGACAGTTTATGTCGAGCATTAGAAATGCCAGATTTTGACAAAGAGTTTGAATTGTTCTGCAATGAATGTGATGGTTGCGCACTCTCAGTTCGAAAACAAACTCACGGAACAGCACGAAGGACAGTGGCATATTTTTCTGCCACACTGGATCCAGTGGCTGCAGCATTACCAGGTTGTCTAAAAGCAGTTGCTGCTACTTGTGTGAGTCTTGCGCAGAGCGAGTCAATTGGAATGCGATATGCTTTGAAAGTGTATATGCCACATTCAGTTGAGAGTTTGTTAACTCGAACTCTCACACAGCACCTTACAAGCAGTCAGTTAACAAAATATGACCAAGTGATATTGGGAGCTGAGAATGTAACAATAGCAAGATGTACGACTCTAAATCCAGCTACATTGTTACGAACACCAGGCTGTGAAGTGGGCATGGGTGAAGCTGAACAGGATTGTCTGGATGAGACGGAGTTGTGTATCAAACAAAGACTTGATATCAAAGATACTCCGTTGACAGAGTCTGATGTTGTTTTGTTTATGGATGGATTATGTTTGAGAGATTCAGAAAGAAGTTTATGAGCTGCATATGCAATCTGCACAGTGGCAAATGTGAATGAAGCATCATGGTTAAAAGGAGTGAATTCTGTACAAGTGGCTGAGCTAGTGGCTCTTACAAGATCATGTTGCTTAGCACGACAGTTGAAAGTGATGATATACACGGATAGCCAGTATGGCTTTGGGGTGGTCCATGATTTTGGGCAGTAGTGGTGTGGTCCCAACGTGGATATTTGACCTCTTCGGGTTTACCAATCAGAAACAGAGAGTATGTAAAAGATCTACCGATGGCACTACAATTACTGGCACAAATTGGGTTGGTGAAATTTTCAGCACATCGGTCTGGTTGTGAATAGGTCACACTGGGCAATAGATATGCTGACGAGATTGCACGATTTTGTGCTTTGAACACATATTCGATTAATATGGACGAACAATTTGATCAAATTGGCAAAACAGAATGCAGGTTGATGTTCTCATCAGGTGAAACATGGGATGAGGTGAAAGAACTACAAGAAGAAGCAGGTGATTCAGAGAAAAATGGCTGGATCAAATCAGGATGTACACGCAGATCAGATGAAGGGTGGATTTATACAGACGGAAGACCAGTAATGCCAGATAGTCTTATCACAGATGGCAAGGGTCTACCATGGTTCTTGGAAAACCAGACTCTTAATCCTTTAGGACTTACCCTTGCTCGGATATGGATTTCTCCAAGAACTCATTTATTATGCATGAACATCTATTCCTTAGGGGTTCATTCATGACGTTCCTATGCCCGACTTTTACGTCAATACTGGCATTCCTAAACACCTTCAAGGTATAAATATACCTTCACTTACCATGGCAAACCACCGTTCGGCTATCTACTTGCATGACGCGGCTCGCCAAGGCAAGTTCGGAAGGAAGTCAAGTCCTTGCCTGACTCACTGACCAGGCGCTGTCATCCTCCTCGCAGAGAATCCAGGTCCAGCATTTCTGACTCCCCTTGCGGGGTGTAAGAGATCGAGACTCAGAAAAGAGATTCCAACCTCACTCATTCTAAGGTATGGAGCGGACTAGAACCGAGAGGGACTTTTGCCGAATCTTGCCAACTATAGCTAAAACTAGACTATAGACAAACAGCACCTACTTCTTACCTCGCACTACACTTAGGTTAGGTACACTGGGGTAGAACTAGCTAGAAGCATCAGATGAGTATTAACATTTTAGCCTGTTTAATTTATGTATGTATTTTTATGAATATCTGTCATAGCTATAAACCATGCTATTGCAGTATTATTTTAGCTTACTGCTAACGCTGTACATATTTTACTTCGCATTCGGTCTTACGATTGTAGCAGTTCATATCTCTTGCACAAGAAAGAAGACTGTTCAATAAACCCTTTTTATTGAAACGCCAGTCTATCTATTTCCGTGTAACTCTGTAGAAACGAAGCATGCACGATTGACTGAGTGAAACTTACCTATTGTTTCCACGATTCTGAGATTGTTCCAATTCTAAGTGAAACAAAGTTGTTAGGTTTATGCGGTTGTCAGAAACTAATTCCTTCTTGTTTATTTGAGAAGTTTCTAGTGACCTCCAAGTTAGCTGGCACACACAAGTAATTTAAGTTTAATGCACTCGATAGAGACATACTGACCTCAGTCCTATGTCAAAACTATAGTTTATATTATTCCAATGCGCAGGGCCTATCAGGAATATAGGAACTACACTACGTCTTGTATCTGTTACATTAAAATATTTTGTATGGTTAGTGTCAACATTTGTAGTACCATATTTTAGGTTTATTAATGCAGTGACTAATACTAATGAGCATGTAACAATTAAATGCTAAAAGAGATCTGAAAGAAGATCCAGAGACTAATAATAAAGAATTAACCGGTATTGTTTCACATGTAGATAAATAAATTAATGATTTCTCATTAAATGTCTTGTACGAGTATGTAGATCCTATGGATGCGAGAGATTGTTACGTGTGCATGCAGTTAACTACATCTGTGTCGGAAGGGGTGTCTTACCATCACCTACCCTTAACATATGGTATTTCATGTAATGTACTAACCAGTTTGTTTTCATGGTAAGGAGATGTTTCAGCCTTATTATTCAGATTTCGACTTAATATTTTCAGAAATTCCTATTAGAAAGAATATGAATATAGTGTATAGTGCTAGGAATGTAGAGTACATGGGCTATTTTTCCATTCTACTAAAACAATAGAAACAGTATATGCACATAGAAATATTCTAACTTGTAAGTTACATAGTGTAGGAATAGAATTAATTAATACAGTAGAAGATAGACATAGAAGTCTTAAACAAAGAGCTGCAGACCAGAAAAGAAGAGAACCGCCATGGGCATATAAAGAAGGTAATTACAAACAGGGTGAGACTTATGCTGCAATGACTCTGGATTGGCCTCATAGAGGGAAGCTTTGCTTACTTAGACAAAAGACTAATTACAATAATAATTTTGTTGGTTCCAGTGAGTGTGAACATACTTTTCTCATTACAGGGGGTTGGGGATTAGGGATTAAGAGGTGGTACTGATCCTGTATTTCCTGGAGTTTATTATGTGTGTGGGAACAATGCCTATTATAGGTTGCCTCCACATTGGCACGGGTGTTGTTACATGGGTATAGTCTTTCCGAAGATATATCATGTTGTTAATAAACATGGAAACAATGAAAAAGGACTAACACGGAATAAAAGGGGTTTGAGTGTTACCGAAATTGTTGGAGATATTTTTTGAGCACCGATACCTTCAGTTGGGGTGATTTTAATTCACAAAAGATTTGAAAATTGTCTAAAGCAGGTTGATCGTTTATCAACGGATACCGCTGGTGGATTTTTGATTGTTGACACAAATGGTTGCTATGAGAACCATGATTTTAGAAAATCGACTTGGCTTAGATGTATTATTGCCAAAAGAAGGCAGAGTCTGTATAATGCTGAAATATAACAATGTAGCACATATATTCCTGACAGTAGAGATCTAGAGTGATATATTAGCAACATTTCTAAATTACATGATGATTTGGTAGAACTGAAGGTTGACAGTGCTTGGGAGAAACTGAGTAAGGGTTTCTCCTCTATTGGCAATTGGTTTTCATCATTTACTAATAGCTTATTAGGGAGGATACTAACACCTATCGCTGCTGTTGCTACTGTCATACTAATGGTATGTGCGATTTATAAATGCTGCAAGAATAAAACAAAAGAAGCAAAACGGAGAGCAAGGAAAAGTAAGAGAGAAGAAATAGAATTGGAAGATCGAAAGGGTACCTATGGTTTGGAATATCAGATGGGGGATTGATGGCGCACGGTTTTTGAAAATAAAATCTGCTAGATGAAATTCACCCAATGCATGTTTATTAACAAAACGTACACTCTCTCATTAAATATTAGTAAAAACCACACAACACTTGAAATGTGCACAAGGCACGAAAGTTGATTTTCTTAGTTGAACATGATAATAATGCTAACTGAATGTTATTCTGTCTTCCTAACTGCAGAAAAATAAACGACAAAAAGAATCTGCTTTTATTCTTCGTGAAAGTAGTGTAGGCTTTTCAAAATTATTCTCCGTTTTGTTAAAATATTGTAGGCCTCAAGAATTGCTAGGGGGATGTGCTTTCCCTGCACCTGACCTTCAATTGATACACATGCTTCCTCAAAAGTATAAATATTTAGCCTCTTTCTAAAAGTCTTTAGTTATTTCCTGTCTAGGCGAGGGTTGTAGATGGCATGAATGTAACTATTGCCAGATTTAGTATACAAATATATCTAGGTTCTTCCTCTCGTGGAAGTTGTACAATTCTTAGACAAAGAGTGCTTAGAAATAATAGTAAAGTCACTGTCGGAAGGTGGTCGGATCATCGTGAATAACCAATAGAGAGGCTTGCTGATGAGAGAGAAAGCAACATTTTAGCCAGTGGAAAGAAGTAGCGTACTATTAAAATTCCTGTGAGAAAATGCTCCTCGCCTCGTTCACATGAATGGTGACCGGTCCTGCATTTGTGTTGCTACATGCTGGGCGGATTCCAGATTCTCTGGCTGGCAGATCCTGCAGTTCCTAAGAGACTTTTCTGGAGACTTTGCACATTATCGGCTAGTGGTGCCGCCTTGCTATACCCGAATGGCTGTGGGGTTAGCCTTTCGAACTATTATTTAAACTTGTAAGTGAGCTATTGTTTCGCTGATCTTTTTCTTGCTTACTCCTCTATACCTGATATTCTGCTTTTTATTGAATGGTCTGATGAATATTGCGAACCTATTTTGTATTCTAAGAACTGATTTATGACATTCTAGTTGTATTGTATTTGTGATTGGCCAGTAATATTATGAAATAACAAGAAAACTAATATAAAATAATAGTGTTTGTCTTTATTATGGAGTGATTTGGGAATGTTTACAATGACATATGTTTAGCTTATTTCTTCAGTATAGGTCCTCGTGGCGAAATAGCATTCTGTCTGTCTTTATTTATTCCCTTTTAGCTCTACCAAAGATCCATTGGAGGATCTTTGATATTGCTAAATGTGTGATAATGACTTAGGGGCCCATCATTAGAGTCACGCTTCTGATTATGGTATAGTGGTTGGTGTGAAGAGGTAAACTAACAAAAATCCTTCAACGCTTCCGCTGCATCAACAGCTTCCAACAAATGTGAACCCTGGTTGTTCAGCCAGCAACGCCATGCTCCCCATTGCCTTGACTTTGATCATCTTCTTACAGCTTAACCCTCCAGTTATTGCGGCCCATTTCCCGGACCACAGGATAGTGCACTAACAGGGCACTTGTAGGTTTGGCATCCCTTTTTTCTTCAAGGACACTTTAATAATTTGAGTTTGAATAAGAAAACCTTGGCTAAGGGAAAAGGGTTAGTTGTGTGAAGTAACACAATGTTAGGGGCATATTCAAATTTTGGACTCATCTGAGCACAAGTAAAAGGATGCACATTCACAATCACTAGTATATGGTACCAGTGGTACCCAGGGCAGGGAGATTAAAGCAGTCACCAGGACTGCAACACTGTTTGTGCCACCCTGAGTGACCAAGTAAAAGAAAGGCCTGCAGGTCTGCCATTGCAGCCTGCTTTTTTTTGCAGAGTTTTATGTAGCCCGTACTTGACCCGAATCCAATCAGGTATCGGAGCGCTTTACATAGCACCAGTTACGTTACATTAGGACACACATTCACATTCATTCTTTGTTAGGCACGGGGAGATTAAGTGATTTGCCCAGAATCACAGGATGTTCAGCGTCATTACTGAGACTCGAACCCAGTTCTCCAGGTCCGAGGTCATGCGCCCTAGCCGTTCTGCACACACCACGTGTAGCAGAGTCCCCCCCACTTCTAGTACTAAACATAAAAGTCACCCCAAAGACAGGCCTCCTATAGCCCAGTAGGCGAAGTGAGTATAGTAACGGTGTAGAAATATATGTGCAAACATCAATGGCTATACAGTAACCTTGCCATTCAAGTTTACTGTAAGTGAACGGCGGGCCCATAGGTTAACATGGACTGGTTAACTGGCGACCCTGAGATGGCCAGCTCCATTATGGTACCACTGAATCCAGTTGTGTTTGGTATCAAAGACCGTGCTTTTTGACCCCTGAAACAATCGTCTTGTCGAGGGGGAGCTGGCATGAACTTGGGTTGCATCCTGAGAGATTGCCTCCAAGTTGCCGCAGTCTCTCTCCGATTTGGCGGGCTTTCCAAGCAGGTTGCCGCCTAGACAGATGTCTGTCCTCCTGCTGGGTAGTGCTATCACTCCCAGAGGACGAAGACAAAAGGCCTGGGCAGGAAGGAGGTCACACCTCTTCTCTCCCAGGATGGCTATTGAATGACACATCAGCGCAGGGAGTTTCGAAAAGCCACACCATCACTGATATGCAAGTGACTTGTCATCCAGTGGAGACAAAGGCCCCCACTGCCCCCAGGCACTTGTGTTTTTGAGCAGGCGAGAATTTAGGTAATCAGGAGGCATACAACCCCCAAAGACTAGTCGCGAACCAGCCGGAAGTCAGGTGCCTTCTGGAAAGTGTAGTCCTGAAACCCTTCAAGTCTCAGCTCACTACAGCATTCCTATGACCTACAGAAGAAGATTTGCTCCAAACGCTACATTTGCCGTGGCCAAGCTTTGCTGGTGGTCTTGCTGACAACTTTACTTGATGCTCCATGAAGACGGAATCGTCTGCTCCGTCAACCTCCTGCTTCTGTGGCGCAGTTGTCAAGCACTTGCATCCCAAACCCGTCTGCATTGGCAGGCCTGGCAAAGCAGCCCCCACAGCACCGTTCAGCACCACGAATACCCAGGTACACCTCTGCACCAAAGATGCCCGAGCTGGGTAGAGCTGTGCTGCCAGGTGATTCCTGGTCCTGGGGTCCCTCCAAGCTTAACTTCCAAGGGGCTCCACTGAAAAAAACCTGCAAGTGACTGAGTATCAAAAGTACTCTTTTTGGCCGCTCCCGTTCAGCACCAAGGACAGCCAAGTCACCTCTGCACCCGCACTCTATGGGCAAGGTAAAAGTGTTCTGACTGTTGAAGCTTACTCTATGGACCCACAAGACTTTACTCCAAGTGGGTTCCTTTGAAATCACCCCGCAAGTGACTATGTGTTACTGGGATTTTCCCCATTAACCGCAATGGTAAAGTTTGACAGCCCTGCAAAGTTTTGATTTATTGAATACTTAAATACTGATAACTCCGACTATACGAACTGTATTGACTTCATTTTGGTGTCTAAATTTACATAAAAATAAGCTCTATTTTTATAAATTGGTGTCAGATTTCCTTCGAGTCATGCCCATTACTAATCGTCCATGATGATCTGAAATGCTTAACATAAGTTTCTCTAAGTAAACCTCACTGCTCTTTGCCACTCTATCAGGACCGAGCCAAGGATTACTTGCGTGAATCCAAGAACCACTTTGGGGTATTGTGTTAATATTATATGGTAAGGCTTCCCAGCCATACCACATAATATTTCCACCTTCTTACAAACATATCTTGGTATGACAGGAACATGAGCGCAGGACTCTCAAACATGAGGCAGAGTTTCAGGTGGCAGACAACTCCAAAAAACCTTACTTTGATATGCAACCTAAAATTCATAAGGCCACGCAATGCTGCCCTTGCCCTGCACCACCACTCCAAAAGCCCAATTATTGGCATTTAGTCCATCGTAGAATATTTACCTATCATCTGTGATTTGTTTTCCTCAGACCACAAGTTGCCACAATTCAATCAAGCCCTAGGGATATCAAAAATGATCTCAATTTATTGAAAGATCTACCCTTTGGCCTTCCCACTGGCGAGTCTCGAAAAACAAGTTCCTTATAAGAACATCCTGCGAGAAGCCATCCTAAAAGTGGTTGAAGTACTCCTATACAATGACAAAATGACACCTTTTCATTCATTATAAAATGTGCAGCAATTTCTATAAAGGAACAGTATATTTATGTTTGAGGATTCTATCACCAGATCCAGGACACATCCATTGGAAGCACCTTGACTCATGTGTCTTTATATACACAGCTTTGAAACCACACCAAAACACTCTTGCCAACTACAGATCAACGTATGAGGACGTTATGTTGATGATATACTAATCATCTGGCTGAGCAGCGAGTAAGAGGTTACTGAATTTGCACAATGGCACAAAAGACAAGATCAACATCTTATGTTTACAGCTACAGCCAGCAAGCATTGGTTAGCATTAATGGATCTCATGAAATTACCTCTGAGAGTGAATTAAAAAACAAAAGAGGTATGCACAAATGCCATGGATCTGGATGCACATGTGTGCCTCAATAGTCAGAATCCTATGTCCCCAGGGGACAGTCTGGATTAATAGCAATATTGAGGTTGTCTGCAGTAATATTAGATTTGAAAAACATATAGTTTAAATGACAAACTATCTGAGAAACAATAGCCTGTGACAACAATCAGGAGGCTCAACTGAATATTCAATCAATCAAGACATTTGTAAAGTGCACAACTTACCCGTGAGGGTCTCAAGGCGCTGGGGGGGGGGGGGGGGGGGGGGGTTAAGCTGCTAATGCTTGAATAGCCAGGTCATGAGGAGTCTTTTGAAGGTTAGTCCTGGGTCTGCCGTAGGAGGATGGGGAGGGTGTTCCAGGTCTTGGCGGCGAGGTGGGAGAACAATCTGCCACCGGAGGTCGCTCTTCGGATGCGGGGGACTGTGGCAAGGGTAAGGTCAGCGGAGCAGGCGGTTGGGGGTTTAGAAACAGAGTCGTCTGTTGAGGTATGCTGGACCGGTGTTGTGGAGTGCCTTGTGTGCGTGGGTGAGGAGCTTTAAGGTGATCCTCTTGTTGACGGGGAGCCAGTGCAGGTCTCAGGTGGGGTGTGATGTGGCTGCGGCAAGCGATGTCGAGGATCAAGCGAGCAGAGGCGCTCTGAATGCGCTGGAGTCGTTTCAGGAGTTTCACCAAGGCTCCTGCGTAGAGGGCGTTTCTGTAGTCAAACCTACTCCTGATGAGGGCTTGGGTGACCGTCCTCGTTTCGTGGGGATCCACCTGTAGATCTTGCGGAGCATGCGGAAGGTGTTGAAGCAGGAGGACGAGACTGTGTTGACCTGCTTTGTCATGGAGAGAGTAGAGTCGAGGATGAACCCTAGGTTGCGTGCGTGGTTGGTGGGTGTTGGAGCTGTTCCCATTGCGGTCGGCCACCAGGAGTCGTCTCAGGTCGAGTGGGTGGAGCCGGGGATGAGGACTTCCGTCTTGTCCGAGTTTAGCTTCAGTTGGCTGTTCTTCATCCACTCCGCGACAGCTTTCATTCCTTTGTGGAGGTTGGTTTTGGCGATGAGGGGGGTCCTTGGTGAGGGAGCGTATCAGCTGGGTGTCATCGGCGTAGGAGATTGTGTTGAAGTCATGCAGTCGGGCGACGTGGCCGAGCGGTGCCATGTAGATGTTGAACAATGTTGGGCTGAGGGATGAGCCCTGGGGTACGCCGCAGAGGATCTTGGTGGCTTCGGAGCAGAAAGTGGGGGAGGCGGACGCTCTGGGTTCTGCCAGAGAGGAAGGAGGTGGTCCAGTCCAGAGCCTTGTCTTGGATCCCAGTGTCGTGGAGGCGTGTGCGTAGGGTGCGGTGGCAGACAGTGTCGAAGGCGGCTGACAGGTCCAGGAGGATGAGGGCCGTGGTTTCTCCGTTGTCCAGCAGGGCCTGATGTCATCGGTGGCGGCGATGAGGGCAGTTTCGGTGCTGTGGAACCCGGACTGGGATGCGTCCAGGATGCTGTACTCCTCGAGGTAGTGGGTCAGTTGACGGTCTTCTCGATAACCTACGCCGGAAACGGGAGCAGGGAGATGGGCCGGAAGTTCTTGAGGTCCTTGGGGTCAGCCTTGGGTTTCTTGAGTAAGGCGTTGATCTTGGCTTTGTTGAAGATGTGGTGTGGGCATGTGTCTGACAGAGATCCTGAGTCGATGGTGTTCATGATTTTGATAGGGTCGTGGTTGTTTATGTTGGTCCAGGCGAGCGGGGGGGGGGGGGGGGGGGGGGTCGGTGCGGATGGTGGCCGTGGGGATGGAGGTCTCGGTGGTTGTCGAGGCGGTCGTGACGTTTAAGCTGTTGTGGATATCAGCGATCTTGCGATGGAAGAAGGTGGCTAGGGAGTCACACAGGTCTTGCGAAGGTGGGATGTCGGTGTTGGAGCTGGGGTTGGAGAGTTCCTTCACGATGTTGAAGAGCTCTTTGCTGTTGTGTGCGTTGTTATCTAGGCGGTCTTTGAAGGAGGTCCTTTTGGCGGATCTGATGAGGTGGTGGTTTCTGCGGGTGGCGTGCTTGTGGGCTGTGAAGCTGTCCGGTGTCTGTTCACGGTGCCATTTCTTCTCTAGCTTTCGGCAGATTTGCTTGGAGGCCTGGAGGTCTTCAGTGAACCAGCTGGCTTTCTTGCTGGGGCGTCTGTTGGAGGGTTTCTTGAACAGGGTGAGGGTGTTGGCGCAGTCGTCGATCCATTGTCTGAGATTGTGGGCAGCAGTGTTGGGGGGGGGGGGGGGGGGAGGAGGCAGGTGGGCTCCGGGTGAGTGTGGTGGTTAGCTGGTCTTCGGTGACTTTGCTCCAGCAGCGGCGGGGGATCTGTTGTGTGTGGTGGTGCGTGGTAGGTTTCCAGTGGAGTTCGGTGGTGTGGTTGAAGGAGACGTGGGAGCTTGCGGAGATGATGGGGTCAAGCGTGTGACCGGCAGAGTGGGTGGGCATTGTGACAAGTTGTCTGAGTCCGAGGTTTTCGATCGGGGTGGTGGAGTTGTGGTCGTTGTTGTTCTCGAGGTGGAAGTTCAGGTCCCCGAGAAGGATGTAGTCTGTGGAGGCGAGGGCGTGTGTACTGGCAAAGTCGGCTATGGAGTCGCTGAACTGTGGTCGGGGTCCGGGTCGACTGTCGTCGACGGTTCCTCTGAGGGTGGTGTTGGGGATCGGTGTGGTTTTGGAAGTGCAGGTGTTTGGAGGTGCGGACGGTGTCGTCGGTGTTGGTCGAGACTCAGAGTGTTCCTGGGGACAATGGCGATTCCTCCTCCTACTCCGTTGGTGCGGTCCCTGCGGGTGATCTTGTAGCCGTCCGGGATGGCTATGGCGATGTTGGGTGCTGAGGAGGGGTTCAGCCAGGTCTCCGTCAGGAAGGCAACGTCTGGGGAGGTTGAGTACAGTAGGTCCCAGAGTTCAACGGCGTGTTAGCAGGCGGAGCGGGTGTTGAGAAGGATACATCTGAAGTGGTTGGGTTCTTTCCCGGTGGGTGGATTTGAGGATCGGATGCTGGTGAAGCTACAGTTGCGGCAGGTGAATGGTCATTGCATGTGTTTCGGGGCGGCCAGGAAGCAGGTGTGTGATTGTCCGATGTTGAGTGCGTGGAGGGTGCTGGCATCATAGCTGCGTCGGGTGCCGTGGTGTTTGCGGGGGCCAGGGGTTCAGGCGCTAGGCACGGTCCATGCGCGGATGGGAGCAGACGGGCAGCCGCCATATAAGGGGAGGTGGGAGGGAGGAGCAGATAGGAGGCGGGAGCGGGGCAGCGAATGGACGAGCAGGGGGGCGGGCTGCAGTGGCGGGAAAAACTAGCAGGAACAGAGGGATGGGGAAAAACAGAAGGCAAGGGCACAACAGTTAAAAGAAGGATAAAAAGGTGATTTAATACAGTACTAAAAAGAAATATTAACATCAGGGAATCAATATATACATTACCATGAATAACAAGATCACAGACAATTCTAATGGGCTGATCAACAAACAATAAACACTGTGACATTACAAATACCTTACAATATGAATGACAACAAAAACAAGGTGATGGATGGAATGCTTGATTTATTCTCAGTCACCAGCAATTGCTTGGACCACATCCCAATCCATCGTTTTTTACCCACATCACCTCAGTTTTGACCCAGCATGTCCAAATCAATCTTGACCCTACTCCAATAGGAACATTCAAGCCCAAACTGCCAATCCAGGTCCTCCGTAAACAAGAACCCAATAAAGCCCTAGTGACCACAGAGGAATGGACTCTGCAGAAGCCCTTACCAGATACATATGTGGTGCCTATAAGCACTCCCTAGGGGCTTGAGGGCTTCAGAAATGACCAAAAAGAGCTTTACTAGCTGTTTCAGTGGAGGACCAGGAAGAGATGCTGTGGCGTACTCATCCAAGTGGGGGGAAAGCAAACCAGGTAAGTCCCACTGACAGCTTTTTGCCATGTTAAAAAATGGGTTCAGCGAGGCTTGCAGCAAAGATATCCTACCTCTAGGAGCACTGTCCAGCTACAGCCGACAGCCCTGCACCACTAGAGGTTAAAGAACTGAAAAAGTGACTAAGTCAGAAGGCAAAACCTAAGACGGAAGCAGAAGCAACTCCAGCTCAGTGATGCCGCGAGCACAGTGACAACGACATTAAGCTTTATCCCACTCAGAGCCGTTTGGTCCCAAAACAAACAATCTCAGCATGAGCTCGACAACAATGTATCCAACGTTTCTGAATATATGCCAGCCTCAGGTCTTGGACCTGCCCCGTTGAAGGTTTTTTTTTTTTTTTTTTTTAACTCCAATTCTGTTTATTTAGTTTTACACCAAAGGGGGTAACAACAAAACAATGCGGGTGTCACCGCAAAGGAAAAAGACTTCTGATTAGCAGACATTACTGCAACAGCACATTTATACAACACAGGCGTGCCTATGTAAGAGGTTGAGGCGCATAGCGCAGAAGCCTAGGAAAGGCAAGTTCCGACCCAATAAGGGAACGTCAGGGCCAAGAGATCCACCTAGCGCCTGGGACACCAAACAAGGGGCGTCTGTTCAAGGTATGGGGACTAAACCTGGAGTGAATGACGGGGGGGGGGGAAGGGAACTAGAGGGGAAGAAGGAGGGGAACCAAGGATCCCAAGTGGGCTCCTCAATGTCTTTAGTCATGTAGAGGAACCAGAGTTGCTTACAAACTGGTGGTATGTTGAGCTTGCTCAGTCAGGTCTGCAAGGTAGGGAGGAGGTGCTCCATACATGGTCATCAAAGAGGTGCACCACTCTAATCTGAGGGGTTAGAAATATAAGTGTTCCAGGCAAGACGGGTATTGAATGAGGGGCAACCAGAGACAGAGGAATTTCTTGTCAGTGTAGCTGAGCTTGTGTGCCATTTGCTCCAGTGCAATAGTGTGCCAGAGTTGTGTGAACCAGGAGGCAGCCAACAGGGAGGGCCACGACCGTGCTTTAAGCTGCTTGGCTGCACCGGTCATGTGTCGCACCAGGTACCAGTCCGAGTGGGTCATTGCGGCCAGGGAGGTTGGGTGAATGCCTAAGATGACTGTGTGACCTCCTCTAAGAAGGTTTTCAGGGAAGGACATGCCCACCATATGTGATGGAAGTCACCTTTCTGGGCCCCACAGCGCCAGCACGAGGCGGAGACCGTAGTGCGCATGGCAAGGTGACGGGTTGGGGTGTAATACCAATGAAACATTACCTAGTAGACTGCCTCCTGTTAAGCAATGCTTCTGTGTATTTGTGGTATTTTCTTGCCAAAGCTGCTCCTACTGTTTCTGGGTGATAGTGGATGGATGTGTCATCCGGGGACCACTTCCATAGATATTGGTGGCAGGGGAAAAGCCGCAATTACTGCAGGACTGCATAGGTCATAGATACCACACCACCGGGGCCTGTAAAGCTACGAACAAGGTGTTCACAGAGGGTAAGGGGGCGAGCAACTGCCTCCACATTGGGGTAGAGGGTCCAATGCCGATGCTGGAAATATTGGTGACGAGCGGGTTCCGACAGTTGAGAGTCCCTTTAGCATTGATCGAATTTCTTGATCGCAGGGCCTTGGAAGAGATCTTGCAGGAGCCTACATTCGCCCGATACTCATTCTGGGAAAGACTCCCGGGTAAGAGCAGGAGAGTAGTCAGGATTGCGTGCTATAGGGGCGTTTGGCAACAGGAATGTGGTTAGTCCACGTCTTACAACCAGTTCGACCCAAATCTCCAGTAATCTGCGCATCAGACAGGCGGCCTAGGCACTGCGTGGCCGGGAGTGTTTGGGCAGCCAAGCAAGGTACCACAGTTATATTAGGAGATTTGCAAAGCGCATGGCTGTCCTAGCAAAGAGACGCCCCAGCGCTAATTGCCAGAAGAGAGGGTGGGAGAGGAAACTACTGATCATTGAAAAAGCCAGGTCTTCACCGCTCTCCTAAAGGATAGACAGTTAGGGATGTTTCTGATGGAAAGTGGTTGAGAATTCCTGAGAGTCAGTTGAATGAACGCCCTCCTGCTGTGGTTCTATGGAAGCGAGGGACACGTGCCAGATGGAGGTCGGGCGAGCGTAGGGCACGTGTCGGGATGTAAAGGTGGCAAAGATCGCTCAGAATCGCTGGACCTGAGCCTGCAAGGATTTTATGTGTAAAGCAAAGCGCTTTAAAATGGATTCTTTGCTCAGTGGGCAGCCAGTGCAGGCGACTGCTCTGTCCATAAGAACCCAATGTTTTTCACTCTCCCGTACCACCATTCAGAGATGTAGCCTAAGTGTGCCGCCCAATAATAGTCTAGAGGGTTAGGACATGCCAGACCACCACGGTTGCGGGGGAGCATTAGAAGCACTGCTGATATGAGGGAATGTTTCCCTTTCCAGATAAAGGAGATAAGGTCAGCCTGCGATCTGGTGATAACGTCAGTGGGAATGGGCGTTGGTAGTGAAATAGTCAAAGAAGTCTTGGAAGAATATTAATCTTCACCACATTAAGGCGACTCAACCAGGAGATATGAAGCAGCTTCCACAGTCCGAAATCTTCTAGGATCGCCCTACGAATGTTTTGACTAAGACGGATGATTCATATAATCCGCAGGTGGTCCGTTTCTCCGCGAGGGCATTGGAGTAAATTACTACGTCGGCATGACAGAGCTGCCGCCCCCTCGCTGAATTTAGAAGTGACCTACAAGCTGGCGGTCATTTCTAAATCTTCTGCAGGAAACACTGTTACCAGTGGTTCCGGTCAATGCTTTCCATTATTTGGTGCAGGGCCTTGCACCATACGGTTTTACTTTAGAAAAAATAATAAAAACAGATAATGCCCCGCTTGCCCTGGGAGTCATCTAACAGGGCAAGGGGTGGAATTTTGTGTTTTTTACTGTCCCTTACCGCCAGGGTTTTCCTGGTGGTGACAGAAGTAAAAAAAAAAAAAAAAGTTTATACGTCCGCCCATCTTAATTGGGCAGACAGCCAATTCTCAGACAGCCCTTACTCTGTCAGGCCCTGGAACTAATTTCACTACGGCGGTGATGGTGTAGTCACCGCCATAATAGCCTATTGCACTATTGGTGACGAGTGGATTCTGACAGATGAACGTCCCTTTCGCATTGATCAAATGGCTTGATCACCGGTCCTTGAAAGAGATCATGCAGGAGCCTGCATTCGCCAGATACCCATTCTGGGGAGAACTCCTGGGGTAGAGCAGGAGAGAAGACAGGATTACATGCTACTGGGAGGTTTCGCGATGGGAATGTGGTCAGTCCACGTCTTTTAGCCGGTTTATGCCAAATCTTCAGCACTGTGCACGTCGGAGCGGTGGCATTGGCACTGCGGGCCGGGAGTGTATGGGCAGGCAACCGATGTCCAACAGAGGCCTGCAGGCGACTGCTCTGTCCATATGAACCCAATGTTTTTCACTCTGCAGCACCACCCACTCAGAGATGTAGTGTAATTGTGCCACCCAATAATAGTCTAGGAGGCTAGAGCATTCCAGACCCCCACGGTTGCGGGAGAGCATTAGGAGCGCTGCAGATACACTGGGTGTTTCCCTTTCCAGATAAAGGAGATAAGGTCTGCCTGCAACCTGGTGATGTCATCATAGTGAATTGAATTGGTAGTGACTGAAATAGGAAAGAAGCTTGGGAGAATATTCATCTTCACCACATTAAGGCAACCCAACCAAGAGATCTGAAGCAGCTTCCACAGTCGGAGATCTTCTATGATCGCCGTACGAAGGTTTTGATGAAGACTGACGATTTAAATAATCAGCAGGTGGTCAGTTTCTTTGCCAGGGCGATGGAGTAAATTACTCCGTCACCCTGATAGCGCGGCCACCACCCCCACCCCCCCTGAATTTATAAATGACCTCCGAGCTGGCGGTCATTTCTAAAGCTTCTGCAGGAACCAGATTTTGACAAGTTTGGAGTATTTTTGCGCATTGGTTTTTATCTCTGCTTCTTCTAAATTGGTTTTAGAAATGTACAGACTTTAAAATGTTTTGCACTGCCTGAATTTAGCAGGCAGTCTCTGTGGGTTGCCTGTTTTTGATGACACAGCTACCAATAGCTACCGGGCGCTAAGCAGTGATTCTCTACGAACTGTGTTTTAGATTAATAAGTTTAGATCAACCAGATTGTGTTTATTAAGTTGGTAGGATTCCCACCCTCTGAAATGAATAACCCAATTTATGCCAAGCAGATTTTCTGAACTCAGATCAGATCAGTCCATTTCATCACTAACATTAGCGATGCAATTTCTCTACTTAACTGTGTATACTACTTATAAATTGAATTTGCCACCTCACTAGGTACAGTATGACATGTTCTGGCGGAATGATTTAATTTACCAGCTTTTCCACTTTCCTCATTTTTATTTGCCACTCATAAATGGCCAACTTTCTCCTGCTCTTCAAATGCATGTTGCACATGTATGTATTAATTTGCCACTTCTTGACGCAGGCACTGTGATGAGTGATGTACATGGTGAGCACCTCACGCAGTGACCCCTTAACAAAAACAAGTGTTCGTAACATATACTGGAGGATGGTTTTCATTATCATCACTTGGTCATTTACGTGTGCAAGGAAATGGAAGGCATGGTAGTCGCGGATCTGCGATTTCCTGTCTATGGTGCAGATGTGGCTGGAACACTAGAACAGGAAAGTCTAGTTGTGGTAGTCCATAGAACCTATTTCCTGAGGCATTGTAAATTGGATGTAGAAAAGGCAAGTGGCCCTACGGTTTCTTAACAATTGGCGATGTGTTTTGTAGTGACACTACTCCCAGAATTCAAATGGTTTCTCCTCCCTCTGTGTTTCTTGTTGGAGAGAGCATGACCTTCCTTATGTCTGCTTTGTGTGCTGCTTTCTTCCTCCTTGGTGGGGTCATGGGCTTCCTCTTCCTATTTTTGTGTTTGGTCACACGCTTTGCTTGATGCTTCAAGCTGGGCAATGGGAAGACTGGCTATTCGATTCCTTGCCGTTGGCTATTTGGTTCTTTGCTTTAAGTTCTCCAGTGTTTATCGGCCCAATTGTCTTATATTCTGAGGGTCCTGAACTTGCCTAACCGCACATGTGCTCTGGGAAGTGATGAGGAGGAAATGTTTCTATTACTTACCTGTAATCTCTTGAATATGAGTCTACTTCCTTGTTGTTGTCGTCCTTAAAACACTTGCCCACTCTGCTTGGCTTTGATCGCAATTTGGTGAACGGCTTTGGTAGTCGATTCAGGTTGTTTCTGGGTAGAGGAGGTTCTTTATAAGCACATATGGATGGTGAGGAGTTTTTTTTCTGTAAAGTAGGCAGCAGGGTGAAGTCATCACTCATGACGTAAAGACTGAGATGAGGAATTAGAACCGGAGTACTGAGATTACCACTAAGTAAATCGAAGTATACCCATGCATTTTTAATGGTTCACCATACAAGTCTCTTGCAATATCAGACAAAACTTACTGGCTAAGCAGACAAATCATCACTAACCAAATACAAACACATGAGACGTCCATAACTGGTGAATTACAAATCCCTAGTACAGCAAGAGTGCCAAAGTTTCCACGGGTGCTAGGAGCCCATATAAATCTTAGGTGAGAGCTATAAAAAGATGTACAATAGTAAGTAAAAGGTCACATTTATCAAAGTTAAAATGTTACCATTACATCTAATACTCGAGTACCAAAAACATAACAGCGGACAAATATATAATGGCAAGGCAACAAAATTACAACCTCGACATCGAATTAATGCACAAAGGAATTATTATGGCTACTTTAACAATAATAGTAATTATTGGAACGGCTAAAATGTAAAGGATAGGCACTACTCAAGTACCAAAAACATAACAGCGGACAAATGATATAATGGCAAGGCAACAAAATTACAACCTCGACATCGAATTAATGCACAAAGGAATTATTATTGGGCTAGTTTAACAATAATAGGAATTATTGGAACGGCTAAAATGTAAAGGATAGGCACACACCCATTTCTGCTGCTCGAGCGCAAGTGGCTCGCCCTATCACCTGGGGGAGCAGCCCAAGTTGTTATATTAGGACGTCAATAACGCAAGAGTGGCAGAAGAAGATGAACTAAAAACTGTCAAAATAAATATCGTACTCTTTATACATATATTTAAGTGCGCCCTATGGTATTAACAGGTGTGTAGCTCGCATTTCTCCCTTGCAGGCCCGCCCATACAACACCCTCTCTCCTCTTACTCGCATTTTGTCGGTCCTCGTAAGCTTCAAATTGTGTACAAAGGGGTTGGGAATGGGCGGTGGGATGAACGAGAACTGCCGAGGCAGGGTCTGTAAGGGAGGCCGCTGCTGGGGCTGGTGCTCCGCCATGATCCTCTTTCCGGATAGCGGCTCGAAGCGTCAAGATGTTTGTTGTGTGGGTGGATTGAAATTGCCCGAGTACCCCCTGACAGCAAAGGTTCCTGTTGCTTTTCTCACCCCACCCATTTAAAGTCTGGCTCCTCCTCAAACATGGCGCACGGCCTAAAGCCTGCTCAAAGGCCCACCCACAATCCGTGTGAACCACCCATTGTGTGCCTAAAACGAGCCCATAGTCTGTCCAGACCGCCCACGGAAGCACCCGACACCACCCACAAATCCACTTGGCCCGCCCACTCTCTGACCGAGAGCTGCACTCGATACGTAGGTGTTCGTGCTTCTAATTCGGATGTCTAGCAGTCTAGCTCAGTTTGGATTTTGTATGTGTTTGCAGTTGTGGTTAGAAGAAACTTCCGTTTCCTCCTTCCGCTCGTTTCAAGACTGCAACCCTTCTTTTCTTCTGTTTGGAACGGTCAGCTTAACTAGTTCATGTTTCTTTCCTCTTTTTGGCATGTTCCGGCTCGCTCCGACACGTTGTCTTTAGGTGACGCTAGGCAAAATTCCTGACTTCTAGGGTGTGGCAGCAACTTGTGTTCACTTTACTGTTTTCCATTTTTCGAGCCATTTTTGGTGCAAGATAATTGAAAACCCTCGAAAAAGGCATACATACCTGACGGCGCTCCAAATCCTTAAAAAAAACGTGTGAAAACATTCAGAAATTGTTTCGCATTATGGTAGAAAAACGTGTAACCCATTGTGAAAAACCGCATATATATATATTTTTGTTTTCTTCTGCATGCAGTAGACCCAAAAGGTGACAGTACACTTTACATAATGCCAGGTTACCATTTGAAGGTTACAAGGGACTGAATGAACATTTCTAAGCTTTCACGTTTGAAAGTTTAAATTCTATTAAGGGCGGGCACTGGAGGTGAGAATTGTGCATGTTTGTATCTATTTCGTTAATAACCCTATTGCCAGAGTTACAATAACATTACATGATATGGCAACAATGCAGAGCAAATATTGTACATTTGAAGGCACTGTGCGGCCATCTTAACCCCCTTTTTACAGGCAGACAATGTATTGACCATCTGACAATTATTGTGTCGCCTATTTGAAGGTCCGAACCTAAACGAGAATAAATAATGCATTTACAATTATGTCATAAATTGTAAAAATTCAAAATATGATCTCCACCAAAATAACACTGTAAGGAAGGAAAAGAATATTGTATGAGACATGACATCACGAATTTGCAATAGCATAACAGTACTTGGGTGGGATAATACTCTCCTCTATGTCCTTAATGAATTAAAACTTCTAGATTTGAAAGCGAGGAAATTTTGCATTCTTTTGCAGGACTGAAGGCAGGTACTTTGCTCGTTCAAAAGACTTCAATATTTTTAGGTTCCTGTGAGGACGGATATGTATCTTGCATGTTGACGGATGTGTACCCCCACAACGAGTGCTTCAGCTGCAATGATGTCTGGATCCCTGGTGCTGATTTTTGTTGCGGGCGAACCCAGATCATGCATGTGCGCAGCACATAGGCCTGGCGCACGCATTGTGGTCTTGTTGGACCAGGAGAGGCGCCCGAAAAGCTGCCTTCTTAGTGATGAAAGGCTACTTCCTTTGCCTGGAGTTAAGCATCATGAGCGCTGTAGTGGCAGCATACCACAAAAAAATCAGCAAATGTGAACAGGTCTTTTTACCTGTGTCATTGGAGTGGGGCCTATATGCTCACTCATGTAAAGTGCTTAACTCACCCTTGACCTACCCTACATCGCATTATATATAGCGCTGTGTAGTGTGTGTGTGTGTTGTATGTATGTGCTAGGTGTATGTGTGCCTGTGAATGGCTCGCAAAATACATGTAAGATCTGGGTTCCATTTTTGGAAGAGCATGAGGAGGTAAAGGAGGCCCCCCGCAACAGATTTGTGGACTGTTCCATACTTGTTAGCTGGGTTAGACACGCACTGGTGGAAGAGGGAGGCTCTTCAACACATTTCAAAGAGTGCTATCTCATTCAGGGAGAGGTCAATGGAAAGTGGCCTAGACACATCCCAGGAAGCAAATGGGGCTCATAAGTGATTCATAAATAGTAGGGCTTGGGCCCCGGGCCAACCCTTTTATGCACATATCTTTGTGGCTAACCTCCAGGTGTGAACCTTTAGACACTCCCATGGCCTGTGTTGTGGGGCTATCAGATTTGTAGTCACTCGTGCTGTGACAGACTGCTTTCTAAATGAAAGGCAGGGCAAAGGAGTGAGGACTTCAAAAGGAAGCAGACCCACAACACAAACTTCAAAAACACTGACCATTGATCAAATTTTGTGTCTGGAAATGGACTGATTGAAGGGGAGTTTGAGGCCCCCGAAATTGTCAACTGTCAAGCAGCCAGTGAGGCTGGTGAGGAGAAGAAGCTCCGCGTGACTTCTGCCCATGACCAGGGCTGGA
Organism: Triturus cristatus; assembly: GCF_964204655.1. Taxonomy (NCBI): domain Eukaryota; kingdom Metazoa; phylum Chordata; class Amphibia; order Caudata; family Salamandridae; genus Triturus; species Triturus cristatus. The sequence goes on from NC_140595.1 coordinate 547,638,364, forward strand.
GGCTAAGACTCGCTAGTCTCCCAGCTGCGTGAGGGGACATTACCCAGGAACATCCAAGACCACCTGCCCCTGGAGCACCAGTACCTGCTGCTTGCCAAATCCAGTATGCCTGTGAGGAGGAGGAGAGCGCTGGAGGGCCCAGGGTCCAGAACAGGCATTTGCCATTGTATGCAGATCGATTCCATGCTGCCAGGTAAATTTTCCCTGATGTCATCAGGGGTGAGACTCCTCCTTCAGGTCCTTTAGACGGTAATGGAGTTGAGGATGAAAAATTATGGATGCTTCTCATAGCCTCAACAATACTGAATACCAAGCCTGAGCCCTTCAGCGAGGAGACGCCAGGATTAAGCTCACTTTTTAATACATGTTGGATGGCCCTCCCATTTTATACCTTGTTCTTTTCTGACCGGAACCTTTCTGAGCTTCTTGATAGATCTCTGTACTTTGACTTGCTCTCTGATTTGTTACTTGATTTTTACTATGTTAACTGGTTTCTGTATGGCAAGATTCTGAAAACAAAACCATTAAGGTTTAAGGCTTTTCTGTATGTCATTTTTGTAGGACCAAATGGGTTCTACATGCTAAATTAGAATCTGCAATTTAAAAATGCTTTAAATTGAGAAACAAGTTAAGCAAAGTTCATCAAAATAAATAAAGGGATTAACACCGTCCCAGGGCCATCAGTCACACAAGGGTAAGAAGGGCTGTAGCACAACATCCGATTCTGGTAGTAGAGGATGGTTCAGACTGGACCTGTTTGATTTGGATAGACCTGTATATGTAAATTGGCCTTTGAGACTGAGAAACACACCTTTATTTGAATGTTATACTTATCAGATGTGATTTAATTTTCCTTAGTTGTTTTTCTTTGTGCTGTCTTTCGTTGTTTTTCTTTGTTGTGCTTGTTTACATTTCGTCCTTGAAAAAGCCCTAGGTCTGCTGCCATCATAGGGAGAAGCATGTGTTGGCTGAGTTTCTGTAGCCAAACATAAGCAAACATCATTTTGTAGCAAAGCTTTAATGCAAAATATCTTTTCTAAAATGTGATAGCTGAACAATTCATTGTTGCCTATGTTGGTTAGATTTTGTTTTTCAGGTTTTTTCCTGAGAAAGGTTATGCTAACTCTTTCTGTTAATGTGACAAATGCATCCTCCTGCTATACAGCTGATTTACTTCTAGGCACTGAGGCTTTAACCTAGTCAGGTGCATTTCCCAGCCACTAAAAACTTTCTATAGATGATAGGGTATTAATAGATATAGGGATACAGACAATAGCTATTCTTTTTTTTGTGCATACTTTTATGATTCAGCCAGTCTGGAACCTCGAGGCTACATTGACCTTTGATTCGATCTACATACCTGATTCCTAAAGACTGTGCACAGTGATGGCAGTGGTTCTAGGGTTCCTGAAGAAGTTGTTGTGAGTATAAGAACGGAAAGACATTGCATATGCTTTATTATGTGAAGAAACCTGAGCCGAGGTGTTGCATGGTGACACTTGTTGTGTGGGAGAGAGTGATGTCATGAATTAGTCTGAATTTGAAGCTACGTACTAGTGTGGCGTTGATTGGCGGATTTTTAAGGAACTGTGTGTATTGTCATTTTGATGCCTTTCCTTGGTTTTTGAAGGCGTTATTTGAGTTGCGATAAAGAGGCTTTGCACTGTGCGATTTTGGTTATTCTTGCTGCACTGAATGCAACTGTTAGATAAATCTGTGGATTAAGTTTGTGGACTCGTCCAAATCTGTGATCGCGAGATCTAGTTGTTTTGTCAAATTGTCTACCAAAAGGAAGGCATGCACTGTGAAGCACTATCAGGCACATCAAGATAGGGACGTCTCGTCAAACTGTTGTATCTATGTACCAAACTGGATCGGTATTTGTTTATTCTTTGCTGCACACAAGTAAATATACAGGTTTGAAGCAAGCTCCCACAGGTCGAGAGTTTGCTGCTATCTGAGAGTTAATATTATAAAAGGCACTATCTGCATCCTTGAACTATCATTTTCTATTTAGGTGAAGCAGACAATAGTTGTTCGTATAAGTTCATTAATTTCGTTTACTGAAAAGTACGCTTTATCGTTACTTCATTAAGTGTCGCGCTGGGATAAATCCATGGGTGCTGAGAGCTGCGCTGTAAATGGTTGACGTTTGCTCAAGTCACGCTGAAATTGGTTGCAAGGTCTCAAAGACTGTTTTGCGATTGCTTCATTGTTTCAGAGATCTGTGTAAGGATTGGTTGACTCTACTAGTGGTTACATACAAGCAAGAAATCATGGGGAATCTCTCTTTGACAGCCCCAAAGTCTATGTGCCATAAGGAGATGATTCCGTCTGAGGGCACGCTTGCCAGATAGATGGCTGCAAAGAAAGAGTGATATATTTGCATGTTGGTAAAACAATGGTATCAGTTCACTGAGAAAGACCGGAAACTCCAGTTCCTGTTACATGACACTCCATAATAGGGACGCTTGAGAATTTGAGGAACAGAATGTATGAGATACAACCTCAACTCAGATTCACACAGTTTGAGGCTTTAAACATTTGGGAACATATAGCAAATATGGAAGAACACAAGCGATATACGATTCAGACACAAAACAAGATTTGTAATTGGCTGGAGTTGCAGTGTAATGAGAGACAAATGATCTGACATGAAGATTTGATTGATGCCGTGGGCACTTACCCTGCAATAGTGAGCAAAACCTCTGAACAGGTGAAATCCTCACAGGAGACACAGGAGAATGATACATGGACTTAGAGTGATAAGATTCTGCAGGACAACACCAACAGGAGAATGACGCATGGAGTGAGAGTGATAAGAATCTGCAGGGCAACACCAACAGTGCTCTCCGAAGGGAGCAGCAATGACTGGACCCCCTGCAGAGGTAAGTGCGCCCCTGACAGCCATTGATACCAGTGATCCTCAGATCCCGGTAGTCCCAAGTATTCCCTGATAACAACTAGCCCAAACACTCCCTCAATGCAAGTAATTATGGGCACTCCACAGGTGCAAGCGATTTTAAGCACACCACAGCCCCCAGCAAATGAAGGTATTCCCCTAGTACGGAGGAACCCAGAAAAACACACCTAACACAATAGATGCCATTCCATTTGCTCTCTGAATCTGTGCCTCAGTCTAGCGGAAACATCCTTCAAAAGAGCAATGTCACACAGTTAACGACTGAATTTGAGATTGTAAAGAGAAATCTAGGCATCGATTATCTGCAATACTATAGCGAGAGTAAATTGGTGTATATGAACAATAATGCTGCTAGAGTTGCATAAGAGGCATATGCAAAAATGTAGGATTTGGCTGAGGAGTGTAGATCTGTATTTATTTTCCAAAGGAAGAAGTTTTGAAAGAATTTTAGAATGAAGAGTGACTAGGATCGAAAGGCGATGAAATTGGATGTCTTGAAAACACATGTTAAAGAGTTGGTGCATTATATCAGAATGGGGAGATTTGGAAAAATTGAGGGAGCTATGGCTGAAACAGGAAAGGGGAAAGGTGAGAAAGAAAAGGGCAGTGCCAGAGGGCGTGAAAGGTGAAAATACCAACAGGGCAGAAGCAAAGGAGTTGCATTTGAGAGAGTTGCAGGGCGGAGCATACATGCACGCTCCATGAACTCGAGCAGATCGTTTCCATTTCACAAACAGACTTCCAAAGTAGAGCAAGAACCCTGACAAATGGTACACCCAGGTGGATAAAATTGTGACTTCTTCAAAAGTTTTGTGGGAAGACATAGATATGTTCTTTGAGGTGGTGCTTCCAAGGGACTTGTGCTTGCAGTGTAAGAGAGCCATAAATTGACCTACCCAATAGCCTGCAAGAGTGCCTAACAGCAATGCCCCTTCTACTTTAGTTAAGGCTAAATATGACACATGATTGCACATTTGAAAACATGAGTACCACATAAAGTGGTGAGTTGGCCCAAAATCTGACAAAAACAAAAGAACCGAAAGAAGCTCTCAATGCGTTCTTGGAGAGTTTAATGCATGTTTATAGGGAGAGTAGTGGTATTGATGACTCTAATGTTGTGAATTTGAGCAGTTTTGTATCAACTTTTGTTCTTCGTTTGCGCCTGGAGATTAGCGGTCAGATACAGCAGAATGTGATGTTTTGGCAGACAAAGTCTCTTAATGAGACTCTTCAGTATGCAAAATAGTGTATTAATATTAAAGATCAGAAACTTGAAGAAATGACATGCATTGCACAGAGCAAGTTGGCACAAAATGGCCATCCAAGAGGTCCGATAATAAAGAATTCAGGTCTTGATCCTGCTTTTGGTGTCAATGCGAACATGCAGGCAGTCGCTATTCAGTAAGAGCAAGAAGTAGACCTGCAGGATAGAGATGGACAAAATGTTGGTGGTACTAATAGTGCTTTGAAGAAGGTTACTCCGTGCCACATCTGCAATAAGGTAGGCCACTGTAAGAGAGAATGTAGGTTCAATCCTGTCAAAGTACAGAATGTCATGCTACAAGACAGAGTAATGGAGGTAGAAAACCCAATGCTAAAAGACGATGTGAACCAGAGATACATGAGGCCAAATGTGTCCCAAGCCTCTGTGGTACAATTGCAGATGTAGAATGGAAGTTCAAACTTCCAGTCCTGTCCCAGGGTTCAGCAAAACCCGTTCATGGTTAGGGCTCATGCTTCCCAGGTTCCTCTTATGTTTGAGAGTACCATTGGATCTGATCAGTCGCAGTGACTGTGCCTGAAAGGGGAAGACAGTTGCATGCTTTTTGCAATTCTAGAGGTAGGCCAGGGTGATCCATATGGAGAGGGTAAGGGGAATGGCCACCTCATATCATTTTTGATTGACATTGGAGCTACCTGCTGGTTGAAGTCCCAACCCTGCCCCTACTGGGAAAAGAGGTCCATGTTGTAGGTATTACAAATCATCAGTGCACAAAGTTTCAGCCCCAGTCCCTGTAAAAATTGGTTCAATCAGAGACGATCACCAATTTGTGATTTGCTATTGGAGTCCTGTGAACTTGCTGAGAAGGGATTTGCTTTGCAAACTTGATTGCCTTATATACTGCCTGCTGGAAGGTGTGGAAATGGAAACCCAGGAATCTAATTCAGAATATAAAGATAAAGTCCCACGAATCAGTGGTCTGATTATATCCAATCCTCATAAGGAATGTTTTGCCCCCGACTTTAAAAACAAGAAGTGTGGGAAGAAGTATGGGATTGTACATGGAAAGGAATTGGGCTGATCCAAAATGCAAAACCACAAAAAATGTCATTATGGCAAGAAACAGTTTTCCCACTGATGCCTCAGTGCAAGCTCTCACCAGAAGCAATATCTGACATAATGCCAATCATTAAAAGTATGCTAGAATAGGGTATCCTGAAAGAAGTCATTGGGAGTTCAGACAACTTCCTGATCATGGCTTTTCAGAAATTAAACAAAAAAATAGAGACTAGTGCAGGACCTTAGAAAGATCACTATCATTGTTTTTCCATGCTGCCCAGTGGTACCAAACCCTACCGTAATCTTTTTCCAAATTCCCTCAGATGCTGAGTGTTCAGTTCATCAAACAAAAAGTTTATATGGACCAACTAGTCCTTAAATACATCGACTCTCCATAGATACAATCTCATATAAACATAACTGATAAAATCAAACATAAAATACATGCATACAGAGTTAATTAATTGTTCCACCTTTCTGTATACAATACCGTTATCATAGAAATACAGGGATGTGGAATTCCTATAGCCCGACTCCCGGGACATATTGTTTGGGGTCAAGGGCAACACGTTTTCATGTGTATTTTGTCCTTTGGACAAGTAGGCCCAACCCTCTACAGTACAAACCCTTGGGCTGCCAGTTTACAGTACCACAGTATGGATCAGGAAAAGGCATTTCCCTGCAGTTAAGGTAATATTTGTGTCCCTGTGTTAATGCTGTTCAAACTTCTATTTAATGCAAAGGCTTTATTAATAGGGTGAGCGCTCCAAGTAAATGTTGTAAGCTCAGACTGTACTACTGACAGTGGTTAAGAGTATAAAAATGTGTACACACGTTTTCAATGGTTAGCAATATGAGGCTATGTATAATGCTCCCAGAATGCGCTCTGATTAGATGCAAATATTTGCAGAAGCTTGAAAGCAAGATTGATGATTATTTGCTTTCAAAATAAAATGTTCGCAAAAACATTTCGCTAAACTACTGAACACTGTAGGTACCATTTCTTTGCAGTATTATTTAGTAAAATGTGTTGATGTACGCTAGTATTTCCCAAAAATATGCATAATGGAAAATCAGTGTAACCAGTTTTAATAAGGTTATGGGAAACATAACAATAAGCAAGCATTGGTAAAGCCAATAGGCCTGAAATTGTTGGTCCGCCTTTTAGTTTTGTCAATGTGTGACTTGATTTGGTATTGTTTTTGCAAAACCTTATTGGTGTAGGAGCTGTCGGCCCCTCACCATTATAACAAACATTGGCAAAAACAAAAATTGTTTTGGGCTAAAAAAAACACACTTTGCACAGTAGTTCCTGGCACTGAACAAATGCAATGTGTGTCGATATGCTTCTTGTGAAAGGATTGAATGCTGTCACTCACAGTGAAGCTAGTCGATAGACAGAGAGAGACAACATTTTAATAAACACAAAGGTCATGGTGAACACCAGACCTAATTAGGGGCCCAATTATTAAATAAAGTGCACTCATGTCCTTGGATTAAGTGCAGATATAAGACTTTCGCGAATTCACAAGACTTTACAAAAGTTATAGTACTCCTAGAAAATATTTGTGAACTGCATTTTTGCAAGAGCAAATCTGAAGGTGTAGATTTGCTCATGAGAACATCTAAGTGTTTGTAAGATTCCTTTCCCTCCAACCACTTTTTTCCCAACCCTGGAAGAAGTTTTATGTCTGCCATTGTCAGGAGTAAATATCAAACCTTTCTCAGTATGGAAAAAGATTAGAGAAGAGTTGGTAAAAACCCTTAAAACATGCAAGTTAGTAGGTTTGCACAGACTCAAAAGAGCATTCCAACCCTGGAACTGTTGCTTTCCATTACCTTCAGCCCCAGTATGTAGATCTGCGGAAGTGTGGCAACATAAGGGAATTGCTAGTATTCAAACCCTACTATGGAAGGAGCACTGTCATAATCAGAGAGGCTATTTCAGAGCTCTTATATAATGAGATTGCTCCCATAATTTGTTGCCGCATTACATGGCATAAAAGGGACAAGTGGATTTTGTTACAGGACTAGTAGATTTATGAAGCAACTTGCCCCATGGACTTGTAGATATTTTATTAAATTCCACACCCCTGAGAAATATCTAGGAGAAAGATTTCGATTCTATTCGCTTTTGAGGATTTAAAAAAACCTTTAAGATAAACTTCCCAATAGCACATGCTATATCCAAATTATGCATTGCGATTACAAGATCTACTGCTTGCGAACGATTTTTAATATCATACTTTATAAAAATTGGGCATAAAACATTTTCCTTACATCAAAGACCTTTTGGCAGCCCAATAAAATGTGCAAAATGTTGCATGTGTTGCCCAGATTACAGGTGCACTTCCCTTTGTTATCAATCATAGCTCTTTTTACCCCGTCATTAGCATAACCGGGGTTAATACTAATCCTTAACCTTAGTATTTCTCTTCTAATCCAAAGACTGGGGAGTACATCTATATATGGGATCTGTTGTTCATTTTTTCATGAGATATCCATGATGTGTACAGATTTTGTCCTGATGAGATGTTGTTCGAGATCTCGAGAAATTTCTCCCCCTAGTGTACAAGGCCCCCTCTTATCTACCTCGATTTGTAAATTCTGTGGGCACAGCTTGACCCTCATAACTCTACAGGCCTTAGTTATGGTTTCACTCATCCCCTTTGCCCACTTCAACCCACTCTGCAACATCTAATTTCTGCACCACTGTGACATTTTGTACTCTTCCCCACATCCCAGGCGCTGCCAGAATCTTAATAGCGCAATACATGCCATTATATCCCATGATACCATTATCTTTTCTCCAATCTTACTGCCTGGACCATTGAAGACTAGGGGGATCATTAGTATAGCGGGCGGATCGCCACCACCATCACCGCCCGCAGTCAAATTCCCCCCCGATTGCCTACCGGGCGGAAAAGCATTTTATATGGTGGCGGTGTCTGGTAGACACCGCCATCCATATTACAATGCAGGCGGGGTCCTGCCTTTCCGTGGAGGCAACGCCGCCACCGCAAGGCAGGCGGTTTTTGACATTGGGGGCCCGTAGCGGGCCCTCAGGGATTCTGGGGGGTTGCACATGGGGGGTACCTATGGTACCCCCCTGCAGTTCCATTCACAACATGACAGGCACCGCGCGGTGCCTGCCATGTTGTGCATGGAAGTGCACGACATGCCTTCGTGGCATTGCTGCGGGCGGTGCTGAGAGCACCGTCCGCTGCAATGTCAGGAATGCAGGATGCGCCCGCCAGTGTGGCGGGTGCATCCTAATTTAACCTAAGGGACCCCCCACCAATGGCGGGCGGTCCCGTTCCACGGAAGGATGGCGGTTAATGACACTAAGTTTTTCAAGTATTTCCCTTCTTCAGAGTCCCACCTGTTTTTACCATTTAAATATAACAATTCTGCTTCATATTGGAACTGGGGTGGTATCACGGCTGTGTTTTTAGAACAGGTCTGTCAGACATTTCTCCATAATCTTTGTTAAAGTTTTTCAGACCACTAACAAAAGCAAGGGCCCTTACTCTTAATGCATCCCGGTGAATATGCCAAGTTTTTCTCGAACCACATCCCTAGGTACTTATATTCATTTACCTTTTCCAACTTCGTGGGGCCCAGGACTCAATTAAACCTTGTTTTTTGTTTTCTTTACCAAAGCTCAATACCTTAGTTTTGTCCATGTTTACAAGAAGTTTTTTAAAGCTACAGTATTCATTAAACATATTCAGTTTTCTTTGCAGGTCTATCTCTGGTCTATTATTACGAGATTGTCTGCATAAAGTAAACTTGCAGTATGTTTTCCATCCAGCTTGGATTAGCACCCCTTGCAGCACCCAACACTGACTGTAAATGTGCTGTGACTAGGGAGAAAAGTAAGGGGGGCCAAATGCACCACTGTCTTAGCCCATTTCAGATTGGGATTTTCTGCGATCGGGTCCCCTATGTATCTAGAATTACCTGGGCCCAATTTTATGGCTATGTCGCACTTGGATTTTTATCAGGAGACCTTTCGGGATATTGTATTAGGTCCAATAGTAACTCGGATATATCAGGATTGTTGGGTATGGTGAATCCAAGTCCAGGGATGCCAGACTGGCAGATGTAGATGTTTTTCCCCGCCCAGCTGTAATTCTGTTGACAGTTGATTCCTTTTAAAATGTTTTCCCACAAAGTCTTTAATCGACTTTGTGACTGATGTCTCCCCCTTTTTACCCCGCGACTCGGTTTGCCGGGGGGTTTTTTTTAGAGGCAGTTTTCTCCTATTTGTGCCTCTTTTTCATGGAGTTACTTCTCCTACGGGACAATTAATTCTACCCTTCTCTTTCTGTTTTTCTTCCGTTTCCTCTACCCCCACTTCACTAGCATCACACTTTTTGTGGCTATTTAGTCATCAGCGTGATTTCGTTCTTCCGGGTGCCATCTCTTTATTGAGATTTTATTTATAGACCGTTCGTTTTTGGAGGCCACTGGATGTTTCCATGTACTTGTACTTTTCAGGCAAAACTCTTTCAGAGCACTTTCTGCCCAATTTTCCTCGAGGTGACCTGGGGCACTTCCCCTTTAATACTGAAGCATTAACTGCCACACATCCTCCTTGTACTTAACTCAGCTCACCCAGTATGTGCTACGCTGCACTGCTGAATGCTACCACCATCAACGTCCATCAAAAACCATCAGACCAAGTTATTACTTGTTCTTATTATTTTTATCAATTGCTCCCAGTTCCAGATCCCCTTGTATGTTATATTTTAATTATTGCAGTGCCAAGGAGTTTCCTGTCGCACACTGAACCCCCCCACCCCATCCACAAAGGGCCACGAGGGGCCAGCACAGTTGCACGCTTAATAACACTACTTCCAACCCAGTTTACTGTTCCGGTAGAAGGTCACTGGCTCCAGACAGTGTTCCTGCTCCATGCACGTCACTCGGGGTGATTATCCATCTTCTCTTGTGACTGCAGCCGGGCACCGATGTATCGGAGCACCGGTGTGTCTGCTTGTTTTTATCGCCGCTTCTTCCAATCCTGCCTCAATCTCACCCATGTCTCCATTGGCACAGAAGTAGTAGTCCGGGCAGGCAGGCAGCGATGTCGAGTGTTTCGCAGTCACTGATTTGTGTCAGGCATTCTTTTCCATTCCTCTTCCTCTTCACAAGTACAGCTAATGCCTTTTTGATTTCAGATTCCAAGATAAGACTCTTGGGAGATGTAGAGATCCTCAAGGGTATACAAAAAGGCCCTGATTCTTTAACCAGATACTGAATAATAGTCTAGAAAGCTTACAGTTTCCCCGCTGTTCAAGACTGGTGCAATACATCGATGATCTTCTGTGACCAAAGAAGTTTGCAGGCAGGAAATGATTTCCGTACTCTTCCATCTAGCTGAGAAAGGACAGAAGATTTCCCTGATAAACTGCAGTGCTGTCAGAAGGAAGCGTGTGCCATAGGACATCAAATTGAGAAAGGAGCTTGGAGAATGTCACACTAAAGCATCTCAATGGTCCTGATAATGAGGTTCAATGTGACACCAAGAGAGATGAGAATGTTTTTGGGGATGGTGGGCCACTGTCACCAGTGGATTGCCAACTTTTCTTTTGTGGTGAAGCCCCTACAGAGGCTCACGCACAGTGACATCAGTGACCCGGTACCATTTGACAAAGAATGCATGGAAGCCTTCCTAGAGCTTTGGGATTTACTTTGTATTGCACAAGCTTTAGGAACACCAGACTACAAGGAGTTCACCTTTTATTGTCACAAACGTGATGGATGTGCTCTGTCTGTTTTGGCACAAACTCACAGGAAAGTAAAGAGGCCAGTTGCATACTTGCCAGCAATAGTGGCTGCAGTGGTCACTGCACTTCATGGTTGCCTTAAGGCAGTCACTGTTTGAGCTTACAGCACAGTGAGGGTATTGTAATGGGTTATTCTCTAATTGTAATGTCCCACATTCAATGGAAATCCTCATGATCCACGCTTAAACTCAACACATGACATAAAGCCGCCATACTAGAAACAAACAGGTGATTTTGGTCAGTGAAAATGTTTCATTGTGGCATTGTAGCACATTAAATCCTACAATAATTTTACCAATTCCTGAAGATGGTACTGATGAGTATGCTTTTGATCACAGTTGTTTTGATGTAATTGAGTTATGCCTCAAGCCGAGACCAGACATTCTGCATGTACTACTCAAATCAAAAGCTTCTGCACTGTGAATAGCATCGTAGAAGCATCTTATTTGTGCAGTGTAACCTCCACACAAGTAGCCGAGCTGATCGCTGTGTCGAGGGCATACTGTGCATCCGACATGCTTCCATTTATACCAACAGCCAGTATGGATACAGCGTTGTGCATGATGTTGGGCAGCTGTGTTCACAGAGGGGTTTCTGGGCCTCCTGTGGTTCCCTTACATGCAATAGCATATATGTAATTAAAATGTTGAAGGCACTCCAGTAACCTGGAGAAATAACAGTGGTGAGGTGTGCTGTCCACATGAGTGGCGAAGCTTTTGTCACTACCGGAAAAAGATAAGCAGACAAGATCAACAGGTGCGGCTAACGTGAGTTAATAATGTGTCACCAGAACAATGGGTCTCGCATTATCAGGCCCAATTTGCTGCCACATCTGGCACCCCCCATACACTACCCGGAAATAGTCTCTGACATCGAACTAACCTTTGGAATAGGGGAGATCAAAAGAGCTCTGGATGCTGTTCCTACTGGTAGGGCTCCCGGCCCGGATTGTATCCCGGCCGATATATTCAAACACGATAGAATGAATTGGCTTAAATATATCCATACACTAGCTAATGCCCTGGCCATAGGAGCCCCTATCCCTGAATCATGGCGTGGTGCAGAAATTATACCCATATATGAAAAAGGGGACCGCGCCAGCCCAAGTAACTACAGGCCAATAAGCCTAATTGATACTATACAAAAAATTGTGGCCAGGCTTGTGTTGAGTAGAGTTAACACATGGATAGATGACCATGATATTCTATCCACCTTTCAAGCTGGTTTTCAACCCCATGTTAGCACTATAGACCAAGTCTTTAGTTTTATGTTGATCTACCGGAGTACTGTGATTCTAGCTGGGGGGACTCTATACGCAGCATTTATAGATTTAAAATCAGCATTTGATTTGGTCCCCTGGAACAAGCTGTGGGATACACTAAAGGAAGCAGGGATGCCTCTTGAGCTCCTACTTATTATTATTAAACTGCATGAGTCAAATTATGCCCAGGTACGTTGGGGCCAACAGGGCGAACTAACGGATTGTTTCCCAGTGAACAAGGGGGTCAGACAGGGATGCGTTCTAGCCCCTTCCCTTTTTTCCTTATTTATAAACAAGGTTGTCACATATTACACTGCCTACCCAACCGATGCACCCATTCTTGCCGGCTCGAAGGTGCCAATATTAATGTTTGCAGATGATACCTTAATTCTATCCAAAACTCAATCAGGTCTGCAACGTGCCCTTGACAGATTTACCATTTTCTGCAACGACCATGAGCTAGTAGTAAATGTCGATAAGACAAAGTTCATGGTCTTACACAAACACAAAATAGTGAAAGGCAGAGTGGATATGAACAAGATTACCTTGGAACAAACTGACACCTTCACATATTTGGGTGTAACTATGGGCAAGAGATTGAACTGGAAACCTCAGATAGATCTACTGGTCCTCAGGCATAACCAACTAGCAGGAGCCCTACTGAAAGAGCATCGACTTTCCCACACCAAACTGGTAGGGCCTGCTTTAACGATCTATAAAGGGAAAATCAGGGCATCGATAATTTATGGTGCAGAGCTCTGGGGTTTCGAAAATCTAACTCCCTTAATTCAAGCCCAAAATAAGTTTTTGAGATCCCTAACTGGTCTTCCCCAATCCACCCCCCTTAAACCACTACTCCTAGACTTGGGATGTAATTCATTTGAGGAGGCGGGGTTTTAGACCCCTAGATTACTGGAGACCATTATGGACAACCCCGGAGTTATCATCATATGCAAATGCATTAAACTATATAAGAGAAGCAGATACGTCATCCAAAATTAAGTGGCTGCAAAAGATCAAGTGCTCACTGGTTGATATGGGACTTAGCCATCTGTGGTAGGATCCAGTAGGTAACCTGTTCCCATCGAAAAGTGATTTTAAAGCATTATATAGGGACATGGTCAACCTTAAGTCCATGTCACTGGTAAGCAGTACCTCTTTGACAGGCATTTTCCTGGAACACACGTTTGAATCTAGGCCTGAAGCATATTGGGATTTTATTGCTAGACCATGCGACAGGAAACTATATCATCAATTTAGAACAAAATACCCTCCCCAAGCACACCAATCACAATAATATAATTCAATGTCCATATATTTATTCTTCTTCTGTATGAATCAAATTCTCTTCAGTCGGTACAGCACTCTGATCCGTACGTCCAACAAAAATAAAATCCATAGCAGCCAACACGTATTTCATCTTGCTACATCAAGCAGCTTGACTTCTTCAGGGCTGATATATAGTTCCCAAAATAATCAACTCTTCAATTGATCCATAATGTTAAAAAAATAAGCAACTCTCTCCCCATCTTATCCTCCTGGGATAATCCCTATCTTCCGTTCGTAATATTATGTGGTCAGTCAATAGGTAAATTAGGCAGTACTCCCAACCACGAAAGTATCCATATGGTGGACGGTTTCAATATCCTTTAATCCTCCAGATATAATCCAAATCCTCCTTTGTAGTCAATCACTCAATAAGGTCTATTTACAGAAATCCAGTCGTAAGCGTACTCATATAGTCGGGATTATCCCAGGAGGATAAAATGGGGAGGGAGTTGCATATTTTTTTAACATTATGGATCAATTGAAGAGTTGATTATTTTGGGAACTATATATCTGCCCTGAAGAAGTCAAGTTGCTTGCTGTAGCAAGATGAAATACGTGTTGGCTGGTATGGATTTTGTTTTTGTTGGATGAATACACCACATTTAATATTTTGGACGTATGGACCAGGGTGCTGCACCGACTGAAGAGAATTTGATTCATACAGAAGAATAATAAATATATGGACATTGAATTATATTATTGTGATCGGTGTGCTCGGGGAGGGTATTTTGTTTAACTTGTCATCTGCATTAGCAGGGTGAGGTGGGGTTGTGAGGTAACCAACTCTTTTTCCCCTTAGAGCACCGATATTGATTCTTATTGTTTTGCCACTTGACCCAGATATACAGTAGAGCGCCCTTGCGTTTACCTGGTTACCTGACAGTCAGTTTGTATAATCAATTTAGAGTTGGTACCCTCCCCATAAAAACATTCACATCAAAATGGCATAATACATCAGATACCAAATGCTCCACGTGTATAGCGACGGAAGAGTCCATTGCCCACATATTGTTTGTAAGTCAAGCATACAAGTGCCCTCGATATAAATGGCTTAAGGCGATCTGTCTAAACCTTGGCACAAGATCATGCCAAACAGCGCTGCGTATCCTGAAAACAGATACACGCAAAGATGTAGCAATAGCAATGGCGAAGTTTCTGAGTTGGATGTGGACCCTCAGAAGAAATAGCCTGGAGGATATAGCAGCTATCACTCTGTAACAATTAGCTCCTCTATACATAGTGTGGTGTCTCCTGTGTGTATTGAATCTGTATGAGTAATTTATTTACTATGCTGGTGTTTTTTAATTTTTTATGGATATAACAATACTAACAATTATTTGTTTATTATTAACCATTGCTATTAATTTTATATTTAATTGTATGTTTTAATGGAAGAATTCCTTTTTTTTAATGATATATGTTATAAGGAATCTTAATTTTAATGAGATTTAAAGATATTGTATGTATTGTAATTGTGTCTTTTATGATTGAAAATATGGAATAAAGACTAATTTGATTTGATTTGAGTCCAGCACATTTAACTTGGATGAACCGTGCAATAATGAAAATGAGACTATCCTGAATATGCTATTAAATATTGTGCAGATCCTTAGTGAGCTCGGATACTTAAAGTATGAGGCGCCCGAAATTGAGAGAGAAAAAATAGGAAAGAGCAAGTTGTGTGAAGGATGCTAGCAATATCTGGGTGTCCAGTGGTGGGAAGGCACTTCTGCCCAATTCCAGGGTCCAACAGTTACATGGATCCACTCATGTCTATCGATATGGGATGGCGCCAGACCTTCAAGTGCTACTGGCATGACTTCCCATTTCCGTGTTTTGGCTGAAAGTTTATGTCAGAGATGTATTGTGCGTCAAAATATAAACTCAAAGGAAAACCTTTGTGAACATGAGTCACATAGGAAAATCTGATGGGCCATTTAATCATCTTCAAATCGACTTCTTGGAGATGCCCCATTATAGCCAGCTGCGGTGTATCCTGGTTGTCATCTGTTTGTTTTCAAGATGGTTGGAGGCATACCCAACTGGGCGAAGTGACAGTCTGACTGTGGCCAAGCTACTCTAGAGGTAGTTAATCCCAAAGTTTGGCATGCCTGTTTATCTTCAATCAGGTTACAACAGTTACTTAAAAACGTGAGGTAATGCATCTGTTGTGCATAGCCTTAAACTCTGAACAGAAATTCCACTGCAGTTATAAGTAACCCCGGGAGGAGCAGGTGGAGTTGTGCTATGCGGAGCTCTAAGTTTCAATTAAAGTAAAATAAAAGCGCACTTACCTTATTGCGGCATCCCAGGCCTCCTCCTCACCATAATCCCGTACGTCATGGTAGGACTGTGCAGTCCTACCATGACGTACGTCTGACATAGAGGATTACGGCGAGGAGGGCAGCCGGGACGCCGCGATAAGGTAAGTTAGCTTTTATTTTACTTTAGTTGTAAATTGTATTTAAAAAATATTTATTGCGGGGGGTGGGAGGCGGGAGGGTCCGGGGCTGAACTCCGCTCCGCTGCGAAGTCGGAAGTTTTGCAAGAACTTTGCGTTCTCCGCAGAACGTGGAGTATGCAAAATTCCTCAAACTCCATCAGCGGAGCGGAGTTCGTGCCCAGAGTTAGTAATGAGCCAGAAGCATGAGCATGGAAGAGAGGATGAACAGGACTATCAAAGCTAAGTTAGCCAAAGCAGGCGCCCCCACATCTCTTAAATGGCCGGATGCACTTCTGTTGAAATTTATGAGCATCTGAAGCACCCACGGCAAAAGCACAGGACTCTCCTCCCATAGGATGCTGATGGGGAGAGCCATGAGAATCCCTTCCATATCTGCAGCTGTGCTTGTGAATATTACAGATGACATAGTTCTCGACTAAGGCAAGGAACTGGTTGATGTGGTACATTCTATCTCTAACTAGGTCGATTTGGTGACTCCAGATGTGAGATCTGATCCTTGTCACTTCCTGAACATAGTTGATTGGGTTCTTGTGAAGAAGCATGTGCTCAAGTCTATGTTTCAAAATAGGGGATACAACATTATACAATTATAAGTCTCTCATGAAAAAATGGCCTTAAGGAGACCCAAAATAGCCAATATTATTTTAAACACAGCATTCAACATATTATGTAGAAAGAAGAAAGTAGTGGAAACCCAGCTCGTATTGAGGTAAAGATTTATTCTGAATTCTCCAATTGTGCAATAAATGGCAACTTCTGTTTGACCCCGTAGCGGTACGCAGGCCTGGGATCTTTTCAATGCTGAAAAATGTTATGAGCCTAGAGTACATCATAAAGGTACATCCAAGAACTTACTATCTATTCCTCTATACATAAATATCTACGTGTGACAAAATCCAGTCACCCACCAGTACATAAATTGTCTGCAAACAGTAATTCCACAGAAACCCATATAGGAAGAACTCTTGTGGTAAAATTAGTAAAAATAATCGAGTGTGCATAGTATTTCTGTGAAGAAATTCCAGTGTAGTATAAAAATGACCAGACAAAGTGGTATACAAGATATCGGGTTAGACTGTCAGAAATGTGTATGAAGACCTCAGGTGGATTCCAACAAAATAATGAAAAACATTTTTATAAATTTAAACATAATTCCCTTACTGGTGATCTTAATACAGTCTAATACCCTTACTATCTAAAGAGTATGTCTGAAAGTCCATTTGTGAAATAGTCAAAACAGAGCAGATAAGAGTTCTAAGTAAATCAGTTAAAATCTTGAGATGGGGGATATGGTTTAAGGGAGTGGAATCAAACACCTTAAAAATCCTGTTTGGAGATGAAGCCTGACCATTCAAAGTTCCTGGGAAGACAAGGCGGGGAGAGATTAAGTCAGCCACGAGGTCCGTGATTGAACCATCATACCGAAAATGCACAGGTAGGCAGGAACAGAAAATGTATCTGGGGCATCTTGCGAAGATCATCTAGGTTTAGTCCGTCAGGTGTGAAGCAAGTCTGGTCTCTGCGGTCAAGGACGCTGTAGTGAAAGAACTACAAGACAGCAAGGAAAATAAATCCAGGGAGAACCAGAAGAAGAAACTCTGGGAGAGATTATGTTCCGACATTTGTGGCCATCTTGAAATGATCCATCCAGCGCCAGCAATAAAATTAATCACATTAAAAAACGAATGAAAATATTACGGAAGTCAGTTCATAGTCAAAAATTGTTTCGTTTTTATATTATCAGATGGGCATATTGTCTCAGAACTAACTCTTGGTAAATGTGCGTTAATACGATGTAAGAGTGAGGACAGTAGCTTATGACATTAAATGGTTATATATCAATTCTGACAAAATCAATACACTTGGGGCAGTCCATGAGAAAGAGATAAAGAATATTGTATAGTTCCAGAGAGGTATAATATTTCATCTCAAACTCCTAATGGTGTTAGTACGAGTGGTATAATGTGCAGAGAGCAGCCATCTTGGAATAATGGATAGAGTCTATGCTCCGCAGTGAAACGCCTGGACAAGTAATTGAATAAACAACATATCTTATAGGAAAGACAGTTTAATGAATCAGAAAAACAATTCACGTGCAGGGAAAAATATATTGTGCCAGTTAAAAAGAAAACTCATCAGTCCTACTGAGTTCAGCTGAAAGATGATAAATTATAGCTAGAAATGTGTGAGGGCAACATATTGAGTCAAAATCAGAAAAAGGTCCTCATGAGTGCAGCAAAATTCTTAGTATGATATCATTAAACTCATGGCTAGACAACGTACACATTATAATGTTTAAAGGCCAAGCATACTGAATTGATTATTATAGCAATTTAAGGCATAGTGTGTGTGTGTGTGCGTGTGTGTGTGTACACACACATACATATACATATATAATGTAAAGCCTGCTCTTCTGAAAAGACATCGGCATAGTCAGCTCTTCAATAAGTGAGTCATGTGTACAATTAGAAGGGACTCTAGGGTTCATTCTATCGAAAAGGTGGACAATTATTTTATCAAGAACTGCGATTATGTATTCATGTTCAAACCATTGTGAACCATATCAAATAGTAGTATGTATTTGCTCTCTTTCTGTCTCATTCTCATTTCTCTGTTGACACTCCTTGAGGAGTTGGGAATATGTTCAATCCCAAAACATGTGAACTTTCGTTCATAGAATTATAAGACCTGCCCGGTTTGGGGAAGTGCTGTGTCAGTTTTATGTATATTGCAATAGTGCTCTCGGATTCTTATTTTCAGGGTATGGATTGTGCTTCTCACATACGTTTTTGAACAGCGACACAAAATTATATAAACTACAAAAGTACTGTTGCAATTTATCCACTGTTTGTTATTCAAGTCTTTGAGTTTGTTGTTGCCAAATTTGCACTTGGAGCGGTCATGTTGTTTCGCATACCGGGGGTTCGGTCTGGAAACCAGTGGTAGCCATACATTTATTTTTTAATTTGGAGGACCAAAGTATTTGTTTAAGACTGGTGGCCAGTTGAAAGCCCATTTTGAGTTGTTCCAATATGAAGTTTGTCAAGGAAGGATTATTGGTCAGAAAGTGCTTGTGTTTCCTCAATATTCTCCAGATATCTCGGTGACAGTTGTGAAATTGTGTTATGAATCTCATCATTTATGTTTTTGGTTAAGTTCATGTTTGGTGTCTTTTCCATTAGTAATGCATGCCAGAGATGGTCCTGACTGTGTGGTCTAAATGATGTTTTTTTACCCACGTTGTGTTAGTCTGTCAATTAGTTCTTCACTTTTTAACTTAACTGACAGTTTCTATGACTTTTGGGTAGTTCCCCTTTGGGGATATTCATGATGGTGGAAGGAGGGTGACAGCTATCTGCTTATAAAGTAAAATTCACAGCAGGTTTTTCTTCTTCTTTGAAATAGTGTGGTGTGTATTTGCATGTTTTTATTATCATAGTGAGATCCAGACAGTTTATACTGGTGGTTGAAAATTCTGATGCGGTTCTGAGTAGGTGACGGAAGACTCCTCCTTCTCCCCACAACGCATCGCGTCGCATCGATTTCCTCTTCAGGAGTTGCAGAGATGCGGAGACACGGCTACACGGGGCAGCAGTGATCGGGACCATCTAACAGGGCTGCCTGGCTGTTTTTCATCCTCAATAACAGACGAGGAAGAGCATTCATGGCGCCGCATGAACAGGGTTGCCTGACTGTATTACACCATCGGCAGCAGCCGTGGAAGGGCATTTCCGGCGCTGCAGCGCCTATCGGCACTCATTTCAGTGCAAGAGAGAAGCAGTAGTTTGAGCATGTCCTCAACTCAAGGACGTTGTCAGAAGGCCACTGCAAGGCATCGTTAGGGGAGAGCCACCAGGTTTCACACCAGGGGTAAGAGCCTAGCTTAATGCTGACATCCATACAGGTTTACCTAGTGGGTTGCTGGTTGGTTTCTCCCCTAACTTGATATCAAAATTACAATGGGGAAGCAGTTAGAAATGCTCAGTTTGGTGGGCAATCTGGATGCTGCTGTGGCCCTAAAAGTAGTAACGCGGACAGCCCAAATGAAGACCGTATCTGCAGCAGCAAGAGCAGAGCTCAGTTTAAAGTCACACCAAGGGTCAATACTAGCGTCAAGCCCTCCGAGCTCGGAGGAGGACTGTCGGGATGTGGTGAAGGAAACACGAGAGGCAGATGGGATTTGGTTTAGCGAGTAGTGATTTTATTCTATATTACAACAGAGTACTTCGTTATCATGGATCTGCTGAGCACTAGTGAAAGGGCTAGGGGTTGACTCCTCGTCTCCGTCCTTCTCCTAGGTTCAGAGTGTTCACCAGTTGTTTTCACCGGAAGGGACTCGGGATGTTCAGCATGAAAAGAAACAAAGGAAAACAGCCTTAGATTCAGGCACGTTTGAAGGTGGTTGGGTAGGGCGTGTGGGAGCACCGTAGCGAGTAGGGTGTGCAGAGGGTATGGACCTAAACCACCATCTTTGAAGCGACACAAGGGTATGAGCAGCAGATGAACCGTCTGCTTACTTCAGGAGGCGTCCCCCGAACCCTCCAACATCCGCCGCCCTGACCCCAGGAAGCGCTCCCGTACCTGCTGAAGCCAGGAACCTCCAGGTCCCTGGCGGGGTGCTGCGTGTGTCCAACCTCCGGGGTCCTCCGATAAACGTCCTTCGACTGTCTCGGTCACCGCTGGTTTTTCCTCCTCCTTCCGCTCGTCTCTGCACCGGCGTTCGCGTGCCCTTCTCGTCTCCGCGTCCTTCTCTTGTTCCGTGTCCTGCTCCCTGCCTTCCCGATTTGGCCAATCCGAACCGGCGACGTCATAGGGGGTGGTGCCTTCCAATGGAGAGGAGAGTTTCTCATTAAAGGGCCATGGCTCAGGAAATACTTCCTTCTCCGAGTCGGGTGATCCAGTTCTGACCTCTGGGGGCTGTGGGACAGAAGAGGGGGACGAGAAAGGTGAGTCCGGGGGATTTCCCAGGGGGATAGGGAGCACCTCCCGACACACCCCACCCCAAGAATGGTCCCGATCGGGGACAGAGTGTACTCGGGAGAGGAAGTCAGCGTTGGAGTTTTCGGCACCCCTATGGTGAAACGGGTCAAACACAAAAGGCTGAAGGGACAAAAACCAGCGCATAATGCGAGGGTTGTTGGACTTATTTCGGCTCATCCATATGAGGGGGGCATGGTCCGTGTAGAGCCGGCCCTCCAGATAATAAAGTAGTTTTTCCACGGCCCACTTCACGGCCAAGCACTCTTTTTCGATGATAGGGTAATGCTGTTCACGGGGAAATAGTTTTCTGCTAATAAAAAGAATGGGCCTTTCTATTCCATCACCGGCAACTTGAGACAGTACCGCACCGATGCCGTTGTCAGAGGCATCGGTTTGAAGAATGAAAGGCAAATCGAAATCAGGAGATGCCAACACTGGTCCGCCAGTGATCACGTTTTTTAAGCGGGAGACAGCCTCCAAGACACGTGGAGAGGGATGACGCACAGTTCTGTCCGAGGTCGATTTCTTCAGGAGTTCGGTCAATGGGGCCGCTATTTCGGAGTACTGTGGTATGAAGCGTCTATAATAGCCCAAGAGACCTAAAAAGGCCCGAATCTCCTTTTTTGTTGTAGGGACTGGGGTTTCTGTGATGGCCCTGACCTTTTCTTTCTGTGGCTCAATACACCCCTTACCCAAAAGATACCCAAGATAGCGTACCCGATGGAAAGCCCCAAAGGATTTACCAGCATTGACGTGGAGCCCCGCGACTTGTAACGCCTGCAATACTCGACGGCAATGCTCTAGGTGAGAGTCCCACGAGGGGCTGAAGATCACAATATCATCAAGATAGGCTGAGCAATACCCCTGATGGGACCGTAGAACCACATTCATTAAACGCTGAAAAGTTGCGGGAGCTCCGTGTAGGCCAAAGGGCAAAACAGTAAACTCAAACAGGCCTTCTGGATTGGAAAAAGCTGTTTTTTTCTGATCACTGTTCCGTAAGGGTACTTGCCAGTAGCCTTTGGTCAAATCCAATGTGGTGATGTATTGTGCTTTCCCTAACCTTTCGATCAATTCGTCCACTCGGGGTAGGGGATAAGCATCTAAGGAGGAGACGGCATTAAGTTTCCTAAAATCAATACAAAACCTAATGGAACCATCAGGCTTGGGCACTAGGACTATAGGGGAGGACCATTCACTCTCGGAGGGCCTAATCACGCCCATTTGTAGCATCTTGTGTATTTTGGCGGATATGGCTGCCCTTCGGGCCGCGGGAATTCTGTAGGGTTTCTGTTTTATTGGTTCCCCGGGACTAGTGTTTATGTGATGTTCCACCAGGGTTGTTTTACCGGGACTGTCTGAGAACAGGTCCCGAAAGGGAAAAAAGACATCTAGAAGGTCTTTGGTTTGTGCGACAGACAGCTCTGGGTTTACCGTTAGCTTCTCTAGGGTACAAGGTCGTTCTCTTTCTACTTGGGAGATGTGTATGTTTTTCGGAGGGGGTCCCAGCCACTTCCTCAAAAGATTTATGTGATAGGATTGGGTTGTGCGTGGTGTCAATTGTAAGCGATAGGTGGTGGTCCCTATTGTCTCTACGACCCTATAGGGGCCCTTCCATTCCCTTTTGATTTTTACTAGCGCTGCTGGGAAGCATTACCAAGACCCAGTCGTCTACCTGTAAGGTGCGTACTTTCGTTCCCTTGTCATAATGTTTCTTTTGTCTTTCTTGGGCCTTTTCTAGATTTTGATGAGCCAAGTTCCGTAGTTTACCCAATCTAGAACGTAAATGCAAGGTATAGTCTAGGAGAGTCTGGGTGTTATCCTCTTCTGCTTCCCAGGTCTCCTTTGTCATCTCTAGCAGAGTACGAGGTTGTCTGCCGTACAGGAGTTCGAAGGAGGAACAACCTAGACTACTCTGTATCTGCCCACGGATGACAAAGAGAGCCAGGGGCAGAAGACGATCCCAGGACTTTCCTTCGCTCTCTAACATTTTCTTTAAGGTTAACTTCAGGTTCCCGTTATACCTTTCAACCAACCCGTCCGTTTGGGGATGATATACGGAGGTTTTAATGTGTTTTATATTCAATAGTTTACAAACTTGAGACATGAGTTTTGAGACGAACGGAGTTCCCTGGTCCGTGAGAAATTGTGAGGGAAATCCCACCCGTGAAAAGTACTCCAGAAGCTTATCCACTATGCAAGAGGTTGTGGTGCTGCGGAGGGGAAAGGCTTCTGGGAACTGGGTACAATAGTCAACCAAGACCAGAACGTACTGATAACCCTTGGCAGATCGAGGTAGGGGTCCAATGATGTCCATACCCACCCTTTCAAAAGGCTGCCCAACGATGGGTAAGGGTTGGAGGGGAATGCGTGCTGGATGATAAGGATTCTTGACCTGACACACAGGGCACTTCTGACAATAGGCCTTTATTTGGGCATATATACCCGGCCAATAGAAGTTTCTCAAGAGATTCTCGGTGGTCTTGTGGGCCCCTGCATGGCCGCCAAAAGGTGGCTGTGGGCAAAGAACATGACTTGGTCCCTGAAGTCCTTAGGAACGAGGAGTTGAGAGGGAGCGGTGGCATTGGGGAGACGGTACAAGAGACCATTTTGTATTGAAAAGGAGGGGAAAGTAACGGTACCGTTGTTGGGTTGCTTTCTAGCCTCTTGCCATGCATGGATGAGTGTGACGTCATTGGTCTGAGCCCATTGGAAGTTTTTATCTATTTTCCAGGGTTCCTGAACCAGAAGGGCAGGGACCTCTTTGCAGCTCGAATGAGTGGTCTTCCAGAAGAGAGACAAGAAGTCTGGATTGTCTGTACCCAGTTTAAGGTCCTCAGGCAGAGTGTCCATAAGACCTACGGTAACATAAACAGAGCCCGTTTTCCCTGTACATGAAAGGGGAACCCTGGCGGTGGGATAGAGGCGTACATCTCCATGTATACATCTTATGGCTACCTGCCCCCCAGGAACTCTTTGCTTCGGGGTCACAAAACGGGTTTTCATCATAGATTGTCTGCAACCTGAATCCAATAGGGCTGAAACGGTGGCGGTATTGACTCTAAGACTTACATAATAGGCGGCGCCCATCTCTGCGGAATACAGTAGATTACGAGGCCCATAACTGACATCCATGGGTTCTTCTGACTTTCCTCTGGGGCATACCCGGGCGATGTGCCCCCATTCCCCACAGTCAAAGCATTGTGGCTGTCTAGAAATGAGGGGTTCTGGTTGTGCGCCTTTATACTTTTCTGGCTCTTTGATGGGACGAAGAGGTTTCCGTGGTAGAGTGGACGGTCGTAGGCCTTTTTCGGGCTCCCATAGTAAAGTGCGGGGTTGTGCTCTTGCAAACGAGGTAGCCATTTCCACAGCCCTTTCGATTGTTAATCCCACATGTTGTTTCAACCAACGTTGCGTGGCAAATGGCAATGCTTCCAGGAACTGCTCAAGAATAACAGCATAATGTCTTCCTTTGTAAGTTCATTCGGCCTTAACCATTTTTCTGCTGACATTTTCAACTTGATGTACAGGGTCTTCGGGCTGTCACCGGTGGCGCCTTTTTCTCTACGAAAGCGTAGTCGATATGCTTCGGAATCCATACCTAAGTGGTCCAGAATCACAGCCTTAATTTCGTCATAGGAGACGTCTCCTCCAGCGTTGGCGAGCTGGTATGCTGCTTGAGCTTCTCCTGGTGCTAGAAAGAAGGGCCATTTCACACTCGGCCAACCTGCGGCCCTTGCGGCTCGCTCAAAGTTAAGCAAAAACGCATCTGGGTCTTCGCCCGAAAGGTATTTTTGTACGGACACGGTAGGGAAGGCATTGGAGGACCGTGACGCCCCACGACTGGCAGGGGCGGAGGGGACTTCTTCCACTACACGAGTCAGGGCGTCTAGTTGGGCTTTCATTTGGTCCTTGAAAGTATCCCTGTCCGCCTGAGCCCTGGTGAGCTGTCTTTCGACGGCCCACTCCAGCTTCCTCTGCCCCTCCACCAGATGTTGGATAAGCGCTTCCATCAGGGTTCCTGCACCTGCGCTTTATGCCCGCATTCTCCACCATATGTCGGGATGTGGTGAAGGAAACACGAGAGGCGGATGGCATTTGGTTTAGCGAGTAGTGATTTTATTCTATAATGCAACAGAGGACTTCGTTATCTTGGATCTGCTGAGCACTAGTGAAAGGGCTGGGGGTTGACTCCTCGTCTCCGTCCTTCTCCTAGGCTTCAGAGTGTTCACCAGTTGTTTTCACCGGAAGGGACTCGGGATGTTCAGCATGAAAAGAAACAAAAGAAAACAGCCTTAGATTCAGGCACGTTTGAAGGTGGTTGGGTAGGGCGTGTGGGAGCACCGTAGCGAGTAGGGTGTGCAGAGGGTACGGACCTATACCACCACCTTTGAAGCGACACAAGGGTATGAGCAGCAGATGAACCGTCTGCTTACTTCAGGAGGTGTCCCTAGAACCCTCCAACACCCGCTGCCCTGACCCCAGGAAGCGCTCCCGTACCTGCTGAAGCCAGGAACCTCCGGGTCCCTGGCGGGGCGCTGCGTGTGTCCAACCTCCGGTGTCCTCCGATAAACGTCCTTCGACTGTCTCGGTCACTGCTGGTTTTTCCTCCTCCTTCCGCTCGTCTCTGCACCGGCGTTCGCGCGCCCTTCTCGTCTCCGCGTCCTTCTCTTGTTCCGTGTCCTGCTCCCTGCCTTCCCGATTCGGCCAATCCGAACCGGCGACGTCATAGGGGGTGATGCCTTCCAATGGAGAGGAGAGTTTCTCATTTAAGGGCCAGGGCTCAGGAAATACTTCCTTCTCCGAGTCGGGTGATCCAGTTCTGACCACCGGGGGCTGTGGAACAGAAGAGGGGGACAAGAAAGGTGAGTCCGGGGGATTTCCCAGGGGAATAGGGAGCACCTCCCGACAAGGACTTATTGGCAACTGGAACAGAAGCTGGAGCTGTCCTGGATAGTGCCACACAAGAGTTGTCTGCAGTAGAACGGAAAACACAAAATCTGTCCATAGAGAGCAGCAGGGCAGCAGAATATAAATAAAAGGAGAAAACAAATGAGGAGAAAGGCAAGTCGAAAGAGTATCCTCTCTTTACAAAAGGGAAAGTAACGCCGCTTCAGGGGGCTCTCTTTCATGCTGAAGCAGGGCTTCCTGCAAATTCACAGACCCCTGTCCAGAGTTCAAAGCAGACAGCAGAGTTGCAGGACAGTTATAATCCGCAATCCCCATATGTTCAACTTCAATCTTTATTGCCAGTAGATTCACTCATTTGCAGCTGTTTTAGACATCGGCCGGCAATTTCAGTCTCAGCCTCAGGTCCTGGAGTCAGATGGATCCCTGGAGATGCATCTCTCAATTCAGCAGCAAGGAAAGTAGGCTATCATACAGTGAGATATAAAGACTATGGTGATCCTTATTCTGGATGAATTTATAGCACTTGAAATAGCATGTTTGTACCAACGACTATCTAAAATAGAAGAACCAGTTGGCAGTCTCCCTATAAGAATGCAGGAGGCCGAATCAAGAATCTCGCAGCTAGAGGATCAGGTCAATGTCATGCAGGAACAAGTCAACCTAGTAAGGAAGGAAAACTTTCACTAGAAAATAAAATCTACAAGTTGGAAAATCAATCACGCCGGTCTAACCAGCCCCTAGTAGGAGTACCGGAAGGCTGTGAAGGGGTGCAGGTCCTTCAGTGGGTCCATACATTTATTAAGAAGAATGTTTAACTTGAATATTCAGCATATTTGATAATCACACGTGCGCATAGGGTCCAGGCTCAACCATTTCTAAACTCAAAACTGCCATGCACGATCTTGGTAAATTTTGCTGACTTTTGGATAAAAGAGCGGATTTTAGCCAGAACCATTCAAACAAAACAATTCTCAACTGATGAAGTACCTTGGGGGTCATACTTTTTCTGAAATGTCGGTGACGGCAGCGCGCCGTAGGAAAGAATTTGTTAAGTGACTATACTTGTTCAAAGCACAGGGCGCGCCGGCCACAATTGCTTAACAGTCTAAATAAAGTATACTGGTTAAAGGACTGTTTCACATGTTTGCTAACTTAGATGAAGCCCAGGAGTTGCTGCAAAAGATCTCCAGCTAACCATATAGCTATGAAATGTTAAGACAGAAGCAGAAATAGATGGTTATAATGAACATATTGGCGGTAGGCACGGGGGGTTGTGTGTTCACCCGAGGTGCACCACCATGGCACCTAGCGAGGGCGTCCACCATGGTGAGAGGGGTATTGTGGGCCATACCCCTCTCTCTTGGGATCAGAGTTTGGGTGGGCCCCAAGGTGTCTTGGGTGGAGGCAGGTGTTTTGAGTGGGAGGGGGAGCACATCTAGTAAAATTGAACAGAGGCATAGGGGCTAATGTAACTTTGAGAAAATATATATATTTTTTTAAAAAGGGTTCAATTCAGAGCAAGCTACCGGGGCAATGGGTGTTAAAAAAGCTCGAATAATATCATGTAATGTTAATGGAATGTTCAATAAGTATGGGGCTTGTTCAGGTGCTTTACTTTTTTTTCCCCACAAGTTTTTTTCCTCCAGGAGACTCACTCTAAAAATAATTCACAGAAGCATTTTATTCGTAAATATTACTCTAAGGCATATTTTGCTTCTGCTCTGCTGGCTATAAGGGGGGTAGCGATTTATCTGGGGCAAGGTGTGGATTGGGAGGTTGTCCAAATTCGTAGGGATCCCAATGGTAGATGGATCTGCATTACAGTTAGAGTTAACAGCAACCCTCTCAGCTTTGTGAACTACTATGCCCTATGGCGGATGATCTTAATGCAATTATTCAGATTAACGATATGGCCATGGGAGCAGTATGTCCTATAATCATAGGGGATGATTTACATTTTATCCAGGACTTAATATGGGATACTTCGAACAAAACCAAAAAACAGTTGAAGCTGAATACTAAAAAGGTGTTCGATGCGATGAAGCAAGATTATCAATTGACTGATCCATGGCAAAGTTCTCATCTAGGACTCTCACAATATTCGCATACAGATTATTTTCTTATTTCTCGTTCTTTTAAATGTGTTGTCTCAGAAATTTGATCCAATACATTTTCAGATGACACACTGGTTGGTATTGAAATTGAATTGGAGTCAAGGAAAAGGGAGCAGTCCAGGTGGCAGATGGATCACCTCATTTTTTCCAATCAGGAGTGGTTAAAAAGCACAAAACATTTATCGAGGAGTTTTTTCAGTTGAATAAGGGTGCTGCATTACTATTTTCAGTGTGGGGAGCTTTTAAGGCAACAATGCGGGTCAGATGGTGGCATTTATTGCTTCATAATCTAATTATTGGATGGCATGCATAGCTGAGCTCCAATCTGCAGTTGATACCGCTTTGCAAAAGAAGACTTGTTTCTCAGAGCCAGAAGAATTAGTGGATAAACCGCTGACCAAAGCTAAGTGTGAGTTAAGGAAATCCTTCATTTTAGACAAATTCAGTAGCTTGAGGCTGTACCAACAGCGGGTGTATGAGGAAAGCCAGATGGTATGGAAATTCCTTGCCTGGTCAACCAGGGTTAAACAGGCGGACGCATCGATCACCGAGCTACAGAGACCAGGGACAGGGGCTTTGGTCACTGAAAAGGACGAGATGGCTTAAGTCTTCTTACAACATTATAATAATTTGTATGCTACCAAATATGCAGCCTCAAGTGAAAGTGTATATCATTTCTTTCAGTCTATTAGACTACCACAGTTGACAAGCATACAGGTAGCGTGATCAGCAGCAGATATAATAGCATTAGAAATCCAGCAGGCCCTGGCCTCAAGGCCTTGTGGGAAGGCCTGTGGCAACAATGGCCTTCCGTCAGAGTTTTTTAAAGCATTCTCTACTGAGCGAACGCCTTTTTAATGGAGCTTTTTAACTTTATAAAAGAAAAGGGGGCGAGGTTCTATCAATTTTTAAGGAATCAACAATTGTGAGTTTTGTTAAGAAGGGAAAGAACCCATGGGATGTAAACTTATACCAGCCGATTAGTCTATTGAATACTGATTACAAACTTTAAATGAAAATTTGGGCAAATCGTATAACTCCAGCAGCTCAGGCGGTAATTCACAAGGATCAGAATGGGTTTGTGGCTGGAAAACTGATGTTATCTAATGCTGCTAGTTTTCTAGTGCATGCATTAGATTTTGTTTACGTGAATCAGACACCTGCACTTATAATGATGGTCGATTTAGATGTTACCTTGTTGATATTTCTTTTTACTAATGTCCCGCTAGAAAATCAGAATGACCTATTTAAAAAATTTGGAGGTACTTTTTTGACGTTTAATCTGGAACAAGAAGGTCTTGAGGATTAAAATCTCAGTCAGGGTGAATTGGCATTGCCTCAGGTACGCACATATTATGAAGCCTCTGTTACAGATATTTTAGTTCATTCAATAGATGCTGAGGGTTCTCTGGACTGTTTTTTCTGTTTTCGAAAAAATTGTGCAAGATACCGGATCCTAGCTTCCAGTATTTATTAAGGCAGCCAAACTTCCAAAAACAACGAGATATCAAACAGTGCAGAAATATTGTGTTATACTTCAAGCATTCTTTTCTTCGAGTACATTATCTGCAGGTTATGAATATTTGCAGCTTAATGATTGTAAAGCTCTGGGCCTAAAAATACCAAATAGTCAGTTAAGATTTTGGAGAGCGCAAATTGGTTTAAACCCATTTCGGGGCATTTGTTGGTGAGGGGGAAATGTATTACTTGGCTGGATCTTCAAGCTAGGTGTGGATTCGATGCAAGCTTTTTTTTTTCTTTCGGTTCAAGCACCTGTTGAAAAAATATTATCTTCAGTCAAGTACAGTCTCGTCCCCAGTAATGTCTGCTTTGTTTAGGACAAAGCTAAGAGGGGTTAGCAATTGGTACATTAGATTACGGAACCAAGGAAAGTGCCATCTGGTGAAAAGTTTTTTTCAATAAGATCACTTTGTTAACACAGTGCACTATCTCTGAGGTCGAGTGGCAGTGGATTTTGCAATTAGGTAATAAGGCTTTAAGAGCAGCACATTTTAAGAGGGTGTCTTTTTTGTCACGCTGGATGGCATACTATACTCCTAAGATCTTTCATAGAATGTATCCAGAAATTGAGCATCATTGTTCTTGTTGCCAACAGCAGGGGATGGGCGACTGGTTGCACACTTTCTTTACCTGTCCAATGGTTTCACAGTTCTGGGAAAAGATATTTGCTGCCCTAAGCCTAGGATTGCAAAGCAAGTTTGAACCAAAGAAGGTGTGGCACTCTTAGGCTTTTTAAGGCAGAATATGACCTTGACTAAAGGGAGTGAAATATTTATTGAGATCATCTCTGTGGTAGCTTGATCCTTGATTCTGCAGAATTGGAAGACATCTAGAGTACCAATGTATCAAGAGTGGCATAATAAAATGATTTGAACAAGGAAGTTTGAGGGGGCGTTTGCAAAAAGGTTTGGTGGTATTACAAGATTTGTTGCTTCATGGCAGTGTATACAGGGGATAGAAAATGCTAAAGCATGAGTTTCTGTAAATTGTACTGTTGTGTATTGGGTAGCATCCCAGTGAGCCATATTTATAACTTAAAAATATAGTCATTTTGTGGGAGAAAGTATAATTGTAGAAAAATGTTTCTATGAAACAGTGTCTTAATATTTTCCTCTACTTTAAATTAAGCCACTTAAGTTCTAATGTTTTATGAAGCATGTTTCTTCACTTTACATTCTTCACATTTAAACAAGTGACTGTATTTTCCTGTTATAAATATTGCACCATGTTTACAGGCCACTGGGAGTAATATGCCTGCTGTTTGTAATAACACTTTGATATGGGAAAATATTAAAACAATGAGTTTTATGTAATGCATATAAACATAAAGTTAACTCTTCAGTTAAATTTTCTCCCAGTTCAAAGTGTCTCATTTACACACAGCAGGTACCTTGCTCCTAGTGGCTGATAGACACGCAGCCATATTTTTAACTGAAAAATACAGCCATTTTTTTAAATGGGAGAAATTTAAAGTGCAGAAAAATGTTCCTCATTAGCAATATTTTTGCAGAACATGTTTCTGCACTTTAAATTTTTCCCGTTAAAAAAATGGTTGTATGTTGGTGTTGTACATGTAAAGGTGCCACATATGGCGAAAGTTATGTCCTGTGCCACAAGTACGTACGACACCGGCTCTCAGTCACATATATCCCATTCATTCACATACATGTTCATAGATCCCCCACAGACCATGTACTCACTGACGCAGATGGCAGCCCTAACATATTACCCCTAGTCACAGTAGTTTGTTCAAACCATAGTATCGGGCTCATTGGACATTAGGTTTAAAGTTAATGAAGCTAGATGAGTGGGTGTCTGATAACCATGCATGAGGTAGCTCACGTTGATTTTCACTGATCAGAAGTACTTCTTATTACAGAAAAGGTTGGAGACTCCTGTTCTAAAGTTATGGGTGAGAAGTTGACCATGTGCATGTTAACTGTAGTTGATGTACCCTTATGAGCATCCTCCTCTCAACAGTTATTGAGGGTCCCTTAATGCTCTGGAAAATAGTTGCCAGAATAGTCAATAACTGACAATGCACCATCATGTTACATCCCTCAGCCATAGACTAAGTGGGCAGAGGCCCAATAAGACTGAAACATGCCTAGGTTTGCAAGTTTTGCTAGTCAGAAAACACATGGCCTTACAATTCAGCTAGTGCCGCTTTTAGGGGAGGGCCAAAACTGATTTAAATGCGGTTGGTCCCAGACTTACATGGCACAGTGACCAACAAATAGGGAACTGACGCAGCCATGTTTACATGTTGTTAAGATTAATTCAACAGTTTCATCTATGACTTTTGAAAATTATTTGTCTCTAGGTAAAGCAGGTAACTATCCATACTATCTGCAGTTGAGCTAGGCAATATTGCTGGAAAGAAATGCCAGAAAATAAGCTGAGAACAGTGGAACCTTCTAATGGCCAGCACCTAACCTATTATCACTCCCTAAATACTCTCCCTTTAAGTTTTAATAGGGATTCGCATGCACACTGAATAGCACCCACTGTCACAGTGCTTATTCCCTCGGGAATCCAGATATGTGAAAAATCAAAGCACAGATGCACCACAGGAGAAGATTAAAGTTCACAAACATAAAATTCATCTCCAACAACGTGAATTCTTCAACGTTTTTTCTTTTATTCCATTTTCATTATACGTAGGAAAAACAGACTTCAGTTCTCTTGTGACTCAACAAACAGAACAACCGACGCGTTTCGTCCTGATACAGGACTTCTTCAGGGCACTAGTTGACAATGGTGAGCGAAGTTTTATTATGCTCGGAACTCGGAAAACATAATGGATTTTGTGTAGGAAATATTATCCCATCCAGCAAAGTTTTGTATCTATGTTCCTAGAGCTCATCTTAGTCCAATCATTTTCAGCTATTTGTTGCCACGTGCAGGCCGCAATAAAAAGTACTACGCACACCAAAGAGAAAGACTGGTACTCTTATTATAAAGTGAAATCCATCCCGATTCTCTTTGAATTATCCAATATCAGCAACAACGTGAAGTGAAGTGTCTCTATGTAAGAACCAATTAAGACCGAACCCGAGGCAATCGCAATGTAATAGTTGCGAACTGCAGCGGTCACCAAGAGACGACGTTGCGATCCAAACGCCAAAGCAGGAAAGAAACGATTGAGATTCAGTTTCGTCAGTCAACGAGAGAGAGCATTTTATTTCATCGGTTAAGCGTGCTACGACTCAACTACAAGCATATTGCTGTGCAGTACAACTGTAGCACAGTTAGCCCTATTCTTAAAATAGCAAGTTATTCAGGACACCAGATTGAAAACTGTCTTTTGTGACTTATCTGTGTAAATAAAACCCCTGCTGTAATTTACATACTTCAATAAAAAAAAGCTTCTTCTATTTGTGGGAATATTTCTAAAAGTAAACTAATGGGAAACCTCTTGCCCCGCAAATAGGCTGATCGAAAATAAGGTATTTCTTTTCATACCTAACAGTACACCATGTAAATGGTGGTATTAATGGATTATACTTAAAGGCGGTTTATAGTATCAGTGACCATGACCATTTGACTGTGAAGGCGAAAGTTGCATCTGTTGCAACTGTTTTGAAATATTTGCAAATTCTGTTTGTGGCACGGGGATGGTGTGTGCCTTTCTGTATATTATTACCCAGTGCCTCTCCCTTCTGTTTAGCTTACGAGGTGTGACAACAAAATGTTATTCTAGATTTTTTCACAACACGCATATTGCGACCAAATCAGACTAATTTCTAAAAACAAAAACATGTTGTTATTATGTGAATGAATTCAGCTAACCTTACCCATGAGCACCACAGCACAACAGAAATGTACAAAGATTGCAAGGTAGCAGCTGCAGAGAATCCTCTCTCTGCTCACATATGAATGGATCCTATGGATCAGTGTCCTGCTCAGTTTAGAAGGAAATTGTTCCTATTTGTTCCTCCAGTGGGTGTTCAGCATTTTGGGAGAGCTTCAATGATTGTGGTTGTAATGTCTACAGACCACAGCAGGAAGGGCTACTGTACAGCCAATTGCTGACCTCGCCATGACATTAACAGCAGTGGGTAGTTTGTGGTTACGCACAAAATACAATGTCTCAGTTGCTTAAAAAGAAACAAGTTGGCTGAAGTGTAGTGCTGTCTTTCCTACCTTACAAGTATAGCATATGTAATATGTGCAATTGACTTTTTCGCTGAATCTTCCATCCACCTCTGGAAGGTTTACCAAGCAACGCAACAATGTGTCGCCTGTGAAGAAGTAAGGAAGAGGTCATCAACAGTTATGCTTGGGGCTAAGTCCACTCCAAGCGAAAGTGCCTACTTTTATGGGATCCCACAGTGTTGCGATTCAGGAGAAATTATGTAAATGACCTAGAAGTTTCCAGAGAGCAAGTTCTACAGCAAAGAGCAAGGATCTTGCAGGTGCGCTGCTTGTCTTTGCCAATGCCAGCATAGGTGGCTGGAGGAACAAATGAACCACATTTGGGAGTGCCCCTGGGAGAAGATAGCCCTCTCTTGGATTAGACCCACAGAAAAGTAAGGGCTTGACTGTTTACAACTAGGTCTGGGCATGGGCAGATTCACAGGGCCATCTGTGTCACAGCCCACCTTCAAAAAGGCACACACCGTGTAGAATGGCAAGTAGTCACCAGAATACACACGTGCTAAATCCATGTGGTGATGCGCTGCCAGTCCTGACAGATGCTGGTAACAAGCACCTTTCGTGAATTTAGGTCACTGATTTAATTTGTTTTTTACGTTCCAAGGTTTAAGACTTATTTCAGTTAATTGTCCCACAGGCATGTAGAAACTCCCATGCTCTTTTCCTCAGGAGGAACCTCACACTTGATGGACTCCATGCCCTTCCACTATTTGTTTGGCTACAGCACCAGAGTTGGTACACAACACTTCTTGGTTATGGGCGGCCAGAGAGGAAAGAGATACCACTGCCCAGAGTGTTGGGAGAGATATCAGGAAAAGCATAAAATGGAAGCTACAAAGGCTTGTGTGTGAGATGTGAACAGTGTTTGTGTTCCAAAAAAGAGTGAGTTTGTGTATGCT
Organism: Triturus cristatus; assembly: GCF_964204655.1. Taxonomy (NCBI): domain Eukaryota; kingdom Metazoa; phylum Chordata; class Amphibia; order Caudata; family Salamandridae; genus Triturus; species Triturus cristatus. The sequence continues at coordinate 547,673,000 of NC_140595.1, forward strand.
CAGCTTTTCGAGATGGTCAAAGAACATAAGTAGGTTCACACTCTATTGTGACGTGAGCTGATATGTACTTATTCATTTTCCACAGTATTGCACCCAACCTATTTTGTAGGTGTTGTTGTAGGAGCATCACTGTATGTGTCTGTGCACCTGGGTTTGTGTCTTCGCATACAGTTTCCTGGAACTATAATAATGATTATGATCTTCTGTGTCCCTGGAATTCATTAGCACACTGGCTGCTTGGCTATTCCAGTTCAACACCAGATCTCAGACATGTTGTTACAGGCTAGGAATGGATGTTGCAACGTTAGAAGTCAGGACTGCAGTACCATTTGACAACTCTCAATTTTTATGCTACCTTCCGTTTACGGAAACCTGAGTGGTGACAGGTGGGGATTCCAGTTTTTGGCAAACACTAATAGCTGGAGACCTCCCCATCTTCTCCTGTCAAGGAACCTGGAACAGCCCCATACTAAGTCAGTCACGTCCCACAAAAAACAGCACCATTATACCGTATTGATATTACTTAGCCACACCCACTACGAGAACATACAGTTCCCAAATCTAGTTTGATGATTTGGTGGTCTAAATGTGAGCAGACTAAGCAGGCGACCTTAGCAGGTTTCTTTAAGATCAGCCTATTTGTGTGGGGATGCCACTGCGAACCTGGGCTGTGAGGAGAAAGCCTGTAATCCCATTGGAGAAACCCAGACTGCTCCTCAGTCCTAAGCTGAAAGGTTTCCTCCTTGGTAGACCTGGCTGTCCGAGCTCAGGGACCTATGCTGAAAGGCCACGGTTATGTTAACTAACAGTGCTCTAAGACCAGGTATTACATTTAGCTTCATATATATTTTTAATTTGGGTCTCATCATGCTAACTGATGGATAGAAGAATTGTCCTGCACACTGAACTGAGCATATTAAATGTCAACAGCCTGTTTAGTTATGTGTATTCCACTACCACCTTTTGAAGAGTAGCCAGACCTAGAAAATAATTGCTTTCGAAACTGCACCCTAGTGGCAAACATTCCCCTGGCTTTCAATTTTAGGCTGAATTGTGATAAACGACTTTACTCTGCATCATATTTGAAAAGCGAAAATGGAAAAAGGAGAGCATGCTCCACATTGGGATTGCCTTCATACTTAAAAATATTTCTTAATATGTCTAAATGTAATTGTTACAAAAAGAACATCCACCACATTTTACAAGAATCAAATGCTGCAAAGGCTCCCAGTGTGATAGACTTTTAAGGTCTATTTCCAATATGAAAACTACATTCTACAGTAAAAATTCATATCACACTTTCCTCTTGCACTTATAACTGAGGCCCTTAGTAAGTCTTAGTGAAACAAATTTGAAAGTGGTTTTATATACACCGCTAACAATTACAAGTAAAAAGAAGATATGCTGTCATTTTATAGAGTGTGAACAGAACCACTCAACCATAAATGAATAGTGAACTGTAATTCTAATTAAGTATAACAGTTATATAAATTGTATTTGCAAAATATCTGCTAGGGATAAAAATAACTGAAGACCTGTTTAGCTCTATTTAACTAGGGACGGGCAAAATGTAAACCCGCATTGGCAAACCCAGTGGGTCTCGTCTTTGGCACCTACTGAATTTGGTAATGCTGTACAACATCGGTAAGATGTTGTGCTACATGTCCAAAACTTAAGGTATGATGCAGTGGATTATCCTTTTGTAGGCACATGTGTCCGTGATGACTTGCACATGCGTCAATACACATGTGTGCCTACAAAATGATCAAGCACCATTTGTTTTTTTTTTTAGGTGGAGAGGCTGGAAGCAATTGGCCGCATGATCCATTCCCCCCCAAAAAGATGAAAAAAATATAATTGAAAACAAAAGATGATGGGTAACGGATGAACAGATGTGGTAAAGCAATGGGGAGTCGGTGGGAGGAGGGGAAGCGCAGCACATGATGGAGAACAACATGGGAGCAGAGGTAGAAGCACATGATCAAGAACACAACACAGCTACAGGGGAAGCCGGGAGGTTGGCTGGGGGAGAAGCACATGAGAAAGAATTAGCAGCAGAAGGTAGAGAGCAGCACCGAGTGCAGGGGACAAGTATTTGGTGGGGGAGAAGCACATGAGGGGCAGAGTTGGAAGATACATGCACACTCATGGAATGTATAAGCAAAAAGATAAAAGTATTTTTTTTAAAGTGAGCAGTGGAAGGATAGAAGTTAGATAATAAGACGGATGGTAAGGAGAATATGCTTAAGGAGGAGGGAGGATAGCTGTAGTGATCAGGATGGCAGCATGTATGAATATAATCCAGGTCATTAAATTCAGCAGATACAAGAACATGTTATTTAAGTTGGTATATGCAAAGCAATGTTACAATTATGTTTCTATAAATGGAAACTCTCTAATCCTCAACTAAGGCTGGGGCGAAGTCTGAAGTTTTTTTGCAGCAGATGGTGTCAGTAAATTGTTGTTGTTATTGTTAATTGGCATTCATAGAGCGCGTTATCACCTTCAGGTCTCTAAGCGCTATAAGAGAGATCCACCCGCTGCATGTGGTGAGTGTAGATGGTTAGATTACGTCCCAAGACTCCGAAAAAAGCACTGTTTTCAATTTCTTCCTGAACGGGAGAATGGTGTGTTCCTTGCGTACATTCACCGGCAAGTTGTTCCAAATTTGGGGGATGGATGTAGAGAAAGCTCTTCCTCCTTTAGATGATAGTTTAAACCGGGGGCAAGGCAGGAGGCTGGCCTCTGAGGACCGTAGCACCCTGCTAGGGGTATATTTAGCTAGGCGGTCTTTGATATAGCTAGGGGCTATTCCATAGATGGCCTTGTGTGCAATGCAGAGGACCTTAAACTTTGTTCTCTGTCTCACCGGGAGCCAGCGCAACTGTCTTAGGAGCGGGGTAGCGTGGGTTTGCCTGGGCACTCTAAAAATTAGTCTAGCGGCATCGTTCATGATAACCTGTAATCTGGCCAGCAGGTTACCTAGGAGGCCGATATACAGAGAGTTACCATAGTCGAGACAAGATAGTATCAGAGCTGCCACTGCCATTCTAAGTGTGTTGAAGTTGAGAAGTGGGTCAAGCTTTCGCAGCTGTCTCAGCATGCCTATACACATTCCCACTACTGCCGAATCATGGAGAGTATGGCATCGATTTTGATGCCTAGGCTTTTTACAGCCACGGCCGGCTCCAGGTATGTGCCAAGTTCTTGTGGCCAGAAGAGTTCCCTCCAGGGGTTGCAGTCTGAGGTGACAGCCAGTACTTCTGTTTTGTCAGGATTGATTTTGAGGGAGTTGGCCGTCATCCAATTAATAGTAAATTTCAGGTTGTTTTGAAATCTTGTGTGGGCAAACGGGGCATTTTCTCTCTGAATGATGATTTGAGTGTCGTCAGCGTTGTTATGGATTTGACACTCCATGTGGTTCAGTGCAGCTATCAGAGGTTGGAGGTAAGCGTTGAAGAAGAGAGGAGACCGCGCCGAACCCTGTGTTACCCCACAAGAAAGTAATCCTGGGTTAGACACGTGGTCGGTAAGCTGGATTCTCTGGGAACGATCCTTGAGAAAGGATGTCAGCCAAGCAAGTGCCGTGTCCTGGATGCCCAGCTCCGAAATCCGCGACATTAGTTGGTCATGGTTGACCGTGTCAAATGCCGCGGATAGGTCCAGTAACACCAGGGCACATGGCTTTTTCTTGTCAGCCCTTAATCTGAGTTCATCTAGTGCAGACAGCATCACCAGTTCTGTGCTGTGATGAACCCTGAATCCTGCCTGGTTGAATTGCAGGAGGTGATTGTCCTCTATGTGGTTTGAAATTTATTTTAGCACGTGCTGTTCCAACACTTTTGCCAGGAAAGGGAGTTGTGAGATCGGCCTAAAAATTTTCAGGTTTTTCGTGTCGGCCCCAGGTTTTTTTAGAAGCGGGATAACACGTGCTTCCTTAAAATTAGAGGAGACATGCCCTGTTGCAAGGGATTGGATAAGAAGCGAGAGGACCTCGCTTTCTATCCCAGGTAAGGCTACCTTGACGATCCTAGGTGGGCAGGGATCTGCCGGTGACCCTGACTTCACTCGCCCTATTAAGTGAGATAAGGAATCGTGAGTAAGAATAGGGAAAGTGGTGAGTGGTTTGTCAAAAATGGGGGGCGATGGTGCTGGCGCTAAGGTACACGGCAACTTGGGGGTGGAATGGATTTCCGTTAATAGGTCCTTCACTTTTTTGCAAAGAAAGACTGGAAGATGTTAGTCTTCCAAACGGAAGGAAGGCTTCTGTTCCCTGTCTTGTCTCAGCTCTTTCAAGATCCAAAAGATCTCTTTTTGTGTGTTGTCAGCAGCTGTAATTTTTGCTTCGTAGAATTCTGCTTTTTTTGTGAGAATTACCTTTTTATAGATTGCAAACGTAGAATTATATTCTAGCCGGGTGCCTGGCTCGTAAGCTTTCCGCCAGGCTCTCTCTGACTGGCGGAGAGTTTGTTTTAAGTTTCTTAAAACATCGTTAAACCAAGGGGCACCCTTACCTTTGTCCATAATTCTTTCACTGCGTGTTGGGGCTACCCTATCAATGGCGTTCTTTAGCCTTGTGGACAGGGCAGCACTTCCTACATCAAGATTTCCCAGTGTAGGAGTTGAGCTAGCTTATTTATGTAGTATAGTGACCAGGTCGTCGGCACTAGTTTTGTTCCAGCTCCGCAACACTTTCCATTCTAAAGGTGGCCTGGCTGCGTGCTTTGAGAGTGGGAACTGGCCACTGAGTACATAGTGGTCAGACCAGGGGCAGGGGCTAATGGTTATGGGACTGGTGAAGGGAAGGGATGACCAGACCAGGTCAAGTGTGTGGCCTTTCTCATGAGTGGGCCCATTCACTAGTTGGCGAAGTTCTAAAGAGGTTAATGCCTTCTCTAGCTGTTTGGCCTGACTGTCTTTGGGGGTCTGGTCCCAGTGCAAGTTGAAATCCCCCATCACCACCATACATTGGGATCGTGAGCGGATACCGTTAACTAGTTCTATGAAAAGCTCGATGAACCTGGGTGGCGTTCATGGCGGACGGTAAACTACCAGAAAAGCTAGACATGTTGACTTGGAGTGAAACTTGGCCCCTAACACATCTGCCCCCTCAATGCTTTCTGCACAGAGCGTCTCAGCCTTTAATTGACTATTATACATGATCGCCAACCCACCCCCTCTGGAACTACCAGGACGATTGTTGCAAAGTGCTGCATAGTTCGGGGGCGTGGCGGCTACTAGGTCCGGGGATGATGATTCTTCAAGCCAAGTTTCTGTGATCCCTAAAATATCCAGGGTGTCGTCTTGAAGGAGCGAGAACACCTCAGGATTATGCTTCTGCAGCGAGCGCGTGTTAAGAGTAGCGAGCCTGAGTCCCGGTGGGACGTTGTGTGATTTAGTCTGCCAGTATCTATTTGGGGTCTCAGAAGCCCTTCAGACCTCAGTGCGACGGCTACGTTATTATTAAGTCGAGTCGTGCCTTGGTTTAGGAGCGTGAGTTCCTTTATGGAGTACAGGAGGCGGGGGCCAGGGGTCCTGGCCCCTGGTTCCAATCGGGCGCAGACGGGCTTGCCTTAGGTGCGCCTGTGGCGCACCTGCTGCGCGCTTGCTCCAGCGTCGCTATTAAGCGAGTGACTCCTCCCACCCACCACTCAGCCCTGCTGTACAGCGGCTGGCTCTCCTGAAACACTAGACCGTAATGGAATCAGAAGTGCTCCAAAGCGGAAGTGAGGGGGCGCTAGGAGTGCGGTGATCTCAGTGCAGCATACAAGTGCAAAGGTACAATTTCCAAGTGGTTTAAAAGCTTTAAAATACCAACAGTTTTAAAAAATAGCAGCGTTTTTGGCAGGCGCAGCGCCGTTATGAGCAGACCACCACAGGCACCGGTGGGACTCTCTGACTCTGCGCGCTTGCTCCAGCGTTGCTATTAAGCGAGTGACTCCTCCCACCCACCACTCAGCCCTGCTGTGCAGCGGCTGGCTCTCCTGAAACACTAGACCGTAATGGAATCGGAAGTGCTCCAAAGCAGAAGTGAGGGGGCGCTAGGAGTGCGGCGATCTCAGTGCAGCATACAAGTGCAAAGGTACAATTTCTAAGTGGTTTAAAAGCTTTAAAATATAGGATTGGAAGTGTTTGCACTCCACTATGTTCACTAGGACGGAACTTTTTCTCAAACTGAGGCTGGAATGATAAATTCAGAGACATCTCAATGCAGTAAAGCAGGTTTTGCCCCACATTAACTACAGAGAGGCGTATCTTTGCAAACCATGAAGGTTTATTAAGAAATTAGTATAGTTATAATCTCAAATTAAATCAATTAAGCATAAATCAATAATCACCTGAATACAGAATATAATCCAGGTCATTCAATTCAGCAAATGCAAGAACACTTTAAAGACCGCATATGCAAAGCTAGATAAAACTCAATTCCTATAAAGGGAAACTCCCTAAGGCTAAGCTAAGGTTGTGGGCAAGTCATAACGTTTTTTGAAGCAGATGGTGTCGGTAAATATAGTATCAAAAGTGGAACAAAATGAAAGTTCCAATCAAAAAAAGGAGAAATGTACATACTCCTGAAAGTAAGGGCCTGATCTAGATCTTGCTGATAATACCGCCGGCGCAGCCTAAGTACTCCATCAAGTTGACAACAGTATTTAGCTGATTCTCCGTCTGCGTTGACAGAGTGTTCACCGCCGCTACGTGGTTCTACCGCTGCGGCAGACTCCAATGCCAGCGAATGGTACTCCGTTGCCTTCAGGGCGGTGGGATTGCGCCAAACCAATTTAGATTTCCCAGTTGTGCTGGCGGTGTTATAGTGGCGGATTGCTAACGAAGTGAATCCATTGCGGGACGTGGTCAGCATTGGACTATTCCTGTGACTGTAGGCTGAATGCTATCATCACACACCTAATGTGTTTTGGCTAATTGTTTGGACTTGCATACCACACTACAAAGCACACTCCATTTCAGACCATGATTCTTTGCCATTCCACAGCACCACAGCATTCATCCACAGAGATTTTACATTCAAGTCAGGTTTTCATTTTGCTTTTCTTAATAATTGTTCATTCTCTCTCTTTTCTAAAGTTTTTGGGCTGAGTAATTGCAATCAGTTAAGTTTATAATTTCATAATGCCTGGGCCCCAAAATCCCCATTTTGCTGAAGGAGAATTGTCAGTCATGGTGAATGAAATCATAAGAGTAGAGTTACAATTGTTTTGGGCGGAAGTCCAAAATACACCCATTTTTCAGAAAAGACAAATGTGTGCCAGACTAGTCGACAAAGTGAATGCTGCAGCAAACAACCTGCACACACAGGAGGAAAGTAGAAGGAGGTGGAATGACCTGTGGGGGAAAATGCATTCCCATACCTTCAAGTGTCACCTGGAGGCCCAGAGGATTGGTGGTAGTTCTCCCATGCCCCCCTTACAATTCAGGCCGGGGTAGTACAACGTCTTGCAGATCCTCCATCTTGAAGGCTTAACCGGAATCCCTGGTGGAGTGGAGACCGGTAAGTCACTAAACCTAAATGTCCTGTTTGCTTTTTAAGTTAGATTTTGCTAATGTGTTCTGCATCATTTATTTCACATAGAAACCTAAATATAAAAGCAACATCTTGCTTGGCTTGTTTGTTTGAGTGTATTGAGTTGTATTTAAGGTAATGGGTTTCAATAGCCACCACATTTCACATGATGTTATGGTGCTTGTAAGTGTTTGAACTCCAAATAACATATATGTGTTTCACATAGTAAATGGCTGTTATCTTTCTAAAGCATATTTACACAAGGTATGTTCAATTCGCAATTTTGCAAGTGTTGCGAATGTTTCATTGAAATAACTACAACTGCCATGATGCCTTAATTCAGTTTTGTGATAATAATATTGCCATCTCATTTGCTTACTATCCCTTTTCTGTCATATTTTCCCATATGCTAAAGTGTCATTTATTGGTCATTTCTATTAAATGCTCTCTTTTGAAAACTGTTGAATTTTGTATGTTGGCCTTTTCTTGTCATGTAATTGAATTGATGTCATTAGCTTCACAAATTAACGTTTGTCGAGCTTTAAAATTTAAGGCATGTCAAATGGTATGCTGAATAACAGTGCATATATGAAAACTTAACTCTGCCCCGTTTATATGATGACTAATGCTGAAATTCTCTCCGAGTTGTGTAAATGACACTTTTTAGCCTGCTATGCCTTAGAATGAAAAAGTTCAAATTTTTCCCCTCTACTGTACCGGGTTCAATGGTTATTACAATTCTTGTATACTTACTAATTTATCTTATTTCATTTCAGGGCATCTTTTTACCTGTTTATTTGAAGTTGTTTTATATGAAACATAAATAGTTTGTGTAATTAACTACATTTCCACGGAAAGGTCTATCATGCTATTCAAGCCCTTTTCCCTTTTAGGTTATCTACATTATATTTGCTTATAACTCACTGAAAGTATATTCCACAGTTTTACTAAATATTTATTTTTGTCATGATTATAGGTTCAACAACCAGAGAACTTGTCCAAACATCTGTGTCTCAGAATACCTCCACTCCAGCCTCCAGGTAGTACTCCACTCCTGAAACTCTAGATGAAGAGGAGCGGCTGGGCCCATCTGGTCTGCCTGGCCAGATGGCTCTAGTGAGTCTCCCTCAGCCCACACCTACACCTCCCACCCCAGCTGTTACAACACCTCAGCAAACAGATATCTCCACTTCCTGTGTCCAAACCAACATAACACCTATCTTGTGCCCCCCGGCCTGGCTAGTGGTGAGACAACAACAACACCACCACCACCACCTTCAGTTCGGCCAGTACCCAGTGGGATGGGGCACACTGTCTCAAGGCCACAGGTTAATGGGGCTAGGGATAGGGGTCACATGGCCATATTAGGCCTGGGAAGAAACATAGCCCTTTTACATGCGCACGTTTCTTGAGTTGCCTTCTTTTCTACAAATTGGCTTTTCACACACATTTACCTGCATGACAGTGCTGAATTAGTTTCTCTGAAACCATATTGCTTACAATTTCACTTCGTAAGTACACTATCACGACACTTGAACATTTAGGACAAGGCTTAAACATACATTGTGCAAATGTTGTTTTTTAATTTTCCATAAGGTGACATAGCTGTCACATATAATAAACAATGACAGCCTGGCTGAGGCCTCAGCATGGAAGCATGGGTATTGTTATTATAAAAACACATGCATTTCCATGTTCAAATGAGAGGAGCTCTCTTCTGTCACTGCGAGGTCATTGTTGTCAGAGTCTCAGCCCAGCTGAATCCTGTTTTTTCCCTCTGCGAGGCGGGATGTCCTACTGGACCAAGACAGGGACATGTATACACTTACCTTCAGGTACTGGGGAGTTAGATCTCCCAGTAGGGGATTTTGGCAGATCACCTGCCCTAGGCATCTAGGTTAGCAAGTGCGTAGTAGGAGTACACTATACCCAGTTTTTATATTCCAGCATATATACGCTGCTTTAGCACAATGGTGGAATTCTTTTTCCTTTTAATTGTTCTCATATTACTTCTCACTTCTATCTGCTTCTGTCTATTAATCATTGCAGCGCATATATTCTACACAAGAACCACAATTGTTCAATAAATATTGAAGCACCTCTTTGTGTATTTGTATGCGTACTGCAGAGTAATGTAAATGTTTATGCAAAACATTTAACAATGAAAAAGCACTATGTTGTAACGATGATACACTGATACCACCACTCAGTTGCGAAGTAGAATCAAGTTTTTTTTATACACAAACAACCTGGCGCCAATGACTTCTATGGATCATGCCACACCTGACACACTAGAATACCCCAAGCAAATGACATTTTGTAATTATAATACATATGTGACATTGCAGAATAAACACTGAACTTCATAACACATCTCCTTCCATTCACTTGATATTGACAATATCATATATTTAGTAAACTTTGAAGAAGTTAAAAGAAATATTGAAGTATGAAGAATTAGTAAGTTTGAACTAAACATGAGTAAGTAAGACTACAAAAACAACACAACAATAATACACTTTGCAAAATAAAGCAACATGTTTGATGTATGTATCTCAAACAAAGAAGGTGTCTATCTTCGCTACTGACAAAATCATCTTGCATATTCCTCCAGATAAGAAGGAAGCCTACTAGCCCTACTTTTTCTGCTGATTTCTGGATCTTCACCACTCTCTTTGCCACCATCGTTCGTTTCAGCATCACTCATAAGCATAGCCCCTGAACACCCATCCTCCTATTTTTCATCATTCTGCCTTGAGCACCCTCCTCCTTTTTGATAAAATGGAATATTCCTCAAATTCCTCCTTTCACTACCTTCAATGACCACAAAAATTTTTCCTACTCTCTCCACTCTCAATGGACCTTTGAATTTAGAAAGACCTCCCTTGACCAGTCATGACTTGATTTTGACCCAATCACCGCACAAAATTCTGGTGAAAGACTTCAAACTCTTTTCATCAGAACCCACATCACCAGATCTCGCCCAGTCTCACAGCCACGCTGGTACAGATGTAGACCGAGTAGCATGTCCCCGCATTTCTTGAAATGGACATTTCCCAGGGACACTTTGAATGGTTGTGCGATATATCCACTCCATCTCAGAGACCATATTTCCAATCTCACAACGACTGGCCATCATCATCTGACTAGTCCCTTTAATCAGTCTATTCACTCTCTCAACTATTCCATTACCTTGTGGCTTATTGAGAGATATCCTGGAATGCCTTATTCCCCAATGTGTGAGAACATTTGTCATCTCTGAAGAACTTCGCTGCTTGCCAATATCAGTAATGAGCACAACAGGTATCCCTTCATCTAAAAGAATGTCCATTCAGCATTTAACTGTTGCTTTAGTGGTGACATCTTTCATAAATTTCACAGCCAACCACTTTGAATTCACATTGGTCATCACCAATGCAAATCGCATTTCTTGTGGCAATACTGACATAGGTCCTATAAAATGTAGACACACTGGTGCCGATTACGATCCGGTAAAAACCGGGTACGAACCGTCGGTCGGACCGTTTTCTCCGTCCGACTCGTACCCGGTCGTAAAACTTTACAAACATGGAATTACGATTCGCACGGAAACACCATTTCCGTACGAATCGTAAAAACACCGACCGACGAAAATATACATACGAATGTGATCCGGGAATGCTGCGACGTGACGTCGGGATGCTTTCAGGCAGCGTTTCACGACCCAGGAAGTACGATTCGAACCGACAGCAGTCCGGACGGCAATATTTTCACGGCACCCAAAAAGTGCTGGAAAAGCGAAGTACGGCGCGAAACGACCAGAGTAGGTGGCCCGGTACGCGCCGTACATCCCCCCCAGCCCCCGTATGTACACGCCGACCCCCCCCCAGCCCCCGTATGTACACGCCGACCCCCCCCAGCCCCCGTATGTACGCGCCGACCCCCCCAGCCCCCGTATGTACGCGCCGACCCCCCCAGCCCCTGTACGTTCGAGTCGTACCCCCACCCGTGTATGTACACCCCTGTATGTGTCGTACTCCCCCGTGTATGTACACCCCTGTACGTTCGAGTCGTACCCCCACCCGTGTATGTACACCCCTGTACGTGTCGTACTCCCCGTGTATGTACACCCCTGTATGTGTCGTACTCCCCGTGTATGTACACCCCTGTACGTTCGAGTCGTACCCCCACCCGTGTATCTACGGTGCGTACCCCCAGCGCTACGAGCTGGGGGTACGCACCGTACATACACGGGTGGGGGTACGACTCGAACGTACAGGGGTGTACATACACAGGGGAGTACGACACGTACAGGGGTGTACATACACGGGTGGGGGTACGACTCAAACGTACAGCGGTGTACATACATGGGGGAGTACGACACGTACAGGGGTGTACATACACGGGTAGTACGACACGTACAGGGGTGTACATACACGGGGAGTACGACACGTACAGGGGTGTACATACACGGGTGGGGGTACGACTCGAACGTACAGGGGTGTACATACACGGGGGAGTACGACATGTACAGGGGTGTACATACACGGGGAGTACGACATGTACAGGGGTGTACATACACGTGTGGGGGTGTACATACACGGGGGTACGACTCGAACGTACGGGGGCTGGGGGGGGTGTTCGGCGCGTATGCGGGCACATGTCTCCATGTTTGCTATGGGTGTTCGGTGCGGACAGTGTTTTTTCCATACGGTTGTAACATCGGACGCACGGGATGGATCGTGATTCCTCGGTCGGACTTCACTTTTCACGTTTGTACGGTAAATCGTCCGTGGACGTGTCGGACACATTTTCCGACCCGAGGACGTGTGGGGAATTCTTCCCAATGCGATTCGTATGGTCTTTTTCCCATGCGAATCGTAATTGGCAGTTTGTACGGCACTCGTATCCGGTCTTTTTACCGTACGAATCGTACGAGTCGTACGGGGAATTTTTTTACCGGATCGTGAACGGCACCACTGTGTGCCGTTGCTCTCCTGGATCCCTAATATGCCCTTCTGAAACCTTGAAACCTACCCTCAACTTCTTCTCACTCTCTCCTTTCACTGTGCACATTTTTCAATCCATTCATTGACCTGTGCATCTTAGCTGGGCCACCAGAATTCTCTTTTCAACCTTCGGTTAGTCAAAGTATGACCATCATGAGACAGCATGATCCACCTTTTCCGCAAGCCCTGAGGAGGAACAAATCTATTCCCTCTCATGAGGACTTTCTGGTCAAAGACAATGAGTTCCTCTAGAATCTTAAAATAAGATCTTGCAAATAAAGGAATCAAAACTTTTCCTTGACGTCCCCTAACAAATCATCTTCATGATTTTCAATAAGACAAAAGCTTTTTCCATCTTCTTTTCCCACTCTTGCTTGGTAAATGCACCTGCCCCACAGTGTGCAGACAGAATATCGAGTAAAAGATATCGAGTTGCACAAATATCGAGTAATAAATATTGTGGTTCAGAAATATCTGCAGCAAGAATATCGTGGTCCAGAATATCGACTTAAAGTAAGTAATATCGATGTAAAAAATATCTAAGTGTTTAATATCATTTGCAAAAATATAATTGTTAAAAATATATTTTACTAATTAATGTTTTGTATTTTAGTATACATTTTATATGTATGTGATGTATGTTTCTTTGTATAAGAATTGTTTGTATTTCTAATATATGTGTTAAATGTTTAGTAGTTATTAATTTTTTTATTTGAATTTTGCGTTTTTTATTCCGTTGCAGTGTGTGGGTTTATAGGGGAATAGGGTGGGAAGTAATTTAATTATATTAAAATAATTGATTATGTTGTGTTTAATTGAGAATTTAGAGTTTTAAATGTGTAAAGTAATTTATTATTAATTTATTAATAATTGGTTAATTAATTGGTAATTAATTGTGTAATAATTTTTAGGTGTGTGTTCTGGTGTTTACAGTTGTAAAGGGTGGGAAGTAATTTATTTGTAATTGATGAATGAATAATTGGTAAATCGTAATTCCGTAATTTGTAAAGCACGAACTACTCAGGTTTACGGGTCTCAAGGTGCTGGGGGCCGTCGTGGAAATTAAGGGGGCCATTCTGATGCCGGGTGGATCGCCACCGCCCGGCCGGCAGTGTCGATCCGCCCACCATCACATCACAATTTACCCCCGCCATATTACTATGGGGGGGGTACCGCGGCGGATGGAAAGTCCGTCCGCCGCTTTTCTGCCAGTCGGCAATCGTCACGATTGCCTGCCGGGCGGAAAAAGCACACAATATGGTGGCGGTGCTTATGCGGTGGGCATGCCTTGCCATGGCAGAGACTCCGCCATGGAAAGGCATGTAGGAATGACTCTGGGGCCCCGTTACAGGCCCCCGGGGGGGGCTGCACTGGGGTGGTACCTATGGTACCCACCTTAATTGCCATGCAGAAGGTGGCAATGCACAACATGCCTCTTTGGTATTGCGGCTGGTGCTACTTACAGCACCGCCCGCCGCAATGTCAAAGATGCGGGATGCGACTGCCAGGGTGGTGGTCGCATCCTAATTGGCGGTGTGGGACCGCCGCGCCCCTGGCGGCCGGTCCCAGCCCCGCTAGGGTGGCGGGCGGACCAAAGTCTAAGTGAGCTATTGCCCAGAGTCACATGGTGCTGAGCTGAGCTGCCGCCGGAGCAGGGGATCAAACCGTGAGCCCTGTGCTCCGAAGTCAGCTGCCCTGTCCGCTGCGCCACACCTCTCCACCTTGGTTGTTAATTAATTTAAATTAATTGGTAATTATGGTATTTGTGTAATTAATTTTAGATGTGTGTTGTGGTGTTTATAGGAGTAAAGGGTAGGAAGTAATTTGTGTTTAATTAATATAGTTGTTAATGTTAATTATTTTATATTTATTTTGGGTAATTTAGGTTTTTTGGGTGTTTTTACTTTTAAAGGGGTAAAGGGTGGGTATTAAATACATTTTAATTACTTTATTATTAGTTGTTAATAGTGATAGTTTTTATTTAAAAATACGTTTTAATTTGGTTTTATTATTTTATAGTTAGGTGTGTGTTGTGGATATTATAGTGTTAAAGTGTGTGTAGTCAATTAATGCTTCGTTTTTTTATTAATATTTCTTTTTATAGATTAATTATGTTAATCATGGAAGTAAATGTAATTTAAAATGTTGAAGTGTTTTGTTTTTGGTGCGGTGTTATAGGGTAGAAAATAAAATAAATACATTTATGTATTATTTACTTTTTTGTTTGTAAATATGTTCTAGTTTAATTTTTTTTTAAATGTAGTATTTTTTTATATAATTTGTAGTTTTTTGTTATGTAATCAATATTATAATATGTTTTATTTTTATATATTATATTTGATTTTTCATTTTTTAAATGTTTAGTTATTTTTATTATTTATTTTTATTTGTAATCTTTTTTTAACTGTTTGAGTTTGAATAGTAATTTTTGTCTCTCAGCTATCCCAACACTTTCCTTAATCTTGTACTCAGTGGAGTGGAAATAGTAATGTTTACCCCTCCGCTATCCAACACTCCCTACTGTTGCACGTTTTGGAGTGGGAATAGTAATTTTTGCCCCTCCGCTATCTAACTCTTTCCCTACTGTTGCACTCTCTGGAATTGGAATAGTACATTTAATTTCTCTGCTATCTAAAATTTACCCTACTGTTGCACTCACTGGAGTGGGAATAGTTATTGTTACCCCTTTGTTATCCAACTCTGTCCCTACAGATTGTATTGTGAAATTTAAGTTTAAATATTTTTTATAGTTTGTTTTAATTTGTTATAGAATTGTTTTTTTATATTTTAAATCATTAATATATATTTTTATTTTGTATATTGTTTTTAACTTTTAACATAAATCAAAAATAATCGTTTACTAATTGTTTTAAAGTAAATATATATGTATAAATTATGTTTGTGGGTTTTTTATGAAGTTTATTTGTTATATTTTATTAAAATGTATACAACTTTTATTTTATTTTGTTAAAATTATATTTAATATATTAAGTATATATTATTTTATATTTATAAGAAAGTCGATATTTTATACAACTATATTTTTTACATCGTTATCTTAGTCGATATTTTTGTACTTACCTGTTTAAGTATAGGAGTCGATATTTTTATACTCGATATTTTTAACATCAAAGTTTTCAGCGAACCCTGCCCCCCAATGCACTGCATCCTGTATTAAAGCCATCGCTCCTTCCATTTCATCTTCCCTCACAGTGGTATCATTAACTCACTTCCAGTCCATTGACATTCTGCGCAAACAGTCTGCTTGTACATTTCATCAACCCTAAATAAACTCAACAGTTCACATATATTCTTGTAATGTTGCAGCTAATCTTGCCAATTTAGCAGAACCTTTTTCTGCCCCACCAGGTGACAGAATTTTTATCAAGGGTTTGTGATCAGTTTTAATATAAACCGTGTGCCCCTCAAAATGTCAGAACATATTCCACTCCCCATGCCTCAGCAAGAGGTTCTCGTTCGATTACCAAATAGTTTTGTTCTGAGGGTGTCAAAGTACTTGACGCAAAAGTCACTGTCTTTTCTTTCTTTCTATGGATTTGGGACAGAATAGCACCTAGTCCAGTGGCACTTGCATTCACAGTGAGAACTTACTTGAGACATTTGTCACATGTCACCAAAATGTTTGCTCAACAAATGACCAATTTTATTTTCTCTAACGATGTTTGTTGATCCTTACCCCACTCAAACTTGTTACCCTTGCGTAATAATATTTTCAAATCCTTTGTCTTGTCAGCAAACCTTTCCCAAAACTTAAAGTAGTACTGTATTAACCCCAAGAAGGATCTCAACTGATCTAAGGGCCTAACTTAATCGTATCAACTAAACATTTTTTTGTTTAATTCCTCCATCAGTTATGGAATATCCTAAATACTCAATGTGCTGTGTAAGGAAAGTTCATTTTTCTTGACTTAAAGTCAAACATGCTTCTTTTATTTTTTCAATACGTTTTTGAGAACAATATTGTTTGAAAAATACCTACCACCTTTTATGGAAGACATTCATTCATTTATGTTTGGAAGTGGTTACGTGTCAGCCACAACATTATAATTTTATGATTTTAAGGCCACAAAAAAATCTTAGATGATCATCAGACATTTGTGTAAGAACTACAGGTTAAATGTATAGAAAGTTTTCCACTACTTTGACCATGCCACCCTCTAACATTTAATTGATCATATTCTTAACTTCCCCTCTCACAGCCAATGGTACCCGTCTTACTTTGTGCTGAATAGGGATGTCAACCGCCTTTAACACAATCTTGTGTACATAACCCTTAAGACATCCTAGCCATTTATTAAATACCTCCCTTGCCTCTGACAACACATCACATAAATTCACTTCCTCCACCACCATGACCTAGTTGGATGGCCTGGGATTAACAAATATGTTAAGATCAAACTGATGTACCCACCCCAAGAATGGTGGGCCGTTTGTAGCCACATACGCTTTCCTATTCACCTCATGTGAACCAAATCGTATTCTGCCCTCCATGTATCCAACTATATCAATTGTTTCACCTTGATACCCTATTGGAATTATATCTTTAGGCTGTAATTCAACATTAACCCAGTGTGACTTGGACACGTTTTCCAGAATAATAGTGTACATTGATCCTGAATCTATCATCAATGTTACAATGGACCCACACACCTCAAACTCAGCTGTTGGCCTTGTTAAACATCTGCTGTCTTCACGTATATTGTTGGTTACCTTTGATACATCAACCACCAAATCCTATCAGTGCACTTCGTCTCTTCACTTACTGTATCTACTCTGAATTTATTATCTTTATTATTTTTGTTACTCTCTTTACATATTCTCGCAAAGTGACCCTTACGACCACACCTCCTGCACTCTTTACCAAGTGCAAAACACTTCTTAGAGTCGGAGGTGCGATACGTACTTCCTCATCGTGAGCATTCCCTAGAAAGTACTATGCATACCACTCACTCTACAGGTCCTCCTTTGCTGATGTGTCTCGATCCATCACCCTTCAAAACTGCAACGTCACCACTGTTCTTATTTTTCTTATTCAATTCCTTCATGCAACGTTGTGACTACTCAATTACTTTGGCCATTTCTAAGCATCTTTAAGTGTAGGATCCTTGACTGCCCATAACATTTCCTGTATTTTCTTTTCCCTACACAGAACAATTAATTGATCTTGAATTAGCTCATCGGTCATTGCTTCAAACTGACACTTGACAGATAGCGCCCTAAGTCTTGCCACAAACTCATCAATCAATTAATTTTCAACTTGAGGCTTAGTATAACATTTGGAACGTGCAATTACTAAATTGACCTCCTTAGCAAACCTATTCTCCAGTCTCTGTAATACTTCCATGTACTCATTTCCAATATGTTGACCATTGGATCCCACTGCTACAGGTAAGTATTTAAATGCCCGTTGCCCTTCACTGCTAGTGCGTTTAACAAAAGCGCCTTGTTGCTCGCAGGAGAACACCTTGTCCCATCTAAAGCTATTATATAGTTCTCAATCTTTCCAAACAAATCTTCCCACATAATGGTTGGTAAGCCTGGTTGAGCTAAGAAGAACGGAGGAGGACTAATACTACTCTGTGGAGCCATACCAATGCTTTACACTAGATGTTACTATAGATAAAGGTTAGTGCTGGGACAATCACACAGTGCTACAATTCAGAACACTACCATGAATCTCAAAATGATGTTGCAGAACAATTAGATGTGTCCTTGCTTAATGATGAGGTAAGCTGCCACACACTGGTGTGCAGATCAAAAAGGTCAATTCTGCACTATTGCTGCGGTGTGCAGATCATCGAAGACTTTGCCGGTGGTCCTGTTGAGTGTTACTGATTTTTTTTTATTAATCTGCCCAATACTGTCTTGAGTCTCGTCCAAAGGGATACTATCAACTTACAGTTCTGTTTCCTGCCAGTATAAGCTACGGGCATTGTGATGCAGTCCAATACCTCATAGGAGGCTCAATTGTTCTACAACAGTTCTAGCAGACATCTACCTGAAATTGTGTCTTCTATGGCGATCCATTAACGTAACCATATCCATCCTAAAACAACATGGCTTAGGGATTCCTTCCATCTCCTATCTTCTAAGACTGCTCTGTGGTAGAGGGACGGCTGTATATTCCAGTGGGGGCAGATTTGTCCGGGGGGGTCCGCAGTGTATGCCAACAAATAGTGCGTGTGAGGACCCCAAATATTTCTAGCCCTCGATGCGCAGGGGAGCGTTTCCGCCTGTATTGCAAGTTGTTCCTGACAATAAACCATGTCATCCAACCATTCCTTAAATTTAGGGGCTCGTCCTCTACCCCACCTACAGGCTACTCTGCGTTTTGCTAACAATAGGGAGAGTGTGATGTAGCGGCGGTATGCTTTAGGGATTTGTTTAGTGTATCCTAGGAGCGCAATCAGGGGGATCACATTCCAACGCTAGAGACGTCATGTCGGTTAGAGCTTCAAATATTTGCACCCAGTATTCCATCACCCGCGGGCACTCCCAGGCCAAGTGCAGGAACCCGGCCCCTGGAACACCGCATCTATCGCATTGGTCTGTGTCCCGCAACCCAAAGCGACATATCTTGGCAGGGGTACAGTATATTCGCTGTAGGAACTTGTAGTGAATTATACGTAGCCTGCAACTAGCAGATATGTGTGCTGTTTGTGAACAACAATATTGCCATTGTTCATCAGTTATTTCATTGCCCAGATCTGCAGTCCAATGTGCACGGGCAGCGCTCTGGGGTTTCTTGCGCTCCGATCGGATTGTCCGATACAAGTTGGACACCAGATGCCCAGGGCTTGCAGTCTGTAACATCTGATGAAGTGGCTTAAAGTTTGCGGGTTCCTGTTGGAAGTGCGGAAGAATAGCACGCATGCTCTGTCGCAGATGCACATACAAGAAGAGATCCAAAGAGGTGGGACGTACGTCCCCGAAAAATTGTTCTGATGTGCAGAAAATACCGTTGCGAAACAGATCTCCCCAGGTCGTAATGTGCACACGATTGCACAGTTGTCGAAAGCCCGTCTCCTGCAGTAGAGAGAGCTGCGGGTGGTATGACAGGGGTAAAACCGAGGAGTATAATGTCGAGTCCTCTAGGGTGTGCATAATATAATGCCAGGAGTCGACCGTGCTCGTGATGGTGGTTGGCGCGGTGTCTCGCGAGTGAGGGGGTGCTTGTATCATCCCATCGAGTGGGACAGGGTCCGCTAGCCAATGCTCCGCCACGACCTGTGGCATGCATGCCGGCGGGTGGATCCAGAAATATGCATAATGGGCCTGAAAACAGGCATAGTATAGTTCAAAGTCCGGAATATCGAACCCGTCCTGCGCATAAGGCTGTGTGAGTACCGCCCATTGCACCCGTGGTTGTTTGCCACCCCAGTACAATCGTAAGAGCTCAGATCTAAGCGTTTTGAAGAAGTACCGTCCCGGGTTATAGGGAAGGTTCAAGAAAAGGTATAAAAACTGAGGGAGTACCACCATCTTAATCAAAGAAGCTCTCCCTGCCATAGACAGGGGGAGAGATATCCACCGCGTGACATTAGTTGTAAGACGGTCCATAGCAGTTCCATAATTGAGGCGGAGTATTTAGTCTCTGTCCCCGAGACTTGAATCCCCAGATACCGCAAATCGGTATCACACCATTCGAGCAGGTAGTCCAGGGGGAATTTGGCAACCGCCGCAGTCAGGGGGAGTAATTGCGATTTTTCCCAATTAATATGGATACCGGAAAGTTTCCCATAGACAATGAACTCATGTAATAAAAGATTACGGTTATGTTGGGGATCGCGAACATATAGTGTCAAGTCATCTGCATATAGTGAGATCAATATTTGTCGCAAGGGACATCGGAATGCTCTGTCCTTATGATGCTGGCGCAGTTTGCATGCCAGGGGTTCAATCGCGAGGGCAAATAAGAGGGGGGAATAATGGGCAACCCTGTTTAGTCCCCCTGGTGATGTGAAATGAGGACAACAGGCGTCCATTTATAAGCACCCTGGCAGTGGGTCTGTGATACAACAGCTGTATCCAGGACACAAAAAGAGAGGGAAAACCCATGCGGAGCAGTATGCCAAAGAGATAGTCTCTCTCGACTGAATCAAACGCCTTAGTGGCATCTAAGAAGATAGCAGCCAAGGGGAGTTCGGGCGACACATTCTGCACAATCAAGAACAGCGTGCAAAGATTATGCGTGGTAGCATGTCCCGGAATGAAGCCCGCCTGATCTTGTAACACCAGTTTCCCCATCAAGAGACGTACCCGATTCACAATGATCTTTGCCAATATTTTGGTGTCACAATTAAGGAGTGACAACGGTCTATAGGAATCACAGGAGGCGGACGCTTTGCCTGGTTTCAGGAGGGAAGTTAACAGGGCCTCTTTCATTGACGGGGGACGCGTGCCACATTCTAGAGACTCCTCATATAGTTCCTTCAGTATAGGGGCTAGGATATCTATGTAGGTTTTGTAAAATTCAGCAGGGATGCCATCTAATCCCGACGCCCTGCCAGACTTTTGCTACATTATTGCTTCGCGTACTTCATCCAGTTCAAACGGAGCACAGAGGAACTCCCTATGGTGATCCTCCAACCAACCCAACGTCTCCTAAGAAAGTGTCAAGCTCAAAGTGATCCCTGCGTTGCGATATATACAGTGTGGAGTAGTGCGTGGTAAATGTAGCTAATATACCCTCCGTGTCCCTGTGCATCACTCCATTAGGGTCCGTTATTTCCAATATATAACTGGAGAACAGGGGGTTCTGTATGACCTCAGCCAATGCCTTCCCCGGTCGCTCCCCTTCCCTATATCTCCGGGCCTTCCAGTATTTCCCCATAAATTTAGATTCCCAAATATCAGTGTCGGTGTACTCCAATGGTTTGTCCCGAAATTCCAGTTGTGTTTGCCCTACCTACCCCCGGCCATCCATGTCTCTAGCGATTTAAGTTCCTTCTCCAATTTTTGGAGCGTACCGCGGATATCTCATAGCACACCAAAGCTCTTGGAAATGCAAACTCCACTGATCGTTACCTTGAAGGCCTCCCATATTATTTCTGCTGAGTCAACAGACCCCCTATTTCTCTGGAAGAACTCCTGGATCTCCTCTGACAATTCAGCGTGGAACACCGCGTCCAACAGGGCAGTGGGCTGCAGCCTCCAATTGGATCTGGGCATCTCCCAGCCTGGAAGCGCAAGCAGTAGCCGCACAGGTAAGTGATCAGAATAAGTTCGAGGTAGGTGGGTCACTCGAACGATGGATGGCCCTAAACCTCTCGATATGAGGCAGTAATCTATACGGGCCCAAGATGCAGCCCTAGACGTAAAATGTGTACCATCTTTAACAGTGGGGTGCGTGTGGCGCCAGGTATCAATGAGGCTCCCCTCCTCCAGGATTCCCTGCATCGTAGCTTGCGATCTAGTATAGTGATGTGGTGCTGCAGTGGACCTATCATAGAGTGGGTTGAAGGCCACATTAAAGTCCCCACCCCAGATCACATGTGTGGTGCCTATATCCATTATTTTCCCCCACAGGATAGTAAAGAATTCAGGCGCGTCAATTTTCGGGCCATAACAGCTCACCAACGTGACAATATCCGCCCCCAGACGTCCCCATACAATCGCATATCTCCCCTGCGGGTCTATGATCTCCCCCTGGGGTGTAAACAGCGTGTGTCTTTTGATGAGGATCGCTGCGCCCCGTGCATAGGAAGAGTATGAGGAGAACAGTCTGTGAGCTGCCCATTTGCCCGCAAATTAGATAGGACGTTGTGGGTTAAAGTGCGTTTCCTGTATGAATGCTATACTAATTTTGTGGCGATTTAGGTATGTGATTATCTGCCTCCGCTTCCTGGGGTCCCCCAGCCCTCGTACATTCCAAGACAGAATCCCTAGGCGATTATCAGGTATCGACTCAGCCATACTCCCCATCGGTGACAGTGTGGGCAATGTGCAAGGCTGTACTTGCCACGCTAAGAGCAATTATGCGAGCACTGTGCTGTCTGTCTGTAACTAATAGAACCATTACTGAACTCTGAACAATTACCTCCCCTACCTCCCCCTCCCACTGAAGCATGCCAAACATGCCAGAAAAAGACACCCCTCCCACCTCCCTATCCCAACCACCCCATACTACCAGGGCCATTGAGCCCTTCCGGGTATATGTAAAACTGTAGAGAGGGCTCTCCTGAGTGGGGACTATATCTAAGCAGATCACAAGTGACACTCACTCCCTCAGGGGTGTGGGATGACACTGTCAACCCCAATGAGGGAGTGAGGGTGCCCGGTGTACAGTACCTTTCGACTCCAATGCCAGATCTGAAATACAAAGAGGTCTGGTCAATGTCCTGCAAGAAATTTCAAACACGTCTCAAGAATCAAAGTTGGAAAGCATACCTTTCGTTGGTGCAAGCGTACCGGCACCCCCCAATAGGCCCTGTCAGTCAATGTCCGAGGTAGCCAGCGTCGGTGAGTCGTCAGGGGAGTGTGATGCTTTATTACACCGTTTTAGCTGCTTCAGGAAGTCTTCGGCCTGTTGAGGTTTTGTGCATAAAGTTTGTTTACCTTGATAGGTAATGCGAAGGTGGGCAGGGTATAACAGTGCATAATCTATTTGGACTTGTCTCAGCTTCTGCTTTACCGGGAGAAATTTACGTCTATCTTCCTGCACAGCAGCGGTGAAGTCCGGGTAGATGGTGAACGGCACCCCCTCGTAGTGCAGCTGTTTCTGCTCCCGTGCCACTCGAAGGGCCACATCACGGTCCCTGTAATTTAAGAGAATGGCTATAATGGGGCGTGGGGGACCTCCCACGGGAGGTCTAGGGCCCAATGAGTGGTGCGCTCTCTCCACCACAATTTGAGAGGAGAGGGCCTCTGCCCCCACCACCGCCAGCAGAAGTTTTCGATGTATATCTCCATTTTGCCCGTGTTGGTGCTTTCTGGTATACCCAGGACCCTAATGTTATTTCTTCGACTCCTCGCTTCGATGTCCTCGTTTTTGCCAGCGATGACTTTTAGCAGCTTGTCCATTTGGGCTACTGTGCTTTGTATGTATGTGTTGGCATCTTCTGCGTCCGAGATACGGCGTTCAGTCTCCTTAATCCTTTCCTCATGACCATCAATTTTTCTGACAATGTTGTCCATGCGCGTGTTCATCACATCCATTTTGTTGGCAATAGCTGCAATGCCTTGCCGAACCTCCAGCAAAATGGCCTTCATATCATCCTCAGGTACAGCGGGGGGCTCCCGGGTATTCGCCGCTACGCCAATGTCATCACTCTCCAGGTTTGTTTTAGCATTCTTTTTAGCCTCAAAGTGGATCCGAGGCTGCCTGGCATCCAGCTTCCCCATTCTAGTAGCACACAGATGAGTGCCTTTAGGCACTGTTGTGGCAAAGGGCGCAGGGCTTTGTTACGTTCGTCAAGCTGCGTACCTGCAGTGGTCTTGCTGGTTGCGGTAGCCGTGTAGCACTCAGGGCAGAGTACACCGTCTAATGCGATCCCCTCTGCAGTGCGTGTGCGGTTCTTCGCCTCCTCAGGATGCCACCTCTGCCATACACATACAGACGTCAGCGTCGACGAGGCAGCATCTACAGCAGGGCGCAAGCATCTATATGCCTTCCCTTCGCAGGGCCCACAGCGCGCGCCGGAAGCCCCTCCACGGCTCGTGCCTTTATCAGTATGTACCTTATGTATGCGCTATATTATGGTCAATGTGGGCCAGAATAGCATCTCCACTCCACCAGTTCCCACAGATGTATGGCGTCTCCACAATCACTGCATGTCGCATATTAAGCGCCAGTCTACAGGGCTTTGCTATTCAGCATTCCATTTCCATAAGTCTAAAGCCCCTTCGATATCGCCGTTGTAGGCCGGCAAAACAGCTGAAGAATATCGATTGTAAGCAGGGGACGCTCAGATATAGCGCAACTCAGCGCCGGGTGTAGTTGCCTGATGGCAGGTCTGCCACCCGATCCGCGTATTTATTTCTTCTCCCGCTAAGTTATTGGCTCCACTGCCGCCCAGTTCAACGTTTTGCTGCGAATGTCGCGGCGCCTCTAGTCGCCCCGCAATGCAGATCCACTCCGCAGGGTAGGCAAGGCCTGCGTGCCTCGCGGTCACCATGGCCTCATGCAGGCTGGCTCTGCAGCGTCGGCACTCCTAATTGCTCTAGGCTCTGCAGCGGCGGGACCCGGCAGCCTTCACCATCAGGCGCCACCAGGCATCCTCACTCCCGAGACTTTCAGCGCCCCCGCCACAACCCTTCAGCTCCTTAATTCTGATGGCTGTAGGTTATTCAGGCGGTTAACAGATTATTTAACGTAAGTTTGTGCAGTAGCAGTCTCTCGGACAGTGCAGCGGCAGATCGGTAAAGCAATTGAATGCTGTCCTCTTTTGGCAGGGGGTCACACAAACGGTGCAGCACAGTGCCCAGTGTCTGCCTCTAGATGGCCCTTCTGCCACCCGATCCACTCACAGAGCTCTCCCCCCCACTGGATCATGGGCACCCCCACTGCCTTAATCCAATGCTGCGGCGCGGAGTCACTCACCCAGTTATGCGAGGCCTATGCACCTCGTGGGCGCCAAGCCCTCGCATAGGCTGCCTCTGCCGGGTCACAGCTCCCGGCCGTTCCGAGCGTCACAGCAGCAGTATCTTGCACCTCCTCCACCATACGTTGCCTGGCTCCAATTCGCCTGAGACCGTCCACGAGTCTGCTGCAGTACACCAAGACCACAAATCCACCGTTTATAGACGGCTACTGGCTGTAGAGAAGGATCATCTGACGGATTTCAGCACTGGGGGGAGCCTCGCGCAATGTCGGCCATTCCGCACTTGCACCACCAGATCACCGCAACACTTCCGTTTCCTTATGCCTAAACGAACACTGTCCGCAAACATCAAATTGCTGATACCCTTCAAATATGGCGGCACACAATACCACTGAACGCTGCGTCGTAACAGCACAATATACAATTGCCGATATTCCCCTAATATGGCAACAGCAAACATGTGCGTTCCACACGATGCTGATTTCCTGTGCCACAAAAATTGCAGCACTCAAGATGGCGGCACGATTCAAGGCTGTGCCCTGCGTTTCAGTTCCTCAGACAATCAGTGGCGTCACTCATGGTGCGATCCAGCTTCACTGTTCCTTACTGATGTTATTCACAGTCTAGTCGATGGATAAGCACGCGGCTAAGATCCATTCCGCTGCTTCACCAGCGCCAGCTTGAGCACCCACCACCGTTAAGCAGCGCTTTCATCGATAGGCAATTTTAACTTAATATATTATTCTTATGAATATGCTTTCCGCTACTATTCCAACGATTCACTTCCCAAAGCAGTATTGTTCTGCTTCCGATCACCAATTACATTCCCATATATCAGATTCCTTCAAATCACCCAGCTTGTGTGTTATTGCAGCATCCTCGTTCCACTTGTCCTTCTAGATCGTCGCCAAAAATGTTGTAACAAAGATACACAGATTCCACCACTAAGTTGCGAAGTGAAATCAAGTTTTATTGATAAACACAACCAGGCATCAATGCTCCATGAGAGCCAGGGGTAAACTGACTTTCATGGAACACGCCACACCTGACACTCTAAAATACCCAATGCAAATGACACTTTGAAATCATAGTACATATATGAGATTCCAGAACACTGAACATCATAACACACCACCACCCTGAATCTTGCTGTTTATATATGATTTCTGTCTCGTTGTATTGTTTATATACAGTTTTGGATTAACAAATAGGCAAAGTATGTACAGGCCTATGGGCCTCACTCCATTTACGGGCCCCACGACAACGGATCAAAATATTATTGATTTGATCTTGAAAGAAAATTACAATCAAGCTTTCTTAAATTGTTTTCAATTATTTTTTGTTTAGTAACAATAATGGTTAATGTTTAGTTTTGTGTGATAAAAGCAGTTTATTAAAATTGTTGGTTGGTTAAATTAAAAACTTATTAGGAGATAATTTGCGAGGGGGGCATAGAAATTTAGATTGCCTAGGGGCCTTCACAGGGTTTAACCCGGCACTGTTTATGGGGGTGAGGTTGGCACTGTAGTTTAGGTACAGTCACACCCACCCACCGATCCTAAAATGGAAGGCCTACCTGTGCTGCTTTGTCCGTGTAGTGTGCTGCCCAGCAGCTGTTCCTGTCCTTTTTTTCTGCCTCCTGATTTATAAGCCTTCACCAAGAGGTTATCTCAGACTTCCTCTACTACTGTACAAGGTTCAGTGCAGGGTTGCTGGACTTTTGGTCACTCAATATCACTATCAGACACCCAAGTCAGATAACAATTAACTATAAGAAATATACCTTCTTTGTGAAGGCACTATGAGCCTTATTTAGAGTTTGCTGGACAGGGTACTCCAGCAATGATTTGGGAAATAACCTGGCCTTCAAGATGTTGATTCACCTGCTGTATTATGAGTGGGGCAGACTTGCATGTTTCCACCCTCAGAAGCCATTGACCGAAGACCCTTCAGATAATAGGCTGTTATTCAGTAGGTCTACAGATGTCATTCCATACACCCTATTTACGGCAGACATTACAACATCATTTTTCCTGTTGGGGGTCTCCAGAAAAAGCCTGGTGGTCTGGGCCAGGAAAAAATATAAATGACTTCACACGCTTGGAGAAAACTCACAGGGTGTCAGGACCATACATTTTAAAAAAAATTCTAAAACAGACTCCCAATTTGTGAGTTTGTTTTTGAAAAACAAAATATGGTGCTGATTGGTTGAATGAAACATGGTGGCTGCTTAGCAAAGCTATAGTGTCTCCAGAAGTGCCGCTCTGGTAATGTCTATTCTGAAGCCACTGAGATCTTTGCCAGACAGGTGGAAATCTCCCAAAAATATGGTGTCTGGTCATCTGCCTAGGTGTTGTAGGTTATGACCTCCGCCACCCTGATGAGACAGCAGGCCACCCGTTAAATCTTGAGTAAGGCCATTTGTCTGGTTTTTAAGGACATCCTAGCTTCTTTTTTTATGGGAATTCATGATTTTTTTTTTTTATAACTTTGAGGTAATTTTGGCTCATTGAGAGACCACTGTATGTAGTTTGGAGGCTACATACTTTATCACCGAGGAAACTATAGAATACCAAGTTTTTGAGGGCACTTACTGCCTTCTGTAAGAGGAGAAATGTACTTTATAAGGGCAAATCCAGTATACTAGCAGCTCACCGTTTTCATCTATGTATTTATTTATTTATTTCACAAAAGCAGGTCTGCTGGTCCTGAACAGAAGCTCTAGACAGATTACTGATCTTCCCTATCCCTTTTCAGACTGGCTCATGTGTTTACACTGCTGTATCTGCATCTGGAAGTAAATCTGTAACCCACACCCGACACCAGCGCTTGTGCTGTCCTACCCCTGTAATGTGCTACGCATACATACAAAACATGAACCAAGTTTTAAAGCAAGGGTGAAATTGGTAGATGAATTTAAATCAGATATCGGAAACTGCTATAATTTTCAATACAAATAGAAAAGTTGCTCGTGACATGCAAAAACTGTTATTGGAATAAAAATGGCTTGGCATTCTGAATGTGAGGACATTTTAAAAATGTAAAAACAATACCTTTTCCTCTGCCCTTCCCTTTCTCTAGCCCAGTGCTTATTTTGTAAAAGATTAAGTGCCTGGGCCCTCATCAGTAGTCCACTGCAGCCTACACCACCCACAGCCCCTGCTAGCAGTACCTATGACAGTACCAAACCAGCTACTAACCATAAACACTCCTACAAGTGTGACAGTTCAGACTATTCCAGGCCACCCAAAACTATAAGATTAGCGAAGGCGGCAGGTTTTCGTCATTTTTAACGTATATTGAATTGGTAAACTGTTGTGCTCACTCTAAATCAGGCAAACAGCCCACCGTGTGCCAGACTGTCATACGTGCCGGTGCTGCCAATTAAGTGCCAGTGCCGAGCACCGTAAACCACCGGCTCAAATTAAGCTCTTGCTTCTCTGCTTCGATCTTTCTGTTGACAGGAATTTATTTTGTTACCTTGGACACACAGCTCCTTTTCAGACTTTCTCACACTCATTCTAATATACTGGGACCCACACCATGTTTAACTGACATCATCAGCCCATGCCGTGTTATCGACTCGAAATGTGCCAATGTAACAAAACCCCAGTCTTAAAAGTGCGAGGATAGTGCAGGACTATTTCTCACACCTACCTCTGCGCAGTTTCTAGCTTCACCATCTTCAAGGCTGAAAGCAGTATCTTGCAGCTGTCATCTGTATTATAAACCGAATGCTCCAGGCCATCGGAATCAGACGTAAATCTGCCAACACAAAGAGGCCGATTCCGATCTGGGTCGGAAAGCACTCCAGAGTGTTTTCCGACCAAGCCGGACCTCTACAGTCCGACCGAGCGAGTAAGATGCGCATGTATACTGTCGGACTCGGTTCGGTCGGACTCCCATAGAAGTCAATGAGAGCCGGTCGTACGACGCATACATGGGCTCCCATTGACTGACTGGGTACGTCTCGAACAAGTGCGCCCCCTACAGTGGGTACACGTCGGTGCCACCCGCACCGTACATGTCTGTGTTGGGGAGACCCATAGGTCTCCCCATGTGTCCGAGTCATAGGGTGGCGGGTGTCAGGAGGT
Organism: Triturus cristatus; assembly: GCF_964204655.1. NCBI lineage: Eukaryota > Metazoa > Chordata > Amphibia > Caudata > Salamandridae > Triturus > Triturus cristatus. Next base: position 547,702,167 of record NC_140595.1, read on the forward strand.
CCGACGCGGACCCCCAAAGTCCGACTCCGGGAGCTTTTGCGAGCCGGACACTCCGGCTCGCACAGGCTGTCCGACGCGTGCATCGTACTGGCTTGGTTGTAAATCGCATCCATTGCACGCCACGGTTAGCTTCCGACCTGGTCGTACGGAGCGGTTTGGACCCGGAAACGACTCGGTCGGTGAATTTCATGTAGCTCGCATCTTACTTGCTCGCTCGTACAGCTGTACGAGTCGGCCGGAAAACACGCGTACGGCTCGTAGTTTTTCCGGCCAAACCCGATTCGGTGCCCTAGATCGGAATCGGTCCCAAATTGACACAGGTGAGTGCTGCTCAGCGGCATTCCTCTATGGCTACAGCCAATCACCCCTTCCTGTGGCATAATAGCGGTGGCGACAGTGTGGGTTTCTATTTACCAAGCAATGCGTGTGTCTGTCGTTTCACCAGAACAGATCAGAACTTTACCGAGTACATTACAGGTCAGTGCATTTAGGAGAATGATGGGCAACATAGATCCAAAAGGAGTGGATGCATGCCACTTTTTTTTAGGAAAACTACAATGTAATGAGCTCTGTTTTGAACCATTGAGTGTACATGTACCTTATGTGGCTATCCTAAAACTGTGGCATGGATTAGGCCATGGTGTACAGATGTTGAACTCCAAGTCTTAGAACTGCACTTAAGGGTAGCTGGCACCACAAGGATAAGGTATGGAGATGTGAAAGAATATATTAAAAACAGGAGGCAATATTGAGAACAACTAGAGAGATATTCATTAGTAAAACATGGAGCACATGTGCATATGGTTGCCTGTAGCTGACAAGTGTCCAGTGCGTCTCTAGGAGAGCCAGATACGTGCAGGACTTTTTGGATGTTCACTTTTGTTAAATGTCCTCTTAATCAGGCGTAGCTATTCTGGAAATTTCGCCCAGACCCAGTACGTCTTGGCCTACTGTTAGACACACTCCAAACTGTGTAATGCTGAAGGAGGTCTATGGCCAATGAGTGTTTTAGTGCTGCACGCCCAGTGGAAGGAGGCGCATTTAAATGACCGGAATATGCATTTATACTCGGCCCAGTTTTAGCGCTGGTAGCACCGTGTGCACTGCCACAATGTTTTTTGCCCCCCCCCCCCCACCCACCCATGACCTCCTCCTCGGATTCTCTCACTACCAGCGGGCAAAAGTGGTCTCCATTGGCCCTCTCTCACATACATTTCATTTGTTTTTAAGCGCTGGTAATGACTCAGCTATCCACATTAACCCCTTCGCTGCTAGGCCTTTTCCCCTCCTGTGCTAAGCCTTTTTTGGGCTATTTGGGGTAGTGCGCGCTTAGGCCCCTGTAACTTTTTGACCACATTAGGTATCCATGCCAAATTTGCGTCCTTTTCTTCCAACATCTTGGGGATTCTAAAGGTACCCAGGGTTTGTGGATTCTCCTACAGGGTTCCCAGAAATTAGTCAAAATACAGCCAAATTTTGTTTTTTTTGTGAAAAATTGGAAAAACGGACTGCAAATGAAAGCTTCTGGGTTTTTCTCTGCAAATGGTATCAAAAAAGGGTTTGTGGGGCTGAAATCACCATTTCTCCAGCTTTTAGGGAATGACAGAATTTTGTTAGAAAACCAACATTTTGTACACAGTTTTGGCATTTTTCTGGGACATACCCTATTTTTGCTATTTTTTGTGCTTTCAACCTCCTTCCAGTTAACGGTAGAAATGGGTACAAAAACAATAATGGATCCTGGAAAGCTATACATTTTTGAAGAGAAGACAAAATGCTGAATTCAGCAAGGGGTCATTTGTGTAGATCCATCAAGGTTTCTTTATAGAAACTTACAGGTAAATATAGGAAAAATTAAACATTTGTTGAAAAAAGCAGCATTTTGAGTCAACATTTTCACCTGTAACTTCTTCGAAATATGTCATCTCTTTGAAAGCAATGTACCGTTACATCCGGTGGACCTTCCTGGTTGTGGGGACATATAGGACTTGTAGGTTCACCAAGAGCCCAACGAACCCAGAGTAGAAAACTGAGCAGCATTTTGTAATGTTTTTTTTTTTGTTCCGGGTATATAGCAATTATTGTGGGAAAATGTATACATGGAAAAATCGGTATGAAAGACACCTATGTATTTCTGAAATGGGAACAAATTACAGAGTTTAGAAACAGTGCATATTTGTACATTTTCGAAATTGGGAATACTCATATTTGCATGACAATTATTGGTCATTTTTCAAAATGACTTTTTTTTTACACAATGTCTTTCATTTGGAAGGGAGAAATGCATCAAAAATCAATAGGTAATAACAGTTGCTTTACAAATCTGAACTACCCTAAGTCTCCCGATAAAAATGGTACCTCACTTGTGTGGGTAGGCATAGTGCCCACGACAGGAAGTGGCTCAAAACCTAGGGTGAACGCACCACATTTTCACAATGAAAATTTACACATTTTTTGCGAAGACTCTAGCTGTAGTTTTTGAACCCTAGCCCTGCCGGCACCTAGGGAAACCTAGCAAACCTATACATTTTTGAAAACTAGATACCCAGGGGAATCCAGGATGGGGTGACTTGACTGCCTCCCACCATGGTCTGTTACCCAGAATCCCTTGCAAACGTAAAAAATTGACAAAAAAAACACATTTTCCCCACATTTCTGTGATGGAAAGTTCTGGAATCTGCGTGGATCCTCAAATTTCCACCCACCCCGCGTTCCCGAAAGTCCTACGAGAAAAATGGTACCTCACTTGTGCGGGTCGGCCTAGTGCCCACGACAGGAATCGGCGCAAAACGCAACGTGGTTTTGCAGTGAAAAATGACCCTTTTTTTGGCAAAGTGACTAGCTGTAGATTTTGAACCCTAGCCCTGCCGGCACCTAGGGAAACCTAGCAAACCTATACATTTTTGAAAACTAGACACCCAGCGAAATCCAGGATGGGGTGACTTGACTGCCTTCCACCATGGTCTGTTACCCAGAATCCCTTGCAAACGGAAAAAATTGACAAAAAAAACACATTTTCCCCACATTTCTGTGATGGAAAGTTCTGGAATCTGCGTGGATCCACAAATTTCCACCCACCCCGCGTTCCCCAAAGTCCTACGAGAAAAATGGTACCTCACTTGTGCGGGTCGGCCTAGTGCCCGCGACAGGAAATGGCGCAAAACGCAACGTGGTTTTGCAGTGAAAAATGACCCTTTTTTTGGCAAAGTGACTAGCTGTAGATTTTGAACCCTAGCCCTGCCAGCACCTAGGGAAACCTAGCAAACCTATACATTTTTTAAAACTAGACACCCAGGGGAATCCAGGATGGGGTGACTTGACGGCCTCCCACCATGGTCTGTTACCCAGAATCCCTTGCAAACGTAAAAAATTGACAAAAAAAACACATTTTCCCCACATTTCTGTGATGGAAAGTTCTGGAATCTGCGTGGATCCACAAATTTCCACCCACCCCGCGTTCCCCAAAGTCCTACGAGAAAAATGGTACCTCACTTGTGCGGGTCGGCCTAGTGCCCGCGACAGGAAACGGCGCAAAATGCAACGTGGTTTTGCAGTGAAAAATGACCCTTTTTTTGGCAAAGTGACTAGCTGTAGATTTTGAACCCTAGCCCTGCCGGCACCTAGGGAATCCTAGCAAACCTATACATTTTTGAAAACTAGATACCCAGGGGAATCCAGGATGAGGTGACTTGACTGCCTCCCAAAATGGTCTGTTACCCAGAATCCCTTGCAAACGTAAAAAATTGACAAAAAAAAACACATTTTCCCCACATTTCTGTGATGGAAAGTTCTGGAATCTGTGTGGATCCACAAATTTCCACCCACCCCGTGTTCCCCAAAGTCCTACGAGAAAAATGGTACCTCACTTGTGCGGGTCGGCCTAGTGCCCGCGACAGGAAACGGCGCAAAACGCAACGTGGTTTTGCAGTGAAAAATGACCCTTTTTTTGGCAAAGTGACTAGCTGTAGATTTTGAACCCTAGCCCTGCCGGCACCTAGGGAAACCTATCAAACCCACGCATTTCTGAAAACTAGACACCCGGCGACTTCCAGGGAGGTATGGCTTGCGTGGATCCCCCAACGTTTCCTTACCCAGAATCCCCTGCAAACCTCAATTTTTGCTCCAAAAATCACTTTTTTCACACATTTTGGGGTGGGAAAGTAGTGGCATCACCGGGCTCCCACAAATTTACCACCACCCAGCGTTCCCCCAGGTCTCCCGGTAAAAATGGTGCCTCACTTGTGTGGGAGACCCAAGTACCCGCGGCAGGCAAGGGCCCAAAACGTAGTGAGGCAACATCAAAATGGCCTATCGCAAAACCACCTGGTTTTGCAAGGGGGGTCACTTTGGTTTTTGGCCCGGTGCGCGGCGGCCATCTAGGGAAACCTACCAAACCCACGCATTTCTGAAAACTAGACACCCGGCGGCTTCCAGGGAGGTATGGCTTGCGTGGATTCCCCAACGTTTCCTTACCCAGAATCCCCTGCAAACCTCAATTTTTGCTCCAAAAATCACTTTTTTCACACATTTTGGGGTGGGAAAGTAGTGGCATCACCGGGCTCCCACAAATTTACCACCACCCAGCGTTCCCCCAGGTCTCCCGGTAAAAATGGTGCCTCACTTGTGTGGGAGGCCCAAGTACCCGCGGCAGGCAAGGGCCCAAAACGTAGTGAGGCAACATCAAAATGGCCTATCCCAAATGTCGCCTCACTACGTTTTGGGCCCTTGCCTGCCGCGGGTACTTGGGCCTCCCACACAAGTGAGGCACCATTTTTACCAGGAGACCTGGGGGAATGATGGGTGGTGGTAAATTTGTGTGAGCCCGGTGATGCCACTACTTTCCCACCCCAAAATGTGTGAAAAAAGTGATTTTTTGAGCAAAAATTGAGGTTTGCAGGGGATTCTGGGTAAGGAAACGTTGGGGAATCCACGCAAGCCATACCTCCCTGGAAGCCGCCGGGTGTCTAGTTTTCAGAAATGCGTGGGTTTGGTAGGTTTCCCTAGATGGCCGCCGAGCACCGGGCCAAAAACCAAAGTGACCCCCCTTGCAAAACCAGGTGGTTTTGCGATAGGCCATTTTGATGTCGCCTCACTACGTTTTGGGCCCTTGCCTGCCGCGGGTACTTGGGCCTCCCACACAAGTGAGGCACCATTTTTACCGGGAGACCTGGGGGAACGCTGGGTGGTGGTAAATTTGTGTGAGCCCGGTGATGCCACTACTTTCCCACCCCAAAATGTGTGAAAAAAGTGATTTTTTGAGCAAAAATTGAGGTTTGCAGGGGATTCTGGGTAAGGAAACGTTGGGGAATCCACGCAAGCCATACCTCCCTGGAAGCCGCCGGGTGTCTAGTTTTCAGAAATGCATGGGTTTGGTAGGTTTCCCTAGATGGCCGCCGAGCACCGGGCCAAAAACCAAAGTGACCCCCCTTGCAAAACCAGGTGGTTTTGCGATAGGCCATTTTGATGTCGCCTCACTACGTTTTGGGCCCTTGCCTGCCGTGGGTACTTGGGCATCCCACACAAGTGAGGCACCATTTTTACCGGGAGACCTGGGGGAACGCTGGGTGGTGGTAAATTTGTGTGAGCCCGGTGATGCCACTACTTTCCCACCCCAAAATGTGTGAAAAAAGTGATTTTTTGAGCCAAAATTGAGGTTTGCAGGGGATTCTGGGTAAGGAAACGTTGGGGGATCCACGCAAGCCATACCTCCCTGGAAGCCGCCGGGTGTCTAGTTTTCAGAAATGCGTGGGTTTGGTAGGTTTCCCTAGATGGCCGCCACGCACCGGGCCAAAAACCAAAGTGACCCCCCTTGCAAAACCAGGTGGTTTTGCGATAGGCCATTTTGATGTCGCCTCACTACGTTTTGGGCCCTTGCCTGCCGCGGGTACTTGGGCCTCCCACACAAGTGAGGCACCATTTTTACCGGGAGACCTGGGGGAACGCTGGGTGGTGGTAAATTTGTGTGAGCCCGGTGATGCCACTACTTTCCCACCCCAAAATGTGTGAAAAAAGTGATTTTTTGAGCAAAAATTGAGGTCTGCAGGGGATTCTGGGTAAGGAAACGTTGGAGGATCCACGCAAGCCATACCTCCCTGGAAGCCGCCGGGTGTCTAGTTTTCAGAAATGCGTGGTTTTGGTAGGTTTCCCTAGATGGCCGCCGAGCACCGGGCCAAAAACCAAAGTGACCCCCCTTGCAAAACCAGGTGGTTTTGCGATAGGCCATTTTGATGTCGCCTCACTACGTTTTGGGCCCTTGCCTGCCGCGGGTACTTGGGCCTCCCACACAAGTGAGGCACCATTTTTACCGGGAGACCTGGGGGAACGCTGGGTGGTGGTAAATTTGTGTGAGCCCGGTGATGCCACTACTTTCCCACCCCAAAATGTGTGAAAAAAGTGATTTTTTGAGCAAAAATTGAGGTTTACAGGGGATTCTGGGTAAGGAAACGTTGGGGTATCCACGCAAGCCATACCTCCCTGGAAGCCGCCGGGTGTCTAGTTTTCAGAAATGTGTGGGTTTGGTAGGTTTCCCTAGATGGCCGCCGAGCACCGGGCAAAAAACCAAAGTAACCCCCCTTGCAAAACCAGATTAACTATTGTTACTACAGCGTGAGAATTTTGGAATAATACTGCAAAGAAAATGTGGCAGACAGTTTGAGGTTTACAGGACAATGGGGATAAAAAATATTTTTCAATTCACTAGAGAGACATCACCATGAACTCCCAAGGGTTTTCGACAATATCTACAGTTGGTGGGTTATTCTTGCATGGAAAGTGTACCTTGGCAGAGAAACTAAAGACAAAGATTCCTGCACAACCATCTATTCCTCAAACACACACACATACTGGTTGGATTTGGCACGAGGGCGAGTCATGGTTCAGTGTATTAAATTTTATTAACAAGAGATTTCACAAAAATGAAATGCACTGTCAATAATTAAATTCACAAAAAACCAAACCAATGACTCGCAGCTCGTGAGCTGTAAAGCCACGTCAAGGCACCAACCACTTTACAGGCCATTCACACACCTTTCATACGTGATACAAACAAGACCATTCGCACCACCAGGTACAAAAGCAACACAGTACAAAAATCACCAAAAAGGGACAAGGTACACCCTGCTTCAGAAAGACAAATATTACTGCACAGCCATCTAATCCGCAAGCACACACACATACTGGTTGGATTTGGCACGAGGGTGAGTGATGGTTCAGTAGATAAAATTGTATTAGCAAGTGATTTCACAAAACATGAAATGCACTGGTAATAATTGAAAGGGCGAGAAACTGAACCATTGACTCACAGCTCTTGAGCTGTAAAGCCACGATAAGGCACCAACCTCTTTACAGGCCATTCATACACCTTTCATACGTGTGAGACATACAAAACCATTCACACCGCCAGCCGCGGGCCCATCACATAACAAAACTCACACCAGCACACAGCGCCATTCAAGGGCCCATCACTTTCACACGCCCACAATCCAGACACAGCAACTACACAGGATGATGGATTGCGTGGAATGGCACTCAGCTAGCAGTGTGTGTAGTGACCAGCAGAAAGTCACTACTCACACACAGCCAGCCGAGCACCAGTCCACACACACCGCTAGCCAAACGCCAGTCCACGCACACCGCTAGCCAAGCGCCAGTCCAGGCACACTGCCAGCCAATCGGCAGTCCAGGCACACCGGCAGCCAATCGCCAATCCACCTACACCGCCAGCCAAGCTCCAGTCCACGGACACCACCAGCCAAGCACCAGTCCGCACACACCACCAGTCCATGCACACCGCCAGCCAAGTACCAGTCCACGCACACTGCCAGCCAAGCACCATTCCACGCACACCGCCAGCCAAGCTCCAGTCCACGCACACCACCAGCCAAGCTCCAGTCCACGGACACCACCAGCCAAGCTCCAGTCCACGGACACCACCAGCCAAACACCAGTCCGCACACACCACCAGTCCACACACACCGCCAGCCAAGTACCAGTCCACGCACACCGCCAGCCAAGCACCATTCCACGCACACCGCCAGCCAAGCACCATTCCACGCTCACCGCCAGCCAAGCACCATTCCACGCACACCACCAGCCACGCACAAGTCCATGCACACCGCCAGTCCATGCACACCGCCAGTCCACGCACACCGCCAGCCAAGCACCATTCCACGCACACCACCAACCAAGTGCCAGTCCACACACACCAACAGCCAAGCGCAAGCCTACACACACCGCCATCACATTTAGGATTTTTTTAGAAAAAAATAAAAACACAAACAAATTGCAAATAGATACAAATCTTCTAACAGAAAATCAGCAACTAAATACATTGCACTAACACCAACCTTGAAACAGAATCATATTTTCCAAAGAATACAGACCAGGCAGTTCACTTTACCACTCATGAATGTTCCCAAAAATTTTTTCGCGTGTGGTACGCTCTGAAACAAGCAGGGAGACACAGTGCAGGATGAGAGGGACAATCGGGGCAGTACATACGACTCTCCTTCCGCAAACCTCTTCGCCAACAGACTCTACATCTCCTACTTGGAAAATCTTTTGCGGGTGTGGGAGGAATGTGATCTGGAAAGTGGCGTTCTTTCAATCTAGCAACATCCTCCACCACTCCAACTCTAGGAACACTTGCCTGTTCCACTACAACAAGGCTGCCTATTACAGACTCCTGAAACTTAGCAAAAGTCATCTTTGACTCAGGGCAAGAATCCTGGAACACAACAAAAGCATTAAACATTGCCAAGTGGAAAAGATGGATAGCCAACTTCTTGTACCAAATGTAAGCCTTACGAAGAGCAGTGTAAGGTTCCAACCTCTGATCTACTCTGTCAACACCACCCATGTGCCTATTATAGTCTAAAATGCATACAGGTTTGCGCGCTTCAGCGACCTGACCCCAAACAGTCACAGGTGCAGTGCTTTCATCATGGATGGAAGTCAGCATGTAGACATCTCTCCTGTCTGTAAACTTCACAGCAAGAAGCTCCTGGCAACGCAACGCACTGCACTGTCCCCGCACAAGGTTTTGACAAACAAGTTCTTTCGGGAAACCTTTACGGTTAGAGCGGATTGTGCCACAAGCAAAAGTTTCCACTTTGGCCAATTCCCTGAACAACCGCACACCAGTGTAGAAGTTATCTACATATAAATGGTGGCCTTTTGTTAAAAAATCCTCTACCAAGTTCCCAAACAATTTTCTCAGTCACTCCAAAAGTGGACGGACAACCAGGGAGGTTAAACCTAGATTCCGTACCGGCGTACACCCTGAAATTAGAGACATATCCAGTCCTACTGTCACACAGCATATACAGCTTTTTTCCATAGCGTGCCCTCTTACTAGGAATGTATTGCCCAAAAACCAAGCGGCCCTTGAACAACACCAAAGACTCATCCACTGCAATTTCTCTACCAGGGGCATAAATCTCAGAAAATCGATCAACAAAGTGATCAAGGACAGGCCTAATCTTAAAAAGACGGTCACAATCAGGGTGATCTCGTGGCAACGCTAAACCATTATCAACAAAGTGCATCATCCGAAGCAGAAGCAAATACCTGTCACGAGTCATGACTGCCGGAAAAATAGACGTTGCCATCAAGGGACTGCTAGACCAATATGAGGCCATTGATGGCTTCCTTAGCAAGCCCATCAAAAAAGTTAAACCCAAGAACTTCTTCATCTCTTCAACATTTATGGGAGTCCACCGGGTAGCTCTAGAGTGTGGCTTAAGACTGGCACTGTTGTCCCTCAAAAACTGTTCGGCATACAAATTAGTCTGCTCAACAATCTCTGCCAAAAACACATCGTCCATAAACAACTGAAAAAAATTTACAGGCAAAAAGTTCTCAGTATTCACTCTAGACCCTGGAACACCAGTAAACTCTGGAAATTCCGGCTGCACCATGCCAGGGGCAACCCAGAGGTCATCACTTTCAACGGGAAGCCTTGCAGCCCCAGGCTGCAGCCCAGATGCCTCTTGCCGCACTACACCAACGGGAAGCCTTGCAGCCGCAGGCTGCAGCCCAGAAGCCTCTTGCCGCACTACACCAACGGGAAGCCTTGCAGCCGCAGGCTGCAGCCCAGATGCCTCTTGCCGCACTATCGGCACATCAGTCTCCTCCTCTAATACAGGCACTTCATCCGCACTAAGAGTATCTTCATCATCCGATGACCCCATACGGAGAGAAAACTCACTGCCAGAATCGTCCCCTGCCTCCTCTCCCTCAGATGCAGAGTCAGTCTCTGAACCAATATCAGAGGAAGACTCAAACAGCAAACCAACAACCTGCTGAGCAGTAATCCTGCGGCTAGCCATTATACGTACTAAGATAGAAGACTGCACAAACAGGTCAACAACAACCAACAATGTGTACACCAAGTAAGTAAAGAAATGTGTACCTTTATCACAAAGATCAATGTACTCAAAAACTATACAATCCAATTACAAGAGACAGCTGCACTCACCAGAAACAAACTCTGCAGTGACACAGCAAAAACCAACGATATCAAACTAGAAAGAAGAAAAAAAAAAAATTACTCACAAGACAACAAAATACACATCGAGCACCAATGTAAAAAGTTTTTGACACTCACAAACCAAACATACTGCTATTATTACACCATTTGCAAAAAAAAAACAGGCAGAGAAATCAAACACATTTACATTGTACAAAAATAAGTCTCTTACCAAACTACACAAACAGCAGAACCACCAGTCACAAAACGGCAACGTGAAAAGAAGAAAAGCCTTCACCTAGAACAAAAAAGTAAACAAAAAAAAAACATTACAATTGGAATTCACAAAAAATATAACAATAAACATTATAACATGCTATGTCACTACCCAAATGGTCAATCGGGTTGTGTGCCAGGTGGGGCAGAACACAAATTGAACCCTGGAAGCGAGGAGTCACTTCTATTTTTATTTGAACTAATTCCCTGGGGTCTAGTGGGCTTTTCTGCCCCCCGTGGGAGCAGAAACGGCGAAAAAATAAAACCGATCTGCCCCCAGAGGGGGCAGAAAAGTCTTCAAAAAATGTAGGGGCCCAAGAAAGCGACCCTTGCCCAAGGGGTCGCTTCCTACAATAATATTTATATCCCTGGTGTCTAGTGGGCTTTTCTGCCCCCCCCCCCCCCAGGAGCAGAAATGGCGAAAAAATAACACCGATCTGCCCCCAGAGGGGGCAGAAAAGTCTTCAAATATTTTGTGGGCCAAAGGAAGCGACCCTTGCCCAAGGGGTCGCTTCCTACAATAATAATTAGATCCCTGGTGTCTAGTGGGCTTTTCTGCCCCCCTGGGAGCAGAAACGGCAAAAAAATGACACCGATCTGCCCCCAGAGGGGGCAGAAAAGTCTTCCAAAAATTTGTGGGCCCAAGGAAGCGACCCTTGCCCAAGGGGTCGCTTCCTACAATAATAATAAGATCCCTGGTGTCTAGTGGGCTTTTCTGCCCCCCCTGGGAGCAGAAACGGCAAAAAAATGACACCGATCTGCCCCCAGAGGGGGCAGAAAAGTCTTCCAAAAATTAGTGGGCCCAAGGAAGCGACCCTTGCCCAAGGGGTCGCTTCCTACAATAATAATAAGATCCCTGGTGTCTAGTGGGCTTTTCTGCCCCCCCTGGGAGCAGAAACGGCAAAAAAATGACACCGATCTGCCCCCAGAGGGGGCAGAAAAGTCTTCCAAAAATTAGTGGGCCCAAGGAAGCGACCCTTGCCCAAGGGGTCGCTTCCTACAATAATAATAAGATCCCTGGTGTCTAGTGGGCTTTTCTGCCCCCCCTGGGAGCAGAAACGGCAAAAAAATGACACCGATCTGCCCCCAGAGGGGGCAGAATAGTCTTCCAAATATTTAGGGGCCCAAGGAAGCGACCCTTGCCCAAGGGGTCGCTTCCTACATAAATACTGATATCCCTGGTGTCTAGTGGGCTTTTCTGCCCCCCCTGGGAGCAGAAACGGCGAAAATAAAACACCGATCTGCCCCCAGAGGGGGCAGAAAAGTCTTCCAAGAATTTGTGGGCCCAAGGAAGCGACCCTTGCCCAAGGGGTCGCTTCCTACAATAATAATAAGATCCCTGGTGTCTAGTGGGCTTTTCTGCCCCCCCTGGGAGCAGAAACGGCGAAAAAAAAACACCGATCTGCCCCCAGAGGGGGCAGAAAAGTCTTCAAATAATAAATGGCCCCAGGAAGCGACCCTTACCCAAGGGGTCGCTTCCAAAATAAAAAAAACACACATCCCTGGTGTCTAGTGGGGCATCCCTGCTCCACGATCGCGACGCTGTGCGCGATCGTGGAGCAGGAATGCCCTGTATTGAGACATCAGGGGAGAGGAAATACTCTTTCCTCTCCCCCGATGCCTAAATACACTCTGAAAGGCCCCCGCAGCCCCACCGGAGCACACAAGACTCACCTTGCCTCTGTGGACGCCTGGAAGCAAATGGCTTCCAGGTGTCCGAGCACTTCCTGATGACGCCGGCGTGCGCTGTGCGCGCTGACGTCACCAGGAAGCGTGGGGGGGCTCGGGGGTGGCAGCGGAAACTCTTCCGCTGCCATCCCCGTCTTTGGGGGCACGATCGATGCCCCAGGGGGGGAGCGCCAGCGCTTCCCCCAGGGGCTGTCCTCATGACGGAGCGGTTCCGTCATGAGCACAGCCCAACTGATGCTCATGACGGAACCGCTCCGTCATGAGCATCCAAGGGGTTAAATACAGATCTGTTCTTTGCAGCAGGCAGATTGACCCTCTGCTGCATTTATGGCGAGTTAAAACTGCCATTAGACAAAATTCCGATCTGTCCTAGCAGGAACATTAATCACAAGCGTTATCTTGACATTTTTGTTGCTGCCTGAAAGCTAGACCCACAAGGTACCCTGCAACAGATGCTTTTAAAACATGTGTTATTGCTAAACACAGCTCCCATCCCTTGCCCCCAGAGGTGAATGACTCCTTGCAGGTCAGCGCCAGGCGCGCAACACCCATTGGACTCAAAGGGCTTCAGCTCCCCCCCGCCGTGTGTGGCAGCCCGGGATGAGACACCTTCCTGGGCAAAAAAGCAGCCGCACCCTAGCACTTTACAGGTCTTTAAACGACCATTTGCATGTTAATGAGGCCTTGCTGTTGTTTCACCCCTTCTAAGAGCCCCTGCAGCTCCACTCTGCCTATTGCTTAAAGTTCAGCCCCCCCCCCCCCCCCGAAATTTTTGCTCAGCCCCCCCCCCCGAAATTTGGCTCTAGTTGCGCCTTTGGTAAGCGCCCTGTGCAGCCGCACTGGTCGCACTGTCCTAAAGCCGGCCCTGTTCGTACTAGTTAGGGTGAGCAGATTTCCCGGTTTTGCTCAGACACTCACGGTTTTTGAAGGACTGTCCCGGCGTCCTGACACTTTCCTCTAAAACAAGGAAATGTTCCGGTTTTTAGGGAAGGGTCGGGTGAACCTGCACCTTTATCATAGTGTTGTGTATATGCTCACATTTCAACCGGCCCTCTAAGAAACGGGGAAAGAAGTTCAGTTCTTTAAACTCTCTCCTGTTTTACTGCTTAGCCTCATTCAAGCAGCACAACAGGATCTAATGAGGTGGGATTCAGGGTTGCAAAGCCCATGGGTCAAGGCCGGATCTACCGGGAGCCGGACCCCGGAGCTCTTCATAGAACGGGGAAGTAACGTGAAAATATATAGAAAAAAAAATATATATATATATATATATTATCTACTGGCGGTCGCCAGTAGATAGTTCTAGTTAGGACCGAGTTTCCATAGGAAATCTCAAAATTCTATTTTGAATAACTTTGGCGCCGATTGACGAATCCTCGCACAATTTTCAAAACTAATGGGGCGCTCCGCTCCGCTCCTACCCTGAAAGTCTCGGGGTGATTCGTCAAGCGGGGGCCGAGTAAAAGGGGGGGTCCCAAAACGCGTTTTCCCCATGGATTTTTCCATAGGGACTTTAGTCGCAGCTACAGCCCGAACGGCTGAACAGAATTACGTGAAATTTGCCAGAGAGGTAGCCATAAGGTCCATGAAGTGCCTTTTGCAGGTTTGGTGTAAATCTGCTCAGTAATTCCAGAGAAAATAGCATTTAAATCAATATATATATCTGTACGTGCGCAGTGTGCGCGCTGGGTGCGCGCACCTTGCCGTGCGCGAGCGCAATTCTGATTGGTTGTTAGATCTTAGTAAACATTCGAATCGGTCGAAACCAGGAAGTGTCGGCCGCCATTTTGTCTCTCGCACTCTGAGGGGTTGAAAAACAAATGTGGAGAACGTGAAAAGGGGGCAGGGTGGACAGTTACTGACCCCCTAGCCGTGGTCAGGGGGTCCCAGAAGGACCCCCAAGGGCAAAAAATGTTTTTATTTTTTTTTCGAAAAATCGCCGAGTGCGCGCACCTTGCGCGCACCACCCAAACGGAAAAAATTCTGCGAAGTTCGCGCAGCGTGCGTGCACTCCATGATTTTTCAAAAAAACAAAAAATGTATTTGGCCCTTGGGGGCGAAGCGCTCCGTGCCCACCGCGCGTGCACGGCATTAACTCCGAAAAGTGGGCGCGAGGTGCGCGAAGCGCACTGCGAGGCCACTGTGTGCGCACGGTGCGCGAAGCGCACCGTGTGTGCATGGCACGAACTGCGTAAAGTGGGCGCACGGTGCGCGAAGTGCACCGTGCGCGCGCCGAGAAAAAGTTTTGTTTAAAAAAATATATTAATAAATAACCGTACAAATTCACTTAAAAAACCATAGGTTTCACACATGTTATAGTTAGCTGGGAATTTCCCTCGTAAAAAACCAATGAAATTCCCCGTTATAGTTAGTGCAGGCAACTATAACTCACGCGACCGCAATCCGCTGCTGATGACGTCCGATATTACATCACTGATGACATATGTGTCTTTCTGAAAAAAAAAAAAATGAAATATATGTATAGCTAAAGATGAATGGAAGAAGACATGGGTAAATAAGTGTCTAAATACAGTGATGTAATATCTGACGTCATCAGCAGCGGATTGCGGTCGCGTGAGTTATAGTTGCCTGCACTAACTATAACGGGGAATTTCATTGGTTTTTTACGAGGGAAATGCCCAGCTAACTATAACATGTGTGAAACCTATGGTTTTTTAAGTGAATATATATATATATCTATATATATATATATATATATATAATGCCCCGAGACCTAGTAGGACATTAAGTCCTATTTCTATGTCTGTGCCCCTCACGTTTTTTCGTTCTGAGAACTGGTCATCCTAATACTAGTGTGCTTATGTGACAGTAGATGCGGGGTTCACCAAGTGCTATGAAACAGGAGGGTGAAGGCAGCTTTTGCCACAAAGCTTTTAATCTGTAAGTGCTTTTGAGGCCGTTGAACTGTGCATGGTGTATTATGTTCTTTGCCTAGAGGGTGTGCACTTGAATGGCTGCGCACTGGTGACGTACAGGATTTGATTTTTACTTGGCAGGACGTCCCGGCCTCATGAATGGCTCCTTATGTTTTAAAGGCAGGGCCTGGATTGGCAACACGTAGCAGTGCGGTGTCCCTTCCCGAAAGTTAACAAAAAGCTACTCAGGAGGTTTGGGTTTAAAGGGCTGGTGCAATGTGTACCACAAGATTTTCAAACATATTTTTATGTGGTTCTTTATAAGCTTTTGGCATGAAATCATTTATGAACGGAGACGGAGTTACCCGATTGGAACGACTACAATGCGCTGCATTTTGAGAAGGAGGTTTAAAAACACAAATAGCAGCGGCTCATTTTGTAGACAATAATGCATGTGCAGGACTGTCCTGGGAGTATGTGGCGTATCTGGTAAAGCAAGAAAGTGCATTCTAAGGTCATCAGATAAAACTTTGTTAATATCGTTTTCATATGCTACACAGAAAATATTTTGCTTGTGTGCAAAAAGGATAATTGCCCTTGTAGTGGAATGGTCTCCATAAAAACGATTACGTTTTTAATGGTGATTTTTTCAAAAGAAGAAAATCCATTTTAGAAAGTATTTCTTGTATTCAAATAAAACCATTACACTGGTTTTTTTTTTTAATCAAAATGGTTCCACCAACACTATGGAAAGCCCTTTTTGGTGAAACCATCAATGCAACTCATGGCTGCCGGTTACCCTTATAAAAATAAATCCGAAACCAACGTGCAAAGTAGGGGTTTGTTTCTTGAAAACTAAAAAGCATTATTCGTGATGCACCTAGAATTTTCTCCCAGGACGGGAGCTGCCAGTGGCACCTGGCCCGCCGGCCACGAAAACCGCCCCCACCCCCCAGCTAAGCGAGCATCTCCTTCACTCCCGTTCCTCCCTTCCCCACAAACATACTTCTGCACACAAGACATTTGTGGCATTGGAACCGCCGCAGTTTATTCACATCTTATATTGGTCATCAACATGTTCATTCCTTGCTGATCTTGGATTTCCCTATAAGGCATTTACTAGCAGGTTTTACCTGATACATCTTGTATTTTTTGCATGTTGGTAACCCTTACTAGCCTAACCCTTCCACGCGCAACCTTACAGTCATGCTGTCTCTTCGAGGTTGTCACAAATCTCTTCCCATTGCTGTGACAGCTCTACTTCTGCCACTTGGTGCAGCGTTTTGCGGCGTCCAGGCTTCAACTTGCTACCGAATGTGTGGCGTTCGTGGCCCTGTGTCCATGCCTGGGCTGCAAGTGCAGTTTTCACCCAGCGCTGATCATTTCTTACTTTCTTGCTTGCCCTTAAGTATCTCTGCCGTGAGGCATCCCAAAGACATTGTCCGGGCACTCCTCTTAAGAGTCACTGCCATAAGGCATCCCAAGGACCTTGTTGGGGCAATTGGCGTTGTGTCAAAAGTCACTGCCGTTAAGGCATCCCAAGGACCTCGTTCAGGCAATTCCCCTTTTACCTCCCTCGGTGAGGATCTTTATTGGTAAACCTCGTGACTCCCCGCCACCTCCTGTTACCGCGGCTTCCACTTCCGTATTCCTTGGTGTGGGTGGGTGGGAATGAATTTTTTTATGGCGGCAAAGCTGGGGACTTCTTGTCCCCTCCGCCTTTATGGCTGTGTTTATGGTCACGTCCATCCTGCCTTATTGGGTCCTATGAACCCAAACTCGCTGGTCATTCGCTGACCCTTTCTTTTGGCGAGCTCTGGCCCCCTGCTCTTGCCGTGCCGGTTTCTGCTGCCCACAGGGGGTGTTAGCCACCTATCCCCTAGGGTCGGCTTCGCCTCCCGGTCGGGAGTAAGTCTCCATGGTGGAGCCAGTTAAGCCTCCAAATGTGGAGAGGGATCTAAGAAGTGGGGGATGGGTATCCAATGACTTTTAGTAAATGGCCCGTTTCCACATACTTCTAAATGATCCCATTAGATGTTTACTGACAAATCTATCTTGAGTGGAGCTCCGGCAAAGACAGACAAAAGTTCTTGAATAATATCTGGAATTATAAGCCAACCCCTCTCATTAATGTCAGAAGGATAAAGACTGTGCCTAGCATTTCGACATTTGCACTAGTTGCCTGCAGATCTTAGTGAGATCACTCTTTCTGGGAGGGGAAGAGTTGGCTAGGTTATATATGTTGCTTGCCTTGGTAACTCACCAGTGTAATTTGTGCAGATAACCATTCAAAACAATAAACGCTATGTTAATATTACATATGTCTGTAATGTTTGTCTGTCTTCGGGTGATTTACCAATGTAGCCTATTTATTATAACTATATTGGCTGATCGGATATTTCACTAAAAGGGATAATTAATTTAAAGTGACTACATTCTCTACTAAAGATGTATGTTTTTAATATAACTATTGCCCATAAAGTGTAGTATTTATGAAAAAGGTTTTTTCCACTAATATTAGCATGTTCTGTATATTGTGTTTATTATCACACAAGTATTTTTAGCTGTATGTCAGTGTAGTACTTTACCATGTTCATGAACTGATTGGGGTCGAAGCGCATCAGTCCTCTATTTTAGTACAATAAAGTATACAAAATGTTTTAGTGTGGCCAGTCAGTGCTTTATGTAACAACAGCATGCAGTGGTTGCAGTTTATGAAAGATGTAGTGGGATTCCGGATCACCCCATGACAAGCTCTTGATCCATGAACACGACAAAGATCCAACACCAAACCTTTGAGAGACAAAGAGAGTGAGACACAGAGAGAAAGTGAGAGCTCTAGAAAGAGAGAGAAAGAGTTGCCAAAAGAGCCAAGCGAACAAGACTTACTCGAGCTGACTGGGCTGGTGTGCTGCAAGGGGTGGCTGGGGAAAAACGTGCACCCGGTGGCGGCCACCCCATGGTGCCTGTCACATTGTGCATGGTTTGGAAGAGGGGAACCATGGATCCCACCACAGGTCTAATTCGGAGGGCTCCAGGTGAAGGGGGGCCTGCTATAGGCCCCCAAAGACCAATTTCGGCAGCCTTTTCATTCCGGCTAACCGAATCGGAAAGCCTGTCCGAATTGGGCATTATACTTGCTCGCACGGAAACCGAGTCCATAGACCTGTAAAAATCCGCTCCGGAAAGGCTCGACCTGTCCGAATGCCTTTTGAAACCAATTCGGTCAGCCATAACAGTTTCCAGACATCATACTTGATTGTTCGAAAGTGTGTCCGAATCGGTCGGAAATAAGGGCTCCGGATCGGTTTTGAAAAACCCGAATCCGATTCGGAGCCCTTGCGAACGACATCAGAATCGACCCCATAGTTTGTCTGGTTGGTTTTCTCTTGTGTATTTTGGTGTTTTTCCATCATTTTCGTTGGAAATTGTTGTTTTTTTCCATTCCATAAACTGCAGGTCTTCATTGCCTTTGTTGAATAATTTTGAAAATATGGTGCGCTTGAAAAGTTTATGAGAAATCTTGTGTATCAGCCATTTGCCTCTCCGAATGTTTGCTGATAAGAGCAACACATTGATTATATATCCTGATTCTCGGGCCCAGTCATGCTTTTTCAAAAGTACAGGTCTCTGAAAAATACAAGCACAAGACTCCTTGTATAAATCGCCTCCAACAAGAAACCCCATTTGTTCAACCTTAAGACTGCATTGCCCTTTTCAGAGAAGTAGCCATTGACATCAACTACTGCAATGGCGTGTGAGCGTGCCTGTGTATAATCACTGCTCTACTTACCTTATGAAACAGTATTGATTTAAAATTTCTGTGCTTGGAATGCAAATCATTTCAGCCCCAGCCACCTGTTCAAATTGTTAATCCGTCTACATTGAAATATGTGGGGGAAGATCTCTGCATTATCAAGGCTCATCCCTGAGGGGCTCTGTACCGTGTCATCGCCGCAAAAAACCAAACATCAGACTTTTTTTTTAAACAACTGTAGTCATATGTCTTTCTACAATACTTTACTTCTGACTTTAATTTTCCAGTTGCTTTCCTCCCCTTCCTTCTTAATGTTCCTGCACTGTGTAGAGCATCCTTGGTCATATGAGTGTGTTAAAACAACAGTAAATATAATTAATAACAAATTAATTAGCCGCCGTAACAATCTTAAAAATGAGTCACACTGAGTCATAACTTAATAAGGTTAGAAAAACATGACTAGTTTAGACAGTAATTAATTTATTTTTCAACTGTTGACATTGAACGCTTGCAGAGTAAGGGACAGGTATATGTTTTTAAGTCGACTACATTTCAGTTATAGCTTGATTTTCCGGATAAAAAAATATCTTAGTGTTCTATACTGTCACAAACAAGGGACCAACACTAACAATCAATATAGATAAACCTGACATTTATGTGTTGAGATATTGCTTTCTTTTACATATCTATCTAAACTTTCAAATACAGAAAAGTGTAACCTAGTTCTCTAGGCACACTGCTAAATTAAGTAAGGTTTCTTATTTTTTTTTTAAAAAGTACTTTAAAAGAAAACATTTATGCAGCCTCAATATAAATTAATGCACTTCATATTGGAAGTTCATATTCAAAGACAAACTATACCTTTCCGTCCTATTTTGTTATGTAGACTGGTGAGATACGCACCGCCTATTTAGCTTTGTGTAACGCGGACACTTCTTACTTGCACCATTCATTCAAATGTGTGTAAAATCTGGAATGGTGACATTTCTTACCTGGGTTGACTTGATTTCCGTTGACTAGTGAAGAGTTGTATTGCATTGTTATTACTAAAGTCAGTTTTTGATACACATTTACTAGATTACATTTGTTGTGAAATACAACATTACGGTTGTATACTTACAAGCTAACAGATGGAAGTATAGTTAATACAAGTCATTTTTGTTGATGATAACATTTGCTGATTTCTGGCTACTTCACTAAAGTTTTCTTTGTAAATTGGAGGACCAAGCATAATTCAGCTGTCTCAGTATGGCATATGGAACAACGTTTGTAGCCAAATATGGAGAATGAAATAGAGTAAATGAAAACATCTTATTTTGAAAACTTATGTTGGGTACTCTAACCTAGTTCTCTAGGCACACTGCTAAATTAAGTAAGGTTTCTTATTTTTTTTAAAAAAAGTACTTTAAAAGAAAACATTTATGCAGCCTCAATATAAATTAATGCACTTCATATTAGAAGTTCATATTCAAAGACAAACTATACCTTTCCGTCCTATTTTGTTATGTAGACTGGTGAGATACGCACCGCCTATTTAGCTTTGTGTAACGCGGACACTTCTTACTTGCACCATTCATTCAAATGTGTGTAAAATCTGGAATGGTGACATTTCTTACCTGGGTTGACTTGATTTCCGTTGACTAGTGAAGAGTTGTATTGCATTGTTATTACTAAAGTCAGTTTTTGATACACATTTACTAGATTACATTTGTTGTGAAATACAACATTACGGTTGTATACTTACAAGCTAACAGATGGAAGTATAGTTAATACAAGTCATTTTTGTTGATGATAACATTTGCTGATTTCTGGCTACTTCACTAAAGTTTTCTTTGTAAATTGGAGGACCAAGCATAATTCAGCTGTCTCAGTATGGCATATGGAACAACGTTTGTAGCCAAATATGGAGAATGAAATAGAGTAAATGAAAACATCTTATTTTGAAAACTTATGTTGGGTACTGTTTAATCACTCTGTAAGTACCAGATGGTAGCTATCTCCTCCAAGATATAAGAATTGTTGGCAAGAGTGGGAAATAGAATGGAGGCATCTTAACCCAATAATGCCCAATACTGGTGAGCAAATTGCATTTCAATATATTTCTTACTGCCATGCAAATGGTTGTGGTTTACTGTGTCTGACTATCTTTGTGCTGAAACAAGTTCCATAGTAGTTATGTACTAGCTGATTAACAACCGCACAAAAGAAAATGGTGTGAAATCCTATTGTGTTTATCAGTCTCACCAAAATGCACTTCACTATCACTATCCTGTATTAAATAAAACAGATATATTTATTACGGATTTTAAAAAGTACAAACCCATACAAATACTAGGTCTAGGTCTGTACCTAGACAAATATTAATGATCCCACTGTTCTGAAGTACGAAGTCTTTGGAGATGCCCCACTGTGAACATCAACATTTGGTGTAGTTTTTCTTGTGGAAAGCACAGGTGATATATGGCACAGAAGTAGTGTGTATATTTGTACAGTATAAATTATGTGAGAAAAAAACCTAAGCTATCTTTTCATCTTTAAAAATGATGCCCAAAGTTTATTTACTTGTCATCATATTTTTGTGGTTATTTGTAAACATTTATGATTTGATGGTGCAAGTTTGCTGGACTGTTACTAGATTCTTGTAACACCAACTCAATCATTTACAGGTTTAGATTTCAGGAGTGTTTTCAGTGACTGCATTTTTTGCAAATCCTCCTATATTATAAACAAATCTCACAGCACTCGCCAATAGAAAACAAAGAATTTCTAAATGTTCATAAACAAAACACTAGACCTTTCACTTTTACAAAATGGGATAACTTCCCCTAAGCACAGAACCACATTTTTTAAAATTTCTATTTGAGATTTTACAGGTGTTTTGACTTCTCATTGAAATCAATGGGTCTCTTTGTCCCTATTTCAGACAGCTGTAGGCAGCAGTAGTTCCACTACATCATCCAGGATCAGGAATCAATTACTCGAGGCTGGTCTCTCTAGCCATGGCTCTCCAGCATATAATTGAGACTAAAAGCCTGAGCACCTCTGCAAACCACATGCATCAGGGATGACAAAAACTGGGTTCAGTACCATTGGTACAATAAAGGCTCTGACTAAGGTTGTTAAAAGGCCCTCCATATTTTAATGAAATACTGTCCTACTTCCCACCCCTCCTAAAAGACCCTCCTTACCGTATTACCAAACTGAACTTCTGTCCACCTCTTTCTAAAAGACCCTCCTTATTTTAATTATTCCACAGTGTGCCAAACCCCCTTCCAGCAGAAACATGTAATCAAAGAGAGAAACAAATTTAACATGCAAAATAGATTCCCTTACAACCTATAAGCTCACACGTTAAAGCAGCAGTTTGTAAGAGCTTGCTTTACACAATTTCTACATGCAGCTGTTTTGAAGAGCTGCTTAGTTGATTTATAGTTTCCACATTATTGCTCACTTTAAAAAAAACAGAAAAATGCATGGGCCGATCAGAACTTTCTTTGTATTAGTTGCAAGATCATTAAGCTGCCTATCTTCAGCTACATAGTGATAGCTATATTTAACTTTAATCTCTGGATTTATACTTCAACCTGGAAGTTCTTATATTTTTAGGAAATGGATTGAAAAAATACAAATTTGCAAGCCTTATGCCAACACATCTCTTCATAGAAGGCACACTTTTTTTTAATACGTTTTAAAATTACTTTATGAAAGATATTGTAGAGTACTGATACTAAGTTACCAGGTACCAGTGCCAGACTGGTTCATTTAACAGCATTACAATCAATCTTTAATTACAGATAAAGAATATAAAAAAGGAAGTAAATGTTGTTTTATGAGCCCTTTATAAAGTTCAGCAACCCAGCCAGTCACTTTTCACATCACCAAATTTTACAATCTTCAAGCTTATATCTTCAACTTTCATATAGTACCAGTCCTTGAAGAAGTATGAAAAGCCTGTGAAAGTAGAAATATTATTTTAGATAGCATAAAAGAAAGACAGCAGCCATCCGAAGTTTATTCAACTGCAAACATTGCTGCCCTCGTAAATTAATTTGAAAGGAAATGCAAATGGAAACACAATCATCACCCAAGGCAGCTATTGGTGTTTATATGAATATTTTAGAAATATAAAAACACTTTGTAGACTTATCATGCTCATTGACATAATTATTGAATTATTTTTAATACTTGGGAACATGGTTAATAAACTAAATAAATGTGGTCAAAAATATTAAATCTTTCAAATGCACACTTATACCGTACTTGTATCTGCGGATTGTCTACATAGCTTACTATCAGAACGAATATTGCAGGGCATTAGAAGTATTATTGGAAGTCTACGGCTTAGGTAAACTTGCAGGGTGGTTTGCTGGAGATTCTCGGCATCCAAAAAAGAGGAAAATGCCTGCAACTCATAGGCTTAAACCTACGCAGCCTAAATTCCTCCTTACTTTGTTTTTCAAAGTTCAATATAAAGGGAACTCAAGGAAAATAGTTCAAGAGAAAGAATGACAAGAAAAGTCTTGAGGAAGTTACAGGTATAATGAGTGCTAACTGCTGACCCTCACAAGCTGTGGCAAAACTAACATTTGGTGGAAATTGGTTGATCAGCATGGGCACAGACCTTAATACTTGTGCTGTGAAGAAGTGGTATAATGCAAAATGATGGGTCCTCCCAACAGAATGAGATGAGGGGCCCCTTAGTCTCCCAAATCTCACAGAGATTCATTGGTTTTGGTTGTATTGGGGTCCCCTGAGGGACTGGGGTCCCTCTGCCCCAAAGAGGCTGCAGGTGCCTGTGTTAAGCCCCTCCATTGAGGAGAAGTATCTAATAGCAACCCTTGTAGTTTCACACAACTGGGCCTCCATACTTCCCCATCAGTGAGTATGATCATGAATTTATATGGATATTGTGTGGTGCATAAATGGTGTCCTTTGTGAGAAGAGATAGAACTTCCATCACAAAATGCTGATTCTTTGCATAGTTTTAACACCATCTCAGTATTTCTGTCTTTCTTGGACCCCCTGGGGTTGTGTGTCAGAGCTGGTATAGCATTTTATCCCTATCTTGTTACCACATGTCCTCCAAAATTAGGCAGTGCCTGCAAGAAAACAAAATATTGACCAACACCAGATCGACTTCTTGGACGTTTCTGCCCGTTGACAGCTTGACCCTGCTCAGAATGAATGGGTGGTGTTAAGTCTGTCCACATCCCTATGAAATTAGTATCTTTAACCAACACATATTGGGGGTTGGGAGTACCATTTTGCTTATGGGATAGTGTTCAGACTTCGTGAGATTTTTGGCTTGTTAGCTATCTAAGCCGAAATCCACTGAGGTGTTCACACTTGGACCTTCAAAAATGGAGGATCCAGCACAAAGGTTGGACATATCATTGCACACTTGAAACTTGGTGGTATCTTTCATTGTATTTTCAATTTAATTAGATGAAGATTGCAAAATAAGAACTCAGTAAAATATTAAGACCAAAAGACTGCTGCCAATCTCAATAACTCATGATTTCATGCCCATTGAATACTGTTGCCCAAGAGTTTGCAATGTTAACTAAATTGTAGCGCCTTACCGATGAAGAGCTATAAATATGTCTAGGGCATACACTGTCCTTATAGTTTCCTAGGCCCATCAGTTCCTGTGTTTGCCATAATCCCTACTGCTTTATTTTTTGTTGTTGCAAATAAAGACTCCTCTGAGGATGAACCTGAAAAGGAGACCTAGATAAAAGGCATGACAGTGAACATTGTAAAAGGAGGACAAATACCTGCTTTCCAATGCGGATCCACTTACCTACTTCCTGCTAATGCAGTGTTGCTACTACCACATGTAAATCATGACAATCGTTTAGACTGCAAAGCTCGAGGTGATTGCCAGTCAGATTTCTGCCTGCACACATCTGGGTGATGCAACCTTCACATCTTGAAGGTTTTCCATTTATTACATTGTGGTTATTCTCAAACTCGAAAGCAGGCTTAACATGTGTGATTGGGCATTGGTGGTTCATTAGGTAATTTGGATCTTCATCTATATGTACCTTAAATATGAAGTACTTGATCATGCTGCATGATAGTAAACCAAATTGTTTTTATGAAAAAGAAGTCTAGCTACTGAATTTATTTTTATAGAAAGAAAATGAAAGATACTTTATATTTCACTATAACAATTGCCTTCTTGTATAGTGTGAAGCTGTCTACCTGCTTAGTAACCACTTGAACTACCTCCATGAACCACAGAGACAGGCTGTTTTCTTTACAACTAAAAAGCAACTTATGATGTCAAACCAAATTTCAGCTTACCACTTCCGTTGTGATCCAGGACTGCATCTAAATTATCTGGAATACCATTCCAAGCATCGGAAATTAACTTAGGGAAACCAGGGTCCATTTTCTTCTTCACTTCATTATACCTGTAGACATTTTAAATGTAGATTAAAAAAAATATATAGTGACACACAATTAAAATAGTTAATAGATCGGCTGTATCATAGAAGGGTTGCTCAACATTTGGAATTAATTTCCTCCGATTTTGGAAATATTTTCAATGTTACGTTTTCTAGGGCAGTTTATACTTTCACCTAAAATGAAACAACTACACGTCTAGATGACTGCTTATTAAACCACGTTAAAATGCAATTTCTGAATTGTTTCTGAAGCAACAACAATAGCCCTGATCTACCCTTCTTGGGTGTCGATTACGATCCAGTTCGGAAAGGCTCTGAATCTGATTCAGGTTTGCCGAATCTGATTCGAAACCCTTGTTTCTGACTGAATCGTACCCAGTTCCGAACAACCAATTACGATGCCCGAAACCTTTCTGGCTGTCCGAATCTGTTCCGAAAGGCATTCGTACAGGTCAAGCCTTTCGGAGCTGATTGGTACAGCTCTATCGACACGGTTACCGAGCGAGCGATTACCATGACGGATTCGGACAGCCATTCCAATTCAGCTTGCCCAGAATGAAACGGCTGATGGAATCTGTCTTTGGGGGCCCATAGCAGACACCCCTTCACCCGGGGTCGTCAAAATCGGGCCCATGGGGGTACACAATGATTCCCCCCTTTCCAACCATGCACAGTGTGTTAGGCACCATGGGGTGCCTGCCACAGGGTGCACGATTTTCCCCTGCCACCCCTTTCTTCAATGGGAGCCTGTGTCCTTGTGCGGAACACAGGCTCCCATTGAAGTCAATGGGTGTCTGACCAAATCATATCCGGAAGCATCTGGATGTATCCAAATCGCTCGGTCGAACTCCCCCCTATCCGAGTCGTCCGGAAAGCATTCCGGAACCGATTCGGTCGGAATGCTTTTCGGACGAGATTGAATTCGGCCTCTAGGTTGGCAATAGAGTTTGTAGCCACAGAAGGTAAGCTGCTTACATCTTGTCGTATGGTTAGGTAGAAGTAGATGTAGAGGTCTCATGGGATTGCTAACACCTCCACTTTCTTTTATCTAAAAGCAGATTGCCTTTACTTTACCCTTATATATTCAGATCGCCTTTTAATGCATCTTACCATGTGTACCTCACCAAATTCATCACTTTGTTTCCTATTTTGGGTTGCACATCTGTGATTTTAGTTTTATGTCGAAACCGTACGTTGTTATCGCAGATTTGGCCATTGTTCTTCTGAGATCTAAATTGTACATCTCCTGCTGCATCTCTGGGATCTCTGTCTCAGAGTGACTGTAAAGTCTGAATCTGTTGGAATCTTCTAATTTGGCCTCCGCATCTTAGAGTCCGTCTATGGGATGCCCTAAGGGGACTCAGGAGGTTTCATGCTCAAAGAGTATATAGGAATGAGGTTTGAGGTGCTACCCAGGGCTGAACTTCGTTTAAAGTCTGTGGGGAACTGCATTACAGCATTTTGTATCTTACTGTGGTTATTCTAACAGGCTAGTTACTTAGGTGAATTAGTTAACTAGTTTGTTTTTCACCATGACCATTGCATACCTGCAAAACCCCCTCCTTTATGTACTGCAAGGTGGCCATAACTAAGCTGCATTGATTCCTGATGCTACCGCAGGGCCAACACTACATGACATCTGTGCAGTGTACCTCGTATGGGATGCTCCTGTGTACACTCCCCATTTTTTCCTCCTACATCATGACTTCACTGTGCCACCGGCTTAACACTCCATTTCCTACCTCTTTTGTTTTTATTTACAAAGTATTTGGCTCTCTTCTTTTTGCTCCTGCTGCCCTTCAGGATGTTGCAGGCCCCTTTGGGTGCTTTCAACCTTGCGATTCTTCTCCCTCCTGCCAAGCGTCACTGCCTTTTCTGGATTATCATCCACTATCATGTGAGTTCTCCTACTTCTTGAAGGAGCAGGTTTGGTGCGCAGGGTCACTCCTGTTTTGTCACATGTTACATGATCGAGCTGAGTTACAGGTCACATAAAGATATAGTGAGATTCTAACAAACTCACAAGACAAGTATTTTGATTTTGGCAACAACTGTGGCGAATTTAGTACAACATGTATTTGGGACCATTCACAAGGAACTAACTTTACTATGTTACTTCACACCTGCAAAGGTTGTAGGTACAGCTGATTTGTATTATTGTGAAGGAAAACTATGCTCTTAAACAACTAGAGAAATGTACCAGGGTTGTCCTCTCAGCTTAGTGGCCATTTGACTATAACTCCAGCTTGATCCTAAGGGCTGGATGCAGGGTTTGGGTCAGTACTAGTGAAAAACATTGATCTACGTATTCACCGAATTTGCTTTAAACTGGTTATTTCTAATAGAAAATACAAAACTTCAACAAGCATTTCTAATTAATTAATTTTTATACCAGTCAAACCTATTCAACTAAATAAGAAAAACAACACCCCAAAACCTCTGTCA
This sequence comes from Triturus cristatus, assembly GCF_964204655.1. NCBI lineage: Eukaryota > Metazoa > Chordata > Amphibia > Caudata > Salamandridae > Triturus > Triturus cristatus. The sequence goes on from NC_140595.1 coordinate 547,730,091, forward strand.
TAAAAAGATACAACCACAAATAATGTATAATTTGAAACATACCAAGTGAATCAACATTAAGAAGGTAAGGTTGGCAGAAAAACTAACGATGGAACAGAAGAACAAAGAACTTGGTTAAATGCCATCGATAACTAGCATCTGTGTGCAGCAAAGAAAGGCAACGGAGGAAAACTAATAACAGTATCTTTTACATAATTACAGGTCTGGGAACAGGAGGGACAAACAAGTGACTAGGAAACAGAGAAAATGAGGGATCGAGCTTTGGAGGGTAGGAGAAGCAATGGCAAGCAATAGAGTGAAAAATATATTGTGCTAAAACCTCCAGAGACCAAATATCACCACAGAACACAATAAATGTGAAGAGTAACAGAATTATGGAACTGCCCCCATATGCTGAAAATACATAGGAATGGAAAACCAAATAAACAACAGGAACTTGGGCATTGCTTGACTATGTTCTACTCCTAGATTTTGAGCCTCCTGTTTGAAAACAGATAGATAAGCAAATACTCCATTAATTTGAAAAATATCTTGAAATATTTAAAACTATTTTTTTTCTTAAATCATTAACTCTGCCTTATTGACCCAACCTTCGAAAGAAAAGCTGGGATTTAATATTGTCTCACAGGGTAGAAGCACACACGCCAAAAAATGTCTCCATATGACTTTCATTCAAGCATGTGATCATAAATTCAGGGCATGATTTTAAATGCCACACATGACAAAAGCACCTTGTAGTTAACACGATCTTTCCATGTGTGTTTTAGCACATTATTTACTCCTCATGCAATTGATGTTTGAGAAGATACTACAGTGGTGACTAGCCATATCAGCAGCATCAAAATCGCTCTTTGGTTTCAACTCTCCACAACCAAGGAGGACATATGAAGCTCCACTTTAGTACCTCAACATCGACTGCAAAATATCTACCTCAAAACTTTCCACTGCACAATATCGTCAAAGTTACTATGAAATTAGAACCGAAAGTACACAGTTTTGTCATGTCTGCTAACCAAGACAATATTGGGCAAGTTGATATCTTGCATCAATATAGTAGCAATACAAAATAAATTGTTTATCCATGTGTAGCCATACTAGTCTCCATGCATTAAGGTTGTAATGATCACAACCTTCTAATAAATACAGTACAAATACATTTTCAATAATAATCATCAGTTAGGTGTCTGAATGCAGTGCACATCTGCTAACTCCTACCTCCAGAATTTATCCCCCGAAAAAATGTATGTCTTTTTGTTTTTGCTCCAGTTGAAAGCCGCATCCACGTGTTGCACATCAGGAGGTAATCCGAGGCTGGTAAGCCGTTTGGGGTAACCTCTTTCCAGTGTGCTAGCAGAATAGATCCAGTACTCATTGCCTAGGTATAAACACATTTATTTAGTTAGAAATCTAATAAAACATCATGGCAATTTAGTTATTTCAGAGGGTGTGGCACAGATGTGGAGAAGTTCCCAACTATGGCAGAGAGTTGTATTAAAGACAAACCAGTGGAAAGACATGTTAAAATTGCTTCTAATCTTTCAAACAACTCTAGTTTGCAAAAATTATATTTCCATTATCAGTTTATGGTTGTACAAAGTGATCATGTAATTTTACGGTTTTAGGTTAATTAGAACATTGGAATGTTGAGCGCTCCAGTGAAGACAGTGGAGTGCTCTGGGCTTCTAATGGCTGGTAGAAGCCCGGAGCATCAACATTCCAATGTTTGTTCACAGTGGTTGCTGTGAACAAAGACCTTACAGAGTACATGGGGATTTCAACCCCCTTGTGCTGTGTAAGGCCTTTGTTTTACAAATCGGAACATTCTGCCCTCTAGGGGCGGAATGTTCTAATAGCCTTAGAGCCCTCTGTAGAGAGCTCTACCAGCCATTAAATGCCCGCTCCCTTGTTAAAGGCCTGAGCTGACCTTTAATGGCCGGTAGTACCCACTACAGCGGGCTATAAGGCAGTATTTGTCAACCATTCCCCCTCCCCCTTCCAATACTATTGTGTGTTCTATACTGGTGCACGTGGTGTAGGCATTCTTAAAACTGTCTCATTACTATGGTTGCTGAATGATAAACTGGGCCTTCACATCATGTTCAGATCCCATATATAGAATTGTACATTGTTAGCTGTCAGCAATGGGGTTGGAGTTCAGAGTGACATCATTAACAGTAGAGTTTGATTTTTCTTTGATGTCCCTTGAGAAGAAAAAAGCTGTTATTTTTTGTGTTGTTATTGAAACCCGCAGAGTCTTCCATCATTCAGCTCATTTCATGGTCCAGTGCAGCCAGTAGGGTGCAATGAGACATACCCAACAAATAGAATTATAAATGGGTAATAGTGAGACCATAGGCAATTTGAGCTTTGCTCTGTTTCTCTGTTTGATGTCGTTCACAGCCCCACTGTGAAAAACATCCAAGTTATTCATTCCACAGCAATACGCATTAACTTTGAAGAGGATATTATTGACTGTAGAATTCTGGAGACGGAAAAAAGGGGTAAATACAAATACACAATACAAATAATATAAGCAAATAATCCCAAGCGGTCAAACGTCTAGCAGTTTAAGAATTACATAAGTATAATTTGTTCCTGCAAAATCTAATATAGACATAGAGCCTGCCATTAAAGGCACACTCCAACTTTAAAGGCTGAACCGAATGGGTGGAGAGAGAATGGTTGACCAATACTGCCTTAGAACCTGCCATAGCGGGCTCTACCGGCCATTGAAGGCCAGGAGCAGACCTTTAGTGGCCAGTAGAGATCCCTAGGGAGCGTGCTAAGGCTATTAGAACATTCCGCCCCTAGAGGGCAGAATGTTCTAATTAGTAAAAACAAACCCCTCTTGGAGCCCGAGGGGCTTTAAATCCCCTTGGGCTCTGAGAGGCCTTCGTTCACAGCAACAGCCGTGATAAAAGTCAAACATTGGAATGTTGGAGCTCCGGGCTTCTACCAGCCATTAGAAGTCAAGAGCACTCCATTATTTTCAATGGAGCTCCCAACATTGCAATATTCTACTGCACCTATAACTGTGGAAAGGAAAAATGACCCCCTATGAACAAACTCTGTTCCTATGCACAACCACCCCTCTGTTCAGTATACAATAGGGTACTGAGATTATATTATATTTAACTTACTTGAGATGTTGGCCTCATGCTTTATCCTTCTCCCTCATGCATAGTAATATTAGTTTCAACCATTCTTCCTTTCAGAAACGTACTAATTGTGTTAGATCCCCTCAACTGACATTGCATTCAGTATCTTGTCTTAAGCACAGGCCACATCAGGTCATCTCTTTTCTTAGTGTGGAACATCATGCTTATAAGGTTGATCCATTTCAGCACCACTGATGTCTGTCTTACCACACTTAGGGGCTGATTACGGTGCCGTTTCGAAAGTATTCCAAACAAATCGGTTTCCAAATGGTTTCCGACTGAATCTGATTCATGGAGTCTGACCGACTGATTATGATGGATTCGAACACCGTTCAGTTGGACTCCCATGAACTTTAATGGGAGCCTGTGTTTCGACCGACTGCCCAGGCTCCCAATGAACAAAAGGGGTGCTTGCGGAAAATCGTACACCCTGTGGTGGGCACCCCATGGTACCTGCCACACTGTGCATGCATGTAAAGGGGGGAATCAGGGGTACCCCCACGGACCCCATTTCGGAGACACCCAGGTGAAGGGGGGCCTGCTAAGGGCCCCCAAAGTCAGGTTCCGATAGCCGATCCATGTCAGAACAACTGATTCTGAAAGACTGTCCGAATCAGTCCTCGTAATCGCTCGGTCGGCTTCGACTGACTTGGTTACTCTGAATGCCGTTCGGAACCGAGTTGGAAAGTCTGAAAGGTTGCCAACCATCTGTTCTGCTTGGGCTTTCGGATCGGGTGGAACCCGCTCTACAGAGCCCTTCTGACCCAAAACAGAACGTTACCCCCTCCCTAGGGTCTTTTTACACCCAAATAACCACATATATATGTACCACCTAAGGACAGGGAATTCCTATTATATATATATATATAAAGACCTCACAGCCTCGCAATCTCAGCAACCATAGTCTCGCGGCCTTAGGCAGACCCAGAATCTCCTACCCATTCGGCAGCGACACACAAAGTCTCGCGACCTTAGTTAGGTCCAGAATCTCCTACCCATTCGGCAGCGACACACAAAGTCTCGCGACCTTAGTTAGGTCCAGAATCTCCTACCCATTCGGTAGCGACACACAAAGTCTCGCGACCTTAGTTAGGTCCAGAATCTCCTACCCATTCGGCAGCGACACACAAAGTCTCGCGACCTTAGTTAGGTCCAGAATCTCCTACCCATTCGGCAGCGACACACAAAGTCTCGCGACCTTAGTTAGGTCCAGAATCTCCTACCCAGTCGGCAGCGACACACAAAGTCTCGCGACCTTAGTTAGGTCCAGAATCTCCTACCCATTCGGCAGCCTTAGCACGAGCTCATCCTATTATTACCGTAGTACACGACAGGGGAATTGGGATTACCATATATTAGATCACACAAAGACCATTAGCAGAGCACAACCTGTTCTCTAGTTTGAGGGGCTCATTTCCTCCTCATCCAGTTATCACTTACCTGACCCAGATTAACCCCGGTTCATGTCGCATTAGCTCTGGCGGAGAGGCTAGGCTATCCTTCTACGTAAAGACACATAACACATGCTAACTTACAACAAACTAAATACTTTATTTAAATGGCACATGCACATTTACGGAACACATCATACATATATAACCTGCAAGGAAAGTAGAAGATTAAGTCATACACTTCAAAGAAAAAGGGATCGACTGCACCTTAATAGTATATAGCCTGTACTCGATGGTCATCTAGGTTCCCTCCTCGTCTATGCCTCGGCTTAGCCTGGAAGTCACCCCTCTGCAGTTGTGGGTCTGCTTCCTTCTCCCTCTCCGAGTCACCGGAACCTGGTCCTCATCGGCTACTCTCTCCTCTTTGGATTCAAGTTCGTCATCAGTCTTCCCTGGAATAAGCAATAGCTCTTCTGCTAACGGCCAGATGCCGCCTATGGTCTAGAAGCAAGTGCCCGTGTCTGCCTCAGACTTTCACTAATATAGATGTGCATTCTCTCATGGAAATTTCCAGCTCGAAACCTGCCGCCCACCAAATTCCTGTACCTCCCCGTGCCAAGGACACGTTCCCAGCCGGCCGGCCTGTTGTAGTGTCTTCGGCATGAAGGAGAATACAATCCTTCGATAAGGGCCGGCCCGAACCGGTTCTCTCCAAGCGAATAACACCTCCTAACTAAAACACTGCCTATGACCTAGAAACTTCCCAAGCTGCCAGAGCAGGAGGAAAGATGGAGTCTCTCCCGTTTAAGGCCTACCAGGCCTGAATGCAGCACAGCTCCATTAGATACCCTTACTACAGAACATATTACCCCTAATGCTAACGAATCTATCCCCTAGGATATGTATGCAAACCCTGATCTATGGGGAAGAACACAGGATCATGTTGAAGTGCCTAATAAATAGGCTCTATACACTACTCTAATCCTTAGACTTGAATGGAAAGAGACTGAAGTCACATTAGGCCTCAATTAACACGGGAAGGCCGGGAAAATCGGGCAGTACATTCCACCCTTGACTTCAGTCTATTATACATTCAATAAACATGACTAACATCGGTGGAGGAATAATATCTCTCCCGTTTAAGGCCTACCAGGCCTGAATTCAACACAGCTCTATGAAATACCCTCACTATAGGGCAAGTTATTCTCAAGGCTAACGAATCTATCCCCTAGGCTATGTGTGTAGGCCCTGAGCTATGGGTAGGAGCACGGGATTGTGTCACAAGTGTCTAATAGATAGGCCCTATTCACTACTCCAGTCCTTAGACTCGGATGGAAAGAGACTGAAGTCATATGGATCGTCCTGCAACACCGGAAGGCCGGGAAAATCGAGCAGTACACCATCTTAATCGGTCGTTCGGAAATGTGTTCGAGTCAGTCGGAAAGGTGGTTTCCGAATCGGATTCGGATGTACAAAATGCCATACGGAGCCTTTCCGACTGACATCGTAATTGGCCCCTTAGTCTCCGTGTCGAGTTTACAGGTCACTCCTACATGGCTTTTTGCTAACAATAAAGCAAGAGCCCTGAATTTGCTGCTGGGTTTCTTATTTTCGAATGAGGAAATAGGCCCAATCCACAGTCTCTGGGTTCATTAGAGCTGATCTCCCCATAAAGTCAGATAAGGAATGTTTGAGTCTCTCCTAATATAACCAAAGTTTGTTTTAAATTAAGGATTTTTTTTCGTATGTATTATATTTCTCAAAATAGAATATGGTATTCTCCCAATTCGTAGAATGAATAGGTAATATGATTAAGATATCAAATGCTAAAATAAGTAAGGGAATCAATTTCTATGAATGTGCATTTACTGAGAAAACTCAGGCACACAGGTATGAAGCCTTTGCGATGTTGTTGCATCACACAAGGACAACGCAAAGGCTTCAGTAATATTATACAAAGCTACGCAAGGCTTACTTTGCGGGCCTTGTGTGGCTTTGTAAAGAAATGTAATGGAAGGCAGATGCTTGTTCTGCGTTACGTTACATTTCATCTTGGGAGTCCCAATGCATCCAACCATGGATTTTGGTGCACTGTTAACCCAAGAATGTGTCTAAATGCTATGTCTTCCCAAGTGAGGCGTAACAATGAGAACTATCTTTTTCTCCTCTCTATTTCCTCTTACTATGGGTGCTAAATTTTGAAGCACACACAGAAAGAGAAAGATGCCTCAAATCTGCCTGTAATGCAGGCACCCGCGCACTATGGTGCAAGGGTGCGGCGTTGGTGGTAGGCTGCACACAGTTCACCAACGCAAGGAGAGAGCAGAAATGCTCCATATCTTTTTACATATAGAGCATTTCTGCCCTCTACCTTTCACACAACGGAGGGCAGCAACTTTGCTTGCTTCCCTGCATTGCATGAAAGTTTAGTAAATGTGCCCCCTATGTTCTGCAAACTACAGCAAAAGGCACTTGCTAAAAAAAAAAAAAACAGAACAGTAATACAAATGTTCTCCCCATAATGAGCCATTGTCTTTAAAATGTGCAGATGGTGAAGGTGACAAGTGGGAAGGTTCTCACATCATTCTTCATAGTGATATTAGATCTGATTAGGAGCGCTCACTCAGGCAGTCTTAATAGTGAGGTAATATTACGGAGACTAACATAACAAAATGTTTTAAAGCGCAACATTGCATAGCGCGCTCTTACTCTCAGATTCTCTGATGTACAACTGTAAGCTCATGATGCAACTGTTCATTGTTTATAGCCTGTGGGTCTGGCTGCAGAAAACATATGGAACATAGCATTCATTGTTTACACATCATCATAATCCGTTGCATGCAAGGCTAAAGCCTTTGTTTATAGCATTTAGACACAGGCGCTATTAAGACATCTCCAGAGACTAAATTTCTGAGGGAGCTGAGGTTCTGAGCAGAGAAAAGATAGAATTTTTTTATTTTTTTTGCCTGCTCTATTGCGTAAGCTTGGGTGGAAGCTCATAGGTGTACACACCACGCAAAAAAATAAAGGCCATGTAACGGACCAAACCAAAAATCTGCCTAGATATTTTTGTATGCTCACCGGACAATAATATTAGGCCACTGGGGCCATGTTATATTAATGGATGCATGGCCTCACTGGTTGCGCTGAATGCAAATGTGGAAGTTCCCCACATTATGAAAACATGTGCTCTCCTTATTGCGGGAGGGAACTCACAAGTTTATAGCATGACCTGCAAGAGTAGGGTAGTGAAATAGAGCAGCGGTTTGAAACCTGTGTTCTCTTTCATTGAATATGGCAGATCAGCTTGACTTTGAAGCGGGAGACACGTATCCCCCTTAGGCAGGTGCAGTGTGTGACTGCACTCACCTGCATAGTGATGCGTGGAGGTTCTACTGGACCTCCGATCCTCCATCTAAAAGGCGGCCTTGGGGCTACCTCTCAACATGGACCACTTCCTGGTTTGAGTGCTGGTGTAAAACTGTTCCTCAAATTCTATGGAGCAAATGAGTAGCAGTCACTTGGGATTGTGAGGGTGCATAGTGTTCTTCAGCATGGTCAGTATAACAGAATACAGAAGTGGTTTTTGACATCTGTTGTAGTGATCGACACCAAAATGGAGCCACACTCATTGTAATGCACCTGGAAAATGTATTAAATGTTGCAACCGCCAGTATCCAACTTTGAGTGCATGGTCAGCTGCTTGTAGATAGGTAGGATATGGGGCACAGAGTAGGTGAAATAAGTGTAAACATGAATGTACGCATATTAGCTCAGTGAGGAAAACTATTGTCTGACCCAGCCTGTCATCTGCACCCTGGTTGCCCTGCTGGCTGATGGGACCCAGTCTAAATTGTATGTGGCCTGAGGCATTGTCATGTTAAGGTCTTTCAATACTTTGGTGACTAGAATGGTTAGCGCCTTTATTTTAGGGTGAAGTCTATTATCTGTAGTGTTTTTCATATTTTGCACTTTATGTCAAAAATGTGTCATTTATACCTTTTGTGTAGCCCATGGTGCAAGAACTAGAGTAAGTCTGTTCTACATATTTCCTGGGTCTAAAATCCCGTTCTACAGTTCACGTTTACCTGGGCTGGATTGGTTTATATAGTCGAGTATGGAGCATATTTTTAACAAAATTTTCTCTTGAATTGGCCTGGTGGAAATAACTGTATATCAAACTGAGAGCGACCCCTCGTATGATTAGGGGAAAGGGGTACTAATCACAATAGTACAATGCCAATCCCTTCACCAATACACAATGGTACAATACTATTACACGATATCACACAAAAACAATTCAATATCCCAATATTTGTTACATTTATTATAAAAAGCATACATGTATCACAGTTAAAATCAATTATACATTGCCCCAAAACATGTTAAAAACACATCATTTACACAATTGTAAATCAAAATACAAATCACAACCTGTTATGAGCCCGCATAACAGAAAACCTAAATAGACAGTGCACTTTGTCATCTATTACACATCCTGCATGGCCATCAATTTATATCCGCAGTTTGTGATATGTTAGACACAATGATATCTCCAAATAACTACGGTGGTCCCCTGGATTGTGTATGTAACTTGCGTCAACGCGTTTCGATGTTTTTTTCTTATAGAGCCATCTTTTTCAAGACAATTCATAGGCTTATATTCTTGTCGGCTCAATTCGAACCTTTATGTTTCCCTTCTTTTAGCTTGAACAAAGCTCCATGTGCTTCTTGTTAATTCAAGTCCTTGGGAGTTGTGTATTCCGTCCGCGGTGTGCAGAGTTAAGGAACACTTGCTGCGTTCACGTGGACACGCTTCTTTGGCTGTTGCTAATATGGAAATGTCGCTCAATTGTTATTTTCAAAGGCAGCGGGGGTCCATTAAAATCCTCCCTTGTATAGCACCACCTTGCGGCCTGTATTTTCTGACGCCGATACGGGAGTACTCCTGCTCCGTCGTTCCTTAACTCTGCACACCGCGGACGGAATACACAACTCCCAAGGACTTGAATTAACAAGAAGCACATGGAGCTTTGTTCAAGCTAAAAGAAGGGAAACATAAAGGTTCGAATTGAGCCGACAAGAATATAAGCCTATGAATTGTCTTGAAAAAGATGGCTCTATAAGAAAAAACCATCAAAACGCGTCAACGCAAGTTACATACACAATCCAGGGGACCACCGTAGTTATTTGGAGATATAATTGTGTTCTAACATATCACAAACTGCGGATATAAATTGATGGCCATGCAGGATGTGTAATAGATGACAAAGTGCACTGTCTATTTAGGTTTTCTGTTATGCGGGCTCATAACAGGTTGTGATTTGTATTTTGATTTACAATTGTGTAAATGATGTGTTTTTAACATGTTTTGGGGCAATGTATAATTGATTTTAACTGTGATACATGTATGCTTTTTATAATAAATGTAACAAATATTGGGATATTGAATTGTTTTTGTGTGATATCGTGTAATAGTATTGTACCATTGTGTATTGGTGAAGGGATTACCATTGTACTACTGGTGGAAATAACAGCTGTGCTTTCCAGCTGGCAGATCAAAGCCCTTGTAAGCAATATCCCCATTTCTGAAGACTTTAACTGTGGTACTAGATGAAGGGTCAGGGCTGTGATTTATAGATGCTGCTAGCAGCATATCATGGTTACTTAAGGTAAGAGATTTTACCAGCCTCACCAACAGAGGGATGGGAGATCCAGGTGTATCAGGAGGCATTTTGAAGTTTGGGAGGGAAGGGGAAGACATGACAGGGTGGGCATGACTACAGCAAAGCTGGTTTGACCAAATATCATCAATATGAAATTTTCCCAGCGAGCCACGTAGGTTTCATTGGACTAAATCGTGTTAGTGTAACTTAGACGTGGCAGTGTTAGATTGAGTTGGTAGCCCTGCTGGACTGATCGCAGAAGGAATGGGCACTGTGACCAAGAAGTTGTTAGCATACATGGCTGTAGAGCCACCAGAAGCAAATGACACCTTGATACAACTGAGGCCCAATAAACTCACATTGACATAGGGCCGCCAGTCCAGCTTTTTGACATTAGAGGCCAGCGGTAATGCAAATAACATAGACCTGAATTATGAGCTGGTCCAGAGATATGTCTGGGGGAGAACTGGAGATGAAGTATATGAAGATTTCTGAAGCGTATTTTATTCTTGGAGACACAGGACTTGATATAGAGTTTGTTGGACGGCTTACTCTGCCACTATCGTGGCAGATATGCCGTCTAAATGTGTTACATCTTATGGCACTTGCAATACGGTGAACAGGATATCTGTCACATTCCTGTTGGAGTAACCAGGAGCCAGACTTTAAATCAGGCCCATAGTTTCCTTGTTTGTACAGAGGTACATCTGATGAGCAAGTGTTCATACATAGATGCAGCCCAGGGAAAAAGATCATTTAACTAATTCCACTGGAGGGACTTGAAGTTATTGTATCATTTGAATCTGGACACTAAACATGCACTACACATTTACGAGGAAGGCTCTTCTAGTTTCGAGTAATGTTTTTTCAGAGAATCTCCTGCCCTTGGTAGAGACCAGAACGGTGGAGCTTATTGCGTCAGTAGGGCAAGAGACATCATTAGGTGCAGAGGTGCACCTGGGGTTTTCACTCGAAGATTGGCTTGTGAGAATGAAATTGCATCTTTACTACCGAATTCGCCCGTTGTGAGCTCCACGTCAACCCTGACTCGCAAAAACGTAGCCAGGTAAGCTCTGAGAATCTAAGCCCGAGGTCACTGGTTGATAGGTCACATGTGGGGTGGTATGTAGCCGGCAGACAAACGCATGAACAGGAAGCCTTAGATCAATCACACAGATAGGCATAGCAACACTACATTGGTCAAGGGAGATTGGCCCCAATAAAGCACACATGGCTAGAGGGGTATGCACGCTCCTAAAACACCACAAAGTCAGATACCACATGAGTTAGGAACATATAGCCAGTCAAGCCGTGTTGCAATCATGTGTAAAGATTCTGTTAAACCTCAACCCACAGCTCTGTGTGTTCCCTCATCTAGGGTGCACACTCAGCTACATTTGCTAGTGTGATCTTGGCGTTGCGACAGTTTGAATTATTGGTGCCACACCTGAAGAAATGTGCAAGAGCACCGCCCGTGAATTCAATTAACTTGAAAAAAAATATTTTCAGTATGTTAGCCACACATGAAAAGACTTTAACTTCTCATCAGGTAGGAGTGTAATATTCAGTGGCAGTACAGAAACCAATGGACTTAAAATCCAATTCATCTGTTAATACACAGAACTATGAACTGAAAAATACATAAAAAATACATACAGTAATATTTGCACCATCATACAGATCAATATTTGGAAATGCCACTGCTTTTCAACATGGCTAAAAAACATTGACAACGCCAATAGCTCTCGGATAACCAAGCCATATTGGCTTTCCCAATGCTTGTTTTATTTTACTTTCTGCACTCCATTGGAGTGCATGTGTAACCTTACTCTCTCCTCCTGTCTCCCCACACTCTCTTCATTGCCCTCTCTCTGCTCCCCAGTCTTCCATCGCCCCATTCCCCATCATGCTCTTTATTCTGCTCCATATGTTGAAAAAATATATATATTTTTTCTTACGAAGGCCGTAGCTGCAAGGTGCTGTGGGGCCATTTGCATGAGTTTTCATAATTTTTGTATACTAATTTTTCTTTTTTTTTCCATTCCATTTTCCTATAATTTTCAGTTCTAACATGGCTGTCCACCACATGCATCATGATGCATGTGTGTATTGGTAGCACCAGGGAATGTTTTGTTTTTAATAGAAACCATTTTCTAGGTTGCCAGCCATGCATGCACATGCGCTTTGACATATGCACACATGTGCAATAGTAAAACAGGATTGCCTTTGCCAGTGCTTGATTCTAAGAGTAAGTAAACCACTTCTCAATATACTCTTACTTGGAAGACTGGGGGGCATATTTATGGTTTTGCCTCACCCTGCACCATGCAAGGTGAATCAGGGTGGCGCAAAACCTATAATAAGATTTATCAAGCCACTCAAAGCCAAAGAACCCGGCCCTGCGTGGCTTCATAAACCTAGTGTAACGCAACTCGCTGCCATGCGTTACATGGCGTGGTGAGGGCGTTACATGGGTGGCGCATGGGTGTTCCCAAGCATCCACCCTTGTATTACAAAATCTCAGATTTATCAAGAGTGGTAGACCTGAGAATGCGTCACAATTGTAGGCATTTCCCCAAAAAAGAATTTTATTTCTCCTCGTTATTTTCTCTTTCTAAAAGTGCTGCATTCTGCTCAAACTTAGAAAGAGGAAAATGCCTCTGAGGATTGTTTTGTGCAGGAAAGTGCCCCTTGCTGCTCATAAACAACGCTGCCTACAATGCAGGCATCCTTGCACCATGCTTTGGTACTAGGCAGCACGTTGTGCGCCAGTGCAGGCAGAGAGCAGGAAAGCGCCATATAATGTTTAAATACGGTGCATTTCTGCCCCCTCCCTTTCACGCAGCACAGCAAGGTGGCTTTATGCACTGCGTGAAAGTTTGTTACATTTGTCCGTAGTGGATTGTGCAGAGATATTTGCCATTATTGTTTACTTCTGGTCTGTTTGGACAGCATACAAGAATGTTTGGCGTTTACAATAAACCATGCACATTTTGGGACAATCATGGGGAGGCTGCTCGCCTATGAGTTCTCATGAAAAAGAACCACAAGATCTACACGTGGGTTTTACTGATTACATCTGCTAAACTATTAAACAGAACCTTGTGTTTTTTAAGGGATGGCTGCATTAGTCCATGAAAGATATGTGGGAACATAAAAAAGAGAATAATTCGAAATAAGTACCTGCGAAAAATATTGTCTTCTCTTCCTGAGGAGCTTCGTAGACGGCATCAATTTTTTCTGGCAGCTCTGGCCAGAAGGTGCCTATGAGCAGAGGGCCGGAAGGTTTGCTGCGCGGGTTCACGGTCCTCCATATGAATCTAAGCAGAGCAGAAATCACAGCAGGTTTACAATGGGGCACTTCATCAGCACATCTGTTCCTCATCGCTGCGGGCTGTGCTCGCGCCCACACACGCCCACGCGCCGGAGCTGCAGCAGTACAAAGCTGTCATTGCCTCCCAATAAGTTGAGACAAGAACCTGACTCAATACATTCACTTGTGTTTTTAATGACGATGTCCTTGCTTTTTTCAGAAATAGGATGTGTGAGTTGTCCCTGACTGAATTCTGACTCTTATCCTGTTTAGGAACCCGCTTAATTGTTTTAGCCAGCTTTTTGGGAGCGCCTGCTTGTATTTAACCATTAATATCTATGGCAGTCAGAAGGCAGAATTAACCAAGTCCTCTGGATTAGGGAGAGGTACTTCGACAAGCGTTTTGAATATTTTAATCCTGGTTGGGCGTCACTTGAGGCAAGCTTGTCAGCTGCTTTCCTAGGGTAGGCTCAATATATTTCTGCGGGGAGCCCACTCTGGTTCCCAAAGATGAGTTATTATTGGAGGAAATTAGTTGTAAGCATATTTTTGTGCAATCTGCAGGTTACTCATATATAACTTGCAGTCAGTTCTTTATCCGCATTTATAAAGGTGATTCTCTCTCTCTCTCTCTCTCTCTCTCTCTCTCTCTCTCTGTCTGCCTCCCTCCCTCCCCTCTGTCTCTCTCCCTCTCCCCCCCACCTTTCTGCATCAGGTGCATTAACAAACCCAGATATTTAACTGGCACTGAAACCTGGAACTAAGAATTGGTCACAGTGGGCTGTAGAACACTTACACTTTTTATTGGAAACAAATACCTGCGGGTTTCGTCTTACCACATGCTCGTTTTAAACAACTCATAATGGTCCTATAATTAGGTAGTTCATATAAGTGAGGTAAATATATTCAATATATACAATTTACATTAAAGTGCCCTGTGCTAGTTAGTAGTCAGTATTATGATTGCTGTTCTCAATGGTGCACAGTTCACCAACTGCGAAACCATAAAAGCTGACGCGCCCCTTTCAGCTTTTGATACTTGGAACTTACATCTCTGAGCTATGCTGAAATTTGTGATCAGAAAAAGGTAATGGCTGTAAATCCCTAGTAATAAGCGCTATGGATGTAAAAGGGTGGGGATAGCCAGGCATTCTTCAGATCAGGAATACAGGTGAATTATTACAGGTGTGTAGGATGTCTCTGCTGATAAAGTAGGGCACCATGGAATGTTGTAGGTGAATCCTAGGATCATTATGGGTGTCTAAATGCTATGAAACCAGGGATAACTGCAAATCAGTGTGAAAAGCACAATGTAAACTATTTGGACTTAAAAAAGGAGCAATTTGTTTAATGCTTTAAGTAGTAGATGATTAATTGCTGGTATACAGTATCACACAGAATGTGTATAACACCCAATACCGTTACTCAAAACTCAGAGAAAAATAAGACTTTTAGCTCAGGTTATGCTGTGATAGGGGAAAATCTCCTGATAATCCCTTCAAACCTACTGATGAAAATATGTGGGACCTTCGACCACCTCCCTTCTACAACACTAGGATTCATTGATGCTGCTGTGGCCTAGAGCTGGCTTCACTATTGCAAAGGCACAAGCATAGAACCCACCCCAGGTTAAAGACGGAGCGACCTATTAGCAAGATAGGCTTGGGCCCACCTAGCACAGGGTGTCATGGATCTGGCACTCCGTGCAGGTGACCCATTCTGAAAGGTATTAAAGAGCTGGCAGGGGAAACACAAAACACATTATCACCTTACAGCCAGGTTTAGGCCAGAGTTTGATGCTGTCTAAAGCTATAACTGGCACGTTGCCTCATGATGTCTGTATGCATTGGTAATGCGTTTTCTAACGCTGTGTGGCAGAACAATGTCTGTCCCTGGTGAAGATCAGAAGAGGACTGGACCTGCTGTCTGTGACCTGAGTGAAGCCTTGAAGGGCTGGACCTGCTCCCTCTTGTACCCAGGACAAAGAAGTGGACTCCAAGGGAGAGTTGGCTGACCTCTTGTGTGGTTGTGGGAGACCACAAGCTGCAAGAGGACTTTTCTTGGAAGTACTCAGCTGACAAGTGGTAACTTGATCTGGACTGAGCACTGCTGTTGGCCTCTGCCGGACACCCTGTGAGCCTATAAGTGCCTCCCCAGAGATCCTGGAGGGTTTTAGAAAGGTACTCTTGTGGTGCATTGGGACTTAAAAGACTCGGTAAGAAGGTGAAATCTTTGCCCAGGATGAACCTGCTTGTTGCATCTGCCCCACGCTCCATGGTGGTGAGCCTTACCTTATGCCTATATCCCAGCTAAGTGCAATTGTAACTGGTGCTTTGTGCTTTTTGGCACTATTTTGACTTACAATTTAAAAAAAATTCTGAACTCTGGTTCTCCTTATTGGATTTTTGTCATTTTGATGTCATTTCGTTTATTAATTTGACCCCATATTCTAAAATCGGTGGTAATTTTTATTGTTTTGCATTTTCACTTTATTTATTTTTTGGCACTGCAGAAATACTTCACACGTGCCTGTCTGCTCTGTGCAATAGCTACCACGGGGTTGCGCCCAGGTTAATTCAGTGTCTTTGAGGGTTCATCTTGACAGGAGATGTGATTAGGCCTTGACATGGGTAGTCACCCACATCAAATAATAATCCAATTTTGTACACCAATTTAAGAAGAGTAAGTTTGCTCTGTTTTATCTTAAAAGTATTTTGCTTCCTGTTAGCTTTGTTACAAATGAGATTAGAATATTTTGTTTCACAGTACTATATTTGCTTAGATATAATTAAGTCTGTCTCTACCATCTACCTCACTCTCCTATACTCCTATGTTTATAAAAATGTAATATTTTAAACTAAAATAACCACTGACATTCACAAGTTATAGATAACTGAAATAATTAAAATCCACACCCTTGGTATGCACAATGTTGTCATAATGATGTCATTTCAGATGTTGCATTGATGATGCCACAGAACATGCCATGAGTGATGTAATATGTGAGATAATATGCAGTGCATAGCGAGTGCGTGAGTTATGGTTACTTCAGTTAAATATAACTGGTGAATTTCAGTATTTTAGCATTGCAACTGATATTTTCACCTATATATATATATATATATAGTCACTTTAACCTTTGTTTTTTTAGGGACTTTGTCAGGTTTTTAAATTGTAAAGTAAAACATTATAACAATACCTAAATATAATGTCACTTTAACCTTTGTTTTTTAGTGAATTTCTTGTTTGTTTTTTATGTAAAGTAATATTTTATTACCCAACTAAACTAGGCCTACTCCACGCACAGCCAGTGAGGGGTCGCCTGTACCAGGCCCTGCAGACAACCACCGCAGGCAGACAATCCCCTGCCATGCACAGCCTACAGCTATATGCAGCATGGGGTTGGCCACAGAGCCTGGCCTGCAGTTAGGCCCTGAATCCAACACCCCTACATGCTGACAACCCCGCCACACATGCCCTTTAGCTATGTGCAGCATGTGGTTGGCTGCAGGGCCAGGCCTGCGGCCAGACTCTGCGGCCACCCACCAACAGGCAGCCAAGAATCTGTTGCTGGCCAACCTGCATGTTCTTGAAGTGGGCAATTGGGTACCGCAGTGCTACCACAAAAGTTCATTGGGAGCCACACTGAGCCTCACTGTAATATGCCAGTACCTCAGAATAGTGAAAAAACAAATCTTTTTAATTTGATCCCAGGGTTGTCCTATTATAAACCCCTACAAGGGCCCGGGGGTCAAGATACCTGTACACTGCATCCTTATTCCTTATTTTTATTTGTTTTCTATGACACAGAGCCCTCAAGTCATAAAATGGCGGGCAAACACTTTCTCTTTATGTTGTGGCCAGCCAATCAGATTGCTTGTTTTGCGCATGTGTTACCGGGGTACACCACATTAGTTCTGCAGTGGTACTGTGTCACTATTAATACGTACATTTTGAACCTTAATTTCTTGAAAAATACTGACTAATTTACATCAAATCACAAAAAGCATTCGTTCTGGGTAAAAATCTAGTTTCCTGCTGAATTTGGTGAAATTCTTTACAGCCAATTTGGCTGTAGCGCTGCTCAATTTCCCTATGGGAAATTGCATTGTGAAAACGCTTTTTGAGCTCTTCCCCCCCATGTTTCTAGGACCCCACTTGATAGACCACCTCGGATCGTTTCATGAAGGAGCATCAATTGTGCATGCTGTTTGGTTATACCTACGAGGATCTTCGAGCATGTTTTGGCCAAACAGAAGTCCAAATATGAGTGTGAAAGTTTGCAGTTCCCACATTGGTATTGGCAGGCGGGCACTGAGCCTTTCCTTTATCAAGGCCCTGTGCACAATACCTGTAACCCTAAAGGTCATGGGGTGAGGTCTTTGACCATACTCAGTGCGCTCTGGAAGGGAATGCGGTTTTAGCTAAGTCCTGCAAGTAAGACTTTTCCCGCAAGAACCAACTAGACATCTGCCTTTTTCCCATGATCTGGATGCAGGCCAAACACAAACTCCATGGCTCAAAACCCCTATCTGTACAGCTCACTGTACTGGTCCTTTGCTATGGCCAGTATATTCAGGACCTGACTTAGTGCAGCAATTTGCCACAAATTGCTGCACTAATGTTTTCAATTATGTCATTTGTGATGCCATCAGTGATATCATGTGTAAGATCATGAACAGTCCATTGGGAAGGAGGTATAGTTGCACTGCTCACTCTCACTCATGAATGTAGGTACTTTATAAGTTTTGCATCATAACATTATCATCATTTCAACCTATTAGTTTAGGGGAATTTCAATTTTATTTAAAAAAATAATTTAGCTATGCAAGTTGGGGTTTTGGTTTGTGTGCTTTTGGTGGACAGTTGAAGATAAAGAGTTATAAATCAGCCCTTACACGTTGTATTTTCTGAGTATTGCTCTTGTGTGTTGGTGCTTTTCTAAGAGTGTTTTCTTTTTTAGAGTGCTTGCATGATTTTTATGAATTTGAGTCTGAGAATATGAAAGCCACCATTGTTCAAGAAAGCCGTTCCATAAGCTGTATACATACCTGTCTTTGAAGAAAAATATCTCTCCCCTAATTTGTGCCACTCCATCTAATATAAAATCTTTTTTGCACAGCTCTGGTGTCACTGGTCCTAAGGT
The DNA here is from genome assembly GCF_964204655.1 of Triturus cristatus. Taxonomy (NCBI): domain Eukaryota; kingdom Metazoa; phylum Chordata; class Amphibia; order Caudata; family Salamandridae; genus Triturus; species Triturus cristatus. Next base: position 547,748,765 of record NC_140595.1, read on the forward strand.
TGGTCTTGGACCTGGCCCGGGTTTATCAGTTGTTCCACCTGAAAATTGCAAGAAATGTCGGATTAATATAACTTGATTACTTGGCCTTATTTTGATGTACTATTAAACATTAAAGAAATCAAGGTGGCATCTAGCTCACTTCCCCCCACTGCTGACTGCTCCCATATAGCACCCACTGTGTATATGTAGATGCAAGTCACAGTATCTACTACAAAAATACTGGCTACACAATAGACTGAAAGATACTGACTTGCACAATAGAGAGACAATGTGACTTTCAACACAAGTGTAGCACTAGCATTTGAAATGTTAATTGATTGGTTCAGTCATGATCTGCTTTACTATCCTATCCGAAATGTAAGCTTTCTTGGGAAAACCAGGATAATGACAACGAGAAAATAAACCAGGTTAGTTGCATTCCATTTCTATGAAACTAAATTGCCCTTTTCCCATCTAAACTGGATTCGGGAAAATCATGGCCATGCAATTTAAACATTCCCAAAAACATATATCTAAGGCAATGGCATTTGTCATATGTATATATATATTCAAGGTGCACTGCTGTGGTGTTCAGAATAGTAATAATGAAAATCTATGTACAATATCTTTGTAGCATGGTATTTTTGTGGTCAATATTTAGACATACAGCCCATGAAATGATCATGATCTGCTCATGCTTCTAATTCATAATCTTTTTAGGGTAAATCAATAGATTGTGTAATAAGAAAACTAGGCCAATAGATACATGGTAGGCAGAGCATCCACGGGTGTCTTCATAGTCTGAAAAACTATATTTTAGATCATAAGGTACATCATCTAACTATCCTGCAAGATGCTACATTAAAATGATTTTACTGTATAACCTTTATGACTAGTCTTTTGACTGGATTGCTAGACTTCTTATGGTAAAAATAACTTTAGTTCTGTAGAGTACTGTAGACGCCCTAATACATTCTGTGAGTGACAGCCATTCTCCCAGGGGAGGAGATCTCACAAGCTCATGACATGGAGAATTAGTTCATCAGTCTTGGGGGTTCTCTGAACTTTACTTGGGGCAGTTATCCCGGGTGTACATCCACATTACACCAACATAAACTAAAACTGACACAGATAAAGAAAACAGGGGGATACCCCTTCAGCAGCAAAGTGTGGAAGCTCCTACTGGGGTACAACCCTTGTCAAGAAGACACTAAAGATATTACTAAGGAGCACTGATTTGGAGTACGAGCGGCTTCTAAGGTTGGGGCCTAAGAAAACGCAGACTTAAACCCAAGCACACAGTGGAACAGAGGGCAAAGCACAACACTGACAAGCTGGAACACCTGTACAGAACAACTGCACACATTTCCTCTTACAACATAACACTGAATATGTGGCCACCTATTATCTAGTCACTCCTTCAGTGATCAACTCTACAAGCTTGTTACTCATTCTATTTTGTTTATAATGGAAGTCACAATAAGCTACACTCATTTACCAGAATATCACATTCTAACATTCCCGTTTTGCTCAGAAGCTTGTATTCTTCAATCTGCTAAGTAAGTAGTTATGCTCTAAACCTCAAAAGATGCCGAAACATCACAGGAGTTTTGATAGTCAGTGAGGTATTACCACTAGCATGTTTGTGTTTTGAACTTCAGTTCAGCCCATAAGAAAGCAAGAGCGAGTAGCTCAGGAAGGTGACAGCAACATGAGAAGCGGGGTGAAGCACACGACGGAGAGAGCAATGCAGATCTCAGGGTGTGGAAGAAGTACGCAAGAGAGAAACAGAGCGGGTGGGGTAGTCAGTCTGGGGAGGACACACAGGGGGGAGAAGAACACTGGGACAGAGACGGAAAACACACATACTCTTATGGAGGGCTAAATCAAAAAGACAAAAGTAGTTTCCTAAATGTCAGCAGTGGAAAGACACAAGTCAGGGAAGTCAAGAGAATGGTTGACATTAAGCGCCAGGGATGGAAACAAAATATAAGGATAAGAAAAGTTAATGATTAAGAAGCAAGCAACCCAGAGTGACAATAAAGCCAACCAATAGTAAGCAATGGATGAGCTAAAAACCCACTGTAAGTTCTTTGTAAGCCCACAGTTGGTTTTTTCAATCAGACAACTTGTGCTGTATGGTAGGCAAGACCTGAAAAGTAATAACTTTAGGAATGACTCAGGATTCTCACTAAGCATTAATAAAGTAAAGTGATGTGTGTAAGCATACGTAGAAAAGGTACAGTTACAAACTTCCTGACAGTATTAAATTTTTTTCAATATGCTGCCCATATAAAGTAATATATGCTAAAGCTCTTTGATACAGAATTAAAATGGGCAGAAACTTGGATGTTGTCAAAGCAGTGGTGTCAGGAATCCTTGCTGAGGTTGCTAACAAAGGTGGACCCAGGGTTAAAGAATGTACTTGGTATATGAGTAGATCCATTATTGCAACATACTTTTAAGTAGGTAAAAAATGTGTGGGCTTTATCTATTCAGAAACCGCTAATTATAAAAAAAATAGGGCCTAATGTATCAAAGAGTTTTACCCATTCTATGTCTAAGGAGAAACATGTTGCCCTAATGTGATGGGAAACAAGAAATGTAGAATAGTAGCTTGGAGAAACATAAATTTCAACTATTGGTAGCTTCTGATGGAAGAAAGCTTTAGGCTCTTCTGTATCCGAGCGACCAACCCTAAAGCCTGGATTATGAGTCAATCAATCAATCAGCATTTGTATATTGCGGCACTGTCACCCCTGGAGGTATCTGCACGATGGGGTGTAAGGTCTCTGTCGGAAAAAACAGCTATTGAGGAAACGGTGGGGAGAGGGAAGAAATTAGTAGATAAAGGCAAAACAGAGGGCAGAAAAACGAGCGAGCAGAAAAGGCAACACAGAGGGCAGAAAAACAAGCAGAAATGGAAATACAGAGGGAAGAAAACTAGCAGAAAAGGCAAAACAGAGCGCAGAAAATGAGCAGAAAAGGACAAACAGGACGGAAAAAGGCAAAACAGAGGGCAGCAAAACGAGCATAAAAGGCAAAACAGAGCATGAGAGGGCAAAACTGAGGGTAGAATAATGAGCAGAAAACGCAAAACCAAGGGTAGAAAAATGAGCAGAAAAGGCAAAACAGAGGACATAAAAATGAGCAGAAAAGGCAAATAGTGCAAGAAACGAGCATTAGAGGCACAAACAGAGAGCAGTATGTAGACAGGCAGCAGAGGGTAGCAGACTGCGGGCAAGCTGGACATGAGAACTTGCACTAGGGCCAGGAGTTTACAGTTTTCCAACCGCTGCACAAACCCCTGCTTGAGCATTAGTTGGAATTCTAAATTGTGTGGAGTTTACTGCCGTTGGTAATTACCGAGTGCCATAAAGTCATCAACCTTTCATCAGGTCAAGCCTGTTGATTTTAACAGGTGAAACGAGTAGGGTATTCACTGTGAGATGTGGATTTTGTTGCACTAAGCCCCAAAATCTGAATGTTATTTTCCAAAAACTCAGAATAGGAGTGATTTATTGCATCCAAGAAATGTAAAACCTCAGGGAGTCAGATTTATCAGGTAACCTTCTGACCCCACTCCTCTAGGGTACTCGTAATTAGGACCCAAGAAGGCGCAAACTATTGTTTAACCTACCAACATCCAAGAAAGAATTAGAGTGGATTTGTGAAGCAGATATCCAATCGGAAGATGGATAAAAGACACTGTAAATCAGATAGGGCAAGGCAAAACTGCTCTATGACAAACTTTGCATAAAAGAATGTGGTGTTCTACATCTAGGTAGGAATCCCTCTAGGAATGAGTGAACCAGACAATGTAGTTCCCATTGGCTCTATTGTGTAATCACTAAGTGTGTGGGACAATATGATTAGTAGTACATGAACCAGATAGAAACACAGCTAAGAGAAACACGAAAAAAAAGGAATAAAGTGTGAGCCTGAAAGGAAAAGTTCACAAGTAAGACCTGTGTCCAGGAGATTCCTCCTCTGACTCAGCTAACAACAATACAGGTCAGACGTAAACTGATTCGCAATATCCAAAGTAAAAGCAGAGCAAGCGATAACGTTTTCTTAACTCATTACTAGTAGAGGTGCAATTTTGAAATAGTAACTTGGAGAGGGAGAAAAAGGGAAGGAGAAGAAGTAATAGGAAGTACGTAGTGAGCTTGGTAAGCATGACGATTTTTGAGCTGGAGTGTAGTGGAGCCAGAGTAAGGCACAATCAAAGAGGAACAACTAAGTTCTTGGAAAAGCATTCTAGATCAAATCCATTTGCTGTGACTCTGCCAAGAGTGACAAAATGTGCAAAACTAATCTTAGGCCAAAAGATTTTCAGAAAATAATTATGAAATGGGGAAATATCAGAGAAAGGAACAGAAGTAATAAATGGAGCAGAGTGATTCATAAGTAAAAGGGCATGTATCAACACTCAAGAACTTGGAATTGGTTATTGCCACACAAGGACATCATTGTTGTGTGCTTTTGAGTGGAATTAGTTTACAAGACCCCATGCACTGACAATTACTGAGTTTGGAGACGATGAATTTAAATATGTGGATTGTGACTAGTCATCTGATGATCTCACACCCTAAGGGAAAGCATTGTCTGTCAATGAGTCCCCAAGAAATTAGCAAAACATGTTTATTTTTGGGGGGAAAACCCAAACAAACATATGAACAAATCCAGTGCAAAACAATTGAAATACATCATTCACATCTCATATGTTAATATATGATTACATAAAAACATTAAAAACAGAGATCCACAAATTCCCATGCATAAAGACAACAAATCCTTCATGCAAGTATTTAGCCTATATCTTAGGTGCCAAACAGAATGTAAATATTTAGACACATCAAAGACAACAGGTTCATAATTGGCTGTACTCTGGATCCTTTGAGAATGTTCGTGCTCTCTTATAGCCATATTACTACAAATAGGGATTCACCATTTCTTTCTGATTTGTTCTTAGACTGTAAAAAAGAAAATTAAATGGGCAACAGTTTCAGGATGTACCTTCCAAGGAGGACAAGCTCCAAAGCTGGTAGTAATTGTTTGCTATTTGCTATGAAAACATTTGCAAAATAAAATTCCAAAACAAAATTTTATAAAGGGTTTTGCCTCATTTGGCTCTATAATCATCCAAAACCTGTTAGAATACCTTTACGTGTTTGAAATCTAGGACTTTTCAGTCAGAGTGCCCATGTTGTCGTTTGCCAACAGTCTTTCCTGTAAACAATGGCAGTATATGCATTTAACAGTATGGAAGTTTCCTTAGAGATAGACTCTGGATTATTCCAGACCTCATGGAGGTCTAGCTTGTAAAACGACATCTTGAGTACACCCATTGTCCATCAGTCTCAATTTCGAGAAGGCTTCTGATAGAGATTCACTATATGACTCGACCATAACCTCACCTAATACAGCAGGGGTTTCAAATTTGCTATATCAGCAATGCTCTTTAGTCCGAGATCCAAATGCAGTGGGATCAATGGGGCACATTGTGGTAGATTGAGAAGTACTCTCATAAATGTATTTTCCACTGTAACAGGATTACTTAAATTACTGTTATCCCAAAGCTCAACCTCATACAGAGCTCCCTTTTTTGCATGATAGATTTCTAGCGCTTGCATTATCTGGTGAAAGGTGGACATTTTTAAGGATTGAAGAAGCTCTGTGATGAAGAATCCATTGCCTTTAGCAAACTTATGTTTCCATGACAACCAATTTGCCATACTCCAAGATAATCAAAATCCTTGACTCCCTTCAGCAGAGTATCACTCAATTTTATTTTACCCCTAAAGGACCTACGTGGATGGGATTTCACAAAGTTTGTTTTCCCTGGATTAATTTCTAATCCACGCTTTAAACAAAAGTCTGAAAATCTGCTAAGCAATTTAGTTATCTACGAATAAAAGCACAGGGATTTTCTGGTCCATCAATTATGGAGAATCAGTGTCACAGTCGTATAGCATTTCAATCAATCGAATTATATTCAAAGTAATGAGTATTGAGGTGGACATACAGCCCTTGTGGACCTCTCTCTTGATGTTAATCTGGACTTAATTCAGTCCGTCAGTTTGCCCTAGCTCTCCCACCTAACAGAAGCATAATTTTCTAAATACAAGCGTATTATTGGCTCTAGTAAATTTTCTGCCATTCTCTTTGACCTCAGTTCCTCCCATAGCTTGTCTTGTAGCACCAAGTCGAGAACCACCCTCAGGTCCTCAAATGCAACCTATAAATGATCTTGATTCAATTAAACATGCTTCCAGAGCACTAGAATATTAGAAAACCTGATCAATGGTACTAATGCTAAGTCAAAACTCCTCTTGTAGATGAGGGATATTTCAGTTGCTTCAGCAATTTCTCGGTAATTGTGCATCAAAATAGTAGCCTTACTCATACGTAATTACAGGCGTTGGAAGGCAAACGGTCTCCATGTGCAGTTGACCGTGGAAAGGGCAGTCAATGCTGGTTCGTCACTTATGTGTGAATGCGGATGCCTCCCAATTCAATGTGACTGGCTACTATTTTGACGTGCAATTACCGAGAAATTGCTGTTGGGCCATAGAAATTCCATGGACCTCAATTTAATAGGAATCTGCACCCTGCAAGTCTCTGGCGGGTTTATGACTAAGCCCTCTAATTTGGTTGCCCTATCCTGTCCTGAGGAAGACCCGCAAGGCCGAGGCTTGAACTACCCTCATGGCCACAAGACGGGTCGAAACGTCGACGCCCCTATATAATTGGCCTGGACCACACATGCTTCCCCAAACGTGCCACGCAAGAATGTACTTCTGTGTAAATTAAAATTGTAATTTATTGGATCTCTACCATATACGTGACCAGGCCCGATAGGACGGTGAATAATAACTGGTCCAGCTGTTTAGAAATACCAATGTTTACCTCCCTTATGTCACTACTTTGAAGCCTTTTCACATCTCTTTACACCTGAGCACCTTCCCTTACGCACGTTCCATCTGGAGCAACCTTCTACAACTAATGACAAACGATTATTTTTAAAAATGTACCTGAATTGTATACCATTGGCATAAGAAATTAAATGCATGGTTAAGTACATTTTGGGTATTGCACTTCTATTGTTAATGTTTTTTGGTCTGAATAAGGTATTTAATACTATGAGCAGGTGCATTGCACCTGAGAATGCTCATGAAAATTGCCATTGAAAAACCCAAACAGGGAATTGACTTAAGTTTTCATAAAGAAGGTCTAGGACCATTGTTTTTTGTATTTTATCAATCCTGAAGGCAGGGTGCTGGGTTTTATGTGAGAGGGTGCCCATGCATGAGTAGAGTCCCTCTGCAGCCTTCGGAACCTTTATTCCGGGGTTGTTTGTGATGCAGCCTAACCATATACTCTTAAGTGCATTATAACCACGCGGTAAATGCTAACTTTGGAATGGCTGCATGGAAACAGTAGCTGGTGTGGGAGGTATGATTCCACCCTGCTAGAGGGAGAACCATGACTTCACCGGTACACCTGGAACCAGCTTCACAGACCATGGCATCACAAAATGGAGGCTACCAGCCACAGACACGAGTCTGCCCTCCTGCTGCTGGAGGAAACTCCGGCAGGGGAGGCCTGGACAATAGGTTTCCTGTCACAGGAAGGTGAGACCACCTCCCAGACAGGCTTTAGTGTATTGGGGCTGGGTGGGTGCACTCCTAGAGTGCTTTGATGTCTGCACTGGGGGCACATTTGGTGTCCCTCTGCATAGTCCAGCTCAAACCGGTTGCAAGGGCTACCAGCCCCTGCTCTGGTGTGAAACTGGACAAAGGATATGGGTGTAGCCACCCCTCTGTCCTGACCCTCCCATAGGTGGGTCCCCAGAGTTTGTCCCACCCCTTCCTTGGGTATGAAGTAGGAACACCTGACTACAGGACTTTGGATTTACCTGAACAAAACTCTGAAACAGAATCCCAGAACTTCTGCTATCCACATGACATTGGATGACCGAAGAATCTCTCTTGGAGTAAAGGAGTTACTCCCTTACAAGGCAGGCACCAAAGACGCATCTGTCTGGTTTGCAACTACGCAGCTCCTGAAGGACTCGGAAGACTTTGCAACACAGAAGATGGGTTTCCAGGCTTCCCTGAGGCCGATCCGTGCTCTCAGCAATCCTGAGATCCAAAGCCCTCGTGGGGACCGTTCAACCCGAACCCCTGGACACCGTGCACATTTGCAGCAGCATATGCTTCTTGGCGATCCCTGAGGCTGTGCTTCGGGCTACTTGTAGTCCAGACCCCGATTAGCGATTCCACCAAAGATTACTGGCCTACACTCCTCGAGTGACACTTGGCCTGGTATTTAGTGATTCCTCTCGAGGTCCCTTCACGATCCCTTGTCCGTCGACTTGTGGGTCCCTGAGAATGGTACTTTGATTTTCAATGGGCTTACCTGGTTGCTGCAGACGTGCCCTGGCTCTCCATTGCTTGGGGAGTACACAGGACCTTGCTGGTCCACACCGAAGGCTTTTTACTCTCACCGCATGAGGTGGCGTTGCCAAGGCTTGTTGGTCTCCAATCCGGACACCAACTCCCCAGCACTCAACACCCTTCATGGGACAGCTCACCTGCAGACTGTGGTCATCGTCGACGCCTCCTGGTCTCCGTGGCAGTGGAGTCAAGCTTCACTTCATCGCACCTGAAACACCCGACATCGGTGGGCATTCGTCTATCGTACCCCTGGTCACTGGCAAGTGACCCAGACTCTGTCCCCTCAACTTTCTGGTTCTTTCTATCTTTGATCCATGCTTGGATCACACCGAACACTTTTCCTTTCCACTGCAGAAGCACTTTGCATCAACTCTCCATTGAAGACAGCGAAGATTCCCGACACCATTTGACACCTATGCACCCGGCTTCCCTGGGTTCGGTAACACGAGTACTCCGGTGCTCACATGGGTGCTGGCCTTAGAACCTTCTAAGTCTGAAAAGGTTTGCTACAAGTCCTCTCCTAAGTGTCCTTAATCTCTAAACCTAATCATCAATAAGGGTTGTTTGGACTGGTGCAAGGTGCCCACTATAACTAGTGGACAGCATATACCAGGCCAACTTCTCACATTGGTGTGCAGCGGTTGGGATTCAAGCTTGCTATTGTTTTACCAGATAATCTCATTGAGTGACTAACTGAAAACCACTATAGGTACATAGGTACATAAAAATCAAGTTTAGAATACAGTAAGTTCTACTGAACTTAGAGTTGTGTGTTAAGGGCTTACCACACCCTTTCTACAACTCAAGAGTTTCGTAGTTCCCTTCTCGGTTAGGAAGGTGCAACACCTCACTACACTAGTAGGTCTTCAAGAGCAGAAGCCAGTGGCTTCTTGCTGACTAAGTATGACCACCTCTATTGTCAGGAATTGAGAAATGTGTATGCATCTAGAAAATTGAAGACAGGGAAGAACCCTAGGACTCAACGCCTCATAGAGGCTTTGCTTATAGATGACCTCAGAAAGATCCCAGGGTCTGATGAGGCAGGCAAGTTGGGTGGGGCAGCAGAAGATGACAGGACCGGAAGTGAAAACATCCAGGACCTGGACTCTGAAGCTGACCAGGAGGATCAAGAGGATTCTAACCTGGACAATCTAATCCTTCCTGAAGGTGAAGGTGAAGGAGAAGGCATTAATGGGCCTCACTTTACCCCACCAGGAAGGGTTAACAGTGTACCAAGAAGGTCTAGATCTCCTTCTCAGGAATCTACTCATTCTGTTACATCTGTAGGGACCTCTGTTTCTAATAGGACCACTACAGCTCATAAAAGGGAGTCCTCTTATGACAGGAAGTACAGACTGCTTGACTTTGACAGAGCAAAGCTCAGAATCAAGAGAGAGCACCTGGCCTTAGATAGGGTCCCTGGAGCTCCAGAGAGCTTCACAAAAGTTGGGGCTAGAGCCCCATGGTGGCAGCAAGAGTGTCCCTAGAGGTAGAGATCATACTCATGACCATAGGAACCTGAACAAGATTGTCCCTCCCTACCAGAGTGGGGATAACTTCCACAAATGGATAACTGCACTTGAGAGGGCCTGAAAAGTACAGAGGGTACCTCAGGAGCAGTGGGCAGCAATCTTGTGGCTCTCCTTTGCCTGACAAAGGCAGAGACAAGCTCCTCACTGTTAGAGAAGAGGATGCTGATGATTACAAAGTCTTGAAGAGTGCACTGATTGATGGGTTTGGCCTAACCACTGAACAATACAGGATAAAGTTCAGAGATACCAAAAAGTCACAGACTCAAGACTGGGTTGACTTTGTAGATTATGCTACTAAGGCTCTGGAAGGCTGGTTACTTGGCAGTAAAGTGTTTGATTTGAAAGGATTGTACAATTAGATTATGAGGGAGCAGATCCTTAATAATTGTCAAAATCAGCTGTTGCATCAGTACCTGTGGACTCTGATCTGACCGCTCTCCAAGAATTGGGCCAGAAGGCAGACAAATGGGTCAGAACCAGGGTGAGGCAGAAGGTTCAGAATCAAGGTGGTGACTCCAAGAAGCAGGATTCTAAGAACTCTGATAAGGGTGGGGAAAAGGGTAAAGACCAGAAGTCTTCTCAAGGGCCCCAAAAATCTGCATCTGGTGGGGAGTCCCAATCTAACAAAGGAAAAGGCCAAAAGAAACCATGGTGTAAAATCTGTAAACAGAAAACCCATTGGACAAGTGATTGTACCAAGTCCAAGGACTCGACTCCAGCCACCATTGCCCCTAAGGCAACTGTTCCCCCTAGTTCAGCTCCAAGTGGTGGTACTCCGAATAAGGGTGTAGTAGGGTTAACCCTGGGATCTGAGATGTACTCTGGCCTAGTCAGAGTTCCTACTCGGGCTGTACTGATCTGTGATGGAGGCATGGATATGGCCTCCTTATTTGTCAGTCCCAGTAATCTGGGCAAATACAAACAGCAGCCTCTGATAAATGGAAAAGAGGCCTTGGCATTCAGGGACACAGGAGCAAGTGTCACAATGGTGACACAAGATCTTGTGGCTCCTGAGTAAATCATACTTGGTGAGATGTACCAAGTGACCAATGCTAGCAATGTCAGGACAGACCATTCCTTGGCAGTTGTTAATTTCACCTGGGGAGGGGTAACTGGCCCTAAGAAGGTTGTGTTAAGTGCAGACCTCCCTGTTGAATGCTTGCTTGACAATGATTTAGAAACTTCAGCTTGGGCTGAAATGGAGCTCTGGACTCATTCAGAAATGTTGGGAATCCCTGCAGATGTGTTTGCTATGACCAGGTCACAGGCAAACATGTCCAACACTGGGCAGGCCCTGGATCCTGAAAGAATGGACCAGGTGCCTGCCAAGAAAAGGAGCAGTAGGGGTAAGGCAGTGTCTTCCCCCCCCCCCCCCCCGACTCAGAAAGCAGATCAGTCTCTTGAGGGAGATGATCTCAGTCCTGAAGAAGGAACTGTCCCAGATGAGTTTGAACCTGACCAGGTTGAGTTCTTGGGGACAGGGAGCCCTTTCAGGGCAGATCTGACCCAGGAGCAGCTGAGCTGCCCTTCTCTTGAACCCCTCAAAAAGCAAGCTACTGATGAGGCTTCTGGGAATGCTAGTGGAACCCGTAGGATCTATTGGGATGATGGACTCCTGTACTCAGAGTGTAGAGAGCCCAAGCCTGGAGCCACCAGGAGTTTGGTTATACCTCCGAAGTTCAGGGGCTTCCTATTAACACTAGCCCATGATATTCCCTTAGTAGGACACCTAGGCCAAAACAAGACTTGGGACAGAATTGTCCCTCACATTCATTGGCCTCACATGTCTGAGGACACCAAGGAGTTTTGTCGTTCCTGTGTCATCTGTCAAGCCATTGGTAAGGCAGGTTGTACGACAAAGGCCCCCCTGATGTGGGGGTTCCCTTTGAGAGGGTTGGGATTGATATAGTTGGTCCCATGGATCCTCAAACAGCATCTGGGCACAGATTTATACTGGTGGTGGTGGACCATGCCACTAGGTATCCAGAGGCTATTCCCCTTAGGAACACCACAGCACCTGTGGTGGCAAGGGCCCTACTTGGAATCTTTTCTGAGAGTGGGTTTCCCTAAGGAGGTAGTATCAGACAGAAGTACAAACTTCATGTCTAGTTACTTGACTGCTATGTGGAAGGAGTGTGGCGTGAACTATAAATTCACCACCCCTTATCGCCTACAATGCAATGGGTTAGTTGAAAGGTTCAACAAAACCCTGGAGGGCATGATCCCCAGAAAAGCTTAGGCGCAGATGGGACACTTTGCAGCAACTCTCCATTGAAGACAGCGAAGATTCCCGACACCATTTGACACCTATGCACCCGGCTTCCCTGGGTTAGGTAACACAAGTACTCCGGTGCTCACTTGGGTGCTGGCCTTAGAACCTTTTAAGTCTGAGAGGGTTTGCTCCAAGTCCTCTCCTAAGTGTCCTTAATCTCTAAAATTCCAACCGCGACTTTCCCATAGGATTGTACGGAGCTCGCGGCTGTGTTCTCACACTGCTTGCGTCCCCCGTGGGTCCCCTGTGTCACTACCTTGGGTGGTTCCTTGGGGTCCCAGCGATTCTACGTGCTCTAGGCACTGTGTCTAGTCAAGTCGTGGTTCTTATACCACTTTCTTAATAAATGGTTTGGTCTCCCCCTGGGGCTCATTGTATATTGTGCTATTTACTGTTGTTTTAGAACTGTATTATTGTGTGCCTTGCTCTCTAATGTCATAAAGAGGTTAGTAGAGAGTGTTTAGTAATAAATACATATATTCTATATATATACCTTGTGTGGTTCTCCTTTCATTTAGTCATTCAAGAGGTTATAATCTGGTAAACCAAGTTGCTTTACATTCCTTCGAGACTTAGCCTGAAGGCTGCTCTCCATAGCTACCACTAGGATAGCTTTCAATAAAGGTTGTCTTAAACCTAATCATCAATAAGGGTTGTTTGGACTGGTGCAAGGTGCCCACTATAACTAGTGGACAGCATATACCAGGCCAACTTCTCACAACCTGTGGTGGCACTTTGGGCACAGCCTGAAAGGGGTGTGCTCCATGTCCTTTTCTTATTCTACTACCACACCACACGGTCTTGAAATTTGGTCTTTTCACTTTCGGTGTTTTCCTGTAGTTTTCAGTGTTCTTTTTGTGTTTTTCCTTCCTTTATTGGTGATCGTAGATCCTCTTCCCTCAACTGTGGTTTACAATATACGACCTACATGTGCACAATCTCTTCTTCTTCGACTCCGGAGCTCTCACTTAGGCTCCCAGACTGAACAGCGGAAAAAAGAATCTGAAGATGGCAACTTGCATCAACGGATTTCAGGGGAATATGTCTGATGACTTTCCAGGAGGAGTTTAAGCCCAAATGGTAGACGACGTCGGTGAAAAAAAAGAGAAGAGAGACTACAATGAGGCTATTTTGGACCGACAGAAACATGCACAGCCTGTGAAAAGATTCACTCTGCAAAACATAATTAACACAATTATTTAAAGAAGTACACAGAGGATATTTGGTATTTGGGAGGAACTCAATTTGGGCTGATACAACAAAGCTGGTACTACGAAGTGGAAACTGGAACCTAGCAGATACACAAACTCCAAATAACCATAAAAGTGTCAAAACAGGAATTCAAATGGAATTTTATACTGACTAAGGTCCTAATTACAAGGCTGAAACACGTGGTGGTATTCCTTGACTCCCAGATTAGCAGTCCACCCACTGTATTATGAATACAGCGGTGGTACTGCCAAAGGTCCGCAGCAACCACAGGGAATCATGGATCCTGTGGCAGTGAAGCAGCGGTCAGAGGCCCTAATATGCTGGTATAGCCGCTATGTCACCGCCAAGCATATTAAGAGTTTCCTCACCACATTGTTCATGGTGGTAAGGCCCCCATGAAAACTGGGGTGCTGAGTAAGCAAAGGGGGCCCTACAGGGCCTCATGCTGCCTTAGGGCCAAAGGGTGCCTGCAGGGGGGGGGCACATGTGTCCCCCTGTGTACAGTCACTCCCTTTCCTGCACGGCATGGACTTTGCAGTCCATGCCTTGCAGGAATGGGATTTGGCGTTCCCATTGCAGTACCCTTTTATTAGGCACTATCGTGGGAATGCCAAAGAACCACCCACCAGACCACGAGATCAAGTTTGGCGGTCCTGGGGGCATGGCCAACTGCTGTCGGGAATGGCCGTGCGGTAGCCGAGCTCCGCTGCGCCACTCCCGAAAACTCCGTCAAAACACATTCGCCCTGGCCAGATCTTCTCCCTGATGGGGCTAATGCAGCTAGCAATTACTACTCGAGCAGCAGATGAAGTTTGAGCGGGCTCTTGAGAGGCTGCCGGTGTCGACCATTTCGCCCGCTGAGACTGCGCCGGAGGCTGGAGACGCTCGGTGGTGGTCGGCCTTCATGCAACGCCATGGCTGCAGCCTAGATGCGACTGGACCCGAAAGTGAGAATTGGTGGCATTGAGACTTTGGGAGGTGGTGAGCGGAGAGGGCCTCTAGCTGAGTCAACCACCCTGTGAGATTGCGTTGGGTGGTGAGTGGATCTACGGCACAGCTCAATGCCGACCCCCTTCAATAACACCGCAGCCTGCATTGCGACGGGGGCTCCCGCGCCGAGGCGCGCCTCACCGGGACCATTTGTCCAGCTGAGATCCCTCCCCTGCCTGGCCCGCTGGTGTAACGAGCGGTCCTGGGGGTGGCTAGGGCGACTGATTATCTCTCTACGGACACATGTTCCTCCGATGCAGTGAGTGGTGTCGAGTGGAGGGTGAGTGAGACGCCGCAGGGCACTGAGACATCGAGGGAGCAGCGGAGTTCAGATCGCGGCCTAGACTGATTTACCAGTTTATGGGTGTGTTGACCCATGGGTTCCGGTGGTGCTCAAGACCCTTTTCAACCTCCGGAGGGGACTTGTAGATGGCCACAACTGACCTACACAGGGAGGTACCGGGTGGGCACTCCGGAGTGTGTTCAGCCCCGCCCGGGCCTCAATGTAGACCCGTGAGGCCGCTTACTGATACATCTTGAAGTGCTGCCCTGCCTGATATCTGAGCCGGGGGCCATACCACACAGAGGCTCCCCAGATCTGTGAAGAGACTAATCCATCTGGTTCTGGGTGTACAGCTCCACATAAAAACCCTCGACATGACAGAGTGGTAGGTGTCTCGGGCCTCAGGGCCCTGTGGATACGCCAGCGGGGCGGTACGGAGGGGGGGGTGGGGTGCCACCTGCCAAAGCCGATCGGCCGGGTGGAGGATTTCACTGCAGGCGGCGGTGATTAACGGGTGTGGCTGGGGCCCCTTCCCTGCTGCCCCCCTGCTGAAGGAGACATGGCGACGGGCCGCAGTGGACAGACAGTAACGCAGGCCAAGCTAGATAAGTTTGCATGGCAGAAACAACAAGAGGATGGTCGGGGTACCGCCGCGGACCAAGGCGAGACAGCCGAACCAACAAACAGAGACCTCCTTGCGGCGATCACCTCTGTGCGCACTTCACTCAAACCCGTATCAACACAGTTGCTACAGAGGTGGCCCTGATTAGGGAGGACATGAGGAAGATGGCGGAGTGTGTAACTACAGTCGAAAACACTACTTCGGGACTTGTGGCGGACACCACTCTCCTCAAGAAACAAGTTACCGAATTGCGCACCTCTCACAAAGCAATGGCTCATCAACTGGACAACTACGAAGGCAGGATGAGGCAGAATAACTTTCGTATTATTGGTGTTCCGGAGGGGCAAGCAGCTGACCTGTTCGTCGAGGAGCTAATATTAAAACATCTCCAGCCGCGAGGCCTCTCCAAGTGTTTTTCCATTGAACGCGCACATCGTGTACCTGGGGGTAGGCCAAAGCCGGGTGCTCCCCCCGACCACTCCTACCCAGAGTGTTCAATTTTCGTGATAGCGATGTGATCCTTCAGACTGCGCGAGCGCCCCCCCGCTCACATTTGAAAACAGCCGGATAACATTCTTTCCAGATTTCACCTTAAGGGTCCAGAAACAACGTTGTAGTTTCCTGGAAGTGAAACAGGCCCTTTGAGACCAAGAGATCAAGTACGCCATGTTGTTCCCAGCAAAGCTCCCAGTGGAATCAGATGGCAAAATGTGGTTTTTCACAAGGCCGGAGGAAGCCTGGGACTGGCTCGACGGCTGGCGTACGGTTAGCAAGAAACCGCTTAAACCTCCTTCTGTAGCAGATGGCCAGGGCGACTGGCACCAACCGCGGCGCTCCCCTCCACACTCTGACTCGGACTCTCAGGGTCCCTCAGGGTGATCACGAACACTGCTCTAAGAAACTGGACGGATGGGTATCCTTTGATTTCTCATGCTCACTTGGGTGTGACTATGATCTCAATTGCATTGTGTTTCACTCATGCTTTGCTTTCAGACTCTTGATGTGTTTGTTACTTTGTTCTGTAGGTATTGGAGTATGCTTATGACTACTGCTCTACATTTGAATAGCGTGCCCATACCATACTGCGTTATTATGTTGCGCCCTTTGGGCCTAGTGGCCGGGGTGAATACTGGGAATTGGGCAAGTTGATCCACGGGAGTGGGGTTGCTCACGTTCCTGAAGTTGATAAGGGTGAGCAACAGGCGCTCTGCAAGTTGGGGGTTGGTGGTTTTAGACTCGCTGTGCAGGGAGGCAGGGTGGGGGGAGGGATCCAGGTTGGGTGGGGGGGGGGTTTGTTCAATATGTTTTCTTTGTGTTTTGCATCGGTGCTTTGCAACCTTGATTATTCTGGTACAATGTATGGTCCTCAACTCTTCTGTACTTCTAAATATTTATTGTGCGTTCTCCGGCAAGCCGCGGTCCTCAATTTCGGTATGGGGGGGGGGACTACTGGTTCCCTTTATGGATGTGCCAATCCAAAGCCATGTTTTTGCTATTCCAAGGGTTTGATGTCACCCGGAACAGGACTTAGAGTGTCAACTTGGAATTTCAATGGTTTGGGGGACAAGATCAAGAGAGGTATTGTCTTGCACTATGTTAAACGACAAGATATCGATCGAGCACTATTTTAGGAGACACATTTGATTGGGAACTCCTGCATGGCTCTAAACAGAAAGGGATATCGCATGGTGGTGCACTCAGGATTCACATCGGTCTGCAGAAGGGTGGGGGTTCGTCTCCGAAAAGGTTGCCCATATATTATTCTCAACACCTGGACTGACACATTGGGCAGGTTTGCCGCGGTAACAGGCTCCTGGGAGGGGCGTACCCTTAATATAGTGTCTGTCTATGCCCCCCCAGGATTGCAGCAACTGACACCACGAGACGAAGGGCTGTTGTTAATGGAAATGCCCGTGGGGACGTTGATTATGGGGGGGCGACTTTAATTTAACGATGGATGGGTCTCGTGATCGACTTCCACCCCGAGAAGACCTGTCGCGGGTCTCACAACTCCAGGAATTTGCCAATGCCCTGGGGCTGGTTGACATTTGGAGATGGTTGAATCCTTTACGTTCACAATACACATTTCAATCGGGTGTACATGGAAGTCAGTCTCCAATCGACTACATGTTTACGCACGCTCACGATATACATGCCTTTACTGACTCCCACTGCCAGGCGCGTGGAATCTCCGATGACTCTCCTCTGTTAACGACTTTCGGCATACAACGGATCAGGCGCCCCACAGCCATGGACACTCACAATTCCTCGCATTAAAGAGACTCTCCTGCAAAACACCGAATACTATTTTGCGGAAAATGTGGGGTCGGTATCCTCGGCGGTGTAGCTCGGGGGGGCGTTTGGCGCGGTTATAATGGGCAGGGCACTGTCACTTATGGGGGGGGTCATATGACCGAGCACGCCCGGAGGGCGGTTGAAATTGAAGCAGATTTCTTGGCCATGGAGGCGGCCATCTCGCAGGTCCCTGATCCCATGGTTCAGCACAATCTCAATCTTAAGCGACAAGATTATAGACAACTCCTGCTGGAGGAGCCTATGGTGCATTCCCTATCCATCCGACACCGCATCAATGAACAGGGCAAACACACGGGCAAACTCCTGGTGTGGCTGGAACATAAGGAGCAGGCAACGCGATGGTTCCATGCGATAACTGGCCCCGAGGGTACACTCCTCACATATCCACAGGAGATTGCGTATGCCTTCCGTCTTATTTCATAGAGGTGTATAAGAGCCCGGAGGCCTCCCAGGCCCCAATGTCGGCTGATCTCCTTGCCACCGTTAATGTGGTGAGCATTCCCCCACATGACAAAGACGCCTTAGAGGTGGACATTACTGAGGCAGAGATCCAAAAGGCCATACTAGCGGTCTGCTCCAGCAAGGCGATGGGTCCAAACGGTCTTCCCATTGAGCTCTTCAAGCCCATGTCTTCTAGAGTAGCGCCCCATCTATTGGGCCTGTTCAAGGAATGCTATCAGTCGGGACTTCTCCCCGCTGAAATCCGCAATGCCGCCATAGTGGTTATCCACAAGCCTAATAAGCCTGCAGTGAAGTGCAAATCGTACCGTTATATTTCCCCTCTCACAGTCGAGGCTAAAATCCTCACCAAGCTCCTGGCCAATCGACTTCTTCCCTATATCACCGAGTTAGTTCACCCAGACCAGTCCGGCTTTATGCCCGGTACAAATACGGCCAGGAATTTACGCCGGGTACATGGGGCACTGGGTTGACTCCATACCATCGAGGAGGAAGCAATCCTTTAGTCTCTAGATGCTACCATGGCATTTGATACCATCGAATGGGACTTTCTCTTTGCAGTGTTGAGTCGCTTGGGGTTTGGACCCATGTTGATTGGATGGATTAGGCTACTATACACACAACCCACTGCATACGTCACCGTAAATAACCATCGCTCCGTCACATTTCCCCTCCGATGGGGCACGAGGCAGGGCTGCCCCTGTCCCCGCTTCTCTTCGCCCTGGTATTGGAGCCACTGGCCGTTTGGATCAGGGGGGACCAAGACATACTAGGCCTTAAATGGACGAACGACCATGAGGATCGCATTTCGTTATATGCAAAGATATTCTGCTGCATCTTTCTTCTCCAGCACGTTTGTTGTGGAGAGTCCTCCATATCTTCCACCCATTCGGTGCTCACTCCGGATATCGGATAAAGTGGTCCAAATCCCAGATGTATGTATTGTGGGGCGAGCCCCCGTCCAACCCGTGGGTCTACGAGATACCGGCCGCAACCCAAGGCTTTCATTATCTGGGTATCGTTGTCACTACTAATGTCAATATTTACTTCGAACCGAACTTGCTGGAACCCCTCCAACGTCTCAAATCAGACAGACATTGGCGATCTCTCCCTCTCACTCTCCTGGGACGGGCGTCCCTATTTAAGATGCTTGCGCTCCCGCGCTTCCTATATGCGCTCCAAAAGGCCCCCTACCCGGTCCCAGACTCCTATTTCTCTCAAATTGACAGTGTGGTACGAGGACTACTTTGGGAAGACCTCCCACCACGAATTGCTATGAGTAAACTCTCCATGGGATGGTATGACGGGGGTATAGGGTTGCCAGATATACAACTCTATTACCAGGCATCCCAGCTGACGGCAGTTAATAGCTGGGTGTTTGGTCCACATGACGACCCCAATTTCCGCACTGATCGCTGGCTCATGGGACAGGGTGGCTATAACAGGGCATTGTATACCAACCCCCCGAAACTGAACTTGACGGGTCCCACAGTCCGCACAGTTGAATTGTGGCACAGAGTCACGAGAACACTGGGGTGGCAGAATTGTTTAACCAAAGAAACTCCTCTCTGGGAACCCGACATATTGGGTCAACTTAGAAAATGCCCTGGTTTTGACAAATGGGACACTATAGGGATCTCGACAGTGGGGGACATGTGGGTGAAAGGGAAACTGGGCACGTTTTCTGACCTCCAGAAGAAGTACCAACTTGCGCATTCGGCGACCTTTCGATATCTCCAAATCAGTTATGCTATCTCAACTGCCATACCACAGGAAATCCCTCTCCCTGACTTTTCCCTGTTAGAGGACCGGTTGTTATTAGATCCAATGGACTACAAGGCTATCTCCCTTACATATAAAAAACTGGTAAATAACCGGGTAGACCCAATGCAGAAACTACGCAGGAGCTGGGAGACTGACCTGGGGAACATCGACGATGAGGACTGGAGAGATGCCCTAGCCTCTCCCAGAGAAGTAGCAATCCCCATGGGCCTCCGCCTTATCCAGCTTAAATTCCTCCACAGGGTGTACTTTGACGCCAAACTATTGTTTCGACTAGATCGACGACCTGACCCGCTCTGTCTCCAACATTGCACCCAAACTGGCACCTTCATACACATACTTTGGTAATGCCCACACATACAGAACTATTGGGAAAGGGTGACACGCCAAATGGCTAGGACAAACCCCTGAGACCTTCTCCCAAACTCTGCCTGCTCAACATATGGGAGGCTACTGACCTCTCCCAGGTGGAGAAGGAATGGGATGCAATGGGTTGCGCTATTGCAAAGCGCAATATAGCACGGAAATGGGGGTGCCCGCGAGCCCCCTGCTAAAAGATTGGGCACAGGACATGGATTGCGCAATGGTAGCAGAAACAACGGTATTCAAGGGACGAGGGTGCCCCAGGAAACGGGATCATAAATGGGGCAAGTGGAACAAATACAGGGGGGATATATGTGTCTCCCCTTCAGTTGAATTGAGGCGTGAAAGACAAACAATGATGGCCCTCGCCACGGACGAAGCTGGGTCCTCCCCACCGACGACTTAGCGCAGTGGTGTCTGGGTGGCCTTAACATTGCAATATATCATGGTATGTA
This sequence comes from Triturus cristatus, assembly GCF_964204655.1. Lineage (NCBI taxonomy): Eukaryota > Metazoa > Chordata > Amphibia > Caudata > Salamandridae > Triturus > Triturus cristatus. The sequence goes on from NC_140595.1 coordinate 547,769,492, forward strand.
CTGTATTTGCCTAGTGTTGAATGACATAGATTGTTGGGGGCCTTCCAGAGGCAGTAAACTGTGGCACTTTCGGTCAAACGTATGGAAGGTTATGATACAAATGTTCTGTTTTGCATTTCACTGGACCGATCAATGCGAATGTACAATGCTATGCACCGATGCACTTTTCTTGAAAATAAAAACAGTTCTAAAAAAAAAAAAGTTTGGCGGTCCTGGAGCAGGGCGCTGGCATGGCGGCCCTGTCCAGGACCACCACACACATAACCAGGCTTGCATTAAAACACCATGAGAGGATCAAACTAATCAAAAAGATCATTAACGTTGCAAAGCAATAAGCCGGTAACCAAAGTTTAATCAACATTATGAAGACAGAATTTGTCTCCAATCACATAGAAATCATAACATACTAAGCAAAACTCTATCTTCGGGGTCTAAATGGCAAAAGGTCTTCCTGACTGCCTCAGTTACAGTAATTGGATTCTGAAAAATAATGAGGACTTTGATATTGCTAAAGCAGTCAGGAAGTTGACTTGTTGTCAGAACTTAGCATTTAAGCTTTAGTTGATGAAAGAGCTGGATAATTTACTATCGATTTAAAATAAAATAGAAATCTACCATTCTAGCATTTTCTTGGCATGGAAGCCATACAGAGTATTATTGCTTAACATGGAATTAATGATTTTTGCAAAAAATATTGCCAAATCTAATTCCTTAGTTCATAAGCAGGATCACTGGAACTGTTTAGGCAATAACAATCAAAGATTTATTTTGGGTCATAAGAGCGATGTTTGTTCCATAATCTAGTTTACAATCCAATTGTTGAACCTTTCTGGGAGAAGATATTTTTAGACAGAAATGTAAAGAAATCATGGGCCTAAATATTGTTTGGTAATGATATTAAACACATGGAATGAGCGGACAGTATAATTTACTTCACCACTGCAGTTATTCATATGCAAATAATAAGAAATGGAATAAACTGCTTCTAATGATTTTGCCAATGTCACCACAATTTTGTAAGTGTGTACTTGAGAACAACTTTTTGGTTATTTCAATGAATCCAATCCTGGTGCAAACAGATTCCCTTATGGAATCTTCTCCAATAGTAGATGCAGTGTTTTCTGTGCAACCCTGCTGCTTCATTAACAGCAGCATGTCTTTTGCTGTCACCGTTACAAATAAAAGTATTGTGATACACACATCAACCAGTGAAACCTATACCTAAAATGAGGATATACATTACGTATCCTTAATTTCTGCATCAAATGGCCAGGTGAACGTATGAAATTGTACACTGTGTGTAAAGGTACAAAATGTTCTGAATTTAACAGAGGCCACGATAGTTAAATTTACTCTTTCATTGCAGCTACAAGTCCAACATGGATTGTTCAAATTACAACAGGAAGTTTTCTATCCCAAATGTCATCTGAGTGGCAGTGGAGAATCACAATCCCTGCAGTTCTAGAGCATTATCACATGTTCCTGCTGCTGGAAGTCCCACCCTGGGACTTATGATGGGTGGTTAGGGAAGCTGGCTGTAGCATGAACTGCCAAAAGGTAAAAAGCTGCCACTTCCTGCCTTCTGAGGCAGTGGAAAAACCCTTTAGTGTGTGGTCCCTTTTCACAGGTTTTGTTTCAGATTGGCAGGTTTTCAGTTAGTAACGCTGGCGAACTTGTTTTTAAAGTGCAAAGTTGTGAACTGTCAGCGCTTGCAACTTCACACACAATTAAAGGAAAGAACATAGCCAGTTTAAGTAACCTCCAATTTCAGGGATACACGGTTTAAGCTTGGCTACATTTAACAACCCAAGCTGTCATCCGAGTAGCTCTGCCTCTAGACAAAGTGAGCTTGTACAAACTACAAACTCAAGACTCTGAGACTGAAAAGGATGACTAATTTCTCGCAAACAGCTTAGTGTCAAACAAAATGAGGCACAAAGCACGTTTCAGATTTTGGGCAAGATCAACTAAAATGCACCATTGACTGAAATTTTGTGCTGATGCAGGGCAAAATTTGTAGTCACGTTTGCACTGATGGCCAATGCAGAACCAACATTTACATATAAAGTTTTATATAGCGCGAACCCGACCCACGAGGGTACCGGAGCGCTTTACAATATACAATTATTTAACCTTAGACGGTTGAGGTAGTATACATACATTCTGTATTCGCAATTCAGTACAAAGGAGGTAGATAATAGTACATGGATAGCATAGGTGACTAGTAGTCAACAAAGAATGATCCACGAGGGAATCAGTACGCTTCATAATACACAGTTATCAAACATTAAGTGATTGAAGTAGTAAACATACATTCGAAAATTGCTTTCAATACAAAAGAGGTAGACAGTAATATGTGGATCACATAGGTGACTAGATGTCAACATAGAGTTAAAGTCTTAGGATGTGAATTTGTTCACTAGAAGCATTTTCACTTCTTTTTTGAAGGAGGTAAAGGAAGAGATTCCACATATCATTGGAGGTAGGGAGTTCTAAATCTTCGGTGCAAACCCTGATAATGCTCTGCAACCCGTTCTCTTTTTGTGGAAGGATTGTGGCTTCAGTAGTAGTGAACTCGCACTTCGCAATTGTCTGCATCCTCCCCATCACTCTAGCTTTAAAGCTGAGTAACTGGGTGTATTGCTATACAGTGCTTTATGGGTCATGCATGCGATTTTTAGGTGAATTGTTGCCTCGTAGGGCAGCCAGTTCAGAGCTTTCAGGGTCAGAGAGATGTGGTTATTTCTTTTGGTTCCTGAGACCAGTCTGGCCGCAGCGTTAAGCGAAGCCCTCAACGGGGTCAGCTTGTATTTGGGGAGACTGCATAGAGTGGTGCATCCATAGTCTAGTCTTGGAAGCACAATTTGCATTGACAGATCAGTATAAAAACTAAATGTTATGCTAGAATTTTGAAGGACTTGTTGGATTAAGATTTTGGCAAATATGTATAGTATGTGTGATCTGTCACCCTTTATCAAGTGTTATCTCAGGCTCACTCTATCTGATTCAGTTTCAGTGATTGAATGCTGAATAATTTGTGTAAATTATTTTTTTTACATTTCTTAAATGATTTGACAGTATAACCATAGGAACATCATTCAGGCCGAAACCCAGCCCGATACACAACATTAACACACTGGAGGTGCCCAACCACACCCACCCCGCCCTCAGCAACCAGAATAAAAAGAAGATCAACACACAACAAAGTTCTCCATATCCATGCTATAACATAGGACCTTGTGCATGCAGCCAACTCACGCCCTAGGTAAGGTGAACCTAGCATAAGCACATCCCTGTCCCTCTACCTATCAAGAAGGCCCTCGAATATTTACGGACCCAACACATCAACTCAATGTGCCTCCAGCATGACATTTAGTCACGGGTCCTGCTGTGGCACCGATAGTCCAGCTCCTCAGGTGCTTCAGGACAGAAAGTGGCAAACATCTGGGTGCGGTCTTAGGTAATTTTTCACCTCCAAGTTACTAAGATAGTGGTCTTAGAACACTGATCCCTGTTCGGTACTGCCCCTTATGAGCCTCTACCAGCATGTCAGACTTGGCTCTTGCCCACTTCAAAAGTGTATGTAGCCAACCCTCCATTACCTGGGCGACCAGCGACTTCCAGGCCATAGCTGTTTGCCTCTTGGACAGCAGGAATGCCAAATCGGGAAACCTGTGTAGATACTTATCACCCTTGGTCTGATGTTCAGCAAGCATGATTCCAGAGAGAGCAGCCACCACCAATCTCTCAACCCTCTTAGAGGGAGTCCATACACCATCATCCAATGCATCTCCAATCACCAGGAACCCCCACACCATATGGAAAATTCTGTATCTATGACCCCACACCTGGGCACCCAGGGTGGGCGGCCGGGTACTTGTGTGCAATTCATAACAGAATGAGGTACGTTTGGTGTAGGTATTTAAACTGAGTAAAATGGAAGCATAGGTTACAAGAGACCCCTTTGACCTGTTGCACGGCCTGGGCCCATTGTGCATCTGATAAACGCACTTGGAGGGCCATCGACCACCATTAACAGGCCTATGTGTCAACTGCATGGTGTGAAGTAAGCAGTGCCATGTAAAAGTGTAGTTATGATCCCCCACGCTTCACCACTCACTAACACTGCGTGGAGCGGCAACGCCACAGGAGGTTCAAGGTACCCCCACCCCAAGTGCATAGTTATCGCATGACAAATAGTGTTATAAGTCAAAAAGTGTGACCCGACACCCTGTAAACATCAACGAGCACCATGAAGGACCAAAAAGCACCCTCTGCATGTAAGTCTCCCACAGACAGGCGGAGCTAGCCGAACTGAGAGATGGCCGCATTGTGAGCGAGCTCCTCTCGGACACCTATAAATCAGCTGCAAATCCTGCACATAAAGACGAGGTCCTGGAGAGCATTTTTTACCGCCGTACAGAGAAGCACCGTAAATGGGGCCTAGTAGATGAAAATGAAAGTTGAGCACCGAGCTGACGTAAGAGGCCCAGCCGAGACGAAGAGCACGCACGCCGGCGAGATTGAGACAGGCCTTGGGAAAAACTGCCTGCGACTGGAAGCGCTTGTGAGCTGTGGGGGCACCTCCGACACTCTTGACACACAAAGCTGGTGCTGCCGGACGAGAGGAGGGCACAGAGGAACGAGAGGTCGGACAAATCAGCTGTCCGCCGACATTGCCTCCGGGGCTACAGACCGCAGCATATGCTTCTGTTGGCGGCGCTGCATCCACGCACCCTCTGAGCTTGGATTTGTGGGACACCTACAAGTAACAATACTGTTCCCTGCCACACACGGGTCCACCAGGCACGAAGCCACGAAAGCAAACCACGTGGGGAGGTTCCTGAGACGTGATGTGGGGCCTTCCAGTAATTTGGGACTGATAGCGGATGGTCGGGTTCGCAGAGAAATCCCTCAGAACCACTGAGCCACAAAACATCATTTGTTTGTGAGTAGCCGGGCCCATTGGTCATTCCACAGAATCTCAGCCAGTGAAGGAGGGGAAAGACCGCCATCAGTGGGGCATCGCGGACAGGTGGAGTCCACCTTGTGCACATTAAGCGTAAACCACCTAGGGTAATCAAAAGGGGAGAGCTGTTCATCTGAACTGCCCCTGCACAGGCTGGGAACCACTACACCACCATACCAGCCACAACACGAACCCACGCAACGACACCCAAAGCGGAGTGAGTGATACCTGATCTCCACCAAAAAAAGGATTTCACTCATACTGTCCTTGCCAAGCTCAGAAACATGGGCAAACCGGATAGACATCAGCCCAAGCTCAATTTTGACCAGTCCAAAAAAACAACAGAAACCAACCCAGACGACCAACAGGCACCAGCGCAGGTGACGGCGATTGATGGAAATATCACAAATGGCGATGTGCAGGCCATGTTTTCCACTATCCAAGCTGCTCTCACAAATATTGATGGCAAGATTGACTCCCTAACATACAGGATGGACCGCATGTCTGAACGCATGGACCGCCATACGGAGAGGATAGACATGGCCGAACGCCGCATATCCGAAACTGAAGATACCCACAACCAAATTGAAATCAAACAGGGCAAAATGGAGAAACAACCACTAAAACTGGCAGCGAAAACAGAGGATTTGGAAGCGATGTACCGTAGAAGTAACATACGCTTGATGGGCATAGCAAAAACAACAAACACAGGGCCCATGGAACAATATTTGGAGAGGCTGCTGATCACCCTACTGGGCAGGGACAGCTTCTCTGATGCCTTCATAGTGGAAAGGGCGCATAGGTCCTTGGCCCCACCACCACCACCAGGCTCTTGGCCTAGACTGATCATAGCCAAACTATTGAACTATAGGGATTGGGACGCGGCGTTCAGAAAGGCTCGGGAGCTGGGTGCTTTGAAACATGAGGGGATGGAGGTGTCACAGTACCCTGACTTCACGCCAACAGTCCAAGAGGCAAGGAAGAAATTTGATTTGGCAAAAAGGAAACTTCAGAATCAAAATTTCAAATATGCAATGTTGTATCCCGCCAGGCTCAAGGTGCTGGAGGATGGCAAATCCAAGATCTACAATGACCCTAAAGACATTTTGAAATATCTCCAACAGAAAGGCTCACAGTGCACTAGAAGGAAATCTCCAAGAGAGCGGCAAGAGGACCAATCAGCTACATTGGACGTGGAGTGACACCCAAGAAACCACAAGCGTACTGGATGCTTTCTTGATTCAGCACTTTTAAGACATATTAAAGTAACTCAGATCTATGCGAGAACATCGAGGTACTTAATGCTATTGTATTATAAAGATTGCTCCTGCAGACTGTACTCAAGATGCAGAAGAGACGGCAAGTAACCGCATACTGTCGGGATGGGGTAAGGACTCCTGGCAGAAATACACGCAATTGTGGGGTGAACATACGCGAGGTCCGTGGCAGCTATAGACTGTTACATAAGAAATAGTACTAGACCCGGTCCGGTTGGGGGCCCGCCTGTTGCCCCCTAAAATTGGACACCACTGACGCAAGTGATGTTCTGTGTATATATATCAGTTGACACTGTTAGATGCTTTGGCGTGCATTAGTAGTATACAGTGGCGTCCCCCCTGTAACTATTGCAAGGGGTATCAGAGTTGGGCACCTCCCGCCCCTTAGTGTGTACCACACCAGTTAGTTTTCCTTTATCGGGATTGGGGGGGTTGCAGGACAAAGGAGTTGTTACACGATTTATGGGATTGTCTCCGCTGTAAGGGTATGGTGGAGTGGGAGGGGGGAACATCAACACAGAAAATTCCGACCAGCAGCAGAAATGTAGAAAGAGGCACATGTGGTAATATATGTATTTACAGACATCAGCAATTGAAAGATGGCCACAGGTGGAGACACGGATAGTACTCCAACACAACATAGAACATTGACGTTAATGACCTGGAATGTTCGTGGACTTCATAACTCACAGAAAATACTCAAAGTCCTTGCTTATCTGGACAGGCATAAAGTAGACGTTGCTTGTCCACAGGAAACACACTTGACAAATCTCAGACAGCATAAGCTGGGTGCAAGATGGGCAGCGTACAGGATGGCATCCTCCTATTCCTCTTATGCCAGAGGAGTAATGTTACTGATCAAACGGAACACTCCGCTCATACATATTAAATCCATCAAAGATGATCAGGGTCGCTATGTGATAGTACAGGGCAACTTTGGGGGCACTTGTATAACAATTGTCTCTGTATATGGTCCCAACACTGATGACCCAACTTTTTACACACAGATATGGAGTAAATTACGTGAGCTACAACCCGCAGCCATTATATGGGGCAGGGATTTTAACACATGTTTAGATCCAGCGATAGACAGATCAACTGGGAACGATAGATACGGTAAACAATCGGCTAGAGTCCTTAGAGAGGGAATGGAAGAATTGGATATGGTAAATATATGGAGACTGCGACACCCAGACTGTAAGGAAGGAACTTGCCTGTCATTAACACGTCAGTCATGGTCTAGAATTGATTATTGTCTTCTGACACAAGACCTGTCATGCTCCTGTACTCACTAAGCGGAAGACGAAGATGCGAAGGTCGATTCCTCCCGTTCCGTCGCCAAAAGGACGAAAAGACTACAATTCCCAGAGGCAGAGCCGGCTCCGAAGGGGCAGGACTCTGCGGCGTCGGAAACACATAAAAACACTTCCGGGACCAAGGAACGGCGCTTGACAATCCGTTCCGGACCCTGGCTTCAAGCGGACGCTTTCTTTCCCGCATAGGACGGAGTAAGGAAGCGAACATCAGTTACCAGTTCCCGTCATCCCGAGAGGACTTCAAAAGAGCGGAGGGATTCCAACCGGGACCTCCGATTTTCCAGTCTTGATCTGTTCCCGAAATCCCGAGAGGACTTCAAAAGAGCGGAGGGATTCCAACTGGGACCTCCGATTTTCCAGTCTTGTTCTGTTCCCGAAAGCCCGTTCTTCCGTGAGGACTTCAAAAGAGCGGAGGGCTCCCGTCTTATCCCGGAGCCTCCGTTTTCCTTCATTTTCCGGAATTCCCTACTGTTCCTGTGGAGACGTGAGTACATTTGGGTATCCCGAGTCTTCCGCAGACCTCCCCAGACCCGAATATCATCCCCGAGTTCCGGGCACTTCCCCGCAGAGGTACACTGCTCTGCCCTATTGTTTATCTCCCGAGTTAAGCACCTCAGCCGGCTTCCTAAACATTGGGGAAGTTGGGGCGAACTATTTGTCGGTCCCTGTGACGAAACAGAGACGACACATACAGGAGTCTCTCGACAGTGTCTGGGAAACAGGTGCCCGGAGGGTACTCCTTTTCAGGTACGTGACTTTCAAGAGGGAAATAGAGAAGAAAGGGTACCTTCCCCTTGCACTAATGGTGAGTCTCCTCTTGTTCTTTCAGGCAGTTGCAGTGCCTCCCCGACCAGACCCCCTGCCCTGAGACCCTAAAGACCAAGGTGCTGTTCCTTGTCCCCCGGGCACGTTCCCTCAGAGCTGTAAAATCATTACACTTTGGGGTGAAGGTCTTCGGGGGCGAAGGAATCCTATTCTTCACGACATCGTCCCTGCTGGCTGCTGCGCAGAGGTTAGTGGGCTGTATATATTCTTTTTTGGTCTGCTGACATCCTGACAGATTGTCAAGCCCAAGAAAGACGCCCAGCCCGGACGATGGACGCCAATGTCGTGATGTCCTCGTTGTTGGATACTTTAACCGCTCTCCAACAAGAGGTACAAACTTCACGATTGGAAAATCAAGAAGTACGTAAGGAAGTGAATTCCTTACGTAGGGAAGTTGCTGGATTATCCCGTAGGGGTCCAAGTACCTACATCAGGGAGGCAACCTTACCACCCCCTTCTCAGTCGAACCGATCCCCTTCCGTAGGTGATTCCCGAGGAGGTGGCTTCGCCGCCTCCCCTAGTCCCCCATCAACCTCCGACAATGCTCCAGCAATCCATGTGATCCAAACGCTCAGTATACCCTTAGCGCCACCAGAACGCTTCTATGGAGAACCAAAAAAGTTCGAAACATTCCTCAATCAGTGCCGACTGCACTTCTTATGCAAACCGACAGTCTTTCAAGAGGACTCGGCCAAAACCGCCTTCATGATGTCCTACATGGGAGGAAATGCGGCAAGTTGGACGATACCCCTAATGGAAAGAAACGACCCAGTCTTACATCATTTTGGGAATTTTTGTGTGGAGCTCAGGAAACTATTCGACAGAAAAAACCATATGATGTCCCTGGACCGCGAACTCCTTACCCTGAGACAGGGAACACAGGACCTCTTGACATACATTACCTCGTTTAACAGGTTAGTGGTTGAAACGGATTGGCCACCAGAGAAACGAATCTCCCTTTTTTACCAGGGGTTAAGAGGAGAATTAAAAGACGTTTTGGCACAGGTGGTTCAATTGCCGTCTACGTGCGAAGACCTAATAGATCTAACAGTCCAATTAGATCACCGATTACTGGAGAGAAAAGGAGATCGGAGTCGCGGGGAGATGCGTCCCTTCGTTCCACGCCCTAGAAACACCTTGGAAGAACGCCCCAAAGGAACCGACGGACCGGAACCGATGCAAATAGGGGGAATCAGAGGTCCCTTAACGACCGAAGAGAGAGACAAACGGAGGAAGTTGAAACTCTGTTTGTATTGCGGCAAAGGAGGACACTTTATCCGTGAATGCCGCGCACGAGCTCAACTACCCGAACGAAGCAGCTCCCCTAGGTCCGTTGCTTCCCTGGACATCCCCGCGCCATCGGAAAACTAGCAAACCCGAACCAGCCAGAGATCTCTGGGTCGGGTTCTTTACAGTTACCGATCTCCTCCCTCATAGCAAACACCCTCCAACCTGCAGTAGCACATCTGTATGTAGGAATTTCCCTGTGGATTATAGGGTCAAAACCTGTACAAGTAGAGGCCTTGATTGACTCCGGGGCAACAGGAAACTACATGGACCAAACCTATGCAAAAAACCTTGGAGTAACAAGCGAACGTAAGAAGATCCCTGATAACGTGAGAGCGGTGGATGGTTCCGAATTGACCTCCGGACCTGTCGTAAGCCATACACCTCGCCTACTGATGAAACTAGGGAGGGAACATTATGAACGCATTTCTTTTGATCTCATAGATGCCCCCCAGTTTCGGCTCATACTAGGAATACCGTGGCTTACGCTGCACGACCCCAAGATTAGCTGGGCCGATCGCACGGTCTCTCTAAATTCCCAATATTGCAGGGTACATTGTACCGAAGAGAATACGGAACCAGAGTCCAACACCACGTCCCTCGCAGTATTGGTGGCCCTCGCTCGTAGCCCATTACCCCCAGAAAAAACCAGCAAGCTACCCGAGGCCTATCAGCAATATCAGTCTCTCTTCAACAAACAGAAGGCCACACAACTGCCTCCGCACCGGACCCACGATTGCAGAATTGACTTGATCCCCGGAGCCGACATTCCGTGCAGTCGTGTCTACGCCTTGACTGAGCCGGAAACGCTCTACCTAAAGAAGTATTTAGAAGAGAACCTGGCTTCTGGATTCATCTCTCACTCTTCCTCACCAGCCTCGTCCCCTCTTTTCTTCATTCCTAAGAAGGACTGTGCCGAATTGCGGACTTGCATTGACTACCGCGCGTTAAATCGAGTCACAATAAAAAACCGATACCCTCTCCCTCTGATTCCTGTTCTCTTGGACCAACTGAAAGGGGCCCGCGTGTTCACTAAGTTAGACTTAAGGGGGGCATACCATCTCGTCAGGGTCAAGAGTGGAGACGAGTGGAAGACCGCCTTCAGAACGAAATTCGGGCTGTTTGAGTACCGAGTAATGCCGTTTGGACTCTGCAACGCCCCAGCCGCATTTCAATATTTCATGGACGAGGTGTTGAGAGGTCTTCTGGAGGTCTGTTGCGTGGTATACATAGATGACATCCTCATCTACTCTCCCTGTTTAGCTGAACACATAAAACATGTAACAGCCGTCTTGGAAAGACTTAAACAAAATTCCCTATACGCCAAGCTGGAAAAATGTTTGTTCCATGTCCCTGAAGTCGCCTTCCTCGGCTATGTGATTAATGCGGAGGGTTTTCAGATGGATGACACTAAGGTAGAGGCAATCACCCGCTGGAAAACTCCTCAGCATGTCAAAGCGGTCCAAAGTTTCCTGGGGTTCGCGAATTATTACAGGCGTTTTATAAAAGATTTCTCCAAGGTGATCCAACCCATAACACAACTGCTCAGAAAACATGCCCCATTTCTATGGGGAGTGGAGGCCGAAAATTCATTTCGGGACTTGAAGGCCAGATTTACTCAGGCCCCCATCCTGCGACATCCTGATACTTCTCTCCCATTTGTGGTAGAAACAGACGCGTCCCAGTACGCCCTAGGAGGGGTGTTATCCCAGCGACACCCTCAGACAGGACAGTTACACCCAGTGGCGTATTTCTCCAAAAGACTAACAGCCAGTGAACTAAATTATTCTATATCCGATAAAGAATTACTCGCCATCAAACGGGCTTGTGAAGAATGGCGCCATTATCTCTTGGGGGGCCCAGCATACCATCGAGATATACACTGATCATCGAAATCTGTTGTTTCTGAAGACAGCGAGAGCTCTTACACCCCGCCAGCTTCGCTGGACCTTATTTTTTGCTGATTATGATTTTGTTATCAAGTATAGACCTGGCTCCCAAAACGGGAAAGCAGATGCGCTCTCTCGTTTTGAAGACCTCGAAAGACAGAGGGACCTGGAAATACAGGAACCACCCTTAATCCTAGCAGAAGGTACCATAGCGGACTCCTCCCTAGCAGTACTAACCTCCCAGAACTTTCTCGAGGAAGTTAAAACAGCCCTGGCAGCCATGGATGCACAGGGATGGATTCAGGAAGAACCCGAACACAGAGTCATAACTGACGATTTATGGTACCACTCGCACGTACTATACGTACCCACGATCGACCTACAGAAACAGGTCATGACCTGGGCCCACGAAACAGCGTTAGGAGGACACATGGGAACCTCAAAAACCGTTGCCAATATAGAACGCTCCTTCTGGTGGCCGACAGTAAAGAAAGATACCAAAGAATACGTTAGTGGGTGTTCAATATGTGCCCAGGGAAAAGCGACACACCTGAAACCAGTGGGACTTCTACACCCTTTACCGATCCCTCCCAGGCCATGGCACACAGTCTCAATGGATTTTATCGTGGAAATGCCCCCCTGCAATGGATACACGGTAGTGCTGGTGGTGGTGGACCATTTAACAAAAATGGGGCACTTCATACCCTTGAAAGGGCTCCCTACGTCCTCTGAATTGGCCCTTGTTTTCCTTCAGCATGTCGTGCGACTTCATGGGATACCCAACGGCCTAATTACAGACAGAGGATCCCAATTCACCTCTAGGTTCTGGAGAGAGTTATGCAAAGTCCTGGATATCGATGCCAGGCTCTCTACCAGTTTCCATCCTCAATCTGATGGAAAAACCGAACGCCTCAACCAGACAGTGGAACAATACCTTCGTTGTTTTTCCCTTCAGAGTGCGACCAGCTGGACGACCCTTCTCTGGACGGCCGAGTTTGCGTACAATAACTCAGAGCATTCTACATTGGGATGTTCTCCGTTCTTCTGTTTGTACGGATACCACCCCAACATGCTCTCCTTCGATTGGCCGATCCAAACACCAGTCCCTAGCATCCAAGAACATCACACCCATCTGCGCACCGTGTTACTAGAAGCGAAACAACACCTGAAGACGGCACAGGAAGCTCAAAAGAGATTTGCCGATCGCAAAAGAACGAAAGAACCCGAATATCAGGTGGGGGACAGGGTTTGGCTAGCTACAAAGAACTTACATTTAAAAGGGGCCAACAAATTCAAACCAAAGTACATAGGTCCCTATACCATAGTGGAAATAATCAACCCTGTAGCCATGAAACTATCCTTACCCCCGTCATGGAGAATACACCCAGTATTTCACGTATCCTTGCTCCAACCATGCTCTACACACATTCGTTTGCCAGAACGACCCCCCCCGATTACAATCGAAGGTCAGGAGGAATACGAGGTAAAAGAAATCCTGGACTCAAGACTAATAAGGGGTAGGATTCAGTACTTGGTAGACTGGAAAGGGTATGGGGTGGAGGATAGAACCTGGGAACCGGTACAGAACCTCAATTGCCCTGATCTCGTTGAGAAGTTCCATGAAGCCCATCCAGGTAAACCAGGACGACCGCCGAGACGACGTTCCTTAAGAGGGGGTTCTGTCATGCTCCTGTACTCACTAAGCGGAAGACGAAGATGCGAAGGTCGATTCCTCCCGTTCCGTCGCCAAAAGGACGAAAAGACTACAATTCCCAGAGGCAGAGCCGGCTCCGAAGGGGCAGGACTCTGCGGCGTCGGAAACACATAAAAACACTTCCGGGACCAAGGAACGGCGCTTGACAATCCGTTCCGGACCCTGGCTTCAAGCGGACGCTTTCTTTCCCGCATAGGACGGAGTAAGGAAGCGAACATCAGTTACCAGTTCCCGTCATCCCGAGAGGACTTCAAAAGAGCGGAGGGATTCCAACCGGGACCTCCGATTTTCCAGTCTTGATCTGTTCCCGAAATCCCGAGAGGACTTCAAAAGAGCGGAGGGATTCCAACTGGGACCTCCGATTTTCCAGTCTTGTTCTGTTCCCGAAAGCCCGTTCTTCCGTGAGGACTTCAAAAGAGCGGAGGGCTCCCGTCTTATCCCGGAGCCTCCGTTTTCCTTCATTTTCCGGAATTCCCTACTGTTCCTGTGGAGACGTGAGTACATTTGGGTATCCCGAGTCTTCCGCAGACCTCCCCAGACCCGAATATCATCCCCGAGTTCCGGGCACTTCCCCGCAGAGGTACACTGCTCTGCCCTATTGTTTATCTCCCGAGTTAAGCACCTCAGCCGGCTTCCTAAACATTGGGGAAGTTGGGGCGAACTATTTGTCGGTCCCTGTGACGAAACAGAGACGACACATACAGGAGCCTCTCGACAGTGTCTGGTAAACAGGTGCCCGGAGGGTACTCCTTTTCAGGTACGTGACTTTCAAGAGGGAAATAGAGAAGAAAGGGTACCTTCCCCTTGCACTAATGGTGAGTCTCCTCTTGTTCTTTCAGGCAGTTGCAGTGCCTCCCCGACCAGACCCCCTGCCCTGAGACCCTAAAGACCAAGGTGCTGTTCCTTGTCCCCCGGGCACGTTCCCTCAGAGCTGTAAAATCATTACACTTTGGGGTGAAGGTCTTCGGGGGCGAAGGAATCCTATTCTTCACGACATCGTCCCTGCTGGCTGCTGCGCAGAGGTTAGTGGGCTGTATATATTCTTTTTTGGTCTGCTGACATCCTGACAAGACCCTTGTACGTGGACTACTGAGGTAGAACACTTACCCAAAACGCTGTCGGACCACGCTCCGGTACGCCTCTCCCTGACTATCCTCACGCACACTCCAAGACAATTCCACATGGAGGTTACAACAAAATGCCCTTGATGACCAGGTATTTCGCAGTAGAGTACAACAGGAGATAGTGGATTACTTTTATCACAATTACGGCTCGGTCAGTAGTTAAGACATTGTGGGAGGCCTTTAAGGTCACTATCAGGGGACATTGTATTAGCAAACATGCAGGTATATTACAAGATATCCAACAACAACTAAACAGATTTCAGTAGACTGGAGGCCGAATACACCACAGCTCAGGATAACTCTATATTAGCTGACATCAGACAAAAGACAGATGAATATCATGAATTTGCAGATGACGAAATAAAATACATTTCCCACAAATACACAGCCAGGTGTTACGGAGAAGGTTGCAGACCTGGCTGGGCACTATCATACAAAATAAAACCTGCACATACAACCACATACATAACCCAGCTCCACAATGAACATCAATTAATCTATGACACTCAAAGCATATTAGACTGTTTTACCCAATAGTATGCTAACTTATACACCACTCAGTCGACGGTACCCACGTCTGAAATAAACGAATACTTAGATGACATAGCACTGACGTGGTTATCTGACACACACCGTGAATATTTTTGCCATCATATCACGAAAGATTAAATCAAGGAGGCGATCAACTCCCTCCCAAACAATAAGGCTCCGGGCCTGGATGGACTCCTGGGAGAGTTGTATAAGGCATTTTGTGACTCATTTAGCAGAAATGTACGGAGAAGCCTACGAAGATGGCACACTCCCAGAATCCTTACGGGAAGCGCTATTGATAGCGCTACCTAAACTGGATAGGGATGTCACAAAATGCGACTCCTACAGGCCGTTGTCCCTAATCAATATAGACGCTAAAATATTAGCCAAAATTATAGCATCACGAATACAACCGTTACTATGTAACCTAGTCCTGCCAGACCAAGCAGGCATCATGCCGACACGGTCCACTACGCACAACATATGCACTATATTTGCGCTATATCATCATTTTGACCCAGACACACCAGCCGCCTCATCCCTTTTGAATGTGGCGAAGGCCTTTGATTCAGTGGAATGGGTTTTCATGTTTACAGTGCTGCGCCGGATGGGGTTCCCAGAACCTTTTTTTAAATGGATATCGCTATTGTACACCGAACCTAGGGCGAGGGTTAGAATAAATGGGAACACGTCCGACCCAATCGACATAACAAGGGGTACGAGACAGGGCTGCCCACTGTCACCAATGCTGTTTGCGTTAACTTTGGAACCTTTAGCTTGCAAAGTTCGCCAAAAACACTACATGTCAGCCTTACAATGCATTCTTCGGCCCATAGGCATATCTCTATATGCAGATGACATGGTCCTATATGCAACCCACCCCGACACCAACTTAAATCCACTCATCAGAGAATATATTCAATTTGAACTTTACACGGGTCTCCGGATAAACTGGGACAAATCCGTAGTTATACCCCTCACGGCTGCAACTCCACAACCAAATTTAGAATACCCCCTGAACTGGCGGACAGACCCGGTAAAATATCTCGCGATATGGATACACCGCAACCCAGAAACGGTAATTACAGAAAACTATGGAAGAGCACTGACAAAATTTGAGGAACAGGTACATAGTGGATAAAAATGCCCCTCTCCTTAGCTGACAGAATAGCCCTGTAGAAAATGATTGTGCTACCTAGGTTCCTATAACTTTTTTGGAATATACCGATATGGCTAATACAGGCGCTGTTCACAAGGTCTGCCTTACAATGCTTAACATGGGCAGGTAAACATGCTAGAACTAGCTGGAAAATCTTAACACAACAATACCACCAAGGAGGATTCGGTGCACCAGACCTTCAGTTATACTTTTACTGTGCGCAAGCACAGCATGCTTACTATTGGACGAAACCCCATCCACATATCGCACACTTAGCCGTAGAACGGGACAGTGTGCACCCCATGCAGCTTGAGACTTTTATAACTGACCCGAAGAAATTTGCGCCACGAGAAGTAATACAAACGGTATACTGCACCTCTAGGGCATGGCACACACTGTCATACAGAGCAAACAAACTCCTGATTTATGCCAAGGCGCTTCCAATGGCTCGACACCCCAAACTCACAGAGACTCAGGAAAAGAAGATATCAACACTGCTAGTAGAGATGGGGCTGTCTACTATGGGAAACATGTTTTCACATAACCAATTCATTTCACTAGAGGACACATCACTCTGTGCACATCAGACGCCATTAAAGCAATTTGCATATTTGCGGTTGCGTATGGCACTTAGGGTACTATACACATCGTTTCCAGATGAACCCATACAGCTGAATGCCTTATAAATACCTTTAACAGCACCTACACAACAGAAACTAGTGATACGACTGTGCAATGCATCACAAGAAGAACAGGTCAGAGAACCTAACATTGCAGTTCGCAGGTGGGAAGAAGCATTTGGCGAACCAATAGACGAACACGACTGGCAATATAGCTGCACACATCTTCAGCTACTTACGTCAAACTGTAACTTGCGTATTATCCACTTTAAGTTCTTACACCAAATATACTACACTCCAGCCAAGTTACACAAATTTGGACTTAGAGAAAACAATCAATGTCACAGATGCAACGCACCAGGAGCAGACTTCCTGCATATGTCATGGGCATGCCCGCAACTTCACAGGTACTGGCAAGACGTCACAAATACGCTAACGGCCATGTTATCAGAGCAGATACCAAACACACTGTTAGTATGCATTCTGGGGGTACGCAAAATCAAATTAGCTAGATGCAGGAAGTTTCTTGCAGTCGCGTTATTACTCGCTAAACGGCATATAGCCATGCGTTGGGGGAAGCAAAAGGACTCCAAGACTTAAAGACTGGATCACAGACATGACCTACTGCAGAGAAACACTAGAGGCATATGCAGAAGGAATACCACAGGCTTCACGCCCCAGAGACTTCTGGGAACCACTAATACAATACCTGCAATCAACGCAGGAAGAGACAGGCATATCATAATGGCAGACCTGGGATCCACAACACTCGGACCATACCAAGAAGAACAATGTTGCTAAATAGGGGTAACTCTGGCATCATGAACAATAACAGATCAGGATACAACAACAGAACTTAACATTGATGTAGCGGTCATTAACTCACTATGTATTGTTGTGCCATGAACATTGTTAAATGTTCCATACTGTGGAAAGATAGCACGTGACTGTCTACTAATAACATGTATGGATGATTCATATTACTTTTGTACTGATATGCTGCTGGTTGGACAAAAAAACAAATAAAAAATAAAAAAAAAGTCTCCCACAAACACTATACCCGCCTCCCACCATCACACGAAATCATGGTGGATACCGACCCCATGTAGAGCCGCCATGTGCTAAACTGGGCTCAGCGGAGAATATGGGGTGTAGGCCTCTCTCACTTGCACATACCTCAATCAACAGTACCTGCAATCCCCATTTGGCACAATTCATATGGGAGTTGCAGCCCAGGAGTAGACAACCAGGTAAATATAGGAGTCCCATCCAAAATCCGATGCCCTTCTGCCCTCTCCGAGCAAGGGTGAGCCTCTATCCACCTCATAGGCTACAGTAACTGAGCCGCCACATCATATAGCTCATAATTAGGTGCTCCCAAGCCACTCTCATTCAGAGGCTTAAAAAGTCTAGTAAGAGCCTACAGGAATCAACCCATGCCCCATATCAATTTCAAGAAGAGTTTATTCAAATCAGAAAAGAAGCGCACAGGTAGTAGGAGTGGAAGAGCCACAAAGAAGTACAAGAGACATGGCAAAACAAGCAATTTGTACTCTGCCATCTGGCCCAGTGGAGAAAGCAGCAATGATGTCCATAAAAGGATGCATCTGCGGATCGAGCCCAGCACTTTATATATATTCCCATACGCGAGACCGGCATCCAAGTAATAAGTCTGAATGCCTAAGTATTTAAAAGTATCAAATTACCAGAATAGCTGAGTCTTTGGCAGTCCACCCCTATTGGCCTCCAAAACCCGACACAAGGGGAACAACCACAGCTTCGCCCAGTTCACCTGGAGAACTGATACATCTCCAAAGTCCTCCAATAGCTCCATCAGCCCTGGTAGCAAGGTCTCAACATCGCGCAGATAGAGCAGCGCTTCATCAGCAAATAAAGAAACAACATGCTGCATGCCATGTGCTGTAATCCCCTACTGCAATGACCGCAGTTTGCAGGCCAACGGTTCCATGGCGAAGGCAAAGAATAACAGGGACAGGGGACAGCCTTGCTTTGTGCCCTGCTGAATATTGAACTTGTTCGAAGTAAAGCCGACTAGTCTTGCCACCTGCCACCAGTCATTCATATAAAGCACCAATCCAACCCAAGTATCCTGGACTAAATTGCATCTCCTTCTTCATTGGGAATAAATAATTTCACCCCCGGGTATCGAAAGCCATATTGATGTCCAGGGAAACCGCCACCAGCATTGTTGCGTCCAAGTCAGCCCTCATCAAATGGAGGAGTCTCCGAACACTGACGGATGTATTACGACCCGGGATGAACCAGTTCTCATCTGCGTGTACTCTAAGGCATCAATCACGGGGAGTAGTCTATTCGCCAACACCTTTCACAGAATCTTGTATTCAAGATTCAGCAGAGACAATGGCCCATACGAGCGGTTCTGGGCCTGGCTTGGGGAGTACCACTATGAGGCCTTCGCAAAGTGAGTCTGTCAAGAACCCCTGCTCCCACGCCTCAGCATACATTACCAGGAGTTTCGGGGCCAGGAGTGCACTAAACGCAGCATAATATTCTATGAGGTGGCCATCCGGCCCCCGGTTTTACTGTGTGCATCCAAGTCTGCTAATTGTGACAGGCTCACCCGGGGGGGGGGGGGTCAAAGATTCTGCAGATAACCATCCAAGCAGTCAACAGCAGGATGGACAATGCGCGTATAAAGGGAGTGGTAAAATGCTACAAAGGCATCATTAATGCCCCCTTGGGTGTTGAACTCCCCCCCCCCCAACTAACCTATTTACCCCAAAGAGCACTCGTTTTTGATCAGCACATAGCAACCACACCGGCCTGGTCACCTTCTCCGTGCAAGTGAGCGAGGTAGTGTTTGTAGTCATACTTCCTCAGGCAAACATCGAGCTCTCTATGGTCCACCCTCTAACTGACCACCCAGTCAAAGAAGTGTTGCGCGACCCTGCAGCAAGCAGCTCCCTCAAATGGAGGGGTAGATTGGTCCCAGTCAATATTCGGCACACATTTAAAGTCCCCGCCCCAAATGATAGGAGTGTGTGGATCACGAGAAAGAGCCAGGGTCAACCGGCCAAAGAAGGCGGAGTGTCCAGCCTTAGGCACATAGATAGCCAGCAGCACCAAAGGTCTGCCGTCCAGCTGCCCCTCCACCACCATGTGTCTACCCTCCGCATCCACCCTGACTGATTTGTGCTCGAAGAAACTCCCGGAGTAATCCATATGAGGACCCCTTGACATAGGCTGCGTCTGTGGTGCCGTACTTCTGACCTTTGCACTTCAAATAGAGTTTGCTCAGTTCCGTCTGCGTCAAGTGCATCAAGTGTGTCTCCTGCAAGAAGGCAAACTGTGTGCAGCGTCGTTTAAGGTAGGTATGAACTCGTCTACCGTTTAGTGGGAGTAGCTATGTCCTGAACTTTCCAAGTCAGGAAAGTATATTGCGGGATCGTAACATGCTCAGGTACCACCATATGAAGCATGCAGAATCAGGCAATGTTTGAAGGCTTGCACCCCATTAGTGGCACCTCCATGCAGCAGGGCCCTACCATCCCCCTAGCAGTGTGTAAGGGCAAAATAGAGGTGTGTGGAACATTCAGACACGTAGGCATAACTGCAGTGACACAACACCAACTCCTCCCCCCACCCCTCTGTCCAAGCAGACCCCTCATGCCAAGACATGTATCAAATAGAATAAAGCAATATCAAAAGAAAACAAACTCTCAGGTCCATTATGGTATACTGGGTGTGAAAAGCCGAGAGGAATGATGCCGTGCTCCGACGCCCATAACATGCCACCCGCCACTGTCCAACCCCCCATCTCAAGGCCAACTTTATGTGTCCAGCCCACAGATGCAAAAAGAACAATTGATGGACGGAATGCAGAAACAATGACTAACATTCAACCCCAGTACAGATTTCTGGGCCTAAATCCATCATTATTTTGCACACCATGCCATTACAGTTTAGCAAATCAGTAATGACCCTGCTCCCCTTGGGAACAGTACTGCCTGACCTGCCAAGCCAGGTCCCCTCTGGACCGCAAACAAGCACTGTGGGACCGGTTTCAGGGTATCACCCCACATCAACCAGGCTAGCTTGACTCCAATGGCATGTTGAACACGGGACCCACGTCTGGGCATACCCATCCCACTTACGGCAACAAATGCAAAAATAACAATTGATGGATGGAATGCTGAAACAATGTCAAACATTCACCCCCAGTACAGAGAGCTGGGCCTAAATCCATCGTTTTTTTGCACACCATGCCATTCCACTTAGGACCCAGCACACAGAGGCAGGCTGAAGGCTTACCACCCATGCGCTTCACCTCAAGTCATCCACCAGCCGTGGCATCAGCTCTGGGTCATGTAGCTCCACCCGAGGGAAGCCACAGTGTCATTCATATCTGACGCACATGAAAGGGGGTGGGGCTGAAGCCCTTTGAGCCCTATGGGCGTTGAGCGCCTGCATACTGGTCACTAATGCTCACTAATGAGTTCAATGAAGTCACTGAGGTAATAATTGGGTTTCTCATCATATGACTGAACATCTTCCAACAGTTTTACAAGTGTAAAAAATAAACTAACTCTAAAAATATGGCAAAGAAATATTTGATAGCAAAACTATTATAACAATAAATTAAACTATAAGAATAACTGGCTAAACTGCCCAACAGTAGACAAGAATGTCACACTTTTCTTGTATTGCTGTTATTCAATTGCTAAGGAAAATCAGCATTAGAGATTGTTACATTATTCATAGGGATAAGCCAACAAATCAATTAAATGTATGATCAGTTTGTATAGAGAACAATCAGGTTCACATGGCAAGTTACTTGCAATCTCCAGTTGCCCCTGTAATGTGAGTTGCCGGTCTGCACATCTTCCCCTGGGGACTCCAGATGCTGAAATCTCTATGTGAAAATCCTGGCAAGAAAGGGGACTCCCTTCTGGAATCACATGCATCAACTCTGATTCACCCCATTTTTTTATTAAACCCTCAGTGTACAACTTCTGACCTGGTGAGTATTTCTGTCTTTGGTGGCCAGAGTTACCATATAAATAATCAGGACATTTGTAATGAGGACCTCAGTCTGCTTGGTTGACCCATTGGCTCCTACAGGATGTTTTGCAACATTAGGCAGCCTTTTGGCAAAGTCTCACAAAGGAGATACATGGGAAGGATACCCCACAGCCCTCTGCTTCAATACAAATCGCGTATACCAAAACATTATAATGTTGATTGTGTTTAATTGAAAATGACTGAAAAGCAGATGTGCTGCAATGCATAGGAAGTATAAAACCATATTTAATGGTCAATTTTAAACTCTATGCACATATTTAGTTGTAAAATAATCACAGTAATGTGCTCACATATCCCAAGCTGTATAGGGCTGAGAATGATATCCTCTACATTTTGAAACATGGGATAGACTGACTTCCAATAAATGTAATAGAAACTCAATTTACCATAAAGCTCCTGGATTCCTGATATGTCATCCTGTGACAACCTGAAGTTTTTGGTGTATGTATAAATTGGTGCCATTAGGGCTCCAGGATCATCTGAATGCTCCAAGCCCAATGCATGGCCAAACTCATGGGCTGCAACCAGGAAAAGACTGTAGCCTGAAGAAGAACATGAATGTTAATATATTATTGCTTTAAAAGTGGTTACTCATTCCTTAAAGTACACACCTCATATTAAAGTTTACAACCCCATTCCTGTAATCAGCTAACCATTCAGAAAACTTTACTTTTTTTTTCTAGTTGTAGCATACAGTACACACACATACATGCCATTTGCTGTGCCACAGTTCTTTCTTTGTGCTACTTTCGTGACTGTGCCTAGGCTTGGAAAAAGCAACAAACAATTGTATTTTACTAAAAGATTTAGTTCTGTGTATGAAGTATAGTAACACTCTTTAAATAACGCGTGACTGTGCCTTGGCTTGTAAAAAGCAACAAACAATTGTACTTTACTAAAAGATTTAGTTCTGTGTATGAAGTATAGTAACACTCTCTTAACATCTAAAGTGTGAAGTGTTCTTTCCACTACCGACACTGCATTCGGAAAGAAAACTGGCAGCTCAATGGTCTGATTGAGATGAAAGGATTACAGAACTTTAGGTAAAGCTTTGGATTGGGTCTTAAGACCACTCTGTCCTGATATATTTGAAAGAACGGCTCTTGTAAAGTGAGCCCTTGTATTTCACTAACTCTGCTCAATGAGGCACTTTCCACTAGAAAAGCAATCTTCCATTAAAGGTATTAAAGTGAACAGGAGTGTAAGGCCTCAACACGGGGGACCCATAAGCCTGGTTAGTACCACACTGAGATTGCATACTGGAGCAGGTGGAGCCCTTTTCGAACCTTCCATAGACGTTTTGAAAACTGGGATTCTAAACAGTGAATGTTGTTCCCTGTTCTGTAGGTATGCAGCAATGGCT
The DNA here is from genome assembly GCF_964204655.1 of Triturus cristatus. Classification (NCBI taxonomy): domain Eukaryota; kingdom Metazoa; phylum Chordata; class Amphibia; order Caudata; family Salamandridae; genus Triturus; species Triturus cristatus. The sequence goes on from NC_140595.1 coordinate 547,792,630, forward strand.
GCAATGTGAATACATACAGATATGTAGGCTAGACATGACCTTTGAAGATGTAGTAGGTATCATAAAAAAATGACATACTGTAGGGTTGATAGGATCAATGTGTTGTGGAGTAAAATACCAAACAAATCTTTTCTACTTAACTGCCTTGCAGATTCTAGTGCTAGGATGCCATACCTCTTTAAGGACGTCCATACATTCTGAGGGCAGGTTTAAGTAATTAAACTCTAGGCTGTCAGGAGCCATACAGCTAGATTGAGCTTTTTGGGATATGGTTGTCTTATTGGCCCATGATTTTGCCTGAGAAGGTCCTGCTTGTTGGGAAGCTTCTTGTGGGGGACTATAAACAACCAAGTAGAGTTGTGTACCATGATTGTCGAGCCCATGTGGGGGGAATTAGGATTAGACTGAGAGGGTTTCGCCTGAGCTTCCTCACCACAAATGGAAGCAGTAGGAGAGGCTGAAAAGCGTAGACAAATTTCCCTGACCAATTAAGTCTTAGTGCATTGCCTAGTTACTGTGGATGATGATACCTTGAGGAGAAGTAATGGCATTTTGAATTTTCTGCTGTTGCAAAGAGATCTATGTTTGGTGTTCCCCAAATTTGTAACTACAGCTGAAGAACTTGTGGGTGGAGTTCCTACAAGTGGACTTGTTTCTGTGTTCTGCCTAAGACATCCGCAAAGACATTGTCTACTCTACTGGAGATATTCTGCCAGGAGTTGAATGTGAAGGAGTATTGGCCATTTTCATATGCTCTGTGCTATCTAAGATAGCTGAAGAGAATGAGTGTCTCATAAATCCCTGTCACATTGTCTGTTTTTATCAGGACTAATCTGTGGAGCAGAGAGAAGGTGGCTAGTGTATCTGGTACACATTTGGCCCTGTCTGCACTCTTTATCAGCCAGTCGTCCAGATGGGGAAGACTTGATTACCCTGTTTCCTTAAGTGAGTCTCCACTACTTCTTGCTAGATATTTTGTGAATACCTTTGGAGCTGTTGACTGCTTACCACAATCTTCAGGTGTTTGTGGTGAGAGGAATGGATGAGGATATGAAGTATGCATCTTTGAGTTTGAGGGTTGTCATGAACTCGCCATCCTATAAAACGGTATTACATCCTGAATGGTCCACATATGAAAATGTTCTGATACGATGTGTCGGTTGAGAGGCCTAAAGACTAGTCCAGGCCTTAAAGTCCCATCCTCTTTTGGAATTAATGAATACACTCCTCTGCTTTGATAATATTATGGGACTGGCTTGATGCCCCTTTTACAAGGAGCACCGTAACATCTTCCTTCAGAAGATGTAGATGTTGAGGGCTGAAGATGTATCTACATGGAGGAATGTTTGGTGGGGCTGATAGGAGCTTGAGACAATAATCGTGCTGTACTACTGAAAGCACCCATTGAGGTGATGTCTGCCCAATGTGTCTGGAACTCTAGAAGTGTTCTACCGACAGGTGTTGGGTGGTCAGGGGAGAGGGACACGAGGGGAGTCTTTATTTGGTGGTGATGGCACCTTTGGCTGGTGTACCTCTACTTTTCCCTCTGGATCCATTGATTCTGTATGAGATTCTGCCAAAACCTTGCTGGTGGTAAGCCTGCTGTTGCCTTTTGTAGGTCTGTCCCTGGTCTGAGGTGGATGCTTCCAAAAAGACTGGCTTGGGGTGGCTGTTTGTACTGCACTCATCGCCTCTGCTGTCTCTCTGTCCGTCTTAATCTTCTCTGATATTTCATCAACCTGGGGGCCGAAGAGCTGTTCTCCATCAAAAGGGAGATTTAGCAGGTGTTGTTGCATTTCTGATTTGAAACCAGAGATACAAAGCCACTCATGCCTGCGTAGAAGAATTGTAGAGTTGATACTCCTTGCTGAAGTGTCAGTCGTATCAAGTACACATCTAAAGGTCACAATAGATATAGGTTTCCCTTCACTGACAAGAGAGTTGGCAACACACCAATGATTTACATTGTCTACAAACACCCCCTTCCCCACAGCTTCAATCCTCTTACTTTCCTTGTGATGAGGAGGAGTATCTCCTGTGCCGTGCAGTAGCCGCCACTATGGAATCTGGGGACGGGTGTCCCCTAATGTGTAGCGGGTCTGAGGGTGATGATTTATGCCTCCTCTCTACCGTAGAACTACACACTGTGCTTTTGACAGGGGTCTTCAAAAATCTCCATTGACAGTTTTAGCATAGACGTTATCATAGATAGATACCAAACAGGCCTTTCCGTTCTGGATCCAAAAAGATGGATGGGACTGCTTAATAGGGATCGCCTCTAAATCTGGGTCGTCCAGTGGGTCGACATCATAATCTTCCCAAGGATTATCAGGGCACTGTGGGTAACCTAAAGGCCCTTCCAAATCATCCCTCAGGGAAGCCGGATCTGCACTCCTGCTGGTTGCGATGGAAGTGAATGTGCTGATGAACTTTGTAATAATGGATTTGGTGGTGCACTGGTGCCTTTGTTGACCATAGGTCACTTTGGTGGTGGAATCATCAAATGTTCTCCAAACTCTAGCCTCCTCTTTTAGGGACAGGGAGTTTCACAGTCTTTAGGTCAATTGCCCACTGCTGCCCATCAAGGACCTGCTGTAGCTTTTCGAGGATTGGGTCATCTTCCCCAGCAGCCTGGTGTTTCAGAGCTGCTGAACTGTCCTTCTGAGGGTTTTTCGAACACCCCTTCGGTGACTGTTCCTTCAACGCCACCTATTTCGATTCAGACAGCTTAGGAGCTGGAGACTCAGACGCCAAGGGCTTCTACTCTGATGGCATTGGCAAGGCGTGGTGTCCGGAGGTCTGTGACTTGCTCTTGTGGCTAGGTGCCCAATCAGGTTTGAGATACCTGACATCCTTTCTCATCTTTGAAGCCTTCTCTCAGTGTCGACAAGAACCACTTGTGTTGATCCACTCTAGGCATGGCTTCCACAAGTCTTGCGTCCATGCTTTGTGTGTTTGCGCTGCAGGAGCAACAGTACTCACAACCTGTGGCATGGTCTTTGTCTTTGGCCCAGTGGTTGTCTCCAGCTCAACTTTGGGACCCTTACGGAAGGAGATAGATAGCTGCCCTAAGTCATCGCTGCCTCCGGTGTCGATGTGGGAGTCTCCAAATGCGACATAGTGATGGCTACCTGCCAACTTGCCTCCCTTGTTCTCTTCCTCATGATCAGCACCGATGAGGTCTTCTCCGTCCGATACTTTCTGCTCTGCAGTGGTCTCCATACAGTGGGCAAGTAGGTGTGTTCTGGGGAGATACACAAATTACAGACCAGGAGTTGATGGGTGTACGAGTATTTGCCGTTGCATTGAGGGCACCTTCGAAATGACTCCCTTTCATTACCTCTACCAGAACATTCTCCACTCCGGATGGAAAGCGCCAAGTAGTTGACTCATCAGTTCCTTGGAGGCTCGTCACTCATGTCTTGACAGCATCGCAGAATGAATCCTTGACAACAGAGTTAGCTTCTCCGGGTCTATAAGGCCTCTTTGCACAATAACACTCACTTCTGTAGTAGTCTTTAATTTCTCACCCTTGTTGGTGCAGCCTGCACTGTGTAACTCTAGACACGTGTTACTGGATTCATTCCTTTATCACTAGAAAGCACCAAATCATTTTAGGGGTGCTGCAAATGCAGCCTCAGTCTTCTCAGGTCTCTGTACCATCACTGGGTACAGGTGTATCAGCACAAGGTAGTCAGTACCTGTTACTCTCTACAGAAGAAGGAAACTATCCTGAAACACATTTCTAGAGATACACAGAACTTGCTGCACCAACATGGGTGAAAAAAGAAAGCAAGTGTTATTGTGCACTGCATTTACCATGATGCATTGAGGTGAACTGAGTGTTGGGATGTGAGGCAGTGTGCTCCCCCTCTCTTTTTGGACTGGAAATGTGCTAATGCTGGAGCACCTTGTCAAATTGTAAGTGCCTATTGATTTGGTCACTAAACAGTGAAACCTTCCCCACTGAGAGAGCACCAATTTGCCATGATCCAGAGTCAGTACAGGAACCTAGAAAAGCCACCTAAGTTCTGGGTCAATGGTACAGCACATTCGCACAAGTATAATATCCCGGAGGTAAATGATTTTTATTAGTTATCTAATTGCCCTACCCCGACTGTTTATGGGATAATGTAAGCACATTTATGTCTAAGATCTTAGCTTGAAAAACATGGAGATAAGTGATTACCTAGTCCTTTTTTGGGTCACATCTATATAAGTATGTCTTTCTCACTTGTCAAGAAATCTTAGATATTCTACTTCATATTGACTGAAAAAATCCAATCTGTAAGCAATGAATCTTGTATATGTCTGCCCTGTGACTAATCATTTTTTTGTTTAAATCTGTCTTTATTATCATTATTTGATCAAACACAGGGTGAGGGAGCTGACATTTCAATTCAAGTTACATAGTCAATCGCATATTTATCACGCTTTTAGAAATGCAGCATTTCAGAAGTATTACAGTAATACAGAAAAAGCCATACATTTCAGTTAAACTTGTACTGAAATGTAAATATGCATCCATAGTCCAAGGCTTTTATTAATTGTTCATGTATGTCTTGTTATACGATCATCAACTTGCTATACTAACAGAATACAATTCCTTGTTCAACACAGTTATAGAGAGAAGCGGTGAGGGGAGGTGGAAGGGACAACGAAAAATTACAGGAAGAACTTGGCCCAACTGAGGTTTCCCTGGCCCACCTGCCCCTCCTAATCAAATTAAAGGTATAGACAATACACAATGTTCTAAGTAATTGATTCCTAAAGCCTTGATTACTATGGGAGGAAAACACTCTTTGTGTTTTTAAATAACTAGCACCTCTTTTGTTTGGCATGCCGGGTTTGTACAGCTTCTTCTGTTACTTGTGTTGGAATAGTTGGGCAGTCTGACTCTGAATGTGTCTCCTTTTGGAGATCGTATAGTATAGTGCCCCAGTTATCTGTTATGGGGATTTTGTGAAGCCCCAGGGTGTCATTTTTGTGTAATGCAGTGCTCTCAGCTTTGGCCCACACCAGTAGCAATTGTCTCCAGGCCACCAGGGGCGTGTCTCAGATGACTCCAATGTCTCAAGATTAGACGCTTGGCTACCAGCAGTCCCAGTTGTGGAAAGGTGAAGGTGACCTTGTGCTGCTTACTTCTGAAAGAGGCCCAAGATGCATACCTCCCACATATGTGACACTGTGCGACCTGTACAGTTGGACAATTGGGTTGAGTCTCCTCGCCAGTAAGTGATAAGGAGTGGCCAGGCCCATAGCATGTGGATGAGGTCAGCATTTATCATGTGACATCTAGGGCTGGCAGCATCTGTTATGTAGAAATAACTATTTGTTTTGGCGGGGATAAGATAGGCCTTTTGGACAATATAGTATTGAATGAGATGGAAATGGGCATAATGAGGCATTCAAATTGAACTTTCTAGTATGGCTGTCAATTCCTTGGGGGTACAAGGACAGCACACTTTAGAAAAAGTTGAAATCAAGCAAATAGATTAATCAGACTTTGTTTCTTTGGCACATTACAAGTGCAGATATGATTATCACAACAAATATTCTCTTTCACTGGTTCTTTGTGTTTGGTTTGCACGGCATGGTAATGTATGGTGTAAGAACCTGTGACACAAACCTGCAGTTATAATATTCATTTCAGAATGCATGTTTGAATTTTCTTAGCTATGAATATCTGATTACATTTCAGAAATCAAACTGAATTTGATTGGATTCTATTAATTTTATCTTAATTGAAATTGACTAAATTAGGATAATGAGAAAATGTGGTTGATAAAATTCAGAGTAAAGCTCAAATCAATTTGCCTAAAAATTATCAATTTAATAAATCTATTTGATCCATTTTATCAATTATTACATTTAAATGAATTTCAATAACATTTAGATATTACTGAAATACATGTAGCTTATTGCTGTCAAACAGCTTCACACACTTCAATTACCGGATCATCGTGCATTCCTCCCTGTTTTTGCTTCCCTCACTAACAATTAGTCATATGTGGTGCCCATGCCACTGAGATAAATTGTACACATGTAATGACAGTCATGAAAGAGTGTTTGGCCTTTTTACGTTTTGTTTGGAATCTTGTGGCAAGAACCTTAATGGTGGTTGCAAAACCGAAGTATTGTGCTTTAAGGGGATGCATATTATTATATGTTGTTCAAAACTAACTTTCCAGTGAAATGTCTTTGCAGGAATACTTGTGCATAGAAACCTGAACAAAAGGTTTGTAGTTAACATTAGAAAGACCCATGTTTTTAGTTAACATTAGAAAGACTCATCAAAAGCTAGAAACTGCTATGAAAAAAAAACCTTTATAGTGAAAATACAATTTTTCAATATTTATATAACCTTAAAACTGACTGACCCTAATGGAGACTTTTTAACATAACCCTAAGACTAATGATAGCACTTACTCTAATGCTAACCTTGACTCTAAATATATGTTTAACTGAATCTTAACACTACCATAATTGTAACACTAAACATAACCCTTACACTAATCCTGACAACTCTAAACCATAACATTAACTTTATAAATTTTACTGATTCTTGCTCGGCCACTTTTCACCATCACTGATCCCTTTTATTGAAATATTGCTTTTCTATGTAATTAAAATTAAACACATTTTTGAACAAGCTGATTTTCCATTGTGGCAAACTAAAATTAGTTTTCTTTCAAACAACTTCTCACTAGTGGTTTTCTGAAAAGGTATTTTTCTGTTCAGATCACTCTATCATGACAGAATCCTGCTTGAAGTATGTGTGTAAGATAGCTGGCGTTCTAGTGGGCACTATTTTATGACAAACGTGTTTGTCACTTTGTAACAGGTAATGTTTTTTAAAGCAACCAATACAACAAAATCATTCAAATGAATATGAAAAATGCTGTCTAATTCTAGCAGGAACTTCATATTGTCATTAGTGTGATGCTGATGTTGTCAATCATGCTCTGAATGTTGTAATTTGATAACATTATCAAGTTTAGAAATCTCTCTCTGATGCAACAGATTGCCGTTTTGTACTTCATGGTTTGTGGCATAAATTGAAGGAAATATTCACAGGTAAGTGGATGTATGAGTAACATCGACTTGTTGAACAGTTCCTTAGAGCCATACAAGCCTACGCCAAACAACAGACATCTGGGTAGCGAGACACTTGATGGTCCCTTTGCATGCTGGTTTTTAAATTGTTCATATTGGTAATGTATTTTAGTGCTCTATGCAGATATTTCTACATAGTAAGAAATGCTTCCAGGCTCTGACTTACTCAAGCACTGGTGATTTATTAACTAAAAAGCCACATTCTATATAAGAATTTACCTTGATCAGGACAAAATCCCCATTTGCGGTCATCATCATAGTTGCTTGTAGAGGCACACCACATCTTCCCATCACTACGTCCAGAACTTGTGCACTCCTCGTATTTGTTACCCAGAAAGGTAAAGGGAAACACGCAGGGACTACCTTCTGAGTTCCCACCAACAGTTGTGAGAGCTAGACAAGAGGAAATAAAGTGTAGTTGTTAATGCAGCTTTCCAGGCAAAAGGATATTTCAGTTTAGACTTGTATTTGTATGCTCATACACACTCAGATGGTCTGAAAGTATTCTCAATTATGGGTCAGTATGGCAGCGGTATCGCTTGTGCTTTATAAAGATTAATACAAATCAAATATTTGGATGTCTTAGTCTGTTGGAAGAAATGCAACCACCGTACTAATACATTTTGCAATGTACAACTGAAAGCTAATATTTATATACAATAAATAGCAAATAAGGGCCATTCCATACACTTTTAAAGCGGCAGTTGACGTTATGTAGCTTTTACAAAAGTGTAATTAAAAGTTTGTGATTAAAACCCAAAACTGTTTATTTAGGAAAAGCATAGGCACTGTTAAAGCTCTTTTCTAATACAAAAATGTAATGGCCCTTTTTATATTTGGCTTGTTCAATGATCATGGATCCCCCATTACCCATAAATGCTATTTTTGGAAAATGGGCCTCTATTACCACTCTTTGTTGTCTTTATCCTTAGTAATATGTTTTTGGTTAACTGGGTATTTAGTGCTCATGAAAATAGTTCAAAGAAAACCCACTCATAAATATCAGACGCTGACCACAAGATGTATTGGTAACTGTGCATATCAAACGAGTTATTTTTTTATTTGCGTCCTGTCTCTGTGGTGTTGTTGAAGAATCTAAGTTGACAAGAGAATGTTGATTTACAATTCGAAATTGCAGATTAAAACGTGTTAGGGCCTGAGTAATCATCATATTTTCTTAGAATTGGTTAATCACATGTTCTTTAATCTTCACCACATGTTCTGCCTGCAGTGATGAGTTCATTGTTCTAGTCAAAGACAACTTTATTGCTGCCAGACATGCACGTTGTATTAATGGGGTTTGTGAATTTGGCAGCATATTTCTAGTTTCTGAGACATTCACATCCCCAAGAAGACCCAAGAAAAATGTTTTCAGACTGGAAACACAACAGCGAAGGAGACTCCTCTTCACTTGTATGAAGTTTCCTCATTCAGTCTCATCCCATTAAGGTATAATAGGAGACAGTGAGACAGTATTGATTGCTGCAAGGGACTGTGAAGCAGTGTCTCTTGTTTCCGGACTTTTATCGTTGCTTCTTGTTGGCACAGGTGCATTTCATACATTTGTTTTGTTTTATTGGGCTAATTGCACTTAATTCCCATCAACAGATGGCATTATATGTTGCTGGTCATGACACCTCTTGTTATGTGACCAATTAACAATTTTCTTTGCTAAGTGGCGTCACTTAAGCAGTGGACAAAAGCTGCAAGATCCTTCTTTTGTGTGGGCTATCCATGTAGAGTGGAGTATGGTTGCCTGTAATTTCAACACAAATGGTTCACAGAAACTTTACTAGGAAACACTTCCTCTTGACATGACCTAATCTCATCAGAGTGCTGTTAGAGAACAAAAAGCACTGCTCTTTTCTGATGTCAGGGATGGAATTTCACTTTAATTTAGTGATTAACTCTTTAAGATACTGCTTTAATGTGCTGTGTTCAGGATGATCAGCATTTTCATGCACAAGACCATGATGATGTAGCTGCAGCATTGAGTAACAGTCTTCTAGTCAGACACACTGGAACTGATGATCTCTTCTCCAGTTCTGGGGTGCAAGTGTGCTGAATCGCATGTGTAAATGCAAGATATTTCGAGTATGGTTCTACATGTACAGTGAGGCCACTGCATGCCTGGACCTTAGATATATGCTGATTAATCCCCCCTCGTTACCAACCACTCTCTGACAATTCACCTTTTGCTTGGAGTCATCACTTGAATGCAGATTAGTGCACTACCCTCATGACTGAGGAGCTGGGCACGTACCTGCTCAAGAGGTCATTCTTGGACCCCTCGAGCTTTGTAGCAGTAGCATTGGGGTTGGGTAATCTGTATTAGCTACATGATCCTCAAAGAGGAAAGAATAAAGGCCAGACTTGATTTGTGAAAGTTACTTTTCGCAAATTGAGCAATGTCTCTCAGCATCCAGGTTTATCTAACTGGTTTACTCAACCTTCCTCCAACATCCCTTGCTTGTTCACCAGGCTTTTTGAGGTGTACATTTTTTTAACACTGCTGGTACAAAGTTAAAAACAAAATGCCTCTTGCTGGCATAAAGGAACACGATCAGAGGGATGCTTAAAAGAAATGTTTAATTTACTTTTTCACATTGTCAAAACAAAGAGAAGGGTGCAACTATGAACGGGAAGCCAATCAATTTAAATGATTTATAAGACTTAATAGGGAATACTATGAGCTGTTGCCAGGATTTCTTAAGTGAGTAAGCAAGGCCAGAACGTTTTATTTATTAGGGTCTAAGAATGAGAAGTCTCTCTATCTCCATACACATTGGTGCCCTTCCCTCACGACCCCTATCCCCAAGCAAACAGAGAGGTATACATTTAAGTGTTTCCATTAGCACATATTGGGACATTCTCTATGTGCAAGTATGAGGTTACCAATAAAACCATCAACAGAATCATAAAAACAAATGATGAAGATTGAGAATCTGGATCACATTGGTTTTATTATTCTATACTGTTTAGAGTTTTAGTTCAAACCTTGCTTTTCTTCATCTACTCTATGAAATATGTGGAGGTACTATATGCTCTAGAAGGGCTGTGAACTTAGGGGAACACCCCTTCTTTGATCAACTTCATGGATTGTACATTTACTTCCATACAATATATACTGAAAAGGTTTCCTCAGAAAATGTGGTTTCCTTTCCAAAATATGATTTCCATTGCATAATCAGAGGAAATAAAACCAACTATTCTCTCATGAAATGAAGTACAAAAGTTACAAGTGCATAAATGATACTTGAAGAAGCACTGTGACATTTCTAGCAATAATGTTGGCAATTTATCAGAAGGCCTGTGATCTCAAGGAGTAATTGTAAAGCATTAAAAAGAGTTCCTAAAGCATTTTTTTTCAATTGGACCAAAAAGGGGCATAAACAATTGAAAATAAATCTTTACTGTACTGCATGGCTGCACTGGAGGCTCAAACAGTATTCCTTTTTCTGAAAACCTTGACAATTGACCGGGAGAGATTATATCAGAATACATGATGTTCAAGACAAATGCTAGTCATATAGTCTAATGTGGTAGCTCCATGCGCTTTTTAAGTTTACTATATGAACCACGTTTTGAGAATTGAGGAGACACAAATAGTTCTCAGTAGAGAGAGGGTATTAGTGAGTCTACTTCAGTCCATCATGAGGTGGTACTGTTTTTAAAAGAAAATCGTTTTATTTAACATGTCAGTTACAGTGTTTCGGCTGACATTTGTAGATATAAACACAGAAGGCCACGTATACAGCACTATGATCCCTTATTCTAACAGTTACTCCAGATCTTATCTTCCATGAGTTGTACCTGTTAAATTGATGGCTGAGGATGCTTTGCTTTGTGATGTTGTATAATTAATTCAACCTTTTCTTTCAAGATGTTAATACTTTTTTCCTTCAAATATCTAAAGTGTAGCTTTAAAGATTGGTTACCTGCAATGCTTGATTGTTTTGAAGGGTGTTCTACTTCTGTTGAATACATCTGTGACACCTGTGGTGTAGTGGACACCACAGTTTCTTTCAAAAGCTATCTGTGGGATGCCAGGAGTTATGATCAATGCCCCTGCTTCTGCTGCCTTCTAAATATTTATTTACTATGTTAGAGTTCTTATGTGTACCACTGTGTGGATAACTTACTATTAGTCTATGATGATTTTTGTCTGAAGCATAGGTGTCAGCTGTGGTCTGGAAAGAGTAGGTAGTTAATTTCCACAACAGGGTTAGAGGCATTGGCCAGAAAATTAATTTATCATGGAGTGAGTTAATGGGGAAGTACTTCAATGACTGGTACTTTTGGTTAGAATCATTTGGTGTTCCTCTGTAGACAATGCTGAAGATAAAAAGGGTGGCTGTCCAGTCAAAAACCTGTGGCATAATGCAGTAGGGGGTTGGTGCTAGCTGTGTAGATGAAGATCAGGGTGTTGCCCTTTATGTGAGTTGGTAAAGTGACAAGCTGTTTGATGTCAGCAGTTCCTCATAGATTGAGTAAAGATTCCATATTATATTTAGTTGTTGTGTAACCTAAGATGTTGATGTTGCTGGGTAATAATGAGTTATTGAATTACCCAGTTGAGATTGTTGTCTTGATGTTAAAGATCTTAGAGGAGAATCGGATACTGGGCTTGTATGTGCAGTACACCGCACAGTCGGTGCAGGTCTGGGCTGCAAACAGTGGAAGTGGCTGGAATGGAGCTCAAGGTCAAGGGGGAGAAGATTGTTGAGAATGGGTACAGAGGTGGGGGAGAACCATCTTTCAGTAATGAAAACAGCATCAGGGCAATGAGTAATAATGAGGTCTGCTTTGCCTCCTGCATGCAGGCAGGAATCCAGATTGTTAAATGATCAGCTTAAAGTGCAATGTCTGCTCAATGTATTAGTTGTGTTGTGAGGAGAGAAAGGTCAATGAAGTTCTAACTGCCTAGACATACATGCCCTAGTAGCCTTCAGTAACAATGAGACGGTTACGTCAATAGGCATACCACCTACAAAGTCTGTCAACAGTTTGTGCACCTAGAGATACTTTGCTTCGTCAACTCCTACTTGAGGGGTGTGACTTTCATCAAGCGAGTTGATATATTATTGTCAAAGGCACACCACTGAAGACTCTGATTAGGTTAGTAAAACAATATGGCCCCAACGCAGATTCTCCCAGGAACATTTGATTATATATGATGTATTCCAGTACCTAAAAGTGAAATGTATCATCTAGGGGAGGAGGGGAGATTTTACATTAACACTGGACCACACCCAAGACATGTCACACCAAACATCAAACCACCTCAAAACATTGCCAAAAATCTTAAAATTCTATAGAGGAACAAAGGGCCTAGAAGACATAAGGAGAGTTACTCATCCAAATCTCTGAATATATACACATTATTCAGCTGTGCATAACTCCTTGCCAAGAACACATTTTTGGCTATGCTCCAAAAAAATATCCAGCTCGGTAGTTGAAATAGGACCCCATATTGCAACACATTGAACTGCCAGCGAGAACTAAAGAAAGTAAACAGCAAAATGTTGCCATCAGAAGCCCTTAGGGATGCTGTGTTTAAACACAATGTAGTTGAAGCACTCAGTGAGTACTTTGGCATCAACGCCAGAACAGTATTCATGCATTCCAGGCGATGGGAAGTTTTCAAGGTAGTTATAAGAGGAGAGGCCATTTCAAAACAAGCAGGAGTATTATTGGCCCTACAAAACCAGTTAGACAAACAAGAGGAAAAAAACATAACTGCCATTGAATGAGAATTGTTAATTACTCGACCTAGCAATACCCTTGCAACATTGAAAGGAGTGATAGAGGAGTACCGAGAAAGAGCAGAAAGGGAAATGGCCTATCAGTGTAAAAATGTCCAAGCTAGGAAGTATGAGGAGGGTGAAATGCAACGATGCACCATAGGCGTGATGCTTTTTAGTTCTACTAACCCTGCCAAGAACCATGCAGCCTGTCCCTTCAGCCGGCTAGTTTTGTGTAATCACATAGGTATAAGTTTATCCAATTAGATTTTTTGCCATTCATTAAATGTAGTATTTATTTTGGAGATTTCTCCATGCATGTCAGGAATGGAATTAGGTAATGTGGCATCCAAGCTTTTATTTGGACTAGCACCGACTAAACCTTGACTGCTGCACAGGAGAGACCTTCTTTCCAAGTTTTTGGAAGAAGAAATGGGACAATGTAGTGATCCAGACAGTAGACTGGGAGGATATCTTTCGATCTCATATTAGAGACATTAGTAAAAATTGGATTGGAAAGATGTACTTTTTTATGAGTGGGGAACATTACCAATTGAGAGAACTGTATTGCAGCAAGATCATGCAAAATATTTATGCATAGTCACAATTGCTGTTATCAAAATGTACATTTAAGTCACCAAGCAGGGTGAACCTGGATTTTAGAAGGTTTTGTTCAGCCAGAATGTTCGATAAGCTTGAATAAACTGGGTAGCTGGCCTGGTGGGCGATATACCAAAAGCCCGGTGAAGGTAAAAGTAGGAGAGAGTTTGATCGCTAAAGAGATACTTTCACACCCAAGAATGGTGTTCGGGGTAAAATTCCCTTTAAGGTGTTCTTTGAAGATTATCGCAACCCCACCCCTGCTTTGTTTTGGTGATTGCTACAGGCTATAAGGTAGCCCTGAGGAAATGCCACTACTACTTCATATACTATCTTCTTTAAGCCCAGTCTCAGCGAGAAATAAGGCTTCTGGCTGACTGATACTTACATTAGTGTAAGAGAATGGGGAATTTACAGTGCCAGACTTTTTCCACATTATTTGGGCTTTTAAGCTCATTTTGCAGTATATTTGTACTACATGACAGTATAAATGGATGTTCCTCTATGAAGAGATCAAGTCATATCCTAGTAAACGATCAGGATGCTCTGAATTATGTTCACCTGTACAATCGTTTCTGAATACTCCAATGTTACTGTCAAAATTAGAGTAAGTGGTCACCAAACCATTAACAGTTAGTGGTTTAACATGGGTTGGCCTGCTATTACAGGATTTTTTTTTATCTCACTAGAGATTCAGGTTCAGATTCAGAGATACTTTATTTCCAAGAAATATACTCTTCTAGAAATATTACACATATTTCGGATTCCTAAAATCGACAATTTAAATACCCTTAAACAACCATGCATGATTGCATCTTTCAGCCACGCCTACTTATAAATTATACAATTATAAATAAATAAACATTAAAATTGTTCCCAACCCTGACCCAATAGAATCCACCACCCAAGAACTCCCATGCATTTGAAACATTTCATTAAAATAATATTAAGAATTTGATAAATAGAAGAACAATTCATTCTGCCTCAGTCAGCATTTTAAGCACAATACATGTTTAACCAATAACAAACAATACATTATACCCAAATCAGTATTCTAAAGTGCAGAGTGCATAATAGCTTATCACAACCTTTCTATTGGGACATCCTGCCATTTACTTGCCATCACCTTACTAACTATAAACACACCCATACCGGCCTAGATCTTAAACACTAATAGGAAGATAGGACTAAGTGAGTCTTTATGATTTTACACACATATTGGCCAACTGTTATATCTACATCTCGTAATCTAAGACTAAGAATCAGCTCTAACCCCCTTTCCCTAATTTAAGTACCCACTTCCTTGTCTCAATACAAAATGCTGCACAGTCCAACAATAAGTGACTCACTGAATATTTCCTACCTCTTTTACAGGGGCACTGGTTATTGTTCTTAGTAACCTCTGTTTTTAATCCCTTAATGCGCCACCCAGGGTCAATTCCCACCTTCAAGCGCAGAACTTCATTCCGCAAGAGCTTATCTGGGATATTATAAAGATATGGGAACAAATTCATGCTCTCCTGTGATGTTATGAATTACAAACTGAACTCTTAGTTTTAAGGTAGAAGAAAATCCTCTGTCCAACTGGTTTCTGTAGTGCTTTGCCTAAGTGTTCTCTTGATCTGGTTAACCAAAACCACTTCCTCTTCTTCCATGCACATCTCTTGGACATTAAAGTGCTTCGACATTATTGTCACTGGGTTCCTAGTATCAGAGAAAGTTGACATTATCTCACGGAAGATTTGCTCCTACAATTTATAGCCAGGGCTCCCATCTTTAAGAGACAAATGAAAGCGCAGGGCTCTGGAATCGGCCAGCACACTCCAGGCTACGGTTCTCAACTCCTTCCATAAAGCTTGGATTATAGCATTTTTAGGGAGATCAAGAAGCAGTTTTAGGAAATTACTTTCTAGCCCTTCCCATATTACTTGCATATCCAAAGCCAACACCTGTGGTCCATATGGGATTAGCTTACTTTAATATTACTAAATCCTTAATTAAGCAAATGCACACCCTTTCCTGGATGAAAGGATATGGGTAATAGCAGTGCTTGATTTGTAATATAATGAGTGCCAGTGCCCGAAGTTCTTAGAAACTTTGCTAAGAAGCTCAAAGGTATGACTATTAAACATGCGGTCAAATCTTTTCACTTCCAATTGGGCAAGCTTATGTATAGCAAATTGTTTATCTCATCTCAAATTGTCTGAAAAAGTAACCCCCAAATACTTATACTCTCTAACATGCTTTAATCTTACGTTACCTAGGAACCACACATATTTCCTTTCCCTCCTAGCAAAAAACATTGCTTTTGTCTTGTCAACATTCATCGTTAATTCCTTTGCTAGACAGTAAGCATTTAATTTCCGCTGCAGTCCTTTCGGTGTAGGATCCATCACCACCAGATTGTCTGGCAACTAATGTGCCTGCCTCCAACCTTTAGTAAAAACTGTGTGTTGCACGCAGCGTCTGAACAGACTATACAGCAGGGGTGCTAAAACGCACCCCTGCTGCAAGCCGTTCTCAACTGGAATTTTCCTAGTCAGGTTTTCACGTCCATCAAGATCAATCTGAACCCAGTTACCAGTATGGAGCTCCATTACCAAGCCCAACGATACCTTCACTGCTGTAATTTGCACCAAAGTGTATCACTGTCCACCTTGTCGAAAGCTGCTTGGAAGTCAACGAAGCAGCAGCAAAGACCACCTACTGACTACATTGACTTCCTTGCAGTTCCCTACAACGTAAAACAGTGGTCCATTGTGGAACACTTCGTCCTTAAGCCTCTTTGCTCCATCGGGATCACTCCGGTATCAAAAGCCCAGGTCGCCAAATGCCTTAACATTGTTTCCTATTTGGTTGTTTTAGTGAGTGCTGATGGCTTGACGTTGACTATTTATAGTGTCTCCTGCATGTGGGAGGTCCCATTGCTTTTCAATAGGTTCTATCTACCTCACCTCTTGGTCAGGGCACATTTGTTTTTAATTAGTCAAGATCGGTGTAATTCCTTGAGACCATAACAGCATAAGCATGTACTACTCTGGCACTCAAATATTAGAAACCTCTAGAGTACACTGTCTGGGTAAACAAGGTGGTCTAGCGTTATTTCTACAGGAAGATGCTTTTCCACAATGTTAGAGAGATGAGTATGTGATGTAATGCGAGAAGCCCAACATCGAAATCTAATTCAAATTTTTCAAGCCATATTTCTGATCAAACTAATTGTTTGCCTAGCTTGGGATATTGATTAATATATGTGCCTGATATCCATAACAATTAAGAGAGCAAATCTTTATATAAAATACAGAGATGTGACCCGCTGATCTCAGACACTTACCTGCATGACAAGCTTAGAGGATGTTTGCTTGCTTATGTCACCAATGTACTACTTTTTGTTTTTGGGTTTTCCACTATTTACCTGACATCAACACCAAGAAGAGAGAATGTTTGTTATTGTTTTTGAGACCTGGGCCTGCTCTGATATAAAACGCACAGCCTTGATGCTTAGAAGACAAATCACATAGTATCTGTGTTGCCAGGTCCTGTAAGTCATCCAGGTAAAGGGGACTCATCATCACAGCTTGAAGAATGTCTCTGCGCAAGTTGGGCTCCTGAAAGCATAGAACTAGTTCATTTCCCAAGAAGTACAAGGAACCTATTATCATCTTGAGCTTTTGCCTATAGGTGCTGTGCTCTGAAATGCGGGGCAAAATCTATGTGATTTAGCAACTGAGATGGAAGGAAAGTTTAAGTCAAGAGCCTGACACTTAGGGCCTCATGTAGGTAGCTAAATACCGGTCGGTAACGGCCGAAATTCGGTAAATATCCCGTTACCGACCGGTATTTAGCTATTTGGGATGTAGGAGGCATAATTCAGGATTCGGTAAATTACCGAATCGGTAAAATACCGAATCGGTAAATACCCAATCCTGAATGTAGGGAGCACTCTAAAGAGTGCAAATTAGAATTAAGAATTTGTTATTTACCACCAAATACAGGTTGGTGATAAATAACGAATACCTTGCAAAACGCAATATTTTGCAGATGTAAGAGTGCCATGTGGCAGACATACATGCCCTTAGGGCATGTATGTGCGCCACATGTGCACACATGCAAGAATCAGGGGTGCAACAGGGTGTCAATGTGACACCCTGCCACCCTTGTATATGCTCCCCCCATTACCAAATGGGTATTTACCGAATCGGTAATGGTGACTGGCTTCCCATTGATTCCTATGGGCCTCCAGGCCCATAGGAATCAATGGGAAGGTATGCCTCATTACCGAATCGGTAAATACCGATTCATATTTACCAAATTTTTCCGAATCGGTAAAATTTACCGATTCATTACCTACATCACATTTACCGATTCATAAATACCGAATCGGTAAAATTCGGTATTTATGAATCGGTAAATGTGTTGCTACCTACATATGGCCCTTAGTGACAAGAACAAAGAGCATAAAAAAAAACATTTTTGTGGGAGAAACACTTAGCAGGAACCTAAGTGTGAAATATCATCTGTACAGGCTTGAGTCTGCAGTGAAGATACAAGGGAATTGTTCACATCTCAGCTTAGGGCAACACCTGTTTCGGACCATTTTTAACTTCACTAAATCTCTTCTATGCACGCTAAGCCAGCCGAGGCTCTGGAAAACACTTTGGACTTTGCCTTTAGCCTGAGATTATTGAAGATTTCTGCACTCATCAGAAGAAGCGAATTTCTGGGAAATAACAGACTGCTATCCACCTTTGGCCTCTGGAGGGCTCTCAGGTGCCTAGAGACTTTTCTTCACATGTACTAAATCCAAAGCATAGAACCTGCTGTGGATGCTGCAGCAGTCATGGGCTGTGTATGGCTTCAACAAGTTACATGTAATATTTTTCACCGGCAAAACAAAATCTGCACCCACACACCATACTGGGAAACTCACGAACTGGCCGGACCATTACTCACAGGCATCTTAAACAAAACCATTGGCCCAATGTAGAATGTTTTTTGATCTTTCTGCATTTACCATAGATGATCTTTGCCCAAATATAAATCCCTTAAAATATAAGCTCAATGACCTTCATTATAAAATGGTTGATCCTATTTTTTTGTTATTGCTCCTCTTGTCACCCCTAACATTTTAATGGCAGGTAATTATTACATTTTACTATTTTTATATCAACCTCTGTTTTTGACTTCATTTGCTTTTTCTCTTAAGTATTCTGCATTCCTACTGTTTATTTATGTCTTTGGAACCCTTTAAAAATGTCTTGAATTCAGTCTAGTTAATCTAAATTTGATCCAACTGTATTTAAGGGGGAATTTGGCCTCCCTAAATTTGGGAATAGGTAAATTATGGTGCGTTGGAGCTCAGACAAAGTGTGCTAATACTCTAACAATTTCAAAATTTCAGATAAAGACCTAGAAAATCTGTACGAGATTTGGCCAGCTAAAAAATATACACCCCTGAAAACTGTCAAGGCAGAGAGTGATCTGTAATCATGTTTAATAATTCAGATTTTAAATGAAAGCTTTAACATTTGAACTTAAGCCAGCAATAAATAACTCTAGGGTAACTTAATGTAACCAGGTTTGTTTTTATGAATAAAAGTCACTTCCTATTTAATGCTACTGACCTTGAATGCCTGTGTACTATTATTGTGAGCCATTCATACATATTTTCTTCTATGTCCAAATATATTGGAAATGGCCACTTTAATATAACTAGATTCTTAATTAAGCCAATGCACACCCTTTCCTGGATGAAAGGATATGGGTATTGGCAGTGCTTGATTTGTAATATAATGAGTGCCAGTGCCTGAAGTTCTTCTCAGAAGCCTGCAGCGGGTGCATTGAAATTTGGCATGCGGAATGCCAATCCTGGTAGTCTTAAAATATCTCATGCTTCTTTAATCCACCACCAGACACCCTCTGCCCCTTTATCTCACCCTTGCCGGTCCCTGCTTCCCTCCTTTTTGGCTGTATTTCTGTCTTTCTGTTCCTCCGTCTTTTCGCTTTTTCCCCTCTCTTGCTCTTGGTTGATGTCAAATGGGGAAAATAAGCGTCAGTCCCCAAAATGAGTGCTGGTGGCCCCACTGACCATCACTTCTTCAAATTAAGCACTGGGTAACGGTGATATTAAATTGGGACATTCGCTTATTTAGTTAGAACGTAAACAAGACCTTTCTTGTGTTTTGTGAGTGTTTGATATATATATTTTTTTTCATCCGATAACAGTCACAGAGTTTATTTTAGAATCAAAGGTAATCTAGAGTATGGTTTCAAAAGAGGTGCATATAGAGGGATCTTTGTTAGTCTTTGCAATTTAAGATGTCTACATCAGACACTGTTCCTATAGTCTTCTCAGTTTACAGAAATGAGCTAAAGATATTGACACAGATGTGGATTATCAGGCACATGCTATTTGCTCTTTGTTCTGACTTCAATAGCATCATATACTTTGTTTATAAATATATTTTTTCTCCCAAATGCCAAAAATACTATATTAATCTGTGCCCTTCCAGTGATTACATTCCATCAATCATGCATGAAGGCAATGTAGAATTCTTGTCACTATTTCTATGAAGAACTGGTTTGTGTATGCTTACTGAATATCTTTTAAAAAAATCTTTTCTTGTAACCCTACATTTAGAACCAAGTCATCTTTGGGATGTGCTAGCTTTATCCACTGCATTTATACTTATGAAAATGTTATGCTGGACTTGTCTGATGTAGGCGAGTGTGTTGTAAATTAACAAAATTTTTTGCTGTCAGGGACTTACTCTACGATTTACAGACTTTTGCGCAATGACATCTTAGAAATCTCCTAGATCCTCTGCAATACGAATGTGTACTCTTATGACTTTGTTGTCACTTTATGTAACTATGCCATGTACGAATATGTTCATATCTCGCATTACAAGGTCTGGATAATTGCTGTGAAAAGTCAATAAAAACAAATAAAAAAATAAAAAAATTATACTTATGAAATTGGTATGAGTGTAGGAGAAAGGGTTTCACCACAAGTAAAATATTTTTGCCGTAGAGGAAAACAGAAATAAATAAAATGTCTTTGCACAAATGCAAGGGCCATGCCCATGCAACTGTGCAAACTATGTACAACAGTGCAAGCAGAAAGGACTTCAGGCCTTCTCAATGTCTTAAATGCGAATTCAGGAACCTTTCTCAAAACATGTCTAAAATCCAGACTGTTACAGGTTTCGGATGTAGCCTGGGAACCCCTTAGTAATTCTCAGAATGGCTAAAACTACACCCATGTGAGATTGTAAACCCATGGGTGCTGATGATCCTCAGTTGTTTAAGGACCATAACCCATATTTGCAGTCATAATTGCACACATTCCATTTGAAACAAATGCAATTCATGCAACTGATTCAAGGAGTCAGTAATGGACTAAGAAAAGTTGTAGAATAAATTCAGATCTGTGATATGTCTCAATGTCCAGAATTGCTAAAGCTGTCTTATAAATCTTTACCTTCTGTGATTTAATCATTCCCTATTTGGGAAGCACCACACAAATCTAATTCCTCACCCCACTCTTCTTAGAGTGTTGGCAATAGTTGGTTTGTAGTATCAGGTTTATATTAATGACTTTCTGGCACATGCATCAACAATGCCATTTGCGATTCCTTATTAGCGAAAAATAAGGATTCGCTAATAAGGAATAGCAAAAGGCTATGCATGTAGGAATCGCTATTCAAATAGCGATTCCTTAACTTTCCTTAATTGCGACTAGCAAATAGCGAGTAGCAATTAAGGAATGCCGTCCCAATCATTCCTATGGGCCTCCAGCCCCATAGGAATGAATTGGAGATTGCATGAGCAATTTGCGAGTACCAGTAGGTTCTCGCAAATTGCTCATGCAATTTCAAGGGTGCAAGGGTGTCAAAATGACACCCTATTGCACCCCTGAAATTGATATGTGCACATATGTTGCACACACACATGCTCTAAGGGCATGTGTGTGCGCAACATGAAACTTTGAAAAATGCACAAAAGTGCTTTTTTCAAAGTTTTTGCAAATTACCATGCAGTTCATCTTCATGGTAATTTGCTCCCCCTATTAGCGAAATCGCTAATTTTTTAACTTTGATGCATTGCATTTAAGGAATCTCACTTTGGGATTCCTTAAATGCAATCGCTATTTAAGGAATCGCTATTTAAGGAATCCCTATTTAAAGAATCGCTATTTAAGGATTCCTTAAATAGCGATTTTTGCTTTTGGGTTGATGGATTGGGTATTTTTAACTAGCTAACGGGAGTTATTAACGAATCGGTATTTTACCGACGGTTTTTTGGCTTGATGCATGAGGCTGATAATTGCCAGAACGCATTGTTTTTCAAAAACTGAGTTTTTGCCACTAACCTTTTTATTTGTTCTGCTTCTGCTCTGTAATGTTTTTCTTTGTGACCTGATAAGTTGATCTGCGTCTTCCGCTACAGCAGCTTTGCCTCCACAATGTTGGCCTTGTTAAGCCACGGCTCTCCGACCATCAGGCTAACCCTTCTTGTAGCTTGTCATGTGTAAGTAAGTAGCTCATGGATACGAATCCCAGGCTAGCATTGCATTGAGGGACTCTAGAACTGCCATACAAGGGAAGTCTTCTCTGGCACTATGTCGGTCATTTGTGGCATAGTGCTGCCCCACCCTGACAGAATGACCGGTCTGATTCATTGGTATGCTGATGATCAACCATGATGTTTTGTGATTTCTTGGACTAATGGTGTCCGCCTATTATTAAAGGGGCAATTTTTGACTTTTCGGCCCCTGTGGCCTAACTGTTGCAACCCCTGAAATAAGTGAGACATTTCATAGTATATTGGTGATCACTCCTTGCATAATGATATTAATCTTTTTTTTAAATGTTTATAGACCCAAAGGTATCAGAGCGCTTTACATGAGCACAAGTTGCGTTACAGACTGACACATTCATTTCATCCTTGAAATACTGTGGGTCTGCTAAACATTTTGTTATCTAACCCTGGCCTAATAGTATGCTGGCATAGTATGAGCATCTTTGGGCTAATAGAGGATGCACCTTTCATGGTGGTGACCACTTCAGTGTAATAGTGGCCAGTCTTGATGTTCTGTGCATTCTTGGCATTATTGTGCCGACCCAAGTGGGGACTGTCATGGCATAATGATAAATATAATTGACGTGTTGTAGGTATTCATGACGACTGGAGTTCACCCATGAATATTAGCGTGGCCCTGGCATAATGGTGGCAATCCTTTGCAAATGGTGTCTATTCCTTGAATGTGATGGCAATACATTGGAATGATTGAAAGAGCCTGTTCATATATGAAAGCGGTACACAAGATTACTTGATGATAATGACAAGCTAATCGTAGCGGACTAAACATGCATTTGCTAAAAATGAAAAATGCTATTTTGGGACACAATAGAGCTCCTTTTTAGACATGGACTTATTTTTGATTTTTTAGGAAATTGAGTTCCTGTTACCAAAGGAAAAAGCTTTTGTTAAATAGCAACACCTTTGTACTTTCAGAAATTGATTATTAGATGTTTGAAGATAATCTCATTGCATTTCCAAAATATGTTTAAAAGTGAGAGGTTAATTTAAATACCGCTGGTTTATGGAGATTTACCGAGGATGTTATTTCCTTGATGTCTCAAGGCCCTTTTTGTTATGGTTGTTGTTCAAAAACTCATGTACAAGTGTTTGATAATGATAAAACATATCATGACATGGTTTTGGGTAACCTCGTCTGATGTGATGGGGTAGCAACTTCCACTAACCCTGCAAGATGTGATTGTTATTGTAATTGAAAACACAAAATCACATCAGAATAAATTTGAGCTAATCTCGGTCTTGGGTTTGGGAGATAAGGTGTTGGTTATATTTAGGGCAATGTAACATTTTGTACCCCTTCAAAATCTTGTCTCCCCAGCTTTTTGAAACTGACATAATTTTATACGCAACTAAGGTTGTGCTCAAATCTTATGGTTATCAACCACAAGCAATGGTTAATAGAAAAGCATAAATCATTGTACATGTTTAGGCACACTGGTCAGCATGTAACCTACAAATTACTTAAATCCTAATACATATGCAAGTTAATAATGTACAATTTATAATATAGGGAAATGCATTAGTTGCAAACTTGCAAATATACAGGAATGCACTTGTACCACAGATTAATAGGTTTTGTACCTGTCTCGGGACAGAATCCATACTTTTTATCCTTGTCATAGTCCTCCGTGGTTGCACACCATCGATATCCATCACTCCTGCCCTCTGTTGTGCAGCTGTCGTAGGAAGTACCCAGGAACTTGAAGGGAAATTTACATGGCTCTCCATCTGCATTTCCTGAAAGTGTGAAAAGTGCTGCAAAAAAAGAACAAGAAGACATATTTTAAACACAGCATCACTGGAGAATCATCAACAGTAGTGAAAAGTGAAGTGCAATTGTAATACATCTCTTATACTACATGGGCGTCTGGTGTGCACCATGTTGGTAGTATGACTCACATTTATAAAAACTCAGTTACAGAGATAATATCACAAGGCACTGTGTACCCCATTTAGTAGTAAACTGTAATTCCTACTGGGAGACCTTATCCAGTAGAAGGATGTTTGATAAGGGTAGCTTATCAATCAATCACTCAATCATGCAAAAGTAACATATATTGTGCAAAAGATGCCATGAAATACAATCAATAATACACAAAAATAATCAAGACACAATGTTATGCAAAGGCAGGACAATCCAACATTTTGATAAGTAGGACCTAAAGCGTACATTTAGTAGTAACAGAGCAATATTAGCCACAATATTCAGGCAAAAGTCTTGTCTCTGCCTCTAAATTATAACTGAGCAAAAACAGGAAGTAAAGAGACTGAAGAACTTTGGCAGCAAAGTCACTATAAAACAACAAGTCAAGGATAGAGCAGAGGCCAATGTAAAATGAAGTGCAGCATGAGGCGTCTGAAAGCAGCAGTCATTTATGGAGCGTTTGTTAGTAATTGTATACATTTAGTATAAATGTGTCTTTTTTTACAAGAGGCCATGATATTATCAACATCATAAAGGAAGCGTTGGTTGACAAAACCTTGGAATGCAAGACAGTTTTCTCCCAGCTGTTCCTTTCTTTGCACTTGGAAAATCCCCTTCCTTTAGAAAACTTTTAGAAATGGGGAAATCTGCAGCAAGCCCTGGGTCTGTTCCTGTGGACCAGATGTACGAAGGTTTTTGTGACCGCAATTCGACCACAAACCGAACAGATGTTTGAAAGGGGCGTTTTAGGTAGTCCCTTCCAAATACTGATTCTCAGTGGGATGTATTAATGTTTTTTTAACCGAAATCCAGTAGGTGGTGGTAAGGTATTTATAAATGGGGTCCCAAGGGAACCCTTTGTAAATGATGGCAAAATAATTTTTCAAGAGAAGACAGTAGTTCCATGGACCCCTGCCCACTCTTAAAAATTGTTAGTAAATATTTTTTTTCACGCATCCTATGTTTCTTCAAGGAAAAGTGGCTGCCTTAAAGAAAAAAATTGCTTAAATTAAAAGCAATCTCTGACATGGTGGTCCGCTGACCCGTGATGACTGCGAATCATAGTGGGTCGCAATTTGTGTTCTATTTCATTAATATTCATGAGGTAGGTCATTTGTGACCCACAATGATTCTGTATTTTGCGTACCAAGCTATTAGTACATAGATTGGTTCACAAAATACCCCACTAGTCACTAAAATACTGATCACAAATTGCAACCGTTATTTTGCTCCTAGTGCTTCATACATCTGGCTCATAGTTCTTTTAAATATAATTAAGTGCCTAGTCACACAGAGCTCTTTGGATTAATCAACATATCTATTACTAAGCAGCACTGAAAGCCAGTGCAAAACCGTAAGAGGTTTGGAAACAGTATTAGTTTGTGTACACTGCCGCTATCCTAACCTTTTTTTTTGCCTGCTGCAGTCTCTAATTTTGAGAAACAGGTAGTACAGCAGGTACACATTACATACGTCTATGGAGACACTGTAAAACCAATGTGGTTTTATCATCATTGAGCCAAGCAGAGAATCTATCTAAGACAGCGATGCTGAAATCCTTCTTGGACTTTTAACAGAAGTGCACAATCCTATATCACATTAAGTTCCCAAGCCTTATTGTTTCTGGGAATGATGGTGGTACAGAACAATGCGCAGCAGTCAGAGAAGAGGAGTTGTACTGCTGCACTTCTTTCAGCATCCTCTGGCAACTGACAATTATATTTGTCCTTTGACTGATTTATTTATGTATGTATTTATTTATTTATTTTAAACTATCTTTGTTGGTATGTTAATGTTTTTCTTACAAAAGTTCCTCACGTTTTGTTTGGCTTTTGCAAAAATATAACTTATAAAAATATTTGCAACGTCCAGACTGTTCGAAGTTTTCCCTTTCTGCAGGGTTATCCTGAATTTTTGGGCCTTTTTTCTTAACCCGATTTTTGCTGGCTATAGAACTTTCTGATCTTTACCCCTATTGGTTAAGTGCTTGTAATCCTCGTAATAGCATGGTAAAATTGGTAAACTCTTGATTGGCATACTTAACTTACCTGTAAGTCCTTGGAAATATGGTACCAAGGTGTACTCAGTGAATTTTGAATGTCACAAGTAGGCTGTAGCACGCCACTGCGCCGTCCACTACAAGGGAAATGTAAACATGACTGCAAGCCTACCACCAGTAGTCTGGCTGTGCAAGTATTAACTGAAAACTCGACTTGTCAAAATAGCCCCTTTGACAGGCCTAAGTCTTCCTTTTAAATATTTATAAGTCACCCCTGAGTAAGCCTTACTTCCCATTAAGGCAAAGTGCAGGCTATTGAAAAGTTGAATATGTAATAGTAATGTTAAACATGTCCGTACAGTGATTAGCACCTCAAAAATATTTTCACTGTAGCAGGGGTGGCTATACCTTAGGAAAGCATTGGGATACAATTTGAAATTTAATAACACTCATCTCCGCCAAGGAAACAGCTACAAATTACATTTTGGGCCATTTTGAAATATTTATCACAAGTCCAATTCACTGATGAAGTCAGATTTTTAATAAATATTTTGGAAAGATGAATTTTAAAAAGCTACCTTTCTCCTGCCTGAACTTCCTCCTTTCGGCCAGTCAGTAATTAGCAGTTAATGTGAATGAGGTATCAACTTGCTCTCAGGACTGGGACAAAATGCCTTGGGTGTGGTGAGGGGTTGGGGTGCCCTTAAAAGGATGGCCTGTGGGCTTCGCCCGAAGGACTTGATTAACTTCAAAGAGGCCTACCTTGTTGCATGTAGATGTAGCTAACACCCCAGCATGCGCCCTTCTTTTGTCCATCCAGGGACACTTGCCTCTATCAGAGTGGGCCTCTTGTTGACATCACTGTGTCAGATCTGCTGGTTTGTCATGACAGGCCATCCAGTCAAGGGCACAACAATAACTTGGAACACTCAAGGCCTTACTCTCTGTCCTAAGAGCAAGCTCACACCTTATTCATTTATATTCATTTAAAAAAACAACAACATATTTTATTGATTTTCGTAATTAATAATCCAGCATGACTGCAAACCAAATGTTACAGAATACATATAGGTGTTTCATACTATGTTCAAAGAACAACCATTTCAACTGGCATATATCCGGTACATAGATGTAAACACTGCAGTGACTTGTATAAATCGCAGTAGCAGCATTTATGTCACTGGAATTTGAATTAAATCTGCATCAGTTTAACATATACCCCCCACCTCTCCGTAACATGTAACATAAACATTCCCACCCTCTCCCTCCCTCAGACTCACTCCTGTCTTCCCATGGGCCAAATGATTGTTAGTTTAGTCCCAGTTTCCATGTATTATCCATATAAATGTTATACAGCAGTACGAGTCTCTGGTTTGTTAGTGCCTGGGGGATCTGTTTTGTTGTCTACTTTTTGTAAACATCGGTAAATCTTTAAACCACTGCATCTTACTGTAGTGAATCTTCACAGGCTACAAAGAGTTCAAGCATTGTGTCCCATTCTAGTGCGATTGGGATCTTTCCTAGGCCCCTTGCTTCCTCCCGCCTTATTGCTATACTTTCGGCCCTTCCCCATCTGACTACTTCCCCACGCCAGGTAAGTATTGCACGGGGCAATGCGGATTTCCACCGCCTAGTGATTGAGCGATTTGCAAGTATCAGGACTAAGTTGGCAAATCGGGATTGCACTGTTTGTTTCTTGCATTTATGGCGCAGCCCTAGTAGACCGTATTCTGCCATGTCTCCCCCTGGTGTGGTTGTGGCAGTTCTCAGGACCTTCATCACATTTGCCCAGAAGGCGGCCAATTGAGGACAGGCCCATAACATATGAAGCAGATCTGCGGACTTTGCAAAGCATCGAGGGCATTGATCTTCTGCCCGCGGGTACATCTTTTTTAAACGACGCGGTGTGAGATAGGCCCTGTGTAATACCCTGCGTTGGATAAGTTGAAATTTAGCATTGCGGGATACTTTTTTGGGGTATGCCAATATAATGTCCCAATCTTTGTCAGTTATTTCTCTACCAATATCTGTGCTCCACTTTTCTCTGAGCACCTCCAGTGAGATGGACGCGTGGGATCAGATTCCCTTATAGAGCCATCAGGTTAAGTGCCGTTCATTCCCCATAAGATGTAGTGTGTGGACTAAATGTGTGTAGGGGCTCTCTACTATCTGCCGCCCAATGGCGTCATATATACCTGCTGATGCTTGCTTGTAGTATGTGAAAAGAGTTCGGTACCCCTTGTTCTCGGACAAAGTTCTCATGGTCTACCAACACACTGTCAGCGAGAAGCATTTCTACGGTGTTCACGCCTTCTTGTGTCCATCTGGAAATGCTTCTAGCTGTGATTACTCTTGTTAGTGTGGGGATCCCTAACAATGGAACGTTAGGGGCATAGGGGAGTAATCTATTAGTTTATTGTAATGCTTTTTTCCAATACGTGAGGGCTGTTTTCAGCAGATGGGGAGCCGCTGTTGGAGTCGTTCCTCCAGGCAGTAAAAGGGTATGAAGGGTCCCCTGTTCTAGTGTCTGTTGCGTCATCCCTATCTCATGGAGGTTATGATCTGCCGTCCAGTATGATAGCCATTGGAGTTGGCTCGCATAGCAGTATGCCTTAAAGTCCGGGACTCCTAAGCCTCCCTGGTCCGTACTCAGTTGAATTTTTGAAACACCCACTCTCCTGCGGCCCCCACCCCATATTAATTCTAATAGCAGCGTGTTGAAAGTCTTGAAGATGTTTGTTGGTACTACTATAGGCAGATTTGTAAATTAGTATAGCAGGCTTGGGAGCCTAACCATTTTTGAAATGGCAACTCATCCCGCCATCGAAAGCGGGAGTGAGGTCCAGAATATAATCAGATTTTTAAGTGACTTGGTTGCACGTAATAGATATCCCTCTATATATTTGTATACTGAGGTATTTGAAAGCAGTGGGTGCAACTGGGAATGTCCAGGGACCATAGTGGATCGGCTCCACCCATGCTGTGTCATTGAAATAACAGGCGTATGATTTGGACTCATTAATGGCAAGGCCTGAGAGATTTTGGAATAGCACAAATATACTTGGGATGGGGTCAAGATCACCCTGCAGGTTGATTGAATAAAGAATGATGTCATCTGCATATGATGAGAGAATATGGGTGATGTTTCCGATCTTGATACCCTTCTCTGGGGCCACAGAATGTAGTTTAATAGCTGAGGGTTCGAGTGCTAAAATGACCAAAAGTGGGGATGGCGGGCATTCCTGCCATGTGCCTCGTGCTACCGGGTAGGGCTGTGAAATATGGAATCCCGTGCAGGCTCTCGAGGTAGGTCTATAGTAAGCTAACCCAGCTCACAAACTCCCTCGAGATCCCAAACTTCGAAAGGGCGGTTAGCACATATTTCCAGCTTAATGTGTCGAAATCTTGTTTCATGTCTAGGAAAATGCAACTAGCCCCAACGTTATCCGCCATTGTGGAAGTCAATACATGATAAAGTCACCTTATAATGAGGGAGGTGCTACGGCCAGGCATAAAACCGCATTGATCTATGTGTATTAGTTTTGGCAGGTGTTAAAGTAGTCTGCGGGACAGAATTGTATTTAATATTTTATATTCGGTGTTAAGCAAAGAGAGCGGTCGGAATACGGACATGTGCCCTGGGTTCCTGCCTGGTTTTGGGAGGGATGTGACCACTGCCTGTCGTGTGGTGGGAGACCCTGTATCTAGGGCTTCCCGGTATAGGCTCTCTAACTGTGGGACCATTGTTCACGAGAACGTCTCATAAAACTCCACCGGAAGGCCGTCCAACCCCGGGGTTTTTAATCCTTGGGAGTTAATCGCTTCTTTCATTTCAGACTTTAAGATGGGTTCTGCCAACTCTTTTTGGTGTTCTTCTAACAATTGGGGGAATACAAGACCATATAGGAACGCTTCCACTGCATCTTGCTCGGGTTCGCTAAGTGATGCATACAATGTTTCGTAATACTGAGTGCAGTATTTATGTCCGGTTGCATGTGTACTGTGGTTCCATCTAACGTGTTGATCTCTTGTATAGTGGCAGAGAATGGAGCATCTTTCAAGATCCTGACCAGAAGAGAGACAGACTTAGCTGCCTCAGCATGTTGTTTTTTGTGTATCTATATGGTGATCTATAACCCGTAATCGCTCCAAGAGTTCCACATTTGTGATGCGGGCCTCCTGAAGATCCGCTCCCTTTGAGGTGTCAGTGATTGCTATCTGCTCCGGCCTGCCAAGTCTGTTTTCTATTTCTTTTAGCTCCTTATTAATCGTTTGTACGGTTCCTACTATTGTGCTGATGGCTACCCGTCTAATAACTGCCTTAAATGCTTCCCTTTCTACTTGTCATGATGTTGTAGTATCTGCATTTTCTGAGGAATAATTGGAGATGATTGTGGCTAGAGTGTCATGCAATACAGGGTCTTCTAGTGTTTGAAGTTGAAGTGTCCAAGTTGGTATTGGAGAAGAAATGTTCCCCCAAGAGAAAGTTACCTTGAATGGGTTATGGTCCGACAGTGTTTTCCCAAGTTATGTGGTTTGGGCAATTTGTGCCACCTGGGATAAAGAGAAAAATCTCCTGTTTATTTGTGTATGTAGCATATGTGAGGGAGAATAAAATGAATATTCTCCGCCGCTCGGACTTTTAATGCGCCAGGCATCAGTTAGTGCCCATCCCTTCACCCACTCGTGTAGGAAGGTCGCTTGTTTCTTGGCGCCTGCTCCCTGCAATGGGGGTTGAGAGCGGTCGTGGCACTCTTCTCTTATTCTGGGGCCGTTGATGCCAGGGTCCGGGGCTTGGTCGTTCGTGTCCAGTCTGCCCACCTGGTTTCTGTAATGGGGAGGCCCAGGGCCCCATGTGCACTCCACATTTGCCGTGCTCCTCCTCGCCCCTAGATGGTGGGGGTTCAGGCACCGAGTTTGGTATATTTCCGCATGCGTCCGCGCCACTGTACGTTGTGGCAGACACCCACTGTTCGGGGTGGCCGTCGGTCACGATCCCGCTCGGGGTAAAGCTCAGGGGGGACCCAGAGGAAGCATCCTCTCCTGGCACTGCTCTGGCAGGCCGGTCTCGAGGAACTCTTTTCCGTTGCCACAGGTAGGGGTCTCAGTCCCACTGCAGGTGACTAGTTCCTCAACACAGCCGATCCTGTACGTTCCGGCAGCAGCACGGATCTGGTGAGTGGCGAGTAGTCTGGCAGGCATTCTGTTTTCAGGACAGCTTTTTATATATACAGTTGAGGGCCTCTGCTCGATGTGCTCGTAGTAGGTCCCTTCGGCTCACGGTAGCCCACACACCCACAGCGAGTGCTGGGTCGATGATGTTGTCTCGTCCACCTCTGTTCTGTGCCCTGGACACCAATTTTTTGTTGTTTCTTGTGTGGGCCTGGGCTTCAGGAGTCTGTCTGTCAGGTTGTGACTCTGGATGGCCCCGCAAATACTCAGTTTCTTTCAGGATGCAAGGCCCGGCCCGGAGCTCAGCTAAAGCACGTCCGCCGTGATTGGCGGTTAGCCATGCCCCCCCAGCTCACACTTTATTCATACCTATAGAAATGCTAATTGCTGGCTGGCAGAAGAGGGAGAACAAAATGCTGATTTAGCTTCCAGGGACTTCAGGCAGGGCAAATTTAACATTAAATGTCTGCTTTCCAAAATATTTACTAAAAGTCTGACTTGACCAGTGAATAGAGCTTGCAATAAATATTTCAAAAAGTCAACAAATTCAATCTTTGGGTGTTTCCCGGACACAGAAAACCTTTATTAAACTTAATGTTGCACCCACTGCTTTCCAATGAAATAACCAACCCTGCTACTGTGAAAACAGCTAATACGGTAAGCACACATTTAACATTAAACTTTTACATGTCCTACTTTAAAATATCTTGTGCCCTAACTTATAGTCCACAAGACATACTTATGAATATTTAAAAGGAAGGTTTAGGCCTGTCTAAATGGATTATTTTGGCAGGTTGAATGTGCAGTTAAAATCCGCACAGCCAGGCTACTGGTGGCAGGCCTGGTCATGTTTGTATTGTCACTGTAGTGGATGCTGCGGCACACATGTGACATTTAAATTGCAGGCCCTCGGTACACCTTGGTACCATAAAGTTGGGGCTTAAAGGTAAGTTAAATATGCCAATATATTCCATAAAACCCATCTGATTAAATTGTTTGCTGCGTGTTGGACATAAAATAAACAAAATGTGCAAACATAATCTGGGCTGTAAATTGTCCCGTCTCCGACAGACATCTTCCGTTTTGCATTTTCTGATCCTTTCTTGTCCAGATTCCCCTTGGACTGTTTCCATATAGACTTCAGAAGATGAAAGATC
This sequence comes from Triturus cristatus, assembly GCF_964204655.1. NCBI lineage: Eukaryota > Metazoa > Chordata > Amphibia > Caudata > Salamandridae > Triturus > Triturus cristatus. The sequence continues at coordinate 547,824,946 of NC_140595.1, forward strand.
CAACCACAAGCAATATTTCAACAACCGGATGTTATTTTTCAAGAATTTCAAAGACATTTCCATTGTGTTTGCACTATGGTCAGTGAATCATGTGCATGACGTAGCTTCCAAAAGCCCAGATGTTTAGATGTACTAATACTGTAGTATCTTCATTTGCAAACGCAGCTATTTAGATGATTATTGCAAAGATAACTCATGTTTTCCCAGAAATCTGATGAGCATCTGCTGGTCTTCTCCTGGTTCCTGATGTGAAATTGTAATTTACATGAAACAGATTACGGTTTTAAAATGAAAAAAATAAACCTTGAAGTTACAAGTTTATTCTCCTAGTAATAGTGATGATAATTACACTAATAACCATGATATCAAATGCATTGATTAAATTATAAGACTTCATTGGGCCAATCAACGTGCAGCTGTAACAAAATGTATTTACGCGTGTGCTTCCTCTTCGTGGAACATATTTTCAAAGGATCTCAGATGCCAGGAAAGCACTGGCCCTGTCCGAATAGAAAGGAAAACACTACTATTCTGTACTCACTTTAACACTTATGGGGTCATCACGATGTTGGGCGGATCACCTGGCAATCGGTCCAAACTCTGGATTACGAGACCGGCAGTCAGAGCACAGAGGTCAGGGGTAGGACTGCTGCCTCCGACAGGATCAAAGTCCGATTCCTAACCCTACAATAGGGGCCTTGCCTGCACAGGCACCGCCATAGGGATTAGGATATCCCTTTCCGACTGCGTTTTTAGGTGTCGCCTACGCAGCGCGCATGCGCTGCATAGGAGGATCTTTAGCCATTGTTCTACTCTTTTTTGATGCACATACTCGTGGCGGCATCCACCTTGCGGGAGTGTGCAGGGGCGCGCCACAAGCACGAGTATGTGCTTTGAAAAAGAGCAAACAGCTGCTGCTTTGCGCGTGTGTTCGGAAGCATTCCCAGGGCGTCTCTATTCTGTGCACTCCCCCAACCCCTCCCACTTGTTTAAAAATGCTGCCAAGGTCCATCTGCACACTAGATACCAATATAACATCCACGTCCCACAATTGCACCCGCACTTTAGCCATGCTGCCTATACGTTATCTTTTTTTATTTTATTTACTGTATGTTAGTGCCAAACATGATCCCGTAGGTTCATGAAACCATGGCACACCATACCCCCATTTAGCCCCCCCCCCACCACCCATACCAGCAGTGGGCCTAACGCAGCCGCTGCATCTCTTCATGCCCCTAAGCAGTGAATGTTGTTCACCTCAAGTCACTTCAGCTAAATGAATATACAAAACCCCCACTGCACTTGTTGCTTTATGTGTATTTGTTATTGTGAGTGTTAGCGTTTGGTAAATATTGTGTATTTCTGGGCAAATCACTTAAACTCTGTTTTGTGACACGTTAACATCTGTATCATCACCAAGGCTAAATTTGTACTGCTATTTTATCGGGCTCGATATATTTAGCCATGGGCGTATTTATTTAAAAAAAAAAAGAAAAGCACTGCGCTTTATATTTTATTACGGTTGCATTTATACTCAAGTTTTTTTTAAAACACAGGGGTCTTTTAGCTTCTGTTTGTTTTTAGTGGTCTCAAGTGTGCATGTTCTCTTTATTCTATAACACTGTTAATTGTACATTTTGTGTCTTTACACTATAAAACACTGTGCTTATATTATCATGGCTGCCCGCAATTCTGCTTATGTTGGTCCCTACGTAGCCCTAGTCCTCTATCACATGAGCAAACAAAACAATCCTGTTTTCACAATAGACAGATTGTCCCGAGCAACCAACACATATATGAAATAAGTGTGTCCAAGTCTACTTGCTTTCAGGTCGGTCCTGAAATCAAGAAGACTTGGACACACTTATTTCATATATGTGTTGGTTGCTCAGGACAATCTGTCTATTGTGCAAACTGGGTTTTCTCAGTTACTGTAAGAGCGCTGGTGGCCGCTCGCTTCCTTGGAGCACCACAATCTTTGATAACATGCAGTTACTGTGGGTAAACTTAAAAAGGTTTGTGCAAGTGGCCCTGCCACACTTTATTTTAAATAAACCTGTTTTCACGCTGCAACACCATTAATACAGCATGCCCCCTTTTATACAGCCACCCTCTCAATATCATATCATAATAATGCTGCAAGGTCAATAGGCACACATGCGCGCTCATCTCCATTACACCTGCCACGTCCCACCTTAGCACCCTTACTCTAGGCATGCTGCCATGCTGCCCATTTATCTCCATCACACCTAGGCTCATTTCATATCAACTTTTCAAAAACATGTCCATTATTCTAAAATGTTGAGAGTGTGTGGGCATGCCAATAGGTAATAACCTGCTGCATGGCTAAACACTTATAAGATCCCAAAGGCGATACCTATTGGCTATGCCAATGCTTGTGTTGACAGTCCCACCGCCATGAAAAAGCAGCTGGAAAGGGACTTTGTGGGCCCCAATCAGGGCTCCTGTAGGCCACTGTTAAGTGGCCATAGGGGTCACATGTAGTGCCTCCCACACATCCATGCACCATGTGCCAGGCACTACATGGTGCATGGCACATAGTGCCTAGATGAGCACAAATTGCCTGTTTGCACTACAGCTAGTACTGCAGCCCTTTTCCTGGGCCACAGAATAAGCTGCAGTATAAAAAGGCAGTTTATGACTGCCTACACAGTGATCTAATTGTTCTATGGTGGGTGGGACCGCCGAGTCCTTGGCAGCCTGTCTCATTCCATCTGCAATGGCGGTCGGTCACCGACCGCAATCGTAATTAGGCTCTTAATTCGTCTTTGCCCCTCTTCACCAAGAGCGGAAGAGAACTATTACCCATTTTTTTGGTTCAATGTTCTTGCTTCTCGTCAGCACCCCCGATCTTGCACTGATGTCTTACACCATCCTCCATATCATGTTTTACTCTCTTTATCTAACTTATTGTTGAGTGTGCTCAAATGTAGTTCGGAGAGAGACCTTTGGTTTTCTCCTAAATGTAGAACACACCTGTGTGAGGAAAGTGTAGCAGTGTATACAAATCATAAATAAATCATATTTGAGTATTCTTTCACTCTCTGCACACTTGCCTAAGCTTTTTGCCATTGAGAAACAGATTAATAGCCCTTTGCTCTCAAGGAAGACCTTTATCAAAGAAATAAGCACAGGGTTTTTTGGCCTGACTAAGGTCCGAATGTTCTAATGTAAAAATGCAACAGCATCTACAGAGTGTAAACATGACTTTTTGCTACTGACAGAGTCCAATTGAGCTCCCTCAGGCCATAATGCATTTCCCACTCTATTCCTCTGCTTCTCTTCAGATAGAGTTTGTGACTGCGCCAAATGAAGGGTAGCTGAAAAGATAAAGAATTTGTTCTGAGTTTGGGGAATAGTGTTGTGTTACATTTGTGCATCTGTAATCGTGCACTCAGGACTGGAGATAATGGTAATATAGGCATGTTTAACTTTTCCCTGCCTGCTATACAGTAAATCGTCAGAGTTATATCTAAGAGTAGTGTTCTGGTTGAGGGGACGTGGTGTTATGTGAGACAGGCATACATATAACAATGGCCACTAGAATTATGCGATTCTGCTGAGTTTTCTGCATAGTTATGGATTTGCTGCATTTGCCACATAATTAATCATCAGCTGCATATTTGCAAATTTTCACACAAAAAATTGTTTCTAGCTCACACGTGTCAAAAGCGACTAGAAACGTAGTGAGACATTTTGTTTTGCAGTGGAAGGCCCTTCGCAAAGGATGACTGATCAACTTTCCATTGTTTGACAATGTATCTGGTACTAATGAGGTGAAACTTTTGCTAAGACTGTGCTAACATGTGTAAAAATGACAAAATAATGAAGTAATACTATCACACTATATGGCTCGTTATGCCACATAATTTGTCTTTTTTTGCCACATAATTTAGTCAACACTGCCGCATAATTTGGTCCTCTACTATTGCCTAATTTCTATGGCCCTACATATAATTCAAAATGAGGGTAAATCCTTAAACTACAGCGAATCCTTTCTGTCTCAACCATTGACATTACTCTACAAGGGGGTAAAAAGGAAACTCAAAACTAGCTTACTATTATGCAACAAGCAATAAGTGCTCCTTTATTACTCCTGCCACAACAAACGCAAGGCTTTTATGCACTTATGATGCATAAATCTAGGTGTCTGTGTTATGTGGTGGAGGAGTATAATCTGTGATGAAAAGAAAAAGAGACAAAGTGAGTGAATGGGAGAAAAAACCTAATGAAGAGAGAGGGAAAGATGAAGAGAGATAGGAAAAGTGGTAGAGGGAAGGGGTCTACATGTATATATGTGTGTCTGTATGCATGCATGTATGCATGTATTAGGTTGTGTTTGTGTAGGGCATCCTAACCAAAAGGCAGGAGAGCCATGTACAGGCATGTTTGGCCTTTTCACTGAATGGGCTCTCGTAAGCACACTATTCGAGAACACTGTAAGAGATCACACTTAAATTAATTTTAATAACTAAGCTGGAGGTAACTCAGCTGGAGGTAAGTCGAAGAGCTGGGTTACTTTATAAGCACTTTGGTGAGTTATCTGGGCACAGGGCTGATTGCAGAACTAGGCACGTGTGTAAGAGGGTCTGGGAGACCCAAGGATTAACTGACAAGTGGGTTTGTGATGCACTGAAAAACACATCTAAAAAGTATTCTGGCATGAAAGAGCATAATGCATGCCATTAGTTGCTAAGGATGGATCTTTAAAAAAAAAAAAAAGTGAAATACACCAAAGAAAACAAAATCTGTACAATTAATTTCATACAAGATATCCAAAAAGTAAATGATTTTACACATTACAATATATTTCCGGCCAAGAGTTCCTCAACTCCATGAGTGAGCTATCTGTGCATGACTTTACTTGACAAAAGCATACAGAGCATATACATTCTTTCCTCTTAACGGAATAGCTCTAAATTATTGCACTCCTCCAAACAATAAACAACTATATAAACTTCCCTATCCAACAAGCCCTGCCCATCAGAACCTTTAACCGACCATAAATTGGGCCCACAGTTCCTTAAAGCTTATAATTCCTCCACATCGACTGTCGTGCAGTGACGCTTCCTCTCTTACTAGCTTCATTTTCCCAATCCACTCTCCAATAGAAGGGATTCATTGTGATTTCTACCTTTGCAGCAGCAGCAGGGCTCTGGCCCCCAACATTGAAACCTTATATACATTTTTGGTATCTAGAGGCCCGTTTCAATGTGGGGTCATAACCTAATAGCACCGACGAGGCACTAGGTACAAACTGTATTTGCAGAGCCCGCTCCAGATACTGAAAACTGTGTATGAAAAATCTTGAAGAGCTACACAGTGCCAGATTACGTGAGACCGCGACTACTGTAGATTCACATCTGAAACGTTGGCCCAACAATCCTGGGTTAATCTCATGAAGGAATTGTGGACAACCACATTGCATAAAACTGCTTTCTCCGCCAATTAGGTCCTTTAAACACCGTAAAATTAAATGTATTAATTTTACCCCAAACTTCCCTTGACAATACAAATCCTTCATGGTTTTCACACTTACTTACAGCTTTACTTAGTGCAAGAAATTTTTCCAACCATCTAGTCGCTTTGGGATTGAGGTTTCGATTAGACTGACAACCAAATTTTTGCCCTTTGATACAGAATTTATATCAATAATTTTTAATCTTAGAAGTAATATACTGTAGGAGCACTGCAGCCGATAGTTTTTCCCTATGCGTACTTTTATTTCGAGCCAGGTTTTCCAGCTATACTCAGCAATAAAGTCTGTCAATTTAGAGAAACCCTTTGCCCTCCATTGGGATACAGTGCCTTGCTCAATCCTTACACCAGACACCATATTGGACAGACGTTTTGCAGCATTAATATAGGGTATCGAATAATGCGTATAAAAGTACATCTTTTAAAAAAACAATGTAGAGTCTTCTATTTAACTTTCTTGGGAGATTTATTCAATCTTAAAATATCAAATATATTATATTCTTTTAAAATCAAATTCGTCAGGTCATTCATAAAAACTACATATGATTCAGGTATCATACGAAATCTGAGCGTATATTGTGCAAAATAAGCATAATAATATTCTCTCAAATTAGGAGAGGCCACCCCACTTTCTGCACACCTGTATATAAAGTGCTAAGTGATAATCTGGTACTTTTATCCAACCAAATAAAAGATGAAAAAAATAGATTCTATTTCCTTAGAAAACAAAATGCTACATTCATTGCAAAGGGTAAGGGTGAAAAGAAAAAAATTAAACCAGGGAAGAATCGCCAATTTTATCAATGTCACCCTCAACAATAGGATAAGAGGAAGCGATTTCCATCCCGCTAACAATGCTTTAACTTTAAGTAACAGTGGGTAGTAATTTAACTTGTATAGAACTTCAAACTTACTTGCATATCTACCCCCAAGTAGCACTAAGGGTGATTGTGAATACAAAGCAGTACAAAAGGGGGTGGTGATGGACGGAGCATCAGAACCAATCAAACACTCACACCCAGTCAACAGATCTGGGTTTGATCCATCACCATTCTTTAGCCCACTCTGCCACCCCAGTTCAGACATGGCCATATGCAAATCAGTCTGACCCTGTGCCTCATGGGAACAGTCCAGCCCAAACTGCCAAGCCATGCCTTCCCTGGACCAGAAACAAGCTTCCTAGGACCGGTTTCTGGCATTTCAGCCGTCTTCAGCCAGGCTTGCTTGAATCCAGTGGCAAAGTGAGCAAGGGACTCACGTCTGAGCATACCCTGCCAACTTATGGCGAACAAAGCAGTACAAAAGGGGGTGATGATGGACGGAGCATCAGAACCAATCAAACACTCACACCCAGTCAACAGATCTGGGTTTGATCCATCACCATTCTTTAGCCCACTCTGCCACCCCAGTTCAGACATCGCCATATGCAAATCAGTCTGACCCTGTGCCTCATGGGAACAGTCCAGCCCAAACTGCCAAGCCATGCCTTCCCTGGACCAGAAACAAGCTTCCTAGGACCGGTTTCTGGCTGATATGCAAAAATGTGAATGGCACAAAAACAGACCACTGGATGAAGAGGGGTGGTTGAAAGCTCCTATAAGTAGACGTATTATTATACATATAATTGTAGCCAATTCAAAAGGTCATGGTGAACACCAGATCCAAATATTTCTGAAAAGTATGCAAGATGTTGCCGATCTTACGCAAACATTTTTAGTCAGTTTCCTCTCTAAGAAGGAGCTATGGACACTCCTAATCTGTGCCATGGCTTGATAGACGAACTACAAATTCATAAGATGCATTCTGTCAGGGTTCCAAAGAGCAGCAAATGGAGCCTGGCATTACCTCTGAAGGCCAGATCAGAATTTCTGTTTGACTTACGTTATTTCATTTCCTTGCTAGTAAGTTAAGGCAGTTCTTGCTTCAAACACCTTTTGCCACCATAGTAGGAAGACAGGATTCTAGAGGTGCTAATGAATGTCAAGAACCTTTGTGGAAATTTGTTGTTTGCTGTTTTGTTGTGGTAGTGGTAATGTCTCTTGTTTAATGTGGTGCTGTGTCTTTGTGTTGCAGTTGCGTTTCATTTTCTTTTGGTAGTTTTGTTGTGTTATGCCTTAGTATGTTTTTATTGTGTTATGTTGCTTTGTATATATTATAATATATATATTGTATGTATTGTATGTATATATTATTGTTTTATGTTCAGTTGCTAACTATCTAAACAATCTACTCCATGCTTGACAATAGGATTTTAGACAACCAGAAGTAATGATCTTGATTAAGAAAATCTCGGGCAAGATCTCCTCAGCTGACCTAATGAGAGTCACAAACGAAGGCTTAATGAGGTCATGTGAGCAGTCCTGATCCTTGCCTTTTGCATCACTTACTACACAGTAGACAATAAGTACAAGTCCCTCCTTGAGCAACTGAAAAATTGACTCAAGAATGACCTTGTACATTTACTTGTTCTCTCTAACCAGCCAGCATAATCAAATTAGCTATATCGAATGTCCAATTGCCACAAATTGGAGGATTTTTTACTATTTAATCATGTTAAAAATTTATGAATAGGCCACAAGCTGAATGAGCAATTTCCCTTGCCTATGTAATCTGAGAAAAGCACCTTGTCATTGCAAGACTCATTGGACAGACACAGGGATATAAAGTGGCCACAAGAAGATATGTCTGAGCTTAATACACTGAAAAGTGTATTACTAAAAATAACTTAAAAGTGCGAGTCTGGTCCTGAAAAAAACCAAAACACATGGCCCCTCTTATTAAGTAGGTCATTTTTTTCTGTTTATGGTGAACAGAAAAAAAGGACCTCCGACATCCACTCTAAATAGGAGATTTGAAACCCTTACTTCGACGACCCAATTCCTTCCGGTTGTCAGAGTAAGTTTTCCGATAGCGGAGCCAGTAGGGCCACTGCTGTCAGAAAAGTGAGAGTCTGCCTGACTCTTAATTGAGGGGGCAGACCAAAGGTTTGGCAGATGCCAAACTCTAAATCAGGCCTTAGTCTGACCCTTAATCTCCAGCTACTCCTAGATTATTGTCTGTGAGAAAATCCCTGAATTTCTACTTTTGTCAGTGTCCCTTGCAAAACAGATACTAAAATAAGGGATCAACATTTATGTTACAACGCATTCCGTAGCAACGCATGCCTTTACCACGCATGTGTTACAACCCGCATGCCTTTACCACGGATAACTTTTACCACGAATATGCCTTTACCACACATACCTTTACAACAAATGTTGTTGTGAATGCATGAATGTTAAAGGCATATTTGTAGTAAAGGTGACACCTGCCCTAAGTCCTAAAACCAGTCTCTTGTGCCCCCACTGCCCCAGGCCTTTTAAAAAAAATACCCCTCCCCTGAGCTCTAGAAGCAGACTATCCCCACCCGCCCCTCAGCCCTTCTAAAAACTATCCCTCCCCTGACCTGAACCCTAAATGCTGACCCCTACGTGACCTCCCCTGGCCCCAGCCCTTCTAGAACCTACTCTTCCCCTACCCTAAGCCCTAAATGCGGACCCCTGTGCACCCCCTCGTCCCCAGTCATTCTAAAAACAACCTTTGCCTTAAACCCTAAAAGCAGTCCCCTGCACGACTCCCCCATTCAAAAATGTAAATACATTTGTAAAATCCTAACCTTCTGCCACAGGATCAGTCCCCTTTACCTCGCCACAACGTCAACTCCTCTCCATCACTTCTGAGGCTCGGCGCACGTCGTAAAGGGGAAGTAGAAAGGTCTTTTTATTTCCTCTAACAACACCGAAAGCCTCCACACAAATACTTGTACCATACATACCTTTACAAAGAATTGCATTGTAAAGGCTATGCGTGGTAACAGTGCACACCCTTGCCACACATATACCTTTACCATACATATCTTTACAACGTAATTTGTTGTAAAGGCATGCGTGGTAAAGGCTATGCGTGGTAACGGTGTATGCATTGTAATGCATGCGTGGTAAAGGCTATGCGTGGAAACAGCCACGTTGTAATGGCTGTTTGCCATACCCTTCCCACAAGGCTTTGCTCAATTCACTTTTCATGTTAGTTTTGTATAAAATAATGGTCTGATTGTAAAACCTACTTTAACCAATTACAAACTGAATATACATTAAAGAAGAGGCAGCTGTCTGAATGTAAGTGGCACATGTACAAATATAATTCCGCCTGGTCTCAAATGTTTTAAAATGTCCCTTTTCAGACAAGTACAGGAATATTTGCCTCATGTTGGTATTAGTCCCATTAAAACAATAGTCTTCCAGAGACACATAATATTGCAAGGGCAAAGTGAATGCCATTCTTCCCAGATGGCACATATCCAAATTGGTAAACACAACTGGCCACAATCCTCAAATATTATTACCCAATATGAGATACATACAAACATATAATGCATACGTAATAGCATATTAACTACACCAACACTACTGATCATTCAGCTCAGCAGGTGTGGGTCCTCCACTAGGGCGGAGGAGCGTCGCCCCACTGCTTTCTCTCAGTGCGAGAATCAGAAACATAAAATGGTAATAACTGCCCACTCCTGAGCGCACATCACTGGTTTGGTCGGCCCTCTGGGGCCTCCCAAACCAGTCATGTGCACTCTGCCCCTTCTCCATGCAGGCTGAAATGCAGCCTACATGGAGAAAATGGCCTCCCCGTAAGCCCCTGGTTGGGTGCGTCCCTTGCAAATCACAACGGTACCATTGCAATGTTGTAATTGGATTAGGGGCAGGGAGGGAGGCTGCCTGCTTCCTGTTCCTATATGACAACAATGGGGCAACCCTGTGTCCCTCAGAACCTAGGTATGTATATAATGAGCTACAATGGTTCTGTCGGGGAGAACCCAATTGATTTGAGGAAGATAAAATTTAAAATAAACCCAACAAATTGCTTGATACCTATTAACTAATCATAACAAGTGTGGCATTAACATTGGTTAAATCATGGAAATAACGTTGGAATGTATATCAAAAGACATTGGAGCATAGATTAAAGCAAAACACCTACTAGTATATGCTTGCAAAAGAATCTTCTTTTATACCAATTGAAGTTTTAAGTCAATATTTTAAAAAATTAGAGGGCTGTCAATACAAAAAATACTGACACAAGTGACATGTGGTAAGGTGACATTAAGTGCTCAGTGATGGTGGTGCAGTGCATATATACAACGTGATATTATATACAATTCCTGTTCCTAGCAGGAGCAGATGCCGTGCAAGACTGGCGCAGAGAAAACGCGGGACACGGCTGGCGGACAGGTACATTTTTTATTTATTTGTAAGTTAAACCCCCCCTCCCCCCGCGGACCCCCCCCTTCCCACCCACGATTAATGCCGGCCGCGACTGTAGCTCAGATAGTCTGAAATCAAACTCCAAGCCATAATGTAAGCCTCAAAAACATGTTGGGAAGCAACCAAACTCCGACAGTGTTGTGAGGCCTTAAAAAGAACAGAACACACAGTACTCAAGTCTTTATAACAAAAAGTAAGATAACAGCTTCAAATAACATCATGGGAATGACTAAATGATCTCTTTGTGGCAGCAAAACATCTAAACTCGAATGTAGCAAATATATTTCCTGAAATAATAGAGCATATAAAGATGAATGTTTTTTAAAGAGTGACAGAATGTCAGACTTACATTCATGTGGACAGAATCCATATTTTCCATCTTCATCAAAGTTATATGTGGTTGAGCACCACAGGAAGCCGTCACTGCGCCCTGAATCAGTGCAACTATTGTATTCTTTGTCTCCAAACAGGAATGGAAATTTGCAGAATTCCCCATCTGCATTTCCGAATTTTACCTTGACAACTGTAAACAAAAGAAGATAGCAAATATACCATCTGTTTAAAATACTATTCAGTAAAGAAGGACTACAGTAAATCGTACACAAGTCAGAAATATACATAGACAGTAAACAAGGACATCTAAGTTGCGATGCACTCCCTTTTTCTTTACATATTATTTGAATTATCTGCATAATCACAATGGAAACGTTAGAGAAGACATTACAGTCTATTACACAATAGAGCAGAATGCTCTCCTCTGATTATCAGTCATGTTGGCACAAAAGCTGGTGTAGTGCAGTCTCTTTCATGCAATGATGCACCTGTGCAGCATATATTCCTACTAGTAGCAATTGCTAATCAGAAGTTACCTACATTCAGAATATATTTTATAAAGAGAATGAATGATGTAGGACTGAATAGTAGGAACAGGAAAGAGCTGACTAACGCTTTAGAAAGTAACACTTGCATATCTTTTAACATGCGGTACTGCTTTTTCTCCAGCCCTCTTCAGTCTGGCCATTTCTTTATACTGATTTGGAGAATTTAACCTGGATCAATTTCCAGTGAGAATAAACATTCCCTAATAGAGATTTTTAAGATCTGATATTGTGGCAGGGATTCTACTCAGGAACAGAACTATTCTTGGGACCATAGAACATCAGTATGCAGGGGACTGAGTCACTATAACAACTCAGTATCCATAAGTCCGACTAGCTATTGTGCCTCACTGGCCCTCTTAAACTTTCCAGAGAGACACCCCAGAACACAACACTCTTGACTTCACAGGGATAGTAGAAACATTACACACCCTTTCGGTCTCTCACGTGTTTTTGTCCAAAATAAGATCAAAAACTGACACAAAGGAATTTATTATTGTTTTTTTAGCTCTGGGAGCTTAAACTAATCCACAAATGTAAGTTAACACACATAGTACTCATTTTTCACAAAATATGACCATGTGCTTCAATCTCTTTCTTCTATATTATTGGTTGCAACATTTTCAAGAATCATTGCAATCACAAGCAAAAGTGGTATCTAGTAATTGTGGGACCTTCTCCGGCGTCACTTTGTGTTTTTTTAAAATTTGTTTTGCTCTCTGTTTCCTATCTCTAGTCCTTTGTCTCTTGAAGAAGCATTGTATGGGAATAAAATAAAATGTTCTACTCCTCTGGACTACAGCAATTGAAGGTGTTCGTAAGAATGGATCTCATGTACAAGCATCTCATGGCCTCAACTTAAATTACCACAAGCAATTAATAACCACAACTTAAAACAATATGTTAAAAAAATAACTCTGTTCAGCCAGTGGTACATGGTTATGCACAAAGAAAGTTGTAACTTTATAATTTCTAGGTTTAAACCTATGATTAGAAAACCCTAGGTCAACGCATCTATATATATTAGAATCACACAATTCTTTGTGTGCTCCTAATTATAAAGAGTTGGACATTCTTCCGGCAGTAAATCTGCTAACTAAGATGCATATGTACCATAAGTTTTTTTTTAATTCTTCACCCGAAGGGTAACCCTTCCCCTATATGTAGAATAAACCCTCAATTTGTACACTTCAGGTTTTGCTTATGAAGGTAAGCGTGCAAACCATATAGAAGGGTATGTGAACGATTGGGAAGTGTTGTGACCGCCCATAAAGGTCAGACTTTGTCACAATCAGCCCCATCATCCATAGGCCACCAACTCACTATTCCAGAACACCAATTTTGCCAGATTTTGCAGTCATAAATTCCATTTGGAGGCATAGATGTCTGTATGTCTTTTTGCTCCACCGAATGCACATTTGTGAATCTCATCCTGTTGTTTAGACTGGCACTAGGATGGAAGCAATTGTTCTCAGAGTGTAAGACTATGGTAATTCACAAATGTTCTGAAAAAACGAAACCACAGATAATGCCCTGTAAAACTTAAATCTATAAAATTTTCAGCCATCTGATTTGTGATTTAAAATTAAATCTTCCTATTCACAATTTAAAATCTTTCATACACAGCATCAAATAGAGAGGGCGAGATATTGGTATCAATATTTACCAACCTTGACCCTCCCCCAATGTCCAGTGTTCGTCATCATCGAAATGGGAGTCCCCTCCAATTCCTTGACCGGGAGCAAAGGCATGAGCCAAAAGTCCATCCTTACCATCGAATGGATATCCATCACCATGTTCTGAAAACAAATTAATTTCAAAGGAGCAAGAGTTCAGTAATAGTTTAACAAAGCAAGGCACTAGAAAGGAAATCATATAGAAGACAAAGCCAAATGAATGCTGAGCACATATCTGTTGTCTGTCCATGAATTTGTGTCTAAATCACAAATTAGAAAACAGGCAAGAACCACTATGGACTGTTATATGTTGTTAAAGCAAGTGTGATGCAAAGTGGCCTTCTTCACAGCACATATTGCCCCATTCACAAACCAGCTTTGGCATATTGTACATCACAGATAAGGATTTCCAGGACTATCTAAAACCTCTGATAACACAGCTACTTAAAATTTGAAAAGTGAAAATAACTATGTATGTGCAAGGTGACCACAACATCAAGCGATTGCCCAAGCATAGTCTCTGCTGTAAAGGAATATTCTTAGACAGAGTAGAATTGGTGTCTGGATATTTTAAATCATGCTATACTGATACTACCAAAGTGTGCTAGCTAAAGTCCAATTACTTGTGAGCTTGAGGAAAGTCCAGTCAATGCTCTTCTTTCAGCTATAGTTGATGAGCGCTTGTTAGCTCCGTCCAAATTTCTTTAATTAATTTAACATATTTCTTAGTCTTGCTCTGTTAGATGCTCTTTTCTAATCTTTCTGCAAACTCCAATTCCATGATTGCTGTTGGCTTTTCGGAGTAGTCCCCTGTTGTTTGTCCTGCAACTCACCACTTAGACTACCCTGTATACATATGTTACTATGGAAAGTCTGACTTTCAAAATCATCTTAACATAATTAGTCTTGCTGTTATTCTAGAACACAGAAATTAACCTATAGACCTATGGCTTTTGACAATCAAATGTACTTCCTCAATATTATCCCATGAACCTATGAAATTTGCAAATCTGCTTCAAACCAGTAGTCTAAGCTTTTCAAGTTATCAAATGTACTTGTAGCCATTTTGTCAAAGTGGTTCGTGCATTCATCTGTGTGTATGCATGTGGGGGAGAGCTGTGAGGGATTGCAAATGTTAATTCAAGGTGTCCATGGCCTCTTGTGCCTCCAAAATGCTATAATTCTATTAAACATCGATGTCAATAAGAGCACCTTAACAATGACGATTGTTGACTATGATGTGGACCTTTTAGACACTTTTAAACATGAATCGTACAGTATTAAGTTCTTTTTTTCTTTGTGCAAAAAAGACCACATATTTGAATGACTTCCAGTTCCATAAGTGTGGAAATAGAGTCCTGTGCTATTAAAGAATCCTTGACCTGACATCCCTCACCTTAGAAGAAGTACTTTAAATGTTCAACTAAAAACATATCTTTTACAGTTATGCATTGATGTTAAGCCCCAAGCAACTAAAATGTGTATCAATTCCCATTTGGGTGACACTGAGCAAGTATGTACTATGAGACCTTAGCTGTGGGTACTGGGCAGTTTGCCACTCATGCCACAAATTGGAGTTTCAGTTTATTTAATCCTGAGTAAACTGAATCATTCATCCAGAGTCTTTCTCTAACTTGCCTCAGTCCTTACTCTTTAAGGCATACTCACACCATGTAGATAGGCACCTTGTTAACCTGCCTTAAACAATTGTGTTTAAGTCTTTTTTCTCTTTATAGTCTGGATCAGCCCTGCACCTGACACTGCTGCTGCATTGTATCCAGCAGCATCCCCTAAAGGACAGTAAGCCAATTCATAGGGAAAGGAGGACTCACAAGAACTGTGATGGGATAATAGACATTACCAGGTACTAAGTTAAATCGTCTTACCTTTATAGCAATGCTACTTCTCACCATCCTTGATCTATGAGGATATACTTAGGCAGAAACCAGTATTTTAGTTTGCAGCCTCTCACCATTACAAGCATAAATATGGCCTCTCCAAGCTCTTTTGAATAACCAATACTAAACTGAAAAGATACCAGCAGGAAGGTTTGAGCCAAACATGGGCAAACATATCCTAGGTAGGAACCTTTATGAATATCATACTAACTTCACAGCTTTAACCTTGGAGAAGGGCACCTTTATGTGCTAATTCCCAGGGGTACAGTTTATGAACTGTACAACAACTCCTGTATCCACGCATCAGGTCATCAAAACATGGTACATGTGGAGGTGGGAGAATCCTTGGACTGGCCAGTTCAATTCAAGGGACATGGAATTACCCCATGGGAGGACCTGATGAGGAGAATGTTTGTCTTTTCGGATGAAGGGCTCCTCCTCTCAAGAGAGAGCGTAGAGCTCACCCTCTGGGCTGGTTAGCCCCCCTACTTCTGATTTTCTGCCCCCTCTACTCCTCTGCGAGCTATAGTTGAACCAGTTGGGATGACTTTGAATTGCTCTCCGGCCCGCCTGTGGAGTCTATTCCTCATGTCTATCTCAGTTAGCTTCCCCCAAAAAATATTTGCTTTCTCTTTCTCCCCAGCCTTGCCTCTTGTATAATGCAACGGCTGGGATAATACAGCAATCTAAGCTAAAAGTTCTGTATAAAAGGAGATAGTATAGATTTTAGTCAGTAGGGTGGGCCAAAGACCCCCTATCAATTAAGGAAGGGAAGAGGGTAAATAACAAATAGCATCTAGGCCAACAAGAGATGTAGGATAAATCTAGCATGCTGAAGGAACTATGATAACACTCCGTGGTTATTCATTTATTGTGGTTTAGCTTAGCGATGTTAGGCTATCTTCCATTTTTAGGTCTCGCCTGACCCAGCGCATGCGCTGGTCTGGCGAGACTTTTTCAGAGGGCTCCAAAAAGTGCTACCAGGCCAGCCTAGAGCTACAGTGCATGGGCGCGGGCGCGCGCGCCGCGCTTGACATGATTACTTTAACTTTCGTCCGCCCGGCCGCTTTGATGTTTGATCGCG
The DNA here is from genome assembly GCF_964204655.1 of Triturus cristatus. Classification (NCBI taxonomy): domain Eukaryota; kingdom Metazoa; phylum Chordata; class Amphibia; order Caudata; family Salamandridae; genus Triturus; species Triturus cristatus. The sequence goes on from NC_140595.1 coordinate 547,841,290, forward strand.
ATCGCGATCACTTTCGCGGCTGCATGTCCGCAATTCTTTACCTGAAAAAAACAGTTTTCTATTTGAAGAAAATACTTTGCAGCCTTTTTCACTCTAAGTGTGCAAGTGCAGATTTTCTGTTATGCCCACGTCCACACTCAAAGTTTGAGCTGAAGGCATATGCTAAGATACCATGCCTCTTGCGTTTGTGAATCACAGAAATATAGTAAAGCAAGACAAACCAACTCATTTTGTGTGAACAACCTACCCAGTATTTAATTGGTTCTAATCGGGTTACAGCTCTTTGGTCCAAAGCATGCTAACACATACACTTACGACATGCATGGACACAGACCCCCACATTCTGTGAACAAAAACACACATGAAGACGCACCCACACACATGCATGCACTTACAAACAAACACACACACATCTGAGCAAGAGGAAAGAATAAATAACTGGAATTAACATGGCCTGCCACTTTAAGAGCACACCCCCTTAAAGTCGAGACTTGTCAAGAAACATGACTCCCGCTCTCCAAAGAAATAACCCAGCTCGGTTAGACATCATCGGTCCCTGCATTTTGTCCTGTGGCCGAGGCAATGTCAGAGTGCTATCTCTGTTGTGAGTGGGTCCCAGCACCTTAGCAGCAGCACACCGATCGGTATTAGGGCAGTAATGCGTGCCGACACCCTCTTTATATTTGCATAAATGTTCACTGGCTTCTCCCCCTCTCGCCTCCCCCCCCCCATCCTATGACTACCTACCTGTGCCCCTCTAGCATCTCCCGGCAGGGGCTCATTCATCACTGAAAAGGCCTTGGCAGCAGATCTTTTAGTGGGATAAAAAATGTGGGGGGTCTCTGAAGGGGGAATTGCCATGTGAATGAGGGCGTGGCTTGAAAACGTAAACAATATTTCTGTGATTCTCAAAGTGTGCCACTTGACTGGTACTTTGGTGCACCTCCAAGCTTCCTGTTATTGCCTCCTGATTAATAACTGAAACACACCTATCTAGGATTATCGGCTGTGCCAATAATCGTTAGCTATTTGAGATAAATAAGTAACAACAATGATTTTGTTGTAAATAGTTCATATTGAAAATGTTTTGAATCTGTAATTTGAGACTGTGAATTAAACATTACTGAGGTCTATGGAAGGGCCAGTGCTCTTCAGAGTGTCTCAGTCACTCCTGTTATGTTCACTCCATGTTAGACATGTATGCCCTTTTAGCACTGGTGGCACCCTGTGCAACAATGTTTGTTGGCACCCCCCCAACGACCATCTTTGCTACTGATTCTTTCACTACCACCCTTTAAAAGTGCACCTCGTATCTCCATATCTACTCACTCACTGGGATGCATTTATTTAGGTGTATAGTGCCACTCATACCAGTGTAGGGTGTCAGTGCACTTTAAATCACACACAAACAATCACACACACATTACACAGAGATAATCAATCACACATGTGTAAATCAGTGTATAGGATTGTTACATAACACAGAGGAATAAAAGGTGTATGGGTCACATGTCATTCATACTGGTGGACAGTATAGTTTAAAAGTGCTTGAGAGTTCCATCACGCGCAAGGTTGAAGTATGTCGTCATCGTTTCCCATCGGCCCTCCTACAGCCCATCATAGCATAAACCGGTGAGTCCTGAACCAGTCACTCCTCCGAGTAACATAAAGCCACAACCAATATACAGGTCAGAGCCCTCGACCTCCGCAGGGGTAAAGTTGGGCTTCCTGCATGAGGAGGAATGACGGTCGCACCAGGCAGCAGACTCGCGGTCTGTTAATTGCCCTACATGATGAGGCACAGTATATAGCAGGTTGCCGAGTCAATCAGGTGGTCCTTAGATTCAGGGGCATCAGCTATGCTGGTGCTCCTGGATCTATCCGCTGCTTTTGATACGGTAGATCATAGCAGACTGCTGATTTGACTTAAGGACATCGGCCTTGGAGATAAAGCTCTTAACTGGCTACACTCCTACCTCACAGATCGGTCCCAGAAAGTGGCTCTGGGCCCCTTCTCTTCTGAACCTAAAGGCCTCTGGTGTGGTGTCCCACAAGGGTCGGCACTCAGCCCTCTGCTGTTCAATGTCTATCTGGCCCCGCTTTTCACCTTGATTGCTAAATGGGGGGTCAAGGCAATATCATACGCGGATGACACTCAATTGGTCTTCCCCTATACAGACACGTCAGAGGCAGCTTTTAGTGAAATCAGGGGCTGTCTTCGAGACGTGGCCAAATGGATGAACACTAATAAACTCAAAATGAATGTGAGCAAAACAGAGGTGTTATTCTTTGGAAATCTCAAACACCCCCTCCGGACTTGTGGTGGCCAACGGAAATGGGCCCTGCCCCATCTCCCGGAACCCATGCAAAAAATCTAGGAGTAAGATGGGATGAGAATTTGTCCTTCTTGCCGCATATACAACAGCTTACCGCTGGCTGCCTGCACAAACTCAGAAATTTGCGAAAATTTCTGCCCCTGCTACCAGTCGAGTGTCGAAAAACGGTTGTTCACGCAACAATCACATCTCGACTTGACTATTCTAATGGCCTCTTTCTTGGTCTGCCCAAATATGCGGTGCAACGCTTACAGATCGTGCAGAATGCGGCTGCGAGATTGATAAAAATGTGTCCCTTTCAGGCAGCATATCTCTCCGCATCTGCACGAGCTGCACTGGTTGCCAGTGGCAAGCAGAATTAAGTTCAAGGTGCTTACCTTGGCTTTCAGATCACTAAAAGGCACGTGTCCCAACTATCTAAAACTTCAACTTCCCCGTTACCACCAAAAACGAGAGCTGCGCTCAAACTCCTTGCTCAAACTAACTACTCCGCGTGTGAGGAAAGCTAGACTTGGAGGCAGGTCCTTCTCTGCCGGCACGGCTAAACTATGGAATACCTTGCCCCCTGCCATCCAATCTGCCACTACAGAAGCTAGCTTTAGGAAGCTCCTAAAAACTTGGCTCTTTATGCAATAATCTTGATCTTCCCCCTGACTACTCGCTCTTGGCTGTAGGACTCGCTAGCGCCGGGACACCTCACCTGAGGTAGCTGTTCGCGCTCTACAAGCATCTGTATTATTATTATTATTATTATAGCATAGTTTGTGTGCGGAACACAAGGGTTCCACGGTGCAGAGGTCAGGGCTGAAACACGGGTTCGAGTGCGCAGCTTCTCGTGGTGCCGGGTCACTGGGGCTTTGTGTTTATCTTTTCAAAGGGAGAGTATTAAAAGGGGGAGGCTTTCTCTCTTCCCATGACTGCTCGCGTGCTCTTTCCTCTTTGTTCACGCGTGGTTTTAAAGACACCCCCCCCACTTATTCTCAATTGTATACTCCCAGCACAGACCGTGCATTTGGAGGATTATCTGTTGGGAGACACACTTATCCCAAAATACTGCCATATCTGCTGGATGGCTTTCCGGACCCACCCTATCTCGAAGAAGGAGGTGCGTGCGCTGTTAACACTCCTTCTAGTAATACCCCCATGCTTTTCCACCTGCAAGTCCACATATTATGAAACAAAGGTGCAATTGAGAATGTGGATGACCATTAGTCAAAATGTTTTAGATTATTAGAAAACATTTTTTAATGGGTTCCTATTTGCATTTTTTCATAAGTTGTTGGTTCTATACATCACCTGAGATGAAAACAGTAATAAAACGTCATGCCTTAACAGTCAAATGAAAAGGACTCTCCATCTTCTGTTCAATATACTGTGGTCGGGCATACTGCACTTGTGAAGACCAGATTTAAACCACAGCACCTGCCTGTATCTGGTTCACAGTTTAACCACTTCCAACTGCCCCATGTTATGTATAAAACATTGGGGCATGGATGGTACCCAAACTGCAGTGACTGTCCTGGCTGCCCCTGGTCTCAGTTTGCATCTCAGTGGGCATCTCATAATGCCAGTGACTGGATGCCTTTAGCAGCTAGCATCTCATCATGCCAGTGAAGAGAAGCAGGGTGACTGGCTGCCTTTAGTTGGCATCTCACCGTGCCAATGCAGAGAAGCAGGGTGACTGGCTGCCTTCAGCAGCTGGTGCAGAGTGACTGGCTGCCTTCATTTGGCATCTCATCATGCCAGTGCATAGCAGCAGGTGACTGGCTGCCTTCGGCAGCTGGTGCAGGGTGACTGGCTGCCTTTAGTTGGCAACTCACTGTGCCAGTGCATAGAAGCAGGGTGACTGGCTGCCTTCAGCAGCTGGTGCAGAGTGACTGGCTGCCTTCATTTGGCATCTCATCATGCCAGTGCATAGCAGTAGGTGACTGGCTGCCTTCAGCAGCTGGTGTAGGGTGACTGGCTGCCTTTAGTTGGCATCTCACCGTGCCAGTGCATAGAAGCAGGGTGACTGGCTGCCTTCAGTAGCTGGTGCAGATTGACTGGCTGCCTTCATTTGGCATCTCATCATGCCAGTGCATAGCAGCAGGTGACTGGCTGCCTTCTAGATGCTTTGGACGCACATCAATTTAATATTAAAAAAACAGTACTCCAAATTTAGTTTACTCAAACCATCTTGCAAATCAATGGCCATTGATTTCCCATTTAATCCAAAGATCACACATCACCTGAGTGCATGCATTTGTGCATGAGGCCTGTTGCATGGTTCAAGTCACCACCTCCCGTTTGATGGACCAGGTTCCCGCATTGGCTGTCACCCTTTGACTTGCTGCCTTCCATGTCGCCTTCACACCAACCACATCTCTGTTGTTAATGCTCTTGCTTAATCCTTCTCACAGGGCAAGCAGGATGGAATTATTCTGGTCCTGCCACAGATACATGAAATGTGACCGGCTGCTGAATGTACTTTCTGATGTTTGTAACCTCGCAGCTTGTGTGCTGCATGGCTAAACACTTATAAGATCCCAAGGGCGAGACCTATTGGCTATGCCAATGCTTGTTTGTTTTTGTTGCCATCTCCTTCGGGGGAGAGCTCTCAGTACCATGTCAAGCTACAATTATAGGGGTTTGGGGGACACTGGGGGGATTGATCAAGGGAACAGGAGGGGCAAGGGTCCATGGCTGGCAAAGGCCTGACTCGAAGGGAGGGCAAGGTGAGGGGAGCACTCAAGGGAGGGGAGAAAATATAAAAAAAATAATCACAGATCTAGTCAAAGTCATTTCCAGAACTTTAAGATTGGATGCAATTAAACTATCGACGAGGATAGAATAAGATACATAACTGATAAAAGTCAGAAACAAATAACTGGCTGGAATGGCTGAGCAACAGATGCAACTAAATTAAGAGCTATACTTCAATGGTTAATGGTGATTCAACCACATGTGATTTTACTCCAGGGGACACACTTAAAAAAAAATATGTCTTCAACTAAATGTCCCAAGATTATAAAGCAGGTCTTTTTGGCCTCAGCCAATGCTGCTGTTACTATCAAGGGGAAGCCCTTCAGGTCATGAGTGATCTCCTAGCTAGATGGGTGATGGGAAATCTGAAATTGGGTGAGCAAATTTTCCATTTAATTAGCTGTTACGGCCCTATACATGATGAGACTCTAGCTCAGGAAAAAATGTCTGATCTATTAATCCCATTACAAGCCACTATAATCATCAGAGGGGATTTTAATTTTATTCAAAATTTTAGATTAGAGGCCTCTTGAGGAAATAAATCCAAAAATAAACCATTAACTGCCAGATACCTGAACAGCATGATTCGAGACTTTGCGCTAGTGGGTCCATGGAGGGCCCAGCACCCCTCTAGCAAGGAATTCACTTGCTTTTCAAAAAGGCATAACACAGCATCTAGAATAGACCTTTTTTTAAATTTCCCACCAGTGTGAAAAAGGGAAGTCTTGGATTATTCCGAATCCCTTTCCTGACTATTTGGTCCCAGTAATAGAGATTAAAACAAATGTTGTTTTAAGGGAGCAGCCCAGGTGGACACTAGACACAATTTAACTAAACGAAGAGTGCTGGATTAAAAAAATGCAGATGCTACTTGCTGAGTTTCCCCTTAGAAATGTGGAGTCAGCTACACCTTTTGCAGTAGGGGATTCCTGTAAGGCTTTTATCAGATGGGAGGCAATTTCATGCAAAGTAAGAATCACTAAAGAAAAAAAAAGAGCTAGCTAGGCATTTACAGCAAGCTCTCGGCAGGCAAGCTGAATCAATTTTACGTTCCATTCGGAAATAACAGCATCTAACTTAAAGAAGACCCAACAAATTATTAGAAATTTTTATGAGCAAAAGTAAATAATAAACTAAAAAATCTGCTTTCAAAAATGATACAAGGAAAGCAAGCATGCAGGCAAACTGTTGGCATGGTCCGTAAAAAACAATCTCAACCGTGCCATGGTCTAGTATATCTTTGATGGCGAGAACGGCCAAGACCATCAGGCTAACAAGAATAAAAGGCCTTTTTATCGCATTATACAAAACTATATTCAGCTCTGACACCCACACCACTAGAAGGAATTGATACATTTCTTAATACAATCACGTTACCAAATCTAACTCAAAAAGCCCAGCTCGTAGCACCAATTTCCGAGAAGGAGATTCATGTGGCCATAAAAAATAAACCCAGCGGCAAAGCTTGTGGCATAGATGGAATACGCATTGAATTTTATAACATCTTGCCACAGTTAAACAATTTATTACTCTCATTATATAATTCAATTTTGGAAGGTTGCCATATTCCAAAAACATTTGCTGAAACACTCGTAGTTCGTTTTTTTTTTAAAGGAGAATACACCTTATATACCCGGATTTTATCGCCCCATTAGTCTACTAAATAACTATTATAAATACTTTACTAAAATATTGACAACAAGAATTACTTTAGTCACTCAAAATTTGGTTCATGAGGATCAATGTGTCTTTTTACCAGAAAGATTTCTTACGAATAATGCAAACTATTTTTACTCAGGCGAATAATAATACCAAAGCGGAAATCATTATGATTGATGCAGAAAAAGCCTTTGATCTGGTGAACGGGAATAATTTTTTTTACTGTACTGAAGAAATTCGATTTCCCTTTAGACTTAGTGGACATGATAAAGAAATTATACGACAAAGCTGAGGCAAAAATATTAATCAATTCACAAACTGCTGGTATAGTCGAGATCCAGAGGGGTACCCGGCAGGGATGCCCAGTGTCCCCGTTTTTATTTGCCATGTACATCGAGCCGTTAGTGAATCTGATGCGTCAAAACTCCTTAATTAAACCACCAGTAATAGGGGCACTCATATTGAAGCTATTTGCGCATGATTTAATCCTCTACCTAGAAGCTGACATGGCAAATTTTAAGCAAACGTTTGATACAATTGAAACATTCTCCAATTTGGGGGGATATAAAATCAATGATAGAAAATCGGAGACAACTTATTCAATTGCCATAATCAGATTCTACACCAGGCCCTCCGGACCCAGGTGGAAAAAGGCAATACTGTTCGATACTTAGGTATCTGGGTTTCATGCGACTATACACAGCTCCTTGCACTTAATTATATCATAACTATTAATAAAGTCAGCAAGATTTTAAACAGCTGGCATAATCTATCACTGTCTGTAATTGGAAGAGATGCACTGATAAAAATGATGGTACTTCCATTATTTATTTTTATCTTTTCAAATGTTATTATTAAGATTCCACATAACTATTTTTTAGAAATAGACCAACTAATATGGAAGTTTATCTGGGCAGGGAAGAAACCACAGACCAAACTAACAACACTGCTGCTGATTCCGGAAGAAGGTTGTTTAGGGCTTCCTCGCATCCAAAACTATTTTCAAGTTATCTTATTGGATTGGTGTGGACAAGCAATTTCAGCACACGACTAGGGGCTCAATTTGTATCTCCATCAAATGCAATTGGAAAAAAACTACAGATTGAAAATCTTTCATTGAAATCCCGAGGCTACCCAAACGCTACATATACAAGACTCCCCAGACAATTCTTGAGAGCTTTAATCAATGAAAGAAAGAGAAACTAAAGTAAGGCACTGCAGGGAGTTAGGAGTTTCTATGGATCCACAGACATCAAAAAGTTGGGAAAGGCTAGGAATTCATCAAACACAAGATTAAGTAATACAAGGAGAGATGAAGTCTTGGGAACAAATTAGAAAAGATAGAATAGAAGAAGTTTCGGCCTTAGTATTCTCTTATCTTCAGATCTCAAGTCTAGTAAAAAACCTACGGCTTCCAAATGGTCCATTTTCCAAAGCCATAACTCATGCATTATATGTTAAACAAATGTGGGGAATTGGGAACAAGTACCATATCTTGCAGCAACAAATATATGATCAAATCGTCCCAAGAGCTCTTGTAAAAGCACAGGAGCCCACGGGGCGCCATATAGAGGCAGCCCAATGGAAGGATCATAATAGATGGTCCATATTAAACGAATGGCACTCTTTTCCAAGTCGCAACTATATTATACCCCGGATAAATTGCAGAAAAGTTTCCCAGAAATATCATCAGGTTTTTTAGATTTAATCATTTAAGAGGGGACTTGTTTCATATTTGCTTCTCTTGCCCCAAACTGGCTGATTATTGGACTAGGATCTTTCAGTCTGTCAGTAGGCAACTTAAACATAGCATAAATCCCCATCCTCTGACTATTTTATTTGGTATCTCTAATCCAACTTTAACTGTGCGACAAAAACAATTTGTTTTTAATCTTTTTTTAATAGCCAGGTCCCTGATTTTACAAAACTGGAAATCACCTGATCCACCAAAATACGCACAATGGGTAGCCAAATTGAGAAGTACGAAAGAAAAAGAAGAACTGTTTTCCCTTAGGAAAGGGGCTATTCAGAAATTTGTACAAATCTGAGGAGAAGATTAAAATTAAAATCTGTAAGTTCTGTAGCATAGAGGGGAAGAAACAGACGTGGATAAGTAGCGGTAGTTATAAGACCTTTAACATATCATATATGTCATTATAGTCTGTCTATTTTATTTTATGTATTTTTATTCAGGGATAGATGCCCTTTCTAAGCATCCAAAAACCATATTGCACATTACTTAATTATTATACTGGAATTGTGAATTCTAGAGATTTTTTTTGTATTATGGCTCTGTGATTAATTGAAAAATAAAGTAAAAATGTTTTAAAAAAGGGATCCCGCATTCTTCAGACTCCATCAAAGTGCTCACCCATAAACAACAACTCTGTACCTCACCACATGACCTGAAGCCTGGATCTCCAGGCCTTTCTGCTAATATATAGATACCCAGTTTGGGGGTGTAAGCAACAAAGGTCGTGAGGAAGATCCACTTGGAGAGCTGTAAACTTGTTATCTCCACACGTGCCATGCAACCCTAGCAAAAAGTACTACAAAACTCTGGACTATTGGTAAACAACTTTTTATCAGTCATGAGATGTCAAAGCAGCTGTATTTGAATTGAGGAAGAGCTGAAGCAAAATACCCTGCAACACTCCATAAAGCAAAGTAATAGCGAGTGATAAGCCGAATGCCTGCCTAATAGTAAAAGAGACAGTTATCCATCTTCAAAAGAGAGAGAGTACAGGATATCTGAGGTGTAACACAGTATAAATTGTATGCCACTATGAAGCATGAGTTTCAATGTTTAGCCATGTAGCAAAAAAGATGTTTCACTCAGCATCATTGTAGGACCCCGAAGAGTGTACATAGATGTCCTTGTTTTAACATGACATGACAATCTGGCCCTTGGATCCTTGTAGGCAGGAGATTTAGATCCATGCGAGGACCTCCTCATCTTCATCACTGGTATAGCAAGTGCAGCTAGTAGGACTGAGGAAAAACTGCTCTGCTCCATAACTTTATAGTGTGTGGTAGACTGCCAGCTCTGACTAAGAAGTGATGGCACATCGGAATGTCACATGGGAGAAAACAAGAACCTCTCAACTTGGTTCTCAGAGGACTTGTCCAGTAGTGTAGTGGCCTGAGGGGTGGCAGAATTAGGAAGAGGATTGTGCTAATAAGGTGTTTGAAGACTGCTCCTATCTAAAAACGGCTTACTGTCCCCCTTGGATCAAGCTCTTTGTGAGTGGTGGAATGAGGGCTGACTTTTATTTGGAAAATGCAAGCTGAATATGTACCTTTGCCTGGACCTACAAAGCAAATAAGGACTACCATTTTTCTGTAGGTGATGGTCATCTTGAGTTCAGGCCAGTTTAGTCTGGTGCATTGTGTGGAATGCGTTTGTATAACTGAATAATATTGGAAGGAGGCCTGCTTGACTTTCTGGAGAGTAGCTTCAAAGTTTGCAATAAGAAGAGACACACACAGAGATTAAATTGGGATGTATTAATAGGAAAAAGAGAGGCTTGTAGCTGTGGTGCCAAACAAAAAGCAAAGCAAGCAGTTTCTAACAAGCACCTGTGTTCCACAGAATGTGACTTTGTAGGGAGCCCTAATTGGAACTGGGAAGTCAGTCGTTTGCAAAGAGTGTGAGCAAGGTAGGCTCAGTCAATGAGTTAGTCAGCTGAAAGGGAAGGCTGCCAGTCTAAAGGGCAAAACTAATTAAGCTGAAAAACAGCCCCCAAGATACCTCCCTTTGACAGAAAATGGATGCACAACAGAGTCCTAACACAGGGATTAAGTAACATGGCAAAACCAAATTAGGGTCATAAATCTGCAGAGGAGATTTTAGGTGATGACTGCAATCTTCTTTTAGTGAATTGGATAAGGAAGAGGATCCTATGTATGTGGACAAGTGCCACAGGCTAAAGACCAACATAGCACTGACAGACACAAATGATGGCGGTGGACTGACATTGATCTTTCGTGTAACATATTTACTTGACAAGATGAGGATTCTGCAGGCTGTGTAAAAGAAAGGAGATCTGCATCTTAAGGGCTTGAAAATATTATTTCCAGACATAGTATATGAAACTGTGAAGGGATAAATATATTTACACTGTTAAGAGACACAGTCTGGCCAAGAAAATAGACACAAACAGAGATAAATTTCAGATCACATATAATGAAACTCATATATTTTCTGAGCCATGAACAGAGATAAGGATGCTCTGAAACAAGCAAAAATACAAGAGGAAAGTGTAAGTGGTATGGGATGACAAGGATACAAAGTTTTCCCAAACTGGGATGAAGCTCTCTTATTGTTCATCTCTCATCTTCTCTGCTGCCAGTTATTAATGGTCCCACATATCATCAAGGAAGCAGATAAAACTGTGCAAGGGGCGCAAACTGAAATTGTTTGCATGGCATGTCACAGTTACATTCTTAAAACTAGGGAGGTGTTCTTGGGAATACTGTTTTTTGTCAACATGTTTCTACCGATTTCTATGTTCTCAAGGAGTAAAAAGAATTTTTCAGGATTTGGTTTAAAGGGATTAGAACTACCTTCCTAATATGCAACATAATGGATACACCAGCGTTCTGTAGGTCACTTGCGTGACCATAGGTCCTGTGTTGAATCTCTGCTGATTTAAACTGTGGGGAGGTAACCAACTGTGATTCAGCTGCACTAGGCCTGACAATAAATACACTAGTAAGTAAAACTGAACAAGACACTTGGAGACTTATTAAGTGTTTGGCGGTCCAAGCCCACAGTGGCGGTGTAGCTAGCTACAGCCACACCAGTGGTCCGACTGCTCTATTACAAGTAGGGCGGTCGGACTGCCATGGGACAGCTGCCAGGGATCCGTGATCCCTGGTGGTGTTGTAGCAGCATAAGGCCGCAATATGCTTGATGGGGCCTCTCTTGCCTGCCATGAATATTACAAGTTTCTTCTCCGTAATGTTTTCATGGCAAAATGGTAACAAATGTCCCATACATATGCACTTTCTACAATGCAAATGTATTATTTAAATTTTTGCCTGTTACTCTGACAGTCACATTTTACCATGGATATGGAAAAGCATTTCATCCTCCCAGTTTAACTAGATGAGATAGTTAATGAAATGCCTTATTCAGATAATTTGAATAATGCTATGTTTGCTGGGGAAACTGATTTTGTTTCTCTTCTCTGTATTTTTGTGCAGAATGTAAATGTTTACTTTACACATCATGACTACTTCTCAAAATCTTTTATTCAGTTACAAACCATCAAAGGTACAAAATATCCATGTAATACATGCAGCAGTTTTACTTCATTCAACATTCATAATAGTTTTACTGTCATCACATCCCTCGGGCATAATACTAGCTCCAAATATTTCTGCCATCCATTGCTAAGATTACAAGCAGAGGTCAGTTGTTCAAGAAACACAGTTCAACACGCATAAGGAAATGTAAAAAAAAAATTGGAAAATGTACCCCAGCGGCCAAAATTAATCATAATGTCTGCATCCCCTTCAGTGAGTCTGGAAAACTTCAGCGGTGTGACATCACTCCAAACTTTAAATGCCCTGGCAAAGGCATCATCTACAGTTTCAGAGTCCAGGTCAGGGGTGTATCCCAAGATCCTATATAAAAGAAGAATAAATATTAATTTCAGAAATCAACCTGATTTTCAAGAACCACAAGTGTGTCTAATTTACAAAGCAATTTACAATCATGCTCATATGCTTAAGGCAGTAAAAGGCTCAATTTACTAGGTTTAAGCAAGAAAGGAACCCTTTTGTTTCTAAAACTCACTGTCAATACAATATACTTAGAATAAATGTCAGTTCCTCAAGGGCATTCACCCTTCACATTCATGCACTTTACTGTCTTGACTCTGAATGCTGTTTAATGTAAAAAATGTCAAGTTTATTCAAATCCTTTGAGGATTAAAACACATTGTATGCAATATGTCATTAATATGATACAATATTATTCTAAAACATTTTTTTTAAACAATATTCCTACTACGTACAAAATAATGTCACCCGAATATCACAATATCGCAAATTTGTGGACAACTAGTGATGAAATCTGCAATTTTGGAATAAATATGTTCATTGTTATTTCTGTGAATACATACAACAGAGTAATTATCTTTTTAAGAAATCTGTGGGATACAATATTGTGGCAGTCGGGTGATGGTAGTTTATACATAGTATGAATAATGTTTTTAAAATAATGAAATATTGAATACACATTCACGCAATGACTGTTTGGTCGGCTCTCTCGGGCCGCCCAAACCAGTCATGTGCACTTTCCCCTTCTCCATGCAGGCTGCATTGCAGCCTGCATGGAGAAAATGCCCACCACTCCAGCCCCTGGCTGAGTGCTGTGTCATTGTGCTCAGACCAATGAACCGTGCTCTGCGGCATTGTGATTGGTTTAGGGGAGGGAGCCTGGCTGCCTGCCTGCTTCCTGTTCCTGTCCGAGTGGAGACAGGAGAGCAGGAGCTGAGAAGATGTGGGACCTGGCCTCAAGATAAAATAGTTTTTTTATTATGACCCCCGCGTGACCTCCCCCGTGACATCCCCGTGCCCGCCTCCCCCAACCCCCCCCACCTACGAGCCATGCTGGCCGCAACTGCTTCTTGCCTGTGTGTTTTTCTCTGTCTCCATATTGCTCTGGCTATCACTTTTCTTCTCCATGTTGTTCTCTCTCTCTGTACTGCAGTTTTAGACCTGTGCCCATACATTCCCTTTTACTTTCTGTTTGTTCGCTCACCTTGCTTTTCATGCACTCCTGCTTTTCTGTAATAAAACCCTAAACAGGAGTTTGTAGGCATTCACAAGTTCTCAAGGCCAACCACACCTTGAACCTCCCACTTTCCATCACTCCGCTGGGCTTCACTATTGCATAATTTAACTTAATTATTGCATACACTTGCACAGGAGTAAAACGATTTTCTCCAGATAGTTATTCTTTTATGGATATGTGTCCGTCCTAAATGAAGTCACTTTCAGCTGTAAATGAAGTTTTATGGCTGTAAAAATCTTTGTGAATCAGGACCACTGTGTTTTTTAAAACATCAGATTTCGTCAACATTCTTTGAAATGTATTTAGGCTCCAATGAGCTTTTTCTGTGTATATGTCAACACTATACGGAAATATTTAGATAACTGAATTTCTTAGCCTACCCTGTCAGTCTGCTTACTCTTTCTGTTCATTTTCTTTTCCTTCATTTCATGGCCTCTTTTAATTATACTGGCTTGTGACTTGCCTTCCAAGGTTTTTATCCTTACAGCAATGATGTGGTTATGAGTTTATTTGTGTGTTTTAGCCACCTCTTACAATTTTTGGAAGAGGTGTGGCGCAGCAGCCAGGGGCCTGACTTCGGACCACGGGGTTCGCGGTTCGATCCCCGGTGCTGGGGGCAGGTTAGCCCAGCACCATGTGACTCTGGGCAATAGCTCGCTTAATCTTCCCGATGGCCCCCAGAGCCTTGAAACCCTCGGGTAATTGTGTGCTTTAAAAATACTTGATTACAATACATTACTATATACACTGTTCTTTGAAACTATTTTTCTTCATATTGTATGTTGCAAGCTGCTAGGTATATAAAATGAACATAAAAATCCCAACATAGCATCATTACTTCCTATCTCTATTTGCCTGCTTCTCACTTAATGTAGAAATCTCTAGTATTTCTAATATTTTGCATAATCTTCTATTGTGTTTTCCTGCTTGCCTGTCATAATTCTTTGCTGGCAAGCAGCCTCGTCTCCTCCATTAAGGCGGAGGAGCGTCGCCCCATTGCTCTCTCAGCAGAGCAAACAGGGAAAAAAATGATAATAAAACAATGTTGTTATAATTTTATTTTTCATCACTGAGCCAGTCTAGGACGGGCCATCCTCAAGTCAGCAGCATAAAGGAGGAGAGGTGGGCACTGTAAGTGAGCTTGTCAGTTTGGTCAGCTGTCTTAGGACGGCCAAACCAACATGCGCACTTAGGTTTCTCCAACCCAAGATGTGTTGTACAGCCAAGTGGAGAACAGACACAGGCTCCCAGGCCCCGAATGAGTGACAAACCGGCCCGCTCAGACCAATCCTGGTGCTTCTCTCATGCTGAGTAATAGTATTACCAGCATAAGAGCAGCATCTGTATTGGCCTGTAGGAGTCTGGGAGCCTGTGCAGTACACCCATGGACTGCCAGGAGTCGGGACAGGAGAAGGAGAGCACTGAGGCGGCAGATGGCACGCAAGTATTTTTTTGAGGTTTTTTTCTCCCCTTCACAGTCTCGCCACATTTTGTCAATAGAAGCTGCCACTTCTGGCAAGCAAACAGCCACAGAAGATCATTAAAACTTTTTGCTTTGCAGTACATACGTTAAATATGTTAAATTGCCCTGAATGCCATACATGAAGCTTTCAAATTAAAGTTAAAATACTTATTTCACGAGTGCTCCGTGACTCATGTACACAGACTAATCATGTCATCTTATCGCACAACTGCACAGTTGTAAATTGTAAAAAAAATATTTATTTATTTCAAAATCAAAATGTGCTCCTTTTACGTAACCTATTTCAATCCCTTATCATAGAGTCACCATCTGGTTAATGTATGCTTTCTTTTAAGCAAGAATGGACTTTCCAAACAATCTTCAGAAACGATGTACTGTGCTTTACATAAAAACCTTCGCTATAATATATAGCGGTCTAAAGTCTGGAGATGCGCTCACCTTATGCATGGACAGCAGAACAACAAATACATTTTAGGTCTGGCATAAAAGGCAGCTTTAAATGCCTTGGCATATCTCATGAAATGATTACTTAATAATAATAATACAGAAAATAACACATAGAGATGAGCTTTAAATTAGTCCCCTTCTGTCATTGTGTAATCATTTTGGGTCAGTCCACAACTTATAGAGTTTTAAAAAACAGCCATCGCTTTGTTAGCACTATCATTCACATTCCCAGCCACACCTCTGGCTATCCATTCTATGCCTGAGGTGGTAGGCATTGAGAGTGGGCCATTTTTTCTATATACTTGTGAGTCACCATCAGAAGATTTGTGCAATTACAGGTCAAGGGGTCCACTTCAGGAAGCAGCTGCACTTAACACCATGCATTATGGATAGCTTATAATAAAAAACAAAATTCCACATAAAATTATTCATAAAGTGACCAAAGTGTATTGGTCTCAGAGAATTTCCTGATATTCTCCTCATAAAGAATGGCCTTTACATAAAATGTACAAGGATTGGCAATGTGTTGTAATGTAGGACCTCAGTATGACATACTAAGGTTCTGAGGAGAACGTTGTTGTAGAGGGATTCGACCGAAGTCAGTTACTCTGTGGCTGACAAAGGAAGAATCACGCCATTAACTTGATTCTTAAATAAAGTTTCAGCTTGACTACTTGCTGTTGTGGTGTCACTTCAACACAATGCCTCCAAGTCTGGCTTTTAAGTGAAAGGGTCTCCTCAGTTAATGACGGTGTTAGCCAATGAATAAGTCATCCTGCATTCAGTCTGTCACTCATCTTACCACTAATACATCCATTCATCTGGCTACTGATTCATTCTTGCATTCATCCACTTACACAACCACAATAAACTTACACACAAACTCAACAACATATGCAAAATGAATTAAAAAAATAAAATTTGAAAAAGAGAACACTCTGCCACCTAAACATGATATGGCATATGCTTGTAATAACAAATAAAACTAAACCTTGCAGCAGGTATCGATCTTTCGGTGGTATTGTTTATGGTGTTTCATGTTTTTTGAAGTTGCAGCACTGCTCCTATATTTAAAACCAATGTTCTGGTCATCTTAAACTGTGGACAATACCATTTGATAACTGTGCCCTGGTCTAGCCACTGTGGCCTCATGGAATGTGGCACACTGCATGCAAATCACCTGTAAGCACTGTCTCGGGAGCTGAAGTATGGTCTACAAATAATGAAAATAAAATGAGCAGAAGGAAAGACATTGTCGTACGGCATGTACCTCTTGTGGTAAAACTGTGCGTTTGTCGGACAACATAAACATCAGAGTTGTGCTAGAACGATTCCATGCACACCCTCGGGATATGTTGGCCTATCTCTCTGTTAGCCCACAGTGCACCATCTGCACCCCTAACCTTAAAGGTTAACAAATGAGTGTGCAGCATCAGAACATGGAACCCTTTCGCTTGGCCTCTCATACATACCCAGAGAAATACACAAGAAATACTCATCAAGGTGTTTCAATATTTATGGAAGCATTGTTATTCTTGTATAAAATATGTGTGCTGAGATAATTGGTAGAATGAAATAGATTAGCAAAATTAGCATTACAAGAACAGTGAAAAGGATTAACATTTCCACCATTGTGCTAAGACAGTGAATAAATGCAGGCATATAAGTACTGTGTAAACTGTACTCCTACCTATCGCTCCCTAACCTAGTCTTGCCTAGGGTGGGGGATCTGCCAAATCCCTGCCAGGGTGGACTAACTCCCTGTTACCTGTGAATAAGTGTCATCAGGCTGGTCAGTCTTGGTGTAGAGCTGGACATCCCTTGTGTCAGTAAACAGGAATCAGCTGAGCTGAAATTCCAGCATGTACTGACCTCACAGTGTCAGCTGAGTGCTCCTCTGTCTTAAAATGGAAGTGATTGTGTATTTGTAATAACAACACCTGTGTGGCCATGTTGCAACCCCTGACAGGCCTCAACTGTTTATTCCAGTTGGATGGCATCATTGCCTTATGGACAATACCAATTAGGACATTTTGTGCAGTGAACTTTATTCCTTGTACTGAATGTTCAAGGTGTCATGATAATGGGCCCACAAAGAAAAAATGTAAGCAATGCTGATTCAGAGATTGTTATTCTGCCTTGTCACACACGCAAATGTATCTCTAAAGTAATTGTGTGTAAAAGATAAGGCAACTTAAGAAACGTGAGCATGTAAATGGCAGTGTTTCATACTAGAGGAGCACTCCTAGTTTTATTATCTAATCAGTATTTTTAGTAATTGGAGTTGAACATTTAATCCTAGCGTGCTGCAGGGGGTGGCATGTTGTCTGGTCATACCAGAACAAACACAGAATATAGCAAGTTTATGAAAACTTGACCACTGCGCACCGTAGCTATGAAGCTGTTGCTACTAACTGCTATTAATTTTACACCAAAATTCAGCAGCACGCTAGGATTAAATGTTCAACTCCAATTACTAAAAATACTGATTAGATAATAAAACTAGGAGTGCTCCTCTAGTTTTCCTTTTCATTGTCAGTTTTCACTGTCTGGTATAGAGGTAGCACCCACATCTAAACATGTCCTTTGATGCGATTACTAATCTAACAGACAATAGGGCCACCACTTTGGCCTACACAAATGAACAAGCTTCTGAAATATATTCTCTCATACATGATGTCAAATCTTTTAATGTGCAGGGAAGCACTTTACAACAGCAATTAAAACAGTTAGAATTTCTTACAAGAAGACGACTCAGTCAGCGACTACATGCCTTCACATTGGTGCAGTATCACCGTGCAAAAATAATTCCAAGGGGTTTAAGACTGTCTATTAAACCCATGTTATTTAGGTTTCATTTGAAAAAGGACTTCATGGAACGCTGGTATGCAGTGTTGAACAAATGTTCACTAGATTTAATATTATTATTAATTGAAGAACTGGCGAAAGCAATCAATGAGATTACTGTAGAAATCTCTGTCATTCGTACAGATGTAGAAACGAGAATGGACATTGATGATTGGAAAAAAGCTTTGGAAGAAATTAATTTGAAATTGGATGTGTACTCACAGGAACTACAAGAAGGGAAACTAAGAAAGTACAAAAGAGATACCTTGGATTATAAACTCAATGAGGTTTACTCATGGGCAGAAGTCTATGCCCAAAGAAAAGTTTTTTTCAAGAAAACCACAAATACGTCATCAGAAGAAAGTATAGCGACTGAGGGAGACACCAATGTCAACAGACCACCCCCACCAATTGCAAAAAGAACTGAAACTGTGCACACTGGAACTAATGGAAACCAAACAGTATTGGCAGTAGCATCCAATTCTAAGTCTTTTTTAGCTCAGGAGATGGATACAAGTCAACCCCCAGGGAAACCAACAGGAAAACAAGGAGAGGTCAAAGAAAAAGCACGACAGAACCTGAGGAGTCCGAGAATAACTTAATTGTTAACATTTCATCCATTGAATTAACTCCACATCAAATTCGGATCTTGAACAAAGGATTAGGGTATTGAGGAAATATGAATTTTATGATCAGTTATGTCCCCTATCTTAGACCCCAACGGCTCCATGTACATGCTGCAAGTACATGTATGTTCCCTCCAGTTCCAGTTATGAAGACGCAAATACATGTGCGTCCACCGTCAACATGTCCTCTTTCAGATCCGCCATGAATGGGTCGGATATTCCGTTCCTAAGTATGAAAGGCCACCGACTTTATGTGGTTCACTTTCCACGTTTTACAGTTCAGGCGAGTAGGCCCTGAATTCTGCCATCAAGCCTTTTCCTGCCTTCTGTCTCTGAAAGCTCCAGTCTGAGCTCGCATCTGTATCCATGAACTTTGTCCTACTCCCTGCGCGGCTAACGGTGCCTGATCCGGCCTGTTGCCTGCCAAAAACTGTATTTCACCTTCAAGTTATCTGCTCCGCTCCTCATCCAATGCATTCCTGTCTAGTAGTTTAGGTAAACATCCTTCCAGCTACCGAGCAAAGGGCCCGGTCTCACTGTCTTCATGCAAGTAATTCATAGCCCCTGTTACCATGGAAGATTCCTGCCCCCTCGCATCTCATGTAGACACTTAGACGCTTGTACACGCACTAACAGTCAGTATAGAATAGATTCCGTCCGAGAGACCTTTCCTTTTGGATAATACAGTTCTTTAAACATAAGATATTAGATATGATTCGGGATTAGGTTGACCTGACCCCCCAGACTTCTGTCTCCACATGTAGAGCTAAATGTCAAGTCCCCTTCACCCTCTAGTTGCACGTCAATCACACGTCATGCGGCTGCGCGCGCATCTCTGCCAAGTATTTCTGCTGACATTGCAGGATTCTCTTATGGATCCACCCACTTGTGACATCATGTTTAATGACGTTTCTAGTCTACACCTACTATTACGCCTCTTTTCATTACGTATGTGTATTCTTATCTGTATTATCAGCTGTTACGCCTCCTGCATCTGTCTTAATGTAATGCTTTTCATATAAATATCTTTACTTGTCAATAATGTATTGCCTTCCCTTCCTGAACCTTCGTGGTGATGGAATTTGATGCCATGGTTCGAACCATAATTCCTTTGTAGAGGAATAAAGCCTTTCAGAACCTCTAATACCACGGATTCTGCCTCTTATTTTTTACTGAGTTATTCTTACTAGACTTTACCGCATAAAAAATAGTACAGGTAATTAAATATTTACCACATAAATTGGCGCCCGAACAGGGACACTTTCTCATCTCACGCGCCGGAGGTGCATTGCAGGCCCGGTCTCCTGCCACAGCTGGACGGACAACAACGCGTACCCGCAGGATTTCCTGTATCTCCCTCCGGCCAAGCGGGGGTAACTGAGGCTGCGATCAACACCCAGACGAGGCGGTGAGAAGTGCGAAGTATCCCGACCAGAGCCTAGCTGAGAGAGCAAGATCCGAGGTATACAGAGGCCCACCAGGTTCCGAAGTTCCGCGTCGAGTCGAGTCCAGTCCGGTCCAGTCCAGTTCAGTTCCGAGGCCTTCCGTTCCGTGCTACCCGGTGAGTACCGTTGCCGGGGAGGCATTTAGACGTGCACATTAGTTTGTGCCGGTCAAGACGGGTTTGGGTACACAAATCCGGTCTGCACTGTTTCAGCAGTGTATCTGTACTGTTTAGCAGTATATCTAGTATGTCTTGTATATAATTCAGTATTATCTAGTGTTAGTATTATGTCAGTAACTAGTTTTCTTCTAATTATCATTGTTCGTTAAATGTTAAATGTTAAATGTTAAATGTTTTAATACGTTTTAAAAATTGTGGTGTGAATGAGTGTTCATTATTGTATTTATTGTATTAATTGTGTTCAAGATTAAGTAGCAAGGTTTAAAGATGCCGCTCTTTTCAAAATTAAGGCAGATCAAAACTAGAAAAGGGGTACTCGAAGAAGCTGTTCCCATTCCACCTAGGGACACTCCAGGGTACTTTATGTACCATAAGCATGGCCTAGATGCCGTATTATTTCTTGATTTATGGGTGGACTACACCAAGGATTTACCAGAAAGTCAGAGGTGGCCCGCAGCTGGGACATGGGATGCAGATTGCATCATGAGAGTAGAAGAAGAATTATGGAAAAAGAAAGCCAGACAGTCACAGAAAGATGCCATCGAATTATGGCGTAAAGAATCATATAGACGTACAGAAAAAGCGCTCAGACAGGAAGAGAAAAGTAGGGAAAATTCAAATAAAGCCCGAGAAAATATATTAATTGAGGAAGGTACCAGAGTAAAAGCAGAACAAGTAGACAGACAAAGAAACACCCTTATGAATGGTATGTATCCTCTTCTGGCCGAGGGTCTACCTAAGGCCACCCCGGAAATACCGAAAGATCTGCCACCTCCATTACTCCCGACAAAGGCACATCCCAAAACCGCAAAAGATATTTTCCTTTCTTCCTATTTAGACGATGTAGCTCCCGAATATGTTAATGCTCCGCCACACACACCGCCTGCCGATGGTGCTCAACGCCAAGATCATCCGCCCCCACCTCCGCAACAACAAACTCCTACACACATTCCAACAGGCCCATCTGTTTCTACCGCTTTTCCCGCATCTACAGTTTCTATCTTACATCCAACAAATCCTTTCGTGCCTAGCACCTCAGACGGTGCAACGGGAGGAACGACAGACATTTTTGCCACGCCGCCGCGAGGAAATAAATTATCTCTTAGAGATTTAGCACACCAACGTACACCCCAACTAGCAACTTCCGATATGTTTAAAGAACAACTAGTGGATTGTAGATATGATCCAGTGCCCGGTAGACAGGACATAATGCTACTGTCTTCATTACGTATACGACGAGCTTCAAGGTATTTAGCGACGCTACCAGGAATGACGGCACATTTAGACAATATATATCACTTTGTCCAATCGGGGCGAGGCCCTGAAAGTATTAACGAAGCCATGGAATACCAGAAAGCGGATGTACAGAGGCAACTGTTACGCTTCTTCATAAACTGCGTGATCAGGAACGAAGACAGGGCTGAGAAAGATCAGGAGGAAATGCAAGTACTTACCAGATGGGGTCAGAATATATCAGAAGGGAAACATGATAAACAGACGTGTATAGTAGCTATGTGCCGAAAGATCCGCAAAGAAGTAGAACGAATACATAAAGAAAGATTAGAAGCAGACAAAACTGAATCAGAGGGAGAGGAGGAGGAAGAATCAGAAATGCCCGCAGGACAATTAGAAACGATGGCTTATGTAGGTAAAGGAAGATCTTTTAACAATACCAGATGCTTTAATGATCCAATACGTCTGATACGCCCAGAATGCAACAGAAATTTTCAAGCCCCTATGTTAAATACTAGGTCTCCTGAACACCTATTTCAAGCTGCTGATAAATTACTCCGAGACCGAAGGGGGTATCATATGCTCGATTCTATGGATGAACAAGAATTAGCCAGGTCAGCAGTACAATGGGCTGACAGTCCCGGTAAATACAGTGATGATGCGCTGGCACACACGTTTTTGAATCTTAACCCGGACGAACAGCGATTAGCTGGTATATACATGATTCAACACCTCATTATATTATATCAAAGCCAACACTCCGATCCTAGTCCCCTACCTGATATATTGATAGAATTACTCACGAATAAATGGAGAGGTTCAGGTACTGATTTAATTAAAGAAATTCTAGAATATCGGAACCAGTACATTGTCTTCGTATGCCCAGAACACGTTCCAGTTCCCACTATGGGAAGAAAAATGTATCACATAGATAGACAGAATCCCTTACGCGAAGTACACCCAATAAAGGGTGACGACAATATTTTCAAACGCGTGTTTGTGTACACGCCCATAACTAAAATTGAATTATTAGAAATGAAGAAAGTAGTACCTAGCCATGATAAAGATCCAGCAGGTTTCCACCGTGAGATAAAAGACATGTTACTCATGGGAGAGTATACCTACCCTGACATTATGAAAATATTAAAAGTATTAATGCCTGCCGGTATTTACGAGAAACTCAAAGAAAAGGATTGGGAGGTGGGAGATCAGAAGATAGATTGGACAGCGTTAGAAACGGAAGAAAAGGCCCGAGCTGCAGGTTCAGGGCTTGGGGAAAAGACTACAGCATTACCAGGATTACTAGTGCAAGTACTGCCACGTTTATTAACTACGAAAAAGGAAGACTGGGGTGCAATTTCAGCCTGTAAACAAAAACAAGATGAAGACACTAGTGATTTTTATTCCCGATTTGAAAAATGTTTTGGTATTAATAGTGGCATAAAAGCAAATAGCGAGTCGTATCCACATCTGTTTGTGACAAAATTAGTTGAAAATTCCCTGCCTCAAGTTAAGAATAGGGTATTAAAATTCGAGAGTACCTGGCAAGGTAACACCCCGTCACAGATGTTACAAATGTTACAATATCACCACAATAGAATTAGAGAAGAACAAGAACATGAACAAAGACGTATGAAAGACACGAAAATGAAAATGCTTGTTGCTCAGTCAGTTCCAGCAGACGGTCATAGAAAGGGTACGACCCAGTCCAGTGATTCAGCAGGTCCTGTAAAAGGGACATGCAACTATTGCAAACAGCCAGGTCATTATATACACGATTGTGCAGTTCTGAAACATAATATCTCTACGGGTAAGACCAAGGAGAGACCACGTCCACCTAGACAGGATCAGATCCAACAACAAGTACCTCAGCATGTGCAATCTATGCCAGTTCCACAACAACAGACCGTAGCAACATCACAGCCGCAGCCTATTGCTGCCACACAAGCAACGACACAACAGATGTACCAGTATGCACAAGCAGATTATCCCTATTATCAGCGATACACATGAAATAGCCTAGAGAGGGAAGTTGGCTTACCCCTTATCGAGGTTCCTGTAGATCAAGAGGGACCATATGTACATAGTGAAATATTAGGGAAAGACAGAAAGTTTTTACTTGATACAGGGGCAAGCAGAACAACTATACGTCGCAGCGAAGTTCCAGGGGCACCCCTCTCAGGCTCGCAGAATATTTCCCTTGGATTCTCAGGAAAGCCTATTATTAATGAAGTATCACTACCTCTTCCACTTACGGTTGGTCCATTGACACGAACTACAGATTTATTGCTTACTAAATCATGTCCAGAAAACTTGCTAGGCATAAAAACACTGAAAGCTCTAGGAGCCATTATATGTTGTTCTCCGGAAGGAGTACGATTATTTTTGCGTGACTTTAAAGGTCACTACGTGTCCAGAGACATGGATCACCGGTTACTGAATTTACCTACACATTTATGGGCACAAGGCCCTACTGATGTTGGTTGCATGCACATTACACCATATCGAGTCACACTCAAAACAGGAGTGGTACTACCACGAATGCGACAATACAAGTTACCCCCAGATGCTGTAGTGGCTTTGCTGCAAATCATTGACGAGCTTATTGCCCAAGGAGTGGTTGTGGAAACCGACTCCAATGTATGTAATTCCCCGATAATTCCGATTCTTAAAAGAATGGATCCAAAAGCACCGCCAGTATATCGATTAGTTATTGATCTGCGCGAATTGAATAAATGCATTGTGCCACAATACCCCGTGGTCCCAGACATCTCTTCATTATTAACAGCCATTGATTCAGAAGCCACGTTCTTTACTGTAATTGATCTCAAGAATGCCTTCTTTAGCGTCCCAATCGATCCGGAAAGTCAATACTTGTTCGGATTCAGTTTAAATGGACGAAGTTTTAAATTCACACGCGCACCTCAAGGATTCACAGAAAGCCCCAGCATCTATAGCCAAGCACTGAAACGAGAACTTGACAGTATCCACATGCCAGCTAACACTGCCTTGCTTCAGTATGTCGATGATCTGCTGATCACCGCCCGAAGCGAACCTGAATGTGAAAAAGCATCACTGACGGTTTTACAATTTCTAGCCGACAAGGGGCACAAGGTGTCCCCTTCTAAGCTGCAATTCTGTGTCCAGCAAGTTGTTTACCTTGGGCACTGGCTGTCCAAGGAGGGAAGACAGCTTACACCCGACCGCATCCAGTTAATTGCTAACATGCCACCACCCAAGACACAAAAGGAGGTGCGGGCTTTTATAGGCCTCACTTCGTACTGTAGGCAGTGGATCCCTCAATATGCATTTCTAGCAAAACCACTCATTCAGTTGACAACACAGGAGGCAGCCACATCGACTGTCCTCCCTTGGACTCAAGAACATACACAAGCCTTTGAAAGCTTAAAGAAAGCTTTATGTCAAGCACCTGTATTAGCAACACCATGTTACAGTAAACATTTTACACTTTTTGTTACAGAACGCGAAGGTACTGCCTTGTCAGTACTCACTCAGGAACAAGCAGAATCACACAAACCATGTGCTTATTTTTCTAGTACATTAGATCCCGTAGCTCAGGCTCTTCCTGCGTGCCTGAAATCAGTGGCAGCAACAGCTTTAGCAATCAGACAAAGCGATGCCATAGTATTAGGACATCAATTGACAGTACAAGTACCACACGCAGTAGAGGTTCTCTTGAACCGAACGCAAACACAACACTTGACTATAGCAAGACTTACCGGTTATGAATTGACTTTGTTCCAGCCACACATAGAAATCAGACGTTGTAGTACATTAAATCCTGCCACACTTTTGCCAGTAAATGGAACAGACCCATTAGCACATGATTGTATTGAAGTCATTACTATCACGACGAAACCCAGACAAGACTTGACAGATATTCCCTTACCAGATCCAGACCTGACATTGTATGTAGATGGTTCATGCATGAGAACAAGTACAGGAGAGTTAGTGGCCGCTTATGCAGTCACAACAGACACTGAAGTCATTGAAACAAATTGTATTAACACTTTGTCAGCTCAAGCAGCAGAGCTCATCGCTCTGACACAAGCCTGTATTCAAGCCACAAATAAGAAAGTCAACATATACACAGATTCACGTTATGCATTCGGAGTCGTCCATGACTTCGGCGTGCTGTGGCGAGAGAGAGGTTATTTAACTTCTCACGGTACCCACATCCAACACGGACCCCTGTACTGCTCGATTTTCCCGGCCTTCTTGTGTTATAGAGCGATTAATATGACTTCAGTCTCTTTCCATCCAAGTCTAAGGATTAGAGTAGTGAATAGAGCCTATTCATTAGACACTTTGACACGATCCTGTGCTCCTCCCCATAGATCAGGGCTTACATACATAGCCTAGGGGATAGATTCGTTAGTATTAAGGATAACCTGCCCTATAGTGAGGGTATTTCATGGAGTCGTGCTGAATTCAGGCCTGGTAGGCCTCAGACAGAAGAGACTCCATCTTTCTTTCTGCCCCGGCAGCTTGGGACATTTCTAGGTGAAGGGTGATATTTTAGTTATGAGGTGTTATTCGCTCGGAGAGAACCGGTTCAGGCCGGCCCTTATCGAAGGAGTGTATTTTTCCCCTGCCGAAGACACTACATCAGGCCGGCCGGCTGGGAACGTGTCCTTGGCACGGGGAGGTACAGGAATTTGGTGGGCGGCAGGTTTCGGGCTGGAATTTTCCATGAGAGAATGCACCTCTATATTAGTGAAAGTCTGAGTTAGATATGTGCACTTGCTTCTAGTCCATAGGCGGCACCTGGCCGTTAGCAGAAAAGCTACTACTTATTTCAGGGAAGACAGATGACGAACTTGAACCTAAAGAGGAGAGAGTAGCCGATGAGGAAGAGGTTCCAGTGACTCGGAGAGGGAGAAGGGAGTAGATCCGAGACTGCGGAGGTGTGACTTCCAGGCGAAGCCGAGGCACAGACGAGAAGGGAACCTAGATGACCATTGAGCACAGGCTACATACGACTAAGGTGATGTCGACCCCTTTTTATTGAAGTGTATAACTTAACCTTTTACTTTCCTTGCAGGTTGTATATATGATGTATTCTGTGAGTGTGCATGTAGCACTTAAATAAAGTATTTAGCTTGTTGTGAGTCAGCATGTGTTGTGTATCCTTGTATAGGAGGATAGCCTATTCTTCTAGTCAGATTCAACTTGACATGAACAGATGTTAATCCTGATCAGGTAAGTGGTAACTGAATGAGGGAGGAAGGAGCCCCTCGAACTAAAGAACAGGTTGTGCTCAACTAATAGTCTTTGTGTGATCTGATACATGGTAACCCCGATTCCCCTGTCGTGTACTACGGTAATAATAGGATGAGCTCGTGCTAAGGCTGCCGTCTGGGTAGGAAGTACTGGGTCTGTTCGAGACCGCGAGGCTAAGGCTGCCGACTGGGCAGGAAGTTCTGGGTCTGTTTGAGACCGCGAGGCTAAGGCTGCCGACTGGGCAGGAAGTTCTGGGTCTGTCTTAGACCGCGAGACTGTGGCTGCCGTCTGGGCAGGAAGTTCTGGGTCTGTCTTAGACCGCGAGACTGTGGCTGCCGTCTGGGTAGGAAGTTCTGGGTCTGTCTGAGACCGCGAGACTGGGGCTGCCGTCTGGGCAGGAAGTTCTGGGTTTGTCTGAAACCGCGAGACTGTGGCTGCCGTCTGGGTAGGAAGTTCTGGGTTTGTCTGAAACCGCGAGACTGTGGCTGCCGTCTGGGTAGGAAGTTCTGGGTCTGTCTGAGACCGCGAGACTGTGGCTGCCGTCTGGGCAGGAAGTTCTGGGTCTGTCTGAGACCGCGAGGCTGTGAGGTCTTGATATATATATGTATATATAATAGGAATTCCCTGTCCTTAGGTGGTACATATATATGTGGTTATTTAGGTGTAAAAAGGCCCTAGGGAGGGGGTAACGTTCTGGTTTGGGTTAGAAAGGCTCTGTTGAGCGGGTTCTACCTGATCCGAAAACCCAAGCAGAACATTTGGCGTCACGAACTGTTTACGAAACCTGTGTGCGTTTTGTTTGTCTTGTGTTTGCTTTCGGTGTGTGCGTGGTTTTCTTTGCTTTCTTTTTTTATTTATTTGCGTGTATAGTTTTTTTTCTCTCTCTCTTTCTCTCTTCCTTTCTTTTCTCCGCGTTTCTTTTTCTTTCTTTTCTCGCGATGTTTTCTAAGAAATCTAAATCTACTCTTAAATTGTCCGTTGATATCCCCGGATGGGATTCAACACCTTATGGAGCCTTAGCCCGTGAGTGGGCTGACTCTACTGGTCTGAGTGAAAATTGGAACTCTTCTTTAGAGTCGGCGGAACCGGCTGATGTGATTGCTTGTTTGCAGACGGCACCTGTATTGAAGGGTGAGGAGGTTCCCGCTTTGGGGCGCAGAGGTTGGATTCTTCTGTCTGCGTATCGGATTCTGCATGAGAGATTATTGAAATTACAGATCTCTCTTAAGGATGTGGAGGCACACTTTGTTGAGATTCAGAATTCTAATACTTTTTTGCGGTGTCAAAATAAGTTGCTTTTTGACAAACTAGACACTTATCAAACGGTTGCCGAAAGGGCGGCTGTGCGGATTGCTCGTTATAAGTACAAACATAGGCGTGGTCGAGTTTCGACGCGTAAGGTGCGTCTGGTCGTGGCGAAAGCTGGACTGGATTGGAATCCTGATGAATGGGATGGTAATATCTGGGACTCGTGTACCTCTTGTTCCTCGGGTGAGGAGTCTGTTACGCACGAGTTTTCTCGTTCCCGTCATGAATGTAAGTCTGCTTCTCGCACCTCTGATGGTGATCCCCGTGATTACGCTCGTTCTTCGGGCGGGATCGATGCTTCTTACACTGATTGTCCCTCTACTAGTACTGCTCGGGCTCCTTGTGATGCTCGTCCCGTGGTCTCTGCGCATCCGGTTTTTCGTCGGAAGTTGCAGCAATCTCCTAATGCTCCGCAGGGTGTTTCTTTGGACTGTTTAGAAGATTTTACTCAACAAGAAATTAGTGATATTTTGCAGCGCTTTCGGCAGCGGACTGGTGAGGCCTTGCTCACATGGATGGTGCGCCTTTATGAACTAGGCGCTGCTGGTATTATGCTGGATACTGGCGACTGTTTGAAATTTTGTTCTTTGAGTTTGGATTCTACTGTGCAAGATCATTTTCGTAACTATAATGGTGGTGGTCAGATTTCTTTGCTCCAATTGGCGACTGAGGGTTGTAATCTGAAGTATCCTACTGAATCTGACTGGCCTGTCAATGACAAGCCGTGGTATACCTTGCGTGATGCTGCGCAACGTCTTAAGGAGGAAGTGATGAAAACGGCTATTTTTCTGGGCACTGCTGACAGGTTGCTTGATGGGATGTTGACTTCCTCTGTGCGGAATCGTATCATTCGCTCTTCTCCTGTCGCCTACAAGCAGGTCATGATGACTTTGTTGATTAACCAGACTGGTAATGTGCTATCTACGGTGTTGGAATCGGTGCGCCAACTCGGTGAGTTGGGTGAGTGGTTTAAACCTGAACGTCAGCCCCGGTCTGACACTCGTACTCCTGGTGAATATAAGTTTACTAGACGTGATATCTTTACTGGTCTTTTGGCTGATGGTGTACGTCGGGAGGACATTGATGGTGAGACTACTGCTCGTTTGTTGGAGTTGTTTCGCAAACGGGGCTTGGATCGGAAGGAGGGTGCCCGGCGTGTTCGAACGACTGAGTGTGATCGTGGTTGTTCTGATGGTAGCGGTGATGACGATCGCCGTGGGCGCTCTGATCGTCGTGATGATCGGCGTCCTGTACGTGATCTGTCCCCCCGTCGAGAGCGGGACAGGGAGAGAGAGGGGGAAAAGGAAAGGGGGAGAAATGATCATGCTTACAGCAGGCGTAGAGATGATAGGGATCAATCTCCTGAGTTGAGGAGGAGAGAGAATCGTCACAGCTTGGTTGATCGTAACCCACGGTATAATACTGAAGACTTGAATCCGTTCCGTACGGGGAATGGATATGAACAGGAGGTACCGATACCTAAGAAACGTGAGAGTCTTTATCCTGATTTGTCCTGGTACACAGAATGCAGTAAGAATGACTAGGAAATAGGTCAAGCTCCGGTACACAGATGGGCTCATAGAGATAATAGACCCTATGTAGATATTGATATTTATTGGAGACATCGTAATATCCAAAGGGCCCGAGCATTAGTTGATACAGGAGCGGAGGCCACTCTTATTCATGGAAAATCAAAGAAGTTTACAGGGCAGCCTTTTACTATTACCGGATTAGGAGGAAAAGAAACCCCTGCAGTTCAAACTTTGCTTGAAATGAGAATAGGTAGAATCCCTAGAAAGGAATATTCTGTATTAGTGGTGCCACTCTTAGAATTCATAATTGGAATTGATATTTTGAAGGGAATGACGTTGCATCTTGATGATGGGTGTTACCAATTTGGAACGACGCATTATATCTCGTCCAGACCTATACGGGTTGGTCGTCTAAGGATGCCCCCCATACAAGTTCCCCAGGCGACCAAAGTGATTTGTCAGAAGCAGTATCGTATTCCGGGTGGTCATGAAGAGATTAGTACCACCATTCAGGAGTTGGTTGATGCAGGTGTTATAACTCCAGTTACTTCTGCTTGGAATAATCCTGTTTGGCCGGTGCGTAAGAGTGATAATTCTTGGCGTATGACTGTTGATTATCGAGAATTGAACAAACACACGCCCTCTTTGACTGTTGCAGTACCGGATGTTATTACCCTGATTGAAAGAATCCAAACACATCCAGGTACATGGTATGCGTCCATTGATATTGCTAATGCTTTCTTTTCTATTCCAATTGCCCCTGAGTGTCAGGAACAGTTCAGTTTTACGTGGAACGGGCGTCAGATGACGTTTAGAAGTCTTCCTCAGGGCTATGTGCATAGTCCTACGATTTGTCACCGGCTGGTGGCAGAACATTTGGCTGAGGTACCAGTTCATCCCAAAATTCAGATATGTCATTATATTGATGATGTTTTGATCCAAGGCGAAACACAAGAGGATGTGCAGACACAATTAGATAGAGTCATTGAGTGTCTGCGTGAGAAAGGTTGGGAGATCAATCCGGATAAATTACAAGGTCCGTCCCAAGCTGTAAAATTTTTAGGTATTAATTGGCATGAGGGACACCGCGAGGTGATCCCTCAAGTTAAACAGAAGATTCTTGATTTTTCGGTTCCGAGGAATAGGAAGGAAGCCCAGAGCTTCATTGGCTTATTTGGTTTCTGGCGCCAGCATATTCCTCATTTGAGTCAAATATTGGCCCCTTTGTACCGAATTACACGTAAAAAGAATGCATTTGAATGGGATAAGCAACAGCAAGATGCATTTAGTCTGGCGAAAGAGGCAATTCAACATGCTATGGATCTATGGCCTGTACGTGATGGTGCTGTGGATTTGAATGTGTCTGTGCAAGGCCCTTATGCAAATTGGAGTTTGTGGCAGAAACAAGGCAGGAGTAAGGTACCGTTAGGTTTTTGGACCAAAAAGCTACCTGATGCTGGTGAGCGTTATACACCCTTTGAGAAACAGCTACTTGCTTGTTATTGGGCTCTGGTGGATACCAAGCAATTGACTTTGGGGCATGATATATTCTTGCGTCCTGAAATTCCTATTATGCAGTGGGTTCTGAGTTCACCGAAAACTCACCGAATTGGACATGCTCAAGAGGCGAGCGTGATTAAATGGAAATGGTACATACAAGACAGGGCACGTGTGGGTCCGAAAGGAATTGCGTTTTTACATGAGCAAGTGGCGCAAGCACCGTCGACTGAGACTGAGAGTGAGTGTTCCGTACCTTTAGAACAGGAGTCTCCTGTCAAGTGGGGTAGACCTTTTGATGATTTGTCCGCTGAGGACAGAAACCATGTTTGGTTCACAGATGGGTCGGCGAAGTTTATTGGGACGACACGGCACTGGAAGGCGGTGTCTTATAATCCGGTCACACAGAAACTGTTGAGCACAACTGGTGAAGGGAAGAGTAGCCAATTTGCCGAGCTTTACGCTGTTTACCAAGTTTTGAAACAAGAATTACCTGGTACATGTCATATTTTTACCGATTCCTGGTCAACTGCCAATGGACTGGCTGTTTGGTTGCCGACTTGGCATTCCCATAATTGGAAGTTACATTCCAAAGAATTGTGGGGAAAAGAGTTATGGCAGGAGATTTGGGAGATGCTCCCACAGAGTACTGTTACAATCTTCCATGTGGATGCTCACACCCCAATAGACTCCCTTGACAAATTTTTTCATAACATTGCAGATGAAAAATCTAAAATTGCTGAGGCAGTGGTGGACAAACAAGATCCTGATATTGCGGGATTGGCGAAATGGGCACACCAGAAGGCAGGACATTTTGGAGAGAAGGCCACTAGCAGGTGGGCTGCTGATAGAGGAATTTATATTCCCCTGGATCTAATCAAAAATGTTATTTTACATTGTCCCGTCTGTCAACATATCAGACAGCGTAAGGTACCCCAAATTGTTAGAGGCCATTTACATCGCGGGAAACTGCCCGCTCAAATTTGGCAGATTGATTACATCGGACCCCTTCCCATGAGTAGGAAATGTCAATATGTTTGCACAATTGTCGATACATATAGTGGCTTGCTGGTAGCTCTTCCATGTAAGCAAGCCACCCAATTGAATACCATAAAAACATTAGAATTGATTATGATGTATTATGGTGTGCCATTCCAAATTCAATCT
This sequence comes from Triturus cristatus, assembly GCF_964204655.1. Taxonomy (NCBI): domain Eukaryota; kingdom Metazoa; phylum Chordata; class Amphibia; order Caudata; family Salamandridae; genus Triturus; species Triturus cristatus. The sequence continues at coordinate 547,873,840 of NC_140595.1, forward strand.
GATAATGCATCCCATTTTCGTGGAAGATTGGTACAAGAATTCTGTGTGGAAAATAATATTGAATGGATATTTCATATACCCTACTACCCGCAGGCCTCGGGCCTGGTGGAGAGATTGAATGGCCTGTTAAAGGACCAATTACGAAAGTTAACAGATGACAAGTATAAAAACTGGCGAGACTTTTTACCACAAGCACTATTGATTCTGAATAATCGTCCTTTTTTAAATGCTGAATCTCCACTTATGCGTTTGTTTCCCCCAAATGTTGAGACTATGCCTAATGTAATCAGTGAAACTGTGATGTATTGGGAAATTACCCCCGGAGCTCTGGCTCCATGCAGAGCGACCCCAGGGTCGGCAGGTTTAGACTTGCACGCCATGGATGACACCGTTCTGGAGAGTAAGAATCGGGTCATCATTGCTACTGGTGTTGGTATTCATATACCACCTGGGAATTTTGGATTGATCGCCCCTAGATCGGGGCTAGCTGTAAAAGGCATCCAGGTACTTGGAGGTGTCATCGACAGTGACTATCAGGGAGAGATTAAGGTACTTCTGCTAAATAGCAGTGAGATTGACTTACTGATACACCGCACTGACCGAGTGGCTCAATTACTCATTATGCCTGTTTTCAGTGGCGAAATATTGAAAGGCACTGCCCCAACTTTGCTAACTGTACGTGGCCAGAAAGGCTTTGGCTCTACAGATAACCCTGGGGCCAGGGTTTGGGTGCAATCGCCTAAGAATCCCCCTGTACAAGCAGAGGTTATTGCCACCGGTCAGGACAATACCATTTTGGTTATGAGGCCAGGGAAAGATAGCTGGGAAGCTGTCCCAGCTGATAAATGTTATTTACGAGAATGATTAATGCCTGTATTTGGTTCTTTTTCAGATCATTCTTTGGATTGTTGCTGCAGGATGTGTCGGAACTGGACTCCTTTTGGATTGGTTCGGCGAGAGAGAAGGGATCCCGTCAACCCGGGATGAACTGAGAACCCGAGTGTTACGATCCTTCAATGCGTGGGATTCGTCATCGAACTTTTGGACATTACTGGCCAAGAGAGTGACTGATGCCCCTCACTTCTGCTTGACACCGATGAGATCCGTGCATGACATTCTTGCGACTTGTCTAGTTGCTGTCCCCGCTTCACTGGAGACTTTAATTAGTATCTTTAACGTTTCGAAGGCTCGTCCGAATATTATCCTGGGTGATTTTGCTACCCATGTATATTGTCCTTTGTGCACTGAACTGCCGAATGGCCAACTCCCCATCCAGTCCCAAATAGTTACGTATAATATCACACGAGGTGACCTATGCTTCTTTCTTACATGTAATCCTAATGCAATTTCTGAATGCCTACGCCTCAAGTTAAGAGGCGCCACTTCATTCACAACTCACGAACGGACTTTGTGTTTCCAGAGGACACCGACCACATGTGTCTCAGTCCAGAACAATATGACTTGCAATAGTTTGGTAGTTACTCCCAGTCACTATCGTGCGATGTTGCTACCTGCCGGATGGCTTTTCTCATGTGGTAATACTTCCTGGCCATATGTCCCTGCAAACATTTCCGGAGGCCCGTGTGCCATTACCAGACTGAGTTTGCTAATGTTCTCATCACATCCAAATGCCAACTCTCGTGTGCTTCGAGATACTATGATGTTACAGGAGGATTGTGACTCGTCTTTGCATTTATATTCCAAGTCTGAATATCTTAGCCTAGCTGTTTCAATTATTGGTGTTCCTGCTTTGGCGGTTTATAATGCCAAATCCATTGGGAAAATGGCTTGCTGGATGGTGAAATCTATTAATCATACTTCTACAGTCTTGTCTGACTTGCTATTCGACGCCCAGGGTGAACGTAGGGCCATTTTGCAAAATAGAGCAGCCATTGATTATCTTTTGCTTAAACATGGACATGGTTGCTCGGACTTTGAAGGCCTCTGCTGTTTTAACTTATCTGATCATACACAATCCATTCGTGCACACCTAGATAAGTTGCATGACTTAACAGATGAAGTTAGAAAACACATTGATCAGGGCTGGTTTGACTGGCTCTTTAATTGGTTACCGGACGTGCATTTGTTACGCCACACATTAGGTGGCATTTTGATTGCTATCGCTGTTTTGATTTCTATCTGTTGCTTTATTCAGTGTATCCCTTTACTGCTTCAATTCTGTACACTCGGTACTAGACACAGATCAGTTAGCTTTGTTTCATATTATTCTTCCACCGATGTTAGTTCTGTTTAACGGATGTATAATAGACTGAAGTCAAGGGTGAAATGTACTGCTCGATTTTCCCGGCCTTCTTGTGTTATAGAGCGATTAATATGACTTCAGTCTCTTTCCATCCAAGTCTAAGGATTAGAGTAGTGAATAGAGCCTATTCATTAGACACTTTGACACGATCCTGTGCTCCTCCCCATAGATCAGGGCTTACATACATAGCCTAGGGGATAGATTCGTTAGTATTAAGGATAACCTGCCCTATAGTGAGGGTATTTCATGGAGTCGTGCTGAATTCAGGCCTGGTAGGCCTCAGACAGAAGAGACTCCATCTTTCTTTCTGCACCGGCAGCTTGGGACATTTCTAGGTGAAGGGTGATATTTTAGTTATGAGGTGTTATTCGCTCGGAGAGAACCGGTTCAGGCCGGCCCTTATCGAAGGAGTGTATTTTTCCCCTGCCGAAGACACTACATCAGGCCGGCCGGCTGGGAACGTGTCCTTGGCACGGGGAGGTACAGGAATTTGGTGGGCGGCAGGTTTCGGGCTGGAATTTTCCATGAGAGAATGCACCTCTATATTAGTGAAAGTCTGAGTTAGATATGTGCACTTGCTTCTAGTCCATAGGCGGCACCTGGCCGTTAGCAGAAAAGCTACTACTTATTTCAGGGAAGACAGATGACGAACTTGAACCTAAAGAGGAGAGAGTAGCCGATGAGGAAGAGGTTCCAGTGACTCGGAGAGGGAGAAGGGAGTAGATCCGAGACTGCGGAGGTGTGACTTCCAGGCGAAGCCGAGGCACAGACGAGAAGGGAACCTAGATGACCATTGAGCACAGGCTACATACGACTAAGGTGATGTCGACCCCTTTTTATTGAAGTGTATAACTTAACCTTTTACTTTCCTTGCAGGTTGTATATATGATGTATTCTGTGAGTGTGCATGTAGCACTTAAATAAAGTATTTAGCTTGTTGTGAGTCAGCATGTGTTGTGTATCCTTGTATAGGAGGATAGCCTATTCTTCTAGTCAGATTCAACTTGACATGAACAGATGTTAATCCTGATCAGGTAAGTGGTAACTGAATGAGGGAGGAAGGAGCCCCTCGAACTAAAGAACAGGTTGTGCTCAACTAATAGTCTTTGTGTGATCTGATACATGGTAACCCCGATTCCCCTGTCGTGTACTACGGTAATAATAGGATGATCTCGTGCTAAGGCTGCCGTCTGGGTAGGAAGTACTGGGTCTGTTCGAGACCGCGAGGCTAAGGCGGCCGACTGGGCAGGAAGTTCTGGGTCTGTTTGAGACCGCGAGGCTAAGGCTGCCGACTGGGCAGGAAGTTCTGGGTCTGTCTTAGACCGCGAGACTGTGGCTGCCGTCTGGGCAGGAAGTTCTGGGTCTGTCTTAGACCGCGAGACTGTGGCTGCCGTCTGGGTAGGAAGTTCTGGGTCTGTCTGAGACCGCGAGACTGGGGCTGCCGTCTGGGCAGGAAGTTCTGGGTTTGTCTGAAACCGCGAGACTGTGGCTGCCGTCTGGGTAGGAAGTTCTGGGTTTGTCTGAAACCGCGAGACTGTGGCTGCCGTCTGGGTAGGAAGTTCTGGGTCTGTCTGAGACCGCGAGACTGTGGCTGCCGTCTGGGCAGGAAGTTCTGGGTCTGTCTGAGACCGCGAGGCTGTGAGGTCTTGATATATATATGTATATATAATAGGAATTCCCTGTCCTTAGGTGGTACATATATATATGTGGTTATTTAGGTGTAAAAAGGCCCTAGGGAGGGGGTAACGTTCTGGTTTGGGTTAGAAAGGCTCTGTTGAGCGGGTTCTACCTGATCCGAAAACCCAAGCAGAACAACCCCTCATTCAAGCTTTATTAGACGCAATTCATCTACCTACTGCAATATCGATTATGAAGTGCAAGGCCCATACGAAAGTTACCGATATCATTTCTCAGGGTAACGACCTACCTGACAGAACAGCTAAACAGACTGCTCAGAACCAGACTCATACAACTGACACGACAAAGACAATAGTTCCGACACCAACACATTGCATGACAGTTAAGGATCCCGCCCTTGATGTAATTGACATACAGACACATGCTACACCAGAAGAAATAAAGAAATGGACTGAATTAGGAGGGATCCAAACGGATCAAGGATGGATGACAAAGGGAAAATCTATATGGTTTCTTCCCGACTCCATGGTTCAAGTCATCATTAACACAATACATAGTCCAGCGCATCTAGGAGAAAAAGCTATGCTAGATAGTATTCAACACATCTGGTTCAACAAACATTTGCGAGCAGCAGCTAAACAGAAAGTACGTACCTGTATGATATGTTGTCAGTTCAATCCCGGTAAAAGCATTCCTGTAGAGCAAGGTGGATTTCAACCTCCCGATCACCCTTTTGAAGTCCTCCAGATGGATTATATCCAGATGGAACGATGTCGAGGATTCAAATATGTTCTCGTAGTTGTCTGTGCTCTTTCCCGTTGGACAGAAGCCTACCCGGTTTCTGATTACACTGCCCCGACTACTGCTAAACAGTTAGTTCGAGAATTCTTCCCACGGTACGGTTTACCACGTGTTGTATACTCAGATAACGGCCAGCCATTCTCATCCGAGCTAATGAAACACGTTTCACTTCTGTTAGGTTACCAATGGAAATTCCACTGTGTTCGACATCCCGAGGCAGCAGGTCTCGTGGAACGTCATAATCAAACTCTGAAAATTAGATTGTCCAAAGTATGTAGATAAAAAGGTGTCAATTGGATAGTAGCCTTACCAGTTGCGCTCTTTTACATAAGAATGGTAGCACATTCTCGAACAGGGCTATCCCCGTATGAGGTGATCTTTGGTAGACCACCAAATATGTGGGGGACGCCTATACCTCGTAAAATGACTGATGTTGACTGTAATATGCTGACAGATTACCTGGCTTCCTTGATGTCTGCACTACAATCTTGTCGTTCACAGGTAGCTGCAGCTTTTCCCGATAACACTGAGGTGAAGCCCCATGACGTGGTTCCGGGTGACCTGGTTCTTGTGAGGAATTTTGACAGGAGGAGCCAGCTGGAGCCTCGGTGGCAGTCGCCGAAACTCGTCTTATTGACCACAAGGACAGCCGTGAAGGTTGAGGGACGTAAAGGGTGGTTGCACTCGAGCCATATAAAGAAATTTTATGGACTACCGTCAGACGTGAATGCTCAGCCCTGCATTCCCTCACAGACTGATTCAAAACTCCCTTTGGTTGAAAAGACAGAGAGTGACATTTATAAACTGAAACTAAGGTCTAGCAAGTCAGACAATTTGATTGTTTAAGTCCTCTCCAAGGTGAATCGGTTGAATTTGTCTCTGTAAGAAACATGCGTACTGTAAATCACTTCGTAGTCACTGCATAGTGACATTAATAATTATGTTTTTCCTAAGTCTTCTGATAATTGCTGTTAGTATATTGCTACATATGTATTACCCTATTTCTAAACGTGTTTTCAATGCTACTGCTGAACATTCTTTTAGCGAATTACCTCCGCATGAGTTGTCCTATAGATTTGCGCTGCGCAACAACACTTTCATTAGTATGTTACATCATTCCCATCAGACCAGCAATGCTACAAATTGTTGGATATGTGGCCGACTCCCTCCCTATCAGAACTACAAGGGAGTTCTGCCTCTCTTTCCGTCTCCGTTCACACACAATGGCTCCTGTGGAGCATGGGTTAGTTTGATCAATTCCCTAGATTCAAATTCTGTAGTTTATCAAGACAACTGGGTATGGGGAAACCTGAACTTAGTTTTGCTTAAAGTCTGCTACCCTAACAAGGAGGGACTTCCCAAAAGAACAGGAACTGATCTAGAAAATGAAGTATATGGATTAGGTAACTTTACACTTAACCTCATGATTTTGAATGTTGAATCCGAAGCTACACCAATTTTGCCCGCTATGTCAGTATTTCCAGTTAAAGGTGAATTATGTGTAAGAAAGAATGGTTCAATACACATGGGCCATAGTAAATGTACCACTGTAATAGAATTCAGTGATCAAGGCAAGTCTACATTTAGAGCTTCTCGTCATTCCTACTTCATATGTGGCCAGACCGCATATATACGTTTACCTCTAGATTGGGATGGTACCTGTTACATTGCATTCCTTCTGCCCCCTGTTTTCCTAGCCCCTCCTGATTATCACAGAAATACCCATTTAGTACACAATAGACAACAGAGAGATCTCCCGATTGTCGATTACACTGAAACGGCATGGGAGCAATACACAGATTTCAATAAAGGTTTCTTTCCCTATATAGGTACAGTCACTAATAGTAAGCTGATACGTAGATTAACTAGAACCCTTGAAGCAGTAGTGAATGAAACTACTTCCGCCTTAGGCAACTTAACAGAGGAGCAGTCTGCGATGCGGATTGTTGTTCTTCAAAATCGTCTCGTCCTTGACGTCATCCTGGCCGATAGGGGCGGAGCTTGTAGGGTCATCGGATCAAGTTGCTGTGTTTTCATACCAGAAAACTCGCCGTCAGTATATAAAGCCATAACTCGCCTTCACAAGATTGTAAGCCAGATACACCAGAATCCAGGCACCTGGACTTGGTCCGGTTGGTTCTGGAGCGTGTTGTCAGCCTGGGGATGGAGGATCCTATCCTTCCTAGGTATTGGCTTTCTCATACTATTCAGTTGCTGCTTATGTCTACAATGTGGGCCAGCGATTTGTGGTCTGTGTGCCACATCGTGTATCCCGCCTCCAAGTTTTCGCTCAAGATCCCGGAAGAAGAAAGAAGAACAAATGATGCTATATGAACAGATTAATGGATTGATGAAGATCGATATCTCATGAAGGGTCCGTAGGGGACAAGGAGGGAATGAGGAAATATGAATTTTATGATCAGTTATGTCCCCTATCTTAGACCCCAACGGCTCCATGTACATGCTGCAAGTACATGTATGTTCCCTCCAGTTCCAGTTATGAAGACGCAAATACATGTGCGTCCACCGTCAACATGTCCTCTTTCAGATCCGCCATGAATGGGTCGGATATTCCGTTCCTAAGTATGAAAGGCCACCGACTTTATGTGGTTCACTTTCCACGTTTTACAGTTCAGGCGAGTAGGCCCTGAATTCTGCCATCAAGCCTTTTCCTGCCTTCTGTCTCTGAAAGCTCCAGTCTGAGCTCGCATCTGTATCCATGAACTTTGTCCTACTCCCTGCGCGGCTAACGGTGCCTGATCCGGCCTGTTGCCTGCCAAAAACTGTATTTCACCTTCAAGTTATCTGCTCCGCTCCTCATCCAATGCATTCCTGTCTAGTAGTTTAGGTAAACATCCTTCCAGCTACCGAGCAAAGGGCCCGGCCTCACTGTCTTCATGCAAGTAATTCATAGCCCCTGTTACCATGGAAGATTCCTGCCCCCTCGCATCTCATGTAGACACTTAGACGCTTGTACACGCACTAACAGTCAGTATAGAATAGATTCCGTCCGAGAGACCTTTCCTTTTGGATAATACAGTTCTTTAAACATAAGATATTAGATATGATTCGGGATTAGGTTGACCTGACCCCCCAGACTTCTGTCTCCACATGTAGAGCTAAATGTCAAGTCCCCTTCACCCTCTAGTTGCACGTCAATCACACGTCATGCGGCTGCGCGCGCATCTCTGCCAAGTATTTCTGCTGACATTGCAGGATTCTCTTATGGATCCACCCACTTGTGACATCATGTTTAATGACGTTTCTAGTCTACACCTACTATTACGCCTCTTTTCATTACGTATGTGTATTCTTATCTGTATTATCAGCTGTTACGCCTCCTGCATCTGTCTTAATGTAATGCTTTTCATATAAATATCTTTACTTGTCAATAATGTATTGCTTCCCTTCCTGAACCTTCGTGGTGATGGAATTTGATGCCATGGTTCGAACCATAATTCCTTTGTAGAGGAATAAAGCCTTTCAGAACCTCTAATACCACGGATTCTGCCTCTTATTTTTTACTGAGTTATTCTTACTAGACTTTACCGCATAAAAAATAGTACAGGTAATTAAATATTTACCACAGTATGTCCTCACATACCAGACAAATGCCTTGGAAAATGAGATAGCTTTACTCAAATTTATGAGGATTTTGCGTTTACGTTACTTCTCCTCGAATGCCAACATCATGGAAAGTGAAAGACCGGAACCAGAATTCATTGAGTTTAAACATAAATCTACATTTCAAGCTCCCACGTCACATAAAGTACTTGATGCGTTTGAGAATCTTGTGAAAAATGATTTGCGTAAACTTAAAACTAAATGTAGTAGATCTAGGCTGCTTTTTGTGAGCGCATCTGTATGGATTGTTTCTGTAGGAGCTGGAAAGCGTTTTGTATACAAACATGTATTTGTCATTATGCTTAATTATTCATGTTTTATATGGATTCATGTTGTTACATACAAAAAAAACTTGTGTATATGCATTTTTTATGTTGTCCTTTATTTATGTTTTCACTCACTCACCCTTTGTTTACTTTGTCACTTTTGTTTGGGAGACGTGGCTTTTCTTAGTTTTTTTCTACTAACCTTGAATTGTCTTCGCAGATTTGGTTTTCGTTTACTTTATATTTTGATATATAGAGGTTTGGATTCAATATCATTTTTTCTATTTTCCGCGGATTTTGGTAGTTTTCAATAGCGTTTCTTAGGCGAACGACATTGTTGTAGTCGTATGTCAATTTCTATGCTCAAGTACGCATTTTGAGACGTTACGAAACTGGCGATATAATGGCGTCTGCTGCGGGAGGTACCGATGAGATCGTTTGTAAAGTCATTGAGATTGTTGGAGATGCTGACTGACTCGGGCGGTGGAAATTTGTGGAATCGGTAAGCACATTTGCACTGAGATGGCGTTTGAATTCTGAGAAGCATATCATTGTGATTTTTATACGGGGTATACAAATTTATGGTACTATTTTTTCAGGTATTCGTTTTGAGTGAAGCGAATAATCTCCAATTGGACGACATTAGCTTGGAAGGTCAGTTTTGAGCACTAGTATGGTTGTGGGTGTGTATGGTGCCATGATTTAATTTCAGCCCAGCGTTTAAGGATTCATTTGATTCTTCTCTCAGGAACTCTTGTGTGGTAGCTCGACAAACGAAATTGTCTTCGTGAGCGGTCTGTATGTTTTAGTTTTTGGTGTCTAATCCTCACTTGGGTCTAGGTTTTGGTTTTGGTGGCAGTTACTCAAAGAACACCTCTTCTTGCGTTTTTGTGTATGATTTAGTATGTAGCAACAATGTCTAATAATTTCGTGGGGTCAGCACCACACCGATAAAACATTTGTATTTATCTTTGGGTCAATACTTTGTATCACTGCTATATGCATCTGTCAGTAATTTCTGCTTCCGTGCATATTAGAGTGTAAACACCATATATATATTTTTTTAGAGAATCAAGCCCCTGAAGAAGGGCCATTCCGGCCCGAAATGCATTGGGCATAATCAAAGCTGAGAAGAGAGTTTTCTTCAAGAGCAACTACAAGATTTCTTTGTTATATGAATGAATACATATAAATGTTTTTGTATTTTGTATGATTTTGCATAGATTCAATGGTTGAGTAAAAGTGAAATAACTTTATGATTTGTGTTTTATGATGATCTATCAGTTCAATGGAATTTTGGTGTAAAATGAATTGCAGTTAGTAGCAACAGCTTCATAGCTACGGTGCGCAGTGGTCAAGTTTTCATAAACTTGGTATATTCAGTGTTTCATACTAGGCCTATTCTGACCACGTCACAAAATGAGAAGAAAAAATTAAAAACTGAAGAACTAGCCCACTAGTCCTGGCACTGAAGCGCTCTCATTTTCAGAAGGATGTGCACTGTGATCAGAAAAATGCTATCACTGCCAAGTTCTGAGGGAGGGAGAGGAGTTGGCCTACCGGCTAGGGGGCTCGACCTCGGACCTGGGAAACTGGGTTTGAGTCTCGGTAATGACGCTAAACATCCTGTGATTCTGGGCAAATCACTTAATCTCCCTGTGCCTAACAAAAAATGAATGTGTGTCCTCATGTAAAGCGCTCTGATACCTGATTAGATTCGGGTCAAGTTCGCGCTATATAAAACTCTGCAACCCCCCCCCCCCCAAAAAAAAAGGTCTGAAGCCGCTGAACCATTCCCCAGTGCTGAATGTTTTCGTGGATTAAAGCAAAGTACTTCAAAGGATATAGATTATATATTTTTATTGTTTCCTAATTACATGATCCTGGCAGAGAAGTAAGCCTGCCATACCTACCAAAGGCATTCTAGCAAAAATTATTACAGTGCAAATCTTCTACCGTGAGGGTTTGTAATGTGGGTAATCAACACCAAAATCCATGACAACAAAAGGAATCTGTGAGGTTTCATGTAACAAAATACATCTCCTCAGGCTTAACATAGAACAATAACAATCCACGCTTACTTGCTATTGGCTTTAAAATATGTGCTTCATAATAAATGTATGAAACCTATTGCCTTTGTTGTGACCTTTAAAAAACAGATAAGAACTATGGCATCTGGCAAAATGTTTCACGATAATTTTTTCAGGATTCTAATTTTTGTCACTGAATTGTCATAATAACCAATTCAGACCTACTGTATTGAGCATAAGCCTTCCCACAAGGCAACTATCAGGTACACAGTAATAACATTATAAATGTGTACACAATTATAGGTGTTAAAAGCATGTAAAATCTGTCCTAAGAGGGACTAATAAGGATTATCATATTCTAAATCTTCTATTCTCACGGTTTGTTGGAGAAAGTCACCAACTATGGTAAACTGTGAGAATCCATTTAACAAAAGATCTGCCTACAGGCTTTGACCAAAGTGTAATTACAACCTACTGTTAACAGCCTCTTGCCTTTAACACACGGCTTTCACAACAAATGCCAGGCCTTTGGATTTTCTTATAACTTTTCATAATAAACAGATCAAAAGTTTGAAATCTGATGGATCTTTTCCTAATGAACCAAAATGGCCTATAGCTTTTACATTAGATTGACACTATGACCAATACAAGTGAACTGAAGTGTGCCTATGTTTTCAACCATCTATACATGCAGTAACAAAAATTACAAATATGTCAAAAATTACAGTTGACAAAACAACATACAACCCCGCTCTAAAGGGCCAAAAATGAATGATCACAATGAAAATCTATTAATTCCAGGGATTTTCAAATGGAATGATGAACACCAGCACCCTTGCCTACTAGGGTAATATGCAAGATTTCCTGTAAAAAATAACTGTCGAGCTTATAACACAGCGTGATAACAATCCACCAATAAAAGCCCATGTCTTCACAAATGCTTTTCGCCATACATAAGTTAATCTTACTGCCTTTGTCATGGTGTTTTATAATAAAGAGAACAAAGTTAAGGCTTCGGACATAACTTTTACCAGTAAACAAATCAGGCCTGTAAATACTTTATCATTGACTTGTCACAATATCCAGCTAAGGCCTATTGCATTGAGCATACGCTTTCCAACATGTAAATCATCAGGCATGATGTCACAAAATTAGAAATGTAAACAACATTACAGCTAGCAAAGCAAAGTACTACGTCTCCTAGGAAGGCCCATCAAGGATTAAAACAGGACAAAACTTAATTGCTTTTGGTCAACCGCCGCTAAAACTCTTGCCTTTATGGTAAACTGTGAGATTCCATGTAAGAAAATATCTCTTTGCAGACTTTAAGATTAGTAGAAGCCCACACTTAAATACCTATTTTACTTTTTATGTATCCTTTTGACAATATATAAGACACACCCACCATGTTTATAGTAACTTTTTAGAATCAACAGATCTAGCTTATAGCCTTGGTCATTGGCTTGCCACCATAACCAGAAAGACCCTGCTGTGCAGAGCATAAGCTTGATTTCACTCATTGCAACCAGAGAAGAACCAGAGAAGAACAAACATCATAGTTATCTAATAATTTAGGAGAAGTTGTTTATTAGCATCACAGTGGCAATTGTGTAACCTTAAAATACGGTCTCATCTATTACAGTGGCATTTGTGTGAACGAAAAGTCAAGCACAATAGTTTTGCTTGATGAAGAGCTTGGCTCAAGCAGCTGGATAAACAAATGGTCAAGGCTGTTTGGAGGGTGAACACTCTCTCTGTGGAAGCACACAGCTTGTGACAAATCAAAAGCTGTACTCAGACGAGCCAACATATGGGTGGAGTCACAATCACTTTCTGTAGTACTCGTGAAAGATCCTTTTTTTTTACTCACAGAATTTCTAATGACAGCTGTGCTGCCAAGCCAGACCTACAAATTGAAACCAGTAACTGCTTAACAATTACAATAAGTAGCTGTCCTATGATGAATGTTCACAGTTATAACAAATTTAGCGCTCCGTATCTCTGCAGAGTGCCCCACAACCCTTTCTGGAAGCAAATATGAATTAGAGACAACTGACTAACTAATATGTTCCATAAAACTGTGTGGGTCAAACAAAAGGTACGCAGTTCCTGAGGGAAGGATAGGGCGGATCTAGGGTAGGCAGGAGACAAGGTAAGCAAAGGGACAGGAAAGGGAGCAAGGGCCCTCACACACCCCGAGAGTTATCATGCTTCATCATAGGGCAGCTCCTCATTGGGCCGGTGCTGCAATGCCCAATGGCCCCGCAAGGAGGGTCTTTACCGGAGGTCTGCTGGATTGTAAGCCGGAGGCCCTATGTGAGGGGGTGGTGGGCAAACGTGTGGTGAGTAGATTGGGTGAAGTGTGTGTGGTAAAAATAGCTATGAGTGTTCTTGGAAACCTTTAATAGCTGGGCACTGATGCTAAGGCTAAAAACAGACTGTAAGAGTTGCGGCTGGCTAGGAGAATTGAACCTGCTGCAGCTCAATGTGTGTGATGGGTGTTGATAGTGGTTAGAAGGTCGACATGTTTCACGCCTATATCCTCCTACTGGATGAGTGGCGTTTCATCAGGACCGGGGGAAGAAACCTTATCTACTCTGTAAACTAGAGACGGTCAGGAGGGTATCCTAAGGTGTACTCAAACGTAATCCGGGAAGGGGGACAAGGAAGTAAATCCTTCTAGTGAACCTAAATAAGGAGTGATGCGGGGCCTCTGCCTGGACGTCCAAACCAACAGCTAATGGTTTCCAAGGACACTCATAGCTATTTTTATCACACACACTTCACCACACGTTTGCCCCACCACCCCCTCACATAGGGCCTCCAGTAATACTGTAAATCATTCTCAAGAACTCACTCTGTAGTTATGCTTGGACAGGTTATCAGAAGGAGTCTTTTTTTCCAGTTGTATTAAGGAAACAATACGTATTTTTCTGATTTTGAAAGCAGCCTTTCCAAATCCACTGGCATCTCTATTGCTAAATTCATTTGACAAGTTACAAAAAGTTTCAATTGGGTATAATAAAAGAACGTGGTACTTTGGATAGCAGGCTGTATGTGCCAAGGGGGATGTTATGGCTTAATAAACAACATGCATTGGCAAAGCCAATATGTCTTGTACTAGAGACCTATTGACAAAGTCAATTGCAACAAAGTTCTTAAAAAAAAGAAAGTCGGGGAAAGCAATAGCAACAGCAATGTATGTTCTGTGGGTGGGAGAGGAAGTAGAAATAGAGGTTGGGTGTAAAGGGGGAAAAGTGGCAATGAACCCCGGTGTTTCCCAATTGGGTTTAAACCGGCTATGCTCCATGGGAGAGATGAACACAAGCAGGAAAAGCTAAAACAAATAAAGCTAGCAAATAGAAATTAGGCAAGTATGAGATACAAAACTCAAAGCCAATGGTAAGCAATTGGTGGAAAGCATGCCTAGTTAAGCTGTCAACATGCCCCCTATATGTATTTGCACCCAGACAGACGTGCTGGCTGGTAGGCTTCAACCAAAAAATACAAGCAGAAACATATGGACCCTATTACATACCATCAGTCAGTCTCATAGTGCAACTGCGATCAGCTAGAAAATGTCTTCATAACAGTTCATTAGACAAGGCCAGGAGGAAAAGGGTGCCACCAGCTGGTGGGTGCTACATTGGCCCCCAGTGACTATAGAATCTGAGGACTTGAGGAGGTATTAGTAAAATGTCCCATTACCTACGTGACTACAATCCTTGAGATGGCCCTGTCTGTAGACATTCAATAACCCATATAGCAGTGATAGGACAGCATTGGGGACAGTTGTGGTTGGCCAACAGTAATACTCAATAGGAATAATATCAGAAATGTAGATGTCTGCTGCTGTTGTCTTGTTTCACGGAAGAAACAAATACGTGTCCATTGTACTGCACCCAAACTAAGAGCACAGCCAAGAACCCCAGAGAACTAGTCCAGTGGCTTTTCATTCGGGGGAAGCATTGGGAGTACTTACTGTTAATTTTCATGAAGTCAAAAGTAGGACATACAGTTGCTGTCAGACAGGTTCATGGAATTTTGGAATTTTATATACTGTCCCTGTGTAATAATCACCAATCACAGAAGTACATTTTAGTCTTGATATGGAGTCCCTATCACAATGCTGAAACCAGCAATAGGATGTAGAAGATGTTTTTCACCACTATGGCACTGGAGCAATGAACAACGAAAGTCATAGCACACTAATATGATACACACCAGCATTAAATGGCCTCCACCACCGATGGACAGGAAGAAAAGAGGTCTGTGCAAAGGCACGGTTTCACCTCCATCATTCCCACCTGACCTCCCATCTTGTACTCTGCTCTGAACCCCTGTAGCAGCAACCCTCCTGAGTCAAAGGGGCAACTAACAGCAGGCCTCAGAAAAAAAGATTATTGTTGGGTGAAGCAGCAAAACAGCAGCATGTACTACATGTGACTGGAGATGTGAAGACATCAGCAAGTGAAAGTGCAAGTTGTTGTAAGTGACATCATAAAGCAAACACAAGGAGATGATGGACGGAGCACACCAGTCACAGATCTGGGTTGAATACTTCACCGTTCTTTAGCTCACTTTGCCAACCCAGTTCAGACACAGCAATATGCAAATCAGTCTTGACCCTGTGCCTCATGGAAACAGTCCAGTCCGAACTGCCAAGCCAAATTCTTCCCTGGACCGGAAACAAGCATCCTGGGACCGTCTCGGGTTAACAGCCCTCACCAGCCAGGCTAGCTTGAATCCAGTGGCAAAGTGAACAAGGGACCCACATCTGGGCATACCCTGCCAACTCAGGGCAAACAAAGAAAACAGAAGGAGATGATGGACGGAGCCCTCACACTTTTCAGACACTCACCCCCAGTCACAGATCTGGGTTGAATCCATCATCGTTCTTTAGCTCACTTCGCCACCCCAGTTCACACCCAGCTATATGCAAATCAGTCTTGACCCTGTTCCTTATGGGAACAGTCCACCTCGAATTTCACCTGGATCAAGAGAGCAGATGGAAAATGGCTGAGGTTTTTTTTCAAGAATTGGTTTAAAACTTCCAGGTAAAGCACCTGGAAAATCCAGTTCTGAGCAGTTATTTGCCATTTTGGAGGGAAACTGTTAATGGTTGGACATCGCTGTGGAGAAACCAACTGGTAATTTAAATTCCAGCCCTTCTGTATCTTTGCAGCAAAGTTCGGCCAACTCTTAATGAGGCCCTCGTTGCCTTGTATGCCATTCCCAAGGCAACAGTTGTAGATATCTGCCTGCAGCTCACATGAAATCGACTTCAGTAGATTTCTGAAACATTTTGACATATGTATCCAACTTTTATGGAATTCACTGAAATTTCCTGTAACAACTTTAGAAATATATGGCAAACATTGATGCATAGAACTACTCCCATTAAACAGTATATGCAAATATCCATTTCAAACAGTAAAGCACATTTGCATATTTTTTTTATTTTTTGTATCCCCACATGAAAAATATTTTTCTTCTCTCAAAATCCCTTCTTCTCTAGGGGTGTGTGAAATTCGTGTAATTTGCTTTTCCGTAATTTACGAAGTTTCAGAAAATTTGTGTGAAATTATGTGTAATTACATGAAATGCAAAGCCACCATTTGGCGTTCTGTTTTACAGCAAAACGCGTCCTCGCACATGTTTTTGAACAGACACATTTCACGCAAAAAAACTAGCAGAAAACACAAACACCACAAGGGGCAGCAACTAACGTTTAGGTTGTTCGTGTTGTTTCTGTGCAATCGTGCAACTTTTTGCTGTGAACAGGAAGTCATTATGTGACATGGCGTTGTAACGTAATTTCTGGAATTTTCTGTAACAAATGTAGCATGTAATTACCAATATTACACAAGATTATGAGGGCGGCATGGAAATCTGAATTATGTGAAACCAGCATTAACAATGCCAATAGGTCTGGTTTTAAAGGACTAACAGATGAAAACATATTCATACACAATGAATGAACTGTGCATTAGGCCTGGGCTACAATTCCGTTCCGCTTGCGGAAATTGCGATAATTTGACATTTTCACGTTCTGCGGAGAGCGCAAAAATGTCAAAATTTCCACAATCCGCATTTTACCGGAAATGTTTTGCTTGCTCGCGCTGTAAAATAATACATTCTCACGTGCGCGCGATCGCCTTACCTGAACCCCCCGCGTTCGCCGACAAGTTTTCCCGATCCGGTCGCGTTCTCCACGAGATGTTGGATTGTTGGTAGCCATTTGCGCTGGCTCGCGACAGTTTGCGCCCGCATTAACGTCATTCGTCGCGAGATCACGTCTTTCCTCTCGCGATCATGCACTGCGAGACCAGTGAAAACAAGATGGCCGCGCCCGCGAGCAACCGCATGGGTACGTTGGCGAGCTGCGACCACGCAGAAAATACCGCGAACGGGCGGGAAAAAAACTTCCGCATCTACGCGATATTTCTGCGTGTTTGCGGAGATTTTTAACATTTTCGCGATAATTTGCGAAAGTGAATTTCGCAAATTCCGCCCACCCCTACTGTGCATGCTGTATAACCGTCCGCAATGCCTCCATCAGTGCCTCCTGTATCTCAGACATATGTTTAATTCCCCTTGCTGCAGTGCTGTATGGCACCAGCCCTGCAAGCTTTAGGAGTACATATAGCAGCACCACAAAGATGGGAAAGAAAACACTAGGCCCTAACATTGCCTGTACAGAGAGACAGTTTTGCACTGGACATGTGTGTGAATGTGTTAACACATTAATGTCCGACCTGTTGCTTTACAATTCTTGCTTTAGATGTACTCTTCCTGCTATGTTTTTAACTGCAAATTCATTTTGGATTAATGTTAATGCTCTACAAATCGGGAAATCTTCTGGAGTCAGAGAGACCTGGTTTGTCTTTCTCCAAATGTACTTATTTGTATTGTAACTTTTAATTTTCCTGTCAAGTTTTAACATGACAAAATATAAGAAACATTTGGTTCATTCGAGAAAAAATCAGTTTCATAAGAGTTTACACAAAACCATTAGAATTGCTCACATGCTCTAGACAACCTTAAAAAACATCTAGTTTGCTGTACCTGTATGTGACGTGATTGTTTTCCCATTTTGGCCTTCTTGGGAAGAAGTTGTAACCCGCCAAGTCTGGGTTACCACATCGAGGTTTCTTCATGGTTTCGATCGTGCTCTGATCCAGCACTCCACTTTCAGGTAACCCAAAAAACTTTTGCATTTTCTTCAAAGTATCTTTTAGCACAAAGAGGTTGCATTTTTCTTTTGGGCACCCATAGAACTTGTTTAAATATTGCTTTAGGAAAAACGAAAAAAGAGAATTTTACTTTGGTGAACAGTACAAGGAATACTATTCCATTTAGAAACACATGTGACATGTATTACTGGAATAATGAAAGACTGATTGCAAACTGTGGAAATACTGACATCGAATTTAAAGTCTTAGTTAATCTTTAATTCGTCGGTTTTCGATGTTAGGTATTTTCTCAAGATGCATCAAATAATACTCAGAGATGTACAACTACAATTTGTACATCTATATTTATTTACATGTGTATGCTAATGGCTATCAGTACATTGTGTGTAAAACAGTTTATGCTGTTTATGCATCAAATTTGATTCAGGTTCTTTTAATGACCTCATTACATGTCCAGGGGAAAGAAACTATGTTTAAATACAGGAATCTGGGTTCAAATTTTAAGCAAATTTTTTATCTGTTCTGTGGCAACGTTGTAGCTGTAGAATCACAGTATTTCCCCCGCATAATATGTGCAATTGAGCCATATTGACAACTCCTCACCTTTGAGCTTCACTACAGAATAAGCCTCGCTTTTTCCTTACAGATAATTTCTGCTTCAATGTGTTAAGTTTATTATAGGATTTCTGTGCTAAGGTAATAAAACATTGGTTTCATACCATGTGAGTGTCAATGTTGCTTCTTTGCTCCCTAGTCAGATATCTGGCATTGCTTCGGTTCAGTCTCATGTAATTAAGGAGAGCAGTGAGGGATAGAGATAAGGTAGTATTATTGCAGTCATTACCAGATACCCTAATAACTCTGACTGCAATTCTTCTTTGGGACAGTATCAGGGGCGTAGCTTCAGGGTAGTATTTGGGGTGTTACAGCCCCCTAAAAAATGTATTCTAAAGTGAATATTTGGGTACAGGTACTTTCAGTAGGGTATGGTGAGGTATCAGTTGGATTTCACCAGTGGCGGCTCCTCCACTAAGGCAGAGGAGCGTCACCGCACTGCTTTTTTGCAGTGAAAGACAGAGAAAATAAAATGAAAATAACGTGTTATTATCATCTTATTTTCTCCTACTTCTGCCCACAGCTTTGCGTGAGGGGGCAGGGACAGGGGAGGAGTGGCAGCACCCTTCTAAAGTGCGTAATGACTGCTTGGACGGCCCTCTCAGGCCTCCCAAAACTGTTGTGCGCACTTTGAACGTTCTCCATGCAGGCTGCATTACAGCCTACGTGGCGAACATATTCAGGCCTCCAGTCAGCCTCTGGGTGCCGAAACATGGTGCTCAGACCAATCTCAACGCTGCCGCAGCGTTGTGATTGGCTGACTGGGAGCATGGGTGTGCTTCCTGTGGCCGCGCGACAGAGGACTACGGAGGAGAGACGCGGCGAGGAAGTGCCGAAAGGGTTAGTTTTTATTTTTTATAGTCGCTCCCCCACGTCCTCCTCTTACTGCGTTCTCAACCCTACCTCCTGTGTACTTCCCCCCCCCCCCCTCCTGTCCCCAACCCCCTACCTCCAATCTGTGCTGGCCGCCGCTGGGTTTCACCCTGGAGTTTTACATTGCTACACTGACAAAAACACATGCACACTCTCTCTCTCTCTCTTGTCTCTGCCTCAAAACCTGGTTAGTTTGGAAAAACAATTGTGATTTAAGTACCCATAACAATCCACACTGCTCTCTATTTCTACTGCCTCTTAAGCCCTCCTTGTGTCCTCCTTTTCATAATGTATTTTAACAAGATATGCCAGCGTGATTGTTGGGAATTCTGAAGCAAACACCCCCTCAATCCTACTGACGAAGCTACTGGACGTGTGTTGAATAGCTGCACGGCACTCAGCATTCCCAGTACTTAAACAGTAACGAGGCCTATTACAGTACAATGTGTCTGAAGCCAGAATGTCTTCACATGCAACCATTCATGAGCTAAAGACTGTGACTTTAGAAGGAGGGACCAGAGAGGTCAAACCTAGAGCAGGAAGGCCCAACCATTGTCTGCTTAGAACTGAGCCCTATGCATGTCTCATTTCGGAACAGTCATAGGTAGGACTTCTTGAAGTTTATTATGAGATGAGGGCTTGGATTACTATGCAATTCAGTCAAAAACTAGTTTTCAGCATAAGCAAAGATGTAGCATTAATTAGCCAGTCATAAGATAGGGAAATACCTCTTACTACAGGTTGTAAAGACGGCTACCGAAGAAAATAGTTTTTTAAGCCCGGTGAATTGAAGGAAAGTTTGAACACTAACAATGACGACTAGAAGTGGAGCCTTCTTAAATAGAATGGACAATTGATACTAAGAATTACCAGAATGGCACCAAAAACACATTCTCTACTAAGCTGCTTCCAGTACAAGAACAGAAAGGAAGACATGTCTTGCTCTGATCCACCTGGACGAACTGAAGTGACTGCCCCTTCTCTAAAATGGGTTGCACCACTTCACTGAGCGGCTGCTTTACAGACAGCGTCAATAACATGTAGCCTTAATGGAAAAAACATCTGAAGTCAAAATACAATTCAGAGGAATACACAAAACTATCCATAGGTTTCTCCTGAAATGATTGGTGACAGATCCGTTTATCTGATTTGTAACCAAAGAGAAATAACCAATTTCTGCATGTCAGAAAGATCTTTATTTGAAGTAGTGTAGTCAATTAGTATACAGTGCTTGGGGAATGACTAGTAAAGCAACAAAAGTACCCATCATGACCATAACTCTTTGCACCACACAGCTGATGTTTGAAGACTTGAGAAATTGAAGGAAATCCTTATGGGCATTGGAAAGCAAAAGGACTGACATGAATTCAAGGTATCCTCTTGCAATTTTCTAATGAGTTGTAAGCAGACTAGCTACCCATGTGAGGCACATTTGCTCAAACATGGGTTCTTCAGTTTCAATTAGCTTTGTGAATTGTGGAAAGATTTTGAAATTGAGCTTCGTTTCAATACAGCCAGTGAAAGGTTTTCATAGGCGTTTTGCAGGGTCATCAGTTTGGATTAAAAGACTGAGTTTGGCTCTGTGATTTTGAAGTCTTTAAATCTGTCCACGAGTTTTATGGGAGCCCTACATAGACCACACTACAATAGTTCAACGCCCCAATATTAGGGTTCTAGTAAACTCCACTTGAACATTGGTTTGTAATAATGGAAGGATGTTCCTCAGCACGACCAATTGTAAGTTAACAGCACTGACTACAGATTTACCTTTTAACTTTATCCTCAGATTTCTTACTTGGTGAGATGCAGGCAGACAGGACCACTTGCTCTTGAAAGTTTCAAAAGGGAAAATGTTGTGGTCTTGCCACCTAATACCAGGATCTCTGATTTAGCTCCATCCATGTACAGGAAATTTTCTCTGACTAGTCGGAGTTGTTTTTGAAACAAATGTTGATTTGGGTGTATGTTTTAGAAATGTACCTGATTTTGTGATAGAATATGCACCAGTGGAGCAAGTAAATGTTGAAGGTGCAAAGATCAAATCCCTTGTAAAGCATTGCCAGATACCCCAGCTATTTGTTGAGCTTTTTCTAAATGATATCTATGGGTTAGTAAGCTGCAGAGTAAGACTACTTGCTTCCCTGTATTCAGGTAAGAGAGGAGGCCTTTCTTAATACTAGCAAATGTGGTTTATGTGCGTCGGGGGGCTCTAAAGTGTGAACAATATTGTTAGACTCCATGTGCTCTTGTAGTCGATTAGTGATCTCTTTCTCCAGTATCATTTTCTGATTTAAGGCAGGCTGGACTGATCCAGGGTATTTTTAACTTGCTAAGTTTCTTTTAGGAATGTGTAATGAATGAGTGTTTAAATAGTTTAGGAGCCGCACTAATAGAGAGGCATTCATTTATCTTGCTTGTTATGTTGGCTGTGAATGTAGGGAAGTATAGCTTCAAGCTTGATCTAGGACAATATTAAATTTCCAGGTAAAAGGGTTTGACGTCTTTAGGCAAGAGATACATGTAAATTTCCCAGCTGTTTAAAGGACAAGGGTGAGACATGACTAAGGGGTTTGAATGGAGAATATTATGATAATATATGGTTGAGAAATTGAAGTTGCAAAGACCCTGATATGGTTCCAGTAAGGCTATCATGAAACATAGGGAATTCACTTTAAGCTGCTCGATTAATTTGGTTCATTAGCGGCCTGGTCAATACATTTGGAAATGTACGTTTTTAGAGTGTTCTTTGGCATGAGCTGGCAGGCACAAACGTGCACATCTGCATGCTGTAACGGGTCTTGAAACCTTTCAGATTTTATTTCATCGAAACATTTTCATTTTTCTTGTTCTGGGGTCTTGGCCCACAGTTACCATTTATAATATTAGTCTGTTTTTTTAGTTAAGCAGAAGGGTACATTTGTTGTTTTAACTTTTTTTGAGTTAACCTATAACGTTTCCAGTATTCTCTCCCTGTAACTCTTTATGTGCATGGAATATCTGGCCCATTATTTTGTTTATTTTGTCCAGCTAATCTGTATTCTATTCCCTCTGTATGTTGGACAGAGAGTGCCGCTGCACCAGAGGAATGACCAAGGCAGTCCTGTATTTGTCCATCCTTCCTCTGGCGATGCGCAGGCAGGATCCCTTGGCCAGTTTGTGCTTGCTTGACAGGAAAGATCATAAGCAAGACACAGGGGAAGACTGAAACCTGGAGCATAGTGTTGGAGACCAAAATCAATAGACAATATTCCTATGCCTTATCTGTTAAACCAAACAAAAGGGCTCTCAGAAAGTCCAATTTTAAGAAAGGACTGATCTCTGCTTGATATACAGTGAAAAGCAATATTGCCCTAGAGGTCAAGTCTTAGATTTAGAAATAAATGTAGCTTTTATTTAACGAAAACATGGTTAACACATTGCTTAAGCCAGTGTCAATACTGGCCATTCTGGATAACTGCAAAACTGTGCATGTTGATTGTTAATACAAAATGGGCGCCATGATCACCGTTATTTTCAAGGACTTGTTTTGCCTATTACCATGCCCTGTTTCAACCAGGTGAGCCTTTGCTGGCCGCCATCATAATCTTCACAACTTTTCAATAACATGTGGCTTTGTTTACAAGCCAACTGGTGTCAGAGGTGATTTTGCACTGTTATTAATTCGATTAATTGATCCCTATGTGCTTCAATTGAGAAATCTCTAGTGTTGGGGAAAATTAATTTATGGTTTGATGACATCCACTCTAAGGTGTCAGGGTGTCTCATGTGCGTTGTGCAGCAGTTCGCCTTTACCAATTAGTATGAGGCCACAACCATATACATGGACATCCTTGGATCTGATTGTTCTTTCTTTTGGTGACATAGAAGTAACTCCAGGCAGACTCTTCCTGCGTTCAAACCATTACCATATGTATTTTATGTTAATTTTTCCTGATAATAATATAGTAAGATGGAAAAAGGATTCGTTCCTGAGACGACCTGGGATCAAATCTAAAAGTTCTAATTTGAGGTCTGCATTACCTAATTTCAAGCTAAAGAGAAGTAAGCATGTTGATCTAGCTGTTCTAGAGTTTAGGGAGTGGATTACCACTATTGTAGATGCAATCGTAGAGGAAAAGAGAATTATTCTGCATTTAGTGCATCATAACGAGCCTTAGCTTGAAGCAAACTTAGTGACTATAGATATGCATGTAAGAAAGCTGAGAGAAACTTGACATCAATTTCGATCTGAACAATAGAAATTTGGACAGATCAGCTGAAAACGAATACAAAAGACCTAGAGTTTGTATGCCCTGCTGGAGGATTGTCAAGGAGCTTTCCGTCGCTAACTGTGAAGCCCAAAAAGTTTCAGTTCAGGAGGATTTTAGTAGCATCTTATTTCTTCAAGGAAAAAGTTGAAGCAATCAGAAGTTGAACCTGTTTTAATGTTGACAGACAGTGAACTGACCAAAGCTCCATTCCAACCATCTAGCTGGAAAGGCTTCAATCAGTTTGAGCTGGTTGCGCCACTCATGGTTGAGAATTAGTACAGGAAACTAAATACAGGATCAATAAACTAATACTATGGTTGAAAATGCAATTGACCCTATGCAGGCTCTTACTCACTACATCAGTAACTTAACCAACAGATAATGTATGCGCTCCAAACTCCCAAGACGCACTTAATTGATTTTTTTATTATTAAGAGTTTTCAATATTCATGGCACTCCTTTGAGCTTCGAGGCGTACCTTAACTTCAGAAGATTATTTGAAGCTAGTCAAAATAAGATGATGTCACTTGAAACCATTGAGATTAGCAGTGATTTGTTTTTGGAGCTGAACTTTTAAGGATAGTTAATATAATAAGGACTTCAAGCATCAAAATACAACAGTCCCTAATTCATGGTTTGTTGGAAATCCGCCATTGGTATACCCGAAACACGAACATATTTTACATGAGCCCTGAAGAAGCAGTTGTTTTGCCGTGAAGCACGTGGTGACTATAGCTGGACTTGTGCTTCCAGAAGCATTTTATATGATTTTTAAAGAACTTCAATATTTCTACACTGTAGTTTAGTTTTCAGTAAGAATCAAGCAGTTTGTATTTTTTTGGTTAAAACTTTTGTAATTGCTATCATTTAAATTGCAGAGAAAAACTGAACTTTTTCTGAATAACTTTATTTTGTAATAAAAGCAAATTGATACTTGTTGTTATGTTTAACATTTGTATTTAGAAATGTTAACGTCGTAAACCTTGGCTCCCTATAAGTCACTTTGATCGGTAAAGACAATTATTTTATTAATGTTAGACTTTCTACTCTGCTCAGTCAGTCACTGAGGTAAGAGATGGTTCCTTTAGGGTAGTCTGCTATTGAAAGAATAGGGTGCTGATTCATTAACAATGACCGATGTCATCAAATCTGGCTGGTACCGCAACCGTTTGTGAAAGACTTTTTAAAGACATTGTGAATGCATAATCATCAAATTATCTTGAAATTAACAACATCTTGGACCTAAGTCAAGTGGGTTGGTGAGTGATTAGATCATACATGTGGTTCTCCCAAAACGATTGTGGTTTGGTATTGTATGTGGACTCCATGTCAAGAGAATGGCTTGCACACTTTGGGGTCTCACTGCCTATTTGGTTTAAGACCAGGAAGGATCACGACATTAAGAATGGTGGTTAAATTTCTTTGTCTCAGTCAGGCTGACCATGCGGAAACCCTTTTCAGCTATGAATTCTTTTGTATCACAGGATGAGGTTTTGATGTTGTTCTGTGATATCTTATATGAAGAGATTTTGAGAAGACCTTACTGTGAGGGTTTAGTCACTGTTTGTGGTTCTCCACATATAGTATGGAGGGCCAATCATGTTGGATTAGATTTTTATCAAAGTGTTTTTGATATGAGGTTGTGAAACCTCTTCATTAAGTCTCTTATGTTTCTGTCATTGGCCTGTATCATCACTGTACCATCAGTAGGTTAACAAAGTCTCAAACCTTGAACCTTGACTGGGGGCCATATCTGATCGTGACTAAAACAAAAAAAATCCCTTTATATTCTTTACTGATAACCTCTACCCTCCCTTTCTACAACTTCTCCCTTCCACATCCCAAGCTTCCCCCAGAGCTGACTCATCTCCTTTTCGTTTATCTTTACTTCCATTCATCTCTATAAACAAAGGGCTATGATCACTCTCCATTCTACTTTGGACATATATGTTTCCAGACTTGTAAAGTTCTTCCAGGAACACCAAGTTGCAAACGGTTATGGAATATGATGTTCTAGTACTATAGGTGGGGATGCTTTTATCTAATTTGAAGATAGTTCCTTGCCAAAATTAGGTTTCCTAGAGAGGGTTTCTCAAATGCTTAGTTTGCTAGAAGTAAAGTCTCTGCTTTCACACCCCAAGCTCCTTGTTTACCATTAAAGTCCACACAGATAAAGGAAGAAGTGGCACTCGCCTCATGTGTGCACACACATACAATCCTAACACTAGTCCACAGATGAACAATGTTCTTCCTCTAGCTTGCCACACATAGCCTTGTGAAGAACACAACAGCTGCCATCTGCAAGTGCTCGGCCAGATTAACCTTGCACCAGACAAATACCAGTTTACAGAGATTTGGCAGAGAGCCACAAGATGTAATCCGCAATTCAAAACACCACGCAAAGTCAACCCACTACACCCTCTACATTTGCACAGGTTTGGTTAGAAGGTTTCAAGACCCTCTCCATTATGGAACACTTCCATAAAGACATCGTAAACCCTTCAAAGCAATCACCAGCATCAAACTATAATTTGAGGCGGAAGCCTGCTGTGGAGAAAACCCACGGATGGAAACACAACCTCACTCTTAACCCCTTCGGCGCTCATGACGGAACGGTTCCGTCATGAGCGTCGGTTGAGCTGTGCTCATGACGGAACCGTTCCGTCATGACCACGCCCGCGCAAGAAACGGTCAGCGCTGAGCGGGAATCGGCGCCGCATCGAAGGGGTTAAATCTATGCAAAGCGCTGAGGGGCCAGGTAATTGGTGAATGCTGCACTATATAAACACCCAGTAATTTAGTCACATTCTTTCTGTCTTCTATGTCTGCAGGAATTAATTGAAGAAAAGTTGAAACTTCTTGTCCAACTTGCACCATAATCCGCATATTTTCTGAGTGAAACTTCAGGTCTGTGTCAGATGTCTTGATTGTCTTATCTACCTTTCAGTCAATGTGATCTGAGAAAGGCTCATCTTGGAATTTCAGCAATGCTTGTCTCGAATAACTGGGCACAAAGGATTTCATGTTTAACAGTGGAGTAAAGCTGTAATGAAACCTTCAAGATGGCCAGCTTCTAGTGAGGAAGCAGGGCAGTGAGGAATAGGCTCACTTACCGCCTTCCATTTTCTGAGTAGCAGATCTTTGATAGTAGGATGCAGATATGATCTTTCTGACTTGAGAAGATGATATCGATGTCGTGAAGGCGCTTCTGTGTGTAGTTCAGAGCATGGATCCAAAGAGGCAAACACGGTTCAGCTGATCAATGCAGCCAGGATCCAGTGTGAGGAGCCTAAATGAGTGTCAGAGCTGGTCTAGACATAAAGCTTTATCATGATCACAAACATACCAGCCAAGAATGATTGTGGAGTGGAAATGAGTGTCAAGGTAAATATGTTACCATGTTAACACTCATAGATTATGAAGTAGATAATCAGAAACTACAGGGATAAGTATCCAGGCAACAACACATGCCTCATATACTTCTGTTGCCAGGCAAAAGAGGTATCATTAATTCTAAAAGTTGCTATTGAAGAGGCAACTGCCTAACTATAGATTTGCTGAATTTGCACCATAGAGTATCACATGCTTCTTAATTTACAGATCTCAACAAAAAGATTCTTCTCAGGAAGAATTATTGGGCCACCTTTCATCTGTTGATAGCTGAATGCAGGTACTGAATAGATGGGAATTTTGGCCAGGTGGTTTTAATATTCCCAAATGATACACTGACTGGGTCAGGGCTTTTATCTGATCCAAAAACAAACCCTTACCTATTCATACCCAGTGGAAATGTTTTCATCCTCTGTCCAGAAAATGTTTTGTCCTACTATGCATGCAAATAAAAGTGTATGTTAATGCCATTGCTCTCAAGGTCATAGTTATTTGTAGGTGGAAGTTAGAAAAATCTCAAACTTTTACAACCTCTTCCAAAGATTTGATACATGGCGCCAGTCTCAAAACTGACTGGCACTCATGTACCTGGTGACAAGACAGTGCTTGATGCAAACACTTTTTACCACGCAATTACGAAGAAAGATTTGTGGAGGTGGTAATGAGTTTCCAGAATATATATCTGCATAAATATTGTGCTGCATTTTGGTGCACTGTGGTGGTCGTGGTGCATTCTTTTTGACAGTTTTTTTTATTTCTATCTATGTTTTTGTTGCATTGCTATTTTGCTTTGTTTCATCTCATTGTGCTGCTGTGTTCTGTAGTTTATTTTATTGATGTCTACAAATGCTGCTACGTTTCTAGTGAAAAACAGCATATTCCTTTAAAGATTCACTGAGGAGGATTCACCCCTGTCTAAGGTGGTAATATTTCAGCTGCTCAAGCTGTTCAACTATTTAAGACACAAGGCAGCCCAAAACTGTGGCAGGGACCTGACTTAAATGAGCACTTTCAGTGTTCGGTTTATGTGATAGGCCCTTTGATTCTCAAAGTGTCAGTTACTGAGACACACACATAATAAACATGGAAGGACAACTTCTGTTGTATTTGGCTGTTTCATAATGAACCGTGGGTGCTTCCAGCATGGTTTGCAGAGGGATGAAACCCAAAACTGAAGATATATTTTAAAACGGAAAGGGAGTGTGCAGCTCAGGAAACATGCACTATTTAACACAAGAAATGTGTTTATGCATGCCTCCTTTTTTGCTCAGTACAAATTAGTTTATGTTTTACACAAATGTTTCTTGTGCTGTGGTCCTTAAGATAGTGTTCATAAAATGACTCCTTAACGCTTCTTTGCAAGACTAAATTTCTGTTTGTAAATAGCATTTTTTCAGTAGTATCTTTTGAATGTGTATAGCATTATTTCTTAAACAATCTATTTAACTTACTTAGCCTTCAGATTACTTTTGTATCAACGCGTGTTAAATGAAGCTGAATAAATAGCCCACGTGATGAGCCCCGTATTTTCCTTTAGCCTCATTATACATTGCATAATTAGATCTGCTTTGCCATCTATGTTGCAATTCCATAGCCACATACTCAGCCCAGCTACCTAGCTTGGTCTTCTGCTGCCTCACAATTCCAGTGACATTCATTTTACATACCTTTATTGGAAATCCAGTATTAAAACGTAATGTACACTTTTCCCCAAGTCTATTTATTAAACATTAATCTGGGCGATGGGTACCTGACAAACACAGAAATCCTTGTCTGAAAATTGTCGCACAGACTCTTTAATTGTATGTTTCCTTATTATTTCATATTATTCCATTTTATTTCATTTCTCCTTCTCTTATTGTGTAGTATATGCTCTCTCGTGGCAGCTTTAATGCTTACCACTTTCGTCATTGCTCAAGGTTACCGGACCTATTATACGACATTACGGAAACATAAGTACCGAACGAGGGCTGTAAAGTTGGAGCTGGGTCTAAGCTTTGTTCAGGGCGGTAAGTTTACGCGCCTGCGCATTTGAAAACCGATCCCACTTTTGTCTAAATGTATTCTCCACGGACTACGGCAAGAATAGAGTTCACTCACTCCCAGTCGCCGCTGAAACAAAAGAAACGTACACATCGCCCACAAAACGTAACAAAGTACCAGAAAAGCACAAGGGAAGTAGGCCCACTCACCACTGCCAGCTCCTTCTCGGTCTGGGGGCTGCTGTCTCCTGGAAATTTAATGATTGGCGACGGAGCAGCCAGCGCGTCCCGAAAAACGAGTATATTGAGCAAAAGGAGCTGAAAAAGGTAGCCAAAAATGTGCAGGGCTCCAGAAGTCCTCATTTTGTCAACTTTGTTCTCCCTTTTCCACGGATTTGCCTCCTCTGAAAGTGACAGTGCTCCGCCCGGCTGCCCCGTCTCACAGGCACATCCTTCTCGCTGCAGGGGCTGTCTTTTCTGCCTGCGCTAGCAATTCCTTTGTATGTTTTACTGATCCTGATGCGCAGCCTCCAGCTACCAAGAGGAAGTCTCAAAACCGCTGGAAACACGAGAAAGGGGCCGGCTCCAGATGGAACTTGCCTTGCTGCTTCTTTTTTTCCCCCCGAGGTAGCAGCAGACTGATGTTGCATGCAGTTACTCCAGGCTGCCGAAAAACATCTAATCAACGCTCCTCTGAATCTGTGAAGTGGATTTTCAGACTCACGGGCCGGATCACGGAACATTTCTGGCAGGCGCTATTTCATATCCTTGGTGGTAAATTAACATAGTGCTTGGAGATATTTACCACTGTGACAAGAGTGTGCATATTTACCGTGTGGCCTTTTGTCGTGATGCTGATGTGCAGGGCTTTAAGTGGTATGAAGCAACTGGGGGTCTCTCATAGGGGCGTGGTCAATGTAATTAAGGGCGTGGCTGAAACACCTAAGCTAAAAATCTGGGTTCAGCACAGTGTGCCGCCCGACTTGTATTTTGCTGTTCCTGTCATTGCGTCCAGATATATGATACAACAAGTGACATCAACATACCTACAAGTCAGGACTATTGGCTTAGTCAATTGTTGTTAGCTGCATAAGATAAATAAGAAGCAACTATGGCTTGTATATGATATTGAAAAAGCTTCCACTTAAAGCCCTGGTGACACCACAACAATGTTGCTGCTCCTGAGTTTCATAAAGAGAAGGGAAAGCCAGAGAGAAAACGACTCTCTTTAAAGGATTTCCCTTCCTCTACAACGCTCACCACACGCACCTTGATGTGCCTGCTGTCACTGCAGTCCGGAAAAAAAACGGACCGCCTGTGCCAGGGCACAAAACAGAGCCCGATAGACACCCGTTTTAAGACCCCCTTAAAAACAAGCATTGGCATAGCCAATAGGTCTCGCTTTTGGGACCTTATAAGTATTTAGTTAAGCAGCACAATATCCTTGGTGCAATAACATCAACTGTTGCATGGCTCAAAACTTATAAGGTGCCAAAAGCGAGACCTATTGGCTATGCCAATGCTTGTTTTTAGAAGCCTGGCATTAAGTTTTAAATGTGGACTGGTAAGAAAGGTGCCAACTCGAGGGGCAAGGTCTAGAGAGAACTATTGAACCCAGTGCATATGTTAAAACACGTACAAAGATATTAAGCAAGCCTTCATAAATTATTCCCTAAAATACGAAGCCTTTTTTAATAGAAACACGTCAAAAGCGCATCGCCATAGAAGAAACCTGCAAAGTGTAGCACGTCTCTGATAGTGTTCGGGATCTGAGGTATACGACATGTCCATACTTTTTTTTAGCCTTGCGCTGAAAGTTTAAACAAGCTGTAGCCCGGTAACTGACGTGGAGGAAGGGGGTAGTAGAAGGGAGGGGTTTACGGTGCACCACATCCCACGTGTAATGTTATGAGAGAAATGAACACTTCATCAAATATGTAATTCATCCTGTAGAAAAAGTGAAGTAGATACATAAGTAGTATACGTCAAGCTGCAACCAATCGGGCTCACGAAGGGACACAGGTAGGCAGCCACTGGAGAAACATGCTTTGCCAAAACAAAAACAAAAAAGCATTCAGCCGGGCTGGCGGGAAAGATGCGGATGGCGCGTGGCGTCCCTCTATTCGTTTCGAAAGCGACCAGCACAGCCTGTTTACTAACTCTAAAACAAGCCAAGCCACCCGTGACGCTGGGCCATGAAGAGCCGAAAAACCCCACCGCTTTATTACAAGCGTGCTGAGCTACAAATCCGAGCCGCCAAGGGAGGGGGTGGCAAATGGTGAGCACTTTCGCGCCGCTTTGATGTTCTCAGTGGCCGCGCGGCTCACTGAGAACATCAAAGCGGCCGCGAAAGTGATCAGGCAGGCTGAGAAATGGTGCGCGCGCCCAGCGCACATGCACTGTATTTGGAGGCCTGAAAAGCAAGTATGCACTTCCAAATCCCCCGTTTATTAAAGCTCTCGGCAGAGCAGCGCTAAAGCGCTGGCACAGGCGAGACCTAAAAACTGCTGGTGCTCAAACCCGGTGAGACCCAACCCACTTAAAGCCCTGCTGATGTGTAATGTTTTGTACGGCTACGTTTTTGTGCTACGTTGTTGTAATATGACATGGCATACTGTGGGCGTTGTGGTGTGTTGGTCCTTTGATTGGTTTGTTGTGTTGTGCCCTGTTTTATTTTACTAGTGTTGTTATATTGTTTAACGTACCTTATTGTGCTATGTTCTCTTGTCTTTTAGGATGTCAACAAATGCTGCCACATTTCCAGCCAAAAGCAGTACAGACCTTTACAGTTCCTGCAACAAGCAATCATTTACCACTGTCTAAGGTTGTGGACATCAGTCAGCCCAAATCTGCAGCAGAGAATTGTCTTAAATTAGCTCTCCAACTACCTACTTGATGTGCTATGGCCCAGTGAGGAATGATGGTGTATTAAATGGTGTGGGTGTTCAACCTCGCCGTGGAATACACGTATGAATTCAACTTGGGTCCAGTC
The DNA here is from genome assembly GCF_964204655.1 of Triturus cristatus. Classification (NCBI taxonomy): domain Eukaryota; kingdom Metazoa; phylum Chordata; class Amphibia; order Caudata; family Salamandridae; genus Triturus; species Triturus cristatus. Next base: position 547,905,760 of record NC_140595.1, read on the forward strand.
AAGCTAGTTTTCTAAACCTTTTTGCTCAACCCTGGGTAGCTGTGGCTTCCAGCAGACAGGCTTAAACAATGGAGTGGTCCTGATGCACGGGATACAGGATACTGATGATGTAAGATGCTGAATACTCTGTGCGGTCAACAGGGTCTTCCTGCGGCTACTCTGTGGTCCATGGCTCAGGTGAGATGACTTTGGCCACAGGTTGATGTCCCACAAAGTTCTCTTTGGTCCAGAAAAAGTCCAGTTGCCACTGGACTACTGGTCTCTGGTCACAGCAAAACCAGCGGTTCCCTTTGGTGAAGGCCAGTGTCTGCTTTGGATGACTAAACTGTACTTCAGTGACTCTCCTGGGTCCGGCAGACTCGAGTGCAACACTTGAGCGTAGAACAGAGTTAGCCAGGCTGCATGTCGGAGGTCATCAGCAGTCATGCAAGTTTGGCTACTAACTGGCCAGAATGGGCTACTTCAGCTTTTATGGCCCTAGTGCTGTAGCAGGAAGTCAGCCAACTGACGCTTGGGGCTCTGGAGCGACTTTTCCATGAGCCAGGAACCACAGCACAGTCCTCTCTTGGCTATCCCAAGGATCCTCAGGTGCAGTGCAGCGGTTGGTGCAGCCTCTCTTGCCAGAACCAGGGAACAGCAGGACAGTCCTTCTTCAGTCCTCTTTCCAGAAGTCATCTGAGGTTTAGGTGCCAGGGTGCTATATTTATGCCCAGAAAATGCCCCCATGGATGTGTTGGTCACTATCCAATGGGCTGACAACTTTCTGCAAAGTGTGGCATCAAGTTATCCCAAAGTGCACTATTTTGCGGACTCCCAAGATGGCAGAACCACTCTCTCGATGTGTAGAGCTTGGTAGCTCACCTTATAGGTGTGGCTAACTGAGGGCTACATGCCCACATAAAAAATGGTTTGGCAACTGGTCTCTCCTGTCCCTGATGCCAACCCATCTTCCTCAACAAAAGAGCTGCCCTTCTCGTGTGGGTCCACCCATTTCCTTTGAAGCTCGCCTTTTAGGCTCAAACCCTATGTGGTTTCCTGCCAGGGAGAGGTGACACCTCTTCCAACGGCAAGCCTCTATTGTTCTCATTCCTGGGAGTCCTTCACTCTTTTCCCCAAGAGATCAGGAGGCTGTCTTGTTGCCAGCATCTGCGTGTGCCCACTAGAAAACTTACATTTTGGTAACAGAGTGGAAACTTTCCAAAAGTTGCATTTGTTTAAAAGCTACGTTAAGTTCCACTTGACCATCAAGTCTGGTTTAATGTGACAATTAATTTGAAACCTTGCAGTGCCAACTTTATTAGTACCATTCAGAAGTTAGTGCAGCTGAGTGGTCAGTGTGTAACCCTGTAGTTGCCAATGAGGCTGCTAGCCTTTCCACAGTGAAAACAGTAATTTGTGGTTTTTACTGTTAAGACATATGATATTACATGTCCTGCTTTTAAATATACAACAGCCTGCTTTAGGATTTAATAGTCCTGGTGTAGGGGTGACTTGTATATATTAAAAGGGGGGTTTCGGCTTTGCCAGTAGTTTACATGACATAGTCAAGTTAGCAGTTTAAACCTGCTCCGCCACTCTGCAGTGGTAGACTGGGAGACATGTTTTCATGTTACCACATCCAGGGTGGCACAACCAGTTTGCTTTATAAAACTTAACCCTAGGTAACCAATCAGAAACGAGTCTCCCGTCACAACACCCTCGATATCCAATCAAAGTTTGTGATAGAGAATTTAACTTAACCTGAGGTAACCAATCAGAAACGAGTTTCCCGTCACAATAGCCTCGATATCCAACCATAGTTTGCGATAGAGAATTGAACTTCAGATATATATCCGTACCACGAGACCAATTGTTAACCAATGAGAAAACAGGACTCACGCCACTAGGCGTGTTTATATAACACGAAGAGAGAAGAAGTATATAACGTCCCGTAACAGACCGAGTAGGACGCAGAGACGCCGCCGGTATATACATCGATAAGAATATCTGAAGGTAAAAGAATCTTTAGCTATCAGCCTCACTAAGAGGACTTATAATGTCTAAAGGAAGTAGGAATTTCATACAGTGCAATCTACCAATTAGAATGTTCGTGTAGGTCTATATTTAAAAGTAATGTTAAGGTTAGTTTAGACTCATTGCTATAAATGGTTTATTTAGAATCTTCAGGTGATGTAGGTATCTAATATAGTTAGCTACATTTCACACTAGGATCGAAATCTACTCCTATAGAGAATGACGATACTCAATTAACAAAAAACTGAGTAGTAAAATAGCAATTTCCTGATTGTACATCGCATTTTAATTTCAGCTATATCCATATGATGACATTTGCCTAATAAACTGCCGTCTCCACCGTTAATCATTTATCATCGAAAGACGGAACAAATTATATTAGGTAAATCCAAGATACGAGTTTGAAAAGAATATAAATTAAATTCGATATGTGAATGAAAAATCATCATGTATATCTTTTGTCTCTCCGCTTTAGCATACTTCGATTCATTGTATCACACCCTTTATCATGATATAAAAAGGAAGAGAGCTTTAAATCTGGTGAACAAAACTATTGTAAGTAATGAATTAAATTGTCAACGTCTCAGTACGATATAGTAAAGGAGAAATATAATTGATTTAAATAAATATCATTGTTTTTTAGCAGGAGTAATCATCCCAAAAAGATTGACAATAAAGCAAAAGAAATAAAGTTTTCTGACCATTGGAAATTTATAGGAGATACAAACAAAGTAAGCATACAGCATTATTGATAAAAATTATAGCAAGAAAATAAAATTATAAGTACTCTCTTGAGATATACCACCAAGGGATTATAAAATGCAGACATTACTCTATATTTTTATTGTTTATATATGAGTAAGTGCTTTATTAAAAAAAATAATGTAAGAACCACAATAACCAGAGAAATTGATTCACAGAGTTGATGGTGAAGGTCGAAAATAAGCTTATCTATAGAACATCAACGATTGGAGTGTAATTATCATATTATGTTGTAGGTTAACGTGTGGCCTTTCCTGATGAAGACGCAGGTTTGCGTCGAAACGCGCGTCGAAAAAAAGAATCTATTGGTCAGCCACTAAAGAATATGCACTTATGCAACTGTAGTTATTATGTTTATTGATGAAAACGCAATGTTTTAATGTCCATACAATTGTATTTTACTTTGTATTATGAAATGTTTTTTAATATGTCATTAAATGAATGTTTTTAAATTTAGTAAGTGTTAGTTGAATTTATATTGTGTTGCACTCCACTTTTTCTGATATCTAAATTGCACTTGTAGGGCATATATATACCAACTGATTACAGATATTTGAATTATATTGCCTAGGGATTTATACCTTACTTTATAGTACCCTGCCCTAGGAATTATATAATTATTGGACAGGGGGCCCTTGTTATTTCATTTGAACAACCAGTACTGCAGCCTGGTGGGACAGTTTAACTTACAGGCCCTGGGAACCTCTGGTACCATATACTAGGAACTTATAAGTAAGTAAAGTTATGTCAATTGGAAATAGCCAATCTAACTGTACACTTTTAAGGCTTAGAATACTGGCACTGGAGTCTGGTTAGCAGGCCTCAATGCACTCTCGGGGTTGAAAAACCAGCAGCATCGGTCCAAAACTTAGGGGGCGATCATGCAAAAAGAGGCATTTCCTTACAGGCTAGCTGTGTTAATTTACACCTGTTGTGTCCAATTTTATTAGGAAGTTAGTCAGGCCCCACCACAATAAGGTGGCAAATAGAGCAAAATAACATACATTTGGAAATATGTTACATTTTATTGCACATATTTATATAGCATGCACCTTACTATTAATCATTGTGTTGAGTATGGGGAAAGTCCTCGACTCATGAGAGAATGAAACTTTAAGAAGGTCATAATGCCCTTCCCTCAACAGTGGTAATGAACAGCAAGTTATACTTCACTTATCTGGTTAATGCCATGCCATTTATTCAAGTACCTTTGTTAAAAATGATGTTTAAATGAAACCAGGATGCAGGGGTGTTGGGACAGAAAAGTCCTGTGTATGGTAATGGACATGCTCCCCTGTCCTGAGTGCCCAACTGTACTGATGTCTGGATCCCTAATGCTGATTTTTATTGCCATAGGCAACACGGATCAAGCATGTGCAACATGACATAGGCCTGTCTCACTGACTGCAATCCTCTAGGGCCTGGAGGGGACTCCCAAAGTGCTACCCTTACAGAGGGGAAGCCTATTGCCTTCACCAGGAGTTAAGCAGCAAGAATCAGTGGTGGCAATGTACTGTGTAGTGATCAGTAGGAGTGAAGAGGTTCTTTTTAACCCGTGTCACAGGAGTGAGGCATACAGGCTCACTCATGTTAAAGTTCTGCTGCTGTGTGGTTAACCCACCCTTGGCTTGTGCTGCGCAGGAGGTGTGTGTCTGGGCTGAGTGTATGTGTGCCTGGGAAGGGTATAATACAGGGATAATGCAGTACTGAGCAGTGCGTGAATGGTGAGTGCCTAGGAGAGGTACGATATGTCACAACCCCCTCCTGCTCCCTCTCTGTCACAACCCGCTCTTGCATCCACTGTGTAGTGGTCTATCATGCAGGACTTATGTTGCTTTACCGTTATGGTGCCTATGCATGCTTTGACACTCCTGACTGATGCTTCCACAGCATCATCATGTTCCCCAACACTCCCCATGACTGATGCTTTTCCATCATCCCCTCATAATTGATGTTCCCCCAGCTCCTTAATGCTGATGTTCCCTTAGCATCCCTCATAACCGATGTTCCTACAGCTCCCTCATGACTGATGCACCCTCCCAGCATCCCTCATGGCTAGCCCAGCTCCCTCATGACTGATGCGCCCCATCATCCCTCATGGCTAGTGTTCCCCCAGCGCTCTCACGACTGATGCGCCCGCAGCATCCCTCATGGCTAGTGTTTCCCCAGCGCCCTCATGACTGATGCTTCTCAAGCACCCTCATGGCCGATGCTCCCTCTGCACCAGTAATTTCCATGATGCTTGAAACCTTGCAAGCACTCCCCAAATCTTGTGAGCCAATGGATTAACTACACTTGATGTTCCTAGGGTCTTGGTGTAGTTTTCCTGTTATTTCATTGCGATTAACAAGTTGCACCTGCACGTTCTGTAAAGTCATAGAGAGTGTACTAAGACGTGTTTTTCCCCAAGGTTCGAGAACCTTCCAGATGGCCATGTGCCTCACGTGCTGCTCTTGATGTAGCTACATTTATTGAGCCTTCTAGAGGGTATACAATATCCATCTAAACCTGAATCGTGGCTTGGGCTATCTTCCTGCAGGACAAGCAGACCCCTTCCCACTCACCTGAAAAATCGTGCCAGAACCAAGAATGCGCCAGTCTCCTTAAAATCCATCCTAACCAGTGGTTGCCTTGGCACCAGCTCCCTCGACGTCTTCCTCCTCGCTCCCTTTTGCACAGCTGTGCGGGACCCCCGCGTCTCCCTGAGTCAAGGCGTCGAGATCTTCTTTGAACTTCAGACAAGTTGAAGAGTTAGGATAAATAACTGATATCAGGTTAGTGCGCACTAATCCTCCTACAGTAGTAAAACAGGAGCGACTATCCCCATCTTCAAAGACTATTAACTTTTCCTTGATTTCCTCTATGTGAATTACTCCAGCGCTTTGTGTGTGTTTTTTTTTTTTTCTGGAGTTTTAAATAATGCAAACTTGACCCTAAGGTATCGGGTATCAGAGCGCTTTACATTAGCACCAGTTGCGTTACACAAGGACACATTCATTTTTGATAGGCACGGGGAGATTAAGTGATTTCCCCAGAATCACAGCATGTTAAGCGTCATTGCCAAGACTCCAACCTGGTCCCTAGTTTTGAAGTAGACCGCCCTAGCCATTAGACCACATCCTCTCCCCTAATACTCCCTGTATACTCTGGACCCTCCCTACAACCTTGATGCTAGATCTGTCACTGCTCAAGGATTGAAGACTTTAGTCCTGTGTTTCTCTGATGAACAGTTGTGCCAAGAGAAAGCACTTCAGAGTCTTTGATATATGTATAAACCTTGTATCCCACCCTGTGTTTTGAATGTATCCCTAGTATTGCAAGTCACTCCAACCTTTACTCTGAGTGTATCTTAGAGAGTGCCAATAACCCCAATCTGTATTTCAAGTTTATTCTGATGAGTGCCGCATGATTCTGGTATTTCTGCTCTCATGCCGAGCTGCTGATGAAACCTGTAAGTTTGTGTCACTGAAGTTAATTCATGTTCATTGTATGTAGAGACTTGTTAGTGTACTGATAGTAACCACCTCACCTTCTTATTTCCAGTCCATTGCATCATTGAAAAAACAGAGGTTCTGCACCCAGGCACATCTACTTCACAAAACGTAGAAGGTCTCACAAGTGACGGATCCTGTTATCCAGTGTCGCACATCCACAGAGCAGATCCAATACCGCAAGTTCCTCATTTCTTATTTTATCCAACCCCCTGCCCCCATTGGCCAGCTTTGTTTAAGAAGTTTCCATTCTTTGAATGGGCTAGGCCCTGTCAGGGATAGGAGTACCAGCTTCGGCTCCAGTGTCATCTCCGCACTATGGACCGGTGAGTGAATGACACAGTACATGGAGGATTTTGTGCTGTGCAGTGAGTGCAGGATAAAGGTATTTGCTGGATGTATGTGTGCCTATGACTGGTACCATACATGAAGAATACAGTGCTGGGCAGTGTGAACAAGTTAAATGTATGTGCTTGATGTATGTGTGCCTATGAGTGGTACAATACATAAAGGACACAGTGCTGTGCAGTGTATGTAGGATGTATAAATGCACTGGCTGTATATGTGCTTGTGGGTGGTACATTACATTGAGGGCTCTGGGTTCCATTTTGGGAGACCCAGGCATGTATGGTGAAACATGGAGACGTGGTAGAGGAATCCCCCCTGACAGATTTGAGTATTGCTGCATTACTGTAAGTAGAGTGGGACGAACACTGGAGAGGGTAGAACCAGGTTTCCCCAGTACACTTCAAAGGGTGTTCCTTCATTTAGTGAGAGGTCACAAGGAAGGGGTCTGGACACATTCCAGGAAAGAGATGGGGCTGATAACAGAGTCAAAATGAGTAGGACTAGGGCCCTCGGCTAACCGCTTGATATCCATATCACTATGGCTGACATCCAGGTGTGAACTCTAGTCAGTCCCATGGAATGTGTTGTGGGGCTATCAGCTGTAAAGTCAGTCCTGCTGTGATCGACTGCTTTTCAGTGGAAGAGAGAGCGGAGGAGTGCACACTTTAAAAAAAGCAGACCCCCAACATAATACTTCTACGACTCAGACCCTAAGTCACATTTGGTGTCTGGTAATGGATTATAAGGAGGGGAATTTGAGACCCCAAAAATTATCATCTGCCAAGCAGCCAGATGGGCTGTGTGAGAAGGGGAAGCTCCGCAAGACTTCCGCCTATGACCATGAATGGGGGCCAAGGCCTGCTAGTCTCCCTGCTGGGTGAGGGGATATCACTAATTGAATCCAAGACCACCTGCCCTGGTGCCTTGAGCATCAGCACCTAACTGCTTGCCTAGACCAGTGTGGCCTGTGAGGAAGGGAAGTGCATTGGAGGGAACCAGGTCCAGTGTATTCCCTTTGCGAGGTGTGAAGAGATGGCTTCTGCACTAAACGGGTGGTCTCCAGTGTGCAAGACAAAGTCAGCTACACCCATATGCCATAGGAGGGCCACCATGAACTGAGCTGTGTGGGAAGCTGTTTATTTATTTGATTTTATTTGAAAAGTTTTATAAAGCGCGAACAAGACCCACAGGGGTATCAGAGTGCTGTACAAAATTGGCGCCAGCAAGGGTACAAACAAATGCAAGTAAGTGAAGTTACAACCTGTGGGAAAACATTCAAGTTAAAGAGTAGGGGGTATCAACGGTGCCTAGAGCACGCAGAGTAAAACATCATAGAACCAAGAAGTGCAATATGAATCATGGAATTTAAAAAAAGAAAAAAACAAAAATAAACAAGTGCGAGATCATCAGTTAATGCAGTTAAGGAGCCCATTAAGGACTAGTAAGCACAGTCCTGGGCACACGTGATGAGAATATTATAATGTTGGCATCTGTTTCAAAGCATTATGTAAAAGCAGTGGTCGACACCAGTATAAGTTCGCAAAGATTCTTTATATACAGCAGCAACGTGCTTCGTCACTAGGAAAGGTCCCATCCCATCAGGGCTTAAAAGCGGGTGACTAAGAAGTAGAACAGGCCCCAAGGAATTCAAGATGCCGGGTTGGCGATGGGCTAAGCGCGGTTTGTGTACCTACATGGCTCCAGTGTCTTCCGGCTCCGACCACCAGAGTACACAGGCGCTTCCGCTACTCAGCACGCGCACTCCGTGTGTACAATGAACTTTTCCCGCTGCTGGGCTCCCAAACTGCGCCTAGCCCACCGCCAACCCGGCGTCTTCAACCCCACCACGAAGCCAGACACTGGATGGTTACACTTTGGAACCCTAGGCATTATCATCAAATCCGTCACCTCGGTGCACCCGCCCGGCTTGCCGATTTTACTCGCACCGCTCGGCTATATCTCAGCCTGCGGCCATAATTCCTCCTCCCGTACCGCATTCCCAACGCGGTGCGCTTTCCAGTACGGTTATCCACAGCACTTTGAGTCTTCTACATGCCCCCGACTGGGTTGGAATTATCACTGGTCCCTTGGGGCCTGTTATACTTCTTAGTCACCCGCTTTTAAGCCCTGATGAGTCATGGGACCTTTCCTAGTGACGAAACACGTGTCGGCTGGTTTTGTTCTGATCAACACAGTCGTTGCTGCTAAATATAAGGAATCTTTGCGAACTTATACTGGTGTCGACCACTGATTTTACATAACACTTTGAAACAGATGCCAACATTATAATATCCTCATCACGTGTGCCCAGGACTGTGCTTCCGTTTACAGTGTGGATCCTGTGATTCACACATTCCCGGGGGTTATCGGGTTATTCCCCCGACCTGGCAGCACCGTCCCAATACAGGTCCATAGACAGTACACGCAATAGCCCGAGCACCATTCTTCCTGACGTTACTAAAAATCCCACCCCTAACCCATTAAGGACTAGATCACAAAAAAAAGACATACAATAAGGCATCAGTGTAGTACTACAAGAATTAGGTTATTAACCAACACAGGCACATGATCACAGGAATCGGGAGTTGACGTTCGTTCATTAATAGTCGTTTGACCAGATTTTTAAAGAAAGTAGTGGAAGGATTGGATCTGATCTCGGATGGCAAGACCGGTGAAAGCACGGTTGTAAGATCTTTTGTTTTTGAATCTTGGAGATTTCAAGAGAAGGGGGGATGTACTTCTGAGGTTCCGGCTGGAGCCTGATAGCTCAAGCTTATTTGATAGGTACTAAGGGGTATTGTAGTATATGGCTTTATGAGTCAGACAAGCTATCTTGAGTCGGATTCTAGCCTCAATAGATAACCAATTTATTTGCAGAAAGTCAGGTGAAATGTAATCATATGTTCTCGAGCCCATTATAAGTCTAGCGGATGCATTCAAGGTAGCTCTGAATGGGGCCAAGCTAGGTTTGGGAAGTTCAATGTGGTCCACCAGCCCATATTCCAATCAACGGATAATCAGGGATTGAACCGCCGGCCTGAGATCTTCAGGGGGAGGAAAGGTTTGATTTTCTTCAGTGTGTTGAGTTGGAAATTGGCTCCCCTAGTAGTAGTATTGATGTGTGCTTGCATGTTTAAGTGTTTATCCAAGGTGATATCTAAAGATTTGGCAGAATCTACAACATGAGGTGTGCAGTTCAGAGCAGTTAGGTGTTTAATCCAGTCAAGGGTAAGAGCCGAGGGATTAGGTGGGGCGATCAAAAGAAATTCTGTTTAGAGAGTATTTAGAAGGAGATGGTTCTGAGCTAACCATTGTTGAGTTTGGGCAAGTGCAGCATATTATGTTTTTATGTCCTCTTGCGAGGAGATCTTCAGGTATAATTGCATGTCATCCGCATACATGTGGTATTGAATGGTCGCTCGGTTCAGAATGACTGCAAGAGGTTCCATAAAGAGGTTGAAGAGAGTGGGCGAGACTACAGAACCTTGGGGGACTCCAATCATGACAGGGGTACTGGAAGCGAGGGCATGATCAACTTTGATCCTTTGTGTGCGGTTGTGCAAGAAGTTTAGGACCCGGTCCCAAGAATCCCATCCTATGTTGAAGAAGATCAATCAGGTTTTCATGTTTGATGGCTGAGGACGGGTCCAGAAGGATCAGGCGACAAGGGACATTTTGGTCAAGGGCTCTCACGGCGTCATCAACAATGTGCATTAGTGCCGTTTCAGTACTGTGCCCTGATCTGAATCCTGACTGATGAGGGTCAAGGAGTTGATATTTCTAAATGTGTTTGCAGAGCTGCGAATGTACCCATTTTTCAAGCAATTTAGCTAGGGTCATACTTCTGGTAATAGGTTGAAAGTTGTTTGGATCTGGTAGGTCCGCTCCGGCCTTCTTCGGAATGGGGGTAACTTGCCCAACTTTTAGGCAGTCTGGAATCTTTCCCTGTAAGAGGGATTCATGAATGATCCTGGACCAAAGAGGGTGAATGGCTGAGATTAAATCTTTATAGAGCTTGGGGGGTAGAGGGTCACAAAAATGGTTGGAGGGTTTGATGGATGCCATGTTGTGAAGTAGCTCAGTGCAGTTTGGTAGGAGAAAACAGCTCCAAGAGGCGTTGTTTTTGAGTGAGCCGCTCAAAGCGAGTATATTGTCATGGATTCTGCCCCTCCCCTGATGCTGCGGGAGGTTTCTTAGATAACAAAGTTAGGGTGGCAGGTAATAGCTCCAGCTCTATTTACCTTGTTGTTTGAAGAAGTGAGCTGTAAAATCATCACCACTAGTGAGCAGGGATACAGGAGTAGAGTTCTGGTTAGAAGACTGGTTAGATTGTTCCTTAATGAATTCAAAGAGTTTTTTAGGTCTATTTTTGGCTCCATCAAGTTGATTTCTGAAGTGGTCGGTTTTCGCCAAGCGGATGTGTTTGTTGTAGGCGCATCTCAATCTTCTCAGTTGAGAGAGATTTGTGGTGGAATGCAAATTTCTCCAGAGTCTCTGAGAGAGTCTAAGATTGCGCCGTTCATCATTTAGGGAACCATTAAACCATGATTTAGAAAGATTGACTGGAATCCTTTTGAGCTGTTTCGGAGCAACAGAATCAAGAATGTTAGACAAAGTTTTAATGTAATGCTTAGAAAGATCATCAAGGTTGGTCAAATTAGGGGGGGCTGTGGTCTGTTTTTGGTGATTGAAGTTATCATGTTGATGTCTAGGTCTCTCATATTGCGAGTCAGTTGTTTTGCTTTAAGGGGTTGACCCTGTCTACCCAAACCCTTGTCTAAGATGAGGAAGGGAATTTGAGAATGATCAGACCAGTCACAGGGTAGGATGTCCCCTATTTGTATGATGTTGTCTTTGACAATGATGAGTTCAAGAGTGGCGCCTTTCTTGTGAGTAGCGCCTTTACAGAGCTGCGAGAGGTTGAGGTCAGAGAGGAAAGTCTTAAAGGAACAGACAATGGGATCATTTGTGTCATTCCAATGAAGGTTGAAGTCTCCGAGGAATATGTGGCAGAGTTGATCAGAGCTTGTGCTAATGATCTCCATAATTTGCTCTATGAAGACGAGATTGTCACCAGTAGGGTGATAGATCGAGTGCAGCACACACATCTTCTTGCCTTTGTTCCAGATTTCAGTGACTAGCTATTCACAGGAGGATAAAACAGCACATGAGGATTGTTTTACTGTGAGGTTGGAGCGATGAATGCAGGCAATGCCCCCTCCTGTTTTACCAAGTCGATCACTTCTGAGAATGGAGTAGTCCTGGGGGATTGAGATGTCAAGAATTGGGGAGGAAGTATCATTGAGCCAGGTTTCAGTGATGATCAGAAGGTCCAGGTTATGCACAATGATGAGTTCTGAACTATCAGCTGCATGTTTCACAGCTGATCTACAGTTGAGCAGCATCAAATTGATGTGCAGGTTGGAAGTGATCACTTCTTGAAGAGAGGTGGTGATGTGAAGTAGGTTCTCTTTGTTCACCTTTCTTAGCTTAAGGCTCGGTTCCCTGTTCGGGTCCGCAATGATTCAGGGGATGTTGAGAGTAGAGTTGGGGTGGGAGACCGTCCTTGAGTCAGTGTAGGACACAAGAAGGGCGAGAATGTCTTCTTCAGATAGCTGAGATAAGGGTCTGTGGGGCCTAGAGTGGTGATTAGGTAAAGGCCGCGAGTTCCAGCTGGAAATAAGATGGTAGCAGAAGTCAGGATGGTCTTTAGTTAAGTAGGACAGCTTCTGTGTATTGTAGATATCATTCCTCTGAGTGGGGGTGAGACACAACGCTTCTCCATATTCAAGGAGAGCTGAAGAATGCTTTGCACCATCTCGTTGACTACCGAGATATCATGCTCAAGGTCAGCAATCTTCTCCTAAAGGCCGGAATCGTTCATGCGCTTATTAGCAGGAATAGCCCGTGAATGTAGGACTGGTTCAGCTGTGAGAGGGGTAATAGAGGGTTGTGCAGGACCATTGGCACAGTTACAGAGGGAGATAGATTCATACCCGAGACAGGAATCAGCCTGGAGTGGGAATAGGGAGAGGCAGAGTAGAATTAGGTGGGTAGAGGGTGGTGAAGGACGTAGTGAGAGTGTGGGTGAGTGTCTGTTATTGGAAAGCGGATAGGAGACAGCAACTAGGTTCTGGTCCTTGCAATTGGAAGATTCAGGGCCTAAGTAAGAATATTCGATCTTACCTGACTGTTAGAGTTGGGAGGGTGATCATCACTCCCGTTATTGGAGTGAGGAGTGTGTGACACAGGGGAATGAGGATAGGAGGGAAAGCAAGTTAAAGGTCAGTTAAACCCTCACCTGCATGAGGCAGACGTGGGCTGTTCGGGTTCATGGTGTGAGGAGTAGAAATAACCTGTGAAGTTGGGTAGCACTGTGGGGTGCGTGTTAACAGAAAGGAGTGCGGGAAAAGGGGAGGAGGGTCCGTCAATCATCTTGGGATCAGAGCAAGTGCGTGGCACATTCTGACTGCAATTGGAAGTGTTGGAGTTAGTTAGTGTGTTCTTGATCCTCAAGAAGGCATAGTTAAATCGCTTGAGGTTCAGTTCCGAGGCTTGAATAAGGACATTACCATTATTGTAGCTGTGCTCATGTGTAGTGCTGAGCCGTAAGCTAAGACGGGCTGCAGTGAAAAGACTGCTGTACAGTGAGATCCTTAGCCTTATACGCTAATGGGCCATGACCCTGTATGTCAGGAGGGGCTGCCACCAAGGACTTCACTCTGCCAGTGGGACGGGAACCCTTGTATTGTGAAGATACAGTGACGTTATATGCCGTAATGGGTCACCGTGGGAGCATCAAGAACTGTGACCTGATCTACAACCCCTGCTGGAAAAGTGAGGACACCATGGGAGAACCTTCGCACCATTACCCAGATGAGGGATGCACATCAGGATCATCACAACAATCCCTACCAGAAGACGGATTTGATACTTACCCCACCGATTGGCCCCAGGGGAACTTGCTGCTAGTTAGCGCTGTGGTGCTGGAACACTGTTGATTTTAAATTAGAGTCAAAGTGGACTCTTATGACTGGAACTACTAGTGGGGCATATCCTAGAAGTTACCAATAGTGAATGGTGAATAACCACTATCGCTAGAGCGAGGCAGGAGTGGGGCAGGGAATAGCCAAGGGAAGACTAGAGCCCGACCACAGGGGGACAGTGCAGTTGTTAATGTATGTTGTATTTTTTCTTTGTGTTGGTTAGTGGTATATCCTTTACTTTGGTTAGTGGTAGAAATAAAATATTTGTCTTGTTTCTGAAAAGTGAGTATTTGGCTGGAGAATGAATAATTGCCACTGCGACTTGCATTCTGAATTGTGAGCTTGTGTTCTCTATCCTGTATACACCTTCACCCCCTAGGGAGCCATGGACTGCTCAACCCCATTACTAATGAGAGTACTTGACCCAGTTGTTCGTGAGTCTGACCCTTAACATCAGTAGTAAAAGACCTACACCCACATGGTTTAGCCCAGTGGCCCTTGAGTGCCCCATGGCCCCTTGCAGGGACAGTGATCAGTGCAAACACCTTTTACTGCTGCATCAGGAAAGTTATTTGCTGGAGGTGTCACAAATTCGCAAAAAAGAGACATTATGACATGTGTTTCCATGTGTAGTGATTGTTTCATGCAACTTGAGAGACAGTAAATAATGTATTTCTCATCTATTTTGCTGTACTATGGTAATGAACTGCACTGTAATAATAAACTGGTGAATTTAATGGGCAATTGTTAGCACAGTTCTTCTTAATAAGGTGGCATTGAACCAAATTTTGTTGTACCTGGATGGCATAAAATTCATTATTTTGAGAACGTATAGCAATGCAATACACACATACATATGCACACATACATATTGAGAGAGCGTGGCATGTGACTATGTAATATGGTCCATTATTTCCATCACGGGGCTCGGGTAGCCCAAGAGGCCGAAGTCCAAGTGGTTTGTAAATTTGTAAATAATGTTATCAGAACCACAAGATACCAATATAGGACCTTATTACACACTTTGCCCATTATGTATTGTTTGTATTACATGTTCATTATGGTATAGGTAGCTTGATAAAGCTGTTTTATTAAAAATGCGGCTATCAATGGGCACTGAATAAAAACCAAATGTTTAGGTTTACTTTTCATGAGTACCTTTTTGAAGAAACTACTGACAATTGCATGGGCCAGTGGATGCATGTGATCATGTGGCTGTACTCTTTACAATATAAATTTATGACGTTCACAAATATTTTGCCACATAAGTGGCAGATTTCATAAACATGTTTCAAGCTTAAACTGATGAAAATAATACTTCCAGAAAATGTGAGGCATAATTTGCCCATTTTAATGCATAATTTATATCACCTTGCCATGTAATTTGGCAACCTTGCCACAAAGTTCTAGTGGCCCTGACAGTGATAACGCCCCTAAGTGTGGTTTAGAGGCTGTCATTAGCCAATGTAAAATGTATTTTACAGGTAACTGTGAAATAATATAATCGTACACATCAGAATATATATCATATTACCCATAACACTATGAAAAAGATCACTGTAAATGTGGTATTTATTGGTTTGAGTATATCTTTTTATTTAGGTATGTTGTGCTTTTACATGTTGTCACTTATTGGTATAAATATCGTGAGTTCATGAGCATTGCGTTTGGTATGCAAGTTATATTTTGCATGGCTGTTGTGCATGCAATGGATTGTGAACCTTACCATACCATATGAATTCCAGTGTTTTTTTGTAATTCGTAATCTTAACTGCACTTTAACTGTGACCTTTATAAGTACATTTCTGATGTTTTTTAAACATACATTAAGGTATTATAAAAAAAGCTAATGATAACTTTAAAGTTTGGCTTGAACAATAATTTATTTTATTTTATCATATATTACATCCAAAATATACTTTACCCAACTACATATAGCCGTCAGATATTCCCTGCGGCCCAACCTGCCATGAGCCGCTAGCCCCTTCTGAGCGTGGCCAAAAGCTGTGCGCAGTGGAGTTGGCTGCAGCTCCTGGCCTTAGGCCTTGTCATTTAGAGAACTGAACATCACTGCAATTATGAATGGATACACCTGAACAGTATCCCTGTGTAGCCAACTCCTTGTACTTTGTTATGGGATGGGTAGTTCTTGAAAACAAAAAGAAACGGCTACCCTGCAAATAGGCTCTGTGCCCAAACCATTATGTGCATCCAATGTCTTCCTATGCGAATTTAAATAGGAAAAGTCACTTTTTGACCAACCTTTTTTTAGTGCCTCCATTGACAGATCGCACAAAAATTACCAAGCCATGAGCATTTTTTGGGAATGGTTCATGCAGATTCATCAAACAGTACCAGAAGTTATTAGCAAAACAAATAACCTAATCTGATCTATGCAGGTTCTTCACCAAACTTGGTGTGAAAGTAGAACTTTACTCACGGTATAAATCTGTTCAGTAGTTTTTGAATAATTGATCGAACCTGTCAATCAACTCAAGAAAGATAGAGATATAAAGACTGATAATATGCAGATGGTCTGCGAAAGCAGTTTTGCATACCTCCCCAGACCAAAGTTTTAAAACTCAAATCCTGTTTGCACCCATTACTGCAAATCCCAAATTAGGTCTGTGTACTCTATGTGCCCTCAACTTGAACAAAAATATTGTGACCAGTATTGCAGGAACCAGAGCCTCGTTCCCTGTACCCTGAGAAATGAAAAAGAGCATCCCCTGACCCCCTGGCTCACATAGGAGATGGGCAAAAGGATCCCCTCTTGTGTTGAAATTTAAAGTCAATGCAAATTTTGCTACATTGTTTGAGGACCCTCATGCTTGGCTTGTGGCCCCCAGTGAAGCCCCGGAGTACAGTGATCCCTGGGCCAAGGGATCCTGGACCCATGGCAAGATACCTAGGACCCTTGTAGGACATCCTGTGGAGTGTTTGGACCAGGAATGGATCTGTCAACCTCTCAGGAAGTTCAGCCAATGTACAAAAGTTTGTGATTGTCTGAGAACCCCAAATAGAGGCTCAGCAAACCCTTACAAAATAAAATAAAAAAGAACAGGCTCTACAGTGAACCCCCCGCTGCCCACAGCCGAAAGCCATCCGCAGCAGTGTGTGGCCACCCTCAGCATGTTGGCCAGTTACAGCATGTTGACTGCAGGACCTGGCTAATGATCATGCATAATCGGACAGGCTAATCATGTTAGGTTAGCCACAGGTAAGTGCTGCATGTGGTATATCACCAACAGATAAACAAAACTTACTGAAAAGGC
The DNA here is from genome assembly GCF_964204655.1 of Triturus cristatus. NCBI lineage: Eukaryota > Metazoa > Chordata > Amphibia > Caudata > Salamandridae > Triturus > Triturus cristatus. Next base: position 547,922,635 of record NC_140595.1, read on the forward strand.
GTAGGTTAAAGTTAATTTATGGTTAGCTGTGTTTACAACACCTTAGCGTATGTTTGAAAAACCTCACAAATTAATAAAAAGAAAAACACAGTTAAAGTGCAATTATGGTTGCAAACTAAACTGAAAAACCAAACACTGAAATTTATGAGTTAAGGTTGGAGCCACATCCCATAACTCACACAACATTAATCTGAACCATATTTTACTACCCAAATACAATGTTGAATACCTTCACAATGTTAATACTAATACATAACACACACAAACCAATAAATATCAGTATATTCATAGTAATTTCTTTCGTAGTTTTAAGAGTAATATAAAATGTAATCAAATTTATGGGATCATTTATGACATTTTAAATTGCATCTGCCAAATGAGGATGAATCCATGAGCAGTGCATTTGGTTGTCTTGTGGCAATAATCTATTACCACATGGCCAAGTTTGTGTTCAAAGGAGCACATATAGAAGTAAGTGATATCTAGTGTAATCATGCAGTAACCTATGATCCATTCAACCAATTCAACACCTTCATGAAGTTGCCTACATATGAGGCCAGACCTTCCTCGTATTTCCATTAGTTTGCCATATATACTGTTATTTACCCTTTTCCTTTATCTAAAGACTTTTCTGGAGGATTAGTAAATAATTTATGCACTGGATGTTTAACCTGCAGATATTCCATATCCACATCAGACCAAATATACTTGCCATTCGATAACAAACTCTTTAAAAACTGCCATAGATTGATGTGAAGGGTCCAATTTAATTTCCTTGAGACAGAAAACTGTCAATATTTCCCCTCACGATTGTGTCCAACCTGTCTAAAATGTTCTTCACTATAGCAGGGTCATTACTTGTGGACCTGAAAGGTAACCACTATGCTTTAGTTAAATTGGACCTTCTGTCCACCCCTTTAAACAATGTAGTCTCCAAACTCTACATAATAGTTATCAAATAGCAATAATCAAATAATCATTTGATACTTTAGTGGAAAAGAGAGATCTAAATTTCAGACCACTTTCCACTTAACTTACTGCTGAAATCACTGGTCTACAAATATTCCTTACTGTTAATGTCTAAGGCTGCCGAAGGATCTCAGGAAGCTTATCTTTAACATGCTTCTTTTATTTTGAAAATATTTGTACTACCTCAATTCTCGGGTAAATGCTAACAGATCTGTTTTAAAATCCTCTTCATCAACATGTCTAGTAGGACTGAATGAGAGACCCAGATGCAACAGATCTATAAATCCGTTTCATACAGTTCCCAAGCTGAGAGATTGATAACATGGAGGGAGACCTCACATTTTAGTATTCCTCCCCTTGTTCAGATGTATTCATATTGTGTTTATTTTTACTTTTTGATTTCGAATTTCTTCCCTTTTTAAAATGTTCTGCCTTTCCTTGTCAGGGATTGCTGAGCACAGCCAGACACACTTGAATTTGATCTATAAAAGGATGTACCAGTTGACTTGGTATAGTCTACCCCATCTGGATCTGATTCTACCTCCAAGGGTAAAAGTGTTATCTTTTGAGCCATATCAGTGGGATGCAATCTTGATACAAATAGTCATAATTATGTGCAAATGTGTACCCACATCCAGTTGCATAACCAGTGCAATCTTGTTCACATCTTTGCTGCTGAATCTTCTGTCCCCCTCCTCCTCCTGAAGCTGAGCCATTTTGTAATGTTTGGGGCACTTCTTGATGAAGAGTTCAAAACTTTCAATGCACAGAAAGGTATCCATTCCAAATTGTCATCCTTTTTTCCCTACTGTTGGGAATTCTAAAGGTACACTGGGTTTGTGGATTTCCCAGGAGGGAACCCAGACAATAACTCAAATTTAGCTAAATTTTGGGTTCTTGTTTTTGGGTAAGAATGGATAAATTGCTAGACAAGATTGCATATATGTTTTTCTAAAAATGGCTTTAACCAAAGGTTGGCTGCACTAAGATTATCACCTTCTCAGCTTTGATGAACAGTTAAAAAAACTATTTTTTTTTTAAATCACAGTTTTTGTATTTTTCTAAGTGGTTGTCAATTATTTCTCCTTTTGTGGTTGCTACCTACTTGCAGTGTGTATGTAGAAAGAGGTCTGATCCCCATGGGTGAACCCAGAAAGTCATTCATTTCTAAAAGTAGACACAATTTGAAAATTAACAAATGGTCTTGTGTTGTAGATTGCTTGCGGTTTTCCAAAAGGTACTAATTGTTGAAATAGAAAAATAATGATAATAAGTAGGAAACAGTAGAAATATGTTTTCATCTTTAATTTTTTGTCCCAACGACTCATTCACAAAAATAATACATCATTACATCCATCTGACCCTTGTGGTTGCAGTGTTAGTGGCTGTCTAAAAACACGATACTCAAGAATTTCAACCATGGCAGCAATTCATATGTTAATACCCAATGAATTAAAAATGGGTAGGAAGGTAACCTATGTATTTTTTAAATGTGCCCAAGATGTCTTCATGATTAGTGGTTATATGGAAAGCTTTCAGTTTGAGGTTATCCTACTACCAAAAGGTTAAGAGGGCATTTTGGAAAACATGTTCTTTTTTGCACGCTGGCTTACATTTAGAAGCGAGAGAAATTGAACTGATAGTAACAAATATTCTGTTGCTGTTTATTCTTAAACTTCTCCCGATAAAATCAGTACACATCTGCGCATCTGGTCATATTGCTGGTGACATGATAAGCTCCAAACGGCATTGTGGAGACATTTCGTTTTCGTCATCAAAATTTGCCCACTTTGGTGTTGTAGGTAGCTTTGGTATTTGGGCTCAGAATTGGCCCCCACTGAGGCAAATTTACCAAACCGAGACATTTCTGAAATTTGAGGTGGCTAATGGCACCAACTGCTTTCACTTTCAATCTATGGACGTGAACAGTTCACACACCACATTTAAGAGGTTAATCTTCCTTTGTGTATGACTACCCTACTGATCCCTCACCAATTTAATATCCATGGGTAAGCTATAGGAATGATTTACAAATTGCAATCAAGGAACAAACTGGTTTATAAGCCCTGTTATTGGAGAAACATGGCCACATTGCCTTTCCCAATTCACAAGTAGTGTTGCAGGACACTATGGTGTGATTTTACCACATAGTCCAAGCTCCAAAATGCCATTGGCTGTGCAGATGGCACTCGTATATCAACATGTCCCCCATCACTCACTGAAGGCCCAATTCACAGAAAGCCTTCATATTTGTGTCGGAGGCTCTGCAGTCGCGGTGGATTTCCCAAAATGTGAACTGTAGTGCGGAGATTCCGGCTTGACTGAAGAGCCTATGCCACGACTACGGAAGCTCTTTGTGAAACGGGCCCCGAATTTCTGTTAAGAAACCGTAAAAATTTACATTCTCTGAACATACAGGTGGTATGCAATTCAGAATGTCTGATCACAGACCTTGTAGCACAATACACAGTCAGTACCCACAATTCATTCATGGCCCATCACTGTGGCTTGTACAACCTATTGGCAAAAGGAAAGATTGTAGATAGATGCTTTTTAGGTAAGTAAACACCCTTAACATGATTTGTCCACCTTCCCAAAATATGACAAATGAAAGATTCACTCTTGTAGGTGACAGCATGTATGCCATTGGGCCATGGTATCTGACAACATGCTGACTCCACATGCACAACATTGCACACATGAAGGCATGGTATGTGGTACAGTGTACCTTTAGACTCCCTAAATAGAGATTCTGGTGTCTTCACAAAAGTATAGCAGCATTTCAGTATGCACCTGATACCTGCTGCAAAATCATTGCATGTTGTACTATGCTGCATGAAACCACAAGGAGTCAAGAGTTACCCATAGACCTCTACATTATGACTGTGAAGATTGGGGCTCAATCCCACCCGTCAGTCACCTACAGGTCAGGATGTCACAAGAGCAGCAGAGTGTAGGGCATGCAAAATACACACAATCAACATCCAATTCTAGGGTAAGTGCTGCACATTTTATTCAGTAATAAGACATTTACACAGTTTGGATGTGTAACAAAGACTTTAATATATTTACAGGTGGTATTTAAACAAAACGCTGGCAGTCCTGGCAGTACTTTATGATGATAAGTACTGTGAGTACACACAATAAAAATAACACATAACATGATTTTGAAAATGATGGTCTTGAATCTAATTATCTCTGTCTCTATTGTCCTCTGTCTCCTCTGGCCCTCTCTGCCCCCAGTGCTGCACCTTTCCCTCCACTCTCTCTATTGCACCTTCTCAAGCACAGTCTACTTGCCATGTCTGCTACAGAGATACTGCTAAGGCTGGAATCTTCCTCATTTACAGAAGTCTGTGCTGCTCCCTAGTTGTTACATAACTTGTGTGCAGCTCCCCCAAAGTAGAGGTGACTTGCACAAAACTGTTTTCTATATCACCACTGAAGTACCCCATCTCAAACTGTAGGCTAACGTATGATGGGAGAGCACACTTGTGGCAGGGTCAAGTCACTAATCCCTGAGGCCTCCCACACAGTTGTCTTAGCCTATTCTTATGGTTTTCACATCCTTCTTAAAGGGGTGCATATAGTGCTGGCCCTTCTTCTGCCACTGCCCTGGAGTGACTACCTCAAATCCATATTTGACTGTCCAACCTAGGCCCCAACACCCGAACCTTCAGTGCCTTCAACTGCTGACGTTGCACGGTTGCCTCCTTGATCCACTGCACCAACTGTGACCTTTACTCTGATTACAGACTTCTGCCTTCTCATTTGTCTCTGGAACTGGAAATGTGATGCCAATAATGTGTGTGTCCTTCCAGGTGGTGATGGTCACTGTGGTGATCTTGCAGGGGTCTATACTGGATCATTCTTGCTATAGATGCAGAAGAACTTCTTAGTAGGGTGGTCACAGATCCTGCAGTGCTTTTCTCGCCCATATCTGCTCCCTTGTCTTCCCACTCAATGTCACTTTCCTCTCCCTCTACTTGTACTGTGGCCTCTGTAGGAATTGACACTACATAGTATCATATTAGGAGAGCATGACATCACTAGATGTTTACGTGTCATGCAGGCAGTTCATACTTTGGGATAGGTATATCTCTGTTTTGATATTGGAAAAATATGCCTACCAAGAGCATGTGTGGCTAAAACAATTTTGTTTCACTATTGGACCACACAACAATAAGTCCCACAATGGATTTTCCCTGTATCATGTAGGATATGACCGGAATCACTGCTTATATTCAGGGATGTGTGCTGAATGTGGTTGTCTTGGCTATACATCATGCATGTCCCTGCTGTAATCATTGTGGCACAACTTTCTATGCTAGTTTTGGACCGATGGGTGTAGGGGGGATGCGCTGACCTGTTTCTGTAGAACATTGAACAAAGCGGTCATAATTATTTGCCCCATCAGTAACTCTGGCATGAATGAGGTTGCGGTCATCTCTGTCATGTGTGTTGGAGGTAGTTCAATGGACTGAGCTCGTCCAATTTCAGCAGTTTATCTCCTACTGGTAATTGTTTTTTTTTTGGTGTGAGACCTGAGATCATACCAGTGCTTACTGATCTCCCGATACTGTGCTTCATCTATTGCATTAATTTGCTCCTGAATGCCTTGCCATTTGTTTCCTGGTAGCCTCAGGTACTGACAGGGATGTTTTTCCAAACAATTTATCCTTATTTGCTGCACATTTCTCTGTTAAGAATTCCATTTCTACATCTGAAAATGTCTATTTTTGCTTATTTGCACCTTCATCTTTGTGTGTCTCATGGATTTTTATGGTTCAATTCAATCACATAGTTCCCACACACTTCCTGAGAGTGTTCTCCTGGCCAGCAATAGGCTTTTGGAAGTATTTTCTGGTTGTTGTGTCATCAGTCTCTGTCCAATATGCCATTGGTGATTAAAAACACCAGTTTTACGATTTGCAATGATATCCGGATTGCAAATTTAGAATGCATATATCGTGTATGTGATTTAAAAAAAATCAAAAGGTGATTGATGCCTAGAGAGTTGTGATTTGGAAATTGCTATTTGGTACTTTTCACAATTACCAAATCACAAATACCCATGTTTGTACATCAGGTGCTACATCCTTTAGGATATCCTCAATCTCTCTATTAGTAGTAATGTCAGCAATGATATTTTAAGTAGTTTTATTTCTTCATGACCCTGCATTCCATGCTTCACAAATTTTACACCATGCATATTTAATTCCCTTCGAGGAACTTTTACCAATTTTTTAAGCACATGCATTTGTTCTGTCTCAACAAACTGCACACTGTGAAGCTTAGATTGAGAATCCTTTTCATTTTCATTTTTAGGAAACCATTATCATCATATTAATCATCTTTAACTACTTTACAGCATTAGGTTTTTACAGAATTTCTCTTGCTTTTATATGTTTTACAGACCTTTTAATATGAACATAGGTTTTACATATAATTACATTATTTGGTAATGCATTTTTTTATTTACTTGTATTATGAATTGAAATAAAAAAGGTGCATATGTCTACCTTACCTGTTGATGTGTTTGTAGAAAACAATGCTGCCAAAGAAATGTAGTTTAGTTGAATTTCTTTTTTATGTGGGACAGGGTATTATTTTAAATGTAATAATGCACACACATTGTAATTACTACTCTTTTATAGTATGTAAAATAATTATTTTTTATTTCCAATGTTTTTAATTATTTCCTAATATAAACATCAGTGAGTTGTTTAATGCTTTCAGAGAAGCATTCGGAGAAGATTACACAGTACCTTTTTAAAAATATAGTGAATGATAGGGGTGCCCGGCAAGATGGCTGCACTGTAGTGCAGCTCCGCCGGCCAAATAAACAATCCGCCCAAAATCCTTCTGTTCCTGATCGCATCCATTGTCTGCAACTACAGAGGGATGCAGCGGACTTACGGTGGATGACTTGGGTGTGCCAATATTAAAGAAAACTTCCATGCTTACCGTGGAATCTGACTAATAAGTATATGGGCCCGGGGCGACAACATGGCGGCCCGGCGGGCTCGGTAGTCACCGGTTTGTGATGGACAGCAAGTGAAGGTACTCACGACTGCGGATGTGGGAGGAGGCCGGCGCCGCTGTGGCCGAGACATCACCCCAATGTGACGGCCGGTGAGTGTGTAGAGGACGGCCAGGCAGAGGTGAGCTCCCCCAAAGTAGAGGTGACTTGCACAAAACTGTTTTCTATATCACCACTGAAGTACCCCATCTCAAACTGTAGGCTAACGTATGATGGGAGAGCACACTTGTGGCAGGGTCAAGTCACTAATCCCTGAGGCCTCCCACACAGTTGTCTTAGCCTATTCTTATGGTTTTCACATCCTTCTTAAAGGGGTGCATATAGTGCTGGCCCTTCTTCTGCCACTGCCCTGGAGTGACTACCTCAAATCCATATTTGACTGTCCAACCTAGGCCCCAACACCCGAACCTTCAGTGCCTTCAACTGCTGACGTTGCACGGTTGCCTCCTTGATCCACTGCACCAACTGTGACCTTTACTCTGATTACAGACTTCTGCCTTCTCATTTGTCTCTGGAACTGGAAATGTGATGCCAATAATGTGTGTGTCCTTCCAGGTGGTGATGGTCACTGTGGTGATCTTGCAGGGGTCTATACTGGATCATTCTTGCTATAGATGCAGAAGAACTTCTTAGTAGGGTGGTCACAGATCCTGCAGTGCTTTTCTCGCCCATATCTGCTCCCTTGTCTTCCCACTCAATGTCACTTTCCTCTCCCTCTACTTGTACTGTGGCCTCTGTAGGAATTGACACTACATAGTATCATATTAGGAGAGCATGACATCACTAGATGTTTACGTGTCATGCAGGCAGTTCATACTTTGGGATAGGTATATCTCTGTTTTGATATTGGAAAAATATGCCTACCAAGAGCATGTGTGGCTAAAACAATTTTGTTTCACTATTGGACCACACAACAATAAGTCCCACAATGGATTTTCCCTGTATCATGTAGGATATGACCGGAATCACTGCTTATATTCAGGGATGTGTGCTGAATGTGGTTGTCTTGGCTATACATCATGCATGTCCCTGCTGTAATCATTGTGGCACAACTTTCTATGCTAGTTTTGGACCGATGGGTGTAGGGGGGATGCGCTGACCTGTTTCTGTAGAACATTGAACAAAGCGGTCATAATTATTTGCCCCATCAGTAACTCTGGCATGAATGAGGTTGCGGTCATCTCTGTCATGTGTGTTGGAGGTAGTTCAATGGACTGAGCTCGTCCAATTTCAGCAGTTTATCTCCTACTGGTAATTGTTTTTTTTTTGGTGTGAGACCTGAGATCATACCAGTGCTTACTGATCTCCCGATACTGTGCTTCATCTATTGCATTAATTTGCTCCTGAATGCCTTGCCATTTGTTTCCTGGTAGCCTCAGGTACTGACAGGGATGTTTTTCCAAACAATTTATCCTTATTTGCTGCACATTTCTCTGTTAAGAATTCCATTTCTACATCTGAAAATGTCTATTTTTGCTTATTTGCACCTTCATCTTTGTGTGTCTCATGGATTTTTATGGTTCAATTCAATCACATAGTTCCCACACACTTCCTGAGAGTGTTCTCCTGGCCAGCAATAGGCTTTTGGAAGTATTTTCTGGTTGTTGTGTCATCAGTCTCTGTCCAATATGCCATTGGTGATTAAAAACACCAGTTTTACGATTTGCAATGATATCCGGATTGCAAATTTAGAATGCATATATCGTGTATGTGATTTAAAAAAAATCAAAAGGTGATTGATGCCTAGAGAGTTGTGATTTGGAAATTGCTATTTGGTACTTTTCACAATTACCAAATCACAAATACCCATGTTTGTACATCAGGTGCTACATCCTTTAGGATATCCTCAATCTCTCTATTAGTAGTAATGTCAGCAATGATATTTTAAGTAGTTTTATTTCTTCATGACCCTGCATTCCATGCTTCACAAATTTTACACCATGCATATTTAATTCCCTTCGAGGAACTTTTACCAATTTTTTAAGCACATGCATTTGTTCTGTCTCAACAAACTGCACACTGTGAAGCTTAGATTGAGAATCCTTTTCATTTTCATTTTTAGGAAACCATTATCATCATATTAATCATCTTTAACTACTTTACAGCATTAGGTTTTTACAGAATTTCTCTTGCTTTTATATGTTTTACAGACCTTTTAATATGAACATAGGTTTTACATATAATTACATTATTTGGTAATGCATTTTTTTATTTACTTGTATTATGAATTGAAATAAAAAAGGTGCATATGTCTACCTTACCTGTTGATGTGTTTGTAGAAAACAATGCTGCCAAAGAAATGTAGTTTAGTTGAATTTCTTTTTTATGTGGGACAGGGTATTATTTTAAATGTAATAATGCACACACATTGTAATTACTACTCTTTTATAGTATGTAAAATAATTATTTTTTATTTCCAATGTTTTTAATTATTTCCTAATATAAACATCAGTGAGTTGTTTAATGCTTTCAGAGAAGCATTCGGAGAAGATTACACAGTACCTTTTTAAAAATATAGTGAATGATAGGGGTGCCCGGCAAGATGGCTGCACTGTAGTGCAGCTCCGCCGGCCAAATAAACAATCCGCCCAAAATCCTTCTGTTCCTGATCGCATCCATTGTCTGCAACTACAGAGGGATGCAGCGGACTTACGGTGGATGACTTGGGTGTGCCAATATTAAAGAAAACTTCCATGCTTACCGTGGAATCTGACTAATAAGTATATGGGCCCGGGGCGACAACATGGCGGCCCGGCGGGCTCGGTAGTCACCGGTTTGTGATGGACAGCAAGTGAAGGTACTCACGACTGCGGATGTGGGAGGAGGCCGGCGCCGCTGTGGCCGAGACATCACCCCAATGTGACGGCCGGTGAGTGTGTAGAGGACGGCCAGGCAGAGGTGAGCTCCCCCAAAGTAGAGGTGACTTGCACAAAACTGTTTTCTATATCACCACTGAAGTACCCCATCTCAAACTGTAGGCTAACGTATGATGGGAGAGCACACTTGTGGCAGGGTCAAGTCACTAATCCCTGAGGCCTCCCACACAGTTGTCTTAGCCTATTCTTATGGTTTTCACATCCTTCTTAAAGGGGTGCATATAGTGCTGGCCCTTCTTCTGCCACTGCCCTGGAGTGACTACCTCAAATCCATATTTGACTGTCCAACCTAGGCCCCAACACCCGAACCTTCAGTGCCTTCAACTGCTGACGTTGCACGGTTGCCTCCTTGATCCACTGCACCAACTGTGACCTTTACTCTGATTACAGACTTCTGCCTTCTCATTTGTCTCTGGAACTGGAAATGTGATGCCAATAATGTGTGTGTCCTTCCAGGTGGTGATGGTCACTGTGGTGATCTTGCAGGGGTCTATACTGGATCATTCTTGCTATAGATGCAGAAGAACTTCTTAGTAGGGTGGTCACAGATCCTGCAGTGCTTTTCTCGCCCATATCTGCTCCCTTGTCTTCCCACTCAATGTCACTTTCCTCTCCCTCTACTTGTACTGTGGCCTCTGTAGGAATTGACACTACATAGTATCATATTAGGAGAGCATGACATCACTAGATGTTTACGTGTCATGCAGGCAGTTCATACTTTGGGATAGGTATATCTCTGTTTTGATATTGGAAAAATATGCCTACCAAGAGCATGTGTGGCTAAAACAATTTTGTTTCACTATTGGACCACACAACAATAAGTCCCACAATGGATTTTCCCTGTATCATGTAGGATATGACCGGAATCACTGCTTATATTCAGGGATGTGTGCTGAATGTGGTTGTCTTGGCTATACATCATGCATGTCCCTGCTGTAATCATTGTGGCACAACTTTCTATGCTAGTTTTGGACCGATGGGTGTAGGGGGGATGCGCTGACCTGTTTCTGTAGAACATTGAACAAAGCGGTCATAATTATTTGCCCCATCAGTAACTCTGGCATGAATGAGGTTGCGGTCATCTCTGTCATGTGTGTTGGAGGTAGTTCAATGGACTGAGCTCGTCCAATTTCAGCAGTTTATCTCCTACTGGTAATTGTTTTTTTTTTGGTGTGAGACCTGAGATCATACCAGTGCTTACTGATCTCCCGATACTGTGCTTCATCTATTGCATTAATTTGCTCCTGAATGCCTTGCCATTTGTTTCCTGGTAGCCTCAGGTACTGACAGGGATGTTTTTCCAAACAATTTATCCTTATTTGCTGCACATTTCTCTGTTAAGAATTCCATTTCTACATCTGAAAATGTCTATTTTTGCTTATTTGCACCTTCATCTTTGTGTGTCTCATGGATTTTTATGGTTCAATTCAATCACATAGTTCCCACACACTTCCTGAGAGTGTTCTCCTGGCCAGCAATAGGCTTTTGGAAGTATTTTCTGGTTGTTGTGTCATCAGTCTCTGTCCAATATGCCATTGGTGATTAAAAACACCAGTTTTACGATTTGCAATGATATCCGGATTGCAAATTTAGAATGCATATATCGTGTATGTGATTTAAAAAAAATCAAAAGGTGATTGATGCCTAGAGAGTTGTGATTTGGAAATTGCTATTTGGTACTTTTCACAATTACCAAATCACAAATACCCATGTTTGTACATCAGGTGCTACATCCTTTAGGATATCCTCAATCTCTCTATTAGTAGTAATGTCAGCAATGATATTTTAAGTAGTTTTATTTCTTCATGACCCTGCATTCCATGCTTCACAAATTTTACACCATGCATATTTAATTCCCTTCGAGGAACTTTTACCAATTTTTTAAGCACATGCATTTGTTCTGTCTCAACAAACTGCACACTGTGAAGCTTAGATTGAGAATCCTTTTCATTTTCATTTTTAGGAAACCATTATCATCATATTAATCATCTTTAACTACTTTACAGCATTAGGTTTTTACAGAATTTCTCTTGCTTTTATATGTTTTACAGACCTTTTAATATGAACATAGGTTTTACATATAATTACATTATTTGGTAATGCATTTTTTTATTTACTTGTATTATGAATTGAAATAAAAAAGGTGCATATGTCTACCTTACCTGTTGATGTGTTTGTAGAAAACAATGCTGCCAAAGAAATGTAGTTTAGTTGAATTTCTTTTTTATGTGGGACAGGGTATTATTTTAAATGTAATAATGCACACACATTGTAATTACTACTCTTTTATAGTATGTAAAATAATTATTTTTTATTTCCAATGTTTTTAATTATTTCCTAATATAAACATCAGTGAGTTGTTTAATGCTTTCAGAGAAGCATTCGGAGAAGATTACACAGTACCTTTTTAAAAATATAGTGAATGATCGGGGTGCCCGGCAAGATGGCTGCACTGTAGTGCAGCTCCGCCGGCCAAATAAACAATCCGCCCAAAATCCTTCTGTTCCTGATCGCATCCATTGTCTGCAACTACAGAGGGATGCAGCGGACTTACGGTGGATGACTTGGGTGTGCCAATATTAAAGAAAACTTCCATGCTTACCGTGGAATCTGACTAATAAGTATATGGGCCCGGGGCGACAACATGGCGGCCCGGCGGGCTCGGTAGTCACCGGTTTGTGATGGACAGCAAGTGAAGGTACTCACGACTGCGGATGTGGGAGGAGGCCGGCGCCGCTGTGGCCGAGACATCACCCCAATGTGACGGCCGGTGAGTGTGTAGAGGACGGCCAGGCAGAGGTGAGCAGCACTGCCTGGGCTGCGTGCCTCGTCCCCCACCGGCCGGTAAGGGGGGCTGGCGGAGACCGTCGGAGAGGCCCCCCTCCTGTGGGTCTGAGAGGTGATCTGGGTGGAGCCACTGCTGCAGACTGTTGGAGTGATGCGGCCGCTGCTCGCTGGTAAATGCCGGGGCAAAAGCAGGGGACAGCATGGGTGGCCAAGCCATTGGTGCCCGCATCTGGGCCTCACACCTGTCACCTCTGCGAGGCCTGAAATCAGCACACCACGGGCACCCGGGACACATCGCACAGCGGACTGAGGGACGCCCCGATGTGCATTTAAGACACCGGCGCGGGTACATGTGGACTGACCAACACGTAAAGAAGCAGATTACTAGCCTAAGATACTCTGAACTTCATTGGCCGAGAATGAGAAAACCGTCACTGCGCTACAAGTCTGTCTGATATTTCATTCCGGTTTGCTGCTCCGCAGAGTGTGATATAAGTGACCTTGCGCTGGCTTTACATTTAATATTGAGGAATCTGCATCGGAAAACCGACACAGCGGACATTTTGGGCCCTTTATGGTGGCGAGTACCGGCTAAACGCATTATAGTGTTTTTTTCGAGAGAGTGCCTGTGCTGAGAGGAGGCGCGCAGTGACAACACCACAATTGCCTAATTTGCAGTGAAAGAGAGAACTCTTCATGTGCAGGTGCCTGTTCGAGACCACTGGACACTGAGTCAGGGCCTGGGCCTCATTGCGGTTGACATTGGGACTCAATATTGGTGTGACTGATGAGAGGAAGTGGTGTCAAGTATTTTGTGTCTTATGCCTCGGATATTGAGCACGTTATGCAGTGGCTGTGATCCTGTGATGTGCATTGAGGGGGCATACCAAAGTTAAATCATCCAGCAGAGCTGAGACATCTAGCTGAGTGCAGAACACCTTTGACAATGGGAAGACAACATTTTCCTGTGGGGCGCGAGACTCTCCTACACAGTGGGCGTGTGGAACAGTGCAAGCATGGGGAAAACTGAACGTACTCAATCGCGCCTCACGTTTGAGCCGCGGAAGACTAGCAAATCACTGCAACGAGCCACTTCCGACTTGGATTTGGAAACTCCAAGTGAAAGCTTGACCTCCATTGAAAAAACACTCATAGCCATGCAGTCCAGCCTGCAGTCCATTGATGTAAAAATAGACAGCTTGAACCTCAGGATGGACAATATGTTGTTATGCACGCAACACATCGAGCGCACTACAGTGGCCTGAATAACTCGGCAAGCTCCGTTGGGCATATGGTTCCCCACCGTTTCCTTGTGGCCGGGCACATTCAGGATTACAAGTCCCATGAGGCCAAACGCGCCAGTTACGTGGGCGGGAAACGCCCATAAAAGCGGAAAGGACGCTATGCAGAGCGTCGGACATTTTTCGCACCCGGCGGTATTGCTGGTGTCCTGTGTGTTGTGGGAGGTCTGGTAAGGGTGCCTCGCACAGGCTCTCCCTCATTTCTTGTTTCCTTGTCTACCGTACTCCGTTGGGGGAGCGCCTTAGCGCTCGTGCGGAGGGAGGTGCAGGTTACCTCAGTCTCTGACTGCAGCCGGTTCTGTCCTCTGTTGGAGAGCGCTGTTGCGCTCGTGCAGAGGAGGGTGCCTGTCTGCCGCTGCATATGTACATCTTGCCCTAAGCTTATTAAACAGCAGTATTCTGCTCCCCTCTAGTGGATATGCCGGATGTTTAGACACTCCGTCTTGGAACTTTGATTTTTCCTGAAACAGCGGTGACGGAGTTTGTGTCACGCTGTAACCTTTGCTTCCTGTTTTTTTCCTCCTACTCCTGCATCCTGGTTTGGTCTTCAGACATGTTTGTTTATGGCAATCAAGGTGACATTAACCATGTTCCATGACAAGACTTTAATGACAGTGTTACTAGATGTTATATGATTTATTGCACAAGGAGATTCATGCTGTTGTTGTCTTTTCTGGCTCTCTTTCAACAGGGGTAACTCTGAGTGGTATAGGACTACGCTCTATCCCTGTGAGGCATAGTGGAGTCTAGAAAGGCCGCAACAAAGAAATGGGTGTTCTTACACCAACGACATAAGCATTGGAGACGCATCTCCACCTATGGGTGTCGTTCTTTTGTTTTACAGGTCTGCCTCCCTGCTGTCCCCATCCTTTCCTTCCCTCACTTGATCCTCCCACGGACCTGTGCCATAACGTCTATTAAGGCTTGGGGATATCAAGAGGTGGACCCATCAGAGCAACAAACCAATCCTGAGCACGGACCAGTGGTGACATATGTCGACGAAACTGGACAAGCATGCAGTGCAACTGAGTAAAGCGAAGACGCCCATATCGGACGCGTAAGATGGCTTGCAGCAATCGGCCTCTAAGGGGCTTGACATGGAAAAAGTGCTTGCCGTAATACAAGCAAAAAACGAGGACCTGGAGGCCAGATCCAGACGCAACAATATAAGGATCACTGGCCTACCAGAATACACTGGAGACCTATGTAGAAGCGCTCCTTCATGAGATCTTTGGGTCGGAAAATGTATCGCATGTGCTGATCGTAGAGCGGGCACACCGCTCTCTGGCTGCTCGGCCTCCTCTGGGTGCCCCTCCACGCCCCATCATCACACGCCTGTTAAATTACAGGGACCAGGACAGCATACTTCGCATGGCAAGAGACAAAGGCACCATCAGTCATAAAGGAAATACTCTGGCTTTAAATCCAGATTTCACCGCGACGGTTCAAACGGCAAGGAAGGAATACCAGCCTGTCAAGAAACTCCTAATGGCAGAAAAGGTTCCCTACGCTATGCTTTACCCAGCGCGGCTGCGCATCTGCAATGGAATATGCCAAGACTCTAAAGCGCAAGGTCCATGAGTCGCCCAGCACAGCCGAAGACGAACACTGTGAATCTCAAGAATCTACGGCGCATGGGTAAACTGGTTGTGATAGGGGTCAATTCTGACTCCCGGGCGACTGCTGGTTCTTTTTCTACTGAACGATCAGATGAACGCAATAACAGCAATAGGCCACATGTAACTGCAGAACAATCTGGCGACACAGACGTTCACTGTACAGATAAGTTGCCAAAGTACTGTTTAAACAAATGTTAACAATGCATCTCTCTAGTCTACATATTAATAAGGTTGGGGAATTTTATTTCTGATGTTCAGCCGCCTCCCTTTGCATCTGGGAGGTTAAGTGTCCTCCAGCGTTCACCCAAGGGTGATCCCCACAGTTACTTGCAGACATGATTTGCACTTGGGAATTGTTATGGAGGGTTTGGGATGGCTTTAGCAAGTTGGGGATGCTGAAGTGGGTGGGGGTGGTATTGGGAGGATGGCAATTGGGGAATTGTTTCATGTGACTAATTACGACTCAGGGAACAACATGATTAGCGTTCATGTGCCTCAAACCTCAGTCAAAACATGCATGATGGACAGTACGATTCAATGACATTACTAGATAGTGATGCTATCACCTGTATGATGTGGAATGTTCATGGGCTGAATTTACCAAAAAAGATAAGACAGGTATTATTGTATTTAGACAGACATGATATAAAGGTAGCCCTTATTCAGGAAACACATTTGACGAAACAATCTGAGACTCGCACTGGCACACATCAAAAGCTGTATAGATGAAGATGGCCGCTATGCATTGTAAACTTGCTGGTACATTAATGACCATCGTGAATTTATACCACCCTAACACAGACGAACCGGCCCTTTTTGAAAATATAATCTCTATACTGAGAGAATGGCCTGATGCTGAAATAATACGGAGCGGTGACTTTAATACCCATTTGGACCCCAGTAAGGATAAATAGAGCGGAAGGGGAGGGCAATCACTCAAAGCAGCTCGAGTCATCAACGAGGGGATGACTGAGCTGGGACTGTTAGATGCGTGGAGTCGCCGCAATATGGAGAGATTAGAGGGCACACATACTTCCACGGTCCATGGTAGCTGGTCGCGACTAGATTATTGGCTGCTGAGTGGGGGTGCGAACGGCTGGGTTTCCGCGATTGAGGTGCTACCTAAAACGTTATCAGACCATAACCCATCAAAATTAGGCTGCAGATTCCACAACCGTACACCAACAGTTCACATGGCGTTTTGCTCTGAGGCACTGCTAGACCCATTGTACGCTACCACAATACGCGAGGAAATAGTGCAATATATTGACTAAAATAAGGGCTCTGTGGTCAGTGCTGCGATTCTCTGGGAGGCCTTTAAGGTCACCATAAGGGGCAAATACATTGTCACGTTTGCTGGAATACTTAAGGGCATCCGGGGTCAATTATCCACAGTTGAAGACACCCTGGCTCACCTCGAATGGGAATACAAGAAACTACCGTGTACACAGACGTTAGCAAAAATTAAAGAGGCTATACTTGAGTATAATGAGCTGGCGGCTGGAGAGATCCGTTATCTATCAAAACGACATGTGGCCCTCGCATCTGGGGAAGGTGGTAGACCGGGGCACAACTTGGCTACTAAGATAAAAAAATCGCACAGATACACAAACAATCACTAAGATAACAGATGAGGATGGTAGGGATCACTACACTACACGTGACATTGTCACACAGTTCCGAAATCGCTATGAAGCACTGTATACTTCGAAGGGAAAGACTGATATCAAGGAACTTGACGACTATTTATCAGATGTCGCCATCACGTGGCTGTCTGATGGACAAAGAGAATACCTTAGTCAACCAATTACCGATGCTGATATCCATGAGGTGATTCGATCTCTCCCAAACAAGAAAGCACCAGGCCCAGATGGTCTTACCTGTGAATTCTATAAGGAATTTGCAGACAAACTGATAACGTACTTATTGGAAATGTATGACGAATCCTATGAATCGGGCAAATTACCGCCAACACTCAGGGAAGCTTTGATAATCACCCTTTTAAAAAAAGACAAGCCACCTACCCGCTGCGACTCTTATCGGCCACTGTAGCTTATCAATATAGATGCGCAAATCATAGCAAAAATCCTAGCCACTAGACTCCAATTGCTGATGCCGAACTTGGTCCTTCCCGACCAATCTGAATTCATTCTGGACAGGTGCACATCATATAACTTACGAACGATATTTGCAATGTTTTACATACTCGATCCCGACTTACAGGCCGCGGCTGTGATGCTTGATGCAGCCAAAGCCTTTGACTCAATAGAATGATGCTATTTATTCCATATACTACAGTGGGTGGGGTTTCCCCCTATATTTTGTAATTGGGTGTGTCTATTATATACTGACCCCACACCGCGGATTCGCGTGGAGGGCAGCACATCGGACCCTATTCAGATAGGCATGGGAACCAGGCAAGGATGCCCCCTCTCGCTGCTTCTTTTTGCCTTGATGCTGGAACCTCTTACCTGCATTATTAGGCAACTACATAGAGCGGCGGCGCTGCGCTTTGTACACCGGCCGGTGAGCATATCACTGCTTTTCATCAGAGAACCACAAACCTTCATGGCGCCAGTATTGCAAGAATATATCCAGTTTAGTCTATTCTCGGGTTTAAGCATTAACTGGTCCAAATCTGTGGTAGTGCCACTGACAGAGAATACCTTCCTGCATGCCCTGGTGTTTCCTCTTATATGGTCCACAGAGCCTGTAAAATACTTAGGGGTATGGGTCCAACGGTATCCCAAAAAAGTTACATGTGAGAATTATGGCGCTGCATGTACTGTTCTGGAGCAACAGGTGACCAGGTGGTCCACATTGCCTTTGTCATTGGCAGACCGCATAGCCCTCATCAAGATGGTTGTACTACCAAGATTTCTGTATTTGTTCAGCAACATACCGATACAACTGGCAAAATTATTTTTCAAAACATTGCAATCGCTGCTCATTCAGCTGATATGGTGGGGTAAGCAGGCGCAAGTGAGCTGGGAAACCCTCACATTAGATTATAATCTGGGTGGTTTTTGTGTGCCCGACATGTACCTGTACTATCTTTGTGCTCAGGCTCAGTACGCACACTATTGGTACATTAATAATGCTTTCATCCCACATGTTAGGGTTGAGGACGACAATGCACACCCCATCCGACGGCGGTCAATATTTTCACATTCTCGTAGGGGAACACCTAAAAATGAAATTAACACGCTAGACACCACGATAGCAGCTTGGCAGGGCGCTAGGCCGCATGGCAGCGAAACTACCAATATATGCCCCCCTATTGCCAATTGCACATCATGCGGACTTATCAGTGACACTGGAAACGGGAGCTATGCACACACTGATGCTAGCCGGGATAGACAAAATGCAGGATGGATACCCTAACGGCGTTTTCCTCACGGAGGGCGACTTAAACTATGTACAGCACAGAACCCTACTTTTTGTCTTTACAATTCATATTTTGAAAAAGACAATGCAGGCACACTACAGCACATTTCCTGCCGAGTAACCGGTGTGCAGACCCTCCAGACACTGCTGGTCAGTCCAACGAGGCACAAAGTGGTTACAAAGTTATATCCCATAGCCAGAGACGAGAACCCATGGTCCACAATAAGAGCATGGAGCAGTGGAACACAAGACTTGATCCAGAGCTCACACAGAAGGAGTGGGAGTTCTGCTGTCGACTTACCTCTGCACTCGTCAAACGTATATTTGCGCATAATCTACTTCAAATATCTCCACCAGGTTTATTACACACCACAAACTGTTTAAATATGGTCTCAGGGACAGCAATGCATGTAAAAGGTGTGGGACAATGGGAGCAGACTTCTGGCACTTGGCATGGGAGTGCAGACGGGTGGCTGAGTTTTAGGCAGAGGTGACCCGTAGACTGCAAGTCATGACCAACATTGAAATACAGTGCACTCCACAAATATGTTTATTGAGTTTCACATCGTTCCTGAAGGGTGTCGCAGGTAAATTTGGGAGAATTGCTTTATTTTTAGCCAAGAGGCGGGTGGCGATGAAATGGGAGAGTACAGCTGCCCGAACCTTGACCACGGGATGAAGGATCTAGTATACTGTAGGAAAAATCTTGTACTATATGCGGAAGAGCTACCAGCCCCCTCAAGGCCAAACGATATTTGGGAGCCCTTACTGCAATGTTTACGGTCCACTGCACAGGACACGTCATCGGACGTCGAAGAACATTAGTACTGTATATGTAAGCTGTGTGTATGGCACTTTATTGTACTGCAAAAGTGGGTATTTGAGAATGTATGACGTCATGTAATATATAGCCAGGGGTTGTTTATACTGCCATGTTTTTTTTTCTTTTCTCTGAAATGTATGCGAACACTGGCTCTGAAACAATATATACATTAATGTCAATTAAAGCTTTATAAATAAACTCCACTTCAATCTAAATATATATATATATATATATATATAGTGAACGATATTGCTATTTACATTTGTTTGCGAACAGTAGTCATTCGAATGGAGTGCGTTTTTTAAATCATAAACAATGTGTGTAAATTACTGTTTGCAAACCGTTACACAAGTCATAATTAAACTAACCAATGGAAAAAATGGTTAGTTGAAAAATAACTCTTTCACACCCAGAGACTATGAGAGTTCCTATTATCTAGCCATTACAAACACTCCCAAAACTAACTATTTACTCCACAAAAAGTGCAATGGCTCATACATGAATCCACCCCTATCTTGGGCTCACCTACCTTCCTACAGAGGTTTCTCAAAGAGAGTAGAGAAGGCACCACACCTCATAATTAATGGCATGTTTCATCATGAAGGCCTCCTCTTATCAGGGTAGGTAAGTACTACCCTGGTGTTCTCAACCAGAAAGAATCTGGGAGCTCAAAATTAGTACTTTTTCTGGAAAATGCAGGGTTTCAGTTCAAAATGACTATAGATAAACCCTAGATAGCTTCGTATTTCATGAGTATCCATGACATTGTTATAATATCAAATGCTGGCTGTTTCTTGAAACGTAATGGTCTCTCCCTCCAGAACTTGTGCCTACATGTTTCAGCTGAGATACACATGTTTTTCTTCAAGGCTAGGGCACCCTGCCCATCTCTCCCTAATATTAAAGGAGTATAACAAAATCAGGAGGCATAAGGCTCTCCTGTCAGTTCAATTACTTAGGACCTGCAGTGAAACAAATAAAGCATAGTAAAGACTCGTCATTATAAAATTGGAATTTCAAAAACAGAAATCACCCATCTCTGTGATCACTGCAAAAGACACTCTCAAGAACTATATAGTGTATCCATTGCCACATTCCAGGTGTGTTGTGAAGAGTCTTAAATAGTAATACTTTGGAACACCACGTGACACTCTGCACATGCATATCTTCCATTGTCACAGATGCATGGCACTATAGAATACAGGTGCCTTATCTATTATTGTGGTAGCCTGACTCTCCCTAAGTACGTTCCTGCATGTATTGTTGCTAGGCGTCTGAGGAACAGTTACATTGATTAGAAGCTGGACTAGTGGGTGTTAGGAGGGGTCTGTTTTGTAACTGAATACTGACTCATGTTTACTAAATGATATACAAAACATCATGCAGAATTAGTCTGTAAAACGTGTCACGTTTTCTCAATAACACTGGTAGTTGTTAACTTAGTTGCTGGTATATAG
Source organism: Triturus cristatus (assembly GCF_964204655.1). Lineage (NCBI taxonomy): Eukaryota > Metazoa > Chordata > Amphibia > Caudata > Salamandridae > Triturus > Triturus cristatus. Next base: position 547,943,897 of record NC_140595.1, read on the forward strand.
AAAAATAAAATATACATTAAGGGCCTACTTTCGATCTTGGGCGTTAAGACCGCAGGGCTGTCTGATGGTTGGCCTTTCACCGACGGCCTGTTGGTGGCAGTCCGACCGACATTGTAATGAGGGCCTAAAATCGCAAAATATAAATACAAATAGTTAAAATAACAATCTAATTCACAATTTACATATTTCTACCAATTAAATATTTAATAAAAATAAAAATAAATATTTTCCCTCCCTATTTCCCTGCAAACACTACAACAGACTACTAAAATCTAACTTAAGTAACCATAAAAAAATAAAATTACACACTGCAAATCACAAAATACACTCAAAGAACTAAAAAACCAGTTGAATAACTAATTTACACAAACAATGACCAATTTAATAGTTAATTAACATAAAGAAAGAGTTTAAATAAAAACAATAATTTATCATTTAAATACCTTCCCACCCTATTCCCTACAAACACAAAACCCTGCTATGAAATTATACATTTCCATTTCAACGTAAAAAAATGTAATTGCACATTAAAAATGTCAATCTTTACTAAAAAAAAAGTGAACTATATTTATACATTAATTAAAATGAGGTTTAATACTACAATGTTAAAGTAAACAATATTATATGCAATTATAATTTTAGAACGATATTTTATACATACATAATATTCTTACCTTCTATATTCTGTTCCTCAATATTTTAGTATTGATATTTTTGACACAGTACAATATTCATGCCATTACATATTTTTGAAATAATATTTTTGTTATTTTCGCCGCCATGGGCCCTGGTCTGGATAATGTGTGCATCCCTGCTAAAAGCAGTTGGTTCCATATGCCCCAGAAGGCCTTATATAGGTATTTTACATAATTTATCACTAAATATCTGAAGAAAATAATCTACAGTGAATATGTTTTGTAAACGTGTAAGGTGAGCTTAGTTAGCTTACTGTGCGATTTCTAGTGCTTTTCTATATATGACTACAGTTTTCAGACAGTGTGAGCAGCTCTGGTGCATATGGCGCAGCAGGTAGTTCGAGGAGTCAGTCCAAAGAGAATAAGTCTTGGAATGCTGTCAAGGGAGGACTCAAGGATTACATGGTAAACTTGTGTTTAGCAAACCCAATTTCAGAAATAAAGTGTTGCACAGCCTCTCTGTTCTAACCCGGTATTTGCCAGTGTATAAAATGTATCTATTTTGTGGTGCATTGAATGGATACCGACCATTGGTTTTGGTTCATGAATAAACACTATGAATGCATTATGCTGCATAGTATGGTATCTTTCCATCCACCGCAAAAGTACACTCAGTATTAAAAAATTTTTGTTTATGAAATTCTAATTCTAATACAGTGCTATATATATATATATATACATATTTACTGAAAAAACCATAGGTTTCAGGGGCGTTATAGTTAGGAATTAGCATTTAAACAACCTTAGAAATTCACTGAAAAAAACATAGGTTTTAGGGAAAGTTATAGTTAGTTGGACATTGCACTCGTACAAAACCCATGAAATTCCCCCGTTATAGTTAGTTCAGCTAACTATAACTCGCGCCCCCGCAATGCTCTGCTGATGACGTCACATATTACATCACTCATGACATGGTCAGTGGCATCACTAATGCCATCTGAAATGACATCACTGATGACATCATCCAGTGACTGTGTGTTTCTGTAAAGTTTAAATATGTTTAATATATATAGGGAAAGGCGTATTGAAGAATCAGTGGGTGTATAAGTGTCTGAATGGATGATTTAGTAGGTGCGTGTCTAAAATTTTCTATGGGAAATAACATGGGGATAACATGGGGAAAACGCGATTTGGGACCCCCCTTTTATCTCGGCCCCCGCTTGACGAATCACCCCCAAACTTTCAGCGTTGGAGCTGACGGGACCGGGCCGTTAGTTTTAGTTAATTTCGCAAGATTCGTCAACCGGGGCCAAAGTTATTGGGAATAGAATGTTACGATTTTCCTATGGATAAAAGGTCCTAACTATAACTACCTACTGCCGACCGCCAGTAGGTAATATATATATAGGAATAACATTTCATTACCAAATATTCCCTGGTACTAGACATCTACCGATCTAGATACTGGTCAAAACTGATAGGTCATTATGAGACTTTCTATTGCGCATTTGCACAGCCTTAGTTGTGACATCTTCAAACCAATGCATTTATGCAGGAATACATGTTTTTAACATTTAATATTCAATATATAATATTATGTGTTTAACTATTTTACAAATGTGTTTTTAAATGTCTTTTTTTTAAAACATTATATTAGAAATTTTTATTATATCTCCATATGTTTTTTTAATTGACTGATATTTGTAATTCATATATTTTGAATAATAACATTTCAAGATATAATAGTGCTATATTAGCTACCATGCGCAATTAATGTTAGCTCGCTAGTTAGACCGACAATCCAGCATTCAGCACGCTTACAATGGATCCAATAGAGAAATTAGCGGACCTGAAGAAAGACTTGTACGAATGATTCTAGCATAGTATGCTGTCTATGTTTATTTGTCAATCACGTGACACGGGTGTATGACATTATGCATTATATAAATTGAAGGCGGACTGCGTTTCCGCATGTGATCAAGGTCATTTCACTGCCCGAAACGCGTCATACGGCTACTTTGAAATAAAGAAGGTTTCTGGCACGAACTTTTGGTCCGTGACTCTCTTTCCAACCAACTGGATGCAGGAGGGAGCCATACTCTGATCATATATATATATATATATATATATATATATATATATATATATATATATATATATATATATATATATATATATATATATATATATATATATATATATATATATATATATATATATATATATATATATATATATATTCCAGTTCAGAACACCTTTGGACTTTTTGTGATCCTGTAAAAACGTCAGTTTCTAATTTCTTTACAATCTGAGACTTGTGATGCACCCAGTCGCCACTTATTAACGAGATGATATCAGAACTCAACTGTAATAATTTGTTGCAGTGGAGTTCCGACATCACAATGCCTGCTGCCGGAGCCAGGTGAAAGGCAGGTCAGGTCATGGAGCATGATTGAAGCAGCTGTTTAAAGCAACTAAAATGCAACATTGCTTTCCTTTCTTCCGCTCTATTTTTTTAACTTATGACAAGCAGAGGGAACATGTTTCTTTTTTGCACTCTTGAGAGAGTTAGAGAAAATTTAGAATCTTTCTGCATGTTTCTAAAACGGGGAACAACCTTTACAACACAACTTTTACAACGCACTACACTTACAACGCATTTTTTACAACGCAAAATCCATGACAACGCATTACATTACAACGCATGACACTACAACGCATTTTTAAAAACTACCTTTACAACGCATTCCATTACAACGCATACTACCTTTACAACGCATACCGTTACAACGCATAATATTACACTACACTATCCAACACTTACCCTACTGTTGCACCCCCTTGGAGTTAGAATAGTAATTTTTACCCCTATACTATCCAACACTTACCCTACTGTTGCACCCCCTGGAGATAGAACAGTAATTTTTACCCCTATACTATCCAACACTTACCCTACTGTTGCACCCCTGGAGTTAGAAAAGTAATTTTTACCCCTATACTATCTAATACTTACCTTAAATGCAATTTAATATTATGCGTTGTAATGGTATGCGTTGTAAAGGTAGTATGCGTTGTAATGGAATGCGTTGTAAAGGTAGTTTTTAAAAATGCGTTGTAGTGTCATGCATTGTAATGGAATGCGTTGTAATGGATTTTGCGTTGTAAAAAATGCGTTGTAAGTGCATGCGTTGTAAAAGTGTGCGTTGTAACGACATACATCCTTCTAAAACTGACTTGTATTGAACTATTTCTAATATCTGTTTGCAACAAATAACTAACGGGTTTTTGATGTGTTTAATTTTGCACTAGATGTTTTATTTGTATTCTTCGTGTTTGCAAACATGCTTGCACACACATATGAAAGAGCTACGCACCATGGTTTGAAGTGGTTTGTGGGAAAGGTGATGGTGTGAACAATTATTATTTGGGATAAAGTACCTTCTGGCATACATGATAAGGATATTGCAGGTCACCTCCGAGTTCCATAACCTTATTAAGGAGCTCAGCCTCCGACCTAGATCCTCTATATGGTTATGGAGCGCCTCTGTGACTTGCAATATTCTTATACTGTACGGCAAGGGGTACTTTATCCCTTATATAGTTCTCCAACATATCATTGTAATTGTGAATTATTTAATCCTAATAATGGCATCCATGCATCCTTGTTCTATCATATATGCACCCATCTATCCAAATCCAGCCATTTGTGTGTCCACAAAATTCATGCAACCCTCTACCCACACCAGTACATCTATTGACTCATCTTCAAATGTCCATCATCCACCCTTACCAAAGCACATATTTATCTACCTACAACCAGACATTCATCCATCAGCCTGACAGTAAAATTAATTAAACAATCTACACTTGCATTAGTCCAGCTATGTATCCACACCCATCCACCAACCGAGCAGTGTCTGCACCCAAAGCTAGCCAGCCACCATTGACTTCGGTTTGTATACAACAACACATTCATTGATCAATCCATCCAGGCATCTAAGCAAATTCCACTGATGACTGGGTGAGCCAGATGTGTATTTCTCTTGCACGTTTTTCTGTATTGTGTGCAGTCTAAGTGGCGGATTAGAAGTAAAGGTGCTGTTTATCGCACCAGGTAAATAACGATACCCTGAGGGTCGGTATATATGGGGTGCGATAAATAGCATCTATTACAAGCAATTGGGGAATAACATGCGGATTTTGGTATTAGACACCAAAATCCACACGATATGGTAAATACTGTACACATTCCCCTTGTTACATTTTGGCATGTTTGACCTGCTGATATTTAACAAAGCTTGAGGTATTTGAAAATTATCGGGTGTTTTAAATACGTTTAACCTCGTAATCCTGACCGCTGCGTAAACAGGGATTTATTCAATTGTCGGAATAAAACAAGCAATTTATAATCAGGCCCTATGTACGAATAGTTGCAGATAAGTGTGCTCTCTGTACACAAGGGACTACTAAACACATGTACATAAAGCTACCAAATCTACTCGCTTTTGCCAGTGCTTGTTTATTCTCACCAAGCTGCCAATCTGCATAGATACTGATTTAGGAGTAATGCTTTGCAGTTTGGATGTTTACTACAAGAGACGTTCTTTCTGTATTTTTTTATAATAAAAATTCACACAGGAAAGAAACCTCATTACTTCCATCTGTATGCATAAACTTCAGTGAAACAAGACCCAGAAAACTGAGAGCCTAGACGCCTCTGAATGAGTTCAAGATTTACACTCGGGTCTGAGTGGAAAGGCTACCTACCATATAGTACCCAATAATCACCAAACTTGATCCATAGTACAAAGCATGTTGTCACTCTAAGCTGGCTATTGACTGAGCAAGAATATCTCCTATGTCCCCTTTAATATTCCCGCCTAAACTTGCTTCTGGTGGTCGGAATACAGAGAATTTTACAAATCCGAATTTCACTCTAAAATGTCTGCAGTAAATTCGGTTTATCGGCAGCGTTGTATAATCTTCATTACTATTTCTCCAGGGGCCGAAAGTCCTGTAGATGGAAGATTTATTGAGACCCTGGCACGGGTTCCCATAAGGAATCCAAACAAAGTGAGGGAAAGCCCGGGCCCAGCCACAGCCTGGTCTGTTGTGGGAGCCTGTCTCCAGGAAACCGGATGATTCGTTGCTGAGCGATTTAGAACCGACCGAACAAGGCAAGGAACCAGACACTGTTTGAAACAGGAAGCCAAGGCACTGTTCGAGTTACGTGCCCGAGCTTGCATTGCATTGCGTAGTCTTTTAATGTGTCTCCTGTTTGTACACTTTCTCTGCTTGCATCAGTGCCCTTTCCCGTAAGAAACCTACTGTCTGCTGGTTAATGAATTGTAATCCAAGTTAGCAGCCAGTGGCAACCACTGGCCCCGTCTGTGAAGGGTTCATGCCAAATGAGATGCAATGCTGGGAAGGAAACCCCCAGCGTTTCTTAAAGTGTTGGGGTTTGTGAAGTGCCCCTGAATCACTACTGAACGCTGGGTACCCCAACTAAGCAAGTTCTGTTATTTGAACCATAAAACAACACACACAAATACAGAAACAAGTGGAAATCAAAAAATATACACTGTGTAATATTTAATGCAATGTAATCCTCTGCGGGGTCCAGAGCAGGAAGCAGTGTGTCCTCCCACAACCTGACCCCTGAGGCACTGGAGGACAGGAGTGCTGAGAGAGAGCGGATACTGCAGCTGCCTGTGCAGAAACTGCAGGAAGAGCCTTGACAGAGAAAAAGGCTGTGACAGAGAAAGCGGTGACGGAGAAAAAGACAGACTGAGAGGGCCTTGGAGGAAAGGAAATTAGCTCTGGAGCAGAAGAAAATGTTGCTGGCTCACAAGATGAGTCTCAAAAGACTCAACCAGAAAGCTAAGAGCTTTAAAGAATCACATGTTAGACCTGACATCTACGGCGTGGCTTTCCCCCGGAGTTTTTTGGCTTTCACTACCCTGTTTCTTCTGAACCTGTTTTGTTGGCATTGAGACTCTCTGCACTTTACCTCTGCTAACCAGTGGTAAAGTGCTTATGCTGTCTCCCTTAAACATGGTAAAATTGGTATACACCAAATCATTTGTATATAGTTTTACATGTACCCAGGGTCTATAAATTAAATGCTGCAAGTAGACTTCAGCACGCATTGTGCAACCCATTCAACTAGCACTGAAAAACATGGCACAGGCCTGCCACTGCAGCCTGTAATACAGTTCTAAACTGCCATTTCGACTTTGCAAAATAAACCTTTTGCAAGGTCCAGTCCTCCCTTTTTCATACTTAGAAGTCACCCCTGAGGTAGGCCCTGCAGGCTGCTAGAACATGGTGCATGATATATAAAACCTAGGACACATGCACTTATGATTTAGATGTTCTGGCCGTGAAAAACTTCCAACAGTGTGTTTTACTGTAGCAGTACCCATAGACCAACATTGTTGTTACCTTAATATGCTTAATAGATGATTATTTCCATTTGGGAGCAGGTAGAGAAATACTTCTTCCACTCATTTAAATTGTAATTTTAAATCGTTTTTAATGTAAAGTCGGATTTTAAATTACTATTCTGAAAAATACATTTTTTGAAAGTTCACATTTCTATGCCTAAGCCAAATGTGCCTTTGCACCAGTGTCCAGGATCACATGACTGCAATGGCTCTCCTTTGGTGTGATGTGTATTCCTTCCAGACAGAAAACAAAAGGACCTAGAGTGTGGGAAAGGGTGTTTCTCTCCTGAGCGGAATGACCAGGGGAATTTGGGTTTGAGCCAACAACAATCTCCTCACGTCTTTTGCAAACGTAAGGCTCTAACTGAGGCTCCTCGTGTGCCTGGTACCTGCATCCACCTTGTGCTCATTTTGCAGTCGGCCTGAACTTGTCACTTTGACCCGATCTTGCATCACCTGATAACCACGAGTGGTGCTTTCTTGCACTATTTTCACTGGATTATTTTTTAATTCATAACTATTGTTCTATTTATTGGAGTTTTACCATTTTTTCAGTCATTTTATTTATTAAAATGTCCTATATCTTTCAAAATTTGTTTGGAATTTTTCTTGTGTTGGATGTTCACTTATTTGAGTGTTGCATATGTTCTTCATATAAGTTAAGCCTGGCTGCTTTGTGAAGAGGTACCAGAGTGTTAAGCAGAGGTTTATTTAGTGAATTTTGTGGTTCTCTCTGAAAAGGACTGGGTTTATTACTACAGTGGGGCTCATACATTTCTCAACTAATAACCCAATTTCTTACAATGAATGTTGTTTTTGTATATTTATTTTATTTAACATAATGCAATGTAAATATTATTTTATTTACATGTTTTTATATTTATAAAACACACATATATATTTATGTGCTATAAAATATATTTTTAAAATATATAAACATTAGCAATTGCAACTTTTCCATCAATTCTCTTTCTTTTTCCCACATATTTCCATTTATCACTACTGGTATAATTAGCCTTTTTTTATTTCCACTGCATGATTTCTTTTTCACAAATTACTTATTTTTTCAGGTTCTTTCTTTAGTTGATGGAGCGCCTCGGTCAAGGACAGATGAATTGTGCTGTGTTCAGGTGAGAACATATATTTGTTTTACTTTAAAATCTTTGTAGGCATATAATAAGTGTAGGAAGTGTCTGAGGGAGGTTAGTATATGTAGATTTTTGCTGCTTTTTGTTTTTTTCTCTTTTCTCCGCATCCAAGTTTCTGGAGATTATGCATGTCAAGAAACACTTTTTTTTACTAGAGTATTTTATTTTTCTGAAAACAACTTTTTTTAAAGTTGTATGTTTTTCAAGGGCTGTTTCTCTTTTTGGGAAGATTTAAATTTTGATTTTAATGAATTTAGTGAAAGTGTTATATCCAAAACTATTTTCCTCCATAATATGTTACCTTCCCCATTGTATCAGGTGTGGTTTTTTTGCATTTATAAAGATTTTCTGTTTCTAAGGGTTTCTCCAAAGAGTTTTGGATGGATGTTTGCTTGAACCATTCATTTTTTATAAAGAAAATAATTTTCGGGTTTGAATTCTTTCACGTATGGATTTATGTTTTGAAAATTGAATTACGACGGAGTGGCTGTGGTAGGGTTTTAAAATATCATCATAACTTAAAAATAGGACGTCTGCTATTGGTAGCAAAAATGTGAACTGTTTTAAAGTGTCCATTGGAATTTTATTGTACTATAAGATAGGAAAGTAAAGTTGTTTGTATTTTCGTTATTTTGTTCTTAGTCACACCAGTAATGTAGTGCATAGGGTATTTTTGCCAAATAGTCTTTCTCCCTGACACATTTCCTTCAAACATGCCAAAAGCTTTTGAAAGTAGTTGTTTGTTCATTATTTCTTTTTTTTCACTCTGGATTGCATACCACCTGTAAAAGATTGGCCTTTTCACATTTCCTGGAATTATTGCAAACATTTTTGAAAGTGGGGTGTACATTTCCTATAGAGCTACAGAAAGAGTTGTGTCAACCCTCTACAACATTGTTAATTTTTGCATAATCTTCTAAACAAGTTAGTTAGCACTTGTACCACTCAATTTGAGAACTTGTAATTCTTGTGTGTTATAACATGTGTCGTTGTCCAATCCATGTTTCCTCAAAATAGTCTAATAATGATGCCCATACCGGAATAAATGTCTCCATTCTGTCTTGGATCCTGTAAATAAGTCACTCATAATTCACAGATTTGTACATTTCCATTAGCTATTTGGAATGGGTCGGCCGCTGCGAAGACCACCAATGACGAAGGACACAAATCTACGGGGCCGTAAGGGTTGTCGACAAAAAGTGTCCTGCAGGAATATTCTGAGTGGACAGATCGACCTTGTGATGCAAGATGACCAGTTTCCCAGACAGGGGGTGGGTGTGTCCAGGACATTAGCCAGTGTCACTCAGATCACAGACTAGAAGACCCCCAGATCCGGGCACAGGTACAGGATATTCAGCAAGTTGCAAAATGTGCAGTGACATCTCCAGCAGTCTGCATGGTGTAGTAGACTTGCGGAATAGAGTTTCTTGGACATCCAGGACCAATCTTGAAGTGTCTTGAAGAGAGTGAGTTTCATCCTGGATTCCTGCACCCCCCCCTTTCTAGTTCCCCTAAAAGGTCTCTCCATTCCTCCTCTGAATAATCCATGTGCAGTAAGTCCTGCCATTTAGCACACAAATGGGTCAAGAGAACACACCTTTAGAAAGGAACCAGTGTTCCAGGTATTGAACAATGGGGGGGATCAGAAACATCCCATTTGGGGCCCCAGTAAGTTGTGGAGAACATGCTTAACCTGTAAGTATCGACATTCTTTCGCCTGAGTGAGAAGGAACTCATCCCATGATATTGAAAGGACTTCAGTGAGTGAGTAGCTGGTAAATCAGTAAGTTCCATCAAGGGCCCCATACCTCCCAAACTATGGGACAGTTTCCTACAAGTATTCTGGCATTGGGGCACCATTTTGAATGTGAGCATCTCTATGAAACAGTTTGTTGGAGTGTTGCCACACATGGGTGGCAGTGAGTATCATTGGGTCACAGGTCTGCAGGTGGATTGGGCTCGGACCATATATCAGATAGAAGCTGCGTCCACTGTGCATCAACTATCATTCAATGGACACTCAGAGTGATGGGTCTTTGTGGATTGGCAAGAAGTAAATCAGTTGTGAAGGCTGTGGCACAGTCTTCCATACTCGGGAGACTCAGCCCTCCACAACGTCTGTGAGTAAGCAGGCAGGGTATCTGTGGCCGAGGTTGGAGGGTCCCCCAAATGAATATTTTAATCCGATGGTCATGCAACCAAATCAATGCGTCAGTTCTGAGCTGCAGCGAGGCTGCGGTGCAAGGTCCTGCATGATCTTTGATGATCCCGTTGATGAGGGCTTACGATGTGAAGTCTGATGTCAAGGATGTGGCATGCAGTTGGGCGATTAGTCGGTTCGAGGAGCTGTGAGGTTGCGATGCATAATCCAGGATGGTCGTTAAGCTGCCGTCGACCAGGGATGCAAAGGCCTGTGCCAAGGATGCATTGCTCAGCAACATTTCTGATCAGGGAATGGGCTGCGATGAGATGCAGGCTTTTTAGGCGGACCGATACATTCAGCAGCAGCAATGTGTTGGTTATGCTCGGCATTGTGCCACGCAGCAGAGGAGATGCGTTGGTTCTGCTGAATCCACAAACGCTGGCAAAGCACCTCATACCCACTTCCAAGAGTGCAGGACAGAGGTGGCACCATTTGGCAGGGTAGATGCACAGATTGCAGAGTCCAGGTGCTGGCTACAAGGTTGTTGGAGTCTTCTGTCCCTGAGGCTCTAGTCAGGAGGCCAGCCAACTAGCCTTTGGAGTCACTTTGAGGTCCTGGGTGCCTTGCTCAGGCAGAAGGGTAGCAGGCAGCAGGTCGGAACAGCAAGGCAGCAGTCCTTCAGAGAAGCAGTCCAGCAGAGTAGCAGTGGAGGCTGGACACAGACTATTCAAGTGTAAGTGGGACTGTACCCAGCCCCATCCTCCCATTTTGCCAGTGATGGGCCATCCAGGCACACCTAAGCTCCCTATTGTGCGTGGCTGTCTAGGAGGAACACATAAAGTCCAACTGACGACTACAACCAGTCATGTGACCGAGAGACAGGCTGCTGGCACCAAGTGTCATTTTAAAATTTGTAATTCAAAATATGGCTTCACTATAAATTAGGATTTTCCCTTACAGTTCAAAATACACCAAAAATGAACTGGTTTCCTGCTCCGATTTGTAAATTGCAGCTTATTTAATGTAATAAGGTAACTCCAACGTTGTCTTATGGGAGAGATAGGCCTTGCAGTCATGAAAAACAAATGTTATAGTTTCTCCCTATCAGGAAATGTAAAACTAAAAAGTACATGTCCAACATTTTAAATACACTGCACCCTGCTCTCTAGACCATCCAGGGCCTACCCTAGGGGTCACTAAATGTATTGAAAAGGAAGGTTTGGGCCTGGCAAAAGGTTTATTTGGCCAGGTGGAAATTGCAGTTTAAAACTGCACATACAGGCTGCAATGACAGGCCTGAGACATGTTTAAAGTGCTACTTAAGTGGGTGGCTCAATCAGTGCTACATGCCCACTAGTAGCATTTAATTTACAGGCCCTGGTTACAGATAGGGCCATCTTACTAGGACTTAATAGTAAATAAAATATGTCAATTGGGTAAAATCGTCCCTTCTCCAGGATTTCTCAGGAGAGTCTGTTAACAACTCGTGGTGGCTGAAAGAGCTTGGACCAACCCCCACACTGAAAGACTATGCCCGCAACCTCTGCATCATCCTGGACAGTGAACTCTCCTTGAAACAGCAGGTGAATTCCATCTCCTCAGCCTGCTTCCACACAATCCGCATGCTCCGCAACGTCTTCAGATGACTCCCCATCAGCACAAGTAAAACAGTGACTCAGACCCTCATCATCGGCCGACTTGACCATGGCAACACACTATAAAAAGGCACCACCACCGAACACATGCAAAGATTCCAGATGATCCAGGACTCAGCAGCCAGACTAATCCTCAACCTCCCAAAGAGTACCACATCACCCAGCACCTGAAGAACCTCCACTGGTCTTTCATCCAGATTAGATGCCACTTCAAGCTACTGATTGACGCCTACAAAGCCCTCCACAACCAAGATCCAGCCTACATGTATCACAGGCCTGACCTTTCACCAACCAACCAGAAACCTCCATTCTGCAAACTTCACCCTCGCACAGATACTACGCATCTGCTGCTGCCGATCTGGAGGACGCTCCTTCTCCTACCTCACTGCCAAAGCATGGACCATCCTACACCTCCGCACTATACCCTCCCTGACCCATTTCAGAAAGCGACTCAAGACCTGGTTCTTGGACTGACACTGGCAGCCCAGTGCCTGGATACACCCGGGTGATTAGCCATCCTTTACAAGTACTACTTAATTGATTGATTGATTGACAACTTTGGAAAACATTGCACCTACCTTGTCCAATCCATCAAATTCAGATATTCAGGTCTTTGACAACTGTGTTCTTTCCTTGGTGGAACAGCTAGCCCCCTCCCTAGGCAAACCTCAGGCAGGGTAAAACCTTCTTGCCCTTGCCTTAATGAACCTCTTAGACAGGCAAAAAAAATCTGCATGAAGGCCAAAAGAACGTGATGGAGGCAGTTCATGCTGGAAGATCAAATTAAATACAAGTCAGAACTCAAGAGCTACATTAACCTAATCAACTCTACAAAGCAGTTTTTTTACAAGGGAAAGATCTAGAAGGCGGTTAACAAGTCAACTGAGATATTCAAGATTGTAAAAAAACTCTTTGATCCTGCAGCATGTCATCATAGCGTAGATCCCTCGGTCAAGTGGTGAAAACAACTAGCACTCTAATTTACGAAACAAATCGTAGACATTGAAAGCAGTTTAACCAAAACTAATCTACCAGACATCTGTTCTCCCTCTTTGCTTATGGAGTCAATGCCATCAATACAGTATTGAACACCTTTCTTAATAGTTCTTTGGCGTCTTAGATTGTGCCCTCCACCTGGAAACATGCAAATATCCTGCTCTTTTAAAAACCCAATGCAGACCCCAAGATTCTAAGTAACTACAGACCCATCTCCCTATGGCCTATGGTTTCCAAAATTGTGGAGAAGTTTGTAAACCAACTACCTAGAATCTAATAAGCTCCTCCACCCCAGCCAAACAGGGTTCACACCAAATTTAGCACTGATACCGTGTTCTTGGAAGTGTATAAAGAGATCAAATACACTTTAGATGCTGGCGGTAAAGCAGTCATGCTCTTGTTAGACCTCTCTGCTGCTTTTGATACAGTACCACACTCCAGACTGCTTGCTCGTCTTCATGATATTGGCATCAGGACTTGGCACTAAAATGGTTCTGATCCTTCTTTGAGGATAGATCCCAAGAATTCTGGCTGGCGCCTTTTTCATCTGGTAGGAGTATTGTCTCGGTGGGAGTGCCCCAGGGCTTGGCTCTCATCCCAACTATCTTTAACATCTACATGACTCCTTTGGCTGCACTAGTTTAGGCTTTCAACGCAAAAATAATCTCTTATGCTGATGATTCCCAGCTACTCTTCTCCTTTAAGATGGGTGAGCCAAGTCACCATGATGCCATCAAACCCTGCTTATCGGCTGTCTTTTGGTGGATGGCTTTTAATCAACTTAAATGGAACACCAATAAAAATGAGATTCTCAGCTTTGGACATAATTATATTTTTTGCCCTACAATCCCATTGGCCGGACGAGGTTCCTCCACATAACGCCCAGACAGAGGTAGTGAAAATCCAAGGTGTGAAGATTGATAAACAGCTGATGCTACATTCTCAAATTAATGTGGTGGTTGGCACATGCTTTAGTCAGTTGCAAACTGACAAAGATTTCTTGGAAATCCTCTCCTTTCCTGCAAGGATCATTGTTCTTCTGGCACTGGTGGCGTCCAGATTGGACTATGTCAATATCCTTAATGCTAGACTATCACAATATCTGCAGCAGAAATTACAAAGGGTTCCGATGCAGCAGCCTGTCTGGCTCTTTAATTATGCAGGCGAGCCTCGATCTTATCTCAGCTGAAGAACCTACACCGACTTCCTGTTAAAAAAAGATCAAGTTTAAGTTCCAAACTCTTGTACACAGCGCTCTGTTTCAGTCTGGACTGACATATCTGTCCTCCAGGATTCAATTCTAGTCTCCCCGAAGAACTTTGCGCACTTCCCTCTGCCATTTTGCCAAAGTTTCAAGGGTTAAATGAGCAAATACCGGAGGCAGAGCCTTCTCCGTCCTGGGCCCACAAGCTGGGAACAACATGCCTGCGGAGTTACGCCAAATGAATAATGAAAGGTCTTTCAGAAAGCATCTAAAAACTTGGCATTTCACTCTCTAATTCTGTTTCTTTGCATGTTCTTACTTTCTAAAATAGCGCCGGTACACTCCTTGAAGTAGCTCTGCGCTTTAGAAATCCCAACATTCATTCATGTCTTAACGAGAGCACAAGCACTTTAGCACTGGTTGGCAGTGGTAAAGTTCACAGAGTCCTAAGGCCAGCAAAAACAAAGTCAGCAAAACAGGAGGTCTGAAGGCAAAAAGTTAGTGGGAAAACCACGCCAAGGATTCCAGGTTTAACAAACATATAACCTACTGTTGTTACAGAATCTGTGTCGCAAGATGTGGACTTAAACTTAAAACCCTAGGAAAAAATAAATAGCGTCAGGACTAAGTCAAGTCTAATAATTGCATGAAATTAATTGTATTTAAGGCAACAACTGTAATTATGGTTATAAGCTTTTATATCAAATGTATGCAAACATCATTTTATTTAATTAATTTAACTTTACAGTAGCATGAGTGTAAGGTTTAGATTTAGGGTTTATGTAGGTATAGGGGTGGTGTAGTGGAGTCGAGATAGTGATAAATAACATTTAAAACCGTCTATGATGATGTGAATGTAGTAAATGGCTCCAATTTAATGGTACCCTTTATCAACAAATGGGTGGACTGAAAAGGCCGGCAGCAGACCCTGCAATCATTGACGCCACTTCCCAAGAAAACCTTAAACTTGGGCACTTATCCTTGTACGAATTAAGCACCATTCTAGTAATGGAAGAGCTCTAGTATATTAATGTTATATGACATATATAGTATACAGTGCCTGACTAATATGTGTGTTCGGCAGTTTTTAACACGTTCTTTGTATTTTCTTTTTGTGATTTCTATGTAATGTTACCTTTAGTGTTTTCGTCTGCATTTAAGGAAAGTGTAATAACGTGTGTTTAAAAGTAAGAAAATGAATCAGGCTTATGGATATCTAAAATTTCTAGACGTTGATCTGATTGTGTTTTGCTGGCAGCAGTCCTGCATTTAGGGAAGGACTGTTTTCTGGCTAGACCACTGAAGTTTTCTACACTTACTTAAGCTGCAAGCAGAACAGATGTGCACACAAAGTCATGACTTGGCTAAACCCCACAGAAAGTGTAACACAATATTATTCTTCATTGGAAAGCACCCAGGGGTTTAGTCCAGAAACAACAGTTTGTCCTTCCCAAATGTATATTTAGGATGGAAAAATAAGAGGACTTTCAACATATTTCGCACGAGACTGTCCTTACTTCAGAGAGCACCAGGTCTCCTTCGCAAAATATAATTACAAAATGGATGGCCTTTGGCAGTAACGATCCCATCACGTGATACATTCCTGTGGGAATCGTCACGCTTCCTTGAACTCTTAGGCAACTTCAGTCAGTGTATTGCAGAATCTTAAAGTCCGAAAGGCTGCTGAAGTAGTTTACATTCGGCGTAGTACACTTGTGAAGGTTAGGCAGGACTTGCTTTTGCTTAGCATAGTGTAGCGTCTACCCCAACCTGGGAGCATGCAAATGAAAATGTACCACACACTGAGCTCTGCAACAGACATCCTTATTCCTCAGCATATAATCACACACTGTACGCATTGCATCATAACTTTCATAACCACACCTTAACATCTCCCAGCTGCCTACATAATTCCTGTTTAGAGTCCGCCCAGAACCGTGAGGGTCCTTGTGCCATAATATCAAAGACAGTACAACTTCCCCTTTGTTAAATAAAAAGTACATACAACATTAGCATCATATTTCCTCAATTATTTGCTTAGGCGCTACCACTGGTCTGCCAGATCGGGTGGTATGAGGCTGTTGAGACGCATGTTGATCAGGCACTGGTGACATAGGCTCAGATGTTTGGTCTGGACACACAGGTGGGGTCGCCTTACTCATGATCTCTGGAGCTGATGAACATTGAGGTTGGTGTATAAAGTGTGGCAAGTCCCATGTGATGGACAATGAGCTATCACCATGTGCCCGCTGCACATTCCAACCCTCAAAGGGTCGACAGGAAAGGGAGTGTCCATTTTCCATTTCTGTTTGACCAGTACCCAGTCCCCTTCATCGAAGATTGTTTCTTGGGCACCTCGGCGCTGATCAGCATATGTTTTTTATTTTCAAGATGTGTCTGTGGCACAAACCTGATCGGCATTCATGGATCGGTCCGATGTCCATTGTGGTAGTTTGGTTCTGATGGCTCTACCAACTATCAAGGGGGCAGGACTCTCATCAGTTGTGGAGTGAGGAGTTGATCGATAGGCACAAAGGGCTTGACACATGGCTTGGTTTAGGTTGATTCCCTCCAACAATGCTTGCTGAAATACCCAATTGCGGGTGCCCATGAATCGTCAGCAACTCCATTGTCCTGGGGCCAGAGAGGTGTACTCTTTTGATGTTTGACTTTGAGTCGAACAAGAAACTCCTTGTATTTTTTGCTATTGAAAGGTGGGCCATTTCATTATCAGATTTGAGAATACTGGGATTGCCCCACACTGTTAAGATGTCATCAAGCATCTTGATGACTTTGTCATGGGTTATCGATGATAAGTCTTCCATCAAATAAAAACACATAAAAAACATTTTTAAAAAGCCCATAGTTATCTTAGCATAGAGAGGGCTGATTAATGAATTGTAATGCTCTAAAAGCTATTATTAGCATCTGTGTGAAAGATCCTGGGTATCCATGGAGAGTGGAAAATGATGATCCAGAACTGCTAAAAAATCTTCAGGTCGATAGAATGACTTAAAGATGTTGTTTTTCCAGATGCACATGGTGGAACGATCAAAAAGACCATACTTGAATCCAGAATTTCTGAATCTTGGTCTTAATGCAGTAAATTCCTTACGTGTGACAACTGTTGCTTTAGCAAAATCCTAATGTAAAAAGATTTTATTGTTGTGAACCATTAGATAAGGAATTTTCCTTGCTGCTCATCTTATCTTTAGAAGATAATGATGACGAAGAACCTCAAATATAACTTGCCTTGGTTTGGTTTGGTCAAGTTTACGGTGAGATGGAATGCATTGTGATTTATCAATCTCACATTTTTCTAGAAATTTTGACTTTGAAACATTAGGTACCAGAGTCTCTAGGTATCGCCTACAATTGATGCCGTCTATGTCCTCAAGTAAATCGATAATACTCTGGCTATGTTATCTATTTTAATTTTCCAAGTCTATAGTAGCTGATTCAGAGGAAGAATTTATGCAATAAGTGGAATTGTTGATCAATTTTAGCTTCATTTTCATTCATTTCGATTTCGTTGTCAGACTTTTCATGGATAGACTAGACATATCTTTGCCTGTTTAAGTTTATTGGCATTAAAAGATACAGACTTACCTTCCTCACTGATTCAATTAAGACGACTTAATATATATACCAAAGCAATATAAAGTTGTAGTTAGTAAAATCCAGGTTCAATGCAAATCCACAGGTGCAGCTGCTATAACTGTCAGTTGTAGGGTCTAGGCCAAAGTCACACTCTCTTCTGAAGGAGCTCCGCCTTTTCTGACAGGAACTCCTCATAAAGAAAGTAAGCAACTCGGTGCTGTCCCAACCTTGCCTCACACAAATCAGCAGCTCAGTGCTCTGCAGAAATTCAGGTAATATTTACAATTTGACTTAATCTAACAGAATTTACATTGAATGCATTTCTGATATGTACATTATTTGATGGTGTGTGGAAGTATTTAAGAAAATTACGGATTTTGTTACGAAGCATCCAAAATAACTTTGTTTCCATATAAAGAATTTTCAAGTCAAAAATTGAACTGAACTGCAAATTTTAGAGCGGAACTACTATTTATGTTCACAGGGCCAGATTTACAATGCTTTTGTTCTGGTTTTCAGTCACAAAAGTGATGAAAACCCGCACAAAATGTTTTTGTTGAATTTACTTTCAAGTGTGATACTTGTTTTCGGCTGGAAAGTTGCTTCAAAGTAACACAAAACAGTGCAAAACGCTGTTTTGCATTACTCTGTATCAAGGGGGTTTTCCATAGGTGGAACATAGGCATTCCCATGCAACCACCTGAGGTTTTGTATGCATATCCCTATCTACCAGCACTTGTAGACAGGATTTTGCATAAAACAAATAATGTTGTTAGAAAGGTGAAATGCTTTTATTTCTCAGAACATTTCCCACTTTGCATGTGTGATGTACTGTGCAGCACACATCCAAAGTAGGAAAACTTGTAATGTTAGTCTAAGCATAGTATTGTGTACTCGAAGTGTACCCTTTCAGTACAAAACCTATGCTAGACTCAAAAGACACCTTTGCAGTATGATGCAAAGGCGTTTTTCTTTTAACATTTTCCTGGGTTTATATTTTTGTGCACATATTAATAATATTGAGAATTTTTTTTTAATGTAGGATCCAATATGCCATAATGGATAAAATGGTATGCTGTTTTGTCATTCACACCTTTATTCACCACATCCCTTAAGTCCCCTGTGCATCTTCTCTGCTCGCAAAGCTCTGCAGAGCAAAGACAAGCTGATGTAACAGATTTTTACTGTTGTGATTGGAATTAACTCTTTATTGTTCCTAACTTTTGCAGTTTTCCAAGGTCCTTTCTTCTGCTGTAGTTCCATTGCTGGGCCTAGTCTTATTCACTTGTGTGAAGCGTCATTGTTGAAATGTTTCATATTAGTCAGAACATCTACTGCTGGAGGTAGCATGGAAGATGCTAGATGGCTTCTTTAAATGGGATAGTGCTTCTGTACTTAGGTAATGATGTGTTTTATTTTGATTTGCCAAGAGAGTTGTTACTTGTGATCATGCCACAAAGATTTTGCAAGAGTTGTGTGTAAGAACCTTTTTATTTTGTGGGTGAGCCAGAAGGCTGTCCTGTTCTACCAACCAGGGATGCTTTCCGGTTTCTTTCTGTGTTTGCTGCTCATTTCGGACTTAGAATAATTTCTGATTTTTAACTGCACTGCATAGCTTTGCATTTGAGCCTTCACGCAATTTATTCAATACAGCTTGATTTTGAAATTTTTGTAATAAAACCATTTTTTTTGTTCAACGTATTTTATTGAGTGTAGAGACATATAGCAATATGACATGTGATACAAGTATAAGGTTTGCTATAATACGAACATTACAAGGAAATGGTAACCCATTCCATATAAATGTTACAAAGAATCCTTCTCACATACATTAAAGTATATAGGGAAAAAGTAGGGTCCACCATAATACGAAAACGTAGGTGGGAGTAGATAAAACAAGGGTTATGCATAACGAAGGGTTCCCACATTATAAGATGTTTGTTATTGAGTACAAGACAAACCTAAAGTATTGCTTATATCAGAAAAACACTTTTAGGAAGGAATTATAAACCATTAAGGGGAAGAGGGGAACGTGAGGGACGGGGGAGCTATTCAAGAGCAGGTGAGTGGGCTTGGGTAGACACTAGGTCAGTAGTGTGTGAAAGTTATCCAACTTCAAAGTTCTCCCTAATGAAGCTATCTAGAGAGCGCCAAACAGCACTGGATTGTGAATGGGGATGCAGAGAGTGTGCCCCTCTAAGGTATGAGACCCACGCTCACCAAGTGTGGTGAGAAAGATGATTGAATGATTTCGACTTGGAAAGAATAACTTTCACTGCTATAGTAAGGAGGAGATCGAAAAGAGCATATCGTTAACATGGAGTCCTAGAGCGTTCTCAGAGGCCCAGAGACCTAAAGCCTTCACAGGAAAGCTTAAAGTTATGGGGAAGTGAAATATCTCTGAAAGTCTGTCCTGGATTGCACGCCAATATGGGTCCAAAAGTGGACAATCAAAGAACATGTGTTGGTGTGTGCCAGAATGCTGGTTGCAGTTCCTACATTCACCAGAATCTCGTAAGCGCAGTTTATGAAGTCTGGCAGGGGTCCAATGTAGTAGGTGCATTGTAAAGAGTTTGGATTGTATGAGAGAGGGGGCGATTTTATTATGTAAATCAAGAGTACCAATATTTCGCCATTACTCATCAGAAATGTGCTTGAAGACATCAGGATGGAAGTGATGAGCCCATTGGGTGTAGTGCTCAATTATTGAGTAGTCCCAAATATTTATTTTACTACTCTGCTAAATTGATGTAAGGGAGGGTGCCTTTTTGTGCAAGATCAACCTGGGGAGACCTGTCAGAGGGAACATTTGGGTGATCTGAATTTTGGTGTGTCCTAAATATTGGGGTACCGTTCTACTCCCACAAGTGTGTACGAGGCACTTGGCAGCCAGATTATGTACCAGTTCTAGAGAGAAAGAAGGATAGTGACATCTCTCTGTAGATATGGCACTTTCCTATTCTCTCTCTGTCACAAAACACAGTGTTGCAATTTTTGTTTCTGTGTTGCATTGTGGGACAGTTTGGTGAATCTGGCCATTAGGGGCAGATTTACTAAGAGTTTGTGCTGTATTTTTGTCACAACAGTAATGCAAATCAGTGCATATTGGTTATTTTGAATTTACTTTCCAGTCCAAAACATGTTTTGTGCTGCAACGTTGCCTGAACATTATGCTGCTTCACATTACTTTGCATTAAGGGGGCATTCTATGGGAGGTACATGGGCGTTCCAATGCAAGCACCCCAGGTTTTGACACAAGCCCTATCTATTAACACTACTAGACAGGTTTTGCACCAAAAATAATGCCTTTCTGAGAATGGTTTTAAAAATGTATTTCTAAAAATGTTACCAAATTTGTATGTGTGCTGCACTGTGCAATGGGAAAGTATTTGAAGTTTGTCTAGGCATAGTATTTGTACTGTGAGGGTACCATTTCAGTACAAAACCTACGTTAGACATCACGCACATATCCTTTCACTATGATGCAAAGTTGAGCATGTGGCATTCGGCAGCCTAATTGTGTGTCAGCGCTAGGGAGAGATTAGGACAGCGCCAAATCCTAGTAGATAAGGCTCTTACCTGGTCTCCTTCCATCACGCCGTGCAGCGCAGCACAGTGATTTTGAATGCTGCGCTACCTTGCATGAGCTTTTAGTAAATATGCCGGTTCGAATCTGAAGAGCTAAAGGCATTCATTTTGCGATGATGTGTTTATGAGAGGTATATTGTAAAACATTCCATAGAAAACAGTGTAGTGGTTCCAAGCATTGCAACCAGTGCTTAATTTGAGCCAGTGGTTTCCGGTGCTCAGTATCAGCACTTAATTGTCAACATCGGCATTTGTGACAGTCTGCCACAAGGTAGCGCTGTCTGGCTAATTTAGAGATGATTTCAACAACAGGTAAATATTACTTCAATATACATTAAAAATGACTATTACCGGCCGCCCAAGCCATTCTTGTAGCTTTGGAGGCCTGAAATGGTCCGAACTGTCACCCTTGTAAGGGTGTGACCGTTTGTAGTTGTGTTGTTACTATTATTAGCAGCATGGCAGAAGCAATGTATGGAGCAAGCTCAGAGGCCTCCTGACGAGAGCCCTGACACTTATATTTTTACAAATTAAGCATTGATTGCAACCAGTCGAAATTTTGAACGTCGCTGGTGCAAATGTACCAAACTCCTTGTCACAAAGCCAACAGAGTTGTGGGTCTCGCAATTGTGACTAATATGGAGTGCAGTCATCCTGAGGAAGGAAAACCAAGATTACACACAGTCCACCGCCCAGCAAATGTGTTGCAGACGTTTCCTAATATCTTCTCCTGGCGAATTTCTACAGTTTTCCCAGCATGACTACCTCATGTGTTTCACATTAAATGTGTTACTCACGTATCCAACGGCCAGGGGCATGAATAAATACAAGGTTTCACTAGCCACAAATATCTCAGTAAAGATGCCATACGCCCATTATGGAGGAGAATGTGCACATTTCTCAGAGAAGCCTTGCTGTACACCCTGAAGGAAACAATGAAGTGATTAACGAGAGATTGAATAAAGACTGTAGATGATAGGAAATGCTACATTTTCCTCACATGTATATGTGTTTTATACTTGTATTTACTATAGGTTTTTGTTTGAGAACCTACAATGCAATAAGTTCCCACAGCTTTAGGAGTTAAAGAAGCCACTTAGGTGGCAGACACAGGTGGACTGCTCGTTGCATCCTTGACAGTTGGGCTTAGTGGTTTACATCTTCATTGAATTATACGCTGTTGATGGTAATATGCTGGCACTACAGTAGGAGAGCACCACTCTTCCCATATACAAAAAGAGGCCCCCTGGACCAGCTAGAAATGTATGCACCAAAATACCCTCAGGATGGGAAGCATCATGGTAGAGCACATTGTTTCTTATGCTGACGGGGAAAGTCAACTGTGCACTAGTGAGTGTTTAAGGGTCTATTATCTCACAAGAATACTTATCAGGACATGCACAGCTGCTCTGTTGGCAACATGTCTGCATTCAACATGGTTGATTGGGTGACTTGTCTTTGGTGTAGAAGGCTCTTATTAACTGAACTGCTCAATCTGTTTCACATTGTCATGATGTTTTTCTCTTATTTTTTAAAATATGGACTTAAAACAAATTATAGCTCTTTTGGATTTAAAATCTGTATTTGAGTCAAAAAAACTTAGCAAAGTGTTTGAGGTCCTGGTAGATCTAGTATGCGTCTGGTGGGGACTGATCTACACCACATTATGCACGTAGGTACCTTTGTTAGGATATGTTGTAGTGCCAAGCCGGAACTCACACAGCATACCACAGTTTATTATCTGGTTCATCATAGCTGCTTATTGTCTTTTAACCTTTCACTAATGGCTTAGAATCACATCTGAAAGAAGTAGCTACAGATGCTCATATTCTTGTAATTGCCCTCTTACTCTCACGTGCAGATTGGCAGTTCTTTAACCACAATCAGTAAATGGCTTAGACAATATTCCGCCGAATTGTGAAGAGCTCTGCAGGATAAGGGATCTGATGATAACTGCAATGCAAAGCCTAGCTATCAGCAAAGCACAAGATTTTACTTGGCCCTTTGTTAAATGAAGCTAACCCTTATTAATTGTTGATAATTGTTGCAGCCAGACTTTTATTTATGAGAAGAACATTGAGTAGAGTAAAAATAATAATAATAATAATGCACTCCGAGAAATCAATAGTTTTGATCTCAGTTGTACTCTTTCTATTCCTCTGGTAACCAATCATGTAGACCTACTCATCAGCTGCCTTCTATGTGGTGGAGTTATGCTATGTGTTAATCTGAGTCTAATTAAAAATGTGCTTTACAAGATATTGCTGAACTATCTAAAACTACCCCTTGAATGCCTCGTGACACAAAATGAGAACCAGAGTCCCTCGTATTAAATCGATCTCATACCATTGATGCTGTGGGTCCATATTTCGATCAATCCTCTGCATCCCGTGCCGTCCTGTCCTGTAAAGGAGGTGTGATATAGCCTTGTGTAGCATTTTTGCATGTAGCATCGTGCAATAAACAGACCATGCTGCTGGTTAAGCGTAAAAGGCCATTTATTAGGGCCAGGCTGCACAACATCTCAATAAACAATAACATCAAATAACCAATACAAGCCCCCCAACATCAAACTCTTCATCCATTCACTCCCTTCACCCACTCCATCTCACCTCTCATTCCACTCCTTGCCCCGTTCCGTTCTTCACCCATTTCTTCACTTCCCCTCTAGCATCCTCCCCTGTATCACCAGGCATTACACTCATGCCTCCATCCCCCCATCATTCACTCTTCCCCCCCGAGGGATGGGTGGGCCCGCCAGAGACTCCCCCACCCCTCCCAACTACCGCCACCCTTGCAACCTGTCCTAATCTGGCAACGCTCGGCCTGCCCAACTCCCGAACCCTAGCAAAACTGTAGGGTGGGCAGGTGGCCTTTGTTAACTAAACCCTCCTGGCAGTGCCAAGGATGCAGGAAGAGGAAGTCTCCTTCCTCCCCTGCATTCTTATACCCACCCCCCAAAACCCCACTCCCTGACCCCAGCCTGGCCCTATCGCATAAAAGACCCCGGGGGAAGACTAGTCTGCGACTCTGCTTCCTCCGGGGCCCGACATCGTGCAATAAACAGACCACGCAGATGGTTAAGCATAAAAGGCCATTTATTAGGACCAGGCTGCACAACATCTCAATAAACAATAACATCAAATAACCAATACAAGCCCCCCAACATCAAACTCTTCATCCATTCACTCCCTTCACCCACTCCATCTCACCTCTCATTCCACTCCTTGCCCCGTTCCGTTCTTCACCCATTTCTTCACTTCCCCTCTAGCATCCTCCCCTGTATCACCAGGCATTACACTCATGCCTCCATCCCCCCATCATTCACTCTTCCCCCCCGAGGGATGGGTGGGCCCGCCAGAGACTCCCCCACCCCTCCCAACTACCGCCACCCTTGCAACCTGTCCTAATCTGGCAACGCTCGGCCTGCCCAACTCCCGAACCCTAGCAAAACTGTAGGGTGGGCAGGTGGCCTTTGTTAACTAAACCCTCCTGGCAGTGCCAAGGATGCAGGAAGAGGAAGTCTCCTTCCTCCCCTGCATTCTTATACCCACCCCCCAAAACCCCACTCCCTGACCCCAGCCTGGCCCTATCGCATAAAAGACCCCGGGGGAAGACTAGTCTGCGACTCTGCTTCCTCCGGGGCCCGACATCGTGCAATAAACAGACCACGCAGATGGTTAAGCATAAAAGGCCATTTATTAGGACCAGGCTGCACAACATCTCAATAAACGATAACATCAAATAACCAATACAAGCCCGCCAACATCAAACTCTTCATCCATTCACTCCCTTCAACCACTCCGTCTCACCTCTCATTTCACTCCATGCCCCGTTCTGTTCTTCACCCATTTCTTCACTTCCCCTCTAGCATTCTCCCCCTTATCCCCAGGCATTACACTCATGTCTCCATCCCCCCATCATTCACTCTTCCCCCCCCTGAGGGATGGGTGCGCCCGCCAGAGACTCCCCCACCCCTCCCAAGTACCGCCAACCAGGGAAAGCCCTTTAGGGCGGTTACCTGCCCCCCCCGGATCTTCTGTGCATCTTTCGCCCTTCTACTCACTCAACCCTCTTGCAGCAAATAGCCTTGTTTCACAACTTGCTGACCACATCTCTCATCTCCATCATATAATACGCGTTTCCCATTCTCGAAAGATGCACACCATCATCCCTAAACAGTAGCGGTTCCTCCAGTCGCAGTCCTGTATGAGCGATCACTTTAATGTCCTTCTCTCTGCAAAAACCCCTCATCGCTCTGTTAAGCTTTCTTCAAGCCTTCTCAACAGCCCCATGTTTAAGTGCCCCTTTCCATACTCTCCGTGGAACAAATTCTGTCCAGGCAATGCAGGTCCCTGCCATTCTTTGTTTCATGATCTCCAAGTCTCTTTGCATCAGCTGTAAGAACGCCAAACCCGACAGGCGAATAAGATCATTCTCACCCAAGGGCAGTATTAACAAGTCTGGGCATCCTTTCTGTGAGACCATCTTTGCGTGCCAGGGCAATAGTGCCCCCCATCACATACCCCTATTACCCCACCAATTCACCTCATGATGGCTTCCTCTGAGTCCCAGGTGACGGCCGTACACCTGTTGCTCTACATACTTGGAGGCCCAATGCACAAACGAGTGACCGACAATCCATGTGACCGTCTTGGCCCCCGGGCCACCCACGCAACCTACGGTGAGAAAAAAGCATTAGTATCACACTTCCAAAACCCCATCTTCCCCCCAAGAACTGCCCCGACCCAGACCCTTCATTTACGCACATAGCACTCGCAGCACCTAGATTTCCATTGTCCAATCTGCCAAATCCTATATGCATGACAGATAATCTCCCCTCTGGGATCCCGTGCCGCTTGTAGGAACCTCCGCCATTCATCCCCCGAACACGCTCCCTCACAACCACTCTCACTCAACCACACCCATTTACCGCGCCCTAACTGGTCCATCTTGGACTGCCCCAACCAAACCCCCAGGCGACCCGCATCCAACCGAACATCCTCATAGCTCCTTCCACCCATCCCTCTTGTCCCCAACAACTCGGACACCCTGAAAGCCCCGAAAAATATCCACACCATACAAAGGCGAAAAACCGCAACCTCAAAACAGTCATAACAACAGAGAGGCAAATCCGCACCAGCAAACCAAACGTAATAGCCTCTCTCAAAACCCTTTTCCTCCCCCCGTTCCCCTCTCCCTGCCCCAACCTCTGAATACCCTGCTAATCTTCACATCCTTTGTCGGATCAAACCCAAAAAACAAACTACAATAAAAGGACTCACCAGCCAGCTTCCCTGCAATCATCGTGGAAGACAAACCTTTGTCAATGCAATGTAAAACAAACTGCCACACGCCCTGTTCCATAGTGGATCGGTCTCCCGTCGACGTCTCCCCACACCAGCCCATAGAGGATCCAAACTCCGCCCAGGCCAATCTGTAAGTTCGTCTCGTGGTACCAGCTATAGATTGCTCCGCCAGGCCTATCACCCTCACTCCCCCCAGATGCCGTCCGGCAGCTCGGTCTTGTACTGATCTGCTCCATGTGCCAATTGCCGGAAACGTCGCCACTGCGAACGAGACAAAGCATCCGCAATGTCATTATTCGCCCCTGGGATATGCTTCACTCGAAACACCACATTCAATCTCAGGCATTGCAGCATCAAGCTCCTCAGCAATCTCAGCACTCTCAAATCCATTGCGCGCTGCTGGTTGACCAACTCGACTACAGTCATGTTATCCACATGGAACAATACTGACCGATTCCTAAATTCAGAGCCCCACAACTCCAACGCAACCAGCAGGGGAAAACAATTCAAGAAACGCAATGCTCCTCCCTTGCTTCACCCAATGGGCAAGGCCAGTCCTCTGCGCACCACCTGCCATCCCAGAAGATCCCAAAACCCGCTGCCCCAGCTGCATCAGAGTAAATTTGCACTTGCCAAACCATTTTTTCTTCTTCAAAATCCAGAGACACCCCATTGAAATCAATCAAGAAAGTCAGCCACATCCTCAAATCTGCCCGGACCCTCATGGAGATCCGCACCCTGTGGTGTGGTAAGACTGCACCCGACACATGGCCATGCCGAGCGTCTACAGAACATCCGTCCAGCCCGCACCACCCTGCATGCGAAGTTCAGGAAACCCAACAGTTGTTGCACAGCCCTCAACGCAATCCTCTTTTCCCCAATTGCCCACAAAAGGCACGCCTTTATTTCTGTCACCTTTGCGTCAGGGAGCCGGACAATCCACTGCCTGGAGTTGAGTTCAATTCCCAAAAAGGTCAGGCTATAGCTGGGCCCAGCCGTTTTCTTAGGCACCAGCGGAACTACGAAATGCTGTGACATCACCTGAAACTGCGACAGAGCCCTGCCACAATCTCCTGAATGCGCCTTTCCCAGAAAGAGAAAGTCATCCTGGTAATGAGAAACTTCCAGATGTCCGCTGATCTGTGTAAAAGCCAACTGCAAGAATGTGCTACACATCTCAAAGAGCGAGCAAGAAATCGCACCCCCCCCCCCCCCATGGACAGTACCTTGTCCACGTTGATGGCCCCGGCGAATTGAATTCCCAGTATAGAGAAATCCGCAGGGTGAATAGGCAGCAGGCGGAAAGCCGATTTCACATCACACTTTGCCATTTCCGCCCCCAGCCCACACACCTGCTCTAGGCGGACCGCATCATCTACCGATACATAGAGCACCCTCGAGTCTGCTTCAGCGATGAAATCATTCACAGACTGCCCCTCAGGCCACGAGAGGTGATGAATCATTCGAAACTCACCCTGTTCCTTCTTAGGCACTACTCCCAATGGGGAGATGATCAAGTCGTCGACCGGCCCGTCAACAAACGGACCCGCTATCCTACCTTCATCCACCTCTTTCTTCAGTTTAGCTGCTACCACCTCTGGCAACTCCTTGGCTGATTTCAGGTTCTCTGCCCACCTCCTCACTCTAGGGCCCTGATACCCCACCTGAAAAGCCTCTGTGAAACCCCACTAAATCTTCAATGCCGCCTCCCTGTTGGGGTAATGCGAGAGCCACGGCCCATCGCCTCCACCTTAACTGGTATAGGCGCCCTTCTGCCCAGTCTGTCCCCTCCCCTTCATAGCCCTCCACTGTTCGGAAGTCGTGGCCAAGGTAAAGCATTGGGTAAGTGCATGTCGTCCTCCACACTTGGAGCACTCATGCTTGAACTTGCAGGGGTATCGCGAACAATATCCCCTGTTGTAACTCCAACACGCTCCTGTATTGCTACTACCTAGTTTGGAAGATGCTTTTGTTAACTAAACCCTCCCGACAGTGCCAAGGATGCAGGAAGAGGAAGTCTCCTTCCTCCCCTGCATTCTTATACGCACCCCCAAAACCCCACCCCCTGACCCCAGCCTGGCCCTATCACGTGAAAGACCCGGGTGAAGATTAGTCTGCGACTCTGCTTCCCCTGGGGCCCGACATATTGAATCATTGACTTCTGCTTATTGGCACAGTAGTATGTGTGTGTCTTTAGTAGTCACCGGCACCAAGAACTTTGGCAACAGCCTGAAGCACATTGTAACAGGCCAAGGACTTCCGGGTCACATTGTGCAGCTGCAGCATGAGACTCCAGAGTATGTGAGTAAGATGCTTCCCAAGGGACAGCTGCCGGTCCTTGCTGCTATAGGGTGGGCATGTGCAGTTAATTCTTCATAAATTCCCCTTCTGAAGCCCATCCGGTCCCCTAGGCATCAGCTGCCATTGATGTTTCTGTAGACATGAAAGAAGGACTGAATGACAGCCATTCTGCAGCAGCCTCACTGCCAGCATACTTTGACATGCCTCTCCCTTGCACAAATGGCTTCAGTGGGACCTTGTCTGTCCAACAGCAACTCTGCTTTCAGAGGACTTCCTTGGATATAGTCTGAGACCTTGCCCTGTTGGAGAATTTCAACTTCCATTTCATAGACCTAGTCATAAAGTAAAATCATTGACCAGGACTAACCTGTTTGGCCTATCCAACCTGTGCTCAATCACTTTAGGACTGAAATCAAGTCACAGTCATGGTCAACCGCGATTAGTGATTGCTTATTGGTGCTTTACTTTTGTGCTGCTCTTTTTCTCTTAAATCTTTAAAAACTCATTTGTCTAGTGTCCCATATTGGATTTTTGTCATTTTGGTATAAGTTTGTTTTTTAATGTTTTTCGAGTTTTATAAATTGGAGTGTAATTTTTATTGTGCTGTTTTTTCACTTTTCAACTGTTTTGTTACTTTCAAATCTTTTAACATTTCTCTAAGTTAAGCCTGTCTGCTCTGTGCCATATCTTACACCCTAACACAGCATTCATACAGGCACAACTATCACCCTGCACTCAAACATGCACACTGCATTTCAATAGAAACAGCTTTCACCCCAGACACACACAGGCATTCCCCTCTTACTGCACTCTGACAAGGTCACTACATGAACGTTAATGATTCTAGGTGCTTCCTTGAATGTATTCCAGAAAGGTTCGGGAGAGGGGTGGATAGATATATGGACTACGGAAGTTTTCCCCATTTTGAAGCCCATGTGGTTGAGGAACATTCTGCTTGTCGAAGAGGCTCCTGCCTCCTCGAGTTTTCTAGTTTGTGTTGGGAGTTTGAAGAGGTTGACGTTTTTTGAGTATAGAAGGCTCTGGTAAGTATCTCTTCATTTTGTTACTGGTCTCAAACTTGGGTCAGTCCTTTGTAAAGGGGTAACCGTGGGGATTACCACAGGCCACCGCTGAGTTAACCCTACTATTCCCCCTATTATCTTTCTGTCATAACAGTAGCAGCACTAACTTGTGTATCAATGTTTGATACAAGTCTGTAGCACAAGACAATTCAATTAATGATGTCATGACTTATTGTAGTCCAAACAATTCCTTTAAACACACTTTTTTTATGATAGCACCTGCTGCAAAACAACTTGTAATTTTGCTTTTACGTATCAGTTACTATTACCCAACTTAATGATAGTCATTTAATCAACTTCAAAAGGTGGAAATGCTAAATGTGCCCTGCTGATATTTGATACTTAATACCTACAGGGTCTTTGTAGCAGGCGCTCAGTCCACTGAGCTTTCATCACTATATTATAGCATTCCGTAGCTCTTTCTTGCTCTTTAGATTTACTCACAAGACTTTTTCTTTTACAAGTTACAGGATGTTTGAAATTCTATGTGCTTGAAACCCCCTTTCGACAGCACTATAAGCATATAGGCTTAGAACTACACAGCCACTGTATGTTGTCACCTATTTACATCTGTTATATGAGACCGACTTAGGGATCAAGTGACATTGCTGTGTGGCTAGGGCACTTATTTTCATTCCACTGAGCTTTCTGGTAAGCGAGCCTTGGTCCCTAATGCACACTGTACAGAAATGTAGAGCATCCGTTACTGGGCAGTTACAGGAACAGGAGTCTGAGGGGGGACTGAGCAACACCTGAGAATGTAAAGATCCAGGGGCACATTTACAAAAAAAATTGAAAGTGCAGAGCTGCGACAAATTTGGCAATGTCACGCTCTGACATTTTGAAAATGCAGGGATGGGCCATATTCCCAAGAATACAGTTCATCCCTGTGTTTCCCCAAGTGCTAAAGTAATAAAATCTGATTAGCTGCAGTGCAGGCACCCTGCCGCCATCTGCAAGAGAGCCTGCGTTGCAAGGATGATTGTTTATGTGAAGGAAGGTCCACCTTCCTTTACATAAACAATCAATAATGGCGATGTGCTCTTTCCATGTGTGCTGCAGAATGCAGCCCACATGGAAAGAGAAAAAAACAAGGACAAATTAATAATTTCTCCTTGTATCGCCATTCTAACGCCTGGCATTTTATGGCTGTTGTTTTTGGCGCTGCCTCAGCCTTATAAATCTGGGGCAGCGTCAAAAAGCAATGGCTGTTGCGGTGGAACATCCACAGCAACACAAATTGAATGCCCCTTTGCCGCAGATGACTGCAGCATATTTACAAGGTGGCATTAAGTGGCACACTAAGTGGCTTAGCGTCAGCTGGTAAATATGGAAAATGGCGCTACAAAACCAGAGCATCATAAAAAGAAGTGATATTCTGGTGGCAATAGGGGCTTGTAAATATGCCCCCTGTTTTATAGAGTGCTTGTTCAGTATTCATATTCTGCTTGCTTTAAACGCTCCCAGTTTCGGCAGAGATGTGAAGTGGCGCTCTAAGAGGTAGAATGATTTGCCCATTATCAATTAAGTTTGGTCAATATAAGTGTTTGATTGCAGAAGGCTGGCGCATGTTATGGAGTCACCACTGAGAGTGATGTTTCTTGTTAGGATAGAGGGAGTACAAGTAAAAACATATAGCCATTTCCCTCATTTAATGTCTAAAATTAGTTTATTTGAAAGAGCTTGCAAACAATTCAGATACCAGATGCTATAATGAACATTAAGTGAGAAAGATGGATTTACAAACCGGGTTTTCTCATCCCACAGTCGATGATTTCCCAGACTCTAATTGGTAAGGGTGAAGATGCTGGGAGGCAGCAGTATTGGTGGGGGCAGTATACGAAGAACGGAGGCAGCTCTAGTTGCCTCATCCCAGCGCCAGGCACCTGCAGTACATGTGCTCCTGGCATTGAACAACCTCTGATTACAGGGCTGAATTTAGGGAGTCCCAGTGCCTTCCTTCTGCATCCGTTTCGAATCCCCCCCATGGATTGTGCCCCCCACCCTTGTCTGGGCTGATTCTTTTGGGATAACTAACAATCTACAAATG
Organism: Triturus cristatus; assembly: GCF_964204655.1. Taxonomy (NCBI): domain Eukaryota; kingdom Metazoa; phylum Chordata; class Amphibia; order Caudata; family Salamandridae; genus Triturus; species Triturus cristatus. The sequence continues at coordinate 547,976,054 of NC_140595.1, forward strand.
GCTGGAGGGGACTTGAAGATCAACTGTAGTGCTCACTGACAAAAAAATCCAAATCATAGTGCTATTACATTTGGATATCAAAGTAATACTGTGAAAAAGAGAAAAATGGCTAAGAAGGGAGATTCCTGGGCATGCGCCTCATGGGTCACTGTGCAAAATCATTCAGCAGATGACCATGACTCTGGGTCAAAGTTTTGCCATCTGACCCACGGTGGAGACATGCTCGTGGCCTCGACCATGGCTCCAATTATATCATTACTTTGAATTGGGTTTGGTCAGGGAGAAGACTCTGAGAGCAAGGAGCAGTGCTGGCACCCAGAGTCCAGGACGCAGAATCCACACCTCACACCACTGAGATGTGATTACAGAATCTCTCTGGACGGGACAGAGATGTGTTAAGAGTTTTTGTTGGGTTTGGCATCCTTCCACAAGGTTTTGTAATCTTTCTCGCTTGTTAAGCAGCCCCCTTGCTGGAAACAAGAGAAGTAAATTCGACAGTGAGGCACCTAAATACCACCAAATGTGCAGCCCTGGAGATCAGCACCAATTTCCCCCTTCTACCTCATAAACACATGCTGAGGGGGGGAGCAAGTATCAACCAGCCACAGGCTGATTAGGGCCAATAGCTGTAGAACTAAAGCACCAATAGAAGGATTCTTGACTGTCAAACATGTCCATTCCATGCTGCTGCACTCGCTGTACCTAGAGGCTTTCATCTTACACACCACTGTGTCATTGCAGTTACACACTGCGGCCACGTTAGGTGAGGGGAAACCTTCCATGATCCAACAAGACTGCAATAAAAGCACTCTTTGTGTGGAACCACACAACATCTGCCCCATCAAGTGCTGTATTCCTGCCCACTAACATGTGAGTGGAGCAGAACCCCCTCCAGGAGGTGACTTGCCACCCTCTCTCACCTGTTTCCAAAAAACTGCGTCCATATTAACCCTTAAATCACACCACTGACAAAGTGCTTTGGTGCCTTAAAATGTTGCAGTTTATTCAACATCACATGTTTATACATTTTTGCTAAATTCATGGTCATCTCATCTGCTCACTTAATGTCCATGCTACTCATTTCCTGGTCTTTGCAATAATATTTGCTCACTGTATTGACCCAGCCTCCTCAATTTCCAGGGAAGGGAGGGGTCCCTTGTCTGGGCTTAAGATTCACGGGTCTAGGCTTCAACTTGCTACCGACTTGGAGTGTGTCCCTCAGGACCTGCCCCGGCTGTAAGTGCTGTCCCGCTCGCCCTGGACCCTTTCATGGGCCCTCCGTGCTCCTAGGGGTCCCTGCTGTAAGGCATCCCAAGGACCTTGCTTGAACATCTACTCTATCCTTCCTGAGTCCTTGCATTTTGCTCCCTTGGTACCCCTGCCATGAGGCATCCAAGGGTCCTGCGGGAGCATCACATCTATTCTTTCTCTGGCGACATGCCGTCCTTGGCTCCCTCAGTGCCCCTGCCATGAGGCATCCCAAGGACACTGTGTGAGCCTTCCATCTACCTTTTAGTAAGTTCTCTCTTTTTTCTACCTTCCTTGTGTTCCTTCCGCCACGCTACCTACAGTTTCCTGATCAGAGGGAGCTCCCCCTACCCTGGTCTCCCCATTGCTCTTTTTTTAAACCCATCTGTCCCAGCACCCCTACAATGTTCAGTAGGAACATGTCAATCCCTACCCTGGTATGGTGTACCCCGTCCTCCAAGTGATACCCAGGAGACCTCAAGTTTATGAAACCGTGTCTAACGAAACCCTATCCATTGGCCCTACAAACCTTCGCCATGGTGATATTGAGTTTCCGTCTGGATTTCTCCACCACCCTCAAGTTCATGGCCCCCCGCTAAGCCTTCCGCACTATTATTTCTGAAAAAAAATACTTCTGCTGGGCGTGTCAGACAGGCCAAGGCTGTGAGGCTTTTTTGCATATTTTCTAGGAGGACCCGCAACCCTATGCTGCCAAGTAATTTCCTCCCAGGTGGACCGCCACCGCATACGGTCTGCCACCTTGCCCTATTGCTTCCTGCACAGAGGGTAGCAGTTGATCCCATTTCATTCCCGAATGCCTCAACCAGGCTACGTCCGTGTCCCGCAGCCATATCCCACCGAATTCGTGTCTGGCCGCCGCCCATCTTTGAGTCTGAATCACGTAGGAGTGACCCGCGATCCATACCTTCTTCCGTGGTTCGGTCAGACCTAGACGGGGGAGGGGAGGAAAAACTGGACTCAGTACTTTGTTGGGTGTACTTAATGCTTAAATGCGCTGGATTCCCAGCGCCCTACCCCCTGATTTGTTCTCTATCCAACCCTAACCCTGCGGCTATAGTGGCTGCCCCTATTCTGAAAAAGTGGGAACCGAACTCTCTAGCAGGGAGTCCTACTGCCTCCAGGGTCTTCCTCATCACTGCTATGAATCAAAAGCGGCAGAGGAATTACCCGTCCCTGTGGCTGAAGAGAGGCCCATGGCCGCCTTCCCCAGGTTCCAAGTATTCCTGCAATAAGCACATGGGGCAGCAGGCTATGTTCCTAATGCGGTTTATTCTGGTCCATTTTCCTCTGCCTGCCTGGTCTGTTTTGGACTGTCGCAGCAGTATGTCCATGTATCCTTCACCCATCTCTATGTCCCCCCTGTTAATGCATGCTGTCCCTGGGTCACCAACTGATGGGGCTACCAATTCCCTGATCCTGTAAGCCCCAACGAATGCCAGTGTGAACGCTGCTCCAAAGAGCGTGGTCTCTTGTCCTGAGGAGCATACTTCTGCCAGGGCCCCAAACATCTGCTGCAGTATGTTAAAATGGATGGGACGCCTTGCATCCTTCTTTACTTGCTGCAACCTGCCCCAGCCTCTCATCGCCATACTGCATTGGAAAGCCCTATTTGGGTCCTCCCCTGCTGCCATTTTCGTGTAATATGCTACTGCGTTCAAGTGAGTCTGGACCCAAGTTTTAGACTTGCCCGACACAAAGGCCCACTCGATGAAGTCTAAGACTTCCTCCTGACTTGCCCACCGGCTCCCCTCTAGTCCTGTCCTGGCCATGGTAGTCCCCCAACACTTACGGTAGAGGGTTTCCGTGTGCCAGTGCATTATCCAGCAATTTCTTCAACCCAGGTCCACCCATGCCCATGCCTCTTCTGGCACTGGGGTCATCCCTTGGTCCGCATCCAGGGCAAGCTCTAGGAATTTCGCCCACTGAAAATGAAAAATGACATTGGCAACTGGGTTGTCTACCCCTGGGATGTGTCTTGCCCTCAGCTTGATGTTGGCTTTCAGCTGGCAGCCAACCAGTTTCCGCAGCAGGTTGACCACTGCCGGGCATTTTGCTGACCCTGTGTTTATTGCTTGCACCACTGCGTGGTTGTCAGACCATAGCGTTATCTACCTATTAGCTAGCCGATGGGCCCGAAAGCCACCACAATTGGGAACAACTCCAACAAGGATACGTTGACAGTGGGCCCTGCGCTCTGCTAGGCTGCTTGCCAGGCCCCTGTCAATCATGCGGTCCCTAGGATTGCCCGACAGCCGAACCCCCCAGCCGAGTCTGTGTAGAGCTCCAGTTCGTTTGCTTGCACCCAGGGTTCTCGCCACATGAGTGTGCCGTTGAATTCTGTCAGGAAATTCTCCCATTGCCCTAAGTACTTCTTCATACCCTGCATGATAAGGACCCTGTGGTGTTTCTGTATCATGCCCCTGGTCATCCATTCGAGGTGTCTTGCGAAGGCGCGCCCAGCAGGGATCAACCATGTGGCATAATTCAACTGCCCAGCAGCTGCTGCACTTCACCCAGCGTTGCCTTTTTTTGCTCCGCAGTCTCCAAATGGTTTCCTTTTAGCTCGGACGCCTTCTCGGGTGGCAATCTGCACGTCCCGGCCACTGAGTCCAGCTTTATCCTGAGGATGGACAGTTTTGTGGTTGGGCCCTCATCTTGTCCTGAGCTAGCAGGATACCTAACTCTTGAGCCAGAGCCATGAAACTTTGCAGGAGGTTGACGCAATCCCCCATGCCTGCTCTGCCGATAAAAAGGAAGTCATCTAGGTAGTGGGCCAATACCCCTTTTGGAGCGCGTGACCCTAGCTCCCACTCCAGGAAACTACTGAATGCCTTGAAGTGCACGCATGATATCGAGCAACCTATTGGTAAGCCTTTGTCATGGTAGTAATGACCATCTAATTTGAAACCTAACAGGTGGTAGCTGTCTGGGTGCACTGGCAATAATCTAAAAGCTGACTCTATGTCTTTTTTTGACAGCAGGGCGCCCCGCCCTTTCTGCCTTATCAGGTCCACTGCATCGTCCGCCGATGCTCAGGCCACAGTGCATGCTCCCTGTTTCAACCAGTTGTTAATGGATTCCCCCTTGGGGTGGGATAGATGATGTATCAGCCGGAATTTGCCTATCTCGTTTTTGTGCACCACTCCGAGTGGCGATACTACCAGGTCCTTTAGTGGGGGGGAAGCGAAAGGGCCATCCACCCGCCCCAGTTGTACTTCTTTCTCTACCTTCTCTATTGCCACCCCCAGGTTGTCTCTCACAGATTTTAGGTTAAGGCTCTCCCGGGCAGCCCGGGGTCCTTTGTAAGGGATTGGGAAACCTTGTGTGAAGTCCTCTGCTAGCAGCTGTCTGTCCATTGCCTTGTGATCATTTTTTAAGAAATGTAACAGCCTGCTTGCCTTTATGGGGGTCGGTAGCGGCTGTCCCATGCCCCTGTCCCCGCTGCCCCCATCTGGGGAGCCTGTCCTTCACTTCTTTGTGCTTGTTTTATCCTTGTGGGCCCCTGGGGCCTGCTTAAAGCGTATTGGGGGGGTGGTTTCCCCCGCATGACCCGCAAGCGTGTTTAAACCTGCATGCCGCCCCCCATTTACAATTGACTTTGTCCAACTTCCAACATGGTTTACTTGATTTGTTACTGCCCTGGTTCTTCCCTTTGAACCCTTGTCCTTGCCAATCAAATTTGCCCTTACTTCCGTAGGGACGAAAATTGCTCTCGTTTGTGCTGACTCCTTCCCTTGCTGCCACTATGTGTGTCGTGAAACCTTCCATGCCCTGACAGTCCCACCCCATTATCGGCCATACTTGCATCTTCTCCCTGAAACCCTCATCGTATTTCAGCCATGCATCGCCCTGATATTGCTGCTGCACCTTGTGTACCTTTTACTCATACAAAATCAGTGCTGCTGCGCTCTGAGGGAATTTCTCAATGAAAACGCATGCCAATGTTCTGAACGCTTTCAGCCAATTTATTACTGATCTTTGTACTCTGGGCTTACGGCGGTCCCTCCTGTCATTGTCCTTTTTGTCTTGTGTTGCTAGGTCTTAACCTGCCTGGCTGGTCGAGCTTCGTGGTCGTGGGGGGGTCGAGGAGGGGCGCAAGTACTCGCTGGCTGGCTTCCCATTAGGGTCTTGCCCCTCCGCTGTCTTGCTTGTACTCGTACTATCAACCCCAGTGGCCACTGTACCCTCCTGTGTGGTCCCCTCAGTTCTGCCTTTTTGCCCTGCTTCGCCTGGCTGGAGACCCCTTTTTAGGTCTCGCCTGAGCCAGCACTTTAGCGCTGCTCTCGCGAGAGCTTTTGTAAACGGGGGTTTTGGAACTGCAAACTAGTGCTTTCAGGCCGCCAACTAAAGTGCATGTGCGCCGGGCGCGCGCACCATTTGGCAGCCTGTGTGTACATTTCGCGGCCGCTTTGATGTTCTCAGTGAGCCGCGCGGCCACTGAGAACATCAAAGCGGCCGCGAAAGTGCTCACCATTTGCAGCCTGCGTGCCTCTCTCCCCTACCCCCTCCCTTATCCCACTTCCTGCTTGTTAGCTCTGTTGCGCCACGCATACCACCATACCATGAGTCAGGGGCATAACGCAGGCCCCCGCTGCCAGAAGTTGCCCTCTCTCCCCTTCTTACAGCAGAGTGCACCACACAACCCAGTGTTTCCACATATTGCCGAACTGGTGCCTCTAACCTCCCCTTGCCCCCCGTGTGCAAATTACTCTTGCCCTTCATCTGTGGCCGTCGCGCCCCACAGTGCCCGGCACCGCAACTCCATCCACCCCCCACCCATGCCTAGGAACGCCCAGTGCACTCCTTGCAACCAGACCCATTGCTGCCTTTACCCAAGCCACCAAAACAACAGCCCCCATGCCCCTCCCTTCTCGGTGCTCCTACTCAAGCGCCCCGTCTACCTCTACCCGCCTCCAACATTAACGTGTCCTTTAAAATCCCCCCTGCCACTTTCGTCACCCCAGACCACATTCCTCTGTCTAAGTACTCTGAGAGTTTAATCATCAGCCCAGGATCACAGGATGTTGAGCCACGCCGAGACCAAAACTTCACCAACCTATTCAAATCTGTACCCGGAAGTCCCGTCCCCCCCTCCCCCTCCCACCCAGCTCTCCCTGGACACCTAGCCTCCTGCAACCATCAATAGTGCCTTAATCCCGGCTGTGCCATCCCCAGGTCTCTGCGCGCACCTCTGCCCCCCCCCCCAACCCCGTCTTGCCAACACCAAACAAACTGCACTCCACAGCAACCCGCCTGCACCTACGCTCTGGAACCAACCCCACCGTGCCCACACCAATCCCCTTGTATGCCCAACCAAGCTACAAGCTGAAGCAAGCACCACAATTCCCGTCCCTCACCCCCATCATGCGCTCTTCCCCATACAGATCTCCTGTAATCCTGTGCAAATAGGAGACCTATTGCATCGCCTATTGCATTATGCATGTTTTGCATTCTTCGATTTCACGGAGTGCAATACGATGCCACTTTAGGTGCGTGCATGCGTGATCAATTGTATCGGTTTAACTTGGCATCTAACTTGTCATTTTTACTTTTATATCACCCACTTTTAGCTTGCGCTTTTTTGACATTTCCCCATGATACGGACATGTATTATCATCTGGTCATATTTATCCGGAGTGCCACTTTCCAGATTTAAAACTTGTGCCTTGTGTTTCCGGACTTCTACTTGTGCGCTTTAAATTTTTTTTCCCCATTTTATCTTGGACTTTTTTTCACATGATAGGGACGTGCATTTTCATGTGTTAACAATTATCCAGAGTGCAAGCTGGAAAAAAAAGCCTGAAGTTACCACCAAGAACAACTTTAAGTGTGTGCGCATTCGTTCACAGCAACATTCACACCTTTAAAAACCTTGCAGGAAATAATCAAAACAGCCCTCATACTACAGTATTCATGGTGCACGCATTGGCTTTTAGTATAACAACACGATGCGTGCGTATTACTTCACTGTACCATCCATATATTAAAATATTACCGGGATAATAAATACTAATACTAAACTACAGACTTTATGGCACATAACGTGTTTTTTATTTTTAAAAACGTGCGTGCATTAACTTTATAATTGCACTGTTGGCTAAGTAACCCTGTTTGATCATCACAAAATCTCCCCAAAAACAGTATGCCGTCTTCTAGCGCATATTAGGATATTTAACATAAAATTGCAACATGGCGCATGTTGACTCCGGAAAGGGCTGGTCGCTTTATTGGAAGTGCACAGATTCATTCAGCGCAACAACAGCATCACTCAGCAGCACCACAGCATCATTCAACGCCACCACAGCATCTTTCAACGCCACCACAGCATCACTCAGGCCCAGCACAGCATCACTCAATGCAACCACTGCATAACTCAAGGCCAGCACAGACATCACTCAACGACACCACAGCATCACTCAGTGCTTCTTACACATTTTAATAACAACTTCTCAGCATGCTGCACAGCAGCCACACTTCTCTACAGCACAGCTTAGAATCATTGGCAAAGTCAATAGCTCTACATAAACACTTAAAAGGCCCCCCAATGCATAGCCAATAGGTCTCGCCTTTATGACATTATAAATGTTTAGTTATCCAGCACAATATCCTTCAATTAAACAACAAGTGTTGCATAGCTATTCACTTATAAGGTCCTAAAAGCAAGACCTATTGGCTATGCCAATGCTTGTTCCATGCTTGCAGCCCCTTTTGTGTAGCCCCTCCGGTCTGCCCTTTGGTCTGCCATCTGGCTACCCCCTTTCTCCCCCTTGCCCCACGGAAGGCCACCCAGGAAGGGAGCTTCTGCCCCCGGCCATTTCCACCAGGGCATCCACGCCGCTGGGTGAGCAGCCCATGTACCCCATGACTCCCCTTGGAAATCCTGTTGGCCTTGGCTTAGCCCTGTCTGCCATAGGGGGGGTTGTATGGACCATGGCCCCTGCATTGCTATGTTGCTCATTCCCAGCTGAGTGCCAATGTTTACATTTTGCCCAGGTCTCCCTTCTGCTGGACCAACGCGCCGTACCCTCTCGTGCCCTCCCTCGCCGCTCTGTGTGCCATACTAACCACTCTCTCCCTCGACCATGCCGGCTCGTTTCCTGCGTAACTCCTGAGAGGCCGCCGTGCTGGCTACAGACCCATCGGCATCGCTGCTCCCATCGGCCTCTGAGCTGGACACCTGCTCTGGAGTTCCAGCCCTCCTGCTCCTGGCTTGTAGGGGCTTCCTTCTGCCATGTTCAACTCCCTTGTTGGCCAGCTCCTTCCTAGCATCAAGTCCTGCCTGACTTTTTGCCCTTCCTGTGTCTTTGTGTTCCACCGGGGGGCTTGCCTGCTCCTGCTCCACCGGTTTCCTTTTTTAGTGCTCTTGCCCTTTGTCCTGGGCAAAGTAGAAAAAAGGGGGGGCTCCAACGCTGCTCGTGCCCTTCTGTGCCCCCTTCCAGGAAACCTGCTGCAGCCTGGGACCTCCTGCCGGCTGCAGACTGCCTTCCCACCTCTACTGTTGGTTAAATTTCAACCAATGCAGGCTCTGATGGCCTGCGCTCCCCTCATAGGTGAGCAGAAAAGGACCTTGTGCCTTTAATAGGACGTCTCGCTTGCCGGCTGGCCCCGCCCGACCTCAGCGACTGTTCACCTCCAATCCTGATGTCGAGAGGGGACGCAGACAGGGAAAGCGGGCTGTATAACTTCAAAGGAGTCCTTCTCCTTTCGCCGGTCGCCCCCGCGCTCCGCCTTTTGTTCCTTCCGGCTCCCGACGTCGTTGCTGGTTGAGAGAGGGGGGTTCACAATTCCCCACAGATGATCGGTGCATCCTCCAGGCCCCACGAGCAGCCAATGGAAGCCTGGCTGCCTCGATGCTCCGGGAGGGAGAGTGGGCCCACAGGAGCTGTCCGCTGCTCTTCTCTTCAGCTTCTCGCCCTGGCTGGACACCACCGATTGGACTCGCAGGTACGCCACCAGCTGGTTCTTTGTTGACGATCGACCTGCCACGTAGCTCCTTCTGGCTGCTCCTTCCTTCGACCGGCGATGATTCTTCAGCTCTTTCTGTGAGCGGGGGGAGTGATTGTGCTTCTCCTGGGCCTGTTGCTCATATTTATCCTCCCCTCGTTCTACCTGGCTTGCCCTGGGATTGGGGGGGTCCGAGCTCGCCCTGGGGGGACCAATCCTAGCCGTCCCCCCTTCTAGCGGCTATGTAAATGGGGCGGGGAGGAGCTTCCCGCCCATGGATGGTGTTTGTCCCGGGCCCCTATTGGGTCCGGCTTTGCCTTAACCGTCCTGGGTTACAATCCCGTCTCTCATAGGACTTCTCAATGCTCATTTTTTATTGATCGCATAAGACCTGGCAACAGCTATGCTGTCAAACCCGACCTGAAAAGGAATGAGGAATTGGGGAGTTGAGGGTAAAACAATAGAGAAAAAGAGCAATACGTTCTTCATAATTACCCTCCTCCCAATCTGTACTGCTGCCAAAGGAGAACAAACACCAATATTTACTTATCTATCACAGTGGTGTGCATGCTTATGATACAAATTCTAGCACATCATAAAACAACAGCTTGACTTGATGATTTGTGCATGTTTGTGTGACATCTTGAGCCAGCCACACTGCTGCTAGCACACACAGCCGGATAAACAAATGATCACAGCTGCTTAGAGGGGAAACACTCTCTCTGTGGAAGCATACATATTTGGCCAAATCAAAAGCTGTACTCAGGTGAACCAACACCTGGATGGAGTCACATGCTCTCTCTGTAGTACTCCTGTAAGCTCTTTGTTTTATCATATCAGGCCTGGTGACGGTGGCGCTATCAAGCCAGACCAACAAATACAGAGCACCCCATTTGGACAAATTTTGCAGTTTGAGTAATACACAATAGTGTGAAGAGATGTTGCTCTAGTTCATATCACAGAAAGATATTGCACCACATTAAGAAACAGGGCAAGCCCTTTACCCGGGAGAGCTGGGTGGCTGCTCTGTACTTGATTACAGCACAAAATATAATACAGTCTCTTTGACAAGCGCTGTGAGAGAGAAACACTCTTCTTTCTATATGACCTCTTTGTGGGCATTTGCACATTGATGACTGCCCATCTCTTATATATCTAAAAAATTTGTTTTAACTTCCCAGGTTGCCAACCTTGCATCAGTGGTGGCTGCTGATCTTTGAAAATGGTGCAGCGTAATACCGGGCAAGAGTTCACCTCATTTTTTTCAATATGTGCCTAACTTATATTCACTCCCTATAACAATTAAACTCTTCCCCCTCACTCACTTTAATTCAGTTTCTCTCACTTACTCATTCTCATTCCCACTCAATGTTACTCACATGCATGTGCTTATACGCACTGGTTCGCTTTCTCACTTGCTAACACACTTACATACACTAACTGGCTATGGGTCCTGCTGCAACCGCACATGCTGCACTATTGACAGCTTCAACCCTGACTCATTTCCACTCCCTCTCACAATCTCCAATCAATCACTCATCCTAGCACGCTCACGTTCCTTCACTCACTCCAACGTTTTCACTTTCACTTATTCATACATACTCTCAGATTCTCACCCACTTTCACTGGCATGGACACTCTCAACCAGACTTACACACACACTTTCACTCAATCCCATTCACTCTCAATCACTCATACACACACTCACAAGAACATACACAAGCATAAAGAAATAACACTTTTTTTTGTCCTCATTTGCCTCATTTCCACCTTTCTTCTAACGATGCCAACCCTGGGTTTTCAAACCTCATACGCTGGAAAAGGGGAAAGGGAAAAAGGGTGAAGGCTCCCAACACAGTGCCCAAGGGTTATACTGAGAAACCTCTTCCCTAGTTCGACCACAGACCCTTTCCATGTCCTTCTGCTCGCACAGAGAAGATTATAAACCAGCTGAGGCAGATAAAGGCTTAATCATTGGACCGTTGTTCAGGTTACCCCTTTTATTGACCACACCAAGACACAAAGGGAGTCCAAAATCCATATCTCTTTGTCCCCTGATCCGAAATATCCAACTTAGCAATATAACTCATAGAGTTCATCCAACAATCCTTCGTTGGGGGCACCGGAGATACCCATAGTTTGCAAATCTCCCTGCGTGCTAAAAGCACAGCATAGAAAAGCAACTGTGCGCTGTCCTTTGTAACAATACATTGCAGATCCAATCTTTCAAGTATAACCAATTCAGCGCTTACCTTAATCTGCAGATTTAAAATACTGGACAGGCAATGACTCACGGCCTCCCAAAAGGACTGAATCTTCGGGCAGTATATAAACATGTGTAGATCATCTTCATTCAGACTGCCACATTTAAGACACGCCACCACTCCTCCTGACCCAAATTTGGATAACCTTTGTGGAGTCCAGTAAGCCCTATGCATAGTAAAAAGATGGTTCCTCCTCAGATATGCAGGTTTAACTATTTTATAAAGCATAGACATTGATACTTGCCATTGATCTTCCAGCGCGGTCCCTGGCAAGCATCTTCTCCACAGATCTTCCGGCAAGGTAAACGCACAGTCTTCCATCTCAAGGATCAGCCAGTACCACAATGCAATTTCCTTCTTAAACATAAGGCTGGACTTGAGTTTTTCCTCAAATTCATTAGTATCTCCTATTTTCTCACCCAAAGCCGAGTACCAACTTTGAATATGGAGGAGTTTAAATCTCAAACGTTGGACCTATAGCCTGCTCGCACCAACCCCACGATAACAACTGACCATCTGGCAACAACTAGCTTCCACCTAACTATACCCGCATCTTTTAACGGTAAAGCCAGTATGTCCTTGGTTCATTCTGGAGAGCCTGGGGCGTCCCATATCGGGGCCAGCTGACTAAAGTACAGAATTTTTAGGGCCTTTCTAAGTTTATACCACATTTCAGCCATGTCCTTTAAAATCTTTAATCTAACTATCTTAAAATATTTCGGATCAGCGTATTTATACATAAACCCCTCTTCTGCTCCCTTTTCTTTTTTCAGCATTTCTTTAAACATCCTACCTATCTCTCAATCTGTAGGGGTGTCCAATAACATTCTACTGTTTTTTAACATAAAAACCCAGGAATAGAACAATAAATCAGGCAGCGCTAAACCCCCCTTCAGCAACCTCCTCCTGAGTTTACGCCAGGCAATTCGCGGCCCTTTAGATGCCCAAATAAATGAGCTAATATCACTCTGCAATTTTATGAACCATTCTTTCCTAAAACTTAAGGGGATTGTTTCAAACAAAAAAGTTAACTTCTGAAGAACGATCATCTTTACTAAGTTCTCACGACCATATAATGTTAGTGGGAGATACATCCAACCCCGTAAACTGCCACTTATTTCCTTCTTGACCCTGTCGAAGTTACCCTTAGTTAAGTCTGCAATATTCTGGGTAATCCTGACTCCTAGATATCGCATTTCTTTCTTGCATACTATCCCCTCTATCCCCATATTCCAGCACATGCCTATCGTTTTATTCTTATTGATAGCATAACCTGAGACTTTCCCAAAATCGGTTGTTATTTCCAGGACAGCTCTCAAAGTTTGTGGTAAATTAGTTGTAAAAATTAAGATATCATCTGCATAGAGCCCGATATTCTTAACCCAGTCATTACATTCAAAAGGTAATATATCAGTACTACTCCTTATTTTTATGGCTAGCGGCTCAATATAAAGGTCAAACATAAGTGGGGACAGGGGACAGCCCTGCCTAGTACCCCGCATAATCTTCACTGGCTGTGTCAATGTCCCATTAACTAACACTCTAGCTTCCAGGGCAGAGTAAATACCATTGTGTTCTACATCAATTTGTACCCAAATTAAGATGTTTGGCCACTGTCTGCAAATAAACCCAATTAACGCGGTCAAACACTTTGGCTGCGTCTAACACTATTACTGCCAAAGGAAGGTCGTAAGCCGTGGCCATATCTATTGAACCTATCAGCGAAAACGTCAGTTCTTTTAAAGCTCTTCCTTTAATAAACCCCTTTTGATCTTCATTCACCAAATGCAGCATAAACCCATTTAGCCTCCCTGCCATAACCTTAGCAAAGAGCTTGTAGTCAGCGTTTAAAAGAGAGATAGGCCTATAAGAATCAACACATTTTAACGTCTTCCCGAGCTTAGGGATTAGAGTTATGATGGCATCTTTCCAGGATACAGGTAGAACACAGTCCAACAAAAATATCGCATTAAAAAGCTGCCTCGAAATAGGTATAATAGTACTGGCAAAAGCTTTATACACATCATGCGGGAGGCCATCTGGCCCTGGAGCCTTTCCCCTTTCACCGCCCCCAATAACCTCCTCAAGCTCCTCAAACGTGATCTCATTCAATACCCCCATTGCCTCATCCAATAAAGGTTCTAAATGGTCCAACCAGGTCGACACATCATCCTCAGTTATAGCCAAATCTTCCTTATCGTCTTTCCCAAAATATCTATGAAACGCTAGTCCGATTCCCCGACTATCACTCAAGAACCACACCTGAGTCTTTACATCTAATCTCTTTAATCAAATGTCTGACTTGATCACTTTTAGCCTTCCACTCTAGTAATTTAGTACAGCCTTCACCATATTCAAAATGTGCCAACTGGCTAGACTCCCACTTTTTCCTAACTCTGCCACTTTAAGTTTATTATCTCTGCCAACTCCTTTTCGCCTCCTACCGGACTTCCTACATTACTCAAAACTCCTTCCAAGTTTTGAATCTGCTCTTCTATTTCCAAAATCTTTTTATAGTACGCTTGCCTTTTCCCTGCCGCTAGAGCACCTAGTCTGCCTCTTAAGTAGGCCTTGTATGCATCCCAAACGATCCCAATCATAGCTGAGCCCTGGTTCCTCTCGAACAATTCCTTAGTTTCCTCAACAGTCTCAGTTTCCAATAAGATTGTACGGTCTAACATCCATCTTGAACTTAAACTTCCTTCTCCTAACCCCATATGAAGGAGGATAGCTGAGTGATCGGACAGGTGTACTCCTATATGTTCAACCTCCAAAACAAAATCTTTTAGAGCCCTATCTACCAAAAAATAGTAAATCCGTGACTTATGTTTATATTTTTTGTTATAATATGTAAAACCTGTTTGCGACCCAGCCTTATCTCTCCATATATCACAAAGTCCCCACTGGGCCATCAACAATCTCACCCTATCTGACATCTTAGGATTTACTGCTGCTCTGCTATTCAGGGATCTATCCAACTTATGATCCAAAACTGTATTAAATTCTCCTGCCATAATAATCTGATCCGGAAAGCCCAAAAGCTCATCAACTAATTCATCTAAATGACCTGTATCGTCCTGGTTCGGACCATAATAGCCCACAAAAGTAAAGTTCTGCCCAAAATTGTTTAATGTTGCTGAAAGCCATCTTCCTGCAATATTTGAAACACTGCCTTCTACCGAAATATTTGTGCCCTTTTAAACAATAATGCTACCCCCTTTGTGACTGCTGTCTGCCTCGTATAGATTCCTTGCTAAACCCACCTTGAGGAGAAACTAGTAATAGCGGAGCTTACCAGTGTTTTCAGCAATTTTATTGCAACCCAGTAGCTAGGGTCCAGTGCGGAGGTAGGAGGCGGTCACTGGAGAGAGCAAACACGACAGAGCAGCTGTGGGTGAGAGGGGCACTGGAGCTGTGCTGGGGGTGTCGCGCTGCCGCTAGGGTTCTCTTCCGGGGGAGCGGAGGAGGAGGCAGCGAGAAGACTGAGGGCAGTGGGGAAGGCGCCAGCAAGAAGATTTTGCAGCGGTGCTTGAGTTTGGACACAGTGGAGGCACAGACGCAGCCCGCTTAGCTCAGGAGCAGGAAGCAATCGGTAAGAGCAAGCGGTCTGATAAAAATTTTAAAAAAGCTGAAAGGGCTGAGAGGGGGCAGTGTTGATTTGACTGTTGGAGCCAACCCAAGAGGAATCTCTAGATACACTCTGAGAAGTGAAGGAAGGGGGGCTAGGGCGGAATTTCCTGAGCTGCTTGACTGTCCACCTAAATGTGAAAAGGAGCGAGGTGTGAATAGGAAGGAGGTAAAGTCTAGGGGTGGACTGTTAAGCAAGGAGATCACAGTACACAAAAAAGTTGGAAGAGGGGGTATTTCGGAGCACAAGATAAAGGTGACCCCCTCTCTCAGGACTTATTTTAAAGTACTACCCAAAAACTCTGGTGTTAAGGGGCAACCCCGTGACGGAGGTACTTGAGCCCTTACAAAAGCAACATAATCAACATAACCAAGATAACCAACTGGTAGGAGAAGGTAGTACCAAAGGTGCTCCAAATTTGGGCGATTGGTATGCACATCTGAGCCCAAATCGTTTTCAAGTTTTATCGGAGATGGGGGACATAGCTGACTCTCCGGTGGGTGAAGTATCTCCAAATGTTAGTACGGAATCATTAGATCAGTCGCCTTCGAATTCACAGGGGAAATCCTTAAACTCTAAAGGGGGGGAGACTGAGTTACTGTTGGGGAGAGATACCAGTGTTGGGCAGAAAGAAATGGGTAATGTTGCTATATACTCCGAGAGTAGGGACCCCTCTTTTAATGATTTGCTTACTACCCTCACATTAGAGATTCCAAACAGATTTGAAACTTCAGAGATGAACCAGAGAGAAATTAGGTCCACTTGTGAAATTTTAGAGAAAAAGATGGATGACCTAAGTGGCAGAACACTGGTATTAGAAGCCGAAGTAAGAGACCTCAAGGTTGAATTGCAGATCAATAGGAAGGAGATAGAAGGTCTCAGAGCAAGGGAGAGAGAGCAAGAGGAAAGAGTGGAACGGTTGGAGAATTTTCAAAGGAGAAACAATTTAAAGATTC
The DNA here is from genome assembly GCF_964204655.1 of Triturus cristatus. NCBI lineage: Eukaryota > Metazoa > Chordata > Amphibia > Caudata > Salamandridae > Triturus > Triturus cristatus. The sequence continues at coordinate 547,992,115 of NC_140595.1, forward strand.
TAAAAGTCCCCGAGGGTAAGGAAGGAGGAGATATTAGAAGCTATGTGGTCCAGATGTTTAAAAGAGAGCTTCAACTGGAGGAAACTGAGGAGGAAATTGCTAGAGACATTCAAAGGATCCATAGAGATCCTTTCAGGTTAAATACAAATAGAACTTAACCTAGGAGAATTTTAGTTAATTTCCTCACTTACACTCTGAAATAATTTTTTTTAGCTAAAGCTCTGAAGAACAAAAGATTAGAACTGGACGGAGCAAGAATTGAGGTAAGATCGGACTTATCGGTAGTAACATCCAACAGGCAATGGGATCTTGGGAAAAGAATGGAGCCTCTAAAAAAGTTAGGTGCATCTGTTCATTAAAAGTCCCAGCTCTACCCAAAGTGAGGTTAAATAATAAAATACACTCTTTCCATTTTGTTGAGGAGGTGGATAAGTTTATTGAGGAGCTCCAATCGGGGGATCACTAAAAAGTTGCTACGTAGATGTAGGTAAACTGGTTTCTTCTGTGTGTTACCTTAATGAGCTAAGCTAATATTGCATGGTTCTCGGTTTATTATGCACTTGTTGAGTTTGGTTTTTTCGTTGCACGCCTAGGGGTTTCCCATAGGGGTTGGCCATGGGAAGTTGGACAGGGTTTTCCATGGGTGGGGGGCTGGGGTGTAGGGAGCATAACGGAGAAAAATATAAAAAATACCTCAAATGTCTTGTTTTTTGCCAATCTAGTGAATAATGTGAGATTATTTAGGGATGACTGGGAATAGAGCAAATGAGTTAAAAGTTTTATCGTGGAATGTGAAGGTCTCCGGATGAAGGGTAGGAGAGATAAGATAATGCAGTATTTGAAGGACTGCCCTTCACATATTATTATTTTACAGGAGACACGCCTTATGGAAAGGGAAAGTAGGAAGATTTTTAAAGAATTAAAACTTTTTTGTGTACCTTGCTTACTTACCTGGCACCTCGGAGGCTCCATGGCAGCAGCAGAGCAGGAACCTGGTGGTGGACATTGGAACCAGCAAGCCATGATTCCCAACGTGGAGCCAGACTGAGCAGCAGGGGCAGATTTGAAAAGCAGAATATCCCCCTCAATCCCTCTCCAAGCTTAGTGATAGAACTGGAAGCACAGCTCTATAAGAAGCTAAGATAGTGCTGGGGATCCTGCCTCTGCAGCTGTGTGTGGCTTTTCATTGGCTTAAGGGATGCACTTATGTGTACCCTGACAGCCCCATTTCAGCAGACATACTGAGCTGTCTGAGGAATGTGCAGTGTGTCTGCTAACTAATATGGTTTGTACCTGTGTGAGGGGATTGTAATTAAACAACGCCCCTCAGACATGCACAATCCAGACATCTAGCTACACAGTGTTGTGTTTTACAGCATTCTGTAGCTGGATCATGACTCAGCCCCTCACCCCCTCCTCCTCTTGTCATCAGGAGCTTGGAGACAAGGTAGCGAGAGCTGCCCTATGTACCCGCACTATTCATAAAAACTCGAAACTTGTGTTTTTATGAACACTGCTAAATTGAAAAATGCGCAATTCCTCACAGGAGGCAGGGGGGTTTGTACCTTGAAGCCCCTGATAAGGAGCCGCGGCTGCTTCACCTCTATTTTGATCTGAAAGGCCTACCAAGCTGAGGGCAGATCGAACCAGGCAATTACACTTTTTTACTCATTACTTTGCATACCAAGGGTGTAAGCTGTGTTTGGGAATGGAGGGCAGGTTTGGTAAATCAATTTAATATGTAAGACATTAATACTAAGGAGCTCATTACAAGTAAGGCAAGGACATTGCTAGGGAAAAACCAGTCCCATCTGATTGCAAGTTTTACCATGTGTGGGAATGCTCCTGGTCAAATCAAATGTGCTCAGAAAAAAGGACAATGTGGAATTGGACCTCATGTTTGCCTTGATTGTGATGCCTGGTATTTGAGGATGATTGAGGAGTTATGAGGGGTGGAGTCGTATACTTTTAATTTCAGGAATTGTATCTCCTCATCTAATTACTGGGCAGATCTTGGAATGAGGTTGTATCCAATCGGCCTATCACTGCCAAAGCTGTCACCTTGTGCAAGTGGCTGTCATCTAGGGAGATAAGAACTGAACTAAAAGTAATTATGTTTTTAATGATCATTTGTATGAAGCTGGGAGACAAAAAGACAAACTGAACAACTAAGTGATGTTCATTTTTTTACTGTTGAATGTTTGTAAAGCCGTCTCTGCGACTTACACACTCAAATGTGAAAAGAATACTACATACACCCAAGCTGTGGGAATTGTGGTATATTTGATTATGCCAAAAAAGTTTATTGTATTACGTTGTTTGTTTGCCTTTTGATACTTGCCCTCCTGCGTTTGGAATGTAAAAATAAAATTGCAAGCACCAGTGTGCAAAGAAATGAAAGGGGCAGAGTGAACTTGTAATCTCTAATATGGTGTAACTATAGCTTGCAAAGGCTTCAGAGACCACAAGATACCCCATGTCAGCCTGCTAATCTTGTGTAACCATTGTTTTACTGTACATTGTGGTAATTGTAATTTAACAACAGCTCGCACACTCCTTCAGATCCCCCGTCGGCATTCAACCAACCCAGGATTAAAAAGTCTACACTGGCTACCGGTCAGGGAAAGAATTACATTTACGGCCCTGTGCATTGCTCACAGGGCCTTCTGGAAAACTGGCCCGGTCATTAGCCAATCGCTGATCACTCCCTACCATCCTAATAGACCACTCCGATCGACGTCTTCTTTCCTAGCCCTAGTCCCCAAAATCAAGAGAGCAAGGTGCGGCGGCCGCTCCTTTTCCTTTGATTCAGCTAAACTATGGAACACTCTTCCCCTCCACCTGCAGGCACAGCCCAACCTACTCCCCTTCCGTAAAGTCCTAAAAACGTTGCTTTTTAACAACCCCCAATAGACCTTGCCACCTCCTTGCCCACGTTTGTCTGCAGCGCTAGGACACCTTAGGGTAGCTACTGCGCTTTACAAATGTTCTTTTCATTTCATTTCACAACTTAAGGGCTTGGCTAAAACTGGAAGTACAAAGGAAGTGCAGTGAAATGAACTACTCAAGGTGAAAGTTATGCTGGTGTTGCCTATACTCCACCTGCTGTGTCTGAGGGAAGAATCATTGCTCTCTACAGAAGTACCTGTCTTGGGTGTAAACAGAAGCTTACACTGCTGCTGCTCCTTGTACTGTAGCCATCTGCTTCAGCGAAGCATGGTCTGTTGATGCCAGTGCAGTCTGTGAGAAAAGCTTGACACATATGCTGTCTCATGTTCACAGAAATTGCCTGTACTGTTCTTTAGTCTACAAACACCTTCATAGAAATGACAGAAAACTAATTACTGTCACCCTTCTCAGAATGAATTCAAAACAATGTATTTTTAGTTTTTATCTCTCTTATCAAAAAATCATTTTTTATAACACATAATTGCATCATTTTCAACAATGAACCACAATAACCAAAGAAAAATTAATTTGGTACCAGCAATAAATGACTTTAAGTAAGTACATAAATAGTCGACGACATAGAAAAAGCTCACATAAAAGACACAAGACAACAAAACATCTTTATGCACTCTAGCAACATTTCTGTTCAAACGTTTTCAATTGGGTTAAACATTCAAGGAGAAGCTCAAAAAACAGTGTGAGATTATTAGACAAAGAAATTCCTGCACTGTACCAATTAAAGGACGTTATTTTTACAATTAAATACAACAGGCAGAAAATATCTTAACATTGAACACACTTGTTTTACAAAACAACAAGCAGAAGATCAAAACAACAAGTAGAAGGTCAAAGCGTTTCGAACCCCATTGGTCGTTAACTGGGGGTTCTCTTCAGGACCATTCACTAAAAAGACAATAATAAATAAAAAAACTTTTAGAGGCATATTTGGATGTGAGCTCTTGAATCAACTAAACTTATAGCAGCACTAGCCTTCTTCCACCTGAGTGACTAGTATCCCAATTACTAACTTACCTAATTGGCGAAATCAGGCGATTTTGCGCTTAGGCTTTCAGTCTAAATGCTAGCTTAAAAAGACTTTCTGAAACAACATAAAAAAGACAGACAGCTTATGAGGAAAGGTTTTGTCATGTCATGAACGTGATATTTGAATGAGGCCACTAAATTACTTACTTCGTGTGAGTAGAGCCTATTGGTCTCGATGGCAGTTATAAACGGCAAGATGTGACCTGAAATGCAGGGAGAGTAGATTGTAACAAACGAAGCAGTGAGGGGGGACATAACGCTGCTTCACCTAGCAGAAAGGATGAATTTCCTACCTTGTATGAATCGTTTCAAATTGCGAGGTGTGGTTAGCCTCGTCGCGGAGCCAAATTCCTGAGCGGAACAAGGAATTTAAAAATTGTAATGAAAATCTAAAAAATGTGGCTACGATCTTATAAAAACAAGGGGGTGAGATTCACGAGTTTTAGTCGGTTGGAGTCTTGTTACCTTTAAACTTGGAAAAGGCTGTCCAATTCTCTTTAACGCGTCCGGACTTGATCTCGGTCAAGCTGGAATCTTCGTACTTCAATATTAGTTCTGAAAGAACTTTTCAACGTTACAACGTGCACTGCGGGTGGCTGAAAAGTCGACACGTGATTGGAATCTCATCGGGCCACTTGGTTGGCTGAATGAAACGTAGCTGTCCCGTGATTAAATGGGAATTGTAGTTTTTCGTTACTTCCCATTCTGGTCCAAAATGAATGAAACTTTATTGAGCTATCAGAAACCCAAATGTGGATTTGTACTTAGTATCGATCCAAAGGGACCAGGCTCACTCCTGATTCATTGTTTATAAATGAGGACAGAAGTATGCAACCGAAGTAGACAGTGATTCTCTATATTCATCTTGGCCGAACCATATACAAATAGAATTTAACAAAATTCTCTATATTCAACTTGGCCACACCATGTAAATGGCTTGAAAGACCTTAAGTGGCAGATCTTGATGTGAACATAGATAAGTAAAGCTAATGAGTTTGTGGACCATATTATAGTAATCTCATGGCGTACAGCATTTCAGGATATTATTTGTCAAAAAAAGCGCAGAAGGAGAGCTCTCTGGAGGTCTCAACAGAAAGGAATAAGTGCTGCTGGCTGTGAATTGGTCTAGTGCCTCCATTAGACTAAAACATCTATGTGGCTGTGCTCTCACAGATTATACATTTCGGAAAGTTCATTAAGGCCATCTACAGCCGTATTAAATTTGAGAATGAGCAGTGCTTCACGGTGAATTAATTTTGTTCTAAATCACCTCCCCGGGGATCATGTTCCACCTTCGAAATTACTGTCCAGGTAAGGTTCTTTTCTTGGTGGTTGTGATTTCGCCAATGGTTGACCAACGGAGCTGTCAGGACGTTTTTCCTAATACCTGATTTATGTTGGGTGATTCTCTGTCGTACTACCTGGTTTGTCTTACCGATATATAGTTTAGGGCAAGGGCATAAAATTCCATACACTACATTTTTCGTCTTCCAATTGATGTTTTTGTGAGAGAAAAGCACCCCATCAATAGTTTTATTGCAGCATGTGCAAGTACCACATTTGTGATGTCCTAGAAATGGGGGTAATCCCAATTGTTCTCGAATTGACATTTTTGGTGTAATCCTTGGTAGTGCAGCTCGTACAACTTGGTTGGAAATACTGCTTTCTTTTTTCATTGCAAACAGTGGATGACTTGTAAACGATGGGTCAAGATTTTCAATCAAATGCCAGTTTTGTTTTATGACTTTTTTCAACTGGTTTGAATTTGGGCCAAAAGTTGTGACACATACGATTTTGTCCGTTAGGGGACTCTCTTTTTTCTGTAGTAGTGTCTCCCGTGGTGTCCACCAAGCTCTTTTTAACAATTGTTTGGGGTAACCACGGTCCCCCATTTCCAGCAGTTGTGTAGCATGACACATATATTCATCTTTGTAAAAGCAATTACGCTTGATCCTTAGAAATAGCCCAAAGGGGAGATTTTCTCGTAGGCTCCGCGGATGATTACTCGTAAAGTGTAAAGCTTTATTCCTGTTAGTAGCCTTCTTAAAGAGTGTAGTTACCAATTTGTTTTCTGAGGGATAGACCTCTACATCGAGAAATGCCATCCTTTCTTTTGCATAATTTATGCTGAATTGTATGTCTACAGACCTTGTATTAAGCCATTCATAAAATTGGTACAAAAGGGGGTGGTGATGGACAGAGCATCAGAACCAATCAAACACTCACACCCAGTCAACAGATCTGGGTTTGATCCATCACCGTTCATAAAATTGGAGCAGTTGTTGATCATTACCGGTCCAAACCAGGAATATATCGTCTATGTAACGGACGTAGTTGGAAATGAATTCCAAGAAAAGATGGTTATTGTAGATAAACTTAGCCTCAAATTTTGCCATGTACAATATTGCTAGTTCTGGGGCGAATGGACACCCCATAGCTACTCCTTTAACTTGAAAATAAAAATCATTCCCAAATTCAAAGTAGTTTTTTCGCAGCGCAAAATTGGCCAAGCGTATGATGAAATCTGTAGGTACTCTTTGAGGTTTGCTTCTTTCATTAAGAAAAAATTCAATGGCAGCTAACCCATCTTTTTGTGGTATCTGGGTATACAATGAAACCACATCAAGAGTAACCAAGATGTGGTTCCCTGTTTCAAAAATCATTGATTTAACTTTGTTAATGAAATCTGTAGTGTCCCGGAGGTAGGACGGGACTTCCATTAAAAATGGTTTTAAGAAATACTCAACGTATTTTGAAACTGGTTCTAATAGAGAGTCGCAACCAGATACTATTGGTCTAACGGGTGGTTTTGTTTTGTTTTTATGAATTTTTGGGAGAACAAATAGGACCGGTGTCCTTGGATGTTTATGATATAAATATTCAAATTCTTTCTTTCCCAAAATCCCTTGGTCGTATCCTTCTTGCAAAATATTGAAAAGCTCTCCTTGAAGTTCGATTGTCGCGTCTTTATTTATTTTGGTGGTCGCTCAATTGTCTCATTACTTCGGCAGTATATTCCGGGGTACTTAAGATCACAATTGAGCCCCCTTTGTCCGCCTGTTTTATAACAATTGATGTATCATTTTTGAGATCCGTGATTGCATCCTTTTCCGATTTTGAAATATTATGTTTTACAAACTTTTTGGTTTTCCCCATATGTGTAATGGCTGAAAGTATTGTTTTTTTCAAAAGTTAATACCTCCTTAGGTATTTTATTCGCCAGTGGGCAAAATGTAGATTTTCGTTTGAGTCCTGTGATTTCATTATTTACTGGCATCAAGTTGTCAGAAAAAAAGGTTTTAAGGCGTATCTTCCTACAAAAATCTATCACCTCAGACTTCATTTTGACAAAGTCAGTATTTTTTGTCGGGACAAATGATAAACCTTTCTGTAGTACACTTTCTTCAGCATCTATAAGTTGGCGAGCTAATAGATCAAAAATGGGTGAGGGACCTAGTTTTTGTAATTTTGTCTGGTTTTCATTTCCCAAGGCTGATTGGTGTACCTGCTTCTTCCTCGTGGTTTCTGTTGGCCCCTGCCTAAAAAAGGAGGGCCTTGTTGTTGTTGGTTGTTGCCCCTACAATTTTGATTGAATCGCCCTTCACTATTGTCTGTTTCACCACCTATATATTTTAGCACATTGCCAGATTTACCAAGACTGGTAAATTATATGCCTTCCCGGTAAAGGCACAACGAGGAGAAATATGTTTTTTTCTCCTTGTTGTTTCCTCTTTCTGAGTGTGCTGCATTCTGCAGCACAATTAGAATGACTATAAAGCCTTTCAGGATTGTTTTTGTGCAGGAAGGTGTTCCTTCTTGCACAAAAACAATCCTGCCTGCATGCAGACACCCTTGCACCATGGCGCAAGGCTGCCTGAGTCCGGGTTAGGAAGCCACAAATGTGCCAGCGCAAGGAGAGAGAAGGAATGCGCCATATCATGATAGATATGGTGCATTTCTGCCCTCCTATTTGACGCAGCACAGTATAGCACAACAAGTTGTCTTGTTGTGTTGCAGTGGATCAAATTTTGATAATTCTGGACCTAAAGGGCATATTTACGAGTCACATTTTGTGATGCAGTGGCGGCACAAACTACCAGATCATACATATGAGGCAATGCAAAGACACTTTGCCTTGCTTTGAATGGCCTCATAATATGTGGAGTAAGGAAGTTGCTTTACTCTGCGCCAGGGAGGCATTCCATGGCCATTGTGGTGGATGTGCCCACGCAACACCCATGGATTATTACTAGGGCTCCCACTTTTATGGTATTTATTTTTTGACATTTCCGTCTGTATTTATCCATATTAATTTTTTGCTAACTTTATCTGTATTTATCCATATGGATTTTGTGGAAAAATGAAGCTGAAATTAGTATATTTCCATTAATTTAACTGGTAAATATGCACTCATGCTTGAATGCCTAGTAGGTTTCAATGCTGTAAACACCCGCAGAAGATAAATCAACACACTTATAAGAAAATATGCAAATTTCAGTATCAACCTTGAGCATATCTACTGCTGTTAAAGCCTCTTTACTAAAAGTCCTTTTGTTTTTTAGCCCCCTTACTTATCAATCCACACAGCTATTGGCTTGGCAGTCATGGCAGACAGTATTTTGAATCACTCAAAAAGCAACCCAATTTCCATTTTTATCCACACTTAAAAATAAATACAGACAAGAAAATAAATGTTTTCTGTCTATAGTTATCTGTAAAAATCAGTGAAAACAGGAAGCCTTAATTGTGACGCATCCCCAGATTTACAAGACCATGCAAATCTGGGGATGCGCCAAAACCTTACGCCTCTCCAGGGGAGGCTCAACGAGGAGAAATAACTTTATTTCTCCTCGTTCTTTTCTCTATCTATGGGCAGCACACATAGAAAGGGGATAAAGCCTCCCAGGACTTTTTTTTTGCGGGACGGTCCACCTTTCTGCACAAAAATAATCCTGCATGCAACATGGTGCAAGGTTGCCTGCATTGGTGCTAGGCTGTCGAAATGGCGCTAGCACAGGGAGAAAGGACATGACTGTATCCTATGCCAAAGATATGGTGCCTGCCTGCCCTTTCACTTTGACGCAGGGCAGCGCAGCAAGATGACTTGCTGCCTATCCTGCGCCAAATCCCCATAAATATGTTACTAAGTGTCCTAGTAAGAAAGTGAAGGCTTCAAAAAGAGGAAATGAGAATCCTCTTTGCAGGGCTTTAAGTGGGATGACAAAAACTGGGGGGCTCTTAAAGGGTCGTGGCCAATGTAATTAAGGGCATGGCTGATAAACAACAAAGCTGAAAATCTGTGCCCTCCGACTGTATTTTTCTGCTTCTGCAATCGCATCCAGATTAGGGTGAACAACCATCCGTAAATTTCATGGACGGTCCATTATTTTAGTATGATGTCCACAAGGTGTCCGTAATTTGGGGTCCCCAAATTAAGGATGCCTTACAGACATCATACTAAAATCAAATTGGAAAATTTCAGTAAGGTATGCTGTTTGCCTGCGAGAGGCCCCATGAGTTTAAAAGTTTTCCCTCTGGGCCTCTCACACTTAACTTTTAAACTGTAAAGGCTGCCTGCAGCAGCCCCTCCTGTACCTCGCGCATACTGTGGACTGGCCCATTGACGATTAGCACTTATAGAATGACAATGGGCCCTATTGTAGTGACAGCAAGTGGTGTGCCTTCTCCTGCATCAGACTAGGGCAAGGCATTCTGCTTTTGACTTGGCGCCAGGCTGGAGAAAATAAAAAATAAAATAACTAACAGCGTTTTCACTGGACCTTTAAAATTCAGATTTCAACATACAATTAAAAAAATACTATTTAATGTTTATTATTACATTAGCACAAATCTTGATTGCAGAAAGGGCCTGATGTTGCTTTGCAAAGCTGCGCGCATACTGAAAAACTGTGAAGTGCACGATTGTCTCAAACTTATATAAACTTATTTTGACTTGTACTTATTTTGGTTGTCTATTTACCTACTTATATATTATTGTGCAACCTCCTCTGATATGTCGGTAAAACTTATTTTTTGTCCCAAATTTTTGTCCTGAATTTTGACCTTCTGTCCTGAATTTTGACACTTTATCCTGAATTATTATACTGACTGTCCTGAATTTGCACCCATGCCAGTTGATCACCCCAATTGAGAAATATAATACAAGTAACAGGCCAGGACTATTGGCTTTGTCAATGGTTGTTAGCAGTGGTGGCTGGTGGATTTTGAAAGTGGTGAGGTGAAAAATGTTGTACCCTAATGCAAGAAGCGAGCAAGATTACAAGTCAATAACTATGGCTATATAAATAAAGCACCAGAGCATGTTCAAGAGTATAAAAAGTCACCATGCGGAGGCGCGGGGGATGCGCGGGGCTGTGTTACGTCCCTTCTGTGTACCTTGGATGGCATTAAAGGCAGTGATGTACTTACCCGCTTCAGCACGTTCTATTTAGGCAATGCGGTACACATCGTGGTAAGATCAGATCGGATTTATCTAGACAGACCGATAATTTATTTTACAACAGAGAGTGTTATTGCCGATGTTTTCTTTTGTTCTGTGACTAAAATGTGCAATGCAGATCAAAGTGAACTGGAGCATGCGGTCTTTTGAGGGAACCGGGGTTTGACCCCTACTCTCTGTTATAACTGTGGTGGTTTCTTCTACTCCTTTCATTTCCTGAAATGTGTGCCCTTTTGCAACATATGTCCACTTCATCAGCTTCAGCAGATATCAGACTGAAGAATTTAAATGTGTTTTTTTGTTTTATTTTACAATACTGGTTACTTTTGTACCTTGGCTTTTGGTGCCCTCTAGCGATCACGCTGTAGATCTCATTATATAGAACGTTGATACTGAAAATCTTTTAAGAACTTCTTGAGTTTGAAATGATGTTGCTTCCCGTCAGGAATGCACACTTCGGAGTCGTTTCTTTGTGTAAGTGTGAGGTTACAGTAATGGGGCTGGCTCCTCTACAGTTACATTGCTCCAAGGTCTCGCCTCACGCATTTCATGCGGGAAAACATTTTACATGTTATGTGCTTTATTGCTGAATTTGGCAACGGTAAAGTGTTCCTGATAATTCATTGTTGCTACCTACATACAGCAAGAGACCCCCCACCTTCCAGAGCACAAAGTTGTCAAAAGTTTCTAAGTCCCCTGTGCAGAGTTATCAAGGGCTTGCTTTGCCCTTGCAACGCGCAAGGTGACTCCAATGTAGCACACGCCTTTAAGTCAGATTTGCTATGCCACGCAGAGCCACCTTGCGTGGGCTCTGCGTGGTACAGTAAATCTGGAGTAACGCCATGCAGCGCCAGTCACTGCCTTGTGTTACTCTGCCCTGGGAAGGCGTTCCATGGGTGGAGGGTGGTTGTTGTCACGCACCCATGGTTTTTTGGCATATTCCCAGAATTACTAACACTAGTAAACCTGGGAATGCGTTCGAATGCTACCCCTTCAAAGGGGAGGCGTAACAAGGAAAAATATATTTATTTCTCCTCATTTCTTCTTTTTACATATGCAGCATCTGCAGCACACATAGAAAGAGGAAAAGCCTCAGATGATTGTTTTTATTCAAGAAATGGTCTCTTCCTGTAAAAAAGTAATCCTGCTTGCCACGGTGCAAGGTTGCCTGCGATGGCACTTGGCAGATACTAGTGCATCAGCACAGAGGCACAGCAGGAATGCCCCATGTCTTTGTAAATATGACACATTCCTTCCATCTCTATTTGACCCAGGGGAGCAACTTGTCTTACTGTGTTGCACTGTGTCAAATATTAATAAATCTGGCCCCAGGTTTCAGGATTTGTTAGGAGGTGCACACACTGACACCAGCCAAAGCTCCAAAACGGTGTGGACAGTAGTTGGGGATCAAGGCTCACTGTAGTCAATGAATTAAAGGAAGTGAATGCACTTATATTGACTGACTCCAACCCACCCAGGCAGCCCTTATATTTTGTTAAAAAAGGCAAGACTCTTTGTCTCTTTTTAGAGGGATCTATAAATAAAATTGTCATCGTGTTTCCAACAATCATATTTGGTATTTTCATTTAATAATGGGTCCCCTGGAAAGGTTCAACCTTACATTTGATGCTATTGGAGCACATTATGTATTCCTACATCTAGGATCTATATGTCACTTTCAGTCAGAAATTGACAAAAATGGTTGGTTGACGTTAATCAGGACCAAGTAGCAAAATCCCTTATAGTGTTTCTATTTGGAAAATATTGAACCTGTGCACACTACTCTGTGCCACATCACTCTCAGTCATGACCTCATTACAGATGCCAAACTTTACAAACCCTCCTGAGGGACTTCCCCTGTTTAGTTCTTGCTCACTTTATCAAGTCAGGCCCCAAAGGCATACAAAGAGGAGTTGGCCTTCTAGTCACACATTCGTCAAAGGTCCAGACCCACTGCAAAACCTAAGGCTGTCCCTGCTACATACATCTACAGGAGGTCAGCCGTATAATCCTTGAGGTCCACTTCTTTGTCCTGAGTACAATGTGTACAAGACGGAGAGCAGGTAGCAGGAGCCCAGTCCTCTTCTGATCTTCCACACATCCAAAAGTGTTCTGAAGAGTGTACTGTGGGTATTACATTTTTGCCTCACTTTCCTTACTGTGGATTGGAGAAACTCCCATCCAACCCTAACCAATAAGGTAGAAATACCCGGAGGTGACCCTACCCACTTTTGCAACACTGCCTGTGTACCCTACTGCCAACAACCTTTTCACTGTAAAGACATGTTTATCATTACATTTTTACATGTCCATATACTATGCATCCTACCTAAATGAGCAGTAAGGCCTACTTAAGGGCGCCTTATAAATATTTAAGCGGGGGTTTTTGGTCTGTCAAAAAGGATTATTTGACAGGCCAAAGTAGCAGTTTATATATACACATCCTGGCTACTGGTAGCAGGCCTGCTGTCCTGTTAACATGGTCACAATAGGACAATGGGTGCTGCAGTCCTCTTGTGACATTTAACTCACAGACCCTGAGTACACTGTGGTACCATGTTCTAGGGACTTAAAGGTAAGCTAAATATGCCAATCATTTAGTGTATTTTGAGAAATTATCCCCTGCTTACCGGTTGGGTGTTTTTGTTTTATTTTTCTCTGTGGCAGAAGGGTTCAAACAGAACTCTGAACCTAATGTGTGTCTCTGCGGAAAAACATCTGCCTGTCCCTCCAAAGATAGAAGAGGCAGGGGGGTGGGGGGTTGGGGGTTCCCAAGTGTTTGATAGTAGATCTCTCAAGTGGGGATTGCTGAGAGAATGTGATATGTAACCAACCTGTTGTTATGGGTGGGAAGGGAGAGAGACCCTTTTCTTTATATAGCCCTCACTCACTCTAGTAGTGACATGCTTCATTATCGGGCTCACCACAACTACTAAAGGTCAGGGTGGGCTCAACCATCTTCCAGGGAACACTTATGATAAGGTGTATGGGGCGTACCGTTAAAGATAAAATTCCTCACCCACTCCTAAAGTATCCTTTATTAATGGAGTGGGAGGGAAGATTAAAAACTATAATCGGGTATCAGGATGTGATGGTCCTATGACCCTAGAATAGGCACCAACATGTTTCAGCCCTCCTTAATGGCCTAAATAAGTCCTAGGCTTTCGTAAGGGTGGGATGTAAATAGGTTACTTCCCCTAGAGATGTGAGTGCATTTATGCAATTTGCATAGGGCACATCTAGGTGAAAAAGTAGGAATAAGCCTAACACTTGCCACCGGTTTCAGATGAGGAATTATCTATATAGAAAACAGGGACAAGGAAACATAATTCATAATTGTTGTTATGTACACTTTAGGAAGACACTACTGACGTTGAAATACCATCATCACGTAGTCCCCTCTGGAGCCATTGCTGTGACGGTGTAGGGGTTGTGTTTTGTCACCCACAAAATTCCAAAGCATGCTTCTACGATGAGGTCACACGTGGGTCATGCTCACCACATCATACGCACTTCTGTGTCTTTCACAAGTGCTTTGGGTTGTGCATACATGCATTGTTTCTTTCACAATAAAGATACATACTATGTATAATTTCACCACATCATGCATACTAATTTCCAAAACATAGTTTTTAAGAATCAATGGCACTCACCCCATGTAATCAGGGCTTTGATTCTTGAGGGAGCACAGGAGGGAGGCCTTGTAGTCACACACTACAGATAAGAGAATTGTGGCCATATCGCTATTAGAATTGCGTTAAAACTGCGGGGAAATGCAGTGGTGCCTCATTTATGTGGAACAGAGATCACTTACTTCATCAACGGTCCAACCCTGCCTTAACCTACTAGCTGCTCTGCTCCCCGGCTTGTCCAAAGGCTGTGTGGAGTAGTAGCCGTTAAATACCAGTGTTCGTGTGCTCTTCCAGAGGTCCCGGGGAGTGGCTGGTCACGCCCTCCTGTCAAAGCTCATCTGCGATTGGGCTTTCACGGTGGCTCCACTCGCGTTGTAGCCATTTCGTGATGACAGGTTAGCTGTCAGGCGGTATGCGTCTCTTTCCCGTTTAACAGGAGGCGAGTGGCAGCACGTAAGCATTCTATTACGCGTGCCTCATCAGGAGGCGAGGCGCGTGTAGACAGTCCTTCCTTTCTACTGCATAGCCTTGTTGACCTTCGCTCCCATTCAGATTATGGGAAAAAATGACTGATAGATTTCTCTCTCTGATAGTGCTATCTTCAAAGGGCGTTCCCTCATTTGCATGGAATCCCTTTGCCTTTGCGCTCATGCTGTAGTATAGACACAGGAGCAGAGGCAAAGAAGCTGTCAGGAGGTGCACTGTCAGTGTGTCCCCTGATAGCAGCCCGCTGGAGGGGAGGAAGTGGGTTCCATGGACCACCCAGACATCCCCTTGCAGGCGGGTGCAGTCACTTACTGGGGGGTACAGAAGGGTCCGCAGATGCTTGTGCGTCCCCTTCTGTAATACCGATAATGCTGGCGCACATAAAGCGACAGCGCTACCATCAAAGGGTTTTCCTCCATTTGCATGGGGGCGCAATCAAGGAAAATGTGCCGTATGTATAATACGGCCCAGGGTCATATTTTTTGTGGAAGCAGCTAGCTCTTCCACATCAGGTCTGGGGGGGGGGGGCAGGATACAAGGCTTCTTAGCCCACCACTGAGCACTGAAAAACCTCGACAGCATCTACTACCCAGTGCCCCTGTCCCAGGTGTGGAGGCCTAAATAGATCACCAAATAAGAAGAGTAAACATAGAGTGACGTAGTAGTAACATATGCAGTTGCTTCCCCTGCTGGATGCAAAACCTGGACTCTGGACATTGTGAGAAAGGGAGGGCGCCTGGTCAGGCACTGTCCTACACAACATTAATATATCACTCTCTGTCCATCGAGAGTGAGCTGGCCCTGTGTGGTCTCTAAGGGAGTGGTTTTGCCCAACTCTGCCAGTCAGAAAATTCAAACCAGACATAAGGGACATAAGATGAAAGAAAATAAAGCACATGTAAGGAGCCACCCGGCCACTTTCTCTATATGTTGCCACTTGCACCCTGTGGGCTGGGCTTGGCCCTGAAGGGATATATAAAGGTGCATGCACTGCTCATTGTCAATGCATGTAACCTGACACTGAGTGTGGCATGTGATCATTGCTGTCCCATACCCTGTACAAAAAACTAGGCCCGAAGTTACTGAGACCCAGGAGGTATCGCCCTTCTACACTGGCAATGAAGGGGTCTTACCCTGCTGCAAGGTTGTGCCCCATGCAGTACCTGAAGGAGAGGATTGCAGCTACCCGGGTGCGGCTTACGGCGTCCATCATGGCGGTCGGACCCCGCAGCCTGCGCTGATGGCGGTATTCCCAGGGTGAAGGCCAAAGAGAGTCCTGAGCTGGAGGATGGACCCTGAGCCGCACGGAAGTGATGTGCTGGCTAAAGGAGGCGGCGTGTGGCCCAGTGCAGTGTCAGCGGCACCGACGTGACTCCTCGGCGGTGGATCGGCTGCAGGCAAGCATGGCCTGTTCTGCAGAGAGAGGCCGAGAGCTACACATGCCGGCGCCTGGCAAGTGACTGAAGGCCTGCTGCGATGGTGAGCTGCTGCTGACATCGGGAGGGTGTGGTGCTGCCCCTGTGTGGTCGGCCAGATGAGTGCATACATATGCACTGGAAAAGGTGGTGTACAAGGCCCCGAGAGTATGTGGGCATGGTGTTAGCAGATCGTGGTTGAGAAAGACAGCAAGTTACTGGCCTCTGCCAAGCTCTAGCCTCTCCTATAGTGATAAAAGTGGGACAGTGAAAGGAACTAGAAGCATATGGTGTCCCGAGTGCCTAAGCTGGTGACAGTGAAAAAACTAAAACAAAAGAAGACTTTGTTATAACAAAAAAAAGTTATTTTAATAGTAAAGGGAAGTTAAGAATTCAAGCCCCACATCTCAGCCAGGGGGAATGTCTTTCCAGGCGCCTGAGGAGGCAGAGGCCAGACCTGAACGCTCTTCTCACTCGGCATATACGGCACCACCACCGTTCAGCCAACTGGCTAACCCTGCAACAGCAGCTCCAAGATGAAGAAAATGGATTGGGCGGCTGGAACATTATTTCTGCGGCACGCGTTAAATGGATGGGGCAGTCAAGCATTCGACAATGTTGACCATGGGTGGAGATGAGCTTTATGAGCTATTTGAGGACTTACCAAATACTGGGGCCAATGGTGACTTTGATGCATTGGTGAGGGCACTGAACAGGAATTTCAGCCCTCAGTTAAATCCGGATTATGAACATTTCAAGCTGTGGCAAGCACGCAAACAGGAAGGCGAGTATATTGATATGTTCTTTGAGTGGCTGCACAAGTTGGCCAGCACATTCACCATCATAGATAAGCAAGTAAAAATAAGAGTGCAACTCATTCAGGGTTGTCACTCTGCCAACCTAAGAAAATTGATTCTGAGGCAGCCTGGAATCTCGCTGGACAATATAATCATACTAGGACGATCTCAATTGTTGGTGGATGCAAGGGCTGGAGAAATGGAGTCCGCACTGGACTGAGCAACTGAGATCCCATCACCAGCGAGCCTGGTGAAAGTGAAGGAAGAAGCTGTCAACTCCATTAGAAAATGGTCAGGGACAGGATGTGGGGGGACCAGTGCCCAGCAAATGGAGAAGATGTGCTGGAACTGTGGGCTTTCCAGTCACCCGATCAGAGGATGCCCGGCAAGAGGGAAACCCTGTCTGAAGTGTGGATGGTCAAACCACTTTGTGAAAGTATGCTAGAGTGCAGCCCGACCACTAGGTGAAGGTGTGAAGAGCAAAAAGTGTGGCAGAGATAAGCTCCTGTCGGAAGAAGAGGAGGAGTGGGACCCACCACAGGTGGTGCAACGGCAGATGCAACTGCTGCAACAGGATGAAGAAGATGAGGAGGAGGTGTTTACCCTCTAGTTTACAGGCTGAAACAACCAAAAGAGAAGACCGCCGCCCATGTGCCAACTGGAAATAGGCAGAGTGTCGATAACTGCCCTTGTTGATACAGGGTCATGGGTTAATGTCCTCGACTCTGAGCAATACCTTTGACTAACATCTTGGCCGAAGCTTATGGCCACCAAGGCGAAGATATACATGTATGGGGTACCATCCCCATTCCCCTGCAAGGAGTGATAGAAGTAGAGAACAAGCACGGGAAGATGGCCTCACAGAGAAGATTCAATGTTACTCAAGAGAGTTTGGGCACCATGTTAGGCTGTCACACAGCGGAGGACTTAGGTCCAATCTTGTTTGCTAAACAAGTCCACCAGTCGCATGCTGAGGAGACAATGACAGAATTTCCAGAGCTCTTCCAAGGAATTGGGTGGCAGAGAAATGTGAAAGTGGAGCTACATATTGCTGTTAAGCCAATGGCTCTGTGCCACAAACATATCCTATTTAATCTTTGCCAATTAGTAGAGGCAGAGCTGGAGAAGCTGGAGCAGGCAGATATAACTGAGAAAGTGTCCAGGCCCTCCCGTGGGTTTCGCCTCTCGTATTTGCCCCAAAGCCCAAACAGCTGGGGGCAAAAAGACTGTGTGTAGATATGGGACTGCCCAACAAGGCGATATGATGAGAAAGGCACATCACCCCTACAATTGATGAAATTGTAGCTGATATAAATGGAGCAAAATGGTTCTCCAAAGTGGATCTTAATTCAGGGTAACACCAGTTGGTGCTAGATGAGTCCAATTGATATATAAAAACACTCTCGACACATTTGTGGCTGAGACGATTCAAGAGACTTAGCTTTGGAGTGTCCTCCGCAGTGGAGGTTTTCCAGGACACCATTAGGGAAGCCCTCTCTGGATTGGTGGGCATCAATAATGTCAGGGATGATGTTCTGATTTTCTCGCACATGTTGGAAGAGCATCATGTGGAGCTAAGGGCAACCATGCAGTGATTAGTGGAGCAAGGACTGACAGTACATAAAAGCAAATGCTCGTTCTACACTAATGAAGTGGAGTTCTTTGGATAGCGGTTCTCTAAGGAAGGCCTACAAGGGGATCCATTGAAAGTTGAGGCCATCAGAGCTTCCGCCATTCCCCAGAATCTGATGGAGATGTGCAGTGTTCTGGGGATGGCCAACTATTGTAGTAGATTCATTCCACAGTTGGCAACCATCTCAGAACCGTTGAGAGCATTGACTAAAAAAGATACTCCATGGGAGTGGTTGTGCGCTGCCTCGCAGTCATTCAATGAAGTCAAGCAGGTGCATGGGGCCACGATGGAAGCAAGTCAGAACTCACTGTAGATGCTAGCACCGTGGGGCTAGGGGCAGTCCTCCTTCAACTGAATGCATTCGGTGAATGGGTGCCCATCGCATATGACAGTCAAGCACTATCTGTAGTGGCAACAAGGTACACACAAATTGAGAGGGAGGCCCTGGCTATCCGGTGGGTGTGCCAACACTTTCATATTTACTTGTGTGGTCACAGGTTTCATGTCATCACCAATCACAAGCCGCTGGTGCCTTTGTTTGGAGGGACAGCATGCAATGGACAACCTCAGATAGAGTGGCGGGTGGTCCAGCTACAACTATACAATTTTGATGTGGCATACCGCCCTGGGGTTGACAAAACATGCTGTCTATCTGTCGTGTCATCCCATTGCAGCTGATCAAGTCCACAACAGGAGACAGACAACGGGGTGGAAGGCTTCATCAGAATGATCACCGAGCTGGTCTGTCCCTGGGCACTGTCTCTAGAGGAGATTATGTAAGCCACTAAGGAGGACAGCTGTATCCAAATGGCCATGGAAGCTTTGAAGAAGCATCGGTGGAAGAAATGCTTGGAAGGTATCAGCAGTCTCACAGATGAGGAAAGAGAGGCCAGAACGTCTATGTGGATAAGCTGGGATGAATTGAGTGGAAGTACCAATGGGATCCTGTTGAGAAGCCAACAGACTGTAATCCCTCGGAGCCTCTGGAGGCACACAGTCGAGTTTGCTCACCAAGTCCACCAAGGGGTAGCTACGACAAAAGCGTGCCTGCGAAATATGGTGTGGTTTCCTGGGATGGACTGGCTGGTGGAAGAGGTTGTGTTGAACTGCCACTCTTGTCTAATCACCAGTGAAGAGCTCCCGATGACACCGGTTATCACCTAAAGTCCCTGTACTAAACCTTGGTCATCGGTGAGCATGGATTTGGGGAGTTTTCCAGACTCAGCAACACCAACTTCCCGGCTGTCAAACTCATCCAATCAACAGCATTTGAGTGCATTAAACCTGCCTTAGAAAGGATTTTTACAATGTTGTGACTGCCCGATAAAATAAAGACAGACAATAGTCCACCTTTTCAATGGCAAGAATTTCGTGAATATCTCCACCACTTCAACATTACGCACTGGCGGATAACCCGTCTCTGGTCACAAGGTTATGGGGAAGTAGAGAGATTTATGAGGACTCTTAATACGGTGCTTCAGATAGGTGTAAATCAATGAGTTGATTTGGAAGGATGTCTATATCAATTTCTGAGAGCCTATAAACAAATGACTCTTAGCACCACGCGATGTGCTCCAAGTGAGATTCTCATGAGAAGTACTGTAAGAGATCTGGTACTGGCGAGTTCCAAATGGGAACCGGGAACTTCGGATGTGATAGCGGCCAAGATAAAAAAAAATGACCAAAATTGTCAGCTGTCAAGCAGCCAGACAGGCTCTGTGAGGAGGGGAAGCTCTGCAAGCCTTCTGCCTGTGACCAGGGCTGGGTCGGTACCCTACTCCTGTAGTCTGTTGATATTTATTTGCTGAACAGTGCAGAGTAGTTGCTACAGCCTACAGCTTGGGGCCTAGAATTACTTTGATTTTGTGTTGGGGTGTTTTCACTTTATTGGTGCAGCTCTGATGCACAATCTCCTTAGGGATTTACAAAGCCACGCAAAGTCTGATTTGTGTGGTTTCGCAAAAAAGTAATGAATGCAAGCCAGGGCATAGCATTGCCTTGTGTGATTTTGCGTCAGGTAGGCGTTACATGGGTGGAGCATGATCGTTCCCATGAATTCACCTATGTATTTTGATTCACACCTATATCTACAAAGACTTGTAAACATGGGTTTGCTCCAAAATAGTGTGCCTACCCAAGGATGGTGTCATGAGGAGAATTACATTTATTTCTCCTTCTTTGTTCCTATTTGCATGAGTGCTGTGTTCTGCAACACACATGCAAAGAGATAATAGCCTCAATAGATAGCTTTTGTGCAGGAAGGGTCCTCTTTCTGCACAAAAACTATTCTGACCACAATGCAGACATCATTGTGACATTTGCAAGGATGCCTGCTTTGGTGCTTGGAAGCTGCAAGTGCACCAGCACTAAGAAAGAGCAAAACTGCACCATGACTGTATAAATATGACTGAGTTCTACTCTTTTCCTTTCACGCAACACAGTGAAGCAACTTCCCTTATTGCGTTGCATGAATTGTTAGTAAATATGCCCCTTGGTGCCATAGGGTTTGCAATTGTTTGTGCTGAATGCAGTCCTGGCACTGGTGTTCTCCTGGTGACATTTTCAGTCACACACAAAATACATGTGTGCAAGCAGAAGTCAATGAAGGAGCTGATGCTTTAGAATTGCAGGCCACCACTGATATTTGAGAGGTAAATCATGTGGTGCTGGGGAAAGATTTTATTACTAATATTATAACCTTGGTGCCAGGAATGCACCATGCCGGTTATGTATTACATATTTGGAGGCATTCAAAATGGACCAAGTCTTCTTTACGTTACTGCTGGCACCCCTGACTGAGGCGCTGGAGTGATTGCTGATAGGAATGTTTCATATGGTGGCCACTACTGAAATCTTTTCTGTTGGGGGCACAATTACAACACTAATAATATTAGTTGTTCAGGATAATTCTCATTGAACAGGAGCAGCTCCTATCACAGAAAACGTTGGAGACTCCGGGTTTATACACTAGATAAAAAACTCCAGGGTCAAACTCAGTGGCGTAACGAAAGTTGAAAGGGCACCCCTGCAAGATGCACAGAGGGGCCCGCTCTGGATTTAATCCGGAGCTCTCTGGCGTGAGTACAGTGCTGAGGGGGCCCCCTGCAGCTCTGGGGCCCTCCCGCACTGCGGGGGATGCGGGTCCCTGTGTTACGCCAGTGGTCAAACTGGGATAGAAAATAGGTCCAGGCTGCAAAAATAAAAGTGGCCCACATTAGTGAATTATATACCTACAAAAGTGCCTCATGTTTGCAAATTGGGGCTGTTTGAACTTGTAAAGACATGCTGTATAACTTTTTAGCAAGGTATGAAAGACTGCATGGATTTGAGTTTTTTGCAAGCAGTGTTTATTTTTATATCAGGGAAAAAAACAGTAAATACTGGCCCAAGAGACCATAAAACAGACCACAAGCAGCCACAACCCTGGCTCACACACTAACCTGTCAGACAAGCCCATCGGCCACTGCCTAATTTCCCAATAGGCCAGTCCGACCCTGTCCGATCCTGTTCATCTCTAAATTTAAAATATGAATCTGAACTAGCTGCGTGCACTAACAGCAGCAGAAATACTGGCGTCGTCCGGGGGCATCTAAATCAGTTTAGAAAAATTCTGACTCCTAAGAACAGTAATACTTAGAAAGGAAACTAATATACTCTTTTTTGTGGCCTGATTATAGAGAATGTCTATACGCGCTTCCTAGATTAGTAGATTTGTCTCTATTATGCTTGCATGTAAAAGACACACCCACAGAGAGCTGATTATCCATTGACATCTGTTCAATGAAGGTTAGACTCCTAGGTGTAGATTATAATTGCAGAAACCTTTTTAATGACAGCAACTATAGACAAATAAGTGATCA
The DNA here is from genome assembly GCF_964204655.1 of Triturus cristatus. Lineage (NCBI taxonomy): Eukaryota > Metazoa > Chordata > Amphibia > Caudata > Salamandridae > Triturus > Triturus cristatus. Next base: position 548,014,391 of record NC_140595.1, read on the forward strand.
AGCGCCTGCAATCAATAAACATGTCCGAAACTTTATATTTGGAGAAAAAAGCATTATTTTCTCCATCTAAAAATGATAGTAGGTGAAAATGATGAGCAGGTGTTTTTTTAATTCTCTCTAAAAAGAGAAATTGTCAGAATAGTAAAACGTCCCATTTTTACAGGAAGGGCTCAATTTGAAAATGGTTAACTAATGGACACCTTATTGAAACAGCCAGGGCTGCAACTAGACCCGAACATTTGGGGGGCTTGTACTTCATGCCGCAGTGGTGGGCCTATCAAGGCATCAAGAAGTAAACTTACATGAACCCCAATAAAAGTGTGAAACTGAAACGTATATGGGAGTTCTATCTGAATGTCACAGAATGAGAGGGATAACTTCACAATGTAAAAACTGAGGGGCATATTTACAATAGAATGGCAGAGTGCGGAATTAAGCTAAAATTGCTAACACCGCACTCTGCCATTCTCAAAACGCAGGGATGTGCCGCATTTACAATGATACAGCACACCCCTGCATTTTCTCTAGCTCTGGCACTAAATTCAGCTAACTAGTGCCAAGGAGGCACCCTTGCCCCTTACTGCAAGGGTGTCTGCATTGAGGGAATGATTGTTTATGTGTAGAAAAGTGTCCCTTCCTGCATATCAACTATCACTGATGGTGATTTGTAACTCCTATGTGTGCACAAAGATTTCTACAAACTCTGCACAAGAGGTTCAGAATAATTCCAAATACTTTTCTAAAGTTCAGCTGTGGATTACTGTATTCAATTTTAGACCTTATAATTGTGCCTGGATGATCGAAATATCTCAAAGTAATGGCATTTTATTCTGCATGAAATGAAACGCCTGCATATTTTAATGTCATTGTCTAAAACATGGTTCCTTCCTTAGCGCTAATTTTATTTTTTGCATTTATAATGCCTGTTGGAGGGAGGACCACCGGGGAGTTGGGGGGACTACTCCGGGGCACCTTCCTACCGCAAAGTTATAGCCGAGCGCCGCTGAGAAGCCTCCTAGGAGAGGTCCTTCCTCCTATGATCGTACTAGGCCCCGTAACACCACCACACAGGACTCCGTATCAGTTGCTTATCTTGGTTCTTTATATAAAAAGGAGCACGCTCAATATTTACAGTGGGATCGAGTGATCCAGTAAGAGTCTCAATGTTCTTGGAGGGATAGGGTAGCGGGACAGTCTTAGTACCAGCCAGGTACGGGAAGGCTCTGCGCCAGACCTTGGGTGCTGGTCTCAGAGCGGCTCGGACGTGGAGAGCCGCGACGGCGTCTGCAGGGCTCGGGTGGTAGTTCCGCTTGGGTCGAGCCGCGACACAGTCAGCAGGCTCCGGTGGTAGGTCCGCTTCGGTCGAGCCGCGACGAGGTTAGCTGGGCTCTGATGGTATGTTTCAACAAGGTCGGGCCGCGACAGCGTCAGCAGGGCCCCAAAGGTTCGTGAAGGTCTTGTAAGCACGATGGAGCCGCAACGTCGTCAGCAGGGCTCAGAGTGTGGTTTCAGGAAGAGTCTTTCTCCGTAGGGTCAGCCGCGATCCGATCAGCAGGGCTCTTGACTCCGGGATACAACTGTCGTCTTGTTGCCGGGTCGCCCCATATATAGGTCTGGAGCCCCTTTGATGTCCGGACCCTTGCGCCCAGGAGGGCGGAGAGGCCGGGTAGGGTGCGGCCAGACGCCCAGCAGGAGAGGCGCCAGGCCCCAGAGAGCTGTGGGGCGATCGCACCTAGGTGTGGAAGGACGGTTGGGGGTCCCATCGATACTGCCCTCCGCCGGGAGTGGGAAGGGCTCACGTGGTATCCCTCGGGCCAGGGGTTGGCGCCTCGATGTCGGGCCTCGCTGGGACCGAGGCCGGGTAGAGCAGGGTCACGTAGGTGGTCACGTGGAGTGACGTATAATCCAAAATGGAGGAGCCCCGAGGTGCATGGGACCTCGTGCGGCTTAGCGAGGGGGAACAGGACCACGCCACGAGGCCGGCTCCAACAATGCCAATAGCTCTAACTTAAACAAATGCGAGACCTATTGTGTTTCCAATGCTTGTTACACCTTTTTACACCATCTGGGCATAGGTTGAAATTCATTAGTACCAGTATAACACCCAAATAAAGCAATAAGCAAGAGATAGTTGGCCAGTCGAGCTTTGCAAAGGGTCTTCCACTGCCCAGTAACACAAATTGCTGAGTATTGTAACTTTTGACCTGTTTGAGCTTCAACATTTTTTTTGTTAAAATCTGTAGATTATGCAGCAGAAGATGGAATATGTGACAAATGCTGTAAATTTATAGTTACGCAAAAAACACCATGGTTAACACAAGTGCATAATTCTGGTAGCCCTGCATGCAATATAAGTAGTAATTTTTTCCTTGTTTGCTTAGAAGGACTGAGGTAAACAGTCAGGTTGGGAACAGAGATTCAAGTGCAAATGTTGCCCCCATTATCACAGAATGAATGGGAAACTATTGTCTCTCTTTTAAAACTGTGAGGAAGGCTAAAGCACACGCTGTGCACAGTGAAAGTCCCCACCATGGGGTCTGTGAACTAGCATTTCTTGAATTGCTGGTGACCTCCACGCAGGGCACAAGTCGGGGGCACATGCGGGTGGACGGCGTCCACCCACCTTTTTCACAGGGTGAAAGCCGTTCACCCTGCCAAGTATTTGGGCCCCACTGAAAAATGTGCTAAATTCGTCCCGGTGTAATATTCAAACACCGGGACACATTCAGCAGTGCCTGCATGTTGTCTGCTTTAGATCGCAACAACGTGTATGGGGCTCTCTTATTTCAGACTCCAGCAAGGCCCATAACAAAGGCCGAATCTGACAGGTCATCAGGCCTCCATTTGTTCGAGTGTCCTGGATGGGAGCAATCAGGAGCCTCTCACCTGATGCAAATGAAGCTGGAGGGTAAACAAAGGCTCTCAACTTGTTAGCACTTTACACATACTTAAGAGAGGCAGTTTTTCACTTTGCTCAGTCCCTGTTTAGGAGATAAACTTGCACTGTAAGAATGTCAGATGTGTTGGTCTTTCCCAGTATTTACACAAAATAAATAGCATTTATATAGTGTTTACTACCACTGAGTCGGGTTGTAATAATTTAAATATCACAATTTTTTCTTGTATAGCGCTATGGGTAGAGGAAGTTTACGCTGACAAAAAGCAACATTGTTTTATGTGTAGCTCACAATAGTGAATCTTTTGCCTAAATCAGGAGGGTTTCCCTTTATACTTGAAATGTGCTCCAATGTACTCATGATAGACATGCTAAACATATATGTGAGGGCGTAAGATCTGATGTCACTTCTTATGATGCAACTTATGATGTCACACGCTGTGATGTCATGCGCCGTGATGTCACTTGCATTCTGATTAACTAGGTTAGTCCCACCACTTCTTTTTTAGGAGCGTCATCGCGCATGCGCTGTCTGCAAGACATATTGTCATCAACAAAACCACTTCATTTTAGCCTGCCACTTACCATTGGTCGCCTCCTCCGTCGCTCCTCTTTGCTGTATCCTAAGTCACTCTCACAGCAGATACCGCCCTTCCGGTCAAGTCTAAGGAGCAACGGCCAACCACAGTCTCCTTACCCTAAATTTGTTTATCTGATGTTTAGCGAACTTTTTATTTTTAAAGTGTGCTTGACTGCCTGTAGTTGCTTCTGCCCTTCCACCAACCTCCGACACAGATGCAGCCCTCCCACACAAATGCATGTGCTGTATCTGCTGAAAAAAATATGTTTTTTGGGCTAAATATATTGTTTGAGCTGTTTCAAACACCTGCAAACTCAGGTAAACTCACCGCTTAAACAACAATACAACTTGGTGGTGTGTAGTGTCCGGGAAATGTTTTTCATGATGACGGTCCTTCTACCCCAGGTACAAGGAGTCCTGCACTCAAACCTTTGCCCGGCATTTTCCTAGCCTAGGAGTAAAAATGGGCCGCTGCTAGTCCTACTACAGATTTAGTAGCTTTCTTCTTTGGCCAGCTAGTGCCTAGTGTGTGGTCCTTCCTGAGGCAGATTGTTGCTGTACTCTTACAACATGTGCAGTTCCCAACATCCTCTTACCTCAGGAAGAGGGCTGAGTGCTGGTCCTCAACTAGTTAAAGTGCCCAATGTTCCCTTACTATGGAAGGAATGGCGCACATTGTGGTACTTCTTCTGGCAAGATATCCCTTACTATCCTCTCTTATCAGGTAAAGCACAAAATATCTTTAAATGCCAAGTGCAATGACCTTGTACATCCTTCTGCTGTCAATACAGTAATCTGGGTGGGGACTACCCCCACCGTGTCTCAACTATCAGCAAAAAACTGAAAAGATGGGTGTTTAAACATCTACAGAACCAACAAATGTGTACCAAAACATCCCTCAGCACCACCTCAGTATCACTCAGCACCACATCCGCACAAGCGAACCACCACCTCAGTAACACTAGAGCACCACCTCAGCACTAGTGCAGCACCACTGCACTACAAAAACCATTACACTTCATGCCATTTATTTACTATCCACATAATTCTACAACACACCATGCCACATATTTCCACTACACAACTCCACACCACACAATCCCACAACAAACAATTCCAATGCAACCCATTTCTCCCTCACTTCCACCAACTCTGTCATCTCTCCACACACACCCGCCCTCTCACATCTCCCTCACACTCCCAATACCCATTTTCATCGTGCAATCCCTCTGCCCCCGCTCATCCCTCCCTCACACTCCCTATCTCCTCTCTATAATACCTTCTCACGCATGCTACCTTCCAGTCAGGCGGGCAACTAGAGCCAAATTTCGGGGGGGGCTGAAAAAGATTTCGGGGGGGGGGGGGGGGGGCTAAGTCTTCCAGCCATAGGCAGAGTGGCTGTCAGAAGGGGCGAAAATGCAACAAAAGCCTCATTAACGAGTAAATGGTCTTTTAAAGACCTGTGAAGTACTCGGGTCCGGCTGCAATTAGACGGACGCCAGCCCGCAAGGCTCTCTCAGCCGGGCTGACACACCTGACAGGGGGGGCTGAAGCCCGGTGAGCCCAATGGGTGTTGCACGCCTGCTTCCAGTACCTCCTCTCGCTTTGCACTAGTCCACCTCTCACCTCCCCCTCCAGGGGGACCCCACACCCTTATCTCTCTCTCTCTGTTTCTTATACCATCCCTCTCTCTCACGCAATCTTCCTGCCTCTCTCATGTGGTTCACTTCAGGTCTTTCCGCACAATAGCTTTCCCCTACATTTTCAAGGTTTCAATCCCTCAAACCCATGCTCTCCTCCTCTTCTACGGGTGTCTTCTGCATACACAAACTCTGTCTCTATATGCCAGTTCCCTGCTGTCTTTCACTCTTTCTCACTCACTCTTTCTACTCCTGTCTGGAGTAAATTCACTACTTCGTGTGCAAACTACCTATCCCTCCCTATCTTCCTTTCTATCTATTTTCTATAGTTCTCACCCCAATCTATTCACAATGCCACATAATTTCACTAGACAAAAACCCTATACACCACTCAATAACACCCCACACAATTCCACAAATAACAATTCCAATCCAAACCACATAATTCCACTCCACACCACATACATCTTACAAGACTCCAAACAATAACACAATGCTAAAATACATTACCATTCACAATGCCAATAGCTCTAACTCTTGCAAATGCGAGACCTATTGCATTGCAAATACTTGTTAGGACTTGTGCCCTGCCGCCCTCCACCTTTCCTTTCAAGACACTTTCCAGCAGCAGGGGAAGTTGATCCTGTCTCAGTTTCTCCATTAAAAACACACAAAATGTTTTCTTCAACGCTCGGTTCCCAAGCAGTGCACTGCAGAGGCAAGCACCTGAGACAATCCGCCACAAATCTGAGCCCAGGGCCGGGCTACGCACACGACGGGAGGGGGGAGCTGAACCCTTTTTAGCCCAATGGGCGTGGCGTTCATGGTAACAGCCTTCTCGGGTGCCTTAACCCCTTCCCTGCTCATGACGGAACCGTTCCGTCATGAGCCACGGTTGTCGTGTGCTCATGACGGAACGGTTCCGTCATGACAATCCTGCCGGCGGCCGCTCCGCCTGCGCGGCGCTGTTTCCCCGCCTGTGCGGGGCGACAACGCAAATGGGCGGAGTCATGACGGAACCGTTCCGTCATGAGCACAGCTCAACTGTGGCTCATGACGGAGCGGCTCCGTCATGAGCACAGGCCCGCCGCGCTGCCCCCCTGCCCCCCCCAGCGCTGCAGCGGAATGTCCGCAGCAGCGAAGGGGTTAAGTGCATGAAGTTATAAGGGTCGTCGCCTGAAGCTGCCGGATACAATTAAAAGAATGGTACATTCATATGTAAGTACATGCCGCCATCTAGTGGTTAATGATGTAAATTGCATCAGCAGCTTTGAGTTATTTCTCTATTCGTTCAAACCTATTGTCGCAGAGCACATACACCCTTGGTGCCGTAAAGAATACAAGCATTGTGTTGCAAATAGTTCTAGTACACCCGTTCTCATGGTGAGATTATCTCTCACTCAATATATATGTGTACACGCAAACGTCACAGAAGGGGCTTATATTCTAGAAGTGTGGGTTACTATAAAAAGTGTTTTTATAAAAATACGTAGGTACATTTTGTGCTTAAACTGTGGGATATCGACGAAATCTTTATAACAGATGGTACTGAAGACCAATTCGTTTTACCAACGTCAGAAAAATAAATCGCTGAGCTACGAAGACTACACATTAATTGCTAGCATGTTTTAACATACATACACCAATGGCAGAACTTATTGTCAATTTCTTTATAAAGAGCAGTGCTTGAATCGAGTGGGAATCGGCAGGATTCGAGTTTTTGTAGCTACTCTTGAGGAAGAACTAGAGCTGTAAGTGGGATGGGAAAAGTGCGGGAGGTCTGTAAAATGGGAGTGGTCTAAGAAGCATTCATGCAATTCCTTTCTAAAAGGTGTGGTATGGAATTAATGAAGTGGTTTAAAGCATGCAAACTAAAATCCTGTGCTTGCCATAGCCTACCACATGATCCGTATTTTGGTGCCTCTGTGTGAGTTTTCCTTAATGCACCCAGACATACCACGCATAACGTACATGCAACTGAAACAAACCAGACTTATTGGCTTTGCCAATGCTTTTTAGATGCATCAGGTACATGAGAAACAAGCATTTGCAATGCAATTGGTCTCGCCTTTGGGACCTTATAAGAATGTGCTAAAGCCAAGCGTAATATGACAATATTTAAGACTTTATAACCCCCATACAGAAACAAATACTTTTAAAACAAAAACAATATTTTGATATAATGGTAAATATACTAAACTAAACTAAACGTATGCTTTAGACGTCATTAGACAGCCTGTCTCACATTAATTCACATTAATTCACTTCACACCACTCGTATCGATTGACGGCCGTGTCCTGGATGTCCCTGCACACGCAGCCTGTCTGGCTGCCTGCACCCACATCAGCACATGCACACATAGGCCATCCAACGATCAATCAATCAATCATCGCATTTATATAGGGCACTACTCACCCAGAGGGTCTCAAGGCGCTGGGGGGTCCGCTACTGCTCGAACAGCCAAGTCTTGAGTTGCTTCCTGAAGGCGAAGTGGTCCTGGGTCTGGCGGAGGTGGGTGGGGAGGGAGTTCCATGTCTTGGCGGCGAGGTAGGAGAAGGATCGTCCCCCTGTGGTGGCTCTTCGGATGCGGGGGACGGTGGCGAGGGCGTGGCTGGTCGATCGAAGCTGGCGTTTGGGAGCGTAGAAGTTGAGGCGGCTGTTGAGGTATTCTGGGCCTTGGTTGTGGAGGGCTTTGTGTGCGTGGGTGAGGAGACGGAAGGTGATTCTCTTGTTGACCGGGAGCCAGTGCAGGTCTCTCAAGTGTCTGGAGATGTGGCTGCGACGGGGGATGTCCAGGATGAGTCATGGTGAGGCGTTCTGGATCCGCTGGAGTCTCTTCTGGAGTTTGGCGGTGGTTCCAGCGTAGAGGGAGTTGCCGTAGTCCAGACAGCTGGTGACGAGGGCCTGGGTGACCGTCTTCCTGGTCTCGGTGGGGATCCACCGGAAGATCTTGCGTAGCATGCGCAGGATGTTGAAGCACGACGAGGAGATAGCGTTGACTTGTCTGGTCATGGAGACGGAGGAGTCCAGGATGAAGCCCAGGTTGCGTGCGTGGTCTGTTGGTTTGGGTGCGCTGCCTAGGGCGGGGGGCCACCAGGAGTCGTCCCAAGTGGCGGGTGAGGATCCCAGGATGAGGACTTCCGTCTTGTCCGAGTTCAGTTTCAGGCGGCTGTTCTTCATCCATTCGGCTACCTCTTTCATCCCTTCGTGAAGGTTGGCTCTGGCGGTGGCGGGGTCGTTGGTGAGGGAGAGGATTAGCTGGGTGTCGTCGGCGTAGGAGATGATGTTGAGGTTGTGCTGGCGTGCGATGTCAGCGAGGGGGCTCATGTAGACGTTGAAGAGAGTAGGACTGAGCGAGGAGCCTTGAGGGACGCCGCAGATGACTTCGGTGGCTTCAGATCTGAACGGAGGGAGGCGGACTCTCTGTGTCCTTCCGGCGAGGAAGGAGATGATCCACTCCAGTGCCCTTTCTTGGACTCCGACGTTGCTGAGGCAATGTACTAGGGTACGGTGGCAGACAGTGTCGAAGGCCGCGGAGAGGTCGAGGAGGATGAGGGCCGCTGTTTCTCCGTTGTCGAGTAGCGCTCGGATGTCATCCGTGGCTGCGATCAGGGCGGTCTCGGTGCTGTGGTTGGCCCGGAAGCCAGACTGCGAGGGGTCGAGGGATCCGTTCGTCTCGAGGAAGGCGGCCAGCTGCTTGTTGACGGTCTTCTCGATGACTTTTGCGGGAAATGGGAGCAGCGAGATGGGGCGGTAGTTCTTGAGGTCGGTGGGGTCGGCCGATGGCTTCTTGAGTAGGGCGCTGAGTTCGGCGTGCTTCCAGCTGTCCGGGAAGGTAGCGGTGTCGAAGGAGGTGTTGATGATGTTCCGCAGGTGGGGTGCGATGACAGCGTCGGCCTTGTTGAAAACGTGGTGAGGGCAGGGATCGGTCGGAGATCCGGAGTGGATGGAGTTCATCGTGCGGATGGTGTCTTCGGTGTTGATCGGGGTCCAGGTGCGGAGGGTGGTGGTGGGGGGCGGTGGTTCGGTCGTGGTGTTCGTCGGTTGAGTGCTGAAGCTGTTGTGTATGTCCATGATCTTGTTGTGGAAGTAGGAGGCGAGGGAGTTGCAGAGGTCTTGCGAAGGGGTGATGTTGTTGTTTTCGGCGTTGGGGTTGGAGAGCTCTTTGACGATGTTGAAGAGTTCCTTGCTGTTGTGTGCGTTGTTGTCCAGTCGTTCCTTGAATGCGGTTTTCTTGGTGGCGTGGATGAGTTGGTGGTGTTTTCGGGTGGCGAGCTTGAGGGCAGTCATGTTGTCCGGTGTTGGGTCTCTGCGCCAGGTTTTCTCGAGGGCTCGGCAGTTCTTCTTGGAGCTTTTGAGTTCGTCGGTGAACCATGGGGCTCTCTTGCTACCGGGTCTGCTAGGCGGGTTCCTCAGGGGGGCGAGCTCGTCTGCGCAGTCGCTGATCCACTTCGTGAGGTTGGTGGCCGCCTGGCTGGGGTTCGTTGTGCTGGTGGGCGGGTTCATGCTCAGGGAGGTCGCGAGCTGGTCGGCTGTGATCTTGTTCCAGCTCCTGCGTGCAACCTGTTGCTGGTGGTGGTGGATCGTGGTCCTGCCGAAGCTGAAGTGGACGCAGCTGTGGTCGGTCCAGTGGAGTCCGGTGGCGTGGCTGAAGGCGATGTCCTTGCTGGATGAGAAGACCGGGTCGAGTGTGTGTCCGGCGTAGTGGGTGGGGGTGGTAACCAGCTGCTTGAGACCGAGGTTGGCGAGGTTGTCCAGCAGGGTGGTGGTGTTGCGGTCGTTGTAGTTCTCCAGGTGGAAGTTGAGGTCCCCGAGGAGGATGTAGTCAGCGGAGCCGAGGGCGTGTGGGCTGATGAAGTCGACGATGTCTTCACTGAATTGTGTGCGTTGTCCCGGGGGTCTGTAGATGAGGGTGCCTCTGAGGGTGGTCTTGGGGTTGATGTGGACTTGGAAGTGCAGGTGCTCGGCGGTTGCGAGGGTGTCGTCGGTGTTGGTCGTGATGCGGATGGTGTTCCTGTGGACGATGGCGATGCCTCCTCCGGTGTGGTTGATGCGGTCCCTTCGGATGATCTTGTAGCCGTCTGGGATGGCGATGGCGATGTCAGGCGCTGAGGAGGCGTTCATCCAGGTTTCCGTGAAGAAGGCGACGTCTGGGGCTGTGGTGTCGAGAAGGTTCCAGATCTCGATGGCGTGCCTGTGGACGGAGCGGGTGTTGAGCAGGATGCATTTCAGGTGGCTGCTGTTGTTGCTCGTCTTGGTCTTGGTTGGTATAGGTGTAGTGCAGGTGAACTTGCAGGAGTTGCAGCAGAAGGGTCCGTGGGTGCGTCTCGGGGTGGCACGGTAGCAGCCCGGGACTCGGCCGGCGTTGAGGGCGTTGAGGGTGGCGGCGTCATACGTCCGGCGGGCAGGCTGGGGTCTGCGGGGGCCAGGGGTCCTGGCACTGGGCACGGTCCAGGCGCGGACGGGCGCAGACGGGCTTACCTTTGGCGCTCCTTCGGCGCTCAATCGGTGCTCCCGCTGCACGCGTCCGCTGCGCGGTCGCTCTGGGGGCATCATAAATCTGGAGCTGGGAGGGTGGGTCAGCTGGGAGGCGGGAGCGGGGCGGCCAATGGGCTGGAGGAGGGCGGGGCCGCAGGGAGGCAGCGGCGGGAATCGGCGATGACGGGCGGCTCAGCGGCGGCTGGGTCGCTCTGGCAGGCAGGCAGACAGGAAGGCGTTTGGCAGCAGGAGGGGTGACCAGGCCGCGTAGAAGGCACAGTGGTAACCTATCCCTACGCCTTAAAGGGACAGTGCTCATATTTCTATCATTATACCATTATATCATTATACCATAAGAAAAATAGAAAAGGTGTGTGTTTCCTCAAGTGCCTGCTGCTGGTAAAATCTGCCCGAGCGTTGCTGGGTAAAAATGACAGATTCGAAATTCTGAGGCAGATTAAGAACTTCGGTGCGAAAGGGACCAGGGACCAAGGTTCATGTTTGAACTGAAAGGGAAAGGCTGGCTAACCGTAATTACATTTGGAAAACCCCTGCACAGGCAATGGTAACTTAAAACACCTAAAGAACGCCGTTTACCCACTTCTACACCCATTCAAAAAAACATCAAGTTTGCTTAAATCACTTCTCTTTATGACAAACGCATAAGGTCGTTAATTGCAACCAAGCAACATTTTACATGCAAAAATGCCAAACCTATACAATAATGTTTAAAGAGCAATGACTAATCAGGTTACAATGTAGGCCTGCCCTGAATAAAAAGGGCACTTTCTCTGTAGTCATGGAGGCCTCCTCCCCTCTTAAGGGTAGCTCGGCCGAGCAGTGAAGGCTCAGCTCAACAGAGGCGGTGTGAAGGTTAAGACTGGGATCCTGTTGAACATAGCTGCAAATCAGAGGCGATTTTATTTTTGCATTAAAGCAACATTTAACTAACACCTTTATATACAACTATAGCTTTACATAGAAAATGGAACCAATAATTTAATTCACACAAAGCATCAGAATATCCCAGGAAATTTCAAGTGCAGCAAGTGGTGGCCGTGCCACACCTAATATAGAACGTTTCACTAATTGCGAAAGCTGCACCGCTCGTAAAGCAGCCAAGGGCACAAACTGGTGCAACCAGAAGTGCGGGAAAACAAAATCCTAACACTGTAAATTCAAATGCCTTCATGTTTGCGGTGAAAAGTTGCAGAATCATGACACTGTGCTTTATGCCCCCGTTTAGCGATGGGGTCGGTACCTTTTGGATCTCTCGCACCGATAGTTCTAGAGGGCTCCCTGGACAACTCTGAAACACTGAACACAGACGTTTCTACCCTGCAATCTTTAGCCTCTAATCACGTCTCTACTAACCCCCTCATGATCGGTCACAATCATACAGAAAGGCAAGGGAGTTCCACTAGTCAAGATTCTGGGAGATGCAGGTCTCCTCCACGGAAAAGACTGATAGCCTGCCCCTCCCTACCGACCCCAGTGCAAGACTCTCGCTACCTAATAAGAGCCTTCCGATCGCAAACTGCTGGAGGCCTCACTACACTCTGCACATTATCCAGACATGCTTAGACTTGACTGTTGCGCTCACTTTAGGACCCCACTCATAGGAACTTATGGCCTGTATTGTCGCTCCAACTATGACACTGCTAGTACTACATCACGACCTCTAACCCTTAAACGTTCCGATCTACCGGCAGAAGTCGCGAGCTTTCTCTCCCGTCCACTCTGCTAAGACCCCACATAATAAACGGTACTCAGAAGAAACAAAAAGGAAGTACTGTGCATATTAAATTAAGCGGGCGTCTTGCTTAAATTAGGCACTAGGAGGCCCGAGTTAGATGATTTAAAAAATAATAATAATGTAGACAGTGGACGCGGAGCTAGAACATCAAGCGTGGCGCCCTGCATATTAAATTAAAGCAAGCGCCGTGGTAGAACAAAAGCACAAAAGTTGCAGAAAATATCAAAAGTAAAAGCATCGGTTTACGAGAGCATTTTTAAAGCGTAGGATAGTAACGTGGCCTCCAACAGTCAGTCTCAATTTGATTTGACATTCAACAAATGAACAGTCTGGTGCATGCTCTGAAGTCCTACCTGGTCTGTCAGCAGTCAAGCCACGGACAACGGGAGGGACAGGAAACAAGCAGCGCCAACCGGTTACTGGCCACGCCGACCGCCGCTTCGCAGCTTGTGCTGTCTCTGCCTCCCACAGTGAATCTTCACTGTTTTGTCACGCATGCGAGACAAAGAGTGCAGATTCAGCCACCAATCAGAAAACAAACAAGCACTGAAAAATAGGACTCGTATTTACGCGAGCCCTATTTCATTTTAAAAAGAAGTGCGTTAAAAAGTTCCTTTTTAGTCCAGAAAATATCTTATTAATAATTTCACAAAACGAAATAAGAAATTCCCGACAGGAAAAAAACCATACAAATACTCCCGGTATGGGGGTTCCGTTCTTTTAGAGTGCACAGTCTCTTGTGTAGTACAAAAAATGGAGGAAGGAAGGGGGGGAGGAAAAGGGTAGAGAAGAGGGAGAGGGGCATTCTACATTAGATGCTGCAGTGCTCCTTGGTTACTAGTGCCCCAATACTTAAGAAAAGTCGTCACCCTCATGTGTATATAAAAGAATATAGGGTGTGAAGTCATTGGTGAATGTTCCTCACTTAAGTACACGCTCCCTTAGTCGCATCTCTGACAGGGACAACTCTTTTCCATGGTACAATGTCACAAATTCCACACCTCAGAAAAGCACTGTCTGGCATTGGACCGCCCCCTTTGCTGAAGAGCCCCAAACGGAGTGGTCCCACCCATCCCATGGCCTCGGTTGTTCAGAAACAGCTTCCGCTCATTGCCCGAATGCTGTTACCAGGTTCTCCTAGAAGTAGACCGTCCACCAATCAGTTAGTGGCAGGTTCCTGGCTACCCTGGGCTCCTTAGAGCAGCGCCCTCTATGGCGCACAGGCAGCAGCCACAAGGGAGTCCCACAACTCATTAGAAGTGGCACCCTCACCCTCCTTGGCACATGCCCTCACAAACCAGCACCATTCTCAAGTCATACCACACAGACTACCGTAAGGCGCTACGATGCCATACTAACAGCAGATTGTGCACTACTTAAAGGTTTATTAACAATAACAACACAAAAAGGCTCAGACCTACCTGGTCTGTCAGCAGTCAAGCCTGAAGGCACTGACAACGGGAGGGAGAGTAAACAAGCAGCGCCAACCGGTGACTGGCCAGGCCGGCTGCCGCTTTACTGCTTGTGCTGTCTCTGCCTCCCACAGTGAATCGTCACTGTTTTGTCACGCATGCGTACGATGTAAGGCATCGTGCGCATGTGAGACAAAGAGTACAGATTCAGTAACCAATCGGAAAACAAAGAAACATTGAAAATGCAATAGGACTCGTATTTACGCGAGCCCTATTGCATTTTAAAAAGAAGTGCGGTTATTAAAGAAGGCACGAATGGGAGGGGGTAGGGGGGTGGTTGTGGTCAAAAAAATTATGGACTGCGGGAGGGAACAGGGAGAAGTAGGGGAACAAAACGATTTTTAAAGTAAAGGGGCTGATAGCCTTGGAAGAACAAAACTGACGACATGGCCGACAGGAGGCGGGACTAAGGAGCCAAAAACCAATCCAATGCTGAATTTGTGAATGAAGCCAATGAAAATTATGGATGAAAAGTGGGTGGAGCTTCCCCCAGCTATAGTGTATACTGCATGCCTCGCAGAGCGATGGCAGTGCGTTGCACTGCAACGCTATGCGAGACCTAAAAACAATGATTTTGTTGTGAATAATTAGAATTGAAAATAATTATTTCTGAAACTATGAGAATGATGAATTGAACATTAATGAGGTCTGTGGAAGGAGTAATAGTCTTTTGAGTGACTCAATCATGCTTGTTCTTCCATTCACCCCCCTTTATGTTGCAAACCTTTTTTCCTCATAACCTTCTGAAATCTTCCTTCAGCATATGCCGCACCTCATATTTTTCATCTTCAGCCCCTTCTTTTTACTCTATACTGCATATATGCCCTTGCATTTCCTTCACTACCCCCTTCACACTCAAAACACACCCAATCACTTGTAAATATTGCATTTTCCTTTCCTTTTGTCATGTCAGTATTTTGACAGCTGTGTACCTCCTTCACTCTTTTACATAGAATTCCAATTCCAATTGGCACATGTGACCATTGCTCTGTGAGATCTGCTGAGATGCCAAGGATTGAATGAGCATGTATTCTGAACACCTTTGTCTCCCATTACCCGACCCTGTGAGAAACTTGCACTGCCTTCAGCCTCAACTCCAGTACTCTCAATAGGTATTAAAAAGGTGCACCCAAAACCTGAAGTCACACAGATATATAGAGGGCAGTTCACAGTAAGCAATATAGAAGAATAATATGCTGCCTGGGAATAAAAAACTACAGAAAAACAACTCTCTGGAAAAAGCAAACACGCTTAGGGAATGTAAGATTAAGTAGACATGTGAAATGTAAATAGGAACTACATCACTGACATGGCTTGCCTTTTAGATTATTCTAGCCAGTGTTCAGAATAAGTTCAGTGTTTTTGCCTGCAAACTTAATCACCCGAAAATAAGGTCTGATTGGGATTTGTTTCCATGCCAGTTTTTAATTACCACCAGGTCTGAGATCCAAAGGAACCCATACCCCTTCAAGACCTGTCCGGAACCTAGGGCCCGATTCACAAAGGTACACTTAGGCATTTGGTCTAAACTTAAACCAAATGTCTAAGTTTAAAGCTTTGGGAATTCACAAAGGGCATTTAAGAATACTATCTTTATGTTTGCACTCGGGCCGCATCTCCACCCAATTTGAATACAGATCTCAAACAGGGATTTCCTATTTGCGATTTCCTAAACACATGTACAAAGCATTTTCTAAATGTGAACTCGGCATTTTAGGAAATGCAATTACCATCGACTCCAAGTCAATGGTAACCATGTGCAATTTAAAACAAGCATTTGCAATGCAATAGGTCTCACATTTATAAGAGTTTGAGCTAGCTATTGGCATTGTAAAATTACAATGCCTTTTATTTATGTTTTGGTTTTAAAACAAATAAAAGGCATTGTCATTTACAATGTCAGCAGGATAAACTCGCATAAAAGCAGTGTGTGAAGTGCAGCAGTGTGCGGCGTGCAGCAGTGTGCGGCGTGCAGCAGTGTGTGGCGTGCAGCAGTGTGAGGCATGCAGCAGTGTGAGGCGTGCAGCAGTGTGCGGCGTGCAGCAGTGTGAGGCGTGCAGCAGTGCGTGGCATGCAGCAGTGTGTGGCGTACAGCAGTGTGCGGCGTGCAGCAGTGTGTGGCGTTGTGACGGATCCTTTCCCCCGGTCCCCAATCCCTCACGCCCACCACCCGGACTACCTCCTCTCCAGAGCTATCCCTTCCAGGACTCACAAATCCGAAGGATCTCCAAAGCGTCCGTGACAACGGAGTCCCCACCCCTCTCTCTCTTTCAGGGTCCAATCAGGAGTGACGACGGAGCGGAAGGAGTCGCCCGGTGCCCCGGAAGTCCCGCCTACCTACAACCAGACGCCCACAGAAAAGGCGGATCCGAAGAGACTGGAGTGGTCGAAAGATCGTGGCAGGAACTCTCGGCTGTCGATAACGAGGAGAACGAAGACGGAAGCGGAGAACTCGAGGAGTGGTCGGAAGACTGGTGGAGTCCCACGGAGGAAGCTGAAGAGCGGCCGTAACTCGGAGGAGAGTTACGGCGGAGCGCGTGAGTACCTCCCACCATACCCTCAGTCTGTTAAAGTACTCTATGTACATACGTAATCGTCCCTTGTATATAACGTCTCTCTCTTCACCATCCCGTCCCGCCACCTTGTAAATTGTGTACAGCACCCTACACCGTGTACATAGCTTGGTCTCACGAACCTTTCCGAGCACTCTTCCTGTACCAACCCCTTGCCTTTCCCCTTCTTACCCCTTTTCCCACACAGTATGCTTTCTCCTCTTCACCTTTTGGTAACGGGGCCAGCGTCTTCACCTGAGTCCCAGCAGGACTAACGGCTCCTCTTTCTTTCTCTTCCGGTCCTCGGAGGAGCACCCGCCCTGTCTACTGTCGCCGTTTGCAACCAAGAACGGAGACGTCCCTGAAGTACCGACCCCGACGACCCGACCCCGATGACCGCGACGAGGGATTCTTCCACAGCTACCTCTAAACCCTCCACCCGTGTAAACAGAACTTCTGTTCAATAAAATAACACTATAGCCCACTATATCTGGCCTCCTCGTCTGACTTTCCGGCCCGCAATACCCACACGCCGACAGGCGTGCAGCAGTGTTTCGTTTAGCAGTGTGAGGCATGCAGGACTGTGTGGCGTACAGCGCCGTGCAGCAGTGTGCGGCGTGCAGCAGTGTGCGGCATGCAGCAGTGTCGTGCAGCATGCAGCAGTGTCGTGCAGCATGCAGCATTGAGTAATGCAGCAGTGTGCAGCAGTGTGTGGTGTGCAGCAGTGTGCGGCGTGCAGAAGTGTGTGGCGTGCAGCAGTGTTTCATGTAGCATTGTGTGGCGTGCAGCAGTGTGTGGCGTGCAGCAGTTTGTGGTGTGCAGCAGTGTGTGGCTGCAGCAGTGTGTGGCATGCAGCAGTGTATGGTGTGCAGCAGTGTTTCATGTAGCAGTGTGCGGCGTGCAGCAGTGTGCGTAATGCTGCAGTTTGCGGCGTGCAGCAGTGTGCTGCATGCAGCAGTGTGTGGCGTGCAGCAGTGTGTGGCGTGCAGCAGTGTGTGGCGTGCAGCGGCATGCAGCAGTGTGCGGCATGCAGCAGTGTGCAGCGTGCAGCAGTGTGCGGCGTGCAGCAGTGTGCATTGTGCAGCAGTGTGAGGTGTGCAGCAGTGTGTGGCATGCAGCAGTGTGTGGTGTGCAGCAGTGTGCAGCGTGCAGCAGTGTGTGGCGTGCTGTGTGGCGTGCAGCAGTGTGTGGCATGCAGCAGTGTTTCGTGTAGCAGTGTGAGGCATGCAGCACTGTGTGGCATGCAGCAGCGTGCAGCAGTGTGCTGCGTGCAGCAGTGTGCGGCGTGCAGCAGTGTGCTGCGTGCAGCAGTGTCATGCAGCATGCAGCAGTGAGTAAAGCAGCAGTGTGCAGAAGTGTGTGGCATGCAGCAGTGTGCGGCATGCAGCAGTGTGTGCCGTGCAGCAGTGTGCGGCGTGCAGCAGTGTGCGGCATGCAGCAGTGTGCGGCGTGCAGCAGTGTGCGGCGTGCAGCAGTGTGCAGCGTGCTGCAGTGTTTTGTGTAGCAGTGTGCGGCGTGCAGCAGTGTGAGGCATGCAGCAGTGTGTGGCGTGCACCAGTGTGCGGCGTGCAGCAGTGTGTGGTGTGCTGTGTGGCGTGCAGCAGTGTGTGGCGTGCAGCAGTGTGTGGCGTGCAGCAGTGTTTCGTGTAGCAGTGTGAGGCATGCAGCACTGTGTGGCGTGCAGCGGCGTGTAGCAGTGTGTGGCGTGCAGCAGTGTGCTGCGTGCAGCAGTGTGCTGCATGCAGCAGTGTCGTGCAGCATGCAGCAGTGAGTAAAGCAGCAGTGTGCAGCAGTGTGTGGCGTGCAGCAGTGTGTGGCGTGCAGCAGTGTGCGGCGTGCAGCAGTGTGTGCCGTTGTTAGAAGGCGTTCACCGGAGAGGCTTCGGAATGCGTTCCTGACCACCCGGGGACCCACCTCTCCCAGAGTTAGGCCGAGCAAGAGCGGAGAGGCCCTTCCGGGAAGGGTCTCGTACCTAGGATCGCACACGCTGCGCTTGCACTCTCTGACAGAGGGACACCACACAGTAGTTCTTCGTAAGACAGTGTGAGACCGGCCTCACGGCGTATGCCCTCCCGATCATCCCGCCAACCTGCAACCACCCTCAAGACACGACATCTCAGACTCCGGCCGCCCCAGCCACACAGACCCGAGGGCCGGCCAGAGCCCCCGACAGACTCGACACCCTACCACGCATGTCCGCCCGAGGGAGCGGGAACCCCCGAGCCAGACCCAGAGGCGCCAGCCCAGTCACACCTCGGGTCGCCTTCCCCCGGGAGGACTCGATCGGCCACCCGGCCCCTGGGGAGCAGGCGCCTCGCCTGCCGAGTGTCTGGGGTCCCTCCCAGACCCACCTGAAAGGACCAAAGAAACGAGCGGCAGGAAATCCCGCCGAACCCCCTCAGTCACCCAAGGCCCCCCTCTGCGAGGACTCCGGACTTCAAAGGGCAGGGGGAGTATAACAAGGGGTGCCGGAGGAACGAATGGCAGAGAAGACCTGGAACCATCGAAGCCTGCTGACGCTGTCGCGGCTCCTGAATACCGAACCACCTGGGCCTGCTGAGTGACTCGCGGCCCCCAGCCATTGAAACCATCTGAGCCCTGCTGACGAAGATCGCGGCTCCCGACCTCCGAACCACCTGGGCCTGCTGAGTGACTCGCGGCCCCTGACTCTCGAACCACCTGAGCCCTGCTGACAAGATCGCGGCTCCCGAACTCCGACTACCTGTGCCTGCTGAGTGACTCGCGGCTCTCCCCTCAAGGACGAATTGGCAAGAGATCGCCCAGAGAAACAACACCCT
Organism: Triturus cristatus; assembly: GCF_964204655.1. Taxonomy (NCBI): domain Eukaryota; kingdom Metazoa; phylum Chordata; class Amphibia; order Caudata; family Salamandridae; genus Triturus; species Triturus cristatus. The sequence goes on from NC_140595.1 coordinate 548,033,564, forward strand.
CCAGCTCGAGGATTGTGAGCTATCCGTGGGGTACTTTGCAGAGACACTACCTTCAAAGACTGTCCCGCTACCCCCATTCCCCGACCACCGATTTGTAGTCTCTTGTACTGCTGATGTACTCCGTACGCCTTGGATCATAAAGATCCCTTGAAACCTTCGATAAAATAACCTATCGTCCTACAAAGAATACGTGTGGTGTCACTCTGTTCGTAGTGTAAGCTCAGGGTGCGCGCGCCTGGTTCGGCCTACTTGGGAGAGGTGGGTCAAAGGGGTGGGCAGGACGTGTATCGAACCCCCCTCCGGCGAACGCCTTTCCAACATTTGGTGGCAGACGACGGGATCCGAGCCGACACCGAAAGAGAGCGTGCAGTGAACGACTGACGCACTACCAAACAGAGATGGAAGGAGAAACCTCCCTGGGTGCCGCAGGTACCGAAATGAGCTCGATGTTCCGAGAGGATCAATTGGACTATTATACGCATAGAGAATTGAAACAATTTTGCAAAGACCTTGGAATCGCTACCACCGGATTAAGCACAAAGGAAGACTTCCAAAAAGTATTGAAGACCTGGGTCGAGACGGGGGCGCCCCCGACCGGAACGGAAGGTGACTCCGCCCATGAACCACAAAGCATCCCGGTGAGAAACAGCAGGCCGGAGGGGAACCTGTCCCCCGAGGAACTAGCAGACCGAGAGAGAGGCCGCAACCACGAACTTGAACTAGCCAAGCTGAAAATCGAGGGAGAACTAAAACTAGCCGAGAAAAAGTTAGCCGTCGAGCAGTTACGGCTACAAGGGGAACTCGAGGAAAAGAGACGCCAAAGAGAGCACGACGAAAAGAAACTCCAGCTGGAACATGAACGCAGCCTGAAAGAGATCGAGTTGAGGGCTAAAAGCGAAGAGTCACGACCTTCCGGGAATCTACCATCCGCTCCCACCGTGGAAGCCAAGGTCCACATCCCCAAGGATGTGGTAAAGGAGTATTACAAAAACGACGATATCCAGCAGTGGTTTAAGGCCTACGAAGTCGCCATGACCTCTCACCGAGTCCCGCAGAAGGATTGGGGGGCTGGGCTATGGGGCCGGTTCTTAAGCGAAGGGAGAGATACCCTGCTGGATCTACCCTCCACGGTCATGAACTCCTACAGCCACATGAAAGAAGCCCTCGTGGGCCGGTATGGACTCACCCCCGAGATGTACCGGCAACGGTTCCGAGATTGCAAGAAGATACCGGGCACCACCTGAGTAGAATACGTGAACTTTTACAGCCGGGCCTTGGACGGGTGGATCAAGGGCAGCAAGGTCTCCACCTTCGAGGAGCTGTTTGATCTGATCGCCTGGGAACATTTAGCGGCCAACTGCTTTGTAGAACTGCGCCAACATCTCCTGGACAGTAAACTCACCGACCCTCGAAAGCTGGCCGCCGAGGCTGACCGTTGGGTGAACACCCGGGCCGCCCGAGGCCCCGTGGGAGACTACGGTCGCCACAGTCAAGGACCACCCCGCCAGAGGGGCGGAGGAAACCACGGCCGACCGAGAGACTTCCCAGGGGGGCCCCCGCACAGCCCTCCCAGCAGCCCACCAGCGGCAGGTCCAGCCCCGTCCCCAGCCAGCACCGGAGCCCCGAGGCGGCAAGGGCCACGAACCCGGATCACCTGCTTCCGCTGCCAACAGACCGGACACTACGCCAATGACCCCCAGTGTCCCCAGTATCAACGAACCGCAACGACCAACCCCCCGGCCCGGCAGATGGCCTCCGTGGCCCTAGGGGAAGAGATAGAAGACTCCGAAGAGTGGGAACCAGCTGCCATGGCCCTGGTCTCCCTTGGTGATCGAGAAATGGTCCCCGGGACACCCTTGCCCGCCAACACGAAGAAGTACCGACAGCAGGTGACCATCAACGGCCACCGAGTCGAGGGCCTCCGCGATACCGGGGCAAGTGTCACCCCGGTCCACCGCAACCTAATCTCTGAAGACCAGATCCTACCCGGTGCCCTCTGTCCGGTCATATCCTCCGACAATTCCGAGAGCCTCTGCCAGATGGCTCTGGTGCCTTTCGAGTGGGGAGGAGTCTCCGGAGAATTGAAGGTAGCCGTCCGAACATCACAGCCCGTAGACTGCCTCCTGGGCAACGACCTCGAGAGTTCCCCGTGGAGGCAAGTGGAACGAAGAGCCCATCTCGAGATGATGGGCCTACCCGAATGGGTCTGCGCCACCACGCGCTCCATGACCGCGCGATTGCCACTCTCCGAGGGCGGTGAGGCCCTCCCACCAAACGCTGTCCCCGAGAACCGGGACACCCTACCAGAAACGGACAACCCTCCTTCGGAAGGAGAAGAAGACACTAACCCGGGAGAAGAGCCGGAACCTTCCGCCCCTGAGGCACTGACTGAGCTCGGAGAACTGCCCGAGATGGCCCAGTGGCGCTGTGAGGGAGGTCCCTCCCGGGAAGAGTTCTGCCAGGAACAGGCCACCTGCCCTTCCCTCGTGGGACTCCGACAACAAGCAGAAGCACAGACCGCTGGTGACCGGACCGGAACCCACTGGGTCTATTGGGACAATGGCCTCCTATACAGTGAACAAAAGTCAGCCGAGCTAGGCGCAGCCCGAGTACTGGTAGTACCCCTGCGCTTCCGAAGCCTCCTCTTGGGCCTGGCCCACGATGTACCCTTGGCAGGACACTTAGGCCAAGACAAAACATATCAGCGATTAGTTACCCACTTCTATTGGCCCAAGATGCGAGCAAATGTAGAAGTCCACTGTAAATCCTGCCTCACGTGCCAGGGCAGTGGGAAAAGTGGCGGAAAGCGCAGGGCTCCATTACAACCCTTTCCCGTTGTGAGTACCCCGTTTGAGCGGGTCGGCATCGACATCGTGGGACCCCTGGATCCGAAGACCGCCCAGGGCCACAGATTCATCCTCGTCCTGGTGGACCATGCCACCCGCTACCCCGAGGCCATTCCCCTCCACACCGTGACGGCTCCCGTGGTGGGCCGGGCTCTCATGGGGATCTTCTCCCGTGTCGGATTCCCTCGCGAGGTTGTGAGCGACCGCGGAACTAACTTCATATCCCGCTACATGAAGTCCCTGTGGCAGCAGTGCGGAGTAACATATAAGTTCACGACCCCCTACCACCCCCAGGGCAACGGCCTGGTGGAACGCTTCAACCGAACCCTGAAGGGGATGATCCTGGGCCTCGAGGAGCCCCTGCGGCGAAGATGGGACGTCCTCCTCCCTTGCCTCCTGTTCGCGTACCGGGAAGTTCCCCAAAAATCCCTGGGGTTCAGCCCATTCGAACTACTATACGGACACCCCGTCCGGGGGCCCCTGAGCCTGGTCAAAGAGGGCTGGGAGACAAGCCCCCGGGGGACCCCTCCTGATGTGTTCCGCTACATCCTGGCGCTCCGCAACCAGACCCGGAAGTTCAGAGAACTAGCAGAGGCTAACCTCGAAGCCAGCCAAGAAGAAATGAAGCGCTGGTATGACCAGAACGCAACTCTGGTCGAGTTCCAGCCGGGCCAGCAGGTTTGGGTCATGGCCCCGGTGAAACCCTGCGCCCTACAGGACAAATGGACTGGGCCCTTCAAGGTGATCGAGCGGAAGAGTCAGGTCACGTACCTGATCGATGTACAGTCCCCACGGAACCCCCTCCGGGTTCTCTACGTGAACCGTCTCAAGCCCCACTTTGTGAGAACAGAGTTAAGTTTGCTACTGGCCACCGATGATGGGGCGGAAGAAGACACTGAACCCTTGCCCGACCCCCTGTGCGCTAAAGAACTGGATGATTCCGTGGAGGGAGTGAAACTGTCGACCACCCTCACTCCCCAACAGTCCGACGACTGTCGCCAGCTGCTCAGACAATTCGCAGACCTCTTCTCCCTCATCCCAAGAGTCACCAACTGGTGTGTCCACGACGTGGACACCGGCGACAGCCCACCTGTGAGACACCGAGCCTACCGGGTGCCTGACCGGGTCCGCACCTGCACCAAAACCGAAGTACAGAAGATGTTAACCCTTGGAGTGATCGAACCCTCCGACAGCCCCTGGGCCAGCCCGGTAGTCCTGGTCCCGAAAGCGGCCGCCCCTGGGGTCGACCCCGAACTAAGATTCTGTGTGGACTACCGGGGGCTCAATGCGGTCACCCGAGCGGACGCTCATCCTATCCCCCGCGCCGACGAACTCATCGACCGCCTTGGGGCCGCTCGATTCCTCAGCACCTTCGACCTGACCTGCGGTTACTGGCAGATTGCGCTCACGGAGGGAGCAAAAGAACGCTCCGCCTTCTCTACACCCGATGGACACTACCGCTTCAGGGTCATGCCGTTCGGGATGAAAAATGCCCCGGCCACCTTCCAACGGTTGGTAAACAAGGTCCTGACCGGTCTCGAGGAGTTCAGCGCAGCGTACCTTGACGACATAGCCGTATTCAGTTCTCAATGGCACGAGCATCTCCAGCACCTCCGGCAAGTACTGCTGGCCCTGCGCCAAGCCGGCCTAACAGTGAAGGCCAGCAAATGCCAGCTCGGGCAAGGCTCCGTGGTCTACCTGGGGCATCAGGTGGGCAGCGGGCAGGTCGCCCCCCTCCAACCAAAGATCGACGCCATCAAGTCCTGGGAGCCCCCCACCACTCAAACAGAAGTCCGGGCCTTCCTGGGCCTCACAGGATACTACCGGAGGTTCATTAAAAACTATGGTAGCCTCGCAGGGCCCCGCCGAAGAAGGTGCAGTGGACTCCCCCGTGCCAGCAGGCGTTCGACGCCTTGAAAACCGCCATGTGCACCGCCCCAGTACTCAAGGCCCCCGACTACTCCCAAGAGTTTGTGGTCCAGACCGACGCATCTGAACACGGCATCGGAGCCGTCCTCTCGCAGTTCAACGACAAGGGCATCGATCAGCCCATAGCCTTCATCAGCCGAAGGCTGCTGCCTCGAGAACAGCGTTGGAGTACCATAGAACGAGAGACCTTCGCCATAGTCTGGGCCCTCAAGAAATTATGTCCCTACTTGTTCGGAACAGACTTCCGAGTGCAGACGGACCACCGGCCTTTGCGGTGGCTGATGCAGATGAGGGGAGAGAACCCTAAGCTATTACGATGGTCAATCTCCCTCCAGGGGATGGACTTCACTGTAGAGCATCGCCCCGGGACGGATCATGCCAACGCCGACGGCCTGTCCCGGTTCTTCCACTTCGGCGAGGAGAACCCCCCAGTGGATGGGTAGTTCTCCACGCCTTTCAGCTGGGGGGGACGCGTGTGAGACCGGCCTCACGGCGTATGCCCTCCCGATCATCCCGCCAACCTGCAACCACCCTCAAGACACGACATCTCCGACTCCGGCCGCCCCAGCCACACAGACCCGAGGGACGGCCAGAGCCCCCGACAGACTCGACACCCTACCACGCATGTCCGCCCGAGGGAGCGGGAACCCCCGAGCCAGACCCAGAGGCGCCAGCCCAGTCACACCTCGGGTCGCCTTCCCCCGGGAGGACTCGATCGGCCACCCGGCCCCTGGGGAGCAGGCGCCTCGCCTGCCGAGCGTCTGGGGTCCCTACCAGACCCACCTGAAAGGACCAAGGAAACGAGCGGCAGGAAATCCCGCCGAACCCCCTCAGTCACCCAAGGCCCCCCTCTGCGAGGACTCCGGACTTCAAAGGGCAGGGGGAGTATAACAAGGGGTGCCGGAGGAACGAATGGCAGAGCAGACCTGGAACCATCGAAGCCTGCTGACGCTGTCGCGGCTCCTGAATACCGAACCACCTGGGCCTGCTGAGTGACTCGCGGCCCCCAGCTATTGAAACCATCTGAGCCCTGCTGACGAAGATCGCGGCTCCCGACCTCCGAACCACCTGGGCCTGCTGAGTGACTCGCGGCCCCTGACTCTCGAACCACCTGAGCCCTGCTGACAAGATCGCGGCTCCCGAACTCCGACTACCTGTGCCTGCTGAGTGACTCGCGGCTCTCCCCTCGAGGACGAATTGGCAAGAGATCGCCCAGAGAAACAACACCCTCCAGCTCGAGGATTGTGAGCTATCCGCAGGGTACTTTGCAGAGACACTACCTTCAAAGACTGTCCTGCTACCCCCATTCCCCGACCACCGATTTGTAGTCTCTTGTACTGCTGATGTACTTCGTACGCCTTGGATCATAAAGATCCCTTGAAACCTTCGATAAAATAACCTATCGTCCTACAAAGAATACGTGTGGTGTCACTCTGTTCGTAGTGTAAGCTCAGGGTGCGCGCGCCTGGTTCGGCCTACTTGGGAGAGGTGGGTCAAAGGGGTGGGCAGGACGTGTATCGAACCCCCCTCCGGCGAACGCCTTTCCAACAGACAGTATACTTTATCGTTAGTTGTAAGGGATCTTTATGATCCGGAAGGCAGGTATGGAATTAGTGCCACAAGCGGCGGCGATCTCGTGATGGGGGTATGGGGGTAGCGGGACAGTCTTTGAGTCAGTGTCTCTGCGGAGTATCCTGCGCACAGCTCTTAATCCTCGAGCTGGGGGAATGTTGCTTCTCTCGGCAATCTCTGCCGATTCCCTTGGGGGAGAGTGCCGCGAGTCACTCAGCAGGCACAGGTGGTTCGGAGTTCGGGGAGCCGCGACAGCGTCAGCAGGGCACAGATGGTTCAGAGTTCGGGGAGCCGCGACAGCGTCAGCAGGGCTCAGATGGTTCAGAGTTCGGGGAGCCGTGACAGCGTCAGCAGGGCTCAGATGGTTCAGAGTTCAGGGAGCCGCGACAGCGTCAGCAGGGCTCAGATGGTTCAGAGTTCGGGGAGCCGCGACAGCGTCAGCAGGGCTCAGATGGTTCAGAGTTCGGGGAGCCGCGACAGCGTCAGCAGGCTCAGATGGTTCAGAGTTTGGGGAGCCGCGACAGCGTCAGCAGGGCTCAGATGGGTCAGAGTTCGGGTAGCGTTCTTCGGTTCAGGGAGCGATCGAGCCGCGACCAGGTCAGCAGGCTCTCGTCAGTCCCGGTCTTCTCTGTCTCCCGTCCCTTCCACACCCCTTGTTATACTTCCCCTCCTCTTTGAAGTCCGGAGTCCTCGCCGAGAGGGGTCTTGGTGCCTGGGGGCGGTGTGTCGGGGCTTCCTGTCGCTCGGCCCTTTGATGTGTTCAGGTGGGTCCGGGAGGGACCCCAGACACCCAGCAGGCGAGGCGGCCGCTCACGGGGGGCCTGGTGGCCGATCGAAACCTTCCTTGGGGAAGAGACCAGAGGTGTGACAGGGTCGGCGCCTCTCGGTCTGGCTTGGGGGGTTACTCTCTCCCTCGGCCGGGCATGCGTGTTGGGGCCTGGCCGGCCATCGGGATGTTGGGCCATGGTGGCCGGAAGTCTGTGACATCGAGGATCGGCGCGGTTTGCAGGGTGGCTTGCTGGTCGGGAGGGCCCACGCCACGAGGCCGGTCTCATATGTGCCCCCCCCAGCTGAAAGGCGGGGAGAACTACCCATCTACTTGGGGGTTCTCCTCGCTGAAGCAGAAGAATCGGGACAGGCCATCCGCGTTGTCGTGGTCCGTCCCGGGGCGATGCTCCACAGTGAAATCCATCCCCTGGAGGGAGATTGACCAGCGTAGCAGCTTGGGGTTTTCTCCTCGCATCTGCATCAACCACCGCAAGGGTCGGTGATCTGTTTGAACTCGGAAGTGTGTTCCAAACAGGTAGGGCCGTAGCTTTTTGAGGGCCCAGACTACTGCGAAGGTCTCTCTTTCAATGGTGCTCCACCGCTGTTCTCGAGGCAGCAACCTTCGGCTGATGAAGGCTATGGGCTGATCTACGCCTTTGTCGTTGAACTGTGAGAGGACTGCCCCGATGCCGTGTTTCGAGGTGTCCGTCTGGACCACAAACTCCTGGGCGTAGTCGGGGGCTTTAAGTACCGGAGCAGTACATATAGCAGCTTTCAAGGCGTCAAACGCTTTCTGGCATGGGGGAGTCCATTTTATTTTCTTGGGGTGTTTCTTGGAGGTTAGCTCTGTGAGGGGGCCTGCGATGCTGCCATAGTTCTTAATAAACCTCCGGTAGTAACCGGTGAGGCCCAGGAAGGCCCGGACTTCCGTTTGGGTCGTTGGGGGTTCCCAGGACAAGATGGCGTCGATCTTTGGCTGGAGGGGGCGACCTGCCCGCTTCCCACCTGGTGCCCCAGATAGATTACGGAGCCTTGTCCAATTTGACATTTGCTGGCTTTGATGGTGAGGCCGGCCTGGCGCAGAGCCAGCAGGACTTGTCGGAGGTGCTGGAGGTGCTCTGTCCATTGGGAGCTTGTTGGACAGGCCACACAGAGGGCTGGCTCCCCCCCCGCACGACAGGGCCCGAGCTCCGGCCCACCCAGCATACCCCCGTGACAAGCCCCTGTACTCCGTCTCCCGACGGACCCTCTGCCCTCGGACCCCTACTCATCACGGGGTCCAGCCCCACCGGCTTCCCCGGCCAGGTCAAGCCGCCATCTTGGGCCCTGCACCACGCGGCCGCGTGGCCTCACCTCGACCCTAACCCCGGGCCTGGCCGGCCCCGACATCCCGGCACCACCATCCACCCAGGAGGTGAGCGGACCACTTGGCAGGTCAATGGGAGAACGAAGCGTCAAGAGCTCTTCCCCCGCCAGGTGCCGATCGCCTCCAGCAGCCCCCAGGCGCTGGCTCCACCCCCTGCTGGGTGTCTGGACACCTTCATCCCGGACCCTCCGACCTCCAAGTGCGAGGGTCCGGACATCAAAGGGCACCAGCCCTATAACTAAGACAGCTCCGGAGCAGGAAGGCAGTTGTATCCTGGAGTCGAGAGACACCGAGTGAACTCAACCCTGACGGTCTACTGGCGCTGCCGTAGCCCGCTCTTGTGAACCATCGTCCTGCCTGCTGGCGCTGCCGCGGCCTTCTGCAACCTTCATCTTCCTGGGACCTGCTGGCGCTGCCGCGGCCCGTTGTACCGACCATCCTCACCGGGACCTGCTGGCGCTGCCGCGGCCCTCTGCAACCTTCATCTTCCTGGGACCTGCTGGCGCTGCCGCGGCCCGTTGTAACGACCATCCTCCCCGGGACCTGCTGGCGCTGCCGCGGCCCTCTGCAGCCTTCATCTTCCTGGGACCTGCTGGCGCTGCCGCGGCCCGTTGTATCGACCATCCGCACCGGGACCTGCTGGCGCTGCCGCGGCCCATACCACCTAACCACCAAGCTCGAGGATTGTGAGCTCATCACCATCTCATCCGAATTACCTGATTGGTAAATAGACTGTCCCGCTACCCCCTTCCCTACCTTACGAGACTCTAATCGAGGGGACCCCTGAGTCCAGACCTCCTTGTACCCTTTTACCGTACCTTAAATAAGTGTCGATAAAGATCACTGAACCTTATCCGTGTGTGATATCTGTCTGTGGGGGGGAAGTTACTTGTCTGTACGATCGCTGGAGACGGCTCTCCCCGGAGACCTCTCCTCCTGACCCCGGCCGACCCTCCCGGTCCGTCTACCTTTTCTAACATTGGTGGCCAGCGGCGCGATCCGAATCAACGCGTAATCGTACAGAGAGTAGCTCACCCCACGACAAAGCACGATGTCGACCAAAGATAGCAGCTCCACCGAGAAGTTCCAAATGGAGAAACTAGAGGAGTACAACCACCGCGAACTGAGACAATTTTGCATAGAACTTGGCATTGCTACCACTGGCCTGAGTACCAAGGATGACCTAAAGCACGCCCTTGAGTCGTGGACAGAAACGGGGGTCGCAAGACCCTCCGACCAAAACAGCGTCACACCAGAGGGGAACGCCACGACTCCCGAGGAACGGGGAACGGGCCGATCACCGGAGGAGATACGAGAAAGAGACAGAGTCAGACTGCACGAATTAGAGATGGCACGACTCAAGATGGATGGGGAGCTCAAGTTAGCTGAACAGAAACTCAACCTCGAGCAGATGCGGATTCGAGAGGAGCGAGAAGAAAAACAGAGACAGAGAGAGCTGGAAGAGAAAAAGATAACGCTCGAGCACGAGCGCCAATTGGCAGAGATAGAACTGCGCAAACAGCATAAGGACTTGGGGGTGCCTGAAAGACCACACACCCCGGGACCAACTGAGAAAAAAGTTCACATCCCCAAGGATGTGGTCCGCGAGTATGTCCGAGAAGACGACATACAACAATGGTTTAAGGCCTATGAGTTCGCAATGACCTCCCACCGGATCGACCGGAGTGATTGGGGAGCCGGACTTTGGGGGAGATTTATCAACGAGGGTCGCGATGCCCTGCTGCAGCTCCCCGATCACCAAATGTCGTCCTACGACCACATGAAGGCTGCCCTCCTCACCCGCTACGGCCTCACGCCCGAGATGTACCGCCAGAGGTTCAGGGATTGCACCCGGATCCCAGGTACCACTTGGGTGGAATACGTGAACTATTTCAGCCGGGCCTTCGAGGGTTGGATCAAGGGAAGTCAGGTCACCACCTACGAACAGCTCTTCAACCTCATGGTATGGGAACACCTGTCAAACAACTGCTTCGTCGAGCTCCGGCAGCATCTACTCGACAGTAAGCTGACTGACCCCCGGCAGCTCGCCGCCGAAGCTGACCGGTGGGAGAGCACCCGAGTGGGCCGGAAAGGGCCACACGACCAGAACAGAAGCAACCAAGGCCAGCACCGTCCTCGGGGAGGAGGAGGAGGCCAGGGGCGGGGGAGAGACGCCTTGCCAGCAACAACCGTGGCCAGCACCCCGCCGCCGACCGGCCGGGGCAACCCCCCGTTGCGGCCTGGGTACCGAGCCAACGTCACGTGCCACAGATGCCAGCGACTAGGCCACTACGCCAACGATCTGAACTGCCCGCTGAACCAAACGCCCAAACCCCGCCAGGTAGCTGCCGCTGCCCTGGGGGAGGAGCAGTCGTTGGAGGGTCCCGAGGAGTGTGAGCCGGACCAGCAAGGGTGGGAACCGGCCGCCATGGTCCTGGCATGCTTAGGGGGAAGAGACATGGTTCCGCGGGCTCCCCTACCCGCCAACACCAGGAAATACGGTCAGTGGGTGACCATTAATGGACAGAGAGCTGAGGCCTTGCGCGACACCGGCGCCAGCGTGACGGCCGTCCGCTGTCACCTGGTGAAGCCCGAGCAGATCTTGCCGAACATTCTCTGCCCCGTCCGCTCGGCAGATAACTCTGAAAGCATGTGCAAGATGGCCTGCGTCCCGTTTGAATGGGGAGGGGTCTCCGGCCTACTGAAAGTGACGGTCCGGGACGATGCCCCCGTGGACTGCCTCCTGGGGAATGACCTCGAGAGTTCCCCGTGGGCCACCGTCGAGAGAAGAGAGCACTTGGGGATGCTGGGCCTCCCGGACTGGGCCTGCATAACCACCCGATCCATGGCCGGCCGGGCCGCCCCCCGATCAGAAGAAACCGAATGGCCGGCACCTCCGCCCCCGGTTGCCCCCGTAGAGGACAACGGCGAGGCCGACCTCCCAGACCCGGCCCCCGAAGAAAACGCGCAACCCCAGGACCTTCCGGATCTGGCTCAGTGGCGGCAAGAAGGGGGGCCCACCCAAGAACAGTTCCGCCAGGAGCAAAAGACCTGTCCCTCCCTCGAGGGGCTTCGCCAACAAGCCAGCACCCAAGCCGCCGGGGACACCACCGGAACCCACTGGGTCTACTGGGATAACGACCTGCTCTACAGCGAGCAAAGAATCGCCGAGCTGGGGGCCAGTCGAGTTCTGGTGGTACCGCTCCGCTTCCGAGACTTTCTACTCAACCTAGCCCACGATGTCCCCCTGGCTGGGCACCTGGGCCAAGATAAAACGTACAGTCGACTGGTGACCCACTTTTTCTGGCCAAAAATGAGGAATGACGTCCTGAACCACTGCCGATCGTGCCCCACATGCCAAGCAAGCGGGAAGAGTGGCCGGAAGCTTAAGGCTCCTCTACAACCCTTCCCGGTGGTCACCACCCCGTTCGAGAGGGTGGGGATAGACATTGTGGGGCCGCTGGACCCTCGCACGGCACAAGGACACAGGTTCATCTTGGTACTAGTGGACCATGCCACCCGCTATCCCGAGGCGGTGCCCCTACGGACCGTGACCGCTCCAGTGGTTGGCCGGGCCCTGATGGGGATCTTCTCCCGGGTAGGCTTCCCCCGAGAAGTCGTCAGCGACCGAGGTACGAACTTCATATCGAAGTACATGAAGTCCCTCTGGCAACAATGCGGGGTCACATACAGATTCACGACCCCCTATCACCCCCAAGGAAACGGACTAGTGGAGCGGTTCAACCGCACTCTCAAAGGGATGATTGGGGGATTGGAAGAGCCTCTCCGTCGCCAGTGGGATGTACTGCTCCCGTGCCTCCTCTTCGCCTACCGAGAAGTACCCCAGAAGTCCCTCGGCTTTAGCCCCTTTGAACTCCTATACGGACACCCTGTGCGAGGGCCCCTCAGCCTCGTGAAGGAGGGCTGGGAGTTGGCCCCCCTAACGACCCCTCCAGACGTCTTCAAATACCTCCTGGCCCTACGAAACCAGACCCGGCGCTTCAGGGAGATGGCCAAGGCGAACCTCGAGGCCAGTCAGGAGGACATGAAAAGGTGGTATGATCACAATGCCTCCTCCGTTGAGTTCGAGCCTGGGCAGCAAGTATGGGTGATGTCCCCCACCGAACCATGTGCCCTGCAAGACAAGTGGACGGGGCCCTTCAAAGTGGTCGAGCGTAAAAGCCCCGTCACTTACCTCATCGACATGGGGTCCACCCGGAACCCCCTGCGGGTCCTCCACACCAACCGGCTCAAACCACACTTTGTGCGCTCAGAACTAAGCCTCCTGATGGCGACCGACAGTGGTACAGAAGAAGACTCCGAGCCCCTCCCGGATCTCTTAAAGACTCAGGAGAAGGACGGCTCCGTGGATGGGGTCCGGCTCTCCGACGCCCTCACTTCGGAGCAACGCCAGGACTGCCGGGACCTCCTGCTGCAGTTCGCTGCCCTGTTCTCACTCACCCCCGGGGTCACCCCTTGGTGTTTGCACGACGTAGACACCGGGGACAGTCCCCCTGTCCGGCACCGGGCCTACCGCGTACCAGATCGGGTACGGACCTGCATACAGGAGGAAGTGGCCAAGATGCTCACGATCGGGGTCATCGAGCCCTCGGACAGTCCCTGGGCCAGTCCGGTTGTATTAGTTCCCAAGGCCGCTGCCCCCGGCACCGCCCCTGAACTGAGATTCTGCGTCGACTACCGGGGCTTGAACGCTGTCACCCGGACCGACGCTCATCCCATCCCCCGAGCAGACGAGCTGATCGACCGGCTGGGGGCCGCCCGCTACCTTAGTATCTTCGACCTGACGGCGGGCTACTGGCAGATCGGCCTCACACCCAGGGCTCAAGAACGGTCAGCCTTCTCCACCCCCGATGGCCACTATCAATTTAAGGTCATGCCCTTTGGCATGAAGAATGCCCCCGCCACATTCCAACGTCTTGTGAACCAGGTCTTGGCAGGGCTCGAAGAATTCAGCGCTGCCTACCTGGACGATATCGCTGTATACAGCCGCCACTGGTCCGACCACCTCCGTCACCTCCAAGAGGTCCTCCAAGCCCTCCAGCGGGCCGGCCTCACCATTAAAGCCGGCAAGTGCCAAATTGGCCAAGGGTCTGTGACCTACCTGGGGCACCAAGTGGGAAGCGGGCTGGTGGCCCCACTACAACTTAAGATTGCTGCCATCCAGTCCTGGCAGCCCCCCGTCACCCAGACCGAGGTCCGAGCCTTCTTAGGGCTCACCGGCTACTACCGGCGGTTCGTGAAGGACTACGGCAGCATCGTGGGGCCCCTCACGGGACTCACATCCAAGAATCAACCGAAGCGGGTCCACTGGACTCCTGATTGTCAAGCGGCCTTCGAAGAGCTGAAGGCCGCCCTGTGCACCGCCCCGGTGCTCCAGGCCCCCGATTACAGTCGGGAATTTGTAGTACAGACCGACGCCTCCGACCACGGCATCGGGGCCGTCCTCTCTCAGCTGAACCCCGAAGGTCATGACCAGCCGGTGGCCTTCATCAGTCGACGTCTCCTGGCCCGAGAACAGCGTTGGAGCACAATCGAGAGGGAGGCATTTGCAGTAGTGTGGGCCCTCAAAAAGCTCCGGCCCTATCTCTTCGGTACCCACTTCCGGGTACAAACCGACCATCGACCCCTGCAATGGCTGATGCAGATGCGGGGGGAGAACCCAAAACTCTTGCGCTGGTCCATTTCCCTGCAGGGAATGGACTTCACTGTGGAGCACCGGCCAGGCCAAGACCACGCCAACGCGGACGGCCTGTCCCGCTTTTTCCGCCTCGACGAAGAGAGTCCCCAAGGAGATGGGTGACTCTCCCCGCCTTCAGCTGGGGGGGACGCATGTTGGACAGGCCACACAGAGGGCTGGCTCCCCCCCCGCACGACAGGGCCCGAGCTCCGGCCCACCCAGCATACCCCCGTGACAAGCCCCTGTACTCCGTCTCCCGACGGACCCTCTGCCCTCGGACCCCTACTCATCACGGGGTCCAGCCCCACCGGCTTCCCCGGCCAGGTCAAGCCGCCATCTTGGGCCCTGCACCACGCGGCCGCGTGGCCTCACCTCGACCCTAACCCCGGGCCTGGCCGGCCCCGACATCCCGGCACCACCATCCACCCAGGAGGTGAGCGGACCACTTGGCAGGTCAATGGGAGAACGAAGCGTCAAGAGCTCTTCCCCCGCCAGGTGCCGATCGCCTCCAGCAGCCCCCAGGCGCTGGCTCCACCCCCTGCTGGGTGTCTGGACACCTTCATCCCGGACCCTCCGACCTCCAAGTGCGAGGGTCCGGACATCAAAGGGCACCAGCCCTATAACTAAGACAGCTCCGGAGCAGGAAGGCAGTTGTATCCTGGAGTCGAGAGACACCGAGTGAACTCAACCCTGACGGTCTACTGGCGCTGCCGTAGCCCGCTCTTGTGAACCATCGTCCTGCCTGCTGGCGCTGCCGCGGCCTTCTGCAACCTTCATCTTCCTGGGACCTGCTGGCGCTGCCGCGGCCCGTTGTACCGACCATCCTCACCGGGACCTGCTGGCGCTGCCGCGGCCCTCTGCAACCTTCATCTTCCTGGGACCTGCTGGCGCTGCCGCGGCCCGTTGTAACGACCATCCTCCCCGGGACCTGCTGGCGCTGCCGCGGCCCTCTGCAGCCTTCATCTTCCTGGGACCTGCTGGCGCTGCCGCGGCCCGTTGTATCGACCATCCGCACCGGGACCTGCTGGCGCTGCCGCGGCCCATACCACCTAACCACCAAGCTCGAGGATTGTGAGCTCATCACCATCTCATCCGAATTACCTGATTGGTAAATAGACTGTCCCGCTACCCCCTTCCCTACCTTACGAGACTCTAATCGAGGGGACCCCTGAGTCCAGACCTCCTTGTACCCTTTTACCGTACCTTAAATAAGTGTCGATAAAGATCACTGAACCTTATCCGTGTGTGATATCTGTCTGTGGGGGGGAAGTTACTTGTCTGTACGATCGCTGGAGACGGCTCTCCCCGGAGACCTCTCCTCCTGACCCCGGCCGACCCTCCCGGTCCGTCTACCTTTTCTAACAGAGCTGAATACCGCTATATCGTCGAGGTACGCTGCGCTGAACCCCTCTAGTCCGGACAGGACCCTGTTCACCAGTCGCTGGAAGGTGGCCGGGGAATTCTTCATTCCAAACGGCATCACCCTAAAGCGGTAGTGCCCATCCGGGGTGGAGAAGGCGGAGCGCTCCTTGGCTCCCTCAGTGAGGGCAATCTGCCAGTATCCGCAGGTTAGGTCGAAGGTGCTGAGGTAGCGAGCGGCCCCGAGGCGGTCGATGAGCTCGTCGGCGCGGGGGTTAGGGTGAGCGTCCACTCGGGTGACCGCATTGAGTCCTCGGTAGTCCACACAAAACCTCAGCTCGGGGGCGACACCAGGGGCAGCCGCTTTCGGGACCAGGACTACCGGGCTGGCCCAGGGGCTGTCGGAGGGTTCAATCACCCCGAGGGCCAACATCTTCGCTACCTCGGTCTGGATGCAGCTTCGGACCCGATCAGGGACCCGGTAGGCCCGGTGTCTCACTGGCGGGCTGTCGCCGGTGTTCACGTCGTGGACACACCAGTCGGTGACCCCAGGGGTTAGGGAGAAGAGGTCCGTGAACTGCCTTAGTAGCTGGCGGCAGTCGTCGGACTGTTGGGATGTGAGGGCGGTTGACAGTCTCACCCCCTCCACGGAACCATCAGTCTCTTTAGCACCCAGGGGGTCTGGAAGGGGCTCGGTGTCTTCTTCAGTCCCATTGTCGGTGGCCAGGAGTAAACTCAACTCCGTCCTCACAAAGTGGGGTTTGAGGTGGTTCACGTGGAGGACCCGGAGGGGGTTCCGCGGGGACTGCACATCGACGAGATAGGTGACTTGGCTCTTCCGCTCGACCACCTTGAAGGGACCAATCCATTTGTCTTGGAGGGCGCAGGGTTTCACCGGGGCCATGACCCAGACTTGTTGGCCCGGCTGAAACTCGACCAGCGTGGCATTCTGGTCATACCAGCGCTTCATCTCTTCCTGTCTAGCCTCGAGGTTCGCCTCTGCGAGTTCTCGGAATTTCCGGGTCTGGTTGAGAAGCGCCAAGATGTATCGGAACACATCCGGAGGGGTTCCCCGGAGAGTTGTTTCCCAACCCTCCTTGACCAGGCTCAGGGGTCCCCGGACGGGGTGTCCGTATAGTAGTTCGAACGGGCTGAACCCCACAGATTTTTGTGGAACCTCTCGGTAGGCGAACAGGAGGCAAGGGAGGAGGACGTCCCATCTCCGGCGTAGGGGTTCTTCGAGGCCCATGATCATTCCTTTCAGTGTCCTGTTGAATCGCTCGACTAGGCCATTCCCTTGGGGGTGGTATGGGGTGGTGAATTTGTACGATACTCCGCACTGCTGCCATAGGGACCTCATGTATTTGGAGATAAAGTTCGTGCCACGATCACTCACGACTTCGCGAGGGAACCCTACGCGGGAGAAGATCCCCATCAAGACCCGGCCTACCACGGGGGCCGTCACGGTGCGGAGGGGAATGGCTTCGGGGTAGCGGGTGGCATGGTCCACCAGGACGAGGATGAACCGGTGGCCCTGGGCGGTCTTGGGGTCCAGCGGTCCCACGATGTCGATTCCCACCCGCTCAGAAGGGGTACTGACAACAGGGAAGGGTTGTAGCGGAGCCTTGCGCTTCCCCCCACTCTTTCCACTGGCCTGGCACGTGAGGCAGGACTTGCAGTGGGCCTCCACATTTGCTCGCATCTTGGGCCAATAGAAGTGGGTGACGAGTCGCTGGTAGGTTTTATCTTGGCCTAAGTGTCCGGCCAGGGGTACATCATGGGCCAGGCCCAGGAGGAGATTTCGGAAGCGCAGGGGTACCACCAGTACTCGGGCCGATCCCAACTCGGCCGACTTCTGTTCGCTGTACAGGAGGCCGTTTTCCCAGGATACCCAGTGGGTTCCGGACCGGTCGCCTGCTGCTTGGGCCTCGGCCTGCTGTCGGGGTCCAATGAGAGAAGGGCAGGTGGATTGTTCCTGGCAGAATTCTTCTCGGGAGGGACCTCCCTCGCAGTGCCACTGGGCCATCTCTGGCAGGTCCCCGAGCTCGGTCAGGGGTTCGGGATCTGGAGGCACCGACCCATCGTCGGGAATGGTCGCTTCTTCCGGAAGAGGGTCGTCGGACTCGGGTAGTGCGTCCCGGACCTCGGGGACGGTGACTGTGTTCAGCGGAATGGCCTCACCTCCCTCGGAGGAAGGCAATCTGAGAGTCATAGAACGCGTGGTGGCGCATACCCATTCGGGTAGGCCCATCATCTCTAGATGTGCTCTTCGTTCCACTTGTCCCCACGGGGAATTCTCAAGGTCGTTGCCCAGGAGGCAGTCTACGGGCTGGGAGGTTCGGACTGCCACCCTCAACTTGCCGGTGACTCCCCCCCATTCGAAGGGGACCAGGGCCATCCGGCATAGGCTCTCGGAATTGTCTGACGATATGACTGGGCAAAAGGCGTCGGGCAGGATCTGGTCTTCGGAGACCAGGTGACAGTGGACCGCTGTGACACTCGCCCCCGTGTCCCGGAGGCCCTCGACGCGGTGACCGTTGACCGTCACCTGCTGTCGGTACTTCTTCGTGTTGGCGGGCAGGGACGTTCCGGGGACCATCTCTCGGTCCCCTAGGGAGACCAAGGCCAATCAATCAATCAATCAATGACACTTATAAAGCGCGCTACATACCCGTAGGGTCTCAAGGCGCTGGGGGGGGGGGGGGGTGCCGCTACTGCTCGAATAGCCAGGTCTTCAGCTTCTTCCTGAAGGAGAGGTGGTCTTGGGTCAGGCGCAGGTCGGTCGGGAGGGAGTTCCAGTTCTTGGCGGCCAGGTAGGAGAAGGACCTTCCTCCTGTAGTCGCTCTTTGGATGCGGGGGACGGCGGCGAGGGCGTGGTTGGCTGATCGGAGGTGGCGCGTGGGAGCGTAGAAGTTGACTCGGCTGTTGAGGTAGCTCGGGCCTTGGTCGTGTAGGGCTTTGTGTGCGTGGGTGAGGAGGCGGAAGGTGATTCTCTTGTTGACGGGGAGCCAGTGAAGGTCTCTCAGATGTCCGGAGATGTGGCTGGATCGTGGGATGTCGAGGATGAGTCTGGCTGAGGCGTTCTGGATCCGCTGGAGTCTCTTCTGGAGCTTGGCGGTGGTACCGGCGTAGAGGGTGTTACCGTAGTCCAGTCGGCTGGTGACGAGGGCCTGGGTGACGGTCCTCCTGGTCTCGGTGGGGATCCACCAGAAGATTTTCCGAAGTATGCGTAGGATGTTGAAGCACGCCGAGGAGACGTTGTTGACCTGCCTGGTCATGGAGAGGGAGGAGTCCAGGATGAAGCCCAGGTTGCGTGCATGGTCTGTCGGTTTGGGTGCGGTGCCCAGGGCGGGAGGCCACCAGGAGTCGTCCCAGGCGGAGGGTGAAGAGCCCAGGATGAGAACCTCCGTCTTGTCCGAGTTCAGTTTCAGGCGGCTGGTCGTCATCCACTCGGCTACCTCTTTCATCCCTTCGTGCAGGTTGGCTCTGGCGGCGGCGGGGTCGTTGGTCAGGGAGAGGATCAGCTGGGTGTCGTCGGCGTAGGAGATTATGCTGAGGTTGTGTTTGCGTACGATGGCCGCGAGGGGGCTCATGTAGACGTTGAAGAGGGTGGGGCTCAGAGATGATCCTTGTGGGACGCCGCAGATGACTTCGGAGGCCTCTGACTTGTACGGTGGAAGGCGGATGGCGGCTGGTTCCCATTCTTCGGAGTCTTCCATCTCTTCCCCCAGGGCTACGAAGGCCATTTGTCGAGCCGGCGGGGTTGTCGTGGCGGGTCGTTGGTACATGGGACATTGAGGGTCACTGGCATAGTGTCCGGTCTGTTGGCAGCGGAAACAGGTGATCCTCACTCGGGGCCCCGACCTCCCCGGTGGCCCGGTGCTGGCCGGAGGTGGGGCTGGAAAGGGCGGAGGTTGTCCTCTGGGGGGACTGTGCTGGGATCCCCCCTGGAGTTCTCTTGGTCGGCCTTGATTCCCTCCGCCCCTCTGGTGGGGGGGTCCCTGACTGTGGCGACCGTAGTCTCCCACGGGACCCCGTGAGGCCCGGGTGTTCACCCATCGGTCAGCCTCGACGGCCAGTTTTCGAGGGTCCGTGAGCTTGCTGTCCAGGAGGTGCTGGCGTAACTCCACAAAGCAATTGGCGGACAAGTGTTCCCATGCGATTAGGTCGAACAGCTCCTCAAAGGAGGAGACCTTGCTGCCCTTGATCCACCCGTCCAAGGCCCAGCTGTAAAAGTTCACCTACTCCACCCATGTGGTACCGGGTATCTTCTTGCAGTCTCTAAATCGTTGCCGGTACATTTCGGGGGTGAGCCCATATCTGGCTACTAGGGCCTCCTTCATGTGACTGTAGGAGTTCAGCACCGAGGAGGGTAGATCTAGCAGGGTATCTCTCCCCTCGCTCAGGAACCGGCCCCACAAACCAGCCCCCCAGTCTTTCTGCGGGACTTGGTGGGAGGTCATGGCGACTTCGTAGGCCTTGAACCATTGCTGGATGTCGTCGTTCTTATAGTATTCCTTCACCACATCCTTGGGGATGTGGACCTTTGGTTCCACGACGGAGGAGAGGGGTTGAGTTCCCGAGGGTCTGGCCTCCTCACTTTTAGCCTTGAGCTCGATCTCTTTCAGGCTGCGTTCGTGTTCTAGTTGGAGTTTTCTTTCTTCGTGCTCTCTCTGTCGTTTCTTTTCCTCGAGTTCTCCTTGTAGGCTTCTTTTCGGCCAGTTTTAGCTCTCCCTCGATTTTTAATTTGGCTAGCTCTAGTTCATGGTTGCGGCCCCTTTCTCGGTCCGCTAGCTCCTCTAGGGATAGGCCCCCCTCGGGGGCGCCGTTCCTTCCCGGGGTGCTTCGTGGTTCGTTTGGCGGCTCTACTTCTGTTTGTGCCCGGGAAGCTCCTGCCTCGACCCAGGTCTTCAATGCTCCCTGGAAGTCCTCTTTCGTGCTTAATCCGGTGGTAGCGATTCCAAGGTCTTTGCAGAATTGTTTCAGTTCTCGGTGCGTATAAGATTCCAACTGGTCCTCTCGGAATGTCGTGCTCGTGTTGGTACCTGCGGCACCTAGGGAGGTTTCTCCTTCCATTTCTTCTTGGTAGTGCGTTAGCCGTTTACTGCACGATCTCTAGGTGTTGGCTCGGATCCCGTCGTCTGCCACCAAATGTTAGAAGGCGTTCACCGGGGAGGCTTCGGAATGCGTTCCTGACCACCCGGGGACCCACCTCTCCCAGAGTTAGGCAGAGCAAGAGCGGAGAGGCCCTTCCGGGAAGGGTCTCGTACCTAGGATCGCACACGCTGCGCTTGCACTCTCTGACAGAGGGACACCACACAGTAGTTCTTCGTAAGACAGTATACTTTATCGTTAGTTGTAAGGGATCTTTATGATCCGGAAGGCAGGTATGGAATTAGTGCCACAAGCGGCGGCGATCTCGTGATGGGGGTATGGGGGTAGCGGGACAGTCTTTGAGTCAGTGTCTCTGCGGAGTATCCTGCGCACAGCTCTCAATCCTTGAGCTGGGGGAATGTTGCTTCTCTCGGCAATCTCTGCCGATTCCCTTGCAGGAGAGTGCCGCGAGTCACTCAGCAGGCACAGGTGGTTCGGAGTTCGGGGAGCCGCGACAGCGTCAGCAGGGCTCAGATGGTTCAGAGTTCGGGGAGCCGCGACAGCGTCAGCAGGGCTCAGATGGTTCAGAGTTCGAGGAGCCGCGACAGCGTCAGCAGGGCTCAGATGGTTCAGAGTTCGGGGAGCCGCGACAGCAGGCTCAGATGGTTCAGAGTTCGGGGAGCCGCGACAGCGTCAGCAGGGCTCAGATGGGTCAGAGTTCGGGTAGCGTTCTTCGGTTCAGGGAGCGATCGAGCCGCGACCAGGTCAGCAGGCTCTCGTCAGTCCCGGTCTTCTCTGTCTCCCGTCCCTTCCGCACCCCTTGTTATACTTCCCCTCCTCTTTGAAGTCCGGAGTTCTCGCCGAGAGGGGTCTTGGTGCCTGGGGGCGGTGTGTCGGGGCTTCCTGTCGCTCGGCCCTCTGATCTGTTCAGGTGGGCCCGGGAGGGACCCCAGACACCCAGCAGGCGAGGCGGCCGCTCACCGGGGGCCTGGTGGCCGATCGAAACCTTCCTTGGGGAAGAGACCAGAGGTGTGACAGGGTCGGCGCCTCTCGGTCTGGCTTGGGGGGTTTCTCTCTCCCTCGGCCGGGCATGCGTGTTGGGGCCTGGCCGGCCATCGGGATGTTGGGCCATGGTGGCCGGAAGTCTGTGATATCGAGGATCGGCGCGGTTTGCAGGGTGGCTTGCTGGTCGGGAGGGCCCACGCCACGAGGCCGGTCTCACAGCCGTGCAGCAGTGTGTGGCGTGCAGCAGTGTTTCGTGTAGCATTGTGCGGCGTGCAGCAGTGTGTGGCATGCAGCAGTGTGTGGCGTGCAGCAGTGTGTGGCATGCAGCAGTGTGTGGCGTGCAGCAGTGTTTCGTGTAGCAGTGTGCGGCGTGCTGCAGTGTGTGGCATGCAGCAGTGTGCGGCGTGCAGCAGTGTGCTGCGTGCAGCAGTGTGTGGCGTGCAGCAGTGTGTGGCGTGCAGCGGCATGCAGTAGTGTGTGGCGTGTAGCAGTGTGCGGCGTGCAGCAGTGTGCGGCATGCAGCAGCGTGCGGCATGCAGCAGTGTGAGGCGTGCAGCAGTGTGAGGCGTGCAGCAGTGTGTGGCGTGCAGCAGTGTGTGGCATGCAGCAGTGTGTGGCATGCAGCAGTGTGAGGCGTGCAGCAGTGTGAGGCGTGCAGCAGTGTTTCGTGTAGCAGTGTGAGGCGTGCAGCAGTGTGCGGCGCGCAGCAGTGTGTGCCGTGCAGCAGTGTGTGGCATGCAGCAGTGTTTCATGTAGCATTGTGCGGCGTGCAGCAGTGTGTGGCGTGCAGCAGTGTGTGGCGTGCAGCAGTGTGTGGCATGCAGCAGTGTGTGGCGTGCAGCAGTGTTTCGTGTAGCAGTGTGCGGCGTGCAGCAGTGTGCGGCATGAAGCAGTGTGCGGCGTGCAGCAGTGTGCGGCATGCAGCAGTGTGCTGCGTGCAGCAGTGTTTGGCGTGCAGCAGTGTGTGGCGTGCAGCGGCATGCAGCAGTGTGTGGCGTGCAGCAGTGTGCGGCATGCAGCAGTGTGCGGCGTGCAGCAGTGTGAGGCGTGCAGCAGTGTAAGGAGTGCAGCAGTGTGTGGCGTGCAGCAGTGTGTGGCATGCAGCAGTGTGTGGCATGCAGCAGTGTGAGGCGTGCAGCAGTGTGAGGCGTGCAGCAGTGTTTCGTGTAGCAGTGTGAAGCGTGCAGCAGTGTGTGGCTTGCAGCAGTGCTTCGTGTAGAAGTGTGCGGCGTGTAGCAGTGTGCGGCGTGCAGCAGTGTGCGGCATGCAGCAGTGTGCGGCGTGCAGCAGTGTGCTGTGTGCAGCAATGTGTGGCGTGCAGCAGTGTGTGGCGTGCAGCAGTGTGTGGCGTGCAGCGGCATGCAGCAGTGTGTGGCGTGCAGCAGTGTGCGGCGTGCAGCAGTGTGCGGCGTGCAGCAGTGTGCAGCGTGCAGCAGTGTGAGGTGTGCAGCAGTGTGTGGCATGCAGCAGTGTGTGGTGTGCAGCAGTGTGTGGCATGCAGCAGTGTGCAGTGTGCAGCAGTGTGTGGCGTGCTGTGTGGTGTGCAGCAGTGTGCGGCGTGCAGCAGTGTTTCGTGTAGCAGTGTGAGGCATGCAGCACTGTGTGGCGTGCAGGGGCGTGCAGCAGTGTGTGGCGTGCAGCAGTGTGCTGCGTGCAGCAGTGTCGTGCAGCATGCAGCAGTGAGTAAAGCAGCAGTGTGCAGCAGTGTGTGGCGTGCAGCAGTGTGCGGCGTGCAGCAGTGTGTGCCGTGCAGCAGTGTGTGGCATGCAGCAGTGTTTCGTGTAGCATTGTGCGGCGTGCAGCAGTGTGTGGCGTGCAGCAGTGTGTGGCATGCAGCAGTGTGCGGCATGCAGCAGTGTGCGGCGTGCAGCAGTGTGCGGCATGCAGCAGTGTGCAGTGTGCAGCAGTGTTTTGTGTAGCAGTGTGAGGCGCGCAGCAGTGTGCGGCGTGCAGCAGTGTGTGGCGTGCAGCAGTGTGCGGCGTGCAGCAGTGTGTGGCGTGCTGTGTGGCGTGCAGCAGTGTGTGACGTGCAGCAGTGTGTGGCGTGCAGCAGTGTTTCGTGTAGCAGTGTGAGGCATGCAGCACTGTGTGGCTTGCAGCGGCGTGTAGCAGTGTGCAGCGTGCAAGTGTGCTGCGTGCAGCAGTGTGCTGCATACAGCAGTGTCGTGCAGCATGCAGCAGTGAGTAAAGCAGCAGTGTGCAGCAGTGTGTGGCATGCAGCAGTGTGTGGCGTGCAGCAGTGTGCGGCGTGCAGCAGTGTGTGCCGTGCAGCAGTGTTTTGTGTAGCATTGTGCGGCATGCAGCAGTGTGTGGCATGCAGCACTGTGTGGCGTGCAGCAGTGTGTGGCATGCAGCAGTGTGTGGCGTGCAGCAG
Organism: Triturus cristatus; assembly: GCF_964204655.1. Classification (NCBI taxonomy): domain Eukaryota; kingdom Metazoa; phylum Chordata; class Amphibia; order Caudata; family Salamandridae; genus Triturus; species Triturus cristatus. The sequence continues at coordinate 548,057,575 of NC_140595.1, forward strand.
TGTTTCGTGTAGCAGTGTGAGGCGTGCAGCAGTGTGCGGCGCGCAGCAGTGTGCGGCGTGCAGCAGTGTGTAATGCAGCAGTGTGCGCAGCAGTGTGTGGCGTGCGGTAGTGTGCGGCATGCAGCAGTGTGCAGCGTGCAGCAGTGCAGCAGTGTGCTGCGTGCAGCAGTGTGTGGCGTGCAGCAGTGTGTGGCATGCAGCAGTGTGTGGCGTGCAGCAGTGTGTGGCGTGCAGCAGTGTGTGGCGTGCAGCGGCATGCAGCAGTGTGCGGCATGCAGCAGTGTGCGGCGTGCAGCAGTGTGCGGCGTGCAGCAGTGTGCGGCGTGCAGCAGTGTGTGGCATGCAGCGGCATGCAGCAGTGTGTGGCATGCAGCAGTGTGTGGCGTGTAGCAGTGTGCGGCGTGCAGCAGTGTGCGGCGCGCAGCAGTGTGTGGCTGCAGCAGTGTGTGGCGTGCATCAGTGTGTGGCGTGCAGCAGTGTTTCGTGTAGCAGTGTGCGGCATGCAGCACTGTGCGGCATGCAGCAGTGTGCGGTGTGCAGCAGTGTGCTGCGTGCAGCAGTGTGTGGCGTGCAGCAGTGTGTGGTGTGCAGCGGCATGCAGCAGTGTGTGGCATCCAGCAGTGTGTGGCGTGCAGCAGTGTGCGGCGTGCAGCAGTGTGTGGCGTGCAGCAGTGTGCAGCGTGCAGCAGTGTGAGGTGTGCAGCAGTGTGTGGCATGCAGCAGTGTGTGGTGTGCAGCAGTGTGTGGCGTGCAGCAGTGTGCAGCATGCAGCAGTGTGTGGCGTGCAGCAGTGTGCGGCATGCAGCAGTGTGTGGCATGCAGCAGTGTTTCGTATAGCAGTGTGAGGCATGCAGCACTGTGTGGCGTGCAGCACTTTGTGGCGTGCAGCGGCGTGCAGCAGTGTGCGGCATGCAGCAGTGTGCTGCGTGCAGCAGTGTGCTGTGTGCAGCAGTGTCGTGCAGAATGCAGCAGTGAGTAAAGCAGCAGTGTGCAGCAGTGTGTGGCGTGCAGCAGTGTGCGGCGTGCAGCAGTGTGTGCAGTGCAGCTGTGTGTGGCGTGCAGCAGTGTTTCGTGTAGCATTGTGCGGCGTGCAGCAGTGTGTGGCGTGCAGCAGTGTGCGGCGTGCAGCAGTGTGCGGCATGCAGCAGTGAGCGGCGTGCAGCAGTGTACGGCGTGCAGCAGTGTGCAGCGTGCAGCAGTGTTTTGTGTAGCAGTGTGAGGCGTGCAGCAATGTGCGGCGTGCACCAGTGTGTGGCGTGCACCAGTGTGCGGCGTGGTGCAGTGTGTGGCGTGCTGTGTGGCGTGCAGCAAAGTGTGGCGTGCAGCAGTGTTTCGTGTAGCAGTGTGAGGCATGCAGCACTGTGTGGCGTGCAGCGGCGTGTAGCAGTGTGTGGCGTGCAGCAGTGTGCTGCATGCAGCAGTGTGCTGCATGCAGCAGTGTCGTGCAGCATGCAGCACTGAGTAAAACAGCAGTGTGCGGCATGCAGCAGTGTGTGGCATGCAGCAGTGTGTGGCGTGCAGCAGTGTGTGGCGTGCAGCAGTGTGTGGCATGCAGCAGTGTGTGGCGTGCAGCAGTATTTTGTGTAGCAGTGTGCAGCATGCAGCAGTGTGCGGCGTGCGGCGTGCAGCAATGTGCTGCGTGCAGCAGTGTGTGGCGTGCAGCAGTGTGTGGCGTACAGCGGCATGCAGCAGTGTGTGGCGTGTAGCAGTGTGTGGCGTGCAGCAATGTGCGGTGTGCAGCAGTGTGCGGCGTGCAGCAGTGTGAGGCGTGCAGCAGTGTGAGGCGTGCAGCAGTGTGTGGCGTGCAGCAGTGTGTGGCGTGCAGCAGTGTGTGGCGTGCAGCGGCATGCAGCAGTGTGCGGCATGCAGCAGTGTGCGGCGTGCAGCAGTGTGCGGCGTGCAGCAGTGTGCGGCGTGCAGCAGTGTGTGGCATGCAGCGGCATGCAGCAGTGTGTGGCATGCAGCAGTGTGTGGCGTGTAGCAGTGTGCGGCATGCAGCAGTGTGTGGCATGCAGCAGTGTGTGGCATGCAGCAGTGCGAGGCGTGCAGCAGTGTGAGGCGTGCAGCAGTGTGTGGCGTGCAGCAGTGTGTGGCGTGTACCAGTGTGTGGCGTGCAGCAGTGTGCGGCGTGCAGCAGTGTGCAGCGTGGCGCAGTGTGCGGCATGCAGCAGTGTGAGGCGTGCAGCAGTGTAAGGCGTGCAGCAGAGTGTGGCGTGCAGCAGTGTGTGGCATGCAGCAGTGTGTGGCGTGCAGCAGTGTGAGGCGTGCAGCAGTGTGAGGCGTGCAGCAGTGTTTCATGTAGCAGTGTGAGGCGTGCAGCAGTGTGCGGCGCGCAGCAGTGTGTGGCTGCAGCAGTGTGTGGCGTGCATCAGTGTGTGGCGTGCAGCAGTGTTTCGTGTAGCAGTGTGCGGCATGCAGCACTGTGCGGCATGCAGCAGTGTGCGGTGTGCAGCAGTGTGCTGCGTGCAGCAGTGTGTGGCGTGCAGCAGTGTGTGGTGTGCAGCGGCATGCAGCAGTGTGTGGCATCCAGCAGTGTGTGGCGTGCAGCAGTGTGCGGCGTGCAGCAGTGTGTGGCGTGCAGCAGTGTGCAGCGTGCAGCAGTGTGAGGTGTGCAGCAGTGTGTGGCATGCAGCAGTGTGTGGTGTGCAGCAGTGTGTGGCGTGCAGCAGTGTGCAGCATGCAGCAGTGTGTGGCGTGCAGCAGTGTGCGGCATGCAGCAGTGTGTGGCATGCAGCAGTGTTTCGTATAGCACTGTGAGGCATGCAGCACTGTGTGGCGTGCAGCACTTTGTGGCGTGCAGCGGCGTGCAGCAGTGTGCGGCATGCAGCAGTGTGCTGCGTGCAGCAGTGTGCTGCGTGCAGCAGTGTCGTGCAGAATGCAGCAGTGAGTAAAGCAGCAGTGTGCAGCAGTGTGTGGCGTGCAGCAGTGTGCGGCGTGCAGCAGTGTGTGCAGTGCAGCTGTGTGTGGCGTGCAGCAGTGTTTCGTGTAGCATTGTGCGGCGTGCAGCAGTGTGTGGCGTGCAGCAGTGTGCGGCGTGCAGCAGTGTGCGGCATGCAGCAGTGAGCGGCGTGCAGCAGTGTACGGCGTCCAGCAGTGTGCAGCGTGCAGCAGTGTTTTGTGTAGCAGTGTGAGGCGTGCAGCAATGTGCGGCGTGCACCAGTGTGTGGCGTGCACCAGTGTGCGGCGTGGTGCAGTGTGTGGCGTGCTGTGTGGCGTGCAGCAAAGTGTGGCGTGCAGCAGTGTTTCGTGTAGCAGTGTGAGGCATGCAGCACTGTGTGGCGTGCAGCGGCATGTAGCAGTGTGTGGCGTGCAGCAGTGTGCTGCATGCAGCAGTGTGCTGCATGCAGCAGTGTCGTGCAGCATGCAGCACTGAGTAAAACAGCAGTGTGCGGCATGCAGCAGTGTGTGGCATGCAGCAGTGTGTGGCGTGCAGCAGTGTGTGGCGTGCAGCAGTGTGTGGCATGCAGCAGTGTGTGGCGTGCAGCAGTATTTTGTGTAGCAGTGTGCAGCATGCAGCAGTGTGCGGCGTGCGGCGTGCAGCAATGTGCTGCGTGCAGCAGTGTGTGGCGTGCAGCAGTGTGTGGCGTACAGCGGCATGCAGCAGTGTGTGGCGTGTAGCAGTGTGTGGAGTGCAGCAATGTGCGGAGTGCAGCAGTGTGCGGCGTGCAGCAGTGTGAGGCGTGCAGCAGTGTGAGGCGTGCAGCAGTGTGTGGCGTGCAGCAGTGTGTGGCATGCAGCAGTGTGTGGCATGCAGCAGTGTGAGGCGTGCAGCAGTGTGAGGCGTGCAGCAGTGTTTCGTGTAGCAGTGTGAGGCGTGCAGCAGTGTGCGGCGCGCAGCAGTGTGCGGCGTGCAGCAGTGTGTAATGCAGCAGTGTGTAATGCAGCAGTGTGCGCAGCAGTGTGTGGCGTGTGGTAGTGTGCGGCATGTAGCAGTGTGCAGCGTGCAGCAGTGCAGCAGTGTGCTGCGTGCAGCAGTGTGTGGCGTGCAGCAGTGTGTGGCATGCAGCAGTGTGTGGCGTGCAGCAGTGTGTGGCATGCAGCGGCATGCAGCAGTGTGCGGCATGCAGCAGTGTGCGGTGTGCAGCAGTGTGCGGCGTGCAGCAGTGTCCGGCGTGCAGCAGTGTGTGGCATGCAGCAGCATGCAGCAGTGTGTGGCGTGCAGCAGTGTGTGGCGTGTAGCAGTGTGCGGCGTGCAGCAGTGTGCAGCGTGCAGCTGTGTGCGGGGTGCAGCAGTGTGAGGCGTGCAGCAGTGTGAGGCGTGCAGCAGTGTGAGGCATGCAGCAGTGTGAGGCGTGCAGCAGTGTGTGGCATGCAGCAGTGTGAGGCGTGCAGCAGTGTGAGGCATGCAGCAGTGTTTCGTGTAGCAGTGTGAGGCGTGCAGCAGTGTGAGGCGTGCAGCAGTCTGCGGCGTGCATCAGTGTGTAATGCAGCAGTGTGTAATGCAGCAGTGTGCGCAGCAGTGTGTGGCGTGCGGTAGTGTGTGGCATGCAGCAGTGTGCGGCGTGCAGCAGTGCAGCAGTGTGCTGCGTGCGGCAGTGTGTGGCGTGCAGAAGTGTGTGGCGTGCAGCAGTGTGTGGCGTGCAGCAGTGTGTGGTGTGCAGCGTGGTGCAGCAGTGTGTGGCGTGCAGCAGGCTGTGGCATGCAGCAGTGTGCGGCGTGCAGTAGTGTGCGGCGTTCAGCAGTGTGATGCGTGCAGCAGTGTGCCACGTGCAGCAGTGTGAGGTGTGCAGCAGTGTGAGGCGTGCAGTAGTGTGTGGCATGCAGCAGTGTGAGGCGTGTAGCAGTGTTTCGTGTAGCAGTGTGCGGCGTGCAGCAGTGTGTAATGCAGCAGTGTGTATTGCAGCAGTGTGTAATGCAGCAGTGTGCGCAGCAGTGTGTGGCGTGCGGTAGTGTGCGGCGTGCTGCAGTGTGCGGCGTGCAGCAGTGCAGCAGTGTGCTGCATATGGCAATGTGTGGCGTGCAGCAGTGTGCGGCGTGCAGCAGTGTGTAGCGTGCAGCAGTGTGTGGCATGCAGCAGTGTGTGGCGTGCAGCGGCGTGCAGCAGTGTGTGGTGTGCAGCAGTGTGTGGCATGCAGCAGTGTGCGGCGTGCAGCAGTGTGATGCGTGCAGCAGTGTGCGGCGTGCAGCAGTGTGAGGCGTGCAGCAGTGTGAGGAGTGCAGCAGTGTGTGGCGTGCAGCAGTGTGAGGCGTGCAGCAGTGTGAGGCGTGCAGCAGTGTGAGGCGTGCAGCAGTGTTTCGTGTAGCAGTGTGCGGCGTGCAGCAATGTGCGGCGTGCAGTAGTGTGTAATGCAGCAGTGTGTAATGCAGCACTGTGCTCAGCAGTGTGTGGCGTGCGGTAGTGTGCGGCGTGCAGCAGTGTGCGACGTGCAGCAGTGTGTGGCGTGCAGCAGTGTGTGGCGTGCAGCAGTGTGTGGCGTGGTTTGTAAACAACAAGAAAAGCGGACATCAAAGGAAGGGTGAGAGGGAACGAGCATATGGGGTGTGAGTTATAACGAAAGTTAATTGTTGTAAGAGGGGATGCAGGAAGTGAGACCGAGCGCGCGCTGGCGAAAGCAGTCTGCTGCTTTCAAGTCCGATGCCAGATGCCAGCTTCGCGCTTGAATGCCTCCCATGCACTGGCCATAAACCGCATTCCTAAGGTCTTGTGCCCCTTACTAAATCTCTCTGAATGTGTGAGGCGGCGCACGCACAGGAAGTAGCTGGTATTACAGGAAACAGTGGTCCCTGAAACCAAACGATAGAGCAAAAAATGAATATAGTCAAAATTGAAACTATATTATAGCCAATGTCCAGCCGGGCATGGCAACTTTAATAAGTAGAAGTTCTTAACAGTGAACCAGGAAATGTAAGTAGAGTTTCGGTGGGACACAAGCCTGTATCCAATGACTTACATACCAAGTAGACAGAAAATGATAAAACACATTCAGGCAATTACATTGATGTTTCTTTTTAGAAATAATGAATAGCGAAACATCTGGTATTCAGATTGCCACCTTCACACTATATTACGTACAGCAATATTTAAGGTGTAGGGTGGGCAACAGAGTCGACGGCGTTTCGATCCTTATGAGAGAGATACAGGATCATCATCAGGACTTAATTAGTTAAATTGCCCTTATTTAGAATGCCTGAGTGAACAATAAGGCAAACGTGAAACCAACATAAATATGGAAAAGATAAAAAATAAAAAATAAAGGGGAGGGAAGGGAAAAGGAAAGGAAAATAACAATCAATCGATTTGTAATTACATATAAACATAACATTTCGCATCAAAATGGCACTACGTCAGATAAAGGGCTCGTACCAGTGTGCATTCTCATGCAGAAGTGACATCGCGAGCATTTGTCTTATGGCAGCCAATGTCTAAACAGAAATACGGAAATAGACGCTGTTTAAAGGTAACGCTATAGAAATGTAAAAGACCTCATGTCAACCGTGGTTTGCTAGTCACTATCACTAGTTGCGCGGTGCGCTGTGAACCCGTGAGGCGTACGAGGGTGCTAAGTGAAGAAGCCTGTGGTATCTGAAGGGTAAAAAGAGGGGTGACAGGGAACGGCAGTGAAGTGGGGGTGAGTGGATGGGGGATTACCTCATGTTGCCATGGAGGCAACGGAGAAGGTGCCGATTCGCGATCTGGCAACGTTGCGTGAAAGATATGGGTTAAGGTAGGACAATGCCTGTGAAGAAATGGATAACATTAGTGGGGCGGAGCGTAGTAGTGATTGCGTAGGACGTGCCGTAAATGAAGGGCTTACCTACGGGCAAATACTTCCGGGAAGTAGGACACGGATAGGTCTAGTGAAAGAGAAAGAAATAAATAAGCATCCGAGTATAAGGAGCGGGACATCCGGATCGCGGGTCCGTGGTGGCAAGGCTTACCTCAATAAACTGGCAGAAATGGGTTCCGTGGCCATGCAGTGTGTACGGACGATGCCGGATCAACTGTGGAGGCAGAGATGTGATGCTACGTAATGTAGGTGTTTAAGGTCATGTGGGTGGTCACATGGTTGATCAAGTGATCAGGGAGCAACGACGTGCGAGTGAGAAGGCGAATGTCGGTAGAATCAAGGCGCCATGTTGGAAGGGTGATTAGATGATGAGAAAAGTGGCCGGCGAGTAGAGGGGTGAATAGAAGAGAAGAGGAATATACCAAGAAAGTGAATGGTAACCGTAAATCGCATACTACAAAAGATTTTCCTTATATATATACATATAAATTAAACATGTAATTTAGGTGGAACAATAACCATCAGACATCCTGTAATGGGAAACGAATAACATTAATCACGGAGCCTGGCGACGAGGTGTGGAACCCACGAGGGTGTGACCTAGATTAGGTATTAGTCATTGTTCAGAAAATTGTAGAGTGAAATGAATCCAAAAAAGTTCATAGCAAAGCGGTCCAGTCCTCAAGGCGATTCAGCCCTCTGTGTATGCTTCCTGTCTTGAGAATCCATTTCAATTCTTCCTTGTTCAACAGTTGGGCGAGATCAGCGCCCCTGGGTGGGATCTTCACTACAGAGATTACTGTCCAGCGTATTTCATTCTCAGTGTGGCCCTTGGCCTCAAAATGTTCGACCAATGGAGCGTTTGGAGTTTTGCATCTTAATCTGCTTCTGTGTTGGCAAATTCGTACCCGGATTTTTTGTGTGGTCTGACCTATGTAAATCATATCGCAGGGACATAAGATAGCATAAATCACATTACAGGTGTTACAGTTACTGAATTGTGTGAGTGGTTTGCGTATATTTCCATATACAAATTCCTTACAGTCATTGGTAAAACCACATACAGAACAATTGCCACATTTATTATGACCAGTCACAGATGGTAACGACCAATGGTCATGAAGGGTACCCGTGTTTGTGGTGCTAGGGAGAGCTGCTCTGACCAAGTGGTCCTTAATGTTCTTGTTTTTCTTAAAAGCAAAGAGAGGTTTCTCTAGGTTAAGTATTCCAGCATTAACTACACTCCAATGCTTCAGAATGCTTTTCCGTAGTTTGTGTGAGGAGAGGGAAAAAGTTGTAACGCATACTATGCGATTCTCTGATTTTTTGTTTTTGGGTTCCAAGAGAGTGTCCCTGGGACAGTACCAAGCTCTTTTGAGGGAGTTTCGGATCATTCTTTTGGGATAGCCTCTGGAGGTCAATTTGTTGCTTAATACTTTAGCTTCCCTGAAATAATCCTCCTTAAGGGTGCAATTGCGTCTGATGCGGAGATACTGAGAATAGGGAAGGGAGTCTCTAAGAGCTCTGGGATGATTGCTGCTGTATTTCAACAGAGTATTGCGCTCAGTTGGTTTTCTGAACAGGCTAGTGATCAGATACCCGTCTCTGTGAATTATATTGAGGTCAAGAAAAGGAATGGATATTTTGTTGTGTGTGAGTGTAAATTTCAGACCACCACAGTTGTTGTTCAGCCAGTGAAGGAAATTTTCGAGCATTGTCTGGGTGTCATGCCAAATAAGGAAAATATCGTCTATGTATCGTTTCCAGAGTGACAAGGCAGAGAAAAAAGGATTGAGTGGGACCAGTATACAGTTCGTCTCCAGAGCATTCATGTAAAGGATCGCCAGATTCGGTGCAAAAACTGCTCCCATCGATGTTCCTTTAGTTTGCTGATAGTAATGCCCGTCAAACAAAAAGAAATTCCTGGTCAAGCAGATCTCAAGAAGTTGCAAAATAAAAATAGTTGGAACTGCGTGTGGTCTGATGCGTGTCTCTAAAGTTTCTTCAATAACGAGCAATGCATCTCGTTGGGGGATGTTAGTGTAAAGAGACTCAACATCGAGAGTGCAGAGTGTATCTGTCGAGGGATCAAAACTGTGGTTTTCTACCAATGTAATCATCTGCATACTGTCTCTGACATAATATGGTGTAGATGGGACGAACTCCTTTATGAAAAAATCTACATATAAGCCTAGTGGCTCTAGAATGGAGCCGCAACCGGAGACGATAGGACGTCCAGGGGGGTGTTCAGTGTCCTTGTGGATTTTGGGTAGGGTGTAAATAACTGGTATCCGAGGAGCCTTAGCATTCAAAAACTGGTATTCGAGTTTAGAAAGGAAACCTTCATCTAGACCAGATTTGGTGGTTTGATGGATAATTTGTTTAAGTTCATTAGTGGGGTTAGTGGGTAGTCTACAGTAGTGATCTGTATTCCCTAGCTGTCTTAATATTTCGTTTTTGTAGGTAGTGGTTTCCTGGAGTACTATTCCACCCCCTTTATCAGCAGGTTTGATGACTATCGTGTTGTTATTCTTAAGAGTCTGAAGTGCTGATTTTTCTGCCAGTGAGATATTGTAAGGAATATAGTGGTGTTCTTTGGCCAGTTGTGACAGGTCATTTAATACCAATTTTTCAAAGGTGGAAATCTCCGGTGGGACCATATTGGCCGACGGGGAGAAAGTAGAAGGAGGCCTCAAAGGAGTGTTAGGTGCTTTGGGTGAAAAAGGATTTAACAGGAAATAGCTGTGTAATCTCAGTTTGCGAAAAAATCTCAAGACTTCTGTCTGTAGGTCGAGAAAATTAGTTTTTGTGATGGGTACGAATGACAGACCCTTGCTAAGTATCGATAATTCTGAGTCATCCAAGTGGTGTTCAGTGAGATTGAATATAGGGAGTGAGAGATTGGATTGTATCTGGGTGAGGGAGGTGGCGGTGTCCATGTGCTCTGATTGGTCTACCAGCGGTAGTAATTGCGTCGGGTTTGCCGTTCGCCTGGTTGGTTTTGCCAATGGGCACGTTTCAGACCCCCTCTCCTTGGTGGCTCGTGCTGGCCACGTCCTAAAAAAGAGGTTGAAGGTTGTGGATTAACTGGTGTTCTATTGGCACTGCTGGTCCCTTCGCCTGGGTCTGAGCTATCAGAGGATTCTACAGAAGTGTCAGAGAATCCAACTAGAGTTTGTCCTCTATTGAAACGCCCCCAGGGGCGGTTGTTGCGTTGGTTATTGTAGGATCGATTGACGTAGAAATCTTTGGTGAGATAGGGGTAAGTACGTTCAGTAGAATAGCTTTTAATATCTTTCTTTACTTTTGTAGATTTCTTATTCTGTTCTATTCTATAGAATTCTTCCACTGTTTTTTGAACTTGTTCTAGCAGCTGCTTACTGTCAGAAATCGTGTCGTTGCTTGTTATTTGTCTTTCAATATCTGTTATCTCTTCAAGTAGTTTTTTGAGTTCCTCTGTGGCTATGTCGATACCTAGGACCATCCAGTGCCTAGAGCACGTTGTGCTAATGTAGCTAAAATTTGTGATATATTTGGGAATGTCGGTGAAAATTCCAGGTATGTTCCTGACTTGGAGGCCTGCGGGGATAATATCAGCTTTTAAATACTCTGTCAGCATTCGTATCATAAGTTGTAGCCTGACTGATTTCTTTTTTGTTTTCTCTAATTGTTCTGGTAATGTGGAGCCAGTTTCTTGAGGAGCATTGGCGGAGTCAGAGAAGAGGGAAGGACATCGGTGTATAAGGGTGCGTGATCTGACATGTCAGATCACGCACCCTTATACACCGATGAATACATTAAAAAGATTTTAGAAGGTCCTTCCCTCTTCTCTGACTCCGCCAATGCTCCTCAAGAAACTGGATTCTCTGACACTTCTGTAGAATCCTCTGATAGCTCAGACCCAGGCGAAGGGACCAGCAGTGCCAATAGAACACCAGTTAATCCACAACCTTCAACCTCTTTTTTAGGACGTGGCCAGCACGAGCCACCAAGGAGAGGGGGTCTGAAACGTGCCCATTGGCAAAACCAACCAGGCGAACGGCAAACCCGACGCAATTACTACCGCTGGTAGACCAATCAGAGCACATGGACACCGCCACCTCCCTCACCCAGATACAATCCAATCTCTCACTCCCTATATTCAATCTCACTGAACACCACTTGGATGACTCAGAATTATCGATACTTAGCAAGGGTCTGTCATTCGTACCCATCACAAAAACTAATTTTCTCGACCTACAGACAGAAGTCTTGAGATTTTTTCGCAAACTGAGATTACACAGCTATTTCCTGTTAAATCCTTTTTCACCCAAAGCACCTAACACTCCTTTGAGGCCTCCTTCTACTTTCTCCCCGTCGGCCAATATGGTCCCACCGGAGATTTCCACCTTTGAAAAATTGGTATTAAATGACCTGTCACAACTGGCCAAAGAACACCACTATATTCCTTACAATATCTCACTGGCAGAAAAATCAGCACTTCAGACTCTTAAGAATAACAACACGATAGTCATCAAACCTGCTGATAAAGGGGGTGGAATAGTACTCCAGGAAACCACTACCTACAAAAACGAAATATTAAGACAGCTAGGGAATACAGATCACTACTGTAGACTACCCACTAACCCCACTAATGAACTTAAACAAATTATCCATCAAACCACCAAATCTGGTCTAGATGAAGGTTTCCTTTCTAAACTCGAATACCAGTTTTTGAATGCTAAGGCTCCTCGGATACCAGTTATTTACACCCTACCCAAAATCCACAAGGACACTGAACACCCCCCTGGACGTCCTATCGTCTCCGGTTGCGGCTCCATTCTAGAGCCACTAGGCTTATATGTAGATTTTTTCATAAAGGAGTTCGTCCCATCTACACCATATTATGTCAGAGACAGTATGCAGATGATTACATTGGTAGAAAACCACAGTTTTGATCCCTCGACAGATACACTCTGCACTCTCGATGTTGAGTCTCTTTACACTAACATCCCCCAACGAGATGCATTGCTCGTTATTGAAGAAACTTTAGAGACACGCATCAGACCACACGCAGTTCCAACTATTTTTATTTTGCAACTTCTTGAGATCTGCTTGACCAGGAATTTCTTTTTGTTTGACGGGCATTACTATCAGCAAACTAAAGGAACATCGATGGGAGCAGTTTTTGCACCGAATCTGGCGATCCTTTACATGAATGCTCTGGAGACGAACTGTATACTGGTCCCACTCAATCCTTTTTTCTCTGCCTTGTCACTCTGGAAACGATACATAGACGATATTTTCCTTATTTGGCATGACACCCAGACAATGCTCGAAAATTTCCTTCACTGGCTGAACAACAACTGTGGTGGTCTGAAATTTACACTCACACACAACAAAATATCCATTCCTTTTCTTGACCTCAATATAATTCACAGAGACGGGTATCTGATCACTAGCCTGTTCAGAAAACCAACTGAGCGCAATACTCTGTTGAAATACAGCAGCAATCATCCCAGAGCTCTTAGAGACTCCCTTCCCTATTCTCAGTATCTCCGCATCAGACGCAATTGCACCCTTAAGGAGGATTATTTCAGGGAAGCTAAAGTATTAAGCAACAAATTGACCTCCAGAGGCTATCCCAAAAGAATGATCCGAAACTCCCTCAAAAGAGCTTGGTACTGTCCCAGGGACACTCTCTTGGAACCCAAAAACAAAAAATCAGAGAATCGCATAGTATGCGTTACAACTTTTTCCCTCTCCTCACACAAACTACGGAAAAGCATTCTGAAGCATTGGAGTGTAGTTAATGCTGGAATACTTAACCTAGAGAAACCTCTCTTTGCTTTTAAGAAAAACAAGAACATTAAGGACCACTTGGTCAGAGCAGCTCTCCCTAGCACCACAAACACGGGTACCCTTCATGACCATTGGTCGTTACCATCTGTGACTGGTCATAATAAATGTGGCAATTGTTCTGTATGTGGTTTTACCAATGACTGTAAGGAATTTGTATATGGAAATATACGCAAACCACTCACACAATTCAGTAACTGTAACACCTGTAATGTGATTTATGCTATCTTATGTCCCTGCGATATGATTTACATAGGTCAGACCACACAAAAAATCCGGGTACGAATTTGCCAACACAGAAGCAGATTAAGATGCAAAACTCCAAACGCTCCATTGGTCGAACATTTTGAGGCCAAGGGCCACACTGAGAATGAAATACGCTGGACAGTAATCTCTGTAGTGAAGATCCCACCCAGGGGCGCTGATCTCGCCCAACTGTTGAACAAGGAAGAATTGAAATGGATTCTCAAGACAGGAAGCATACACAGAGGGCTGAATCGCCTTGAGGACTGGACCGCTTTGCTATGAACTTTTTTGGATTCATTTCACTCTACAATTTTCTGAACAATGACTAATACCTAATCTAGGTCACACCCTCGTGGGTTCCACACCTCGTCGCCAGGCTCCGTGATTAATGTTATTCGTTTCCCATTACAGGATGTCTGATGGTTATTGTTCCACCTAAATTACATGTTTAATTTATATGTATATATATAAGGAAAATCTTTTGTAGTATGCGATTTACGGTTACCATTCACTTTCTTGGTATATTCCTCTTCTCTTCTATTCACCCCTCTACTCGCCGGCCACTTTTCTCATCATCTAATCACCCTTCCAACATGGCGCCTTGATTCTACCGACATTCGCCTTCTCACTCGCACGTCGTTGCTCCCTGATCACTTGATCAACCATGTGACCACCCACATGACCTTAAACACCTACATTACGTAGCATCACATCTCTGCCTCCACAGTTGATCCGGCATCGTCCGTACACACTGCATGGCCACGGAACCCATTTCTGCCAGTTTATTGAGGTAAGCCTTGCCACCACGGACCCGCGATCCGGATGTCCCGCTCCTTATACTCGGATGCTTATTTATTTCTTTCTCTTTCACTAGACCTATCCGTGTCCTACTTCCCGGAAGTATTTGCCCGTAGGTAAGCCCTTCATTTACGGCACGTCCTACGCAATCACTACTACGCTCCGCCCCACTAATGTTATCCATTTCTTCACAGGCATTGTCCTACCTTAACCCATATCTTTCACGCAACGTTGCCAGATCGCGAATCGGCACCTTCTCCGTTGCCTCCATGGCAACATGAGGTAATCCCCCATCCACTCACCCCCACTTCACTGCCGTTCCCTGTCACCCCTCTTTTTACCCTTCAGATACCACAGGCTTCTTCACTTAGCACCCTCGTACGCCTCACGGGTTCACAGCGCACCGCGCAACTAGTGATAGTGACTAGCAAACCACGGTTGACATGAGGTCTTTTACATTTCTATAGCGTTACCTTTAAACAGCGTCTATTTCCGTATTTCTGTTTAGACATTGGCTGCCATAAGACAAATGCTCGCGATGTCACTTCTGCATGAGAATGCACACTGGTACGAGCCCTTGATCTGACGTAGTGCCATTTTGATGCGAAATGTTATGTTTATATGTAATTACAAATCGATTGATTGTTATTTTCCTTTCCTTTTCCCTTCCCTCCCCTTTATTTTTTATTTTTTATCTTTTCCATATTTATGTTGGTTTCACGTTTGCCTTATTGTTCACTCAGGCATTCTAAATAAGGGCAATTTAACTAATTAAGTCCTGATGATGATCCTGTATCTCTCTCATAAGGATCGAAACGCCGTCGACTCTGTTGCCCACCCTACACCTTAAATATTGCTGTACGTAATATAGTGTGAAGGTGGCAATCTGAATACCAGATGTTTCGCTATTCATTATTTCTAAAAAGAAACATCAATGTAATTGCCTGAATGTGTTTTATCATTTTCTGTCTACTTGGTATGTAAGTCATAGGATACAGGCTTGTGTCCCACCGAAACTCTACTTACATTTCCTGGTTCACTGTTAAGAACTTCTACTTATTAAAGTTGCCATGCCCGGCTGGACATTGGCTATAATATAGTTTCAATTTTGACTATATTCATTTTTTGCTCTATCGTTTGGTTTCAGGGACCACTGTTTCCTGTAATACGTATCTACCCAAGGTCCCTGTCTAATTCCTTTGGGTGCCCTTGTTCCTCTTTTGATACAGGAAGTAGCTGGTGGCAAATGGAATGTGCGTGGTTGTGCGCGTAACCGCCACCCGATCCGCCTGGGAAGCCTTTGGGACCATTTTCTGAAGCCCCAACATAAGTCTCGCCTGGCGATCGCTTACGCGATAGCCAGGCGAGATCTAAAAAGCACTCCAAAATCATTTTTTTTAAAGTGCTATAAAGGGCACACATATTCCTAGGGCATGTGTGCGCTTTACATGTACCCCACTTTTTTTGGGCCTTCAGGCCCATAGGAGTGAATGGTTTAGTATTTCCTAAGTAGCAATTTCCTATTAACTATTTCTACACTGTAAGAATCACTATGAGGAAATACCTATTTTCGTACATTTCAGTTTGCATTTTCTATATAGCAATTTCTTAGGATTCGCTATTTAGGAAATGCAAAAATGGAATTTCATACATCTTGCCCTTTATTATTTATATGTATTACATATGTTTGTTTACAAAAAAAGATGAATACAAAAGCAGTTGATGTGACTGTACACTTAATAAGCATTTATAGGTTCACCTATATGCTGGCAGATGTAGAAATTAAAAAAAAAACATCATGTGACATTAACACAACTAGACAAACAAAAATTGTGATGGACAAATGTACTTGTAATTCTTTACAGCCACTTCAAAACTCTGTCAGTTTAAAGGACATAGTGCATGGAGATAGGGACTAGATATTCGAATTTCCTCCGTAATAGCACTGTGGAGGCCTTTAATTAATCTTTTGTGGTTGTGTTGATGAAGCCCAGGCCAGGAGAAGATAAAGTTTGGACCATGGTCTACTAACTCTGCTTAATGTGCAACCAGCAAGGCTGGCCTTAAGCACCTGGCCGATCATCTCAATGCTGCTTATAATGATCTAGGGGCATACTTATTAGGAAATGGTGCAGCGCACCGCTGTGAACAATTTTGCGGTGCGCGTCATTTAAAAAATGCAGGAATGGGCCTGTGTTTTTTCTTGCCCAGGCGCTATGAATAGCTGCCTAGTGGCAACACAGATACCCTTGCACATAGTGCAAGGGTGCCTGGTTTGCAGGGATGATATCCTGCAACACAAACACCCTTGCACTATGGGGCAAGGGTGTCTATGTTGCAGGGAATATTTCTTTATGTGCAGAAAGAGACACCCTCCTGCATGTAAACAATCTTTAAATGCGATTTGCTCTTTCTATGTGTGCTGCACAATGCAGCACACATAGAAAGAGCAAAAACGAGGAGAAATAAAAGTATTTCTCCTTGTAGTGCCAATCCAACGCCTGCTTTTGAATGGCATTAGTTTTTGGTGCTGCCTCAGATTTACAAATCCTTTTTAATCTGGGGAAGTGTCAAAAAGCAGTGGGCGTTGCAGTGAAACGCCCACAGGTAAACACCCATTGCACGCCGCTTTCACACACATTTCTGTGTGAAAGGGTGCCATATTTACAATGCAGCATTAAGCCACGCAAAGTGGATTAAAGCCGCTTTGTAAATACGGAGTAGGGTACAGCGCCACTGGAACGTCAGAAAAATGTGACGTTCCGATGGTGCAATCCCCTTGTAAATATGCCCCAGTCCTCTTATGACACACCAAAAGGAATCATGTTGCTAACAGATACAGCATGATTTAGAGTTTGATGGTCACTAAAACTCTTCCAGTATCTAGAATCCCCCTTGGATTTCCTCCACCCTAGGTAGGGATATTATTGTGGAGAAAATTCAACTAGTGGGTTTGAGTCTGTATTCACAGTTTTCAGAAAGTGGAGGATTTTTTGTTACCATCAAGCTCTAAATCAGAAGCGATGTCTCTAAGGGCTGTGCTTGAATCCAAAGCATGTGTTGATCTTCACATCATTAGTGCAGTGAGGAGAGTACAGTTTCAGCTATGTTACACATTAGTGCAGTGAGTAGTTTCACCTATGTTACACATTAGTGCAGTGAGGAGAGTACACTTTCACCTATGTTGCAAATGTACTAAGCACAAATGCTCTGGTACTAATCTTGGTGCATATGTACACAAGTTACAGGCTCCGTCCTGTCAAGTCCATCCAACATATAGATTTGCTCCTAAGATTGACAATATAGATATGAACAGAATTACGTACTAGGGGCCCTATTTTGTAAAGGGCGCACTTTCCCAGTTTGCGTCTGGCGCACAGTCAAACAGGTGCACCGGGTCCAAACAGGGAAAGTGCGCTCTATTACATGTAGTGAGCTGCCCACAGGGGAGCCGCAAAGTCATGCTGCCCTGGGGGCAGAGCATTCATGTGAAATACGGAGCAGCTTTAATGCAGCCAGTCCGTGTTTCAATGTGCAGGAGGCAACCCGACTGCACTATTAAGGGGAATTAGATATCCCCTTGTAGGCAGGTGCAGTGTGGGACTGCACCCACCTGCAACGGGATGTCTGGGGGGACCATGGGACCCCGTCACCCCCTTCAGAGGGCTGCCATCAGGGGTGCACTGTGAGTGCACCACCTTTTATGTGGTGCACTGTCAGCACCCCTCCTGACAGCTTCTTTTCCTCTGAGCCCACGTCTGTAATATGGCGTGGGCACAGAGGCACAGGGATTCCCTCATTTGTATAGGGCCATGCCACCATGCAAATGAGGGAACACCCTCTGAAGATAGCGCTGGCACTTTATGTGCACTAGCGCTGTTGGTGTTATAGAAGGGGACGCACAAGCGTCTGCAGCTCCTTCTGGCAGCCCCTTCTGTAATACCAACGTTTTCTGGGGTGGGAGCGTGGCTTATCCGGCTGCGAGATGGCCGCACTCTGAGTGGGCTCCGCCGGCCAAGCCGTACATCCGTTACAATCCTTTGGACCTGGGGCGTCTCTGACCCTGATGCGCCAGAGTGGGCACGCATGACACTCAGATTCAGCACCCCTCCTGACAGCTTCTTTTCCTCTGCACCCACGTCTGTAATATGGCGTGGGCACAGAGGCACAGGGATTCCCTCATTTGTATAGGGCCATGTCACCATGCAAATGAGGGAACACCCTCTGAAGATAGCGCTGGCACTTTATGTGCACTAGCGCTGTTGGTGTTCTAGAAGGGGACGCACAAGCGTCTGCAGCTCCTTCTGGCAGCCCCTTCTGTAATACCAACGTTTCCTGGGGTGGGAGCGTGGCTTATCCGGCTGCGAGATGGCCGCACTCTGAGTGGGCTCCGCCGGCCAAGCCGTACATCCGTTACAATCCTTTGGACCTGGGGCGCCTCTGACCCTGATGCGCCAGAGTGGACACGCATGACACTCAGATAACACAGCTGGAGGCAACCGTGTCAGAGGCTGAAGACGCAGCTGACAATCAGCAGCTGCTCAAGATGGACAAGGTGCTGGACTTGATCACAGCCAAAAATGAGGACTTGGAGGCGCGCTCCAGAAGGGGCAATATCCGTATTACTGGCCTGCCCAAGTCCACAAACATAGCTAGGATGGAGGAATACGTTGAGACACTCTCGCGGGACCACTTTGGTAATGTGCTCTCCCCTGTTTTTATTTTGGAACGGGCCCATAGATCCTTGGGGCCATGTCCCCCTCCCGGGGCTCCTGCTCGCCCAATTGTCGCCAAGCTGTTGAATTACCGTGACCACGACGCTGTACTGTGAGCGGCGCAGGAGATGGGCGAGGTACGGCACCAGGAGAATCTCTTATCGTTCTATCCAGATTTCTCCTTGGTGGTTGTTAGACCTGGCACCTTGGCGTGAGTTTCCCTTCCACTTTTTGATGGTGTGCCTCGATTGTTTTGCTGGTGTTGTCCGCTCAGGGCACTGCGCCACGGCTAATCCATGCCGCAGTGCAAGTGCTCCCTAGGTAAAGTGTATCTGTAATTGATGTTCACGATTGGTTTATTGGATTCACTGTCAGTCCCCAGTAAAGTGCACCAGGGGTGCCAGGGCTTGTGAATGCCAATGCTGCTGGTGGGCTTGCAGCGCTGGTTGCGCCACCCACAGAAGCGGCCTTGTAAAATGTGTCTAGGGTCTGCCACCGCAGACCCTGTGCGCGGTCCGGGACCGTCGCGCTGACTGCGCAAGTGCCCCCACTTGCCAGTCCCTAAACCTTCCCTTACCTACATATTAGCCACCCCTCTGGTAGGCCCAAGGGCAGGGTGCATTGTAGGCATAAGGTAAGACATGCCCTAGTGTGTGTGGCATGTCTTAGTAGTGAATTACAGCCCTTTCCGTTCTTCACTATTGAAGGCTACCTGCTCTCCATAGGCCAGGATGGGCTGCTGGGATCACGCCAACGCTGTGACCCCAGTGGACTCAGAGAGCATGGTAGAGTGTCAAGTTTGGTATGCCTGAACTCAGAATAATAAAATACTTCTTGTAGTCAAGTTTATTTTAATATCCTGGGTTTGTAAATACTACTTTTAGAAAGTTAGTATTTACTGACCTGACCATCTCAGTCCGCCTCTGCTGTGTGTGTGTGTTCTGCCTAGCAACAGTAAGGAGCAGGGTGGGGGGATCCCCAGAGACAGGTTGGCTGCCAGGTGGTGGGTAGAGAGATTACACCAGGATGGGTGGGAGGAGTACACCTTGACTCTTGAATAGACCTGTGCTCTGCCACCACAAAGCCGGCGCCGCCCCCTGTGGGGCGGCTGATGTCTCTGCCCTGCTGCTGAAAGGAAAGAGCAGAGTCACCATAACAAAGTGCTCCATAACTGGACTGAGCCAGGCCTAGGCCCCCTGGCACTAAAGAACAAAAGAATCAAGGTATAAAAGTAGGAGCCTGGCTCCTAAGAAATCAGAATCCTGTTTACCACAAAGAACCTCTGCCCGACTAGAAGGAGAAGGAGACGCTGGAGGAGCTGGCCTGCTGCCTGCCTTGCTGAGAAAGGAGAGGAGGAGACTACTGAAAAGACTTTGCTACTTTGTGCTTGAACATTCTCCAAGGGCTTGATCTGAGCTTGCCCCCTGAACTGAACCCCAGGACCAGTGGGTTCTCTGTGCTTTTGCTCGTCCTCCAATTCGAGCCGTGTGTGCATCCCGCTGGAAAAGAGACTGCGCCCCTCATCGCCCCTCCTAGGGCCGTGACACTCAGAAGCTTGCCTGCCTCAAACCCGTGAGAGCCCCGCTCCGTCCAGAGCCGCTCTCTGTCCCCGGGCCAGGCCGCCGGCCTCCCTGTCACCGCCTGCTACTGGAGCGCGCTGACCGCGCTATCACCCCTCCCGCCGGAAGCCGTCCGACGACTGTGATCTACGCCGGGTCATCCAGCTGCACTGACCGTGCCCTGCGACCCCGCTTCGCTATCCCCGGACATCTCAGGCCGCGCCGCCCCCGCTGTGGAGACCCCCCTGCACCGCCGTGCTAAAGGGTCGCTGGCCGCGCCTGCCTACCTGCCCACACCTGCTGATTGAGGACCCAAGAACACTTCCCAAGCTGAGAGTCGCACCGACCTGTGCCGACTCTCCACATCATGAAAGAAGTTCCAGTATCGGGCTCGGGGCCCGCAACGCCTTATTTCCCCGTTCGCAGGAGCCGATCTCTGTGAGTACTGGAACCACAAGTAACATTTGGAAGAGACTACAAAGTATCCATTTGAAGCTACGAACAACGAACATTTGCCCGCTTTACAACCTGGTGGCATAGCGAAAACGTTATTGGTCTTGTGATAAGTCTGCTGAGACATATATACCTTATTTTTACATAAAGAAACGTATTTTTATATATATCCAAGTCTGGTGTCCGTTTCTGGGGGGATTAATGTATTTACTGTGTGTATGATTGTAAGTGCTTAACCAACAACGCCTGAGGAATCGCCTTGGCTGCTCACGCCACGCACCTAGAGGGTGAGCAAGGGTCATTCGCGAGGGGTTATCCTGCGCCCTGACGTGGAGGAGAGGGTTCCTGCTTGACACAAGGGCAACCTTGCGCCAACCAGAGATCCCCGACTCTAACATTGTTGGCAGCGGGTGGGATTTCGGATTTGCACTTGTGATTTGCATACAGTGAATTATTAATCACCAGATAGTGAGAGCAGACCAAATAACGCAGCCACAGGTTTGCATTTTTGGAACTTTGTTGAGACATCTGCCATTACTGCAACCATGCCTGGCTCACACTCCGCTGGAAGAGCACTCTCTGTGATTTCTGGAATAGATGAGGTGGATTGGGAGAGACTGGAAGGCTACACGACGGAGCAATTGAAAGGCTACAGTGTAAAATTCAGAGTTCCCCATGCTGGATTCAGGAAGAAGAACCAGTACCTCAAGGCGTTGAGAGCCTGGAAGGAGTCACGAGACCCACGGAATGCGGGGGACATCGTTCCACCCGACAACCTTGAGGAGCCCAGCAGAGTCCGGTCGCCAGAGGAGCTGGCAGACAGGGCAGCCGACAGGGCGCATGCAATGGAGATGGCAAAGTTGGCCGGACAAATGGAAATGGAAAAGCAGAAGTTGGCCCTGGAGGCACAACAACGCCAAATGGATCATGATATCAGATTGAAGGAGTTGGAGCTGAAGGCGAAAAGTTTGGACACCGCTCCTTCTGGTGGCAGCACTCCACCAGTGCAGGTAGAGTCCAAGGTGTACATCCCCAAAGATGTAGTAAAGGAGTATTTTAGAAAGGATGACATAGGGCAGTGGTTTAGGGCCTACGAGGTGGCCATGTCCTCACACCGGGTCCCTGAGAAAGACTGGGGAGCGGGGTTGTGGGGAAGGTTCCTTGCGGAAGGGCGGGACACACTGTTAGATTTGCCCTTAGAAGTCCAGACCTCATACCCCCATATGAAGGAAGCTTTAATGACCAGGTATGGGTTAACTCCTGAGCTATATAGACAGAGGTTCAGGGAGACCAAGAAGATCCCTGAGAGTACGTATGTGGAGTATGTGACCTTTTTCTGCAGAGCGCTGGATGGTTGGGTGAAGGGTAGCAAAGTGAATGATTATCAAGGGCTGCTTGATTTAATTGCATGGGAGCACTTGTCCAGTCAATGTTTTCCTGAGCTACGCCAGCACCTGATTGATAGCAAGCTGTCCAACCCGAGGAAGCTTGCTGAGGAGGCGGACCGCTGGCTCAGCACCAGGGTCCACAAGGGTCAAGTGGGAGACTCCGCCAAAGGTGGGCAGGGTCCCCAGCAGAAGAGTGGGGGGGACAAGGGTAAACAGAAGGGGTTCCAAAAAGGCCCCCAAAGTAATTCCCAAGGGAACCAGCAGAAGGGTTCTCAGCCTCCCCCACCCCCGCAGCAGAACGGGGCCCCGACAGGTAGACCTGTTCCAAAGGGGCCCTTCAATTGTTATAAGTGTGGTGACCCGGGTCACATTGCCTCTGATCCTAAGTGTCGCCTGTTTGGTAAGACCGCACCCACTGGTGCTCCCCCCCGGCAAGTAGCTAGTGTTAACTTTGGGGAGGAAGTAGCAGTCCAGGAGGGTGGGGGTCCCGGGCAGATGACCCTAGTCTCGCTAGGAGACAGTGAGATGGTCCCTGTAACCTACCTGCCCTCTAACACTAAAAAATATGGGCAGGTGGTGACCATCAATGGAAGGAAGGTGGAGGCTCTTAGAGATACAGGAGCCAGCGTGACCTCGGTGAGGCAACACCTGGTGTCTCAAGAGCAGATTGTACCCAATGCCTACTGTAGGGTTGTCAATGCTGACAACGTAGAGAGTCGTTGTCCAATGGCTCAAGTTCCCTTTGAGTGGGGGGAGGTCTCTGGTACTCTACAAGTCGCTGTGAGAACTGACATGCCTGTAGATTGTCTGCTAGGGAACGACCTGGAGAGTTCCCCTTGGGAAAAGGTGGAGAAGACCACGCATCTGAGGATGGTGGGTCTACCCGACTGGGTGTGCATGACCACCCGGTCCATGGCAGCCAGTAGGGGTGTTGAGAGGGTCCTGGAGCCTGAGGGAGAGGTCCAGGAACCGGCCTTAGGGAGAAGGCGCAGGAGGCGCGGGAAACCGGCCCCCGAAGTTCCCACGGCCCAGGAGGAAGTAGACCCTGAGGGGGATGCTCTGGAGCCTACCGGGGAACAGATTGCCGAACTGGGAGATCTGCCTGAGCTGACCCATTGGCAGCAAGAAGGAGGTCCCTCCAGGGAGGAATTCTGCAGGGAGCAGAAAGAATGCCCTTCTCTTGTGGGTATGCGGCAACAGGCTGCAGACCAGGCCAACGGTGTTCAGGCCAAAACACACTACGTGTACTGGGAGAGTGACCTCCTGTATTCCGAGCCTAAGGCTGCTGAACCTGGGTCAGCCCGTGTGCTGGTGGTACCCCAGAAGTTCAGAACCTTCCTACTGGGGCTGGCTCACGATGTGCCTTTAGCAGGACATTTGGGGATGGACAAGACCTATGACAGGCTTGTCACCCACTTTTACTGGCCCCAAATGCATAAGAATTCAGATTCCTACTGCAGAACCTGTCAGACTTGCCAGGCAAGTGGTAAGAGCGGAGGGAAGCACAAGGCTCCTCTGCAACCTTTCCCTGTGGTCGGTACGCCATTCCAACGAGTGGGTATTGACATTGTGGGGCCTTTGGACCCCAAGACAGCCCTGGGCAACAGGTTCATCCTGGTCTTGGTGGACCATGCCACCCGGTACCCTGAAGCCATCCCTCTGAGGACAGTGACGGCCCCCGTGGTGGGACGGGCACTGATGGGAATTTTCTCCCGAGTGGGATTCCCTCTAGAGGTGGTGAGCGACAGGGGGACCAATTTCATATCCACCTATATGAAATCCCTGTGGAAGGAGTGTGGGGTAACTTACAAGTTCACCACTCCTTACCACCCCCAAGGAAACGGGTTGGTTGAGAGATTCAACCGAACCCTCAAAGGCATGATCATGGGCCTGGACGGTCCAATGAGGCGTAAGTGGGACGTCCTCTTGCCATGCCTGCTCTTCGCTTACCGAGAGGTGCCACAGAAGTCTCTAGGATTCAGCCCCTTTGAGCTTCTGTATGGTCACCCGGTAAGAGGACCTCTGAGTTTGGTGAAGGAAGGCTGGGAGCAATCTCCCAGGAAACCTCCCCAGAATGTATATAGTTACATGCTGGCCTTCCGAAACCAGACTCGGCGTTTCAGGCAACTTGCTGAGGCAAATCTGGAAGCCAGCCAGGAGGAGATGAAGCGGTGGTACGACCGGAATGCCACTCTGGTAGAGCTTCAACCTGGACAAAAGGTGTGGGTCTTGGCCCCAGTGGAGCCGTGTGCACTTCAGGATAAGTGGACAGGTCCATTTGAGGTTGTGGAGCGCAAAAGTCCTATCACCTACTTGGTGGACATGCAGACTCCCAGGAACCCTTTGAGGGTCCTACATGTTAACCGCCTTAAGCCCCACTTAGAGAGGACCGAAGTGGGCATGCTGCTGGCCACTGATGATGGAATGGAAGAGGAGACCGAGCCTCTTCCTGACCTCTTAGTGGCCTCTGAGAAAGATGGGTCAGTGGATGGAGTTAACCTCTCACCCACCCTGACGCCCGAACAACAGGAAGATTGCCGCCACTTGCTGGGACAGTTTTCCGACCGATTCTCCCTGGTTCCTGGTGTCACAGATTGGTGCGTCCATGATGTGGACACAGGAGACAGCTTACCTGTGAAGCACAAGGCTTACAGGGTAACTGACAGGGTCAGAGCTTGCATTAAGGAGGAGGTCTCCAAAATGCTTGCGCTAGGGGTGGTTGAGTCCTCCAGCAGTCCTTGGTCCAGCCCCGTGGTCTTGGTCCCAAAGGCTGCTGCGCCGGGAGCCACACCTGAACTCCGGTTCTGTGTGGACTACAGAGGACTCAATTCAGTAA
The DNA here is from genome assembly GCF_964204655.1 of Triturus cristatus. Lineage (NCBI taxonomy): Eukaryota > Metazoa > Chordata > Amphibia > Caudata > Salamandridae > Triturus > Triturus cristatus. Next base: position 548,082,136 of record NC_140595.1, read on the forward strand.
CGAAGACTGACGCGCACCCCATCCCCAGAGCTGATGAGCTCATTGATCGGCTGGGGGCTGCCCGGTTCCTCAGCACGTTTGATTTAACGTCTGGGTACTGGCAGATCGCCTTGACCGATGGGGCCAAAGAGAGGTCAGCATTCTCTACACCAGATGGGCACTTCCAGTTCCGAGTCATGCCATTTGGGATGAAGAATGCCCCTGCCACCTTTCAGAGGTTGGTCAACCAGGTACTGGTTGGGCTGGATGCGTTCAGTGCCGCCTACCTGGATGACATCGCCGTGTTCAGTGCCACCTGGCCTGAACACCTGCGCCACCTCTGGGAAGTGTTGATGGCGCTGCGCCGAGCAGGCCTCACGATCAAGGCGAGCAAGTGCCAGATCGGGCAGGGTTCCGTGGTGTACTTGGGACACCAAGTGGGGAGTGGCAAGGTGGCACCCTTGCAACCCAAAATTGAAACCATCCTGGCTTGGGAACCCCCCAAGACGCAGACCGCAGTGAGGGCCTTCCTGGGGCTCACTGGGTACTACAGGAGGTTTGTCAAGGGCTATGGAACGATCGTTGCCCCCTTGACAGAGCTGACTTCGAAGAAGCAGCCCAGGAACGTGATTTGGACTGACACCTGTCAGAAAGCTTTCGACACCCTGAAGACTGCCATGTGCACGGCGCCCGTGCTCTTGGCCCCTGACTTCTCCAGGGAGTTCCTAGTGCAGACAGACGCTTCAGAGCATGGTGTAGGGGCTGTTCTTTCACAGATGACTGAGGAGGGCTGGGACCAACCCGTCGCCTTCATCAGTAGGAGGTTACTTCCACGGGAAAGTAGGTGGAGTGCAATTGAGCGAGAAGCATTTGCTGTGGTCTGGGCGCTGAAGAAGCTAAGACCCTACTTGTTTGGGTCTCACTTCCGGGTTCAGACGGACCACAGGCCCCTCAGATGGTTGATGCAAATGAGGGGTGAAAACCCGAAGCTGTTGAGGTGGTCCATCTCCCTACAGGGTATGGACTTTACGGTGGAACACCGTCCTGGTACAGATCACGCCAACGCTGACGGTCTGTCCAGGTATTTCCGCCTTAGTGACGAGGAACCCCCTGGGCAAGGGTAGTTCTCCCCACATTTCAGCTGGAGGGGACACGTGTTAGACCTGGCACCTTGGCGTGAGTTTCCCTTCCACTTTTTGATGGTGTGCCTCGATTGTTTTGCTGGTGTTGTCCACTCAGGGCAATGCGCCACGGCTAATCCGTGCCGCAGTGCAAGTGCTCCCTAGGTAAAGTGTATCTGTAATTGATGTTCACGATTGGTTTATTGGATTCACTGTCAGTCCCCAGTAAAGTGCACCAGGGGTGCCAGGGCTTGTGAATGCCAATGCTGCTGGTGGGCTTGCAGCGCTGGTTGCGCCACCCACAGAAGCGGCCTTGTAAAATGTGTCTAGGGTCTGCCACCGCAGACCCTGTGCGCGGTCCGGGACCGTCGCGCTGACTGCGCAAGTGCCCCCACTTGCCAGTCCCTAAACCTTCCCTTACCTACATATTAGCCACCCCTCTGGTAGGCCCAAGGGCAGGGTGCATTGTAGGCATAAGGTAAGACATGTCCTAGTGTGTGTGGCATGTCTTAGTAGTGAATTACAGCCCTTTCCGTTCTTCACTATTGAAGGCTACCTGCTCTCCATAGGCCAGGATGGGCTGCTGGGATCACGCCAACGCTGTGACCCCAGTGGACTCAGAGAGCATGGTAGAGTGTCAAGTTTGGTATGCCTGAACTCAGAATAATAAAATACTTCTTGTAGTCAAGTTTATTTTAATATCCTGGGTTTGTAAATACTACTTTTAGAAAGTTAGTATTTACTGACCTGACCATCTCAGTCCGCCTCTGCTGTGTGTGTGTGTTCTGCCTAGCAACAGTAAGGAGCAGGGTGGGGGGATCCCCAGAGACAGGTTGGCTGCCAGGTGGTGGGTAGAGAGATTACACCAGGATGGGTGGGAGGAGTACACCTTGACTCTTGAATAGACCTGTGCTCTGCCACCACAAAGCCGGCGCCGCCCCCTGTGGGGCGGCTGATGTCTCTGCCCTGCTGCTGAAAGGAAAGAGCAGAGTCACCATAACAAAGTGCTCCATAACTGGACTGAGCCAGGCCTAGGCCCCCTGGCACTAAAGAACAAAAGAATCAAGGTATAAAAGTAGGAGCCTGGCTCCTAAGAAATCAGAATCCTGTTTACCACAAAGAACCTCTGCCCGACTAGAAGGAGAAGGAGACGCTGGAGGAGCTGGCCTGCTGCCTGCCTTGCTGAGAAAGGAGAGGAGGAGACTACTGAAAAGACTTTGCTACTTTGTGCTTGAACATTCTCCAAGGGCTTGATCTGAGCTTGCCCCCTGAACTGAACCCCAGGACCAGTGGGTTCTCTGTGCTTTTGCTCGTCCTCCAATTCGAGCCGTGTGTGCATCCCGCTGGAAAAGAGACTGCGCCCCTCATCGCCCCTCCTAGGGCCGTGACACTCAGAAGCTTGCCTGCCTCAAACCCGTGAGAGCCCCGCTCCGTCCAGAGCCGCTCTCTGTCCCCGGGCCAGGCCGCCGGCCTCCCTGTCACCGCCTGCTACTGGAGCGCGCTGACCGCGCTATCACCCCTCCCGCCGGAAGCCGTCCGACGACTGTGATCTACGCCGGGTCATCCAGCTGCACTGACCGTGCCCTGCGACCCCGCTTCGCTATCCCCGGACATCTCAGGCCGCGCCGCCCCCGCTGTGGAGACCCCCCTGCACCGCCGTGCTAAAGGGTCGCTGGCCGCGCCTGCCTACCTGCCCACACCTGCTGATTGAGGACCCAAGAACACTTCCCAAGCTGAGAGTCGCACCGACCTGTGCCGACTCTCCACATCACGAAAGAAGTTCCAGTATCGGGCTCGGGGCCCGCAACGCCTTATTTCCCCGTTCGCAGGAGCCGATCTCTGTGAGTACTGGAACCACAAGTAACATTTGCAAGAGACTACAAAGTATCCTTTTCAAGCTACGAACAACGAACATTTGCCCGCTTTACAACCTGGTGGCATAGCGAAAACGTTATTGGTCTTGTGATAAGTCTGCTGAGACATATATACCTTATTTTTACATAAAGAAACGTATTTTTATATATATCCAAGTCTGGTGTCCGTTTCTGGGGGGATTAATGTATTTACTGTGTGTATGATTGTAAGTGCTTAACCAACAACGCCTGAGGAATCGCCTTGGCTGCTCACGCCACGCACCTAGAGGGTGAGCAAGGGTCATTCGCGAGGGGTTATCCTGCGCCCTGACGTGGAGGAGAGGGTTCCTGCTTGACACAAGGGCAACCTTGCGCCAACCAGAGATCCCCGACTCTAACAGTGGTGCAGGTCGCCCAGCGAGAAATCCTCCCCGCTAAAAAAATCCTTCAAAAACTTGACTTTCAATACGTACTAATCTACCCGGCAAAGCTTAAGGTCCAGAGCGGCACCCAGGCGCAGTTCTTCGGAGATCCCAAGGCTGCACTATCCTTTGCTAAAAAACATGAATCGCAAAAGCAATACTGCAGCCAAAAGCCTAGCAAATGCTGAACATGGTCATCTAAGTGACAATGACTAATTTGGGTAACTGAGTTCCATTCATTGTTTTTCCACGTTCTGTCCTAGTTGGCATATGTGATGTTTGTTGGAGCCGGCCTCGTGGCGTGGTCCTGTTCCCCCTCGCCAAGCCGCACGAGGTCCCCTGCACCTCGGGGCTCCTCCATTTTGGATTATACGTAACTCTGTGCACCAGCCTACGTGACCCCGCTCAACCCGGCCTCGGCCCCAGCAGGCCCCGACATCAAGGCACCAACAACTGGCCAGGGGGTACCACGTGAACACTTCCCCACTCCCGGCGGAGGGCAGTATCGATGGGACCCCCAACCGTCCTCCCACACCTAGGTGCGATCGCCCCACAGCTCTCCTGGGCCTGGCGCCTCTCCTGCTGAGCGTCTGGCCACTCCCGACCAGGCCTCTCCGCCCCCCCGGGCGCAAGGGTCCGGACATCAAAGGGCTCCAGACCTATATCTGAGGCGACCCTGCAACAGGACAGCAGTTGTATCCCGGAGTCAAGAGCCCTGCTGATCGGATCGCGGCTGACCCTACGGAGAAAGACTCATCCTGGAACCACGCTCTGAACCCTGCTGACTACGTCGCGGCTCCACCGTGCTTAAAGACCTTCACGAACCTTTGGGGCCCTGCTGACGCTGTCGCGGCCCGACCTTGTTGAACTTTCCATCAGAGCCCAGCTGACCTCGTCGCGGCTCGACTGAAGCGGACCTACCACCGGAGCCCTGCTGACTGTGTCGCGGCTCGACCCAAGCAGAACTACCACCCGAGCCCTGCAGACACCGTTGCGGCTCTGAGACCAGCACCTGCCGCTCCGATCCCCGGAGCCACCTTCGGCCTAACGCAAGGTCTGGCGCAGAGCTTCCCCGTACCAGGCTGGTACTGTTGGAAGGGGTTCTTCGGGGAGGCTGCGGAATGGGTTCCTGACCACCCTGAGGCCCACCCTTCCCAGATTTAGGCCGAGCAAGAGCAGGGAGGCCCTTCCTGGAAGGGTCTCGCACCTAGGATCGCACGCGCTGCGCTTACTCTCTCTTCGGATAGAGGGACACCACACAGTAGTTCGTTATTAAGCTTTTATCGGTAGTTGTCAGGGATCTTTATGATCCGGCAGGCAGGTGCAGAATTAATGCCACAAGCGGTAGCGATCTTGTGATGATGGGAAAGGGGTAGCGGGACAGTCTTTCAATTAGTGTCTCTGCGAGGTATCCGGCGCACAGCTCTCAATCCTCGAGCTGAGGGGATGTTGCGTCTCTTCGGCGATCTCTGCCGATTCTCTTGGAGGAGCGGGCCGCGAGTCACTCAGCAGGCACCGGAGGGCCGTCGTTCAGGGAGCCGCGACGGTGTCAGCAGGGCTCAGATGGTTCAGCGTTACGGGGAGCCGCGACGGCGTCAGCAGGGCTCAGATGGTTCAGAATTCGAGGAGCCGCGACGGCGTCAGCAGGGCTCAGATGGTTCAGCGTTCGGGGAGCCGCGACGGCGTCAGCAGGGCTCAGAGGGTTCAGAATTCAAGGAGCCGTGATGGCGCCAGCAGGGCTCAGATGGTTCAGAGTACGGATAGCGGTTCTTCTGTTCGGTGAGCGATCGAGCCGCGACCAGGTCCGCAGGCTCTCGTCAGTCCAGGTCTTCTCTGCCTCTCGTCCCTTCAGCACCTCTTGTTATACTCCCCCTCCTCTTTGAAGTCCGGAGTCCTCGCGGAGAGGGGTCTCGTGCCTGGGGGGCGAGGTGTCGGGGTTTCCTGTCGCTCAGCCCCTTGATCTGTTCAGATGTGCCCGGGAGGGACCCCAGACGCCCAGCAGGAGAGGCGCCCGCTCGCCGGGGGCCGGGTGGCCGATCGAAACCTCCCTTGGGAAGAGTCCAGAGGTGTGACAGAGTCGGCGCCTCTCGGTCTGGTTTGGGGGGGGGGTTTCGTTCTCCCTCGGCCGGGCATGCGTGTTGGGGATCTGGTCGGCCCTCAGGATGTTGGTCCACGGAGGCCGGAAGGTCGTGCCCACGGGGTTCGGCGTGTTTGTAGTGTGACTTGCTGGTCGGGAAGGCCCACGCCACGAGGCCGGTCTCACACATGCCCCCCCCCCAGCTGAAAGGCGGGGAGAACTACCCATCCACTTGGGAGTTCTCCTCGCTGAAGCGGAAGAATCGGGACAGGCCGTCCGCGTTGGCGTGGTCAGTCCCGGGGCGATGTTCCACAGTGAAATCCATCCCCTGGAGAGAGATGGACCAGCGTAGCAGCTTGGGGTTTTCCCCTCGCATCTGCATTAACCACCGCAGCGGTCGATGGTCCGTTTGTACTCGGAAGTGTGTTCCGAACAGGTAGGGCCGTAGCTTTTTGAGAGCCCAGACTACGGCGAACGTCTCACGTTCAATCGTGCTCCACCGCTGTTCCCGGGGCAGTAACCTTCGGCTGATAAAGGCTATGGGCTGATCTATGCCCTTGTCGTCGTACTGTGAGAGGACTGCCCCGATGCCGTGTTCCGAGGCGTCCGTCTGGACCACCAACTCCTGGGCGTAGTCGGGTGCTTTGAGTACTGGAGCCGCGCACATTGCGGCCTTTAGGGTGTCGAACGCCTTCTGGCAGGCGGGAGTCCAGTGTATTTTCTTGGGGTGTTTTTTGGAGGTTAGTTCTGTGAGAGGGCCTGCGATGCTGCCGTAGTTTTTAATGAACCTTCGGTAGTAGCCGGTGAGGCCCAGGAAGGCTCGGACTTCCGTTTGGGTTGTAGGGGGTTCCCAGGACAAGATGGCGTCGATCTTCGGCTGGAGGGGGGCGACCTGCCCACTCCCCACCTGGTGCCCCAGATAAGTTACGGAGCCGTGCCCAATTTGACATTTGCCAGCTTTGATGGTGAGGCCGGCCCGGCGTAGTGCCAGCAGGACTTGACGGAGGTGCTGGAGGTGCTCGGTCCACTGGGAGCTGAAGACCGCTATGTCGTCAAGGTATGCTGCGCTGAACCCCTCTAGTCCGGCCAGGACCCTGTTCACCACCGCTGGAAGGTGGCCGGGGCATTTTTCATTCCGAACGGCATTACCCTAAAGCGGTAGTGCCCATCCGGGGTGGAGAAGGCGGAGCGCTCCTTGGCTCCCTCGGTGAGGGCAATCTGCCAGTACCCACTGGTCAGGTCGAAGGTGCTGAGGTAGCAGGCGTCCCCAAGGCGGTCAATGAGTTCGTCGGCACGGGGGATAGGGTGAGCGTCTGCTCGGGTGACTGCATTGAGGCCTCGGTAGTCCACGCAGAATCTCAGCTCGGGGGCAACACCCCAAGGTCCAACATCCTTGCCACCTCGGTCTGGATGCAGGTCCGGACCCGATCAGGGACCCGGTAGGCCCGATGTCTCACTGGCGGGCTGTCTCCGGTGTCCACGTCGTGGACACACCAGCTGGTGACCCCGGGGGTCAGGGAGAAGAGATCCGTGAACTGCCCAAGTAGCTGGCGGCAGTTTTTGGTCTGTTGGGCTGTGAGGGCGGTCGACAGTTTCACTCCCTCCACGGATCCATCGGCTTCCTTCGCCCCCAGGAGGTCTGGGAGGGGCTCGGTGTCTTCTTCGGCCCCATCGTCGGTGGCCAGGAGTAGACTTAATTCGGTCCGTACAAAGTGGGGCTTGAGGCGGTTCACGTGGAGAACCCGGAGGGGGTTCCGCGCGGACTGCACATCGATGAGATAGGTGACTTGGCTCTTCCGCTCGACCACCTTGAAGGGCCCAGTCCATTTATCTTGGAGAGCGCAGGGTCTCACCGGGGCCATGACCCAGACTTGTTGGCCCGGCTGAAACTCGACCAGCGTAGCATTCTGGTCATACCAGCGCTTCATTTCTTCCTGACTGGCCTCGAGGTTTGCTTCTGCGAGTTCCCTGAATTTTCGGGTCTGGTTGCGGAGCGCCAGGATGTATCGGAACACGTCTGGAGGGGTCCCCCGGGGGGTTGCTTCCCACCCCTCCTTGACCAGGCTCAGGGGTCCTCGGACGGGGTGTCCATATAACAGTTCGAATGGGCTGAACCCCAGGGATTTTTGGGGGACCTCCCGGTAGGCGAACAGGAGACATGGGAGGAGGACATCCCACCTCCGGCGTAGGGGTTCCTCGAGGCCCATGATCATCCCTTTCAGTGTCTTGTTAAAGCGCTCGACTAGGCCGTTTCCTTGGGGGTGGTACGGGGTGGTGAATTTGTACGATACTCCGCACTGCTGCCAGAGGGACTTCATATATCGGGAGATAAAGTTCGTCCCCTGGTCACTCACGACTTCGCGGGGGAACCCCATGCGGGAGAAGATCCCCATCAAGGCCCGGCCTACCACGGGGGCCGTCACGGTGCGGAGAGGGATGGCTTCGGGGTAACGGGTGGCATGATCCACTAGGACGAGGATGAACCGGTGGCCCTGGGCAGTCTTTGGGTCCAGTGGCCCCACAATGTCTATTCCTACCCGCTCAAAAGGGGTACTGACGACGGGGAAGGGTTGTAGCGGAGCCTTGCGCTTGCCCCCACTCTTCCCGCTGGTTTGGCACGTGGGGCAGGACTTGCAGTGGGCCTCCACATTCGCTCGCATCTTGGGCCAATAGAAGTGGGTGACGAGTCGTTGGTAGGTCTTATCTTGGCCTAAGTGTCCGGCCAGAGGTACATCATGGGCCAGGCCCAGGAGGAGACTTCGGAAGCGTAGGGGTACTACTAGTACTCGAGCCGATCCCAACTCGGCCGACTTCTGTTCACTGTACAGCAGTCTGTTCTCCCAGTATACCCAGTGGGTGCCAGTCTGGTCGCCTGCTGCTTGGGCCTCGGCCTGTTGTCGGGGTCCAATGAGGGACGGGCAGGTGGATTGTTCTTGGCAGAACTCTTCACGGGAGGGGCCCCCTTCGCAGGGCCATGGGGCCAGTTTTGGCAAGTCCCCGAGTTGGGTCGGTGTTGTGGGGTCGGAAGGCCCGGATTCTTCGCCGGGAGCGGTTGGTTCGTCCAGAAGGGGGTCGTTGGCCTCTGGTGGGGTATCCTGGCTCTCGGGGATGGTGGCGGTGTTCAGGGGCATGGCCTCTCCCCCCTCGGAGGAAGGGGCCCGGAGAGTCATCGAGCGCGTGGTGGCGCATACCCACTCGGGTAGGCCCATCATTTCTAGGTGGGCCCTTCGTTCCACTTGTCCCCACGGGGAGTTCTCCAGATCGTTGTCCAGGAGGCAGTCCACGGGCTGGGAGGTTCTGACCACTACTTTTAACTTGCCGGTGACTCCCCCCCCATTCGAAGGGGACTAGGGCCATCCGGCAGAGGCTCTCGGAATTGTCTGATGAGATAACGGGGCAAAAGGCGTCAGGCAGGATCTAATCCTCGGAAATCAGGTGACAGTGGACCGCCGTGACACTCGCCCCCGTGTCCCGGAGCCCCTCGATGCGGTGACCATTGACCGTCACCTGCTGTCGGTACTTCTTCGTGTTGGCAGGCAGGGGCGTTCCGGGGACCATCTCCCGGTCCCCTAGGGAGACCAAGGCCATGGCGGCTGGTTCCCATTCTTCGGAGTCTTCCATCTCTTCCCCCAGGGCTACAGAGGCCATCTGTCGAGCCGGCGGGGTTGTGGTGGTGGTCCGCTGGTACAGGGGACACTGAGGGTCACTGGCATAGTGTCCGGTCTGCTGGCAGCGGAAACATGTGATCCTCCCTCGGGGTCCCGGCCTCCCTGGTGGCCCGGTGCTGGCCGGAGGCGGAGCTGGAAAGGGCGGAGATTGTCCTCTGGGAGGGCTGAGCGGGGATCCCTCCGGGAGCTCCCTTTGCCGGCCTTGGTTCCCTCCGCCCCTCTGGCGGGGGGGTCCTTGATTGTGGCGACCGTAGTCTCCCACGGGGCCCCGGGAGGTCCGGGTGTTCACCCACCGGTCAGCCTCGACGGCCAGTTTCCGAGGGTCTGTGAGTTTGCTGTCCAGGAGGTGCTGGCGTAGCTCTGAGAAGCAATTAGCGGCCAAGTGTTCCCATGCGATCAGGTCGAACAGCTCCTCAAAGGTGGAGACCTTGCTGCCCTTGATCCATCCGTCCAAGGCCCGGCTGTAAAAGTTCACGTACTCCACCCATGTGGTACCGGGTATCTTTTTGCTGTCTCTAAACCGTTGCCGGTACATTTCAGGGGTGAGCCCATATCTGGCTACCAGGGCCTCTTTCATGTGACTGTAGGAGTTCATCACGGTGGAGGGCAGGTCCAGCAGGGTATCTCTCCCCTCGCTCAGGAACCGGCCCCACAGCCCAGCCCCCCAGTCTTTCTGCGGGACTCGGTGAGAGGTCATGGCGACTTCGTAGGCCTTGAACCATTGCTGAATGTCGTCGTTCTTATAGTACTCTTTCACCACATCTTTGGGGATGTGGACCTTCGGTTCCACGGTGGAGGAGATGGGTTGCGTTTCCGAGGGTCGGGTCTCCGCCCGCTTGGCCTGGAGCTCGATCTCCTTCAGGCTACGTTCGTGCTCTAGTTGGAGTTTCTTTTCTTCGTGTTCTCTCTGTCGTTTCTTTTCTTCTAGTTCTCCGTGTAGGCGTAATTGTTCCACTGCCAGTTTTTTCTCAGCCAGTTTTATCTCTCCTTCGATTTTTAGTTTTGCTAGTTCCAGTTCGTGGTTGCGACTTCTTTCTCGGTCCGCTAGTTCCTCTGGGGATAGGCCCCCCTCGGGGGCGCCGTTCCTCCCTGGGCTGCTTCGTGGTTCGTTGGGGTGCTCTCCTTCTGCTTGTGACCGGGGAGTTTCTGCCTCGACCCAGGTCTTTAACCCCTTCCATGCTGCGCAAATTCCGCCGCTGTGCTGACGGAATCTTGCGCGGGCGTGGTCATGACGGAACGGTTCCGTCATGAGCACAGCTCAACCGTGGCTCATGACGGAACCGTTCCGTCATGAGCACCGAAGGGGTTAATGCCCCCTGGAAGTCCTCTTTCGTGCTTAGTCCGGTGGTAGCGATTCCAAAGTCTTTTCAAAATTGTTTCAGTTCTCGGTGCGTATATGATTCTAACTGGTCCTTTTGAAATGCCGTGCTTGGGTTGGTGCCTGCGGCACCTAGGGAAGTTTCTCCTTCCATTCTTCTTGGTGGTGCGTAAGCCGTCTACTGCACGATCTCTAGGTGTTGGCTCGGATCCCGTCGCCTGCCACCAAATGTTGGAAGGGGTTCCCCGGGGAGGCTGCGGAATGGGTTCCTGACCACCCTGAGGCCCACCCTTCCCAGATTTAGGCCGAGCAAGAGCAGGGAGGCCCTTCCTGGAAGGGTCTCGCACCTAGGTTCGCACGCGCTGCGCTTACTCTCTCTTCGGATAGAGGGACACCACACAGTAGTTCGTTATTAAGCTTTTATCGGTAGTTGTCAGGGATCTTTATGATCCGGCAGGCAGGTGCAGAATTAATGCCACAAGCGGCAGCGATCTTGTGATGATGGGAAAGGGGTAGCGGGACAGTCTTTCAATTAGTGTCTCTGCGAGGTATCCGGCGCACAGCTCTCAATCCTCGAGCTGAGGGGATGTTGCGTCTCTTCGGCAATCTCTGCCGATTCTCTTGGAGGAGCGGGCCGCTAGTCACTCAGCAGGCACCAGAGGGTCGTCGTTCAGGGAGCCGCGACGGCGTCAGCAGGGCTCAGATGGTTCAGCGTTACGGGGAGCCGCGACGGCGTCAGCAGGGCTCAGATGGTTCAGAATTCAAGGAGCCGCGACGGCGTCAGCAGGGCTCAGATGGTTCAGCGTTCGGGGAGCCGCGACGGCGTCAGCAGGGCTCAGAGGGTTCAGAATTCGAGGAGCCGCGACGGCGTCAGCAGGGCTCAGATGGTTCAGAGTACGGATAGCGGTTCTTCTGTTCGGTGAGCGATCGAGCCGCGACCAGGTCCGCAGGCTCTCGTCAGTCCAGGTCTTCTCTGCCTCTCGTCCCTTCAGCACCTCTTGTTATACTCCCCCTCCTCTTTGAAGTCCGGAGTCCTCGCGGAGAGGGGTCTCGTGCCTGGGGGGCGAGGTGTCGGGGTTTCCTGTCGCTCAGCCCCTTGATCTGTTCAGATGTGCCCGGGAGGGACCCCAGACGCCCAGCAGGAGAGGCGCCCGCTCGCCGGGGGCCGGGTGGCCGATCGAAACCTCCCTCGGGAAGAGTCCAGAGGTGTGACAGAGTCGGCGCCTCTCGGTCTGGTTTGGGGGGGGTTTCGTTCTCCCTCGGCCGGGCATGCGTGTTGGGGATCTGGTCGGCCCTCGGGATGTTGGTCCACGGAGGCCGGAAGGTTGTGCCCACGGGGTTCGGCGTGTTTGTAGTGTGACTTGCTGGTCGGGAGGGCCCACGCCACGAGGCCGGTCTCACAGGTACTAAGACTGACCCGCTACCCTGTCCCTACAAAGACATTGAGACTCTTTCTGGATCTCTCGATCCCCCTGTAAATATTTCGAATGTGCTACTATTGATAAAGTACCTAGATAAGCAACTGATACGGAGTCCTGTGTGGTGGTGTTACTGGGCCTAGTACGATCATAGGAGAAAGACCTCCCCTAGGAGGCTTCTCAGCGGCGCTCGGCTACAACTTTGCGGTAGGAAGGTGCCCCGGAGTGAGCCCCCCTGACTCCCCGGTGGTCCTCCCTCCAACATTTGGTGGCCAGCGACGGGATCCGAGCCAGACGCAATCATACAGGCAAGTAACGCACCCGCTGCCTAACCAGACGGAAAAAGAAAGAGAACCATGAGCAGCCAAGAAACAACCGTGGCCGCAACCTTCCAGCAAGAAAGGTTGGAAGAATACACCCACAAAGAATTGAAACAAATCTGCAAGGACAAAGGGATCCCAACCACAGGATTAGGCACCAAGGAAGAAATGCAGAAAGTCCTGAAAGCCTGGGCCGAATCCGAGGCCACTCCACCCCAAGGCGAAGGGACCTCGGCCCAGGGCGAAAACCTGCCGCCGACCATGACCCCGGCAGATGGGGGACGAAGCATCCCGGACCCCGGCCTATCCCACGAAGAAATGCGAGAACGGGAGAGGGTCCGGACACACGAATTGGAACTCGCACGACTCCGGCTGGACGGTGAACTCCTGCTGGCGGAGAAAAAGTTGGCCTTGGAGCAACTACGGCTGCAGGAGGAAATCGAAGAAAAGAAACGGCATCGAGAACTAGAAGAGAAACGGCTAACTCTCGAGCACGAGAGGGGCCTCAAGGAACTCGAACTGAAATCCAAAACGGGGGAGACCAGCACCCTCGGATCCCGGGACGCTCTGCCACTGACCGAGCCGAAGGTTCATATCCCCAAGGATGTCGTCAAGGAGTACTATAAAAACGACGACATCCAGCAATGGTTCCGAGCATACGAGGTAGCCATGACCTCCCATCGGGTACCCCGGAAGGATTGGGGTGCCGGCCTATGGGGGAGGTTCCTCAGCGAGGGCCGGGATACCCTGCTGCAACTCCCCGACGCGGTGATGACCTCGTATGACCACATGAAAGAGGCCCTACTCACCCGCTACGGACTATCAGCCGAGATGTACCGGCAGCGCTTCCGGGACTGCAAGAAGCTCCCCGGTACCACATGGGTCGAATACGTGGACTTCTTCAGCAGAGCCTTTGAAGGGTGGATAAGAGGGAGCAAGGTCACCTCGTACAACGAACTGTTCGACCTCATTGTCTGGGAGCACCTCGCCAAAAACTGCTTTGTCGAACTGTTGGACAGGCCACGTGAAGGGCTTGCTCCCTCCCCGCATGACAGGGCCCGAGCCCCGGCCCTCCAGGTGTTACCCACAGAAACAACCCGCACCCCGTCCCCAGATGGGACTCCTGCCCCCGGACCTCTCTGTATCATGGGGCCGAACCCCTACCGGCTCCCTCGCCCGGCCCGGCCGCCATCTTGGACACTGCACCACGAGGCCGCGTGGCCTCAGCTCAACCCTAACCCTGGGCCTGGCCAGGCCCCGACATCCCGGCACCACCATCCACCCAGGAGGTGAACGGACCACTTGGCAGGTCGATGGGAGAAAGAAGTGTCGATGGCTCTCCCCCGCCAGTTGCCGATCGCCCCCCAGCTCCCCCGGGCGCTGGCTCCACCCCCCTGCTGGGTGTCTGGACTCCCTCATCCCGGACCTCCCGACCTCCAAGTGCGAGGGTCCGGGCATCAAAGGGCGCCAGACCTATAACTGGGGCAGCTCCAGAGCAGGAAGGCAGTTGTATCCTGGAGTCGAGAGACACCGTGAAGAACTCATCCCTGACGGACTACTGGCACTGCCGTAGCCCTGCCTTGCGAACTATCGTCCTGCCTGCTGGCGCTGCCGCGGCCTTCTGCATCCTCCATCCTCGTTGGGACCTGCTGGCGCTGCCGCGGACCGTTGTAACTACCACCTTCACTGGGACCTGCTGGCGCTGCCGCGGACCGTTGTAACTACCACCTTCACTGGGACCTGCTGGCGCTGCCGCGGACCGTTGTACTTACCACCTTCACTGGGACCTGCTGGCGCTGCCGCGGACCGTTGTAACTACCACCTTCACCGGGACCTGCTGGCGCCGCCGCGGCCCGTCCATCTAGAAAGCCGAGCTCGAGGATTGTGAGCTATCCATCATACCATCTCAGCTACCAGATTGGTAACAAGACTGTCCCGCTACCCCCTTTCCCAACCAAGAGACTAGAATCGAGGGGACCCCTGAGTCCTGACCTCCTTGTACCATTCTATCGTACCTAAAGATTGCTTATAAAGAACGTCGAAACCTTATCTTGGTGTGGTGTACATCTGTGGGGGGGAAGTTACTCATCTGTACGATCACTGGAGACGGCTCTCCCCGGAGACCTCTCCCCTTGTCCTCGGCCGACCCTCCCGGTCCGTCTAACATTGGTGGCCAGCGGCGCGATCCGAATCAACGCATAATCGTACAGAGAGTAGCTCACCCCACGACGAAACCACAATGTCAACCAAAGAGAGCGGATCCACCGAGAAATTCCAGATGGAGAAATTGGAAGAGTACAGCCATCGTGAATTGAAACAATTCTGCATTGAACTAGGCATTGCTACCACCGGCCTGAGTACCAAAGACGATTTCAAGCACGCCATTGAGTCGTGGGCAGAAACCGGGGCCGCCAGATCCCCGGACCAAAACATTGCAGCATCAGAGAGGAACACCACGGCTCCCGAGGAGCGAAGAACGGGTCTCTCGCAGGAAGAGATCCAAGAGAGAGAAAAAAGCAGACTACATGAGCTAGAAATGGCACGGCTCAAAATGGACGGTGAACTAAAATTAGCCGAACAAAAACTGAACCTAGAACATCTGCGGCTCCGAGAAGAACGGGACGAAAAACAGAGGCAGAGAGAGCTCGAAGAAAAGAGATTAGCGTACGAACACGAGCGCAAACTGGCAGAAATAGACCTACGGAAGCAGAACAAAGAACTGGAGGTGCCCGAGCGACCGCGCACCCCGGGAGCGACAGAAAAGAAAGTCCACATCCCCAAGGATGTCGTTCGAGAGTATGTCCGAGAGGACGACATACAACAGTGGTTCAAGGCCTACGAGATCGCCATGACCTCCCACCGGATCGATCGAAGTGACTGGGGAGCCGGACTATGGGGGAGGTTCGTCAATGAAGGCCGCGATGCCCTGTTACAGCTCCCAGACCATCTGATGTCATCCTATGACCACATGAAGGCTGCCCTCCTCACCCGATATGGGCTCACACCCGAAATGTACCGCCAGAGGTTCCGAGACTGCACCCGGATCCCGGGTACAACTTGGGTGGAATATGTCAACTATTTCAGCCGAGCCTTCGAGGGTTGGATCAAGGGAAGCCACGTAACGACCTACGAGCAACTTTTTAATCTCATGGTGTGGGAGCACCTCTCTAACAACTGCTTCGTCGAGCTCAGGCAGCACATCCTCGACAGTAAATTGACTGACCCACGGCAACTCGCCGCCGAAGCTGACCGGTGGGAAAGCACCCGAGTGGGCCGGAGAGGGCCGCACGAACAGAACCGGAATAACCAAGGTCAGCACCGTCCCCGAGGAGGAGGAGGAGGCCAGGGACGAGGAAGAGACACCGTCCCGGCCGCTCCCGCTGCCAGCACCCCGCCCCTGGCCAGCCGGGGCAACCCCCCGATGCGCCCGGGGTTCCGAACCAATGTCGCGTGTCACCGATGCCAGCGAGTCGGCCACTACGCCAATGACCCGAACTGTCCACAGAACCAAACTCCGAGACCCCGCCAGGTAGCTGCCGCCGCCCTGGGGGGAGAACAAATCTCCGAAGAACAGGAAGAATACGAGCAGGAACAACAAGAGTGGGAACCGGCCGCCATGGTTCTAGCGTGCCTAGGGGGAAGAGACATGGTCCCGCGGGCTCCCCTACCCGCCAACACCAGAAAATATAGTCAGTGGGTGAACATTAATGGACGCCGGGCCGAAGCACTACGTGACACGGGGGCCAGTGTGACGGCCGTCCGCTGTCACCTGGTAAAACCAGAGCAGATCCTGCCGAACATTCTCTGCCCCGTCCGTTCAGCCGACAATTCGGAGAGTCTATGTCGGATGGCCTGCGTCCCCTTCGAATGGGGAGGAGTCTCCGGCATGTTGAAGGTTACGGTCCGAGATGATGCCCCCGTGGACTGTCTCCTGGGGAATGATCTTGAGAGTTCCCCGTGGGCCGCCGTAGAAAGAAGAGAGCACCTGGGGATGTTGGGCCTCTCGGACTGGGCGTGCGTAACCACCCGGTCCATGGCCGCCCGTGCCATCCCCCGACCAGAAGAACCAGAATGGCCAGCACCTCCTCCCCCGATCGCTCCAGTAGAGGACACCGACCATACCGACCCCCCAGAGCAAACCCCCGAAGGGCTCGCTCAGCCCCAGGACCTTCCCAACCTGGCTCAGTGGCGTCAAGAAGGGGGGCCCACCCAGGAACAGTTCCGTCAAGAACAGAAGACCTGTCCCTCCCTCGAGGGACTCCGCCAGCAATCCCTCGCCCAGAGCGCAGGGGACACCACCGGAGCCCATTGGATCTATTGGGACAACGACCTATTGTACAGTGAACAGAGAATCGCGGAGTTAGGGGCCAGTCGAGTGCTGGTGGTGCCCCTCCGTTTTAGAGACTTCCTGTTAAATTTGGCCCACGATGTCCCTCTGGCTGGACACCTGGGCCAGGACAAAACCTACAGTCGCCTGGTGACCCACTTTTTCTGGCCAAAGATGAGAAACGACGTCCTCAACCACTGCCGGTCCTGCCCCACGTGCCAAGCCAGCGGGAAGAGCGGCCGCAAACTCAAAGCACCTCTGCAACCCTTCCCAGTTGTCACCAGCCCGTTCGAGAGGGTGGGAATAGACATTGTGGGGCCCCTGGACCCCCGTACAGCACAAGGACATCGGTTCATCCTGGTACTGGTGGACCACGCCACCCGCTACCCCGAGGCTGTGCCCCTGCGAACTGTAACAGCCCCGGTGGTCGGCCGGGCCTTAATGGGGATCTTCTCCCGGGTGGGCTTCCCCCGAGAAGTCGTCAGCGACAGAGGCACAAACTTTATTTCGAAGTATATGAAGTCCCTCTGGCAACAGTGCGGGGTCACCTACCGATTCACGACCCCCTATCACCCTCAAGGAAACGGACTAGTCGAGCGGTTCAACCGCACGCTCAAGGGAATGATTGGGGGATTGGAAGAGCCCCTCCGTCGCCAATGGGATGTACTACTTCCGTGCCTCCTCTTCGCCTATCGAGAAGTTCCCCAGAAGTCCCTCGGCTTTTGCCCTTTCGAACTCTTGTACGGCCACCCTGTGCGAGGGCCCCTCAGCCTAGTCAAAGAAGGTTGGGAGATGGCCCCCCTAAAGACCCCTCCAAACGTCTTCAAGTACCTCCTGACCCTACGCAATCAGACCAGGCGATTCAGAGAAATGGCGAAAGCGAACCTTGAGGCCAGTCAGGAGGACATGAAAAAATGGTACGATCAAAATGCCTCCTCCATCGAATTCGAACCTGGCCAACAAGTGTGGGTGATGTCCCCCACCGAACCATGTGCCTTGCAGGACAAGTGGACGGGGCCCTTCAAAGTGGTCGAACGCAAGAGCCCCGTCACCTATCTCATCGATATGGAATCTCCACGGAACCCCCTCCGGGTCCTCCACACCAACAGACTCAAACCCCACTTTGTGCGCTCGGAGCTCAGCCTCCTGATGGCTACAGACAGTGGAGCGGAAGAAGACTCCGAGCCTCTCCCTGATCTCCTGAAGACTCGTGAGGAAGATGGTTCCGTGGACGGGGTCCGGCTCTCCGATGCCCTCACCCCGGAACAGCGCCAAGGCTGCCGGGACCTCCTGCTGCAGTTTGCTACCTTGTTTTCCCTCACCCCAGGGGTCACCCCCTGGTGCTTGCACAACGTGGACACTGGGGACAGTCCCCCTATCAGACACCGGGCGTACCGCGTACCAGATCGGGTACGGGCCTGCATCCAAGAGGAGGTATCAAAGATGCTCACGCTCGGGGTCATCGAGCCCTCGGACAGCCCCTGGGCCAGCCCGGTCGTGCTGGTCCCCAAAGCTGCTGCCCCCGGCACCACTCCTGAGCTCCGATTCTGCGTCGACTATCGGGGCTTGAATGCTGTCACCAGAACCGACGCTCATCCCATCCCCCGAGCGGATGAACTGATCGACCGCATGGGGGCTGCCCGCTACCTCAGCATCTTCGACCTGACAGCGGGCTACTGGCAGATCGGTCTCACACCCCGGGCCCAAGAACGATCCGCCTTTTCTACCCCCGATGGCCACTACCACTTCAAAGTCATGCCCTTCGGCATGAAGAATGCCCCAGCTACCTTTCAGCGACTGGTGAACCAGGTCTTGGCGGGGCTCGAGGAGTTCAGCGCTGCCTACCTGGACGATATCACTGTGTACAGCCGCCACTGGTCCGACCACCTCCACCACCTCCGAGAGGTCCTGCAGGCCCTCCAACGGGCCGGCCTCACAATCAAGGCCAGCAAGTGCCAAATTGGTCAGGGGTCCGTGACCTATCTCGGACACCAGGTGGGAAGCGGTCTGGTGGCCCCTCTGCAACTCAAAATCGCTGCCATCCAGTCCTGGCAGCCTCCAGTCACGCAGACCGAGGTCCGAGCCTTCTTGGGGCTCACCGGCAACTACCGGCGGTTCGTGAGGGACTATGGCAGCATTGTGGGGCCCCTCACGGGACTCACATCCAAAAACCACCCAAAGAAGGTCAACTGGACCCCAGACTGTCAAGCGGCCTTTGAGAAGCTGAAAGCCGCCATGTGCACTGCCCCTGTGCTCCAGGCCCCCGACTACAGTCGGGAATTCATCGTACAAACAGATGCCTCCGACCATGGCATCGGGGCGGTCCTCTCCCAGCTGAACTCCGAGAGACTTGACCAACCGGTGGCCTTCATCAGCAGACGCCTCCTGGCCCGAGAACAGCGCTGGAGCACCATCGAGAGGGAGGCCTTCGCAGTGGTGTGGGCCCTCAAAAAGCTCCGGCCCTATCTCTTCGGTACCCACTTCCGGGTGCAAACAGATCATCGACCCCTGCAGTGGCTAATGCAGATGCGGGGGGAAAACCCCAAACTATTGCGTTGGTCCATCTCCCTGCAGGGGATGGACTTCACTGTGGAACATCGACCGGGCCAAGACCACGCCAACGCAGATGGCCTGTCACGCTTTTTCCGCCTCGACGAGGAGAGTCCCCAAGAGGATGGGTGACTCTCCCCGCCTTCAGCTGGGGGGGACGCATGTTGGACAGGCCACGTGAAGGGCTTGCTCCCTCCCCGCATGACAGGGCCCGAGCCCCGGCCCTCCAGGTGTTACCCACAGAAACAACCCGCACCCCGTCCCCAGACGGGACTCCTGCCCCCGGACCTCTCTGTATCATGGGGCCGAACCCCTACCGGCTCCCTCGCCCGGCCCGGCCGCCATCTTGGACACTGCACCACGAGGCTGCGTGGCCTCAGCTCGACCCTAACCCTGGGCCTGGCCAGGCCCCGACATCCCGGCACCACCATCCACCCAGGAGGTGAACGGACCACTTGGCAGGTCGATGGGAGAAAGAAGTGTCGATGGCTCTCCCCCGCCAGGTGCCGATCGCCCCCCAGCTCCCCCGGGCGCTGGCTCCACCCCCCTGCTGGGTGTCTGGACTCCCTCATCCCGGACCTCCCGACCTCCAAGTGCGAGGGTCCGGGCATCAAAGGGCGCCAGACCTATAACTGGGGCAGCTCCAGAGCAGGAAGGCAGTTGTATCCTGGAGTCGAGAGACACCGTGAAGAACTCATCCCTGACGGACTACTGGCGCTGCCGTAGCCCTGCCTTGTGAACTATCGTCCTGCCTGCTG
Source organism: Triturus cristatus (assembly GCF_964204655.1). NCBI lineage: Eukaryota > Metazoa > Chordata > Amphibia > Caudata > Salamandridae > Triturus > Triturus cristatus. The sequence goes on from NC_140595.1 coordinate 548,101,947, forward strand.
GCGCTGCCGCGGCCTTCTGCATCCTCCATCCTCGTTGGGACCTGCTGGCGCTGCCGCGGACCGTTGTAACTACCACCTTCACTGGGACCTGCTGGCGCTGCCGCGGACCGTTGTACTTACCACCTTCACTGGGACCTGCTGGCGCTGCCGCGGACCGTTGTAACTACCACCTTCACCGGGACCTGCTGGCGCCGCCGCGGCCCGTCCATCTAGAAAGCCGAGCTCGAGGATTGTGAGCTATCTATCATACCATCTCAGCTACCAGATTGGTAACAAGACTTTCCCGCTACCCCCTTTCCCAAACAAGAGACTAGAATCGAGGGGACCCCTGAGTCCTGACCTCCTTGTACCATTCTATCGTACCTAAAGATTGCTTATAAAGAACGTTGAAACCTTATCTTGGTGTGGTGTACATCTGTGGGGGGGAAGTTACTCGTCTGTACGATCACTGGAGACGGCTCTCCCCGGAGACCTCTCCCCTTGTCCTCGGCCGACCCTCCCGGTCCGTCTAACACGAACTAAGGCAACACCTCCTTGACAGCAAACTGACCGAGCCCCGGAAGCTCGCCGCCGAAGCCGACCGATGGGTCAACACCCGGGTCCCCCGGAACCCCGTGGGGGACTACCAACAGAGTACCACGGGACCTCCTCGCCAGCGGGGCAGAGGAGGAGGGTCCCACCGCAGTCGAGAATTCCCGGCCGGGCCGCCCCGAAGCCCGCCACGAGGCCAAGCCGCCAACCACACGTCCCCGACCCTGGTCCGTAGGGGGACCCCCATCGCCAGGCCTGGACCCCGACCAACAGTGACCTGCTTCGGCTGCCAACAGACAGGCCACTATGCGAGCGACCCGGCCTGCCCCGTGAACCGACGAAACGGGACCGCTGGGCCCCCTCCCCGACAAATAGCCGCCGCAGCCCTGGGGGAAGGAGAAGAAGAGGAGGAAAACCGCGAAGTCGGGTCCCCCGAGTGGGAACCGGCTGCCATGTCACTCGTATGCCTGGGCACCCGAGAAATGGTGCCCCGAGCCCCCATCCCGAGCAACACCCAGAAGTACCAGCAGTGGGTCACCATCAATGGGCAACGGGCCGAAGCCCTCCGTGACACTGGGGCCAGTCTGACCGCTGTCCGCTGCCACCTGGTGACCCCCGAACAGATCCTGCCGCATGTCCTATGCCCTGTCCGGACCGCGGACAACACCGAAAGCATGTGCCGGATGGCCCGGATCCCCTTCGAGTGGGGAGGAGTGTCAGGCACCCTGAAAGTAACTGTCTGCGACGACGCTCCAGTGGACTGCCTCCTGGGGAACGACCTGGAGAGCTCCCCCTGGGCACAGGTGGAGCGCCGAGAGCATCTGGGGATGCTAGGGCTGCCCGAATGGGCCTGCGCCACCACCCGGTCCATGACCGCCCAACCAGCCGCTGCAGCGGCCCCCGTCGAGCCTGCGGGTCCAGAACTGCCACCCTCCTCCGGCACGGAGGAGCCTGACGATGAGGCCGGGCCATCCGAACTTTCCCCCGACGAGGCCGCCTCCCTCAGCGAGATCCCCGAGCTGGCCCAGTGGCGCCACGACGGGGGCCCCACCCGCGAACAGTTCCAACGAGAACAGAAGGCCTGCCCGTCCCTCGAGGGGGCCCGACAGCAAGCGGCCGACCAGGCCACGGGGAACCCCACGGGAACCCACTGGATCTATTGGGACAATGACTTGTTATATAGCGAACAGAAAGTCGCCGAACTAGGAGCCGGCCGTGTGTTGGTGGTTCCCCTCCGATTCCGAGAGTTCCTCCTGAACCTGGCGCATGACGTGCCCCTCGCCGGACACCTCGGGCGAGACAAGACCTACAGCCGCTTGGTGACCCATTTTTATTAGCCCCGAATGCGGAGAGACGTGGACCACCACTGCCGGTCCTGCCAGACCTGCCAAGCCAGCGGGAAGACTGGGGGTCGAGTCAAGGCCCCCCTCCAACCATTTCCAGCCATCCACACCCTGTTCGAACGGGTAGGGATCGACATTGTGGGGCCCCTCGACCCCCGAACCGCCCTGGGCTACCGCTTCATCCTGGTACTGGTCGACCACGCCACCCGATACCCAGAGGCCATCCCCCTCCGAACTGTGACAGCTCCAGTGGTGGGCCGGGCCCTGATTGGCATCTTCTCCAGGGTGGGGTTCCCCCGAGAAGTGGTGAGCGACAGGGGTACGAACTTCATCTCGAAATACATGAGATCCCTCTGGCAACAATGTGGGGTCACCTACAAGTTCACCACCCCTTACCACCCCCAGGGGAACGGACTGGTCGAGCGGTTCAACAGAACCTTGAAAGGAATGATCAAGGGCCTGGAAGAACCCCTGAGGAGGAGATGGGATGTCCTGCTGCCATGCCTCCTGTTCGCCTATCGAGAGGTTCCACAGAAATCTCTGGGCTTCAGCCCCTTCGAACTGTTGTATGGGCACCCCGTCCGAGGGGCCCTCAGCCTGATCAAAGAGGGCTGGGAGGCGAGCGTCCAAGATGCCCCCCCCGACGTCTACAGGTACCTCTTGACCCTGCGGAACCAGACTCGGAAGTTCCGGGCCCTGGCAGAAGCCAACCTCGAAGCCAGCCAAGAAGACATGAAACGCTGGTATGACGAAAATGCCTCGACCATCGAGTTCGAGCCGGGCCAGCAAGTCTGGGTCATGTCGCCCGTGGACCCCTGCGCCCTTCAGGACAAATGGACCGGGCCCTTCAATGTGGTTGAGAAGAAGAGCCCCGTCACCTACTTGGTCGACATGGAGTCCCCAAGGAACCCCCTCCGGGTCCTACACGCCAACCGGCTCAAGCCCCACTTTGCCCGAACCGAACTAAGCCTGCTGCTGGCTACCGACGATGGGGGCGAAAGCGACTCCGAGCCCCTACCCGACCCCCTGGGGTCCTCGGACCAAGACGGCTCCGTGGAGGGCATCAAACTCTCCACCACCCTGACCCCCGAACAGCGCCATGACTGCCGGCAGCTGCTGCAACCCTTCGCTGCCCTCTTCTCTCTCACGCCCGGGGTGACCCCCTGGTGCGTCCACGACGTGGATACCGGGGACAGCCCTCCTGTGCGACACCGCGCCTACAGAGTGCCCGACCGGGTACGAGCTTGCATACAAACGGAGGTCTCCAAGATGCTCGCCCTCGGAGTCATCGAGCCATCCGACAGCCCGTGGGCCAGCCCTGTGGTCTTGGTGCCGAAGGCCGCCGCCCCTGGCACCCCCCCGGAACTCAGATTTTGTGTGGACTACAGGGGCCTAAACGCAGTCACCAAGACCGATGCCCACCCCCTGCCACGGGCAGACGAGCTGATCGACCGCTTAGGGGCCGCCCGCTACCTAAGCACTTTTGATCTCACCGCTGGGTACTGGCAGATCAGGCTCACCCCCGGCGCCCAGGAACGATCCGCCTTCTCCACCCCCGATGGGCACTACCACTTTCGGGTGATGCCCTTCGGTATGAAGAACGCCCCAGCGACCTTCCAGAGACTGGTGAACAAGGTCCTGGCCGGAATAGAAGCCTTCAGCGCGGCCTACTTAGACGACATTGCAGTTTTCAGCAACTACTGGGCCGTGCACCTAGGACACCTCAGAGAAGTCCTAGCCGCTCTCCAAAGGGCTGGGCTCACGATTAAGGCCAGCAAGTGCCAGATCGGTCAAGGATCAGTGACCTATCTGGGCCATCAGGTGGGGAGTGGCCAGGTGGCGCCCCTCCAGTTGAAGGTAGATGCCATCCAGGCGTGGGAGCCCCCCGCCACCCAAACAGCTGTCCGGGCCTTCTTAGGCCTCACAGGCTACTACCGGCGATTTATCAAAGACTATGGCAGTATTGTGGGCCCCCTCACGGAGCTCACTTCCAAAAAGCAGCCCAAGACGGTGCACTGGACACCCCGCTGTCAGACCGCTTTTGAGACCCTCAAGGCGGCAATGTGCGCTGCCCCTGTACTACAGGCCCCTGACTACGGCAAGGAATTCGTGGTTCAGACAGATGCCTCGGAGTACGGGGTTGGGGCGGTCCTCTCCCAGATGGACACCGAGGGCCTCGACAGACCTGTGGCCTTCATCAGCCGCCGACTGCTGCCCCGAGAACAGAGGTGGAGCACCATCGAGCGGGAGGCCTTCGCCGTGGTATGGGCTCTCAAAAAGCTCCGGCCCTACCTTTTCGGCACCCACTTCCGAGTCCAGACTGACCACCGGCCCCTGCGGTGGCTAATGCAGATGCGGGGCGAGAACCCCAAATTGTTGCGATGGTCCATCTTGCTGCACGGGGTGGACTTCACCGTAGAGCACCGGCCCGGCAACGACCACGCCAATGCCCACGGCCTATCCAGATTCTTCCGCCTCGGCGAGGAGAACCCCCAAGGAGATGGGTGACTCTCCCTGCCTTCAGCTGGGGGGGACGCTTGTTGGAGCCGGCCTCGTGGCGTGGTCCTGTTCCCCCTCGCCAAGCCGCACGAGGTCCCCTGCACCTCGGGGCTCCTCCATTTTGGATTATACGTAACTCTGCGCACCAGCCTACGTGACCCCGCTCAACCCGGCCTCGGCCCCAGCAGGCCCCGACATTAAGGCACCAACAACTGGCCAGGGGGTACCACGTGAACACTTCCCCACTCCCGGCGGAGGGCAGTATCGATGGGACCCCCAACCGTCCTCCCACACCTAGGTTTGATCGCCCCACAGCTCTCCTGGGCCTGGCGCCTCTCCTGCTGAGCGTCTGGCCGCTCCCGACCAGGCCTCTCCGCCCCCCCGGGCGCAAGGGTCCGGACATCAAAGGGATCCAGACCTATATCTGGGGCGACCCTGCAACAGGACAGCAGTTGTATCCCGGAGTCAAGAGCCCTGCTGATCGGATCGCGGCTGACCCTACGGAGAAAGACTCATCCTGGAACCACGCTCTGAGCCCTGCTGACTACGTCGCGGCTCCACCGTGCTTAAAGACCTTCACGAACCTTTGGGGCCCTGCTGACGCTGTCGCGGCCCGACCTTGTTGAACTTTCCATCAGAGCCCAGCTGACCTCGTCGCGGCTCGACCGAAGAGCGGACCTACCACCGGAGCCCTGCTGACTGTGTCGCGGCTCGACCCAAGCGGAACTACCCCCCAAGCCCTGCAGACACCGTCGCGGCTCTCCACGTCCGAGTTGCTTTGAGACCAGCACCTGCCGCTCCGATCCCCGGAGCCACCTTCGGCCTAACGCAAGGTCTGGCGCAGAGCTTCCCCGTACCAGGCTGGTACTAAGACTGTCCCGCTACCCTGTCCCTACAAAGACATTGAGACTCTTTCTGGATCTCTCGATCCCCCTGTAAATATTTCGAATGTGCTACTATTGATAAAGTACCTAGATAAGCAACTGATACGGAGTCCTGTGTGGTGGTGTTACTGGGCCTAGTACGATCATAGGAGAAAGACCTCCCCTAGGAGGCTTCTCAGCGGCGCTCGGCTATAACTTTGCGGTAGGAAGGTGCCCCGGAGTGAGCCCCCCTGACTCCCCGGTGGTCCTCCCTCCAACAATGTTGTCCTATTGTCTCTGGCTTCCTGTTGCGCCACATCTCTGGGGTGCCATTGCCCGTTTGGGGTGGGGGGTGCTGTCCTTTTGTTCCTCCTGTAGACCTGACTCGTCCATGGTGCTGTTGCGAGCTTAACAAGTGGAACTAATGCTAATGTTTTTCTGGGGCAGGTCACCTCTACGTGCAAATGTTCTCTGCATGACCATGGTCCGAACAGTGCTGTAGCTTGGCCACCCTGTCTCTGCGACAGGGGTGTATGTCGGGCGGAACCATGTCCCCTTGGGATAATTCCTGTTTCTGAAGACATATTGCTCTCTCCAAGTTTGAATTCCATGGGTGGGGTGGGGTCAGTTCCTCAACCTAATTGGGGGGGTTGGAGTGGGTGGTGGGAGTGTCGGGTTCTCCACTAAGGAGTCGATTCCTCTCATGAGAGGTCTGTTGTTGTTTCTGTTTTATTTCTTTTCTGGCACTAGTTTATGTCATGCATCATGTAACGCACTGTCCATCATAGCACCTTCTATGATCCTTGTCACCGTATTACATGGGCTCTCCGTCTTTAACTCATTCTGCAACTCCCTATGACAGATACCACATTTTGTACATGGAACATTAGAGGGCTTAATGATTATCGCAATGCACGCCTCATGCATGCGCAGCTTATCAGACATCAGGTTGATGTCTGTTTTCTCCGGGAAACGCACCTTATTCCTGCCACTGCACCTAGGTTGTAGTCGCGGCACTGGGTCTATTCTTGTTCCTCCTTCTATTCTAACTATTCCCGTGGCGTCTCCATTCTCTTTCACAGAGGCCTCCCTTGGCAAACCACCCAATCTCTCATTGATACCGAAGGAAGGTATGTGATACTCTCTGGCACCCTGTACAATCAGCCACTGAATCTAGCAGCAATATTTGGCCCCAACTCGGATGATCCTAACTTTTTTGCACCCATCTGGCAGCTCATTTCCTTTCTGGGGTCCCATTCTCTTATACCGGTAGATGACTTTAATATAGCTCCAGTGCCGATGCTTGACCACTCCGGTGGTCGCACCCACCACCCACATGCTACAGTCCTGCTCCGTTCCATAACTTCGGACAATTTTTTGTTGGATGCCTGGCGGCACGCGCCTCCTGGCAGCTGCAAGGGCACCTGTGTCTCGGGCTCACAGGGCTCATGGTCTCGTCTTGATCTGTGGTTCACCACATGTGACATATCCTCCTGGACCACCTCAGTGGACGTCTACAAGAAGGAGTGGGGCTCTGGGCTAATATTTCACTAGGTCCAGCATACAGGCCCAAACCCAATGTAAACCAGAATTGTATGCTGTTCCTCCTAAATGGTGCAGGTAGATGTGTGTATCGAGCAATACATATGTTCTCTCAGGGCAGGAAAAAGTAGTCCTCCTTTCGGGAAGAGACCCTCACACTCCCAGTCAGCTAGGTGTCTTGCTTCATGTTGGACCCGGCCTCGTGGCGTGGTCCTGACTTCCCTGGGATTGGGCCTGTTCCCCGCCCTGGCCTCCACAGGCCACCCGTTCGAGCCGCACGAGGTCACCTACACCTCGGGGCTCCACCATTTTGTTGCTTGCCACGTGACCCTGCGCACCAGCCCACATGACCCCGCTCAACCCGGCCTCGGCCCCAGCAAGGCCCAGACATCGAGGCACCAAGAACTGGCCAGGGGGTATCACGTGTACACTTCCTCGCCCCTGGTGGAGGGCGGTATCGATGGGACCCCCAACCGTCCCTACACACCGAGGTGCGATCGGCCTCCATCTCTCCTGGGCCGGGCGCCTCTCCTGCTGGGCGTCTGGCCGCTCCCAACCCGGCCTCTCCGCCCCCCGGGCACAAGGGTCCGGACATCAAAGGACCCCGGACCTATATCTGGGGCGACCCCGCAACAGACCGGCAGTTGTATCCCGGAGTCGAGAGCCCTGCTGATCGAATCGCGGCCGACCCTACAGAGAAGAACTCTTGCTTGAAACCACCACGAGCCCTGCAGACTGCGTCGCGGCTCCTTCTTGCTGAACCCTTGAAGCCCCCCGGAACATCGGGGCCCTGCTGACGCTGTCGCGGCCCAACCTCGCTGAAACCTCCCTCGGAGCCCTGCTGACGACGTCGCGGCTCGAGCTGAGCAGAAACCATCTTGAGAGCCCCGCTGACCTGGTCGCGGCTCTCCACGAACTGAACGCCAGAGCCCTCCTGACGCTGTCGCGGCTCGACCCCTCTGAGATCCGGAGGCCCTCCAGCTTGGGGATAAGAACTGGGCCCCAGGTACCCTCGTACCAAGCCCCTGCCAAAGACGGTCCCGCTACCCCTTCCCTTCCAAAGAGACACTGAGACTTTTGTGGATCCCTTGATCCCCTTTCGTGTAAATATTGATCCCGTAACCTTTAAGTGCTGATAAAGAATTGCTCGTCTTGAGACAACCTCCTTGAGTCCTGTGTGGTGGTGTTACTGTGCTAGTACATGATAGGAGAAGGATCTCCCCGGAGGCTTCTCAGCAGCGCTCGGCTACTTCGTACAGTGTGGGGGCCCCTCTGGGTGGTCTCTCCGACTCCCCGAGGTCCGCCTTCCAACATTTGGTGGCCAGCGACGGGATCCGAGCCGAACGCAGTACGTACAAGCCAGTAACCCACGAGCTACCCACCCAGACAAAACGGAAGTCATGAGCAACCAAGGAAACAACGCGACCACAGAGTTCCAGCCCGAACGGTTGGAGGAATACACGCACAAAGAATTGAAACAGTTCTGTAAGGACAAGGGCATTGCGACCACCGGCCTAGGTACCAAAGAAGAGATGCAGAAAGCCCTGAGGACCTGGCTAGAGGCCGAGGCAGGCCCCTCCCAGGACGAGGGTCCCCTGCCCCTGACTGTGGCCACATCAACCGCACCGACTCCGGCAACCGGAGGAAGAAACAGCCTAGAAACCGGCCTCTCCGAAGGGGAGATACGAGAACGGGAGAAGGTCCGGAACCACGAACTAGAGCTCGCACGACTGCGGCTGGACGGCGAACTCCAGCTGGCGGATAAAAAACTGGCCCTAGAACAACTACGGCTCCAAGAGGAGATAGAAGAGAAAAGACGGCATCGTGAGTTGGAAGAAAAGAGACTGACCCTTGAACACGAGCGAAGTCTCAAAGAACTCGAGCTCAAGGCAAAGAAAGGGGGGACCGACACCCCCAGTAATGGAGACACCCTACCACCTGCCGAAGCCAAGGTACATATCCCTAAAGATGTCGTCAAGGAGTACTATAAAAATGACGACATCCAACAATGGTTTAAGGCATACGAGGTGGCCATGACCTCCCACCGGGTGCCCCGAAAGGACTGGGGTGCCGGCCTGTGGGGTCGGTTCCTTAGTGAAGGTCGAGACACACTGCTCCAGCTGCCAGAAGAGGTGATGACCTCCTACGACCACATGAAGGAGGCCCTGCTCACCCGCTACGGGCTAACCGCGGAAATGTACCGCCAGCGGTTCAGAGACTGCAAGAAGATCCCTGGTACCACCTGGGTGGAATATGTGGACTTTTTCAGCCGGGCCCTAGAAGGGTGGATCAAGGGTAGCAAGGTCACCACCTATGGGCAGCTGGTCGACCTCATTGTTTGGGAGCATCTCTCCAACAACTGTTTCGTGGAACTAAGACAACACCTCCTCGACAGCAAGATGACCGACCCCCGAAAACTCGCCGTCGAGGCCGATCGATGGGTCAACACTCGAGTCCCCCGGAACTCGACGGGGGAGTACCAGACGAACCCCACCGGACCCCCCCGCCAACGCGGTGGAGGGGGAGGGCCAAACCGGAACCGGGACCCCCCCACCGGGGCTCCCCGGAGCCCACCTCGAGGGCTGCCTCAGCAACACCTCTCCCCGAGCCTAGCCCGAAGAGGAGCGACCCCAGCCAGAACCGGACCACGGCCCCCAATAACCTGCTACGGCTGTCAACAAACCGGGCACTATGCCAGCGACCCGGTCTGCCCCATGAACCGAAGAAACGGGGCCGGCGGGCCCCCGCCCCGACAGCTGGCGGCCGCCGCCCTGGGGGAAGGAGAGGAGGAGGTAGAACCCCTCGACCGAGGAACCACCGAGTGGGAGCCGGCGGCCATGTCCCTGGTCTGCCTGGGCAGCCGAGAAATGGTGCCCCGCACACCCATCCCAAGCAACACCCAGAAATACCAGCAGCAGGTCTCCATCAATGGACGACGTGCCGAAGCCCTGCGCGACACCGGCGCCAGTGTCACCGCTGTCTGCTGCCACCTGGTGACCCCCGAACAAATCCTACCCAATGTGCTGTGTCCCGTCCGGACGGCCGACAACAGCGAAAGCCTGTGCCAGATGGCCCTGGTCCCCTTCGAGTCGGACGGGGTGACAGGCCTACTAAAAGTGACTGTCCGCGACGACGCACCAGTGGACTGCCTCCTGGGGAACGACCTAGAGAGTTCCCCCTGGGCTCAAGTGGAGCGACGAGAGCACCTCCGCATGCTGGGACTATCCGAATGGGCCTGCGCCCTCACCCGGTCTATGGCCGCCCAGGCCCCCCGCTCGTCCCTGGCCTCCGGTTCTGCCAAGCCCGCGGGGCTCGCACTGCCCCCCGCCTGCAGCGAAGGGGAGGCGGACGCCGACACTGGACCTACGGAACCCTCCCCCGAAGAGATCGCTTCCCTCGGCGCCCTGCCAGAACTTGCGCAATGGCGCCACGAAGGGGGCCCCACCCGAGAGCAGTTCCAGCAAGAACAGCAGTCCTGTCCCTCTCTCGAAGGGGTCCGACAACAGGCGTCCGCGCAAGCCAACGGTGACCAGACCGGCACCCACTGGGTCTACTGGGCCGAGGGCCTGCTGTACAGTGAACAGAAAGTGGCAGAACTCGGGGCCAGCCGCGTGTTGGTGGTCCCCCTCCGCTTCCGGGAGTTCCTTCTCAACCTGGCACATGACGTGCCCCTCGCCGGACACTTAGGACAAGACAAAACTTACAGCCGTCTGGTGACCCACTTCTACTGGCCCCGGATGCGGAGAGAGGTGGACAACCACTGCCGGTCCTGCCAGACCTGCCAAGCCAGCGGGAAGACGGGGGGTCGGGTCAAGGCCCCTCTCCAGCCCTTTCCAGCCGTCAGCACCCCGTTCGAACGGGTCGGGATCGACATCGTGGGGCCCCTGGACCCCCGGACCGCCCTGGGCCACCGCTTCATCCTGGTCCTCGTGGACCACGCCACCAGGTACCCGGAGGCTGTCCCACTGAGAACTGTAACGGCCCCCGTGGTGGGCCGGGCCTTAATGGGAATCTTCTCAAGGGTGGGATTTCCCCACGAAGTGGTGAGCGACCGGGGCACAAACTTCATCTCCAAGTACATGCGGTCCCTGTGGCAACAGTGCGGGGTCACGTACAAATTCACCACCCCCTATCACCCTCAGGGGAACGGACTGGTCGAGCGCTTTAACAGAACTCTAAAGGGGATGATTCAGGGCCTGGAAGAGCCCCTCCGGCGGAGATGGGATGTCCTACTACCCTGCCTCCTGTTCGCTTATCGGGAGGTCCCGCAGAAGTCCCTGGGGTTCAGCCCGTTTGAACTGTTGTACGGGCATCCGGTCCGCGGACCCCTCAGCCTGGTCAAGGAGGGCTGGGAGACGGAGCTCCAAAGCACCCCCCCTGACGTCTACCGATATCTCCTGACCCTACGAAACCAGACCCGCAAGTTCCGAGCCATGGCCGAAGCCAACCTCGAGGCCAGCCAGGAGGACATGAAGCGGTGGTACGATCGGAACACCTCTACAATCGAGTTCGAGCCGGGCCAGCGAGTCTGGGTCATGGCCCCTGTTGAGCCCTGCGCCCTCCAGGACAAGTGGACCGGGCCCTTCAATGTGGTGGAGAAGAAGAGCCCCGTCGCCTACCTAGTCGACCTGGAGTCTCCCCGGCACCCCCTCCGGGTTCTACACGCTAACCGGCTCAAACCCCACTTTGCCCGGACCGAACTGAGCCTGCTACTGGCGACCGACGAGGGGGGCGAGGACGACTCCGAGCCCCTACCTGACCTCTTGCAGAGCGATGTCCACGACGGATCCATCAAGGGTGTCCAACTCGCCTCCTCCCTGACCCCGGAACAGCGTGACGACTGTCAACAACTGCTGCAGGACTACGCAGCCCTCTTCTCCCTCACCCCGGGGGTGACCCACTGGTGCGTCCACGACGTCGACACCGGGGACAGTCCCCCCGTGCGACACCGAGCCTACAGGGTACCCGACCGAGTACGGGCATGCATCCAGGCCGAGGTAACGAAGATGTTGGCCCTCGGGGTCATCGAGCCCTCCGACAGCCCGTGGGCCAGCCCTGTCGTCCTGGTACCGAAGGCCGCCGCACCAGGCCATCCCCCGGAGTTGCGATTTTGTGCAGACTACCGAGCCCTGAATGCTGTGACCAAGACGGACGCCCATCCGATACCCCGGGCCGACGAACTCATCGACCGCTTGGGGTCCGCCCACTACCTAAGCACGCTGGACCTCACCGCCGGGTACTGGCAGATCCAGCTCACCCCCGGCACCCAAGAAAGATCCGCCTTTTCCACCCCTGATGGGCATTACCACTTCCGGGTGATGCCCTTCGGCATGAAGAACGCCCCGGCCACCTTTCAAAGACTCGTAAACAAGGTTTTGGCCGGGCTCGAGGCCTTCAGCGCGGCCTATTTGGATGACATTGCCGTATACAGCAACCACTGGGCTGAGCACCTGAGTCACCTCAAAGCAGTCCTGGCCGCCCTCCAGAGGGCCGGGCTCATGATCAAGGCCAGCAAATGCCAGATCGGCCAGGGATCGGTGACCCACCTGGGCCATCAGGTGGGAAGCGGTCAGGTAGCTCCCCTCCAGCCAAAAGTCGATGCCATCCAGGCGTGGGAACCCCCCACTACCCAGACCGCTGTACGGGCCTTCCTGGGCCTCACCGGATACTACCGGCGGTTCATCCGGGACTATGGGAGCATTGTTGGGCCGCTCACGGAGCTCACCTCAAAGAAACAGCCCAAGAAAGTGCACTGGACTCCCCGCTGCCAATCAGCTTTCGAGACCCTCAAAGCAGCGATGTGCACTGCCCCTGTGCTCCAGGCCCCGGACTACAGTAAAGAGTTTATCGTGCAGACAGACGCCTCCGAATATGGGATCGGGGCCGTCCTGTCTCAGGTGGATGAGAAGGGACTCGACCGACCAGTGGCCTTCATCAGCCGACGGCTGCTGCCCCGGGAGCAACGCTGGAGCACCATCGAGCGCGAGGCCTTCGCAGTAGTGTGGGCCCTTAAGAAGCTCCGGCCCTATCTCTTTGGTACCCACTTTCGGGTCCAGACCGACCACCGGCCCTTGCGGTGGTTAATGCAAATGAGAGGCGAGAATCCCAAGCTGCTGCGGTGGTCCATTGCCCTGCAAGGGATGGACTTCTCTGTTGAGCACCGGCCCGGCAACGACCACGCCAATGCTGACGGCCTATCCCGCTTCTTCCGCCTTGACGAGGAGAATCCCCAAGGAGATGGGTGACTCTCCCTGCCTTCGGCTGGGGGGGACGCCTGTTGGACCCGGCCTCGTGGCGTGGTCCTGACTTCCCTGGGATTGGGCCTGTTCCCCGCCCTGGCCTCCACAGGCCACCCGTTCGAGCCGCACGAGGTCACCTACACCTCGGGGCTCCACCATTTTGTTGCTTGCCACGTGACCCTGCGCACCAGCCCACATGACCCCGCTCAACCCGGCCTCGGCCCCAGCAAGGCCCAGACATCGAGGCACCAAGAACTGGCCAGGGGGTATCACGTGTACACTTCCTCGCCCCTGGTGGAGGGCGGTATCGATGGGACCCCCCAACCGTCCCTACACACCGAGGTGCGATCGGCTTCCATCTCTCCTGGGCCGGGCGCCTCTCCTGCTGGGCGTCTGGCCGCTCCCAACCTGGCCTCTCCGCCCCCGGGCACAAGGGTCCGGACATCAAAGGACCCCGGACCTATATCTGGGGCGACACCGCAACAGACCGGCAGTTGTATCCCGGAGTCGAGAGCCCTACTGATCGAATCGCGGCCGACCCTACGGAGAAGAACTCTTGCTTGAAACCACCACGAGCCCTGCAGACTGCGTTGCGGCTCCTTCTTGCTGAACCCTTGAAGCCCCCCGGAACATTGGGGCCCTGCTGTCGCGGCCCAACCTCGCTGAAACCTCCCTCGGAGCCCTGCTGACGACGTCGCGGCTCGAGCTGAGCAGAAACCATCTTGAGAGCCCCGCTGACCTGGTCGCGGCTCTCCAAGAACTGAACGCCAGAGCCCTGCTGACGCCGTCGCGGCTCGACCCCTCCGAGATCCGGAGGCCCTCTAGCTTGAGGATAAGAACTGGGCCCCAGGTACCCTCGTACCAAGCCCCTGCCAAAGACTGTCCCGCTACCCCTTCCCTTCCAAAGAGACACTGAGACTTTTGTGGATCCCTTGATCCCCTTTCGTGTAAATATTGATCCCGTAACCTTTAAGTGCTGATAAAGAATTGCTCGTCTTGAGACAACCTCCTTGAGTCCTGTGTGGTGGTGTTACTGTGCTAGTACATGATAGGAGAAGGATCTCCCCGGAGGCTTCTCAGCAGCGCTCGGCTACTTCGTACAGTGTGGGGGCCCCTCTGGGTGGTCTCTCCGACTCCCCGAGGTCCGCCTTCCAACACTTCATCATTGGGTCTGCTCCTCGTCCGGTCGGTACTGCAATACCCTATCGCCACCCATGATGGGGCCTTTTAGCTGAGGTCTTTTTCCTCGCCGTTAGGTGCAGTGCGTGTGAGGGCCTTAGTGAGTGTAGATGTGGAAATGTGAAACTGAAACAGGAAATAGTGGTCCACTCTGGACAACTTTAATGAATGTGACCACTATCCTGATTAAAATAATAATGCGCGTACCCCTGTTCTAAGGTTACAGGGTATTGCGCTTTGAAATCAGGCCAACATGTTTCTTGCCAAAAGTCAAATGGACGGCAATTCTTCAAGACCGACGTAAGATCTATCTACACTTTTTGGTGGTGGTCCAAAAGTTGTGAAAATTAGTGACCACCCTTACAGCATCCTAAAAAGTGGTACCTGTAGACCTTGAACATCACCTGAAAAAGGAAAGCATCATAAAGACTACTGTATCAGTACAATGCAGTATCTACAGTTCTAAAATAATCATGCTACACCTTAGTGAAAGTGCGCAAAAGCATGCATCACACTCAGGTGTCTGTGATCATGCTTGAGGCGTCTAAAAACATAGTGACAATAGCAACCACAGGATAATCACGAGCGGGACATGGATCTGGACTCACCCGATTAGGGTCAACACTGTATGGCAATGTGTACCGGCAAGTATGGACACTGAGGTGCCGATCACGATCCTGTAAAAACCTGGTACGAACCGTCGGACGGAGCATATTCTCCGTCCGACGCGTACCCGGTCGTAACAATATACAAACATGGAAGTACGATTCGCACGGAAATACCATTTCCGTACAAATCGTACAAAACCCCGACCGACGAAAATAAACATACAAATGTGATCCGGGAAAGCGCCGACGTGACGTCGGGACGCACGCAGCCTGCCATTCACGAACCAGGAAGTACGATTCGCACCGACGTCATCCCGCACGGACAATATATTCCGGCAGCCAAAAATTGCCGGGAAATCAGGACGACGCGAACAAGGAGTACCTGCACGCGACGGACAGACATGGACCCGAACCTACGTGTCATCCCTGCCCTCATAGCAGTCGACCTCCTCTACAGGTTACGACGCAGATGCCGCAGAAGGTCAGAACAACAAAGGGAGGGGGGAAAGGGGGGGGGCAGGAGCAGGGGCAGGCCACAAAACCCCCACCAAAGTCACACAGCACACATGCCCTGGACATACCTGACCCCCAGGCCCTGGTCACTACGAGGGGGTGGGGGCGTGTCCAGCAAAGCCAGCGTCCGCCACAACGGAAGTGCTTGACGACGCGAACCGGCAACACAACAATACAGGTACGTCCCGTACCCACGCCTTAAGAGCGTGGGTACGAGTCGTACCATGCCCACACCTACGTCACCCCAACAATGGCGGGACGGCTGTACCCACGTGGCAAAGGCCTGGGTACGGCCCGCACAAGCATTCCATAGCGTGGGTACGGATATGTACGGACCATACCCCCACCCCCGTATGCATGGAGCGTACCCCCCACCCCAACCGTGTAAGTACGACCCGTACCCTCACCCGCGTACGTATGGAGCGTACCCCCCACCCCAACAGTGTAAGTACGACCCGTACCCTCACCCGCGTACGCATGGAGCGTACCCCCCACCCCAACAGTGTAAGTACGACCCGTACCCTCACCCGCGTATGCATGGAGCGTACCCCCCCAACAGTGTAAGTACGACCCGTACCCTCACCCGCGTATGCATGGAGCGTACCCCCACCCCAACGTATATGTACGACCCGTACCCTCACCCACGTACGTATGGAGCGTACCCCCACCCCAACAGTGTATGTACGACCCGTACCCTCACCCGCGTACGTATGGAGCGTACCCCCCACCCCAACAGTGTAAGTATGACCCGTACCCTCACCCGCGTACGTATGGAGCGTACCCCCCACCCCAACAGTGTAAGTATGACCCGCACCCTCACCCGCGTATGCATGGAGCATACCCCCCACCCCAACAGTGTAAGTATGACCCGTACCCTCACTCGCATATGCATGGAGCGTACCCCCCACCCCAACAGTGTAAGTACGACCCGTACCCTCACCCGCGTATGCATGGAGCGTACCCCCCACCCCAACAGTGTATGTACGACCCTTACCCTCACCCGCTTACGTATGGAGCATACACCCCACCCCAACAGTGTAAGTACAACCCGTACCCTCACTCGCGTACGCATGGAGCGTACCCCCCACCCCAACAGTGTAAGTACAACCCGTACCCTCACCCGCGTATGCATGGAGCGTACCCCCCACCCCAACAGTGTAAGTACGACCCGTACCCTCACCCACGTATGCATGGAGCGTACCCCCACCCCAACCGTGTATGTACGACCCGTACCCTCACCTGCGTACGTATGGAGCATACCCCCACCCCAACAGTGTATGTACGACCCGTACCCTCACCCGCATACGTATGGAGTGTACCCCCCACCCCAACAGTGTAAGTATGACCCGTACCCTCACCCGCGTACGTATGGAGCGTACCCCCCACCCCAACAGTGTAAGTACGACCCGTACCCTCACCCTCGTATGCATGGAGCGTACCCCCCACCCCAACAGTGTAAGTACGACCCGTACCCTCACCCGCGTATGCATGGAGTGTACCCCCACCCCAACCGTGTATGTATGACCCGTACCCTCACCCGCATATGTATGGAGCATACCCCCACCCCAACAGTGTAAGTACGACCCGTACCCTCACCCGCGTATGCATGGAGTGTACCCCCACCCCAACCGTGTATGTATGACCCGTACCCTCACCCGCATATGTATGGAGCATACCCCCACCCCAACAGTGTATGTACGACCCGTACCCTCACCCGCGTACGTATGGAGCGTACCCCCCACCCCAACAGTGTGAGTACGACCCATACCCTCACCCGCGTACGTATGGAGTGTACCCCCACCCCAACAGTGTAAGTACGACCCTTACCCTCACCCGCGTATGCATGGAGCGTACCTCCACCCAACCGTGTATGTACGACCCGTACCCTCACCCGCGTATGAATGGAGCGTACCCCCCATGCCAACAGTGTACGTACGACCCGTACCCCCACCTCGTATGCATGGAGCGAACCCACACCCGTGTATGTTCTAAGCGTACATATCCTGAAATAGGAGGGTTGGGTGCAGAGTCCTCCCAGCAGTGCCCAGACACAGGAGGGTTGGGTGCAGAGTCCTCCCAGCAGTGCCCAGTCACAGGAGGGGTGTGTGCAGAGTCCTCCCAGCAGTGCCCAGACACAGGAGGGGTGTGTGCAGAGTCCTCCCAGCAGTGCCCAGTCACAAGAGGGGTGTGTGCAGAGGCCTCCCAGCAGTGCCCAGACACAGGAGGGGTGGGTGCAGAGTCCTCCCAGCAGTGCCCAGTCACAAGAGGGGTGTGTGCAGAGGCCTCCCAGCAGTGCCCAGACACAGGAGGGGTGGGTGCAGAGTCCTCCCAGCAGTGCCCAGTCACAAGAGGGGTGTGTACAGAGGCCTCCCAGCAGTGCCCAGACACAGGAGGGGTGGGTGCAGAGTCCTCCCAGCAGTGCCCAGTCATAAGAGGGGTGTGTGCAGAGTCCTCCCAGCAGTGCCCAGTCACAAGAGGGGTGTGTGCAGAGTCCTCCCAGCAGTGCCCAGACACAGGAGGGGTGGGTGCCTAAAACTCCCAGCAGTGCCCAGACACAGGAGGGGTGTGTGCAGAGTCCTCCCAGCAGTGCCCAGACACAGGAGGGGTGTGTGCAGAGTCCTCCCAGCAGTGCCCAGTCATAAGAGGGGTGTGTGCAGAGTCCTTTCAGCAGTGCCCAGTCACAAGAGGGGTGTGTGCAGAGTCCTCCCAGCAGTGCCCAGACACAGGAGGGGTGGGTGCCTAACACTCCCAGCAGTGCCCAGACACAGGAGGGGTGTGTGCAGAGGCCTCCCAGCAGTGCCCAGACACAGGAGGGGTGGGTGCAGAGTCCTCCCAGCAGTGCCCAGTCACAAGAGGGGTGTGTGCAGAGGCCTCCCAGCAGTGCCCAGACACAGGAGGGGTGGGTGCAGAGTCCTCCCAGCAGTGCCCAGTCATAAGAGGGGTGTGTGCAGAGTCCTCCCAGCAGTGCCCAGTCACAAGACGGGTGTGTGCAGAGTCCTCCCAGCAGTGCCCAGACACAGGAGGGGTGGGTGCAGAGTCCTCCCAGCAGTGCCCAGACACAGGAGGGGTGTGTGCAGAGTCCTCCCAGCAGTGCCCAGTCACAAGAGGGGTGTGTGCAGAGGCCTCCCAGCAGTGCCAAGACACAGGAGGGGTGGGTGCAGAGTCCTCCCAGGAGTGCCCAGTCATAAGAGGGGTGTGTGCAGAGTCCTCCCAGCAGTGCCCAGTCACAAGAGGGGTGTGTGCAGAGTCCTCCCAGCAGTGCCCAGACACAGGAGGGGTGGGTGCAGAGTCCTCCCAGCAGTGCCCAGACACAGGAGGGGTGGGTGCCTAACACTCCCAGCAGTGCCCAGACACAGGAGGGGTGGGTGCCTAACACTCACAGCAGTGCCCCTGCAAAGAAAAGGGTGGAGTACCCACAGATCCAATGCCCACAAATGTCAGTCAGGTGCACAAAGATCCTGCAGTACATGTACCACATGTGTGCGAGGCTGGGAGTATACACATGCATAGCGCCAAAAAGAAAACATGTACACATGAAGACATGGCAACAGTCTACATACACAAGTACAGTGACCACCAAGGATGCCACGAATGATGCAGGTGGAGACATCGCTCAGCATGCATGGCCCAAGTCTAACGAGTCCGTCACACACCCAGCCAATGTAGACACAGCTCAGCACCACATATTGGAAAGACCCTGCAGGGAAGATGTCAGGTTACACAGAGGAAGGAACACACCTTGGGACGATGTCACCATGCATGTTGGAAAGGCGT
The DNA here is from genome assembly GCF_964204655.1 of Triturus cristatus. Lineage (NCBI taxonomy): Eukaryota > Metazoa > Chordata > Amphibia > Caudata > Salamandridae > Triturus > Triturus cristatus. The sequence goes on from NC_140595.1 coordinate 548,121,038, forward strand.
TCGCCGGAGGGGGGTTCGATACCCGTCTTGCCCACCCCTTTGACCCACCTCTCCCAAGTAAGCCGAACCAGACGCGCACACCCTGAGCTTACACTACGAACAGAGTGACACCACACGTATTCTTTGCAGGACGATAGGTTCTTTTATCGATGGTTTCAAGGGATCTTTATGATCCAAGGTGCAAGCAGTACAGCAGCGGTACAAGGTACTACAAATCGGTAGTTGGGGAATGGGGGTAGCGGGACAGTCTTTGAAGGTAGTGTCTCTGCGAAGTACCCTGCGGATAGCTCACAATCCTCGAGCTGGAGGGTGTCGTGTCTCTGGGTGATCTCTTGCCGAGTCGTCCTCGAGGGGAGCGCCGCGAGTCTCTCAGCAGGCACAGGTAGTCGGAGTTCGGGAGCCGCGATCTCGTCAGCAGGGCTCAGATGGTTCAAAGAGCGAGAGGCCGCAAGTCACTCAGCAGGCCCAGGTGACTTCAGCGTTCAGGAGCCGCGACAGCGTCAGCAGGCTCGGATGGTTCCAGGTCTTCTCTGCCATTCGTTCCCCCGGCACCCCTTATTATACTCCCCCTGCCCTTTGAAGTCCGGAGTCCTCGCAGAGAGGGGCCTTGGGTGATGGAGGGGGTTCGGCGGGATTTCCTGCCGCTCATTTCTTTGGTCTTTTCAGGTGGGTCTGGGAGAGACCCCAGATGCTCGGCAGGGGAGGCGCCTGCTCCCCAGGGGCCTGGTGGCCGATCGAGTCCTCCCGGGGGAAGGTGACTGGGCTGGCGCCTCTTGGTCTGGCTCGGGGGTTCCCGCTCCCTCGGTCGGACATGCGTGGTAGGGTGTCGAGTCTGTAGGGGCTCAGGCCGGCCCTCGGATCTGTGTGGCTGGGGCGGCCGGAGTCGGAGATGCCGTGTCTTGGGGGTGGTTGCAGGTTGGCTGGATGATCGGGAGGGCAACGCCGTGAGGCTGGTCTCACGATGCAGTAACTGCTTACATGAACAAAGTTATGTAGCCAACAGCTTGTGATGGCACACAGATACCAGGATCCACCCTATGACCAGCACAAGACTACAATTCCCACACACCCAACACATAATCACCACCCAAAATAATGGGGCAGGTCGACCAACAGCAATACCAGACAGACAGTAGTGTACTAAGGAAAAATAAATTGCTTTATTCAGCTATCAAAAATCAGTTTGTCCCTTGAAAGTTTAAAATGTACAATGCCCATAGGGCAATCCAAAGTTCAAATCCAGGTGGGGGACACAGTGGGACGCGTGTCCCCTAGCTTGCCTGCACAGTCAGACTCCTTCGTCTTCCAGAGCGGGGAGGGCATCATGTGGGGGGGAAGGACCAGGCACCGCAGGGACATGAGTGCGAAGGGTAGGCGTCGTGGGTGCAGGGATGGAGGACTCCACCACAGGGGGTGGGGCAGGGCCAAAGGCGGAGGCCAGGATGGCGCTGCACACCTTAGCAAGGTCCTCCAGCGACTCCCCTGCACCTGAAGGAACCACAGGCCCCAAGGAGGGGGGGGGGGGGCGGAGGGATGGGTCGCAGCGCCACTGGGGGAGGGTGTGGACAGGGTGGGGGACTCAACCACCCTGACCGGGGACTCCCTTGACTGCTTGCGGGGTGGTGTCACTGTGGGGCTCAGGGACAGAGCTGCCATGAAGGAGTCTTTGCCGGATATGTGGCCAGGAGAGCTGAGGGGAGGGGATTTGGAGGGAATGGATTTGGTGGAATGCGGACTCCCACTCTGGCTGCGTGGCTTACGTTTGCCCCCCGACCCAGTGGGTGTGCCTACTTCACCCTGTGTGTGCGTGCCAGGAGGTGTGCGTTTGACCTTCCCTGCTGGTGTGGTGCCTGTGTCTGTTGTGGTGGGTGCATGCTGACGTCTGGGTGTACGTGGGACAGGCATGGGAGTGGGAAGTGTGGATGGGTCAGGGGTAGGGGGTTGGACGTAGCGCTGCAGGAGACCCACTGCTGCAGTCAGTGTCGAGTCAATGGACCTCAGCAAGTTGCGTTGGTCAGCCTGCGATGAGAAAATTCCCTCCAAGTATGCCTCCATGTTGTTCAGCACTTGGCTGTGGTTATGGAGGACATTAAGAATCGCAGCCTGACCAACCTGCAACTGCCGCTGGATGTCCACAGACTCGGCATTGGCGGCAGCAGTGGAGACAGGGGCAGGGGGTGCGGTGCCTGGCAGGAAGGAGACATGTGGTGACTGGGCACGCTGGGAAGGGACACGAGCAAGTGGGAGGCGGCTGATGGCAATGGAGGGGGCGGGGAGAGATGTTGTGCCGCTGTCAGCTGCTGGTGCAGCCTCCGCCCACTCGGAGAGATCATCCTCGGACCCGTCAGCTTCATATTCTGTCGTGCCAGTGGACAGGTCCTCGGCCTCACTCTCCTCCGCCTCAGTTCCACTCGATGTGCCAGGCACGATGTCACCGCTGGCACTGGTGCTCGGTCCCTCCGCTCCGTCTGTGCTCATGTCTCCCTCCGTGTCCCCCGACGATGCTGTGGGCAAGGTGAAGAGACAGCAATTAATCATACACCTGTATACATATGTCACATGAGTCCAATTTACATAGGTTACAGTGCATAGCCTAAAAAGAAAGATCAGTAACATCTACAAAACAAGGTACAGATGTAGGGCATGCAACACACAGTTGGTTGACCCACCATGCCACTGAAAAACTATGGAGAGCATGACACAATAGCAAATGACATGAAATGGAGTTTGACAGAGGAGCCAGGCCCTGGGGACAATCTAGCACTGCATCTGCACCACACAGCGTTGCCGAAAATAGGGATGAGCAGGGACCATATCCATGAGCTTGAGGCACATGCTTTATAGGTAATACTGAAAACATGCCCACCATGACTGGCTCACTGCACCTTGAGTGTATGTGCAGACAAACATCACACACTGGCCAGACCTAGCAAGGAGATATCAGGTTTTGACATGTAGGCTTTGCCCGCACCAACCACCCCCTACATGAGACAATTTGTTGAGACACAGGAAGCACTTACATCTCTTAGTCTGGGTGAAATACACATGGGCTGGATAAATGCAAGATTGGACACAAAATACCCAAGGTGCGCCTGTCCAAATAATCATGTACAAATGGTCATCATCAGATGATTGTAACAAGACTGTGAGACCGGCCTCGTGGCGTGGGCCCTCCCGACCAGCAAGTTACACGACAACCACGCCGAACCTCGTGGACACGGCCTTCCGGCTCCCGTGGACCAACATCCCGAGGGCCGACCAGATCCCCAACACGCATGCCTGGCCGCGGGAGAGCGAAACCCCCCAACCCAGACCAGACCGAGAGGCGCCGACCCTGTCACACCTCTGGTCTCTTCCCCGAGGGAGGTTTCGATCGACCACCAGGCCCCTGGTGAGCGGGCGCCTTGCCTGCTGGGCGTCTGGAGTCCCTCCCGGACACACCTGAACAGATCAAAGGGCCGAGCGACGGGAAAACCCCCACACACCGCCCCCAGGCACCAGACCCCTTTCTGCGAGGACTCCGGACTTGAAAGAGGAGGGGAAGTATAACAAGGGGTGCTGAAGGGACGGAGGGAGAGAAGACCTGGACTGACGAGAGCCTGCGGACTTGGTCGCGGCTCGATCGCTCCCCAAACAGAAGAACGCTACCCGAACCCTGAACCATCTGAGCCCTGCTGACGCTGTCGCGGCTCCCCGAACTCTGAACCATCTGAGCCCTGCTGTCGCGACTCCCCGAACTCTGAACCATCTGAGCCCTGCTGACGCTGTCGCGGCTCCCCGAACTCTGAACCACCTGAGCCCTGCTGACGCTGTCGCGGCTCCCCGAACTCCGAACCATCTGAGCCCTGCTGACGCCGTCACGGCTCTCTGAACTAAGAACCTCCGGTGCCTGCTGAGTGACTCGCGGCCCGCTCCTCCAAGAGAATCGGCAGAGATTGCCGAGAGAAGCAACATCCCCTCAGCTCGAGGATTGAGAGCTGGGCGCCGGATACCTCGCAGAGACACTGATTGAAAGACTGTCCCGCTACCCCTTACCCCTCATCATAAGATCGCTGCCGCTTGTGGCATTAATTCTGCACCTGCCTGCCGGATCATAAAGATCCTTGATAACCATCGATAAAATCCTATTCTCTTACAACGAATTACTGTGTGGTGTCCCTCTATCCGAAGAAGAGAGTAAGTGCAGCGTGTGTGATCCTAGGTACGAGACCCTTCCAGGAAGGGCCTCCCTGTCTTGCTCGGCCTAGCTCTGGGAAAGGTGGGCCTCAGGGTGGTCCGGAACGCATTCCGCAGCCTCCCCGGGGAACGCCTTCCAACATTTGGTGGCAGGCGACGGGATCCGAGCCAACACCTAGAGATCATACAGTAGACGGCGCACGCACTACCAAGAAGAATGGAAGGAGAAACTTCCCTAGGTGCCGCAGGCACCAACCCGAGTCGGCATTCCAAAAGGACCAGTTAGAATACTATACGCACCGAGAACTGAAACAATTTTGCAAAGACTTTGGAATCGCTACCACCGGACTAAGCACGAAAGAGGACTTCCAGGGGGCACTAAAAACATGGGTCGAAGCGGAAACTCCCCGGACACAAACAGAAGGAGAACCCCCCAACGAACCACGAAGTAACACGGGGAGGAACGGCGCCCCCGAGAGGGGCCTATCCCCAGAGGAACTAGCGGACCGAGAAAGAGATCGCCACCACGAATTAGAACTAGCAAAATTGAAAATCGAAGGAGAGCTAAAACTGGCTGAGAAAAAACTAGCGGTGGAACAGTTACGCCTACAAGGAGAACTAGAGGAAAAGAAACGACAGAGAGAGCACGGCGAAAAAAAACTCCAACTAGAGCACGAACGTAGCCTAAAAGAAATCGAGCTCAAGGCTAGGAAGGAGGGGGCCCAACCCTCGGGAACACAACCCATCTCCTCCACCGTGGAACCCAAGGTCCACATCCCCAAGGATGTGGTAAAAGAATACTATAAGAACGACGATATTCAGCAATGGTTCAAGACCTACGAAGTCGCCATGACCTCCCACCGAGTCCCGCAGAAAGACTGGGGGGCTGGGCTGTGGGGCCGGTTCCTGAGCGAGGGAAGAGATACCCTGCTGGACCTGCCCTCCACCGTGATGAACTCCTATAGCAATATGAAAGAGGCTCTAGTAGCCAGATATGGGCTCACCCCTGAAATGTACCGACAACGGTTTCGAGACTGTAAAAAGATACCCGGTACCACCTGGGTGGAGTACGTGAACTTCTACAGCCGGGTCTTGGACGGGTGGATCAAGGGCAGCAAGGTCTCCACCTTTGAGGAGCTGTTCGACCTAATCGCATGGGAACACTTGTCCGCTAATTGCTTCGTAGAACTACGCCAGCACCTCCTGGACAGCACGCTCACGGACCCTCGAAAACTGGCTGTCGAGGCTGACCGATGGGTGAACACCCGGGCCTCCCGGGGCCCCGTGGGAGACTACGGTCGCCACAGTCAGGGACCCCCCCGCCAGAGGTGCGGAGGAAATCAGGGCCGGCAACGGGAGCTCCCGGGGGGACCCCCGCTCAGCCCGCCCAGAGGATCATCTCCGCCGTTTCCGGCTCCACCTCCGGCCAGCACCGGGCCACCAGGGAGACCGGGGCCCCGAGTGAGGATCACCTGTTTTCGCTGCCAACAGACCGGACACTATGCCAGCGACCCTCAGTGTCCCCTGTACCAGCGGCCCACCACAACAACCCCGCCGGCCCGGCAGATGGCCTCCGTAGCCCTGGGGGAAGAGATAGAAGACCATGAGGAATGGGAACCAGCCGCCATGGCATTGGTCTCCCTGGGGGACCGGGAAATGGTCCCCGGAACGTCCCTGCCCGCCAATACGAAGAAGTACCGACAGCAGGTGACGGTCAACGGTCACCGCATCGAGGGCCTCCGGGACACAGGGGTGAGTGTCACGGCGGTTCATTGTCACCTGATCTCCGAAGATCAGATCCTGCCTGGCGCCTTTTGCCCCGTTATATCCTCAGACAATTCAGAGGGCCTCTGCCAGATGGCCCTAGTCCCCTTCGAATGGGGGGGAGTCACCGGCAAATTAAAGGTGGCGGTCCGAACCTCCCAGCCCGTGGACTGCCTCTTGGGTAACGACCTCGAGAACTCCCCGTGGGGACAAGTGGAACGAAGAGCCCACCTCGAGATGATGGGCCTACCCGAGTGGGTATGCGCCACCACACGCTCAATGACCCTCAGGGCGCCTTCCTCCGAGGGAGGAGAGGCCCGGCCGCTGGACACCGCCACCACCCCCGAGATCCCGGATACACCGCCAGGGGCCAGTGACCCCCCTCTGGACGAGCCGACCACTCCCGACGAAGGGTCAGTGCCTTCCGACCCCGAAACCCTGACCCACCTCGAGGGCTTGCCAGAACTGGCCCAGTGGCCCTGCGAAGGGGGCCCCTTCCGTGAAGAGTTCTGCCAAGAACAATCCACCTGCCCGTCCCTCATCGGACCCCGACAACAGGCCGAGGCCCAAGCCGCAGGCGACTAGACTGGCACCCACTGGATATACTGGGAGGACGGCCTCCTGTACAGCAAACAGAAGTCGGTCGAGTTGGGATCGGCCCGGGTACTGGTGGTACCCCTACGCTTCCGAAGTCTCCTCCTGGGCCTGGCCCATGATGTACCTCTGGCCGGACACTTAGGCCAAGATAAGACCTACCAACGACTCGTCACCCACTTCTATTGGCCCAAGATGCGAGCGAATGTGGAGGCCCACTGCAAGTCCTGCCCCACGTGCCAAACCAGCGGGAAGAGTGGGGGCAAGCGCAAGGCTCCGCTACAACCCTTCCCCGTCGTCAGTACCCCTTTTGAGCGGGTAGGAATAGACATTGTGGGGCCACTGGACCCAAAGACTGCCCAGGGCCACCGGTTCATCCTCGTCCTAGTGGATCATGCCACCCGTTACCCCGAAGCCATCCCTCTCCGCACCGTGACGGCCCCCGTGGTAGGCCGGGCCTTGATGGGGATCTTCTCCCGCATGGGGTTCCCCCGCGAAGTCGTGAGTGACCGGGGCACGAACTTTATCTCCCGATATATGAAGTCCCTCTGGCAGCAGTGCGGAGTATCGTACAAATTCACCACCCCGTACCACCCCCAAGAAAACGGACTAGTCGAGCGCTTTAACAAAACGCTGAAAGGGATGATCATGGGTCTCGAGGAACCCCTATGCCGGAGGTGGGACGTCCTCCTCCCATGTCTCCTGTTCGCATACCGGGAGGTTCCCCAAAAATCCCTGGGATTCAGCCCATTCGAACTACTATATGGGCACCCCGTCCGAGGACCCCTGCGCCTGGTCAAGGAGGGGTGGGAAACAACCCCCCGGGGGACCCCCCCGGATGTGTTCCGATACATCTTGGCGCTCTGCAACCAGACCCGAAAATTCAGAGAACTCGCAGAAGCAAACCTCGAAGCCAGTCAGGAAGAAATGAAGCGCTGGTATGACCAGAATGCTACGCTGGTCGAGTTCCAGCCGGGCCATCAAGTCTGGGTCATGGCCCCGGTGAGACCCTGCGCCCTCCAAGATAAATGGACTGGGCCCTTCAAGGTGGTCGAGAGGAAGAGCCAAGTCACATATCTCATCGACATGCAGTCCCCGAGGAACCCCCTCCGGGTTCTCCACGTGAACCGCCTCAAACCTCACTTTGTACGAACCGAATTAAGTTTACTCCTGGCCACCGACGATGGGGCCGAAGAAGACACTGAGCCCCTCCCAGATTCCCTGGGGGCGAAAGAAACAGATGGATCCGTGGAGGGAGTGAGACTGTCAACCGCCCTCACAGCCCAACAGACCGACGACTGCCGCCGGCTACTAGGGCAGTTTGCGGATCTCTTCTCCCTGACCCCCGGGGTCACTGTTAGACGGACCGGGAGGGTCGGCCGAGGACAAGGGGAGAGGTCTCCGGGGAGAGCCGTCTCCAGCGATCGTACAGATAAATAACTTCCCCCCCACAGACAGACACCACACAAGGAGAAGATTTAGCGTTCTTTATATACACTTCTTAAGGTACGATGAAATAGTACAAGGAGGTCTGGACTCAGGGGTCCCCTCGATTTAGGTCTCTCGGGATAGGGAAAGGGTAGCGGGACAGTCTGTTTACCAGTCTGGTAGTTCGGATGAAATGATGATTAGCTCACAATCCTCGAGCTTGGTGGTTTAGCTGGTACGGGCCGCGGCAGCGCCAGCAGGTCCCGGTAGAGATGGTCGGTACACGGTCCGCGGCAGCGCCAGCAGGTCCCGGTGAGGATGGTCGTTACAACGGGCCGCGGCAGCGCCAGCAGGTCCCGGTGAGGATGGTCGGTACAACGGGCCGCGGCAGCGCCAGCAGGTCCCGACGAGGATGGATGTTGCAGAAGGCCGCGGCAGCGCCAGCAGGCAGGACGATAGTTCGCAAGATAGGGCTACGGCAGCGCCAGTAGTCCGTCAAGGCTGAGTTCTCTCGGTGTCTCTCGACTCCAGGATACAACTGCCTTCCTGCTCCGGAGCTGCCCCAGTTATAGGGCAGGCGCCCTTTGATGTCCGGACCCTCGCGCTTGGAGGTCGGGGGGCCCGGGATGAAGGTGTCCAGACACCCAGCAGGGGGTGGAGCCAGCGCCTGGGGGAGCTGGAGGCGATCGGCACCTGGCGGGGGGAAGAGCCCTTGACGCTTCGTTCTCCCATTGACCTGCCAAGTGGTCCGCTCACCTCCTGGGTGGATGGTGGTGCCGGGATGTCGGGGCCGGCCAGGCCCAGGGTTAGGGTCGGGTGGAGGCCACGCGGCCTCGTGGTGCAGGGCCCAAGATGGCGGCTTGACCCGGCCGGGGGAGCCGGCGGGGGCTGGGGCCCTGTCATGCGGGGAGGGAGCGAGCCCTTCGTGTGGCCTGTCCAACATGCGTCCCCCCCAGCTGAAGGCGGGGAGAGTCACCCATCTTCTTGGGGACTCTCCTCGTCGAGGCGGAAAAAGCGTGACAGGCCATCTGCGTTGGCGTGGTCTTGGCCCGGTCGGTGCTCCACGGTGAAGTCCATTCCCTGCAGGGAAATGGACCAGCGCAATAGTTTTGGGTTCTCCCCCCGCATCTGCATCAGCCACTGCAGGGGTCGATGGTCGGTTTGTACCCGGAAGTGGGTACCGAAGAGATAGGGCCTGAGCTTTTTGAGGGCCCACACCACTGCGAAGGCCTCCCTCTCGATGGTGCTCCAGCGCTGTTCTCGGGCCAGGAGACGTCGACTGATGAAGGCCACCGGCTGGTCATGACCTTCGGGGTTCAATTGGGAAAGAACCGCTCCGATGCCGTGGTCGGAGGCGTCTGTCTGCACCACGAATTCCCGACCGTAATCGGGGGCCTGGAGCACAGGGGCGGTGCACAGGGCGGCTTTCAGCTTCTCGAAGGCCGCTTGACAATCAGGGGTCCAGTTAATCCGCTTTGGTTGGTTTTTGGACGTGAGACCCGTGAGGGGCCCCACGATGCTGCCGTAGTCCTTCACGAACCGCCGGTAGTAGCCGGTGAGCCCTAAGAAGGCTCGGACCTCGGTCTGGGTGACGGGGGGCTGCCAGGACTGGATGGCAGCAATCTTAAGTTGCAGCGGGGCCACCAGCCCGCTTCCCACTTGGTGCCCAAGGTAGGTCACGGACCCTTGGCCAATTTGGCATTTGCCGGCCTTAATTGTGAGTCCGGCCCGCTGGAGGGCCTGTAGGACTTCTTGGAGGTGGAGGAGGTGGTCGGACCAGTGGCGGCTGTATACAGCGATATCGTCCAGGTAGGCAGCGCTGAACTCTTCGAGCCCCGCCAGGACCTGGTTCACAAGGCGTTGAAACGTGGCGGGGGCGTTCTTCATGCCGAAGGGCATGACCCTGAATTGGTAGTGGCCATCGGGGGTAGAGAAGGCTGACCGTTCCTGAGCCCGGGGTGTGAGACCGATCTGCCAGTAGCCCGCTGTTAGGTCGAAGATACTGAGGTAGCGGGCGGCCCCCAGCCGGTCGATCAATTCGTCCGCTCGGGGGATAGGATGAGCGTCGGTCCGGGTGACAGCGTTCAAGCCCCGGTAGTCGACGCAGAATCTCAGTTCAGGTGTGGTGCCGGGGGCAGCGGCCTTGGGGACTAATACAACCGGACTGGCCCAGGGACTGTCCGAGGGCTCGATGACCCCGATCGTGAGCATTTTGGCCACTTCCTCTTGTATGCAGGCCCGTACCCGATCTGGTACGCGGTAGGCCCGGTGTCGGATAGGGGGACTGTCCCCGGTGTCCACGTCGTGCAAACACCAAGGGGTGACCCCGGGGGTGAGGGAGAACAGGGTAGCGAACCGCAGCAGGAGGTTCCGGCAGCCCTGGCGTTGCTCCGGGGTAAGGGCATCGGAGAGCCGGACCCCGTCCACGGAACCGTCATTCTCCTGAGTCTTCAGGAGATCCGGGAGGGGTTCGGAGTCTTCCTCTGCCCCACTGTCCGTAGCCATCAGGAGGCTGAGTTCTGAGCGCACAAAGTGTGGTTTGAGTCTGTTGGCGTGGAGGACCCGAAGGGGGTTCCGGGAGGTCCCCATGTCGATGAGGTAAGTGACGGGGCTTTTGCGCTCGACCACCTTGAAGGGCCCCGTCCACTTATCTTGCAAGGCACATGGTTCGGTGGGGGACATCACCCACACTTGTTGACCAGGCTCGAACTCGACGGAGGAGGCATTGTGATCATACCATCTCTTCATGTCTTCCTGGCTGGCCTCGAGGTTCGCCTTGGCCATCTCCCTGAAGCGCCGGGTCTGATTGCGTAGGGCCAGGAGGTATTTGAAGACGTCTGGAGGGGTCTTTAGGGGGGCCAACTCCCAACCTTCCCTGACTAGGCTGAGGGGCCCTCGCACAGGGTGCCCGTACAGGAGTTCGAAAGGGCTAAAGCCGAGGGACTTCTGGGGAACTTCTCGGTAGGCGAAGAGGAGGCACGGGAGTAGTACATCCCACTGGCGACGGAGGGGCTCTTCCAATCCCCCAATCATCCCCTTGAGAGTGCGGTTGAAACGCTCCACTAGTCCGTTCCCTTGGGGGTGATAGGGGGTCGTGAATCTGTAGGTGACCCCGCATTGTTGCCAGAGGGACTTCATGTATTTGGAGATGAAGTTCGTGCCTCGGTCGCTGACGACTTCCCGGGGGAAGCCCACCCGGGAGAAGATCCCCATTAGGGCCCGGCCAACCACCGGAGCCGTCACGGTTCGTAGGGGCACCGCCTCGGGGTAGCGGGTGGCGTGGTCCACCAGTACCAGGATGAACCTGTGTCCTTGTGCCGTGCGGGGGTCCAGGGGCCCCACAATGTCTATTCCTACCCTCTCGAACGGGGTGGTGACCACAGGGAAAGGTTGCAGAGGGGCTTTCAGCTTACGGCCACTCTTCCCGCTGGCTTGGCACGTGGGGCAGGACCGGCAGTGGTTCAGGACGTCGTTCCTCATTTTCGGCCAGAAAAAGTGGGTCACTAGGCGACTGTAAGTCTTGTCCTGGCCCAGGTGTCCAGCCAGGGGGACATCGTGGGCCAGGTTGAGTAGGAAGTCTCTGAAGCGGAGAGGTACCACCAGCACCCGACCGGCCCCTAGCTCCGCGATTCTCTGTTCGCTGTATAGCAGGTCGTTATCCCAATAGACCCAATGAGTTCCGGTGGCGTCCCCTGCGCTCTGGGCGCTGGCTTGCTGTCGGAGTCCCTCGAGGGCGGGACAGGTCTTTTGCTCCTGGCGGAACTGTTCTTGGGTGGGCCCCCCTTCTTGACGCCACTGAGCCAGGCCGGGAAGGTCCTGGGGTTGCGCGACTCCTTCGGCCGTTGGTTCTGGGGGGTTGGCTTCGTCGTTGTCCTCTACTGGGGCGACCGGGGGTGGAGGTGCTGGCCATTCCGGTTCTTCTGATCGGGGGACAGCACGGGCGGCCATGGACCGGGTGGTTATGCAGGCCCAGTCCGGGAGGCCCAGCATCCCCAGGTGCTCTCTTCTCTCGACGGTGGCCCACGGGGAACTCTCGAGGTCATTCCCCAGGAGGCAGTCCACGGGGGCATCATCCCGGACCGCCACCTTCAACAGGCCGGAGACCCCTCCCCATTCGAATGGGACGCAGGCCATTTGACACAGACTTTCGGAATTGTCGGCTGAGCGGACGGGGCAGAGAATGTTCGGCAGGATCTGCTCGGGCTTCACCAGGTGACAGCGGACGGCCGTCACACTGGCGCCCGTGTCACGTAAGGCCTCGGCCCGACGCCCATTAATGGTCACCCACTGACCGTATTTCCGGGTGTTGGCGGGTAGGGGAGCCCGCGGGACCATGTCTTTTCCCCCGAGGCACGCTAGAACCATGGCGGCCGGTTCCCATTCTGGCCGGGCCGGCTCATATTCTTCCTGTTCCTCTGATAGTCGTTCTTCCCCCAGGGCGGCGGCAGCTACCTGGCGGGGCCTTGGTGTTTGGTTCTGCGGGCAGCTCGGGTCATTGGCGTAGTGGCCGACTCGCTGGCATCGGTGGCACGTGACGTTGGCTCGGAGCCCAGGACGCATCGGGGGGTTGCCCCGGCCGGCCGGGGGCGGGGTGCTGGCCACGGGCGTTGCCGGGATGGTGTCTCTCCCTCGGCCCTGGCCTCCTCCTCCTCGAGGACGGTGCTGGCCCTGGTTGCTTCGGTTCTGCTCGTGTGGCCCTCTCCGGCCCACTCGGGTGCTTTCCCATCGGTCAGCTTCGGCGGCGAGCTGCCGGGGGTCAGTCAATTTACTGTCGAGGAGGTGCTGCCTGAGCTCGACGAAACAGTTGTTCGACAGGTGCTCCCATACCATAAGGTTAAAGAGTTGTTCGTAGGTCGTGACCTGGCTCCCCTTGATCCAACCCTCGAAGGCTCGGCTGAAATAGTTAACGTACTCCACCCAAGTTGTACCCGGGATCCGGGTGCAATCTCTGAACCTCTGGCGGTACATCTCGGGTGTGAGGCCGTAGCGGGTGAGGAGGGCAGCCTTCATGTGGTCGTAGGACGACATTTGGTGATCTGGGAGCTGCAGCAGGGCATCGCGACCTTCGTTGACGAACCTCCCCCATAGTCCGGCTCCCCAATCACTCCGGTCGATCCGGTGGGAGGTCATGGCGATCTCGTAGGCTTTGAACCACTGTTGTATGTCGTCTTCTCGGACATACTCTCGGACAACATCCTTGGGGATGTGGACTTTTTTCTCGGTTGGCCCCGGGGTGTGCGGTTGCTCAGGCACCCCCGGTTCTTTATTCTGTTTCCGAAGTTCTATTTCCGCCAGTTTGCGCTCGTGTTCGAGTGTTATTCTCTTTTCCTCAAGCTCTCTCTGTCTCTGCTTTTCTTCTCGTTCTTCTCGGAGCCGCATATGCTCTAGATTTAGTTTCTGCTCGGCTAACTTGAGTTCACCGTCCATCTTGAGTCGTGCCATTTCTAACTCGTGTAATCTGGTTCTTTCTCTTTCCTGGATTTCCTCCTGCGAGAGGCCCGTTCCCCGCTCCCCGGGAGCCGTGGCGTTCCCCTCCGGTGTGACACTGTTTCGGTCGGAGGGCCCGGCGATCCCAGTTTCTGTCCACGACTCAAGGGCGCGCTTCAAATCATCTTTTGTACTCAGGCCGGTGGTAGCAATGCCTAGTGCCATGCAGAATTCTTTTAGTTCGCGGTGGCTGTATTCTTCCAACTTATCCATTTGGAATCTTTCAGTGGAACCGCTATCTTTGGCTGACATCGTGGTTTTGTCGTGGGGTGAGCTACTCTCTGTACGATTACGCGTTGATTCGGATCGCGCCGCTGGCCACCAATGTTAGACGGACCGGGAGGGTCGGCCGAGGACAAGGGGAGAGGTCTCCGGGGAGAGCCGTCTCCAGCGATCGTACAGATAAATAACTTCCCCCCACAGACAGACACCACACAAGGAGAAGATTTAGCGTTCTTTATATACACTTCTTAAGGTACGATGAAATAGTACAAGGAGGTCTGGACTCAGGGGTCCCCTCGATTTAGGTCTCTCGGGATAGGGAAAGGGTAGCGGGACAGTCTGTTTACCAGTCTGGTAGTTCGGATGAAATGATGATTAGCTCACAATCCTCGAGCTTGGTGGTTTAGCTGGTACGGGCCGCGGCAGCGCCAGCAGGTCCCGGTAGAGATGGTCGGTACACGGTCCGCGGCAGCGCCAGCAGGTCCCGGTGAGGATGGTCGTTACAACGGGCCGCGGCAGCGCCAGCAGGTCCCGGTGAGGATGGTCGGTACAACGGGCCGCGGCAGCGCCAGCAGGTCCCGACGAGGATGGATGTTGCAGAAGGCCGCGGCAGCGCCAGCAGGCAGGACGATAGTTCGCAAGATAGGGCTACGGCAGCGCCAGTAGTCCGTCAAGGCTGAGTTCTCTCGGTGTCTCTCGACTCCAGGATACAACTGCCTTCCTGCTCCAGAGCTGCCCCAGTTATAGGGCAGGCGCCCTTTGATGTCCGGACCCTCGCGCTTGGAGGTCGGGGGGCCCGGGATGAAGGTGTCCAGACACCCAGCAGGGGGTGGAGCCAGCGCCTGGGGGAGCTGGAGGCGATCGGCACCTGGCGGGGGGAAGAGCCCTTGACGCTTCGTTCTCCCATTGACCTGCCAAGTGGTCCGCTCACCTCCTGGGTGGATGGTGGTGCCGGGATGTCGGGGCCGGCCAGGCCCAGGGTTAGGGTCGGGTGGAGGCCACGCGGCCTCGTGGTGCAGGGCCCAAGATGGCGGCTTGACCCGGCCGGGGGAGCCGGCGGGGGCTGGGGCCCTGTCATGCGGGGAGGGAGCGAGCCCTTCGTGTGGCCTGTCCAACAGTCACCAACTGGTGTGTCCACGACGTGAACACCGGAGACAGCCCGCCAGTGAGACATCGGGCCTACCGGGTCCCTGATTGAGTCCGAACCTGCATCCAGACCGAGGTGGCAAAGATGTTAGCCCTATGGGTGATCGAACCCTCCGACAGCCCCTGGGCCAGCCCGGTAGTCCTGGTCCCGAAAGCAACGACCCCGGGTGTTGCCCCCGAGCTGAGGTTTTGCGTTGACTACCGAGGCCTCAATGCGGTCACCCGAGCGGACGCTCACCCTATCCCCCGTGCCGACGAACTCATTGACCGCCTTGGGGCCGCTCGCTACCTCAGCACCTTCGACCTGAGCAGTGGGTACTGGCAGATTGCCCTCACCGAGGGAGCCAAGGAGCGCTCCGCCTTCTCCACCCCGGATGGGCACTACCGCTTTAGGGTGATGCCGTTCGGAATGAAGAATGCCCCGGCCACCTTCCAGCGGCTGGTGAACAAGGTCCTGTCCGGACTAGAGGGGTTCAGCGCAGCATACCTTGACGACATAGCAGTCTTCAGCTCCCAATGGGCCGAGCATCTCCAGCACCTCCGTCAAGTCCTGCTGGCTCTGCGCCGGGCCAGCCTCACCATCAAAGCTAGCAAATGTCAAATTGGGCACGGCTCCGTAACCTATCTGGGGCACCAAGTGGGAAGTGGGCAGGTCGCCCCCCTCCAGCCGAAGATCGACGCCATCTTGTCCTGGGAACCCCCTGCAACCCAAACGGAAGTCCGAGCCTTCCTGGGCCTCACCGGCTACTACCGAAGGTTTATTAAGAACAATGGCAGCATCGCAGGCCCTCTCACAGAACTAACCTCCAAGAAACACCCCAAGAAAGTACACTGGACTCCCTCCTGCCAGAAGGCGTTTGACACCCTAAAGGCCGCAATGTGCGCGGCTCCAGTGCTCAAAGCCCCCGACTACGCCCAGGAGTTTGTAGTCCAGACGGACGCCTCGGAAAACGGCATTGGGGCAGTCCTCTCTCAGTTCGACGACAAGGGCATAGATCGACCCATAGCCTTCATCAGCCGAAGGTTACTGCCCCGGGAACAGCGGTGGAGCACAATTGAACGAGAGACGTTCGCAGTAGTCTGGGCCCTCAAAAAGCTACGGCCCTACCTGTTCGGAACACACTTTCGAGTGCAAACAGATCATCGACCCCTGCGGTGGTTGATGCAGATGCGAGGAGAAAACCCCAAGCTGTTACGCTGGTCCATCTCCCTCCAGGGGATGGATTTCACTGTGGAACATCGCCCCGGGACGGACCACGCCAACGCGGACGGCCTGTCCCGATTCTTCCGCTTCAGCGAGGAGAACTCCCAAGTGGATGGGTAGTTCTCCCCGCCTTTCAGCTGGGGGGGCATGTGTGAGACCGGCCTCGTGGCGTGGGCCCTCCCGACCAGCAAGTTACACGACAACCACGCCGAACCTCGTGGACACGGCCTTTCGGCTCCCGTGGACCAACATCCCGAGGGCCGACCAGATCCCCAACACGCATGCCTGGCCGCGGGAGAGCGAAACCCCCCAACCCAGACCAGACCGAGAGGCGCCGACCCTGTCACACCTCTGGTCTCTTCCCCGAGGGAGGTTTCGATCGACCACCAGGCCCCCGGTGAGCAGGCGCCTTGCCTGCTGGGCGTCTGGAGTCCCTCCCGGACACACCTGAACAGATCAAAGGGCCGAGCGACGGGAAAACCCCCACACACCGCCCCCAGGCACCAGACCCCTCTCTGCGAGGACTCCGGACTTCAAAGAGGAGGGGAAGTATAACAAGGGGTGCTGAAGGGACGGGAGGGAGAGAAGACCTGGACTGACGAGAGCCTGCGGACTTGGTCGCGGCTCGATCGCTCCCCGAACAGAAGAACGCTACCCGAACCCTGAACCATCTGAGCCCTGCTGACGCTGTCGCGGCTCCCCGAACTCTTTTTTGCTATTGCAATAGCAACTGTGCCATGGTTTGGGGCACGAAACATGCCCCAGGATGATGTTGTTTAGTATACAACGTGCTGTTGGGGCTGGGCACGTCACCATTGAGCACGCAACGATTAACTGGAAGGACTGACAAAATTTGATGGAAAGGTGTGCAACCCGCTCCCATATAACTCCCCGAACTCTGAACCATCTGAGCCCTGCTGACGCTGTCGCGGCTCCCCGAACTCTGAACCATCTGAGCCCTGCTGACGCTGTCGCGGCTCCCCGAACTCTGAACCATCTGAGCCCTGCTGACGCTGTCGCGGCTCCCCGAACTCCGAACCATCTGAGCCCTGCTGACGCAGTCGCGGCTCCCTGAACTAAGAACCTCCGGTGCCTGCTGAGTGACTCGCGGCCCGCTCCTCCAAGAGAATCGGCAGAGATTGCCGAGAGAAACAACATCCCCTCAGCTCGAGGATTGAGAGCTGGGCGCCGGATACCTCGCAGAGACACTGATTGAAAGACTGTCCTGCTACCCCTTACCCCTCATCATAAGATCGCTGCCGCTTGTGTCATTAATTCTGCACCTGCCTGCCGGATCATAAAGATCCTTGATAACCATCGATAAAATCCTATTCTCTTACAACGAATTACTGTGTGGTGTCCCTCTATCCGAAGAAGAGAGTAAGTGCAGCGTGTGTGATCCTAGGTATGAGACCCTTCCAGGAAGGGCCTCCCTGTCTTGCTCGGCCTAGCTCTGGGAAAGGTGGGCCTCAGGGTGGTCTGGAACGCATTCCGCAGCCTCCCCGGGGAACGCCTTCCAACAAAGACACACAGGCACTGCCACCGTGAGTATGAACAAGGAAAATCAGGTCAGGCTGTACAGTGGACACTTGTACTACATTTTACGTCAATATACATGGTGCCAGGGGACAATGGCACAGAGCACAACCTATGCTGTAGACACTGAGAGTGTCCACATTTTGTGATGACACACATGACACCTGGGAAAATATGCCCCAGGGGACAGTAGTGGCCACACAACTCCATGGTCCTGAATGGGAATGACTGCAACACATGCCACCATCCCTGCACTATGCGTATCGCACACTCATGCACATCATGTCACAGGCCACAACATAGGACATGCGTGCTGTGAGGCATGACACTTGAGAGACTAACTCCCTTGTCTGGACTCAGCATCAGTGCCAACTGACATGGAACCCACAAGTACTGAACTGGACAGGGCACATGCAAGGTCCCAAAACCTGTTACACACCACCCCCACACATGATGCTACAGGCATAGTTCACGTGGAGAAAGTGCCAGCCTACATAACCTTGTGAAGGAGTGACTACACACAGACCAGGGAACACATTGCAAGGAGGGGAAGGGAGGCAGGAGAGCACCGCTATACTGTGTGTAACAGGATCTGCACAGCACCTTTAAACCCTGGCAGTGTATCCATGCAACTGTGCACTTACAAATGCTGGTGACACACAACAAACACACATGTACCTACCCCCTTCCTGCTGCTGCTTCTCCTGTAAGCGCCTGTCCAAGTCTGGAAATACCACCGCCAGCACACGCTTGTGGATGTGGGTCAGACGGCGGCGCCCGCGGTTCTTATGGGTCTCAGGTGAGTCCCCCAGCAGGACCCGTGCGATCCTCCGCGTCCAGCACCGGATATCCTGCCAGCGTTTCCTCACCTGGGCCAGGCGCCGCTTGCGACCGTCCGTCCTCCTCACGGCACTGACGGCGTTCATCCAGATTTGCTTCTTGGCAGAGGCGCCTACCTGTGAGGATGAACAAGTGACACTACATCAATACACCTGGCACATGCCACAGAGACACATATTAGAACAAATGTGCTGTTTACAACAAGGCATAGTATGCATCCAACGCATTGCACCTTTGTCATAGGGACATGATCCTCTGGGGAAGGGCTAAAGCAGTACCTGCCATTGAAAGTACACAGGTGGAATGAGGGCTACGACACAATCAATGATCCAGGCTCACACTGTGCATCACAAGCTACACCAGGATAATGTGCAGCACCTCTAAGCAGTCACATGCCACAGGCCACTGACGCTACCTCAGCAGAGTACACAGACACACACAGGCACAGGACATTCACCTGCCATTGCCAAATGCAGCGACAAACCTCACTCTGCACATGTGCCACTAGATGGGGGGGGGGGCTCACAGGTGTGGGGCTGGCTCTGCACGTCAGACACACAGCACTTCTCCCTGCTCACATCACATGGGCAGGGTATATCCATCCCTCATGCAGCCCGGGTGCCACACTCCACATATGCACCCACCCACATGACAGGGGACTTACACACTGTTAGACCCGGCCTCGTGGCATGGCCATCCCTGTCCCCGCACCACATATCCTGACCCATGCACCTCAGGCAGCCCCCGAGCACACGGCCTAGCCGATCCTTCCCACCAGAACACACACACACCCGACCCGGCCTTCCCCGTCCGTGGCCTTCCTCCTTTCGGCCACACCGGGCCCACGTGCCCACTTCATGCACCAAGATGTCCGCCCGGCCCCCAGCGCGACCCTGGCCTAGAGGCGCCACTCCGGCTGGAGGATATCGCGCTCCCATTGGGATGGGAGAGGGAGGAGCAGTTTCCATCGCACCTCTGAGCTCTCCTGGGAAGGTGGGTTTCGATCGGGCCTCCCCGAGGGCTAGCTCCATGCCTGCTGGGTGTCTGGGACTCCTCCCAACCCGGCCCTGAAAGGATGAAAAGACACTGGCAGGAAACCCCGACAAGCGACCCCCAGGTGACAAGACCCCTGCCTGCACAGACTCCGGACATCAAAGAGGAGTCGACCTATAACAAGGGGTGCTCTGGGACTATCCGGTAGATTCGCCTTTGGAAACACCTGAGCCCTGCTGAGTGACTCGCGGCTCCCTGAAGATCGTAAGACCTCCGAACTTGTGCTTGAGCCCTGCTGAGTGACTCGCGGCTCCCTGAAGATCGTAAGACCTCCGAACTTGTGCTTGAGCCCTGCTGAGTGACTCGCGGCTCCCACAGACTCTCATGGGCCCGCCGGACCCCGACGACGACAAGCGTATCCCCCAGCTCGAGGATTGCGAGCTGTGCGCCGGGTACGCCCCTGCATTTGATCCGTATCCCCAAAGACTGTCCCGCTACCTCCTACCCTC
This sequence comes from Triturus cristatus, assembly GCF_964204655.1. Classification (NCBI taxonomy): domain Eukaryota; kingdom Metazoa; phylum Chordata; class Amphibia; order Caudata; family Salamandridae; genus Triturus; species Triturus cristatus. Next base: position 548,140,937 of record NC_140595.1, read on the forward strand.
CCCGAGACTCTGTGAGCCCGTGCTCTACTTGTATATATTTGCCTTGCTGATCATAAAGATCCTACGACTCCGATTTGATAAAGATTTGTTCTTAAGAACTCCCGGTGTGGCGTCTCTTTGTCGTGTGGTGCCGAGTGTACGATCCTAGATACGAGATTCCTCCCCTGAGGAGTCTCCCGCCAGTGCCCGGCTACGATACCTCGAGGGTTGGTCTCCGGATAGTCAGGGCCCCCCTCCGGGCTCCTCTGAGGTCGCCTTCTAACACACACACACCGATGTCCAGGGTACGAACACATCATGTGGACACTCTCAGCACAGGTACACAGAACTAACACACATCTGTGGGTACAGTCACCTGTCACACTGGGCTGACCACATAATCAAATGAGGACTGTAGAGGCTACATTCCCAGGAGGACAAGACAGGCAGAATGTGGCATGCACCATGCAGTGATTGTCACAGTAAACACAATGCAAGTGAGGACGGCAGACATGCACCACAGCATGCTCTGGCTGGTAGACATCAGGCATTCCCCCCCCGGGACCCCCCCTACAGTACATAGCATGTGTGTCACACCTGGACACAATGCCAGAAGTCACAGTCACAAACAAGGGACACAGTCTGTGCTAGGAGACTCTGCACTCACCTGATACCCTGGTCGCCCATACAGCAGGGGGTACTGTGGGAGGATCACATCCAGCAATGCCAGGTTCTCCTCCAGGGTGAAAGGCTGTGCCCTCTCCACAGACCTTGACATGGTTCCAGGGAATCAGTAGCAGCAGCTGGGTCGTAGAATCCAAAGATGTGCAGGCAAGTGCTCCCTCATGGGACCTGGCTGCCTTATATCTGCCTTGCTGGCCTGTTTCATGCACAGGAGTACAGAGTGATTGGTCACTCACATTTGCATCCTATGTTTCCTCCAATCCCTTCAACTCCAGAACCACATTGCAACAAAGTAGATTCATTCAAACTGATTAGTGCTGTGCACCTGCTGAAAAAAATTAAAACTTTAAACTTGGTCTCCATGACAACCAGCATGCATGTAGGCCTTTATACTTGTCCCTCATGTGTCCCCTATGTAATTTAGAGTTTCACACACAGGTACGGTGCGTACCGGGACCCTAGGGCACCCCAAATGCATAGCAACGGCCCGTACAGGCGTGTGTATGGTCCGTATCACTATGGGTGTGCTCGTGTATGCGTACCCATAGTGATAGTGAGCGTACAGGCGTGTGTACGCTCACTATCACTATGGGTACGCATACGCGAGCACACCCATAGTGATACGGACCGTACACACGCCTGTACGCTCACTATCACTATGGGTGTGCTCGCGTATGCGTACCCATAGTGATAGTGAGCGTACAGGCGTGTGTACGGTCCGTACCACTATGGGTACGCATACGCGAGCACACCCATAGTGATAGTGAGCGTACAGGCGTGTGTACGGTTCGTACCACTATGGGTACGCATACGCGAGCACACCCATAGTGATAGTGAGCGTACAGGCGTGTGTACGGTGCGTACCACTATGGGTGTTCTCGCGTATGCGTACCCATAGTGGTACGGACCGTACACGCGTGCGTACGCTCACTATCACTATGGGTACGCATACGGCAGCACTCCCATGGTGATAGGGAACGTACACAGGCCCTCTGAGCGAATGTACGGTGCCTTTCACACATCACAGTGGTGACAGGCAGCACACAGGAAGGAATAGAGCTGACATACTTGTCCATGGATGGACATCAAGGCATTGTCTGGGAAGTACTACATGTGTGGGGCACAGGTGTGAAAGGCTGTGATGTGGCACATTACTCCTGAGTCGAGAAGGCACCAGATGTATGATGAGATGTGTACAGATGTTATGTGTGACGGTGCAATGTGTGCCAGGCATGCCCTTAACTCCTTTGACATGTGTGCATGTCGTACTGCACACTTGGGATGAGCGTTACTGGCATGGCACAGTCAACAACACACGCAAGTGTCCCCTGATGCCCGCTACAGGGGTTACCACACCAGACATGTGACTACCCACGGTGCACGATGTGTCTATGTCATGTATGTGTGGGGTGTTCCCATTAGCTTGATGTTGGTGCTCCCTCAAAAGCATCAGCTGTTGCAGCAACCAACATGTGTCTGTGTGTAGATGGACATGGCACACTGTTACGCACACCAGGCCACATGTGGTATCGGATGTGAGGTGCGTATGTATGCATGGGACACGGAGTAGCGTAACAAGGACATGTCTGCATCCTCTCAATGAATGTGTGGTGAGTCATTACATGTACACCTTATTGGCAAGGTGTGTGGGCTGTCCTAGTGTAATGTCATGTGACCTGTGGCTCTAGTGTTCCGCTACCAGTCTCTGAAATCGACATCCTACTTCTGCTGATGTATTGATGTATGTCACTCCTGTGTTGCGTCTGGCTGTTCACTTACACTGGGACACAGCTCATCCCATGCCATGGCATGTGGAGGTTCACAATCTCCGTATGTAGCTGGGTCTTGGTAGGAGTGTCACCTGGCAGCCATACGTGTCCAGGGCATGTGGCACATACCTGACTCCGTATGTCGCATATGTGTATTGACAGATTAACATGTGCTCAGTACAAATAAATTGTTGTTGTAGTGCACTCACTCTTCCTTGTCACTTCCAAATTACTGCAGAGCGCCGCCTCTTCCCCGACCAATTCCGGACTTGGCTGACATGCGGGAGAATGACTGTATCCGGTGCTACTGCTTCCCCCAACCGTTGATTGAGGAGTTGACGGCGAGGCTGGCACCACACCTGCAACCGCTGCACAGGTATCTGTGAGACCGGCCTCACGGCGTATGCCCTCCCGATCATCCAGCCAACCTGCAACCACCCTCAAGACACGACATCTCCGACTCCGGCCGCCCCAGCCACACAGACCCGAGGGCCGGCCAGAGCCCCCGACAGACTCGACACCCTACCACGCATGTCCGCCCGAGGGAGCGGGAACCCCCGAGCCAGACCCAGAGGCGCCAGCCCAGTCACACCTCGGGTCGCCTTCCCCCGGGAGGACTCGATCGGCCACCAGGCCCCTGGGGAGCAGGCGCCTCGCCTGCCGAGCGTCTGGGGTCCCTCCCAGACCCACCTGAAAAGACCAAAGAAACGAGCGGCAGGAAATCCCGCCGAACCCCCTCAGTCACCCAAGGCCCCCCCTCTGCGAGGACTCCGGACTTCAAAGGGCAGGGGGAGTATAACAAGGGGTGCCGGAGGAACGAATGGCAGAGAAGACCTGGAACCATCGAAGCCTGCTGATGCTGTCGCGGCTCCTGACCACCGAACCACCTGGGCCTGCTGATTGACTCGCGGCCCCCAGCCATTGAACCATCTGAGCCCTGCTGACGAGATCGCGGCTCCCGACCTCCGAACCACCTGGGCCTGCTGAGTGACTCGCGGCCCCCGACTCTCGAACCACCTGAGCCCTGCTGACAAGATCGCGGCTCACGAACTCCGACTACCTGTGCCTGCTGAGTGACTCGCGGCCCTCCCCTCGAGGACGAATTGGCAAGAGATCGCCCAGAGAAACAACACCCTCCAGCTCGAGGATTGTGAGCTATCCGCAGGGTACTTTGCAGAGACACTACCTTCAAAGACTGTCCCGCTACCCCCATTCCCCTACCACCGATTTGTAGTCTCTTGTACCGCTGATGTACTCCGTATGCCTTGGATCATAAAGATCCCTTGAAACCTTCGATAAAATAACCTATCGTCCTACAAAGAATACGTGTGGTGTCACTCTGTTCGTAGTGTAAGCTCAGGGTGTGCGCGCCTGGTTCGGCCTACTTGGGAGAGGTGGGTCAAAGGGGTGGGCAGGACGTGTATCGAACCCCCCTCCGGCGAACGCCTTTCCAACAGTATCCTACGGCACTGACACCCAAGCTGAAGGTAATGGCAGCCCTACATTTTCTTGCCACGGGTACCTTTCAATATACCATAGCTCATGTTGGTGGCATGTCCCAGAGCATGTTCAGCCGTGTGCTGCATGATTTCTTAGAGGCCATGTTGCTTCACCTGGATGAGTTCATCCATTTCCCAACTCCTGAACTGTTGACTGGGGTCAAGCGTGGATTCTATGCCCTGGGAGGGATGCCCCATGTCATTGGGTCCATAGATGGGACACATGTGGCTTTGGTACCACCACAGGCACAGGAGGTAGCGTACAGGAATCGCAAGCACTACCACTCCATCAATGCCCTTGTGGTGTGTCTGTCCAACATGGTGATTTCACATGTCTGTGCTCGTTTTCCAGAATCAGCACACGATGCCTACATCATGAGGCGTAGCTGGGTGCCTGAAATGATGACGCAGCTGCGCAACGAAGGAGCATGTGTTGTTGGTGGGTACACTCTGTCTGTCCTGTATTTTGCATAGACTTCCAGCACGACCGCTTCTCCTGTCCTACTTATGTCCATGTGGTTTCCATGTAGGGGACGCTGGCTATCCCAACATGCCATGGCTGATCACACCTCTCCGCAACCCCATCACGCCGGCCCAGCTCCGCTACAACACCGCCCATGGCCGGACAAGGCGAGTGATAGAGAGGACATTTGGCCTCCTGAAGAGCCGATTCAGATGCCTCCACAAGACCGGCGGCGCCCTCCCATATGCCCCGGCGAAGGTCTGCAAAATCTTCATGGTCTGCTGCATGCTGCACAACATGGCAGTTGAGAAAGCTGTGCCACTCATCCTGGATCAAGATGTGTTGCGATGTGTGTGTCCATCTGCATGTATGCCACGTGAGTCAGAGGTGTGTGTGGATGTGTCACTCGAGTGATGGTGCCAGTGATGAGTGTATTTCCCCAGTCATAATTGTGACCTAGCATGTTGTCATCCTTACATGTGTCGAGTACATGCACATGCAAGTGGCTGTGCTTTTTGTGGCTGACTTCTTGTGTGTCTCTCATCCCCAGGTACTTGCGCATGCCGTCTGCTGGTTGCATTGTTGTGGCACTGCTATTCCTCATGGACACGTCATCGTGTGCTGACTCAGCGTTACACGCACGGACAAGTTTGGAAGTCTCCTTAGGGTAAGGGATGCATCAGGGGTGTATTGGGTGTGGCAGTTGTTTACGATGTGTGCACACTGCCCCTGTCGATGTTTGGTTCCTCTGCAGACATGTCGCATCACCATGGGACACATGACATGCAGCTGGGTACACCTGAATAGATGGTCAGACTTGTTGACAGTCATCTGTGATGGGATTGTGGATTGTGATGATGGCATCAATGTGTGTTACACTGCCCTCGGACACATACGGTTTGCATTGACTTGACATGGTGTGGGACTTCCACATCAGAGGATCAATGGTGTATGGCAGCCTCTCCGTGAGCAGCAGGGGGTGTTTAGCTGTTAGCCGACACTTGTGTGCCAGTTCCATGGCTATCACGCATTTGTGCTGCAGAAGGGGGGTTCCAGTGTTGGACCCACATGTTACTCCACATGACCTGTTCATGTGTACTCCGAGTTGCCTCTGCATTCCCGAATACATGAATAATAAAGCTGTCCCTATGCCTCCAAGGTGCCTCTTCTCAGTCAATGCTGGTGTGTTGCCACGGTGCATTCGGCATGTCTGGCATGGTTTTCCGTGATAGTGGCTATGTGTCTATGTGTAGAGTAGCAAGATGCAAGCTGTTTGTGTGTGATTAGACTGTGTATTGTGCATGATGTCCATGACTGTGTGGGTATTGTGACATGTGCCATCCCCATGCATCCAACGTTGGCCAGGCCACCATTCTCTGCATCCACCTGACTCAAGCTTGCAGGACATGGTTCTGCAACCTGTCTACACATACCTGGGTGCCCCACAGGACACTCCACATGATCCCTGACCTCTGCGCATGGCTGTCGCTGTACTCAATATATCTGTTGGCACGGTTGTGCGGCCACCCCCTCAGCTGGTTGGGCCCATCACGGGTGTGTATGGTGCTCCATGTCTGTCTTGCCTAATACAATGTGACCCATATGTGTCCTGTGCCAGACTCAGGCCCCAGGGTGTGGATGGTTGAAGTCAAATGAGAACTCAGGCATGGTTAGACTTTACAAGACACATGTAAGGTAATAATGCAAAATGTAGGCATCTTCTCTTTATCGTGTAACTTTTTATTTTGGTTTGGGGTACGTGGGGGGGGGGGTATGACATGAGGGGCTTTCCGGGTGTGTGGAATTCAAAGTTCACTAGGGGAGTTGGTGTCCTTGCCATTGGAAATCCTCAGAGTCCATGCCACAGTCTTTGTCAACATTGGTCAGACAGTGACCAGCAAGTCCATGTGGCAGAGAATGTCTTTTGCTGCTGTGCTGCTGTTGGTCCAGTGGGCCAGGTGCCAGGCCAGGTGTCCTGGGAGATGGTGCTGTTGCGCTGACCCTCACGGTCTTTTCCGTGGACGACCCGCCCTCCTGCGGGGACCCTCGTAGCAGGCCGTGACGATGTTTGGGATGTTCCGTCGGATGTCTCCTCCTCCTCCTCCTGATCCCTCCCTGTGGGTGGTGATGTTCTACGCCTGGTGGCACAGGGAGGGTTGCCCATGTTGTCGGCTATCCGACGGAGTGTACTGTGAATTCCCGTGAACACCGTCACGAGCTCAGCCTGTCTGTCCTCCATCCGCCCTTGGTGTCGCAGTAGACAGGCATGTTGCTCCGCATGTTGCTGGGCCTGCTGGGTCTTGATCTCCTCGAGGATGGACACAACCTGGGCCATGCCCGTGGTGTCCTGCCGGTATGTGTCCAGGATGTTTCTGACATGGGAAGATACCGGTTCCGCAGCCAACTGGTCAGGGTCGCGCCTCCGCCGTCCTCCACTCCCACCACCCCTGCCCACTTGCACCTGGCCTGCCCTTGTGGGCACATCGGGTCTCCGGGACCCCTGAGGGGTGGCATTGGCGTTGTCGCCTGCCTCCTCCTGGGTGCCCGGTACACCGTGTCCCTCCTGGCCAGCCTGGCTGCATTGTGGTGGTGGGGCAGGGATCCTGGGTGTCTCCTGGGATGTGGCAGGAGTGGGGGTGGTGGTTGGCCCAGTTGTACCTGACGCAGGTGCTGCAGGTGGTTGGACACCAGAGGGGCCAGGTTGGTCGGGTCGGGTTCGTCCACAGAGTGGTGAGAGTCGTCGCTGCCGGTGGGTCCGTCATCCCGCCGAGCCGGGTCCTGTGAGTCTTCCCCCCCCAGTGTTGGGGGGTGATCCACGATGTTGACCTGTGTGTGAGAGAGACAATGTTAATTTTGTTCCATGCAACATCCATGTTTCATTCGTTTCTAAGTTGGCACATTTCCTCTGGGAATTTGGATATGTCTTGCATTCCACTCACAGAGCACTTGTGCATGGGTATGTCCCTTGGCCACAGCTTTTGCGACTTTACCTATGTGTGGCACAGTCTTACTTGCTGCGTCAATTGTGACTGCAGTCAGCAGTGCAGTGAGCAGGTGTGGCGAGCCATGCATTGGCGCCTTCCGTGTTGCACTGTACGTGGGCACATGGAGTTATTCCACACACTTAGATAATGCAGGTAGCTGGCGTTGTGCTCCTGCACAGGTTGAGACATGGCCCTGTGTTTTGCCATGGAGAAGAGGGGGGGTTCAGGCACTGGCCACCCTTGTCTACATGCACGCAGTCCACCTGCTGACCAGCAGACATTCCCACACCCCCAAGGCTGAATTGGTCTCCCTGTGTGTCCCTTACTCACTCCCTCTCTGTCCCCCTCTCCCTCCTCTGTGTGTCAGCCTCCTCCCTCTGTCCGTCTCCCTGTGTCTCCCTCCCTCTCTCTCCAACTCTCCCTCCCTCTGTGTGTCACCCTCTGTCACCTCAGCCCAGCTTCTTAGGCACACACTTTTTGCAGATCTTTGAATGGCCCTTGGCTTGTTGATGTGAGTTTGTTTCTGATCTCCAGGCACCCATTGGGTGTAGTGTCTGTGTCTGCGCTGCTGCTGTGGTGGTGTGTGCTGCCACTCTTTCACAGTGTTGGCTGTTCATTAGCTGCTGTCATGTGCAAAAACGTGCCGTCACCCCCATGTGTAAATGCAAGGCGTCCGCCATTTGCTGGCAAGTCTTTCCTGTGTGGGGACACACTGTTTGTCTGGCTGTGGTAAATAATTTAATTACCGGGACTTAATTTGATGCGGAAAATCTATAATAATAGCTCAGTAAAATAAGAGGCAGAATCCGTGGTATTAGAGGTTCGGAACGGGCTTTATTCCAAAATCAATTCGAATTGAGGACTCCATATTCCATCACCACGAAGGTTCAGGAAGTGAAAGACCCCACTTTATTGACAAGTAATCATTTATATACAATAGGCATTACAGTGAAACAGATGCCGGAGCCGTAACAGTTGATAACAAAGATAAGAACATACATGCGTAACTAAAGTGGGTGTAACTAAAGAACGTCATCAGGTATGATGTCATAAATGGGTGGTTCCATGAAAGAATTTCGCAATGTCAGCAGAAATACTTGGCAGAGATGCGCGCGCAGCAGCATGACGTGTGATTGACGTGTAACTAGGGGATGAAGGGGACTTGACATTTAGCTCTACATGTGGAGACAGAAGTCTGGGGTTATGTCAACCTAATCCCAAATCATATCTAATATCCTATGTTTAAAGAACTGTGTTATCCAGAAAGAAAGGTCTCTTAGGATAGAATCTTATTCTATACTGACTATACTGTCCGTTAGTGCGTGTACAAGCGTCTAAGTGTCTACACTAGATGCGAGGGCAGAAATCTTCCATAGTAATAGGGCTATTAATTACTTGCATGAAGACAGAGAAGCCGGGCCCTTTGCTCGGTAGCTGGGAGAATGTTTACTTAAACTACTAGACAGGAATGTATTGGATAGGGAGCGGAGCAAAGCAGATAATCTTGAAGGTGAAATACAGTTTTTGGCAGGCAACAGGCTGGAGTCAGGCACCGTTAGCCGCGCAGGGAGTAGGACAAAGTTCATGGGTACAGATGCGAGCTCAGACTGGAGCTTTCAGAGGCAGAAGGCAGAAAAGACTTGATGGCAGAATCAGGGCCTACTCGTCTGAACTGTAAAATGGGATAAGTGAACCATATAAAGCCGGTGGCCTTTCATACTTAGGAATAGAATATCCGGCCCATTCATGGCGGATCTGAAAGAGGACATGTTGACGGTGGACGCACATGTGTTTGCGTCTTCATAACTGGAACTGGAGGAAACATACATGTACTTATGGTTTATACATGAAACCGTTGGGGTCCAAGATAGGGGACATAACTGACCCTAAAAATCCATATTTCCACATTCCCTCCTTGTCCCCTACTTGCCCTTAAGAGATATCAATCTTCATCAATCCGTTGATCTGTTCATATAGCATCATTTGTTCTTCTTTTTTTTTCCGGAATCTTGAATGAAAACTTGGATGTGGGATACACGAGGTGGCACACAGACCACAAATCGCTGGTCCACATTGTAGGCATAAACAGCAACTGAATAGTATGAGAAAGCCAATACCTAGGAAGGATAGGACCCTCCATCCAAAGGTAGATAATACACTCCAAAACCAACTGGACCAAGTCCAGGTGCCTGGATTCTGGTGTATCTGGCTTACAATCTTATGAAGGCGAGTTATGGCTTTATATACAGATGGCGAATTTTCTGGTATGAAAATGCAACAGCTTGATCCGATGACCCTACAAGCTCCGCCCCTATCGGCCAGGATGACGTCAAGGACAAGACGATTTTGAAGCACAACAATCCGCATAGCAGACTGCTCTTCTGTTAAATTGCCTAAGGCGGAAATAGTTTCGTTCACTACTGCTTCAAGGGTTCTGGTTAATCTACGTATCAGCTTACTATTGGTAACTGTACCTATATAGGGAAAGAGACCTTTATTGAAATCTGTGTATTTTTCCCATGCTGTCTCAGTGTAATCGACTATTGGGAGATCTCTCCGTTCTCTATTGTGTACTAAATGAGTATTTCTATGATAATCAGGAGGAGCTAGGAAAACAGGTGGCAAAAGGAATCCAATGTAGCAGGTACCATCCCAATCTAGAGGCAAACGTATATATGCAGTCTGACCACATACAAAGTAGGAATGGCGAGAAGCTCTAAATGTAGACTTGCCTTGATCACTGAATTCTATTACAGTGGTGCATTTACTGTGGCCCATGTGTATAGAGCCATTCTTTCTTATACATAATTCACCTTTAACTGGAAATACTGACATAGTGGGCAAAATTGGTGCAGGTTCGGATTCGACATTCAGGATCATGAGATTAAGCGTGAAATTACCTAATCCATATACTTCATTTTCTAGATCAGTTCCGGTTCTTTTGGGAAGTCCCTTCTTGTCAAGGTAGCAGACTTTAAGTAAAACTAAGTGCAGGTTTCCCCATACCCAGTTGTCTTGATAAACTGCGGAATTCGAATCTTGGGAATTAATTACACTAAACCATGCTCCACAGGAGCCATTGTGTGTGAACGGGTATGGGAAGAGAGGCAGAATTCCTTTATAGTTCTGATAGGGAGGGAGTCGGCCACATATCCAACAATTTGTAGCATTGCTAACCTGATGGGAATGATGTAACATACTAATAAAAGTGTTGTTGCGCAGCGCAAATCTATATGACAACTCATGCGGGGGAAGTTCACTAAAAGAATGTTCAGCAGTAACATTATGAACATGTTTAGAAATAGGATAATATATGTGCAACAATATACTTGCAGCTATTATTAAAAGACATAAGAAAAACAAAATTAATAACGTCACTGTGCAATGACTACGCAGTGATTTATAGTACGCATGTTGTTTCATTCGCTTCCTTCGGTGTCTTTCTCTATTCAGGTCTAGGGGATTCATGTCAGGGACAAATTCGACCGATTCACCTTGGAGAGGACTTAAACAATCAAATTGTCTGACTTGGTAGACCTTAATTTTAGTCTGTATTGTTCTTTGTCATTCAGTTCAATCAAAGGAAGCTTTGAGTCAATCGGTGAAGACACGCAAGGTGTGTCATTTACATCGGACGGTAGTCCATGAAATTTCTTGATATGACTTGAATGTATCCAGCCTTTTCGACCTTCGATCTTCACGGCTGTCCTCGTTGTTAACAGTACGAGTTGAGGCGATCTCCACCTAGGATCCAGCTGGGACTTCCGGTCAAAATTCCTCACTAACACCAAATCCCCTGGAATTACGTCATGGGGTTTCACCTCGGTGTTGTCGGGAAAGGCTGCAGCTACCTGTGAACGACAAGATTGTAGTGCAGACATCAAGGAAGCCAAGTAATCTGTCAGCATGTTACAGTCAACATCAGTTATTTTTCGTGGTATAGGCGTCCCCCACATATTTGGTGGTCTACCAAAAACCACCTCATAAGGGGATAGCCCTGTTCGAGAGTGCGCTACCATTCTCATGTAAAAGAGTGCAACTGGTAAGGCTACTACCCAGTCGACACCTTTCTCTCTACATATTTTGGACAATCTAATTTTCAGAGTTTGATTATGTCGTTCCACGAGACCTGCTGCCTTGGGGTGTCGGACACAGTGAAATCTCCACTGATAGCCTAACAAAAGTGAAACGTGTTTCATTAGTTCGGAGGAGAACGGCTGGCCGTTATCTGAGTAGACAACACGTGGTAAACCGTAGCGTGGGAAGAATTCTTGAACCAACTGTTTGGCAGTAGTCGGGGCAGTGTAATCTGAAGCCGGGTATGCCTCTGTCCAACGGGAAAGAGCACAGACAACTACGAGAACATATTTGAATCCTCGACATCGTTCCATCTGGATATAATCCATCTGGAGGACTTCAAAAGAGTGATCAGGAGGCTGAAATCCACCCTGTTCTACGGGAATGCTTTTACCTGGGTTAAACTGACAACAGATCATACAGGTACGGACTTTTTGTTTAGCTGCTGCTCGTAAATGTTTGTTGAACCAAATGTGTTGAATGCTGTCTAGCATAGCTTTTTCTCCTAGGTGCGCTGGACTATGTACAGTGTTAATGATAACTTGGACCATTGAATCAGGAAGGAACCACACAGATTTTTCCTTCGTCATCCATCCTTGATCCGTTTGGGTCCCTCCTAATTCAGTCCATTTCTTTATTTCATCTGGTGTAGCATGTGTCTGTATGTCAATTACGTCAAGAGCGGGATCCTTAACCGTCATGCAATGTGTTGGTGTCGGAACTATTGTCTTTGTCATGTCAGACGTGTGGGTTTGAGCAGTCCGTTTAGCTGTTCTGTCAGCTAAATCATTGCCTTGGGAAATGATATCAGTAACTTTCGTATGGGCTTTACATTTCATAATTGATATTGCAGTGGGTAGATGTATTGCATCTAGTAAGGCATGAATAAGGGGTCCGTGCTGAATGTGGGTACCGTGAGAAGTTAAATAACCTCTCTCTCGCCACAGCACGCCGAAGTCATGTACAACTCCGAATGCATAACGTGAATCAGTATATATGTTGACTTTTTTATTCGTAGCTTGAATACAGGCTTGTGTCAGAGCGACGAGCTCTGCTACTTGAGCGGACAAGGTATTTATGCGATTTGTTTCAATAACTTCAGTATCTGTTGTGACTGCATACGCGGCCACTAACTCTCCTGTACTTGTTCTCATACATGACCCATCTACATACAACGTCAGGTCTGGATCTGACAATGGGACGTCTGTCAAGTCTTGTCTAGGTTTCGTCGTGATAGTGATAATTTCAATACAATCATGTGCAAGTGGGTCTGTTCCGTTTACTGGTAACAGTGTGGCAGGATTCAATGTACTACAACGTCTGATTTCTATATGTGGCTGAAACAATGTTAATTCGTAACCAGTGAGTCGTGCTATAGTCAAGTGTTGTGTCTGTGTGCGGTTCAAGAGAACCTCTACTGCATGTGGTACTTGTACTGTCAATTGGTGTCCTAACACTATGGCATCGCTTTGTCTAATTGCTAAAGCTGTTGCTGCCACTGATTTCAGGCACGCAGGCAGAGCCTGAGCTACGGGATCTAATGTACTAGAAAAATAAGCACACGGTTTGTGTGATCCTGCTTGTTCCTGAGTGAGTACTGACAAAGCAGTACCTTCGCGTTCTGTAACAAAGAGTGTAAAATGTTTATAGTAACATGGTGTTGCTAAAACGGGTGCTTGACATAAAGCTTTCTTTAGGCTTTCAAAAGCTTGTGTATGTTCCTGTGTCCAAGGGAGGACGGTCGATGTGGCTGCCTCCTGTGTTGTCAACTGAATGAGTGGTTTTGCTAGAAATGCATACTGAGGGATCCACTGCCTACAATATGAAGTGAGGCCTATAAAAGCCCGCACCTCCTTTTGTGTCTTGGGTATTGGCATGTTAGCAATTAACTGGATGCGATCTGGTGTAAGCTGCCTTCCCTCCTTGGACAGCGAGTGACCAAGGTAAACAACTCGCTGGACACAGAATTGCAGCTTAGAAGGGGACACCTTGTGCCCCTTTTCGGCCAAAAAATGTAAAACCGTCAGTGAGGCTTTTTCACATTCAGGTTCGCTTCTAGCGGTGATCAGCAGATCATCGACATATTGAAGCAGGGCAGTGTTGACTGGCATGTGTATACTATCAAGTTCTCGTTTCAGTGCTTGGCTATAGATGCTGGGGCTTTCTGTGAATCCTTGGGGTGCGCGTGTGAATTTAAAACTTCGTCCATTTAAACTAAATCCGAACAGGTATTGGCTGTCCGGATCTATTGGGACGCTGAAAAAGGCATTCTTGAGATCAATTACAGTAAAGAATGTTGCTTCGGAATCAATAGCTGTCAGTAATGAAGAAATGTCTGGAACTACGGGGTATTGTGGTACAATACATTTATTTAATTCGCGCAGATCAATGACCAATCGATATACTGGCGGGGCCTTTGGATCAGTTCGTTTAAGAATCGGAATTATCGGTGAATTACATACATTGGAGTCTGTTTCCACAACCACTCCTTGGGTAATAAGTTCGTCAATGATTTGCAGTAAAGCCACTACAGCATCTGGTGGTAACTTGTATTGTCGCATTCGTGGTAGTACCACTCCTGCCTTTAGTGTGACTCGATATGGTGTAATGTTCATGCAACCAACATCTGTAGGGCCTTGTGCCCATAAATGTGTGGGTAAAGTCTGCAGTCGGTGATCCATGTCTCGGGACACATAGTGCCCTTTGAAATCACGTAAAAACAATCTTACTCCTTCCGGAGAACAACATATTATAGCTCCTAGAGCTTTCAAAGTTTTTATACCTAACAAGTTTTCTGGGCATGATTTAGTAAGCAATAAATCTGTAGTTCGTGTCAAAGGACCAATCGTAAGGGGAAGAGGCTGTGATACTTCGTTAACGATAGGTTTTCCTGAAAAGCCAAGGGAAATATTCTGTGAGCCTGAGAGGGGTGCCCCTGGAACTTCACTACGTTTTATTGTTGTTCGGCTTGCCCCTGTATCAAGTAAAAATTTTCTATCTTGGCCTAATAGTTCACTGTGTACATAAGGTCCTTCTTGATCTACAGGGACCTCAATAAGGGGTAAGCCAACTTCCCTCTCTAGGCTGTTTCATGAGTATCGTTGATAATCAGGATAGTCATACTGTGCGGTCTGGTACATCTGTCGTGTCGTTGTTTGTGTGGCAGCAATAGGCTGCGATGGTGGAGCCGGCAGAGACTGTTGCGGAGCTGGCATGGACTGTGCATGCTGCGGGGCTCCTTGTTGGTTCTGATCCTGTCTAGGTGGCCGTGGTCTTTCTTTTGTATTACCTATGGCGATATTATGTTTTAAAACTGGACAATCGTGTACATAATGACCTGGCTGTTTACAATAGTTGCATGTCCCTTTTACAGGACCTGTTGAAACACTGGACTGTGTCATACCCTTTTTATGACCGTCAGCTGGAACTGTCTGGGAAACTAGCATTTTCATTTTCGTGTCTTTCATGCGTCTTTGTTCATGTTCTTGTTCCTCTCTAATTCTATTGTGATGGTACTGTAGCATTTGTAACATTTGTGACGGAGTGTTACCTTGCCAGGTACTCTCGAATTTCAATACTCTATTCTTAACTTGGGGCAAAGAATTTTCAACTAACTTTGTCACAAACAGATGTGGATACGATTCGCTGCTTGCTTTTATTCCACTATTTATACCAAAACATTTTTCGAATCGGGCGTAGAAATCACTAGTGTCCTCGTCTGGTTTTTGTTTACAGGCTGAGATTGCACCCCAGTCTTCCTTTTTCGTAGTTAATAAACGTGGCAGTACCTGTACTAGTAAACCTGGTAGTGTTTTGGTCTTCTCCCCAAGCCCTGCACCTGGACCTCGAGCTTTTTCTTCGGCTTCTAACGCTGTCCAATCTATCTTTTGGTCTCCCACCTCCCAATCCTTTTCCTTGAGTTTTTCATAAATGCCCGCAGGCATTAATACCTTCAATATTGTCATAATGTCGGGGTAGGTATACTCTCCCATGAGCAACATGTCTTTAATTTCTCGGTGGAAACCCGCTGGGTCTTTGTCATGACTGGGTACCACCTTCTTCATTTCCAATAGTTCTATTTTAGATATGGGTGTGTATACAAACACACGTTTAAACTGATTGTCCTCACCTTTTATCGGGTGCACTTCGCGTAAGGGATTCTGTCTATCCATATAGTACGTCGTTCTTTCCTTGATGGGCAGTGAAACATGTTCGGGACATACAAAAAGAATGTACTGCTTTCTGGATTCTAGTATTTCTCTAATTAGCTCAGTACCTGAACCTCTCCATTTATTCGTGAGTAATTTAGTCAATATATCAGGTAAGGGACCAGGGTCGGAGTGTTGGCTTTTATATAATATAAGGAGTTGTTGAATCATATAGATACCAGCTAAACGCTGTTCATCTGGGGCGAGGTTCAAAAACGTGTGTGCTAATGTATCATCACTATATTTTCCGGGACTATCAACCCAATGAACGGCTGACCTGGCTAATTCTTGTTCGTCCATAGAATCGAGTATATGATAACCCCTTCGTTCTCGGAGTAGGTTGTCAGCGGCTTGGAACGAATGTTCGGGGGACCTTATATTTATTATAGGAGTTTGGAAATTTCTGCTATTATCTGGACGTACCGGACGTATCGGATCAGTGAAGCATCTAGTATTATTGCAAGATCTTCCTCTACCTACATAGGCCATGGTTTCTAACTGTCCTGTGGGCAGTTCTAATTCTTCCTCGTCTTCGGTTTGTTCAGGTTCGTCTACTGCTAATCTTTCTTCGTGTATTCGTTCTATTTCTTTGCGGATCTTTCGGCACATAGCTACTATACATGATCGTTTATCATGTCTCCCCTCTGATATATTCTGACTCCATGTGGTAAGAATTTGCATTTCTTTCGGATTTACCCCTGGTTGGTCTTGATTTCTGATCACACAATTTATGAGGAAACGTAACAGTTCCCCCTGTATTTCCACTTTTTGGTACTCCATGGCTCTGTTAATACTCTCAGAATCTCGCCCTGACTGGACAAAGTGATATATATTTTCTAAGTGTGTAGTCATTCCTGGTAGCTTCCCTAAATATATAGCAGCTCGTCGGATACGTAATAATGCTAGCATCATTTTGTCCCCTTTTCCGGGCACAGGGTCATATCTACAATCTATTAGAAGTTCCTTGAGCGTGTTGGGAGTTACTAGTTTGGGCGTACGTTGGTGGGCTAATTCTTGAAAGGAAAGTTTATTTACTCTGGGTGGCGTGGAAAAAATGTTTGATGTACCTCCGGTAGCCCCACCTGGGGTGCTGGATGTGAAAGGATTCGTTGAACGTGATATAGCAACTATAGGTGTGGATACAGATGTCGAAGCAGATGTGCTTGCCTGAACTTGTGTCGGAGTTTGCTGTTGCGGAGGTACAGACGGAAGAGGGTCTTGGCGTTGAACCCCCTCCTCAGGCGGTCTATGTGGCGCAGCATTAGCATACTCGGGAGCTGCGTCGTCTAAATAAGAGGAAAGAAAAACATCTTCTGCGGTTCTGGGATGCCCTTTGGGATGTACCTTTATCGGAAACAATGGGGGTGGCAAGTCTTTTGGTATCTCCGGAGTAGCCTTAGGTAATCCTTCGGCCAGGAGAGGATACATACCATTCATAAGGGCATTTCGTTGTCTGTCTACTTGTTCTGATTTTACTCGAGTACCTTCTTCAATTAATATATTTTCTCGAACTTTATTTAAATTCTCCTTACTCTTCTCTTCCTGTCTACGTGCTTTTTCTGTACGTCTATACGATTCTTTACGCCATAATTCAATGGCGTCTTTCTGTGATTGTCTAGCTTTCTTTTCCATAATTCTTCCTCTACTTTCACGATGCAATCTGCATCCCAGGTCCCAGCTGCGGGCCACCTCTGACTTTCTGGTAATTCCTTGGTGTAGTCTACCCATAAATCAAGAAATAATATGGCGTCTATGCCATGTTTATGATACATAAAGTACCCTGGAGTGTCCCTAGGAGGAATGGGAACAGCTTCTTCGAGTACCCCTTTTCTAGTTTTGATCTGTCTTAATTTCGAAAAGAGCGGCATTTTGAGAACTGATCTGATCTGATACCTAATTTTGAACACGTTTAATACAACGAAACACAATAATGAACAGTCATTCACACCACAATATGCAGAACGTATTTAAAACATTTAACATTTAACATTTAATGAACAACAATGATGGCCGTTCACTAAGCATAATACTCGATACTAACTAGATAATTCTGACTTCATATACTAGACATACTTGATATACTGCTAAACAGTACAGATACACTGCTGAAACAGTGCAGACCGGATTTGTGTACCCAAACCCGTCTTGACCGGCACAACCTATGTGCACGTCAGAACGCCTCCCCGACAATGGTACTCACCGGGTAGCTCGGAACGGAAAGCCTCGGAACTGAACTGAACTGGACTCGGACCGGACTGGACTCGACTCGATACTTCGGAACTTCGGAACTTCGGAACTGGTGGGCCTCTGTATACCTCGGATCTTGCTCTCTCAGCTAGGCTCTGGTCGGGATACTTCGCACTTCTCACCGCCTCGTCTGGGTGTTGATCGCAGCCTCAGTTACCCCCGCTCGGCAGGAGGGAGATACAGGAAATCCTGTGGGTACGCGTTGTTGTCCGTCCAGCTGTGACAGGAGACCGGGCCTGCAACGCACCTCCGGCGCGTGAGATGAGAAAGTGTCCCTGTTCGGGCGCCATATATGTGGTAAATAATTTAATTACCGGGACTTAATTTGATGCGGAAAATCTATAATAATAGCTCAGTAAAATAAGAGGCAGAATCCGTGGTATTAGAGGTTCGGAACGGGCTTTATTCCAAAATCAATTCGAATTGAGGACTCCATATTCCATCACCACGAAGGTTCAGGAAGTGAAAGACCCCACTTTATTGACAAGTAATCATTTATATACAATAGGCATTACAGTGAAACAGATGCCGGAGGCGTAACAGTTGATAACAAAGATAAGAACATACATGCGTAACTAAAGTGGGTGTAACTAAAGAACGTCATCAGGTATGATGTCATAAATGGGTGGTTCCATGAAAGAATTTCGCAATGTCAGCAGAAATACTTGGCAGAGATGCGCGCGCAGCAGCATGACGTGTGATTGACGTGTAACTAGGGGATGAAGGGGACTTGACATTTAGCTCTACATGTGGAGACAGAAGTCTGGGGTTATGTCAACCTAATCCCAAATCATATCTAATATCCTATGTTTAAAGAACTGTGTTATCCAGAAAGAAAGGTCTCTTAGGATAGAATCTTATTCTATACTGACTATACTGTCCGTTAGTGCGTGTACAAGCGTCTAAGTGTCTACACTAGATGCGAGGGCAGAAATCTTCCATAGTAATAGGGCTATTAATTACTTGCATGAAGACAGAGAAGCCGGGCCCTTTGCTCGGTAGCTGGGAGAATGTTTACTTAAACTACTAGACAGGAATGTATTGGATAGGGAGCGGAGCAAAGCAGATAATCTTGAAGGTGAAATACAGTTTTTGGCAGGCAACAGGCTGGAGTCAGGCACCGTTAGCCGCGCAGGGAGTAGGACAAAGTTCATGGGTACAGATGCGAGCTCAGACTGGAGCTTTCAGAGGCAGAAGGCAGAAAAGACTTGATGGCAGAATCAGGGCCTACTCGTCTGAACTGTAAAATGGGATAAGTGAACCATATAAAGCCGGTGGCCTTTCATACTTAGGAATAGAATATCCGGCCCATTCATGGCGGATCTGAAAGAGGACATGTTGACGGTGGACGCACATGTG
This sequence comes from Triturus cristatus, assembly GCF_964204655.1. NCBI lineage: Eukaryota > Metazoa > Chordata > Amphibia > Caudata > Salamandridae > Triturus > Triturus cristatus. The sequence continues at coordinate 548,160,206 of NC_140595.1, forward strand.
TTTGCGTCTTCATAACTGGAACTGGAGGAAACATACATGTACTTATGGTTTATACATGAAACCGTTGGGGTCCAAGATAGGGGACATAACTGACCCTAAAAATCCATATTTCCACATGGCTGTGACCTAGGCCATATGGGCAGAGGGCATTGTTGTCTGCTTCTGAGTTGCACTATGTGATTTTTGTGGCCCACACTCCTGCCATCTGGCTTACCGTGTCTTGTGTTGGTGTTTTCTGTGGCCTGTGACTTTGCATTGTCCAGCTGGGTGCATGGGGCATGGTGGCGCTAGTGGCATGTGCGTGTTCATGGAGGGTGGTTGAGTCATGCGATAGCTTGGGGTGGTTGCGTGCCTGATTGTGAGTTTGGTTGTGGATGACGTTCCTCCCATGTGAGGTGAGTTGTTTGTGTACTCACCGGGTCTCGGAGTCCTTCTAATCCGTCCACTGACACCACCGGCAGTATGGCCATCACCCTCTCCTCCCAGGGATGGTAGTGTACGGGTCTGCGGGGCGGCCCTCCTCCAGTGACGTTGGCCTGGTTGTGGTCGTCTGTCATTTTGGCTCAGACCCTCCTCCGCAGATCGTACCACCTGGCTTGGCATTCATGCCTGGTCCTTCTGGTGGCCGCAACAGCATTCACAGCATCGACAATCCTCTGCCACATGGCTGTTTTTTCAGACATGCTGGTCTGTCTGACCAATGTTCCAAAGAGGTGTGGCTCGACTCTGAGGATTTCGTCGACAAGGACCTCCAACTCTCGGCTAGTGAACTTTGGATTCTTGTTAGTGGGCATGGTGAGGAGTGTGGGTGTGGATGGTTGGGGGGGTGTGTGTGGATGGTTGTGGGTGTGTGGGTGTGGTTGTGCAGGTGTGTGTGAATGTGATGAAGGGGTGTTTGTGAAGGTGTGTGTGTGAAGGTGTGCAAGTGTAAGGTGTAGTAAAGGTTCAAGTATGGTGCTGTAGGTTGTCTGTGGGGTCTGGCAGCAGTGAGTCTGTTGCAAAGGCTCATGGTTTGTGTCTGTGGGCCTTTTTTATTGGTCCATTGGTGGGTGTGGCTGTGTTTGAAATTTGGGTGGGTGTGTTATAAGGAGTGGTTGTGTTTTGGGCCTCTGTTTGGGATTTTGGCAGTTGCAGGTCAGTGAATGTGTTGTTTTTGTGCTTGTTGGACATGTTTTGTGGCTTTGTGCCATTCGAATGGTGTATTCTTGTGTTGTTTTGCTTTGTCCTGGTTGTGTACGTGCGTTTTTAGCGTGTGTACGATGGGTACTTCGGGAATTTAGTTGTACAGTACTGTCCTTGTGTCTGGCTTGGTACGACTCGTACATGCGCGATGTTGTGTGAAGGTGCTGGTGTTGGGGCCTGGGGTGCGCTCCGTACTTAGAATGTTGGGGTGGGGGTACGCTCCATATGTACGCGGGTAAGGGTACGTGTCATACATACACGGTTGGGGTGGGGGTAGGGTCTGTACATACACGGTTAGGGTGGGGGTATGCTCCTTACGTACGCGGGTGAGGGTACATGTCGTACATACACGGTTGGGGTGGGAGTACGGTCCGTACATACACGGTTGGAGTGGGGGTATGCTCCATACGTACGCGGGTGAGGGTACGGGTCGTACATACACAGTTGGGGGTACGGTCCGTACATACACGGTTGGGGTGGGGGTATGCTCCATACGTACGCGGGTGAGGGTACGGGTCGTACATACACTGTTGGGGTGGGGGTACGCTCCATACGTACGCGGGTGAGGGTACGGGTCGTACATACACGGTTGGGGTACGGTCCATACATACACGGTTGGGGTGGGGGTACGCTCCATGCATACGCGGGTGAGGGTACGTGTCGTACATACACGGTTGGGGTAGGGGTATGGTCCGTACATACACGGTTGGGGTGGGGGTGCGCTCCATACATACGCGGGTGAGGGTACGGGTCGTACATACACGGTTGAGGTGGGGGTGCGGTCCGTACATACACGGGTGAGGGTATGGGTCGTACATACACGGTTGGGGTGGGGGTATGCTCCGTACATACACGGTTGGGGTGGGGGTACACTCCATGCATACGCGGGTGAGGGTACGTGTCGTACATACACGGTTGGGGTGGGGGTACGGTCTGTACATACACGGTTGGGGTGGGGGTGCGCTCCATACGTACGCGGGTGAGGGTACGGGTCGTACATACACGGTTGGGGTGGGGGTACGCTCCATACATACGCGGGTGAGGGTACGGGTCGTACATACACGGTTGGGGTGGGGGTACGGTCCGTACATACACGGTTGGGGTGGGGGTACGCTCCATACGTATGCGGGTGAGGGTACGGGTCGTACATACACGGTTGGGGTGGGGGTACGGTCCGTACATACACTGTTGGGGTGGGGGTACGCTCCATACGTACGCGGGTGAGGGTACGGGTCGTACATACACTGTTGGGGTGGGGGTACGCTCCATACGTACGTGGGTGAGGGTACGGGTCATACATACACGGTCGGGGTGGGGGTACGGTCCGTACATACACGGTTGGGGTGGGGGTACGCTCCATACATACACGGGTGAGGGCACAGGTCGTACATACACGGTTGGGGTGGGGGTACGGGTCGTACATACACGGTTGGGGTGGGGGTACGCTCCATACATTCACAGGTGGGGGTACGTCTCGTACATACACAGGTGTACATACACGGGTGGGGATTCGACTCGTACATAGGAGGGCTGGGGGGGAGTGTTGGGCGCGTATGCGGGCACATGTCTCCATGGTTGCTATGGGAGTTCGGTGCGGACGGTGTTTTTTCCATACGGTTGAAACATCGGACGCACGGGATGGATCGTACTTGCGCGGTCGGACTTCACTTTTCACATTTGTACGGTAAATCGTCCGGGGACGTGTCGGACACATTTTCCGACCCGAGGACGTGTGGGGAATTATTCCCAATGCGATTCGTATGGACTTTTTCCCATGCGAATCGTAGTTGGCAGTTTGTACGGCACTTGTACGATTCGTATGGTAAAAAGACCGGATACGAGTCGTACGGGGAATTTTTTTACAGGATCGTAATCGGCACCTGAATAGTGCAGTGTCCTAATAATTGTCAGTATATGAGGCTCAATGACTGTTGACAGTTGTTATACTTGTGGTTGACCGAGTCGGTGCAGTTCCTTATATAGCAACCAACAATATGGAGTATAAGCATGTATAATCCCTACGCGCTGTTATCCTCGGGGTCCAATCAGGGGTCAAGCAATGCATCCCTAGATCCCCACTCGCATCCACAACATAGTGTGCAGTATGATCGAAATACGTATTGCCATACCCCATCGGGTGATTCCTGTAGGACATAGCAGCGCATGAGTTACACCGTATACGAGCGTCACTTGTGGGCGCTCTAGGGCTGGTCTAATACTGTCTCCCGCAAACCTCGATAGAATCCGTAGGAATGCTAATATCCCATGAAAGGTGGAATCTACGGTCGGGGCAGCAGCAGGATCCCAAACCGTCTGACACTGTGCCTAACGGGACGTCCTTTCCGTAAACACTCACGTCTCATACACTCACTCATTGTGAAGTATCGAGTAGGATCACACTGTCTCCGTTGCATAAACAAAAGCGGTTTGGTACTCACATGCAAGACTCTGTCGCTGTGACTGTTGACCTACCCCTCACTCTGCCAGTCCCGGGAGGTACCAACTCGCGTTGGTTTGCTTAGTTAAACCTCCGGTCGACCTCAAGAGGGGGCGGGACTTCCGGTTGCAACGTACAGAACGCTGGCGCGTAAACCCGATGTGTCGGTAGATGCCATGTTGGAGTTGTCGCGCTCCATATCACACTCATGTTCGTGTTGGGTGAATGTGTAGTTGTTGTAAAAGATGGTATTCCAAGATGGTGACCTGGTGCATTAATGTAGATGTTTAAAGCCAGGTACAACTGCAATCCAGTGGCTCCAAATAACAGTATCTATACTAGTGAGCAATATGTATAATTGTGGTGGCCACGGTTCCATAGTTGAAGTAACTGGCAGTTCTCATAATACAGGTCTGGGTATTGAGTAGGGGTGGGCGGAATTTGCGGAATTAACCTTCGCAAATTATCGCGAGAATGTTTAAAATTATCGCAAACAAGCAGAAATATCGCAAAGATGCGGAAGTTTTTTTCCGGCATGTTCGCGAGATTTTCTGCATGGTTGCGGGTCGCCAACTTACCCATGTGGTTGCTTGCGGGCGCGGCCATCTTGTTTTGAGTTGTTCTCGCGGTGCATGATCTCGAGAAGAAAGACGTGATCGCGCGACGCATGACGTCACTGCGGGCGCGAACTGTCGCGAGACAGCGCAAATGGCTAAAAACAATACAACATCTCATGGAGAACGCGACCGGATCAAGAAAACTTGTCGGCGAACGCAGGGATTCAGGTAAGGCGATCGCGCGCGCGCGAGAATGTATCATTTTACAGCGCGAGCAAGAAACAAATTATCGCCAAGCTGCGGAAACCGGAATTTTTGACATTTTCGCGCTCTCCGCGGAACGCAAAAATGTCAAATTATCGCAATTTCCGCGAACGGAACGAAATTTTTGCCCAGGCCTAGTATTGAGTAATCATCTGGTCAACAAACACCAAGGAATGCCTTCATTTAATTCCTCCTTGTCTGAGGATAATCTCAGTAACCATCTTTGTTCAATGCGGAACAGTGCTTTTTTGTCCATGCCATGGTGTGCTTCAAGTACATCCCAGCACAATGAGTCAGGTGAGTGTTTGTGGTGATCAAAATGTGTTGTCATCTTCGTATTGGTTAATGGCACCTAAAGTTGCTCCTATGTTCTGTAATCCGGGTTTTCACCGGTCTCATGACCTTTCAAATTAAAAATTTTAATTTGAAAGGTCACGCATTTCACTTTATGTCACCACAGTCACCCAATTAATTGTCTGTGTATGTGTTGTGTTTTTTCTTAAGACAGCTTATATCCACTTTCTGTGCAAAGTGCTCAAAAATAAAAAATAAATGGAAAATCAGAACAATATAAGTAATACATTCATATATTTTTGATAAATTGTTGTAGGTGTTGTACATCCATGACTGTTTAGTACAAGCACCTCGTAATTTTTCCGGGCCGCAGCACAAGCCGCAATAGTAAAAGGCCTGTTTCCGACTGCCTACTCGGTGGTCTCATCATATTATGGCAGGTGGAACTGCCGACTACATGTCGGGCAGCCTCCATCCCACAGCCATGGCGGGTGGACAGAACGAGGCCCAGAGTCCCTGGCAGGGAGGTTAAAGAAGTGGTTCACCCTAGGCAACATCCCCAAACTTCTCCTCCATGACAAAAGCAGCGAGAAAGAAGCAGCAGAAGGATGCCCTGGGGTAGTGTTTAAAAATATTCATATACACCCCTAGGTAAATGTCAGGTAAGGCTTTTGGACTTGCAGTTTGGGGACAGGGTGAAGGTTAAACTTGTGATTTTGTTGTGGAATGAGGTCGAATAAAGACATAATACACATTATTCAAAGTTTCTGTTAAGAACTATTTAATGTTCTGCCTTTAGTAAAAAGAAAATCGATGTAGAAGTTTATAGAGTGATTTACTGGTGTGAATCCCTTCACTGCTCCACCACTTATTTCATCGCTATATGTCAGCAGACATTCCTAGATGAGTTCATAGTTTGTTTGTGTTCTTTGTGCAGAAGGTTTAGAGGGAAATATAGATCCCTTCAACTTTTTCATTCATTCATTCATTAAAATGTATATTTCCAAATAAAAATGGCCATAAAAGCACATGCAAAACAATAAACACAACCATAAATAACAATGGGTTCCAAATTAAAAATGCATAATTCATACAGTAAAACCAGAGTATTAAAAACAGATAAGATCAAGTATCAAAAATCATCGAGTTGCGTACAAGTTTTATAGGTCTACAACAAAGGCTAGGCCGAGATCTTCATGCACCTTAAAATAAAACTACTACTCCTCCTTGGTGGACCCCCAAAAGTTTGAGGACTACCCTGTTCTCTTCCACCTGCTGATGACTCATGTTAGAGATGCCCCGGATCCCTGCACCATAGATCGTTATTGGCACAAATCTTACTTTGTAGATTTCTATCAGAGGCAGAATGGGCTTTTTCCTTAGACTCGCTGAAACTTTAAAAACTGAGCCAATGGCCCATTGAAGCTAGAGCACCTATTTGCTATGCAAGAAGACTAGCTAAGGTTCTCATCAAAAGTAACGCTAAGGTAGGAGAAGAAGCAAAATAGTTAGATGCACCTACCCCTAATATACAGTGGGCGGGTCTTCACAGATTTAGGGCCGTAAGCCATCACATATGTTTTTGATCTGTTCATGTCAAAATTAATGCTCTCCTTAATATGAACAAATCCATCAATGTGAGCCTTCTGACCATTTGGGGCTCTGGTTATTAAAATTGCACCACCACGTATAGGGGCCCTGGGACCAATTTCTTTCAGACTCCTGGAATATCTGCAGCTATCCCTGTCAAAGCTGTCTCCAACTTATTAATGTACAGAAGGAAAAGGATTGGGGTCAAAACACACCCTTGCCTTACCCACTGTTGGAGGTTAAATGATTCAGAACATGCACCATTGCTCCCATATCTCACGAAGGTCCTAAGATCCTGATGCAATTCTCTGAGAACCTAGAGTTCTTCCTTTACCCCAATGGAGGCAAGGATTTCCCTCAGCTTAGATCTATTGACATTGTCAAAAGTCCTTGACAGGTCCATGAAAGTAAGATGGATGGCACTGCACTTAAGCAATCAGTATTTGCTAATTATAAGATGCAAATTTACACATTGTTCAATGGTCCCCAGGCAGTGTCGAATGCCAAACTGAGTCTCTGATAAACACTGTTTTCCTCCAACCACAGTTCCAACCTATTCAAGATGTCTTGTTCTATGATCTTAACAGTTGATTCAATAAGTGAAATAGGCCCATTTGGTAGCAGGTCAGATCCCTCGTGTCCCCTTTTTTAGAAACAGGTTAATGGTAGTGGTCCTTTAGGACTCAGGGAGTCCAGCTACACAAACAGCATTAAAAAAAATTGTCGGCAAAGAGGCCCAGAAATTAACATTACCCTTGTACAAGTCCATTGGGTCCCCATCAGGGCCAGGGACTTTATTGGTAGGGCTGCTCTGCATAGCTCCTCTAACAAAAAGGAGGTTTCAATAGGTAAATAAGATTGAACGGGAGCCGGCCCCCAGGGCTCACAGTCCTTCAAAGTGCATATACGCTGGAAATGTTTAACCCAGTCCTCCGGGGCAATATTACAGTTCAATGCGATCTGGGGAACTTCAGCCAAGGAATAATTGTTGACTAAGTTCCAAAGGACCTTGTAGTTTTTTGGGGATACAGGCCTGAGACAGGGCATTCCAATGTGAATTTCTCACTTCAGCCTTCCTGGCTGTTAGAGCTCATGTGTAATCCCTTCTACAGCTAACAATTTCTGACCTGTTCTTCTTGATTTTTTCAAGTGTAAATGTACCTTCATACAGGACAGCCTACAAGCTTTACCAAATCAGGGAGCCACAATGGTGTCAGTTACCTTAATCTGTTTCATGAGGATTGCTTTAGTGACTGTCCACAGATCACAAAAGAATACACTATCAGATATTGGTCAGCATCCACCGATAGACAATTTAAGATGATGCTCAAATTGGCTACACCCAGAAACACAAACACTGCAGATATATCTACATGCCTCCTGACCGACCTGCTCAATTTATCATTGGCCTCTAATCACACATTCACTCAGAGAAGTGCCCTTAATGCCTTATTTGGGACCTTCGCAACATGGTTAATGGAGCGGTAGAGAGCATTATGGTCACTAAAAGTGTTGGGGATGACCACAACATCAGCGTTTCTAGAGGATAAACTGTTAGAAATAGAAACATAGTCTACAGTGCATCACTGTCCTCTACCGGTGAAAGTGACTGTCTTAGCAACCTCAGAACCTAAAATGTCAAAAGCATCACATAAATTTGAGCTGGCAAGCAATTGGAATAACATAGCACTCCTATCATCTTGGCCCTGAGCAGGGAGATGGCAAAATAGATCAGAAGGATAAAATTCTGTTAGGTCAGTACTGGCCTCCACCAGTGGTGTAACACAGACCCCCACAGCCCCTGCAGTGTGGGGGCGCCAAGTTCCAGGGAGCCTCCTCAGCACTGTACTCTACCCAGAGAGCTCTTTAATGAGTCCAGGGGGGCCCTCCACATATCTTGCACGGGGCCCCCTCAAGTTTCGTTACGCCAGTGGCCTCCACCTTGACATGAAAATCACCAGCAACTAGCAGGTTACAAGTTCCTCTGGTATATAAGTGACTGGTACTTACAGACTCAATAAAAAAGAAAACAAACATATAATGTCCATCTGTCAGAACTGAGAAATCATCAGTATCAAAGTTCAGAATGAATAGCCCACCGTTAGGTGCCCATTTTAAATAAAATGCTTGGATGAGTCTACTACCAGTATCGATGCAAGTTATAGAACAGTCCAATGTAACCTTGAACCAGGCAAAAAAAAACAGCACTAGCCCACCCCGAGGAAGACTGTCAAGCATGTTGGGAATGGCAAACATAGCCGTCACAGAAAACATCATCGTGGACCTGCATCTCCTGTAGTAATGCAATGTGAAATTGGTCGACCAAGTTCAACCACGTTTGGGATACCAGCTTAGTTGGAATCTCCACAATGTTCCAGCCAAGCACAATAAAACTCTGGGAACCACCGTCTGCTTTAGTCGGGAAAATCATTCCACCAGGGCTGAGAACATCAGGCCTAAAACCGAAGGCATTACACAAGTAGCAATCATGTTGGGATCCCATCTGAGATAGGCAAGACAGGGGCTCAAATCGATTGGATGTAGAAACTCCTGAGGTTAGCCTCCATCTAGGTTGCACAGCAGGGCATCTTGGTGGTGGGGCAAGGTGACTATGAAAGTAAGAAAGGGGAAAAAGTTTGATCAAACTAGACTTGAACAAGCCCCTTTTAGCCTCCAAGGTCAGACCATCGGCAATCCTTGGCAGTTTAAAATTAACAACTACACAGTCACAGCTGAGTTGTTTGGGATTGTGACCCACCCACCCCACTCTCCGTACCATAAGAATAGTATCTGCAGTCCAGGTCGAAGAGGTGGACCCCGCTGGCAAAACAGGGATATTGGCCTTGTGGATTATGTAAGGGTTGGCGGCTGGTGGCAAATTTATGGGGAGTGCTATTTCCCCATCCCCTCCTTTTATAGGACCCGTCACAAGTGACGGTCTAAGTGATTGGGTAGCACCAAGTAAAACTGGGAGGACTTAATTCACATTTCTGCGTATATGACCCTTGGGACGGTGAGCTTGGAGCAGACATCAGGGGCAGAGGGAACAACTTGACTGCTGGCTGTGGAATTGACAAGTTGTTTTCCAGTTGGTTGAGGATGCCTTGATTGCCCTGACCTGAGGTACATCATGATCACCCACCCATGCTCCTCTATTATTCATGATTGTTGCCAGACTGGCTTTGATGTACTGCAGCCTTAAAAGAATCAAGTCAAGTTTGGAACACAGGATTGCAGAAAATTCCATTTTGAATGAGTTGAGCACGATGTCCACTAAGTTAGTGACTGGATAAAGATGATTCTCTATTTGTGACACAGTACTGACAAACCTGGGGACCCTATTGGCCTGGGGGCCCATCTTGTATGCTTGTTCGCAGGGCTCCAGCACTGGGACAGACTAGGCTGGCAAGAAACCGGTGTTATGATTACAGAGCTCCTCAGGATCCAGGCGATGCTAGAAAGGTCCACCTCCTGATATCCCCGGACTCCAACCAAGGGTTACGGAGCCCAGAGGTGATCAGGCGAGGGAAAGGAAGGGGGAAGGGTCAGCAGGGATAAGAATCTGAAAAGACAAAGAAGATATATTCACACCAGGCTCATAAATATACAGGCTACTCTCATTAAGTCTCACTAGGCATCATCATACCCTTGGTTCCGTTAAGCGAAGCAGACATCACCGTCTGAGATTCACGCTCTCAGCAGCAACCAATCACGACCCCTGTACACAGGTTTTCCTTTGGACCGCAAAGGAGATCTCCCCTATAATAGTTTGTGCTTGTCAACCTTGAGGGAGGAAAACCGATCTTCCTTCAGACCGATATTTCCATAGAGTAACACACCCCTTCCAAAAAAATGATATCCCCAAAAGTAGATAAGAAAGGCTTCCACGGTTCGTACACCGCCGCCAGAAAGCAAAGAAGTTGTAGTGCTCCTTCACCCAGGTGAGGATCAACACGCTAGGTTCCCTCTATGTCAATGAGGTCAGACCACTTTAGGTTGGGCTCCTCCGAGCCTTGCCAAAGATCGCACTCTTTCGAGCACCATGTTCATTAATGTCACTTGAGCTTGCGCAGGGTTGATTGATAGCTCCTACGAGCCTTGCCAGAACATCACCCCCTTCCGAGCACTGCGCTCTGGCGCTTCTCTCTCACCCTGACATACTTTGAGTCCCCCGCGCATGGGCCGGGTGGAGGTTGGCTCCTCGGAGCCTTACTGAATTCTGTGCTCCTCCGAGCACCGGGATATAAGTTGCTAGAGGGGGAGGGGGACATCTCGTCCGAGCTGTCTACCGCGCCTCTGGAGTTACGTGAGCTTATTTTCACCCGCGCATGGGCCGGGTGGATGTCGGCTCCTCCGAGGAGTACTGAATCCTGTGCTCCTCCGAGCACCGAGATACAAGTTGCTAGAGGGGGACGTCTCGTCCGAGTCGTCTACCTCGCCTCTGGTGTTACGTTAGCTTGTAGGTGTGTGTCGCTGCAACTTCGGGACTGTACAATCGTTCGTGCTCCGCCGAGCACAACCGGAAACGCTCACCTGGGTGCTTCTAAACTGCTTGTTTGCCAAGTCCGTCTCTTCCGAGATGCCGAAGCCAGGGTAGTTGTTGTAATCTTCAGCTCCTCTGGAATTCAAAATAACGCACGCCTAGTGCTGCGTGCAACGTCCTAATATAGACGCCCATTTCCTGGTTCCAATGCTGCTGGGACTTGTATTTTTTAATCGCTGGGTAGGCGCGTTGGACCGCGATTCCTCACAACCGGAGCTATACTGCTCGAAAGACCTTGGCCCGGCTGGTCAGTCAATACACTTGGATCTAGCTGGCCAGGAATCCCAGATAACACAGCGTGATGTGAGGAGAGATCATCTAAAGGCAGAGGAGAGGCACAGGAGGGAAGACCTTCCCCGGGCAGAGAGAGGCACCACTCTGCAAGTTTAATTTCTTTAGATACGACCTGCACAGACCGTGCCAAGAAGCCCTCCATGGTTATAATTTGTGGTGTGGCAAGGGAGGACAAATTTAGAGATGGGGCCACCTTTGACTTTCGTATGCTTCAGTAAAAGGGGGAAACCAATCCAAACAAGACAGGGGGACAAAGAAACATCAAACAAAGGAAAACTGGTACATTTACAGGCTGTGGACAAAGGAGCAAGGAAGGTGGCTCAGCCTAGCTGATGCTGGGTGAAGATGGGTCCGGTCTTGGCCAGCGGCGGCCGGCACAGGTAAACGCAGTGGGGTGGTGAGGCAGGGGCGGGTGCGGTGGGATGGGGAAAAGTCGACAGACGACGAAATAGGTATAATTAAATTAATAAATAATACCTATTCTGTAGTCTGTTGGCTTCCCCCCTGCCATGCCCTGCCCCACCTCGTTGTGCTTACCTGTGCCGGCCGCCGTTGGTCTTGGCCCGGGTATGTGCCTGTGCACGTCCGGTGCTGCAGTGCATTCACACGCTGAAAAATGCTCCAAAATGTTGGCCCCTCAAATCGGGCACCCTGAAGGGCTCCTGGTGTGTGCAGTCTCCCAGCGGCAGGCAGCAAGTGGCAAGCGTCCCCTCTTTCATTCAATGTTGCACATGAGGAGAGCAGGCCGATGTGCTATTGATAAATAAGCTAGATTTAACTTAAGTATACATTGAAATTCATCAATTCATTGCCCAAAATGTCTGTTTTTTAGAAAGATAAAATAAAATCCAGACACAATTGCATTTTCTTTTATCTATAACAAGGAAAGGAGATGGTATTTGCAATCTTGTCAAGGTAAGGATTTAGCATAACAAATCTTTCCGCTAGACGTTCAGATACTTGTAAATTGATGATCAATATCTGCAAAGCCCATCTCTCTGCAGGCATTTGTTCGCATTATTGTTGATGGACTCCCCAAGTCAAAATTGCTTTTGGCCACAATTTAATTATTTACATTGCTTCTTTATACATCTAGCAATTCAGTGTTCCTTTCAGAATAGCGTCAATTGTGTGCATTTGAACACTTTGTTGAGAAACACAAGTTGCTGTGTTTTGGTACATGGCATTTAAGCTGAAGATTTCCTCAAAATCGAACACGGCTGTGAAGCGCGGTTGCTATCTAAAGGGATTATTGAATGATTTCTTTTAGAATTGCCTTTCGCTCTGAAGGATCTTTCAGTTTTTCACACATTCTTATGTAGGATCCCCTGAATGCACACATACAGCAAAATATGTTGCTGAATGCACTATGCCATAGTAAAACCACTGTCTAAATTACTTAATTCATAATTACATCTGCACTGAAACCAGGTGATTTGTAATGGCTGTTGCCCACTTGCATGTAGTGGATTGTTCCTTGACATTTTATTTAAAAACAAATTCTTAAAGATTTGTGTATGAGTTGCAAATGGGGAAGACCCCTCTGCCTCTAAAATATTTTCCCTTCTTGCATCCGCGCTCACCTTTTTTCCTTCCATTGTAACTGATTTGGGAGTCCAGAAACAGATCACTTTTCCGTAGCGCCTACATGTATGTTTACACCCAACTCACTGCACATAAATTTACTGCTGCCATTGTACATCTGAACTAAGAAAAAGGTGATGGATGGAATGCTTGATTTAATCTCAGCCAATAGCAAATGCTCAAGGCTGCTACCCAGTCCGTTGTTTTTTACCCACTAGCGCAATGTAGACAAAAAAAACCCTTATGCAAATCACTCCTGACTCTGCTCCTCATGGGGACAGTTCATCCTGAATTGCCAGGCACGGGTCGTCTGGAATGGATCAGAACCAACATCTGACCGGCTTTGGCCTGCCAGGGCCTTGTCAGTAGGATGTACCTATGTGTGGCGCAGTGGCCAGAGCGGCTGACTCCTGAGCGTGGGGCTCCCGGTTCGATCACAGCTCAGCTCAGCATCATGTGACTCTGGGCAATAGCTCAGTTAATCTCCACGACGGCCCACAGTGCCTGGATACCCTTAGGGGTGATAAGTCAAGCTTTACAAATCTGGAATTAATTATTTACCATGAGTCCTTTGGCACAGTGAATAAGGGACCCACGTCTGGGCATATCTGTTGCACTTAGAGCATCAATTGCAACAAATATCAAGGTGATGGACGGAATGCTTAAATTAATCTCAGCCACTGGGGATTGCTTGGGGCTGCGTTCCAGTCCGCCATTGACAATATATGCCCAGCTTATTTTGGTGCATGTTTAGCTTCAGACTGTGTCTGTTTATGCAGTGCCTGGTTTCTGGCAGCTGCTGCCAGATCTCAGTCTTCCAGTGATGGCCACACATCTCTCCAGCTCCACATCTCCTTTTGTGCATGTATACCTGCATTGGTAACAGTCGCACTATTTCTTCATTTGGAGCTTGGTTGCCACGCCTGCCCTCATTTGAAGTCAGATCAGTACACTGACCAAAGTAAATTGCCTACTTTCAGACTTTTTCACAAAAATGTTTTCTCCCACTTTTTTCAAATAGATTTTCTCTTGAAAACGAAGGACCTCATGTTCAGCCTCTCAGTAAGCGCATATTCTGTAAAGATATGTTACATGAAATGCTTAATTTTAACTTTTTATCTATTTGGATGTGAAGCCTCCAACACTCCCGGGTATTTCATCTCAATCAGTAGAACCAGAAAAAGTGGTGGTTTCCAATGATGTAGTCACAAATACCGGAAAACAAGAAGATGACAACATTAAGGAGCTATAACAATAAAACTAGGAAGTAATACTTTAAAGCAAGCTGAGACATACATTAGAATTAGTTAGTATAGGGTACTCCCCAATGTTCACTCCAGAACACTCTGCTACTAATGGCTGTGTTCAATATGGCTGAGCCTCGACTTTCTACCTCAAAGTGACCTTCAGGTCCCTGTCTGGGTAGGGAAGCTACCAAAATGTGTACACGTCCACCAAATGATGGGAATGGGAATTATTATGTGCAGTGTACTACTGACTTTTAAGTTTATATGCAATTCAATCACTGAACCTGGGCACCTATGATTACGTAGGATTATAGCAGTATACAATGCTTCCTTTGAAATAATTTATGATTATATCTTAAAGAAATTGAAACAGCAGTACAAAAGTCTGCTTCTAATGAGAAATCACTACATGAAAGAGAACAATGAGCCTGCCCCGCTTCTCCCATTCACAAACCAGGGATGTGTAATTTGCAATGCCTCCTATGTACTGATTTGTCACAACGCAAATATTCCATGAGAAGGGGGACACAAAACAACCTGCTTAATGATTATTAATTAGGCAGGTCGCTTTTTGCAGTACCCTGTGATTGGCTGCAAATTCATTGTTAGAGGCCTGGAATGCTAAGCAGACCTCCATCCCTGCAGTTGCATTCCCAAACAGGAAACATTTTTTTAAAGCAGCCTGTGTCCTTTAAAAGTACTAGTGCTGCTTTAAAAAAAAATGTTTCCTTTGGGGTGAGGGAGCAAGCAGTGGTCCTTTGTTGCCTGGAGGCCACTGACACAATTCCTGATGCGGAAGATGCCCCACGGGAACAGCTTCCCCTTTGCAAATCAGATTCTGACATTTTGGAGTATGGATATCTGTGGAACAGTTTGTGAGTGCACTTGTGGTCATACACCATTGATCTGTCCCTTTTCGAATCACAGTTAAGTGGGGAGAATCCTTTTCAAAACCCCCACCTATTTGTGATTTGGATAGGGTCTCAAAATATCTCTTACAAAGTGGAAAGATTTTTTCAACTCATAAAAGGGTTTCTTTGAATAGCAAAAAAGTATTTTTTTCATTGAAGACCCAGTGATTTTGCAAATTGCAGGGTTTGAGACCAAAACTTTGTTTTGTTTATATGGCCCTAGGTGCATCTAGACCAAGACGTCATGATAAATATATAAGATACATTTTATTTTTTATAACAGTACCCAAAAATAGTTCCTAAAATTATTCAAAATGTTCCAGGGCCTGATTACGAGTTTGGCGGTGTAGGAGCAGGATGCAACGCCAGCTCTCCCCTCCCACACCGCTAAACTCAACCGCAGCCCGCCCGTCCACCAGATTACGAGTTTCCTTGTGGTCTACAAGGTGGTGCTTTGGCTGTCCCACTGTGATGTAATTCTAAGGATCTTTAGTGAGCCTTTGAATTGCAGTGCAGAGGGAACACCTAAGCAAGTTCCTGCATGGCGTGGACTGTGCAGTCCATGCCGTGCAGGAACTATGGTGCATGCACACAGGGGGGCACACCATGTGCCCCCCATGCATGCACCTCCATTCACAGGGGCCCTGTAGGGCCCCTTTACTTTCCTTACTGCCACACTTTTAAAGGAAGGATGTCCGCCATGAAAAGTGTGACACCACCAGCATACTGCTACCCAAGACTGCCGTGCCAGCACCTAGGGATCGCAGATCCCCGGCGGTTGTGGCTGTCCCACGATGGTCCGACCGCCAAAGTTGTAATATGGCAATCGGACCACCAATGCGGCAGTAGCCACCAACACGACAGACATCCATGTTTGAACTGCAAAACAAATAGAAAAGAAATTCTATTGAAGCACAATAAGATAAGTACAATAAGCACTTTCCAGCTTCCAGACCCTTATAAAATAAATAAATAACCTTTTTAACAATTATTACATGTAGAGAGGAATACTGGGAGTGGAATAGATACATTGGATAGGGGTTTTATTTATTTCTAGTTCGATTTCCTGTCACAAATAATTTTAAAAAAATACAATCACCTTCCAGTTGATTTAATTCATGCAGGTTTAGGAAGAAGTAAAAACATTTCATTTGTCTTAACTTCTTAACTATTGTTTACAATCAATATCTGGAACAGTCAGTAGATTAAAGTGCTTTCATTGTATAATTAATTTAGAAAAGTCATAGCATACTTCCAGACTTATAAAAACATCCTCTCCTTTCCCATCCTGGTCACATACAAACGTTCTGAGGGGTACACAATTTTTAGCTTCTCAGTCCTAGGTAGAATTTCTGTGGTTCAGACGATCTCCAACGGGTACTAATCTCAGACCGTTTCAGCGTTATTGCGATAGAGCACCAAATGCGAGCTTATCTTGGAGGGATTGTAAAGTGTTTAGAACACCCCAGTAGAATCAAGTTCTCATTTGCATTAAGTTCAATGCCGAAAGAAATTCTCATACCCCTCAGTACCCCATCCCAAAATGCTCTTAACCTATTGCTTACCCAAATCATGTGGACCCAACTACCAGATTCCCTACAACTGGGACATTGATTGGGAACATTTGGATCCACTTATGCAACAAGCTGGAGTTAACACACCATCCACTGACCATACAGTTGCATTTTGCAAATATTAGCTTCTCAACCCTCTTCAGTTTAGGTGGGAGGCTTCCAGAACCCCTCTCCTATTATCTTTGTGTTTGTTTACTTTAGCCACCTATTCTGGATGGCTCGGAAATTGTCTTCAAAGGTATTATGTCTAGCCTGTCGCCAACATATCCAGTAACCTTACTTTCTCTGTTCACTAGAGGGATTAAATAAAGCATGGGATTTTTCCCTTGTAGTGTCCATCTGCAATGGTTGGTACTTTTTCAAAAACTACTTGAAGATAAAGAAGCTTGTTTTTAGCCAAAGCTGATAAATTTTTGCCCGCACCGCACCCCATTCCACATAACTAAACTATCATTAACTACCCAATCTCCTCCTCTCTTCAGAATCCTAACTACCAGGATGGGTAGCTCTGGGTAAGGGAACTTTCCAGCATTCACAACATCTCTCAGAATTATCGAATGACTTGTATTGTATTGAATTTGTAGGACCAATTATTGGTTATTAAAAAAAAGCTGCAGAGTTGTAAGTCATCCAGTCTGGGAGAGATAAACCTCCTACCTCACCTGTAATGTAATGTAAAGGGCATTTGTAAAGTGCTCTGTTACTCCAGGGAGTGTCCTGGCACTATGCGCCTCACATATGGACTGTTAGAGAGACCTAACCATTAAGTCTGATTAAAAAGCCATGTCTTCAAATTCTTCCGAACCTGGGAGGTGACTGAAATGTAACTTCAAAGGGAGTTTGTTCCACAGTAACGTTCCTAAGAATGAGAAGAACCTACCGCCCATTCTACACCGCTGAATCCTTGGTTAACTGAGTGAAGGCACCTGGATGGAGCATACAAACAGATCCTAGCTCTGACGTACCCCGTACCGGCCTGATGAAGGGCCCTATGTACCTATATCAAGGTCACAAAAAGGATCCTTTTCCGAATAGGGAGCCAGTGCAACACCCTTAGATGTGGGGATACATGTGTTCTCAGTGGTAGACCTAGAAGAGTACCGGCTGCTGTGCTATGAACCGCCTGCAGTTTGCTAGTCAAATAGTGAGGCAGGCCCAGATACTGTAATCAAGCCTCAATGTAATTAGGGCCTGTACTACCTGTTTCAGAGCCAAGAAAGAGAGAAGGTGCAAAAACATTCTTAGCATATGCAACAGGCCATAACACTTCCCCACCACTGCAGTAACCTGAGGCAAAAACGATTCTAGATTCTTAGCCGAGCTAATCAGGTGGAGGCGGTGCATCAACATGCCAAAATGACTGCCAAGGCTCATTTTTGTCTGCTTCCAGGTAGGAGACACTACTGCTGATGACAGAGAAGCATTCAAAAGTTTATTGGCCACCAGACTAATGATGTCTGCCTCTAAAGCCAGCAGGCTCAGGGGACAAGGGTCGAAAAGAGATCCGGACTTACGGCTGCAGATCGCTGAAAGAGACCCTTCCAAAGAGTTGGGTCAAACCAATCAAGAGACATAGTAGGATTCTGCATTGGATAAGGCTGCATATTGCCCCCATAGACTCCTCCATCTGCATAGCAGGGAGACGACCACCCTGGATATCAACATATTTTCAGATTCAAATTATTTTAACTGACCCTGGGGCTACATTTATTCCATAGGAAAGAACTAATAAGTGAATTTAATTGTTGAAACAAATCATTGGATAGTGAACAAGAGATTGTTGTAAAAAGAAAATTAAAAATGGGCAGGATCTGCATTTTTTAATTGTGAATCTACCTATCATGGAAATTGGCAGTTTACTCCACCTTTCTAGCATATTTTTAATCTTAGCAAGTAGAGGGGAATAATGTATCTACTATGTATCTTCATGATTCTTTGATACCTTAATTCCTAGATATCTTACAGGGTTCCTATGATATGTTGCCCTTAAATATTGAGATAGCGAGTCAGCACCATTATTAAAAAGCAATATCTCAGTTCTAGAGATGTTGACCTGATACCCAGACAACTTTGAAAAGTAGGAAAACATCCTAAACACATTGTCCAAAATAGATGTCTCCGGTGGAAGCAATAACACCAGGTCATCCGCATACAATATCAGTTTTGGCACCCCAGGGATCACAGCTTTCACTTCCTTACTTTCCCTCGCTCAGTAAGAAGGCCAGGAGCTCTAAAAAACACCATGTATAAGGAATGAGAAAGAAGACACCAGTTCCTCTAGTGATCTTTGTTGGTTTAAAAGTCTGCCATTCAAAACTTTTGAAGTTGTTGACCCCTCATATATTGTAGTTATTGACCGTATGAGCTTACATGGAAACCCAGTTGCTTCAACACTTTAAATAAGAAGTTCCAGCTCACATGGTCAAAAGCTTTTTCTGCATCCATAAGCAAAATCACAGTGGCCGTCCCGCTGCCTGAACATAATTTATAGCCTCCACCAGGTAGTGTGTAGTGATATGTTCTTCATATTGCATTCCAAATTCTGGTTTCCATTGCCTATGAATGTGGACTGCAGGCTGAAGGATTAGGGAAGTGGGGATTCTACCTCAGGAGTTGGAGACTGGAGGCTGCTGAAGACTGTGGGCAATAAATCTACACATCTACAATCAACTGTGTTGGGTGTAATTGTTGATTTACACAAAAAATTTGGCGACAAGTTGGCCACGGTCAGTAATCCAGAAGGGAGAGAAGGGGTTCAAAAAGAGATTGTTTCCGACAATGGGGTGCAACTTGTTTGGAAAGAAATGATTGAAATCTGGAAATCAATGTGATAAAAGACAAACGCATAGTGCCTAATCAATCCCAGGCAAATGGACTTATGGAGGAAATGAATTGCACTTTGGTGGAGTGCATTCAATAGGCCATACAAAACAGAATTGAGCTGGTTGATGCAGTAGAAAGTATGCTGTGGTCCCATTGTTCTTGTCCCAGTGTGATCACCGGGTTGCGTCCTTTTGAAATCATGAGGGGAAGTGTACAGACATCAAAATTATGCCGTGCATGGTTGAGGGAATTTCAACAACAATCTGACTGTGCAATTTCTGTGGACAAGATCATGTGGCCCGGAGTTGAAGTGTTTCAAGAGAAAATGAAAGAGCGATGTGATGCTAGACAGTAGGTTAAGGAACCTAGGTGTGACATTAATGTGGGTGACTGAGTTCGTGTAAACAAAAAAAAGCTAAACTAAGGATATGTTATCTATTGGAAGCTGTCTATAGCCAAATCTTAATGGATAATGCTTTCTTGAGGTGAATATAAGACCAAGTGGCAAAAATACTTTATTCTGTCGAAAAGAGTCCTCATAACATCAAGAATAGTCTACTAAGGTAACTGTCCTTTACCCTAGCTTGCACATCCAGATGTGGGTAGTCAAAGTATTGAACCTATGGGAAAGGTTTATCAGTTATCATTAGAACAGTGATGGTCATGACTGCAAGAACAGAGAAAGCACAACAATTTGGTCAGCCTGGGGATAATATAGGGGCATCTGAGTTGAGCAAGTTGAGTAAAATGTACTTGACCTATTTTATGAGGCTCAAAAGAGTTCACAGAGCCATCCCATGGATAAATGATCTGCAAATATATTGAGACTTGAAATTAGTCTCGATCAAAACAATCAGAGTTTACGCAGCGAGAGAAGAAATACTCTAAAGGATAGAGAGAGCCTGGGTAACAAAACATTTATCTTCCCCAGTTCTCCCTTTACACTTAACTATGAATGGTCAGGCCTCACTCGCATCCCTTTCAAGTTAATGAAGTTCCTGGACACTCCCCACTGCCCTTCCTGTGCTGATATGTGTCCCAGACCTCATACCCAGGTCTTCCTGCAGTAAGATTTAAGCCATTGCATCTGCTCTGGGAGCAGTTTTCCTGCCTCATTAATTGGGAGCACTGGAATGGCTGTCTGCCAGCAGGCTAATATAAATTAGCCTACTGGAGGTTAGTCAGACAACGTTGAACTTTCTAAAAGTCACTTTACCTAAATATTTATTAAAAATCTAACTGCACCATAGAAATGGATTTTTAATATCCATTTAAAATAGTGTTTGAATCAGTCCAGTAATTTGTCCATAGAACAGCACCACCCTTCAGGGTGAAAATAGTATTTGAGGCTAGCCACTGTAGGTACATGCCAACATTAAATTCTTGCATGTGCCACTTGTAAATACTAGGCAATATGCCTTGTGGGCTGCAAGGCATACTTAGGGGTGCCTTATTTAATATTTGAAAGTAAGGAAGTTTCCTGTCAAAAACCTTTATTTAGACATGTTGCCTGCAGGTTAAAAAGCTTTAGGAGTCAAGCTGCACAGGTAGGCCTAGTGGATGACACAACATGTGATGCAATCCCTATTCCAAATTCATAACATTTAAAAACAGAATGTAGGTTTAAAGTACTAAGCCAAAGACAAGCCCTAGCACAACAATTATATACTAAAGTATTCAAAGAAACTTGCCAAATGTATGCGATGCCAGATACCAAAGTCCTACTTTTGCCAACAAATCAAAGACTGCACTATCTAGAAATGATTGTTAAAACACCACTATGATTTACCACACCATGTAAAAATCGAAGCACCATACTAACCAAATTAACAAGAAATTAGTCCATAGAAAACTCATATATAGTTATATGATATATATTTTAAAATAATAAAAATTATAATTTATTTGTATTGTTTTATTGTTAAAAACCAGAATCATATCAGATACATGAATATTTTAATCCTATACAATCCACAATATCTTCTTTTCAGCAGCAAACGTTACCTATAAACAAAATACATACATTCCCACATGCAAAACAACAATCCCTAATGTAAACTTAATGTAAGTTCAACAGTATAATTAGAAAACAATAATTTGAAAAGTCATTACACAAAACACTAGGCCCTGACACACTTACTATAATGATTTCCTTACCTGACTAATCAAATTACTTCGACTAAACAAATATACACTACCTTACTGCT
The DNA here is from genome assembly GCF_964204655.1 of Triturus cristatus. Classification (NCBI taxonomy): domain Eukaryota; kingdom Metazoa; phylum Chordata; class Amphibia; order Caudata; family Salamandridae; genus Triturus; species Triturus cristatus. The sequence continues at coordinate 548,181,713 of NC_140595.1, forward strand.
TACCCACCCAACCTACCACTTTACTACAAATCATGAAATAAATAGCCTTATATGAAATGCAGAGCTTCAGCCCTGGAACCACCATCCTCTCTGACTAACGCTGCATGGTGAACATGAAAAAATACAGAAAATACAGTTTGTGGTAAAAAGAAAATGTAGATGAAATTGAAATTAAGAAAATACTATAGTCAGATTGAAATTAATGGAAAACGTTATTTAAATCTTTGTTTATTTAAATACAGGAAAATATCGTTTATGAATGTTTATTAAAGTGTTAAACATTTTGAGAATTGGGCATTGTCAGCGACGGTGAGCAGTTTGATTTGGTGCTCTGCTTTTTTCTTCATGGACTACAACCCCGGGACTGCGAGGACCAGCATTCTCAGCACAGTCACAGCTGGTGCCTCTTCCCGCGGACACGCCTCCTGACTCACGCCCATAAACTGCAACCCTCCCGGATGACCACGGCATTTTGCAGCTCTAAGGATTTTAACACAGGGCTTTTTAACCCGGGGCCTTCTAACCCAGGGCCTTTGTTGAGAATTGGGCATTGTCAGCGACGGTGAGCAGTTTGATTTGGTGCTCTGCTTCATTCTTCACGGACTACAACCCCCGGGACTGCGAGGACCAGCATTCTCAGCACAGTCACAGCTGGTGCCTCTTCCCGTGGACACGCCTCCTGACTCACGCCCATAAACTGCAACCCTCCCGGATGACCACGGCATTTTGCAGCTCTAAGGATTTTAACCCAGGGCTTTTTAACCCGGGGCCTTCTAACCCAGGGCCTTTGTTGAGAATTGGGCATTGTCAGCGACGGTGAGCAGTTTGATTTGGTGCTCTGCTTCTTTCTTCATGGACTACAACCCCCGGACTGCGAGGACCGGCATTCTCAGCACAGTCACAGCTGGTGCCTCTTCCCGGGGACACGCCTCCTGACTCACGCACATAAACTGCAACCCTCCCGGATGACCACGGCATTTTGCAGCTCTAAGGATTTTAACCCAGGGCTTTTTAACCCAGGGCCTTCTAACCCAGGGCCTTTGTTGAGAATTGGGCATTGTCAGCGACGGTGAGCAGTTTGATTTGGTGCTCTGCTTCATTCTTCACGGACTACAACCCCCGGGACTGCGAGGACCAGCATTCTCAGCACAGTCACAGCTGGTGCCTCTTCCCGTGGACACGCCTCCTGACTCACGCCCATAAACTGCAACCCTCCCGGATGACCACGGCATTTTGCAGCTCTAAGGATTTTAACCCAGGGCTTTTTAACCCGGGGCCTTCTAACCCAGGGCCTTTGTTGAGAATTGGGCATTGTCAGCGACGGTGAGCAGTTTGATTTGGTGCTCTGCTTCTTTCTTCATGGACTACAACCCCGGGACTGCGAGGACCGGCATTCTCAGCACAGTCACAGCTGGTGCCTCTTCCCGGGGACACGCCTCCTGACTCACGCCCATAAACTGCAACCCTCCCGGATGACCACGGCATTTTGCAGCTCTAAGGATTTTAACCCAGGGCTTTTTAACCCAGGGCCTTCTAACCCAGGGCCTTTGTTGAGAATTGGGCATTGTCAGCGACGGTGAGCAGTTTGATTTGGTGCTCTGCTTCTTTCTTCACGGACTACAACCCCGGGACTGAGAGGACCAGCATTCTCAGCACAGTCACAGCTGGTGCCTCTTCCCGGGGACACGCCTCCTGACTCACGCCCATAAACTGCAACCCTCCCGGATGACCACGGCATTTTGCAGCTCTAAGGATTTTAACCCAGGGCTTTTTAACCCAGGGCCTTCTAACCCAGGGCCTTTGTTGAGAATTGGGCATTGTCAGCGACGGTGAGCAGTTTGATTTGGTGCTCTGCTTCATTCTTCACGGACTACAACCCCCGGGACTGCGAGGACCAGCATTCTCAGCACAGTCACAGCTGGTGCCTCTTCCCGTGGACACGCCTCCTGACTCACGCCCATAAACTGCAACCCTCCCGGATGACCACGGCATTTTGCAGCTCTAAGGATTTTAACCCAGGGCTTTTAAACCCGGGGCCTTCTAACCCAGGGCCTTTGTTGAGAATTGGGCATTGTCAGCGACGGTGAGCAGTTTGATTTGGTGCTCTGCTTCTTTCTTCACGGACTACAACCCCGGGACTGCGAGGACCAGCATTCTCAGCACAGTCACAGCTGGTGCCTCTTCCCGGGGACACGCCTCCTGACTCACGCCCATAAACTGCAGCCCACTCTACGCAACGCGGACGCGCGCGGGCAGGCGCCGGGCTAAGCCCGGGCCAAGGGTGGGCCCGTTTGAGCCCGTTTGAGAACGGAAGAGACCGGACCGGGCCCCCCTCTACTGCCAACCACAGCAGAGTAAGTGTTAACTGTGGTAGTTGTGTGTAAGTGACATATGGCGACACGGGAGTTAAGGAGTAAGGCTGTGGGGTCTAGAGGACATTTAACTGGAACATTAGATAACTTTATCACAAGGGCTAATTCGGTTATTGACCAAGGGATAACCCTCATGGAGCGCAGGGTTTCACAAGACTTGGTTATGGCTAAACGCTCTTCTTTGGGCAATCTGGCTAACGCACGGACACCGAATCGTGATGACCCCAGCACCACAAACGATGTGACTGTGACCTTAGCTATTCTGTCCCCCCTCAGGAGGTTGTGCAGACCTTGTTTGCTATGAGCCCTCACATAATACCTGCTCTGGCAAGCCCTGATGTTCGGGCTCTGAACAAGGCCAATCTAACAGAAAAATCACCAGTTCGCCTCCGCAGAGGAAGTCGCGTGGGTGCTAAACCCAAGAAACACTGTGCTGTTGTCTCCGGTGCTAATAGAAAGTCTAAATCTGTAAAGGGACAGAGTGGTATTGTGTCCACAAATGATCCTAAGGGGTGTACTACTGTAAATGACTCGCTTAGTTATTGCCCTCCAGAATTGATGACTAAGGATCGAGGGCAATCTGATAAGGTTCAGCACAGAGACGCTATTAGGTTGATAGAGGATCCCACATTAACCAAGTTGGGTGCTCTTCTAAAAACCACGCTTGCCCCGCTAGCAGAAAGGCTCGGGCGCATGGAACAGCAGCTTCTTAGGCTTGAGCAGTATTTGCGGGATAATTTTCACAACGCAAAGCCATATGGGCCAAATCAGGCCACTGCTCAAGCTAACCGTGACACAACTGGGATCCCAGATCAAAATATTACAGCTTCTATAGGTCCCGCTAGCTCAAAGGGTAATAATGTTCACCAACTTAGCTTACCTATTGCCACTCCTGGAGACAAGGCCACTCTGAGCAAGGCGGAGACTGTCTTTGTTCCCCACCCATCAGGCAGCACTCAGCCTTCCTTGGCTGAGCTCCCGCTGAGGGAAGTTAGGATTGATCTTCCACTGGAAACCAGTCCGTATTTAGTAGTTATGACTGGTATTCCTGAAATCAGTAATGCAGCCCAGGAATCGTACCAGTCTTTGAAAAACAAAGTGTCTCACTGGCTTAATACCAATAGACCATTACCGAGCCATATTACCAGTGAGATACTAATGGTGCGTAGGCTTTCCTGGGTGGGTTGTTCACCTAAAACCCTGAAAGGGGACTGTGTGTTAGTAAATTTTAGGAACCCATGTACAGTAGACTATATTTGTAACTGGGAACTCAACTTTAATGGGTCCAAAATCCAAACACTTCCTCTATCATTCTTCTACCCCCCAGTCAAATGCCCAGACCTTGAAAGTGATTGGTCATTTGTGAAACATCACAGCAGGGGGGGGATGGGGAGGGGTTATAATGCCCAGACAGTCCCCCAGGAATATCTACTCACACACAATAGATTCAGTGGTCTCGAGTGTGTGGATTGACTGCAGTTTGATGATGATAGCCTGTTGTCTTGTCCCCATCCTAGGACTGTAGATGTGTTAGAGGGTGGTGAGAATGTGACCTGTGCCAATTCATACTGTCCCATTCCAGTACCCCATAGTGGGATAAAAAGCCCATACCAGCCGGAGGGCAGTAAAGGTCAAGAAAGTGTAGTAAAGGACCCACCAGCAAGTATAGCACACCATACTGGGATAAAGGCCCCCAAACAGCCAAGGGGTAACGATGTCGAGGAAAGTGCAGCGAAGGAACCCTCAGAAAGCTTCTTATACGTACCTGATATCAGCGGTGTAAAAAGGGATTGTGTTCCGTTTGCTAGAGGGGCTACTACCCCAAAGGAGATGACCATACTCTCTTGGAATCTTGCGGGCCTTGCTAACAAATTAAATTGTACGGAATGGGGATGTTTAGTGGACCATATTGACATCTGCATATTTCAAGAAACGTGGGCCAGAGAGGAATACCCTAGAGAGGGGTTTGCCACTTTCTATGTACCAGCAAGCTGGGGCGGGAAAGGCCGACCATCCGGAGGCCTTGCTATTTGGGTAGCCCTGAACATGGGGTGTTCGGCAGAGATTGTAGTTACAAATTCTAATGATCTCCAATGCTTAGTTCTAAAATGGCCAAGTTCTTTTAGACTGGCAATTGTGAACGTTTACTCATGCCCTGTACGGTTGGCATGTGAATCATCTACTATAGAGGAGTTATCCCACTTCCTAACTGAAATGGCCTGTGATTCTAACATTGTGGTAGCTGGTGACGTGAATTGCCACTTTGAGCCATTCACGGGAATGATTGAGGGTGCGCTCATGGATGAAGATGATTATTGGGCAATTCCATCTTGCCAATCACCGTCCCCCAAAATATGGTCCGCACTGGCAAATCAGATCTTGGCCTTGACCTTGAATAACTCCTTGAGAGCCTGCAACGGGCGCATCCCGTCCGACACTCCTTCAAAGTGTACCTATAATAAAAGGGGACAAGAGTCTCGCCTAGATTACATCATGGTTGAGACCAAGTTATGGTCTAAGGTCATCGACTTTAGGGTAATTCCTAGAGTCGAGAGTGACCACAATGCTCTCTGCCTGGAAATGGTACTACCAGGTCCTGTGGGCTCCCCATTATCGGAGTCGGATAACTTGGGTGAAGGACTGTTGCTCTATAACAATAGACGAAGAGTCAAATGGGCTAAAATTATAGATTCCCATGACGGAATAGCTAAACTCTACAATATAGTACTGCCCAGACTCCTACAGATTGAAAGTCTAATCACTGAGTACCCTAACGATGATTTTAATAGGAAAGTAGGGGCTATTCATCGGGACTTGGTATCTAGTTTAGCAGAGGTTACTAATCCTCTTACACTTAGGCGGAGGAAATATAGAACCCCAGCTTCATCCTGGTATAATTCAACGTGTAGAAAGGCTAAGGCAGAGCTACTCCTGGCGGTAAAATCTGGGAGTGACAGAGCGAGAATCGGAGAATTAAGATCACACTATAAAGGGGTTATGGTCGATGCTGAAAAGGAGTGGGATACGGAAAGGTGGACCAATCTAACTGCAGCTCTGGAATCCAGGGATGCACGAAGATTTTGGTCCTCGGTTAATATAGGAATAGGGGACTTGAAATCAGCTGTGGAACCCAATATTGAACCACCAGTGTCGGAAGCACACTTTAGGGGCCTTTACACGGATGAACAGAGTATGGACACTGTCCTGCCTCTGGCAGCCATCTCCAGCGAGGACGAGGCCCTAGAATTTACTTTAAGTGAGGTGACCACTGCAATCAACAAACTTGCAGCAGAAAAGGCCCCGGGGCTTGACAAACTCCCCGGTGATCTTTTTAGGCGGCAACCTGGGATATGGGATCCCTACTTCCTTGTTTTGTTTACCGCCATACTGGGCGGTATGGAGATTCCCTGTACCTGGCTGGGAGCAGAGATAGTCCCGATTTTTGAGAAGGGCTCTCCTCTGCTTCCGGTCAACTACAGGCCTATCAGCCTTATTGACGTTTCACAAAAAATCTTTGCCCGACTTGTTCTGAACCACCTCCTGGAGTGGATGGAGGACCATGATGTCCTGAGTCCCTTCCAGGCGGGCTTCAGAAAGAATATTTCAACCATGGACCAGATCTTCCGGTTGCTCCTTTTATACTGGAAAACTGTCAAGATGGAGGGACGCAGCTTATATATGGTCTTTGTGGACCTTCGGTCCGCTTTTGACCTTGTACCACGGAGGAAACTATGGGCTGTGCTCCGGGACTTGGGTGTCCCACCGCATATTTTGAACATTCTAACGAGGCTCCATGATGAGAACTTTGCCCAGGTTAGGTGTGGGAGGAATGGTGCATTGTCCCCTAGGTTCCCGGTCAGAAGAGGGGTGAGACAGGGCTGTGTATTGGCCCCAACCCTCTTCTGCCTATATGTTAATGACCTAATCCCGTCTCTGAACAAGGTGCCAAATAATTATGCTCCGCTATTGGCGGGCAGGAGGGTACCTGCAATCATGTTTGCTGACGATACCCTTGCTCTCCAAGTCCCCCATGGGGATTCAACGGATACTGGACGGCTTTCGGGATTTCTGTAGTCTGCGAGGACTAGAGATTAATGTCGACAAAACTAAATATATGATATTTAATCCCGCGGCATCTACACGTTCGACTCCGACCCTAGGCAAAGGGAACCTGGAAAGGGTAACTACCTTCACCTATCTTGGGGTTCTAGTACAAGAAAATATGTCATGGGGACCCCAAATTGCTAAATCCCAACTAAAACTTGCACAGTTGACGGGTGGTATACTCAAGGTGTCAAATACTTCATCATTGAAGCCAGTGAGCCCCGCCCTTGAGATATACAAAGTACAAGTAAGAGCAGCAGTCCTCTATGGCGGGGAGTTGTGGGGTCACACGAAGGTAACAGCAATTGCCAAAATTGAAACCAAATTTATGCGACAACTGCTGTCCCTTCCGCAAACTACACCTACCCTACCCCCAAGGTTGGACATGGGATTAAATCCAATCGAGGATGAATTAGGGATCAAACCCTTAAGGTTTTGGCACAGACTCTGGTCAACGCCTGAACTATCCAATTATAGGGAGGAATTAAGACAGTTACTTACCTATAACAAGGCAAGAAAGATCCATTGGTTAGTATTCATCAAGCAGGAACTGTTGAAAATTGGCCTAGAAGCCATGTGGGAAGACCCAGAAAAAGCGTGTAGTGAGATCTCGCGAAAAAACCTTACTAGGATTTATAAGGAGCACAGATTTAGTTCCAGTTTCTGTGCCGCAACACTGGGTTCACTAACCACTTCTTTCCTTGACTTTAAAAATTGCTATGGCTTTGAAAACTTTATGGATATTGTATATCCAATCTTTGTCAGGAAACTCTACATCCAGTGGAGTCTTGGCACTCTTCCGCTTAAAGTCTTCACTAGTAAGTGGTCAGCATCCTCGGACATGTCATGCCCGGGCTGTACCTGTGGTGTGGAGGATGAACTCCATGTCTTTTTCTTCTGTCCTGCATATACGAATTCCAGGAGGTTTTGGCTGGTACCACTGTGTAGAAACTTGGGGTTTAAGTAATACCAACATGCTTATAGAATTCTAAAGTCAGACACAGCGGGCTCTATAGTATTTGCAATTTGCAAATATCTTTCAGCCATGGGGCTTAAGCGGTGCAAATTAGTTGATATCCAATGCTAACTTGTAGCAAATTGAATTTCATGGAACTAATGAATTTCGATTCAGATGGTTCTAAGTAATATTATGCAATGAAATGTAATTTTTCCTTTTTGGTGTTAATTATGAATTTTGAAAAGTGTTGTTTCATTGTTCATGTACCCTTTTATGACATTGTCGAAATAAAGGCTATTTGACTTGTTAAACATTTTGAGAAATACCAACAAATTTGATTTGTAAACATATTAACAAATGCTACTTAATAAATGACTAATTAATTTATTAAGAGTGGTTAATAATATGTACAGACATATATACATATATATATATAAATATGTGATCAAGGGCTAGGAGGCCCGAAACGCGTCATGAGCTGTGCACTTATCTTCATGCAATAAACTTCAATTTTCAGCACCGGCAATACAAGTTGTCCATTCCCGTTTATGTGCGTGAATGCACATTTGGAGAGTATTTGGAAATATATAAAAAAAACACAAAACAACCTCCATCGTCGGGGACCCCCAACCCCCTGCAGGGCGCCTCTAACTGACGGGGACAGAGTATCCCGTTAATGCAAATCCAAAGAAAGAAATTGCCAAAGCCCACTTCCAGGTAACCACTAAGCGTTTTATCCACAGGGGAAATGGCTGCATGCTCAAGTCCTTACGCGTTTCGTCAGAAACGCCTTAATCACATGCAAGCAAATCACTTACCTGTGATCAAGGCATTTCTGCCGAAACGCATCAGTACTTGAGCATGCAGCCATTTCCACTGTGAATAAAATGCTTGGGGGTTATATGGAACTGAGCTTCAGCAATTCAGCAATTGCTTTCTTTGGATATAGTCACTTACACACTTCTGATTCACTCCTCCAATTACCCAGGTAGTACCCTTAAAGTCCAGCAATTCCCCTGTCACTACCCATGCACTCCTCCAATCACCCATCCAGCATCATGTACTTATCCAATCACTTCGCCAAAACCCAAACACTTCTAAAATCACCATGTACTCTCCTTGCAGCACTGTAATCATCCAGTCACTACCCATGTGCTCATGCAATGACCCAGGCACTAACTCATGCACTGCAACAATCCTCCATGCACTACCCATGCAGACCTCTAACCACCTATACACAACTGATTCACTCCTCCAATTACCCAGGTAGTACCCATGCAGTCCATCAATCCTCCTGTCACTACCCATGCACTCCTCCAATCACCTATCCAGCATCATGTGCTTATCCAATCACTCTGCCAATACCCAAGCACTTATACATTTGCCATGTACTCTCCTTGCAGCACTCTAATCATCCAGTCAGTAGCCATGTACTCATGCAATGACCCAGGCTGTAACCATGCACTGCTACAATCACCTGTGCATTACCCATGCAGTCCTCTAATTGCCTAGACACTGCTCATTCACACCGTCAATTACCCAGGTAGTACCCATGCAGTCCAGCAATCACCCTCTCACTATCCATGCACTCCTCCAATCACCCAGCTGGTACCATGTACTTATCCAATCACTCTGCCAATACCCAAGCATTTATAAATTCACCATGCACTCTCCTTGCAGTGCTCTAATCATCCAGTAACTACCCATTTACTCATGCAATGACCCAAGCAGTAACCATGCACTGCTACAATCACCTGTGCACTACTCATGCAGTCCTCTAACCACCTAGACACTGCTCATTTGTTCATTTTTATATCAGATAGTACGCATGCAGTTTAGCAATCACCCTCTCACTACCCATGCACTTCTTCAATTATCCAGCCAACACTATGTACTTATCCAATCACTCTGCAAAACCCAAGCACTTATGATTTCTCCATGCACTCTCCTTGCAGTGCTCTAATCATCCAGTAACTACCCATTTACTCATGCAATGACCCAGGCACTAACACATGCACTGCTACAATCACCTGTGCATTACCCATGCAGTCTTCATCTCCCTGTCACTACCCATGCACTTTTTCAATCAATCATGCTCTACACATGTACTCAAGCAATCACCAAGACATTAACATGCAGTTATTTCTCTTTTTTAACCAAAGAAGGTAGTTCTGAAAAGAACTCTTTTTTTTTCTCTTCTTTTTAGTTTTTTCTTTTTTTGTGTGTTTTTTAAACTATTTTGTGACTTTTTAGGTGTTTATTGAAATAGGAAAACAACAAAAAAACACATGTAACTTTTGGAATTATATAGTCATTCCAACAGAAAAAAAAAATAGCAGCGATGGTTTCTTGCTGCAGAACAAACAGCGTCACTTGACTGCTCCCCACAACATAAAATCACCTTGCACTTCGTGCAATACTGTTCTAGGGTCGCAAACTCTGCACGAATGTCCGGATCGGGAGATGCGGAGCTTGAGGCTCCTGAAGTGCTGGGATCAGCTCCCTGGTCACTTTGCTGTCTGGCTTCTTGAGCACGTCGCAGCTGTTCCCATGCAAGATGTCTTGGGTGGATAGTTTGTAAATGTTTATACATGCTTGAAGTCCCACACGAATACTCCCTATCACTGCCTCTCAAAAGAATCCTGGGACAAAGTGTGCAGCTCACCTTTCGAGCATTTACCTTCCTTTCACCATCTGGGATGGTGAATAACTTCCACACAATAGACTCCGGTGTTTTCTTGGGAGGTGGTTCCAAGTCTTCATCATCAGAAGGAAGGTCTATATCTGGATTTGAGGAAGCCATTGCCAACCTTTTCCACCAAACACCAAACAAATTCACAATCTAGCTCCAAAAAACACAACAGGTGTCTCTCCTGTGATGCTGTAGAGAGAATGACTAAAATGGGTGGGGTCCTTCAACTGTTAGAATGGGAAACCTTATGAACCAATCAACTGCTTTCTTTTAAAGTCACATGGGAGTCGCGCACCCGGCGCGCAACCAGTGCGGCCCCGATGCGACTTTGCGAAAATATATTTAACAATAATATGAGTTTATTACAAGTACAAATATATTATTTTTATAAATAGTTTAGATAATCTCTTGCCCTCATATATACATTAAAGTTATATACATATAGTTCTGAAAAATATTTTTTTTTATGGGAGTTGCGCACCTGACGTGACCCAGTACGTATATGATGTTACGCGGGTCCCGGCACTGCGCACTCATCGCATACCAAACACGCGCATAACGCAACCCCATACATATATGACATTACGTGGGGCCAGGCACTGCGCACCCATCACATACCAAGTGCGCACACAACGCGATAAAATGTATCTAACAATAATATAACTTCAATGCAAACAAAAATATTTAATTTTTAAAATAAGTTTATATAATGATTGACTCTAATATACATATTACAATTATATACACATAGTTTTAAACATAACGAAAATTATGTGACCCAATACGCATACGCATATACTGATGTCATTTGAGATGTCATTAGTGATGTCACTGACCATGTCATGAATGATGTAAAATGTGACATCATCCGCAGTGCATTGCGGGGGCGCATGTTATAGTTCGCTGTACTAACTATAACGGCTGATTTTCTCTGGTTTTGTACGAGTGAAATGTCAAACTAACTATAACGTCCCTGAAACCTGTGGTTTTCTCAGTGAATTTCTAAGGTTTTTTAAATGCTAATTTCTAACTATAACGTGCCTGAAACCTATGGTTTTGTCAGTGAATATATATATGTATATATATATATATATATAATAATCCAAAGGGGGTCCAACGGTTCCAGATTAAGGCGCTCAATTTGAAGGTGCGGTACCCTTGCGGCTTGGACCACCGCTAATATACCAACAATTTTTCTCCCAGGTTGAAAGAAAAAACAGGGTCGCACTCCAGCGAGTTAAGTAATTCTTGATGTTTTATTCAAAATTCATCCACAAGTTTCGAGGTGCAAAAGAAAAACCAGCGCGTTTCGTCAGCGTCCGCTGACTTGCCCACGGTTAAATCTCTGAATCAAATCAGGTGTTTTTAACAAAATAAAGACAGGAAATTGTCATACCCTCCTTTCCTGTCATGCACGGGGTGGTTGAAAAGCCTCGGGTTTCTGGGAATTGTAGTCCCGTTAATTAACCAAGGTTTACTTGTAAAATAGGCAGAATTTGAAACGAAAGGCTAGATATTAACATGACAATCAGTTGAATGCAATGCCCATATTTATACAACATCATTTTTTGAATCCAAAACAAATTAATTTTCCATGGCTCCTAAGAGTCCCGTTTTCAATAAAGAAACTTACAGTGTAAGTAAGTGCCCTCTGGTGGGCAGACATTGCTCTTTGCCCTCTAGTGGGCCTACATCTTAAAGACAGGGCTACTTTATAGGCCATAGTATTCATTATTGATATCAGGATTATTACACAAAATAACCATATGTGCAGATATATACAGTGTTATTGAAAAGACTCAGTGTATTTGTTCATTTGTATTACTGTCTAAAGATGTATATACAGTTCTTCGGACTGGTTCAGACCATACGGTGTCATGCTTCTGAAATTGATGATGTGACGTGATTCTTTTTGTCTTAGTAGTCTCTCCCGATTCCCTCCACGTGTATTGATTGGTACTGTTTCTATCCCAAAGAACTTTAGCGACTTCCAATTGCTGTTATGGTGTGTTTCCATATGCTTTGCTACCGCGTTGTTTTTGTCCTTGTTTTTGGTAGCCCTCGTGTGTTCCAAAATCCTCTTCTTTAAGTCACAAATGGTGCTTCCCACGTATTTTAGTTTACAGGGGCATTCAATGATATAGACAGTGTATTGACTTTTGCAAGATATCAATTGTTTGATTTTCCAGGTTTTTTTGTTTGCCATTGTGATCTCACTTAATGGTTTAGCGATTTGGCACACCTTACAGTTTTGACATTTGATGATATATATATATATTATCTACTGGCGGTCGCCAGTAGATAGTTCTAGTTAGGACCGAGTTTCCATAGGAAATCTGAAAATTCTATTTTGAATAACTTTGGCGCCGGTTGACAAATCCTCGCGAATTTTTCAAAACTAATGGGGCGCTCTGCTCAGCTCCTACCCTGAAAGTCTCGGGGTGATTCGTCAAGCGGGGGCTGAGAAAAAAGGGGGGTCCCAAAACGCGTTTTCCCCATGCATTTTTCCATAGGACCTTTAGTCCGAGCTACAGCCCGAACGGCTGAACAGAATTACTTGTAATTTGGCAGAGAGGTAGTCCGCAGGTCAAGGATGTGCCTTTTGTAGGTCTAGTGTAAATCTGTTCAGTAGTTCCTGAGAAAATAGCATTTAAATCAATATATATATCTGTAAGCGCGCTCCGTGCGCTTACGGTAAGCTTACCGTACGCGTACGGTGCCGTGCGCGAGCTCAAATCTGATTGGTTGTCACATGACTGTAAACATTCGAATCGGACGAAATCAGGAAGTGTCGGCCGCCATTTCGTGTGTTTCACACAGAAAAAAAGGGAGATAACGTGAAAAGGGGGCAAGGAAGAGAGTTACAGACCTCCTAACATTTGAAAGGGGGTCAAAGAAGGACACAAAAGTACGAAAAAAACATTTATTAATTTTAAAAAAAAATCGCGGAGTACGCGTACGGTAAGCTTACCGTACGCGTACGGTAGAAAAAATAAATAAAAAAAGAAATAAAATTCAGATTTAAGTGTTTAGATATTAGGGGGCTCTAAAAAGAGCCGTTGTGTTTATGAAGTGATTTTTTAGTGGTACCTACAAGTAAGTACCGACGCAGAGTCTAAGGTTCAAGAGGAAGACTCTGTTCCTTTCATCAGTGAAGTGTACACCATCTCCTCTATAAATGTCTTGCATGTTGTAACGCAAGTTGTTGTGGTAAATGGAACCCATACCATAGTCTCGGAGGAAAGCAGAAACAGATTTGTTGACGTGCTTTCTTGCTTTGTCAATCTGTGGACAAAAATGGTTGGACCAGTTCCATTTTTGCCTTTGGCATATGTTAGAATACGCAAAGGCAGTTTTAGGGAAAAGTGAAAACAGTTGTGCAAAGGTCTCCTTCATAAGCATTTCCAGACCTACCCCAGTCAAAGTGCCTAGGTCATTGCCACCACAGTGCACTATTATGAGGTCAGGGTGTTGGATTTGCATGAAGGATTTCACCAATGGCATCAATTGGTGCCACTTTAACCCTCTCTGACCAATCCATTTAATGTCTACATTTGGCAAAGCAAGGTCTCTCACCATACCTGTTTTCTCTGCATACTTTTCACTCCAGAAGACATAGCTGTGCCCTACAATCCACACTGTGAACATCTTCAAAGGAGATCTGGATGCACTCAGGAGGTGTATTTCAGTAGAATGGGAAAAGAAATGAAAGGCAGTTTGGAAATGGAGGCATACATATTTTAAAATAAAAAGAACTCATTGGCTGTTTCATACCATTCTACACTAAAAACTAGGCTGTATGTGTCAATTTATAGAAGCATGTTTTGTATTGGTACAGAAAAATGTGTTACCAAAGAACATTACTATGGATTTGCTGTTAGGTTAGAAAAGTCAAGCACTCTTGCTCTTTGGAAATGAAACATTGTGTGGTGAACTTCTGACCTGACTCCACACAGCAGTGTTCCATGAGCTGTTTCTATGGTAGCAGGCAGAAGTCAAGTTGGGGGAAGGGTACTTTTGGAAAAGGGTTGGTTTTCAACCAATAGAAATGTGTGATTACATTTGAAAAAAAGGGGGAAGCACTGAGATTTGAAATTAACATGTATATGTGTGGAAAAAGAGAGGGAAACATTGCCATTATCTGGTTCTGCTGAGAGGAGAGAGGTGTACAGAACAGAGATCCTGGCTCTGATAATCTGCTGTTTGAGTGCCACATTTCTTTCACAACTAACTAATTTTAAAGGTGAGTTATGAGTTTGAGAGGGGATGTATGTGGTAAATTAAGAAATGAATAATAGAATTGGAATTCCTTTTGTTGAAGTTGTGTTTATCATTTTGTGTTTTTGGAGAAATTTAAATGTAAGGAACATGTAAAATATTATGGACTATGTTTTCACCATAAATTAAGGTGTACTGGTATAAATGAGGAATACTGTTTTCTGAATAGAATCAGAAGATGACTCTGTGTGCAAAGAGGAATTGTTGTCAGAGATTTATTGCGTATTACTCTGGTAATTTTCGATTTGCATTAGTAGGAAAGGGGCAGCTATTTTTCTGCAGAAGCAGACTCTTAGCACACACCCAGCTGCTTATCCTGTAGAATCATGCATAGTATTCACAACCGAGTGGGGTTTGAGGTTGCAGTGAGTAATGCAAATACATTCAACATCACTAAGGCTGGTTGCCCTTGCTGGAGTGTAGTCATTCACCCAGGTTACACATGTTCCTGGTCTCAAAAAGCTGTTTGCACATGTGCTGTTTTCAGAATCTGAAAAGTGGATTGAAAATGTGTCAGACTGTAAAAGTACTTATCACTTGCCAAAAAAAGAGTAGTAAGTGTGCTTTCAAATTGGCAAAGAAATTTCGTTTTCTGCCTAATATCAAACCATGACTCTGTGTGCAAAGAGGAATTGTTGACAGAGATTTATTGCGTATTACTCTGGTAATTTTAGATTTGCATTAGTAGGAAAGGGGCAGCTATTTTTCTGCAGAAGCAGACTCTTAGCACACACCCAGCTGCTTATCCTGTAGAATCATGCAAAGTATTCACAACCGAGTGGGGTTTGAGGTTGCAGTGAGGTATGCAAATACATTCAACATCACTAAGGCTGGTTGCCCTTGCTGGAGTGTAGTCATTCACCCAGGTTACACATGTTCCTGGTCTCAAAAAGCTGTTTGGACATGTGCTGTTTTCAGAATCTGAAAAGTGGATTGAAAATGTGTCAGACTGTAAAAGTACTTATCACTTGCCAAAAAAAGAGTAGTAAGTGTGCTTTCAAATTGGCAAAGAAATTTCGTTTTCTGCCTAATATCAAACCATGACTCTGTGTGCAAAGAGGAATTGTTGACAGAGATTTATTGCGTATTACTCTGGTAATTTTAGATTTGCATTAGTAGGAAAGGGGCAGCTATTTTTCTGCAGAAGCAGACTCTTAGCACACACCCAGCTGCTTATCCTGTAGAATCATGCATATTATTCACAACCGAGTGGGGTTTGAGGTTGCAGTGAGGTATGCAAATACATTCAACATCACTAAGGCTGGTTGCCCTTGCTGGAGTGTAGTCATTCACCCAGGTTACACATGTTCCTGGTCTCAAAAAGCTGTTTGGACATGTGCTGTTTTCAGAATCTGAAAAGTGGATTGAAAATGTGTCAGACTGTAAAAGTACTTATCACTTGCCAAAAAAAGAGTAGTAAGTGTGCTTTCAAATTGGCAAAGAAATTTCGTTTTCTGCCTAATATCAAACCATGACTCTGTGTGCAAAGAGGAATTGTTGACAGAGATTTATTGCGTATTACTCTGGTAATTTTAGATTTGCATTAGTAGGAAAGGGGCAGCTATTTTTCTGCAGAAGCAGACTCTTAGCACACACCCAGCTGCTTATCCTGTAGAATCATGCATATTATTCACAACCGAGTGGGGTTTGAGGTTGCAGTGAGTAATGCAAATACATTCAACATCACTAAGGCTGGTTGCCCTTGCTGGAGTGTAGTCATTCACCCAGGTTACACATGTTCCTGGTCTCAAAAAGCTGTTTGGACATGTGCTGTTTTCAGAATCTGAAAAGTGGATTGAAAATGTGTCAGACTGTAAAAGTACTTATCACTTGCCAAAAAAAGAGTAGTAAGTGTGCTTTCAAATTGGCAAAGAAATTTCGTTTTCTGTCTAATATCAAACCATGACTCTGTGTGCAAAGAGGAATTGTTGACAGAGATTTATTGCGTATTACTCTGGTAATTTTAGATTTGCATTAGTAGGAAAGGGGCAGCTATTTTTCTGCAGAAGCAGACTCTTAGCACACACCCAGCTGCTTATCCTGTAGAATCATGCATAGTATTCACAACCGAGTGGGGTTTGAGGTTGCAGTGAGTAATGCAAATACATTCAACATCACTAAGGCTGGTTGCCCTTGCTGGAGTGTAGTCATTCACCCAGGTTACACATGTTCCTGGTCTCAAAAAGCTGTTTGGACATGTGCTGTTTTCAGAATCTGAAAAGTGGATTGAAAATGTGTCAGACTGTAAAAGTACTTATCACTTGCCAAAAAAAGAGTAGTAAGTGTGCTTTCAAATTGGCAAAGAAATTTCGTTTTCTGCCTAATATCAAACCATGACTCTGTGTGCAAAGAGGAATTGTTGACAGAGATTTATTGCGTATTACTCTGGTAATTTTAGATTTGCATTAGTAGGAAAGGGGCAGCTATTTTTCTGCAGAAGCAGACTCTTAGCACACACTCAGCTGCTTATCCTGTAGAATCATGCATAGTATTCACAACCGAGTGGGGTTTGAGGTTGCAGTGAGTAATGCAAATACATTCAACATCACTAAGGCTGGTTGCCCTTGCTGGAGTGTAGTCATTCACCCAGGTTACACATGTTCCTGGTCTCAAAAAGCTGTTTGGACATGTGCTGTTTTCAGAATCTGAAAAGTGGATTGAAAATGTGTCAGACTGTAAAAGTACTTATCACTTGCCAAAAAAAGAGTAGTAAGTGTGCTTTCAAATTGGCAAAGAAATTTCGTTTTCTGTCTAATATCAAACCATGACTCTGTGTGCAAAGAGGAATTGTTGACAGAGATTTATTGCGCATTACTCTGGTAATTTTAGATTTGCATTAGTAGGAAAGGGGCAGCTATTTTTCTGCAGAAGCAGACTCTTAGCACACACCCAGCTGCTTATCCTGTAGAATCATGCATAGTATTCACAACCGAGTGGGGTTTGAGGTTGCAGTGAGTAATGCAAATACATTCAACATCACTAAGGCTGGTTGCCCTTGCTGGAGTGTAGTCATTCACCCAGGTTACACATGTTCCTGGTCTCAAAAAGCTGTTTGGACATGTGCTGTTTTCAGAATCTGAAAAGTGGATTGAAAATGTGTCAGACTGTAAAAGTACTTATCACTTGCCAAAAAAAGAGTAGTAAGTGTGCTTTCAAATTGGCAAAGAAATTTCGTTTTCTGCCTAATATCAAACCATGACTCTGTGTGCAAAGAGGAATTGTTGACAGAGATTTATTGCGTATTACTCTGGTAATTTTAGATTTGCATTAGTAGGAAAGGGGCAGCTATTTTTCTGCAGAAGCAGACTCTTAGCACACACTCAGCTGCTTATCCTGTAGAATCATGCATAGTATTCACAACCGAGTGGGGTTTGAGGTTGCAGTGAGTAATGCAAATACATTCAACATCACTAAGGCTGGTTGCCCTTGCTGGAGTGTAGTCATTCACCCAGGTTACACATGTTCCTGGTCTCAAAAAGCTGTTTGGACATGTGCTGTTTTCAGGATCTGAAAAGTGGATTGAAAATGTGTCAGACTGTAAAAGTACTTATCACTTGCCAAAAAAAGAGTAGTAAGTGTGCTTTCAAATTGGCAAAGAAATTTCGTTTTCTGCCTAATATCAAACCATGACTCTGTGTGCAAAGAGGAATTGTTGACAGAGATTTATTGCGTATTACTCTGGTAATTTTAGATTTGCATTAGTAGGAAAGGGGCAGCTATTTTTCTGCAGAAGCAGACTCTTAGCACACACCCAGCTGCTTATCCTGTAGAATCATGCATAGTATTCACAACCGAGTGGGGTTTGAGGTTGCAGTGAGTAATGCAAATACATTCAACATCACTAAGGCTGGTTGCCTTTGCTGGAGTGTAGTCATTCACCCAGGTTACACATGTTCCTGGTCTCAAAAAGCTGTTTGGACATGTGCTGTTTTCAGAATCTGAAAAGTGGATTGAAAATGTGTCAGACTGTAAAAGTACTTATCACTTGCCAAAAAAAGAGTAGTAAGTGTGCTTTCAAATTGGCAAAGAAATTTCATTTTCTGCCTAATATCAAACCATGACTCTGTGTGCACACAGGAATTGTTTTTAGATATTTAATTTGTGATGGTTTTATTGTGATTTTCACTTGTAGGAAAGGGGTACATAGTATTTTAAGATTTGAAAAGATCATAAAAAATATAGTAATATATTTAAATAAAATAAAGGAATTTTTTTTTAGTTTTTTTCAGGTATTGCTGAAGAGCAGTGAACAAAATTTAAGATGCCTACAAAATCCAGACTAAGGAAAAACCAGAAAAAAAATCTATATTTGAAGACAACTGGAGGACCTAAGTTAGTTGGAGATGCTCATGTTGGGAAAAAGAGAAAGTCTTCTGGTAAGCAGACAAAAGATTTTTTTAAAAATATCTTCAAAAAAAGGAAAAATTTACAAAATGTCTGTACTGGAAATAATGTTTTAAATAGAAAACAACAGGAAAAAATTGAGCATTTAGTTAATGCAAATATACCTTCAGAAACAATAAAGATTAACTTAAAAAGAAAAACAGCATTTAAAGAGATTCGTAGAAAAATGTTTCAGAGAAGAGTTATGTCCAATTTGATAAAGGATGTGAAGAAATATAAGAAAAAAGCAAAATTTTATAAGAGAAAAAAAGAAATTGAAGCCATTGTAGCAAAGGCTTTAGAATTAAAAAGGAAACTATTCATTTTAATTTTGAACAGGATGCGTACATTAGATAAAATGGTCAATGTACTGAAATCACAAAGCAAAAGGAAAAGACTAGTGAAAAGAACATACTTTTGTAAAGTGTTTTTAGGAGAATGGATGCATAGTTCAAGTAGTGAACCTTTTTTTAATGAAGAGAGTTATCTTCAAAGTAATAGTTTGCTGCATGCAGTTGACACCAGAGGTCGTGCTTATGAAGTGAAAAATGGTTGTATAATGGAGAAGGAGAAAATGTTTCCAAGAGATGAGGAACAAGTGATGGCGGATGAGGTTATGGGGAGACGTCCCAAAGCCCCAGTGTATACTTGGAATTGTAGTAGTATTTGCACTGTGCGTCAGGAATCTATTGATAAATTTCGTGAGTTTCTAAGAGAATATAGTAAAAAAAAGTGTTAAACAGAAGATTAAGGTGCTTCAAAGTCTAGATCCATGCAGAGTGAGAGAGAATACTGGTTTGCAGGGACATTCTCTGGCTTGTCTATCTAGAAAAGTGTGTAAAAGTGTTTTTCATCATTTTAGGATGCTGGCTGTTCATCATACTGAAATGAGAAAGTTTGTGAGACGATTGTATTTTGCTAAAAGTCCAGCAATAAAGTTAGATGAATTGAATAGGGCTCTGTTCCGTGGATCGGTATCCGATGTAGAGAAGGTTACTGATGAAATTCAGTTTAGTTACTTTGGTCCAGAACAAGACAGTGCAGGTAATGACACAGTTATTGAGGAAGATGTGGAAGAGAATGTAGAACCCTCTGTAAGTAAGAAATTTGATGATCAAATGACAAAATTTGCAATAATCTCTAATGAAAGACCAAATATTACTTGTATTTGTTGCCGCAGAACTCAATATAGAAATCAAACCAGGAATGTTGATCTCTACAGAAAAAGAGAAAATGAAGATAATTATAAGTGGAAGGATTTTGCAACATATATATTTCTTGAAAATTGTTTTGAATTGGGTGAAGATCAGTGTATTTGTAAATACTGTTATAATAAGTTAGAAGAAAATAGAATGCCGACCAGAGCTGTACATAATAATTTAGAATTGGATACTATTCCTGCCGAACTTTCTGAATTAAATACATATGAGTCTATACTCATTCAATGTGTTCATCCGTTCCAGACCATAGTACGTATGGAGCCCAAAACTGGTAAATTACCTCCTTCAGATTTACTGAGAGGTTTAAAAGGTAGAGTGGTGTATTTGCCCTTGGATTTGAAAAAAAATATGAAAACTATTGATGCAGATACTTTGGAAACCGATCCATTAGTTATTCTGGTTAATGGTGTACCTACAAAGAATAAGAAGATTTGGCAGGAGCTGGTAGATGTACGGAAAGTACAAAGAGCAAATTTGTATTTGAAAAGGAATAACAAATGGTATGAATCAATTTATATAGAAGAAGAAGAAGAAGATTTACAAGAAGACACAGAAACACCAACTGGACAAATTGAAAAAGTGGACAAGTCAAAGGAAGAAGAAATTTATGAACATTTTAGCATACATCCTCTTCATTCAAAAGAAGTTATGGGAGACACTATTGATCTGTTTCAGATGAAGAAAGCAAAAGGAACTCCCGTGAGTGTATGGGAGGAGAGCTTGGAAGCTCGATGTTTTCCCCAGCTGTTTCCTACAGGAAAAGGAGGACGATACGATGAACGTCCAGAACAGATTCTAGCTTCTGAGTATCGGACTACAAGACTATATGCAGAAGATCCAAGATTTCGACAAAGTATTCCTTATTTGTTCCATCTTTTATTTGAAAGCGACTTGTCTGCATTATCTTATGCAGTAAATCACATTTTAAAAAGTGGAGTACATTTACAAAATGTGTCTGCTAAGGATTTTATGGAGAAAGTGCAGCACCGAGATGATCATTTGGAAACACAACTGATCAATCTGATGGCTTGTCAGCGTGGGACAAATGAATATTGGTACCGACGCCATGGTGAATTAAAATGCATGTTACGGAATTTAGGAACTCCAACATGGTTCCTTACCCTAAGCTGTGCCGAGTACGCTTGGGATGATTTACTGGATTTTCTACGAGAGGCAAATTCAAACATTAAAAACATCGAATACAAGACAGCAGGAGAACTGTGCTCATTGGATCCGGTTAATGTTTGCAGATATTTCAATCATAGATTTGAGGCCATGATGTGCTTCATCTGCAATAAAAAAAATCCACCTCTTGGAGAAGTTGTGGATTTCTTTTGGAGAAAAGAGTACCAAGCAAGAGGTGCTCCTCATATTCATATGCTGTTGTGGATCAAGGATGCCCCAAAGTTTGGAACAGATACTGATGAAGCAGTGTTATCTTTCATTGAAGAATATGCAACATGTGCTATACCAAAAAGCACAGAAGAGAAAAAGTTAAAGGAGCAAGTTTTACGTTTCCAAAGTCATCGGTGTGGAAAATACTGTCGACGGAAATACAAGAGCAAAGATAAATTCTACACTAAATGTCGATTTGGATTTCCTAGACCTGTTCTTTCAAAAGGAAGAGTAAACAGTTTTATGTCAGCTGTGAGACATACTATTACAAGAAAATCACCTAAGAATACCTACAACCTAAAAAGAAAAGAAGAATCAAAAAATATAAATGACTACAACCCAGTCATTGTATCCATGTGGAATGCTAACATGGATATACAGTATGTAGCTGACAATTCCATTGCTGTTGCTCGATATGTAACGTCTTACATTACTAAATCAGAAAAAACTGAATTGAAAGAAATGTGGGAAGAGATTTCTCACGAGAAGACTGTCAGTAAGAAGCTATACAGTTTCAGTTTAAAGATGTTATCGCATCGAGAAATTGGATCCTACGAATGTTCAGATAGGTTATCTTCTGCAAGTCTCTACTCGAAATCAAGAAGAATAATTTGGGCAAGTTTAGGCCTTGCAGCAATGAGAAATCGGGTACTGAAATCTGTGGGAGAAATTGAATATTTAACACAGTTCGAACCTGAAAGTACAGATATTTTAAAAACAAACATGTTGGACACATATTACCCAAAAAGAAGTCATCACCTTGAAAACATGTGTCTCTATGAAGTGCTGCAGAACTTCATTTTTAAACGGAATGCCACAGAAGACATCAACAATGGAAAATATAAAGTCAGTGGTGAGGAAGGATGTTTGGTGAAGCAAACAAAAGGAAGTTTGATAAATCATCGGAAGCTGACTTGCGACACTACTGACAAAAAGGAATTTTACTACTTGGCACTTTTACAGCTGTTCAAACCATGGCGTTCAGAGGATGAACTACTTGGAGAATTCCAGAGCTATGAGGACTCATTTAATGCATGTAAAGATACGATTGAATGCAGTACTTTCACAAATTATGTCCAAATGTTAAATGAAGAAATTGAACAGGAAACTACAATTGCAGCTGAAGTAGCTAGAGACAGTTCTCAAGACAGCCAAAGTTCTGGAACGCTCAGTCAAGATCCCCTAGGACAACCAATCATAGAAAATGAAGCTGCAATAGCTATGACTGAAGTGAAAACGGCTATGAATCAAGCTCAAGAAGAATTAATAGACTTACCAAATTTGGAAGAACAACTGAATGAAGAGCAGCAACAAATTTATGAAGAGATCAGAAACAAAATTGATCACGGATTACTACATGAAAAAAAAGAGTGCTCATGCACATAATTTCAACCAATCAGGATGTATGTAAGCGGACAAGCTGGAACTGGAAAAAGTTTCTTAATAAAAGTCATCAGAAGCTACCTACAGCAAAAAAACGGATTCAACTTTGTCTTGTGTTGTTACTGCTCCAACTGGGTTAGCAGCATATAACATAAAAGGAATCACCTTACATCGTTTGCTAATGTTACCAGTGGAGCATGAGAACAAAATAGAATACCACAAGCTAACTGGAGAAGCATGCTTGGAAGTTTCAAGAGTATTGAAGAAGATGCAAGTTCTCATTATTGATGAGGTGAGCATGGTATCAAACTTAATGCTTGCCTTTGTGCATTTAAGAATGCAGCAAATTCTAAGGAGAGACTATGACGTGTTATTTGGTGGAAAACATGTCATAGTTTTTGGGGATCTTCTACAGCTTACTCCAGTTAAAGGACAACCAGTGTTTAATACTGTGACACATGAAGACACAAAGAAGTCATTGGGAAGCATTGGTAATGCAAATATTTGATCCTTCTTTGAGTACAAGGAGCTTACTACTAATATGAGGCAAGCAAATGATGAAGAATATGGAAGTATTCTGAAAGATATCAGAATTGGACTACTCACTGAAGCTGGCACGAAAGCATTACAGAGTCGGTTGCTACATAATTTATTCCCAAAGGAAGAAATAGTTGCAGAGAAAATATACAAGAACATTGCAGAAAAGAAAAGTGTAATCTGCTTAATGCCAACTCTACGTGAATGCTCAATATTCAATGAGGAACTTTTGAAATTGGAAAAGGAAGAGATTAGGAAATTGGAAGCAGTGGACAAAATTCAGCATGAAAGAATTACTATTACATTAACAGGCAAACTGAAAAATAAATTGGATTCACTAGAGAAGAACATTTCCAAAACTGCTGGATTAGAAAAAAATCTATATGTTTGCATGAACTGTAGAGTATTTTTAAGGAGAAATTTGGATGTTAAAAAAGGTTTAGTGAATGGAGCTATGGGAAGAGTTGTGGGTTTTATTAATTACCAGAAAAAAGATGGAATTGAATGTTTAAAAATAAAATTTGATCAGATAGAAGAAGTTATAGACATTTGTCGTTGTACAGTTCGTTTCATGCTTGTGAAAGACTTATATGTACAAAGAAAGCAGTTTCTGTTTTCTCTAGCATATGCTGTAACTATTCACAAGTCTCAAGGATTGACTGTAGATTGTGCTTTTGTGAACATTGGTTCAACTGTGTTCAAAGAAGGTATGGCTTATGTTGCTTTGTCACGAGTGAAAACATTATCTGGTTTATTTATGATAGACTTTGATGACTCAAAAGTTAGTGCTGATGCAAATTGTGTAAAGGAGTATAATAGATTAAGAAGAACCTATGCTCCTCATTTAGGCCAGTATCCTGTGTTGGAAAAACGTGTTGTTTCTCGAAAAAGGAGAATTGAGAATATCTGTAATGAGGAAGTAGAGAGCAGAAAAAAAAGAAGAGTGATGTAATTGCAAGCAAAAAGAAAAAGGAAAATGTTGAAGAGGTTGTTGGTTGTCATTTTGAAAATAGCTCTGGTGTCAACTGCTACGCTAATGTAGTGCTGAATGTTGTATTTTATCTTGAAAGTTTGCAAGAGCAGATAATAGTAAATCAGAGAAAAAGATTCTGTTCTGAGTTGAGTCTCCTTTTTGAAAAGCTGAGTAATGCTAAAACTAAAATAGAAAGTGCTACTGAAATTAGAAAACTTTTAGATGTATGTTCAGGATGTACACAGTTTTCGCAAAATGTACAGCAAGATGCACAGGAATTCTTGATGTATTTTCTTCAGGTAATGGAAGAAGAAGGGGTACAAATAGAAAATATGTTTGGTCTCTCTTATAAATGGGAACATAGTTGTAAAAACTGTTTCAATACATGTGGCTCTAATGTTGATTCTGAAAGGTTTATTTATTTAACATTGCCAGAGAGTAAAACAGTCACTTTTGCTAAATTAGTTAAAGATGCTAATCATAGCATGGAATGCGGTGACTGTAAATCTGACATGTTTTCAACGTTAATTTTAAAGGAATACGGACAGTATGTAATTTTAATGATGCAACGATGTAGAGCTGATGGTTCAAAATTGGATACTTTAATAAAGAAGTTTACAGGACAGCAATTATCAATTTCAGGAAAAACTTTTGTAACAGTTGCAATAATTTTCTATGATGGACCTACTGTAACTTCTGGTCATTACACAGTTTATCTAAAATGTAAAAAAGGCTGGACAATGTGTAATGATTGTCAATTAGTTTTTAAGCAACGTTTGCCTTTTGATTTAGCAAATTCCTATCTAATCTTCCTGAAACCTAAATTTTAGAGAGAATTGGCAACATCTGTACAAAACAATTTTACCATTTTATTGGATTACCATTGGAATTTTCAAATAAAAAGATTTTTAAAATTACCATTTGGCCTAAAGGAAAGGTACCCAATTGTATTGTGGACTTATTTAATTCCTAATTAATCTTTCGGAAACTAAAATTTTAGAGAGAATCGGTAACATCTGTACAATTTAAATTTTGGAATTTTAGTGGATTACCATTGGAAATTTAATCAAAAAAGAATTTTAAAATTACCATTTGGCCTAAAGGAAAGGTAACCAATTGTATTGTGGACTTATTTAATTCCTAATTAATCTTTCGGAAACCAAAATTTTAGAGAGAATCGGTAACATCTGTACAATTTAAATTTTGGAATTTTATTGGATTACCATTGGAAATTTAATCAAAAAAGAATTTTAAAATTACCATTTGGCCTAAAGGAAAGGTAACCAGATGTATTGTGGAGTTATTTGAGATATATTATTTTTGTGATTATGCTTCTGTTACAAAATTGTCAGACGGTATTTTTTAGAAATAGTTATTGTTATTAGATGATATTTTTTTTGAATATTTTGCATTTCTATAATGTTATGTTTAAGTGAGAAGAGATTCTGGGCTTTTTTAAAACAATCTTTGAGATTGTTATTTTTTTTTTGCCCGCTGTTAAGTGATGAATGCAATTGCTTTCACGATTTATAGTGAAATGCAATATATTCTGAAAACAGCAAAAAAATGGCAAAAAATTGTTTTTGGAAAATATGTAAATACGTGTACTGTATTATAAAATGTTTTATTAAATATTAATACTTTTTTTTTTTTTTCAGATTGAGAAAGAACATTTTCGAAAAATAAAACCATTTTTTCAAGCAATTTCAATAAAATTTAAATTGATAATTAAATTTTTGGGTTGGGTCAGGTAAGTCAGAAATTTGATGGTCCCTTTTTTCCACTTCTCCTCAAACAGATTTTCAGTATTTCGTTATTAATCCCTCAAGGACCTTGTAATGTGGTAATTGTTTTTTAGTGTTTTAAAAAAAAAAAAAAAAATACGCGTACGGTAAAAAAAAAAAAAAAGTTTTTAAGAAAAAATTTAAAAAAGTTGAGAGGTAAGGTTTGCTCCTAAAAGAGCCGTTGTGTTCATGCAGGGACAGAGGAAAGAAAGAATGGGAATATTAGCTGGTAGGACAAATGTGCTGGTCTATTCTGTTGTTAATTAGGGGAACACTGGTCTCCCCACGAACAATTAGACCATGGTAATTTGAGCACCGCATTGTAACCCTCGCAAAACGATGGTTAGTTTCCAGAGGACCAGAAAAAGGTGAATCTCCCCCCACAGATGAAGGGCTCAGCTGAGCTGCCGAAGATGGACTCGGCTGAGCTGCTGTGGATGTGCTCCGTCGACTTACTGAAGGGTTTCCTCCAGTATGTCGAGCATTTGTCCTAGGGTGTACATCCTCAAGGTGTCTTAACATAGTGTGATTCCCGAAGGAATACTTCTTGTTAGGATTACCTCTAGAAAGTACACGCTGGCAAAGCTTGCAAGTCACTAAAGCAGCATTTACTTTTTTCTGGCCCTCAGGAAACGTAAAATACTCCCATATAAAAGAGCTCTTTTGTTTCCTCCTTCTCTGCCTGATGGTGGTGCTGCTAGCCTCACTCTCAGAAGAGGAGTGCTGGTCTGCCATCGTATCCCAAAGACAACTCAGCTCCTTCTCCTAAGGGATCACAAGCAGAAATGAGGGGAATGGGTGTGGTGTAGGAGAGTTCTAGAACTGAAAGTACTTTAAACCAATCAAAACTGTTGTTTCTTGATCACATGACCCACCGTGCGCGTACGTTACGCTTACGGAGCGCTTACGGAGCGCTTACGGTAAAAGTACGCATGCGCGTATAAAAGACACGCGCACGCGCGCATGCGCATAACAGGCACGCCCCAACACTTACGCGTAACGTGCGCGTGTAACGTATGCGCTTATGCGCCGCGTACGCAGTACGCATGTCTACGTAAATTGCGTAACCATACGCAAAAAGAGTAGAAATATTACGTACATTACGCAAAACGTACGCTTACCGTAAGCTTACCGTACGCGCACGTAAAAAAAAAAATTGGAAAAAAAGAATCACTATGTTATACTAATATATCTTTCCTGTTTGGTAAAAAAAAAATGTGAAAAAATAATATATTGCAGAATTTTTAAAATTTAAGCATAGTGTTTAAAGAGAATATAAAGTAAAAATAAAAAGATGTAAAAAACCTTGCAAAAAAAAAAAAAAAATTATTTGAGATATATTATTTTTGTGATTATGCTTCTTTTACAAAATTGTCAGACGGTATTTTTTAGAAATAGTTATTGTTATTAGATGATAGTTTTTTTGAATATTTTGCATTTGCAAAAAAAAAAAAAAAAATCACACGTTTAATATAAGAATTTGTATTTAAAAAAAAAACCATACAAAATCACTGAAAAAACCATGGATTTCACACACGTTATAGGTAAGAATTAGCATTTAAAAAACCATACAAATTCACTGAAAAAACCATGGGTTTCACACACGTTATAGTTAGGAATTAGCATTTAAAAAACCTTGCAAATTCAGTGAAAAAACCATGGGTTTCACACACGTTATAGTTAGGAATTAGCATTTAAAAAACCTTGCAAATTCAGTGAAACAACCATGGGTTTCACACACGTTATAGTTAGGAATTAGCATTTAAAAAACCTTGCAAATTCAGTGAAAAAACCATAGGTTTCACACACGTTATAGTTAGCTGGACATTTCACTCGTAAAAAAACAATGAAATTCCCCCGTTATAGTTAGTTAAGCTAACTGTAACTCGCGCACCCGCAATCCACTGCTGATGACGTCACATATTACATCACTCATGACATGGTCAGTGACATCACTCATGACATCACTGATGACATCTCAAATGACATCACTGATGACATCATCCTTGTGACAGAGTGGCAGACCTCCTCTCACCCTAATATAACCTTTGAAACACACATTCAAAAATAGAGACTAAAATTTTCAAAAAAATGGACATACCAATACCAGTTACAACAACCTCTTGAGTAATTCTAAGATCCACATACACATCCACTCATTCACCAACAGTCCTGTACAGTCACTCATACATGTACTCACTCATCATATGTACTCATACACCTATACATCCTGCTACACAATGCCACTCATCCACAGAGTTACTGACACACATACTCACTCATGAAAATAAAGAATCAAACATAGATTTATTTGCATATACAGTTATACACACACCACCACACTTACTTCTACGGAAACTTACACATACTTAGTCTTTTAAACAATCACTTATAGAAACACATACTTATTCATACAGGAACTCTTTCAATCTCTCACTCTCACATATACTCACTTATATACACCAATAGTCACATATACTAGTTTAAAACATATGTAGTTACTCATAAAGACACTATTGAGACAGTCATTCACTCACTAACACACCCATACACACACTCATCCACCCATACAGTCCTGCACACATGCTGTCTTCAACACATGCAAACAGTGAGTCACTCATTCATGCACCTATGCACTACGTAATACCCCCCACCGAACCATGCAGACACTCAGACTGATACTCAAAAAACCACCTATTATCCTATATAAACACCCATGTAGCTACTCACCAACCCATGCAGCCACTTATACACAAAGTGAGAGACTGATAAAGATATTTACATATTTAAACATTACTCAGTAAGCCATGTATTCACTAAGATACACTTAATCACTCAGTTATACAATCAATTTTTCAAAAACAAATCATCCATTTAGACACTTATATACCCATTTATTCTTCCATCGTCCGTGAGATATACATATATAAAACATATTTAATTTTCAGAAAAATACACATTCACTGAATGATGTCATCAGTGATGTCATTTCAGATGTCATCAGTGATGTCATGAGTGATGTCACTGACCATGTCATGAGTGATGTAATATGTGACGTCATCAGCAGTGGATTGCGGGTGCGCGAGTTATAGTTAGCTTAACTAACTATAACGGGGGAATTTCATTGGTTTTTTACGAGTGAAATGTCCAGCTAACTATAACGTGTGTGAAACCTATGGTTTTTTCACTGAATTTGCAAGGTTTTTTAAATGCTAATTCCTAACTATAACGTGTGTGAAACCCATGGTTTTTTCACTGAATATATATATATATATATCCAACGTAACTTTGCCACGATACGGGAATGACCAACAGCTGCAGGGAAACACCTTTATTTGCATAAACCGGCAATGCAAACTTTGGAAGCCTTTAATGTCCTAAAATCCGACGCGTTTCAGAGCTGACAAATGCTCCTTCTTCACAGGATGGCGGCTCTGCTGTGTGCTGAAAGGTTCTAACAGCATCATTATTGCATGCACCTGTTAAATAGTCCCAGTGGACTTCTCTTGTGTGCTTCGTTTTTAAGCATGCTGGTGCTTGTAGTTTTGTAGTCCTTGAGCCTAGTATTTCCCAAGTGGAATCAGCACACAAGCAAAGTTATAAAATCCAGTATTCCCCAAGTGGGTCTCCCAATTCAGCTTGTCGGTAATTTACTGCTCAGCTGTGCCATTGCAAGGTTAGGAAAATTCGCAACCTCTGGCCCCTTACTGTCTTTACGGTGGGTCGCTCCCCATGGCCGGGCGCCGTGAAAACATCCAACTTAACTTTGCCACGATACAGGAATGACCACAACAGCTGCAGGGAAACACCTTTATTTGCATAAACCGGCAATGCAAACTTTGGAAGCCTTTAATGTCCTAAAATCCGACGTGTTTCGGAGCTGACAAATGCTCCTTCTTCACAGGATGGCGGCTCTGCTGTGTGCTGAAAGGCTTCTAACAGCATCATTATTGCATGCACCTGTTAAATAGTCCCAGTGGACTTCTCTTGTGTGCTTCGTTTTTAAGCATGCTGGTGCTTGTAGTTTTGTAGTCCTTGAGCCTAGTATTTCCCAAGTGGAATCAGCACACAAGCAAAGTTATAAAATCCAGTATTCCCCAAGTGGGTCTCCCAATTCAGCTTGTCGGTAATTTACTGCTCAGCTGTGCCATTGCAAGGTTAGGAAAATTCGTAACCTCTGGCCCCTTACTGTCTTTACGGTGGGTCGCTCCCCATGGCCGGGCGCCGTGAAAACATCCAACTTAACTTTGCCACGATACAGGAATGACCACAACAGCTGCAGGGAAACACCTTTATTTGCATAAACCGGCAATGCAAACTTTGGAAGCCTTTAATGTCCTAAAATCCGACGCGTTTCGGAGCTGACAAATGCTCCTTCTTCACAGGATGGCGGCTCTGCTGTGTGCTGAAAGGCTTGTAACAGCATCATTATTGCATGCACCTGTTAAATAGTCCCAGTGGACTTCTCTTGTGAGCTTCGTTTTTAAGCATGCTGGTGCTTGTAGTTTTGTAGTCCTTGAGCCTAGTATTTCCCAAGTGGAATCAGCACACAAGCAAAGTTATAAAATCCAGTATTCCCCAAGTGGGTCTCCCAATTCAGCTTGTCGGTAATTTACTGCTCAGCTGTGCCATTGCGAGGTTAGGAAAATTCGCAACCTCTGGCCCCTTACTGTCTTTACGGTGGGTCGCTCCCCACGGCCGGGCGCCGTGAAAACATCCAACTTAACTTTGCCACGATACGGGAATGACCACAACAGCTGCAGGGAAACACCTTTATTTGCATAAACCGGCAATGCAAACTTTGGAAGCCTTTAATGTCCTAAAATCCGACGCATTTCGGACAAATGCTCCTTCTTCACTTTGTTTGTGTGCTGATTCCACTTGGAAAATACTAGGCTCAAGGACTACAAAACTACAAGCACCAGCATGTTTAAAAACGAAGCTCACAAGAGAAGTCCACTGGGACTATTTAACAGGTGCATGCAATAATGATGCTGTTAGAAGCCTTTCAGCACACAGCAGAGCCGCAATCCTGTGAAGAAGGAGCATTTGTCAGCTCCGAAACGCGTCGGATTTTAGGACATTAAAGGTTCCAAAGTTTGCATTGCCGGTTTATGCAAATAAAGGTGTTTCCCTGCAGCTGTTGTGGTCATTCCCGTATCGTGGCAAAGTTAAGTTGGATGTTTTCAAGGCGCCTGGCCGTGGGGAGCGACCCACCGTAAAGACAGTAAGGGGCCAGAGGTTGCGAATTTTCCTAACCTTGCAATGGCACAGCTGAGCAGTAAATTACCGACAAGCTGAATTGGGAGACCCACTTGGGGAATACTGGATTTTATAACTTTGCTTGTGTGCTGATTCCACTTGGGAAATACTAGGCTCAAGGACTGCAAAATTACAAGCACCAGCATGCTTAAAAACGAAGCTCACAAGAGAAGTCCACTGGGACTATTTAACAGGTGCATGCAATAATGATGCTGTTAGAAGCCTTTCAGCACACAGCAGAGCCGCCATCCTGTGAAGAATGAGCATTTGTCAGCTACGAAACGCGTCGGATTTTAGGACATTAAAGGCTTCCAAAGTTTGCATTGCCGGTTTATGCAAATAAAGGTGTTTCCCTGCAGCTGTTGGGGTCATTCCTGTATCGTGGCAAAGTTAAGTTGGATATATATATATATATATATATATATTCACTGAAAAAACCATAGGTTTCACATATGTTATAGTTAGCGGAAATTTTACTGATAAAAAACCAATGAAATTCCCCCGTTATAGTTAGTGCAGGCAACTATAACTCACGCGACCGCAATCCTCTGCTGATGCTAATACTGTATTTAGACACTTATTTGCCCATGTCTTCTTCCATACATTTTTAGCTATACATATATTACAAATATTTTTTTTTCATAAAGACACATATGTCATCAGCAGAAGATTGCGGTCGCGTGAGTTATAGTTGCCTGCACTAACTATAACGGGGGAATTTCATTGGTTTTTTATCAGTAAAATTTCCGCTAACTATAACATATGTGAAACCTATGGTTTTTTCAGGGAATTTGCAAGGTTTTTTAAATGCTAATTCCTAACTATAACGTGTGTGAAACCTATGGTTTTTTCAGTGAATTTGTACGGTTTTTTAAATGCTAAGTTACTTTACGCCATTCGTGGCGTGCGCGCCCACTTAACGCAGTTCGTTCCGTGCGCGCACGGTGCGCTTCGCGCACCGCGCGCCCACTTTACGCAGTTAGTGCCGTGCACGCACGGTGGGCACGCGGTGCGCTACGCGCACCGCGTGCCCACGTTACGCTAGATGGGCCATGTACGCACGATGCGCTTCGCGCACCGTGCGCACATGGAGGACATATGATGCACTTCGTTTTGAAAGGTAATATTTTAATTTTTCGTATATGTTATGTTATTCGTACGGTAAGCGTAATCGGCGAAATTACCGAAAAAATAAAAATTCTGTTTTTGGCCTTGGGGGATCTTTGGGGACTCCCTCAACATGGCTATGTGTGTGGGAGCTGTCTAAACAGCCCCTTTACATGTTTTTGTGCTTTATATTTTAAACATCACTCTCAGTGCGAGAGAGAAAATGGCGGCCGCCGCTTCCTGGTTTCGGCCGATTCGAATGTTTACTAAGATCTAAGAGCCAATCAGAATCGCGCTCGCGCACGCCACCGTACGCGTACGGTAAGCGTACCGTAAGCGCACCGTAAGCTGGCTCAGATATATATATTGATTTAAAGGCTATTTTCTCAGAATCTACTGAACAGATTTACACCAAACCTACAAAAGGCACTTCCTTGACCTGAGGACTACCTCTCTGCCAAATTTCTAGTAATTCTGTTCAGCCGTTCGGGCTGTAGCCCTGTCTAAAGGTCCTATGGAAAAATGCATGGAAAAACGCGTTTTGGGACCCCCCTTTTATCTCAGCCCCCGCTTGACGAATCCCCCCGAGACTTTCAGGGTAGGAGCGGAGCGCCCCACCTATTTTGAAAAATTCGCGAGGATTCGTCGACCGGCGCCAAAGTTATTCAAAATAGAATGTTGCGGATTTCCTATGGAAACGTGGTCCTAACTATAACTACCTACTGGCGACCGCCAGTAGGTAATATATATATATACACATATATATATATATATATATATATACATACATACACACATTATATATATTGTTTTTATTAAAAGCATTTTAGGTGATAACTGATATGTGGAGTAGTGTGGCTCAATGATTAGAGCGGCAGACCCTGATGCAGAGGACTAGCCCGGGACCAGGGTTCAATTCCCCGCCTCGGTGGGTCTTGGGCTCAAAAATTCCACGGACCTGATATTTCTCACCTCGGTGCCATTCCAATCATGGAGTCCCACTCTGCAACTCTGGGCAATAGCTTGCTTAATCTCCACAACGGCCACCACAATGCTAAGGATGCCTGGCCTCCACCTTGGGAGTACCCAGGAGTGGATGCCTCACAGGGAAAGCCAGGATGGGTTCCACAGCGGTATTCGTACAAGCGCCTTGAGACCCTTGCCGGTGAGTAGTGCGCTATACAAGTATCAATTTATTTATTTATTATTATTATTATTATATGTCAAAAAAAGAAATCATTAAACTATTTAAATGTACATATTTTTGATTCAATACTAACAAATAATAAAGTGTGATATGAAGTATTTTTTGTGTTAAATGTGTTTATGAAAAGTTAATTCTTATGTCAATATGTAAATATGTTCACAAATAAAATGTGTATTATGAGTACTCAACACACACTTTGAAAATATATGTACTTTTTAAACATTATTATTTGAATTCATTTGTAAAGTTTAATGTACACTTGTTAGTAACTTGAATCTATTTTGAAATGTTTAAATATATTTCTAAATTGAGGCATATTGTTTATACATGAACAAAGTCATTAAATTAACTCCAAATGTTTTTTAAAATACAAAGATTAATATTATGTTAAACACATAATTAATCACATTTT
Source organism: Triturus cristatus (assembly GCF_964204655.1). Taxonomy (NCBI): domain Eukaryota; kingdom Metazoa; phylum Chordata; class Amphibia; order Caudata; family Salamandridae; genus Triturus; species Triturus cristatus. The sequence goes on from NC_140595.1 coordinate 548,215,780, forward strand.
TACACACAGGTTTCCTTTGAAACCACACAAAGTATTATGAATGTAATTCAATTTTAACATCAAAAATCAGACCGAGTAACATTAAGCAAATAAAATGTTATAAACCCAATCCCACACCCATTGGGGCAACTATTTAATTTTGGGGTCCGCAGATTACTATGGTGACTCAAAACACTGAACCATTGGGGAAATTGTTTAAATTTGTTGAGTTCTCACTTACTATTCTAACCCAGCTACCACTGGGGAAACCTTTTAAATTTGGGTCCTGCAGGTTTACTATACTAACCCCAACTAATAGCATGTCAGACAATACAATTAAAAGCAAATAAGTTTCATATAGCATAAAATATTATAAAATAAGATTAAACTCTTTCTAAAAATGTCTTTAATAGAAAATTCTAAAAAAAGTAAAAATACTTAAAGTAAAAAATAATGTATATTACACTAAATAAAATCAAAAGAACAAAACATTTAAATATAAAACTTCCTGAAATAAAGCAAAAGGCGACATTACTTACATTAAAGTAAACAACATTATAAACATCATATTTTACGAAGTTACAAAAACAGTATAAAACAATATTTTTATCTTCGTCAATATGCCCCATGATGTTCTGGATACCACTATATTTTAGAAATTATTTTATTAGCTGACAATATTCTTGAGTTGGTATTAAGGTGAAACACCAAAGCCTAGCGGTCCAGTCCAAGAAACAACCCAAATGACCCTCACATGCTGGGACAAAATTCCCCGTGCATGCAAAATGACACACGTTTGAGAAACATCTCTGCCTTCAGAATAAATCCTGCCCTGGTTGTTACTCTAAAGGCAGTGAGATCCATATTTGGAAGATGGGGAGCTCACAAAACAATTATGGTTCTCCTGCAGGAGACTGAAGGCCATAGTCTCTGCTGATCTGTGGGCTGAAAGGATACAAATCAAGCTATAAATAAAACTGTTAATTGTTTGTGTGGTCTGCCCAATACAGTTAAGCCCACATAGATACCAGATTGCACAAATGCCTGCAATTGTGTTTCAATTAGTGTGATGTCTTAGCACTTGAGGAAAATTATTGCCTTTGAAAGTCTTCGTGTCTAAAGTCATGTTGCAAACTTGAAGTGCCCCACCATGTGCAAGATGCCCCTAGTGTGGTTCATTGAATTGACAAAAGTTGGCATTAAGAGCTTCTTTAAATACTTGGATCATTTGCAAGCAAACATAGGTTTTGTGAAGTTAGCTTCTCCAAAGGAAAGCATCATTTTTTATTGTTTCAGTGATTTGGTTTCTGTGTGGACTGAAGGAAACGCAGACAGACCGAGCCTCTGTTTGTATCTTCTTTTTCAGTATTACAGTGGGCCAGTAAATCCTCAATGGGGCAAAAGCAAGCTTTTTTCAGAGCTCACTTGGTTTTCAAAGAGTTAGGAGCCTTATCTTGAAATTAAAATAAATAAGAATGTATGATGACATACATGCTGCAAAATGTTGATTTACAAATTTCAGAATCTACCATGCCATGCGATCAGCAATAGCAATCAATCATTTTCACTTTCTGTATGAGGAGTAGAAGAATGGATTCTGTAAGAAATTGGGTTATTAGTTGAGGAGAGTGGAAACCCTACTCAGGCAACAACCTGTTCCCATACCTTTTTGACCAATATCTCTACTTATCAGAAAAAAAATCTTTCAGCTAACAATTTTAACAAGTTCTTTAGAACCGTCCAGAAGGCAAATTGCAACAAAGTGCTATTATTTTTATTGTGAAGATTAAGTAGCACATTCAACACACAGATTGTGATACATTTCAGACTGCAACGTTGTTAAAAATAGGGTCTCTAGTTGGAAGAGGTTTGCACCCTGTTCAAGTAGGGACCACCACTCTAGTCAGAGTAAGTCAGATACACACCCTATAGCCACCTGTGCTCACCCTCTGTTAGCTAAACACAGAACAGTCAGGCTTAACTTAAGAGCCAAAGCGCGTAAAGTAATTGTGTAACACTTAAATTATAGTAACTCAATGAAAACACCACAAAAAGACTCCACACAGTTTTAGAAAAATAGAGAATATCTATCTGAGCAAAACAAGACACAAATCCAATCATTAGAAGTTGAGATATGATTTGTTTAAAGAATAAATGCAAAAATAGTGTTTAGAAGTCACTAGCAGTCAAAAGTTTACTTGCAATTACGAGGGACCAATACAAATCCAAAGTTCAAGTTGACCGCGATGGAGGGTAGAATGACTACGAGACTCACACACGTCTGGCTAAAAAAGTACCTTGATGGAGCAAGCGTTCACGTCGAAGCACGATGCGTCAGTTCCGATTAACGCAGTGGGTTCCGGTGTCATCGTCGGGCTCCATAGAGTTTAAGACACTGCATCATCTCTGAGCCACACAGAGCGGCATCCTCGGGCCATGCAGGCTGTGAAAACTGCTGAAGTCAAGCAGCCTCTGGATCGGCATCGAAGGGCGATGCGTTGGTTCTGACCGGTACAGTGGTGACGATTAACTGCTGCAGAACCCACTTCTGAGACCCAGGACTGGAGGGGGCACCTCCTGCAAGGGTAGGACTCACAGGTGGCAGAGTCCAGCTGCACCTGCAGGATTGCAGGAAGTCTTTTGTGTCCCTGGGACTTCAGAAAACAGGAGGCAACCCAGCAAGCCCTTGGAGTCACTCTGGCTTCAATTGAGATGGGTCTAGTCCTTGTCCTCAGTGAACTGCATGTACAGGCCCTACACAGGCCCTGCAATAGCATACCTGAGACAATTTTGAGACGCTACTTGTGTGGGTGACACAACCAGTGCTGCAGGCCCACTAGTAGTATTTAGATTACAGCCCTGGGTATATGGTATACCACTTTACAAGGGACTTACAGGTAAACTAAATATGCCAATCAGGTATATACCATGCACTTTAGCACTGGTAAAGTGCTGACAGTCCCAAGGCCAACAAAAGATACAGCCAAAAGTGGTGAAAAGTTGGCAGAAGACCACTCCAAGGATGACAGGTCTAACAGAAAAAATTGTTGATCTAGCTAAACATGTCATCTCATTTTGTAGAACTACTCATCCACATGATATGAAAATACACTTTGCATAGCATTTGAATAGACATATGATGTTATCATAGAGGTCAGACTAGGGAAACATAAAATTGTTCACAAGAGCGACTACATAAAGGTTGCGACGTTTAGGGCAAAGCATGCTTCTATTACGGTGTCCTTCATCTGGAGATAAAAGTGTTATTTTGGCTCATAGTATATAAAATGAGAAGAAAGGTTTTAATATCCTTCCTAAACATGAATGAGAGGATACAAGGTGACTATATTCTAAGATATACTGGAAGCAAAGTCTTGAATTCTTGACTCAAGGAAGAGAAATCTTAAAGGCATGAGGTAAGGAAGGCCAATACCAGTGGATCTTTGAAGTATGACCCTTGCCAGAGCACTGAGCGTAATAGAAAATATCATGGCATAATAAAGACTTTTATGGAGTGTGCAGCAGGATTTAAAAATTATTCTCTTCCCTATGCTTAGCCTAAACTAATTTTGGCTTCTGAGACATGATATCTTGTTCTAAGACCGCAAATCAGAGATACACCAGCATTTTGAAGACTTTAAGGATTCTTGGTACATTTCCTATAGACGGATATTTTTAGAGTAGGCTAGCCTAGTGGAAATACCTGTTCCTTCCAGCACCTGTCTTGAGGAAGAGGGATACATTTAAAAAATACTTTACTCCACTATCAATACATGGCAAAGTATTTTTGCTCAGCTTATGATATATCATAGAGACATCCAAGTATTTGCCTATATTTTCATGTTTTGTACTGTATTAAACATTCTCAACCTTGAGGGAATCTTTCTCAGCTGAGACTCATTTAATCCCCTCCACTTTGTGTTCACTTAATTTTACTGAATCAAAGTAGAGAAAGATTTACGAATAATTTCAGATTAATTTGGGTTTCCATGGGAATTGATCATGACCTGAGTATCATGAGCGTATGAAAGGAGGTGGATCTTAAAATAGACACAATAAGAGGGGATGAGGGAATAACTATTAAAAAATCATGGAAAATAGGTGCTAGACTGGGTAAATGTGTCACTCTCTAACAGAAATGCCTAATGACATTACCCAATATTTTCCAGAGCAAGGTATTGCCTACAGTCTAGTATGCCATAGAATGATCCAGTGATACCAGCAAGTCAGTTTGATCAGATCTGCCATGTTTTCAGACATATTCTGCTAGGCAGTTTCTCTATACTACTCTGGCTCATGTCAAGGAGGCCAGCATGTGAAAATAGTTATTCATCATTTGGGTAACTACTGCCTCAATTCATTTGTAAATTGGTATAGGTCAAGCTATTATTAAAAAACCGCTCAAGATATCAGGGTCATGGCTAAAGCTTTTCAAAATGGTGACAATGTCCATTTTTCAAAGAGATATGAGTCATACTTTGAAATAAAATTAAATAAGAATTGGTGATGATATACGTGCTGCAAAGTGTTGATTGAAAGACATGAGAATCTGTCATTCCATGAGGTCAGCAATAGCAATCAATAATTATCACTTTCTGTGCGAGGATCAGATTAATCGATTCTATATTAACTTGGATTATTGGTTGAGGGGGGTGGAAGCCCCACTCAGGCAACAACTAAAATCCTTGCAAGGGTGAAACACAAAAAGTCATGAAATTAACCTGTGCTTAACCCTCTAGTAGGTGGGCACAAAATTAGTTAGGCTTAACGTTTGTAAATTATTTATGCAGCACACAAAGAGCAATGAAATAAAATCACAAGACAAGAAAAATCCCAAACCAATTTAGAAAAATAGAGTAGATGTTAATAAATAAAATAACACAAGAATGACAGAAATCCAATCATTAGCACCAGAGATATGTAATTTTAAATGTTTTAGTAAAAATAGCACCTAATCAAATCTGGTTGTGCTGGACAGGAACAAAGTCCCAGAAAACGTCTGTGTGATGGTGCACAGACCAGGCACAGGATTGAGTTGCCCCTGCTGGGAGTTGAACCTTATGTCCTTCATACAATGTCTGCCCTGCTTTGAGAGACTTCATGTTGCGTTGCATTGATTCAGATAAAGCTTTCAGCTGAGTGATGAGACTTTACTGATGTTGTGCTGTTTGGCGTTGGTTCAGATTAAGCTTTTAGCTGTGCAGTGTGGCTTTGCAGGCTTTAGCGTCATTCAGCGTTGGCTCTGATTACGTCTTCAGCTGTGCCATGAGGCTTTGCGGAGCTTTGCGCAGCCCAGCATCGGTCCAGTTGAAGCTCTCAGCAGGCCAGCAACAGGCATGAGTTTGGCCCACTGGGAGTTGTACCATACGTCATTCGTGCATACTAAAGTAAAGAGCAGCAAGCAGGAATACTTTGTAAATCATTGCCATCCAGTGGAGAGAAGGATGACTTAATTTAAGCAGCGTGAACAATGTCCTTTGCAAGGTATTCCTGCTTGCTGCTCTTTACTTAGTTATCTGCTTCTCTCTACTAGATAGCAGTCTTCACACTGGTCTGTTGACAGTATTGTTGGGTTTGTAAGAATAGATGCATCGTGTTAGACCTGGCACCATTGGCGTGGGTCTCCCTTCCATTTTTGCTGTTGCCTCATGTGTTTTTGCTGGTGTTAGATGCTTTGGGCACTGTGCCACTGCTGTCCAGTGCCACAGTGCAAGTGCTCCCTACTGTAAATGAATGTATTGATTAGTAATTCCATGATTGACTGATTTGGTTTGCTTGTCAGACCCTAGTATAGTGCACTGAGTGTGCCCAGGGCTTGTAAATCCAAATGCTGCTGGTGGGCTTGCAGCACTGGTTGTGCCACCCACAGAAGCGGCCTTGTAAAATGTGTCTAAGGTCTGCCATTGCAGAGCCTGCGTGCAGTCTGGTACTGTCATGCTGACTGGGCAAGTGCACCCACTTGCCAGTCCCTAAACCTTCCCTTTTCTTCATTTCAGACACCCCTATGGTAGGCCCAAGGGCAGGGTGCATTGTAAGTATAAGGTAGGGCATGCCCTGGTGTGTGTGGCATGTCCTAATAGTGACTTACAGCCATTTTCGGTTTTCACTATTGCAAGGCTACCTGTTCTCCATAGGCCAGAATGGGCAGTTTGGTTATTACATCTTATAATCCTAACTGACTCAGAGAACATGGTAGAAATTCGAATTTAGTATGCCTGAACTCAGAATGATAAAATGCATCTTTTAGTGAAGTTGGTTTTAACATTCTGTGTTTGAAAATATCACTTTTAGAAAGTAGGTATTTTCTTGTCTAACCATTTAAACCTGCCTCTGCTAGGCTGTGTGTATTCCTTTGTCTGGAGTTTGAGTGACAGGGCTGGGGAATTCCAGGAGACAGGGTGAGGTGTCCCAGTGGTGAATAGAGAGATCTGCATCCAGATGGGTGGGAGGAGTCGCACCTGGGACCTGAATAGGGCTGTGCCTGCCTTTCACAATGGCGGCTCCACCTCCTGGGGAACGGCTGATGTCTCTGCCCTGCACAGTGAATGAAGAGAAGGAATCCTGTCAACAGAGTGCTCCAGGGCTGTACTTGCATTCTACAATGCTGGCTCCACCTCCTGTGGGGCGTCTGATGTTTCTGCCCTGCACTGTGAAAGGAAAGGAGAAGTCTGGTAAACAGAGTGCTCAGGAACTGGTTTGGACTGGGCAAAGGCCCCTCTCCCCTCAGAGAACAAAGGATGTTGGGGTATAAGTAGTGGGACCCTTATCCCAATAATTTAGATCACTTTTGGAACAAGAAGAAACCTTTACTGAGGAGCGGAACCTGAAGAAACTGAGGCGAGATTATCCCTAAGCTGAAGTGCTGCTTGGGGGAATGGCCTGCAGTGGTTTGCCTGACTTCCAAAGGAAGACTTTGTGTGCTTATTTCAACTTGTAAGTATCTCCAAGGGCTTGGAACAGAGCTTGCCTCCTGCTGAAGTCTCAGGGACAACAGACTTCAACCCCCAGCTCCCCAGAGTTCTTTGGAAGTGCCTGTTGCTGTTTTGGGCCTTCTGAGGGACTGCGTGTCGCAAGGAGCTGGAAGCGCGACTCAAAGCCGAAGCGTGTCGCAGTCGCTGCTGCTGCCGTCGCACTTCTGAACAAGGGTGTCACCGCTGGAGTTGTCGCACTGCACCGCATTGAGAGAAGTGTCTCGCAAAGAAGAGGAAGCGTGTCGCCGTCGCTGCTGCCTGCCGTCGCACTTCTGAACAAGGGTGTCACCGCTGGAGTTGTCGCACTGCACCGCATCGAGAGAAGAGTCTCGCAACGAGGAAGAAGCATGTCGCCATCGCTGTTGCTGTCGTCGCACTTCTGAACAAGGGTGTCGCCGCTGGAACTGTTGCATTGCACCGCATCAGAGAAAGCGCCTCGCATCCCCGAGAAGCGCGCCGCCGTCAGAGCTGCTGCCGTCGCATTTCTGAACAAGGATGTCGCCGCTGTAGTTGTCGCATCGTGCAGAAGGTTCACGCATCGTGGGAGAAGAGTGTCGCAGTTGGAGCTGTTGCCTTCGCACTTCTGAACAAGGGTGTCGCCTCTGCAGTCCACGCATCGAACCGAGAACTTCTCGCACCCCCGGAGAAGCGTGCCGCATCTGGAAGATCTTCATGTCTTTATTTCTTTGCACCAGAACATTGCCGCATTTCCATCGCTGTAACATTGCTTGTCGTGGAACCGCAACGCATCGTAAGGTACATTGACTCAAAGTGTCGCATCTTAAGAACTGAACTAAACTAAGCTAAAAACTACCAGCTTAAATTAATAGTATTGTGTATTTTTGTCGTTTATGGTCTTGTGGTAAATCTATATAAAGTATACGTATTTTTGATATAAAACCTGTGGGTGTCCATTTGTAGTGTTGTCACTGGATTACTGTATGTGGTCACAAATGCTTTACACACTGCCTCTGAGATAAGTCTGTCTGCTCGTGCCAAGCTACCAAGGAGGTGAGCAGGGGTTATTTTAGGAGTGTACCCACTTACCCTGACTAGAGGCAAGGGTCCCTATTTGTCACAAGTACCTACCTGTGCCAACTAGAGACCCCCAAATCTAACACTTCTCCTAAAGGGTAGGCTGCCCACTGTTTTATTTGTCAGCACAAGGTATCTGGTGCTTTTTTTTTTTTTTTACAGCTTGCTCTTTTCTGCTAGTTGTTACCTACGGTTTAATTAGATGGGCACTCCCTGGTATTCAAGTACTGGTTAGCATGCCATTTTAGTCAGCTTTCTTTAGTTTTTCACTTTTCTCTGTCCCGCTAGTTGTTGCCTTGGGTTTCATTAGGGTATTCAATTATTGCTCCAAGTGCTGTTTCCTGCGCTTTTTCTTATTGTTTTTGGTTGTCTTTGACATGCTCTGGACCTTCATTAGGCTCTATCGAGGTACTGTTGTGAGGTGAACACAACTTTGGGAAATGGGTGTACACAACATTTTTGGTCGCATCATATCATATGACTGATATCTTCCCTAGAAATACTTTGAAACCGTGACATTAAGAGAGCAGATGGATTCAATATCAGTGTAAGATGTCCTTGAACATTTGTTGTTCGGTACTAATGACCTATTAAGATATCTCTAAAGACATTAGAGACTGATCTACTGATTCTATCTATCATTGGTTGCTATCATTCCGTTTGTCCTGATGAAGTCCCCTGCGAAGTCGCTATAGGGGATCAAAATGGTGACGTATTGTACTGTGTATTTGTTGTTGTTTTTTATGTCACATGAGCACAAACAATGACCCTTGTCACTACTCACTAGCACTGCGCACACCTTTTGGAGCACTTACTTGTGTTTTACTATTTTACTGAAGTAAAAAGAATTCATGTGTAAAAATATAGTTGCATATATATTTGTTTATCAGAATGTGTTTTGTTTTGCTATGAAAGGTAAGGCATGAAGCTCTGTCTGCGGGAATCATTGTATTTTGTTATCAATCTAAAGTCAATACTTACAATATTAGTATAATCTGCAATGAGGCAACCCAGTGTTATTCAAAGGGAGGGATAGGGCTTGCAACAGGGATAAACAACTTTACAAGTTTTTCACTGCTAGGACATATAAAACTTAAGAACACATATCCTACTTTTTAAATACTGTGTCCGCTGTTCTGTAAGTATTAAAAAGTCAAGGCCTTGGCCTGGCAAAAGGTTTATTTTTCCAAGTCGAAATGGCAGTTTAGAATTGCACACTCAGGCTGCAGTGTCAGGCTTGAGACACGTTTTTAAAAAGGCTACTTTAGTGGAATGCACAATGACTGGTGCTACCCATTAGAAGCATCTCATTTACAGACCCTGTGTACTGGTTTGTACCATTTACTAGGGACTTAAAAGTAAACTAAATGTACCAATCAGGTATATGCCGATTGTACCACATTTTAAGGAGAGAACAAAAGCACTTTACCACTGGTTAGCAGGGGAAAGTCATAATGCCAACAAAAATGGTTCAGCAACAGAAGGTGAAAAGCTGGAAGTGACCCTGCAAAAAGTGTCAGGTCCAATGGATTCTTTTTGTGAGAAAGATTTAAATTAGGCCCTGAAACTGTTATCATTTTTTGCCACTAATAAAAAACCCTAGATCATAGTTTGGGGAAGCCAAATATTATAATCATGCAATCGAAAAAGGATTGGGTCTCTTGACAGCTACAATCCTATTCCTTATGTTCTACCCATTCCACAGGAGTGCAAATTTGTTTTAACTCCAAACCACCACTGTCTCTCCAGATTTCTGGCTCCACTCTCCTATCTGCATGACATGCACAGCCTCTGAGACACTGGACAAATGTAGTGGTAGATGAAAGAGGAGCCCTTTGCTCCAGGGGTGGAAGTGGCTCCAGCCTGGGGATTGCAGAATTGAGTGAAGCAAAAATTGCAAGATGTAATCACGAATTGTTATTTTAGGCTATTTAACAAAATATTGTCTATTTTTTATGAAATGTGTGTATATTTCTATAAGATTTTATGTCTTGGAAATAAAGTATTTTGACTGAGTGAACTCAAGATCGCCAACGTAGGCGATCATATGAACTCTGGATGGATCAGGGCTTGTAAGATGCATCAGCGCATTTGAGCACAACCAGAGAGCCAAGAGCAACCAATGTGAGTCTCAGGCCACTTCGGTCACCAGCACCTCACAGACGCTAAGACTGTGTTTAGAAACAGACACTTGCCTACCATAATCCCCCACTGATAATGATGAACTTGCCTTGGAGACGTAGAGGCAAGTCTGGAACTAGCATTTTGCCAAAGTGTGACCGCTATTATTTACCAGAGTAATTGACATTCATGAACTGGGTTAAAAATAATCCTCACCTCATGGACAAAGGCCTTCAAAGCATGGCAGAAGGTAGGTACTTCCACAGAGTAAAAATAAATCTATTCTTGAAACCATGATGGCGGCATCTCTAGAAACCCAACCAGTTGTTTTCACATAAGTGGAAAATGTACACCCAAAGGCTAACACCTACATGGGGACTAAATTTCTACTTTTTATACATTCTTAAAGAATTCCTGGTGTAGTAACTTGTAATACGTAATTGTGCACACAGGTGTAGGAGGGAGATGGGATTTTTTTTAAAAGAAAGAAACATCTCTGAGTGCTACCCATGCGTACGTGTTTATATTGTGCATATGCTGCAGATTTCAAACTCAGATACGCCACTGCGTCTTTCTGAGCTTTCTTTTCTGTATCACATTTGCTAACTGGTTACGTAGGACGCTTACGGATGTGCTGCCTACAGAGCCATTTCTTTACAAAGAGAGTACATTTCGATTCTATTCATGCAAACCTGTACAGAAAACATCATAAAATGTCCCCTTTAGTAATTCTGGGACTTCGGCAACTGTTGAATGGCAGGCAAAATCATATGCATTTTCTTATACATACATGGAAGTGAAATGTGTACATTCGAAATTTCACAAATGTGTGGAGCAAATGTGCATTTGCACATTAAAACATTTGAATGAAGAAAACATTTTCCCCATGGAGAAAGTCCTACCCTTATATCCTCATCTATTTTGGAGATTTCATCTCTCCTGTTCTACACTAAGCAGATTTAACTGTGTCTTTTACTTGTGTGTATTGGACAACACCACACAATGCAGCAAGACAACTGGCTGCGCGTGAAAGGGAAAGGCCATATTTACCAACATATGGTGCATTCCTGGTCTCTGCCTGCAGTGGCACACAATCCACTGCCTAGCACCAATGCAGGGATCTGTTTGCCACGGTGCCAGGGGGCCTACATTGAAGGCTAGATTGTTTTTGTGCGGGAAGGGGCACCTTCCTGCACAAAAACAAACAATCCTCTGAGGCTGTAGGCTTTTTCCTCTTTCTAGGTGTGCTGCAGAATGTATAGTAGTGAATAATGGTGCAGTACCACCCTAGAAACTAAGAAGGCCATACTTTACTGAATTTATGATGCTAAACTGTTGGAATCTGACCTCAGTTTTCTGCCATCTGTTGCCACTGTTTTCTCGTTCCAGCTTCTTTCTTCCTGGTATTCTGTGATGTGGGTATGTTGTCTTCTGCCAAATGTTTACACTGGGAAAAATTATCATGATTGTTGTTCAGCTTAGGTGTTCTTTTGAGCAGTGTAATCTCCTAATGGTTTTGCCTCTTGTCATTGGACTAGTTTAAGTTTCAGTATTTTCAAAATTGACCTTATTGCCACTTTGAGGAAGGAGTTCCAGATACTTAATTTCATTTTATTACGATGGATTAGCCTCCCCCAAGAGTTGAGAGTTATACGCCTGTGCGGGTGGGGAGGGGAGAGACAGGCCTAGGTCCTTGATACATCCTCAGTGGTTTTCTGTAGAAAGAGGAGGCCTCTGGTCCTTGCAGTAGTTCCTACTACAAGATCTGGAGTGGCATTTACAGGCGTAGGTCTCTGATGAAGGCTTTTGATAAGTGGCCTAACCGTTTTTCCAAAGTAACAGCCTCTTCTTTAATTTAATTTGTATAGCTTTTGGAGTGGAACGCATATTGTGTTTATGTGCAAATTATTACTATATGGTTGAAGGGAATGAAGTTGGATTTTAAAGTACTTTTGAATCGTAGTCATGTAACCATAATGCAAGATTTTATATATATATATATATATATATATATATATATATAGAGAGAGAGAGAGAGAGAGAGAGAGAGAGACACATAGATAGTTTCCTGATTGATATAAGATATAATGATATTTTAAACCACTAAAGAGTGCCATGACGTTTGCTGCTTTATAAGGTTATGGCCCTCTGGTGTGTGTTTGCATGCATATATTCATGCGGGCATATCTGACAAACACAAGCCTGCATCCTACCAGCGCACTGTACAGCAGAGGTGGCTTGGAATGCCCCTTGTATATGTATAGTAGTGCGCTAGTAGTGCACATTTTACTATAAATGTCCACACTGGTACCCTCCACAGTCCTCATTTATATCCTTGCTGTCTTGATCTTTGGGATGAAAAGGATGTAAGATGCTCCACTTACGGGTTTGTAGAAAAGCGTGGAATATGTAATGTGCAAATAAACACCCTTATATGCTGCATATATTTCTGTGCAAATATGTTCTTTAAAAAGTTTACAGTAAATTATCAGGACAGATATTGAGTAAGCAGTGCGATATCTAATCATGCATCTATGAATATCTGCTTATCCATTAACGGTTTTAAAATGTTTAAGGAACACACATTTTAGAACAACAATACCTGAACATCAGGTGTTTCCCTTGGCTGTTCAAGACGCTAGTCGCATTCCCACACCGTCAGCGGGCACGAGCAGCAGGCATTCTGTCGTCACATCTCACAATTGATAATGTATTACAGCAGGGTTAGCGTGTCACTTTCTTATTACACAGAAGTATCAATGCCATAGGTAGACTGTAATAAGAAATTTAGAGACAGGTGTGTTTAATCAGGTATTACAAAACGTGCACAATGTTTCCACAGCTGCTGCATGCAATATGGTACATTCCATCACCCTATGCGAGTGTAGTTACTTACCGAGTGCACAAATAAAAATGTTGTTAATAGAAATTCATGTGTCAGAGACACTTTGCTACTTAATATTTAAATTATCAGTTCTTTTCGATATTGATTTTTTGCTTTTCATTTTCTTAACACTTTTTTTTCTCATAGTTTTCCTTCCTAGAGTAGGGACCTAGGCACAGATTTCAATCTAGCCGAACTGGCCGGGGTCCATTTTTTATAGAATATAACACGGTATGCAAACAATACTGCCTCCCGGTGGAATTAATTTTGTCATCTCATTGGGCTGCAACGATCGATACAGTGAATTTTAGGAAATATTAAGTTACAATGCGCTGAGTGGTTTACTGTCGCTGCACCTTCTTGACTTTTAGTTGTGACTGCAGCAGAAAGCCATTAAGGAAAGATAATATTTCATTCAGGTGAAGCATTCCCTTTCTGCTCAAAGGCAAAAACACCGATGTGGGCTTAGTAAAGAATTTAATTTGATGTATATCTGCAGGAAGTAAGCCTTACATCAAAAAGTAAGTACCAGCAGCTGGGTTCAATATGAGATTTAACACTGTTTTCTGTAAGCTCTTTACCAAATGTGTGCTGTTTTAGAAAGAGGCCACATGCCCACGTCCTCCTGATCCTTTCCTGGAAAGTGAAATACCTTTAATCTTAAATTTGACATTCGCATGCCTATTTTAAAAGAGCTGATTTAATATGAAATATCTTATTTCCTGGGTTTTATTAGGATCCACTCTTCTTGTCAGAGTGGTGCCGGAAGTAACATGGCATTGTACATCCTGTTCTTCATTAAAGCAGGAGCGATATCAAAGTGAAATACATAAGGCGGATACATGTTGAGGAATTTTAAGACCCCGCTGTAATCTAGACCATGCAAGTGACATAATGAGAAGCGAAAATGAACACAAATCCGTGCAGTGTAACCTGGGCTTGACCGATTGATTTTTCCTTTTGCTTGTGACCTACATTTAACCTCTGTTCCCCCTTTTTTTTATCTTTGATTTCAACAAGTTTTATTACACATTTTTTTATAAAGAAGATACAGGAACACATTAGTAGATCTCTAACAGGGCTTACAACGTCACATCAAAATACTAATGTCATACCGCTCTGTGTGCACCCTTCTTATGTTAGTGTTCCCGAGTGAAAAGAGAAATAGAAAGGAGGAAGAGAGCGAAGAGATGAAGGAAGAGATGGAGCGTGTTTTCAAATCTGAATTGGGACACACACGTATAGTTATAATAAGTTGTGATGTGTGACAGGCTGGAAATACAAGTACCTCAGTGAAGGACCTTCAGCAGTGGTAGACTATTAATACCTGAGCGCAGATCCTGGTGTGCTGGGAATTGTAATCAGCAGATAGGATGCAGCCATTTTCATTGCTGGTTGGGTTCCAAGTCAAAGGTTCTATGCACACTGCTAATGCCTTCAGGCCTTTTAAGGCTCAGGAGCTGCAGGATGTTGATGTCTAACCAACCCTGTTGAAAAAGGCGCCATATGTGGTCTGGTTGAAATGCCCCAGAGTATTACGAAAAGGGGCAATAAAGAACCTTCAGAAACGTGTTCTCTGGAATATCGAGAGATGAGAATAGCTTACACCTTAATATCTAGCCAAAATATTGAGGGCGACCATATCAAAAAGTAAGTGCATATGGGGAAGAATTGAATTATTATTCTTGATTCCACATTTATGTACCTTGATGATATATATCGTCAAGGTACATAGAGGTGGTCCTAGAAATAGAAAATCTATACATACTTACCTGTTGATATTTTTGTCCTCAATATTTTGATTAGAATATTAGGGTATAGCTATTTACATAGAACAATAGACACTTCAGAATGGGGAAGAGTGCTAAGAAAATGTGAATGCTATATGAGAATGCAAAAAATACTAAATATATGAGGTTGAAGTGCTAAAAACATGGCACAAGGCACCTAAATAATCACCACTATGACCTTTATTATGAGTTGCCATATTTTGGGTTAGGGGCATAAGGCGGGGGGTTGAAATTTTCGATGCTGGATGGCATCCCGCATCAAAATAGAGCAGTTACAAGATTTTTCTCTAGATGGGTAAGACCCACATTCACTCTGGAAAACAGTGCCCTTCTTTGATGCTTCCCTCTGGCGTATGTTTGGGGTAGGCAGAAAGAATCAGCTGGCGAGCCGTTGGAGGATTGGTGGTTGCGGTCGGTAGGTAAGGGGGTCAGAGAAGACAAGTATTGTTCAGGAGGGGAGGAGTGCAGTCTGCTCTGCTCATGTTGTTTTTAGGTGGGTTGGGGTGCGCTCACCCAGGGGCCTCTGCTTATGGCGAAGAGATGCTCCTGATGGTCTACGGAGGGGAAGTCGGTGGAGGACCCGTCAACCCTAGGCTGTGCAACTGGCCAATGTCCTCCTCCTTTTGCAGGGTGAGGACTTGCATCTTTCATCACAGATGTGGGGAGTCAGAAGGGAGCACATGGTGGGCGGTGCGTGTGCTGACAGGGGGGACTCTGGCCTGATTGAAGGGAGGGTAGTCTGCAATGCACTGCAGATGTAGGGGCTCTGTCTGCCTTGAAGCTCAGCCTTTAGCCCAGGGATAAGGATGTGTCTGAGTGCATAGTAGCACCTGGCCTTGCCGCTTGGGAGGACAGCAGTAATATTCTGGCGGGATTGAGAGCCAAGGAGGCACTGGCTCTGATTGATTGAGTGGTGTTTGCTCTCCCTTAGTGCAGCAAGTTTCATGTTGGGGCCAGTCTGTATCATGTCCCTGTTCCACCAATGGTGTCATGATTAAATACATCAGCATGTGGGGAAACTGGGCCCATTGATTCTTGGCCCCTTTGCATTTGCAGACCTGTTAACGTTGGGCTTAGAGACACCAGGCTTCTTGGAATGACATGTGGTTGGATCTGCTCTGCTTCCCCCCACCCATAGATAATGCGCCAGCAAAAATACCGCCAGTTTTAAGGATGGCCTATATAGATAAACACCTGGAGCTAAAAAGTAACTTTACTAAAAAAAAATTAAAAGAGGCTAAATGTGTGTCTAGTCTGCATTAGCTGATGATACTTGCTTCCCTAAAGCTCTCATTACCAGTGGCGAGTTACATTTTGGTGTGCGCGGGAACTCCTGCTACTGCACATACTGGAATTACAAGTTTTGCCCCAAGTCCCCCGTCTTCATATTTTCCCAGTCCCCAGGTAATTATCGCCAGATCAAACCTGTCAATATTTACTGCAGCAAAATGCCCAGAATATACTAGGATTTGCAGCTTTTGGTGCAGTAAGCACCAGAAGCATTTTGGCAGACAAATCTCATGATAGGTTATCATTTTTCACTCAATAAATCATGAACACTTTCGCTTCTGATTTTATTTGGTGCATTAATTATCACATTTGATACTGGACTGGACCACTCATGTTGAGAGCCTTAGTTGTGTTGTGTACATATAAAATATTGGGCATGGATTCTACAAGGACTGACTCATGCTCAGCCCACAAGACTGACGCCCTACCAGATAGATATATTAAGTAAACAAATACATTTTGTAGGGAGCTAAAGTAATCGTGAAATCTCAAACATAAAAATTCACTCCAATGAATGAATTCATCATAGGAATTTTATTCCAAACTCTTTGTTTATGGGAATAATAGCAAAACATTTTCAAGGAGCATTATTACATGCATTCAAGTCTAATAGCAAAACATTCCAGAGAATATGTTTCCATTCATAATTAACAAAACAGACAGAAGTCTAACTTTTTTCGAAATCTGTGTATACAATATTGAAAATTGTTTGCACACTTAGGGGCCGATTCCGATCCGGGTCGGAAGGGCACCGAACGCAATCCGGCCAGAAAAAAGACGAGCCGTACGCGTGGTTTCCGGCCAACTCTTACAGCTGTACGAGCGAGCAAGTACAATGCGAGCTACGTGAGACTCACCGACCGAGTCGTTTCTGGGTCCGAACCGCTCCGTACGTCTCGGTCGGAAGCTAACCGTGGCGTGCAATGGATGCGATTTACAACCGAGCCAGTACGATGCACGCATCGGACAGCCTGTGCGAGATGGAGTGTCTGGCTCGCAAAAGCTCCCAGAGTCAGACTTTGGGGGTACGCGTCGGACCCCCTGACACCCGCAGCCCTACGACTCCGACACAGGGAGAGACCTATGGGTCTCCCCAACACAGGCATGTACGGTGCGGATGGCACCAACGCGTACCCACTGTAGGGGGCGCACTTGTTCAAGACATACCCACTCAGTCAATGGGAGCGCATGTATGCGTCGTACAACTGGCTCCCATTGACTTCTATGGGAGTCCGACCGAACCAAGTCCGACAGCATACGTGCGCATCGTACTCGCTCGGTCAGACTGCAGGGTCCGGCTCGGTCGGAAAACACTCCGGCCCCAAAGTGTTACAAATCAACTTGTTTTCAACTCTTGTTTTCAGCCAACATGTGTTTGGCAACAGTGTATGACACTCCTTCAGAACAATTAATGTAGTACAGTATACACTGTATCTCCTCACACAAATGTGTTCCTTTTAGGAGCTCCTTCATATAGTCGTGAAGTTGGAAGGTTGTGGCTGATTTCTTCAAAACTGGTTTCCCTGTTTGCGCATGTATGGTCGGTTGGGGTCCGACACTGACGGAGTTAAGCACGATTGAGGAATTGTCAAATAAAGAGACTACGTGCGAGCGGCAATGCAATAGAGAGCGCAGTGAGAATAACAAGAATAACGAAATCAGGGAAACCTTTTTTGAAGAATTTTAACAGGGAGGTAAGGAGCAGAATTACAATTGTAACTCCAATGCAACAAACATTGGGGAAGACCCATATATTTGGGGGAGAAGTGGGGGCCAGAACTACTATTCTAACTCCAGCCCAACTAAAATTGGGAAAGTGCATTTTTTGGAGGGAGTGTGGTCACTATTCCAACTCGAGTCCAATGGACAATGGGTTAAAGTGCATACATTTGTGGAGGGAGTGATCATATTTACTATTCTATATTCAGTCCTACTAACATTGAGAACAAGCACGGGCAATACCAATATGTCTGGCATGACTGTCAAGCTATTGCTTTTGCCAATGCTCATTTTCTTCTGCTAAACTACAATAAAAACTATTCAAGGCATCCACAAGCTCAAACATGTGGCCACATGGGTGGCCATCTTGGAATTGTTTTGGTATACATTTTCTTAAACCATTGGGATGTGCCACATTGCCCACTCAGTTGTAATGTCTGGGGAGCTGTTGGTCCTCACAAAAGAAAACAGTTGTTGGCAAAACCAAAAGGTTTACCTTCTGCATAGTGCTTGCAACCATGCGGCAAGCTAAAATTACACACTATTCAGAGACCGATTGACATTACAGGGTGAAAAGTGAAAAACACTCAAAAAATGATCATGCTGATTGTAAATCCAAATAGCAAGTGCTAATGAAACCTGAAAGCATTCACATCTTGATTTGAAAAATATTAGCAAAAAGATATAACTTCTATTAAATGAAAGTACGTTTGCTATTTTATATGTGTGGTTGATCAACTGTCATCCATTCAGCCATCATTGCACTCACTAATTTATACATTCATGAATGCATACACGCAGGGCCTTATAGAGACCTTGGCAGGACTACTGTCGCCCTGCCGTGGCGATGGTTCTAAGTACTCCATCAAGCTGATGGCGGTCTTCCCGCCGTATTTAGATGTTACAACAATAGACAGTTGACCGCCGCTGCAGCGGTCTCTGCTGGCTAACAGTACTCTGTCGCTATAAGGTCGGGGGGTTTGCGCTGAGCAAATTTAGATGTTCCTGTTTTGCTGGCGGTGTCCAAGCGGCGGTTTGCTGGCGGATTGAGTTCCTGGTGGAGTGGATACTGGTAAGTACAACTTATTAATATGTTAATACACTTATGTGTCATGCTTGATTCAAAAACATATGTAGACAATGTGTTATTTTCCTTTGTGTTAGATATTGCATTCCACTCACATAACATACACTCAATATTGAATGCCCACCCACAGGCACCACAAGCACAACACCCTCAAGCACCACAAAAATAAATATTTTTTAAAGTGTCAATACAGGTGTGTTCAATTTACCTGGATATATAGGAAAATGAATACTACTGCATTACACCAATGGCAAAATTTGCATGTAAGAGCAATGCAGAAATACACAAGGCTACAGGTTTCAAGGCTTTTTATTAAAGTTTTAGATCTTACAATGCGATCTACAATATATAATATACAACAATTAATACAACTTTACAAAGGAGCTAAAAATATAAAAAAAATTACAACACTTTAATTCATTCAAAGAACAATCTATCAACTCCATAGCAGGTTTTGTAGTAGAAATTCCATGTTTTATAATATGGGGTTTTACAAATCTCTGTTGGCAGACCCTTAAAACAGGACAAACAAATATGACATGCTCTATAGTCTGTACATAATTCTGACTTTAAGTGCAAATTGTTTCCTCCCAAACTACCTTCTGCCATGCATCAGTCACAGTTTTCAACTATAGACATTTCAACTTACAAAGCAATATACATCTTCGCACCCCATGTTCAAATTCAAATACGCTTGGGGTATTGTTACCTGACATGATTGAGTGACACACTGGAAATGTGGCTTCAAACTACATATACTTATATCATTCTCCATCGAGGAGTTTGCCATGGTTAGTTTCAAAAATGTTTTAAGAACATAGCTCATATTCTCAATCTCTGAATTAATTAGGGAAAAGTGCTGAAGTAGGCTAAAATATTAGTTAAGAATGGACTAGCCTTAATAGGGGAAAGGAGACATTCCATGGCCATAAGGCTTCTTAACGACTTTTCCTTAGCATGAAGGATACAATGATACATCTCAGAAGGGTGGCAAGTCCTCCTATATGTGTGCTCACCAGTCAGAATTCTAGCATTAGCGCTTCTATCGAGACCATTGAGGATTCTTGCCCTCCAACTTATGCATAAAATGCCATCGCTTAATATTTATTGTCACTATAGCATAGAGAAGGGTCGATAGAATCTTCATTTTATATACTGTTAAAAGATGATTAAAGTGCCTATTACCTGTTGCTCCATAAAGTGACTTTAGTCCATTCCCGTGAGCATGAGCCTTATTGCATATGTGTGCGATAAGTTCAGTGTCTGTCAAATTTGCAGTCATAATTCTTCTTTGCTAAGGGTATGACTGTGTAACTTCTAAGACAGAGTTGTTATAGAACTATTTATATTTTATATCAGTATGATATAATCTTGGTTTTATTTATATTAAACCTTAGAAACAAAGGGGGTCATTACGATGGCAGAGAGACCACCACCAACAGGCTGTCAGTGTCGGTCTCACCACCATTGGGACCACCTTCACTGCCCGCCACATTAGGAAGACGGGCGGTGTGAAGGCGTTTGGAAACACCATCCGCCACACATCTGACGGGCTCCTTGAGCCCCCCCGGTGTGGCAGAGAGCCTTGCAAATCCCTGCATTGATGGCAGTGCCTACCAGGCACCACCGTAGGGATTACGATGTCCCTCCCCACCAGCCTTCCCATGGTGGTTCACCTGCCATGGAAAAGCTGGTGGAAAGGGACAGTAGAGGTCTGTAGTGGGCCCCTCTTCCCCCCTAGCCCCCTAGCCCTAGGCTGTGGGCGGCACCAATGGTGCCGGCCTTAATGTCCCTGCACCATGTGGCAGGCACCGCATGGTGCCTGCCACATAGTGCAGGGTTATATGTGGTGACCCCTTTTTGTCTTGTGGCCTGTGCTGCAGTCAGCAGCACACGCCACAATGAAGAAAATAGGCAATACGACCGCTTCTGTGGCGGTCGTATCATAATTCCAACAGTGGGACTGCCACCTTGTAGGCGGGCGGTCCGAAATAGGAAATGATGGCGGACAGACTGAAGTCCGTCCGTCATTGTAATCAGGAGCTGAGTGTCTGAAGATGATGACAGAACAATCAAGCTGTTTCTGAAGACCTTTGGGTGTCAAGTCTAGCAGAACAATATTGTCTGCATAAAGCAAAGACTCCAAAGGTTAGGAGCCTATTTTTGGGGCATCGCCTGCAGACTTGCTCAGCACATTGGACAGGTCCACCATGTAAAGGGAAAAGAGGAGGGGCACCAACAGACATCCCTGCTTCAACCCATTACTTGTTCTAATTTATGGCACCATACCACGTCTGCCTCCTAACATCACATAACAACAGTTAACTATATGGAGGGCAATAATACATTTTAGGAGACCACCTGGTATTCCCGAGGCACACCAAAGGGTAGGCCTGTAAATGCGGTCAAAGACAGTTGAGAAATCTATGTAAGCCGCGTAGACAGGCATCCTTCTTTGTTGCACATATTTTTCCAGTACATGATGGAATGCCTTTATATTATCCAAGGTTGAGTGACCCACTCTAAACCCTGCTTGCTCCGAAGGAAAAATATTATTTTCCTCCACCAATTCAAGTAGATTAGTTAAAACACATTTGGAAAACATTTTTCCTGTGGCGTCTAATAGAGTGATCTGTCTGTATTTGCTAAGAAGGTTCAAGAGGCCTTTATTGTGTAACGGCATAATAATACTGACCCTCTAAGAGCTAGGGACCACCCTGGTCAGGTAACAAAAACAGAAAAGTGCCTCTAAATATGTGGCCCATAAGTCCAGATCTAGTTTTATGATAGAGATAGGCAGTTGATTTGGACCTCTTGCCCAGTATTCCTATCAGTTTTAAGAAAATCCAACACTTCTTTTCTTGTGGGGTGAAGAAGTCAAGCACAATTCCCCATTAAATCCTCCTCTTGAGTCTCAATAGCGCTATTACTTGGGGTCTGTGAGTTCAGGGCATATAGGGAGGTGAATACGTTTGCCATCCCATGCTCGTACTATTATTTATCTTGGGTTTGGAGAAGGAGCCACTATATTCCTCTATAATTTTCCAAAAGACTCTTTGATTTTTGCATTATACTACTTCTGTTATTTTCACCTAAACTTTATCGTAGCTACATCTTTCTTGGATTCTTGCCCATTTTGTCCTTTTACTTTTTAGGCGAGAGATCCATTTATTTTGTTCCTTGGAATAAAAGGTGTGTTGCCTTCTTTGCAGTTGATTAATAAGTTTGTTAAAAACAAACAGCTTATTACGCGATTGACTTAAAAATATCTTGTGGGAGCTACTTGAGTTATCCTCACCAATTTTCCCATGTCTTCCTCAAAAATATTTACAGGTAACCATCCTGATGGGGAAGATTTTTAATAATTTTCCTTAATTCTACTGAGAGTGGCTATTTATATTTCTTGGTCCATAAAACCTTTCAATTGCCTACTCTAAATAACACATCATCATGCTCAGGAATATGCCATTAATCCACGTCCACTGGTAACCTGTTAATGGTAGCAAGAGGAATATTATGAGCACTGAAAATATTATTTATAACCTTTAAAATTGCTACAGCAATTGTCATCACATGATACATAGTAGGACAATTGTACAAGTAGCATACCTTAGATACGGGCAACAACAGAGACTTTTGGTGTCATGGTGGAGTCAGAGCTGCAAAGGAGGGACCTGGACAATGGGGTACAAGAGAGAAACGGAAGTGGGAAGCAGGAAAAAAGTTACGTTTTAACCTCATTTCCTTTGATTTTGCTAACTCAAAGTAGGAGGTATTCCTGCCACAGTTTCTTCTATGAAAAGGCACATCGTAATCAGATCGGCGGGACTCTTGTCTGGAGTCCTGTCACTTCTGCCTATGACTCCGTTGATGAGGGTGAATATACCTGATAGAGGCAGCAGGACTGTGGTGGTCTTTTGCCCATGGACCCACCAACATCTAAATTGAGTGGGCGGGCGGACAGGCCGCCAAGTCTAGCAGGTGGTGAATCTGTCAAAAAAGTGACAGGGGACCATTACCATCAAGATTTAAATCAGGCCCTCAGTCTTGCATTCATCCATCCACAGGCACACAAACTCAGCAATAAAAAAACACTTTCATATAATAAATTTGAGTGATGTGGGTTACAGAGTCGCATCCTGATTCCTTATGTAACTTTGTTTTAACTGAACAAAAATAAATCTGTGTGAGCAAGTCAACACGTGATTTTGTCTAAATGCAGAGTTTGTAGTGCAACCATGCACCACTGTGGTACTGCGCAAACGCAAGTCCTATCCTCTCCACCGACAACCAATGTTAGAAATGGGATTTCCGGTTGGCTAGGGCATGCGCATAAGCCAGGCAGAAACCACCACTCTAGTCCGGGCAAGGGAGTTACACACCGAAGATAACCCCTGCTCACCCCCTTGGTAGCTTGGCAGAGCAGTCAGGCTTATTGCAGAGGCAATGTGTAAAGTGTTTGCACAACACAATCACGCAACAGCGACACACTAGGCATACCACAAAAGAAACTCCACACAAGGTTATATAAAAATAGCCTTTGTATTACTCATAAAACACATTAGAACGTAATCACATCTATACACTGTGCCACCTGGCACTGGGTATGACTTTACAGGGGATTATATAAACCACAGGGCATTCGGGCCACTGTCATAACCATCACAACTCACAGGTAGTGAAAACAACCAATAACTACTGGTAAGGATACACTTAGTATAAACACATTTGGTATGAACACCATAGCATTACCCTGTGTAGCATATCATGCAAAACATCATAATCACATCAAGCCCACCTTTGGCTTACACTACACGACAATCATCCGCAGTGCACATTATGTAAATACATCCGGGTGCTAATGCAAAATCACTGCACACCCACAGTAGGTCCTGTAAAAGTACTTCTGACCCTACAATGGCAGTAACTCTCCACTCAATGTGGAGTATAGGGATCTCCGATCCCCCTCCTTGGGGAGGGCGATAATGCACTCGGGGCCCCGTCCTGGCTCGCCCTGAAATGGCCCTTTCTATACAAGGTCCCCAAACTGGCCCCTTGTCTGCCAATGCCGTCGAAACAATGCCTGCAATGCAAAGGGGGCGGCACTGCTATCAACAGGTAACACAGGGTCCTGTGCTCTCCATGCCACTGGAATCAAGCTTTCCTGGCTGAAGAGGGGTGAAACCCCGAAACCGGTCCTAGGATGCTTTTTTCAGTCCAGGGAGGACCTGGCTTGGCAGTTCGGGATGGACTGTTCCCATGAGGCACAGGGTCAAGACTGATTTGCATATGGCTGGGTTCAAACTGGAAGGGCATGGTGAGCAAAAAAACGATGGATTTAGGTCCAGATCTGTGTACTGGGGTGAATGTATGACACTGTTCTGCATTCTGTCCATCAACTTTTGTTTTTGCATTTGTCACCCCGAGTGGGCCGGGTATGCCCAGACATGGGTCCCGTGCTCTCCGGGCCACTGAAGTCAAGCTATCCTGGCTGATGAGGGCTCAAAGCCCGAAACCGGTCCTAGGATGCTTGTTTCGAGTCCAGGGAAGACTTGGCCTGGCAGTTCGGGCTGGACTGTTCCCATTGGGCGCAGGGTCAAGACTGATTTGTATATGGCTGGGTCCAAAGTGAAATGGCATGGTGAGCAAAAAAAACGTGGATTTAGGCCCAGATCTCTGTACTGGGGTGAATACATGACATTGTTCTGCATTCTGTCCATCAATTGTTCTTTTTGCATTTGTCACCCCGAGTGGGACGGGTATGCCCATGGTCAGTTGTAATGTTATATCAGGCCCAAAAAACCCACCCAAACAAAATATCAGGGCCCACTGCAGGATCTTCCAAGTGAAGTAAGGTGTTGAGTTTGTAGGGGGACTATAGACGTCTCTTGAGCCTGTGCTCTAGGATCCGTTAAAAGTCCTGGAAAATTGACTGGGGGTCTGAGGCCCATTTTGATCCCAGATTCACAGACTGAATGTGTGTATTCTTGGCCATAGCGTTGGGACAGGAGTGAGGTGCTTCTGCTCTTTCTTCTCTCCATCTACAGACAGGTTGGCCTATCAATCTTTCTCTTCAGGTCAATGCAAGCCAGAGCGGGTGGCGCTGGGAGTCTCCAGTGAGATAAACAGAAACAAGAGCACACTGGAGAGGGAAATCATCACACCTTTCTTCTATCCGCCTTTTGGCATGAAAAAAACTGGAGACCACAAACGGCAGGCCACTGTCAAGTTCAAATTCAAGTTCAAATGTATTTATGTTATGGAATTCCAAAGAGATCCACATAAGGACATTTGTAAAATATACATATACTAATACTACATATAGATACATGTGAGAAGTTGGCCTGGCATATGCTGTTCCTAGTTATAGGGACACCTTGCACCAGTCCAATTCGACTCTTATTGATGATAGGTTTAAGACAACCTTTAAAGAAAGCTATCCTAGTGGTAGCTGTGGAGAGCAGCCTTCAGGCTAAGTCTTGAAGGAGTGTTAAGCTTATTGTTTTACCATAATAACCTCTTGAATAACCAAATGAAAGAGTAGCCCACACAGGTATATATATAAAATATATGTATTTATTCTAGACAGAATCCCACAGTCACTTTATGTGGCTAGTGGCAAAGTTACAATTCAAACAAGCATTTCTAAACACAATAAATAGCACAGAAATCAATGGGCCCCAGGGGGGGACCAAACCATATACTAAAATAGTGGTATAAGAACCACGACAATTCTACAGGCAATGCCTAGGGCATTCAGGATCGCTTGCCCCTTCAGAATCCACCCACAGTTAAGAGGAAGGGGACCCACGGGAGGCGCGTGCAGTGCAAAGAGCTGCTATCGGGATCGCAATGATAGCCTATGGAGAATGTCGCGGTTGAATATTTAAAGTTAAAGGACACTTCTAGCAACAGTACAAAGTTAAGGCTTGAGACTTAAGGCTTTGGGGAGCCCACCACCACTGGAGTACCGAAGTACCACTGTTACCTGCCCCAGGGAAGCCGGGTGCATAGGTCGATTCTGGTGTCGGGTCGCGGGCTGATTTCCTATGGAAAAGTAGTCCAAACTGCTGCTAGCTGCGAGTGTCGTTGAAGTCGTGAAGACTGAAGTTGAAGAGAAGATAAAGATGAACCTGAAAGCAGAGGGGACAGAGTCTGGGTCACAGCAAGTGACCAGGGAGCTCACAGCAAGGAGCTCGTGGAAGTCGGGTGCTTCAGGTGTAGGAGGTACAGCTGGGCTCTGCAGTCACGGGCTCCGGGAGGCTTCAAGGAAGGCCAGCTTCTGGAGGGCGACTGTCCCACGTTGGCTGAGGGTCGCTGCGGTGTTAGTGTCCCGATTGGATCCACTAAGCATTGGCAACCGCAACCCACGCAAGATGGACAAAGCAGCTGCTGGTGCAGACCCACGAGGTCTGAGGGTGCTCTCCTTTGCAGGGAGCGTAGAGCAGGCCTGGAGCAACCAGGGGAACTCTTAGAAATAAAGATTGTCCTCCGTCAGGGCCCACAAGTCGAGGGACAAGGGACCGCGGAAGGCAGCAAAATGGAGTGCGTAAAAGGGCTCCCACGGGCCACCGGAGCGGGCCAGGGAGCTGAGGGTCGGCACAAATGCTGCTGGATGGTTGGCTCAGAAATGGGCCAAAGCACAACTTCCCCACTGGTCGGGGTCGTGTGCTGGACAAGAAGTGGCCGGTGTCTCGGGGTATGCGGGGATCTCGACACCCACGTGGTCCAGGGTGCTCAGACTTGCTGGGCACACTCACAGGACGCTGGGATGCACTGGAGACCCACCTCGAGGTTGCTGGAAGGCGTCGAAGGTCGGGAGAGCCACGAAGTTCCAACCGGGTATCTTGTAGTCTTTTAGGTGCCTGCCAAGCAGGGGGATAACTCCTTTATCCCAAGGGAGATTTCTTCGGTCAGCTGGGCAGCAGCTCGTTGAAGGTCAGTTCTGTAAAGTTCTGGACGAATCTAAGGCTCTAGGGCAAAGTTATTCCCATATATCCCCAAGATTAGGGGATGGTCCCAAAGCGAGCCTACCAATCAGAGTAGAGGCGGGAAAGGGTGGCTACACCCACTCCCCTTTGTGTGTTTCCCGCCTGGGCGAGGGGCAGGATGCCCCTGAACCGGTTCCAGGCGGTGTATGCAGAGTTGGGGCTCTGCAGCTGCCTACGTGCAACTCTGAATGGACATTTGGTGCACCCACCCTGTTCCAATCCACATCATCCTGTCTGGGGAGGTGCTGGCACCTCCCTGCCACAGGAGCCCTATTGTCCAGCTGGCGAGGCTGGGATTTTCCCCAGCAACAGCCAGCCAGAGTCGTGTAGGTGGCGGACAGTAGCCATTTTGTGGTACATGTGCACTTTTAAATTGGTGTCTAAAATCTACCGCTTTTCCCATATCACCCTCCTAGCAAGGGGGAATCGTGCCCCCATGCCCATGGCTGGACTGGGGGTATGATTCCTTCATGTTTGACACCAAACACGATATGGTTCTGTGTAGCCAGTCCCAAGTTACAGCGATGACGCAATAACTTATAATGCGGTAAGAGTATATGGTATGGCTACACTACAAACAACCCAGTAACGATTTTACGAAGGTTGCAGGGAGGTCCTACTCACGTAGGGGTCCCCCCTCACACGTACCTCAGCACCCAGCCCTGTAGGATTACCAGGGCCTGCCATAGGGGTGACCGATGAGAGTATATGTGTTGTAATGGTATGGGACATAGGGTACCTACATCCCTGTAAGGGGTGCTAGCACCACCTTACCCAGGCTACAGTAGTGGCCTGGTGGTGTCAGTTTGGGTGGCTGTCCCAGGGTGGCACAATAAGTGCTGCAGCCCTGGTAGGCCTACTGGGGGACCCATGCCCTGGGTACCTAGGGTACCATCTACAAGGGACTGGAAGGGCATGCCCAGCATCCAATTATGTTTGTACCTAGAGTACTCACAACAGTTTTAGGGAGAAAGCAGATAGGCTGGGGTCCTGGATAGCAGGATTCCAGCCAGACTAGTCAAAAACCACTTAAATACCAGGCAAAAAGTTGGGGGCAACCATTAGTCAGATTCCACTCTCCTACATAACCCCCCCCCCAAACGAAAGGAGATAAGGCTAACCTTGTCCAGATAAGCCTTTATTTCCTGAGTGGCCATATAAGGAAGAACCTGTACTAACATGGTTGCTCCCTGTGTCATGGTCCACTTGGGAAATCCTACCCCAAGGGGTTCTAGAGTTTCTCCAAAGTCTAGGGAAATTACCTGTATTGGTTTTTGGGTCAGAGGTGGGCTGGTGGGGTGTCTGAGTCTGGAAGTGAGACCCTACTTGGGTTGGTCTCAGCCTCCTCAGATCACTGACCACTATGGAAGCCTTTCTGCCCAGGACGGTGTCATATCTGGCCCTAAGGGTCAACCTCTGGCTGCCTACAGCTGGGGGTTGGATCCCTTTGGCTGGAATAGTGGAGGGCACTGGAAGGTTTGGGGCAGCTAGGCCCCAGGTTTCCCTGTGCTCAACAACATCCATTTGAGGGGTGCCTATACCTAGGGGTAAGGGGGATCCCTCAGTTTGTAGAGGAATATTCACCTGGCTGAAACTACTCTGCTGGGTGTCCCTAATCTGTTGATGAGGGTGTTCCTCTGGACAGGGGCCCAGTAAGGGTCCACTGACCTCCCTGACCTCTGCAGCCCTGGGCTGACTGAGGCAGGGTAGAGAGGGGCAGGATACCTGCTCCAGACTGGGTACCACCTTGGAAGGGTCCCCTGCCATCAGAGAGGTGGGCAGGCCAAGCCTGTCCACTTCTGGGGCAGTTACTTCACAAGGGGCAGGATCAGTTCCCTGAGAAACTGGACCTTTACCTGTAGTCTGGTGGGGGGAAGACTGCTCCTCCTCCCCTATGCTCTCTGTTTGTGTAGAGTGATCCATAGTTTCAGGCTTCACTCTTTCTATTTCCTCCTGGGGTGGAGGTGAGGCCCTCGGGGTCTCATCCACTCTCTCAGGAATTCCTACCATTTTCAAATGGGCCTTGTGGTCAACCTCAGCCCAGGCTGAGATTTCTAGATCATTCCCCAGTAAACAATCTACAGGCAAGTTTGGGGACACTGCCACTCTCTTGGGGCCAGTGACTCCTCCCCAGCTGAGATTTATCACTGCCATGGGATGATCTGTCCTGATTCCATCAATGTTGGTCACCTGATAGCTAAACCCAGGTAAAAGCTGATCTAGGGGCACTAGCCTCTTGGTCACCATGGTGACACTGGCCCCTGTGTCCTTATAGGCCACAGCCTTCTGACCATTGATTATTGGTTCTTGTCTGTACCTGCCCAGAATACTGGGGCTCATGGTAAAGTTGGCAAACCCCACGCCACCATCACAGACCATAGTTGCTAATGCAGGGGACCTGGCTAGGCCAGCGTCCACTGGTGTTCCCAAAGAGAACCCAACTAAGTTTTTGGGTGCACTCCCACCACCTGGGGGATTACTACTAGTAGTAACAGGAGGTGTTGGAGCTGGTTTTGGAGGAACATTTTCTTTATTGCCATTTTTAGGACAGCTGGAGTCAGTTTTCCAGTGGCCAGGTTTCTTACAGACATGGCAATAGGGTTTCTTGGTATTAGAGGAAGTATTTTGGGACCCACCCCCAGCACTGGGTTGTTGGGGCCCTTCAGAGGACTTTTCTTGTTTATCATCCCCACCTTTCTCTTTGGGCTTAGTGGAATCCTTCTTCTGGTCACCAACTTGGTTCTTAGGCCTGATCCTGGTTCTGACCCATTTGTCTGCCTTCTTTCCCAATTCTTGGGGAGAGGTCAGATCAGAGTCCACCAGGTGCTGGTGTAAAAGTTGGTTCTGACAATTATTAAGAATCTGCTCTCTCATAATGAGATTATACAATCCTTGATAATCATTAACTTTACTGCCATTTAACCAACCTTCCAGTGCCTTGGTTGCACAATCCACAAAGTCTACCCAATCCTGATTTTGTGCTTTCTGGGTGTCTCTGAACTTAAGTCTGTACTGATCAGTGGTTAAGCCAAACCCATCTATTAAAGCATCTTTCAGGATATAATAATCATCAGCATCCTCTTCTCTTACAGAGAGGAGCTTGTCTCTACCTTTATCTGAAAAGGAGAGCCACAGGATTGCTGCCCACTGCTCTACAGGGACCCTCTGTACTCTACAGGCCCTATCCATTTGTGGATATCATCCCCATTCTGATAGGGGGGCACAATCTTGTGGAGGTTCCTATTGTCAGGGACTCTCTCTCTAACTCTAGGGGTTTCATTACTGCCACCAGGGATCTCTAGACCCCACTTTCTTGAAGCTTTCTGAAGCTCCAGGGTTTCCCTGTCTAATGCTAACTGTTCTCTTTTAAGCTCAAGCTTAGCCTGCTCAAATTTGATCAGTCTGCATTTCCTCTCATGAGAGGTTTCTCTTCTCTGAGAAGAGGCAGAGGACCCTTTGGATCCCTTAGAATGGTTGGATCCCACTGAGGGGGATCTGTTCCTTCTTGGACCCACCACTCCCCTTTTAAGGGTGGAAGGAGTGCCTCTTGGGCCATCACTTCCATGCTGTGAGTGGTCTGTGTTTTCCAGGTCAGGATTTTCATCCTCTTCCTGTTCCTCTTCAGATTCCACTCTGGGAGTGTCCTCTTCTGAGGGGTGCCCACCCACGTTGTCCGTCCCTCTGGATCCTATGGACTCCATAAAGTCTGCTATGAGCAGGATCTCTTTGAGACGTTTTGTGTTGGCACCTCTTTCTGTCTTCAGTCTCCTAAGGGTGCACATTTCCCTGAGCTCAGCAAAGGTGAAATTATCATACTTATCTACTGGGACCCTCTGGGGTCCTTCCATAGCCTTAGTGCCACTGGAAGACATGTTTAGTGTAGTGATGTATCTACCTACACTAAGTGTGGCCTACTGAACCCTCTCTTGAGTTGTAGTCAAGGTGTGCTAAACCCTCTACACACAACTCTAAGTTCAGTAGAACTTATTGTATTCTAGCTTGGATTTATATGTACCTTTGGTACCAAGTGGCTTTCACTTTAGAAATTCAATTTGTTATCTGGTAAAACAATGGCAAGCTTGAATCCCACCGCTGCCACCAATGTGAGAAGTTGGCCTGGCATATGCTGTTCCTAGTTATAGGGACACCTTGCACCAGTCCAATTCGACTCTTATTGATGATAGGTTTAAGACAACCTTTAAAGAAAGCTATCCTAGTGGTAGCTGTGGAGAGCAGCCTTCAGGCTAAGTCTTGAAGGAGTGTTAAGCTTATTGTTTTACCATAATAACCTCTTGAATAACCAAATGAAAGAGTAGCCCACACAGGTATATATATAAAATATATGTATTTATTCTAGACAGAATCCCACAGTCACTTTATGTGGCTAGTGGCAAAGTTACAATTCAAACAAGCATTTCTAAACACAATAAATAGCACAGAAATCAATGGGCCCCAGGGGGGGACCAAACCATATACTAAAATAGTGGTATAAGAACCACGACAATTCTACAGGCAATGCCTAGGGCATTCAGGATCGCTTGCCCCTTCAGAATCCACCCACAGTTAAGAGGAAGGGGACCCACGGGAGGCGCGTGCAGTGCAAAGAGCTGCTATCGGGATCGCAATGATAGCCTATGGAGAATGTCGCGGTTGAATATTTAAAGTTAAAGGACACTTCTAGCAACAGTACAAAGTTAAGGCTTGAGACTTAAGGCTTTGGGGAGCCCACCACCACTGGAGTACTGAAGTACCACTGTTACCTGCCCCAGGGAAGCCGGGTGCATAGGTCGATTCTGGTGTCGGGTCGCGGGCTGATTTCCTATGGAAAAGTAGTCCAAACTGCTGCTAGCTGCGAGTGTCGTTGAAGTCGTGAAGACTGAAGTTAAAGAGAAGATAAAGATGAACCTGAAAGCAGAGGGGACAGAGTCTGGGTCACAGCAAGTGACCAGGGAGCTCACAGCAAGGAGCTCGTGGAAGTCGGGTGCTTCAGGTGTAGGAGGTACAGCTGGGCTCTGCAGTCACGGGCTCCGGGAGGCTTCAAGGAAGGCCAACTTCTGGAGGGCGACTGTCCCACGTTGGCTGAGGGTCGCTGCGGTGTTAGTGTCCCGATTGGATCCACTAAGCATTGGCAACCGCAACCCACGCAAGATGGACAAAGCAGCTGCTGGTGCAGACCCACGAGGTCTGAGGGTGCTCTCCTTTGCAGGGAGCGTAGAGCAGGCCTGGAGCAACCAGGGGAACTCTTAGAAATAAAGATTGTCCTCCGTCAGGGCCCACAAGTCGAGGGACAAGGGACCGCGGAAGGCAGCAAAATGGAGTGCGTAAAAGGGCTCCCACGGGCCACCGGAGCGGGCCAGGGAGCTGAGGGTCGGCACAAATGCTGCTGGATGGTTGGCTCAGAAATGGGCCAAAGCACAACTTCCCCACTGGTCGGGGTCGTGTGCTGGACAAGAAGTGGCCGGTGTCTCGGGGTATGCGGGGATCTCGACACCCACGTGGTCCAGGGTGCTCAGACTTGCTGGGCACACTCACAGGACGCTGGGATGCACTGGAGACCCACCTCGAGGTTGCTGGAAGGCGTCGAAGGTCGGGAGAGCCACGAAGTTCCAACCGGGTATCTTGTAGTCTTTTAGGTGCCTGCCAAGCAGGGGGATAACTCCTTTATCCCAAGGGAGATTTCTTCGGTCAGCTGGGCAGCAGCTCGCTGAAGGTCAGTTCTGTAAAGTTCTGGACGAATCTAAGGCTCTAGGGCAAAGTTATTCCCATATATCCCCAAGATTAGGGGATGGTCCCAAAGCGAGCCTACCAATCAGAGTAGAGGCGGGAAAGGGTGGCTACACCCACTCCCCTTTGTGTGTTTCCCACCTGGGCGAGGGGCAGGATGCCCCTGAACCGGTTCCAGGCGGTGTATGCAGAGTTGGGGCTCTGCAGCTGCCTACGTGCAACTCTGAATGGACATTTGGTGCACCCACCCTGTTCCAATCCACATCATCCTGTCTGGGGAGGTGCTGGCACCTCCCTGCCACAGGAGCCCTATTGTCCAGCTGGCGAGGCTGGGATTTTCCCCAGCAACAGCCAGCCAGAGTCGTGTAGGTGGCGGACAGTAGCCATTTTGTGGTACATGTGCACTTTTAAATTGGTGTCTAAAATCTACCGCTTTTCCCATATCACCCTCCTAGCAAGGGGGAATCGTGCCCCCATGCCCATGGCTGGACTGGGGGTATGATTCCTTCATGTTTGACACCAAACACGATATGGTTCTGTGTAGCCAGTCCCAAGTTACAGCGATGACGCAATAACTTATAATGCGGTAAGAGTATATGGTATGGCTACACTACAAACAACCCAGTAACGATTTTACGAAGGTTGCAGGGAGGTCCTACTCACGTAGGGGTCCCCCCTCACACGTACCTCAGCACCCAGCCCTGTAGGATTACCAGGGCCTGCCATAGGGGTGACCGATGAGAGTATATGTGTTGTAATGGTATGGGACATAGGGTACCTACATCCCTGTAAGGGGTGCTAGCACCACCTTACCCAGGCTACAGTAGTGGCCTGGTGGTGTCAGTTTGGGTGGCTGTCCCAGGGTGGCACAATAAGTGCTGCAGCCCTGGTAGGCCTACTGGGGGACCCATGCCCTGGGTACCTAGGGTACCATCTACAAGGGACTGGAAGGGCATGCCCAGCATCCAATTATGTTTGTACCTAGAGTACTCACAACAGTTTTAGGGAGAAAGCAGATAGGCTGGGGTCCTGGATAGCAGGATCCCAGCCAGACTAGTCAAAAACCACTTAAATACCAGGCAAAAAGTTGGGGGCAACCATTAGTCAGATTCCACTCTCCTACAATACACATGATGTACATAGAAAATCCCAATCCATCTACAGACTAACATACTATAAAAACTATAAGATCAGTATAAATTATAAAACACTTACAAAAGTTAAAAATTCTATAGGAAAACATTTCATTAGGAATTGCATAAAGTGACTAGTGCTTCCAAATCCGATCGTATAGATAACTGCAAACATTTTTGACGGTGTAGTAAGAGTGCTGGACAGGCAAATAAGACATGGTTCGGATCTTAGATCCCATTATGGCATAAATTATATTGAGGGAAGATTCCAAACCATTTGGCCATAAAGGGGTTGAGCGGGAGCATACCCAACCTCAGCAAAATCCCAAAGCGTCTCAGCCCATGAGACAGATTCCAACTAATATATGGTTGACCTCTATTTGCTGAGATAGAGTAGGTCAAGCGAAGATTTAATGCCCACGTGGCCTGTTTTAGGGTAGCCTTTAACTGAGTCCCTGTTAGTGTAAGGGCAAAATTAGGATCTAGGTTGAATTGAACAATAGTGAAGAGGAAATTTCTATATACTAAGGACTTGTCTTTTTTGCGTTCTAGAATTTCTTTCTTCATAAGAGACATTAATGAGTCGTTTTCACTCCTCGCTAAGCATATCACCCCAGCCAGGCCCTGAACATAAGCACTTTTTAAACCCATTTCTATCCTTAAAGCAGCCATTACAATAGCAGAATTAACAGAAGAGATATTTCTCAATATTCGCCCTTCCATCACATTTAAAAAAAAACATTTGGCTACTCCAATTGTCTCGCGACCATACAATAAAGAGGTCAGGATTTTCACTTGATAAAGATCGAGGATGCAAGAGAAATGTTTTCTGCCAGTTGCCCTATGGAGAGCACCTAATCCTTTGGCCTGGGCCATAATCTTATTATTCTCAAAATGGGCAGTATCACTAAGGTTGCCGCACATTATCTTCCCTAAATTATCTTTCCTAAGAACGTATAGGAGTTTACTATTTACAACTTTTGGGAGCCCAAAGACCATGCGAGATTGGTGTATTTGAGTTCCTTCTTACAGTGAAAACACATAATTTTACTTTTTGAGATGTCAATTTTTAAGTGATGGGTATCAGCAAATTGTTGCAACTCTTGCAGGCGACAATTTAGGCCTTAAGGAGTCAGGTCTAAAATTATTATATTGTCTGCATACAGTAAGCAGGCTGTCACTTTACTGCCGATAGATGGCACTATCCCCTCACTCTGTGATAGACAAATTGGGAGGTCTGAGATATAGAGGGAGAAGAGTATTGGGGCTAGAACTCACTCTTGTTTTAATCCGTTTTGAGTTTGTATTTTTTTTTAAGTCGCCAATCACCACTTAGAAGGACTCTACACCAGGTAGAGGAGTGGAGTGCAATTACTAAATCTGGCACTGAACGTGGCATACACAGCCTTATGAGTTTCCTCCACAGCATTGGTTGATCCACTTTGTCAAATGCTGTGGAGAAATCTAAAAAGGCTGCATATGTCACCCCTACTCTCATCTCTACATAGTTTCCATTGATCAACTGAAGAGCTGCTATATTATCGATTGTTCCATGATTTCTACGGAACCCAATTTGCTCCAAGGGTATTATGTTGTTATCTTCAGCCCACTCACTTATCTGAGTCAGAAGACACTTTGTGAATACTTTGCGCAGTGCATCTATGAGGGCTATGTGTCGGTAGTTCCCTGGCAATTTTCGCTCTCTCTTCTTGAATAATGGGACTAAAATACTTGGTGTCCAGGAGGTGGGAACTTTCCTATTCAAGTAGCAACTTTTAAAAATCAGCAACAGTAATTTGCTCCAAAAACTGAGTCTTATTTTATAGCAGAGATAGGGACTTCGTATGGACCCATTGGGACAGAGGTATGCATCCCTCATATAGCCAGCTCAATTTCTTTGACAGGGGTAGGGTTGTGAGAGCATGCGCCCAGTTCTACCCATTTGCCGCATATAAGTCAGCGATGAAGTCAGTCTGGCTAGCTTCATCAAAGGACAAAGAGAGCAATCTGACTCTTGATCTGCAGCCCTCCGATACTAATGCCCAAAAGGACCTCATCTGTCCCTTAATCACTGCCTCTTTCAAACCTACCCATAGCCGATCATTTTCCTCTCTTTTTAGGCAAACCCTAAGCACACTCCTTCTCTTTAAAAGCAACACTCTAGCATCCCTCTCAAGAGACTATGCTACATATTTGTTTTCTAACAAAGGCATTTATTTCTCTATTCAGCTCAAGAATCAGGAAAGGGATAGGCTTAAAGTTACTCTCAGCTGTTTTTGATAAACCCTTGCTATTAGCTGCTTCATAAATATAGAGACATTTTTAGTTTATCACCCTCCTAGGCACTAAATTTTCATGTGCTGTTTCAAATTATCGCTTTAATTCCATGATCATCTTAAGGTTCCACTGTGTTCTTCCTGTTTTTTGCCAAATTTAGATGAGGTTCCATCAAATCTCCAGGTGCAGGTAGGCAACATACTTAGGCCCAGGGTAAAAAACAGCAAACTATGATCACTAACGGGGGTATCAACTACCCTTAAATTGGCCAATAGATAAAAAGAACACCCGACGACCACATAATCTAGGATTGCACCTCCCCTTGAAGACTTATGTGTATATTGTGCAGGGAATTCTGAGCATAGTCTCCCATTTGCGATAATACCATCATCACCTTTTAATTTATCTGATAGGAGTGACCCTCTCTTGTCAGTTCTAATCTTTGGTGGAAAAGTGATAGGGGGGAGTCTACTCTTTTCCAGCATCACATAATTGGTTCAAAGCAGAATTAGAAAGTTTACAATTTAAATCCTCTACCAGGATTAAATGGGGAGCCTTATCCTTATCCAGATGTCTTTTGATAAGAGAAAAAAACTTTAGCACTAGAGCATCATAAGATGGATCAGGTGGAACTTATGCATTTACCAATAAAAGAGGTGATACGCCCTGCTTCCGACCCGGATGGAACATGGTAACTGCCATAAATAGATCAGAGGAGTCTCTATAGCAATCATACTTCCACTTGATTCTGTTAGACAGGAGAAGTGCTACGCCCCCCTTGGCGTGTCCCCTCCTAGAAGGTCTAGTTTTACAATCAAGAGTAAAATAGTTTTCCCACTGAAGCTCCCTATCACACCAAGTCTCCTGGAGACAGATCACGTCAACTTTTAGAGAGCTAATAAATTGCAACTTCTCCCTACAGTCCTTTACTCCTGCTGCATTCCAGGAGGCAACCTTTAGCTCATGGCAAATGATGGGAGAGCAAAGGTCAGTTACTCATACCTGCACTATTCAGCACACCGGGCAACCAATTCCATATTTGTGTTTCATCATGTGCACTTTAGTTAAAGACTATTAGATAATCCCTATATGCGACCCGTCTCCCATTTTCCAAGATGTACTTGCAGCACCTGGGCATCAGCCATAAAAAAATCACCACTATGCTGTGAGGGGGAGGATGATCTTCTACCCTGCTCACTACCCTGGTTTCGATTCATGATTGCCTCTGATCTACCCTTCTCTTCCAGCACTAGCAAGACATCAATACCTCCATGTTACAAACTTTCAGAATTTTGTAAAATCATTTGTGCAATAATTTCTGAATAAAAGGTCACCCTTGATTTGGTCCTAGCCCTATATATTGTAGAGAAAACACATTTATATCTCTGATTTGTATTAGAGTCAATGTCTTGATGTCCATAAAGCAGGCAAGTAAAGCAGACCTATTCAAAATTAGATCAGAATCAAAGAGAGGAATAAAGTCCAATATACAAACTTCAATATTACACTGCATATGATCTTTGACTTTGGAATTTGATGAATATGCAGGACCTTTCTTCATGCTTGACTCTACAAATATGATGGCCATTGGATTTAGAGAGGACAAACTGGAAGAAGACTGACTCACTAAAGTCGCTGAGCCAGAGGTTATGTGTGAAGAGCCCCTTGCTGCGGACTTAGGTTGAATCAAATGCGTCAACCCTTCTGACCTTAGTAACTGATTTGGCCCTCCTTCTGTCCTTGATAACTGTTCAGGCCTTTGTGGGAGTTCTACTCCCTCTCTGAAGCGCAGTTTTCTGCACCCTCTTCTTGGTATTCTTCAATTGAGATTTTTCTTCCTTTTCTGTTTTTTTTATTTACTTTTTGGCTTTGACTGGACAGGGCATGGCTCACCTACAACTATATCCGCCTTGCAGCGTGGTTTGAAGATAGGGGAGACTTCCTTCTCCATATCCAAGTTTTTCTTAGCTACATCACTAACTGTGGGAATAGGTGTATTGGTCTCAAAGATGTGTCTCATAAAACAAGTTGGACTTTCCACCATGCGATTTTCTTAAGAGCTGACTTTACAGTTCGGTGTTCCTGCTTGGGAACTGAAGTGGACTTGTATCTGGGCCTTTTTTCAACTGTCCTTTATAATTGTCGGTGAAATTCCGTCCTGTGAGACCGTATAGCCAGCTCCATATCTTCTATCTTTCCACTAATCAGTTCCTTCAGAATAGCTGTCACTATATCCAGAGTAGAGTGCAACCAACCTATCAATTTTTCCAGCAAGGATAAGATGGAGGATAAAAGCCTTTCTAAGCAATGTAGGGTGTTATATTCCATATAGGCACTATAAAATAGGCCTCTGTAAACTCGTTACCCTTCACCTATATTCTCTCCCTACATTACACTTGTCACAGTTTATGAGGACTGACCTTTTACCTAGATATTACACTGCATTCAAAACGTGGGTTTTGCCTAGTTCGAAATCTCATACATTATTCATGAGGGTTCTTGGAAGCACAGCAGGACGGCCATCTGCTGTATAAAATCTATGTACAAAGTTCATGCCCGGCGTCATCCTTAGGCTGAAACAGTAATACAGCAGGTAGGACCCTGGAGAGACCTCTGGGTATATATACATCACATCTTGCTAAGATAGCTAGAGGAGACCGAGACTTCCCGGCCGACACACTGACCAGAGACGCTGAGGTTCCTGCATGCAGACGCCCCAGCTCGCGGTGGTCTAATATCCCTTGCGGGGTGTCCAGCTTGAGACCAGGACGGGGTCCCACAGTCTCACTTAAGGTAATGGGGTTGACTAGATCCTAGAGGAATTCTTGGCTTAACACCTACACCCATGCTAGGTACACTTAGGTACATCTAGATAGGGAGGCATCGTAGGAGTATGCATCATTTATCATGTGTTTTATATACTTGAATGTATTCATGATTTTAGTAAGATCGTAGAACTTTACCATCCTTTTGACTTCATAGTACTGTTAATCTGTCAAGAATTCCTGTCATGCGAGGGGAGGAAAACGGTAACCAGCGAAAACGGACTACATCTCCCAGGATGCTTAGCGGTTGAGAGGTTATGTAAACAGGAGAGCTGTTACATAACTCAAGGAAAACACGCCCTTATGTAAACAGGAGAGCTGTTACATAACTCAAGGAAAACACGCCCTTATGTAAACAGGAGAGCTGTTACATAACTCAAGGAAAACACGCCCTTATGTAAACAGGAGAGCTGTTACATAACTCAAGGAAAACACGCCCTATAAAGGGAGGAACCGGGAGGTACAACGCTGTCGGATATTGTGTTTACACCGACGTACCTGCTTAGTGAAGAGCAGTGTTCCGGAGTGGTGCTCCAGTAAGGCAAGAACGGAGGTAGGTCGAGTCGTTACTCCCTGGGCCGTGTCTTGCCCCATCGTCACCTGTGAAGGACCCGGAAGCTCTACCGGATAACCATTGAGCTTCGCTTTTTGACTCGGCTGAGTCAAAGCGCAGTGGCGCTTTTGCTGGTTGGAGTCGTAACTCCCAGCCCGACCAGAGATACAGGGACTGCCAGCTGTAACGCACACCAGGAGGTGTTTGCCGCGTTACAGACTCGGAAGTCCACGGGATCGATCGAGCGGCTGCTCTCGGTTCAGTCTTCTTTGCTTGTGATTGGGGTATCGGTGACGCGTCACCAGGAGGTGACTCCGCGTCCCGGTGCAGTCTGAGGAAGAGGTTGAGCGGCTGCTCCCTTCAGGTAGAGACCCCGGCTGGGTGTTTCCCTGACTCCTCGATTCTCCCCAACACTCTTCGTGCCCCTCACAGCCTACCGATTGGCATTGTCGGCCATTTCATTTCTGCCCTCTGTTGGCATACGCCGGGATCGGCGTATATGCAGAGGACGGTTAGGACCATCCGTGCTGTGGGCTGGTAACGTACTTAGCCTGGAGGATTCCAGTGACTATAACCTTTGTTTATTCCTTGTATTATTTTTGCCTTCATTAAAATAACTAAACCTTCACAAGTGGTTGCGTTCTCATTATCGTGTCTGTTAAACGATCCTGAGACGTTCAGGGCGTTACATAATCATTTATATCTTATACTGTCTAACGGTTGTTGCAGCACATCTATTCTACACCATAATAACAACTGTTCAATAAATGATTATTGAAAACGCCCAGCTTGTTTCATTCGGTGTATCTCTCTGAGAAAAACGAAGTAAACATGAGTGACAGAGCGAAAGGTAGTATATTGTTTCCACGGTCCTGAGGGATCAGGGTTGTCATGTTCGATGGTTGCCAAGAACTACTCTCTTCCTGGTAAGAGGAGAGTCTAGTGGCACTGTGAGCTAGTTGGTACAAAAAGGGCCAGCATACACGGTGGGGGTGATCAGAGATCGTCTAACACCAATCCTACAGAGTATGTTGTCTAAACGCACAGATCCTGTATATTTTCTATAGGAACTACATGACATGGTGCCACCAACATTGGTTGGGTACTTATTTAACAGTAGAAACTGAGTAGTTCAGTTGTGCTATTCTCAGAAATCTCTGTTTACAAAACACCAGAGACGTCTGGGGTGGCTAGGCTAAATTCCACCACAGCTGAGTAGGCAAACACCCTATTTATTGGCTGTTGGTTAATCAAGCTTGAAGGACACAAAGTTCCTAAAATTGTGCAAAACGCCTAATCTTAAATATTCTGGAATAGTTCTTTGTCTCTAAAAGAATGACTGAAGACGTGGGTAACGCCGGAGGAGTTGTGCAAAGTCTGCACCTCACAGATGACGAGGAAGATGCTAATGAAATTCCGATTGCAGAGAATTTTAGAAATGCAGTCACCCTGAAACCGCTTGCACATGGTCTAACACCTAGGGGTGGCATAGTAGCTTTCATGATAGAGGCACACTAATTATACAGAACAGAGGTATTTTATTTGTGGGTTACCTTCCCAGCAGCAAATACAAGAACAAAAACATTTCACACCCACACAGAACGTGATGCACCAGCGGGATATTGTCCTTTTGAGGACATTGAGGTTCCGCTCATGTACCAGGAACACTTATACTGGTTTAAAGGCGCCCTACCGCATATAAGAAGAAGAGTAAGACTCGGTCCGCTCGGAAGAGAAGGAGCAACATGGCCAATATTAACAACCTATACACCACATCCTGACATCGAAACAATGCCAGGACCAAACATACTCATACTTCACAAAGAGTTAATAATAAGAGTTAATAAAACTTTCACAGTCCAGCCCTTATGAAAAACACAAAATTCTGACAATCTGCTTACCCATGGGGATCACACCACAACTAGAGTATTGTACCTCATGGAGTACAGTTTCGCTGCCATATATACCAAAACTCATGGTATCCCATCATTAGCAGTAATACCAGACTTATTAAGACAAATACAAAATGAGTATGGAGCAGAACCTACTCTGAACTTGGGGCTGAAGTTACTAGGTAACTATGCCCAGGTGTCAGCCATAATATTAGCAAATATTAAAGGGGAGGCAGCATCAGTGGCCATCCGCCAACGCCTAAGGGAGTTCAGTCCTTTACAACAGGAGCACGAACTACCCAAAATAATTGAAACTGCGTATGCAGAGTTAGGCAGGGACAGTTTGGGTGGAAAAATGTTAAAACCACAACTGATGGGTAGTCCCGAGAAGGAGACTTTCAAGCAGACACCTACTTCTTCTAAAAAGAAGTGGGACAATAACAAAAAACAAATTGTTAAATAAAACAGATCTCAGTCCAGAGGTAGATGTCCTCCACAGGAGTCCTCCGAAAGGAGGTACAACCTTAGGAATAGGTATAAATTAGGAAACTTGACAGGTATCAGAATACTGATACACGTTCCTCTAGTTCCTTTCAGGGTTCATCAAAAAACTCTGAGAGGGAAGGACGGTCAGACAGACAAGAAGAGCGTACAAAATCCACAGACAAGCAGAACGCTCAAGATTATACTTCCAAAAAAGAAGATAAAGACAAACCAAAACCACAGTTCAAAAAGAAGAAGGTTGCAGGTCTTAAGATCAAATATGCCCAGGATTCTGAGGACTCCACAACTGAACAGGGAATGGGCTCTGACGATGCTAGACAGTGCGGCAAAGTAGAAATAGCTTGCCAGAACCTGATGGAATTTCTGGTGACAGCGGACCTGAATGATTATATCACGGTGGAAACACCTGATACTAGGGTAAGTGTATCACATAAATTGTGTGAAATAACACTCCAAATGGAGGGGGACAAATGTAGGTAAGTTAGAGGTCTCTTTTGGGAGAACCTGACTTTTGGCTATGACATTTTGTTAGCTGAATAAGATTGGCCGCCAGCATTCGTCATGCATTGCCCTAAGGGAGAAACTGCGACAGATGTAGAATACAGGTACAAACCAAATTTAAAAACACAAGCATGTCTACAATATGAACAAGAATATGAAATAAATATGAAATACCAGCATTTGTAAACCACACAGCTACCTCCGGAGAGGTGTCCCGGCGCTGGGGACTCTCGGGAAGATTAAGCAAACTATTGCCCAGAGTCACATGGTGCTGGGCTAACCAGCACCGGGGATCGAACCGTGAACACCCTGGTCCGGAGTCAGGCACCCTGGCCGCTGCGCCACACCTGTTCCATTACCAAATTAAATGATGCCTCAAGATCAGTATGAATACATTATTTATACTGATGGTTCTGCGCAACCGGCCATAGGGAGTAAATAGCAATACAGCACCTCGTGTGCTATCGTTAAAGGACAGATGCAGGATGGAAAGTTTCATCCGAATTCCTCTTGGAGACTGCACGGCGCAGCTGGCAGAACTAAAAGCACTAATACTGGCACTGGTAAATAAGGATCGAGGATTCCCCACACTAATTGTGTGTGCTTCTTTTTACTGTGTACAGTCATACAATGAATATTTACATCACTGCGGACAGAATGGGTTTAAAGATGCAAAAGGTGGCACAATTAAGCACAAAACGCTTTGGGAACAGGCAGTGGAATTAAAAAACAAACTACCAAGGGCTTACGTGATGCACACATTGAGTCATCAGTGTGATGGCGTTCACGTTGAAGAGAATTCATTGGCTGGCGAAGCTGCAAAGGGAGCTGTACGCACGGCTTCCGTAGCTGCAATCA
Source organism: Triturus cristatus (assembly GCF_964204655.1). NCBI lineage: Eukaryota > Metazoa > Chordata > Amphibia > Caudata > Salamandridae > Triturus > Triturus cristatus. Next base: position 548,258,914 of record NC_140595.1, read on the forward strand.
CTTGTTCAAAAACGAGGATAGACGGTGAGATAATGGTTCCAATTATTCTACAGGCAATAACTCAGCAGTACCGAAAAATATTCCACTCATGTACTCCTACAAGTTAGATGCAAACAATGTTCCATTTGCTCAAATTCCTGGAGTGGGGGATAGAGTAATAACAAATATGGATCGATGGTTGGGATTAATTCTAGCAGCACATGAGGGTATAGGTTCTGCACACGTAGGAGTTTCTGCTACTGTTTCTCTATTGAAACAAGGCTACTGGTGGCCAGGAATAAGAAGGTAGACTAAAGACTATGTCATGAAATGCGACATCTGCCAGCAGATGAAAGGCTCCACAGTAACACGTCCAGTGCAGACACCATTACTAATACCAGACAAACCACTTGTGTGTGTTTATTTGGACCACTGCAGCCCCTCACAATCTGATGGGGCTTACAAGTATATCATGGTTGCAGTGGATTCCTGCTCTAGGTTCCTATGGGTGTGGCCCCAGTGCTCAACTGACACTCAAACTGTAATAAAAGATTTGCGAGTCTTTATAGGGACATACACAATCGGCACACTTTATTCTCACCGAGGCCCCGCGTTTAGCTCTTGGGCTTACAAGGGAGCTATGGGAAGTCTGGGTGGAGCATTTCGGTACTCCTCTCCATACCATCCCGAGGGAAATTTGGTTGTGGAGAGGAAAAACCGGGACTTAAAGCAATCATTAATAGCTGGAGTATTAGGCTCGGATGGCAATTGGGTAAAACGGGAAACAACCTTTACAACACAGTCATTACAATGCAACATCCTTTACATTGCATGCTATTACAACGCAGCCATTACATTGCATGTCACCTCAACGCATGTCATTACAATGCATGTCACCACAATGCATGCCATTATAACGCAATATAAGGTAAGTAATGGGGAATAGTAATTTTTACCCCTACACTATCCAACACTTACCCTACTGTTCCACTCACTGGAGTGGGAATAGTAATTTTTACCCCTACACTATCCAACACTTACCCTACTGTTGACCTAAAAGTAATGTACGTTGTAATAGTATGCATTGTAATGGAATGCGTTGTAAATGTAGTTTCTATAAATGCGTTGTGATGGCATGCAATGTAAAATCATGCGTTGTAATGGATGTTGCAATGTAAAAACGGCGTTGTAAAGGCATGCGTTGTAACGTCAGACATTCTGGTAAAACATCCGTATGGAGTACAAAGGGCATTGAACAATCAGCCAAGGAGCTCTCTAGGGGGGTCACTCCTTATGAGGTCCTATAAGGGACGAGAATGTGGGTACCTGATCTTGATTGTGAAGGCACAGTGGCGGATGACAAACCGTTTGACATCCATAAACGTTTGGCTGTTTTACAGGACCTGAAAGAAACCAGGGCACAACTGAGTAATGTCAATATACAGAGGAACGCCACGGGGGAAGTGAAAAGTGTCACAGCAAGACCTGTCTGGATCCCTAAAGTCAGGGATCTGGTTAGAGAGAAAAGAGCGGACTAAAAGTAATTTGGGCCAGCATATAGAAAGCCTGTACCTGTCCTGGCAGTTGAAGGAACAAGAACTGTACTTCTGACACCTCTTGCCAGCAAAAAGGAGAAAAGATTTGTCTCAATTGACCTAATCAAACCACACTATGTGGCCGATACTGAGTAGTAGGCCACGTGGACTCCGAAGTAACAAGAACGGTCAATACTAACCAACGTGGTAGTATCCACTGTGCACTGTGCACTGGGTTACTAGCGAACCCTAAACAATGTTCAAAATCTCAACCATACAGTGAATGAAATAAAACAATTTTGCTATACAGAACTTGTATTGAATAGTGTTTTCTTATACATAATTGTACATCAAATTATGATCAGGAAATTATAATAGTTTCACAACTTTGCATTTTATTACAAACAAATCATAACGTGATCATTTACAACATGAACAACATATGCAATAGTGCATAAATGTTTATAAAAACGCCTGATGCATTTCGGGACTGTGGCGTCCCTTCGTCAGGGTCAACCTGTAAACAAAAACATCAGTATTACAATAACGTATGCGTTTCCTGAATTAAGATTAGCAAGACAACACGTGGGTGCCAATATTACAGTTCATCATGACACATCAAATGAAGTTATATACCACTGTATGAAGGTACTGTGTGTTATCCTAAAGAGGTATATACACCCATGAGCAATAAATGGTATCAAGCATAATGTAGAGACAAATACGTGAACAACATGCATGGTATGTGGCTGAAAGAGAAAAGGAAATATTTGTGGTGGACAACAGTTTACTCGGAAGGTGAAAACGCTAGAATGGAAAAAGTGCATCAAGGAAAATGACAAGGAATACCTGGCTGAACGCTGAAAGTTGGGTATAATGCGAGCCCAACTTGAATTCTACAAAAACAAATAAGCAATGTAACAAGGACCATTGATAGCTGAAAAAGACCCACTGTAGAAAAAAAGAAGACGTTGATGTAACTTGGAGGACTGTTTCCAGATACCAGTTCGTTCGCGTTGACTGCTGATTATTATTATTGAATATCAGGCACCTGCGCCCCTGCGATAGTGGTGAGTGCCCATTTTTTTCGTTTTCGGATATCATAACGTTAGGGTCTCCCCAGATTGGGGTGTTCAGGTTTGTTGTTTGCTTTTTTTGTCAGTCCTCCCAGTTACATCAACGTCTAGGTGCCACGCAGGCACACCCTCGTTTTCGTTTAGGTGAGCGCCAAGTCTTCTTTTTTTCTACAGTGGGTCTTTTTCAGGTAACAATGGTCCTTGTTACATCGCTTATTTGTTTTTGTAGTATTCAAGTTGGGCTCTCATTATACGCTACTTTCAGCGTTCACCCTTAAGGTAGTCCCTAGCTAGCCCTATGGGCAGGGTGCGGTGTAGGTAAAAGGTAGGACATGGGCCTTAACTGTGTGGCATGTCCTTGTAGTGACAAACAGCCTATTTCGTTTCTTACTGCTGTGAGGCTACCCTCTCATAGGAATGATTTGAGAATTCTCTGATATGTGCTTCAGTAGTAATTCCCGATCTGAGAGGGGTAGTGTGATCACGATGCAGAAGCCTGCTATACAGCCCCCACCATGGCTCTGCTCCAGCCCTCATTCATTGAGCACTCGGATTCCGCAATTGGACGCCACGCTCGTCACTGCTTTGAATGCTGCTCCGACCACGGTTGCAGTCACTACCTGGCTGCTTGACCCAGGCTCAGCTGAGTGCGCAGGTGGTCAAAATGCATGATTAATGTATTTTAATGCGGTGATGCGGACCACCACATTAAAATGTGTTGGTCTAACGCCTGATACGTGGTACTTGGCAGGGCTGGGAACTCAAGCTGAAAGTTCACTCCCCCTCGCTCACCTCACTCCCTCAAGTCTCCGGGGCCTTGCACTTCCTCAGAATCCTTAGGATCAGCGAGGCAGTCGGGCAGTTGGATCAAAGCAAGACAGGGCTGGCAGGATTAAATCCAAGGTGATTGATGGACAACAGGCCGGCCTCGCTTCGTAATTTAGCAGGCCGGCTTCTTATGGTGAGTTTACGGCCCTGGATTGGGGTCAGGATTCATTCAGTCCCCAGTTCACTCCTGCCCTTGCCCCATTGTCTGGCGCTATTGGTGCCACGGTGGATCAGTGGCACACACGCCTGTGCTGTTCTCGCTCCTCGATGTGTCCTCACTGCGTCCTGCGTCATTGCGGACATAGAAAAATCGACCCCTGTTGTAGGACAAACCTTTCACTTTGCAGGAGACCACAGTTTTGTGATTATGCAAACCCTCCCCTACCTCGTGGGGATAAAATTAGGAAAGGAAAACACTCACCAAGGGTAGCTCAGGGCAGAAGTGGACGCTTGAAAAACTATGCAGAGGACCTTCCCATCTCAGCTTAGGTAAGGCCAGAGCCTCCCTAATGCTCAATAGGAACAGGAAATATATTTTTGAGTGCATTTATATGATGTAGATATATTATTACACAGTCTAAAGTTCTGTTTCTGATGAGTGTAAATACGTTTAAGAAGAGAAAAGGATATGAAATTACTGGCACACCAGAGCCATTTTTTATCGCTACTTCATGTGTCCAATTACCTGTCATTATTGGATGTCATTATTTATTATATCATGGATACCATTATTTCCTATAGCATGTTCTTTTAGTACTAATGGTAATGCACATTGACTTACGAAATATGGCACACAACGAAAAATGTCCCTCGATACTTTTAAAACATTGTAATGCTAAAGTCACAATTTGAAGCATAAATTTAACAATGTATAAACTGCCCATCAAATAAAGCTTCCATTGTAGCGTGCACCAAAATCATATCAACTTTCAACCTAAACAAACACTTTCTTTTGTAGCCATCTGTGTATACGAATCTTTATATTATCTTTTTTTTGATACTTGTAAACCAGACTGATATTATTGCTGCTTAGTTATTCCGCAGTAACAGTGTCAAATAAAAATTATTTTATGTAATGTATACACATATCTCTCACAGACATGTTGTATTTACACAGTATAAAGTGTTCTTGTAAAACAGACCAAAATATGATCTGTAGAATGGGGCTAGAGGACATATGAAATGGCTTTTCAGTAACTACCGATAAACCTGTGCTGCATGATTTAAGATTTGGTACACATCCAAGTGCATCTGTTGACCCAGATAAAGCCATTCAGAGCAAGAATCAAGTGATTGTTTTTCCTAGAATCCTATTGATTGTGTTCGTGTTAACACAAGTGGCAGCACAGCCCTGAGCTCCGAGTTAATACCAGGGTGATTTAAAATGATGCTTGTAAAAAAATAGTTTTTTGTGCTGATCTGCTGAGGAGTCACATTAGGCATTGCAATAAGATGCATGGTAATCATATGAAGTTAAGTTATGAAACATAAATTTCCAAACATATTTTTATATTTACAGAATCTATAAGCCCTCAGAGTATTTAAAGTGGAGCTCCGTATCCCTTTCAATTAGGAAGTGCATTAGGAATCTACTATGAGACTTGCTTCTTTGTATTATTTAATATTTAAGGAAATATGATGATGAAAATGTCATTGGGCAGCTTTTCATAGACGCATGCGTGTCTTTCGTCCAGTTACTTTACTGCTCTTCTTAAAATAAAGATAGTCCAAGCCATTTACTTCATCTACAAATTCCTTTTTCAAGGATCCACCCAAAATAACTTCAAAAAATATATATAAAATACCGACTAACCTGCACCCCTCTCCACATTAGGCAACAAGCTAAATCCATTGGCCAATGCAGAGGTGAATGTGATTTACAGAGGTGGACCTCGGCTTTGGAACAACCTTCCATCAGACACTGGCATGCTTGTGTCTCTCATGCTCCTCAGACACCAACTAAAACACACTTATTCCAATGCTTGCTCTTAGCTATCACCACAACTCAACTTACTGTTGCCTCCTCAACCAGGTGAAGACCAGGATCTCCCCTACTCCTTTCCCTCTGCTTAGCAAACCCCTAACTGTATGAAGCCCCTATTCTTGCTAGATCTGGAACTGCTTTATCATTATTACTGCAGTTCTTAACTTGTAAAAAAATATGTGCTAGGACCCAAAGGTGTGCTCAGAAGCCAGCGGCCAGTGCTTTCGAATGTTGATGGTGTTGAATGCCAAGGCTACCTAGTTTTGATTCAACCTCATGCCTGTTTCATCCACCACCAGACACTGCATGCCTCTTTAACTCACCCTTTCGAATTCTGTTAATTCCTTCTTTCTTTGTCACTATGTTTACATCTTTCTCTTTCTCCGTCTTTTCCCCTTTTGTTTTTTTCACTCTCTTGCCCCTGACTGATGTGTAAAAATAAGTGATGGTCCCCAAAAGTGAGTGGCTGTGGGCCCAACCACCGACTCAAATTAAGCATTACCACCATGATTACGCTGGTCAGATTCTTCATGTGTCTTTTCGCTGTTTATGTACCAGATGGTCCTTAGCTGCACCAGGGCTGATTCCAGTTAATTTTACCTTGGTACCATCCTCCTGGATGGCAGCTTTCTGAAATGCAAATAAGAAAATGAGTTGTGCAGAGTGTGCTACACAAATAAACCAAAATCTAAACATAAATAGGTTAATCCATTTGGCATTGTTTAAAACTAATTCACACCAGTCAATATCTTTTTTTATTTTTGGTAATAAATATACATCTACACTGCAAGATAATTAAAAGTCAAACAGAAAACTTTTATTTGTGTGTAAAAATATATCCAAATGGAGAATCGCAATATCAGAAATATTACGAAAATGCAAAGAATAACATGTTGTTAACATCTGTTACAATATAACAAGAAGAAAAAAAAAAGTACTTTGTAGAAGGCCAAGCTCCATCAATCAGTCAATCAATCAATCTATCAGGCGTTTGTTAAGCACTACTACTCACCCGTGAGGGTCTCAAGGCGCTAGGGGTGAGGTTCCAGTCCATCAAGGTAGGGGGTCTGTCGAAGAGCCAGGTTTTGAGGTTTCTTGTGAAGATGGGAAGAGATGTCTGTCTGAGGTGGAGCGGAAGGTCGTTCCAGGCCTTGGGCGTGAGGAAGGAGAAGGAGCGGCTTCCCGATCTGGATTTTCTGGTTCGTGGGACCAGGGCGTAGGAGAGCTGGGCTGATCGTAGGGTCCTTTGGGGTGCTTGGAATTTGAGTCTGCTGTTCAGGTATGCTGGTCCGGAGTTGTGGAGGGCCTTGTGTGCGTAGGTGAGTATCTTGAAGGTAACTCTAGCCTCAATGGGGAGTCAGTGGAGTGTGCGCAGGTGCTGGGAGATGTGACAGTGTCTTAGCAGGTTGAGGGCCAGTCTTGCGGCAGTGTTCTGGATGTTCTGTAGCTTGCGGGTGAGGTTTGTGTTTATTCCGGCGTATAGTGTGTTGCCGTAGTTGAGTCGGTTGATGACCAGGGTGTGAGTGATGGTCTTTCTGTGTTCGAGGGGGATCCATTTGAAGGTCTTGCATAGGAGGCGGAGGGTGTGGAAGCAGGAGGACAAGACAGAGTTGATCTGGCGGTCCATTTTGAGCTCGGAGTCCAGGATGATTCCTAAGTTGCGTGCGTGGTCCGTGGGGTTGGGCAGGGTTCTGAGGGCGGGGGGCAACCAGGTGTTGTTCCAGGTGTCGGGGTTTGGGCTCAAGATGAGTACTTATGTCTTGTGGGTGTTTAGTTGTAGGCAGCTGTTTTTCATCTATTTGGCGACGGCTTCCATGCCTGAGAGTCTGTTCCTTCATTTTCATGGGGATGTGGTCCCATGCAATGAGGGAATCTGTTTGTTTCTGTGCTGTACAATGGACGTGGACGCAGATGCCTACACAAACAGGCCCTCATGAAGTGCATTCACAGGGCACCACAAGAAGGTGGCGGACTGTCAACCCTCCTCCTGACAGCAGCCCTCTGGAGGGGGGTAAGGGGACCCATAGATCCCCAAACATCCCCTGCAGGAGGTGCACTCACTCACCACACTCACTTGCATGGGGATCTCAAGACCATCTTGAAAGTGCATGTCTCATGCACCTGTACAGTGAAACACAAAAAGGCTTTGAAGCAACCGATCCATATTTCACTGACTGTGCAGCTCCCATGGGAGCACAAGTTCATGGCTAACCCTGAGGGCAGTGGATTCTTTGTAATAGAGTGCACCTTTACACAGGTGCACCGGGCGCAAACAGACACAATGCGCCCTATCCATAATACTCCCCCTGGTAGTTCAGGAGCTTTAAAAATGCTGGAAGCTGGGCTTTGAGTGGCTTCTTGATTTGCTTTATGGGGCCAAATTTCCCTACCTCCACCACCCTGCACTTGCGTGGCAGTGCATTGTTGGAGGGCAGCGCTTTGTTGGAGGGCAGCACTGGGTGTTATCCAATAGGACTGCTGTCTGACAAAATTGACTCCCCTCTGGTGGGCACATGGCTTTAACAGGTATCAAGCATCGAAGGCTTTGCCCAATGGCATTAGATTAGAATCACATACTTGGGTGATGTCCACCAAGAGGGCATTCTGATATCCTTTCAAGAATTGAGGGATCATTATGCTTTATCCCACACACAATTTTTCTACTTCCATTAGTTACGACATGCCCTGCGGGCCCATTCCCTCCAGATGCCTAACTCCCTAACTTAAGCCCACTTGAGGCCAAAATCCTTATGGGGCGCTCAGGTAAAGGAACGGTGTCTGTGATTTACCATTCCTTGATTATCAACACTCGTGATGGCTTCTCTTTCTTTCGGCAGCGGTGGGAGGGTTGGGTGGTCGAACTGGATGATGATGCTTGGAGGGAGACGTGCCTGGGCCCTAGGGAACTGGTGATGTTTTCATGCATGTGCATGGTCCAGAACAAGTACCTACATGCGACTACACCTGTCCCCAAACTGCATACAACAGATGTCCCCGTCAGCACAAACCGCATGAGCTCGCTGCACTCTCCCTGCTGCTGACTTCTATCATGTGGCATGTGAATGCCCAGCATTGCACTCTTTTTGGGATGAGGTGAGTCGTGAGATCTCAGCGGTTCTAGGCTGCTCGATTGACCTGGGCCGTGGATGGAGTTGCTGGGTCTTCTGGAGGAACTAGGGGGACCACGCTTCAAGAGGATCTTTATAGGAGTGCCTGTATAGTAGCCAGAAGGGACTTTACCCTTGTGGAAGCAACCTTCAACCCCTCAATGCAACTATGGCGCAAAGGAGTTGACTGGTGTGCACACCAAGAGAAACCAATATATAAGGTATGTGGAGGTCCCCAAATGCATGACAAAGTATGGGGAAGTGGTGGGTTTACTATGGGATACTGGCAAGATGGGATTGTTGTTTGAAATAATTGTTTCCTGCATTACTGTAATCCAGAGATGCTGTGCTGTTGATGAGTGTATTGCATTGCATGATACCTGGTCAATAAACACAATAGAAATCTGGTTATTAAAAATAAATAAATCCCGGAAGCACTCGATGGTCATCTAGCTGCTTTCTATTCCAGCAAATCCATTGAAATCCAGGTTAGACCAATGTCTAATGTCAATAGTTGTTCATCTGCTTAATTTATTAGTGTGCATACAGCATTTCATAACTTGACTGTAGTATTTAAGGTTCATATTATATTGTAAGGGAGACATGTATATGCCTTTATGTATAACTATGGGACTATATTTCTATCTAATAATTCTCTTGTTTTTAGCACTTTAAATAATTACTAACACTGCTTGTGTTCCCAAACAAATGCAAAGTAAATTGATGAAATCCGTATTTATGTGATTTATATAGTGTGCACGTGTACCCTTTTCATGTATTCTGACTGTAATGGTGACATAGGAGCAGAGATTTCTTGTTTGCTCTCTCTGTTGACATTCTTTCTCCCACTCTTCCATGGAATACTAGAAAATATTATACCTTTTGCCAATATTGCTTTCCTTATTTATTTTAGACACTTTTACATGTGGCTGGGTGCTCATTACAGATACTCATTTCTCAACAGCGCTATATCGGAATAATTTGATCTCTTATAAACCAAACAGAGAGACATAACAATAGAGCTACTACAACATTACCAGTACACCTTACAACATATGAGCATAGCAGTACAAAAGTTTCTACATCTGCTAAAATACCAGCCTGTATGTCTTTGCCCACAGACACACAGGATGGTATTTACAACTTTATTTCCACTGTAGTGGGGAATACTACCATAAAAGAAGTAGCATAACATACAGGTATAGGCCCGATTTTCATTACATTGGTCAACAATGAATTCCTGCTCAACAGATGGCATATAGCTTCTTTAGGCTGTTTGTGGCAGCCGGCCACCATCTTCAATTTTACTCCTGCAGGAATGTGCTGCTTTGTCAATCACTCAGAGGACCACAGACAAACCATAGAAGTGGGAATGAATGATGACACCTCTCAGACAGGTGGCACATAGTTAAGGACCCCTCTAGTGCCTGTGCTAAGGTGCGTCATGTTCAACAGCCACAAAGAACACAGATCGTGGCATTGTGGTCCTCTGGCACCTCAGCCGGACCAAGAAAAAGAGTCTGTTCTATCCTGGTCAGAGACAGATCATTGGTACCCACCCCAATGTTCACATGCACAGCTGGGGAAGGCTCTACACCCTCTCAGTCCCACTTGTCTTGAGCCATCAGCATTTTATCAGCCGTTCTCCACATCTTACACCACTTTGGACTAAGAATACAAACATTCTCTGGTAAATCTCTTACTGCATCTTGTGTCAGGTTCCTCCGTTCCGATGTCCCCGGGGCTGTGTTGATGCTCTAGGGGGGCCCACCTCTGGATGACCCCAAGTCCGGCGTGTGTGAGTACACGGACTTTTGGGGTGATCGAGCGGGGGAAGGAAAGGATGGGGACGGCAGGGAGGGAGATCTGAAAAGCAAAGAACACAAGACACCTATGAGACCCTGGTCTGAGTAAACTGAAACACTTGCGTTATCTTAAACATCAGCGTTTGCCAACCTAAATTGCCCCCTCACCTGTAAAGTAAAAGAAGGTACGTCAAAGACATATATGGGAGAGCAAGAGGCAGTGACCAGTGGACTCAGGCAACTAGTACAAATACAAAAGGGAGAACAGAGGTATAAAGCATCGCCTTAGCGCAAACACAGGGAACAGGACATTTCTGCAGAACCTTATGTTACATGTACCCACTTGCGTAACCTTTTTATGTTCTAAGCCACTGGAGGTATCACCACCCTGTCTGGACGCTCTCTCGTATGTCTGCATAGAAATAGAAAAGAAACAATGATGAGGACTGGCGGTGGGGGCTTGTCTGATCGCCCAACTCACTCCCCTCATTCGTTACAGCACTCTTGAGGGCGTACAATTTTTGATTCACACAATACTAAGTTCCCACAGGCTGCATCTAGTACCCATAGGAATATAGTTCCTTTGGTTCTCCCACACTCCACGAACTGGCTTGTTCGTTTGCGAGTATTCACGGTACGTGGACTTTGGTCAAAAGGTTGTCACCGCTCCTCTGCATGAGACCAGCCGGTCTCTCCAACAGAGGGGCTATTCAAAAGCAAATGTTCCGGGAGCTTCTCCTCAACGAATTAGAGTACTTCGTCTCTCGGATAGCTCGCGGTAGAGCCGAGAGAATATTTCGGTCACAGACACGCCTACCTCGGGGTTTATGAATCCGGCGTTCCGCTTCCTCCTCTCTCGCTCGGGCTGGCTCCGTGTCTCGTCACCGATCCTCCGCGCTTCCTGGTCGCTTCCGGATATCAGAATTATCGGCTCCGACGGTTTCGACCTTTCCCCTCTTACGTTCTCGACGGGCGTGACGCGAGTCACGTGCTGCGTCTCTCGCAACGCCCGACGGGAGGTGTACTTTATCAGGGAAACGTACTCGGCCATTAGAAAGTCCTGGCCGGCGGTGCGCTGTTCCGCGGGTCCTGACAGCACATCCCCCTTCCGAGGATCACCGACGGCCGGCAGGTTTGTTAGGGTGCAACCTATGGAAGTGAGCTACGAGTCGGGGCGCGTGGACCGCCTCCGCGGGTTCCCATGAATCGTCCTCTGGCCCATACCCTTTCCAGGAGACCAAGTACTGCACCCTACCCCGTACCAGTTTGGCATCTAAGATGGCCTTGACCTCATATTCCTGATCCTGTTGGACTAGCACCGGAGCTGGCCTCCTGTTGGGTGGCGTTTTGGCAGGTTTCAGAAGGGAAACGTGAAAAACCGGATGGATGCGAATATGTGCAGGTAGTCGCACCTTCACCGCCACCGGGTTTACATGCTTCATGACCTGATAAGGTCCGATGAATCTAGGGTTGAACACGCTATGCCTTTTAAACCGGATGTTTCTGGTTGCCAGCCATACCCAATCACCCTTGTTGTATACGGGACCTGGTCTCCGATGTTTGTCTGCTTGTCCTTTGTATTGGACCTTTGCTTTCAGCAAATTCGCTCTCACCTGTGCAAGGGTCTTTCGCATTAACACTAGCCTTTCGCGCAATTCGGGGCGTCGTGTTTCGGTGTTAGGCATGAGTAATGGGGTGAATCTGGGATGGAACCCATAGGTACTGAAGAACGGGGTGTGTTTGGTGGACGAGTGTGTGGGGCTATTGTAGGCGATTTCAGCAGACCACAACCACTCCACCCACGCCTCCGTGGCCTGGTTTACATAGCACCTCAGGTATTGCTTCAAAGACTGGTTCAGCCTCTCGGTTTGGCCATCCGTCTGGGGATGGAAGCTTGTTGACAGGGAAGAGGTAACTTGGAGTTTGGAACACCATGTTCTCCAGAAGCCAGAGGTAAATTGGGCTCCCCTGTCAGACACGATAACTAGCGGAAGTCCATGAAGGCGGACCACATGGGTAAGCAGGAGTACCGCCAACTGTCCCGCGGTGGGAGCCTGTCTGCAGGCTATGAAGTGGCCCATTTTCGTGTAGTAGTCTATCACCACCATGATGGCTGTCATTCCTTGATCCCGGGGGAGTCCCACGATGAAATCCACGGATATTCGTTCCCAGGGTCGTTCTGGAGTGGCCATTGGTTGTAACAATCCTGGAGGGGCTCTATGATCCGATTTCATCTGAGCACAAGTGGAACATTCTTGTACCCATTTCCGGATGTCTGGACGAATGGAGGGCCACCAAAAGTGCCTTAACATTCTTTCCAAGGTCTTTTGTTGTCCGGTATGACCCGCACATGGAAGGGCGTGGCACCACCCAAACGCCGTGGTCCTTAACGTCTTGGAGGGGACGAGTACCTGCCGTCCTTTCATGGGGAGGCCTTGATGTATCCTCCACTCTGGGTGAAATCTTAGCCAGGTTCTCCACTTCCCTGTTCTGATTCCGCGTCGAACGCTGTCTAAGAAGTCGTCTGTGGCCACGATCCCCACCACACGGCTAGGTTCTATGATCGTGGTTTCCGGACTCATCTCTTTGTGCGGAGGGGTCTCCTGTCTCGTGAGGGCGTCTGCTTTCCGGTTATTCACTCCTGGGCGAAAGGTCACGATAAAGTTGAATTCTGCGAAAAACAACGTCCATCGGAGTTGTCGCGGGGTCAGGTGTCGAGCTGCTCTTAAAAACTGGAGGTTGCGGTGATCGGTATATACTGTGATCTGATGCGACGCCCCCATTAGCCAATGCCTCCACTCCATAAAGGCGTCTTTGATCGCCAAAAGCTCCTTTTCAGCGATAGTATAGTTTTGTTCCGCTGGGTTCAGTTTGCGGGACATGAAGGCTATGGGGTGGAGATAACCAGTTGTTTCGTGTCGCTGCGACAGCACCGCTCCCACGGCTATTTCTGAAGCGTCTGCTTCGACAAAAAAGGGCAACTCAGGTTTCGCATGGACTAGAACCGGAGCAGACGTGAATGCTTCCTTTAGGCGATCGAATGCCTCTTGGGTTTCCGATGTCCAGATGAACGGAACCTTCACTCTGGTCAATTTGGTGAGGGGTGCGACGGTATCGGAGAAGTTCTGGATGAATCTCCGATAGAAGTTCGCAAACCCCAGTAGACTTTGAATGTCTTTCACTGTGTGGGGACGGGGCCATTCAACAACTGCCTTCACCTTCCTCTCAGCCATGATTTGACCCGAGGGGGTAAGCATCACTCCGAGGAACTCCACAGTGGTAACGTGAAACTCACATTTTGTGAGTTTACAGAACAACAGGTTTTGTTGTAACGCCTGCAACACCTGTCGCACATGGGAGATGTGTTCTTCTTCCATAATGGAGTACACGAGAATGTCGTCGATATAAACGACTGCGAACACATCCAGGAATTCTTGCAACACCTCATTGAGGAAAAATTGAAAAGCGGCAGGCGCGTTACAGAGCCCAAAGGGCATCACCAAATATTCAAAGAGCCCGTACCGCGTCTTGAATGCCGTCTTCCATTCATCCCCTTCGCGCATTCGTACGAGGTGATACGCTCCTCGTAGGTCCAGTTTCGTATAAATGTTCGCAGCTCTCACCTGCTCTAGGAGCACGGGAATCAACGGCAGGGGATAGCGATTTTTTACCGTGATAGCGTTTAATGCGCGAAAGTCAATGCAGCACCTCAATTCCCCGTTAGCTTTAGGAATAAAAAACAGTGGTGAGGCTGCAGGTGACCGTGAAGGACGAATAAATCCTAATCCCAGATACTTGTCTAAGTACGTGCGTAGGTGCTGATTTTCTGGTATGGTCAGAGCGTAGATCCTCCCACAGGGTATCACCGCTCCAGGGATCAAATCGATGCGACAATCGAATTCTCGATGTGGAGGGAGCTCTTCCGCCTTCTTATCGCTAAATACCTCCTTGAAGGAGAGGTACCAGTCTGGTAACGCCACCTCTTTTTCCGCAGCAGTAGCTACCCCGTGCCAGGTGGCAAGTGCTGTCGCTGGTTGGACGTGATCCAAGTTGCAATGCGTCTGGCAATATGCCGACCGTAACTGTAATGTCTTAGTAGCCCAGTGAATGATGGGTTCATGTTTTTGCAACCACGCGAGTCCCAGTATGATTCCGTATTGAGGGGCTTGGATGATATTAAACGAAGCCCATTCCCGATGGTACCCTTCATACGTGATTTCGTACTCCAGAGTGTGGTGTTGTATGGGGCCTGACTCCAGCTCCTTGCCATCCACTGCGTAAACCTTTTCTGGGGAGGTTTTGAGGAGAAGTTGTACTCCTAGTCGCGCTGCCTCCCTTTTGTCCATGAAACATCCAGTAGCACCGGAATCCACCATGGCTCGGACAGGGTGTTGCACCTGGTTGATGTCTATGTGTAGCGTGATGAAAAAAATTTCTTTTTCCCGGAAGAGAGAATAATCCACCGAAGGGATGGTATTTGTACCTGAGAACTTCCCTTCTCTGGTTCTCAGGTGCGGCAGTTTTCCTCCCCCTTGTCAGTTGCTACCGTTGCCATCTGCCCGACACGATTCCGACCATATGCAGGTTTCACAGGGCATTCCCGTATGTAATGGCCTTTCTTGCCGCAATACAAACATAAACCTTGTTTGCGCCGATGTTCTCTTTCGCTCAGGGTTAAAGACACCCTTACAGTTCCTATTTCCATAGGTTCCGGTTTGGCGAGGGTTCTCTCTGGGGGCCCTGTTCGCTCGCTCCATGGGTTTGTCCTCTCTTTTCGTGAGTGCTCACCTTTACGTTCTCTCAACCGATGGTCCAACCTGAGGGTCAAATCGATGAGGGCAGCACACGTACTTGGTTGAGGCTCTATTTGGGCCAAGACGTCCTTCATTTCGTCGGTAAGGCCATGGTAGAATGTGACCGATTGTTTGGCTTCTGGCCAATCGGTTTCGGCTATCAATCGTCGGAAGTTGTTGAGGTAGCTTACCAAGTCCAACGATCCTTGTCGCAACTCCAGGAGATCCTTATCTGCAGAGAACGTTTCGGCCCTTCGATCAAAGGTTTTTTCGAATGCAGTTCGGAACGTATCCCAATCATATAGTAGAGGGTCGTCATTTCTCACGATCGGGACTGCCCACTGGGCGGCTTCTCCCCCTAAATACGATATTAGAAAAGCGACTCGTGCTTGGTTAGTCGCGAACATCTTGGGCTTGCAGGTAAAATGAAGCAATACCTGGGTCATAAAAACCTGGACCTTTTTTCTATCCCCGTGGAACCTCTCTGGGGGGGCCAAGGGGACCGAGACCGGGACTTCCACCACCACGGATGTAGGCGTGGAGGGACCACCCACACTAAATGGGTTGCGCTGCATGTAATCTACGCGGGAATGCAAAGACGCGGTTTCTTGCCTTGAAGCCGCTAACTCCGTCTGCATCAGGGCTAGGGCTGCCATGACGTCGTCTAAGGTAGTCATTGTAGCCGTCAACACAACCGGGAGGATAAGAGAATTCTTGGGCCGATAATTCTGTCAGGTTCCTCCGTTCCGATGTCCCCGGGGCTGTGTTGATGCTCTAGGGGGGCCCACCTCTGGATGACCCCAAGTCCGGCGTGTGTGAGTACACGGACTTTTGGGGTGATCGAGCGGGGGAAGGAAAGGATGGGGACGGCAGGGAGGGAGATCTGAAAAGCAAAGAACACAAGACACCTATGAGACCCTGGTCTCAGACAGGTGGCACATAGTTAAGGACCCCTCTAGTGCCTGTGCTAAGGTGCGTCATGTTCAACAGCCACAAAGAACACAGATCGTGGCATTGTGGTCCTATGGCACCTCAGCCGGACCAAGAAAAAGAGTCTGTTCTATCCTGGTCAGAGACAGATCATTGGTACCCACCCCAATGTTCACATGCACAGCTGGGGAAGGCTCTACACCCTCTCAGTCCCACTTGTCTTGAGCCATCAGCATTTTATCAGCCGTTCTCCACATCTTACACCACTTTGGACTAAGAATACAAACATTCTCTGGTAAATCTCTTACTGCATCTTGTGTCAGGTTCCTCCGTTCCGATGTCCCCGGGGCTGTGTTGATGCTCTAGGGGGGCCCACCTCTGGATGACCCCAAGTCCGGCGTGTGTGAGTACACGGACTTTTGGGGTGATCGAGCGGGGGAAGGAAAGGATGGGGACGGCAGGGAGGGAGATCTGAAAAGCAAAGAACACAAGACACCTATGAGACCCTGGTCTGAGTAAACTGAAACACTTGCGTTATCTTAAACATCAGCGTTTGCCAACCTAAATTGCCCCCTCACCTGTAAAGTAAAAGAAGGTACGTCAAAGACATATATGGGAGAGCAAGAGGCAGTGACCAGTGGACTCAGGCAACTAGTACAAATACAAAAGGGAGAACAGAGGTATAAAGCATCGCCTTAGCGCAAACACAGGGAACAGGACATTTCTGCAGAACCTTATGTTACATGTACCCACTTGCGTAACCTTTTTATGTTCTAAGCCACTGGAGGTATCACCACCCTGTCTGGACGCTCTCTCGTATGTCTGCATAGAAATAGAAAAGAAACAATGATGAGGACTGGCGGTGGGGGCTTGTCTGATCGCCCAACTCACTCTGCCAGCAATTCTCTAAGCACCACCGTACTCCCCTCATTCGTTACAGCACTCTTGAGGGCGTACAATTTTTGATTCACACAATACTAAGTTCCCACAGGCTGCATCTAGTACCCATAGGAATATAGTTCCTTTGGTTCTCCCACACTCCACAAACTGGCTTGTTCGTTTGCGAGTATTCACGGTACGTGGACTTTGGTCAAAAGGTTGTCACCGCTCCTCTGCATGAGACCAGCCGGTCTCTCCAACAGAGGGGCTATTCAAAAGCAAATGTTCCGGGAGCTTCTCCTCAACGAATTAGAGTACTTCGTCTCTCGGATAGCTGGCGGTAGAGCCGAGAGAATATTTCGGTCACAGACACGCCTACCTCGGGGTTTATGAATCCGGCGTTCCGCTTCCTCCTCTCTCGCTCGGGCTGGCTCCGTGTCTCGTCACCGATCCTCCGCGCTTCCTGGTCGCTTCCGGATATCAGAATTATCGGCTCCGACGGTTTCGACCTTTCCCCTCTTACGTTCTCGACGGGCGTGACGCGAGTCACGTGCTGCGTCTCTCGCAACGCCCGACGGGAGGTGTAGTTTATCAGGGAAACGTACTCGGCCATTAGAAAGTCCTGGCCGGCGGTGCGCTGTTCCGCGGGTCCTGACAGCACATCCCCCTTCCGAGGATCACCGACGGCCGGCAGGTTTGTTAGGGTGCAACCTATGGAAGTGAGCTACGAGTCGGGGCGCGTGGACCGCCTCCGCGGGTTCCCATGAATCGTCCTCTGGCCCATACCCTTTCCAGGAGACCAAGTACTGCACCCTACCCCGTACCAGTTTGGCATCTAAGATGGCCTTGACCTCATATTCCTGATCCTGTTGGACTAGCACCGGAGCTGGCCTCCTGTTGGGTGGCGTTTTGGCAGGTTTCAGAAGGGAAACGTGAAAAACCGGATGGATGCGAATATGTGCAGGTAGTCGCACCTTCACCGCCACCGGGTTTACATGCTTCATGACCTGATAAGGTCCGATGAATCTAGGGTTGAACACGCTATGCCTTTTAAACCGGATGTTTCTGGTTGCCAGCCATACCCAATCACCCTTGTTGTATACGGGACCTGGTCTCCGATGTTTGTCTGCTTGTCCTTTGTATTGGACCTTTGCTTTCAGCAAATTCGCTCTCACCTGTGCAAGGGTCTTTCGCATTAACACTAGCCTTTCGCGCAATTCGGGGCGTCGTGTTTCGGTGTTAGGCATGAGTAATGGGGTGAATCTGGGATGGAACCCATAGGTACTGAAGAACGGGGTGTGTTTGGTGGACGAGTGTGTGGGGCTATTGTAGGCGATTTCAGCAGACCACAACCACTCCACCCACGCCTCCGTGGCCTGGTTTACATAGCACCTCAGGTATTGCTTCAAAGACTGGTTCAGCCTCTCGGTTTGGCCATCCGTCTGGGGATGGAAGCTTGTTGACAGGGAAGAGGTAACTTGGAGTTTGGAACACCATGTTCTCCAGAAGCCAGAGGTAAATTGGGCTCCCCTGTCAGACACGATAACTAGCGGAAGTCCATGAAGGCGGACCACATGGGTAAGCAGGAGTACCGCCAACTGTCCCGCGGTGGGAGCCTGTCTGCAGGCTATGAAGTGGCCCATTTTCGTGTAGTAGTCTATCACCACCATGATGGCTGTCATTCCTTGATCCCGGGGGAGTCCCACGATGAAGTCCACGGATATTCGTTCCCAGGGTCGTTCTGGAGTGGCCATTGGTTGTAACAATCCTGGAGGGGCTCTATGATCCGATTTCATCTGAGCACAAGTGGAACATTCTTGTACCCATTTCCGGATGTCTGGACGAATGGAGGGCCACCAAAAGTGCCTTAACATTCTTTCCAAGGTCTTTTGTTGTCCGGTATGACCCGCACATGGAAGGGCGTGGCACCACCCAAACGCCGTGGTCCTTAACGTCTTGGAGGGGACGAGTACCTGCCGTCCTTTCATGGGGAGGCCTTGATGTATCCTCCACTCTGGGTGAAATCTTAGCCAGGTTCTCCACTTCCCTGTTCTGATTCCGCGTCGAACGCTGTCTAAGAAGTCGTCTGTGGCCACGATCCCCACCACACGGCTAGGTTCTATGATCGTGGTTTCCGGACTCATCTCTTTGTGCGGAGGGGTCTCCTGTCTCGTGAGGGCGTCTGCTTTCCGGTTATTCACTCCTGGGCGAAAGGTCACGATAAAGTTGAATTCTGCGAAAAACAACGTCCATCGGAGTTGTCGCGGGGTCAGGTGTCGAGCTGCTCTTAAAAACTGGAGGTTGCGGTGATCGGTATATACTGTGATCTGATGCGACGCCCCCATTAGCCAATGCCTCCACTCCATAAAGGCGTCTTTGATCGCCAAAAGCTCCTTTTCAGCGATAGTATAGTTTTGTTCCGCTGGGTTCAGTTTGCGGGACATGAAGGCTATGGGGTGGAGATAACCAGTTGTTTCGTGTCGCTGCGACAGCACCGCTCCCACGGCTATTTCTGAAGCGTCTGCTTCGACAAAAAAGGGCAACTCAGGTTTCGCATGGACTAGAACCGGAGCAGACGTGAATGCTTCCTTTAGGCGATCGAATGCCTCTTGGGTTTCCGATGTCCAGATGAACGGAACCTTCACTCTGGTCAATTTGGTGAGGGGTGCGACGGTATCGGAGAAGTTCTGGATGAATCTCCGATAGAAGTTCGCAAACCCCAGTAGACTTTGAATGTCTTTCACTGTGTGGGGACGGGGCCATTCAACAACTGCCTTCACCTTCCTCTCAGCCATGATTTGACCCGAGGGGGTAAGCATCACTCCGAGGAACTCCACAGTGGTAACGTGAAACTCACATTTTGTGAGTTTACAGAACAACAGGTTTTGTTGTAACGCCTGCAACACCTGTCGCACATGGGAGATGTGTTCTTCTTCCATAATGGAGTACACGAGAATGTCGTCGATATAAACGACTGCGAACACATCCAGGAATTCTTGCAACACCTCATTGAGGAAAAATTGAAAAGCGGCAGGCGCGTTACAGAGCCCAAAGGGCATCACCAAATATTCAAAGAGCCCGTACCGCGTCTTGAATGCCGTCTTCCATTCATCCCCTTCGCGCATTCGTACGAGGTGATACGCTCCTCGTAGGTCCAGTTTCGTATAAATGTTCGCAGCTCTCACCTGCTCTAGGAGCACGGGAATCAACGGCAGGGGATAGCGATTTTTTACCGTGATAGCGTTTAATGCGCGAAAGTCAATGCAGCACCTCAATTCCCCGTTGGCTTTAGGAATAAAAAACAGTGGTGAGGCTGCAGGTGACCGTGAAGGACGAATAAATCCTAATCCCAGATACTTGTCTAAGTACGTGCGTAGGTGCTGATTTTCTGGTATGGTCAGAGCGTAGATCCTCCCACAGGGTATCACCGCTCCAGGGATCAAATCGATGCGACAATCGAATTCTCGATGTGGAGGGAGCTCTTCCGCCTTCTTATCGCTAAATACCTCCTTGAAGGAGAGGTACCAGTCTGGTAACGCCACCTCTTTTTCCGCAGCAGTAGCTACCCCGTGCCAGGTGGCAAGTGATGTCGCTGGTTGGACGTGATCCAAGTTGCAATGCGTCTGGCAATATGCCGACCGTAACTGTAATGTCTTAGTAGCCCAGTGAATGATGGGTTCATGTTTTTGCAACCACGGGAGTCCCAGTATGATTCCGTATTGAGGGGCTTGGATGATATTAAACGAAGCCCATTCCCGATGGTACCCTTCATACGTGATTTCGTACTCCAGAGTGTGGTGTTGTATGGGGCCTGACTCCAGCTCCTTGCCATCCACTGCGTAAACCTTTTCTGGGGAGGTTTTGAGGAGAAGTTGTACTCCTAGTCGCGCTGCCTCCCTTTTGTCCATGAAACATCCAGTAGCACCGGAATCCACCATGGCTCGGACAGGGTGTTGCACCTGGTTGATGTCTATGTGTAGCGTGATGAAAAAATTTTCTTTTTCCCGGAAGAGAGAATAATCCACCGAAGGGATGGTATTTGTACCTGAGAACTTCCCTTCTCTGGTTCTCAGGTGCGGCAGTTTTCCTCCCCCTTGTCAGTTGCTACCGTTGCCATCTGCCCGACACGATTCCGACCATATGCAGGTTTCACAGGGCATTCCCGTATGTAATGGCCTTTCTTGCCGCAATACAAACATAAACCTTGTTTGCGCCGATGTTCTCTTTCGCTCAGGGTTAAAGACACCCTTACAGTTCCTATTTCCATAGGTTCCGGTTTGGCGAGGGTTCTCTCTGGGGGCCCTGTTCGCTCGCTCCATGGGTTTGTCCTCTCTTTTCGTGAGTGCTCACCTTTACGTTCTCTCAACCGATGGTCCAACCTGAGGGTCAAATCGATGAGGGCAGCACACGTACTTGGTTGAGGCTCTATTTGGGCCAAGACGTCCTTCATTTCGTCGGTAAGGCCATGGTAGAATGTGACCGATTGTTTGGCTTCTGGCCAATCGGTTTCGGCTATCAATCGTCGGAAGTTGTTGAGGTAGCTTACCAAGTCCAACGATCCTTGTCGCAACTCCAGGAGATCCTTATCTGCAGAGAACGTTTCGGCCCTTCGATCAAAGGTTTTTTCGAATGCAGTTCGGAACGTATCCCAATCATATAGTAGAGGGTCGTCATTTCTCACGATCGGGACTGCCCACTGGGCGGCTTCTCCCCCTAAATACGATATTAGAAACGCGACTCGGGCTTGGTTAGTCGCGAACATCTTGGGCTTCCAGGTAAAATGAAGCAATACCTGGGTCATAAAAACCTGGACCTTTTTTCTATCCCCGTGGAACCTCTCTGGGGGGGCCAAGGGGACCGAGACCGGGACTTCCACCACCACGGATGTAGGCGTGGAGGGACCACCCACACTAAATGGGTTGCGCTGCATGTAATCTACGCGGGAATGCAAAGACGCGGTTTCTTGCCTTGAAGCCGCTAACTCCGTCTGCATCAGGGCTAGGGCTGCCATGACGTCGTCTAAGGTAGTCATTGTAGCCGTCAACACAACCGGGAGGATAAGAGAATTCTTGGGCCGATAATTCTGTCAGGTTCCTCCGTTCCGATGTCCCCGGGGCTGTGTTGATGCTCTAGGGGGGCCCACCTCTGGATGACCCCAAGTCCGGCGTGTGTGAGTACACGGACTTTTGGGGTGATCGAGCAGGGGAAGGAAAGGATGGGGACGGCAGGGAGGGAGATCTGAAAAGCAAAGAACACAAGACACCTATGAGACCCTGGTCTGAGTAAACTGAAACACTTGCGTTATCTTAAACATCAGCGTTTGCCAACCTAAATTGCCCCCTCACCTGTAAAGTAAAAGAAGGTACGTCAAAGACATATATGGGAGAGCAAGAGGCAGTGACCAGTGGACTCAGGCAACTAGTACAAATACAAAAGGGAGAACAGAGGTATAAAGCATCGCCTTAGCGCAAACACAGGGAACAGGACATTTCTGCAGAACCTTAAGTTACATGTACCCACTTGCGTAACCTTTTTATGTTGTAAGCCACTGGAGGTATCACCACCCTGTCTGGACGCTCTCTCGTATGTCTGCATAGAAATAGAAAAGAAACAATGATGAGGACTGGCGGTGGGGGCTTGTCTGATCGCCCGACTCACTATGCCAGCAATTCTCTAAGCACCACCGTACTCCCCTCATTCGTTACAGCACTCTTGAGGGCGTACGATTTTTGATTCACACAATACTAGGTTCCCACAGGCTGCATCTAGTACCCATAGGAATATAGTTCCTTTGGTTCTCCCACACTCCACGAACTGGCTTGTTCGTTTGCGAGTATTCACGGTACGTGGACTTTGGTCAAAAGGTTGTCACCGCTCCTCTGCATGAGACCAGCCGGTCTCTCCAACAGAGGGGCTATTCAAAAGCAAATGTTCCGGGAGCTTCTCCTCAATGAATTAGAGTACTTCGTCTCTCGGATAGCTCGCGGTAGAGCCGAGAGAATATTTCGGTCACAGACACGCCTACCTCGGGGTTTATGAATCCGGCGTTCCGCTTCCTCCTCTCTCGCTCGGGCTGGCTCCGTGTCTCGTCACCGATCCTCCGCGCTTCCTGGTCGCTTCCGGATATCAGAATTATCGGCTCCGACAGTTTCGACCTTTCCCCTCTTACGTTCTCGACGGGCGTGACGCGAGTCACGTGCTGCGTCTCTCGCAACGCCCGACGGGAGGTGTAGTTTATCAGGGAAACGTACTCGGCCATTAGAAAGTCCTGGCCGGCGGTGCGCTGTTCCGTGGGTCCTGACATCTTGAGAGAAGGTACCATAGAATTCAGCCAGACTGGATTTCTAGATGGTCATCTCTATAAAACCAGACCCTTAGTCTAACATTAGATTACACACTGAGATGTGTAGGAAAAATAGATGTGTCAATGGAAATTTGACTGAGAAGCTATAGTGACATCACCCTGACGCATCAGAAGAAGCGTGGTAGTTAATGAAGGTAAACTCGACACCCATTAGTATTTGCTTCCTTCCTTCATCAGGAATTGGTTGCCAATGGACATGCATAAGAAAGCCCTGGCTCAAGGGTTTCTGAGCTTATTCTGAGGGCACCAAAACAGGGAATTGCACTTCTACATGATCTCTTTCTTCTAGCCTGGGTTCCTATAAGGGTACTGCCTTCTGCTTGGGGGTTAAGGAAGTCCCCTGGTGGAGTTCCTGCCAATTCATGACTGCACATCCCTTCATTGTTGAGCATCTGCTTCCATATCAGTCAGAGCCACTATTCCAAGCTAGATCTAGCTCGTGGCATCTTCTTTTTTTTTTTTTAATATCTTTATTCACATTTTTTCCAGCAATTATCACCCCACCCCCCCACCCTCCGGAGTCAGACAGAAATACAAACAAATTCTTTATACTCCTTAAAATAAACAAAGTAATAGGCAAAAACATTCTTGTTTATCATACATTTGGTTAATTTTAAAGAAAAGAAAAAAAAACAACAAAAACAAAAGAGAAAAAAAAAACAGATTTTTTTTAGCGGTTAGCTTTGAGCTAGGCTCCATTGCAGAAGAGGAGTCCAAATCCTCAAGCCCCTTTTGCACCGTAGCTTTCCCTTCCGCTTATAGATGGCAACCTCCAAATTAGAGATAGCTAATAGCCTGGCTAACCACTGTTGGAAGGATGGTGCTATAGGATCAAGCCATGCAGAAGCTATACATAATCTTAAAACTGCCATTGCGATAAAAATAAACTTGTTGCAGAATCTAAGGCTATCAGGGTCGTCTATCCCTAATAGAATTATTCCACTAGTTAGCGTTATCTCCCTATGCAATACAATAGTCAAGAATTTCTCTATATCTAGTTTTAATATTGTTAATCCAATGCAAGTAGCGAAAATATTAATAGAGTCAGCATTAGACATCATACATCTGGGACAACATGTTCCCTTGCCACTCCCCCATTTAGCTATTTTATCTGGGGTGTAGTATAAAAAAAAAACAGGTTTTGTAGAACTGTGCCTGAAGTTTGGTAGAGATGAGTATAGTTTGAGAAAGGAGATAGGCATAGTTAAATCCATCAGCAGATATCTCTAGCTTACCCTGCCACTTCTGTGAAATTTTCTCCAAATCATCCGAAAACATAGTGATAAGAGAAGAGTAGACTTCTCCTATAGTGTGATTCCTGGTATGTATAACTGTTTCCACTATGGATATTTTTTCACCCAATGGCCTCCCCCCTGGTTTATGTGTAAGAAAATACTTAATATGTAGAAATTTTAAAAAATCACGCCAATCCAAATGATACTCATTCTTCAGAGTTTCAAAAGATTTGATCCCGGATGGGCAGAAGAGGCATCCTAACTGTACTATTCCTGCCTTATTCCATCTGTTTATGCAATTGTCTCTAAAAATAGCACCCGGAAGAGTTGGATTATCCATTAGGGGGGTATAATGAGACACTTGCCCTAAACCTAACATTTTCCTCACCACCTTCCAAACCTTAAACCCACTGTAAAGGGTTTTAAATTTTACCTTTTTTTGATAACTATCGTGTAGGTGTCTCCATAGATACCCCCTGCTTTTACTACCAAGAATGTATTGGAAAATAGATGGTGTATTATCCTCACACATTGCTTCAACCCCCATATTTTGTAATTGCTCACTGCTATAGAGTAGTACAGATGCCCAATAATAAGCTTTTAGATTAGGGAGAGCTAGGCCTCCTCTATCCTTAGGGAGAGTGAGAAAACTGTAAGCACGCCGAGGTTGAGAATATGCCCAGATAAAGCTAGAGAACATACGTTCTATAGACTTAAACCAGTGATTATTGAATTCATGGCAGATTGCTCTAAACAAGTACAACATTTTCAGGAAATACACCATCTTCACTGCATTCACTCTTCCAATTATAGACGGATGAAGATTGTCTAATCGGAGTAGATCTTTTTGCATTGAGCCCATAATCGGTTTTAGGTTTATGTCGACCATATTATCAAGATTAGAGCAGATGGCAATTCACAGGTATGTAGCTTTTTCCACCACCCGAGGATCATCCATTCTGCTTTTTTTATTTAAAACAATCTGTGTCTTCCCACGGTTGAGCGCATCGCTCTCAATAACAGACATTGCTGTAACAGGGTCGGCAGTGACAGTAGCTATATCATCGGCATATGCCAATGTTTTAGTTGGATATATTTGTAATACAATAGGTGTTATTTCCCTATTCCTTTCCAGTCTTCGGATAAAGGGATCTATGTAGATTGCAAAAAGCAATGGTGAGCATGGACAGCCCTGGCGTGTGCCTCGAAAGATTGTTAATTCTTTAGTTAAGGTTCCATTCACCAATACCACGGCTTTGGGATTAATATATAGTTTTTGTACTGCCTGTATAAAGCCTTCCTTGATCCCAACCTTAGACATAGATTTCCACAGAAATTGCCAGGAGACCCTATCGAACGCCTTCTCGGCATCGAGAAGGATCAATGCCATAGGGTCTCCCGCAACCTCCGTACCGTCAAATAGGGTAATCACTCTCTGAATGTGATTAATGGTTGACCGCCCTGAAATAAAGCCATGTTGGCACTTAGCAACCACTTTGTGAATAATGGGGGCTACCCTATTAGCTAGAATTTTTTAATATATTTTTGAGTCTGCATTGATGAGGATGATAGGGCGGTATGAGCCTAGCTGTTCTGGAGGTTTATTCTTTTTAGGGAAAATGACTATTTTTGCCCTAGACCAAGAGTTTGGGGGTTGGCCGCCTTTAAAAATATGTATAATTAGTTCTAATAGAAGATTTTTAATTTGCTCTAGAAACGTTACGTAGAATTCGGAAGGGATACCATCCAATCCGGTAGCTTTCCCCTTCGGGAGATTTTTAGTGGTGATTGAGATTTCATCTAGATTGGGTGTTTCCTCCAACATACTCTGATCTTCCTCAGCAAACTTATCATAATTGCCACAGTCTAGGTATCTATCAGCCTCGGATGAACCCCCCCACCTTCTTCAGTGTACCGATCTCGGTAGAATCGCCAAAAAGCTTCTCTAATAAGTCCTGAATCAGATAGATTGCCCTCAACGGTGTCATGTATTTCGCGTATCAGATTAGATGTAGTTTGTTGTCGCGTTCGTACGGCTAGCTGATGACCCACTTGTTCGTTGACTTCATAGACCATTTCTTTTCGCACAGTTGCTTTCCTGACAGCTTTATCAGTAAAGATATTGGTGATTGCTGCTTTAGCGATTGCCACCTGACTTTGGATTTCAATAATTTTTCCTGCCACTTTATTCCCATTTGTTGCTCTTATCAGCTCTTCTTCGGCCAACCTAAGGTTTTCCTGTAAACCCCGCATACTTTCCCTCTCTAATTTATTAGCCCTCAATGAATACTGCAGTGTCTCTCCCCGAATCCCTGCCTTCAAAGTATCCCATACTATTTGAATTGAGGCACTGCCAATATTATCAGCTAGGAAGTTGGGGATCCATCCTCTGATATGGGAACAATAGTTAACATCTAGCAGCAGGGATCGTTCAAAAGACCAGGGTGTTGGTTCTGTGTTTACAGGTGCCATTTCCAGGGTGCAAACTAGAGGGTTGTGGTCTGATAATATTCGAGGCAACTTCTCTATTTGACACTTAGTTTTGAGTGAGTTTGACGTTAATACATAATCTATTCTAACATGAGTGGAGTGTGGATTAGAAAAAAAAGGTATACCCTGGGTCACTAGGATTGGATCTTTGCCAACCATCCACTAATCCATGTACATAACACATATTCTTCAAAGACTTAAATACTTTAGGTTTGCGGCCTTTATAAATCCAGTCATTTTTCAAGGACCAATCCGATGGAAGATTAATATTAAAATCCCCACATACTATTACGGGTAGAGGCCAATGTGCAAGCTCATTAGAGATTTGATCAAATACAACAGAGTCATCGCTAGTACTCCCATATAGGGCACACAGTGTTAGCTTCTGTCCTTTTCCATATTGACATTCCGTAATAGCCCATCGGCCAAATTTATCCGTTTTAGAGTGATTAGAAACATACCCACTGCCCTTGGCTAAGATTGCAACCCCCCGAACCCGTGCCCTCTGTGATGTTGCACACACCAACCTATACCCTAGTGTCTTTAAAATATGGCTCTGAGATCCCTCTATGTGAGTTTCTTGGAGGCACACAATATTCGCCCCCCAGGTGCGTAATCCTATTGCAGCTGTTTGTCTTTTTTTAATGTCGTTTAATCCACAGATGTTTAGGGATAATATTTTTAACACCCCCATAGTTTTAGGTTAAGTGGACTATATATTACACCTAGTTTGCCAAAAGCCCGCTTATTGTTTTGCCTTTGCCTTTTAGTGTTGCCTAATGTACCTTCTCTCAATAATTTGAACAACCTGTCTGACCCAGCCACTCCCCACCACCCTCCCCTGCCCCCCTCCTCCACCCTCCACCATTTATGGAAGTTACCTGGCCGCCATGGGGCCAGGCGTTTGACATCCGTCATCCAATCCCCCATGAACCCGCTGAGCGCTCACCCCTCAGTGATAGAATCCATTAGAAGAGCTATGGTGAATATAAAACTGAATATATATATAAGTATGAATACCCCCTCCCAGCAGTACTAATCAAGTTGTCAACATCTATGCATCCCTTAGCAGAGCTAACACCGTTACAATTAAGTTCATTGTTTGTGTCCTGCAATATCGTCTAAATAGTTTTTAGCCTGTATCTCTGAAATGAAGCTTCTAGTAGTCCCTTGATGGACAATTTTGAGCCTGGCCGGGTTCTGCAAGTATACCGTTGCCCCCAGCTTCTGAAAAGGGTCGAAGAGCTGTCGAAGTCTCCACCTGCGCTCCACCGTGGCGTGTGCAAAGTCAGGGCGGGTGAAAAAAGTTATTCCTTCAAATGAACGTTTGTTTGTGGGTCTGGCCAAATCATAGAGAGCTTGTCGAAGCAAAAAGTTACCAAAGAATAACAACATGGCCCTTGGATGTTGTTGAGTTGCCGGGGCGCGCTTGCTAGGGAATAAAGGAATCCTATGAGCTCTCTGGACTTCTTTGTCCCAATCCCAATCTTGTCATTCTGGAAATGCCCCTTTAAGAAATGTTATCATAAATCTCCTTGAATCATCCTTTTCGATACCTTCTGGAATCCCCAGAAAGCGAAGATTATTGCGCCTCTGCCGGTTTTCCTGCTCCTCGGCTTTCCACATCAAGTCTTTGACAATTCCATCATGTTCGTCGCTCTGTGTTTTTAACATAGTGAAATCCTTTTCCAATTGTTCCGTTCTTATTTCAACTGAAGCCATGCGGTCAACAATTTCGGCACATGTCATTCCTACTTTCCGTACAGCTCCCTGTAGTTTTTTTGCAGCCAGACGAGATCTGCAGCTGTCAATTATAGCTTTTGCTTGGAAGCTCTTGATGGATTGCAGGATATCAGTTGGCGCTAACTCTTTATTCTGTTCACAATGCTCAACCACTTTAATGTTCTCCGTAATCGTTTGGTTGCCAGAGGTTGAAACAGGTTTGGAAAATATAGTAATAGGGGTATCTTCATAGTCCCAGTTCAAATCTGTTTCATCTTCTTTATCAGTGGAGTCACAGTTTCTTTTAAGTTGGGCTCGATTTTTTTTCCTTTTGCATTTTTTAGAGAGATGTTTATGCTTTAGAGAGTCGGTAATTGAGCTGCTGTACCCCTTAGCTCCCTCCTCCCCACTTGAAACCGAAATGCTTATAGCGGATAATTCGGATTCCTCAGTAAGGGAGAAAAATGTATCCTGGTTGTCCAGCGTTTTCAGGATGTATTCTTGTTGGCCATGGCTACTGGCTTGCCCCGAGATAGATGTATTCAGGAGTTCTAAGGGGTTAGTGCTGCAGTTTGCCTTACTGCTGTCACTGCGGGGAGAACCATTGTGTTGCGTCAAGCTCCCTTCTATCTGTATTTGTGGAACTGTGACTACGGTGGGTGCTACGCAATCTAAAGATTGTGGTTCGTTTGAGGCTTCTTATGAGGCAGACTGTTGATTTTCTTTGTGCCCATTATCGCTCAGCACTGCCTCAATCCCTCCCGGGCATTTTGTAGTAAGATTCTCTGCCCTTGTTGCAATACCAAAACTTGTAGTAATTAAGGGTTGCAGATTTCCATCATCTTTAATCAAACTTGAGGGGATCCTTTTGATGGTTACTGTTTCATTGAGTTCACTTTCCTTACAGAACCATCCATCCTCTCCCCTTTTTCCCCTTTCTCTCCCCCACCTTTAGTTTTACCTCCCAGGGTATCCGCTCTTTTCTGCCGCGTTGCAGCTGACACAGTGCTCACCTTGAGAAGTAGAGTTCTTCGCTTTGCCTCCACGTGCCCCCTTCCCTGTCATGCTCGCTTGTATATCACAAGCGTTGAGGAAAAGCTGCACTACAATTACACCGATCCGCCCAGGATCTCTATTGCAGTTATCGGGGGTAAAAATCCTTCGGCTTCTAGTGTGTAGACAGAGCGTGTGGCCGCTTCCAAGAACGTCTCTGTTGCTCCGTTTGTTCAGAGAGGTTGCTGGAGCTGAACGGGACGCACGCAGGCCAGCACGAATCCGGGATGCCGGAGCAGTACGAGCGTCCTCACAGCGGAGGAGATGCTGAAGCTCCGATCTCGGAACGCTGGTAAAACTGACACGTGGATGTCTGGAGGTTTTTTTACAGAGCATTCCTGACAATCGTTTTCCATCGGGGGTAAGCTCTATCTCGTACTTTACTCCATACTCTTCGTGTCTCGAGTCGTGAGTAAATTAGTTTGCGGGGGAGTGCTCAGCGGAGCATCACAGTGGTGTTGTCAGTCGGTCGCCATCTTCCCCCCTTGTGTTACAGTTCTTAATCGAGTGACTTCTTATGTGTATTCCCTATTTTTTCTTTTTTCATGGGCACGAAATAATCAAATGCTCCATAAATCTCTGCGTAAAGTTTGCGTCCATTTCACTGCAGTGTAATCTCGTGGCATCTTCTAGTGAACTATGAGTGATGTTTTGCCAGTTTTCATGCCACTCTCGGAGCGGCAGTAGGTTTAGGAGAAGCCCTTGTTTAGGGCATCTCACAAGTGAATAAGACATGGGGAACCAAAGGACAACTTTTCCTTGATTGGATTGTTCATTAAGTTGTTTTTACCTACCGGCACAAACGAATGTATGTAAACAATAGGAAAGAGAGGATATTATAGAACCAACATCAGCACGATTTCCCTACCTAAAAAGTATGGTGGGGTGAAATTCAGGCAATTTGCTTTCACATAATTACACAAAATGTAGGGAATATTATGCGGAATTATATTAAATGCAAATCTGTTATTTAGTTCTATATTTTAGAGTGAAATGCGTCCTTGAGTCAGTTCTTGATGTGAGGATACATTTTGCAGTAAAAAATTGAGCGAAAAGCACAAGTGGCACAAGTAAAAACCTCTCGCCTCCTGCCCGTTCACGTTATTCCTGAGCGCTTTTGGCAAAATGTTGCAGAGAATAGTGTGGTGTTTTGCATTGGAGTGGCAACCGCCCTGCAGGACGTCCAGCAACTTGTTTCACATGGAGCTGGACGAGGACAGACAGACAGACAGATAAATAGACAGACAGACAGACAGACAGACAGACAGATAGATAGATAGATAGATAGATAGATAGATAGATAGATAGATAGATAGATAGATAGATAGATAGATAGATAGATAGATAGATAGATAGATAGATAGATCTTTACCCTAAAATGACAACTCTGGCTATCATTTCCATCTTTATTGCAGCTCTGATAATTGTGTTGTAACCCTCCACTTAACCTTTGACTTTGGCTGCTCGGCCCACCTTTCCAGATACTGAAGGGTCCATGGAAGGCCACCTTTCTATCACAAACCCTGCAAACTCAGTGTGCTGTTACAGGGAAACACCTCAGATTAACCCCGTGACATTGCTAGTGTGTCTCTGCCAATAAACCTATTACAATGTAAATACATACAGGATTTTGTTTTGAAACACACATGCATAGTTTCCAAAAGACTGTTTTTGTTAAAAAAATTTTTTTTTGCTAGGGTGTGCAAGAACACTGTATGTTCTGCAATTCACCCTAATAGTGCCACGTGCAAACGGGAAGATTCTGCAGTCCAAACGCACTTAAAAAAAAAAAGAAAAACATTTATGTTGTACGTTCTAGTGTTCCTGAATCATAGAGACGAGTGTCTCGTTGCCGTCTGTGTCACGTGACGCCCCGTCCTATCAGGACGGGCGTCTCCGTGACGCGGAGGGGGACGAGACAGTCAAGGAGAGCGTTGGCGGCGAGTTGACATCGCCGCTCCTCGTGGGCCCTGGAATATAACTTATATGTGGATGTTACTATCAATAAATCTACACGCTGTTATCATACCTACACCAGCGTCCTCCCTGTTATTCCCGGCACAACAAATGGCGACGAGGGTTCTGGAAGCTGGGCCCACGAGTGTCTCTCCATGCCCTGCTGTCTTTGCCGGTTGAAGCGGAGCCCTCCCACGTGGGTGTCTGCTGCTGAAGCCCCTCCCTGCGGCCTCTAGTTCCCGTTTTGCTGCCTGCCTCGACCGTCTTCTGGCCACGTGCTCCTGCCTGCTGGTGCTGTTCCCGGGGCGTTTCTGTGCTGGCGCTCCTCCCCCCTCTCGCCTTTCTGCAAGCTGCTGTCTCCGGCCCTGAGTGCCAGGTACTTTCTGTTGCTGCGGGGTCTCGCCTAGCGGTGCTTGCGCCCTGCTTGGTGCTTCTCCTTTGTGCTCACGTTCTGCCAGGCCTGGGGTGCTGCCGCTGCGTGGGTGTGCCTGCCTTCCGTGCCACGTCTGTGGGGAGTGTGCGCCGCTCACGATGGCGCACGGTGGCAACATCTGTGTCCCGCCTCTCTTCTTGGAGGTTCCCGGCAAGCCGTGCATGAAATGGAAGAGCTGGTTGAGGGCTTTCGAGAACTATATTGTCTCCATTGATGGCGCAGGGTACGCGGCGGAGCGGAAGAAGGCGCTGTTGTTCGGACTGCTGGGGAAGGCGGGGCAAGAGGTCTTCGACAGTTTGCCCGTGTACGTGAATCCGCCTGGTGTTACCACTCAGCTCAATGTGTTCCAGGAGGCGGTGAAGAGGTTGGAGCTGCAGTATGCTGAAGAGACTAAAATCATGGTGGGCGCCACAAATGTGCTCTTCGGAAGCAGGATGAAGGGGAGACTATAGAGGAATATATTGCCTGCTTGCGCGTTCTAGCCCAAGACTGTGAATTTGCGGGCATGACGGACACTTACATCAGGGACCAGGTGGTGTCCTACTGCCACTCCTAGAAAGTGCAGGAACGATTACTGACATGCTGTGATCCTACGCTGCAGGAGGTGGTGGCGATTGCGAAGGCCATCGAGAGATCACTGGTGTCTGCAAAGGAACTTGCTAATACTAGCCACGCTGCCAATGTGTTTTATGTGCAGGACAGAAGCAAGTCCGCCCAGAGGCCTCCTGACAGAGGGGCGAATGATAAGGGGGCGGGTAGGAAGCTGCTCGCTTGCTTCAGGTGCGGAGCGCTGGATCACTTGGCGGACAGTAAGGCTTGCCCTGCGCTTGGCAGGAAGTGTACTAAGTGCAAGAGGGTGGGCCACTTTGCTGCTGTGTGCAAGACCAGGAAGTCAGCTAGCAGTGTGAAAGTGAGTTCTGTGAGCGAAAGTGATCTCGAGGCGCTTGGGGATATAGTACTCTCTATTGATGCGGAGGATGGGCGAGTGAAGGGGCCCATAGGCTCCGTTATGATCGGCTCTGTTGAGCTTCCGTTTACTGCTGATTCAGGTTCCCCTATTACCCTGATTTCCGACACAACGTTTGATGCGAAGTGGCAAGATGTGCAATTGCGAGTGACGGATGTGAATCCGAAAGCGTTTGGGGAGCAGGACATAGTGATGAAAGGGTATTTTTCCGATACCCTCACTTTCAAAGGGAGGGCCATCACTACCAAGATTTACGTGGCCGAGAAAGGGAGAAGCCTTGTGGGATGGAAGGATCTGGCGAAGTTGGGAGTGATGCTAATCCCAGGGGCAGCGGATCCCATAGTCCTCAGAGCTGACTGGGTCAACTCTATTCAGGCAGACGATGAGCCGGGTGGGTTGTCCGGAGTCCTTGCAAAATTTAGTTTGGTCTTCGCAAATGAAGTAGGATGTGTGAAAGGCTTTGTGCACGACATACAGCTGAAGGAGGGGGCTATGCCGATCAAACACAAGGTCAGGACTGTGCCTCTATCGGTCAGGGCGGAACTCAAGGCTGTGCTGGACAAGTTGGAGAATGAAGGTGTGATAGAAGGTGCCGGTGCTTCGGAATGGGTGTCCGCAATTGTCGTGTCGAAGAAGAAAAGGTCAGGAGACATCCGTCTATGCGTGGACCTGCGTTCCCTCAATAACAATATCCTGGTCAATTGTCACCCTCTGCCCAACATTCAGGACATTTTGGCGTCGACGTCCGGGTCCCGATTCTTTACCCTGATTGATCTGAAGTCCGCGTACCACCAGGTCTGCCTCACCGACGGCTCCAAGAAGCTGACCACGTTTGTCACTCCGTTTGGGGCATACAGGTATGTCCGGCTGCCTTTCGGACTCGCCTCTGCTTCGGGGGTGTTCCAAAAGTTGATGGATCTGTTGTTCTGTGACATGGAGGGGGTCGAAGCGTTCCAGGACGATATCTTGATTCACACCAAGGACGAAGCGGAGCACCTGGTGGTGTTGGGCAAGGTGTTGGAGGTCTTGCGTGAGAAGGGGATGACAGTCTCCAAAGACAAATGTAAATTTATGGAGACCAAGATCGTATACTTGGGGCATGTCCTGACCCCGGACGGTATTGCTCCCAAGGAGGACCTGGTGAAAGCGATCAGAGAAGCTCCGTGCCCTGGCGACAAGGACGCCCTGCGGTCTTTCCTGGGGCTCAGCGAGTACTATTCGAAGTTCCTGCAGGGGTACGCGACCACGGTGGAGCCACTGAGGGCCTTGCTGAGGAAGAATGTCAAGTACGTATGGGCAGCGGAGCAGGACGCGGTGTTCGAGGCCGTCAAGAGGGGTATCGCAGAGGCTCCGGTGCTGCAGCCTTACAACAAGGACTTGCGGAATGTGGTCACTGTCGATGCCAGTGCAAAGGGCATTGGGGCGGTTTTCTGCCAGTTCCACGGGCAGAAAGAAAACACCATCGCCTTCATATCACGCTCTTTGAGCGACGCCGAGAAGCACTACAGCACCATTGAACGCGAGACGCTCGCCTGTGTCTGGGCGGTGGAGAAACTGAAGAACTACTTGTGGGGCAAGGTGTTCGAAATCGTCACGGATCACAAACCCCTGATCTACATGATGGCCGGCGAGGGCCGTGGTAATGGGAAGGCCAGTTCGCGGCTGCTGCGCCTACTGTCCAAGCTGCAGGAATACCACTTCACGATCCGGCACATCAAGGGTGGCCTCAACTGCAGAGCGGATTGCTTGTCCCGCTTGCCCGTGACAGGGGACGATGATGTGTCCCTCGATGATGCGGAGTGTGTGGTGGCTCTGGTGGATGCCACGACGATGTGCGAAGGTTCCATATCAGAGGAGGAGTGGCTCGCTTCTCAGGAGAAGGACGTGGTTCTCCGCACCGTGATGGGTCACATGACATCCCATTGGCCTCCTGTTCGGAACTTACACGGTTCGCTCCGAAGCTTCCAGCAGGTGAGTGCGGAACTCACTCTCGAGAATGGTTTCTTGAAACGGCACGAGCTGTTCGTTCCTCCGGAAGGCCTCAGGAGCAAGCTGATAAGGATCGCCCACAAGGGTCACCCTGGCGGCACCGCGACCAAGAATCTACTGAAAATGTACTACTGGTGGCCGGGGATGACCAGCGATGTCTGCGACTTCATAGACAGATGCGAGCAGTGTCTGAAGGCGGACAAGCATTGGAAGACCAGCAGAGGGGAACTGCAGAGGGTAGAAATTCCGGCTGGCCCATGGAGCAAGGTTGCCATCGACTTTGCGGGTCCGTTCTCGTTGCTGCCGGAGGATTGCAGATTTCTCATCGTGATCACCGACTACTACTCCAAGTGGATACAGTACAAGTTTGTCCGAGAAGTTACCACGGACCGGGTGATTCAAGTTCTACGAAAAATTTTCGCTCAAGAAGGGCAACCGAAGGTCATGGTTTCTGATAACGGCACACAGCTTGTATCCAGGAAGATGACGGATTTTCTCACCCACTCAGGGATCAAGCAGGAAAAGACCCCATTGTACAGCCCGAAGAGCAATGGGCAGGTGAAAAGAATGAACAGGTTCCTCAAAGAAGGCATTCAGCTAGCCATTGCGTCCAATTTGGATGTCAAGATGTTTCTTGCGGACAAGGTGCACACTTACCATAACACCCCAAATGCTGTTACAGGCCACACACCTTTCTATTTGATGAGGGGGAGAAGGTGCACCAGTGAGCTTACTCCCAAATACAATGAGTGGCATGATGTACGAGAAGACACGGAGGGTGTGCAAGAGAAGACGCTGATAGTCAGGGAGCGTATCATGGCCAAGCAAGAGTGTGCCAAACGATACGCTGATACTGTGAATAGAGCCAAAGCAAAGGACGTGGAACAGGGAGATTGGGTGCTAGTTAAGAAGCCGCATAAGGTGATGAAGGGGGAGTCAGCCTTCCAAACTCCTGTACGTGTGCAGGAGGTTAGGAAAGGGGCAGTGTGTTTGGAAAGTGGAGGATGGAGAAGCAAAGATGACATCGTCAAGCTCAAAGCAGGCCAGGAAAACATCATCATGAATGGAGGCCGTGCGAGTGGGTCCAGGAATGACGATAGTGTACCTGAGTGGCAAGAGTATGAGGTTGCGTACAGGAGTGAAAGGGCGGATAATGGATGTTTGCACACCTCGCCTATTGATAGAGCTAGCGAAGGCGAATCAGCATGTCGTGAAGAGGTGCGATTTGAGACATGTGGTGCCGGTGGGCGGGGTGGAACGAAGTCTGTGCGAGAGTGTGAAGGCAACCAGGGTGTCCAGGACTGTACCAGATATAGTAGCACTCCATGCGCCGAGGGGCAACCTCGGTTTGTGACTCCGAGGAGGCCTACCAGATTTGTTAGGGCGCCCAAGCGTTTTGAAGATTTTGTCATGACATGAATAATGTTTTGCTGTTTATATTGTTGAAGGGGAGATGTTGTACGTTCTAGTGTTCCTGAATCATAGAGACGAGTGTCTCGTTGCCGTCTGTGTCACGTGACGCCCCGTCCTATCAGGACGGGCGTCTCCGTGACGCGGAGGGGGACGAGACAGTCAAGGAGAGCGTTGGCGGCGAGTTGACATCGCCGCTCCTCGTGGGCCCTGGAATATAACTTATATGTGGATGTTACTATCAATAAATCTACACGCTGTTATCATACCTACACCAGCGTCCTCCCTGTTATTCCCGGCACAACAATTTATTTTAAAGAAATTGTGTATATGCATTGGAAAACAATGCTCAGATTTTGTTCGGCCTTTCCGCAGCTGCAGCAGAACCACCGATATGCAACAGCCCTGTCCTGCATGGCAGATCCCACATTATTTATCACCCGAGAACACACAGCGAACATTATCTCTTTATCAGACTGGCGCGCGCGTCGACGTCTGCCATACGGAACGAATCAGCGGCACACTAGAGCCCGGAAAATCTTCTCATTGTACTGGCTATATGCTGTACCGCCGCAGCCGCCATGTTGTATTTTAAGAAAATGATCATAGTGGATTGTAAGAATATGTTATTAACACTGCTCCATAATGAAATATTTATGTCGCTCGTCTTACAATTTCGTGTTCTTAACTTGCGGTTCCGGTAGACTGCCTCTCGGAGCCCATCTCCTAATAGCTAGGCTTAGGGTAACAGCAATTTGCGCCGCAACAATGAACTCTTTGTCACAATAAAGCATTCTGATTACATGTGCTCTGCCGGCAAATGAAAACAAATTCTCCAGTCTCGGCAAGGTATCATCCGAGGGACTGTCGGGCCTGCCTGGGCCGAGCGTGCATTCAGGGTAATTCCTCTGTGAAATTAAGATCATTATGATCCTATAATGATCTATTTTAGAGGAGGATGCGTGGTGAAATTGTAAAGAGCGTATTTCATTTTTTTTTTATATGGAAGGCTTTTGTTAATAAAGTGATTGTTAGCAGAAAAAAATCCCATTTTAAAAATTTGCAAAAGAGCATTTTACGGATTGATAATTTTAAGTAGCACATCCAGGGAAGCAACGCAGACAGCATGTTAATGTAAACCATCACGGTTTATTTGCGGGAACATAAACTCACTCTGGAGTTATTTACGGTAACAATAACAGTAAACTGTATTTTGACCCAGGCTAAGTAGATGTTACAAACTACAGAGCTGGACTATGTGGATGTAATAGCTTTGCTTGGAGTGGACAAAACAAAACCCCATATCTGATACAGTTTGACAAGAGAAAACAGAGAAACTGAAATTCGTTTAATTTAAAAGATTGGTGTAATGTTTTCGTATTCCCAAGTTTTCGGTGCCAAAAAAACATTCTGACATGAAAAATGCTCCACAGTATTTATCACACCGAGCTGGTGGAGCAAAAGAGAAGAAGAGGAGAATGAGACACATGTTTGAAATAAAAGCAAGCTTTGGCTAACACACCACTGCTTCTAAAATAAGAACTGGTAAAGCCAATAGGTCGTGCTTATAAGTGAATAAGCTTCTTTGTTGATTCTTTTCATATGCAGTTGTATGGACGAGTTACAGGATGAACTTGAGGATGATTCAATAGTTAGGTGACGGGATAGGTTAGTGCTCTGAGGGAAGATAGAGGGTGTGTAGGGATGGCTAGATAAATGAGTGAGTGCATGACTCGATGAAGGGACAAGTGCACTGAATGTGTGTGGGCAAAGCCAGTGCATGGGAAGCAAGGGCAGTGTGTGGTAAGGGCAGTGTGGAGAGCCTGGCAAAGCTTTTTAGGTACTTAAAGAGAGCAGGGTAGTCCATTCCATTACACACACCTTATAGCTTGTCTGAAATGTCCCCTAAGAGTTAACACAAGAAAACAATTATTAATGTTCTCAGGTACAGCTAAATTGAAAGTCAGACACACTGAGGAGCACCCAATGAAAATATAAAGTAAGCAACTTAATATGAATGCTAATAAGCAGTAGATAATTATAAATCTCCATTTATTCTGGTAGCGGGCAATCTGTGGCTGGATTAAAGCAACCTACAAGATAAGAGCATTTTTAGACCAGAAACTGAACAGACTATCAAACAGTGCATTCTGCTATGTTTATATATAGTGTTGTTCTAGAGCTCAGAGTTTACCTGGCTTTGTCTGAGTATGGCATCGAGGTGAAAGTTTTTCAGTCAACTTTATGGCATGGTGCTGTGCATGTTATGGTGCCAGAAGTTGTCACTAATGTGTAATGTTTTGTAGGGCGACATGCAAATAAATACTTTTTTTCTGGATGTGGATTGAGATAGCAAACACTTTTCCAACTAGTTAGCTTGAAGCTGTGTTGTGTGTGATGGGTTCAGGAGTTGTGTTTCACCAGTACGGGTGGTGTGACTTTTATGTTTTACTTATTAGGACCTATTGAATTGAGGGTTGTCCTTTGGGAGAGAAGCAAAAGTAAAGGCAATGCAAACCTCTCAGACAAACAG
This sequence comes from Triturus cristatus, assembly GCF_964204655.1. NCBI lineage: Eukaryota > Metazoa > Chordata > Amphibia > Caudata > Salamandridae > Triturus > Triturus cristatus. Next base: position 548,297,982 of record NC_140595.1, read on the forward strand.
ATAACAAAGCTGCCATTTGGTTAGGCTCACACTGTTAATGGAAGGCATAATTAGGTATTGAATTATTTGTAAATGACCATTCAATGGATTGAATTCAAAGTAGGAAAACCACACATGTGCGACCAACCTATTGAGCACATTTTTGCCCTCTGCAAACGCAGCAGCACTCTTCAGCTCTGTTGCCAGGGATGTGGAAATGTAGTAGCTCTTGTGGGTATCAAGGTCAGTTAACAGGTAGGCTGCAGGTGGGTTTTAAGAATCTAGCATATCTGGCAAGGGAGGTGAGCAGACCATAGAAGAAACCAGTGAGAAGAGGGGGGCAGAGTGGTAGGAGGGATAGGAGTTGAAGGGATGTCATATACTATGCCATGTACCTTGTTGACCAGCTTAAGAGCAGAGATGAGCAGGGCCAGAATAAGATGGGGAAAAGTAGGAGGGTGGTGAAAAAGATGAGACGAAAAAGGCAATGGGTGTATTAGAAATCGCCCAGGGAAAGGAACATATCTGGAGAGTCCATCTCCTGATATACCAGGCCTACCTCTCAGGAGAGCTCGAAAACCCATGGAGTTATCAGCTGCCAGGTTAGTCTACCACATGCTAATGCAGGACTGGAACTTATCCCATTGGCTTCAATTTTTATCAAGTTTGGGTGCACTAGAATTTGGCTAAATGCTGTAAGTGCATAAGAGGAGAAGCAGGAAGCTGGAAGTCAGCAACACTGGTTATTACCCTTGTGAGAGACATTGGTCAGTGACCTTCTGTATTCACCAAATGAAGGAGAAGAAGAAATTATAAATCTCGGTTGAAGCAGTCTTAAACTGTGATTTTGCTACTTCTACATGACCAGAATATTTATTCTTGTGCAGCTCATGCCCTTAGGCTTATTCCCCTTGTCTGCCATTTTAGTTTTAAAGAGAAGTCAATTAACCATATGAGCTGCCTTATTAGTATCTTATCGAAATTTGATGGAAACACAAGGAGCTCTGTAACAGGCACTTAGCCTCTTTTAAATAATGCCTTTTATGAATATTAGAAATAATCAAGAGCAGCTTTAGTTTACCATATTTCTATATTTTCAATTTTGGTGGTATTTTGTTTTAAATAATGCATATGTACGAGCAGATTATATTCTTGCTGGGACTGATTTTCGCCCTCCCTACAACAACCATAAAACCAGCAGCTGAGTATTCGGTATTTAGACAAAATATTGAGTATAAATTATCGCGACAGAGAAATATTGTGTGAAAATATTGTTACTACAACAATATCGTGATACAGAATTTCGTTGCCAAAGATATTATTTTTCGGTAAGAAATGTCATTTAAAAAGTATCTTTTTAATATCATTTTCATTAATATTGCCGCGGCAGGAATTCCGCCGCGGCGCTGGGGGGGGATTGGGGGCAGTGCGGTGGCGCTGTGCTCGTGACGGAACCCCTCCGTCACGAGCCACGGTTGAGCTGTGCTCATTACGGAGTGGTCCCGTCACGTCTCCGCCCACTGCGCTAATCGCCCGCACAGGCGGGCAATTAGCGCCGCGTGGGCGGAGCGGCCGCCAACAGCCACAGCATGACGGAACCACTCCGTCATGAGCACAGCGCAACCGTGGCTCATGACGGAGTGGTTCCGTCATGAGCGGGGAAGGGGTTAAACAATATAATTTTTTTAATCATGGATGCTTTTAGTTATTATATTAGTTTTAGGTGATAATATTGTTAGTATAGTTGTCATATTTTTTTTTAAATATTGTTTCTAATTTTAAGTGTTTTATATTTTGTTTTTAAATTTAGTTAGTCATTTTAAGTTTAATAGTGGATTGTTGGGTTTGTATTTTTTTAATTGATTGTTCATTAGCTATTATGTTAATTATTATAAATTTATATTATCTAATCTTTATGATTAATTTCTGGTCCTTTCAAAATTGTTACTTTTACTGCTCATTGTGCTGCTCTTGTAATGGACCGTGAATGCGCATTTTAAATGTTTTTGTTTTTATTTCTGTCTGTAAGTGTTTTGTTCTATGTTGTACTTTTTTTATCTATAATGATCGAAATAAAGTCCTCTGAACTGAACTGAATTATCTAATTTATGTAGATAATTTTAATGTATATTTTAATTGTATTATTAATAATACTATGTCATAATTTACAAGTGGGTTGTTGAGTTTGTAGGGGAATAAGGTGGGCAGATAATTAACCCAAAATAATTTACAGTTCATTATAAGCATTTTTTTAATGTAAACTAATTTTTTAATTGATTACTACATATGTTAAATTTTTAATTGTTAGTTTGCATTTTTTAATTGTATCACTCTGATTTTAATGTATATTTCAATGTTATCATTAATAATAGTATGTTATATTTTAGTAGCGGATTGTTGGGATTGTAGCGGTACAGGGTTAGAAGGTAATTAAAACATAATTGATTTAATTTTAATGGTAAGTATTTATTTAGTGTAAATAAATGTTTTAATTGATTGTTAATTTTGTTAATGTTTTTTATTAATTAATACAGTAATAATATTTTCTTATTATTACAATTTATTATGCATTTAAATAGTTTTAATACATGATTTATTCTTTTATTGTTATCAATCAATCAATCAATCAAAGGCATTTGTAACGCGCGCTACTCACCCGGAGGGTCTCAAGGCGCTTGGGGGGGGGGGGGGGGTCCGCTACTGCTCGAACAGCCAGGTCTTGAGCTTCTTCCTCAAGGAGAGGTGGTCTTGGGTCAGGCGTAGGTTGGGAGGGAGGGAGTTCCAGGTCTTGGCGGCCAGGTGGGAGAAGGACCTTCCTCCTGTTGTCGCTCTTCGGATGCGGGGGACGGGGGCGAGGGCGTGACTGGTCGATTGGAGATGGCGTTTGGGAGCGTAGAAGTTGAGGCGGCTGTTGAGGTAACTCAGGCCTTGGTTGTGTAGGGCTTTGTGTGCGTGGGTGAGGAGCCGGAAGGTAATTCTCTTGTTGACCGGGAGCCAGTGCAGGTCTCTCAGGTGTCTGGAGATGTGGCTGTGTCTGGGGATGTCGAGGATGAGTCTCGCTGAGGCGTTCTGGATCCGCTGGAGTCTCTTCTGGAGCTTGGCGGTTGTTCCGGCGTAGAGGGCGTTGCCGTAGTCCAGACAGCTGGTGACGAGGGCCTGGGTGACCGTCTTCCTGGTCTCGGTGGGGATCCACCGGAAGATCTTACGTAGCATGCGCAGGATATTGAAACAAGACGAGGAGACGGCGTTGACTTGTCTGGTCATGGAGAGGGAGGAGTCCAGGATGAAGCCCAGGTTGCGTGCGTGGTCTGTCGGTCTAGGTGCGGTTCCCAGGGCGGGGGGCCACCAGGAGTGGTCCCAGGCGGAGGGCGAGGAGCCCAGGATGAGGACTTCCGTCTTGTCTGAGTTCAGTTTCAAGCGGCTGGTAGTCATCCATTCGGCTACGTCTTTCATCCCTTGGTGTAGGTTGGCTCTGGCGGTGGCGGGGTCGTTGGTGAGGGAGAGGATCAGCTGTGTGTCGTCGGTGTAGGAGATGATGTTGAGGTTGTGTTGGCGTGCGATGGCCGCAAGGGGGCTCATGTAGACATTGAAGAGGGTGGGGTTGAGCGAGGAGCCTTGGGGAACTCCGCAGATGACTTCTGTTGCTTCAGATCTGAACAGGGGTAGGCGAACTCTCTGTGTCCTTCCAACGAGGAAGGAGATGATCCAATCCAGTGCCTTCTCCTGCATTCCGACGTTGTTGAGGCGCTGCACTAGGGTGCGGTGGCAGACAGTGTCGAATGCCGCGGAGAGGTCTAGGAGGATGAGGGCCGCTGTTTCTCCGTTGTCCAGCAGGGCTCGGATGTCATCGGTGGCAGCGATGAGGGCTGTTTCGGTGCTGTGGTTGGCCCGGAAGCCAGACTGTGAGGGGTCGAGGGATCCGTTCGTCTCGAGGAAGGCGGCCAGCTGCTTGTTGACTGTCTTCTCGATGACTTTGGCTGGAAACGGGAGGAGCGAGATGGGGCGGTAGTTCTTGAGTTCGGTGGGGTCTGCTGTTGGTTTCTTTAATAGAGCGCTGAGATCGGCGTGCTTCCAGCTCTCCGGGAAGGTGGCGGTGTCGAAGGAGGTGTTGATGATGTCCCGCAGGTAGGGTGCGATGACAGCGTCGGCCTTGTTGAAGATGTGGTGAGGGCAGGGGTCGGTTGGGGATCCGGAGTGGATGGAGTTCATCGTGCGGATGGTGTCTTCGGTGTTGATCGGTGTCCAGGCGCTAAGGGTGGTGGTGGGGGGCGTTGGTGCGGTCGTGGGGGGTGTTGTTTGTGTGCTGAAGCTGTTGTGTATGTCAGCGATCTTGTTGTGGAAGTACGAGGCGAGGGAGTTGCATAGGTCTTGCGATGGGGTGATGTCGTTGTTTCCGGCGTTGGGGTTGGAGAGCTCTTTCACGATTTTGAAGAGTTCCTTGCTGTTGTGTGCGTTGTTGTCCAGGCGGTCCTTGAATGCTGTTTTCTTGGTGGCGTGGATCAGTTGATGGTGCTTTCGGGTGGCGAGCTTGAGGGTAGTCATGTTGTCCGGTGTTGGGTCTCTTCTCCAGGCTTTCTCGAGGGCTCGGCAGTTCTTCTTGGAGCATTTGAGTTCGTCGGTGAACCAAGGGGCCTTCTTGCTGCCGGGTCTGCTGGGCGGGGTCCTCAGAGGGGCGAGTTCGTCCGCGCAGTTGCTGATCCACTTCGTGAGGTTGTCGGCGGCCTGGCTGGGGTTCGCTGAGCTGGCGGGAGGGTGCTGGCTCAGGGATGCGGTGAGTTGGTCGGCTGTGATCTTGTTCCAGCTTCTTCGTGCAACCTGTGGCTGGTGGTGGTGGATCGTGGTCCTTCTGAAGCTGAAATGGATGCAGCTGTGGTCCATCCAGTGGAGTCCAGTGGCGTGGCTGAAGACGATGTCCTTGCTGGATGAGAAGACGGTGTTGTGGGTGGGGGTGGTCACCAGCTGCTTGAGTCCGAGGTTGGCGAGGTTGTCAAGCAGGGTAGTGGTGTTGCGGTCGTTGTCGTTCTCCAGGTGGAAGTTGAGGTCCCCGAGGAGGATGTAGTCAGCGGAGGGGAGGGCGTGCGGTCTGATGAAGTCGGCGATGTCTTCACTGAATGGTGTGCGGGGTCCCGGGGGTCGGTAGATCAGGGTGCCTCTGAAGGTGGTCCAATGCTTTCCATACTGTTAATTTATTTTATTCAATCAATCATTCAATCAGACATTTGTAAAGTGCTGCAAATCACCGGTGAGGGTCTCGAGGCGCTGGAGATGTTGACTGCTGCGACGAGGGTTGTATATTCGAACATTCAGGTCTTGAATTCTCTCCTTAATTGTAGGAGCAATGGTGGAGTCCTGAGATGCAGTGGAAGGTTGTTCTGAGCCTTGGCTGCCAGGTGCAAGAAGGAGCGTCCTCCGCTGTTGGTTCACTGAATCTGTGGAGTGTCTGCGAGGGAGTAGGAAGCAGATCGAAGGTGTCTGGTTGGTTGGTGGAAGGTGAGGTGTTTGTTGATGTATGATGGTCCCTCGTTGTGCAGGGCCTTGTAAGTGCGGGTCTGCATTTTGAACTGGCATCTCTTCTGGATCTGGAGCCAGTGTAGTTTCTTGAGGTGGGTTGTGATGTGGGTATTTCTAGGGAGATCGAGGATGAGTCTAGCTGCAGAGTTTTGTATTGTCTGAAATCTCTTCAGAAGGCCTGCATTGATTCCAACGTAAAGTGTATTTCCGTAATCCAGTCTGCTGGTGTTGAGGGCCTGCGTGACGGTCCTTCTTGTAAATAATGGGGGCCACCTGAAGATCTTGCAGAGCATGCAAAGGGTGTGGAAGCAGACCAATAATACTGCATTGACTTGTTTCTTCATGGACAGCTTTCTGTCCAGGATGATGGCGAGGCTGTGGGGGTGGTCTGTTGAGGTGGGGGACATTCCGAGGGGCACCTAGCGCCCTTCCATGGTGAGGTGTTGTTCTCAAAGATCATCTTGTCTGTATTGAGCTTGAAGCAGTTATCCTTCATCCAGTCACTGATGTACATCATGCATCTGTAGAAGTTGGCTCTGGTGGTGGATGGGTCTTTGGAGAGTGAGATGATGAGCTGTTTGTTATCGGAGTAGGAGATGATGTTGAATCTGTGCGATCTTATGGTATCAGCCGGGGGTCATGTAGGTGTTCAAGAGGATAGGGCTGAGGGATGATTCTTGGGGTATGCCGCAGATGATGTTCTTGGGCTCTGAGGTGAATGGAGGAAGACAGATCCTAGCGTTCTACTGGTGAGGTAAGTGGCGAGTCATTTGAGAGAGTTTCCCTGGATTCTGAGGTGTGGGAGTCCGTTGATCATGTTGTGATTGGAGACAGTGTCAAATGCAACTTACAGATCCAGGGGGAAGAAAACTACTGTTTCTCCATGGTCCAGAAGGGCCCTGATGTGATCTACGGCTGCGGCCTAACCGTTAGGATAACATTGAGGATGTGGCCTAACGGTTAGAGCGGTTGACCTCAAAGCTTGGGAACCGGGTTCAAGACTCGACAGTGACGCTCAACATCCTGTGATTCTGGGCAATTCACCTAATCTTCCTGTGCCTAGCAAAAAAGGAATGTGTCTGTCTGTAACGCATTGGTGCTCATGTAAAGTGATCTGATACCTTCGGGTCTAGTCTGCGCTATATAAAAAAATAAAAAATCAGGGCTGTGGTTGGCTCTAAATCTGGATTGGGAGGGATCCAGGAGGTTGCGGTATTCAAGCTGTTGGGTGAGTTGCTGGTTGATCCCTTTCTTGAGGACCTTTGCTGGATATGGGGTAGAGAAATAAGCCGGTAGTTCTTCAGTTAGGCTGGGGAGGTGGATGTTTTTTTCAGGAGGGGTTTCACTTCGACATGTTTCCAATACTCAGGGAAGGAGGCCGCGTTAACTGATGTGTTCAGGACTTATCTGAATCTTAGCCTGTTGTCTTGTTTCTAAAGGTTGAAGATGTGGTTTGGACAGGGGTCCGTGGGCGCTCCCGAGTGCACGGGGTTCATGATGGAGAAAGTGTCTTCTGTTGTGAGGAGGTTCCAGTGGGTTAGCAGGAGTTCGGGGTTTAGTGTTCGATGGTGTGAGCTGGTTGACATTGTTGGTGGCAGGGTGTTGGTGTTTGAAGTTTTCGTAGATGGCTGAGATTTTGTCATGGAATAAGTCAGCATGGTTGTCGCACAATTACTGGGAGGGTGTAATGTCATTCTGGATGTCGGCAGGATTAGTGAACTCCTTCATAATGCTCAAGAGTTCCTTGCTGTGGTTTGTGCTGGCTTCAATGTGGTCTATTAGGGCTTTCTTCTTAGATACTTTTAGGAGGCAGTGGTACTGATTGAGTGCTGTCCTGAAGGCAGTGCAGTCTTTCGTCGTTTTGCTGATGTGCCACTTCCTTTCTAGTTGCGGGCAGTTGCACATGGTAGATTGCAGTTCCTTAGTGAACCAGCTAGCTCTTATGGTCGGTCCTTTTGGCTTGGCTGTCTTGGCGGGTACAATTTTGTCAGTGCATTTTGTGATCCACTGTGAGGGTTTTTTCCTACTTGATCTGGGTCGGGTATAGAGTCTACAGCATGTGAGCATAGAGCATTGTTACACTGGTCCAGTCCCTGCAGGTGTATGCAGAGGCACAGAGCTGTAGTTGGTGGGTCCTGTGATGGAGAAATGGACGGTGTAGTGGTCGGACCAGGTGAGTTGTGTGGAGTGGTTGTACTTCACTCTGTCACTGATGGTGAGGATGGGGTCGAGTGTGTGTCCTGCGGTGTCAGTAGGGACGGTGACCAGCTGCTTGAGGATAATGTTACTCATGCTCTCCAAGAAGTCGGTGGTACTGGCGCCGCTCTGGTCATCGAGATGGAAGTTAACGCCCCCTCGTAAGATGTAGTGCTCAGAGTTGATTGTGATCGGGACAATTATGTCCAGGATGGCATTGCAGAAGACGGGGCGTGGCCTGATGGTGATTTTTCCATCTGTGTGGAGTTGGAAATTGAGGTGTTCCATAATCAGGATTGGGTCTCTGGGGAAGTCGTGCATTGGAAGGTGACTTCATAGATGATGGCGATTCCACCTTATTGTTTGTTGGTTCGGTCCCCGTGGGTTATTTTCTAGCCTTCGGGGATGGCGATGTCTGGTGTGGAGGCGGGGTTCTGCCATGTCTCTGTGAGGAAAATGACATCCGGGATTAGGGATGAGATTGTGTCCTAGATCTCCATGATTGTTTGCCCAGTAAACGTGCATTGAGCAGGATGCACTGAAGTTTTTCTGTGGGGGTCTCGGATGGTGTGGTGGCTGCGGTCGCATTTGTGATGTCTTTGGAGTTGTTGGTTGTCTCTGTGCTGAAGGTGAAGTGGCAGTGTCAGCAAGAGAATGGTCCACTGACTCATGGGGATGTGAAGCAGCAGCTGGTGTCCATATTCATAATATTATTATTTGGAATAATATTTATATAATATTATATAGAAACAATAGTAAACAAATTGAATAATATTTGTTAAATAAATTGATTTTGAAACATGTTCAGACCTGAGTGAGTGGACCCTGGATCAGAAGAGAAGTGTGCGGCAATATAACTCTCAGCTGCCATCTTGCTTTCTCTGGATTGGCCCAGTGTCTTTCAGATTCGCAAATTCTCCACCCACTTTTATTTTTAAACCCCTGCACAGGGAAAAAGGTTGTGATAAGTGGGAGCAGAAGGAGGGGAATGGATGAGAATGCTGTTGAAACCCTGTCAGGACTGTAGGGGACCCTCTCTGTACGGAAGGAACTACGCTGGACTCCACATCCAGATCTAGTGGCACTAGCACCCTTTCTACCTCTCAGGAATAGTAGATGGTAGACTTGCTGGGAAATCTGAATGACAAATGTCTCCTTGGACTTCTGTGGACTGGTCCTGTGTGTTGGGGGGGCTAGGAGAATCTACTGTTGGCTCATGATATACACACAAACAACCTGAAGGTTGATGAAGGCCTGGGTGCTTGGGAGTGTAGAAAGGGATAGGGATCAGCCATGATGATCTGGATGCTGCTGCCATAAAAATGACCCTAGTTCTCAAGACCACCAGGGCTGGAAAGAAGGGCAGGACCAAATGTCTATAGCAAGCTGCTGTTAAGTGTGCAAAAGCAGCAGTGCTAGAGGTTGTAGAATTCTCTGGGCAAGCACCTTGAATATTTAAGGGCCAGGAATCCCCAGAAAATTGTCACAGGTTGTTGGAGCACACCACAAGAAGCACAATGCAACAATCTCCATACACATCTGTGCAGCTGGGACCGAGATATTCCAAATTGAAGAGGATACTTGTAGATAGTCCCTCTCTTGTGTTTCAGACCATGCCTGGAAGGCTGGGAACACCAACAGAAAAAAAACTTCAACTGCATGTAGAGGTTGTTGAGTAATTACCCTTCTTGTATAGGGGTCCCTGAGGAACCTGGGCACTGTTCCATAAGCATTAAAAGTTTCACCTGGCGAAAGTGGTGGGGGAAATTAGTTGTACTACACCCAATTCACAGGGACTGAAGACTATTGAACTCCTTGCCCTGTGTTTGAAGACTGTAGCTTGGAGGTAGAGAACCGTCCCCTCTAGGGCACCAGCAACAAGATTCTCCCTGGGAAAAAACAGAGGACTGCTCACAACATAAGTGACGAGATGTACTCAGAGGACAGGAGGCTCTGACATGCAGCTTGGTACCAGCTAGTAAGTGTCTGGAGAATGGAAAGGACCGGGAAGGACCATGTGAGACTTAGGCGCACTACTGAATTCCAACAAGAGCAGTACATGGGTGCCCGAAGAAGGTCTTGGGGCGCCCACTGAAATAAAAATACTCCAGCAAGTACAATATAGAGGTTTTGAAAAGTAACGTTTTCATGGTCCAGCACCATTGTGAAAGAAAGGAAGAAACAGCTGTGTGTAAATGAAGCACACCTTAAGCCTGTGGGACATACAACATTTGCATATGTTGCTGAAATGCTCTCCAATGGTCAGGATGCCCCCACTTATTGACTTAGGGCCCCAAGAGTCTGATGAGTCTTCACTAGTCCCTTTCCGGGGTAGAGAGTTAGTGACCTCAGAAGAAGAAGGACTTTTTTTTAAGTTACCAGATATCACTTTTTGTCTTGCCATGCAAATATTGTTTCATCCTTTATTTCTTGGGTTCTGAGAGGCTGCTAGGCAGCTGAGTATAAGCAGAAATATATCCAATCATTGAAATGTTCTTTGCTGTTAAATGTTCAGAATGAAAATTGTGTAAAAGCCATTAGATATGCTTTGTTAACAGTGAAAGGCAGATGTTTTTATAATGGTAGTAATGAACTGAAAGGTTACAATATACATTGTGAAAAATTCAGTTTTTATACTTTATAGAATTTTGAACACTCCTTGACAAAGCTAGTAGACCTAACCTTTTTTGAGTGTGGCCATTTAGGATTTCCAATTTCTTTCCATTTACCATTGTATACATATTTGTAATTGTGTTTAGAAAATATAGTTGTGTGAGAAATAAATTACTTTTACCTTTTTTAAAGAAAAAGCGCTAACAGGTCTTTGATTTATTGAGTGCCATGTGTTGCATTTGCTGAGCTCTGAGATTCCAGTCTACCACTCCTGCCTGAGTTAGTGTTGCACTGTTCTGCCTCCCTACCCTAAGAGTAGTGTTCTAAAAAGGGGTACTTGGATTCCACTTTGAGAGTCTGCAATACAGGCCACCCAGGACATCTTAAGTGAAAGACCCCAATACACATATTTGGAGTCTAATAACTTCTGGCTGCCCTAGAACCGCTTGACCTGGATTTCTTACAGCTTCTAGCATATCTGTTGGGCATTTCTTTTAGACCATTAGTACGAAAACTACTTGCCACACTTACCCATTTCCTCTTACGTTACCTCATCTTTCATATTTAGTTAAGTCTCTTGAATTGTGGCTGTACTGTTTGATTTTTTTTTAATTAAGGACATTTTGGTCTTTCAAGTGGGTCATTCACATTTAGAGAGAAATAGTAAGTTTGGTTGTGTTATCATTTGTCATGTCGAGATAGTTTGTGATAGTACCTAATAAGACAAAGAACACATCACTTAGAAAACTGCACAGACATTACTTCTTTCTTTAACATTGAATTATAGAGAAATCAATGTTACATTTGGGTTGATTTTACAGAAGGAGACTTTTCATTTAAAGACAGCGATGAGGAAGGTTGAGAGTTCGATGCAACTTAAATCTGTAGCATGGATCGGAGTTACCCAACCCCTCTCCACTCTTACCCTCTCTGTTCCTGTACATCATTTTAATTCCTGTGACTAGAAGGTAAATAAAGATGGTCATTGACCTGTCTCTCAATGATCTTACTATCGGACCATCAACAGGACAGCTGCGTTTCAATAATAAGGCACTGAAAAAAATGGGTTATTAGTTGAGAGGTGTGGAAGTCCCAGGCAACAGACATAATCTTGAGTGGGTGAACCACCAGAGACATTACATTAACCTGTGCTTAACCCACTGGTATTTTGGCACAAAAGCAGTCAGATGTAACTTAGAGGTGATGTGTAAAGTATTTATGCAGCACTCAAACAGTAATACAGTGGGAACACAACACAATTTTTGCAAAATAGAGCCATCTTTAATAAATAAAATGATACCAGAACAACAAAAATCCAATCAGTAGAACTGGAGATATTCAATTTCAAGTTATTAAGTGAAACTAGCAAAAAGAATAAGAAAATACCAATGCAGTCATCTGGTCACACCAGACAGGGACAAAGTCACAAGTTCAGGCTGATAGTGATGGAGTCTATCATAAACAATAGGATCCACCCATGAAGGATTATGGTAGAGCATTGCTTAAACCATGGTCATGTGCATTGCCTACATTGGTTGGAAGCACATAGTGTTTCTTAAATACCCCTCACACACCAAAAGGGCCCTAGGTGTCATGCTTCATCATAGGGGTCTTCGCGCCCCTCTACGGGACGCGGCGTGCTACTACCTGCGGATACGCGGGAGCACTGATATTGTTCACTATGTGTGGTGTGAGAATGAGTGAGTGGAAGGGTCAGGAGTGAGTGAAAAGTGAATGTTAAAAAATACCTAGCACCTGTGGAGTAGAAACTTTAATATTCCATGGTGACGGTATTGTTAGAAAGGTGTGGGTCGGAGGTGTGTTGTGTCAAGGTACAAAACCTCCTGTGTGTGTCAACATGTTTTGAAGCGTGCTGCTTCTTCTTCAGGACAGGTTAACAGATCCCTACCGTTCTCACATAGCTAAATACAGTGCTTATTAATCATCATTGACTTAGATGTGATCTATTGCACTGGTGCAGTGTCCTGTAAAAAAGAGACAATACAAGACGCACAAACATTTAACAGAAAACACACACTCTATAGAAAATGATGTATGTATTACTCCTTTTGCAGGTCACCACTGTTGCACACGGAATGCTTTGCATACCTAACATTTTTAAATGTTGTGTTTCTCTTTTGGTATCGTATTTCATATTTAGACCATAGGTCTCCTACATGTAGCATTCACTACCTGTTTATATAGCACAACATCATTGATAACATTGTCAAACTAGCTATGTGAGAATGGTAGGGATCTGTTAACCAGTCCTGAAGAAGAAGCAGCACGCTTCGAAGCATGTTGACACAAACAGGAGGTTTTGTACATTGACACAACACACCTCCGACCCACACCTTTTGATGAAGCATGACACCAAGGGCCCTTTTGGTGTGTGAGGGGTATTTAAGAAACACTACGTGCTTCCAAACAATGTAGGCAATGCACATGATCCTGGATTTAAGCAATCCTCTACCATAATCCTTCATGGGTGGATCCTATTGTTTATGATAAATTGCAAGGGGAGGTTGAATCCACCCCTGGTGTTCGGTCAGGACACCACCTCTCCACTCACTCTTTTGTTATTTATTGTGATAGTGATGGAGCGCAGGCCAGATACAGGACCGAGTTCGACCCATTGGGAGTTGTACATTTATGTCCATGGCATGGACATGCGAGGTATTGTGTCGCACTCTTTTGGTTCAGATGAAGCCTCTGGATAGGAGCTTGGAAGTGCTATTATGTGAGGTCCTGCGTTGGAATGTGTTGCGCTACATTGGTTCCTATGAAGCCACCGATTGGTTGCTATATGGTACTGCGATGGAAGGCCCTCCATTAGGTTGTGTCATGCTGCAGTGGTTCCGATTAAGCCTCCGATCAGGAGAAGTAGGTGCTACAATGAGAGTTCCTACATGTGTTTGTAATGCACTGCGTTAGTCTAGGTGAAACCTTCCTGGGAGAGTACACTCTGACCCCAGTCTAGGGTCCAGGACCTGTGGAAAACGTCTTGGGAAACAGGACTCACTCCAGCAGTGGCCAGAAGGGGGGCTTAGGCAGGTCCATATGCAAGTTCATTATCCACAAAATACAGGGCAACCCGGTGTCTCTAGGAACCTGGGTAAGTATACAGTAAACTATACAATGGTTCCCTCGGGTGAAGCTAATAGCCTATGCTTCCTAGGCAACAATCATAAAGTGGACAAGTCAAAAATCCAAGTTTTGAAAAAGACCTATGATTAATCATTATACACACATTAATATGCACATATATGTACAAACATTAAGCATATATACATTGATGGTATCTCAATCGTAATATGTAAATCTGTACAGAGAACACATACAGTAAGTGCTCCAAGTGAACGGTGCAGTGAAAGTGATGAGTGAAAATTTGTGAACAAAGGTGTGTAGTATTACAATAACCAACAGAATGCTGACTCAAAAAACATAACTCTTTGTCGGAACCTGGACTCAAAAGGACCATATATGTTACCTTATCAGCAATACATTAATTTAAAGTCAACACATAAACAGGTTGACATTTCGACTCCTATATGAACACTTGTCTCAGGGTCTTCCTTAGGACCATACTTGTAGACACTTACAATGCGAAATAGCAGTCAGTAACCCTTGATCAGCCACTTCTAAACAGAGTTGGGCAGATAATACATAAACTGAAATATTCTTACCTTACAAAGAATGTCAAGTATAGAGGCATCTTGGTATTTAAATGTACTTATGTGAAGCTGAAAACAACAGATATATACAACAATATTTATGTCTGAAAATCCAAAAATAAAGATATTTCAGATAAGTGGAAAAGACCGTCCCTTATTTCACCACTGTGCCACAAAAAGAGGAAAAGGTAAATCATTCGCCCCTGGTGGTGTCCTTGCCTAATCTATTTGGCACATATGTTGTTAATCAGAAACATAAAGGCCACAAACTCGGAATATAAGAGGTCTTCTCGAAATTACAAAAACGTATCAAAGGGAACATAAAACAAGCATTGGCATAGCCAATAGGTCTCGCCTTTGGGACCTTATAGGTGTTTAGTCAGAGCTATTGGCTTTGCCAATGTTCTTGCTTAAAGAGAATTTACACCAATGCCAGCTGGCAGCCACAGAACCAGCAACTCTCCATCACTCCCTTTAGACTAATTTGGCTTAAAAATAGCGCATCATCACAGGCACCACAGCTAGTTATCCGTTTCGGCAATGCTCTCTATAAAAGAATGTAGGCAGGCCCGATCACAACAACCAATAACCACGTTGTACGATAAAAAGTAAAGTTCTGTGACACACATCTATACAACGAATACCCCCGCCCACAGTGCTCCTTAGTAAAAAAAAAAATACACACACCATTACTAAGCACATTAAAATCTCTATTAACTGTAGAGAAAGAAAACCAGACACAAGCAATGGAAATTCCAGAACTATGGGTAGATGGTGTCCAGATTACGAAAGCAAGTCGGTTCAACACTAATGGCAAAAAGAACTACACAAACAGTGGCCAAAATATACAAAAGACCATTAGAACACTTTGTGTTTGTCCCGTGGTGCGTTCTCTCTTCTTTTATGTGCTGTTTTGACATATTATGTGACTGGTACGCGGCTCTCTCTACTTAATTTAGCCAATGGCTGAATCAGGCTCATGAAAGTTTGTATAACCTAGTAGGAAGTGATTAGAGTTGACATTGTTGTAATCTTTAGTAATTAATTAGAAGCTATTGGCATCTCTTCTGACGTCACGATATCTGCTGCCTCTCACTGGCAGCTGAGGCAGACTTTCCGGTCTGAAGCAGTATGGGAGAGGTGGTCCACTGTGTTATGGGAGTCGCTAGCTAGCTTAAGACGTGCGTTGAAATGTCTCTCACCTCTCAATGACTGAGCTAAGCAGCGTAGCCAGTTCCTTCAAATCAAACACGCCGTACAAGGCAGAAAGTAGCAGACGCACCGCCACCTCCCAGCCCGGCTCAACAGCTCCCTCCGCCTCCATCTCTTACACTTCTCAGACCGCTCTGCGGTGCCAGAAGTGACATCCCTGATATAGTGTCAGACGCAGTGCATGTCACATAATAACTATTATACTATCCACTATAGATTGAACAAAGTTTTGCCTTTGATCCGAGTCTTCTTGCCAGGCAGTGCAGCATGGTGCGGGGCGACGGGACGTTTTCCTCCATCCTCCGTTCCAGCTGTTTCTGGCTCTCCGCAGCGGGATTGCTGCGAGCATCCTCCGAGATGTGGAAGCAGGTGAGGAAGAGTGGGGGATGGGTGCAGCAACGTGCCCATTTGGACAGGGGTGCTGTGCGTGGGGGGGGCGGGGGTGACAAGGAGTGAGTCGATGAGGTAAGGAGGACAGAAGGCACGAGGACAGTGACGTGGAAGGTGTGGGGGATGGTGACAAGGCAGGGGATGGTGGAGCAAGGGTGGCAGCTTCGGGTTTCGGGAGGGAGGGACAATTAGGCGGGGAGGGTGAGAATATATATTTAAAGAGACAGAGGTTATGCTTTCCGATGCGGTTTAAATGGATATTGATGAAACCGGAAAGAAAAGATTAATTAAATGAGAATGTAGCTGAGAAAGGGAGATTAAAAGAGAGGAAGGAGATTCGAGCGAGTATGGGCGGCATGGGAAGATACATTTAAAAAGTCAGAGAGAGATGGAGGGAAATTCGAAATGTGGAAATAATTAAAAGGAGCAGAGACAAGATATGTTAAAAGAGATTTCAAGAGAGGGGGAGAGTCTGGTTTAGGAACTTGAAGAGATAGGACTCTCGGGAAGAGAGTTTTTAAGACAAATAGAACAAACTCGAGTTTGAAGAGGAGAGGAGGAGGCAGCAGGGGGAGGGGCGAAAGGAGGGACTGGCAGCTGTTTACCTTGTGGGAGCGAGCAGGAACCATGGTTTTAAAGCTCACTCCCGCAAGGGAATCGCCAAACGTGCATGCGTTGCCATTCAAAGCAATGTAACGCATGCACGTTTTTGCCCACAAAGCTGTGTCGATTACTAAAGGTCTTTTTCCTAACCTGCGCATGCGCGCTGCATAGGCGAGACCTAAAAAGTTAGAGGAAAGGATGTGACTTAGAACGCCCAAAAATGGCAATAAAGCTCACCCTCCGACCCATTTAGCAAAATATCAGGTTCCTTAAGAATAGGGATCTGAAATAAGCAGACATCCATTTGTAAGCCTACCGGAAAACAATATAACACGGTATTGTGATGCCCTTTTGTGGACACAGGGTACCTAATAAGCGCAGCAGCCGTCTCACGCAGAATCCCAGGACATAGCCACTGAGTGGCTGAACGTGCTCCTTTATAAATAGTACATGACATGCTTAGCATGCACGTGCCGGTAATTGCTCATAAAATCTTTGCGTGTTTTTAAAAGGAACAAAACACATCAGACTAATTCTGAGGGAAGCGGCGAGTAACCCTGCAAAAGGGAACAAATGGAAACTCATAACAAATCCATTGCAGTTCATTGGAACCTACGGACTACTCCAGAAAGTGAGGAAATACTTCACTAAAAACTAACCAGATGCTAAATTTTCAGAGCACATGGCGGGGATGACTGGACCCTCATATTTGGACAACGAAACAGTCCAGTTGAGTTACTACCCATGGTCTATTCACAAAATATTAATAGTCATACTAAGACCTCATGAGTAAAAACACCAATTATAAGTCAACCAGAAAAAGGCAAGAGAGAAGGTGGTACAATCTACATACTACTTGAGACCTGAATAAAGTTCAGGTGGTAATACAGAATTTAAAATCCATTCACTATATGAATTGTCTAGTTAAACAACACTTAGCAAATTTCGGAGCTTATTTACAAGCCCATTGTGCCGCCGTTGTGTCACTTTTTATGACGCACCGGTGGCACAGTGTGCCAGCCCATATTTGCAAGGCCAGGTAAAGTCACCATGAGTTACTTTTAATTGCCTTGTAAATATGAAGCCCTTTCACGCATTACTCTGTGTGAAAGGAGTGTTCCATGGATGTTGCTGTGGGTTTTTCCCCACGCAACAAACATGGAACTTTACACATTCCCAGATTTACAAAGTGTCATATACTGGGAATGCGTCAGAGTCGTACACCTCTCCAGGGGATGCATAGGACCGGAGTAGTGAGGAGAAATACTTTTATTTCTCCTCATTTTCTGCTCTTTCTGAGTGTTCTGTATTCTGCAGCACACATAGAAGGAGCACAACGCCATTAATTATTGTTTTCGTGTGGGAAGGTGTCCCTTCATGTACAAAAACAATCAAACCTGCAACGCAGGTGCCCTTGCACCATGGCACAAGGGTATCTGCATTGGTGCACAGCTGCTGTTTGTGCACCGGTGCAGGGGAGAAGGACCGGAATGTGCCGTATTTTGTAGATACGATGCACGCCCTTTCATCTTGATGCACAGTAGTGCAGCATGAAGGCTTGCTGCACTGTGGTGCATCAAAATATCGTAAAGGAGGCCCTTAGCATTTATATAATGATATTGCAAGAGTGCAAAAATTGGAACGACCAATTCAGAAAAGATTGCATTTTGTCCGAAGAGTTCCACCTGAAGCCAATCCTCCAGTGTATTTAATCCCTTAGAAGTGGAGTCCACACGGTCAATCCATCTTAGTTCCCTTTTAATCAGTACATTTGTTGTGTTGCCTTCCCTGGGATCTGATGTTACCTGTTAGATCACCTACCAATGGATGTCCTCTGCTGTGTGGTGTTGCATTTGAAAATTCTCCACCAAGGGTGTTCTTGTGACATTACACCAGATGCAACGCCTATGTTGTAGAACACTATTCTTGACCTTCTGAGTGGTTTGCCCTATATAAATCAAATCGCACGGACACCAAATAGTGCACACCACATTTTGGGCCTTACAATTGATCCGAGATTGCAAATTCATATTGATATTACTGTGTTCAAACAGTTTGGTGTATTGCCAATGTTTACAAGCTGTACAATTGCCACACTTAACATGTCCTATTATGCGGGGTAGTCCCATTGTGAGGTGAGAGTGGGTGTGGGTGGTTTTGGTAGGGCTGCCCATACAATAAGATCTTTAATGTTGTGTCGCCGGGCCTCGGGAGACGAGGAGGGGTACGAGTCAACCCTCATTGATGACAGCTTTCCACCTCCCCTGCAGGGTGCTGGCGGCCCCTTTAACGCCGGCTGGCTCATCGCGGACGAGGCGACGCCCCCTGTGACGTCAGCGGCAGGGAACCAATCGGCAGTGTCCATCCCCCGTAAGGCGGAAGCCCGCGAGGAAGACGGCGCGAGAGCCCATGGAGGAGAGCAAGGAGTAGGGGAGAAGGAGAGCGAGGAGAAGAGTGGAGAACGAGAGGCGGTGGTCGGTAGCGGAGCGGAGCGAAGTACGAGTGCGACGGAGGAGGAGGAGCAGTCCGGAGGAGGCGAGTCGGAGGTCCGGACCGGCCGGGACGAGAGAGCTGCAGAGCCAGGAGGCCATCTACACGGCGTCTCGCCCCGCCACTCTCCTGGAGGAGGGTGGCTGGGAAAGGTACGGGGCCGGGTCCTGGGACTATCTACACGGGGAGGGAGGTAGCTATCGGGGAGGTCACGGGACGTCTAGGGGCACTGGTTCCTTCTGTGACTGGAAGGACTCGGTTCACGCACAAACCTCATCATAGCACGTGTGTTTTGGTGGAAGTCCCCGGTGACTCCTCACACCCTTCCCCCCCTCAGAATCCCACAGAGAAAGAGCAGGTCACTAATATATTGCTCTCCATTCCTTGCATATACCCCGGAGGCATACCACTGGATGAGGACCTCGGAGAGGAGAAGAGAACAGCGTGCATACCCACATCGGGGAGGAAGAGAGAGACCAAGACTTTGTGATTAATAAATACCCAAACCGAATCCACTGTCTAGCCGTGTCCTTCTTCTACCCACGGGGAGGGTAAAGCGTTGGTGACATGTTGGAACCTCTATTGAATAAGAACAAGGTTTTTTTTATTGTGGCATTAGGGCTTTAATTAAGCCCCAGTGTTTCTGAACAATTGCTTTCCCTTCATTGCTGGCTATGCTGAATTATGACATCTTAGACTCATCTCTCAGGTGAGGCACCAGGTGTTCACCTCGAGGGTTGTACCAGGCTGCCTTGAGGACATGCTTTACAAGTCTTTTAGGATAGCTTATTTCCAATAGTCTTGTTATCAGGGTATCTGATTCATTGGCATAGTTATCTATCTTTTCTGTTGCAGTTTTATCTGATCCTAAGAAATTGCCCAAAAGGAAGATTGTCACTCAACCAGATGCAAGTTCAGGCAAGTCCAGTTGCATTAGGTCAGCTGGACAGATGCAGGTAGGCCTCTGAAGCTTGTTGTGTCCCTGTAGCTCACATAGAAGGTCAGCCATGACTCTTCGAGTCACTCTGGTTAGCCTGGGATTAAAGTAAGCAGGTTCAATCTTCCTCAGATAACAAGGCATTACTTCAAACAGCAGGGCAGTCTTTCTTCTGTAACTTCTACAGGTGCAGGAGTGTTATGATGAGTGGTTATCAAGGTCCATTTTTTTAATGTGGCATCAGTCTTTGTGTGGGGCGGTTCCCTGCCCTACCCCCACATCTGATTCTGGAAAGGTCTTCCCCTGTTAAGGTTCCAAACTGTCTGAGGGGTGACAAAAGGTAGGGCAGGTCTGGTGGTAGGTTCCATTTTGGGTGCAAAAGGCAAAGCCCTTTGAAGTGTAAGTGGAGCAGGGTAAAGCCACTTTCTAGTCATTCTGTTGGGATAGACTCATCCTGCCCACTCCTAAACTCCCTTTTTGTTACTGTCGGAATTCAATACGCAAGCCCAACAGTAAATCCGTTCACAGTCATGTGACCTAGAAAAGTAGCAGAAGGCACAAATGTTTGGGACAAGAAAATGCAAACTTTCTAAAAGTTACTTTATCACAATAGTTCTCATTGGTATCATTGTTCATTAATCAGTCAGTCTTGACTGTGCCCAATTAATACACAATGTATAAATAAGTATCTAGAACACCATACATTATCAATGGCTTATATTCAAGACATCAACGAATTACATCACAATGAACATCTCTTTCCATCAAAAAGCAGTGGTAAAGTGCACAGAGTCCTAAAGCCAACACAAATTGATTCAGCAAACAGGTATGGTGAAGGAATACCACACTAAGGATGTCAGGTCTAACAGACACAAACATCCAGGATGTAATTCTTGGTTGAATGATTGTTGGTGAGGCATATTTTATGTGATGTCAAGTGGAGAGTTTGGCACACCAACTTCTAACTGTCATTATCCGTGGTGTGTTCCTGCACAAAGTGTATTTTGGTGTGGTTACTAGAACATCAAGAAGCGGTGGTTGAGTAGTGTACCTAGCTGATTTCTACAAGAAAGATTGGATGTTCTGTGTCTTTGGGAAGAGGTGTGATGAAGAGGACGCTCAGTACAGTAGGTTGGTGGTTATTGAACCCACTTTTATATGCAGTTGATCTTTGACTGCAGAGGTACAGGCTTTGCAGAAGACAGTCTTTTGTGTCTAAGATCGTCTGTAGTTAGGCAGGGTGGCAGCAAACTGTCAGGGTTCTTGCCTTTTTGACAATGGTTCTGGGGGTAGGCTGTAGCAGTGAGGACAAAAAGTAAGGTGTCAAATTAATTAGTGTCCCTCATAGTTTTCTCATTGGATATTCTCAGCAGTACGATCCCGATGATTTTGAGATTAGATCAAATACTTAAATTATAGTTTATGAATATTTATTTTCAATACACTTGTGGACTCTTTCAAGCTTATGCCATAGCCAGGCATGTGTGATCTAGTGCGCAGAGCATATGGATAGGCCAAAACACCAAGTTTGTTCCTAACAGGGTTCTATACTGTTAATTGTTATTCATCTTTTACTGCTTGTTATTTCAATTCCGCTATTTATTTAAGATTTCGGGAATAACAGACGAAAACAAAGTCATTTTGAGAAGTGACGTGCACTGTGTCATTTTAAAATCCAGTGATCATACATTTAAGGTGAGATGTTTCATTACCAAAAACCCTCTGACTGTGAACTTTAAGTACCCTTTCAAAGCTACTCTACTCTAAGGAATAGAGAAAAACATTGAGATCTTTGAAATGAATTCACAGTGGTCCTTGTATCCTAGCCAACCATTTTGAAGGGGACTTATCAAAAGATCATAGCTTATTGAGAGTTTTATATTTAGCTCAATGGTTTATGTGTTAGCGGGTGAGTCTTATGTGAAGCCTGCTAGACATCTGTTTGAGATCTAACTCATCCTTTAAACCTTATGAGTTTGATACCCTAATATGCCTTAAAGCAGCCCTTGCTGCTTTACATATAAACAAGAGACTGTTTCAGGTCCCCTACTTCTATAGGGAATCTAGAAAGCTTTTCCTGTCAAGATTGTCACTGAAATAGCACACAGTTAAGTACTCAATTGTTGTGGGTCAACCTTGGGAGCACATTTCCGAAGCAGAGGATGGCACACAGCTGCATGTGAAATCATAGCATAGGATAGGATATCAGTTGTATGCGTCTTTGAGCAGCAAAAACTACAAAAGAGCTTAACCACATGCCGAGGACTGCTGCCCTGCGTTCACATTGATTTAACAAATAGCTCAACTATTAATACACGTGTAGTAGGCTTTGTTGCAGCATTTGGGAAATTAACAGGGGCGACTCCTCTGCTAAGGCAGAAGAGCGTCGCCCCACTGCTCTGTGAGCTGCTAAAAATGGAAAAATAAAACGATAATAATGAACGTTATTATAATTTTAATTTCCCGTTGACTTGTCTGGTTAGGGGCGGGGCTCTAACAGGAACAGGGGAGGAGTGGTAGGCACTCACTTAAGTGTGCAGGGCTGTTTGGCCAGCCCTCTTGGGCCGACCAAACAGTCCTGCGCACTTTTCATGTTCTTCATCCAGGCTGTACTACAGACTGGGTGAAGGACGTGCCCAGGCCCCCAGTCCCTCTCTGAGTGCCGAACCAAGGTGCTCAGACCAATCACGGCACTGCTCAGCAGCAACATTGTAATTGGCTACGGGAGCCTGGAAGCCGGCCTGCAGGTAAGTGTTTTTTTAATTATTTATTTTCTTTTGCTTACCCCCCGCCCACCTGCCCTCCACCCTCCATCCCCGTTAAGTTATGGCCCCCACTAGAACCCTAAATACTCACTTTATCTTAGATCAATTGCATCATAAATTGCAGGTTTTGTAAATAAAATTGTAAGGCATTTCTCTGTGTAAACGAAGTGTGGGTTGAACTCTGTGTTTCAGTTAGCAAGGGAGGGCTATAAACAACAGAAGTACGAGTTGCAAATTTGTTTTATCGCAGGTGATCTGCAGCTAGTAAGAAATCTTCCTACTAGCCACATATTGCAGTCAAAAACACAACCATTAGGATAACAGGCGTGACTGAGAAGCTAGAGTGTTTTCCTGTACCCTCTCCACCAACCCACGTTCAGCTTCAAGATATACAAGTGCATCATACCCTATGGCCCTTTTGATATAATGGACAGGATATCTGTCATGTTTTGACAGAGTACCATATCCACCCAAATTAGCCAAGTCATCATAGGCAAGGACAACACACAGGTGATGGGAAACCTGCATGAGTATGAGACTGGTTCATGCTAACTTATGATAACAGATTGATATGACATTTTTTACATTCAACATTTTTTTTAAGAATGTCTTATTTTTTCCAGTGAAGGCACGAAAAGGAAGTTAAAGGAGGCTTGGGTTAAGAGTGGATACCAAAGGGTTAGTTTCCTTACTTGAGTCATGTTCTTGTTTTGGATTTTTTTCTGGCAAATCACCCCTTTGAAGCATCAGTAGCCTCAAAGTTATCTTTTAAAATAACCATTTCAGCTGTTAGCTCAAACAAAAACAGATGTATGGCATTCTCCCATGTGGGTTCCATTAGAGCCCTCGAGTAAAATTAGTATTGGATGTCTCTGAAAGGTCGTCCCACTTCGACCTTGGAGATCTAAGTAAATCACGGTGTTGTTACAATGGTTTCTAACCGTTTCTGAAGTAGAGACATCACGTCACCAGCGAGATGTGCACTGCAGATGTATCAAGGCGCAGATCTGACGAAGAGGGATCATTCTTTAATATTTAGATGTCTATTCCTTTCAAATCCCTTTTCCTTTAAAAACATTAAAAAAAGAGAAGAAAATTTATGTTTTCAAGCAAGTCAGGAAATGTGAATAAAAGGTGTATGCATTTTCGCTGTCTTCACAAGGTCAAAAACAATGGGATGTAATAATTTTGCCCGCTATTAAAAGTCTGGGGCAGTCTCATGGTGAATTTTTGTGGCACATTGAAGAGACAAGCGCCTGTTTTATGCGCCTGCAAAGTGTAAAGTGATTTAATTAAACCCAATATTTCTCTGAAATGCCTTATTTTCAGACAGCGCATCATGAACACAGGGAGGCAAACCGTGCCCACTGTTTCCGAGCTGTACTATCTGAAAATAAAGCAGTAACGCAAACAAATGTCTAACTGGCACATGCATCAATAAAGACTTTTGCGATTCCTTAATTGCGATTTTTAAGGAATCGCAATTAAGGAATTGCAAAAGCCTATGCTTTTTTTATAGCGATTCCTACAAAATCCTTAATTGCGACTTGCAAATTGCGAGTCGCAATTAAGAATCCAGGCCCATAGGAATGATTTGGAGATTGCATGAGCAAATTGCGAGTACCAGTAGGTACTCGCAAATTGCTCATGCAATTTCAAGGGTGCAAGGGTGTCAAAATGACACCCTATTGCACCCCTGAAATTGATCTGTGCACATATGTTGCACACACACATGCTCTAAGGGCATGTGTGTGCGCAACATGAAACTTTGAAAAATGCACAAAAGTGCATTTTTCAAAGTTTTTGCAAATTACCATGAAGTTCAACTTCATGGTAATTTGCTCCCCCTATTAGCGAAATCGCTAATATTTTAGCTTTAATGCATTGCATTTAAGGAATCTCAATTTGAGATTCCTTAAATGCAATCGCAATTTAAGGAATCGCTATTTAGAGATCCCTTAGATTGCGATTTTTGCATTTGGGATGATGCATCCCAAATGCAAAAATACCGGTCGCAAAGGGGCAGATTCTGCTAATCTGCCCGTTTGCGACCAGTTTTCTCGTTGATGCATGTGGCCCTATATCGGTTAAATGAATTCACCTTACACTGCAGGCGCATAAAACAGGCAATCAGCTCCACACTGCTCACAAAAGCCCACCAAGATACGGCCCTGTTTTGTTAACCCATGCAGCCTTCTGAAATCACGTGCCTTCCAGCTTCTAAAAATACAATATATGGATGGTGACACCTTATTATGGGCAGGATAAAAATGCTAAGTCATGTCTGCGAAAGTTTGGGCACCAAGAGTATGCAAGTCTAGTTTTATATGAATAATGAACAGTGTCTGCTGCTCATGGATTTCTATAAAAATGCCTGACCCACTTTTTCTGCAGACCTTGTCCTTCATGTGGTGAAGGCCAGTGTGTTTATGTTATACCGTTATGATTACTGGGCACAGTCAATCCTCCTCTTTAGTTCTGGTGTTAGCCAAATCCTTTTGATTTTACAAAAATTATATATGTAATATACTCAAATATAGAGGCCGTTAGTCAGCCGTCTTAATCCAGAGCAGTGGTTCATTTGTAAACAAATAAGTGCCAGGGCTCACGTCAGGAGGCAGCTTGCACCAGCCCATTTCTCCTGTTAGCGCCGCCTAAAGCAGAACCAACTACTAACGGGGGCGAGGATGTGTTGTAATGGCCAAAGCTGCCGACTTCAGAGCTGGGGAACCAGGTTTGAGTCTCAGCATTAGTTCAACATCCTGTGATTCTGGAAAAATAAATAAATCTCCCCATGCCTACCATAAATGAATGTGTCCTTAACTGGTGCTCATGAAAAGTGCTGGTGTTGATGCTTAAGTGCCGATGCTGAGCACCATAAGCTACAGGCTTAAATTATGCACTGATCCAGAGATCTGTTGTTTAATTATTTACATTTTTCTTCTGCCCACTACAGTTTATGGATGGGGTAATAGGTCAACCCACTTCAGCCATTCTGCTTTCACAAGGAGCACACCTATGCACGAAGTAGTTCCCTTAATACCAGTAGCTACTATTGCAGTGGGTGCATCTTGAGATCATAAAAATATTTGAGCTTTTAGGTAATTTTTGTGTTTTTATATGCGAGGTTCCAACAGCTCACCCAACAATACAATTTTACAAAAGCATTGATAAAACATATAAAGCCAAAATGGTATGCCCTATTGCCTTTGGCAATGTTTGTTCTGTAATAACATTTGGAAAGAATAGTGATGGGCTAGTCAAGCCACCAAACAGTACAAATTCAATTAGGTTTTCAGGATATCCACAGTTAACTTGTTTCAAGTCAATTCCCATGTATTGTATTTAAGTGCAGAATATTTGCTTTTTTGCTGATCATTCTGAAAACGTAAATGGATTTTACTGATCAGTGGCTGGAAGAGTTATGCCCTGAAAGGAATAACTCAAACAGTGTGGGCTGTCCCCTACTGAAATTCTTTCTTTTCTACATATTCTGCACTGCACCCTGGTCAGCCTGTGAAGCTGGGTTTTCATGCAATAATATGATCCAAGAACACATATTCCAGAAATCATTATGTAGAGTTGGTGATTGCCCACTGTTTGTGCAGTATTATGAATGGTTCTGTGGGATCGTTTTTCAAGTTTATAGCGTTGTGCACTAATAATGATATATAATATGCAAGTTTTACACATGAGCCTACATAGATAAACTGAATTAATAAATGCAATTGAAACAAATTTCATATGATGTATAGAAGTCAAGTTATTAATATGTTTTAGTTAAGCTACCTGTTGGTAATAATCTCCATTTTGAACAAGATGGATGTTGTTCCTGTCTCTCACTCCTGCTGCCCCCCTGCACAGATCTTCTCCAGATAGGCTTTGCAGAGCACACAGTTAAGCTGATGACATAATGGATTATTTTCATTGCAATAGTTGATTTGCTAGTGATGAACATTGTATTGTGCGGTTGTAAGATTTTATCAAGTAGCCACCACATTTGGTTCTTTGACTGGATTCCTTCACTGGGACAAAGTCTTATTGTCTAAATGTTTCACATTTGTTTGAACATCACCGGATGGCATTAGCATAGATAGGGTTCAATACGCTTTTTAGAAATGGGATGGTTCTAATGTGTTAAGTTAATGACATTTATTAGTCACGTGTTCTAATCTGCTGAAGAATTTATACTTTTGCTCACACCACAAGAATTTTACAGTTTTTCTAATTTACTATGCAAGAATTATGCATAGGAAACCCTTGAATCTGGGAGTGAGACTAACATTTTGAGAAAATGTTCCTGTTCTACTAGTGATGCTGCCAGATTTTCTTATGAATTTGCTTCGCATTGAGGCTTTCTATAATTTCAGATTCATACATACTCTGTCCTACTTTGTATCTGACAGCCTACACGGTATTGAATTTGTACTGCTTATTTTGAATTTTTGTAATAAACCCCTTTAACATTTCATTGATCTAGAAGTCAATTATTGAGTGGGCCCCCTTACTTAATGAACTGTTTTACTCTGCTTATTGATGGTTGGAGAGGTTGCCTTAATGTGAGGATATTATGTCTTATGAAATTGAGGATTAACACCATTTCTAATCTGGTAAACTTTGGGAGAACCCAATGAGGTAAATGTTGGGGTATCGAAAGTGTCACACTTTGCCCTACATCATTATTTGCATGCTGACTACATAATTTTTAGAAGATATACGCCAACAAAATATTGGTCTTTTATTTGCAAATAAAAATTCAGGCGGGTATGCAACTAACGTATTGTGTTGAACTATGCCCCTTGGACCCCAGCCGCTAAATAGTATTGTGTCTTTTCCAAATGAGAAAACAAAGGCTTGGTAGCAGAACTCTGACTGTTTGGATCCTCCTGCTATGGCATGTCTAACCTGACTAAGAGGGACTTAGCTATTAGTAGTGCAGAAGGTGCAGTAACACCATGCTCAGTAGTGTAAGGGCGTACTGTATACCTATTATAGATGTTGTTTCCTGCTTAACGGGTAGGCATGACAGATGCAATGAATCAGAACTGATACATTTTCATTGGGAACCCAAAACCAGCACATTCCCCATCAACAGAAGACATTTTTGGAACTTTTATTCAAATAAGATGACCTATGTTGCTGAATGAGCTTGCAGTTGGAAAATGTTTGAAGAAAAGAAGAAGGAGCTCTCTCATGTGTATGAATATGGATTACCATACTACTAAAGGATGCACAAAAAAAGACTATCATAGGCCCACCGAATATGTGTCAAACAAGGGTGGTGCACTGATGGAGCTCTTTGGGAGGGAATGATGGGCCTCAAGATTCTCGGAAGAACTTAGGAAATTCACAACCTAGATGTTGTATTATTATTTGTGTTCTGTCAGAGTTACATGGAGTCTTATAGTCAGAGTGGGGGTTGTTAAGCCTTGCCTCTGCCCATCACAGAAATGTACCATGACTTCTCTTTGTGGTCTATTGTGGTTTTGAGCGGTTGTTATTAGAGATGTGTGTCAATCGCATTTGATAGGGCCGGGAGCACAGAGATTAAAGGAATTTTAGTCAGGCTCAATCTTCCAGATCAAACATGGCTTCCATGTACCAGTTCTGCCAGATCCACAAGGAAAGGTCAGCTCTCATGTTCTGTGTGAGGTGAGAAAGCCCACATGGAGTAGGAGCAAACTGAAGTGTTTTATTTTGATTACTAAAAACTCATGGGTGCACTTTGAAATAATCTTTTCTTAAGTTTTTCTTGTTACGCAAGATACAAAACCCCAATTTTCACTAAATACCAAGTCACTTGGCCATCTATACATAAACCTCGCCCTCAAGGAACACATTGCTTTCAAAACAAAGATAGTCTTGTGCCAGTTGTCTCTTCTATAGAAAGTTGAACCGTTTCTTCCAGAAATCGACCTCAGCACTGCTGCTCAAGCCCTCATACTCTCACAACTAGATGGCGGTAATGTCCTCCTCCAAGGTCTCCCAGACTCTTCACTTGCCTTTTTTAAGAGCATCCTACATGCTGCAACACATCTCATCTAAGAACTGAAGAAATGTGATCACATCTCCTGTGTTAGAAATGGGATTCCTGGTTGGCTGAGGTATGCACCCAGGCCAGACAGGAACCATCATTCTGGTCAGGGTAAGCTATGCACACACTGAGATAATCCGTGCTCACCATCTGGTAGCTTGGCACAGAGCAGTCAGGCTTATCTACAAAGGCAATGTGTAAAGTATTTGTGCAACACACACACACACACACAGTAACACACTGAATACACCACAAAAATACTCCACACAGGTTTAGAAAAATAGAGAATATGCATCTGAGGAAAAATTACACCAAAGTGACAAACATCCAATCAATAGATGTCAAGATATGAATTTTTAAAGATTTTATGCGAAAGCTGTGCTTACAAGTCAAGACTGCTAAAAGGTTACTTGAGGTCATGGTAGACAGGGGAAATCCAAAGTTTAGGATAACTCAATCAACGGCAGGCTGGCTAGGGAACCCAGACAGGTCCAGCGGAAGAAATACCTTGTCTGGAGCAATTATACATGTCGAGATCCTACTGCATTGTCGTCAAGTCAGTCAAAGGGGGTCCTGTGTCATCGTTGAGCTCTATTGATGTAAATGCAATGCATCCTCAGTGAGCCGCAACAAGCGTCACTGAGCCGCGTAGGCTGTGGGCCCAATGTCGTCAAGCAGCCTCTGTGATGGTGCTGAAGGGCGATGCAGCGGAATTTCTCACATACTCAGGGCTATGTGTCGGGTTTTGTAGAGAAAAGCTGCAGGAACCAGTTCTAAGGCTGAGAATTTGGAGGGGGAACCTCAGGCAAGGGAAAGACTCTCAGTAGGCAGAGTCCAGCAACATCAGCAGAATTGCAGGAAGTCTATTGTGTCCTAGAGAGTTCAGAAAACAGGAGGCAAGCCAGCTTACCCATGGAGATCACTTGAAGGGAAGGCAGAGTCTAAGTCTCCTTCCAGCAGAGTCAGGGAGTAGCTGGGCAACAAGCAGAAAAACAGTCCTTCTAGAAAAGCAGTCCAGTTGAGTCCTTTAAGCAGCACTGCAGTCTTTCTGACAGAGGATCAATTCAAAATCCAGAAGTGTCTTATTTTAGGGGGTCAGAGACCCTATACCAAAAAGTGCCTTTAATGTAGTGGGTGACTTCAAAGGAGCCCTCTGAAGTGAACAAGGATCCCTTCCAACCCAGTCCTGTCCTGCAGGCTAACCCTGAGTGGAGGGGGAAAACTGGCTAACTCTGGAGGAGGGGGGGGTAAAACAGTGTTTTGTGTGTGGACAGGACACTACTTATTGAAGAGTAAGTGTCTGCCCCTTCCATTCCTCCCTGACCAGGAAGACCCATCAGCATGCAAATGCCGATGAGTGCTCAGAATACAGATGAGCCTCACTTTCCTGTGTTTGTGTCTCTCTAGAGGGAATGAACAAAGTGTAGCTGTCACCCAACCCAGGTGTGTATTGGAAATAGGATGTCAGTCACAAAGAGCAGTAAGTACAAAGAAACTATTACTTTCTAAAAGTGGCATTTCTAAAACAGTAATGTTAAATATAACTTCGCCTGTAAGGAAGATTTATTTTTTCTATTTCAAACATATGAAACATGAAAAAGCTACTCTTCTCCGATCAGAAATTACTGCTTAAAAGTGTATTAAGGAATTCTCATTGCTGGCCTTTGAGAGGGACAGTCATCACAGTAGTGAAAAACTAAATAGGCTGTTTGTCACTATCAGGACATGCAAAGCATACAAGTACATGGCCCACCTTTTACGTACATAGCAACCTGCCCTTAGGGTTACTTAGGGCCTAACTTAGGTGTGACATATATGTAATGAAAGTGGAGTTTTAAGCTTTTGAAAGTAGTTTTAAATGCTAAGTCGAAGTGGCAGTAAACTACACACTCAGGCACTGCAGTGGCAGGCCAGAGTCAGGTTTGAAAGGTTACTTCTGTTGGTGGCACAACCAGTGCGGCAGCCCACTAGTAGCATTTTAAGTACAAGCACTGGGTATATGGTATACCAATGCACAAGGGACTTATCAGTACAAAAAATATGCCAATAAGGTGTACACCAATGTCATGTTTATGGGAGAAGAACATGCACTTTAGCACTGGTTAGCAGTTGTAAAGTGCTCAGAGTCCTAAGGGCAACAGAAAAAATAATCAGCAAAAATGTTAGGCAAAAGGTCTGGGGAAAGACCACCCTAAGAATAACAGGTCTAACAACCCCCATCTTGATTCAACTCAGCTGGCTCCCCTTGACATCTTCAAAACAAGCTGCATCATTCACAAATTAATTTTGACCTGCCCTCCTGCTTATCTTGCAGGCAACATCCCTATCACTGGTGATTAACAACATGTGCAGCCAGGACACCATCAGACTTCAGACTAGGAAGCGGAAAAATAAAACACAAGACAGCATGC
This sequence comes from Triturus cristatus, assembly GCF_964204655.1. Classification (NCBI taxonomy): domain Eukaryota; kingdom Metazoa; phylum Chordata; class Amphibia; order Caudata; family Salamandridae; genus Triturus; species Triturus cristatus. Next base: position 548,328,797 of record NC_140595.1, read on the forward strand.
CTTTTCCATCTATGCACCCAGGATCTGGAACAACATCCCTATATCCATTGGTGCCACCCCAATGATGCTCTAAACTGAGAAAGAGTTGAAGGCTCATTTTTTTAAAGAACACTACACCACATCAACCCAGCTTCCTCTCCTATTACCTGTTGAATTTATGTTTGCTTTTGACTATGTACAGTGCTCTGCTGCCTTTTGGCTAAATTTCCTCTATAGACAAGCATTTACAATGTAAGAGGTCTCGCATTTGTAGGAGTTAGAGCGATTGGCATTGTAAATTACAATGTATTTTACATATGTGTTTTGGTTTGGAGTGTAGTGGGTGTATGTTGTGTGGAGTGGAATTATATGGGTTGTGTTGGAATTGTTAGTTGTGAAATTGTGCGGTGTGAAGTGTATTTGCGTCGTGGAATTATGTGGCACGGTGACGTAGGGTTCAGAGGCAGAGAGTGTTGTAGTGTGCATTGTGTGAGTGTAGTGTTGTAGAGTGGTGTGGGGTGGAATAGGGTGGAGTGGGTTGGAGTGGAAACCGGAAACCACCGGATCATATTAAGCACTGATGCTTCTCCATAGGTGTTAGGCACAGATATTCACCTCCAAGGCCAGTAGTAACTCATTCTCTTCCAACGCTGCATCCCTGGCGGGGCGTGCACCTTCACTACTTCTGATAACTATTGTGTATATTGTGTAGCCACGAAAGCCTCTGCTAACCATTTCAGTCAACAGTTATCACGTGTCAGTGAGAGCGACAAGAAGCGGCTGTAAAAGGACAGCACAAGACGCATTGAGGCTTCAAACACCCCTAACCAAGTGCAAATACATACACCTACTGTCTGACACAGACTACCACCCACAGGCACTGACACAGCCAGCCTGCTTTCTGAAACTGATATATGCACACAAACACATCTGCATACTGACACATGCACACAAACACACATGTATACGGACATAGACACACATACACATACACAAACACATCTGTGCACAGATACAGACACACACACACAAACACATCTGTATACAGACACATGCACACAAACATCTGGATACAGACACATGCACACAAACACATCTGTATACGGACACAGACATGCTCGCACAGATTAACAGACGCACACATCAACACGTTCACTCTGACACTCAAGCACATCTGTACCACTTCCAAACCAGCATCCATGCACAATTATATCTACACGCATACAATTTGACAGACACGCACCGAAAAACACACGTAGATACAAAACACTCCTTGACGCTGAAACCTAGACAAAAGCACGTGTGCACAGTCATTGAGAATCACGTTTCCGAAAGACACACACACTCATCTGCACACAGACATCTGTTTGGACACAGACACTCACACAACTCCACACACTGACACACCACACAGTGCTCAGAGGGTACACAGAAACACACACTGACAGACACGCCCTGGTGCGGACAGGTGTCTGCTGCCTGTCACATATCTGTTTACACACACATGTTACAGTTGGAGCTACAGACATGTGTGCTCACACTCGAGCTGCACGGTGTCTGCTCACTGTCGGCATCAGTGCCAGAGGGGGCTGCTCCCTGGCAGCTGCAGCCACTGAGCCCCGCATTGCACGCACTGCAAAGAGGCTCCAGCAAAGAAGACGCATGCGCATGTCTCAGGGGAGCCCTCCAACCTTGGGCACCCATGGGTGCCCTCCCAGCCCTGCTGCTGTGCCTCCTCCTGAGCGCCCCCATGTGCCCTGCAGCCGAGAGGAGGGACTTCGGGGCGCAGGTAGGTGAGTGCTGTAGCGCCTAGAATCCCGGGATATTCTGTGAGTTTTGGTTTACAGCGACATATGTATATGTAAAAGGACCTGGCGGCGGGAGTCTGAGTGGGAGGAAGTGCACCCCAGTCAGTGTGCCATGGAATGTGCGGGGTAGTGTGTTTGCAGGATATTGCACGTGATTTCAGAGTGTAGGAAACTGCACAGTAATGGGTGTTTCTTATTACGAAGGCAGTGTATGAGTGAGTGTTGGATATGTCAGGAGTGTAATAAACTACATTAAGTATGTCGTACTATGGGGGACGTTTATCAGTGCGTGGGGTGCACGCAGAATCAGTACATTTATAAGAAACCATACAGCAATGTGTGTGTCACAGTATGCAGGGGCATTATACGACTGCTGTAGGGATTTGCATATAACAGCACTGCGTGCGAAAAAGTGTAGAGCAATGAACATGTCATGGCAGGGCGGTTTATGAGTGTGCACAGGGGAAGTGAGCACAGTGGCTGTGTGTGCAAGAAATTGTACAACAATGAGCATGTCATAGTGCTAAGGGAAATATCTCAGTGTGTGCAGGAAACGTCTTAGAGTAGTTGCATGAATAAGAAATAGTACAGCACTGAATATGGTGTAGAACGTGCATGCGCCGCTGCCATGTTTACGTCAGGCAGAGATGCGCAACAAAAAAAAAAGTGCGATCTGGCGGACGAAAACTGTAATTAGTGGCCGCTGCTTGCGGACTACACGGATGTCAGTTTGACATAAACAGCCAGTAAATAGCCAGCTAACAGGAGCTGTGCCAACATTCACCAAATGGCAAGCGGCAGGAGAAACTACCGGCTGCTTGCCAACACATACAAATTACTTGATGCCTCGTAGAGGCAGCGTATGCGCTGCCTATGCAAGACCTAAAAAACCATACGCATACATACATACATAAGCCCCTGTAGTATGAGCAAAATACATGGGTGTTATCCCTGTGGAATAAGGACAAATATGCAGCATGGCTCTGAAAGCAGAGCCTCTATATTATTGCTTTTTCTCAAATGGGTGCCTCGAGTCTATGCTGAAACAGAAAAAGGCATGGCAGAGGTGAACGTTATAACCTGTGGGAAAGACTCATCTGCACGCACTTCCATGCCCGGTGTGCATTATACCCTGAACCCACATGTGCTGCACTTATTTTGGGGAATGAAAGACTTGGGACACTGGCCCGACTTTGTGATAAGCTTCCCTCCTATATGGGGTACATTACGCATAGGCACCAAAATGCAAAATCAGAGACTACATTTTTCATGAGGTCACAGACCTCTTATGATGGTTGGTAATGTCAGTGCCTATATTGGAGAAATTGAGTAAAACTTTGCACATGATCCAAAGCATCCTTTTTGGGCAATCAAAATTGTGCTGCTGCAGTTTGCTCTACTGTACAGCACACATACATTCTTAACTAACTTTAAATGTTGTCAAGTGTATTTTGCACTGGAGGTACTCTTCCAGTACAAAACCTATGCTAGATATCGGGCTCACACCATTGCACTATGGTGCTGGTGGCGAAAGGCAGCCTAAAGTGCACTAGCCAGGAAAGAGGGGTACATCTCCAAATGTTAGTCTACATGGTGTTGTTCTGATCTTTTCATTTCATGCAACGCAACCCAGCAACATTATTTGCTGCTCTGCGTAGTATGAAAAATAGCACATTTGGCCCCATGTCTGGAGGCCTCAGTGAGGAGCAGCCAGTGGTCCAGGGAATCACTGCCTGCTTTTCCTTATTCCTTCCAAAATGTGAAAAATGTTTATTTATTAAAGCATAACCTGTCTGTTTAATGGTTTTGGGCTGCTTTGAAAACAATTATTGCCATTTGGGAATGCCAACATAAGGCGGGAGGTCTGCTGTGCAGGCCACCATCACTGTGGAAATTGTCAATCACAGAGCGTTGTTTCAAACAGTGACCTATCTTTTGTGACCTATTACTGAGTTTGTTTTTTATGCCACCTATTAGTACATATGTTCTATTCAAAATGACAGGCAGGGCATAAAAGCTTTGCAACTTGCCTGCACATCCACCAGGAGCATTAATGTTGCCCATCTTTGTGCTGTTGTTGATGTCATGGTATTTGCTGTTGTTGATGTCATGGTAATTTAACAATTAGTCAAACATTATTTTTTCTGGTTTAGTTGAACATCTATTACAGAAGTTACAGGTTCCCCAGCATGCCAGTTAGATTCATAGCAGGGTCCTATAGCCATGATCACATCCTAGAAGCTATGGCTTCTCCATTGGTTAAAGGCCAAACATGGGGAAAATGTCAAAATCCTTTCCTTGCTAACAAAGCAATATATAATGCTGCTACCATGTATCTGAAGCACAAATTGTAATCACTTTGTCCTATGAGGGAAATTAGATCCACCAAATAAAGTACTTGACCACAATCATGTGCCATCGCAGGCAATTGGGAGGTCAGAGTTTTCCCTCATGAGGTTTTTTGAAATCTTTACCTGTTTTCTAAAGGCTTAGAGAAGATTAATTGAGATTTAAATCTGCTCTCAAGGCTCATCGGTTTACTTAATTTATATTAAATTGCTATTTTGATGCTCAGGCAATAGGCATATGTGCATTAACAGGCAACATTCGTATTGCGCACTTCATAAGTGTAATCATTCTAAGCAATCTGGACGAAGAAATTAGATTTGAACCAAAAAACTCAGCTTTAATATTGGTTTATATATCAAAATGTTTAAGATATGTCTACAACAGTGTACAAGTGGTATGCTGCTCTGTTTATTTTAGCAGTCCAGATTTCACAGTTATTTAACATTTCTGCAAGAGACCAGACATTTAATGGGGGTTTGGGAATACGGCTTAACCACACATTCCTTTACCATGCAATTTCATTGTAATAACATAATTGATAAGGGGATATGTGTGGTTAAGATTGCCACTAACCCGACCCTCCCGCCCTAAGGCCAAAACTTATGTCCCCCTACCTGGCCCCCTGGCCTAAGGCCTAAAACCTACCTTTTCCTGCCCTTAAGACTATCCCTTCTCCTCCCCTTTCCCGTCCTGATGCCTAAAACCCTGCCCCCTTAAAAAAAACTACCCTGACCCCTTTACCATGCATGCCTTTACCACGCAATTTCATGAGTCCTAAAACGTACCTCCTGTGCTACCCTTAAAACTACCCCTACACCTTCCCCCGCCCAGTGGGCTAAAATGCTGACCTCTTTAAAAAAAACGACTCTGACTCCCCCTGAGCCCTAAATCCTATCCTTACCCCTAAAAACTCCTCCCAACACCAAGCCCCACCCCTTAAAATGGCCCCAACCCCCTCGTCACGCCCTGAGCCCTAAAAACCTACCCCCTTTTAATAAGACTGCCCAACCCCCCTGCCCTGTACCCTAAATCCGAACCACAACCCTTAAAAACAACACCCCCCAAACACAGTCCCAGCCCAACTTACCTGTCTGCGTCTGGCGCTTCCTGTTCCAACGCTTTTTCTTCCTCTCCCCGCTCATCCAGACACTAGAACACTATCTGCCTTAACCACGCATGTGCCTGGTTAAGGCAGACGCGTGGTTCAGGCAAATGTGGTTGCGCTTGCGTTGGAATTGCACGCTTGGCTCTGCCCATGTTGTTCCGGTTGTTCCCGTTTGGGAAGGAGTGGTTGTTGCGTCACGTATTATAGTGAATAAAATATGCATAGTGCATATTGAAAGGAGATTGTACGTTATTTCGTTATTCTATGACCTCATAAAGGAATTTAGCCTTGGTTTACTCAATGATATCATCCATTACTTGCAATTGCCTTAAAATACTTTTATCCCATGTATGATGTCACTTTAGTATATTAGGAGTTCAGATTCAGCTGGCAGAACGGGAAATTAAATCAGCCAATTAAATTGACCAACCTATTCATTATAGATCACTTCATGGAAAATATTTTCAGAAAATGCACTTAAGGTATTTCAACCGTTCAAATAACTATATATTGCAGGCTACAGTCTCTCCCTTATACACTTGCAGGATGCTGAGCTAGTACAACATTCTGTATCTGCGGCTGAGACAAAGATCCCTTGTAAAGTGCATACTACTCCAGCAGCGACTACAAAGGGACTCTCAAGAACTAACTGAAGCAAAGTACTCATATGTTAACTTCTGAGATTACAAGTGATGGGAGATAACCAGTCAATAAAACTGTTTGTGCTTTTTAGTAAGTACCCCAATGGCTAATTAAGACAGGATTCATTTTACACATATGTACATGCACCTTCGAATCCCTATTTACTGATACTCTATATACTAATACCTTTGTACATTATGTGCTGTTTTAAAAGCATATTTATTTCCAAAAGGGGTAAGTGAACAGGCAGTTAGTTGTGCTAATTGAAGGAAAGCTCTGTATTTCTTAGCAGCAAGCCTTGCCTGGTGCCTCAGATTTAAGGCAGTGTTACTCGATTTTTTTTAAAGTTAAATGGTATTTTTAAAAGGCTTGTAACTTGATATGGAAATGTATAACACGCTAACATTTCCCTCGCTTGGTTTTGGCCTAAGAGCCTTTCCTTTTTGCCAAGTTTGAAAAACACACCATGACGCTTTTGAATTATTAAAGCATGGAAAAGTATCACAGGAAAACGTTTATCTGCCTTCAAAGAAATGTTTTACACCACAATCGCGCATAACTATTTTCTGTGACCAAAGGTTTGCTGAAAAAATCTGCAGAAACAATGAAGTGTTTTGTTGCAGAGAAAAGATCTAAACCATCTGAGAGAATTAGATTTCAAGCATGAGCTTTTGGCTTGAGTAAATACGGACTTTTAATATTAAACGTTTTGAGGCACTCGGATTGACACGCACTAGACTTGTTACTGAACTATGCCATAATTGGTACAGATTTGATAAAGCAATTACAAAGACACATTTCTGCCAAATATACATCATAGTCCAATGCGAACGTTATGATATTTTGACAAAATACGTTGTTCTATTTTGTGCAAATGCTGACTGTAAATGAATAAAAAGTGCTTTGACATTTTTAAGCAATGTGAATAACACATTATTTAAATTAATGCAGCTTAAATACCGATCACGGATGGTTAAGACTTTTACGTGGCCTGGTCAAAATTCAGATCTGCAGACCACACAAATATCAGCACTGGAATTTAACTCACTGAGCCATCGTACTGGTGTCATTTATTGATTTCATCTCTATGTGAGAGTACTTGGCACATGGCATTATACCCCATATGCTGGTCTTAAACTGAATCTGCGTGTCATAGCTTATAGCAGAATGTGACATCATGGGTGGTTACATTTCATCAGTTCACAAGGAATGGCCAATGAGTTATCCACGAATAATGGTAGGATGGCTCCCAGCAAAAATATTGGGGCGGTGGGGATTGATGGTCTGCAAACGTGTGCAAATGGCCTTCAGTGCTATCTCTATGGTGTATTAACCTGCACTACTAGCTTGTTTTCATAAGTTACCTTAATGATGACAGCTGCTTTGCAAAAGTTGCAACACCCTGAATTTCAACAAATGGTCTACCAATTTATATAATTGTTTTTAAGGGTCAAGTTTGTGTTACTGTAGTTTCATACAAAAACAAAATCATTCGAGGAAAATGATAACATTTTATATTTATCTTTAACTAAAGAAAGTTCCATTATTTAGCTGACTGCAGTCAATATTCTGAGCATCTGAAATAATGTTGACATTGGAGAATTATCTGTTTGTGCATTATTTTGCTGGTATATGAAATAAAAAAAACATAGTAACATAATTTAACTGTTTATGAATGATAAATGTGGACTTTCGGTATTCACAATGAACCTCCTTTTATGGCATTGAAGAGCTGTGTTACAAATGTGCTCATTGCTCATTCTTTGAATGTATGCATGAATCTATAGACAGATGACTGACGCATTTAGTTTGTACATATATGTAAGTTTGTATTAATTCAAAAACATTATCATATTGCCATAAACAATATTTTGCATGTTCCATTTATTTAACTCCATATGCGACAAGTAGTTAGAAAAGTTCAAATCACATGTATTTATCCCGCAGTTTTATTAAAATGATTTAGTAATACTAGTATACATTCCATATTCTTTTTCCAGCAAATGTAAGTTATTTGGGCCGATCTATATGGGAAAGTTTGGAAAAAAACATAATATTGTTTGGCTGTGCAAACGTCCTGTAAACATTTCCAAATCATGCTACAATGTTGAGGGAATTCAGTAGCTAATTTAAATGTTTGAAAGGTAAACTTTTACCCTTCTGATTGCTCTACCTGTTAATCCAGAATTTCTTTCTAGAGACAAGTAGATATGTGTGTTTTATTTGTTTATCTTGTCATTTTCACAAATGTTTACCCTAAAAAATATTTTTATATATTGCTCCCACATTTCCGTTAGTTTCTTCAAGTTTATATTTCAATTTATTTGTATATTGATTGACATAGCACGGACAGTGCTGGAGTTGGAATAACTTTACTTCGTCATTTGGGGGTTAAGGTGTGGCAGTAGAAAGGAGGTGGAGTCACCAGAGGCGGAGACATGATAAGCAGAGTCTGACAGTCAACATATGCATTTTCTTTTAGAAAAAATTATGCTGCAAACAAATTGATAATAAGGAGAAATTTGACCATAAGTCTGTTCTGGCTCACTTAATTGGTCAAAACTGGCTGCAATTTTAAACGTCTTGCAGGGTTAAGAGACCTGCTGCAGAGATCTTTGTGTGCCCGGCAATTTTCATTGAATAATGTTAATGGTAAGATAAATCTGGTGCTTAATGCACTTGCTGAAGAGATCTGTGTATTGTTTAGTCATGGTTTTGACTCATAATGTAGCATAAGTAGTTAGTGTATCTGCTGCAAAGCACACTAAGTAACATGCAGATCACAGGTTTGTATTTGAACTTGAAATGTGGGTGGGTTACAGCCTTTGACACAGAGGTGCCGATCACGATCCGGCAAAAACCGGGTACGAACCGTCGGACGGAGCACAATCTCCGCCCGACGCGTACCCGGTCGTCAATTTTTACAAACAAGGAATTACGATTCGCACGGGTACACCATTACCGTACGAATCGTAAAAAAGGCCGACCGAACAAAAAAACACCTACCAATGCGATCCGGGAAAGCGCCGACCTGACGTCGGGACGCTCGCAGCCAGCCATTCACGACCCAGGAATCACGATTCGCACCGACGTCACCCCGCACGGTGAATATTTTGCGGCAGCCAAAAACTGCCGGGAAATCAGGACGACGCGAACAAGGACCACCAGTACGCGACGGACAGACGACGACGCGAACAAGGAGGACCAGTACGTGACGGACACACAGGACGACGCCACCAAGGAGGACCCGTACGCGACAGGACGACGCGATCAAGGAGGACCCGTACGCGACAGGACGACGCGATCAAGGAGTACCAGTACGCGACGGACAGACATGGACCCGAACCTACGAGTCATCCCTGCCCTCATAGCAGTCCACCTCCTCTACAGGTTACGACGCAGACGCCGCAGAAGGTCAGAATAACTAAGGGAGGGGGGAAAGTGGGGTGGGGTGGGGGTGGCAGGACCAGGGCAGGCCACAAAACAACCACATAAGTCACACACCACACATGGCCTGGACATACCTGACTCCCATGCCCTGGTCACCACGAGGGGGTGGGGGCGTGTCCTGATAAGCCTGCGACCGCCACAACGGAAGTCCGTCACCACGCGAACCGGCAACACAACCAGACAGGTACGTCCCGTACCCACGCCTGAAGAGCGTGGGTACGAGTCGGACCACGCCCACACACGTCACCCCAACAATGGCGGGACGGATCGCACCCACGTGGCAAAGGCCTGGGTACGGGCCGCACAAACATCACATAGCGTGGGGACGGATATGTACGGACCCTACCCCCACCCCGTATGCAAGGAGCGCACCCCCCACCCCAACAGTGAAAGTACGACCCGTACCCCCACCCGCGTATGCATGGAGCGTACCCCCCATGCCAACAGTGTAAGTACGACTCGAACCCTCACCCGCGTATGCATGGAGCGTACCCTCCATGCCAACCGTGTAAGTACGACTCGAACCCTCACCCGCGGACGTACGGACCGTACCCCCACCCCCACCAGTGTAAGTACGACTCCTACCCCCACCCGCAGACTCACGGACCGTACCCCCACCCCAACAGTGTAAGTACGACCCGTACCCCCACCCGCGTATGCAAGGAGCGTACCCCCCAGCCCAACAGTGTAAGTACGACCCGTACCCTCACCCACGTATGCATGGAGCGTACCCCCACCACACCAGTGTAAGTAAACTCGTACCCTCACCTCGAATGCATTGAGCGTACCCCCACCGTGTATGTTCCAAGCGTACATATCCTGAAATCGGAGGTGTGTGTGCAGAGTCCACCCAGCAGTGCCCTGAGACAGGAGGGGTGGGTGTGGAGTCCTCCCAGCAGTGCCCTGAGACAGGAGGGGTGTGTGCAGAGTCCTCCCAGCAGTGCCCTGAGACAGGAGGGTTGGGTGCCTATCACTCCCAGCAGTGCCCTGAGACAGGAGGGGTGGGTGTGGAGTCCTCCCAGCAGTGCCCTGAGACAGGAGGGGTGTGTGCAGAGTCCTCCCAGCAGTGCCCTGAGACAGGAGGGGTGGGTGCCTATCACTAACAGCAGTGCCCTGAGACAGGAGGGGTGGGTGCCTATCACTCCCAGCAGTGCCCTGAGCCAGGAGGGGTGGGTGTGGAGTCCTCCCAGCAGTGCCCTGAGACAGGAGGGGTGGGTGTGGAGTCCTCCCAGCAGTGCCCTGAGACAGGAGGGGTGGGTGCCTATCACTAACAGCAGTGCCCTGAGACAGGAGGGGTGGGTGCCTATCACTCCCAGCAGTGCCCTGAGACAGGAGGGGTGGGTGTGGAGTCCTCCCAGCAGTGCCCTGAGACAGGAGGGGTGGGTGTGGAGTCCTCCCAGCAGTGCCCTGAGACAGGAGGGGTGTGTGCAGAGTCCTCCCAGCAGTGCCCTGAGACAGGAGGGGTGGGTGCCTATCACTAACAGCAGTGCCCTGAGACAGGAGGGGTGGGTGCCTATCACTCCCAGCAGTGCCCTGAGCCAGGAGGGGTGGGTGTGGAGTCCTCCCAGCAGTGCCCTGAGACAGGAGGGGTGGGTGTGGAGTCCTCCCAGCAGTGCCCTGAGACAGGAGGGGTGTGTGCAGAGTCCTCCCAGCAGTGCCCTGAGACAGGAGGGGTGGGTGCCTATCACTCCCAGCAGTGCCCTGAGACAGGAGGGGTGGGTGTGGAGTCCTCCCAGCAGTGCCCTGAGACAGGAGGGGTGGGTGTGGAGTCCTCCCAGCAGTGCCCTGAGACAGGAGGGGTGTGTGCAGAGTCCTCCCAGCAGTGCCCTGAGACAGGAGGGGTGGGTGCCTATCACTAACAGCAGTGCCCTGAGACAGGAGGGGTGGGTGCCTATCACTCCCAGCAGTGCCCTGAGCCAGGAGGGGTGGGTGTGGAGTCCTCCCAGCAGTGCCCTGAGACAGGAGGGGTGGGTGTGGAGTCCTCCCAGCAGTGCCCTGAGACAGGAGGGGTGTGTGCAGAGTCCTCCCAGCAGTGCCCTGAGACAGGAGGGGTGGGTGCCTATCACTAACAGCAGTGCCCTGAGACAGGAGGGGTGGGTGCCTATCACTCCCAGCAGTGCCCTGAGCCAGGAGGGGTGGGTGTGGAGTCCTCCCAGCAGTGCCCTGAGACAGGAGGGGTGGGTGTGGAGTCCTCCCAGCAGTGCCCTGAGACAGGAGGGGTGTGTGCAGAGTCCTCCCAGCAGTGCCCTGAGACAGGAGGGGTGGGTGCCTTTCACTCCCAGCAGTGCCCTGAGACAGGAGGGGTGTGTGCAGAGTCCTCCCAGCAGTGCCCTGAGACAGGAGGGGTGGGTGCCTATCACTCCCAGCAGTGCCCTGAAACAGGAGGGGTGGGTGTGGAGTCCTCCCAGCAGTGCCCTGAGACAGGAGGGGTGGGTGTGGAGTCCTCCCAGCAGTGCCCTGAGACAGGAGGGGTGTGTGCAGAGTCCTCCCAGCAGTGCCCTGAGACAGGAGGGGTGGGTGCCTATCACTAACAGCAGTGCCCTGAGACAGGAGGGGTGGGTGCCTATCACTCCCAGCAGTGCCCTGAGCCAGGAGGGGTGGGTGTGGAGTCCTCCCAGCAGTGCCCTGAGACAGGAGGGGTGGGTGTGGAGTCCTCCCAGCAGTGCCCTGAGACAGGAGGGGTGTGTGCAGAGTCCTCCCAGCAGTGCCCTGAGACAGGAGGGGTGGGTGCCTATCACTCCCAGCAGTGCCCTGAGACAGGAGGGGTGTGTGCAGAGTCCTCCCAGCAGTGCCCTGAGACAGGAGGGGTGGGTGCCTATCACTCCCAGCAGTGCCCTGAGACAGGAGGGGTGTAACACATGTGTGTGAGGCCAGAATTATCCACATGCATACTGGCTACAAGGGAACATGTCCCCATGAACTCATGTCAACAGACTCCACACACAAGTGCAGTGATCACCAAGGATGCCACGATTGTTGCAGGTGGAGACATGGCCCTGCATGCATGGCCAAAGTAGAAGGGCTCCGTCACACACACAGCTCATGTAGACACAGCTCTGCGCTAAACATTGGGAACACCCTGCAGGGAAGAAAGCTGGGTACACAGAGGAAGGAATACACCCTGGGACAAGTGCACCATGCAGTAACTGCTTACATGAACAAAGAAAGTTAGCCAACACCTTGTGATGGCACACAGATCCCAGGGTCCCACCAATGAGCAGTACACTACTACATATCCCACACACCCAAACCCTTACACACCACCCAAAACCATGTAGCAGCCCCACCAACACCAATACCAGCATAGCAGTAGTGTGATAATGAAAACAAAATTAAGCTTTATTCAGCATGAGCACAATGTCCGTGGATCGCAGGCAGTTCAATCTTCACAAAGCCCATAGGGCAGTCAATGATTCTCAGCTGGATGGGGGACACAGTGGGATGCGTGTCCCCTACCTTGCCTGCACAGTCAAATGGCATCGTCTTCCACACTGGTGAGGGCATCAGGGGGGGGGAAGCAACAGGCACCGCAGGGACATCAGGGCAAAGGGGCGGCGTTGTGGGTGCAGGGATGGAGGACTCCACCACAGGGGGTGGGTCAGTGCCAAAGGCGGAGGCCAGGATGGCACTACACACCTTTGCAAGGTCCTCCAGGGAGTCCCCTGCACCCGAAGGGACCTCAGGCCCCAAGGAGGGGGGGGTCAGAGGGATGGGTCGCAGCGCCACCGGGGGAGGGTGGAGACAGGGGGGGAGACTCAACCACCCTGACCGGGGACCTCCTTGACCGCTTGCGTGGTGGTGTAACTGTGGGGCTCAGGGACAGAGCGGCCATGAAGGAGTCCTTGGGGGAGATGTGGCCAGGAGAGCTGAGGGGAGGGGATTTGGAGGGAGTGGACTGGGTGGAATGTGGACTCCCACTATGGCTGCGTGTCACACGTTTGCCCCCCGACCCAGTGGGTGTGCCTACCTCACCCTGTGTGTGCGTGTCAGGAGGAGTGCGGTGGACCTTCCCTGCTGGTGTGGTGCCCGTGTCCGTTGATGTGGGTGCATGCCGACGTCTGGGTGTACGTGGGACAGGCATGGGAGTGGGAAGTGTGGATGGGGCAGGGGTAGGTGGGGGGAGGTCGCGCTGCAGGAGACCCACTGCTGCAGTCAGTGTGGAGTCTATGGACCTCAGCAAGTTGCGTTGGTCAGCCTGCGATGAATGAATGCCCTCCAAGAAAGCCTCGATGTTGGTGAGGGTTTTGCCGTGGGCATGGAGGACATTAAGGATCGCAGCCTGACCAACCTGCAGTTGCCGCTGGATGTCCACAGACTCTGCATTGGCGGCAGCAGTGGAGACAGGGGCAGGGGGTGCGGTGCCTGGCAGGAAGGAGACATGCTGTGACCGGGCACGCTGGGAAGGGACACGAGCAAGTGGGAGGCGGCTGGTGGGAACTGAGGGGGCGGTGCGAGGTGTTGTTCCGCTGTCAGCTGCTGGTGCAGCCACCGCCCACTCGGAGACATCCTCCTCGGACCTGTCAGCTTCATATTCTGACGTGCCAGTCGACAGGTCCTCGGCCGCACTATCCTCCACCTCTGTCCCACTCGATGTGCCAGCCCCGATGTCACGGCTGGCACTGGTGCTCGGTCCCTCCGCCTTGCCTGTGTCCATGTCTCCCTCTGTGTCCCCCGACGATGCTGTGGGCAGGGTGGAGAGACAGAAATTAATCAGACAGCTGTACACATCAGTCACATGAGTCCAACCGACATAGGTAACACTGCATAGCCTGAAAAGGAAGATCCCTAACATCTACTAAACAAGGTACCGATGTAGGGCATGAAACACACAGTTGGTTGAGCCACCATGCCACTGAAATACCATGGAGAGCATGAGACAATAGCTAAACACAGGAAACGGAGTCTGACATAGCACCCAGGCCCTGGGGACAATCCAGCACTGCATCTGCACCACACAGCGTTGGCGAAAATACCGATGACCAGGGACCATATCCATGAACTTGAGACACATGCTGCATAGGTAATGCTGAAAACATGCCCAACATGACTCGGTCACTGCACATTGCGTGTGTGTCCAGACACATCACACACTGCCCAGACCCAGCAAGTAGAAATCAGGATGTGACACATAGGCATTGCCCGCCCCAACAAGACCCTACACGAGGCAAATTGTTGAGACACAGGTGGCACCAACATCTCATAGTCTGGGTGATACACACAGGGGCAGGCAAAAAGCAAGATTGGACGCCAAACAGACAAGGTGCGCCTGTACAAATAATGAGGTACCAGTGCCCATCCTCAGATGAGTATAACAAGACACACAGGCACTGGCAACTGTGAGTATGAAGAAGGACAATCAGGTCAGGCTGCACAGTGGACACCTGTACAAAATAGCACGTCTATATACATGGTGACAGGGGACAATGGCACAGAGCACAACCTACGCTGTAGACACTGAGATTGTCCACGTTTATGATGACACATACACCACTGAGGAAAAGGTGCCCCAGGGGACAGTAGTGGGCACGCAACTACATGCTACTGAATGGTAATGACTGCAACACACGTCACCATCCCTGCACTATGTGTATCGCACACTCATGCACATCATGTCACAGGCCACTACATAGGACATGCGCGCTGTAAGGCATGACACATGAGAGACCAACTCCCATGTCTGGAGTCAGCATCAGTGCCAACTGACATGGAACCCACATGCAGTGAACTTGACAGTGCACAGGCAAGGTCCCACAACCTGTTACACACCACCCCCACACATGATGCTACAGTCATTGTTCTCGTGGACAAAGCGCCAGCCTACATTACCTAGTGAAGGAGTGACTACACACAGACCAGGGAACACATTGCAAGGAGGGGAAGGGTGGCAGGGGCGCAGCGCTATACTGGGGCAAACAGGATCTGCACAGCACCTTTAAACCCTGCCAGTGAATTCATGCTACTGTGCCCTTACAAATGCCGGTGACACACAACAAACACACATGTACCTACCCCCTTCCGGCTGCTGCATCGCCTGTAAGCGCCTCTCCAGGTCTGGAAAGACCACCGGCAGCACACGCCTGTGGAGGTGGCTCAGACGGCGGCGGCCGCGGTTCTTGTGGCTCTCAGGTGAGTCCCCCAGCAGGAGCCGTGCAATCCTCCGCGTCCAGCACCGGATATCCTGCCAGCGTTTCCTCACCTGGGGCAGGCTTCGCCTCCGACCATCCACACCCCTCACGGCACTGACGGCGGTCAGCCAGATCTGCTCCTTGGCAGTGGCGCCTACCTGTGAGGAGGAACAAGTGACACCACATCAATACACCAGCCACATGTCACAGAGAGACATATGGGTACAAATTAGCTGGTTACAACAAGGCATGTCATGCAGCCAACGCATTGCACCTTTGTCATAGGGACATCATCCCCTGGTGAGGGAAAAAGCAGAACGTGCCACAGTGGGTACACAGGTGGAATGATGGCAATGTCACAATCAATGATCAAGGCTCACACTGTGCATCACACCCACCCCTCCTGTCTCAGGGCACTGCTGTGAGTGATAGGCCCCCACCCCTCCTGTCTCAGGGCACTGCTGTTAGTGATAGGCCCCCACCCCTCCTGTCTCAGGGCACTGCTGTTAGTGATAGGCCCCCACCCCTCCTGTCTCAGGGCACTGCTGTGAGTGATAGGCCCCCACCCCTCCTGTCTCAGGGCACTGCTGGGAGGACTCTGCACACACCCCTCCTGGCTCAGGGCACTGCTGTGAGTGATAGGCCCCCACCCCTCCTGTCTCAGGGCACTGCTGGGAGGACTCTGCACACACCCCTCCTGGCTCAGGGCACTGCTGTGAGTGATAGGCCCCCACCCCTCCTGTCTCAGGGCACTGCTGGGAGGACTCCACACCCACCCCTCCTGTCTCAGGGCACTGCTGGGAGACATCAGGCACCCCCCCCTGGGACCCCCCCGACAGTACATGGCATGTGTGTTACACCTGGACACAATGGCAGAAGTCACAGTCACAACATAGGGACAGTCTGTGGCAGTGGCCTATGCACTCACCTGATACCCTGGTCGCCCATACAGCATGGAGTACTGTGGGAGGATCACATCCAGCAGAGCCATGTTCTCCTCCAGGGTGAATGGCTGTGTCCTCTCCACAGCTGTGCATCACACCCACCCCTCCTGTCTCAGGGCACTGCTGTGAGTGATAGGCCCCCACCCCTCCTGTCTCAGGGCACTGCTGTTAGTGATAGGCCCCCGCCCCTCCTGTCTCAGGGCACTGCTGTTAGTGATAGGCCCCCACCCCTCCTGTCTCAGGGCACTGCTGTGAGTGATAGGCCCCCACCCCTCCTGTCTCAGGGCACTGCTGGGAGGACTCTGCACACACCCCTCCTGGCTCAGGGCACTGCTGTGAGTGATAGGCCCCCACCCCTCCTGTCTCAGGGCACTGCTGGGAGGACTCTGCACACACCCCTCCTGGCTCAGGGCACTGCTGTGAGTGATAGGCCCCCACCCCTCCTGTCTCAGGGCACTGCTGGGAGGACTCCACACCCACCCCTCCTGTCTCAGGGCACTGCTGGGAGACATCAGGCACCCCCCCCTGGGACCCCCCCGACAGTACATGGCATGTGTGTTACACCTGGACACAATGGCAGAAGTCACAGTCACAACATAGGGACAGTCTGTGGCAGTGGCCTATGCACTCACCTGATACCCTGGTCGCCCATACAGCATGGAGTACTGTGGGAGGATCACATCCAGCAGAGCCATGTTCTCCTCCAGGGTGAATGGCTGTGTCCTCTCCACAGCCCTTGACATGGTTCCAGGGAATCAGTAGCAGCAGCTGGGTCGACGAATGCAAAGATGTGCAGGCAAGTACTCCCTCATGGGACCTGGCTGCCTTATATGTGCCCTTCTGCCCAGTCTCATGCACAGGAGTACAGAGTGATTGGTCACTCACATTTGCATCCTATGTTTCCACCAATCCCTTCAAACCTAGGAGTCTGTGTGTTCTCTATCGGTTTCATTCTCCTGCATGATGTCAGCCCCACAAACACATTGCAACAAAGTAGAATAATTCCAACTGACTTCTGCTGTGCACCTTCCAGAACAATTTCGAAATTTGAACTTGGTCTCCATGACAACCAGCATGCATGTAGGCCTTAATACTTGTCCCCTATGTAATTTGGAGCATCACACACAGGTACGGTGTGTTTCGGGGCCCTAGGGCACCCCAAATGCATGGCAACGGCCCGTACATGCATGCCTACGTTCACTATCACTATGGGTCTGCACGCATATGCGTACTCGTAGTGGTACGGGCCGTACACTCGCATGTACGCTCACTATCACTACGAGTACGCATACGCGTGCAGACCCATAGTGATAGTGAGCGTAGATGCGTGTGTACGGTCCGTACCACTACGGGTACGCATACGCGTGCAGACCCATAGTGATAGTGAGCGTAGATGCGTGTGTACGGTCCGTACCACTACGGGTACGCATACGCGTGCAGACCCATAGTGATAGTGAGCGTAGATGCGTGTGTACGGTCCGTACCACTACGGGTACGCATACGCGTGCAGACCCATAGTGATAGTGAGCGTAGATGCGTGTGTACGGTCCGTACCACTACGGGTACGCATACGCGTGCAGACCCATAGTGATAGGGCCGTACACACGCATCTACGCTCACTATCACTATGGGTCTGCACGCGTATGCGTACCCATAGTGGTACGGACCGTACACACGCATCTACGCTCACTATCACTATGGGTCTGCACGCGTATGCGTACTCGTAGTGGTACGGACCGTACACACGCATCTACGCTCACTATCACTATGGGTCTGCACGCGTATGCGTACTCGTAGTGGTACGGACCGTACACACGCATCTACGCTCACTATCACTATGGGTCTGCACGCGTATGCGTACTCGTAGTGGTACGGACCGTACACACGCATCTACGCTCACTATCACTATGGGTCTGCACGCGTATGCGTACCCGTAGTGGTACGGACCGTACAAATGCCTGTACGCTCGCCATCACGATGGGTACACATACGGCAGCACTCCCACAGTGATTTGGGAACATACACAGGCCCTCTTAGCAGCAGTACGGCGGTTTTTACACATCACAGTGGTGATAGGCGACACACAGGTAGGAATAGGGCGGACATACTTGTCCATGGATGGACATACTTGTCCATGGATGGACATACTTGTCCAGGAATGGACATCAAGGCATCGTCTGTGCATTACTACATGTGTGGGGCACAGGTGTGACAGGCTGTGATGTGGAACATGCCTCCTGAGTGGAGAAGGCACCAGATGTATGATGAGATGTGCATAGGTGTACTGTGTGACGGTGCAATGTGTGCCAGGCATGCCCTTGACTCCTTTGACATGTGTGCATGTCGTACTGCGCACTTGGGGTGAGCGTCACTGGCATGGCACGGACACCAACACACGGAAGTGTCCCATGATGCCCGGTACAGGGGTCATGACACATGACTTGTCACTACCCACAGTGCACAATGTGACTATGTCATTTATGTGTCCGGGATTTTCATCAGGTTGATGTTGTAGCACCCTCAAAAGCTGCAGCCGTTGCAGCAACCAACATGTGTCTGTGTGTAGATTGTCATTGCACACTGTTCCGCACACCATGCCACATGTGGTATCGGATGTGAGGTGCACATGTATGCATGGGACACGGAGTAGCGTGACAAGGCCATGTCAGCATCCTCACAAGGAATGTGTGGTGAGTCATGACATGTGCACCTTCATGGCAAGGTGTGTGGGCAGGCCTAGTGTAATGTCATGTGACCTGTGGCTCCGGTGTTCCGCAACCAGTCTCTGCAATCGGCATCCCACTTCTGCTGATGTGTGGGTGTATGTCACTCCTGTCTTGCGTCGGGCTGTTCACTTGCACTGGGACATAGTTATTCCCATGGCGTGGCATGGGGAGGTTCTCAATCTCCGTGTGTAGCTGGGTCTTGGAAGGAGTGTCACCTTGCATCCATACGTGTCCTGGACATGTAGCACATACCTGACTCCCTATGTAGCATGTGTGTATTGCCAGATTTACATGTGCTCAGTAGACATGAGTTGTTGTCGTAGTGCACTCACTCTTCCTTGTCACTTCCAAATTACTGCAGAGCGCCGCCTCTTGCCCGAAGAATTCCAGACTTGGCTGCCATGCAGGAGAATGACAGGATCCGGCTCTACCGCTTCACCCAACCGTTGATCCTGGAGCTGACGGCGAGAATGGCACCACACCTGCAACCGCAGCACAGGTATCCTACGGCACTGACACCCCAGCTGAAGGTAATGGCTGCCCTACATTTTCTTGCCACGGGTACCTTCCAAAATACCATAGCTCATGTTGGTGGCATGTCCCAGAGCATGTTCAGCGGTGTGCTGCATGATTTCTTGGAGGCCATGTTGATTCACCTGGATGACTTCATCAAGTTCCCAACCCCTGAACAGATGACTGAGGTCAAGCGTGGATTCTATGCCCTGGGAGGGATGCCCCATGTCATTGGGTCCATAGATGGGACACATGTAGGTTTGGTACCACCACACGCACGGGAGGTGGCGTACCGCAATCGGAAGCACTACCACTCCATCAATGCCCTTGTGGTGTGTCTGTCCAATATGGTGATTTCACATGTCTGTGCTCGTTTCCCAGGATCAGCACACGATGCCTACATCATGAGGCGTAGCGGGATGCCTGATATGATGATGCAGCTGCGCAACGAACGGGCATGTGTTGTTGGTGGGTACAGTCTGTCTGTCCTGTATTCTGTATAGCCGACCAGCACGACCGCTTCACCAGTTCTAACGATGTCCATGTGCTTCCCATGTAGGGGACGCTGGCTATCCCAACATGCCTTGGCTGCTGACACCTCTCCGCAACCCCATCACGCCGGCCCAGCTCCGCTATAACACCGCCCATGGCCGGATAAGGCGAGTGATAGAGAGGACGTTTGGCATGCTGAAGAGCCGATTCCGGTGCCTCCACAAGACCGGCGGTGCACTCCCTTATGCCCCGGCGAAGGTCTGCAAGATCTTCATGGTCTGCTGCATGCTGCACAACATGGCAGTTGAAAGAGCTGTGCCACTCATCCTGAATCAACATGACGAGGACCATCCACCCGTGGAGGACGAAGGGCTTGGCAATGGGGCTAGTGATGTGGAGGATGTGGAGCCGCAAGAGGACATCCGGACTCGGCTCATACGCGACTTCTTTGCTTAGTGGTGAGTACCAGTGTCTGAGTGTGCACGCATTGGTCCCCGTGTGGCATGCGTTGTGATGTGTGTCTCCACCTGCATGTATGGCACGTGGGTCAGAGGTGTGTGTGGGTGTGTCACTGGAGTGATGGTGGCAGTGATGGTAGTATTTCCCCAGTCATAATTGTGACCTAGCATGTTGTCATCCATACATGTGTCGAGTAAATGCACATGCAAGTGGCTGTGCTTTTTGTGGCTGACTTCTTGTGTGTCTCTCTTCCCCAGGTACCTGCGCATGCCGTTTGCTGGTTGCATTGTTGTGGCACTGCTATTCCTCATGGACATGACATCGTGGGCTGACTCAGCGTTACAGGCACGGACACGTTTGGAAGTCTCCATGGGGTAAGGGATGCATCTGGGGTGTATTGGGTGTGGCAGTTGTTCACGATGTGTGCACACTGCCCCTGTCGGGGTTTGGTTCCTCTGCAGCCATGTCGCATCCCCATGGGACACGACATGCAGCTGTGTACACCTGAATAGATGGTCTGCCTGGTTGACAGTCATCAGTGATGGGATAGTGGATTGTGATGATGGCATCAATGTGTGTGACACTGCCCTCGGACACATACGGTTAGCATTGGCTTGACATGGTGTGGGACTTCCACATCAGCGGATCTATGGTGTATGGCAGGCTCTCCGTGTGCAGCTGTGGGTATTTAGCTGTTAGCCGACGCTTGTGTGCCAGTACCATGGCTATCACGCATTTGTGCTGCAGAAGGGGGGTGCCAGTGTTGGACCCACATGTCACTCCACATGATGTGTTCATGTGTACTTCAAGTTGCCTCTGCAATCCCAAAACATGACTAATAAAGGTGTCCCTATGCCTCCAAGGTGCCTCTTCTCAGTCAATGCTGGTGTGTTGGCACGGTGCATCCTGCATGTCTGGCATGGTATTCCCTGATTGTGGCTATGTGTCAATGTGTCGAGTGGCAAGATGCAAGCTGTGTGTGTGTGCTGAGACTGTGTATTGGGCATGATGTCCATGACTGTGTGGGTATTGTGACATGTGCCATCCCCATGCATCCAACGTTGTCTATGACCCCATTCTCTGCATCCACCGGACTCAAGCTTGCAGGACATGGTTCTGCCACCTGTCTACACATACCTGGGTGCCCCCCAGGACACTGGCCAGGATCCCTGACCTCTGCGCATGACTGTTGCTGTACTCAATGTGTCTGTCAGCACGGTTGTTCGGCCACCCCCTCAGCTGGTTGTGCCCATCACGGGTGTGTATGGTGCTCCATGTCTGTCTTGCCTAATAAACTGTGACCCATGTGTCCTGTGCCAGACTCAGGCCCCAGGGTGTGGATGGTTGAAGAGAACAGATGACTCAGGCATGTTTAGACTGTACAAGACACATGTTAGGTAATAATGCTACCAGCAGGCATCTACTCTTAATAGTGTGATTTATTATTGGGGGGGGGGACAAAGTGAGGGGCTTTCCGGGATTAGGGAATCCAAAGTTCAGTAGGGGAGTTGGTGTCCTTGCCATTGGAAATCCTCAGAGTCCATGCCACAGTCTTTGTCAACATTGGTCAGCCAGTGACCAGCAGGGCCATGTGGCAGAGAATGTCTCTTGATGCTGTGATGCTGTTGCTCCAGTGGGCCAGGTGCCAGGCCAGGTGTCCTGGGAGATGGTGATGTAGCAGCCACCCTCACGGTCCTTTCCGTGGACGACCCGGCTTCCTGCGGGGAACCTCAGCAGCAGGCCGTGACGACGTCTGGGATGCTCCGTCGGATGTTTCCTCCTCCTCCTCCTGATCCCTCCCTGTGGGTGGTGATGTTCTCCGCCTTCTGGCACAGGGAGGGTCGGCCATGGTGTCGGCCATCCGACGGAGTGTAGCGTGAATCCCCTGGAACGCCGTCACTTGCTCAGCCTGTCTGTCCTCCATCCTCCGTTGGTGTACCAGTAGACAGGCTATTAGCTCCGCATGTTGCTGGGCCTGCTGGACCTTGATCCCCTCGAGGACGGACACAACCTGGGCCATGCCCGTGGTGTCCTGCCGGTATGAGTCCAGGATGTTACGGACATGGGAAAATACCGGATCCCCAGCCAACTGGTCAGGCTCGTGCCTCCGCCGTCCTCCACTCCCACCACCCCTGCCCACTTGCGCCTGGCCTGCACTTGTGGGCACATCGGGTCTCCGGGACCCCTGAGGGGTGGCATTGGCGTTGTCGCCTGCCTCCTCCTGGGTGCCCGGGACACCGTGTCCCTCCTGGCGAGCCTGGCTGCATTGTGGTGTTGGGGCAGGGATCCTGGGTGTCTCCTGGGATGTGGCAGGAGTGGGGGTGGTGGTTGGCACGGTTGTACCTGACGCAGGTGCTGCAGGTGGTTGGACACCAGAGGGGCCAGGTCGGTCGGGGTCGTCCGCAGAGTGGTGAGAGTGGTCGCTGCCGGTGGGATCGGTCTCCTGCAGATCCGGGTCCTGTGAGTGTTCCCCCCCAGTATTGGGGGGTGCAGCACGACGTTGACCTGTGTGTGAGAGAGACAATGTTAATTTTGGTCCATGCAACATCCATGTTTCATCCGTTTCAAAGTTGGCACATTTCCTCTTGGAATTAGGATCTGTCTTGCATTCCACTCACAGTGCACTTGTGCATGGGTGTGTCCCTTGGGCACCAATTTGGCCCCTTGAACTATGTGTGGCACAGTCTTACTTGCTGCGTCAAGTGTGACTGCAGTCAGCAGTGGAGTGTGCAGGTGTGGCGAGCCATGCATTTGCGCCTTCCTTGTAGCACTGTACATGTGCACATGGAGTGGATCCACACACTTATATGATGCAGGTAGCTGTCCTTGTGCTCGTGTACAGGTTGTGACATGGCCCTGCGTTTTGCCATGATGAAGAGGGGGGGTTCTGGCACTGGCCACCCTTGTCTACATGCACGCAGTCCACCTGCTGACGAGCAGACATTCCCACACACCAAAGGACTGATTTGCTCTCCCTGTGTCTCCCTCCTTCTCTGTCCCCCTCTCCCTCCCTCTCTGTCCCCCTCTCCCTCCCTCTGTGTGTCAGCCTCCTCCCTCTGTCCGTCTTCCTGTGTCTCCCTCCCTCTCTGTCCCCCTCTCCCTCCCTCTCTGTCCCCCTCTCCCTCCCTCTGTGTGTCAGCCTCCTCCCTCTGTCCGTCTTCCTGTGTCTCCCTCCCTCTCTGTCCGTCTTCCTGTGTCTCCCTCCCTCTCTGTCCCCCTCTCCCTCCCTCTCTGTCCCCCTCTCCCTCCCTCTGTGTCCCCCTCTCCCTCCCTCCGTGTGTCAGCCTCCTCCCTCTGTCCGTCTCCCTCCCTCTCAGTCCCCCTCTCCCTCCCTCTGTGTCCCCCTCTCCCTCCCTCCGTGTGTCACCCTCTGTCACCTTGGCCCAGCTTCCTGGGCACACACTGTTAGCAGATCTTTGAGTGGCCCTTGGCCTGTTGATGTGAGTTTGTTTCTGATCTCCAGGCACCCATTTGGTGTGATGTGTGTCTGTGCGCTGCTGCTGTGGTGGTGTGTGCTGCCACTCTTTCACAATGTTGGCTGTTCATTAGCTGCTGTCATGTGCAAAACAGTGCCTTCACCCCCATGTGTTGATGCAAGGCGTCCGCCATTTGCTGGCAAGTCATTCCTGTGTTGGGACACAGTGTTTGTCTGGCTGTGACCTAGGCCATATGGGCAGAGGGCATTGTTGTCTGCTTTGGAGTCGCACTATGTGATTTTTGGTGCCCAGCCTCCCGCCATCCGGGTTAACGTGTCATGTGTTGTTGTCTTCTGTGGCCTGTGACTTGACATTTTCCAGCTGGGTGCATGGGGCATGGTGGCAGCAGTCGCATGTGCCTGCTCATGGAGTGTGGTTGAGTCATGCGATGGCTTGTGGTGGTTGCGTGCCTGTTAGTAATTTTGGTTGTGGTTGCAGTTCCCCCCATGTGAGGTGCGTTGTTTGTGTACTCACCCGGGTCTCGGAGTCCTTCTAATCCTTCAACTGCCTCCACCGGCAGTATGGCCATCACCCTCTCCTCCCAGGGATGGTACTGTACGGCTCTGCGGGAGGGCCCTCCTCCGGTGGCGTTGGCCTGGTCGTGTTCCTCCTGCCTCTTGGCTCTGACCCTCCTCCGCAGATCGTACCACCTGTTCTGGCAATCCTGCTTGGTCCTCCTGGTGTCCGCAACGGCATTCACAGCATCGACGATGGTCTGCCACATGGCTGTTTTGGCTGCCTGGCTGGTGCTTCTGACCAATGTTCCAAAGATCTGTGGCTCGACTCTGAGGATTTGATCAACAAGGACCTCCAACTCTCGGTGACTGAACTTTGGATTCTTGGTAGTGGGCATGGTGAGGGGTGTGGGTGGGGATGGTGTGGGTGTGGGGGGTGTGTGGATGTTGGGGGGGTGTGGATGGTTGTGTGTGTGTGTGAATGTGATGAGAGGGTGTTTGTGAGGGTGGTCGTGTGAAGGTGTGCAAGTGTAAGGTGTGGTGTAGCTTGTAGTCTGGTTCTGTGGTGTCTGGCAGCAGTGAGTCTGTTGCAAAGGCTCATGGTTTGTGTGTGTGGGCCCTTTTTATTGGTCCATGGGTGGGTGTGGCAGTGTTTGAAGTTTGGGTGGGTGTGTTATAAGGAGTGGTGGTGTATTGGGCCTCTGTTTGTTTTTGGCAGTTGCAGGTCAGTGATTGTGTTATTTTAGTGGTTGTTGGCCATGTTTAGTGGCTTTGTGCCTTTCGAATGGTGTATTCTTGTGTTGTTTTGTTTTGTCCTGGTTGTGTACGTGCGTTTTGAGCGTGTGTACGGTGTGTACATGGGCCATTTGGTTGTACGATTATGTCCTTGTGTGTGGCTTTGTACGACTCGTACATGCGGTTGTGATGTTGGGGCATGGGGTGCGCTCCGTACTTAGGAGGTTGTGTTGGGGGTGCGCCAGGAACTACTGGGGTGTACATAGACGGTGGTACGACACGTCCAGGGGTGGGGGTACGACTGGAACGTACTGGGGTGTACATAGACGGTGGTACGACACGTACAGGGGTGGGGGGGTGTACATTGACGGTGGTACGACACGTACTGGGGTGGGGGTACGACTGGAACGTACTGGGGTGTAGGTACACGGGGGGTATGACACGTCCAGGGGTGGGGGTACGACTGGAACGTACTGGGGTGTACATAGACGGTGGTACGACACGTCCAGGGGTGGGGGTAGGACTCGAACGTACTGGGGTGTAGGTTCACGGTGGTACGACACGTACAGGGGTGGGGGTAGGACTCGAACGTACTGGGGTGTAGGTACACGGGGGGTATGACACGTACTGGGGTGGGGGTACGACTGGAACGTACTGGGGTGTAGGTAGACGGGGCTATGACACGTACTGGGGTGGGGGTGGGGCTCGAACGTACTGGGGTGTAGGTTCACGGTGGTACGACACGTACTGGGGTGGGGGTACGACTGGAACGTACTGGGGTGTACATAGACGGTGGTACGACACGTACAGGGGTGGGGGGGTGTACATTGACGGTGGTACGACACGTACTGGGGTGGGGGTACGACTGGAACGTACTGGGGTGTAGGTACACGGGGGGTATGACACGTCCAGGGGTGGGGGTACAACTGGAACGTACTGGGGTGTACATAGACGGTGGTACGACACGTCCAGGGGTGGGGGTAGGACTCGAACGTACTGGGGTGTAGGTTCACGGTGGTACGACACGTACAGGGGTGGGGGTAGGACTCGAACGTACTGGGGTGTAGGTACACGGGGGGTATGACACGTACTGGGGTGGGGGTACGACTGGAACGTACTGGGGTGTAGGTACACGGGGGGTATGACACGTACTGGGGTGGGGGTACGACTGGAACGTACTGGGGTGTACATAGACGGTGGTACGACACGTACAGGGGTGGGGGGGTGTACATTGACGGTGGTACGACACGTACTGGGGTGGGGGTACGACTGGAACGTACTGGGGTGTAGGTACACGGGGGGTATGACACGTACTGGGGTGGGGGTACGACTGGAACGTACTGGGGTGTAGGTACATGGGGGGTATGACACGTACTGGGGTGGGGGTACGACTGGAACGTACTGGGGTGTAGGTAGACGGGGCTATGACACGTACTGGGGTGGGGGTGGGGCTCGAACGTACTGGGGTGTAGGTACACGGGGGGTATGACACGTACTGGGGTGGGGGTACGACTGGAACGTACTGGGGTGTAGGTACACGGGGGGTATGACACGTACTGGGGTGGGGGTACGACTGGAACGTACTGGGGTGTAGGTAGACGGGGCTATGACACGTACTGGGGTGGGGGTACGACTGGAACGTACTGGGGTGTAGGTACACGGGGGTATGACACGTACTGGGGTGGGGGTACGACTGGAATGTACTGGGGTGTACATAGACGGTGGTACGACACGTACAGGGGTGGGGGGGTGTACATTGACGGTGGTACGACACGTACTGGGGTGGGGGTACGACTGGAACGTACTGGGGTGTACCTAGACGGGTGGGGGTATACATATACGGGGGGTACGTGTCGGACGTACGGGGGCTGGGGGGAGTGTTGGGCGCGTATGCGGGCACATGTCTCCATGGTTGCTATAGGTGTTCGGTGCGGACGGTGTTTTTTCCATACGGTTGTACGCTCGGACGCACGGGATGGATCGTGATTCCTCGGTCGGACTTGGCTTTTCACGTTTGTAAGGTAAATCGTCCGAGGACGTGTCGGACACATTTTCCGACCCGAGGACGTGTGGGGAATGATTCCCAGTGCGGTTCGTATGGACTTTTTACCATGCGAATCGTGATTGCCAGTTCGTACGGCACTTGTACGATTCGTACGGTAAAAAGACCCGATACGAGTCGCACGGGGGAATTTTTTGCCGGATCGTGATCGGCACCAGAGTTACTTGCAGTTCATAAGTTACAACTCTTCTAATATAGCAAAGTGAGCTATGAACTAGCATTAAGGAGCTACATGCAAATTGAATTCAGATCTGTATTGCGTTTTTCATAAATTGGCTTTATTCTAAGTTGTTAAAATGGTTCCTGTGAGTGGCAATATAGTCTGTTAGACGAGTGAACCTCAACCACTGCATTCTTAACATATAATGCCTACTAGTAAGGGCAATGAGTGACTCCTACAACTTGTTACCCTCAATGTCTTAGTTAAAATTTCATGTACTTTGGTTTACACACTTTTATGAAATATTATCTTTGTGTAATGTTTTTGTGTGTGTGAGATGTAACATGATCTGACACCATACATTGGGATGAATAGCACTATACAAAGTTAAATAGAAAGAGAAATGAGTGCTGTTTAAATTGTTATTATGTCATTACTCACACAGACAGATATATTTAACATTCTTACAATGCATGCAGATCTCTTATATATTGGGCTTGAACAAAATCAAAAATCTGTCTCCAAATCATAGTTTCTCTTAAGTACTTGTGATGTAACAACAAGCTATGTGCCCTAGTTTCCACCATTGCACTGTTATCTATGTGTTAGGCTCCAGATAGCTCCTGGACAGATTGATACTCTAACAAAGCTAGAGTTGATAACCCTTTGTTCTAAACCCAGGTGGCAGTAAAAGTAAGAAAGACCCCACGCCACCTGTAAATTGCGGCTCTGATCGGAAAGCAGACATTAAGTGGGTACTGCTGAATGTTTCCCGGTGTCAGCACATTGGCCCGGAACAATTCAGCATATTTCACTGGGGCTAGCTGGATCAAGAATCTGGGTTCAATTTAGCGGCCAGATCTGTGATCAAGCTGGATCCTCCTCATTTCCTTCACTAACACAGACCTCACCATGCACACTTCAAAAACAGAACTTTGAAAGTAATTCAATAGAATAGTTATGGCTCTATTATAAGCTTAAATTCTTGGTAGAACAGTAAAATTGGAGTTAGCGATCAAAATGTAGATCTTTTGAGAGGTTTTCAATTCTTTTGAAAATACTTCATAAATTAAAAGAAATCTGATAGACTTCCTTGCTCTTTAGTTTACTCCTTATTGTCTATCTCATTGTTTTCTTATTTTTAGGTTTAGCATTAGCCAAGATTTATTGATGTTAGTAAAATTATTTAAATAATATACTTACTTATAGAGGCTTTCAGCAAGCCCTCTTCATCCATTGATCGGTTGTTGTGCCATTCATATTTTTGTTCACCTGCTGCAGCATAACACATGGAAAGTGGGTAAGCCAACAATCAGAAATGAGTGAACTGCATCCCTTGTTTTTTCAGTCCCTGTATCTTTCAACCTCCATGCTCGTCAGTGCTATGCAGCTGTTAGAAATGTTGTGCATCGAGTACATAGTATGCCCTTCAGCTGTCTTCTCTTTTACCCTGTAAAGTAATCTTATTTTTATGTCCTTGGACTCATGTCATATGTAGCACTAGAGGAACTATTTTTGGAGCCCCAAACAAAAATTCAGTTTTCCTCTTGGGCAGAATTAAGGCTTTTGGGGCCCTTATGGTCATTTAAAGTGTGCCAAAAGGAAAATGCTTATGGTGGACATTATTCAGCTCCATTCTTGTCCATTTGCTAATTGCCCTTCAGACTAGTGTGCCCAACATCCAATGTCCCTCAGGCTCTATGTCCAGTTGTCCTAAATTCCAATGCCCACATTATACCTTGGTTAAGTTATGTGCCCAGTGATACCTAAGGTCACTTCACAATGCATGTTGTGTATTAACCAGCTTTCCAAACAAGAAGCTAAAGGCACTGTTAAATCACTGTGAGAATTCGTCAGAGAATAAAGTGCTATTTTTTTTAGCAGTTTATAAATATACAAATTGGTTTCCCTGTTCAAACGTTCTAACAGAATAACGTACTGTCAGTTTAACTGATTGTGCAACGTTAATATCAAGTTTATCAAACCTAAGAATGAAAGCTGACAGCCAGCAGTAGATGAAGCACACAATCTTTAACTGTACTGTATCTAATGCCACCTTATTTTTTATCAATAGTAGATTGTTCATGTTTTTTGTCTGAAAACACCCATGTGTAGCATTGCTGTTAAGAAGAAGTGACATCGGCATAGTCCTAAACAGGGAGGCTCTACCCAAACCCAACATATTTGAGTTGGCTCCGGTGGCAATGGCAAGTACTGACCACATTACGCTTTCCTGGGAAAGCTTCTGTTTCATCGTATCTCCTGGTTTCATATCTCACCGAAATAGTCTTGGTGAACCCACCAATAGGACAAGTCCAGGGACTCAAATAACCAAGTAATGTAGCAAAGCAGGAGAACAAGCCATCAATATTGTGGCCTACAGGCACATTCTTTCGCAAACACGAATGTAATAAGGAGGACCCTTGTAAAAATAAAATTGAAAAGAGACAAAAGAGGTCGGAAAGAGACCCACAAGAAATAGAACTAGAAGAATTGAGAGAGAGTGTTTACCTGGAGACAAAAAGGGATGATGAAAGGGAATCTGGGGTGTAAGTTGGGAAGAAAGAAAGAGACATTTCGATTTCTCCTAAAATTGGGACAAACATTTTTTGGGGGGTTTTGATTTATTTGGTGATAATATCACCAAAGGGGGGATTGCTGGAGCAGGGTTTTCTGTTGAAAATTTATTTGAGTTTTAAGCTCCAGTTTTGTCTATGTGTCATAGTTAAAATTATTAATCTGTAATTACTAATTATTGTTTTCCTGATAGATTTTGACTAATCGACATACTAATAAGAGAAACTACACGTGGGAATGCATATATGTTGCTCAATAATAATGTGCGTTTAAATAAACGACGAGAGTGCTATTTGTTTTATATTCATGCTTTTTAATAACGTGTACTAATGCTTAAATATGTCGCAGATGGCTAGATAATTACATACACATAAGGGTATTAGTGGGAATTAACACTGATTAATCATTGCGATGATGTAGTAACGTTGTTTGTGTTTCTTTCAATTAAGATGGTCCATTTTGGCCTAAAAGAAAATGGCTGCCATTTACAGCCTACGTTCGAGTGAATGAGATGTGTCGGAAGGCCTTGCTGAACATGGTTGAAAGTCACCAGATCGCAGCCTCTGCACAAATTTGGAAAAAACTTCTATGATGACAGCGATTCAAGGCGTGCTGCCAATCTGCTGAGTTGTCCTTGGTTGAGGATGAAGCCACAATGAACTGTTATGACTTTGCTAAAGATTCAGAGGAAGAGCTTCTATTAATGCAACATTTTCAAGATTGAGTTTCCTTCTTCCGTCTTTTTATTTTTGTGATTTTTTCTGAGCGGAGGTTTCTCAAATGTAGCGATGCTACATCCTTTCCTGCTCGCTCTGCTCGGTGGCTCAACGGACATTCAGAATATGTTTGTTACAAATATTTTGTTAGTTTTATTATAAATATATTAGACTAGAGAGGGTCCGTGGTCTTTGCATTCGTGATTTTTTTGAGGCCACTTCTTTCTGCACCCATGCTGGTGAAGATCGATGCTGTGAGGACGGCGACTCGAGAGACTTTACTGAGAAACCTGTCCTGACCCATTTATGACATTTAGCTAGAATAGGTAAATATGAGAATAACGATTTTGCTATTGATTGACTTTCACTTGAACTAATTTAGATAAATTACCTTATGTTTGAATTACAGTGTCGGGTGGTTATTTCTTTGTCAGTTATTGAATTCCTTATTGTGATTATTATTGTTTAAATCATGACTCAGGGTAATATCAATTTGGTCGCATTGGCTTAAGTGTAGATGCAGAGTGATTTAGGAGTCTCCTCTTAGGTTTAGTGCGGATAGAGTAATAGAGTGTATGTTGGTGTGATGGGCCCTAGTGAATGATGAGTGTATGTGCGTGTATCTGTGAAATTACTCTATCTGTGGAAGTAGGGAGAATTTATATGCTCTGATCTGCATCAATTTCCTGGTAGCAGAGGATGGTTTTGATTATTATCTTGATCTGATTAGATTGCTTGTATATTGGCTTTTGATTTATTGATTTATTGAGATTGGTATATGTACTAATACTATGGTGCCAATTCCGATCCGGTAAAAAAATTCCCCGTCCGACTCGTATCCGGATTTTTTTCCGTCCGAATCGTCAAAGTAGCGTACAAACTGCCAAGTACGATTCGAACGGAAAAAAGTCCATACGAATCGCATTGGGAAGATTTCCCCACACGTCCTCGGGTCGGGAAAAGTCACCGACACGTCCCCGGGCGAGAAACCCACCGTGCGGAAAAATAAAGTCCGACTGCGCAAGTACGATCCCTCCCGTCCTCCCCATTTCACAACCGTACGCAAAAAACACCGTCCGAACCGAACTCCCATAGCAACCATGGAGACATGTGCCCGCATACGCGCCGAACACCCCACCACCCCCCGCCCGCGTATGTACGCCCCGAACCCCCACCCGTGTATGTACGCACCAAACACCCACCCGTGTATGTACGCCCCCGAACCCCCCCCAGCCGTGTATGTACGCACCGAACCACCAGCCGTGTATGTACGCCCCCGAACCCCCCCCAGCCGTGTATGTACGCACCGAACCACCAGCCGTGTATGTACGCACCAAACCCCCCCCCCAGCCCTGTATGTACGCACCGAACCACCAGCCGTGTATGTACGCCCCCGAACCCCCCCCAGCCGTGTATGTACGGACCGAACCACCAGCCGTGTATGTACGGACCGAACCCCCACCCCAGCAGAGTATGTACGCCCCGAACCCCCACCCGTGTATGTACGCCCCCGAACCCCCCCCCAGCCGTGTATGTACGCACCGAACCACCAGCCGTGTATGTACGCACCAAACCCCCACCCCAGCCGTGTATGTACGCACCGAACCACCACCCGTGTATGTACGCACCGAACCACCACCCGTGTATGTACGCACCGAACCTCCACCCGTGTATGTACGCCCCCGAACCCCCCCCAGCCGTGTATGTACGCACCAAACCCCCACCCGTGTATGTACGCACCTAACACCCACCCCAGCCGTGTATGTACGCACCGAACCACCACCCGTGTATGTACGGACCGAACCCCCACCCCACCCGTGTATGTACGCCCCGAACCCCCACCCGTGTATGTACGGACCGAACCCCCACCCCAGCCGTGTATGTACGCACCAAACCACCACCCGTGTATGTACGCACCAAACCACCACCCCAGCCGTGTATGTACGCACCAAACCACCACCCGTGTATGTACGCACCAAACCCCCACCCCAGCCGTGTATGTACGCACCGAACCACCACCCGTGTATGTACGCACCGAACCACCACCCGTGTATGTACGCACCAAACACCCACCCGTGTATGTACGCCCCCGAACCCCCCCCAGCCGTGTATGTACGCACCGAACCACCAGCCGTGTATGTACGCCCCCGAACCCCCCCCAGCCGTGTATGTACGCACCGAACCACCACCCGTGTATGTACGCACCGAACCACCACCCGTGTATGTACGCCCCCGAACCCCCCCCAGCCGTGTATGTACGCACCAAACCCCCACCCGTGTATGTACGCACCTAACACCCACCCCAGCCGTGTATGTACGCACCGAACCACCACCCGTGTATGTACGGACCGAACCCCCACCCCAGCAGAGTATGTACGCCCCGAACCCCCACCCGTGTATGTACGGACCGAACCCCCACCCCAGCCGTGTATGTACGCACCAAACCACCACCCGTGTATGTACGCACCAAACCACCACCCCAGCCGTGTATGTACGCACCAAACCACCAGCCGTGTATGTACGCACCAAACCACCACCCGTGTATGTACGCACCAAACCCCCACCCCAGCCGTGTATGTACGCACCGAACCACCACCCGTGTATGTACGCACCGAACCACCACCCGTGTATGTACGCCCCCGAACCCCCCCCAGCCGTGTATGTACGCACCAAACCCCCACCCGTGTATGTACGCACCTAACACCCACCCCAGCCGTGTATGTACGCACCGAACCACCACCCGTGTATGTACGGACCGAACCCCCACCCCAGCAGAGTATGTACGCACCGAACCACCAGCCGTGTATGTACGCACCAAACCCCCACCCCAGCCGTGTATGTAGGCACCGAACCACCAGCCGTGTATGTACGCACCAAACACCCACCCGTGTATGTACGCCCCCGAACCCCCCCCAGCCGTGTATGTACGCACCGAACCACCAGCCGTGTATGTACGCCCCCGAACCCCCCCCAGCCGTGTATGTACGCACCGAACCACCACCCGTGTATGTACGCACCAAACCCCCACCCCAGCCGTGTATGTACGCACCTAACCACCACCCCACCAGGGAATGTACGGACCGCACCCCCACCAGTGCATGTACGGACCGTACTGACGCCAAAAAAACACGTACTGAACCCGGACAAACCATATTTACACAAGGAGAGTCAAGTAGAGTTTCCCCACACCACCAAACAGGCCCAACAACCCCACAAACATCACATACACTCACCTGCAACTGCCAAACTGCCAAACAGAGGCCCAAAACTCAATCACTCCTCATAACACACCCACACAAATTTCAAACACAGCCACACCCACAAATGGACCAATAAAAATGGACCACACACACAAACCATGAGCCTTTGCAACAGACCCACTGCTGCCAGAGCCCACAGACGACCCACACCACCATACTTGAACCTCACACTTGCATACCTTCACACAACCACCTACACAAACACCCCCTCATCACATTCACACACACACCTCCACTACCACACCC
This sequence comes from Triturus cristatus, assembly GCF_964204655.1. Classification (NCBI taxonomy): domain Eukaryota; kingdom Metazoa; phylum Chordata; class Amphibia; order Caudata; family Salamandridae; genus Triturus; species Triturus cristatus. The sequence continues at coordinate 548,363,076 of NC_140595.1, forward strand.
ACACACCCACAGCCATCCACACCCACACCCCCACAACCACACCCCACGCCATGTCCACCACCAAGAATCCAAAGTTCACAAAGGAGGAGCTGGAGATCCTTGTCGACGAAATCCTCAGAGTCGAGCCACAGCTCTTTGGGACATTGGTCAGACAGACCAGCATATCCGAAAAAACCGCCATGTGGCAGAGGATCGTCGATTCTGTGAATGCTGTTGGGACAACCAGAAGGACCAGGCACGAGTGCCAATCCAGGTGGTACGATCTGCGGAGGACGGTCAAGAGGAAGATGACTGACAATCACAACCAGGGGAACATCACTGGAGGAGGGCCGCCCCCCAGACCGGTACAATACCATCCCTGGGAGGAGAAGGTGATGTCCACGCTGGCGGTGGAGGGACTACACGGACTGCCAGGACTCCCAGACCCTGGTGAGTACACAAACAACTCACCTCACATGGGGGGGATGCCATACACAATCAATCATGCATGCCACCCCCCCCAAGCCACCACCGGACACAACAACACTCCACAAACACACACATGCCACTGGCACCTCCATGCCCCATGCATCAATCAGGGCCATGCCAAGTCACAGGCCACACAAAACACCAACACAACACAGGATGTGGTCGATGCTGGGAGTGGGGGCAGCAAAACTAACATTGAGCAACTCACAAGCACACAACAATGCCCTCAGCCCATATGGCCCAGGGCACAGCCATACAAACTGTGTGTACCCACACAGTACTGTCTTGCCTGCAAATGATGGCTGCCATGCAGGATGCCATGGGTCTGAAGGCACAATTTGCACATAACAGCAGACAATGAAGATGCATCGCTCTGATAGAGTCTCAGCACACACCGCCACAGCAGCAGCCTACACTCAGACACACTGCCCAATGGGTGCCCGGAGAACAGGGACTAACTCACATGAACAAGCCAATGGCCATTCAAAGACCGGCTAACTGTGTGTGCCCAGGAAGCTGGCCTGAGGTGACAGAGAGTGACAAAGAGAGGGAGGGAGAGGGGGAATGAGAGGGAAGGAGACAGAGGGGGGACACAGGGAGACAGACAGAGGGAGGGAGTAGGGTGACAGAGGGAGACCGACAGAGGGAGGGAGGAGGGTGACAGAGGGAGGGAGGAAGGGAGACACAGGGAGACTAAATCAGCCTTGGGTGGTGTGGCCATGTCCACTCGTCAGCCGGTGGACTGTGTGCATGCAGACCAGGTCTGGCAGTGCCTCAACCCCCCCTTCCGTAGATGAAGACCGGTCCATGTGTCAATCTGTGCACGAGTCCATCCGTGCTGCAGGCACAGACCTAACCACACACCCAGTATACCCACCCACCGTGTCGGTAAGAACCCTGTCACAAAAGCTTCAGTCCCCTACCTGCAACATCAAATTGCCTTGCCAAAACACCATTTGGCCACGTACAGTGCAACACGTAAGGCGCCTCTGCATGGCTCGCTACGCCCGCACACCACACTGCTGACTGTGTACCCAAATAGATGCATCAACTAAGATTGTGTCTCACACATGCGTAAAGCCCTGACAGCTGTGGCCAAGGGACATAGCCATGCACAAGTGCACTGTGAGAGGAATGCAGGACAGATCCAACTACCCAGAGGAAGAGTGCCAAATCAGAAATGCATGCAACATGGATGCCACATGTGACACTGTTAACATTGTCTCTCTCACACACAGGTCAACGTCGACGAACACCCCCCAACACTGGGGGGGAAGTCACACAGGACCAGGCTCCGCGGGATGATGACCCCACCGCCAGCGATGACTCTCACCACTCCGTGGATGACCCAGACCAACCTGGCCCCTCTGGTGTCCAACCACCTGCAGCACCTGCGTCAGGTACAACTGTGCCAACCACCACCCCCATTCCTGCCACATCCCAGGAGACGTCCAGGAGCCCTGCCCGCACACGACCACCCAGCCAGTCTGCCCAGGAGGGACACGGTCCTCCGGGCACCCAGGAGGAGGCAGGCGGCAACGCAGATGCCATCCCTCAGGGGTCCCGGAGACCCGATGCACCCACAACGGCAGGCCAGGTGCACGTGGGCAGGGGTGGCGGGAGTGGAGGACGGCGGAGGCGCGAACCTGACCAGGCAGCTCAGGACCCGGTAGTGTCCCAGGTCAGCAACATCCTGGATACATACCGGCGTGACACCAGGGGCATGGACCAGATTGCGTCCACCCTCAATGACATCAAGGGGACCCTCCAGGAGATGAAGACCCTGCAGTCCCAGCAACATGCCTGTCAACTGCAACACCAAGGAAGGATGGAGGATAGACAGGCTGAGCTCGTGGCGGTGCAAACCCAAATGACCGGTGTACTCCGTCTGATTGCCGACAACATGGGCAACCCTCCCTGTGGCACCAGGCGAAGGCCATTACCAGACACAGGGAGGGATCAGGAGGAGGAGGATTCATCCGACGGAGCGTCACAGACATCGTCACGGACTGCTTCCGAGGGTCCCCGCAGGAAGGTGGGTCGTCCACGAAAAAGACTGTGAGAGTCAGCAGAACATCACCATCTCCCAGGTCACCTGGCCTGGCACCTGGCCCTCTGGCCCAATAGCAGCACATGACATTCTCTGCCACATGGACTTGCTGGTCACTGTCTGACCTATGTTGACGAAGACTGTGGCATGGACTCTGACATTTTGCTACGACAAGGATACCAACTCCCCCAGTGAACTTTGGATTCTACACTCCCGCTGTGCACCTCTTGTCATCCCCACAAACCCGTACCCCACCACAAATAAATTAATCACACTTACAAGATGATGCCGTGATTCTACATTATTACAATACATGTGTGTGTCGTACAGTCAAAGCATGCCTGATCTCAGAATTAACTCCAACCATCCAAACAGTGGGGTCGCAGTCTTGCCCAGGACACACATGGGTCCCAATGTCTCATCTGATACAGACATGGAGTACCAAACTCACCTGTGCTGGGCCCAACCAGCTGAGTGGTTCCCGCACAACTGTGGCTACAGACACATTCAGGGGAGCAACAGTCATGCGCAGAGGTCAGGGATCATGTGGAGTGACCTGGCTTGCCGCTCCCAGGTATGTCTAGACATGTGTCCCTACAATGTGCCGCATGCTTGCGTCAGGCGGATGTTGAGAATGGTGGATAGGCCAAGGTTGGATGCATGGAGATGCCAGAATGCAGTTTAGGATCACTGTGCCACATGGTTGTGTTGGGGTTGTGGGCTGCATCATGAGTGTGGGCGTGGATCTAGAAGGTCATCCTGCAGCTGGCTGTGAAACATTCCCCCCATCCCGTTAGGACGTTGATGTGGCCTGGTTGCCCGACGCAGTAGCAGAGCTGTGCAGATGCACTCCGGATATGGACAAGTACCATGGGAGTCGTGAGGCACATGTCCGTAGACTGCAGGGTAGGATTCTACACAGATGTTGTAGTTTCCCTGGGGGATGGTCTCTCTTGCCTTGAGGTGGATGGAACTGTGCATCTTGTGCATAATACAGTTCCCACTCCCTGACAAACCCCTAGCATCTTGTCACTCTACACATAGACACATATGCACCACCTATGAAAACTATGCCAGACCTGCGGCACGCACAGTGGCAACAGGGCACCATTGACAGGGAAGAGGCACCTTGGAGACAGAGGGACAAATTTATTAGTCATGTGTGTTGGAATGACAATGATACTCTGTCAACACATACACAGGTCATGTGGATGTACATGTGGGAGCAACACTGGCACCCCCCATTGCAACACAGATGCTGGCATCCCATTGACCTGGCACACAAGTGACGGATAACAGCTAAACACCCCCTGCTGCCACGGAGAGGCCGCTATACACCATTGAGGCCCTGATGGGGCAATCACACACCATGTCAACCCGGTGCAACCTGTATGTTTCCGAGGCCAGTGTTACACACAATGATGGCCTCATCACAATCCCCAATCCCCTGCCACATGACAGTCACCAAGTCTGAGCATGGCTCCAGGTGAAGCCTGCCCCATGTCATGTTCCCCATGTAGGATCACCATGTATGCAAATGGAACACACATGAACCGGAGAAGTGCACACAGACTACAAACAATTCACACACCCAAAACGACGTGAGGCATCCCTTACCCTGAGGAGATTTCAACACTTGCCCGTGCATGTGACGCTGAATCAGCACATGTCGCTGTGTTCATGAGGAGTAGCAGGAGCACAACAATGCCACCAGCAGACAGCATGCACATGGACCTGTGGAAGAGAGACACACAAGGATTCAGCACAAAGGAGCACATCCGCAAGCATGTACTTAACACGTATCATGTTGTTAACATGACAGGTGACAATGATGACCCTCAGACAACATCCTTCCATTGCGCCATCACTTGAGTGACACTTCAATACACACCACTGACTCACTTGGCAGACATGCAGATGGACACACACATTGCAACACATGCCACACACGGCCCAATGCGTGCACACTCAGACACTGGAACTCACCACTAAGCAAAGAAGTTGCGTATGAGCCGACTCCGCATGTCCTCCACAGCCTCCTCCTCCTCCACATCACTTGCCCCGTCACCAAGCCCTTCATCCTCCACGGGTGGATGGTCCTGGTCATCTTGATCCAGTATGAGTGGAACAGCTTCCTCCACTGCCATGTTGTGCAGCATGCAGCAGACGATGATGATCTTGCACACCTTCACCGGGGCATATGGGAGTGCTCCGCCGGTCTTGTGGAGGCACCGGAATCGGCTCTTCAGAAGTCCAAACGTCCTCTCAATGACTCTCCTGGTCCGCCCATGTGCGTTGTTGTAGAGGTGCTCGGCAGCCGTGCTGGGGTTGCGGACAGGCGTCATCAGCCATGGCATGTTGGGATAGCCAGCGTCCCCTACAAGGAAACATCATGGACAGAAGTGTGTCAGCACAGGCAGTGAGATTGGAAGATGACGCCAAACACTGAACTGCCAGAGTCTACCCACCAACAATACATGCTCGCTCGTTCCGCAGCTGCAGCATCATTTCTGGCACCCTGCTACGCCTCATGATGAAGGCATCGTGTGCTGATCCTGGAAAGCGAACACAGACATGTGAAATCACCATGTTGGACAGACACACCACAAGGGCATTAATGGAGTGATAATGTTTGCGATTCCTATACACCACCTCCTGTGCCTGTGGTGGTACCAACGCAACATGTGTCCCATCTATGGACCCAATGACATGGGGCATCCCTCCCAGGGCATAGAACTCACGCTTGACATCTGTCAACTGCTCACGATTTGGGAATTTAATGTACTCATCCAGGTGAACCAACATGGCCTCTAAGAAATCATGCAGAACACGGCTGAACATCGTCTGGGACATGCCCCCGACATCAGCAATGGTATGTTGGAACGTACCCGTGGCAAGGAAATGTAGGGCTGCCATCACCTTCAACTTGGGTGTCAGTGCACTTGGATACCTGTGGCGCGGGAGGAGTTGTGCTTCCAGCCGGCCAGTCAACTCATCAATCAACCGTTGGCTGAATCTGTAGCGGCGTATACAGTCCCGTTCATGCAGGGCAGCAATGTCTGGCATACGTCGAGGGAGAGGCGGAGCCCTGTAGTGAAATGGAAGGAACACCTAAGAGTGAGCACTGTACAACAACATCGTCAATGCACTGAGCACATGTTACACAGCCAATACACATATGCCACGTTGTGAGTCAGGTCTGTGCCACAGTTCCTGGACACGAACGCCAGTCAGGTTACACTCCTACCAAGGGACAGCCACTAACGGAGGGGGGCAAGATCACGATGACATGGCATGAGACTAGCTGTGGGCCAGTGTAAGTGAACATGCACACGCATCACAGGATTCACAGACATCCACACATGTGCAGAAGTAGTATGCGTATGGTACAGACAGGTAGTTGGATGCGATATGCACTGGTCACATGTCATAGGAATAGGACAGGCCACACACATTGCCTTTGAGGAGTACATGTCGAGACAGAACATACATAGGGAGCATGTGGATATGTACTTGTGTTGATACTCCGTGTAGTTGGATACATACACACCTCATGGCAAATCACATATGTGGGCTGGTGTGCGGAACAGTGTGCCATGCCCATCGACACACAGACACATGTTGGCAGCAGCAACTGCTGACACATTGAATCACACACCTACAGCAAAATCATGGAAAGACATGCCACACACATGACATGGTTGCAGCATGCAACGCAGCCATACACGTGTCATATGTAATATTCCGCGTACCTGGCATCAGGGGACAGGTGCGGGTGTCCGTGACTGGGACATGCAAGTGACTCATGGCTCCACTAGTGTGTACGACATGCACACATGTCAAAGGAGTGCAGGGGATGTGTGGTACAATGCGCACCATCACACACGACATGTGTACACAGCTCATCGTACATGTGCTTTGCCCACACCTCAGGGGTAAAGTGCCACATCACATCCTGACACACCTGTGTCACACACAGGTGGTATTGCACAGACAATGCATTGGTGTCCACCCTTGGCAATACCTGTCCGCTCCATTCCTGTCTGTGTGCCGCCTGTCACCACTGACAGTTGTTATACGCACCGTACATACGCTCGGAGCGCGTGTATAGGGTCCCTGGGCCAATATTGCCGCTGGCGTATGCGTACGCCACAGTAGTACGGACTGTACACGCGCTTGTACGGTCCGGATCACAATATGGGCGCTGGCGTATGCGTACGCCACAGTAGTACGGACTGTACACGCGCTTGTACGGTCCGGATCACAATATGGGCGCTGGCGTATGCGTACGCCACAGTAGTACGGACTGTACACGCGCTTGTACGGTCCGGATCACAATATGGGCGCTGGCGTATGCGTACGCCACAGTAGTACGGACTGTACACGCGCTTGTACGGTCCGTACTACTGTGGCGTACGCATACGCCAGCGCCCTTATTGTGATCCGGACCGTACAAGCGCGTGTACAGTCCGTACTACTGTGGCGTACGCATACGCCAGCGCCCATATTGTGATCCGGACCGTACAAGCGCGTGTACAGTCCGTACTACTGTGGCGTACGCATACGCCAGCGCCCATATTGTGATCCGGACCGTACAAGCGCGTGTACAGTCCGTACTACTGTGGCGTACGCATACGCCAGCGCCCATATTGTGATCCGGACCGTACAAGCGCATGTACGGTCGGTATCACTGCTTGTGGGGTGCCCTAGGGCGTGGAACGCACCGTACCTGTGTGTAAATGTATGAAAACACATAGGGGACACATGAGGGACAAGTATAAGGGCCTAAATGCCTGATGGTTGCCATGGAGACTGAGTTAAATTTTTGAATTTGAGCACCAGGTGCACAGCAGAAGTCAGTTGGAAAGAATCTACATTGTTGCAATGTGGATGTTGACTTGACATCATTATCAAAACTGAAACCATGCAAAGCCACACACTGGGGTAGGTTTGAAGGGATTGGATGAAACGTAGGATGCTAATGTGACTGACCAATCAATCTGTACTCCTATACATGAACAGGCCAGCCAGGCATATATAAGGCAGCCAGGTCCCATGAGAGAGCACTTGCCTGCACATCCATTCATCCATTACCACTGCTGCTGATAGTGATTCCTCTGGCACCATGTCCAGGACTGTGGAGAGGTCACAGCCATTCACCCAGGAGGAGAACCTTGCCCTGATAGATGTGATCCTCCCACAGTTCCAGAGCCTGTATGGTCGACCAGGGGTTCAGGTGAGTGCAGACTCCACTAGCTTAGACTGTGCCCCTTTTGTGTGACAGTGACTTCTGGCATTGTGTCCATGTGTGACAGACATGCACTGTTGTTTGGAGTGGGTCCCAGGGTGTGGAAGGCCTCATGTCACCCATGCAGAGCATGCTGTGTTTCCTGTGTGCACTCCTCACTTGCATAGTGCCTACTGTGACAATGAATGCAAGGTGCATGCCACATTCTGCCTGCATACTCCTCCTGGGGATGTTGTTTCCACAGTCCTGATGTGATCCTGTGTTCCCCCCAGTGTGACAGGTGTCAGTACCCATGGATGTGTGTTTGTTCAGTGTACCTGTGCTGTGAGTGTCCAAAGGCCGTGTTCGTCCCCTGCACATTGGTGTGTGTGTTAGTCCCCTGTCATGTGGGTGAGTGCATATGGGGAGTGTTGCACACAAGCAGCATGAGGGATGGATATGGCCTGGCCATCGGATGTGAGCAGGGAGCAGTGCTGTGTGCATGCCGTGCTGAGCCAGCCCCACACCTGTGACACCCCCGTCTACTGGCACATGGGCAGAGTGAGGTGTGTACCCGCAGTTGGCAATGCCATGTGATTGTCCTGTACCTGTGTGTGTCTGTGTACTCTGCTGAGGTAGCATCAGTGTGCTGGGGCAGGTGACTGCTGTGAGGTGCTGTACATAATCCTGGTGTAGCCTGTGAGGCACAGTGTGATCCCTGGTCAGTGAGTGTGTGGTACCCCTCATGCCACCCGTGTGCTTCCACTGGCACGTAGTGCATTTGGCCTTCCACAGTGGATAATGTCCCTATGACAAAGGTGCAATTAGTTGCATGCATACCATGGCCTGTTCATAATGAGGATTGTTCTATATGTGTGTCTCTGTGTCTTTGCTCATGTGGATTAATGTATTCTCTCTTTTGCATCCTCACAGGTAGGCGCCATTGCCAAGGGGGAGATCTGGAGGGAAGCCGTCAGTGCCGTGAGGGGTACAGAGGGTCGGAGGCGGAGCCTGTCTCAGGTGAGGAAACGCTGGCAGGACATCCGGTGCTGGACGAGGAGGATTGCACGGCTCCTGCTGGGGGACTCACCTGAGAGCCGTAAGAACCGTGGCCGCCGTCGTCTGACCCACATCCAGAAGCGTGTGCTGGCGGTGGTCTTCCCCGATATGGACAGGCGCCTACAGGAGAGGCAGCAGCAGGAAGGGGGTAGGTACATGTGTGTCAGTTGTGTGTCCCCAGCCAATGTAAGTGTGCAGTTGCATGGATACACTGCCAGGGTTTGATTGTGCAGTGCGTCAACTTCTCCACAAAGTAGCACAGTGCTGTTCTCACTCCCTCCCTTCCCCTCCTTGCAATGTGTTCCCTGGTCTGTCGCCACTCTTGCACAAGGTTATTTATGCAGGCAGTTCATGCAGGTGCCCTATGCTATCAGCATCATGTGTGGGGGTGATGTGCCACAGGTATGGGGACCTTGCGTGTGCCATGGCCAATTTCAGTCATTGTGGTGTCCATGTCACTTGGCACTGATTGTGAATCACGACATAGGGGTGTGTCTCCAAAATGTACAGCCTTCCAGCATGCATGTCCAATTGTGTGCCCTCTGACATGATGTGCCTGAGTGGGAGGCCTGCTAAGTGCAGGGACGGTTGCTTAATTTGCAGTCATGTCCATCCTGGACCATGGAGGAGTGTGGGCACTACTGTGCCCTGGGGCACCTCTTCCTAGGTATCATGTGCGTCATCCAACAATATGGCCATTCACTGTGTCTTTGCCATGGGTTGCGTAGGGTGGCATTGTACCCTGGGCTCAACTGTTAGGACCTACAGGTTGCTACATGTGTCCACTGTACAGGGGGACCCATTTTGCTTGTGCATACTCACAGTGGGCATTACCTGTGTGTGTTGTTGAGACAATCTGATGATGTTTGCCTGTCAATGATGTGTGGACATGGCCACCAGGGGCTGTGTGTTTACAGTCATGAATTAGTGGAGGCCATGTGTTTCCATCCCAGAGTAAGAGGTGTACATACTTTCTCCGTCTCAATGAGATTGTCTCAGGTGTGGGTGGTTTGTGCGTACAAGGCCTACATGTCAGAAGCTTCATCCTCCTTGCTGGGTTTAGCCTGTGTGTGATGTTTGACTGGACATACGCTCAAGGTGCAGCGACCCTGTCATGTGTGGCCTGGTTTCATGTATTGCCTTTGCAGCATGCGGCAAGAGTAAATGGATATGATTCATGCTCATCCCTTTTTGACGACGCAGTGTGGTGCAGGTGCTGTGCACATTTGTCCCCAGAGGCTGACTCCTCTCAAAAATTTCAGGTGCAGTGATTTGCTGTTGTGTCATGATCTCCATTGTGTCTCAGTGGCATGGTGGGTAGAAAAACTGTGTGTTCCATGGCCTACATGTGTACATTGTTTTGTAGGTGTTACTCCTGTTGCTTTTCAGGCTATGCAATGTGACCTATGTATATTTGACTCATGTGACATATGTGTACAGGTGTCTGATTTTCTCCTGTCTCTTCACCTTGCCCACAGCATCGCCGGGGGACACGGAAGGAGACACTAGCACGGACCGGGAGGAGAGATTGAGCACCAGTACCAGCAGTGCTGTCCTGTCTGGCACATGGAGTGGCACGGAGGCCGAAGGGAGTGAGGCGGAGGACCTGTTGACTGCCAACACAGACTATGACGCAGACGGGTCCGAGGCTGAGCTCCCAGAGGTGGCGGAGTCTGCCCCCCCAGCTGATGGCAGCCCTCCACATCCCCCCGCCACCTCAGGTTCCATCACCGGCCTCCCACATGCTCGTGGCCCTTCCCTCCGTGCTCGGTCCCCACATGTCTCCTTCCTGCCAGGCACCGCACCCCCTGCCCCTGTCACCACTGCTGCGGTGAGTGCGGAGTCTGTGGACATCCTGAGGCAGTTGCAGGTTGGTCAGACTGCGATGCTAAATGTCCTCCATGCCCACACCCAGGTGCTGACCCAGATGGAGGCATACATGGAGGGCATGTCGGCTGCGCAGTCTGACCAACGGCAGTTGCTGAGGTCCATAGACTCCACACTGACTGCAGCACTGGATCTCCTGCAGCGCTGCGTAACACCCCCTACCCCTGCCCCATCCACAATTCCCACTCCCGTGCCTGTCCCACGCACATCCAGACGTCAGCGTGCACGCACCCCAACAGACACAGGCACCACACCACCAGGGAAGTCGAAGCGCACACCTCCTGTCACGCACACACAGGGTGAGGAAGGCACACCCACTGGGTCGGGGGGGAAACGTAGAACACGCAGCCACAGTGGGAGTCCGCATTCCACACAACCCACTCCCTCCAAATCCACTCCCCTTAGCTCTCCTGGCCAACAGTCAGTGACAGCATCATCCACTGCGAGTGTGCCCCCCAGCCCCAGGACGACACCACCCCGCAAGCGGTGGAGGCGGGACCCGGCCAGGGGAGTTGAGTCCCCCACCCTGGCCACACCCTCCCCCAGTGGCGCTGCGACCCATCCCTTTGCCCCCCCCCCCTCCTTGGGGCCTGTGGTTGGATTGGGTACGGGGGAGTCGCTGGGGGAACTTGCCGACGTGTGCAGCGCCATTCTGTCCTCCACCTTTGGCGCTGGCACCCCCCCTGTGGCAGATTCATCCCTCCCTGCACCCACAACACCTACCCTTTCCCCTCCTGTCCCTGCGGTGCCTGTTTCCACCCTCCCCCCTGATGCCCCCTCTTCTGTGGATGAAATGGACTTGTGAACTGTGCAGGCAAGCTAGGGGACACACGTCCCGATGTGTACCCCCCCCCCGGACATTGCTGCTGGGCTGGCCCATGGCCCTTGTACATAGTGGACATTTTCTCTGATATATTTTCCTGCTGAATAAAGCCTTTTCTTTTTGTTTTGCACACTGATGCTTTCCTGGACTTGCTGTTGGTGCTGGTGCTCCCTGCGTTGGGGTGGTGATAATGTGTTAGGGGTCTGTGAAATGTTGGAGTGTGCTGCTCATGGGGTGTACCCTGCCATCTGCGTGCCATCACAAAGGTCTCTGCAAATGGTATTTGGTCATGTTTGCTCTCACTGTATGGTGACATTGTCCCAAGGTGTGTTCCGTCCTCTGTGGCCCAGGCCATTTTTCCTGCAGGGTGTCTCCCAAATGCTGTGCTGTGCTGTGTCTACATTTCCTGGATGTGTGAGGGTTGCCTTTCAATATAGCCATGCTGGCTCAGCGATGGCTCCGCCTGCATCTGGGGTATCACCCTTGTAGGTCAATGAACTTGTTGATGGGGTATATTGTCCGATGTCTGGGCACTGCTGGGAGTGATAGGTACACACCCCTCCTGTGTCTGGGCACTGCTGGGAGTGATAGGCACACACCCCTCCTGTGTCTGGGCACTGCTGGGAGGACCCTGCACCCACCCCTCCTGTGTCTGGGCACTGCTGGGGGTGTTTTGCACACCCCATTCTTATAGCAGGTTCGGTGCGTACATGCACGGGTGGGGTGGGGGTTTGGTGCGTACATACACGGCTGGTGTGGTGGTTTGGTGCGTACATACACGGGTGGGCGTTTGGTGCGTACATACACGGGTGGTGGTTTGGTGCGTACATACACGGCTGGGGTGGGGGTTCGGTCCGTACATACACGGGTGGGGGTTCGGGGCGTACATACTCTGCTGGGGTGGGGGTTCGGTCCGTACATACACGGGTGGAGGTTCGGTGCGTACATACACGGCTGGGGTGGGTGTTAGGTGCGTACATACACGGGTGGGGGTTTGGTGCGTACATACACGGCTGGTGGTTCGGTGCGTACATACACGGCTGGGGTGGTGGTTTGGTGCGTACATACACGGGTGGGGGTTTGGTGCGTACATACACGGGTGGGGGTTTGGTGCGTACATACACGGCTGGGGTGGGGGTTCGGTCCGTACATACACGGGTGGGGGTTCGGGGCGTACATACTCTGCTGGGGTGGGGGTTCGGTCCGTACATACACGGGTGGAGGTTCGGTGCGTACATACACGGGTGGTGGTTCGGTGCGTACATACACGGGTGGTGGTTCGGTGCGTACATACACGGCTGGGGTGGGGGTTTTGTGCGTACATACACGGCTGGTGTGGTGGTTTGGTGCGTACATACACGGGTGGGGGTTTGGGCGTACATACACGGCTGGGGGTTCGGGGCGTACATACCAGGGTGGGGTGGGGGTTCGGGGCGTACATGCACGGGTGGCGCTTGGGTGCGTACATACACGGCTGGTGGTTCGGTGCGTACATACACGGCTGGGGTGGGGGTTCGGTCCGTACATACACGGGTGGGGGTTCGGGGCGTACATACTCTGCTGGGGTGGGGGTTCGGTCCGTACATACACGGGTGGAGGTTCGGTGCGTACATACACGGCTGGGGTGGGTGTTAGGTGCGTACATACACGGGTGGGGGTTTGGTGCGTACATACACGGCTGGTGGTTCGGTGCGTACATACACGGCTGGGGGGGGGTTCGGTCCGTACATACACGGGTGGGGGTTCGGGGCGTACATACTCTGCTGGGGTGGGGGTTCGGTGCGTACATACACGGGTGGTGGTTCGGTGCGTACATACACGGCTGGGGTGGGTGTTAGGTGCGTACATACACGGGTGGGGGTTTGGTGCGTTCATACACGGCTGGTGGTTCGGTGCGTACATACACGGCTGGGGGGGGGTTCGGTCCGTACATACACGGGTGGGGGTTCGGGGCGTACATACTCTGCTGGGGTGGGGGTTCGGTGCGTACATACACGGGTGGTGGTTCGGTGCGTACATACACGGCTGGGGTGGGGGTTTGGTGCGTACATACACGGCTGGTGTGGTGGTTTGGTGCGTACATACACGGGTGGGCGTTTGGTGCGTACATACACGGGTGGTGGTTTGGTGCGTACATACACGGCTGGGGTGGTGGTTTGGTGCGTACATACACGGGTGGGGGTTTGGTGCGTACATACACGGCTGGGGTGGGGGTTCGGTCCGTACATACACGGGTGGGGGTTCGGGGCGTACATACACGGGTGGGGTGGGGGTTCGGTCCGTACATACACGGGTGGTGGTTCGGTGCGTACATACACGGCTGGGGTGGGTGTTAGGTGCGTACATACACGGGTGGGGGTTTGGTGCGTACATACACGGCTGGGGGGGGTTGGGGGGCGTACATACACGGGTGGTGGTTCGGTGCGTACATACACGGGTGGTGGTTCGGTGCGTACATACACGGCTGGGGTGGGGGTTTGGTGCGTACATACACGGCTGGTGGTTCGGTGCGTACATACACGGCTGGGGTGGGGGTTTGGTGCGTACATACACGGCTGGTGGTTCGGTGCGTACATACACGGCTGGGGGGGGGTTCGGGGGCGTACATACACGGGTGGTGGTTTGGTGCGTACATACACGGCTGGGGTGGGGGTTCGGTCCGTACATACACGGGTGGGGGTTCGGGGCGTACATACTCTGCTGGGGTGGGGGTTCGGTCCGTACATACACGGGTGGGGGTTCGGGGCGTACATACTCTGCTGGGGTGGGTGTTAGGTGCGTACATACACGGGTGGGGGTTTGGTGCGTACATACACGGCTGGTGGTTCGGTGCGTACATACACGGCTGGGGGGGGTTAGGGGGCGTACATACACGGGTGGTGGTTTGGTGCGTACATACACGGCTGGGGTGGGGGTTCGGTCCGTACATACACGGGTGGGGGTTCGGGGCGTACATACTCTGCTGGGGTGGGGGTTCGGGGGCGTACATACACGGGTGGTGGTTCGGTGCGTACATACACGGGTGGTGGTTCGGTGCGTACATACACGGCTGGGGTGGGGGTTTGGTGCGTACATACACGGCTGGTGTGGTGGTTTGGTGCGTACATACACGGGTGGGGGTTTGGTGCGTACATACACGGCTGGGGGTTCGGGGCGTACATACCAGGGTGGGGTGGGGGTTCGGGGCGTACATGCACGGGTGGCGCTTGGGTGCGTACATACACGGGTGGGGGTTCGGGGCGTACATACCAGGGTGGGGTGGGGGTTCGGGGCGTACATACACGGGTGGCGCTTGGGTGCGTACATACACGGGTGGCGGTTCGGGGCGTACATACACGGGTGGGGGTTCGGGGCGTACATACACGAGTGGGGGTTCGGGGCGTACATGCACGGGTGGGGGTACGGGCCGTACTTCCACGGGTGGGGGTACGGTCCGTACATACCCCTGCCCACGCTCTGCGTGCCTGGGTACGGGCCGTACCCATGCCTTTGGTGTGTGGGTACGGTGCGTCCCACCATTGTTGCGGGCCGTGGGGTCCGCACCGTACACAGGCCTTGGGGGCGTGGCTACGGGTCGTACCACGCGTACCCCTACATGACCCCAGCAATGCTGGTACGAGCTGTACCAAGGCCTTTCTGACGTGGGTACGGGCCGTACCGCTATTGTTGGAGTGACGTAGGGGGACGCGTGGTACGTTCCGTACCCACGCTCTTGCGGCCTGGGTAGGGTACGTACCGGTTCGCGTGACCATCCACTTCCGTTGTGGCGGACGCTTGCGTTGCTGGCCTTGCCCCCACCCCCTGGAAGTGACCAGGCCCTGATGGTCAGGTATGTCCAGGCCATGTGTGATTTGGTACCATGTGTTGGTGTTGTGTGTCCTGCCCCTGCCCCCCCCTTTGCCCCTGGTTGTTGTGCTGACCTTCTGCGGCGTCTGCGTCGGTTCCTGTACGCCAGGTGGACTGCTAGGAGGGCAGGGATGGCACGTAGGTTCGGGTCCATGTCTGTTCGTCGCGTCCAGCTGCTCCTTGCGTGTGTCGTCCTGATTTCCCGGCAGTTTTTGGCAGCCGGTAAATATTTTCCGTGCGGGATGACGTCGGTTCGAATCGTACTTCCTGGTTCGTGAAACGTAGGCTGGATGCGTACCGACGTCACGTCGGCTCCTTTCAGGATCGGAATTGTGTTTAGTTTCTGTTCGGTCGGTGTTTTGTTCGAATCGTACGGAAATGGTGTTTCCGTATGAATCGTACTTGCATTTTCGGATGGATTTCGCACCGGGTACGAGTCGGACGGAGAAAAGGCTCCGTCCGACGGTTCGTACCCGGTTTTTACCGGATCGGAATTGGCACCCTTATGTTGAAATCGTCATGTTGAGTTTTATGTAGTGCTTCTGGAACTTGGGAGCTGGTGACGGTTCCGTAGTAGGGCAGAGGGAAGTGTGTGCTGCTCTCGGGAAAACGGGATTGTTGGAATTACCTGTACGTATGCAGGAAAAACGTGTGACAATTGAAGCTGCGCGTCACATTGTCTGGGTTCGGAATTAGTGACATCGTTGTGTGTTACTACTAGAGATATTTCTGTGTATAAGAGGAGTGTGTATGGTAGCAAAGGTTATCTGTGAAACTCTGGTCTTAAGTCCCAGGGATCCGTAAGGTTTGCCGTTAAAGCTTACCGCTGGAGAAGTAATAGGTATACTCTGAGCTTGTTTGAAGGACTGAGCAGAAGTAAATGCTGCTTAGTTAACGTGTGTCATAATTCTGTAGTAGGACAGACAGTTCGCTGTTCTCGGGAAAGGCAGGATTCTGTGTGCATGTGCTACATTTTCTAGTGTGAAAGTGCGTGAATGTATGAGCATTTAGTTAATTGTGAAAGCTCCTAGGAACAGTCCAGGAGGAAGCAGTTACTGAATGTGTGTTAGAAGGGCAGAGTAGAGGGATGTGCTACTGTGTCAACGAGAGTGTAAATTTCGTGGTGGAGCAGACGTAAGCACTGTTTCAGAGTAAAGCGGGATTCTTGTGAGAAAGATTTCTTTACTATTCTGTGGTTAGCGAAGCAGACAATGGAGATGTTTATATGTTGTAACTAATAGATTTTTTAGAATTGTGAGACAAGCTCAACGGAAACGGTTTTGTAAAGGAGGGGTAGTCGAGTGACAGGAGACAGGAGTCAAAGAGGCTGCAGCGACTACTGACGTCAGAAAGACCGCGCTCTGATTGGATAGTGAATCAGAACAGTGCTCGCGCTAGGATTGGTGCGTTAGTGTGAGCCGCGCAGGGATTGGAAGGAGTACAGAGTGACGGAGACGCTCCAGGATTGGTGCGTAGGTGTGAGTCGCACTGTTATTGGACAAAAGATTCGTAACTGTACAGAAGGGACTAGAGAGTTTTGGTAAACGCTGAAATGTATTACCAAGAGGGGAAAAAGAAGAAATCATTGTTCGGTAAAATAAGGAAATGGTTTGACAAGGATAAGGACATTAAAACAAGAGAGGGTGAATTGCTACCTCCGACGAAAACACCTGCATCCTTCATGGTTGCGAAATATGGGTATCATACTTGTATATGGTTGGACAACTGGGTTAGGTATACAAAAGAAGATGGTGTTTTAGCTTTCCCGGAACATGGTTCATTTAATTTGGCTGTGTTGAGAAATTTACGGGAGAAGATGTTGTGTCTTGAGCCGAGACCAAGGCCGACACAGTTCGAGGCATTGGTAGAATGGGAAGATGAGGTACATGAACGAGAGAAACAGAGAAGTGGGAGCCAGTATAGGTATATGTTTGGGAGGAAATATGATCGTGAAACTCATCATGATCGAATGAGGAGATGGTGAGATGCGAGTATGACAGAGGGATTATATCCCATGAGGACAGTTGATGAAAAGGAGGACAGAAAGGAAGCAGGGAGGTTACCTGATGCAGAAGTGAAAAGGTTTGGAGCTAATGATTATGAGGATGAGGTTCTAGATGACATGATTTACAAGAGACCACCTCCATATAGACCAGAACCAGAAGAGAACACGCCAGTGGCTACTCCAATAAGAAATACATTGCGCATTATTGAGACAGAAGTTGTGTCTCCTGATTTGAAAGGTGGTAGCTCTTTCGCGGAAAGGGAAAGAGAGAAAGAGCGAGAGAAAGAGGATCGAATTAGTGATGAAAAAACAAGAGAATTAGCCAGAACAACATCTGAGCTGACTGAGAAGATCAGAGAGCTGACAAAGAATCTAGAAGCTGTTACGGTACCTGTAACCATAGGTCCGGTTATGCCTGTTTTTGATAAGCAGAGGACGGGTGAAAGTGGTTTAACGGTTCCATATATAGGGAATGGATTGGCTAGTTCTTCGGAAGAGTCAGGAAGAAGGATGAGAGAAAATCAGTTGAGGCATACTATAGGCGATGATGAGTTAAACGTACAGTTTAATTCAAGATTGAATACCTTTTGTGAAGGAATGCCGATATTGGAACCACAGAGGATGGCAGAACCAGTGAGCACAGTGAAAAGGTCTACTGAAATAACAGCTGAGGATTTGAATGATTGGTTGAAAGTTCTTCAAAAGAAAGAGAAAAAATGTCAAGCAATTGATGTGGCCAGGTTGCGCATAGAATTGGAAGAGCTTATTGCAGGAACGGTTTTTATGGAAATTCTGAGAGAACATCATGATGGTGAATTGTTATATATGTGCAAGAGTATCACCTGGAGGGCTAAAAGTACACATGATAGGTTAAGAGGAATAGCGAGTGAATTGGGAGTAGACATGGATAAAGTGAAGGCTTTGCAGAAACCTTATCGAGTGGATTTTTCCGAAAAGGATATAGAAAATTTGAATAATGTAGGCAGAACAGGGCAAATTAAGGAGATGATTTCCTTGTTGCGGAAATGGGGTGATGTAGAAAGATGGAAGGACAGGTGGTACAAAGAAAGGCAAGAATCGGTGGAAAGGACTTATTCAGCATTCCCAGTGAGGGAAAAGGAGAAAACAGTGGATGCTTATCCAATGAGAGAAATACCTGGAGGAGGATATGTACATGTTCCATGGACTAGACAGGATATTTTGTCATTTACAAATGATTTCCCTCGACTGAGAGAAAAGCCTGTCGAGTGGTATAGGCAGGTAGACAGGTTTGTGAAATTGTCAAAAGTGCTGTGGGTTAACCTGAATAGTCTGTTTGATATAATTGTTCCGGCAGACTTGTGGGCTGAGTGTAAAATAACCATAGGTTGGCCTGATAAGGAATACCCAAGAGATCAAAAGACAGGAGCTCCAGATCCAGAAGTTATGAGAAAATACGATCAGGTTATTGTGTTTCTGAAAAACAAAGTACCTCCAAAAGAGACAGACTGGGTTAAAATAGATCGAACACATCAGGAAGTAAAAGAATCAGTTCATGCTTTCTATGAAAGGCTGATACTAGCTTTTAAACAGTTCAGTGGAGATGAACACCTGGGTGACAAAGATTTGAGTCATTTTGAATACAGATTTGTATATGGCCTGAGACCTGAGATTAGTGAAAGAATTCGAGAGCATACAGTTGATTGGCAGAGTAAGAAAATTGATGAAATCCTGAGACATGCTAAGTACTTCAGTGATGAAATTGAAGCAAAACAAAGGAAGCTGAAAGAGAAGGCAATGTGGGCACAGGTAAAAGTTGCAGAGAGACAAGAAGCACAGTTGGTGGAACAGGCAAATAATTCAGGAAATAGGCCCAGATTTGCAGGAAAAGGAAAGGGAAGCTTGGAGGAGGCCAAGAAGAAGTTCCCTTGCCACAATTGTGGTCAACTGGGACATTGGAGATCCGAATGTACAAATCCACCATTAGTAAGTAATGAGAATAAACCTTTGAACCAACAGGTGCAGAACGAGGGGTGTAATCATCAGCAGCAACAGCAGAAGGGTGTTAAGCAGCAGAGTCAAGAGCCAAAACCGCCCTTGCCGCAGAATAGAGGGTCCCAAAAGTACAGCCAGGATTCGGGATTCTACAATGATGAGCAGGTAAACAAACAGAGACGTTCGAACCCGGTACAGCAGTACTGGTTAAAGAAGGAAGGGAGTGAGTCTGAGAGTGATGATTGACGGTGCCGAGGAGAGGAGGAAGAGTGCATACTTGGTGCAACTCTAGAAATAGACCAGGCAGGACCATTTGTGGATGGGAAAATAAATGAGGAAAGTGTTACTTTTTTAGTAGACACAGGTGCAACGAGATCAACTGTCAGGTCAGCAGATGTGAGAAATCTTCCTCTCTCGGACGAAGCAATCCAAGTAGTGGGTGTAGCAAATACACAGATTAAGACTCGTCTTACTGAACCAGTAAGGGTAGAGATAGGGAAATTTTCGGATATGCACAGATTTGTGGTCTGTGACACTAGTCCAGTGAACTTGTTAGGTAGGGATTTATTGTGTAAGATGAATTGTACAATTTTCTGTACTCTGGATGGAATAGCTTTTGAGACACCGGATGAGGATGTCTTGTACAGGATGACTCTAGATAATAGAGAAAGTGAAATTGTGAGTACATATGCTGTCTTTAATCCAGATGACCTACCTAGAGAATTAAGAGACACGGTGAAAACAGCAGTTTGGGATTTTACTGGAGAAGATGTGGGATTGATGAATAATGTAGATCCAGTGAAAATTTCAGTGAAAGAGGGAATTACTTATCCTAATATTCCTCAGTACAAAATGACACCAGAAATAATTGAGGGAATAACGCCTATAATTGAGAAAATGATCCAGCAAGGAGTATTGAGAGAATTACTGAATAGCCCATGTAATTCACCGATAATGGGGCTAAAGAAGCCTAATGGGAAGTTCAGGATTGTACAGGATTTGAGAAAGGTTAACAAAATTGTGGTGGCATGTTGTCCCATTGTGCCAAATCCGTCAGTGATTTTGTATCAGATTCCACATGATGCTGAGTGGTACACAGTGATTGATTTGTGTCATGCTTTCTTTTCAATTCCATTGCATCATGACAGCCAGCCTATTTTTGCATTTAGGTTTGGCCAGTGTATTTTAGCATGGTGTCGTATCCCACAGGGGTATACAGAGAGTCCTTCGATATTCAATCAGTTATTGAAAAAGTCATTGGAGAGTTTAATCATGCCTGAGAGCTCAGTGCTAGTGCAATACATCGATGACTTACTTGTGGCATCGAAGACACGTGAAGCTTGTGAAGTAGATACCATAGCTTTACTGAATCATCTGGCAGATGGAGGGTTAAAGGTATCTCCAGCCAAATTACAATTTTGCAAGAAAGAGGTGCATTATCTTGGACACAATATTGAAAAAGGTCTGAGAAAAGTGACTGATGATAGAATCAGAATCATCAGAGGAATAGGAGCACCGAGGACCCAAACAGAAGTGAGGATGTTCCTGGGGATGGTGGGTTATTGTCGTCAGTGGATAAGTAACTTTTCCCTGATAGCAAGGCCATTGATTAAGCTGACTAAAAGTGAGGTGAGAGACCCATTGGAACTGGATGGAGAACAAATGGCAGCATTTGAAGAGTTAAAGAGCAGAATGTGTGAAGCCCCTGCTTTGGGAATGCCTGATTATGAGAAAGAGTTTGAGTTGTACCGCAGTGAGAGAAATGGATGTGCACTTTCAGTGTTAATACAAAAGCATGGACAACTGAGAAGGCCTATTGCGTACTTCTCATCGACACTTGACCCTGTAGCTGTGGGTTGGATGTATGACGTTACAACGCATGCTATTACAACGCATACCATTACAACGCATTTTTTACAATGCAAATACTACTACAACGCATTACTTTACAACGAATACTTTTACAACGCAAAACCTATTAAAATACTTAAAAGTGCTGTTACAACGAAATCTATTACAACGCATACCATTACAACGCAAATTTTTTTTTTTTTTTTTTTAAAGTACAATAAAATCTGGCACGGGATGCAGGGAAATTAGGGGTTTTAGGGTGGGGAAGTGTATCAAAATGTGGAGAAAAACTGTACGTAAATCTACTGAAATGCATTACCAAATTAATACTCGAGTATTAAAATTAATACTCGAGTATTAAAATTAATACTCAAAATCCCCCCCTAAAATTCCGTATTCACACATTTCAAAGTTTTATACAAACAATGAAAGATTTAACAACAATACATACACATTTTTATCATGATTACATCGGAAAGTAAGTAAACAGAGAAAAACAGAAGACACATACACATAGGCGCCATTTTATCCATCTCACTTGTAAAACTTGTCCTACAACACTTTCTATGAAAACAATAGCAAAAGACATGTTCCAAAATGGATGCCATAACGGAGCAAATGAATGAAAACAATACATTTTTAAATGCTTTTTTAAATTATCATTTTCCACAGTAAAATAAAGTATAAAAAAAAACACAACGAACGCAGTTTTAAAAAAAATTAATAGTGACACTGAGTAAAACTTATAAATACCAGGAAGACACCATTTTGCAATCAGTTGATTATCAACTACCAGAGAGACCAGACGTCAAAACCTGACCCTCTGTCACCTCCACTGCGACCTCCTCAGAGAGAGCACTGAATTCGTTTGGAAAAGCATTATTAGTTTGCAACTACTAGTAAGTTAGTAAAATATTTTAACACCTTGCTTTAGCGTAAAATATGTTTGCTTTCCATACAAAATATGTTTTAAAAATTTTTATATTAACTTTTAAAATGTACTGTTTCTAATTTGTTATCACTAAAAATATATACCAACTTAAAACAACTACTTTCTTTTCCAAAAACAGAAACTTGCTATATTTTCAAAATCAAGAATACGTGTACCTAATTTTGCATCACCTCAACGTAATCGACTCACCTTTACTATTGTGAAGGTAAATGTTATTTAATTGTAATTATTTTACTTTAAAAAAATATTTTTAGCATTAGCAAAAGTGTTGTATGGTAAAGGTGATTATATTAATTTTTTACTCATTCACACTACATCATAAACGAAATTATACCATGGTGCAGGGGTAACAATTACTAATATGACTTCAGTTAGGTACTACATTTGAAAAAGCGTTTCATGTTACTGGGGTAACTATTACTATTCTAAGACCCAGAATGTTCAGCAGTAGAGTAATTGAGTGATGGTGTAGGTGTATCCATTATTACTCTTATTTAAAAATGCATTCAAAGTGTATTATGTTTTGCTTTACCAATTGTTACTCATACTCATTTGTCAAATATCATATTTTCAAAAAATTGGTTATTTTGTTTTGACCAACGTTGGCTAAGTAACATTAATTTAAAAAACTTTTTTTTCATTTCCACAGTAAATCGGTTACAAGTTTGTGGATTAAATAAATTTAAAAAATAACTTAATCCTGCAGCCAGCATTACCAAAAAGCCACGAGAACAAACAACAACAGAAAAAGGTATTTTATATTTTCAGTGTTATAATTTCCACAATGTAATAGTCATTCCTTTTGCTATTGTTACTCCAGTAAAGTGCAGAAGTAGGGTAACTGATGGATAGTGTAGGGGTACAATTTACTAATCCAACTCCAGGAAGGTGCAGCAGTAGAGAAAGTGTTGGATGGTGTAGGGGTACATTTTTCTGTTCTAACTCCAGGAAGGTGCAGTAGTTAGGAAAGTGTTATGTACTATTAGTTATATTCTATGTCATAATTTTAAAAAGTTATTCAGAATTTGCATTTGTCAACAACGTTAAGTTATTTTATTTTCTCTTTTTTTTTCCAAGACAATTGTTTGTTTCTTTGCTGAAAGATTCAGTCCATCACATAAGTGACAACTCCAGCCAACAGGCCAATTCCACTTCAGAAGCCTCACCAAGGAAAGCAATTCCAAAAAAACAAGGTATTGTTATACAGCATTGTATTTAAACCATCAATATGTTAGACTAACCATTTAATTTTTAATGTTAATATAATCCCAAAATAATTAAAATAAGAGTTGCAGTTTGAAGATTTTTTTTCCTAACTCCAGGTTGGTGCAGCGGTAGGGAAAGTGTTGGATGGTGTAGGGGTATAATTTACTATTCTAACTCCAGGAAGGTGCAGCAGTAGGGAAAGTGTTGGATGGTGTAGGGGTGCAATTTACTATTCCAACTCCAGGAAGGTGCAACAGTAGGGAAAGTGTTGGATGGTGAAGGGGTGCAATTTACTATTCTAACTCCAGGAAGGTGCAGCAGTAGGGAAAGTGTTGGATGGTGTAGGGGTACATTTTTCTATTCTAACTCCAGGAAGGTGCAGTAGTTAGGAAAGTGTTGGATGGTGTAGGGGTATAATTTACTATTCCAACTCCAGGAAGGTGCAACAGTAGGGAAAGTGTTGGATGGTGTAGGGGTCCAATTGTCTATTCTTACTCCAGGAAGGTGCAACAGTAGGGAAAGTGTTGGATGGTGTAGGGGTCCAATTTTCTATTCTAACTCCAGGAAGGTGCAGCAGTAGGGAAAGTGTTATGTACTATAAGTTATATTGAATATCATTTTTGCAAAAAGTTATTTTAAATTTGCATTTCTCAACAACGTTCAGTTTTCTCATTTTATCCTTTTATCACTTTTCCAGACAATTGTTTTTGTTGTACGATTCCATCCAACACATAAGTGTCAACTCCAGCCAGCAGGCCAATTCCACTTCAGAAGCCTCACCAAGGAAACCAATTCCAAAAAAACAAGGTATTTTTATACAACATTGTATTTAAACCATCAATTAGTTTAACAAACAATTTACTTTTTTAAAAAAAAAATATTCCCAAAATGTATAACATAAAGTTTTCAGTTGGAAGAATTTTTTTTTCTTACTCCTGGAAGGTGCAGCAGTAGGCAAAATGTTGGATGGTGTAGGGGTGCATTTTACTATTCCAACTCCAGGAAGGTGCAGAAGTATGGGAAAGTGTTGGATGGTGTAGGGGTGCAATTTACTAATCCAACTCCAGGAAGGTACAGCAGTAGGGAAAGTGTTGGATGGTGTAGGGGTATAATTTACTAATCCAACTCCAGGAAGGTGCAGCAGTAGAGAAAGTGTTGGATGGTGTAGGGGTATAATTTACTATTCCAACTCCAGGAAGGTGCAACAGTAGGGAAAGTGTTGGATGGTGTAGGGGTATAATTTACTATTCCAACTCCAGGAAGGTGCAACAGTAGGGAAAGTGTTGGATGGTGTAGGGGTCCAATTGACTATTCTTACTCCAGGAAGGTACAGCAGTAGGGAAAGTGTTGGATGGTGTAGGGGTATAATTTACTAATCCAACTCCAGGAAGGTGCAGCAGTAGGGAAAGTGTTGGATGGTGTAGGGGTAATATTTACTATTCTAACTCCAGGAAGGTGCAGCAGTAGGGAAAGTGTTGGATGGTGTAGGGGTATAATTTACTATTCCAACTCCAGGAAGGTGCAGCAGTATGGAAAGTGTTGGATGGTGTAGGGGTAATATTTACTATTCTAACTCCAGGAAGGTGCAGCAGTATGGAAAGTGTTGGATGGTGTAGGGGTGCAATTTACTATTCCAACTCCAGGAAGGTGCAGCAGTAGGGAAAGTGTTGGATGGTGAAGGGGTGCAATTTACTATTCTAACTCCAGGAAGGTGCAGCAGTAGGGAAAGTGTCGGATGGTGTAGGGGTAATATTTACTATTCTAACTCCAGGAAGGTGCAGCAGTAGGGAAAGTGTTGGATGGTGTAGGGGTATAATTTACTATTCCAACTCCAGGAAGGTGCAGCAGTAGGGAAAGTGTTGGATGGTGTAGGGGTGCAATTTACTATTCCAACTCCAGGAAGGTGCAGCAGTAGGGAAAGTGTTGGATGGTGAAGGGGTGCAATTTACTATTCTAACTCCAGGAAGGTGCAGCAGTAGGGAAAGTGTTGGATGGTGTAGGGGTAATATTTACTATTCTAACTGCAGGAAGGTGCAGCAGTAGGGAAAGTGTTGGATGGTGTAGGGGTATAATTTACTATTCCAACTCCAGGAAGGTGCAGCAGTAGGGAAAGTGTTGGATGGTGTAGGGGTGCAAATTACTATTCTAACTCCAGGAAGGTGCAGCAGTAGGGAAAGTGTTGGATGGTGTAGGGGTAATATTTACTATTCATACTCCAGGAAGGTGCAACAGTAGGGAAAGTGTGGGAAGGTGTAAGTGTTACATTTGAGGTATTGCATTTACTTTTTCAGCCTAATTTGTTTTTCTTCTCTTCTCTTTTCAGATAATGTCTAGTCTTGAAGCTGCGAAGTACATTAAATCCAGGAAGGGAAAAAATGTATTAAACCATGGAGGATACATATATAGTAAGGAAAGAATAAGTTTAACTAGAAATCATTGGAGGTGTGTGCAATACTACACTACCCATTGCAGTGGCAGAGCGGTTACTCTTGATAATTTAGTTGTGAAAACCACAGAACATAACCACTCTGCCTCTGCAATGGAGGTAGAAATTAGAGAAACAGTTAACGAAATGAAAGCTATTGCAAGCACCTCCAATGATTCTACAGGATCCATTTTAAGAGAGGTTGCACAGCATGTCCCCAGTCATGTTGCTAGTAACATGCCTATAATTCCTAATTTGAGAAGAATTATTCAAAGACAAAAGCAGGCAAGTAACATTCAATTATCTACACCACATTCTTTCTCTGACATTAGAATTCCACATGATCTTTCTATTTCTTTTTCTGATGAACCTTTCCTTCTGCATGACAACGAAAACCCTCAGAAACGAATTCTCATTTTTAGTACCCCACGTAACCTTGCAAAGTTAGAAAGTAGTGAAATTTGGATGATGGATGGGACGTTTAAAAGTACACCCCATCCTTTCACTCAAATTTACACTATACATGCCAAAATTAACAATAGTGTAATCCCCTTAGTATATAGTTTGCTACCTGATAAGACTTCTGCAACATACACTGAACTTTTATCAGTGATTAAAAGTAAAACATCTCAAAGTCCTAGGAAAATAATTATAGATTTTGAATTGAGCATGATCAATGTGATCAATAAAACGTACACGGATACCCAAATTCAGGGATGTTTTTTTCATTTTTCCCAGGCATTTTGGCGTAAATTACAGAAAACATCCCTAGTTGCAGAATATTCTCGTGATAGCAAACTACAATTTGAACTAAAAAAATTAACAGCACTTTGTTTTGTTGCTCCCGATAGTGTGGACGAGTACTACACTGCAATTATAGAATCTGTTTATTATACAAGTAACGAAGAAAAATTGGCACCCATTGTAAATTATTTCGAGGACACATGGATTGGACACCTAAGCAGATCGGGTCGCAGGAGGAAGCCACGATTCCATGTGGAGTGGTGGAACTGCTACACGAGTTGTTTAGAGGGAGAAGCAAAAACAAACAATGCCATTGAGGGATGGCATAACTCCTTCAACCACACAATTGGCAAACCTCATCCAAACTTCTACTCTTTTTTGGAAACTTTGAAGAAGGAGCAAAGTTTTCAAGAAATGAGAATAGCCCAAACACTTGCAGGTAGTCTAAACCCACAAGTAACTGTCAAAACAAGGGAAATGTCTGAGAGACTATTGGCTATTGTACAACAATTTTCGTTGTGTGTGGCTATAGACTACCTGGAAAATCTTTCTAACATTCTTTCTTTCTAAAATTAGTTTTGTACTTACTTTCTTGCTTTGCTTCAAATTTAAATATTTTTAAATTACAATTGGCATACAATGTTTTTTCTAAAAAAAATTTCAAACTTACAAGTCGGGTCCTTTTTTTTTTCTTCAAATCTTCATTTCTAGCAAAACTACCAATGTCATCAAATCTACTGTTCCATAGTATTGGACCAATTTTTCAACAACCGAACGCCATTAGTTTAATTACAGAAAACTTCTTTATTAATTACCGACCTAAAAATTCACCAAAAAACAAACTAATCTAAATTGTACATGTCAAGCCATTATCCAAAATGCACATTGCTGCATAAACACCAATTTATATTCAATCATTATTTCCCAAAATTTACGAATACGCTATTATTTTTCTCTTAGAAATGAAGATCAAAATCACTATTTTTAGTTCCTAAGTTAAGAAATAAACTTTGTGAACAGTAACTTTAAATATTTTTACAGTTACATACATTTTTGAAATGAACCAATACCTTTGGGCGACCCGACATAGGCATACATTAATGACATAAATGTGGACATGTTTTAAAACATTTAAAACATCAATTAGTTTTTCCGCAACCTCTCCTTATTCTTTCCTTACTATATATGTATCACTATTAAAGGTTTAATTTATAATTAAAAGTGAAAATGTTTCCTACCTGGACGCAGATCAGCTTCCTGCTGCTTCCTCCTCCGATGCTCTTCAAAATGGCGCATTACGTCGACGCTCACGTCATTACGTCATCGCGTGCTTCAATATTTATAACGGACTACTTTATTTAACTAATCTGTAAATAAATGTTTAAAAATGTAATTAAAATATTTATATGTTTTCTAAAAAATGTACCTTATTTTGCAAAAATCAATAAAAATATGGTTTATTTTTTAAGTTTGTTTCAATAAAGAAATATTTTATAAACATTATTTGTTTACTGTTATTATTTTTAAAAATTGTAATTTAATCATGTAAAATGTTACTTTTTAAATGTAAATTTACTAAATCTGTTCCTTACCTCGACTCTATTTTCTTTTTCCTTCTAAACTTGCGCATTCTTCTCTTTCTGATCCTTCTTTTCTTGTTCCGCGGGTTGTATATTCTGAAGCTGCCAAAATAAATGAAGGACAAATAAGCTCATAGACTTCAATGCAAAAGCGTGGGAACTTTTTTTTAAAGTAAGTTCTATTTTCTTTGCTCTATTTTCTTTCGGTATTATTATTTTTGAAATGCATTTCTAATTACTCTTTTAATATTAAAAATATTTTTAGTTTTTTATCTTTTTTATTTTTAACATTTCTCTAATTTTATATTATAATACTCCAAAAGTACTCTTACTTTTTTTTGTAATTTTTTTACAAACATTAAACTTTATATAAGAAGATTAAAAATACTCAAGTATTAATCTTTCATAATACTAATATTATTTTTTTTATTAATTGATATTAATTTTAAATAAATGCTCTAGTATTAATATTTTATAATAATCCTAATTTTTAAATAAATTACATATTTTAGTAAAATTAAAATTACTCAATTATTAGTTTCTCATAATACAATTCAAAAATTAATAATATTATATTTATTTAAATTAACTTAAAAAATACTCTTTGATTTTTTCAAAATACTCAAGTATTATTCTTTCTTAATACAAATTTTTAAATACATTTTTTTATATATTTTTTAAGAAAGCTCTAGTATAAATAATTAATAAATCTATTTTTAAATTATTTACATATTATAATAAAATTAAAAATACTCAATTATTAATTTCTCATAAGACAAAACATTTAATATTAAAATTATATTTATTTAATTAAACTAAAAAAATAATCTTTGATATTAGAAAAATACTCTTTTATTAATCTTATATTTATTTAATTTAACTTAAAATATACTCTTTGAAATTAGAAAAATACTCAAGTATTAATCATATATTTATTTAATTTAACTTAAAAAATACTCTTTTAAATTAGAAAAATACTCAAGTATTAATCTTTTGTTAAACTACTCACATTTTTAATTTTTTCAAAAAAAAAAATATATACTCAATAATTAGTCTATCATATTTAACAAATATAGTAATTATTTTAAATTATACAATATATATTTAATTTTTTACAAATCTCAATATTAAAAAAAAAAAGCGTTGTAATAGTATATGCGTTGTAAAAGTACTTACCATATAACATCATGCGTTGTAAATGCATGCGTTGTAAATGCATGCGTTGTAAAGGCTTTTGCAAAGAATGCGTTGTAATGGTATATGCGTTGTAAAAGTACTTACCATATAATAGCATGCGTTGTAAATGCATGCGTTGTAAAAACTTTTGCGTTGTAAAAAATGCGTTGTAATAGCATAGCGTTGTAAAAGTTGCGTTGTAAAGGTTGTTTCCCCTGTGGGTTTACCTGGTTGCTTGAAATCAGTAGCTGCTACGTGCAGAAGTCTGGAACAAAGTGAGGGAATTATCATGGGATATCCTGTAAGGGTATTCGTACCTCATAATGTGGCGATTCTTTTGACAAGAAGCAGAACTCAATATATGTCACATAGTCGGCTGACTAAATATGAGAAAATCATTCTGGGAGCATCAAATGTGACTTTGGAAAGATGTGTGAATGTGAATCCAGCGACATTGTTGCCTGATGCTGAAAATGTGGGTGTGAAGGATGAAATTGATCATGATTGTTTAGATGTGCTTGACTACTGTACGAAACCAAGACCAGATATTAGAGATCTTCCTTTACATGTGAGTGATCATGTATTGTTTGTGGATGGATCTTGTCTGAGGACTGACGATGGTGTGCTGAGTGCAGCATATGCAGTGTGCAAAGTTTCAGAAGTGATGGAAGAATCTGCTTTGAAAGGAGTAAGATCTGCTCAAGTTGCTGAATTGGTGGCGTTGACGAGAGCTTGCAAGATTGGAAAGAATCTGAGAGTGACTGTGATGACTGATAGTCAGTATGGTTTTGGAGTTGTGCATGATTTTGGCCAATTGTGGCTACAGAGAGGTTTCTTGACGTCGAGTGGAACTCCAATAAAGAATGCTGAAGTTATTGGGAAATTGCTTGAGGTGATACAGATGCCTAAAGAACTAGCAGTTGTAAAATGTGCTGCACATGGACAAGGAGATGATTATGTTACCCTTGGTAACAGATATGCAAATGACATAGCACAGTATTGTGCTAAGAATAACCAATCGATTAATCGGGAACGAGAAAAGGAAATGTCTTTTTGTTCTGTGATGTTTACTAATGTCCTAGAAACGTGGGATGAAGTGAAACTGTTGCAGGATGAGGCAGGAAAGGAAGAAAAGAAAGATTGGATTAAGGCAGGTTGTGCTCCAAGAGAATCAGATCATGTTTGGGTCTGTAAAGATGGAAGACCAGTCATGCCAAACAGCATATTGTCGACAATGGCAAGAATGTATCATGGCCAGGGACACCTGGGGAGGGATGCCATGATTAGGTCTTTTAAACAGACCTGGTACAATGCAAAGTTCAGGTTGATTGCAGAAAGTATTTGTCAAAGATGTTTGATTTGTCAGCAATTCAACACTGGGAAGAAGACAGTGGTGAGCCTAGGAACAATAGGCAGAGAAGGAGGTCCTTTTACCAGAATGCAAATAGATTTCATTGAAATGCCCCAAGTGAACAGATTGAGGTATGTTCTAGTGGTAGTCTGTTTGTTTTCGAGATGGGTGGAGGCTTATCCAACTAGGAGAAATGATGGAATAACAGTGGCAAAGTTACTGTTAAGAGAACTGATTCCTAGGTATGGGTTTCCAGTAACGATTGAGTCTGATAGAGGTGGACACTTCTATAATGAGCTCATGAATTTAATTTGTGAAGCACTAAGCATACAGCAGAAGTTACATTGTGCATACAGACCAGAGGCTTCTGGAGTTGTTGAACAGATAAATGGCACAATCAAGAACAGAATTGGTAAGATGTGTTTAGCTACTGGAATGAAATGGCCAGATGTCTTGCCTCTAGTGTTGATGACCATTAGGTCTACTCCAGATAGAACTACTGGTTTGAGTCCGCATGAAATCCTAATGGGACGTGCGATGCGACATGCATTTGTGCCTGTCAACAAGTTGATGACAATAACTGATGACATGATTTTGGATTACTGTAAAGGCCTGGCTGACGCAGTTCATTCTGTGTTTCACCAGGTTGGAGAAGACGCTACTACACTTGAAAAGAAGCAAGCCCATGATCTGAGTCCAGGAGATTGGGTGAGGATAAAGGTGCACAGGAGAAAAAAATTGCTTGGTTCCAAGGTGGGGAAGACCAAGACAAGTCATTCTGACTACGACAACTGCTGTGAAGTGTGCCGGTGTGAAGAACTGAGTGCATGCAAGTCATACTCTGAGAGTTCCAAATCCAAGAGAAGGGACTGGTAAAGAGTATTTTGAAGAATCAGACTCGAGTGATGATGAAGAAACTGAGCCAGTGAGAAGGGAAAAGAATCCTGAAAGAGCTGAGGAAGAAAGAGAGTCAGGTGATTCTTTCCTTCCAAAGGAGGCATCAAAGCAAACATTGAGAGTTACAGAGGAGAGATCAGATTCTGTAAGAGTGCCTGAAGTTCCAACGAGCAGTGGAAAAGAAAGGAGAGAAAAAAGAAATTCCACAGGGAATACTCCTGAATCAGATGAGGAGGCTGAAATTCCACTTGAGATTACACCTGAAGAAGTAGGGTCAGAAGAAGATAGAGAGGGACAGATTGCGGAAGACCCCCGAGGAGGTGTAGGGAATATTTCTGATGAGCTAGGTGAAGGGACAAGTAGACAGCAAGAAGATTGCGTGTCGGAGACCCGAGGAGGGACAGGAATAGGGAAATCTTGAGTGGTGAAAAAGAAGTCTGTGGAGAATAAAAAAATTGCTGAGGGACAAAAGGCAGATGAAACAGAATCGGATGAAAGTGAGAATGAGAAACATGAGGGCCGAGTTCTGAGGAAAAGGACTTGGATTGGAGAAAGAAACAATAAAGAAGTGAGACCAAAAAAGGTTGTACGAGGAGATATTTGGCCTAACAAGATAAAGAGGCTGAGGTACAGATTGACACGAGTGGATTCGTCAAAAGCTGAACAGGTGAACGAAGTGTCGAGTCAAAATAAAACAAAAGGTGGAAAACAAGAAGAATCGAAGGAACAAGGAAGAATCAAAAGAAATAGACAACCCAACCAAAAGTACAGATCACCGGAATGGTCTTATGTGGCACTGTCTGAAGGAGAAGAAGAAGAAGCAGTGAATCGAGATAATCCGGAGGGGATCTTGAGAAAAGTGGTTGAGGGAGAGGAAAAGTCTGTTGGAATCTTAAAAGTTATCCTGACTGACATTGGAGAAGAGTCGGATGCACAGGATGTTGTAGAAGATCTGATACAATTTGATGTTGCTGAAGAAGAAGTGAAGAGTGATGAAAATCCAAATTGAGTGAACTGAAGGAGTCACTTGGAAAAGTGAAAGAGGAAACTTTGAAAATTAGCTGTTTGAAATAAAATCAGAATTCTAAACTCAGTAGTGGAGTAGAAGAGGCTAAGTCAAAAGACACTGCCAAAGTAGTAAAATGGCTAACACGGAGAATAATCAAAGTAGATGTGCCTTTTTGAAAAGATGGTGTAGAATGTGCTGCTGCTGTACTAGTTTATTAGTGCTATTATGGTGTGTACTTGCTTTATTAGTTACCTTTAGGGTTACAATAGACACTTTTGGGATGCATACTGAGAATATGACTAATGTAGGGAAAAATTCACAGAAAATAGTTCCAACTAGAATTAGTAACATTAACATACATAAAGATAGGTCAATTAATGATTTTTCTAGCAATGTTTTTTCAAAGTTGTTGTATGAATACGTAAAGACAATGGAAGTTAGGGATTGCTACGTATGTATGCAATTACCTGCATCTGTTTCAGAAGGTGTTACTTATCACCATTTACCAGCTACGTATGGAATTTCATGTAGTGTGTTAAGTAGTGTTTTTTATTTGTTAGGGAAAATAGATTATGAGATGTCTAACAAAGATAATATTTTTGGGCAATTACCTATGAATAGAAAGCTGAATCCAGCTAAAGAAGCTAACATTTTTGGTGAAATTTTTATTGAAAAAGAAGAATTAACATTAGATTACATTTTTAAGAACAATTTAACTTGTAGTTTGAAGGAAGAAGAGAAAGCTTTCCTGAACATGGTAGAGGAAAGGAGAATTAGCATGCATGAGAAGGCAGGGAAATATAAAATGAGTGAGACAATTTGGGACATTGAAATGGGAAAGGAGTTGAGGAATGGGGCCAGTCCAACTTTGGCTTTAGATGCACCACAGAAGGGTAAATTATGCATTACCAGGAGGAAATCCCAATATGATAATTATTTTGTTGGGGCTAGTGAGTGCCATGATACATACTTTATTGCAACGGGATGGGGATTCAGAAGAGGAGAAGATCCATTATGTTGGTCTGGTCTTCCCAAAGATTTTTCATATAGATAGGATAGAAGATGTAGAACATATTAATTTACTAATACGTTTTAAAAGAGAGACTTGGTCAGAAATAGTAGGTGATATATTTGGAGCTTTAATTCCAGCAGTGGGAATTTCTTTAAATGCATATGGAATTCGGAAACTGTCAACAGTGGTGGATCGCTTATCGACAAGTACCGCTAGAGGGTTTCTTTTGGTAAATACGGAAATGGTTGCCTTACGTGCCATGTCTATGCAAAATCGACTTGCCCTTGATATTCTATTGGCCAAGGAGGGTGGAGTCTGTGGAATGCTGAAAGTTCAACATTGTTGCACTTACATTCCTGACGAAAGTAGAGACCTGAAGGTCTATATCAAAAATATTACTGATTTGCATGAGGAATTAGTACCACTGGAAGCTGAAAGTATTTGGACTAAATTAGCTAATAAGATGATAGCTGTTAAGAGTTTTATTGCTAAACTAGGTAGTACTATTATAGGTAAGGTGTTGTTTCCTTTGACATGTGTGATTGTTGTTTTATTGATATTAAGATTGGTGTGTTTGTGTTGTAAAAACAGGGGAGGGAAAAATAAAATTGAAAAGAGACAAAAGAGACAAAAGAGGTCGGAAAGAGACCCACAAGAAATAGAACTAGAAGAATTGAGAGAGAGTGTTTACCTGGAGACAAAAAGGGATGATGAAAGGGAATCTGGTGTGTAAGTTGGGAAGAAAGAAAGAGACATTTCGATTTCTCCTAAAATTGGGACAACATTTTTTTTTGGGGGGTTTTGATTTATTTGGTGATAATATCACCAAAGGGGGATTGCTGGAGCAGGGTTTTCTGTTGAAAATTTATTTGGGTTTTAAGCTCCAGTTTTGTCTATGTGTCATAGTTAAAATTATTAATCTGTAATTACTAATTATTGTTTTTCGTGATAGATTTTGACTAATCGACATACTAATAAGAGAAACTACACATGGGAATGCATATATGTTGCTCAATAATAATGTGCGTTTAAATAAACGACGAGAGTGCTATTTGTTTTATATTCATGCTTTTTAATAACGTGTACTAATGCTTAAATATGTCGCAGATGGCTAGATAATTACATACACATAAGGGTATTAGTGGGAATTAACACTGATTAATCATTGCGATGATGTAGTAACGTTGTTTGTGTTTCTTTCAATTAAGATGGTCCATTTTGGCCTAAAAGAAAATGGCTGCCATTTACAGCCTACGTTCGAGTGAATGAGATGTGTCGGAAGGCCTTGCTGAACATGGTTGAAAGTCACCAGATCGCAGCCTCTGCACAAATTTGGAAAAAACTTCTATGATGACAGCGATTCAAGGCGTGCTGCCAATCTGCTGAGTTGTCCTTGGTTGAGGATGAAGCCACAATGAACTGTTATGACTTTGCTAAAGATTCAGAGGAAGAGCTTCTATTAATGCAACATTTTCAAGATTGAGTTTCCTTCTTCCGTCTTTTTATTTTTGTGATTTTTTCTGAGCGGAGGTTTCTCAAATGTAGCGATGCTACATCCTTTCCTGCTCGCTCTGCTCGGTGGCTCAACGGACATTCAGAATATGTTTGTTGCAAATATTTTGTTAGTTTTATTATAAATATATTAGACTAGAGAGGGTCCGTGGTCTTTGCATTCGGGATTTTTTTGAGGCCACTTCTTTCTGAACCCATGCTGGTGAAGATCGATGCTGTGAGGACGGCGACTCGAGAGACTTTACTGAGAAACCTGTCCTGACCCATTTATGACATTTAGCTAGAATAGGTAAATATGAGAATTACGATTTTGCTATTGATTGACTTTCACTTGAACTAATTTAGATAAATTACCTTATGTTTGAATTACAGTGTCGGGTGGTTATTTCTTTGTCAGTTATTGAATTCCTTATTGTGATTATTATTGTTTAAATCATGACTCAGGGTAATATCAATTTGCTCGCATTGGCCTAAGTGTAGATGCAGAGTGATTTAGGAGTCTCCTCTTAGGTTTAGTGCGGATAGAGTAATAGAGTGTATGTTGGTGTGATGGGCCCTAGTGAATGATGAGTGTATGTGCGTGTATCTGTGAAATTACTCTATCTGTGGAAGTAGGGAGAATTTATATGCTCTGATCTGCATCAGTAGAACACCACATAGCTTTCCATTAAAAGCAAGAGTTACTTTGTAACTCACTAAATTTTGTGTTCTAATGAGCCCCCTGCATAAATCAACCTCTATGTCTATGACACATTTGTGCCCATCAGTGTCCATGTGTTCCTCAATATGTGCCTGCCCTCTCCTTTACAGATGATGTTGCAAGAAAGCCATTGCTATGGAATAGTCAGAACTTGATAGAGCCCAACAGGGAACAGCAGGATTTCTGAGATGGCAGAAGGCTGGTGTGAGTGTGCTGAGTTAGCTTGTTAAATGTAAGTGTGGTAGGTGACAGCTTCACCCCCACTCATCTTGTCAGGATGGCTCATCCTGACACCACCAAATTCCCATTTGTGACACTGTCTGGAAGGAATAAACAAAGGCCAACTATACATAGTCAACTGACCCAGGACACAACCTGCTGGCACCAAGTGATTAGGACAGGAAAATGCCAACTTTCTAAAAGTGCCATTTTCCGAAATGTATCTTAAAATTCAACTTTACCATTAAAGAGGATTTTAAATTACATTTCTTTAGAGTGCAAACATTCTGTCTGTTCAAGGGCAAACGTTATTCCTTAGTAACCTAATGATATCTTATGAGAGAAGTAAAACTAAAAAGCAAATGCCCAGCCTTTTTAACACAATGCACAAAGCTGTTTAGGGCCAACCCCAGGGGTGAGTTATATGTTTTAAAAAGGAATGTTTAGGTCTGGCAAAAGGTTTATTTTGTTAGGTCGAAATGGCAGTGTAAAACTGCACACGGCCCACTAGTAGCATTTAATTTACAGGCCCTTGGTATATACAGTACCGCTTTACTAGGGACTTATAAGCAAATAACTGTGCCAATTGGGTGTAAGTCAATTTCACCATGTTTAAAAAAGTGAGCACAAGCACTTTAGCACTGGTTAGCAGAGGTAAAGTACAGAGTCCTAAAGCAAGCAAAAACAAATTTCAGCAAAACAAGAGGGAAGAAGGCACACGTTTTGGTGGAAGACCACTCTAAAGCTGTCAGGCCTAACACGTGCCCTTTGTAAATTCATTAAGGGGAAAAATAAATTTTGTCAAGTGGACCATTCAGATTCATTTCTGTAGTATTCAACTTGTTGTATTTGTTGTAGCATATTTGTTTTAGGGCTGTGTGAAGTTTCAAATTTCACCCTTCAAATTTTGGCAAAGTTGTCAAATGTTATACTTTGTTCAAATTGAATAGTGTACAGAGATTCCCAATATCAACCAGCTTGGCTTACAGATTTATTATGCACAAAAAAGTTTACAAAATGTTGTCACGAAATATATTCTCAAAATTACTCTGCTGCTAAGAGTGTTTAATTTGAGTATTCATGATTTTTTTGCTATTTGCCTTTTTAAAATTTAGTAAACCATAAATCTCATGAAGATTGCAAATTTTAAACAAATTCAAATAGTTGGCAGGGGAGGGTAAAACCCTTTGCCAGTATGCAAAGTCTTTGCTCATAACTAGGACCAGTGGAATTATATGGCAGTAGAGAATCAAATTATGAGTCATTGTTCACTAAATTAGGCAGCAATAAAATGCAAATTATACGACTTTTTGCAACCGATTTCACTACTTTATATTTTAATACACATTACCATTACACTATCACCTCTAAAGAAACATTTAAAAACCTCACTACTACAATCAGCAGGTGTAAGCAAGCCACTGCGCAGCACCATGTATCACACTTCTATGTAACTTTTCATCCATTAGGGATAGAAATATAGTTGTCTCTTGATAGCTTCAAAGGATGCAGTGGATGTTGGGTTATGTGAAAAACGCTGAGGTGACAGTACAGCATATTTCCATGACCCGAATAGACCACATGGTATTTGTTCAAGAGCTAAAATTCTTAGGGCCTGATTACGAGGTGGTGCAGCAGTGGCGGTCAACCGTCTGCTGTATTACGAACAGTTGTTCCCTGGCGGTGACGCAGGAGCGCCACAACGCAGTCCAACTCTGCATATTACTAGTTCCTGGACCGCCAGCCTTTTCATGGAGGAGCCCCGCCATGAAAAGGCTAGCGGTGCAGTAACAAAGGGCCCCCATGGCCATGGTGATCCATTCAGGGTGGCACAACATGTTTCCCCCTGTCTGTACCCCCCACAAAGTTCCAGCACGGCATGGACGTCCACATCCACATCCATGCAGTGCTGGAATTTTGTTGTTGTTCCCATTGCGGTGCCTGTATTCCAGGCATTGCCATGGAAATAGCAAAGGACTGCCTGCCATATTAAGAGTTACACATTTTTAACTCATAATACGGTTGCGGTCATTGCGCAGCTTTGGCGCAGCGGAGGTGGCATTGCGCTGTCGCCGCTGCACCAAAGTCATAATCAGGCCCTTAATGAGGCCCTGTTTAAACCTAAGCGAGCTTAGCTTTGCTGAATTTATGCATAAACAAATAAAGGGCAAGTCGCATAGTGCTTTCTTTCACACTCCTATCCTTTGAATTCGAATCCTTCGATGCTCAGTACAGACCAACTTCTAGAGAAAAAAAATCTTCTTTTTTCTTTAAGTGGAAGTGTCATGCTGGCTTCAAACAAATGTGTTTAATATTCCCTCTCATGTGCGCTGGCATCAGTTGAAATAAAACCTGTGTTATCATTTTTGTGAAACAGGGGAAGGGGCTCCCAGCTCAGCATGTCTAGGTAGTTTCCTTTACATATCTTAAAACAAGAGAGGCCAACTTGTACCTTTTTTGCTGCACTGATACAGCCCACTTCTCAGTTTCACAGCGGTCTGCCATTAATTAGAGTGACTTATTGGTAGCATGTGTTGCCTCAGCAAAGCGTTTGTTTTCTTTAGCACAAAAGGTGGTAGGGAGATCAACAAGTCTTCAATCAAATGATAACTTCTTTTTCCTGCTCCACCGTCTTGCACGAGCCAGCATGTGTGCCTTGGCGTCGGCCTGGTGCAAGCGGAAATGATATGCAAGAAATGAGAATTCGTGCCAGCATCCTAAATAGGAAGCAGGAACCCAAAGATGCCGCATAAAAATCCTTCCAGTGAGCACTGACTGCCTCGAAAATAATAGTTCACAAAAATCACAGCACATACGCCCTTACTGGTTAGAGTTTTTATTTTATTAAATAATATTTTCCCCAAGTGTGGAACGGCCCAGCGGCCTTCTTATGCTACAAATTACTTTCATCCAGCTTGTATATGTTCTTATTAATTCTTGAGTGCTGAAATAGGTCTGGGCACCAAAGTAAAACTGGCCAACAGTGGTGAATTAGAGAGCTAAAATAGTGGGTCCTGCATTTGAATTGGGGCAGTTTTGAACTAGTAAAGACAGACTGTATAAGTGTTTTGCAAGGTATGGAAAGCTCTATGGATTTGAGATTGCTGCAGGCAATTTTTGTTTTAATATCTGGGAAATCAAGAGTAAAAACCAGCCCAGCAGACCTTAAAACAGGCCGCCCACAAACAGCCAAAAAACCGGCCCAAACATTGACCTGTCAGACTAACCCTTGTGGCACTGCCTGGTTTATGTGCTCCTCATATGAATGATGCTTTTGGATCTATGTGTGTGCTCCCTAGACCCTAGAGTAAGGAAAGAATGTCAGAGGAACTGTACTTTGTGGGCTAATATATCTCTGCACCATGCATGTGCAAGGACCTCCAACCACAAAACCAGTGCAATAGAAACAGATTTGCCTGTAGGCCAAGAGAGGGTTTTGTGTACACTGGGAAAGCTAATTTACTATCCCAAATCCAGTCCTGGAGTATTTGGTGAAAGGACTTTACCCAAAAACGTTCAGGAGGCAAATTCACTTTTTTAACCCCAGTCTAGAATTTTTTGTGGAAAGTTGAAAAAATGGCACAGCTGAGGGCAAAATACTAGAAAATCCAAATATTGCAAGCGGAGGACATCATTAGCTGTGATATATCTAAACCATGCCAAAGCTCAGAGACAGGCAGAAATTGTGCAAAATGCATCCGCCACCACCAGCTTGGAGTAAAAAGATACGGTATGCTCAGACGTGAGTCCCGTGCTCTCCATGCCACTGGAATCAAGCTATCCTGGCTGAAGAGGGGTGAAACCCCGAAACCGGTCCTAGGATGCTTGTTTCCAGTCCAGGGAGGACCTGGCTTGGCAGTTCGGGCTGGACTGTTCCCATGAGGCACAGGGTCAAGACTGATTTGCATATGGCTGGGTTCAAACTGGAATGGCATGGTGAGCAAAAAAACGATGGATTTAGGCCCAGATCTCTGTACTGGGGTGAATGTATGACATTGTTCTGCATTCTGTCCATCAATTGTTGTTTTTGCATTTGTCACCCCGAGTGGGACGGGTATGCTCAGACGTGAGTCCCGTGCTCTCCATGCCACTGGAATCAAGCTATCCTGGCTGAAGAGGGGTGAAACCCCGAAACCGGTCCTAGGATGCTTGTTTCCAGTCCAGGGAGGACCTGGCTTGGCAGTTCGGGCTGGACTGTTCCCATGAGGCACAGGGTCAAGACTGATTTGCATATGGCTGGGTTCAAACTGGAATGGCATGGTGAGCAAAAAAACGATGGATTTAGGCCCAGATCTCTGTACTGGGGTGAATGTATGACATTGTTCTGCATTCTGTCCATCAATTGTTGTTTTTGCATTTGTCACCCCGAGTGGGACGGGTATGCTCAGACGTGAGTCCCGTGCTCTCCATGCCACTGGAATCAAGCTATCCTGGCTGAAGAGGGGTGAAACCCCGAAACCGGTCCTAGGATGCTTGTTTCCAGTCCAGGGAGGACCTGGCTTGGCAGTTCGGGCTGGACTGTTCCCATGAGGCACAGGGTCAAGACTGATTTGCATATGGCTGGGTTCAAACTGGAATGGCATGGTGAGCAAAAAAACGATGGATTTAGGCCCAGATCTCTGTACTGGGGTGTATGTATGACATTGTTCTGCATTCTGTCCATCAATTGTTGTTTTTGCAAAGCTCAGAGACAGGCAGAAATTGTGCAAAATGCATCCGCCACCACCAGCTTGGAGTAAAAAGATACAATCTGTCCTTGTAAAACATGAACATAGGAGTACACTCACCCAACATTTGCACAACAGCTGCCCAATTCGAGACACTAAGCCAGATACTGACAGTCATGCAACATGTCAGACAACCAAAAATGAAATGCAAATAGAGAGGAAGAGATAGAAGCATAAGGAAGAGAAAGATGTCCTCAAGATAGTACATGACAGTGACCATTATCCACAACATGAATCAGTTTAACATTGTCACTGTCGCAGCAATTTGCAGAAATATAGATAGCATTGCACTAAGCCGAAGCTGACAGCCATACCTAACAGAGCTAAGTTTCATTGCAAGTGACACTAAAAATATTTTCAACAAGACCCATCACTTCTCCCAGTCATCATGTTCTTACTTATTGTAACAAATCATGGTGGGTCATGCTAATCTAAACGGACACAGCAACCGCCCTTACAGTGACAGCAAAGTTTAAGATGTTTTCAACATCATCACAGACATTAACTGTATTCACATTTAGATGCACAACAAGAGCACGTGCACATCAATTGGAAATTCAGTACACAATAAATCTGCAAATGGGATCCACTATTGACGGAATCCTCGCTCTTTGCATCCTTTGTGGGATTCAAAGAGTCTGATGGACTAAAGAATATCACATGCAATGGCATAACCCAACCTATGCTATGTTTTAGTCCTACTGAAGGTAAATCGGCACAACAATTCTGTCTGTTGCACCAATGTATCCCTGCCCTATGAAGGTAACAGCAGCCTCACACTTGCACATTAACCTTTTATCACATATCACCATGAGGCATAAATGATACAACGCCAAATTATAAGGATGTGTTAGGGATTAGGTTGTGTCAAAAAAACATAATATTCAGTTCACGCTTTCTGCTACTAGGCACTGTTTTTACATAAACTTTGAAATTGCATATCTCTGGTTCTACTGATTGGATTTTTGTCAGTTTGATCTCATATGATTTATTAAATTGAGGTCTATTTATCTAAATTGGTGTGGGATTTGTCTTGTGTTGTGTTTTCACTTTATTACTGTTTGAAGTGCTGCATGAATACTGCACACATTGTCTCTGAGATAAGCCTAGCTGCTTTTGTGCCAAGCTATCAGAAGGCTAAGCACAGGTTACTTTGAGGTTCCCTTGTATTTCACCCTGACAAACATTGTGGTTGCTGGTTGAGAAAGGGTTCACCACTCTCAACCAGAATTCCAATTTCCAACATTGGTCCTCAGCGGTGAGATTAGAATTTGGGTGTGTGCAATGCCGTATAGCGATTTTGTGTTACATTAATATTCCAGACAAATAATTTGATACCAATTCAAGGTTTTGAATTCTCCTTGATTGGTTCTTTTGCTTTTTTTCAAA
Organism: Triturus cristatus; assembly: GCF_964204655.1. Taxonomy (NCBI): domain Eukaryota; kingdom Metazoa; phylum Chordata; class Amphibia; order Caudata; family Salamandridae; genus Triturus; species Triturus cristatus. The sequence goes on from NC_140595.1 coordinate 548,405,165, forward strand.
ACCATCCTCATTCTACCTGACTGTTTTTGCCTGTGACCATACCTGCAGAAATGAAATTTGAGCTCATCAACCTAGAGAGCTACACTGCAGCTGAGCTCAAAGAGTTCTGTAAGGAATGGGGACTTCCAACCAAACAAGGCACCAAATGTTGGAGCTTCAGAAAGCTCACAGGACTTTGGTGGATGATCAACAGTTAGTGACAGCAACAGATGACCAGGATGAGGAAGATGATGTGGAGGAGTATGGACAGGAAAGGCTGCAGGTCCTGAGATGCATCAAACAGAGGAGGGGGATGTCTTGCCTTCAGAACTGGAGAACCCTCCAACAGCGGAAAGCAGTGTTTCCTCCCAAGGTCTGTCCCAAGAGGAGCTGGCAGACAGGAAAGCTGATAGGGAGGTTAAGCTGGAGATGGCCAAACCTAAGATGCTAAGATGGAGGACATGAAACTTGCCATGGATGCCGAACAAAAGAAACTAGCAATTAAGGCTGAGAGAGTCTTGGAGGAGAAGAAAATGTTGTTGGCTCATGAACTGAGTCTAAAGGAGCTGGACTTGAAGGCCAAACAGTTGTCAGAGTCAAGCAGAAATGGTGGCAGCGATACCGCAGTGTCCAAAGGAGATCAAGCAGTGCACATACCTAAAGACCTGGAACCGAGCTTTGAGGTGAGGAACAATGTTGATTAGCGGTTTGCAGTCTATGACATAGAGGAGTTCAGGGGAGGCAGTATGTTGAGGCACATGCCAGTTGTAGTGAAGGATACTCTCTTGGCATTTAAGGTGGCTAACAACCTGTCCTACACCACCATGGAAACACAAGGAGATGATGGACGGAGCGCTGAAACCTTTCAGTCACTCACCCCCAGTCACTGGGGATACTCTGTTGGCATTTAAGGTGGCTAACAACCTGTCCTACACCACCATGGAAACACAAGGAGATGATGGACGGAGCGCTGAAACTTTTCAGTCACTCACCCCCAGTCACAGATTTGGGTTGAATCCATCATCATTCTTTAGCTCACTTCGCCACCTCAGTTCAGACCCAGCTATTTGCAAATCAGTCTGGGACTGTTCTTATTGTGCACAGGGTCAAGACTGATTTGCATATGGCTGGGTCCAAACTGGAATGGCGAGCAAAAAAATGATGGATTTAGCCCCAGATTTCTGTAGTGGGGTGAATGTATGACATTGTTTTGCATTCTGTCCATCAATTGTTCTTTTTACACCACCATGGAAACAGCGCTTATCACTAAGTTTAGTCTCATCTGTCTTGGACTCTTGGAAGTGGGCCTGAAAGTGCTCTGCCAGCCTAGCTGTGCTCCACATCAGAAGCAATGAGAAGCAATGCATAGCCCCACAAAGCCTCCCACACATCTGCCAACCTCATATGAATCAATGATAAGCGATGCAAAGCTCTGCAAAGCTTCACTGCACAACTGCTGGCCTCATCGGGACCGATGCAAAGTGACGTAAAGCCCCACCGAGCTATGTCACATAGCTCACAGAAACTGACACAAAGCAACACAAAGCCCCGCATAGCCTTGCCTCGCAGCTTCATTGGACCAATGCTGGATGACCCAAAGTCTTGCAAAGCAAAACAACGCAAAATGTGCACCAGGATTTAAGTTACTGTGTTCAGCAAGCCTAACTTGTCCCTGGAGCCAGTCCACACTCCATTGCGACTTTATCCTGGTCCAGCAAAAACAGATAGCCACGGATGGATTTTAGTCATTTAGGTCTTGTTTTATTTATTCAAATCTACTATATTTTGCTAACCTGGTCTGGGAATGTTCTTATGTTGCATTTACACTTTATTACTGTTTAAAACATTGCACAAATAATTTACACATTGCCTTTAAGTTAAGCCTGACTGCCTTGTGCCAAGCTACCAGAGGGTTGGGCAGAGGTTAATTTAGGGTTTGCTTGTGACTTCCCCCTGACGAGGATTGTGGTTGCTGTTTAAGTAGGGTTTCACCCCCCCCCCTTCCTTAACCAGTAATCCAGTTTTTTACACTTGTGTTCAGCAGTAACGATCAGGACACAGGGTTGTGCTTTGCCATTGAGTGATTTTGTGTTACACTGAAAATCCTGGATAAATAATCTGAGACTATTTCGAGTTTTTTTTTAAATTCTAATTTTTCTCTCAATTGGTCATTTTTCTAGCGTTGATTCCTACCTTACCTTATCATCATATATGTGGGACTCATTTGTTGTTGCACTTGTAATACCTTTCCCGAAACTGAATAAAACTTCTAGATCTCAACTACCTATCATATTGTAATGTGAGGGTGCTGAATGATTTCGGCAAAGAGGGGGGGATGGTCATTGGGAGAGGTCCACAAAGCAGGACCTTTGGTGGCCCTGTATCCTTTCGAGGAAGCAGGCTGGTTGGAGGCTTCAATGGAGGACCAAGAAGGTGATGACCCTGAGAAGGATGATGATGAGGAGGAGGGAAATGACTTAGCAATGGCTAGAGAGAAGAGAGGAGGACTCACAGAGGTGGAGTCCCCTGCTGGGCTGAATGCAGGAAGCAGCGTATCCTCCCTCACCCTGTCTCCTGAAGAGATAAAGGACAGACAGACTGAGAGAGGCCTGAGGTTGCAACTAGCCAGGCTGTCTGCGGAAGAGAGAAGAGCTGAGGCTGAACAAGCCTTATTGGAGGACAGAAAGGCTGAGGCTGAGAGGGCCTTAGCAAAGGAATAGATGGCCATGGAAGCAAAATAACAGAAAGATGAAACAGACAGTGCCTTGGAAGAGAGCAAATACTAGTTGGCTCATGAACTGAGTCTTAAGGATCTGTACTTGAAGGCCAAACAACTCTGCAGCAGAAATGGTGGCAGTGAAAATACAGTGTCTAGTGGTGAAGGAAGGTTCCACATACCCAGGGCCTTAGGTTAAATGAAGTAGCTCTAGAGATGCATAGGATTTCTGAGGAGAAGTGGGAAGCTAGCCACTGGAGGCATGTACCTGATGAGGGGAGGGATGCCCTACTGGCCCCAGTTAATGGGGACATAATGAGGTATCCATGAAGGAAACCCTTGTCAGGAAGTATGGTCTCACCCCGGAAAAGTACAGGTTGAGCTTCAGGGATATTCAGAAACTGCCTCACCAGTCCCGGGGGGCTTTCATGGATTACTGGTGTAAGGCACTAGATGGTTGGATGAAGGGTAGTGAGGTAACCACCTATGAGGGGTTGTACAGTTTGATCGCCAGAGAGAACATGTTCATTCATTGCTTTCCAGAGCTCCACCAAGGCCTGGTTGACTTCAAGCTGGCTGACCTTAGGGAGCTTACAAAGGAAGCAGACCTCTGGGTTAGTACTCAAGTGTCTGGGAAGGTACCGGGGAGTGAGCCTCTAGAGGGTGATTCAGGCTCCTCCCTCCAGAGTGAGGGAGAGGTACACGGTGACCCAGACAGATTCCAGTATAACGTAGGGAAAAGGGTTTCCATGCCTCTTCTAAGAATAGGAGGGGAGGTTCTAGTGGGCAGAGGCCCAGGGCACTCCATTTCCAACTCTGGTGCTTGGATTGCTCCCAGTTGAGACACTAGTAAGGAGATCTGTACCAAGAGACCATCCACTGGAGGTAGCTCCAGGGTATCAGTAGAGCTGGAAGGGGTGGCCACCTAAGGCACCCCAAAAGCTCAGTTTTCTGCAGTACCACTCCACAGCGGACAGTAAGGAGGCCAAGACAGAGGAGCAGGAGGTGGAAACAGTCCACAGTGGGAGGACCTGTGAATCAGGGGTTGCCAGCTCTGAGAACAGAGCACCCCAAGACTGACCCTGGTGAGGCCACTTCTCACCTGGTGGTGCTCCCTCTACTGTCATAGAGACAAAGTGCTGGAAACCTGAACCATGCAGACACCTGCATGATGCAGACAGAGTGTGCCACCCGAGGGGGGTGCTGGTTCCCTCAAGGAAGTTTTGGCTCACCAGGCACCTTTTCAGCATTGGGGTACATACCCTGGACTGAGAGGCCAGTCTCAGGCTACCACCTCTGGGCTGGTGAGAAGGAGAGTGGAAGAAAGGTGCCTATCCGTCCACCCCACTCTAAGAAACCTCAGAGGTTAGAGAACCCTGGGTGGCCTAGCTCTTGACACCGATAGCTGTTGTTGGGCTCTGTTGGTTGCTGTCCTTATGGACAGAATTTTCCTTTGGTTTGTGGAAATATGGATTTTTATGATCAGTTATGTCCCCTATCTTGGACCCCAACGGTTTCATGTATAAATCACAAGTACATGTATGTTCCCTCCAGTTCCAGTTATGAAGACGCAAACACTTGTGCGTCCACCGTCAACATGTCCTCTTTCAGATCCACCATGAATGGGCCGGATATTCTATTTCTAAGTATGAAAGGCCACCGGCTTTATATGGTTCATTTATCCCATTTTTCAGTCCAGGCGAGTAGGCCCTGATTCTGCCGTTAAGCCTTTTCCTGCCTTCTGCCTCTGAAAGCTCCAGTCTGAGCTCGCATCTGTATCCATGAACTTTGTCCTATTCCCTGCGCGGCTAACGGTGCCTGACTCCAGCCTGTTGCCTGCCAAAAACTGTATTTCACCTTCGAGATTATCTGCTCCGCTCCCTACCCAATGCATTCCTGTCTAGTAGTTTAAGTAAACATTCTTCCAGCTATCGAGCAAAGGGCCCGGCTTCTCTGTCTTTATGCAAGTAATTCATAGCCCTGTTACTATGGAAGATTTCTGCCCTCGCATCTAGTGTAGACACTTAGACGCTTGTACACGCACTCACAGTCAGTATAGAATAGATTTTGTTCGAGAGACCTTTCTTTTTGGATAACATAGTTCTTTAAACATAGGATGTTAGATATGATTTGGGATTAGGTTGACATAACCCCAGACTTTTGTCTCCACATGTAGAGCTAAATGTCAAGTCCCTTTCTCCCTCTAGTTGCACGTCTATCACACGTCATGCGACTGCGCACGCATCTCTGCCAAATATTTCTGCTGACATTGCAGGATTCTCCAGGTATCCACCCACACATGACAAATTACCCATTATCATCAAGTGGACGCCCACATGGACGCCCACCTTCACGCCTACTTACACGCCCACATGCTCTTATCTCATTCTCTCTTGCTCTTTTGCTTACGTACAATTGAGAAATGTATATATACTGTACTCTGTGAATAATGTTTTGAGAATATTGAGAATACTTTTGAGTCCCTTTCCAGATCCTTTTTTGGTGATGGTAATATTCTCCCTTTGACTCGAGTTATTGGAATAAAGCCCTTTTAGAACCTGATACCACAGACTCAGCCTCTTGCTTTATGCATGATCCTATTGATATTCTGAAATACATAGAGCGTAATATTTTATTTACCACATAATGGCGCCCGAACAGTTACATCTCTTTCCCCACACGCCGGAGATGACGGTCCAGTTTTGCCCCCTTCCATAGCCGTGACGGACTTCAAGCGCGCACGTCGCGGGTCTTCCCGCCAACTCCCTCAGGCCAACGAAGGGGACAGACTGCGACCAGGCATCCATACGAGGCGGTGAGGAACACAGATTGTCCTACCCAGAGCCCACCTGCGAGAGAGCTGTGTCCGAGGTATACAGAGGCCCACCAGATTCCGAAGTTCCGAAGTTCCGAAGTTCCGCGTCGAGTCCAGTCCGGTCCAGTCCAGTCCAGTTCAGTTCCGAGGCCTTCCGTTCCGAGCTACCCGGTGAGTACCATTGCCGGGGAGGCGTTCTGACGTGCACATAGGTTGTGCCGGTCAAGACGGGTTTGGGTACACAAATCCGGTCTGCACTGTTTCAGCAGTGTATCTGTACTGTTTAGCAGTATATCTAGTATGTCTAGTATATAATTCAGAATTTACCTAGTTAGTGTCGAGTATTATGCTAAGTGATTAGTTCCCTAATGGCCATTGTTGTTCGTTAAATGTTAAATGTTAAATGTTTTAAATACGTTCTACATATTGTGGTGTGAATGACTGTTCTTTATTGTGTTTATTGTATTAAGTGTGTTCAAGTAATAAGGTCTAAAAATGCCGCTCTTTTCAAAATTAAGACAGATCAAAACTAGAAAAGGGGTACTCGAAGAAGCTGTTCCCATTCAACCTAGGGACACTCCAGGGTACTTTATGTATCATAAGCATGGCCTAGATGCCGTATTATTTCTTGATTTATGGGTGAACTACACCAAGGATTTACCAGAAAGTCAGAGGTGGCCCGCAGTTGGGACATGGGATGCAGATTGCATCATGAGAGTAGAAGAAGAATTATGGAAAAAGATAGCCAGACAGTAACAGAAAGATGCCATTGAATTATGGCGTAAAGAATAGCATAGACGCACAGAGTAAGCGCTCAGAAAAGAAGAGAAAAGTATGGAGGATTCAGACAAAGCCCGAGAAAACGTGTTAGTTGAGGAAGGTATCCGAGTAAAAGCAGAACAAGTAGATAGACAACAAAACACTCTTATGAAAGAGAAAATGTAGACCAGCTTGGAAGGATGCCATTGAGTTTTGGCGCAAGGAGTCACATAGGAGGTCAGAGTAAGTGTTTCACGAAGCAGAGAGAAGTAGACTGGAGTCTGGAAGAGCCAAGGAAAAGATGTTACAGGAGGAAGTGGAGCAGGTAAAATGAGCGCAGGCTGACAGAGAAAGAAATACTGACGTTGCTGGTATTTATCCCGTCCTTTCAGAGGACCTAGCAAGAGTGGCCCCAGTAGAAAGACCAGTTAGAGTGCCACCGCAAGTACCACGATACATATAATAATGATATAGTAGCCCAAAGGTTCTTGAGCCTCCCACCAAACGAACAGCGCATAGCCGGTGTTTACATGGTCCAACATTTGACTACGTTGTCAATAGGAAATTGAGAGGGGTGTAGCTAGAGAAGGAGCAACACCTGTGATTTGATGACACCCCTAATGTACAAAGTGTTAATGAAAAATAATTAGTGAAAAGTTTAGCTTGAGAAAAATTGTGGGTATTTCGAATTTGCAAAATTGTTCCAGAATCCAGGTTTGTGTTCTTGGTGGTCCAGTGAGCCAATGTGCTGGGTCAAGACGGTAAGATTATGACCCCCTGAGAGCAAATTGTATATAAAAATAATTTTTCAATTGGGCGAATTATTGCAGTTTTTATGGAATTGAGTAGTCTTTTTGTCTTTGACAGCTTCAGAGTGAGGAGAAGGTGGGGGCTGTGTAGAGCAGTATGTGATACAGAAATCGGAGACAGATTCTGACCTTGTAGCCAGTGTAGGTGGGGGGCCGGTGAGAGGAGCAGAACAGAGGCACTGCTTAGAAAGCTTCTCTGACATCGCATCTGTGTAATGCCTGCAGCCGGAACAACAAAAAAGTTGGCTGGCAGCCCAGGCTCAGGCCGCGCTGAGGGGCTATTTTTAGCTTCTCTGATAAGACAGGGCAGCTGAGAAATGTAAGTCGAGAAAGATTCCCTTGGTCTATTCTGTGCTAAACCAGTGCCCCGAGGAAATGTCTATGGAGAAGATTTGTTTTATTTTTTAGCAATTGTTATATTGCTTCTGGCCGGAAAATAAAATGTTGCTCTTGCTTGGAATTTTAAGGGCTATGTGCCTATATAAAAACGATTTTCAAATTCAGACATTTTTGAATTGTGGCCACAAGCTGCCACCAGTTGCATTGGATAAATGATCCAGTGGTTAAAAGTCTGTGAGGAGAGATGAGAGGTGCGTCTTCGTCTGGGACATTAGGATACATTGTGTTGACGAAGATGCATAGCTCATTTTTATAAAAGAAAACAAACAGGTTCGTGTGTTCTTCGTTTTTGATTATTATTGCTGATTCTGTTTTTATAAAAGAAAACAAACAGGTTCGTGTGTTCTTCGTTTTTGATTATTATTGCTGATTCTGTGTGTCAGACTTGACACGGTGATTTCAGATGGGGGTGTATAGGGCAGGTAAATAAGTTATTGATTATAAGCCTGACAAATTAAGCAGGCCAGAGTGTTCGCCTCTGAGCTGTAGGTACTATAATTGCGCATCGCTGCTCATTTATATATGTTAGTGTAATTGTCTATGCTTTCTGTGCTTGGTATACTGATGGCTTGGCATATGTATTTTATATATGTTTTGTTTTTGTGTTGTATTGACCAGTCTGTTTAGCGTTTAATACAAAGTTCTCCTGTGCAGTACCGAGATAGTCGTGACGACGGCGATCTTTGCACAGCGCTTGGCTGGAACTTGTTCACAATTACTAAATTTCACAGACATGATATTACCTTTATCATGCTGTCAAAATAGCAGACAACACGTTATCAGTGTATGTCTAATTGGTGTTGGAGATGAATGAAATAAAAGAAAACGTTATGCAAGACTGAAATATTTTTCACATGACTGCCTTTCTCTTATAGACAGGCAGCCTCGGTCATATGTTTCCAGATTGGACATTGAGGAACCATTATGATCTGTGCACTCGCATCTTACCTCTTGAAAGGCCTGTTTTAAATAAGGACTGCCACCCCAGAGTGACAAATGAGGCTCGGTATTTAGGGTAATGAGAAAATATCTGACAGGATTTCCTTTTTAAAGTTTGCTTTAGTAAGCTCATTCTTGTAAGTGGTGGCCCCAAAAGTTGACTTGTTTTTAAATTAGGCTGTTTATTGTATAGGTGGAAATTATTGCAGAATTACTGATTTTTTTTTTTAGCAGATGAATTATTAATTATCAACATTAACAACTGTTCTTAAACTTGGTTTTCCGAATGTTTAGGTAATTTAGCATTCCTATTAGGGCCTCCTAGCATTAATATTGACTTCAGGTTGGTGTAGGTTCATGTAATAGGGACATTTGCATATGAGATGTCATTTGGCCAGCTTATGAGCTAACACAATGAGGTTTGTACATTAATTTGAAGGATTTCTCGCCGTTTCTAATACGCTGTGTATCTCCTATAATTTTGCTTACGCCCAGTAGCTACACACAGGGATTAATAGTGTTGACAAGACACAGGGTTTGATAGTGTTTGACAGCAGTGAAATCTGTTTCAGATTTCCTCCTGTCAAAAAGGGGGGAAGGAGGAGAATATTGGCTTTCTGCTGGCCCCTGAGGAGGTTCGCTTCCCGCTAGCCCCTTAAGAAATTAAGCCCCTTAGAAATTAGCCCCCTTAGAAATTAAGTCGAGGAAATAGGTATGGTGCTTTCCCCTTTTTCTCATGTTTTATTGTGATCTTTCAGGGGAATTAGTTGTGGACACCGGAACGTATTCAATTGATTTCTGGTTTTTCACAGCCCAAGACACAAAAAGACTAAAGTCCTCAAGAACACACTGTGGCATTTGAAGAATTAAAGAGAGCTTTATGTCAAGCACCAGTTTTAGCAAACCCTGATTACAACAAATCGTTTATGCTTTTTGTGACAGAGCGGGATGGAACAGCACTATCTGTCCTAACACAAGATCATGCAGGAAAACACGAGCCCTGTGCTTATTTTTCTAGTACATTAGACCCAGTAGCACAGGCTTTGCCTGCGTGCCTAAAATCAGTTGCAGCAACGGCCTTAGCCATAAGACAAAGTGACTCGATAGTGCTGGGCCACCCTCTGACAGTACAAGTACCACACGCAGTAGAGGTTCTCTTGAACCGGACACAAACACAACACCTGACTGTAGCTAGACTGACAGGCTATGAGCCAACGTTATTTCAACCACACATAGAGATCAGACGATGCAACATACTGAATCTTGCTACCCTTTTGCCCTCCAGTACAGAAAGCGTTTCACCACACGACTGTGTTGAAGTAATACATACCGTGACTAAACCAAGACAAGACTTGACAGACGTTGCACTCCCAGACCCCGACCTAACACTATAAGTTGACGGCTCATGCATGAGGACAGGGGCGGGAGAATTAGTGGCAGCATATGCAGTGACTACTGATACTGTAATAATAGAGACTAAAAGAATAGACATATGGTCAGCACAAGCAGCAGAGCTCATCGCCCTGACACAAGCGTGCATAAGAGCTAAGCACCTGAGAGTAAACATTTACACCGATTCTGTGGCGAGAAAGAGGTTTCTTGACCTCTCATGGGGTCAAGATACAGCATGGCCCCCTTATTCAAGCCCTACTGGAAGCAATACATTTACCAACAGCCATAGCTATCCTAAAATGTAAAGCACATACTAGAGCCACAGATACCATTTCCCAAGGCAATGATCTGGCAGACCGAACAGCTAAACAGACAGCTCAGACCCCACTAGACATGACAAAATCACAGATACTATCACTGTCCAAAGCCATGACAGTTAGGGATCCTTCCAAGGATGTACAAGACATACAGACACATGCTACTGTAGACGAATTAAAGAAATGATCGGAACAAGGAGGGGTACTGACTGATCAGGGTTGGATGACAAAGGGCAAATCCACATGGTTTCTTCCTGATTCAATGGTACAAATAATCATAAATACCGCACATAGTCCTGCACACTTAGGAGAGAAAGCAATGATAGATAGCTTACAGAATATATGGTTCAACAAGCACCTGCGTGCAGCAGCGAAACAAAAGGTCAGAACATGTATGATCTGTTGCCAATTCAATCCAGGTAAAGGCATTCCGATGGAACAAGGTGGATTCCATCCACCTGACCACCCTTTTGAAGTGCTCCAAATGGATTATATCCAAATAAACAGATGTAGAGGTTACAAATATGTCCTGGTACTAATGAAGCAGGTGTCCCTTCTGTTAGGGTATACCTGGAAATTCCATTGTGTGCGACATCCTGAAGCAGCAGGCCTTGTAGAAAGACATAATCAGACATTAAAAATTTGCGCAGACAAAGGTGTAGATTGGATGGTAGCCCTGCCGGTTGCCCTCTTTTACATGCGAATGGTAGCTCATTCTAGAACAGGCTTATCTCCCTATGAAGTGGTCTTTGGTAGACCACCAAATATGTGGGGCACTCCAATGCCTAAAAGATTACTTATGTTGATAGTAACATGCTGACAGATTACCTGGCTTCCTTGATGTCTGCACTACTCTCTTGTTGTTCGCAGGTTGCTGCCGCCTTCCCTGACAACACCCAGGTCAAAGAATACTCCATCGCTCCTGGATGGAAGGCGCCAAAGTCAGTGCTCTGGACCACGGGGACGGCCGTTAAAGTCAAAGGGCGGAAAAGATGGTTGCACCTTCACCACTCTTTTACAAAGGAAAAAGACTTTGAACTTGGATTTTGGATTTTGAACACCATTTTCTAGAGGAGACTCCCCAGCAGTTTCCACAAAGCTAAACTTAGATCTAAAAAGTCAGAACCCGTTTGATCAATTAAGTCCACTAGGTGGTGAAGCGGTTGAACATGTATTCTGGCTTGCATAAGATCTTGGACAATAATATTGATAAAAAAGAGCAAGATGTGCATCACGATAATATGTATCAGCTTAATACTACATGCTATTTTTCCTCCTATTGCCTCACTCTTATACTCCTCCACTAATGATACCATAAAGCACACATTTAGTGATCTGCCATCCTATGAGCTATCATATCGACTTGCCTTACGCAACAATACCTTTATTCAGATGCTGCACCATTCACATCAGACTAGCAATGCTACAGACTGCTGGGTCTGTGGCCGACTCCCCCCCTATCAGAACTATAAGGGAGTTTTGCCCCTCTTTCTCTATCCGTTCACACACAATGGCTCCTGTGGAGCATGGTTTAGTTTGATTAATTCCCTAGATTCGAATTCCGCAGTTTATCAAGACAACTGGGTATGGGGAAACCTGAACTTAGTTTTGCTTAAAGTCTGCTACCCTAACAAGGAGGGACTTCCCAAAAGAACAGGAACTGATCTAGAAAATGAAGTATATGGATTAGGTAATTTTACACTTAACCTCATGATCCTGAACGTTGAATCTGAAGCTACACCAATCTTGCCCGCCATGTCCGTATTCCCAGTAAAAGGGGAATTATGTATAAGAAAGAATGGCTCCATACACATGGGCCATAGTAAATGCACCACTGTAATAAAATTCAGTGATCAAGGCAAGTCTACATTTAGAGCTTCTCGTCATTCCTACTTTATATGTGGCCAGACCGCATATATACGCCTACCTCTAGATTGGGATGGTACCTGCTACATCGGATTCCTTTTGCCACCTGTTTTCCTAGCTCCTCCTGATTATCATAGAAATACTCATTTAGTACACAATAGAGAACGGAGAGATCTCCCAATAGTCGATTACACTGAGACAGCATGGGAAAAATACACAGATTTCAATAAAGGTCTCTTTCCCTATATAGGTACAGTTACCAATAGTAAGCTGATACGTAGATTAACCAGAACCCTTGAAGCAGTAGTGAACGAAACTATTTCCGCCTTAGGCAATTTAACAGAAGAGCAGTCTGCTATGCGGATTGTTGTGCTTCAAAATCGTCTTGTCCTTGACGTTATCCTGGCCGATAGGGGCGGAGCTTGTAGGGTCATCGGATCAAGCTGTTGCATTTTCATACCAGAAAATTCGCCATCTGTATATAAAGCCATAACTCGCCTTCATAAGATTGTAAGCCAGATACACCAGAATCCAGGCACCTGGACTTGGTCCGGTTGGTTTTGGAGTGTATTATCTACCTTTGGACGGAGGGTCCTATCCTTCCTAGGTATTGGCTTTCTCATACTATTCAGTTGCTGCTTATGCCTACAATGTGGACCAGCGATTTGTGGTCTGTGTGCCACATCGTGTATTCCACCACCAAAATTTCATTCATCCCGGAAGAAAAAAGAAGAACAAATGATGTTATATGAACAGATCAACGGATTGATGAAGATTGATATCTCTTAAGGGCAAGTAGGGGACAAGGAGGGAATGTGGAAATATGGATTTTTATGATCAGTTATGTCCCCTATCTTGGACCCCAACGGTTTCATGTATAAATCACAAGTACATGTATGTTCCCTCCAGTTCCAGTTATGAAGACGCAAACACTTGTGCGTCCACCGCCAACATGTCCTCTTTCAGATCCGCCATGAATGGGCCGGATATTCTATTTCTAAGTATGAAAGGCCACCGGCTTTATATGGTTCATTTATCCCATTTTTCAGTCCAGGCGAGTAGGCCCTGATTCTGCCGTTAAGCCTTTTCCTGCCTTCTGCCTCTGAAAGCTCCAGTCTGAGCTCGCATCTGTATCCATGAACTTTGTCCTATTCCCTGCGCGGCTAACGGTGCCTGACTCCAGCCTGTTGCCTGCCAAAAACTGTATTTCACCTTCGAGATTATCTGCTCCGCTCCCTACCCAATGCATTCCTGTCTAGTAGTTTAAGTAAACATTCTTCCAGCTATCGAGCAAAGGGCCCGGCTTCTCTGTCTTTATGCAAGTAATTCATAGCCCTGTTACTATGGAAGATTTCTGCCCTCGCATCTAGTGTAGACACTTAGACGCTTGTACACGCACTCACAGTCAGTATAGAATAGATTTTGTTCGAGAGACCTTTCTTTTTGGATAACATAGTTCTTTAAACATAGGATGTTAGATATGATTTGGGATTAGGTTGACATAACCCCAGACTTTTGTCTCCACATGTAGAGCTAAATGTCAAGTCCCTTTCTCCCTCTAGTTGCACGTCTATCACACGTCATGCGACTGCGCACGCATCTCTGCCAAATATTTCTGCTGACATTGCAGGATTCTCCAGGTATCCACCCACACATGACAAATTACCCATTATCATCAAGTGGACGCCCACATGGACGCCCACCTTCACGCCTACTTACACGCCCACATGCTCTTATCTCATTCTCTCTTGCTCTTTTGCTTACGTACAATTGAGAAATGTATATATACTGTACTCTGTGAATAATGTTTTGAGAATATTGAGAATACTTTTGAGTCCCTTTCCAGATCCTTTTTTGGTGATGGTAATATTCTCCCTTTGACTCGAGTTATTGGAATAAAGCCCTTTTAGAACCTGATACCACAGACTCAGCCTCTTGCTTTATGCATGATCCTATTGATATTCTGAAATACATAGAGCGTAATATTTTATTTACCACAGGTTGGGGACAGAAGTCTGATCCAAGTATCAGAATGAGTAACATTACTGTGTTGCCCCATGGTGGTACTGTCTACCTACAGGGATGCATCTGTGAGCAAGTTAAGGTTTGGTGCTATAAAGATGGGGTCATAAGTGAGAAGAAGGGTTCCCCATGGGTCACTTCAGTGGCTCAGGAGAATGTATACAGAGGGATCCAACTGATTTCAGAGAGGCATAGAACTGACAAGGGCCCCTACATAACAGGCCCTATGTCCTTGTTTTATCTCCTAAGCCGGGAAGCCCATCAAGGTATTGATTAGTCTACCCTGGCCTTTGACTAGAGGGGGTTTGTGTTGGACTTGGCCCTTTCTGCAGGCCATCCCCAAACTTTTTCCCTACACCCTCCTTTTTTCTGAACCCATGTTTGTTGCCCTTTAGGAGTCTGAGCACTTTACCACTGCTAACCAGTGCTAACACGCTTGTGCTCTATCCCTTAAACATGATGAATTTGGCTTACACCAAATTGACACATTTAATTTACCTAAAAGACCATAGTAAAGTGATACTACATGTGCCCATGGTCTGGAAATGGAATGCTACTAGTAGGAATGCAGCACCCGTTGTGCCACCCACTTATGTAGCCCTTTTAAACATGTCTAAGGCCTGTCATTAAAGCCTGTTTGTGCAGTTTTAAACTGCCATTACGACCTGTCAAAGTAAACCTTTTGCCGAGCCTAAACCTTCCCTTTTAATATATAGAGGTCACCCTTAGGGTAGGCCCTATACTGTCCAGAGGGCTGGGTGCAGTGTAAAAGTTGGACAAGTACATTTAAGTTTCATAGATCACTGACACAATATAGATGCAGACAATATTGATATACAAAAGTATCGGAGATTAAATATCGGTAATAAAAATATTGCCTTCTTATACTTAACTAATAAAACCACATATTTCGGGAACACAAACATTATTGTTAAAAATATTGATTTTTGTTTGTAACAAAAACAAAAATATCAGAAAGCTAAAATATTGTTAACTTTAAATAAACATATGACTTGTCAAAAATATTGCCTCCCGCAATATCAACTTCAATAATATTGGCAAAAATATTACAATATCATCAAAAAACATGAAAAGAACTACTTTTTACAATAAACAAAACATTAAAATAAACATTTAACACTACATACACATGGTTTAACAAAATAAATATATATTACATCACCAAATTTATTATAATTAACCCCCCAAGAAATATAACTAACTATATAACAATATGAGCAGAAACACAATAGATAAATGACAAACATTTATACAGCAATCTAAATATAAAAAATATTTATATAAATAAAATAATATTCATAAGTATTGAATTACATAATAAACATTATAAATAAAACATGAAGTACGTTACTGATAAAATAATTTAAACCAAAACAAAGTGTAACCGATAAAATCACACAAACCATTAAATGGAAGATATAAAAGGCACAGAAATGTTATCAACTTTATACTCCAAAAACAACAAAACTTGCAAGAAGAATAAACTCTGCCAGATTCTCTGAAGAGACCATGAAAACAGAAATATATACATCTTGACAACAACCTTGAAAAGTATGTAAAACTTATGTTTAAACTAAAATTTACTTTTAAATTGTAAAATTAGTAATTAACAAAATACTCTCTAATTTTTATCTCTTTACATGTACTTACTAAAAGAAAATACTACAACATCGAGAAAGTTCAAAGTGCAACTCACTAAAGTCCCAATCTTGTAAGTACCTCAAATAAGTATATAAACAAATTCAATTCTTTAGAAGTCAATATCGTAATCAGACGGGGATCCAATGTGAAGTTAAAAAAAAAGCAAAATCCAATTAGTTCATGGTATCCAACATGTTTCTTTTATAGGAACTTCTTCAGAGCTTTAAAATACCTGTGCAAATCACCTTTCACCAGTGTTAGAAATGGGGCTTCTGGTTGGCTAGGGTATGCACCTAACCAGGCAGAACCCACCACTGTCGTCAGGATAAGGGAGTTGCATACCCAAGATAACCCCTGCACACCCCCTTGGTAGCTTGGCACGAAAAGTCAGGCTTATGCCAAAAGCAATGTGTAAAGCGTTTGCGTAACACACACAAACACCAGTGACACAATAAATACACCACAAAAGAGACTCCATACAGTGTTATATTAAAAATATGTATCTGAATTTCCTATAAACATAGACCAAAATCACATAAAACAGTAATCACATTACCAACTAGGCAATTGTTATAACATCACAGTTAGTGCAATAAGATAAAGAATATATGTTGCACATGTCATGAAAACACCTTCACTGTACATATTATGCAGATCCTGAAATAATACTTGTTATCCTGTCACAGCAAGCATAGAACAACACATATCATAACATCAGGGCATACAAATGCAGCAGTTAGGTTAGGGAGATGTTAGATCTGGGGGTCTCTAGTTGGCAGGGTAGGTACCACTGTCCAAGTAGGGACCCTTGCTTCTAGTCAGGGAAAGGGGGATACACTGTTAAGATAACCCCTGCTCACCCTCTAGGTAGCTTGGCCTGAGCAGTCTAGGCTATCAAAGGCAATGTGTAAAGTATTTGTACCAACACTCACAGTAACACAGTGAAAACACCACAGATTTACTCCACACCAGTTTTAGAAAAATAAGGTATCTTTACTAAAAACTTCACAAGACCAAATACTACAGAAAAACCAACATACAATTAAAAAGGTTACTTTAAAGATAGTTCAAGAGTTTGCAGAAAGTACTCCAGGATGTAAAAGTCAGTGTCCTGCACAATGCGACTCTCAATGCACAAAATCTGACACTCTCGTGCCCAACAGTACCTGTAATTGCGATAAGGTTCCCAAAAGCTATAACAAGGAAGATGGCAAAGGCGATGCGATACTCCTGAGATCTTGGGGAGGCTTTGCAGCAGCCCTGCTTCACGCAGCAGAGGTGGATGCGCCGGCTCCGATCTGTAGGGGGAGGATGCGATGACTTTGGCTTTCGTTGCGTAGGTTTCTTAGGGGGAAGCTTCACGCACAGGTACGATGCGACGATCTTCGATGCGGCACGATGCGCAGCGCAGCGCTGACTTTTGGCGCTGCAACCCTCGATGCGTCACGGGACGGGACTCTGCGTCGACACACGCAGCGACTGCATACTTTCACGCACCGGCAGTGGTGCGGCCCGCAAACTGGTTCTGCGACGACCCTCGCAGCGTCGGGAATCTTCACGCACCGGGACGATGCTCGACGCACTCGGCGATGCGGGGACTCCGGCTGCTGCGATGACGCCGCGATGAAATTCTCCTCGCACTCTCGTTCTTGCGACTCGCAATCGGAAGATGCGTTGGGTACCAGTTACTCTTTTTCACGCTTCTGCTTCCCAGCTCCCAAACACAGCAAAACGACCTCCTGAGGCCCCAAGGCTAGGCAAGCACTACAAGGCAGGTCAGAACTCCTTCAGCAGAGTTCCAGGGGAGCTGGTGGTGAAGTCCTTTTGTTCCTGGGACTTCTTAACAGGGAGCCAGCTCTTCTCAGGCCCTTGGAGATCAGAATCAAAAGAAGGGGACACAGCAAAGTCCTTCCCCTCTCCTTGGCAGCAAAGCAAAACAGCAAGCAGGCAGTCTTCTCCTCTTCAGTTCTTTTCAGCTTTCTCCTTGGCAGAGGTTCCTTCTTAGTTCCAAAGTGATCTAAAGTTTAGGTGTCTGGGGTCCTCTTCTTATACCCCTCCAAGTCTTTGTCTCTCTTTCTTTCAGTGGGGGAATTCCCCTGCTCAAACCGGTTCCTGGGTGTGCTCTGCCCTGGAGCACCTGGTTCCTTTCAGAGTGAGGGGCAGGGTCGTTAGACGCTCAGCAGGAGGTGGAGCCTTCTTTGTGCTGGCAGAGGCAGAGTCCTCAGCCTGGCCAGCAGGGGATGGAGCCAGCATTGTGCTATCAGAGGCAGCCCTACTCAAACCCAGGGGCTACTCCTCCCACCCATCTAGAGCAGATCTCCCTATTCACCCTGCTGCTGACTCATCCAGACTCCTGGAGCCACCTAGCCCATCACATGACACCAGTCAGCCAATCTGCTCACAGGCACACCGGAAGGTTAAACAGGAAAATAGTTACTTTATAAATAGTGCTATTCTCACACCGTGAATTTAAAAACCATCTTGCTAAAAAGATGTATAATTAAATTCTGAACACAAAGATACCAAACTTGGATTTTCTATCTTGCCTTTAGGGGAAGATAGGCATGTAAACAGCCTCCCCCACAGTGAAAAACGAAATTGGCTGTAATTCACTACCAGGGCATGTTACACACCTCAGTACATGCCCTACCTTTCAGATACACTGCACCCAGCCCAGGGGGGTACCCAGGGCCACCATCGGGATGCCTGACATGTACAGAAAAGGAAGGATAAGGCCTGGTCAGTGGTTGCACTGGCCAGGTCGACATGGCAGTCCTGGACTGCACATAGGCACTGCAAGCAGGCCTAAGACATCATTTTAGGGCTACTCCTGTGGGTGGCACAATCAGTGCTGCAGCCCACTAGTAGCATTTGAATCACCAGCCCTGGCACATTCAGTGCACTTTACTAGGGGCTGACAGGTGAAACAAATATACCAATCATGGATAACCAATCAATATAACAATTTACCTAGGGAGCACTTGCACTTTGACACTGATCAGCAGTGGCAAAGTGCCCAAAGCATCTAAACCAGCAAAAACGAAATCCAGCATAGCATAAAAAATACAGGAGGTAGAGGCAAAAAAGTCAGGGGTAACCACGCCAAAGATGCCAGGTCTAACAGGAGATAACAAAGAATCATAAATGCTGTGCATACTAGGGAATCCTGCGTTAGTACTGTGGTAAGTATTGAAGGATTACACCCGAGTCAACATCCAAGTAAGTATCGTGTTTATACAGTAAAGACTTCATCCACGCCAAGGACCGTCTTGAAGGCCTGAAGGTCGATCTGCAACTGTCATTGCACGTCGAACCTAGCACCAGTGTACACTCCAAGCACGGGCAACCATTGTCAAACAATAACATTCTAAAGCATACCTACGTTCTAATACAATCCCACTACATCACCTCCCCCCTTAGCAACCAAACAAAGAAAACCCCCCAGAGTTACAAAAATGCAGTCAATATCTTACAAAATCTTTGAACCGAGCCGGAGCTCTCCTTACCCGGCCACTAGCCTCAATGCTCGACGAGCTCAAAGTCGAAGATCTCCCCACAGACCCACAATTTGCCAGCTCTGCACCCTCCAATGCTGTTCCGCACCCTGTTTCTGTCTGCAGCCAATGAGTCCACCCATGATCATGCTCCTTCAATGTTACCTGCTTATGCATAATGATCTTAGCTTGATCCTGCGTAACCTTCACTAATTGCCTTTTGTTCCACTGTCCTTTACCATCCAAGAAAGCTGCCCCCTTGCTAACCTTACTAACTTGAACAGGACTTGAAAACACTGAGTTCCCCTTCTTTACCTTGATGGATTTTTTAGTCATCAATTCGCCTACAGCTATTTCCTTACCCACCGGAAAACTCTTTCTATCAAACTTTTCTTTCATCCGTAACTGCGTTGCCCTGACCTTATCTGCGACCCCATGAGCACTAAAAATTTCCTCTGCCTTCTCTGTCCTTTTTCCCCCAAGCCATGAAGGAAATAAGGTTGTGTGAGCCTTTCTGCCCCTTAGTAGCTCAAAAGGAGTAGCCTCAGTGGTACATTGCAGTGACATGTTATAGTTCCACACTTTCTCCTCTAGAAACTTTCCGACATCCAAACCAGATGCAATTGTAGACTGAATTCCTTCCTTCAGCAGCTTTTTACCCCACTCCACAAGTCCATTTAAAGCAGGTGAATGCAATGCCACCTTGATGTGGCATATGCCAAAACTTGCACATTTTTTCAGCCACAAAGTGTGTCCTGTTATCCGTAACTAATGCTCTAGGAGGCCCTTCCAACAGAAATACATTTTTAAAAAATCCAATAGTATTATCTGCATCTGGTGATTCCACAAATGTGTAATACATCCACTTTGAATAATAATCCATAGCCAAAATCAGATACCTAATTTCATTTGGTAATACATTATAAGGCTCCAAGAAGTCCAAACTAATTTTTTCCCAAGCTGCCCCAAGAAACTGAGTTGGATGCAATGGTATGTGTGTTGTCTTCCAGTGCTTGTCCAACAACAAACACTCCTCACAGGCTCCTGATACGGGAGTCTATTGTTTTACTCTCATGCTTGTTTTTGTAACCCCCCATGTGGCCCTGGTGAGCTACTTTTATGATGGATTCACGCAAACCAGCTGGAGGAATGAACTTGTCCCCTCTCATAACTGTGCTATCTTTCACTGACAGCTCATCCGCCACCTGAGCAAAATTCCTCAAGTCCCTGGTCAAACTTCTCACTTCAGGCCATTTCTGTGTGGTATACCCCAACACCTCGGTCAAGGTAGCATCTTTCAGGCTTGCATCCCTCCATTCACTTTCCGAAATTACCGAACCCCAATACTCAATCACATCCACCACAGCCATGCACTCCATATCATCCTCCACCAGGTCATCCTCATCATCCTTCTCCATCAACATTCTGGATAAACAATCCGCATGGAACCTTTTTCCGCCTGATATATGCCTCATCTTGAAATAATACTCCTGCAGCTTTGAGGCCAACCTGGTAAGTCTGGCTGACATGTTGTTGCCATTAACTTTGCTAAGGATGAAGGTTAAAGGCTTATGATCTGTGCAGATTTCAAACTTACGACCCCAAATATACATTTTAAATTTTGAGCTGCCCAGACGCAAGCCAAAGTTTCTCGCTCGATGGTACTGTAGTAACACTTGAACTGCTTAAGTGACCTAGAGGCAAATGCTACTGTCTGCTCCCTGCCTTCCACCCACTGAATGAGCATTGTCCCCATGCCTCTCATACTTGCATCCACAGTTATAACTGAGGTACAATCATTGCGAAAAGCCTGGAGTACTTCATCAGAAACAATCAACTCCTTCACTCTTGCAAACACCCCATGGAGCTTCTCCGACCACACAAACGTTTGACCTTTCTTGAGAAGTGCACACAGAGGTTTCACCATCTGAGTGTAGTTGACCACAAATCTGGCATAACACTCCGCCAGCCCCAAAAAAGAGCGGAGTGTAAATCTATCACAGGGAGCCTTTGTGTCTTTCATCACCCTGATCTCTGAGAACTTTGGTTTGATGTCCGATTCTGACACCGTGCACCCCAAGTACTCTGACGCTCTCATCCCAAACTTGCACTTATCCTCCCTTACTGTCATGCCACGTTCACCCAGAACGGACAACAACTTCTTCAACAGCTTATTATGCTCTTCCAAACTCTTCGCAAATATCAAAATATCATCCACGTATGCCTGCCCCCACCTTCATGTTCTGAAAAAGCATATCCATCAGCCTCTGAAAGTCGCTGGCTGCCGACGCCAGGCCAAATGGAAGTCTCAGGAACTTGTATGCCACATAAGGGGTTATGAGAGTCGTCAGTTCCTGAGACTCCTTTGCCAATAGCACCTGATGGTAGGCTGACTTCGGATCAATTAAGAAGAACCACTTGGATCCCCCCAAATTTGCCAAAAACGCCTGATCCTAGGAACGGGGTGGCTGTCCACCACAATGTTCTTGGTGAGGCCCCTGACGCAACCTAATCTCACCAGTTTTCTTCTAAACTACCACAATGGGTGCAACCCATTGTCAAAACTCCGTAGGTTGTATAATGCCCTGGGTACATAACCCTTCCAACATGGACCTTAACTCCCCTCTCACATTCAAAGGCACTGACCATACCTTATGCACTACTGGTTGGGTACCAGGCAACAGTTTAACCTGACCCACCTGATCACAGAACACAGTTCGGAATTCCGCCAACAACTCCTTAGAATCAATCCTCGTCTCATTCACATTACACACCGACACATCCCTCACCCTAATCGGATTGACATCACCAGGCACCAAATACAGCCCCATTCCATCCCACTATATTCTTTCCCTTGATGGCCACATACATCTTAGTGTGAGTCTCCCGACCCATAACTTGCACTTTGGCTATGAAGAACCCCACCATGTCAATATCCTTCTCCCTAAAGGCCTTGGGGTTAGATCAGTTTTGAACAATGTAAAGTTTTCACCACACTTTTCATAGAATGTAGAATCTCGAAGAATAGTAATGGGCGACCCAGAATCCATCAAAACCTGGAGTTCAATTCCATCAACGGTGGCTTCACATGAGGGACATTTTATCTCCATGGACTCTGACTCATAATCCAATGTTAATAGCACATTGTTGAGAGATTCCGCGCATAAGTCCATTTCCACATCCACACTGCCCACCTTCAGAGGTTTCTTTAGACTTCTGCACACCTTTTGGAAATGTCCAATCTTCTTGCAATTAGAACAGCGCTTACCTAAAGCCAGGCACCCTGTGGAGTTACTGAAATGAAATTTAGAACCACACCTATAGCAAAAATGTTGACCTATGTTTCTGCATCTTATCCTTCATGCCCACTGCATACAACCCTTGCTCACAGTACTCCTCCTGAGAAGAAACCAGGTTAACTTTAGGCGCTGATCCTAATTGCATTGCTTTTTTTGAGATCGCAGGCCTCTCTATGCTCAGTGCTAAGTCAATTACCTCAGACAGCGATGGGCTATTACAACTTAGTAAACTTTCTTTGATTTTATGGGACGCGCAGTTAAATAGGAACTGGTCCCTGATGTAGTCATCCAATAATGGCCCAAAACCACAGGAGGTTGCTGTGAGAAGATGGCCTGGTATATGATGTCCACTTATGTAAGTAGGCACCCCACACCAGTCCAGACAACCCTTATGGTGATTTAAGAGGTCTAAGACAACCTTAGAAAGCTATCTGAGTGGTAGCTGTGGAGAGCTGCCTTCAGGCTTAGTCCAGAAGGAGTGTGAAGCAGCTTGTTTTACCAGATTGCAATATATGTATATGTCTATATGTATAGATTAAGTGAAAAAGAACCACACAAGATATTTATAAAAATATGTATATATTATATAATACTCTCTAACAAATACAAATGTCTCCTACCCGAATAAATGCACAATGCACAGAATACTTTGCAAAGAAATACAGTAAAAAGCACAGAATACACAGTGGACCCCACGGGGGGACCAAACCATATACTAAGAAAGTGGTATAAGAAACACAACTCGAATCAGGATGATGTCGAGAGGACGTAGAAGTGCCGGGACCCAAGGTGAGTGACTAGGAACCCCACGGAGAGTGTGTGCAGTGTGGGAACACGACCGTGTGCTCCGTACAAATCAACAGGCGAGTCATGTTGTAGTTTTAAAGATTAAGGACCCTTCCCAGTGGACCCTGAGGAAACCGAGTGGAAGACAGAAGGTTGGAGAGCCACCCCACCCATGGGTACCCTAGCACCCCCATTACCTATACCGGGTGCATAGGGATGAAGTGGTGTCAGAAACCGCTGTCGAACCAAATGGAGGACTTCAGGAAAGTGCCGCTGCTGAAGAAGGAGAAAGTGTCCGGTGGAATCCAAAGGTGGATTCTAGAGGAGAGGTACCTGCAAGCAGAGGTGACAGAGTTTATGTCACTCAGGAGTGACCAGAAGACTTGGAAGACGAATGCCCTCCAATGTCGGGTGTTGCAGGAGAGTTGACGATGACCTTGACTATGCAGCTGTGAGGACCAGGCTATGCTGAGGAAGACCAGGAGCTGTGCACATGGTGTCCCACAAAGGATGTCGAGTACTGGCGGGTCATTGTCTGGCGGGAGCACCAACAAGCCTTGGCAAAAGCAACCAATGCAGAAGTTGAAGAAGGTGAAATGTCGGGACCAGCAAGGTCCAGGGGACTCACCACAAGCAGGGGAGTTAGGGCAGTCCTCGAACAATCAGGCGAGCTCAAAAGAAACAAAGGTGACCCTCAACAGGACCCACAGGCCGGAGGCACTGGAGTCGCAAGAGGACCTCCAGCAGCTTAACAAAAAATGCATAACATGGTGCAGACAATGCGATGTAGTCAAAGACTTTGGTCACTGGAGGTGCTTGAGGTGCTTGAGGCTGGGGCTACCTGGAGCGCAAAGATCTTGGTGGAAGGAAGCCAACAAGCCTTTGCAACTGCAAGTTGACACAGTGCACAGGAGTTCGGTTATTGCAGCCCCCCACAAGGAATACTGGCCTCAAACTTGGTGAGAGGGCAGGGCAGGCCTCGAGAGCTGTGAAAACCACCACCTGTGTTGCAGAACCTTTCGGAGTCCAGAGGAGCTTAGGATCATCAGACTGGTCGGCTTAGTTGTGGTGCCTGCGAATGCAGGGAAGTGACTCCTTCACTTCAAGGGAGATTCCTTCAGGTGTCTTTAATGCCCCCAGGCCTTTGGAAGGTTCCTGTATATTGCACCGGCACAGATAATGCAGCAGATTGGAATGGAGACGAAGTCAAGCCCAAACGAAGTCCAGCGAAGTCCAGAGTGTCCAGACGGTAGAAGAAGAAGTGGTGTCTGATCTGAATCTTGTCCCACTATGAATCTAAGGACCCACCCACAGGTAAGCCCTTAAGTACCCCAAGGAAAGGGTTGGGACAATTCAGGGGACCCTCCCAGGGGAGGGTCTGGACAGGGGGGAGGTTACTCCCATGTCTTTTGTCCCGTTTCATGCCTGAGCGGGATCCAACGGCTCCCAGAGCTGGTTTGAACTGGACTATGCAAGGAGGCCTCAAATGTGCCCCTCATGCACTCAGTGTCACTGGCAAGCACACCCACCCAGTCCCAGTACACTAAATCCTGTCTGGGAGGTGGTCACACCTCCCTGTGACATGATGCCTATTGTTCTGCATACCCTTGCTCGAGCTTGGCTCAGCAGCAGGAGGGCAGAATGGTGTCTCTGGTCAGCAGCAACCATTTTGTGCTGTCCGGGTCTAGAAGGCTGTCACCGGGAACACTGAGAGCCTAACGGAGGGGTCTTCCAGTGCTTGGAATAGTTTACGGTGTAGAAGTATGATTCTATCATGTTTGATACCAAACATGATCGGATTAGTTGCAGCCAGTTTCGAGATGGTCATCGCGTAATAATGCGCGCCCTTCTATATGGTACATGGCTGCTTCACTTACAACCCGGGAGAATGGACTCCATAGACTGTAGGTGTGTCCTGCTCACGCAGGGGCCCCCTAACACTTAATACCAAACACCCTATATCTTCAGTAAGTGGTGCTAGCACTAGCTTACACAGGCTGCAATGACAGGCCTGTAGTTCCATTTTGAATGGTCTCCCATGGGTGGCATAATACATGCTTCAGCCCATGGGGGACCTCTGGGGTTCCTATGCCCTGGGTACCTTAGAACCATATACTACGGACTTATAAGGGTACCCCAGTATCCAATCTGGGATGTACCTAAGTACTTACCACAACAATTTAAGGGAGAAAGCAGAGAGCCAGGGGTCCTGATTAGCAGGATTCCAGTCAGATTAGTCAAAAACAGCTTAGCACCAGGTACAAAGTGGGGGTAACCATGCAGAAGGATCCTACCTTCCTACAGTTGCCAACACCCTCAAGGCTGATATGGACTCCTCCACCTTTTCCTCTTCCATTTGTCTACGTTTTAAAAGTTATACCTTTCTAGCATTATATTCGGCGTGTCAGAAAACTGCTTCTTTAATCTGGCTATCGCTTCCATATAAACATTCAACTGTCTGTCCTCAGACTGCCACAGAGGAAGAGGTATCGGAGGCAAGCTATTGAAAATACACTGCGCAGCTTAACCTAAGCTTCCAAACAATAAGGCGAATTTACGCAAAGGAGCATATTCCGTAGCATCAATGGCCACCAAATGATTTTCGAATAACCTAAACCAGTAAGGCCACATCATGGCAGGTTTCCCAGGTTTCCCTAGGAATGGAGGAGGTTGTGTGATCTGCTGTGCGGTTGCCATTATCCTTGCCCCAAGGTAAGAAGTAACTTATAGTCGAAACAAATTTCCCCCAGAGGCCGTTGACTATTCTCTACCTCCTGCCTTTATAGCAACAGCTTCAATAATTGCGGACAGTAACCCCACAAGCCCTTCAGGCCCTCAACAATGCCTTACTTTACAATCCTATGGTCCAGGCACGGTTGGTGACTCTGTGCACAGCTCTGACAATTAAAGCAAAAAAGGTGTTGTAGCCGATGGCATCGGTTGTGAAATGGCTTTTATTCACATCAATCAATCTGGTTTAAACTTTTTCAAAGTTTTTGAAAAATGACTTCCTCCATTCAAAATTGAACATAAAAGTACATCATTCCGATGCATTTCGGGCAACGTCGTGCCCTTCGGGCTGGTCACCGCAGTCACATGTAATCAGCTAACCTTTCGTCTTGCATGTATATTGAGGACACCCACACGTTGAGTTTACGATTCCATGTGTCCCCTGACGAAGGGCACGGCGTTGCCCGAAATGCATCGGGAATGATGTACCTTTATTTTCAATTTTGAATGGATGAACTCATTTTTCAAAAACTTTGAAAAAGTTCAAACCAGATGGATTGATGTGAATAACACTATCCTCCGGTCCTCAAGCACGGCCAGCATGTATCCTGACTATCAAGTACAAAGCAGGGCAGCGCTACTTTGAGACGCCCACCATTGTATGTCACACTATCGCCGACTTTCACTTATGGCATTTATCCCCCTGGATCATCAGGAACTATCAGATCCTGATCATCTTTTTCTATTGCAAACAGAAGAGATATAAATATATTCAACAGACCTGCGACCATTAGAAATAGTCAAGATATACAATCAAGAGCTGACAAAGGGATAAAAAGACGATATAAAACAGGACGCATACGTCGAACTCATCCTTGCATCCTGAATACTATTTCCAATACAGAAGAAACGTCTTAGTTAAGTTAAAGTATTCACTGGTAAAGAAAATCTTGAAGAAGGCATTTGCCGAAACGCGTTGGTGGTATTCCTCAAATCACTACCAGTGTTTTGTATATATGACTTCAATTTTATTGTAAAATGTGTTCTGACAACATAGAATGTTATAAACACAATATGCTGTTCAACCGTCCACCTCATGCAAGTTTATGATTCGATTTGTACATAAATACAAACTTTTTTCAGGTGACATTATAATGGATATTAACATGCGGTCCTAATCAGTGCAATATATGTTGTGATGTATATTTATTTATGCTTTGAAGCAAATCATGTATAAATTGAATCTATTTATATATATATTTCTTCTATCTAACAAAAAAATACAAAAAGATTAATAAAATTAAAAATATTTTTCTAAGTTGGTTGTTATAGTGTGTATCATGTGGTTGTGTGTCTAGAGTTTGCGCGCTACTCTATTGTCAATCAGCACTGAGCCCGGTGCTATAGCTCTTCCAAAGCAGTTGATTTCCCTGTTAGGGTTTTATCCTTTTTTCAGGGGCCCGTGCGTTTTCCAAAGTTGATGTGAATAAAAGCCATTTCACAACCGGTGCCATCGGCTACAACACCTTTTTTGCTTTAATTGTCAAACCACCGAGTGGGACTCAGAGCTGTGCACAGGAGGACATCTCCTATATAGGAGGTGCAACTTGATTGTTTCATTCATTAAACACTTTGAGGATTGGAAAGTTAATCCCCAGGAGCACGCAAGCACACACCTTTTGGAACACTTGGTAGTGCGTGTATTAACCCATTTTGACGGCTGGTGACTCACCAGAATGCCCCTTGGCAGCTCCCAGGGCGCTCCTGAGGAGAGACGACAAACGCAACAGTGCTTCCTGAGCACTTTTACATCGATGGAGCATGCGCAGTCGGCTGAAGAAATCGAGCGTCTGCGTACGCTCCGAATGCTTGAGATGCAGGCTGAATGTGTAGATGCACGAGCTCAGAAAGCTTGCAATGCCGTCTGGGAAGTAAGCGCAGACCACGCAAGCTGGCAAGTATCAAAGTCCATGGGGTGTGCAAGGATTACAGCCAGTCCCTCCACACATAGAAATAAGGGGAATTCCTTCGTCCCTACCAGTAACCTTGATCTGTGATGCCACAGGGATTCTCCAGTCTTCTTGCCAACCACCTCGATCTGCGGTGGTCGCTTCGTAGAAAGCCTCACCCGATGCAGAAGCTCGCGGTGACCTGTACCAACAGAAACCGTGGCCTGTAGTAGCACCAGCCCTCCTATGCCTGAGTTCCTGGAAATCGCTGATGCGGTGGCGCCTGCCCTCCCATGTGCAACCACCGGCTTTGTGGGGCTAGACCCCAGCTACCATGACGAGTTGGCCCGACTGCGTGAAGTTCGTTGGTGATGGTTGAAGTAGTCCCGAATCGTCGCCAAATGTGGTAAGTATTGAAGGATCACACTGGAGTCAAATTCAAAATTGGCTTTATTCGGTTTTCATTTTTGAACACGGTATACATTAGACCTAGTGTAAAACACTCAATTTAAATTCAGTATTAGGAAAAAGTGACAAACACGACAAAATATTATTAATTTCATTACTTCACATTTGCCATGATAAAAACATTTCTCAATATGGGACTCAATCATTAAAAATGATTATACAAATAAGTCAGTATACTAAAATTCAGTTGTTTCCTAAGTTTGATTACAGCTCTTAAAAATAGTGCAATATTTCTTGTGTAGCATTCATTGTCCAATAACTGCAATGCAAGATAGGCAGGGCGACATTGCCTCAGGTCCCAAATTTTTAAAATGGGTAGGATCCACCTTTTTCTTTGATACCAATAATATTTACAGAATAAAGCAACATGAATTGTCGATTGGGATGAGGATCCATCACAGGGGCAAAGTGCTAAATTTTTTGACCAGTCATTTATCGTAGGAAACGATACTAGTCGGTAAAAGAGGTCTAGTCTAAAGCGTGTAAGTACAAATCTTTCATACCCAGTTCCATGGTAAGTTAAATATGGTTGCATTGCAGTAGAAGAAACGATCATTTGATTTAATTGAACTGTTGACTTATGAACCTCACTGGCATATCTAAGTTCTTCCAGGTGTGACATACATTGTTTTTTAAAAACTTTCCTGGAGATAATACTCCTCTTTGACGTATTGTGATTAAATTCTAGCTGTCCTAGGTCCGTCATGAAGTCTTTAATAAACTTCAGCCGCTGGAGTCAATTAAGTATTGTGCATATTCAACTGACATTGCACATCGAACCTAGCACCAGCGTACTCTCCAAGCACGGGCAACCATTGTCAAACAATAATATTCTAAAGCTTACCTACATTCCAATACAAACCCACTACAAGTACTCATTATCCTGACTGGGCAAGGCATAAACAAGAGATACTTTCTCACATCAAGGCCCAAATGTGACAGGTTATGAAATAAATACCACAAATCATCCCACGTCACCATAACAGCATGGATCACAAAATATCCCCATAAGAATATAGGCTGCAGTGCACCTGCACGCACCTGCATGCCTATTATGGTAAACAATCACCAAGAGTAGGGTCCAGAGCACCTTTGTGCCTATTCCACAGGACACAGTAATTTTGGCACACACTGGGAGGCTTTACCCTGTCACCGCGTGCTATGCAGGCACCCCGAGGTATGCCCCAAACACTGGGGCGTGGAGGCACCATCATGGCCGAATTCTGTTGGGAGACCTTCCTCTGGCACCCGTGTGCAGATTCGCCCAGGGCAAGTGGTGCAGCTTCAGAAAATGCTGGACTCCACAGTACCCGGGGGGAAGGATTCGCTGACTGCTGAAGAGCGGCCGTTATGCTCTCAGAGCCATGCTACTGGTGATCCTTCCAACAGATCAGGTTGTGTGCCATCTTCTCTTGGAAACCAGGTCCGCCCATCACTCGTCATCAGTGGAGATCCTCTGAGCAGCCCTGGCGGCTGTGGGGTCTTGCCCCGGCTGGAGAGGGAGGCGGTGGGGGGCGCTGTAGGTCTGTACTAGTCCTCAAGGCATGAGACACAGCACTCAATGTGCACTGATATCAACTTCCTCTGGGGAGCGCTCACACCCAGGGCATTCTCCGAGCACTCTGACGGGACCACGCACCTTGATTACCAGCCCCAACTGGTAAACAGAGGGCTTGGGCACAAAACAACAGGGAAAATAAAGCACTCAACATGCCCTAATTCAGGCAACTTCTCTCCGAAAGGAGAAAGTGCTCCACATGCACTTTCCTACCAAAGCTCTCTGCCCATGTTGTTCTTTTCTGGGAAAGTGGGTCAGCACAAAGCGCTCAGCACACGCTTGCCCCATGGATTTTAAACCCACGCTGGGAGTAAATTTCAGATGATGAAAACAGGGAGAGACCAAGCCACTCAGTCCCAGGAGAACAACTGTGGGGGCATACAAGCATGAAGGTAGACAGATGGCCAACACACAGGGTCCTTGTAGACAAAGAGGCAGTCCTTCCAGCACATCAGCACAACAAAGCAATGTCAAAGTGGTGGTTTTCCTGACAGCACAGCAACCCTTTGGTGCTGTATGTAGAGCTAGCAGCGTCTGGTTACCAGTCCCATGCAGTGACTAAAAACATAGAAGTAACTTCAAACAAACTTTAGAAGTGCACAACACCTCCAGTCAATTCCAGTCCTGGCTCTAGATATACTACAGGAGGTAGAGACAGCCTTGTGAGAGGACATGCACAGACCTATTAAGATGTCTGTGACAACTCCTCCCACCACTCAAGCTCAGGAAGGCCCATCAGCCGGGTGATGGGTCATCAGGACATCCAGGGAACACCTCAACTCCCTTTGTCTGACTGTCTGGAGTGAATGCACAAACGGCCAATGCCAATCTAAACCAGACGTTGATTGAAGTCAGGCTGCAAGGCACAAAGAGTCATGAGCACAAAGAAATGCCCACTTTCTAAAAGTGGCATCTCTAAAATAGCAATAAAAAGTCCACTCTCACCGACAAGCAGGATTTAGAACCACTATTCTAAACAAACCAAATATAGCAATGCTACTCTCTCCAGATCAGAGATTACCACTGAAACACAGGGAATTCCCAATGCAAACCTATGAGAGGAGCAGGACTCACTACAGTGAGAAACCAAATAGGTTGTTTGTCACTACCAGGACATGCCACAAAATCAAGGCACATGTCCTACCATTTACCTACAAAGCACCCTGCCCATAGAGCTATCTAGGGCCTACCTTACGGGTGACGTATATGTATAAGAAACTTGAAATGCCACGTCACTCTGGCAGTAAACTATGCACATAGACCCAGCAGTGGCAGAGGCCTGAGATAGGTTTGAAAGGCTACTTCTGTGGTTGACACAACCAGCACTGTAGGCCCACTAATAGCATTTAATTTACAGGCCTTGGGTATATGGGATACCAATGTATAAGGGACTTGCAGGTACATTAAATATGCATAACAGTGTAAGCCAAACATAGCAAGTTTAAAGGAGAGAGCACATTCACTTTAGCACTGATCAGCAGTGGTAAAGTGCCTAGAGTCCTAAAGCTGACGAAAGCAGATCAGAAAAAATACATACAGGAGGAAGGCAAAAAGTTTAGGAACATCCCTGCAAAAAGTGCTAGGTCTAGCAACCAGTATACCATGTCACCATAGGCCATCAATTTCTGGGCGGATGGTTAGATGTATTCCTATAATATGGAATGCATTCTGTGCATAATGTGCTGTCAGCATTCACTTTGGGAAAGTGTTAACCTACCATCTGTCAGATACAACGCATTCCTGTCC
This sequence comes from Triturus cristatus, assembly GCF_964204655.1. Taxonomy (NCBI): domain Eukaryota; kingdom Metazoa; phylum Chordata; class Amphibia; order Caudata; family Salamandridae; genus Triturus; species Triturus cristatus. Next base: position 548,436,870 of record NC_140595.1, read on the forward strand.
TTTTCCCCTGCACTGACTCACAATGGGCTGCCGTGCGTCAACGCTGGCCCCTTTGCACAATGGGGCAAGGGTGCCTGCATTTCGGGGATGATTATTTTTGTGCAGGAAGGGAAACCTTCCTTCACAAAAACAATTACAAGAGGCTTTTTCCTCCTTCTATGTGTGCTGCAGAATGCAGCACCAATAGAAAAAGGAAAAAGAAGGAGAAATAAAGATATTTCTCCTCGTTGTGTCTCCCTGGGGAGGTGTATGTTTTTTGCACCGATTCAGAGTTACAATTTCTCGTAAATCTGGGGCAGTGTCAAAAAGCCATGTATGTTGCTGGAAAGGACCCCAGCAACACCCATTGCATGCCCCTTTAACGCAGAAAACTGTGCTAAAGGGAACAATATTTACAAGGCAGCATGAAGCTTGTGGCTTAGTGCTGCCTAGTTAATATGGAGCAGGCGTCTGAGCCACAGGAGCGTCATAAAATGAGATGCACCGATGGCGTAAGGGGCTTATAAATAGGCCCCTAAGTATATGTGAATTATTATAAGATAGAAACTCACCTTAAATCCTAAAAAAAAACTACATCTAATAAGCTTTTCCTCTACAAGCTGCCAACAAATACACATTTGAAATGAAATTGACTTTCTTTTTTTTCTTTCAACAGAGAAGAAAGCACCTGCTGCACATTACAACACCTCTTACTGGAAAAGCTGCAAAAAAGTGTGAAACATATAAGAAAAGCATACATGTAAGTATAAATAAGAAAAGGAGTGGTATAGTTATATATGTAAATGACAAACGTATAATAATTTAAAATTTGTAATTCTTGATACAATTACACTATTTTCAGACATAATGACAGAAAGAGCGAGATATATAACACCACTGACAGTAAAGCAATTATTAAGTCACATAGGCTAAAAGTACATCAATAGAAACTGTGAAGTGGAAATTTACTAAATATTACTCTAATGCATGCTATAGGAGGACCACTACAAAATTAATGTAAGTGAACACGACCACTTCCCAAATGTGATAGAAATAGAAGTAAGGTAGGCATTGCAAGATATATGAGAGGAAAGAGCTAGCTCACAGGAACCCATAACAAGAATCCTAAAAGATATATTCCCTAAAGTCCTCAAACACATCATAGGCCAACTACCTCCTATACAAACTTTAAAACATTTAATTGCACAAATTAAAAAAGCCACCAGCTATACCCCTCCTGCCCATAGAAGATACCAAGATATAGAAATACCTGGACATGAGGAACCCTTTTTGTTATGTAGCAGCCTAAACAATGATAGACAAATCCTAATATTTCCTACAGCAGATAACTTTTGGAAACTAAGCCATTTCCAAACCTGGAGAATGGATGGTACGTTCAAAATGTGCCCAAAACCATTCACTCAGATATACACCAAACATGGTGAATATCAAAACACAAATATCCATTTCATATATGACCTACTACCAAATAAAGTAGCACTTACTACAAACTCTATAACCACATTAAACATAAAACAAATACTACTACACGCAAAAACATAATCAGAGACTTTGAACAAGCCATGATTAAACCCATTTTAAACATTTACCCATACAGTTCCAAACACGGCTGTTACTATCATTTCAATGAAAGCATATGGAGACACCTCCAACATTCTGCACTATGTGTGGAATATGCTACAAAAAGTCAATTTGTCTTTGAAATAAAAAAAGATTGATGATACTAACCTCCTTCTCTTTTTTTTGTTTTGTTTTGTTTACTGTCCTCAAACCGACTGCAATAAATACAGGGACACAGCGCCCATTCTCACTATCACCGTGGTCCGTCTCTCTCTCACATCCCACAGTCCCTGATAGTGAGGCAGCTAGCCACTACAATTTACATATAGAAAGCAATTTCTACCAACGAAACAAACACAATATGCCCCCTAATGGATTATTTTGAAGATACTTGGGTTGGCACACTACATCGCGCCGGACACAGACACCAACCCAAATTCCACATACCGTGGTAGATTGTCTATGACAGCTCAAGGAGCCCGTTGGCCAATCAGAACTGGCCGGTCATCCAAATGGACGACAGTTTACTCCTTCCGGATTAAGAAGCATTGTTTTCGGAAGTTTGCCCTGAATGACACGGCTGCCGGAATCGGTCTTTGGGGAACTGTAGCAAGACCCCTTCACCCGTGGCCCTCCAAATTGGGCACGGGTTTCAGAGGCTTTCTGATCGACATCGTAATCAGGTCCCATGTGCGATCGCATCCTATTTAGGTGGTCGGGACAGCCGACCGGACGTTGGTCGGTCCCGTTTCTGCGATGGTGTCGAGCGGACGCAAGTACACCGGTCATCGTAATAGGCCCCTATATGTTTATAGAAGCATTACAAAAAGTGCAAAGCTGCCAACAACTACGAATGTAACCCAAATTGCACCTAAACTAAGCAAATAAACCAAAAGAATGTCTAACATACTACATTTTAAAGTAAAACTTCAGAAACAGCAAAGGAGTAGATTACTTAGCAATAATAGCCAAAAGCATATTATAAAATAAATACTAACCTACAAAACTCCCAAAAATGTATAGCATAATCTTAATCAACATTGCAAATCGGCTTTAATATTAATAATAAACATAATATTTTATTACATCAGTCAAAACATTGAATAAAACTTTAATTTTAAATAGGAGTGATATAATAAAATAATATATATTATTTACATGAAAAATCGAAACCTCACCAACCAAAAACTTAAAGAACAAACACAATCTGCTTGTGAGATAATTACAACACATTAAGTACGCAATACCAAGTAACAGTCAAATAACAATTAGGGGGCCTATTATAATCGCGGGTGGATCGCCACTGCCTGACCGGCGGTTGCGATCCGCCCACCAGAACTCCTCGCCCGACAGCCATTTACCCCTGCCACATTAGCATGGTGGGGGGTACCGCGGCAGACGGAAAATCCGTCCGCCGCTTTTCCGCCTGCGGGCATTGCCTGCCGGGTGGAAAAGGCCCACAATATGGTGGCGGTGCCTTGCAGGCACCGGCATCCATATTAGGATGGGTGCGTGGGGTGTGCCTTTAGACTCTGCCATGGAAAGGCATGCTGAGAATGCCTTTGGGGGCCCTTTGCGGGCCCCCCGGGAGTGGGGAGTGGATGCCTGCACTTGGGGGGTACCCATGGTACCCCCCTTCATTGGCATGCACAGGGTGGCAGGCACCGCGCGTACCTGTCACGTTGTGCATGCCAATGCACAACATGCATATTTTGAATTGCGGCGGGTGCTGCTGACAGCACCGCCTGCCACAATGCATAATATGCAGGATGCGACCACCAGGGTGGCGGGCGCATTCTAATTGCCATAGCGGGACCACCGCACCTCCGGCGGTAGGTCCTGTTTACCGTTACGGTGGGGGGTGGGCAAAGTCCGCTCACCATCATAATGGGCCCCTAAGTAACTAATAAAATATAATATTTCCCACACATAACAAATAAATTAAATATGATGTTCTGTTCTGTAGCTACAGATCATCCTCTGTATCCATGTAGCCAAAAAGTATAATCCACCCAAAATTAAAAAAATATTTTCCAAAAAGCTGCCCAAGAAAATTCAAAAATAAAACCAAAGCAGTAAACATTCACTGAAGTAATCCAAAGTATCTAGGAAACATTAAAAACTCAAAAAAGTGTTTACAAATATTTACACTCCTGGGAAACCGAAAAAAAGGAAATCAAAGTAAAAAATATCGGTTTATTATAAATCAAAACAGACTTTCTTTAAAAATACAGAAGGTAAATCCAAATGTCCATAGGACACATTTGTAAAGAAAAGCCTTCAAAGTAAAACAGAAAACCCACCCACAAAAGACATTACATTCCCAAAAGTACATATACATTACACTTAAGCATCAAAAGCAAGTGACATAACACAATATAACATAACATTGATACGTTACTAAAACACCATACGAAAACCTAAACTAACACAGTAGTGAAAAACACTTCAATTAGTACAATGAAATGTACTTAAGCCCCCAAACAAAAGTATAACAAATAGACCTCCCACCTAGATCCCCTGCCCACAAACCCTAAAAAAAACTTTAAAAAGGATTTAGCTGGTCCAACGATCAGCAGCACCTTAGCGCAACCTGGATCCCGGGAAATAGACTTAAATTGACATAAATAGACTACAGAATGAAAGGTAGGATTAAAAAAAATGGCCGCTAAATAAAACAATTTTTTTTTTCAAATTTGAAAAAAAATATTAAACATATAAGACATGTCCAAAGAATTTCAATATTGTACAAAAATAGTACAAATTGTAAATTATAAATTAAAAAATAGTATAAAGCATATACAACTAATATATATTGGAAAAACTTATGTTGAAATTATGGTAAGAACATGTTTATGAAACAATTTAATTAGTGTTAAAAAATGTTTAAACAATAAGGAAAAAATCCTGGGAAATAAACAACATACAATACTATTTAAATATGATTTACATTGTTTATTTAATAATAAAAATGTACTAAAAGTGGTTTTATTTAACAATATATAAATGTTTTTTATAACTAGAAATATATATGTTAGAAATTGCACAAATATACATTAAATAAACTTTTAAATAATAAATATAAATTGAGAAATGTGTTACATATCTTTATTGTATGAAAATATGCAAATAATAATGTTATTTATTACAAATTAGCAACCAATTACTTTTCTAATTATTTTTCTAAACAGAAGCAATACTAATTAAATTAAACAAACTACCCCTACCACATAGAAATGCATTTTAACAAAGAAATTTAACACTAAAATGGTTAAATTAAATATTCACACTCCAACGAAAATCATGTTGGAGAAAGTGTTGGACATTAAAGGGGTAAAATATACTATTCCCACTCCTATCTAAACCGTTTTGAGGACGGTGTTGGACTCAACTATTTTGGGGAAGATGTCAGACACAAAAGGGGTGACATTTACTGTTCCTACTTCAATCTAAGACTGGCAGGAGTCTGATGGACTGTGTGACAACATCAATGTGGGGACAACTCTATTTGTCTCATTTACCATCACTGACAACTCATTAATTCACTTAGCACAGTTTTTAAAACAATCACTTCTGTTTCACAAAAACTTATAGAAAATAAACACTCTTGACACACCTATCTATGTCTTTGTGTCAGTTCTATGTTTATCACAGTATGTACAATTCCAACTCCGATTCCAATGTACCACAAGCTCTGACTGTGACGAGGCATTGATAGGGTGAAGAAACCTAGAAAGACACAAGAGAATTACATTTACTTGTCAGGTGATGTCATAACAGCTAAAGCACACCACTAGTCATCAACGTACAAAAACCAGCACACATAAAAATGAGCAACAACAATAATATAGACATGAGGTACATGGAAAACAATACCCAGTGCGACACACATCAGCCATTGGCACAGAGCCAACAACAGCCAGCAGTCAAAATAGATCATCTATGCCTTGCCACTACCATCAAAGCCAACACACAATGTCACTGTTGTACAATGTCACTTACACTCAGGGGAAGTAGTTGTCGATGAGCTGTTGACGCAGGTCAACACCTTCCTCTTCTCCACTATCATCATCACTGGGCATGTGTGGATTTGCAGGGGGGGGCATCTGCTGCTCATCACCGTCAAGGAGCAGGTGATCTCTTTGCACAATAGCCAGGTTGTGGAGCATGCAACTATGATCTGACACACCTTTTGGGAGAATAGAGAAGTGCACCTCCGCTCTTGTCCAGACACCGGAATCTAGACTTCAGAAGCCCAAAGGCACACTTCACCACACGACGTGTCCTCCCATGTGCATCATTGTAGCAAACTTCACACGGGGTCCTTGGATTCCTCAGTGGGCTCAGCAACCAAGGCCGGTTGGGATATGCTGAGTCACCTAGGTGTGAGATACACAGACCAATTTTATAACATAAACAGTAGCTGTGAACAGCATGTCACACATACATCACACTACTTGACTCTGCATACTCACCAACAAGCCACGCACGCTCCGGATGCATATTTGCCATCAATTGTGGGATGATGCTGTTACGCAGTATGTAGAAGTCATGTGCTGATCCGGGAAATTTAGCACAGACTTGGGAGATAATCATATCCGCATGGCATACCACTTGCACATTAATTGAATGGAAATTCTTCCTGTTCCGGTAGATGTGCCCACGTGCCTGTGGTGGAACTAGGCCAACATGTTTGCAGTCAATGGCTCCGACCACATTCGGTATGTGTCCAAGATCATAAAATTCACCCTTCACATCTGCCAATTCATGTAGGTCAACAATGCGGATAGGACATCACGTAGCACCATGCTGAACATAACTTGAGACATCCCACCGGCGGTGGCCAACGTGCACTGAAACAAACCAGTGGCAAAGAAATGCAGGGCCGCAATCACCTTAACTGTTGGCGTCAAAGCCGTTGGATAGGTTCTGTGAGGCCTCAGATGGGGCTCCAACTGACCACATAGGTCTTGAAGGGAAAGGCGATCCAGACGGAATTTCCATATGATGTCCTCATCCTCCATATTCGCCAGGACTGGGAATGGCTGATGCGCATTTGGTCGTCTCCTACATAATATGAAAGAGGAGACATGTACATTTAATGCCCCAATGAGATGTGTCAAACATCTTACATATTGACTGACACAGCACCAACATTTACTGGACTGTAACAACAGCTTAATACACAAGTCACATGCAGAGACACATTGATCTCATGTAGTCGAACATGTGGTCAGTATGTACATACTGACTACTTCCAAAACAGATTCTGACTCTGTGAATGGTAAATGGTACACTCCTACATCTTGTGCCACCAGCCCTGGCTGTAGGTGATACAGCACATGTGGCAAACAGCAACATAGCTGCTGTACATGCCAAACCTTCATTCTTAAGTCGCACAGAGTACAACTTTTCTACACAATGAGCACAGTGTGTGTAAGCTGATCAACTCACAAAATGATAACAGCAATGTACACAGTGAAATAGGCACATTATGTGGTCAGTCCATCATTACTGTGGGTTGATTAGCCATCTCAAACATTGACATATTCACAAATATGAGACTCCATTTCACATGAAATCTGTGTACATGCACACAAATATCATAATTGACATGTGAGGAAGTACATGACAATGCATGTAATCATGTGCACTGACATGGCATGTGGGGGCATCAGTAAGTTAAATCTCACACTTGCATTTTACTTTGCACACAGGTGCCAGAATACATTGTAAAGGAATAGTGTTCAATGTTGAAAATTGTCTAGCGCCATTGCAATACCACAATGTGTCCATAGGTGCGGTAGGCATTCTCCGCCACCGTGATCACGGTCATTGGCCACTATTGGAAAATGCCAAATTGCGGTAGAGACTGCCTGGAGCCCGTGGTGTGACACTGCCAATGCCAATGCAATTGCAGCCAATGGGAACCGCGATTGCGGTAGTGCAATACAATTTTGAAACTCTCGGTAGGCATGCCCCGCTACCGCGGCCTTGGTCATTGCATACAATTGAAAGATGCAGGATTGTGGTAGAGACCGCCTGGCCCCCGCGGTGTGACACTGCCTATGCCAATACCATTGCAGCCAATGGGAACCGCGATCGTGGTAGTGCAATACGATTTTGAAACTCGCAGTAGGCGTGCTCTGCTACCACGGCCCCAGTTATTGGATAAAATTGAAAAATGCTCCCAGGCAGACCCATTGCAGCAGCAGAGTACCACTGAAACAACCTGAGGGGCCTATATATGTCAGTGAGAGAGCCACACATTTCACTTGCATTCAGACACTGCTGCCTGCTATTCTTCACCACCAACTGCTGCGGTTCCTGTATTCTGGACCCAGTGATGGCCAGAACTGAGAACATCAGGGCCCGTCTCTTCACCACAGAGGAGCTGGAGGTCCTGGTGGACAAGGTCCTTTCACAGTATGGGAGGCTATATGGTGCGGCAGATGTACTGGTAAGTGTCTGAGTAAACATTTGAGAGTGCTCAGAATGCTCACATGATGTTACTGTGCAGAGGTATGTGCCTGTGAGTGCAAGTCAATGTGCATGCATTCCTATTTTGCCTATAGCATGCTCCATACATGGCCTATTAATGATTGCATTTGAGTATGTCGGGAGGATGGCAACATGGATACTTTTTCAGCTCTTATTAAGCCAAAACAAAAACACGTTGGACTTAGACAGGGTGATGTAAATGTGTGATACACTGCCTAGCATGCTGACTTCATGTTAATGGGGTGTGTAGCCTTATTTCCACAGATTCATGACTGCATTGAAGGTTTGGAGTGACATACTGTTGTTTTGCAGTCATACAGTTACACTGCTGGTTTGAGACACTCGAAGTCTGAACAAACATTGCCTGATGTCATAGTCCGTTAAGTGTTCATATGCTCATTTGTGACATTACATATGTATTTTGTCCAGAGGGTACTGAATGATGTGTGTACAGTTTTCCAAGGGACCCTATGGTGATGTGTGCATTATGCTCAAGAGTACAATGCCTGAGTGTAACACTGTTGGTGGTAATTCACCTATGACACATCAGATAAATGTGAGGTCGACGTGTCATCCTCCTATTGATTCCATGATGTGTTCATTCTCACATGTGTAGGCACTGTTTATCCTCTCATATTGTACATGCATGTGATTTCTCTGATCGCCCACTTTTAACCTCAGTGTGAGGCCCTCTGTCATGCACAGAAACTGCCCAATGTTACAAGGACCCAGCACTCGAAGCACTGAGTGAAACATAAGTTTTGTCCACTACCCTATTTCACAATGAGCTATCTTAGGCCTGAGGATTGCACGAGACAGGACTACACCTTATGAGAAGAGTGTAAGATCATGTCCCAAAATCTGACTACCATGACATATGTAGCCATGCACTGGTCAAGGACATTAAGAGGCATGTAGTATTGGACACAGTGAGTCTGCCACAACACATCATTTCCATTGTATTGTATGTCATGCTCACTCACATACTACTTCACAGATGAGGGCCATTATCACATTGTTTGCTGTGCTGGCACTCTGCATGTGTATGAGATGGCCATGTAGTGTGTCCATCATCATACATGTATACGTTTCTATGAGTTTATTAGATCCAAGTGTACTATGTGTCATGCTGTATGGCCTCTGCTCTCCATTTATGTATTAGTGTGAAATGTATTTTCATGCTCCTGTACTGACACACAGTGGTACACGACCGTGTCAATGAAACTTCCTCTTCTTGTCTCCCATGCCTGCAGCTTAAGGTCCACCAGTGTAAGGCGATATGGAGGGCCATTGCATTCAATGTGTGGGCTCTGGGTATCTCCAACCTATGCCACACACACTGTCACAAGAGGTGGGATGACATCTGTTGACTGAGCAAAAACATGGCAGAGATGATGCTGGGGGTGGCAGGTTGGCGCGCAGGATCATGACACCACTAATGGCCTGCATCTTGTCTGTGACACAGCCAGAGCTGGATGGACACTTGAGGGCTCATCAGCAGCAAGTTGGGGGTGAGTGTTGTGCAAAGTGTGACTTTGGGTGTGAGTGACTGCATGAATTCCAACCCTGAACCAGTGCGGAGCTCTGTGATGTCTCTAGTGTTATGCAATGGCTTCTAAGTTGCGTCTGTGTTGAGTACAGCTGTTCTGCATTTGTACAACATTTTGTTTCTCATGTGTCAACAACCCATGAACCTGGTCACATTCAATCATCTTGAAATATTTAAAAGTCACATTGCATTAATGTTGTCTGCACTGAGACCACCCTACACAGGATTATTCATTGTGTGAAGTGGGTAGCCCAGGACAATTGTCGTGCTTGTGTGCGGTGTGTGGCTAGCTCAATAGTGGGCTCATGTGATGATGTGTTAGTGGCTACAGACATGCAAAGATGTGGACTCAGGGAGCAGTGAGTTGGATTAGGGTCACACCTGTCCCATGGGTCCCTTTTTCCACAATGATAGAGAGGATAGCACCATTTAAAAGTATATTATCCCAATATCAGCTGCATGGCATTACAGGATGGAATTACCAGGCATAGTGACAGCAAGTGCACACATGTGCTGAAAGGGTAAATGGTGTTGATTGTAGTGATGCATTGGCTAATTTGCCTTTGCCATTTGTGCACATGGCAACATGACTGGGATGGTTAGACTCTGTTTCAAATGCAATGTAGCTGAACCTGGCGATTCTGAAATAGTGTAGGCACTATGGAGTGTCAGTCTTCAGTATGTGTGCATTGTCGAGGGGTAGCTAATGCTTTTAATCAGTGTGTGACTTTTTGGCACATTGATGTTTCCTCAAGGCCATCAGTCAGCACAGCAAATGGATGTCATATGCCAGACTCTAGGTATTGTCACACATTAGCTGTCCTGATGGAGTTCACCAACTTCATCATCAACAGCAGACACAATCCTGCCTTGGATCAATGAAGGACTGTCAGGGACTTGTGGACATGTTGGTATGTGACATGTCACAACCTATGAAGGCTTTGCAGTGACTTAACATTCTCATGCTTAAGTGCTTTGTGTTTGTGACTACATTGTGCAATGGTGCTCATTGGCACTTCATTGACAGATAACATGTGGCCTTGTGACATGTGCTGCAGTATGAGTGTCATAGACATCAACTGGCAGTGAACAGCAGTGAGCATCATCTTAGTGTGCATTCATTGATGTGTGCTGTGCACATCAGATAAATGGTAACATCTACACAGCTGACACCAATGGACAACTGTAGTTGTGCTTTGAAGCCCAACATGGTGGATATCAGGAGCTTGAAGCCCTTGCAAAAGGACATGTTAGAGTTTGTATCTGTGGTGTTCCCTTAAAGAGACTCCATATGTGACAGAGGCAATATGTTTTGATGTATAGCTATCTCACCTACAGGCACATAGGTATGCTTACAGACTATAGTATGTGTGGTAACAGGGAGGCACATGCCTAGCTATTTGGCTGTGTCAACACCACATGGAGCATTACTATCAACTATGCATGTTTCCATGCATCATCTTATGATTGCATAAATGTAGCACATGCTGAATGTACTTGGAGGAGTTCAACATGGGAGTATCACTTTAACCCCTTGCGTGCGGGTTTATTTCTCACGCTGTGTGGGAGAAATAAACAGCGTTCGGGAACACGACGTCTCCCGGCCGTCGTGCACACATGCCCACCGTAATGCATGCCGGCCGGGAGACGTTGTGCTTACGCAAGGGGTTAAAGTGTTGTGCTTTGCTTGCATATGATGTTTGTGAGTATGGCACTATACTTAAACTATGACTCTGTCTCTTGCAGCATCTACCGAGGGCAGGGAAGGACGGGGGACCGACACCATTGGGTAAGCTACTGGCACGACTGCTACACATGAGTTCACTGACACTGAGGGGACCAGCGCCTTGGAGGGGGACAGGAGTGCCCTGGATGTTTCACACCCAGAAACACCAACCTCCACATCTTCAGACCCCAGCAGTGACTCCTTGGTGTTGGCGGGCACAGGAAGTTCCAGATCTGCATCTTCTTCCACCACACCTTGTCCAGTGCACACCCTCCCGGATGCTCCCACAAGTGCTGTCCGTGCACGCAGCCCTAGGAATGGTAGAGTCTCCTTCCCCCCGGCACCGCTGCCCCTGCCCCTTTCTCCCCTGCTGCCCTCAGTGTGGAGGCAGTAGACATTTTGCACCAGCTGTGTGTGGGTCAGACTGGTCTCCTGAATGTCTTCCAGGATCATGACAAGAAGTTAGCACAGGTAGTTGCATTCATGGAGGGCATTCATTCAGACGTGGATAGCCTACACCGAACTGTCCAGTATTTGTCCTCCACAGTGACAGCAGCCATTCAGCAGTCACAAGCTCCCAGTTCAGCACCTGTCCCTTCAGCAGCCACCCTGCCAGTGGCACCACCGGACGAGAGTGCACACACACCAAAGTCTTCAGGCACCCAGCCCTCCACACACAGCACACAACAGCAGCACTCTAAGCGTACCAGACCACAGACACCATCACCACAACACAAAATGGGCAAACATGAGCGCAAAACCAAAAGCCCATCATGTGACACTCAGGAGCATCAAGCCAAAAAGCAGGCATCAACATCACTATTCATCAAAATCACCACCATCCAAGGGCATTCCCATCCCCACACCTGCTTCCCAAGACCCACAAACACTTGCCCTGTCTGCTGCGAACCTGGAGCCTGCAACGACTAAGCCCAAACACATTTCAAGGGCAGATTCACCCAAAACATTAACTCTCACCCACACCCCTCTGAAGCAGGAACAACATATCAAAGTGGGGGGTTTACCTCAACAACAGGGAATGCAGGGGAAGAGGCAAGGCCACCCCAAGCTTACCACCAGGTCCAGCAAATCCCCACCTCACTTCCCACTCTGGCCAAGACACTTGTGGACTATTGGATCCCCAAACAGTTAAGACCCAGCCCTCAACCACTGTGCCTCCACGCACCATGTCTCCACCTCCCTGTGCCACCACTCAACCCGGTCCAAGCAGCCCTCAGGCTCCCACAGCCACGGATGCCTCTACCTCAGCCAGTTCTCTCTCTCCCAGGTCCAGTCCTCTAACTGGCCCAACAATCAGTCCTCCTCCCCACACCATTTCTCCCACAGCAGTGCCTGTACTCCCCATATGTAGCCCCTGAGCTGTGGTGATTCTCATGGCAGTGGACGGTGTTACCCATTTGATGTGCAAGTTCTCATGCAGACATGTGCGGATTCGAAATATGGACTGGTCAATGGCCTTGCTGTTTTGATGCCCATTTCCTGTGCAGTTTGTCATGCAAACATGTCGGACTAGGGATTTTTAGTGGCCAATGGCTTTGCTGTTTTGTACTTTTGATGCCCATTTCCTTTGCAGTTTGTCATACACACATGTGCATACTAGGAATTTGTACTGGCCATTGGCCTTGATTTTTTTTATTTTACAGAGTTTTATATAGCGCAAACTTGACCCGAATCAGGTATCGGAGCGCTTTACATAGCACCAGTTGCATTACATCAGGACACATTCATTTTTTTTTTTAGGCACGGGGAGATTAAGTGATTTGCCCGGAATCACAGGATGGTCAGCGTCATTGCCGAGACTCGAACCCAGTTCCCTCAGATTCGAGGTCGACCGCCCTAGCCGTTAGACCAACTCCTCTCCCATGATGTTTTGCACTTTTGATGCCTATCCGGATATTATGTAATAAAGACTGTTACTCATGTTGTCTGCTTTGTCGCCGCCCTTGCTAAATAAAAAGTTTAATGTATGGGTATATGTTCATGTGACACATGCTCTGTATGCCACATTCACATTGGCAATTACTTGATTTACTTTTTCAGAGGTTGCCAGAGGTGACAGGCACTTTTGTTCTTTTTGACTCTGAGGCTTGAGGGTGCAACGATGGTTGTTTGTGATGATCTACTCTTATCCTAATCATTCTATAGTCAGGTTTGCTAATTTGTATACATGTCATATTAGGATACAGTACCACAACAGAGGTGAATTCTATCCACAGGATAACTTGCGGGGTTGACAGGGTCCGTCATATCTGTGGGATCTTTCTTGATGTGTGAACAGCTGTGTTGAGGTGTACGCATCTCGTGTAGGTCTGTCTTCATAGTCACATGGGTACATTTGAATGTGCGCACTTGAGTAGTCATACAGTGTGATTGGCCTTTTATTGTCAGGAGTGTTGAGGTGTATGTGCCCCTGCACATGACACCTACACACATGTATGATCCAGGTAATGAGTGTCTGTTTGTTTACATTATCAGACATGTGCTTCAGATTGTGAGCACATGTAGGAGTTGTAGGTTGAGGACTGTGCAGTGTGTCCTTGCACTCCTGGGGGACACCTACTTGTTATCACTGTCTGTTGTGTTGTGTTTTATTGATCAGCCATGTGTCTTGTTTAGGTTTGTGCTCACTGTGCTGACCTGCCCAGCCACATTAGGGGGAGAAAGCAAAAGACACACAATTTATGGACGGAATGCAGAACATTGACATTATATGTGACTTTTCTCATACATTGCTGTCACTTGACACATTTTTGGGACAAGTATAGTATGTGGTATGAAGAGTCATACCATCACCTATAGGTGCTTCTGATGCCTACTCATTGTGAGTTACTACTCTATGTGTTTTTGCACTGTACGCCCCTCACCTGTCCAATACTGATGTACACACCACTGCATTCTGATGTCTTCCACCCCATGCCTTGCTAGTGTGTGACCACTTCATAGTGTGACACTAGACTGTGGGAGGATGATCTGTGTACAGGACTAATGTGCCACTCAGGACTGTTTCGCAATTAGTTATGTGATATTTTCTTCTACTTAATTGCAGTCACGGTTGTTCATGTACAGTGCACATATTTGACCAGCACAGTCCTCTAGTCATGTTGTGTGCATCTGGGTTTTCCTGAGTTGTGCAGCTGTGGGTGATGGCTAAGGTGTACATCTGTTTGCTGAGATACTGCTACCCTTCCTGAGTGTGATGTGATCTGTGTGCTGTGATGATTTGTGGTGTAGAAGTTCATGGTGGAGCACTCAGATATGTGTGATACTGGTTTTGTTGGTGTTCACACACTGCTTACTGTGCATGCACTGCTGTCAGTGTATGTTGCCTTGTACTTGCCTGGTGTGCATCCCCCTGATGTCAAGCTGAGTTTGCTATGTGATGAATTGGTATGTGCATATGTTGTGTTTTTGTTGTTGATGTACGCAGTGTTTGGCCTGTGTTGGCTCTTTTTACTGATAGGTGCATGTGTGTGTGATGTTCTATTTGCATGACATTGTGTGTGAGTAGTTTGTGCATTGTAAGACATTCTGATGTGTGTTGAATTTGAAGTGTGCATTTCTTGTGTGAATGTCATATGCAGCATTGTGAATTCTTGCTCATGAGCTTCTTTGAGTGCACGTTTGTGCTATGTCCTCCTATATTTGACCTGTCACATGTCAGGAGTGTGTATGTGCATGCTTGTGCTACACATTGACACCATGCTCACTTGATAACTGGTGTGATGTTTATGTCTGTGTTGGCAGATTTGTCCTATAAATAACAGTTGGTGTTCATGACTGGCATTTGATAATGCACTTTTTATTTGGGTTGGGGTATGGTGTCCGTGCATTTGTTCAGAGTGAAAATGTTGTGTATTCCTGTTCCGTCTAGGGTCATATTGCCTATCCACTGTTTACCTGCGCATGGCTGGGCTTTTTGGGTTGGACTTCGTTGGATGTTGTTTGTGAGATATGTGTTTGGCTATTGGTTTTTGATCGGCATTGGTTCAGACATCCCTGAGTGGGATTCGGACATTTGTAGATACACACCAGGATGTGTCATTGGTTGTCAGGAAACACACAGGACCTTATTTGCACTTTTATCTGTGTTTCTCACACTCACTCGCTATGTGTGTTGTGCTGGTGGCATACACATGCCAAGGTAGTTGACACAGACATGGGACTCGTCACGGTATGGGTTGTGACACTTCCTATCATTCCTGTGCCGATGCATAGCTTGCATTGCTGTATCCCAGAGATATTGCACAGATGTTACTTTAGTTTAATTTCAATCGCTGTGCCACCCATGTCTGATTTGATGGCCTAAGGGTAGTGTGATATGTTCTTCTTCTTGCATGTCATGTACAAATACTATGTGGCTTGCTCCATGGTTTCCTGCACTGTGAACTACACTTTGGGCTAGTCCATTTGTTGTCATACATTGCTGCTGACTTATGATATGTGTATGTGGCAGAGTTTCAGTGTGGATCTGTCTGAGGGACTTGACATGCAGTGTGAACAGTTCCATGGTTGTGAATATGCAGAGTGACTCTTCATTTTTTTATTTACTCAGTTTGATTCACATGAGTGGAAGGCAGGTGTAAGGAGGAGGGTTGTCAAGCCCCTGACCTTCTGTGTAAAGTGTTCATCCTCACCCCCACCTTCCAAGTCAATCTACCTTTCCCTTTGAAGCGTGAGGTGCGAGGTCGAGCCACACCTGGCTGCTAAATAGTGCATGAAGGGGGGCACAAGAGGAGTGCACAGCATGGGCAGAAATGGATGTGGGAAGCGTGCTGTGGGCTGTGACCAATTGATACGGGGCACCATGTGAGTAGGGTGATGGTGGAGCCCTGGGCAGCTACCCACACTGCCCATGCCTGCCGCAGGCCCTGCCTACTACATTGTGCGCAGGTTTTCACGTGTCTTCACCGTTGCGGTGACATGACCGGAAAATTGCAGTGATTTCTATGGTGATGGGTGACCCCAATGCAATGGTGTCAATTTCTAGCAAGTAGGACATGTGTAAGTACACTGGGGGATATGTTCCTGTCTCCACCAGGGTGTCTGATGTAGACAGGAACCGTATTTCAGCACAACACTTGTGTGTTGTGGTTGTATGCAGAGATGTGTTATTTCCTTACCTGCGGTGTTGACCGTGGCGATGTCTTATATACTGGTAGTGGATCAGGCACAGCAATGGAAGGGCTTGAAGAGCTGGATCCATAGCGGTCAGGAACGCGTGGAGGTGCCCGGGATATGAATTTCGCTCTCTGCAGTAGAGCTTCCGCCATCTCCGAGTGGCTGGTTTCTCCACTGCGTTCTGATGGGCTGTTTGAGGCATCCTGATTTGTCCGGTGGTCGTAACATCATTCCGCATGGCGGTCTTTCTCTATTGGCTTCTCCGCCACCGCTGCGGAAGGAAAATTCTGGCATGTCCCGAAACTCCGCAGTGGACGGGAAATGGGCCATCTTTGCCCATTGTAATATGGCGGACGCGAGGACCGCCGCAGGAGAGTGGAAAAGGACGTTTTCCGTCAGCACCGCAGATGTACCAAACACGCCATCTTAATGAGCCCCTAGGTTAGATGAGTTTCTTTATCACATTTAGGTCCCAGGTTATTCTCTGGGCACTGCCTGGGTGTAGAGTGATGCTACACACAGTAGGGAAGTCTCCAGCCTAGGCACCCACAACAGGGGCACAAAGACGTGTGACCTTTCTGCACCTAGCTTATCAGCAGCCCTCCCCTAAAGGCTTCCTTCATATTTGAACAACAGAGATTGAAATTTCAACATTCACACCCCACAATCTACCATAAGCCAGTGCTGCAGGAAGACTAATCAGCAGCCCCTCTCAGCGAAATGACGTCATTTAATTTCTAAAAACAACTGTATCTCCCTCTAATGCACAGGAATAGTGCAGGGTCTTTTAATATAGATCTCCGTACTGCGATGTTATGTTATGTTGTGGGTATTTGTATAGTGCACAAAGCACCAGGGAGGGTACCCTGGCACTATATGCATGTACCACACAGGCTACATAGATAAACACACACACACACACACTTGGTATGTTAATGCTGGGATCTGGGTTAGCAAATAGAAGCTTAACTTTACATGAGTGAGCCAGCAGGCCTCAACTGCAGTGACACAAATACAAAGGTTTGGTCTCAACAATCAATTCACAAAACATGGGATACTGCCACCACCACTCTACACATTAGGCCCATGCGTGGGACCCATTGTCTTCCAAATGAGGGCACACTTGTTGTGCACCTCCAGTTAACAGGTAAGTCCAGGGATAACTAATTCAATAGGTCTCACATTTGCTAGGGTTGGAGCTATTGGCATTGTAAATGACTTTAATCTATATGTTTTGGTTTGGAGTGGAGTGGATGTATGTGGTTTGGAGTGAAATTATGTGGGTTGAATTGGAATTGTTTGTTGTGGAATTGTGGGGTGTGTAGTGTATTTGTGTAATGTGTAATTATTTGACATGCCGAATAGATAGGGGTGAGAGCTGCACAGAAAAGATAGAAAGGAAGATAGAGAGGGATAGTAGGTGGTGAATGAACTCTAGATAGGGGTGCAGAAAGAGTCTGAGAAAGAGAGAACGGAGGGGTGAGCAGACGACAGACACATAAAGAGGTAGTGCCTGTGTACTCAGAATAGACCTTAAGAAGAGGACGAGAGCATGGTTTTGAGGGTTTGAAATGTTGAAAAGGCATGGGAAATAAATTGTTCTTGAAGACCTGAAGTGAACTAATGTGAAAGTGGTGGGAATAGTGAGTGAGAGAAAGGTGTGAGAGACCATACAAGAGAGAGAAAGAGGGATCGGTAGAAGGGGCACCCAGAGGATGGGGGGCAAGAGGTGGACTTTTGCAGAGGAATGTAGCATGCTTGAGAAGGCAGTACAGAGAGGAGACAGGGAGAGTGGGGGAGGGATGAGAGGGGTAGTGGAACTGCGAGATGAGAGGGACAAGTGACAGTGTGAGGGAGAGATGAGAGGGGCAGTTGGTGTGTGGGGTAGAGATGATCAGGTTGCTGGAAGTGGAAGTTAGAAATGTTTTGTTTTGGAATTGTTTGTTGTGGAATTATATGGTGTGGGATTGTGTTGGTGGCATGGAGTTATGTAGTGGAAATATGTGGTACGGTGTGGTACGGTGTGCTTTGGAATTTTGTGGATAGTAATTAACTGCTGCCGACCCTCAGGTCCTTCTGACAGCTTGTTGAGGGCCCAGTTGATAACATAAAGTTTAGCCACCTTTCAGAGCTTGCTAAGGGAATGGACTTCTTCCTGAGTCATGGGGCAGCTGGGGCCGGAAGCATGTGTTTTGGGGCCATACTAAATAAATGAAACATGAATGATTAAAAACAGTGCAAAGGGCTGAAGCTGTGAAAGAGGATTGTGTTCGACACCCCCCTCCCCTGAGGGTGTAATATAAAGCATGCGCGTGCGTGTCCACCTGAGCTCCTGTCCCTTGCCAAAGTATGAGCCCCAGAACTCTGACTTACAATCCAGAACACAGTGGGTTACTGCGGGGAACATTAAGCTATTAAACTGACCGAGTGAACTCTAGTGAGGAAGAAACAACATTATGTTAGCGAAAAATTACAGCTGGAAATAAAAATCACTCCATGACCCCTACACGGAGGCCTAGACTTTGGACCCAGTCTAGGATGACAGTCGTCCCCACCAGATAAAAGCGCAGCATGATCCCACTGATCCCCGGCCCGATGCCCTGCTTCATCACCTTGAGATTACGCGAAAGCACTAAGGGTATCTAAGGGATTGTGGAAAATAGGGCTCTTCACCATCTGCCACTCTATACGTGTGCACCTTCTGTTAGGATGTGGTGCAAATCTGCCCCTAAAGGCTTCTTAGCTTGAAGGTTTTTTGATCCATCTCTCTGATATATGACTCATCGATGTGGGAAGAATCAGGCCATGTTATAGGCTAAACTGGCAAACTAAAACAAATTAAAAAACTGAACTGCTAAAACAACACAAATAATATAAAAACAATTGGAGAATGCCGCATTCAACCATTGTCACTTGTGTTCCAGCAACACAGCGATTGGGAGCATCACGTGACTATCAGCAGTAAATCCATGTTGCCAATGTAGCTGTGCAGATGTTGATAATGCGCAAGGCTAAAGCCGTAAAATAACTTGAAACCGCAATTGAAAATGCCCATTGAGCTTGCCTCACCTAACTTGCGGTAGCATGCAAAAGACCATGCAACAAAACCCACAGCTACACAAGGTTGTCACTAACACCGCACCCACAACCCCCTTCCCCCGGCAGCACTTACCCTACTCCATGTTGAAGAAAATGTGAAACAAAACAGGATGCGATGTAGGGAGAAGAGAGACCATCCCAGGACTGCCTCACCTTATATGCCCCGGCCCCTTTGGATAACGTCAACACACTAGTTGTAGAAACTAAAGATGGATTCCCTCCCTAATGCAGGCTAAAGCGCGTGGTGTGGCTAATTTTGCCCTGCCTGGAGTTGTGGGTGGCACCAGTACAGGAACTAAGTTTCATTGGTAGAAGAAAAAGAAGGGCAACACAAGCCCAAACCCCTTTAAAAGGAAGCCTTTAACTAATATCTTACCAAAGGAAGCCCAACAAGGTTGACATCCAAAAGTGAAAAAAGGCTAAAACAAGCCCAACCCCCCTTGAAAGAAAGCCCAAAGTCAAAGGAATATTTTACCAAAAGAAGCCCTACTGACAGTTGACATTCAACATTGCAAAAAACAGGCAAAACAATGATAAGCAACAGAGCAAGAGGCAGCACTAACACTGTGACATTAGGAGGAGGTGGGAGGAAGGAATGCTATATTAAATATAAGCAGCTCTGGTGACGAGGCTGAACACAGGCAAACAGTATTAGAGCAGCAAACCAAGAAAAAATTAGTCTCCAAAAACACAGATAAAGAATCATAGCATAATGATACAGTACTTAGGGGTCCATTAGGATGGCGGTCGGAAAAGCACTCCGACCTCCATGGTAGCGGGAAAACACCGCCCAATAGGCCCGCGGCATAACCGCCGGTCCAATTAGTATGCTCCGCAGTCGAGATCCGACCGCAGCGGTCAGATCGCGGCTTTTAACATTGTGGCAGTTGCTGCTGCCAGCAGCACCGCTGTGATGTCCAAAAAGGCATGTCCAGCATATCCCAGAACTGCATGGCAGGCACTGCACAGTGCCTGCCACCTAGTACAGGGACATGTAGAGGGGTACCATGTACCCCCCTAGTGCACCCACACACCCCCAAACACATTGGGAGCCCGCAATGGGCCCCAGAGACATTCTCCGCATGTCTTTCCATGGCCGTTCCACCGCCGCAGAAAGGCTGGCTACCGCCGGCATCATAATCATGCCGGCGGAGCCTGGCCCTGCACCGGCCCAATTTTAGAGGTCCAGCTCCACACGCCAGGCAAGCGTGCGTACTGCTACCAGCGGAAAAGTGGCAGGCAAAAAATCTCACCGCCGCGTGTGTCACCGCCATGCCAACGGGACCGGCAGTTTTCTGGGTTGCGATTGCGGGCAGATGACCGCTGCAGGCCTGGCGGTTACCACTGCCGGCCCGGCGGCAGTCATCCGCCGGCCTGGCGGCAGACATCCGCCCACCATCCTAATAGACCCCTCAGTATCTGCTCCATGGAAGGAACTGAAGAGAACAAGTAGGGACTAGAGGCAAGACTGGCCACTAAGAAGCAAGGATTTTTAAAGGACACTGACATACACAAATGAAAAGTAATGGCAAGCAATGAGCGGAGTTGAACCCCACAAACTAGATACAGCATGTTGCTAAGCGATAGCACAAGCACTGTCTAGGCTCGACCTAAAAACAGGCTACCAGATACTTACAATCATAATCTCTAATGGAAGGGTTACTCGAGTGTAAACCTCGATTGTAAATCATGCAGGGAACATTTCTGTCCCAAAAAGAGTAAAATATATTGATTTGTATTCCAGGGTTTTTGTATATTACTTCTCAATAATTACTAGTGGTTTAGTTTTTGTGAATTTAGTTCCTATGATCAAATGCCTATTTGTTTTAATGCATTTTGGTCTTATGTAGGTGTGCAAAGAACTTTGATAGTAAAGAGAATTATGGACATTCTCTCCTTTCATCAAATGAGCTACACCTATTTTCAGAAAATATTTTCAGATTTCCAACTTTTTATATAATTTTGTTTAGTATGTTGAGAACCTGTACTTAAGTTAGTGAAAACATATTCCCCTGGCGGCAATGCTTAATTACAGGCTTTTAAAATACTGTCATGGTCTGCATTCGAAAACAGACATTTCCCACCTGAACGTGACTCTGTTTCCTGAAGTAAGGTATCTTTGTTTCCTATTATAACTGTCTGAGTAAGAATTCCATAACATAAAACCTCAACTCAATCGAAATAAATACTTGGAAATGTTTTTTAAAATAGTTTAAAGGTTTTTTTCTGAAATGGACAACAATTACATCTGGTTAGTTTATCTTACTTTTCTCACTGATGAGCAGCAGACAGAAGGATTTGTTGCACCCTATACATAGTGCAAACCATCCGCTATCTTCAATTCAGAAGTGTACAAAATCCAGGTGGAGTTCAAGGTCCTCCCTATGGTTGCTGAAAATGAATGCCTGATTATGAGTGGGTCGGGGAATTCCGACCCATGCATAGACCCATGTTTATGCATGGGCCGGAATTACGAGTTTGAAGGTATTCAATGCAACCGATAATTATTGGCTGTGTTAAATAATTCAGCCTTTCTTAAAATTTGGTAGGTCAAACCTGCCCAAAGTGAACCGGGGAAAGGCATATGCCCTATCATGCAGATTTTGTTGTGCTAAATACCAAAATCTACATGTTATTCCCAACAAACTCGCAATAATAGGTGTTATTAATCGCACCCTATATATAACGTACCCTGTGGTAACCTTATTTATCAGTTGCGTAAAATAACACCGACACTCTCAATCAGGCCTCTCCAGTTTCTGTAAAAATTGCTGCACTTTAAAATCATGACAGACATTGCATAAAGGGAGCCAAAAACCTCAATTCATGAGTGCATGAAGAAAACCAAATGCAAAAGCAGAGGGTATGTTATGTGAAACACAACTTTCTTCTCTGAAGAGACAGTAAAGAGGTTGTTGAAGTGTATAACAAAAATAAAACATTGCGTGTTATGAGAAGTAAACACAGTGGACAATACGGAGTTATTTAAAAAGGTAATTGCTTTCAAATAGAATGCTCCTGGGGGACTCCGTTCTCCGCACAGAATTTGCATAATCATTGTCCGCATGCAAATGCTTCCTTTTTACAAAGCATAAAGGGCAATAAATGTTTAGCAAATGGAGCCTAGTGTGTATTTTATTTAAGTCTTCTATCGCAGGAAATGAAACATTGTAGTGCAGTGGATGGGAAGTGATTAAATTTAAAGGCGGCCCCTATCAGGGGAGCCGCTATTGTCTGGATCTGCATAATCACGCAACGCTGCACACTTTGAAATGCCAACTGTACCAGGGGAGCGGCTAAGCATATGCATTAGTAAAATTAACATAACAGTGTCAACCCACACGGCTCGCATACAGTCGTCTTGGCTTCCCAGACAGTTTAATAATAAAAAAGGTGCCTCGTGATTTCTCAGCATCCATTTAAAGACTATAACACACGTGTTCTCATTTCACTCTTACATCGGTGTAATTACAAACTTGCCACATTCCTTGAAAAAATAATTCATCTGACCAACGAACCGGCCACCGTCCTCCACGCTTGGTGAATGTCATATGGTGGCAGCCATTCTACAGGTCTGTGAACGGCCAGTTCCCATGCTGATTTGTGAAGGCCCAACCGTTACTTTTCCCATCAGTTTACAAGCCCTTGCTACAGTGTGGACAAATATATCAGATATTTCTGTTCAATAGTTTCAAAAGTGAAGCCCTTCGGTACTTCCATAAGGTGCTACCTATTTGTAAAGGAACCAGAAATCTTTGAGCCACATTAGAACATTGGAACGTTGGAAGCTCCTTTGAAAACAATGGAGTGCTCCGGGGCTTATAATGGCTGATATAAGCCCGGAGCTCCAACATTCCAATGCTTCTTTGTTCACAGCTCTGGCTGTGAACAAAGGCTTCAATCCCCTCACCCTCCCTGAAGGCTTTGTTTAATTTGTTAGAACATTCTGCCCTCTAGTGGCAGAATGTTCTAATAGCCTTATAGCCCTTCGTAGCAGGGCTATACCGGCTATTAAAGTCCCACTGCTTTGTTAACGATGCAGCGGGCCTTTAATAGCCCGCTATAGCCCGCTACGGCGGGATATAAGGCTATATAAGAACATTGGAATGTTGGAAACTCCATTGAAAACAATGGAGTGTTCCAGGCTTATAATGGCTGGTATAAGCCCGGAGCTCCAACATTCCAAATCTTCTTTGTTCACAGCTCTGGCTGTGAACAAAGGCTTCAGGAAGCTGAGGGGATTTGAATCCCCTCGCGCTCCCTGAAGGTTTCGTTTTGTTAGAACATTCTGCGCTCTAGTGGCAGAATGTTCTAATAGCCTTAAAGCCCTTCGTAGCAGGGCTATACTGGCTTTTAAAGTCCCTCTGCTTTGTTAAAGTCCCTCTCCTTCGGCTCGGGCCTTTAACGCTGCAGCGGGCCTTTAATAGCCGATATAGCCCGCTACGGCGGGCTATAAGGCTATATTAGTACCGATTTGGGGGCAAACTGGAAATAGTGCTGGAATTGGGATTACAGGTTGTGAGATAATACCACGTTTTTCTCACTCAAATGTCACCAGCTAAAATATTCTTCATCTCGGAATGGGAGAAAACATACCTTATTACTCATTATCCGACATTCGGAATGAGGAGGTAATACTGCATCAAATAAATACCCCACTCAGGTGCATTGGTATTACCTGGTGTAATATTTCCTCCCAAAATACTGGCTAACGCATCATAGGTTCCTTTGTCCCCATAGCCTTATCACCATCACCTTCCCACAGTTACGTGCAATTCCTAATGTTGATATTAATAGTTTTGAGGCTTTGCCAAGGATCAGGTTGCAACATCTTCCATAATTTTCAGAAACAAAATGTTATTTTTGGTTATTGACGAACATTTATTTGTTCAATGCATAAAATCATTCACATTATGAAAAGGAGCATGGCATTGATCCATGCGGATGTTGAGAGCATTCTGTTTTTTCTTGTACGCCATACAGTAAAATGTTTTTATGGAAAGTTCAAAACTGTGTAGACTTGTGTACCTTGAAAGAAACACAGGTGTGACATTGTCATTTCTTTCAGTGCTATGGATCAGTAAAGCACCTCGGGCTCATCTACAAGAAAATGGCGCAGCCCGCAAACCATTTAGCCACACCATGCTGCCTCCTTATTTTCAAAGCACAGGGATAGTCATGTTAACAACAGTATGACACATCCCTGTGCTTACCCCAGCGCTAGCCCACAATTGGCTGCCATGCGCCAGCGCAGGCACTCTTGTATCATTTTACAAGGGTGCCTGCACAGGGATAATTGTTTTTGTGCAGAAAGGGACAGCTTGCACAAAAACAATAATTAATGGCATTTTCCATGTCATTTTTCTCTGCAGCACGCATAGAAAGAGAAAAAACGAGGAGAAATAAAAGGGGCTTATTTAAAGCCCATTGCGCCTCTGGTGCGTCACTTTTTTGGATGCACCGACGACGAATGGGGTTGCCCATATTTACAAGCCCACTTAAAGTCACTCTGCGTGACTTCTCATTGTCTTGTAAATATGGGCCCCTTTCACACATTACTCTGCGTGAAAGAGATATTCCATGGGTGTTGCTGGGGGTGTTCCCACGCAACAGCAATGGAACTTGATGCATTCCCAGATTTACAACATTTTGCAAAACTGGGAATGCATCAGAATCCTATGCTACCCCAGGGTTTTTGTGTTCACTTTCTCCTGTAGGCTAACCATTTCTTGATTTGAGGTGGCTTAACCCGTATGTTTTTAAAGATATGTTTGTGATATGTGAAAAGTGCCCTCTCTTGTCTCTTCCATTGGGAAATAGACAATACTAGGTTTCTTGGTGTGATGTCTATTTCTGTATATAAACATGGTGCACACAAGAACTAAGTTACTCTAGCATTATATACAATTTTTAAAAAAATCTAAATAACTGACGGAATGTTTGGTTCATACACCTTGGGTGTTGCCTTGGTCATAATTATCTTACCATGTATTTTGTTTCTGTATAATAAGATGGAACTAGACATATGTCTTGTTGTTAAAGGTCTATGTAAATATTGTCGTAATAATGTTTTTTTAACAGTGTGGTTTTCTTGATACTTTTTTTGTGTGTTGTTATTCGCAACCCTGAAGAAGTCCGCATGGGTGAAACGCGTTGGCTGTTGTATGTAAAGAATAAAGAATAAAAGGATCCACAAAATTCAAAAGCGAAAGACTCAATATTTCTGTCATCATTTTGTGCATCATTTGTTGGATTTGTACCCTATAAGCTTATGTTCCTGTTTTAATTCCTCTCCCATTTTCTGTATTGCTATGTTGTGTTTGAAACCATAATTGGTGGCTGGTTTCGGGAGGTGGGCATTGTCTGCTAGATAGTACACAGAATAACTTGTGTAGTTTATGAAGCAACATATACCCTGCCGCAGTTCGCTGTATGAAGTAAGGCCCAGGGGATGTGGTACCAGGGGCCTAAAGCAGCCCAGAGACCCGGGCGGATATGGTCCCCTCGGCTGATATCAGTCCTGGGATGGGAATTGCTTGCCCCACTCCCTTTGTTGCAATATGGCTGAGCCCTGAGGGATAGGGTCCCCAGGGCCGAAATAGGCATAGGGATTAGGTTTCCATGTCAAGACTGTGTCAGGGACTCATGCAAGGACTGGTAGCAGGGATGTCAAAGGAGACGGAGTACTGGGTACAGAGCTGCCCAAGATCACACAGAGAGTCAGAGGAAAAAAAGGGATCCAAGGAGGAAGCTCAGTACAAGGGAATAAGAGAGTAAAGGCTTAGAAAGGACAGGCATTCAAGAGGCAGTGTGGCATTCAGACTAACTAAGACCCAGGACGGGCATGAAAGATGTTGGACTTGGCCCTTTTTGCATCCCTGAACTTTTTGCCTAACTCCTATATTTATTCTGACCTGTTGCTGGCTGTTTTATCACTGCTGATCAGTGCTAAAGTGCATATGCTCTCCCTATTGTAAATTGAGGTATGGATTAGTGACTCCATGATTGGCTTGATTGGTTTACTTGTCAGACCCTAGTACAGTGCACTATGTGCGCCCAGGGCTTGTAACCAATGCTGCTGGTGGGCTTGCAGCACTGATTATGCCACCTACCGGAGCAGCTTGTAAAATGTGGCTCAGGTCTGCCATAGCAGAGCCTGTGTGCAGTCTGGTACTGCCATGTTGACTGGGCAAGTGCACCCACTTGCCAGTCCCTAAACCTTCCCTTTTATACATATTAGTTACCCCTATGGTAGGTCCAAGGACAGGGTGCATTGTAGGTAAAAGGTAGGACATGCCCTGATGTGTGTGGCATGTCCTGATAGTGAATTACAGCCGTTTTCGTTTTTCACTATTGGAAGGATACCTATTCCCCATAGGGCAGAATGGGCAGTTTGATTATTACATTTTTATAATCCTAACTGACTCAGGGAACATGGTAGAAATTCGAGTTTAGTATGCCTGAACTCAGAATGATAAAATACATATTTTAGTGAAGTTGGTTTTAACATTCTGTGTTTGAAAATACCACTTTTAGAAAGTAGGTATTTTCTTGTCTAACCATCCAAACCTGCCTCTGATGGGCTATGTATTCCTTGTCTGGAGTCTGAGTGACAGGAGCTGGGGGATTTCAGGAGACAGGGTGAGTCAGCACAAGGCTGAATAAAGAGATCTGCATCTAGATGGGTGGGAGGAGTTGCACCCCTGGGACCTGAATAGGGATGGGCCTTCCCTCCACAATGCTGGCCCCACCTCCTGTGGTGTGTCTGATGTCCCTGCCCTGCACTGTGAAAGGAAAGCAGGAGACATGTCAACAAAGTGCTCCAGGACTGACCAGAACTGGTTTGGACTAGGCAAAGGCCTATCTGCCTTCAGAGAACAAAGGGAAAAGTAGTATAAATATTGGGACCCAGACCCAAGAACTTCAGATCACTTCTGGGAATCGAGAAAAACCTTTGCTGAGAAGAAGAACCAGGAAGCTGAAGGAGGAGACTACCCCTGTGCTGTGTGTTTGGGGGTTGGCCTGCAGTGGTTGCTTCGTTACCAAAGAGAGGAGAAAAAGACTGTGTGTGCTTTCTATCAACTTGAAGAAGAATCTCCAAGGGCTTGAACTAGAGCTTGCCTCCTGCCTGAAGTCTCAGGGATACAAGACTTCACCAACCAGCTCCACCCTGAATTCCCTTGCTGGGAATTGAAGTGCCTGCTATTGTGCTGGGCCTTCTGAGAGACTGCGTGTAGCTGGGAGCTGGAAGTGCGACGCAACAACGAGAAGCATGTCGCCGCCGCAGCCGCTGTCATCGCATCGCCGAGGAAGCGAGCCGCCGCTGTCATCATCGCATCACCGTAGCGCGGCACATCGCCGGAGAAGCGGGACGCTGCCACAGAGGTCATTGTCGCATCACCAGAGAAGCGCATCGCTTGGCCTGTTGCGGCTCCAAAGATCATCGAGTCGCCGCTCGGCCGTCGGGCATGCAAGCATCACACCAATGTTGTCGCATCGCAACCAAGAAGCCATTCTGTCACATTGCACCGGAGAAGAGTATCGCATCGAGGTGCCAGTGTGTCGCATTGCACAACTCCCCACACAGTAAAGAAGTGACCATCAAGTCCACTGTGCAGCAGTAAGGAACCATTGTCACTGTATCTATACCAACAAGAACCCTGAGGTCTAAAATCACAAAAAGGAAGAAGAAAAGAAAAAGGAAGGTGGTGTATACTTGACAAACAAAAAAGCCCAATTCACGTAGTGAAAGGGCAATCCCTTTTAAGGACGTAATCCCTCACTCACCCTGGGTGACATGCTTCATCATATGGGATTCTCCTCCCAGAGAAAAAATCCTAGTTTCTCTGGGGGCTACGACCCCCTCTATGAGAGGGAGGAGCTCAGGGATGTTTTGATTGTACACTAAAAGGATAGACTAAATCCACATATGATGAGCTAGGTATGAGTGAGGGGTGCAGTGCTGGCAAATTGATAGTGTAGTGAAAGTGTGTTAAAACTAGTCACGGGACGGCAAGGAGGATTCTCTTGACAAACGTGCCGAAGCTAGATTAAAAACGTGAACACCACTAGTCGAATGTAGGCCATGGTGTTAAACAATGAGAGAAGGTCGACATGTTTCAGCCTAAACGCCTAAACGGGCACGGCTTTCATCAGGACCACAATAGCTACTGCATGAAAAAAACTGTGTGCTAACTACACAGAAAAAAGGATACTGTGAACACCCAGTAGTTGCTAGAAGGGTGTGCGTCGCTTAGTCAACTCAAACATCACCTAAACAAAGAAAACTCAGTGTAACAACAAGTTGGTTCTGGATGCAAAATGATACAAACGTAAAAAATAAAACTTAATAGCTAATTGCATGAACCACTCACCCGTGAGCACTGGGTGCGACTCTAACCTCCACCTGGCATCCGCTCAGGAAGGGAACACCGCTCTGAAAAGGGATGTAAGAGGCTCAAAATTTGGTACTTACATCTCAGGAGCGAATGTTCAAAATGATGGACTAATAAACTAAAAACAAGGGAGACCGATATCTTCACTGAATGCACAAAGTGCTGTATGCAAGAAGAAGCAAAGACAATGCCACGTTTTTCAAATTGTATGCACTATAAACAAAACTCGCTGTATTGGACAATCAAATAGAACAAATCAAAAAACCCTGTTAATTCAAACATAGGTTCAATAGAGGAATGGACTCCATTTACATGCACTCGAGTGCGTGATAAGTAAAACGAGTGACCACAGATGCTTTGAAGGTCAATAGCCGCCTGAGAGACGACTAAGTAAAAACATACAAAAGAAATTATGAATGTGCAGTATATTCAAAAAATAACGGAGAGCTATTCAAAAACGCTTACCTATCCGTCGGGGAACCGAGGCTGAAATGAGCCTGAAGCCGGAGGTCCCGCGGGACGGGTGAACGTGGAATAAGAAGCGTCAATGTCTTCGATCAGTGGCCAATAGAAAAGCCCATTACAAAATAACCAAGGATGGTGAAACCAATCAGAGCTGTTCTACCGCGCTGTGCTTGTAGTCTTGGCAACGGTCGAATACAGCCGTGGATGTGGTTTTGTCTTAAAGGGACTGTACAAAAAGAACAAAGGTGCTAGCTTATATTCCTAGGCTGAGCACTGGAAGTCAGATGCCACAAACGGAGGGATCCTAGTTATAAAGACACTAGCTCCGTTCAGAAAAAGAAAAGACACAGGTATTGGCTTATGCTATTGAACTTAACGCCAGCTCTCTCAGCGGAAACGGAGGAAATCTAATTAGTGAATGCATTAGCTCCGTGATTGACGCGCCAACGCTCGTCACCAAATAAACATAAATACTGCCAAGAAGGGTGTGCAAAACATAAAGAACCCAACCAAAACGTTCTAATGTGCATGAAAACAACATATGTCCTAAGACAGCGAGACAATGAAAAATATTCAATTGATCCAAAGTGTCGGACTTAGTAGCTCAAAAAGGGCAAGCACTAAGTGGCACTAACCTCAACAGGAGTAGAAGACAAGGTAAATGAGAGACCCCAAAGTGAATCGGACCTGCACATAGCGTACTCTCTTAGCTAATCCCATATGCATAGTGTGAATTAGTACGGGACTGGAAATAGACTGAATTTATAAGAATCACAGTGCCAACCACGGAATGTCGTCATTAAGTCCTTTGACATGCGTGTTAAGTGTGTAGACCCACCGCTGCTCTCGTTTAAACAGAAAGGAAGAGCAGTCTGTCAGATGGGAAGGTATGAAAGGTTTGTCAAGGACTGTCCAGTGTAAGTCATTTGGAGCATGGTTAGATGCTAGAAAGTGGTTGGTGAGTTTAGTTGCAGAACGGCCACACCGTATGGTGCTTTTGTGTTCCAAAATTCGGGTTTTAACCCGACGGGTGGTCATTCCAACATACCGTAACCCGCACGGACATGTTATTTAGTAAATCAAATTAGAGCTGTTGCAGTTACTGTGACTTTTAAGGGTCCACGGCCTGCCAGTGCCAATATCGATCTCTTTAGTCACAGAAGTATGGCAACATGCCGCACAGGAACCACATGGGTAGTGTCCTACGACTGGTGGTAGACCCCACAGGGTATGTTGAGTGCCTATTTGATGAGTCCGTGGGCGGGTGTGTACCAGTTGATCCCTGATGTTACTGCTGCGTTTGAAAGCAAAGAGAGGTCTCGGAAACTTAACCTCTCCTATGTTCAAAATTTTCCAATTCGTTAAGATGATTTTTTTGATTTGATTGGAAAACTTGCAGTAAGTGTGTACACAGGTGAGCCTGTTATCAGAGGATTTGGGGACCTTAGGTTCCAGTAGAGCCTGACGATTGTTATTTGCGGCGCGTTTGGAAGCTCTGCGGATCAATTGCTTAGGATATTGTCTGGCCAGTAGTTGTTTGGATAAATTGCTCGCATGTTCCTTGTACTTATCAACTGAAGAGCAATTTCTCTTTAAGCGCAAAAACTGACCAAAAGGCAGATTGTCCCGCAACGCCCGTGGGTGAAAACTGTCATATTTCAAAAGGGCATTCACCGCCATAGGTTTTCTATACAGTTCGGTGCTCAAGCCACCCTCAGAGGGGGTTATCAATATGTCCAGAAAAGGAAGTTGGGTCTTGGAGTACTCGCAGGTGAATTTTAAGAAGGTATCACAATTGTTTAGCCAGTCCTTAAAAGCCAACAATGAAGCCAGTGGTCCGTGCCATAGTACGAACACGTCGTCTATGTACCTCTTCCATATCCTTATTTGATCTTTGTAAGGATTATTGGTACCGAACACGTGTTGTTCCTCAAAGACGTGAACATACAGGTTAGCCAGGCTGGGAGCAAAAATGCTCCCCATCGAAGTGCCTGACACCTGAAGGAACAACTGTTCTTCAAATTGAAAAAAGTTCTCTTTCATGGCTATCTTGGCACATGACATGATGAACGAAACTGGAGTGATGGAGTCCGGTGGATTAGCCAACAGGAGAGTTTCGATGACATCCAATGTCTCATCCTGCGGAATACATGTATAAAGTGACTCTACATCAAATGAGACTAAAAATTCTGTCTCACCATCAAAGGATAAATCTTTGAGTAGGATCAAAATATCCTTGGTGTCCTTAAGGTACGTGGGCATTTTGGCGACAAAGGGACGTAAAAAATGATCAGCAAATGCCGACAAAGGTTCCAAGAGTGACCCAAGTCCGGAGATAATCGGACGACCAGGAGGGGGACTCACATTCTTGTGCACCTTAGGCAAAATATAAAAGTAAGGAACAATGGGGGAGGATTTAACCAAGTACTGAGCTTCATTTGTAGTGATCCAACCATTGGTGCTAGCTTCATTTACCATGATCTGAATGGTCTGTTGTAATTTTTTGGTGGGATCCTCAGTGAGAGGTCGGTAAAAATGTACATTTTGAAATTGTCTCAAGCATTCGGTGCGATAGGCGGTGGTGTCCATGATTACCGTGGCACCACCTTTATCAGCCGGCTTGATCATGATTGTTTCATCAGAAGTGAGAGATTTTAAGGCCTGTCGCTCAGACTTTGTGAGATTTTGATATTGACGGCTTTCCGCTGTACAAGTGGTTAACACCTGTGCAGTCACCGCTTTCTCATATGTAAGTACCTGTGGAGGAACTTGACTGGGCAAGGGATTGAATGTTGATTTGTTCCACAAGCCCGTGTTGAGGTCTTGATCTAACTGTATGTGTTCACAAATGCTTTACACACTGCCTCTGAGATAAGCCTGCCTGCTCGTGCCAAGCTACCAAGGGGGTGAGCAGGGGTTATTTTAGGAGTGTAGCTCCTTACCCTGACTAGACGCAAGGGTCCCTATGTGTCACATGTACCTACCTATGCCAACTAGAGACCCCCAAATCTAACAAAAGACATATATATATAACAACATTAACAATAAAGGGAATGTGGGGTAAAGCACTCAGGAGCTCCACAAGACTGAAGCACATTAAGTTCCTAATACACAATTGCTGTTACAGATACTGACTGAAAATACGCACATATAGGATATACACCCAAAGGCAATGTCTGTGAAGCTGATACCTGTGGTGATGTTATAAAAAAGTAGCTCAAAGACAATACTCACAGTGGACAAGAAACACCACCTATGTTGTCAGCTGAGCCCACAGATCTTGGAGATCAAACAGGAACACGCAAGGCAGTAACAGCAAGGGTATAGAACTACTACACTATCACGATAGACAAGGAGCTTGCAAGGAGGAGTGCTTAACAGGAAAAAAGGAAAAACAAAGGGCACACTTGGCAGAAAGAAAGTAACAAACATACAAGGAAACTAGAAGCAAGACAGCAGGAATAGGAAGACAGAAAACTAGGAACTGGAACAAAGGTAAAGGAAAGATGAGCAAGGACTGGAAAAAGGTAAATACAGAAGGCGAGAGGTTAAGGGAGCACTAGATTAGTGCTGGTTCAGAAATCAAGGAAACAAGGTAGCTGGGTTCCACAAAGATCCTCTTTAAGCCCCACTCTGATTAACATTTATGTTGGATATTTGGCTAAACCTCTTCAATACTTTGGATTCGATTTTATGATTTGTACTGATGACACACAAATTATGCTTCATGCAGATCAGGATTCCTCTTTTTCTCAATGTAATTTCTTTATAAATATGTTTGAAGTAGTACAATATGAATTTTTTCAGTGCCATACTTACACAAACCGGATAAAACGAGCATCCAAGGAGATCCCAATGTTTGATCCTTCAACTAGTGGCCCTCTACCTCACTTGTTGACCCAATCCAACCTCCTCTTCTCAGAACCCTGAAGTAATTTTTGACCAAGATCTGTCTGCTCCTCCAAAACAGCCAAACCTACATCCACTTGTTTCTTTTATCTAAATACTCTCAGTGAAAAGAAAAAGGAGAATCAAAAAGAATAATGTCTTGATTAGTATAAACATTCATGTTGGTATCAGTTGTTTGTATGCCATGTCCTCCCCATTGCATAAAACATCTCCATATCAGAGAATACATGTACTCTCTAGGGATTTACAGCAACATCAACTGTGTGCCACGGGGCTCGGCCCTTTGTAGGTTTCTACACCTAGTAGGGACCACTTCTTGCATGACTATCCTGTGACTGATGATGTGATAGGATGTCATAGGCAAATTAAGTGACAAGCATAATGAGAAATAACAGGCCTGAGAAGAATCAACACTTATACGATATGAAACATCAGTGGGAATAGACACTCAGGACATTGCCTTTTGTGAAGACTTACCATACCTAAGAAATACAGACAATGTTCTGCCACTGCTTCTTTCATCAAATGCTTTGCATCGACCACTCTCAAAGAAATAGGAGAAATGGGGTACAAAACAACAAGTGCCTGCAATCTAAGGAGCAGATTTACAATAACTGGCGCATCCCTGCACATCAGCAGGGATGCGCCAGTTATTGTGCGTCACGGCTCCGCCACCATGGATGCGCCGCATTTACAATGCGGCGCACCACGGGGCAAAAATGGACAGATGTGTGACGCATCTGCTGCCGTAAAGGTGGCGCATTGCTGGAGCAAGGCTCCAGCAAGGCTTGGGGGTGCCCTATCTTTAAAATGCTGCGTCAACCTTTACAACGTGACACATCTCCCAGATGCATCACGTTGTAAGTACCCCGCACCATGGTGCTGGCTTTGCGCTGCCGCTGCGTCACTAAAGTGACGCAACGGCGGCATAAAAGAGGCGCAAGGGGCTTGTGAATCTGCCCCTCAATGTTTAAGAAGGCAAATATTTAAAGAGTTAAGATGGCAAAAATAATTATAGAATGAAAAAGCCTATAAAAATGGAGAATACTGGAATGGGTGCACTGCATTTGGGATAATATAATGATTATGCATCAATATTCATTTTGCACCACATTGATCTGGGCAGTTAGAGTTGAGTCCTGTTAATATCTCTGTTCCTCTTTTTTAATCTCCCTTCTCTCCTTTGCCTGTCTCTCCTTTTTGCCTATTTTTGCTTCCCCTCCCTTGTTACCATGTTATTATCCTCCACTCTAATCCCTTGCAATCTCTCTTTCCCTTATTTCACCACATGAAAACCCAACCCAATAACTGTCTGAATTTTCTGCTTTTGTTCTCCTTCATTTTCAAGGTGCTCTTATCTTTCCCTTACATCTTGCCCCTCCTCTTGCGCCCGTCCCTTTCTTTCTTATCTCCATATATTTCCCTTTTTAACTGTTATGTTTGTTATGTTGAGGACTATCAATACAGTGCACCTCTTTTTAGGCACATTATGCTATGCAAGGTTGTTACCATTATTGGGCTGACTGATTTATTCATTGTATAATTGCTATCTTAAAATTGTCACAAAAAATGTACATATCTATTTTTTACAGTGTTAGTTCTGAATTGTTTAGAGTGGTATTGCAGATTTTAATTAAAAACAGGTGTTTTCTTGCTCAAATATTCCAAAGCCATTGAAATTGCTAGCCATGGGGCTGCAATGACCTGACTGATCTTTTGGGAAAAATAACGTGTCACCTTTTAGCTGCTGATAGCTGTATTCAGGCTTTTAAAGAGGTGACAGTTTTATTCAGATAATGGTAACAACCCCAATTGATGGACTAGGAGAATGGAGTTTCCAGAAAATGAAAACCTTAAATACTGAATATGAAGTGGCTTGAATTCTGATCCATATCCATGCAGAAACAGGATTTTGCACAGGAATCAGAATTCTAAGGGGCTTATTTACAAGGAGTTTGCGCCGCAAATGCATCAACATTTTTGACATATTGGCAGTGCTGTCAGTACCCCATATTTACAAGGTGAAATATTTTGGTGGATGCGTTACTTTTAGGAGTCCTGCATCGGAACCGCCTTCGTCATGTAAGTATTACAACATGCAAGG
Organism: Triturus cristatus; assembly: GCF_964204655.1. Classification (NCBI taxonomy): domain Eukaryota; kingdom Metazoa; phylum Chordata; class Amphibia; order Caudata; family Salamandridae; genus Triturus; species Triturus cristatus. Next base: position 548,472,317 of record NC_140595.1, read on the forward strand.
TAGGAGTTGCATCATAATTTCCACTGTAAAACAGATGTATGGATATTTACGACATTTGACCAAAGTGACGCGTTGCCAGGTTGAGTCACACAGTGGGAAATGACGCATTGACATTGGTACATAAAGAGAAGCCAGGCAGAACAGTATGGCAACTACAATTACACCATGGAGGTGCTCATTTTGCAGCTGGGAGTTGCAAGCAGACAATGACCACCACCACCCCCACACCAACCACCAACCCGCCTCAACACCACAAAGACGTGAACATACAGGTTAGCCAGGCTGGGAGCAAAAATGCTCCCCATCGAAGTGCCTGACACCTGAAGGAACAACTGTTCTTCAAATTGAAAAAAGTTCTCTTTCATGGCTATCTTGGCACATGACATGATGAACGAAACTGGAGTGATGGAGTCCGGTGGATTAGCCAACAGGAGAGTTTCGATGACATCCAATGTCTCATCCTGCGGAATACATGTATAAAGTGACTCTACATCAAATGAGACTAAAAATTCTGTCTCACCATCAAAGGATAAATCTTTGAGTAGGATCAAAATATCCTTGGTGTCCTTAAGGTACGTGGGCATTTTGGCGACAAAGGGACGTAAAAAATGATCAGCAAATGCCGACAAAGGTTCCAAGAGTGACCCAAGTCCGGAGATAATCGGACGACCAGGAGGGGGACTCACATTCTTGTGCACCTTAGGCAAAATATAAAAGTAAGGAACAATGGGGGAGGATTTAACCAAGTACTGAGCTTCATTTGTAGTGATCCAACCATTGGTGCTAGCTTCATTTACCATGATCTGAATGGTCTGTTGTAATTTTTTGGTGGGATCCTCAGTGAGAGGTCGGTAAAAATGTACATTTTGAAATTGTCCCAAGCATTCGGTGCGATAGGCGGTGGTGTCCATGATTACCGTGGCACCACCTTTATCAGCCGGCTTGATCATGATTGTTTCATCAGAAGTGAGAGATTTTAAGGCCTGTCGCTCAGACTTTGTGAGATTTTGATATTGACGGCTTTCCGCTGTACAAGTGGTTAACACCTGTGCAGTCACCGCTTTCTCATATGTAAGTACCTGTGGAGGAACTTGACTGGGCAAGGGATTGAATGTTGATTTGTTCCACAAGCCCGTGTTGAGGTCTTGATCTAACTGTATGTGTTCACAAATGCTTTACACACTGCCTCTGAGATAAGCCTGCCTGCTCGTGCCAAGCTACCAAGGGGGTGAGCAGGGGTTATTTTAGGAGTGTAGCTCCTTACCCTGACTAGACGCAAGGGTCCCTATGTGTCACATGTACCTACCTATGCCAACTAGAGACCCCCAAATCTAACAAAAGACATATATATATAACAACATTAACAATAAAGGGAATGTGGGGTAAAGCACTCAGGAGCTCCACAAGACTGAAGCACATTAAGTTCCTAATACACAATTGCTGTTACAGATACTGACTGAAAATACGCACATATAGGATATACACCCAAAGGCAATGTCTGTGAAGCTGATACCTGTGGTGATGTTATAAAAAAGTAGCTCAAAGACAATACTCACAGTGGACAAGAAACACCACCTATGTTGTCAGCTGAGCCCACAGATCTTGGAGATCAAACAGGAACACGCAAGGCAGTAACAGCAAGGGTATAGAACTACTACACTATCACGATAGACAAGGAGCTTGCAAGGAGGAGTGCTTAACAGGAAAAAAGGAAAAACAAAGGGCACACTTGGCAGAAAGAAAGTAACAAACATACAAGGAAACTAGAAGCAAGACAGCAGGAATAGGAAGACAGAAAACTAGGAACTGGAACAAAGGTAAAGGAAAGATGAGCAAGGACTGGAAAAAGGTAAATACAGAAGGCGAGAGGTTAAGGGAGCACTAGATTGGTGCTGGTTCAGAAATCAAGGAAACAAGGTAGCTGGGTTCCACAAAGATCCTCTTTAAGCCCCACTCTGATTAACATTTATGTTGGATATTTGGCTAAACCTCTTCAATACTTTGGATTCGATTTTATGATTTGTACTGATGACACACAAATTATGCTTCATGCAGATCAGGATTCCTCTTTTTCTCAATGTAATTTCTTTATAAATATGTTTGAAGTAGTACAATATGAATTTTTTCAGTGCCATACTTACACAAACCGGATAAAACGAGCATCCAAGGAGATCCCAATGTTTGATCCTTCAACTAGTGGCCCTCTACCTCACTTGTTGACCCAATCCAACCTCCTCTTCTCAGAACCCTGAAGTAATTTTTGACCAAGATCTGTCTGCTCCTCCAAAACAGCCAAACCTACATCCACTTGTTTCTTTTATCTAAACACTCTCAGTGAAAAGAAAAAGGAGAATCAAAAAGAATAATGTCTTGATTAGTATAAACATTCTTGTTGGTATCAGTTGTTTGTATGCCATGTCCTCCCCATTGCATAAAACATCTCCATATCAGAGAATACATGTACTCTCTAGGGATTTACAGCAACATCAACTGTGTGCCACGGGGCTCGGCCCTTTGTAGGTTTCTACACCTAGTAGGGACCACTTCTTGCATGACTATCCTGTGACTGATGATGTGATAGGATGTCATAGGCAAATTAAGTGACAAGCATAATGAGAAATAACAGGCCTGAGAAGAATCAACACTTATACGATATGAAACATCAGTGGGAATAGACACTCAGGACATTGCCTTTTGTGAAGACTTACCATACCTAAGAAATACAGACAATGTTCTGCCACTGCTTCTTTCATCAAATGCTTTGCATCGACCACTCTCAAAGAAATAGGAGAAATGGGGTACAAAACAACAAGTGCCTGCAATCTAAGGAGCAGATTTACAATAACTGGCGCATCCCTGCACATCAGCAGGGATGCGCCAGTTATTGTGCGTCACGGCTCCGCCACCATGGATGCGCCGCATTTACAATGCGGCGCACCACGGGGCAAAAATGGACAGATGTGTGACGCATCTGCTGCCGTAAAGGTGGCGCATTGCTGGAGCAAGGCTCCAGCAAGGCTTGGGGGTGCCCTATCTTTAAAATGCTGCGTCAACCTTTACAACGTGACACATCTCCCAGATGCATCACGTTGTAAGTACCCCGCACCATGGTGCTGGCTTTGCGCTGCCGCTGCGTCACTAAAGTGACGCAACGGCGGCATAAAAGAGGCGCAAGGGGCTTGTGAATCTGCCCCTCAATGTTTAAGAAGGCAAATATTTAAAGAGTTAAGATGGCAAAAATAATTATAGAATGAAAAAGCCTATAAAAATGGAGAATACTGGAATGGGTGCACTGCATTTGGGATAATATAATGATTATGCATCAATATTCATTTTGCACCACATTGATCTGGGCAGTTAGAGTTGAGTCCTGTTAATATCTCTGTTCCTCTTTTTTAATCTCCCTTCTCTCCTTTGCCTGTCTCTCCTTTTTGCCTATTTTTGCTTCCCCTCCCTTGTTACCATGTTATTATCCTCCACTCTAATCCCTTGCAATCTCTCTTTCCCTTATTTCACCACACGAAAACCCAACCCAATAACTCTCTGAATTTTCTGCTTTTGTTCTCCTTCATTTTCAAGGTGCTCTTATCTTTCCCTTACATCTTGCCCCTCCTCTTGCGCCCGTCCCTTTCTTTCTTATCTCCATATATTTCCCTTTTTAACTGTTATGTTTGTTATGTTGAGGACTATCAATACAGTGCACCTCTTTTTAGGCACATTATGCTATGCAAGGTTGTTACCATTATTGGGCTGACTGATTTATTCATTGTATAATTGCTATCTTAAAATTGTCACAAAAAATTTACATATCTATTTTTTACAGTGTTAGTTCTGAATTGTTTAGAGTGGTATTGCAGATTTTAATTAAAAACAGGTGTTTTCTTGCTCAAATATTCCAAAGCCATTGAAATTGCTAGCCATGGGGCTGCAATGACCTGACTGATCTTTTGGGAAAAATAACGTGTCACCTTTTAGCAGCTGATAGCTGTATTCAGGCTTTTAAAGAGGTGACAGTTTTATTCAGATAATGGTAACAACCCCAATTGATGGACTGGGAGAATGGAGTTTCCAGAAAATGAAAACCTTAAATACTGAATATGAAGTGGCTTGAATTCTGATCCATATCCATGCAGAAACAGGATTTTGCACAGGAATCAGAATTCTAAGGGGCTTATTTACAAGGAGTTTGCGCCGCAAATGCATCAACATTTTTGACATATTGGCAGTGCTGTCAGTACTCCATATTTACAAGGTGAAATATTTTGGTGGATGCGTTACTTTTAGGAGTCCTGCATCGGAACCGCCTTCGTCATGTAAGTATTACAACATGCAAGGTAGGAGTTGCATCATAATTTCCACTGTAAAACAGATGTATGGATATTTACGACATTTGACCAAAGTGACGCGTTGCCAGGTTGAGTCACACAGTGGGAAATGACGCATTGACATTGGTACATAAAGAGAAGCCAGGCAGAACAGTATGGCAACTACAATTACACCATGGAGGTGCTCATTTTGCAGCTGGGAGTTGCAAGCAGACAATGACCACCACCACCCCCACACCAACCACCAACCCGCCTCAACACCACAAAGGCAACACAGGAGAAGGGAACACATTTATCACCTGCGGACTACCCTAATTGAACTCAGGGAGGATGAAGTAATCACCTATTACCAGCTGAGGATGGAGTTAGTTGTACAGCTGCTACACCTGATTGTACCAAGGCTACTGCCAACAGCTGCCAGGTCTACCAACATCCCTCGACGGGTGAAGCTCATGGCGGCTCTACACATGCTGGAATCGAGGCCCTTCCAGGCAACAGCTGCCAGAGTGGCTGGGATCTTCCAGCCATCTTTCTCCTTATTCCTTCCCTCCGTTCTGGATGCCATCATCCATCTGACACTCTGCTACCTCCTCTTCCCCAACAACCCATGACCTGCAGCTGGAGACAAAGCAAGGGTTTTATGCCATTGCTGGGTTCCTACACATGCTGGGTGCCATGGACTGCACACGTGCAACTGGTTCCCCCTGCTGCAACATCCCATCTCTACCGGAACAGGAGGCACACCAACTTCATCAATGCACAGACCATTGTCAACCATTGTGGGTTGTTTACAAATGTCCTGGCCAAATACCCCGTCAGTGTGCACGATGCATACATATTCCTGAACTCCATAATAAATTACCGCTTCCCGGATGGCCAATATTGGAATGGCCTACTTGTAGGTAAGGAAAACTCAAGTACCTAACAGACCCACTAACAGTTATAAAAGGATGCCACAATACCCCTCTCTGTGTCTGTCAGCACAGATAGGGACATAAGTATGAGGGGTGTGCCTCACACATGCACCATGCATCACGGAACATTTGTAAATCAAACCATGAACGCTGGCCAAAGTATTGTGTAGCATGCCTGTGTGTAAGGGAGATGTTCCATAGGCATCCTGTGGGTGTTGCCATGCCACTAACAAATCAAGTGGTCCGCCCAGGTGTGAGAAGACCACAATGCCTATGGAATGCCTCCTTGATGCAGAGATAGGACAGGGCCGTTCTTTGTGCTGGCTTGCCTTGCTCCATATCTATGAGGCCATTCAAAACCACACAGGGTGGCTTTGTGTCACCTCATAGATAGGATTGGGAGGCCTGCACCACCGGAGAATCATAAGAAGTGAAACTCCGGTGGCGCAGCCCTCTTGTACATGAAGAACCATGTATTTTGCTTTAAATTGTGGGACTTGTAGCTCTAGTAACTCATGTTATACATTGCATTACAAGTACCAGTATACGAAGGTGAACCTGGACTGGTGATGCACTTCACACATAGAAGGGATAAACATGAGGGAGCTGGACTGACCTGTGCCGCATGTGACTCGGCATTATGACTTACACTTATTTGATGTTTAACAGTACATGACCCAGATTCTTGCCCTTTGGCCTCCACACAGCACTGTGGAGCACTGGGACCTAGCTAGCTTCACTGCACAACATGACCTTTTTTCCCACATTGCCCCTTATTGCGACTTACCCTGTAGGTATTGTAATTTCTCGTGGACTACACTGTCTTGTCCCGGGACTCCTGCCAGCAACGCCTCTGGGATGACAGCTGCCACCCGCTCCTCCAAGGCATCCAACTCTTCCTGTTGCGCTGGGCTTCCACCTCCAGTCTGCATGGCTGCCTTCAGGTTGTTGGCCTGTTTCTCCTTAGTCCTGCGCTAAAGTCGTGCCAGTGTTCCTTACAGTCGGTTACTGTCCTCTTGGCTTGTCCCACGCTGTTTCTCTTGTCCACTATGGACTGCCAAATGGCCTTTTTCTTTCCTAATGGCAATTTTGAGGTGACAAAGAGCTGATGTTGGTGCTCTGTCACCTCAGTGATCAAGATGTCATTCTCCTCCTTACTGAAGTTGCAATTCCTATTCATCTTCCCGTGGGAGTCTGCCTGCACATCCAGGCTGGTGCTGGGGTTGTTTGGGTTGTTGTCCTGGTTGCTGCTCTGTTCTCCCAGCACCATGCCTGCCATCTGTGAAATGTGTCAATGCTTTTATCTCACAGCGTTTTTTCTTTAAATTGTTTTTTTACGCGTGTCTCAATCAAAATTGACCCTAGGGTGGCTAGCGTCAATTTGCGTGCTGCTAAACAGCCTTACGTCAGTTTTGCTGCTGCTGTGGTACTTTCCGCTATGACATCACTCAGTTGGCAACGTCAATAGTTTTTTTCACGCTTCCTGATCCTTACGCCCTGGTACGCCATACCATAAATATGGATCATCCATGGCGTTTAAAAATGACTTAGCAATTCGCAAGTCATTTTGACGCATCACTGACGAATCGCTGCCATGCGTCACTTCTTGTAAATGAGGGCCTGAGTGTTTTTGTGGTGAATACAACACCAATTTTATTTGAAAAAACTTTGGCAGGTTAAAGCTGCAGAATTTACTGGTGGAAACGTGAGAAAACTGATACGTATGGAATGTGGTCTAGTAAACACAAATTCTGCATGAAATGGCCTGTTTTGCAAATGACAACCCCGAATAAGAGGTACTTACTGCGTCAAATAAATACCTCACCCTTGATTTTTGACCCACACATAAAAGAACCTTTTATTTGATTAAGTAGACTGAAAAAAGTGATTCTATGTACCCTAGACTTTTTTGCTTCACATTACTGTCCCGATGTTGTGGAAATTCCACATGAAGATTTTTCTAACATTTAACACTTTCTACACAAATCGCAGGATACAAATTTGTATTATTATTTTTATTATTATTATTGTTTTTTTGGTTATTGTTATGCTCATATTTCGTGCACAATTACATGCAAAGGAGCTAAAAAAAATCCTTCGCTCCATAGCAGGCACAAAGCTTGCAAAGTAATTTTGCTCCATTTCTGCTGCCTGCTCTATCGCTATAGACCACCCTGTTCAGGAGGCTGAGTGTTTTTTCACTATTTAAAGCTTGTGAAAGCCACACGCTTACAACTATCAGGAAATAAACCCTTAACTGAATATCCCTCGACCCTTGAACGCCATGCTTTCTCCTTTATTAATAATAACATGCACCAGCAAGAATAAATCAGAAGAGTGATGAATGGCTTATCTATCATGATAGCCTGGCGCAGAAAGAATGATTTTTAAGCTTTGTAATTAATCTATCGTGGAGAAGGGGTTAAGGAATGGCACATTAAGAATGCATTATTTTGATGCCGATTGCCAGGGCAGGCTATCTTATTACTTGGATAGGGCATCTGATTATTTCAGCAAGATTTACTCCCAGCGATCAACGCGATGCTGGAATGCAAAGAGCCTGCAATCTGCAAGCACCACTGAGCTGTAAAATGCGTGGACCACGCTGAGTGACAGGACGAGAGAGAGACAGGTACACAACGTAATAGGCTAAAACCAGCCTCTGGAAAAAACACGGCCAATGAAAATTAGAACAAGGGAAAAACAATGAGCACAGACGATTTGTCCTAATTCGATTTTCATTGCTTTGCACATATTGTTATTCGCACCTAAAAGGAGAACAGTATTTTAATATTTTGCCAATATTTGTCTGTTTGTGTCTTCTTGTACTGCCGGCTGTAGTTCTCGAAAAAATGTACATGAATGGAATAAAGGGTTGTGGGTTGCTGCGGTTCGAGTTATGTTTAATATAGACATCCCTTTGATAATCCACATAATTTGCTTTTTGCTAAATATGCTGAAAGCAATTTTAAAGGATTACTTGTGCAGTTCTGTATAGCCTCAAGCCTACAGGGCTTAATGTGGTTGGGCAAGTCAGATTTGCTCATAAACATAAAATGCTAACGTACTGTCGTTTTTTCTGAAAATTGTATTCATTTGCTGAACAGTTATGAAGTTCTTCCTAGGAGTTTCAGTGACATGGGCTTCAGAAGGATAGTGCCACAAGTCCAGGGCTGAGTCGGAATGATGCTGCTAGGCCTGCATATCAGGTAGGTAACAGGCAACCATCATGGCTAAATGATGGGAATGCTGAAAAAGCTCCAGAGATCGTTTAGGGATTGGAGGAAGGAGGGCAAGCACCCAAAACAGCTTGCTACCTCTCCGACAAACCAGTGGCCTAAATGTCACAGAAATGCTTGGTTTCTGATGATGGCGGAACATTTGACTCTTGTATTGGAAATCTTCAGCTGATAGCCCATTATCTTCAGCCTGCTAGCATCACTGGTGTAACGAAACTTGAGGGGGCCTCCCTGCAAGGCACGATGAGGGGTCCCCTTTGGGCTCAATCTGGAGCGCTGCAGTCAGAGTGCTATGCTGAGGGGGCCCCCTGGAGCTTGCCCCCCGCACCGCGGGGGCTGCGGGGGCCTGTGTTATGCCCCTGGCTAGCATAGTAGCATCACAATTCGGGTATATCTTCAGACGGAGATTTTTGTTGCCCGGCTCTATAAAGCAAGGCAAGGTGTCCAGGAGAATGCCATGTACATGGGAAGACTATATAGGCCAAGTTCACAAAGCTACATTTACAAGTGCATATTTTCTCATGTGTAGATCTAATCCTACACCTAAGTGTATCTCTTGGCTTTTTTTTGCTATTCGCCATTTCCAAGAAGAAATTTTCACTTATGTGTTAATTTAAGATAACCACTCCCTCAAAAGAGAAGGTGGAGCCTCCTACAAAAGAATTACAGGTGTAGTTACCACTAGTAACATTTCACATGTTGGTGCTGGTCTCCGAAAACAGGGTGGAGAGCTTATTATTTTTTTTAAACATTAAAAAAAAAAAGATTTTAATGTATAATAGAATTGTAAAATAATTTAGAATCTTGATTATTAACTAAGAGATAATATAATATGTTACAGCACGTTAATTTATCAAATTAATGTGTATATTGAATGCAATAATTTCAATATCTTATTGGAAATATTTCATAAATATTGATTTTTCAATAATAACTCAAACTATTTTTTTTATTGTTATATACTTTTTTTGTATAATTGGTTCACCAGTTATGGCTCAGTAACCTCACATAATATATCACTCATGATATGATAAATTACATAATTGACAACATCACTTGTTGCATCTCAAAAGACATTTACTGCATCCTACCTGCCAACTTTAGAGATATTTGTATCTATAATTCCACTTTAACTTTGTTCTTTCAGTGATGAGTTTCAGATGTTTTGTAAACATACATATGATATTATTAGCAAACCTAACCATAACTTCACTTTAAACTTGTTTTTATTTCAGTTAATAGCTCTGATTTTTAATCATACTCAAAGTGAAAGTGCACCTCAATCTATTTTAGATTTTAGCCATTGCTGTACATACTTTTTGGCGGTGACTAGAATGGAATGGCGGCAGTCTCTGTAGAAAACCTTCGTAGACAACCTAACCATTGCAGAACATGGCTTGTAGGCATATGAAGCAGAAGTTGGCTGCATGTCATGTTTTTATGGTGAGCCTCAGTATCTTTTTATTATTTTCATTACTAAAAAGTATCCTAAATATAGCTGGGATTGTGCATTAAGAAGGTGTTCTCACCCTATGTCAACAGCTAATCTTGTTAAAATGCCAGTTCCATCTCTTTTTGTATTGTTATTATTCTCTTTACTGTGCAACTTAGAAGTTAAATACTTTACAAACATAGGAAATAGGATCAGAAGATTGGTCTGAACTAATAAGAAGCCATATATTATCCTTAAACATTTTATATGGATAAAAGGAATACAGGCTCACATTCCCTAATACTAGTAGCTAATATGAGCCTGCTTCGGTACAATATTTTTCTATATCTTAGTTATGATAAGGGACACCAAGATAATTCACTATGGGGCATATGCATCAACCAAACTAATACCGATTCCTTAATAGCGAAAAATAAGGAATCGCCATTAAGGAATCGGTAATTGGCATGCATCAACAGAATCGGTAAAATTTAGCGATTCCTTAAAAATCGCTAAATTTACCGATTCCTTAATAGCGGGGCACGCAAACGGCCCCACTAGCAAATAGCGAGTTCGGTAATACCGATTTGGCTAATAGCGAGTCCGGTAATACCGAATTAGCAATTACCGAATCGGTAATAGCGAAATCGCAAATTGCCGCGTCGCACCGGGAACAGGCTGATGACATCACCAACCAGGAAATACTGCTGCCCCACCCACATAGCCTCGACAGAGGAGCAGACAGGAGCTGGAAAGAAGGACAGGCTGCGCAGAGTGAGGCCACACAGATTCTGCAAGTCACAGCACACATCCATCATGTCGCAGGAAGTGCCATCCAGCGCTGAATCTGCACGCAAGCGCAAGAAGAAGTTTTCAGACAGGGAGCTGGAGTACCTCATCGAGGGAGTGTCCAGCAAACACGACCGCCTCTTTGGCAAGCTGTCCCTCAAGGTGCCTGAGACCGAGAAGCGGCGCATCTGGCAGCGCATCCGTGAGAGGGTCAATGCGGTTGGCGTCACTAGCCGCAGCATCGACGATCTCAAAAAACGGTGGTATGACCTCCGGAAGCCCGCAAAAGAGAGGATTGCTGAGAGGCTCCGGGAGGCAAGAAGGACTGGAGGCGGAACAAGCACTGCACCATCCAACACAGCCCTGGAGGACCTTGTGGAAGGGACGATAGAGCGGGAAGCCGTCGTGGGGGTGATCCAGATGGACACGTCCGGCGCAGCCACAAGTGCACAAGGTAAGATGCATGCCTGTGCCACACCCAGCATAGCGTAAATCCATACCCATGCCCCCAGCCCAATCTCACTGTGTCTGCAGCTCTGGCACAGACAGTTCCACACATGACACTACTGCATCTTGGGAGTTGTAGTCTAGTCAGCCCAGAGTGCAGGCACAGGCGTAAATCCTCACACAACACATATTTTGTACATGGCTGTAGACTGTTCATTTGTTGGACCACAGAGGGACATTGATGGGTACAACACTATGTAGGTGTAATCATCCCACTAATCATGCACTGTTTCACACACAGATGCATCACCTGGGGACTCTGACGACAGCGACCAGCTGATCATATCTGAGACACCCGTGGAGTCAGACCAGGAGACTGTGCAGGATGCGCACGCACCGCCAACACCTGCCACCCCACCAGCACCACCTCCACCAGCGCCACAATCATCGGCACCAGCACCAGTGCCACAAGCCAAGGCACCTGCGCCACAAGCCAAGGCACCACCACCTGCGCCACAAGCAACGGCACCAGCAAGCCAGCCTGCAGCCAGTGCAGCCACAATACCGCAGAGGCACAGGCACCAAGTTGCGCCCTTGCAGGAGATGGCAACCCCCCCCCCCGCAATTGGCACCCACGCAGCGCACATCCACACCACCTGCTGCACCACATGGAGGCTCAAGACACGCACGGCGTCACAGGGCCCGTCGCAGTTCCGTCTCCTCAGCTGACAAGGATGTCCCAACAACCTCTGCAATTGAGGAGAGGATGCTGCGCACACAGAACCTGCAGGGAAGACATGTGGCTAGCATCAGCTGCAACATCGTGCGCCTAGCGAGGGAGATGCGCGCCATGACTGCAGCAGTCACCGACATGGGCTCCGCGGTCAGGGACATGGGCACGGCGGTCAGGGACCAGACCACTGCGGTTGCTGATGGCAATGCTCAGCTCAGGGAGGAGGTACGTGAGCTCACCCGTGCCATCAGGGAGGGCCATGAGTCCCAGAGGAGGAGTAACCGGCAGCTAATGTTGCGTTCTGCCGCCGCTACCAAGGCCATACAACGGCACAGCAACTGCACCGCTGTGTTGGCACGCCGCACAGTCTCCCTGCAGGTGGACCTTGGGCACTTCTGCGGTGATGTTGCCAAGTCACTGGGACACATCACCACTGCTGTGGAACAACTTCAGAGCAGCACATGCAGTGCTGCAGCATTGGGAGGGGATGACACCAGTGAGGCTGCCTCCAGTGTCAGCAGCGTGTCACTGGCAGAGGCCAGCACCAGGCGCCGAAGTTCGCGTGCCTCCACGGGGACAGGCCGTGGTGAGGGTTTGGATGCACCTGAGCGGAGGCTTGGTGTACGTGGCAAGCGGCACTAGAAATTTGGACATGCTGCAGGTCCATGGTGGAGCAACCATGGCCATCCAATTATTCTGTTTGCACAGGCCTGACTTTAAGGAACCTTTTATTTACATTTATGCAATCGGAGCATGATTCACAATGCTAGTTCTGTTGCACAATCCTCAGTGCTACTGTGCATTAAACAGTTGCACCCAACACCAACTTGTAATGTCTCATTTTACCCAGGGTCAAAAATGATTTTGCGTTATGTCTGTCCGCCTCCTATGGCCCTCTGCTGTGTTTGGGATGTGTGCCGGTCGTCGTTGGGCGGGTGGTTGGTCAGCCTGGGGGTCGTCATCCCTGTCCACCTCCATGGGTATCCCCCTTCTGGTGGCAATGTTGTGCAGCATTGCACATACAGCAATTATTCGACAGCATGTGTCTGGTTGGTATAGCATTGCGCCGCCAGTCTTGTGGAGGATACGGAAGCGGCTCTTGAGAATCCCAAAAGTCCGCTCTATCACATTCCTCGTGCTGATGTGTGCAGCGTTGTAGCGATGTTCCTGCGGGGTTGCTGGATTTAGGTATGGGGTTAGTATGTATTCCCGCAGGGCGTAAGCACTGTCACCTAGAAGATAGAAGCATGGACTTAGCATTGGTGATGTACATACATGTGTGGTGTTGGTGTGGGGAAGCGTAGTTCTACTTACCTAACAGGAGTCCCTCTCCAAATTCGCCATTGAGTAGTCGCCTGTGCATTCCACTGTTGCGGAAGATGTATGAGTCGTGTGTGCTCCCTGGGAATTGTGCCACTAGGTCCGTTATGATGTTGTTGGCATCGCACACAACCTGCACGTTGATCGAGTGGTATGACTTGCGGTTCCTGAAAAGGTACTCATTTGCTGACGGAGGGCATATGGGGATATGCGTGCAGTCGATGCATCCAATCACATGTGGAAATTGTGCCACCTGGTAGAATGCCTGTTTGGTGCGGTCCAACTGCTGTGGGGTTGTGGGGAAGCTGATGTGTCTGTGGAGCATTGTCAGCATGGCATCTAGGAATTTTTGGAAGAAGCGTGACAGTGCGCTTTGCGAAACACCTCCGGCAACCGCAATTGACCCCTGGAAACTCCCTGAGGCCAGTAGGTGCAGGCTGCATAGTACCTGAACGTGCGCAGGGATTGCATTTGTCCGGTGGGTCTGGTGCTGCAGTAATGGTTCCAGGTCTGCAATCAGGCGCATGATCATAGCGCGATTGAGGCGATATTTCTGGTACACCTCGTCCTCATTCTGGCCGAGCAGGGTTATGCGCAGTCTGAACACTCGCTCCTGGACCCTTCTCCTGCGCTGTCCTGCTGCATTGATCCGCATCCTCCTTGCAAGCACGTAGAGGGCAGCCATTTTGTGGGAGCCAACAGGGTCTCCTGGGCCAAATTTAAGGGTTTAGTGATTGCCTCAATCATTTGCACATGTAGGATTTTTTTTTTTTTTTCTTTTTTTTTTTTGTTTTTTTTGTGACTTTACCTCCAGGTTTTGATTCCCCTTATTTAGCTCTGGCAAAATAGCGATTTTTGGGATTTTCGTTATTAGCGAGTTTTGTTGCATTGGGGTGCGATTCGTTATTTGCTATTGGCAATTTCCGGGAGCTAATAGTGATTTCGGTAATTGCGAATTCGGTATTTAGCGATTCGGTAAATTAGCATTTTGGGTATTAGCGATTCGGTATGTTCGAGGTTATTTATTTAGCGATTCGTTATTTGCTCGGGTTTTGGGTTGATGCATTGGGATTGGGTATTTTTAACACAATACCGGGAGCTATTACCGAATCGGTATTTTACCGACTGGATTTTGGCTTGATGCATAAGGGTGTATTTCTTTTAATGCTGGACGACCTAAGCATAAACTGTTTTGCTTTTGTGAGCATGCTGATAATCCAAAGAAATTAAATGTAAGATTTTATTAGATACACTGATACAAAAGAAGGTATTTTATAAATCACATAATATTCCTTTTGAAGACTTTGAGAGATGTTTATGGGATTTTTGTGAAGTAGGCCTCCCAGTTTAAGAAAGCTCTGTAGGAGCTTATGGAAAGTGGATAAGGGATCAAATTAAACATTTCCTACAACCCAATAAATGTATGAATTAGGGCCATTTAAAAAATACACTCAACAATGTTCAATGTCTATATTTCATCATATAGTGAATTTGCCAGATTTTAGCCCATCTTCCTGTGAAGGAGATAACAGAATTTGCTTACTTACTCAAAAAATATCTTCAAATAGAAAAATGTGTTACTGGGATTGGCCAAATGCCCACCTTTTTTAAATCTATTGAAGACTCAGTAGAACATGTGCAAAAAACAGGCTATCAGAAATTGAATAGGTCATTTCATCAACCACCTGGTAGGAAATCTATAGTACACTTATTCCTGTCTCAATATAAGACTTATACAAGTTTACTCAAATTGGATGCTGTAATACACATTAGCATGTTTTCATACATTTAATTTACAATCTCTAATCAGTACTCCATATGCTTAAATGGTAAAATAGGAAATTGGTTTCCCACGGTAGGGTCTTTTTCATGCCTTGAAAAGTGTCTTTAGATTCTTGATCCAGGTTTTTCAGGTATTGATTAAACACAGTCAGAGGACAACTAAATTGGGTGCTGGTGAAAAAGTTTGGCAAAATATGGAGTGTTCCTGATTTAATAGCTGATTAAAGGGAGGAAAAGAATGACAAGGAAGTTGAGATCCATCAGCAACTAATCTTATAACCAATTTAGTTACCCATTTGGATGAGTTCTTCTATATATTTAGTCAGAAGTGATTTTTGTGAGAAAATATCCTTTTTTTTGCACGGTCATACCGATGTTTTGCTAGATTTTATTGTTGGTTTTTGCACTCTGCACACTAGGACACCACTGTCCTGCATCCATTGCATGTGCTCTAACCCCTAAAACAAGTTGAAATCGGCTATACTCATATTTGGCATATTTAAATTACCTATGGTTCCCTAGTATATGGTATAAAGTGTACCCAGGGTCTGTAACTTAAATTTCCCTTCGGGACTACAGGAAATTTTGTGCCACCACTAAAGTGATAATGCAAGACGTAACTGTAGGCTTGATACCATTATCCTGACTGTGCAGGTTTGAACTGCAAGTCCGACCTGACAAAAGAACCCCTTTTGACAGGCCAAAACCATCTTTTTCAATATGAATAAGTCTCCCCTTGGCAAGTCTTAAGGAAGGGTGCATGATACTTGAATAGGAAACCTTACATCGCATGCGTTTACATCGCATGCGTTTACAACGCGTTTGTTACAACGACCGCATTGTTACATTGCAGTACATTACAATGCAAATTGTTACATTGACTTGCTGTAGGAGGCGCACTGGACTTAGGAATAGTATAATTTACTATTCCAACTCCAGTGTGCGCAACAGTCGGGAAGGTGTTGGAATAGTAAATTATACTATTCGATATGTTAGCGCACCCCCTACAGAAAGTTGATATAATGACTTGCATTGTAATTTACTGCGATGTAACAGCACAGTCGTTGCAGCGACCGCGTTGTAATCACATGCGTTGTAATGCATGCAATGTAATGGCTGTTTCCCATGATACTTAACAGAAGTACATGAAGAAGCTTAATGTACATGTCCTTACAGAGACAAGGTCTCACATGATATTTTCATTGTAGCAGGGTTAGCTGTTCCATTGGAAAGAATTGGTAGTTAATATTAAAATGACATCAGGTATCTCCATCTAGGGACTCGGCGGCGGGCGGTGTGTGAAATACAGGTATACAGGCGGTGACCGATCTTTGACGAATGTGTGACTATAAGACGGCACCATAGTTCACCAAACCCACATGGTGCAATGTAGCACCATCCAGTGGGAAACTACTGGCTCAATAAGAAATATAGGTGAGTGCAATAGGCCTCATTCTTTCTGCATTAATATATTGCTAAACATAAAGCAGGGACACCTGGGAGTAGACATTCTAGCCCTGAAGAAGGCTCCAGAGCCGGAAGGGAACACATTGAGGGCCGAAACATGTTGGCATTTTAAAGAGGGTACATTTGAACAAATTAAATTCAAAAGAACCCCATTGAGTTCACGATTTTATCTTATACCCCAGGTACCCTAGGAATAAAACATAGAGTTTGGGTATACCTGTAGGTATTTTTAATATATCACCCATCTGGTTCCCTGCATAACCAGTCAATACTTTATATAAGAACTCCCATAACATCTTTGGTTGAGTCCGCCCAGGTAGTAACATCTTACCTGGGTGTGGAAAGATGCCAATGATGAAGCATGTCACTATTAGTGAGTGAGGCGTCTTCTCCAATATCTTTGGATATTCCAACACCCAGTCTTGTTATGTATTAGGACAAACCATTGTTTCAGGATCCCCAGGTGTCAAATTTAGTTTGATCGTCTGTACATCCCTTTGGAGAACAGAAAACACCAGTTGCCTTTTGTAATATTATAGTACCTGGGAGATTGCAACTGAGCTGCTTCTCTCACTCTCTTCTGTGATAAAGGATCTCCATCTAGGAACCAGCTAAAAAGATTATTCTTTGACATTTTAACATAGTTTTCACATATATATTTATTACTAATCCAATTAATTGCTAAAGTTGAATTTGTACTCAGTATTTTATAAAAGGTACTTTTAAAAAGGCACCCATTGTCTGGCTGAAGCTGCCGCCAGAAGCCCATATGCATGAGCTTCAACTCTCATCCAAGAGCTAAATAGTTCCTTGTGACGGTGTGAATTTGCTCCCAGAGCTCAGACAAGGCCTTGGGTGTGGAGAGGTGTTCTGTTACTCTCACAGGATGACAACCTGTGCAAAGCCCAGGAACTTAAAATAAGTTCAGAGAGGCCTCAACTGTCCCAGGCAGATGTAGCTAACACCTGGGCCTGTACCCTCATTTATTCTGTTAACCAGCAAGACACCAATCCCAGTGGGAGAGGAGCTACCTACAAAACCAGTTTTAAATGACCACAGGAGAAGGTATTCTTGTTTCCCTTGCCATACCCCTAAGGTGGGCCGGAGATCTGCACAAATGAAGAAAGGTTCTGCCATCTTGTTTGACCAACTTTGTGCTCTGCTGGGAATGCAACGTTGTGGCAAAACTCCTACTCTGTGGCAGAGTGGAGTACGCCCCTCAGCCCCTGCACCACGGCCCCAAAAAAGTGTAAAAGAACCCACCTACCTTCTCTCTGGCGTCTGCGGGCCGCCCTCCTCATCGACGTGATGTCTGCTCCTTGCAGCCGTCCTCCTCCTTGCGTTGCCGGTTGTATGAACTGCACATGCGCAGTCCACGCAAGACATACAACGTAGGGAGTTGTGACCAGCAGCACGAGGAGGGGGACGGCAGCAAGGAGGAGACACCACGGTAAGGAGGAGGACAGCCCAAAAAGGAAGTGACCCAATTAGGGCCACCCGGGTCACTCGCGACCACCTCTCTGCCTTCCAAGAAATGAAGAGTCGATGAGACAGGAGAGAATACAAACCAAGTTATTTATCAGCTATTGTTCTCAAGCAGAGTGCAGTCGGACTAGCCTCCTTAGATGCAACCGAGGGGACTGACTTAAGAACACTTGGTAAAACATAATATGCATTTCCAAAACCCTTTAAGTCCCACCCAGACTGCAATTTTCCATCTCTGGCACTGATGAATTAAGGAGGTACAGAAGGATGAGCTACCACCTGCAGAACGGGTACATGTTATCACATTCTCGAGGTTGTCTTGTTCAGGCTCAACGCTCTCTGGTGTCGGAGCAGGGCTACAAGAGAGGAAAGGCATGCGAAAACAGTGTTAGCTATTCATTAGTGCATTAGGATTCAACCTTGAATACGATAAGAAGAAGTAGCTCGGAGCAGCTTTTCGCTGAGGCAGACAGTTCATGAGACAGAAGCTTACTTTCGATCACAGTACAAAATGGTGGCTAAAGACAAACTCACCGCAAATGCTAACTTAACTCGCACAATACTAGAAGGAGTCGGCTAGACGCATTTGCAGTCCAACAGACCCTCCTTTTAGCATTTGCTAACAATTTTGTCTATTCTAACAGAATAAGAAAATCATTAATGCAGGGCAATTCACATACTGTTAATATTCAAAAATACCCTTGTCTATATTCACCAAATCATGGACAGTTTGCATCATCATTGCTAAGTGCTTATCATCATGCCCTGGGGCCTTGGGTGCAGGTGTTAACTTGCTAACACAATATGTACAGCAGGCAGGAAGACAATGAATACACAGGCATCAAGTGAAAATGGCACCCGCAATGGCTACTAGGAAAAGTAGTATCTTCCAACCCCAGGATGCTATCAAACCCCAGAGCCAACCAAAAAGGGACCAGGTGCCATTCTCTTGTTGAATATTGGATGCAAGTCGATGCAACTTCTGTATTGCTGCATAGACATTCGGAGCATGGTCCGGTATGTATACACAGCAGCTACTACCGATGATGCGACAGGCCCCACCCCGATCAGCAAGGATGATGTCTAACACCATCCTGTTCTGAAGAGCAACAAGTCTCGTAGCCTGAAGCTCAGCTGTAATGTTCGTCAGTATTTCTGCCGTGGTGTTAAAAACTCCCTCCACAACCCTTGTGAGCCTGAAAATGTTAAAGATATTGGACATAGGACCCTAGAATGGGTGAAGGGGCATGCACTAAAGTTATTAATGGCTGTGTTGAGGATGTGAGGAATTGAGAAAGAGCATAAGCGGAAACAATAGGCATAGCTAGAAGACTTGCAGTGACTGCATCCACGACATGTGAAGCTAGAGAAAGAGCAGGAGGCGCCGCAGCCGAAGCAGGCAGGTCAAGAGCAGAAGAACCAGAGGTGGAAGCAGGAGGAGCGGAAGACTGGGGCGTCTTTGGGACAGCAGGATACATTCTCTGCGGGGCATAAGGAGGTGGAGGTCGGGTCTCTAACAGCTTCTCCACAAATGTATCACCTTCCTCTCAGGCGACATGAGATTTGTCACATTACCAGAGGCGTAGCTAGAGCTTGTGGCGCCCGGGGCTATCCCTCAGATTGCCGCCCCTGGGAGGGGGGGGGGGGGGCTGCTGGGGAAAAAGGACGGCAAGCACTTGAAAGAAGAGCGAGAGACACGTAGTATCGCCGCTAATAGTTACCTCGATCATGCAAGTTACATACACATACATGACACTGTCCAAGGCTACACAGTTGAATACACCGGTGACTGGCAGTGACTGGCAGTACTAAAGAGAACACACAGACTGCATGATCTATATGGGGACTCAGAAAAACCGCATGTGACATCCATCAGAGAGCTGCGTGAACAATTACCTGGTAATCCCCTCAGCACAATGCAAACATGCACATACATGACACTGTTCAGGGATCCATCATCTACAACTGACATTAAATGACCATTCATCATGGTCCCCCCATTAAAGCAGTGCACTTTGTAATCTTTATAGTACATGTTCTTTGCAGCAGGCACATTAACCCTCTGTGCTACCTTTCCACGAGTCAACCCTTCCACTAGACAAAACTTGGATCTCTCTCTAGGAAGAACATTAATCACCGAAGTTAGCATGACATTTTTATTGTTTCTGAAAATTGCTGGAGGCCAGGAAGGAGGCAGCAAGTTTTTTTTAAACCATAATATACTTGCAAACACTATGCACCCACCCGAAATAGGTACCCAGTACGGTCACACCGTTCGCACCGCCCTAACCTGTTCAAGGTTCATGTGACCTCAGTGACAGAGTCACAGTGACTGGGTGACTGTTGCTCTAGGGTGTACTCCTTCGTAGGCCTACCTGCAAAACTGGAGATTAACTTCAGTATGGAGTGTGGTGGACAGGCCTTCAAGGTTAACTCACAATTGACACCACTAGGGTACAACTGCTTGTGCTAAAACATCAAGCCTTCTAAGGTGTAGTGGGGCCTTCTAAGGTCTAGCATGGGAATATGCTCCCTCAGTAGAGTGGTCTGGTGGACTGGTCATAAAGGCTGAACCCAGTTCCCCAGTTCCAAATTTGACAGCTCTGGCCATAGTGCCACATCCTCTCCCCCAGCATACTGCCCCACTGAGAGAAACTCGCACTGCCTTCAGCTACAACCTAATTGTGCCCGCTATAAACACTTGGATGTGACACAATTCAAATTATGCACTTGATAAGAGTAATATGCTGCCTAAAAAAAAAAAGTAAAAGCAAACACTCATAGGGAATGCACGATGAAGTAAAGCATGTGAAATGTAAGCAGAAACAACATGGTTACCTTAACGATCTCTCACTCACTATTCAGAAATCAGCGGGTGCTTTTACTTGAAAAGTTAAGGACATGACTACAGGGCCTTGAAGGGAACCGTTTCAATGTCCATTGCTTATATCCTTACAAAACGTAAGCAGTATGGTTTAAAAAGACCACATCCATAAACACAGAGCCATGGTACACATTTTGTTTTCCAATCCACCCATCAACCAGGCATTGCAGTCCCTCCAGGTGTGGTGCACTTTCCCACCTGGGGACAACAATGCTGATCAAAGAAAGACTAGAAAACAAAAGTAGCGCTTCACTGGCAAACTCTGTAAAGTGAGGCTGATGTATTTGGATGTGAATAAAACCAGTCTGGCCACTTTGCAACCACTCTGTCTTGCTTTATTTAGCTATGTATTTATTTTTCATATTTAAAACCTTCTATTTCTCTCCATCCCGCTGCACTTTGGAATAGAAAAATGTCAGAAAAAGGGCATTTCCCGCAAGAGAGTTTTTCTTTTTTGGATCCATTTCACAGGGAAGCAACTAAATGAAAGAAGGAAAGAGAGGTTGTGAACCGTTTCTTCAAGTTACGGTTTTCAGTAAGTGAGGAGCAAGACAGAAAGAGAGGGAATAATAGGAAGAGAGGGGGGACAGCTGCCACCACAAAAAAGAAGTGGACATTGCCCGAGTCCTATTCCTTCTCTGCCCGTCCCCGAACTTCCACGAAAGCAAGCCGAGCCTTATCTGAATGCCTTTGCCCGCCCCCAAAATAGTGCTGCATGGGGCAGGCCGCCCCCACCGCCCCCCCCAGCTACGCCACTGCACATTACAATCGAAATTTCCTATCAGCACACTCTATACCTTTTTCTATTTTCTCTCTATCATTTACTACTGCTTTCTGAGTTACTGTCTGCATCTTCCCTCTCCAGGCCTCCTTTTCTGCTTTCATGCGCCTTTGCCTCGCTTCCTTTTGCCATACCTGAAGAGAATCAAACATCGACTCTCTACTTCGTTTTGCAAACAATTTATCCTGCAGGAAATTCAGTTTTTGTTCATTAAACGTACCTGTAAGTGGCCATTGCAGCTCGGCATTGTCCCTCGTATATTTGTGCCTTCGTGTACTGAACATAATAGGGCCGATGCAGTGCTTGGTATACATATCAAGGTTCGGGATGCCTTCCAGAGGTGCAGGTTGTCTTTTCTCCAATCGAGCCTCAGCAGAACAACAACAGCACCCCAAACACTACAATTTACTCAAACAAGGCATCTTAATAAACAACATGTTAATTGCATCAAACAAAGAAAACCAAGAGTCAGTCCTCAGACTGCACCAAAGAGACAGGCTCAATCCTCAGATTTTCAAGAGTAAGCCAAATCCATTATATTGCCTGGCAGAGTGTCTGCAGACACTCCGTATTTAGACGGCCCGCAGACCCACCAAGTTCAAACAAGCCAAGGAATGGTCTTCAGACCTTACCCAAGATCACTCAAAATGGTGCAATTTTCACCAAGAATCAAGACCAACTCACCTGATGCACACAGGTCGAACAAAGTTATTCTCCACTGCCGACTCTTCAGACCAAATGGTCAGATTCAAGGGTTTCGCCTTTCAGGACCCCAGTCGGGATGACCGCTGATCGAGGCACCCTAGTCCTGACTGGCATGAGGTTTCTTACTAGGAAATAGGATCAACCTTTTTTTATTAATAGATTTGGCACTACTGAGGGTTCATAAAATTCAGATTGTCCACATTACTGGATCCGTTCATGGCCAAACAAGTGTTCTAAGATGGCACCCATTTATGTCTGTTTACATCTCATTGTATCTAGTAGTCGAGGTCATATACTTTCTGCCACAGAAGTTTAATTATAAAAGCTGATTAGTTCCCATGTCTACAAGCATCATACTTTCTCTTTAAGGCAAACATAGTTTGCTCTGGAGCAGGTGGAACCTGACCACTCTCTCATCCATAGGCCTAGGGTCTTATTTACCTGCCCTGTGTGCTGCCAGAACGTCACTTTTTTTTTACCTTCCAGAGGCACAGAGTGCAGAGTCATATCTACGAGGCCACAAAATGCCACCCTGCATGGCTTTTCATGGCCTCGTAGATA
This sequence comes from Triturus cristatus, assembly GCF_964204655.1. Classification (NCBI taxonomy): domain Eukaryota; kingdom Metazoa; phylum Chordata; class Amphibia; order Caudata; family Salamandridae; genus Triturus; species Triturus cristatus. The sequence goes on from NC_140595.1 coordinate 548,495,181, forward strand.
TAGTGTAAGGCAACGCAGCTCAAGATGCTGCGTTGACTCACACTGTCAGGAGAGGCATGCCATGGGCTTTGCAGTGGTTTTTCCTACTGAACGCCAAAGGTATTTGACACATTCCCAGATCCACAACACAGCATAAATCTGGTAATGTGTAAAAACCATGCGCCTCCTGGGGAAGTAGTAAGTTGTTTTTGTGCAGGTTGGTGCTCCTTCCTGCACAAAAACAATTGTGCCAACAACACAGACACTCTCTCACCATGGTGCAAGGGTGCCTGCATTGGCGCTAAGCAGCCATTTGTGCATCAGCGCAGTGTAGGAGGACAGGAATGTGCCATATCTCATAGATACGGAGCATTCATGCAATTTTCTTTTGACGCAAAGTGACGTGCAGCACTGCCCTGCATCAAAGTGTTGTAAATGAGGCCCCTAGTTTTCAACCTTTCTTTAGATGGATGTCCACAACGATATATACAGCCATGATTTAACAGCCTTCCTGCTGCCAGCAGTGCTGTTTGACTGATGAACCACTTAATTAGCATATGAACGAGATAAGGTTGAAATGTGATACAAATTTATCGAAAGACATTTTTTTGCTAAGCAGCCACGAGAAAGATGCTGACCGCTCAGCAACTACCCAATGCCTTTAGGGGAGCTGTCGTGGAGAAGGCTCCTCAGAAGGCAGGGAGATCTCCACCAGGAAGTGTAGTTCTCTAATTATGGCGGTCAGTAGTGCGCCAGGGCAGTGGAAAGTGTTACCTCTGCTGCCCATGCTGGTCGGTGGTGGGCTGCCTGCCACTCTGTAATCCAGACCCTGAGCCATTCATTTAATCAGAGCGTTTGATCTCTGAGCTCCTTCAAGTGATTTGCCGGAGTGTTCGTTTTCTGCTTTTTCGGAAGGAAGCATTGTTCTACCACTTTTTGTACCGAATGAGCCAACACACAAGGCAGAAAAATCAATTTAAATGTAGTGCCCTGAGTAATTAAACTTCAAGTCAAATATAACGCCTGACAAATTTAAAAAAAGTAACTCTAAGTTAAATATCCCAAGCGAAAGTGAAAAAAAAAGGAATCGGAAATATGATGCAGAAAGGGCAAGTCAGATAAAAGATGCGCACACATAAAATACACTTGTTGATTGGAGCTCACCCCTTGGCTAAAAGGAGAGAACGACATTAGCTGAAATAATTAAAAGAATCCATTTATTTAATTGCTGACCTTTATTTCAGGGACGAACAACTAATCTGCCATCTTCATTCGCATAATTGATCTCAGTGTTGAATTAAGGAATCATAGATTATTTTAATAAACTCGGCCCTGGAAAGCAAGATTCTCGAGGAGCATCTATTAAGCCGCCTCTCAGCCCTCACAAAGATGGATAATGTAATCTCAGTCAAAGGCCTGTCTGTGTCGCGCTGCACAATGGGCAGTCTATTCACGATTGATGACTGCCGAGAAAGTAATATCGGCGAGGGGGTCCGCTCGGTGTCTCACCTTCAGTGCCAAAGGTGACTTTCATGACGGATGCTGAACCAGACAATGGGGAATAATTGCACGGTGCATGCATCCCTAACACAGTTATATTGTGCCTTATATTAATGATGGTATGAAATGTATACCTTTTAAAGTACCAAGAGTTGTGTTAACTAGGTCATGTGACTCTTTTGAACTAAACCTAAAGCAATTTAATGCAATATCTTTTTCTGAAAAGCGTCATGGCGAGGACTTTGAAAGAAGGTCTTTGATTAATGTTGCAAAGTTTTTCTCTTGTGTTCTTCCCATATTTTCACATATGCTAAGAGTAGTACCCATTGGCAAGCATCTTTTCTGCATGTTGGTTTTCATGTTCGAATGGGACTTCCCCTCCTCCTTTAAGCAGTTTAAGGAAAAAAGACAAGCATTCATTCAATGTCAGGCTGGTAAGGAAAACAGTTTGAAAGTTTTATCGCAAGAAATGACGCTTTTATTTTTAGTACCAAATAGGGCTTGCGAAGAAATAGTGCCACTTAGCAGGGACTGATTCAGAGCACTGTGTCCAAATAAGATAATCAGTCTGCTGTAATACAAGTGTTAGAGCATATAATGCACTAGTAATACGGGGTGCAAGACATCCGTCAAGTATGTTACGCAGTACCCCATCCGCCAAACCCTGGATCAGGCCCAAGGCAAGGGCGTATATATATATAAATATATACAGTCCTAATCCCCACTCTAAGCAAAAGAAGGGTCCGACACAGCCAGGATGCATGCAGGAGGATTTATTCCAGGGTAAGTTTACAGCGCAAACTTGGTAACATGCGGCAGACGCGTTTCAGCAGTTCAGCTTTCCTCAGTGCCTGTTACGATGTTGGAGCCTCGCACCTGGTGGCCATTTAGGTATTCATTTGGCCACTCCTAGAGTCTTACTCGAGGCTCCACCTTTGTCTTTAAAGAAATACTACAATTCGCGCTGTAAAACCAGACTGCTGCATGCTGGTATTCGCAGTCCATATGCGGATCCCCCTTAAGTAAGTGGGAAATCCGAAACACCCAGTGGCGTCCCATCAATGTGGCCTCCGGACTGCACCCAACCGCAGCTTTCTGTTGAATTGAAAGTCCTCACTGAAAACCCCTTGATTCTCCCTGCAGTCAATGCTGCTCCTCTCTCCCCACGCAGTATTACCTTCACACTGTGGTGCTTCAATCTGCGCGAGGGGGCGCCGCGTTGTGCATCACCATACACAAGTCCATTTAGATTGCTGGCTAACGGGCGTATATATATATATATATATATATATATATATATATATATATATATATATATATATATATATATAGAGAGAGAGAGAGAGAGAGAGAGAGAGAGAGAGAAAAAAACTTCATGAACTACAGGTTGGGTGATATTTGGAATCTACAAAATACTGTGCTACTTCACACACCCTTGCTTTTAATTCTTGAACAGAATTTCCACCTGGTAAGTAAGATAATATGTTGTTTCAAGGAACGACTGGCAAGCAAGAATTACAGGGAGTCCCAGAGATATGTGTTCGTGGGTCTGAATATAATTTGCAATGTTCTGCTAAGTGAAGAGTGTAATTCCCCCCAAAAAAGGTAAATCTGCACACACAGAGTTACACATTCACATGGGTACGGATTTATGACCCTTTCTCTAGGAAAGCTGCTGTAGTTGCAGGTGTGCAGATATATTTCAGCAAAATGTTGTGAATTGGTAATTATGTCTCTGCATTTTTATGTTGCTGTCAACGTATTTGAACTTGTTGAAGAATTGCGCCTGCTAAAATGCCATTGGTTTTGTACAGTTGTACATTTTCCTGCTTTTTTTCCCTCAACTTGGAATTCTGTTTATCAAGTAAAACCTCTTCCTTTATGCCTCCACCAGTTTTTGAGCTAGCACTCGAATATCCTTGAATACAATTTGAACCTCCTAATCCTGAGCCGAGCCCGGTGGTGGGGGACCCGTGACAAGGATTTGCCTCTTAGGCTGCTCCTGCGATGAACAGGTCTGATTATGGTTGTGACCCACCCTTGTAAACCTTGTTGATATCATGGGATCCTTTGGTGTCTGCAGTGCTGTTTCTTCAGTGGGCCTGTGACGAAAAGGTGAACTTTTTTCGGTTCTCACTCCTCCCCTGTTGTCCTCCAGCCCTATTTTCTGCCTGATGGGCACTCTGCCAGGAGTGTCCTGGGACCTTCTGAAAGCAGTGCAGATGTTGGGGCACTTGGGCTGAGCCTGGAGGGCCTGTTGGTTCGAGCTGGCCAGGCCTACACTGGTGGAACCGGTGTGTACCAAATGCTAGGTGCATGATTGCAGTCATTGGAATGGATTTGAACCACTTCTCCGGCCCCTTCTCAAACTTGTGTGCCCCCACTAGGCTGATTCAGTAAGTAGCGCTGGGGCTGAGGCCATAAACTGTTGGGGGAATGTGATATTTCAGTGGCCCTGGGTATCCCATCTTCTGTCTAATGGGAGAGAGTGCAACTGCAGGCTGTGCAACAGTGGTTAGCTGCTATCCCCACACTGAGGTGAATTGACCTTAGCCTCTTCTTGTGGCCCTATCGCTTCTCCACATTTGTGACCTTGGGATCTGGGAGATGTCTTGGTGCTGGGAGAGTGTGGGCATCTGTTGAGTGGCGCTCCTACTAGATGGCAAGTCATCCCTGAAAGCTTTCTTCTTTCCTTGCTTCCAGTGCTGGACTCACCTTGGCATGTAAACTGTTCATGATGCTGGCTGTTTTGCATCCTTTTGTCCCCAGATACCCTGCCGGATCTCTATTATCTTCACCTGACTGCTGCATTGATTGGCTTACTCTTGTACAAAAATGGGGAACACCAATTTGTTCTGCAGTTTTCCAGTTCTGCCTACCCCTTTCTGTACCACTCTTTCCTCCTGGTCATACCTGTGGATTGCTTGCTGCATTGGTCCTGCTTGAGAACTGCACCTGGTACTCATGGTGCCCCATGCAACCTTGTGCCAGTCACCCAATAGACATCTTGTGATGCTCTCTGAAGTTGAACCTTTACAACTATCCCTGCTGTGCTGCATTTGTTCCAGGAGAGCAGATGTGGCAACTGATTAGGCCAGGTTATCCTCATTGGACCATTAACTGAATCTGAATCATGACCTTGTTGGGGTGCTGTAAGGTGTCTCTCAGTTGTTAACATGGTAAAGTGGTCCTCCTTCCTAACCGGGGGAAACTGGGTCGGTTCATAGTTCTTTTGGATTCACCCCTTTGCCTTCTTTGCAGGAGACATGCAAGCCACAGATGCCTGACATCTCAGCAGAATCACCCTACTCAACATAAGCTATTCTACAAGCAATTTAGTTTTCACAGTTGGCCTAAGACTGAAGAGGTTGACATTCTGGATATGCAAAGCAAACACAAGGAGATGATGGACGGAGCGCGACACTCAACCCCATTTACAGATCTGGGTTGAATCCATCATCGTTCTTTAGCTTACTTCGTCACCCCAGTTCAGACACAGCTATATGTAATTCAGTCTTGACCCTGTGCCTCGTGGGAACGGTCCAGCCTGAACACCTAAGCCATGTATTCCCTGCACCAGAAACAAGCATCCTGGGACTGGTTTTGGGGTAACACCTCTCATCTGCCAAGCTAGCTTGAATCCAGTGGCAAAGTGAGCAAGGTACCCACGTCTGGGCATACCCTGCCAACTTAGGACGAACAAAGCAAACACAAGGAGATGATGGGTGGAATGCTGAAACTTTTCAGACACTCACCCCCAGTCACAGATCTGGGTTGAATCCATCATCGTTCTTTAGCTCACTTCGCCACCCCAGTTCAGACATGGCCATATGCAAAAAAGTCTTGACCCTGTGCCTCGTGGGAACAGTCCAGCCCAAACTGCCTAACCATGTCTTCCCTGGAATGCAAACAAGCATCCTGGGACTGGTTTCTGGGTATGACCTGAGAAACAAGGCTTACAGGCTTGCAGAGGTAGAGTGCTGAGTGTTCACTTTGCTGGGCACAGTCACAGAATGCCAGTCAATTGTCTCATAATTGATGGGAACTTCTAAAATTCTGGAAGGATATGTAACAAATGACAAAGGAGGAGCTTGCCACAACCCCCTCTGCTCGGTGGGTATTCTTAAAGGAGGGAGGGGATCCATCTGGAGAAATCCTGGCTTTGCATGTGATGCCTACTGATGAGTTGACATCTTGTTTTGTCATAGATCACATCATCTTATGAAAATAATGTCTTACCATTGTCCTTGAACAAATCCCTCTCTGGAGATGACATCTTGCCCATACCAAATTATGTCAATACCTTCCTCGCTCAAATACTCTTCCCAAACTTTCTTCAGACAGGCCAGATCTTCCCACTTCTAAAGAAACTGACTAAACCCTGCTGATCTTGGCAATTATATCACTTATTTGCAAACCATTAGCAAGTCACTGAGAAAGCAGTCTATCTTCAACTCCAAGTCCACGTTAATGTTAACCATCTACTGCAGAACTATCATTCTAGCATCAGGTCACATTGTGGCATGGAAACCACAATCTTTTAAATGTTGCCCTCTGACCATAGATGAAGATGACACCTGCCTTCTACTAATGCTGGACCTCTCCGCTACCGTCAACACAGTCGACTATCACACCCTCATATGCCTAAGACACACCATGGACTATTGAATGGGATTCACAGGCAAGGGTCTTTATTGGTACCTATCCTACCTTTCCAACCTATGTTTGTTCACAAGGGCATGTCCAGGTTACCCGAGGATCCCTATCACCTGCGGAGTGCCCCAGTGTGCCAAACTGTATCCTAGCATCTTCAACCTCTGCATGGGCATCTTGGTGCTCAACCCACAGATAACAGCATCAAGATTCAGCAAAATGACAATGATACACAACTCTACTTGAACGTCTTCTCTGCTTCAGACAGCCAGTGACCCAACACTGCTTACACGTCATTCAGACTTGGATGTCGAGCACCTACTCGAAGCTCATACCAACCAAGACAGAATTCCTGTTCTTTGCCAATAATTATAAACAAGATACAGTACAAACCTGGCTCAATGCCATGAACCTTAATGGCGTCTAACCCCAAATTTCATGGAATGCCAAGATAATTGGATTAGTCCTGGCCACTAGCCTCACCCTCACATTGCCAAAAAACAAAGATGAATGGTACTAGCTCTCACTACTAAAAAAAAATTCAAACTCTTTTTTCAAGAAAGTGACTTCAGATCTGTTGTTCAAACCCCTGTACTCTCACATCTGGATATGGGTAATGCCCTACTCCAAGGCCTCTTAGACTCCTGACGGGCATGCCATTAAGCATCTTACATGCTGCAGCTCGTCTCATCCAGGGCCTGAAGAAATATGATTATATCACCCCAGTCTGATGGAACTCAATTGGCTCCCCTTGCAGGCCTACACCAAATTCAAAACCAGCTGCATCATTTACAAAACTATCATTACAAGCACCCCCTTTTATCTTCCAGATAAGCTCATGATTTCTGATGGATCTCAGCACACCCACAGCCAGGACACAATCAGGCTGCAGAATAAAAACTGTAAATAGGAAAAAACAAGACAACATGCCTTTCCCATCTATGCATCTAGGATCTGGAACAACATCCCTCTATCCAACAGGACTGCCCCATGCTGCCTCCATTTAGTAAAGTATTGAGGTTTCACCTTACTTGAAGAATACTACATCACAATGCAGTAACCATCCCCAACCCAGCTTTCTTTCTTCTTACTCATTGAATTTATACTTGCCTTTGACCATGTAGAGTGATCCCCTACCTTTTGGCTAGTTTTTCGCTGTAAAAATACCATACAAAACATACATACACACTTACCTATACCATATAAAAAATGCATACACACATACTTACATAAATGCATAAATACACACATACATGCTTACATAGATACGTAGATACATACATACATACATACATAAACACATACATACATACAGTGGGTATTCTGCACTATGGCACAGAAATTCAGCCTCCAGAGTCAATGATTTCATGGCTCCTCAAATATAAACACATTGATGAAATCCTAAAGGCGGCTCACTCACAGGGTCTGGTCCACCTTGAATCATCATTGGTCCTGCTGTATACCAATTATGCCAGAGAGGTACAAAAGACATGAAACCTTTTAAAGGCATTAAGAAGAAGCTATGGGATTATGAATGTGGACTAAACCCTGCTCTTTCTTGCAAGGTTGAAGCTTATGCTCAGCTTCAAAAGTCAGTTCTTTGGCTGTCAGCACAGATAGTAGAGAGACTCTGAGGCTTGGTCTACTGGGACTTGGCCTTTGGATTGGAATCAACAACGGAGGAAGTGCCACTGATTTGGTTTCAGGAGTTCTGACTAGGTGTGAGAAGCATTGATGATCACTGGGCTTAACAAATACTGTAATGACTCTAACTCAGAACTGTCTACAATAGTGTGCCATAAGTTCCTGTTTGCTTTTTGGTATGTCAGGTTGTTTCCTTCTCCACATTACACTATTTGTCTTGTGAGTTGCTTCAGTCATCACCTTAGTTATAGAGAGAGCATTTGCTACTAGTTTGAGTGCCATGTATCTTTAGAAGTGCTTCTTACCTGTGTGTGTCTTTTAGTTTTGGATTTTCCAATATCTAGTGTGGTGCGTTTATTACTATAATATCCTCCATGATTTATGCAATCAAATACTTACAAGGTTTCTACAGATGCTGCTGAAGTTTTGCCATTCCAGGGCTGTCAGACTCAGATACATCTTGTTACTTTGACAATTTACTAATTAATCTCTAGATCACAGATGAAAGTGATGACTTGAATTCTCCCCTTCCGTGCATCTTGTCCTGGAATGTCCATATGTTAAATGACCAAGTCACAATCGGGGAGCGGTGTTAAAGGTCACCAAAGGGAATTGACCGGACAGTTTGTTTCTTGAGGAAACACATTTCCAAAGCATTAAATGTGCTCAAGTGCTCTGTATACAGGCTTTACTGGGGGCTCCAGTAGTGTAGCTTTTGCACAAGAAGAATTTGCCTTTCCATGTTCACTACTCTTGGTGAGATAAACAAAGCAAGTATCTCATGGGGTCTGGATTTTTGGACAGTTTACTTTGATATATCTCAATGTTTATGCACCTCGCATCGTATTAAATTAATTCCGGACATTGCTGAGGTACTCCCATTCACTGAAAGGGCCGTTAAGTCCATCTCCTCTAAAGCTCACACTGGGGATAAATATCATCATGACAGTGCTAAGGGCAGACTTGATGCTTGGTGACTAACTGATAATACCCTCACTGATTATGTCATGTAAAAGGGTAACTTCTATCTCCAGAGACACACAGGCTTGGTTGATTCACTGCAGTCTTGTGAGAGCATCTCAGCCAGACCTCTGGGTTGAACAATGGGTTACAAGATTCACAAAACATAGGCAAGAAGATATTAGACTCATAGAGATTCTGTTGTATGAACTTTAATCCAACAAACACAAAAAAGGCACCCCGCTTCAAGCTATTGAGTAGACCTGGGCGGAATTTAAATTATGCAGGAATAATCAGAGTCATTTTGGTTAGTACGCATTAATCTTTGATGCAGAAATTCCGATAATAATGTGATTCTGCCTGATCGCATATTTATGAGTAATTTGGGGGGAAATATTCTACCACAAAAGCACATTTAGTGAAGGCAAGCAACTGTGTTCAGTTGCATTTAGAGCTATTTCGTAGCACAAAATGATTCCTTGCATCCATTTCGGATGCGGGGGTGTATGTTGCGCTAAAAAACTAGCTGTAAATGCTCGGATTACATTGGGGAAAAATCAGACCACAAAGGCACTGTTAGACCTGGCACCTTGGCGTGAGTCTCCCTTTCACTTTTTGTCGCTGTGCCTCATGTGTTTTTATGGTGTTGGCCGCTCAGAGCACTGTGCCACTGCCAACCAGTGCAAGTGCTCCCTATGTAAAATGTATATGTTGGTTGGATTCCATGATTGGCTTATTTGGTTTACTATCAGACCCCAGTAAAGTGCACCAGGTGTGCCAGGGCGTGTAACTACAAATGCCGCTGGTGGGCTTGCAGCACTGGTTGTGCCACCCACAGAAGCTGCCTGGTAAAATATGTCTAGGTCTGCCATTGCAGAACCTGCGTGCAGTCTGGTACTGGCATGCTGACTGGCAAGTGCACCCACTTACCAGTTCCTAAACCTTCCCTTAACTTCATGTTAGTCACCCCAATGGTAGGCCCAAGGGCAGGGTGCATTGTAGCATAAGGTAGGTCAAGCCCTGATGTGTGTGGCATGTCCTAATAGTGAATTACAGCCATTTACGTTTTTCACTATTGTAAGGCTACCCTGTTATCATAGGCCAGAATGGGCTGTTAAGATTGTTACATCCTATGATCCTAACAGGCCCAGGGAACATGGTAGAAAATCGAGTTTAGTATGCTTGAACTCAGAATAATAAGGTACATCTTTTCGTAAGGTTTATTTTAATATTCTGCGTTTACAAATGCCCCTTTTAGAAAGTTGGCATTTGCTTGCCTAACCATTTCAGCCCGCCTCTGCGTGATGTGTATCTGCTGTCTGGCTTGTGTGAGTGACAGGGCTGGGGAAACCTAGAAAGGCAGGGCTAGGTAGCCTGGTGGTGAATAGGAAGATTGACAGATAGATGGGTGGGAGGAGTACTCCTGGACTCTGAATAGGGCTGTGCTCTGCCACCACAATGCTGGCTCCGCCCCCTGTGGAGCGTCTGATGGCTCTGCCCTGCACCCTGAAAGAAGCAGCCTGCATCATGTCAACAAAGTGCTCAGAAACCGGGCCGAACTAGGCAAAGGCCCCCCTGGCCTGAAAGAACAAAAGAAATGGTGTATAAATGTAGGAGCCCTGCTCCTAAGAAATCAGATCCTGTCATGCCAAGAAGAAACCTCTGTCCGACCTGAAGGAACTGGAAAAGCTGCATGGAGGAGTACTGTCCCTGACCTGGGGGATTGGCCTGCAGTGGTTGCCTTGCTGCTGAAGAAGAGGAAGAAAAGACTCAAGAAACTTTTATTTGACTTGTGCTGAGAGATCTCCAAGGGCTTGTGAGTGAGCTTGCCCCCTGAACGAAGTCCCAGGACCAGTGGACTTCACCACCATGAGATCGCCATGGAAAACAGACCGTTTTCCCCGCATCTACGACTCGAACTGCTGCATACGTCTCGCTGATCGCAGCGTACCCCCTGAAAGCTGGTATCCCGCTGTCCGGCGCGAACAACGTGACTAAGACCCCTCTACGAGCCGTAGCTCGCACCGCAAAGGAAGGTATCATCCGGCCTGAGCAACGTGACTAACAGGCCCCTACGAGCCGTAGCTCGCACCGTTACGGAAGGACTGCGAACCGTACTTGCTACTATCCCCTACGAACCATACTGCCGGCGTACGCTCCTTTCCCCTGATTTGGAAAGGCTGCGGTGCGTACGGTAGTTGTGTACGTCACCCCTGCGCGGAGCGTACTGTTCGCTTATATCCAGCGCTTCGTATCAAGATTGCCGATCTCATGGTACGGCACGACCACCGCGTCGAACTTTGAACGCACCGTACCTACGCACCGTCCCCTGAAGCCCTGCACGCCCAAGGTCTAACGTACCGTAGTACGCATCGCACCAGGAGGACAACGCACCGTACATCGCGCTTGATGTCAGCGCAGCATTCGTGATGAACTCACCAAGTAAAGGTACTGTGCCTGTTCGCACCGTAGGGTGTACGCTTCATCCCAAAGCACCTACAGTGTGTGTGAGACCCGTTCCCAAGCAGTTTTTACCGCGTACGAAGTGTACGGACAGGAATGAAGCGCACAGAACTTTAAAACTACGCTAAAACCAAGAACTCTTTGTTTAATAAGTATTGTGGGCCGTTTAAACGTTATCTGGTCTTGTGCTAAGCCTAAACTATATATATAAAGTATTATTTTTCTATATCGCAGTGTGGAGGTCATTTGTGGGGTTGTCACTGAGTTACTGTGTGTGTGTTCACAAATGCTTAACCTGAACGCTCTGAGATAGGCCTTGTCTGCTCGCGCCAAGCTACCTAGAGGGTGAGCAGGGGTTATTGTTGGAGTGTACCCCCCTACCCTGACTAGGGGAAAGGTTTCCTGCTTGACACAAGTACCTACCTGTGCCAACCAGAGAACCCGGATTCTAACAGGCACATTTAGCGAGCTTGTTCTATTTCTTAGTTCAAAAAAAGTCTTCATGTCCATTTGCAGAATTTCTCTTCTTGCGTAATTATGAATAATCTCACTCAATTTTTGGGAAATCTAACGTGATTACACTACACGTAATGGAACTCACTCACTCAGATCTCACTCAACGATCATCCCATGGATAAAGCTGGGGTTCTGCATGGTGCCCCTCAACTGGGTTTATCATCACTGAGACAAGGCATGGAGGGTGCTACACTGCTGGGTAGGTGTGATGACCTGGGTAGGAATGTGGATGAGCAGAGATATAAAGGCAATATGTGGATTTCTGCAAAATGCACTGTTGCTAGTGCAATTACTTAATAGTGTGCTGGTCTATATGTCTCACACCAGCCTGCCTTTCAAGGAACTTGGAAGTCTCTTAAGTTGACATCCCAATACAGGGCCTCTCCCTGACAGACTGCAGCCCCATAGAGCTCTAGATCTCTGTTTATGAACCAGTGTGAACCATATCTCAGCTCCCCTAGGGCCGAACGGCTTTCTGGCAAAGTTGTTCAAACATTTCTCTTCCTCCCTTGCCATCTATGTCCATTTTATGATTATTCAATCCTGCATAGGTGGGACGCTTACCACAAATATGTGAGAAACTACCATTGCTGTCCTTCTAAAGCTCTAGAAGCTGACTAACCTGGGCTCCTCTTACCAGTGTTTTCTCTGATTCCCATTAAGTCAAACATTCTGAATACCATCTTCCGAGCTACATTTACTCTCTGGTCCAAATGGAACAAACTTGCATTATGTCCATTCTACCCACCACAACATTAGGTGCTTTCACTATGCCTTCACTGTCTGCCAGAGTCTGGTGTGCTCTTTGGCAATTTGGTTGATTTTGAGGTGTGTGATTCAGTGGGCTGGGAATATATTTTTACTCTTTTAGGGAAAATGGGATTTGGCCACATTTTTCTACATTATGTCAGACTACTCTATACACAACCAGTTGCCAGAGTTCACATGAATGGTGCACTTACAACACCCTTCTTGATAAAAAAAAAACACCAAACAGGGGTGACCACTATAACCATTACTGTTTGTTCTTGTCATTAAGCCTCTTGCAAACTGGCTTCTGTTGGAGACTACTCTACAAGGATATCATTGGACTTCCAGGACAGAGGTTAATCAATCATTATATACAGATGACTTGTTCTTTTGTCTTTGTCATCCCCCTGACCTCAGCTCTGTGGGCAATGGAGCTACTAAACCAGTTCATGAGGATTTAAGAGTGTATTGGTCTATGTATGGCCTGGTGAGGTTGACTAGTTGGTCTTGTCCCCTGAGCTGACTGCAGGATTCAGGAGGTTCAGGTACTTATACATTTTTGTGGGCAAAAACGATGGTACAGTGCTGGATTGGAAATATTCCCTAGTATCTGGACTCCCTAAAGTGGGACTTCTTTAGTTGGTTGTCACTTTGCTGTTCCTCCTGGGAAGAATTGCTTTGGCCAAGATGGTCTCACCTCCCAAAGATACTGTTTTTCCCATAAATGTGTTGCTCTGCTTCTGAGTTTCCTATTGATTGGTAGGATCTACTGTGTTTCTATGATTAAATGTTACAAATCCCAGTATGATGGGGTTCTTGGCATGATGTTAATATTGACATATTATCACACCTCTTGCTTTTTATCAATGTCTGGTTTTATCGATTTCACTGAGATCCAGCCTATCTGTAGGAACTATATACTCCGGTTACAACACCCTTTTTCATTACCTCTGCAAAGAGGACCCTGAATCATATAGCCATAGCAACTAAATCTGTACTTAATTCATCGCAGGACACTAGTAAAGCAATTCATTGAGAAAATAAATTGACAGGTAGACTCCAATGTGGGTTGCGAAGTGAATGGAATGGAATGGGTGTAGTCCCGCAAGGGATTCCCTTCATGAGACTCAATTGTTATATCCCAGTTAAGCAATGTTGTGGCTCACACCCACCTGCAGTTAATACTAGCGTTACAGCATGAATTCAATCTTCATAAATCACAACTCTTGTAGCATGCAATCTCCTCCTACTTGAGGACCCCAGGTGAATTTGGCAAAGCTCACTATGGGTGCCAAGGGATACAAAAGAATATCTCAAATATACAAATGTTTAATCATCAATTCACTATATACATTTCCAGCCATGCAGGCTGTATGGGAAGCTAATATTGGGGCTTTATCTGTGGAAGAGTGGTATGAGTTTCAAATATCTACAGACGTATACACTTTTGGTATGTCCACAGCATGTATTACTTTAGAACTAGCCTATAAAGAATGGATATGGATTCACCATCACTATATCCTAACACTTCAGTGAAACTTGACTTAAAGGGACTTTCTTCATACAATATTGAGCTGTACAGTATTCTGGCCATTTTGGGAAGGGGTCAAATCAGAGGTGTTCGGCTGGACAGTCCCATTTGCACAAAATTAACTCTATTACACGTCTTTGAGGGTATTGAGGCTAACCACTAAGCAAAATCATTTGTCAGCTTGGGTGTAGTAATTGCACAGAAGGCTATTATAAAACCTTGACTACAGATACAATCCACATTGAATGGGTGAATCTGACAAATGAATAGATCCATGCTCCTTAAAAAGGGCTTATATAAAGCATGCAGTTTTGGTTAAAAAACATGAAAAGATTTTTGGCCCCTGAAGGCCCACTTTAAACTGCAGTAGACCTAGAGCAGTCCCCCACGTGCAGTTTGCATGTGTGTTTGTGGTTGGGTGTCTGGGAAACCTGCTTTCGCTAGAATGTCACTCACTGCATATAACTTACCCTGCATTTTCACTTTTCTGTATGTTTTAATTGTCAGTAGCTCTAATGTTTTGAGTACTTTAAATATGGTTGTTTTTTCTTCAGTGCAGATAGAATAGCAGTATAAAAAGAAAGGTTTTTGCTTCACCTTCATTGATCTTCTACATTTGATTGGAAAGCAGTTGTCTTAGCCCTCCTATGAAGTAGTTTCATTATTCATAACTAATATAGATATTGTTAATGCAGAACCTGTGCCAAGTACAGTAGAAAGGGTTTTTGCATGGTGTAACCAAGTGTCAAATATGATTAGCAACGTTTTTCAAATTGTGAACTCTCTGAGAAATACAATAGGAATAGGCTTTCAATCGTAAACTTTGAGAGAAAACCATAGGAAGAGGATGTACACTGTTTAACACTAAAAGACTTTCCTATGCTGGTCTCTGGTTGGGTGATATAAAGGAGGTCTGGATGTCATTGTGTACACTTGTAATTTTATGTTTATTTTTTAGTTGTGTGTGATGCAGTGCTGGACTGACCCTCTTACCATTGTTATCCAGTGGACTTTTTCTTGTCGACTGAGAGTTAAAGGCACTTAACATTAAATCAATCAACCCATTTGGCTACACAATAAGGATAATCAGTGACTGTAGTTAAGAAGACTTATTACAAGTTAGCAGTCAGGTTAAGATACACAAATCTTAGTACCATGCTGTAAAGATACAGTATAATGACCGAAATACCCAGCCTCCTAAAGAAGTATAAGCATACCCATAGGATGCAGACAAGAAGTTCAGTCACAGCACTACAAAAGATCAACAATAAAATGTGATGCTCAGAGAAGAGTTTTGATCCTCTCTTTTATACATAAGTGAAATTTAACAGCAAGTAGGATGGTTTTAACACGTAAAAGGATCTCAAACATCAGGGAACTGCAGAAAAATTAGAAAATGTGTGAAAGTGTGGGATGGTGTCAGCATTTCAGAAGCCTGGTCAAGAGTGTTTTTGAGTCAGGGAAAGTTGGCCTAAACCGAAGTCAGTAAAGAATCATAGGGAATAATTCATTGAGATCTAAACCTCTCAAAATCCAAAGGAAAGTGGCTTAACCTTAGACAGTGTGACCTCCAGTTATTTCCACCAGAATATCCAAAGTAACATCCCTCTGTTCATATCATCAGGGACCCTATTGTCTTCTCCATTCTCACGTTGTAAGCTGAAACATCGACAATTTCTCCCAGACCCAACTTAGTAATGGTACTGTCCTTTGTCACCTGTAAGACTTTGCATTAGTGTTGATAGGACACTTTCAGTTAATGCTCTGGCTCTCAATCTTCCTTGCAAGGTATTCTTCTCAAGCTCTCTCGCTAATCCTTGTACAGTGTTGTATCTATTCTCAAACTAACAATCCATGTGCATTTCACCAGCATGTAAAAGACACGTAAGCAGAACATGTAAAACAGCATTTCATGGTGAAAGAAATGCAGGCCTAGTTAGAACAAGTTGTTTCAGTGATTCTGCGGAGTTACAGAACTATGCTTGGTATCATGGAACCTTAGTAGGCAGGGACTGAGTCGTCCCATCACCTGAGTACCCATGAGCCTGGGGACCGACTAGCTATAGAGTCTCACTTGCCCTCCTACTCACTCACAGAGGAACAAGTGATTAGACACCCCAGAACACAACACTCCTGACCCTCTCAGGAATCGTGGTTGCAGGACACACCCTTTAGCTCTCACTCCTGTACAAGTCCACAATTACACTAGAAAAGTTTAAAATGTTTATTTCGACTAGCTTGCTCTAGTATGCAGTATACGTGCCACAACAAGTAGAAAAATGCCTAACACAAATACGGTTAGCATAGCAAGTAGTCCATAAATCATAAAAGGTGCTGTCATTGTATACAACAGTGTAGCCTAATCGCCCTCCCCTTCTACAGAAGCAAAATGATTATATATTAGAAGATCTCTTTGTGTTTGCAGCAGACCCCGTACCTCAGTCTATAGATGGAAGATCTACATCAAAGGTGCTGTCACGCGCCCTTCTCTGGAAAGATCCCTCTCCCCGTGTGTCCTACCCACCCGTGTATATCTATATAACCAAAGTACATGTTCTCAAACAACAGCTGCATCTGCATCTGCATGTTTTGTCTAGGTGCTAGGGCTGACCAGAACAGAATAACAAGGGGTATTGTTGTTTGACCTTGTCCACAGTGTTCAACCTCTATCCCAGGAAAGGACAGAATGCAAAAACAACAACATGTTCTGTGTGAAAGTTGCAGTGACACAAAGAAAAATATGATCGTGTAGTAACGTGTGCAAAGCAAAAGACAGTATTCTATGGGCTCATGCTAACATAGGGAAAACGACAATGGCCACATGTACCACGTGACAAAGTTGTACATATTACATCAATAGTGCACATTTAATATGCATGTGCGCAATTAACTTGCAAATAAATAAAACTGTTGGTACATGGGGTTCATGTTAAGCTTCATAAAGTAAAACAACTTTGAGTACACATATATGTCTAACTAAGAATTAGGTTATCAATGCAAAGGTGAAATATTAGTGCACACATTACTTAAATCATTTCCGTTTCTATGGTAAATACATTTTAATAGAGGTGAGTGGAATTTTAAATTCTGCTGGCAGAATTAATCAGCACTAGTATTGATATTTCTAGAGCAGATTGAGTCATGGACAAATGACACCTGACAAACGTTGCCCTCTGTGTGGGAGTACATCACAGACAGCACAGCTCCCTGGTGTACCTTGGACGTCAGTGTCTCTAGCACAAGTCCCTCTCCAGCCTCGTCCGTAGACACTGAAAGCTGTTCACCCAGCTTGCCTCTCTAGGTGGACTCTGTGTACTGTTTCTTTGGTGTACCCATGTATAGGTGCAGCTAAGAGCAAGCTCTTCTTGACGACGAGTTTGCTGCCATGTTTAGACTATGAAACAGTGGCTCGTGTGGATTAATAACCAATAATATGATATACGAAACACAATGGCAGTCAAAAAAAAAAGGGAGAGGGTTAAACGTGACGTCAGAAAGAAAAGCTGACCATATACAAAAGAAATTTGGTAAAAAACAATGTTTTTTATGTTTATAATGAAGGAGTTTTTTAAACAATCTCACAGTACAAACAAAATAGCAGTCTTAATACATAATTCTAAAAGGTGTCCCAGTGAAAAAAAAGTGATTAAACCTAAACAAAAAAGTGACATAAAGTGCAACATAAGTAAAAGGTTTCAATTATTCATCATAAAGGCGATCATGAAGAATGGTAGAATGTAATTGTCAACACTTGGTCATCGTAAGTGTCGAAAAACGATTCGCCTTTTATTTCTCTTCAACGGCGTTTCGACCCTGTTTGAAATAAAGGGTCTCTTCAGGACAATCTAGTATAGGGACACCTAAAAATTAAATAAAAATACCGTCAAGTTGAGGTACTCTTTAAAGAAGACGGCAATAGAGCGCTATTGTTTAATCTTTTTACCTGGCCGGCAAAGATGTTGCCTAACGTAAATATATATAGTGTCACCGTGCTGGATGTGAAACGAAATAACTCACAGGGTACCCAGCCGGGTGCAATAAATATAAAGTTGGAAAGTAATTAATACTTGAGATGGATTATAAGGGTACACAATATTACCAGTGCACACACTTGCCACTTACCCCTGTGAGGAACAATTCAGGAGAAAACATCTGCCCAATCGTTGCTTATCCTATGCTTGCCGTCTGATAAGGAATTCCTAGCGTAAGAATCAATTTGGTGGCGGGAAAGCTGAAGGATGAAACACAGGAGAGCGAACCGCGTAGTAGCTGTCGCTTTTTTTCGAGGATTTCGATAGAATCTGACAAAATTGAGAGAGGAGAAAGCCTCATAAAAAGGTTTTCCTTATATCTTTTGAAAACAATTAAAGGGGATGAAAGAAAACATCCGTACCTCTCTCGAAATCATTCGGATGTCTAAGTCTACCGCATTACGCTACAACAGAAGAACGTCGTTCAATCTGTGTGGTACAATCACAGTGATTGGTGAAGGAAAAGCAGTATTTAAAGGTGATTGGGTACAGAGCAGCAAATCAGAATGCCTCGTTTACGATAAAAGGACGGGAAGAGCGTTTCATGTTGCTAAGCAACTTGAGGCGTCTCATTCAGGTGCAAGTAGATAGAATGTATACAAGCGATTGTCAATAAAGTTAAAACAACTTCATAATTTGTTTTCACAGTGTTTCCTTCCTAATATACGGGGACACTACAGTATTTAAAAAGGCACATGGTCGGCTCTTTGTTAAGTTGTAAAATAGAAAAATAGTGCATGTTCTGAACGAAATTTAGGGACAGTTCATAAATGGTGCGTCAATCATATTATATACACAGAAGTCATGTGGTTGCCCACGAATACAAATCCTATGGTCAAGACCTTTGGCAGATCACCACTTATTATCTATACAACTGATCATTGTATTTTCATTACGATTACATATTAGACACATATATCATTACTTCTCAAGGAACAATGTTTCAGTTAATCACAGCAGAATACATACATTATTTACGATATTGATTGATGTATAAATACAAGTGTACCATCTTTTGTCTGCACACCAAGTTCAAACAACAATTTCTGTTTACACATTATGTCAATATCGGAATATTCAAGTGAGGGTAGTGATGAACCCACGCCATTCAGAGATTAGAATGTCGCTGGATCGAACGTACTAACTCTATTACACTCTATTACACAAGGATTAAATTCAGCTGAGGAATGACGTGGGTTCATCACTACCCTCACTTGAATTGTTTTTTTTAATTGTTATGGTTCCTTGTGTTCTTTTCAGCTGATTATATTGTCCTCGAGGCTGTTTTGCCCAGACAATATTCCGATTTATCAATACTTGGTTTGACATAATAGTCCACGTCTCCTGGAGGCAAATCACAATAAATCATTTTATAAAAGTGATCCATCAGGGGTCATTAATCTTGTTTGCTAATCCATCAACATTCCATGAGATAAATTTACAGACTTTACCATCCCCAGGACCTATAGAGTGAGGCCCTATTTTCCTATGGTGGGAGGATGCTATCTCTATGCGATCCTTACCTATGAGTCCATCACAAGAGTCCAACGTTTCAAAAGGTGTAAAAGAATTATAAATAGGACCTTGAGCTACGATCTGACAATCCAGCACGGAACAACTGGGATAAGCTGGAAGCCTCCAAGAGTCCACCCTGTTAGGCATCAAAACATGGGTAAAGGATTTATAACAATGCCCTAGGGGTAAGGCCACAATAGATTAAACAACCCCACCTGAGTTTTTCTGTGACATTAAATGTAAAATTCTCTCTATTAGATGGGGTCTGTTAAAGTTGACAATTATACATTCTCCTGCCAAATTCTTTGTAGACCTCCCAACACAGGATACTCTTCGCACCATGATTATGGATTTCTCCAACCTTAGACCAAGAGATGTATTATGATCCAACCAGTGCAGTACCTTGTTCTTGAGTTGATCAAATTCTTCATTGGCACCCGATGAGAGCACCGGAACATTAACAAGTACTACTACATATGATGAGGATTCTGGTGGAAGATATAACGTTGGTAGACTCTGCCTCGGTCTCTCCCCCATGGGGTCTAAAGAGCGGGTCTCTGTGCTGGCACCCCCACCCCTTACTGACTCTCCCATTGGAGGTTTGCCTGAACCCGAACAGGCTGTGCGACGCTGTGACTTCACTACCCCGGCTCCGCCCAAAGGGTCCACCGCCTGGTAGTTTGAGTCCACCAGGGGCCGGGAGGAAGATTAGCACTACTTTGCACAGGTGCTCGAGATGGCATGTACCCACTTGGACCTTGCTCAACAATTATGTCACTTGCTGAACGGGGACCGGTTAAAGCCCCCCCCCGAAGGATCAATGTTCCCAGCTGGCCTATATTGGCAAATCCTCATGAGCTCCTGCTCCATTGTGACTAGGCATTGCATAATGGGGTCTAGTTTACGATCAATGTTGATCATCAAGGACCCCATTCATCATGGCATCCATGTCCTCCTTAGACAGTGGTTCCAGGTTGCTGTCACACTGTCCTGACCCCTCTGCCCTTGGTTGTTTTGCTTTAGCCCCTGTCGCCGAACCTTTCCTTTTTACTCCCCTACCTGCCCCTGCTTTTGAACCCCCTGGCTTGGCCTTACACCCCAGGCCCTTGGTTGGTATAGCTGGGCCTACAGACTCGAGTCCAGTATTGCTGACTATGCCTACCTCTTACTGGTGTTAATGAGGGTCCAGGTTCAAGCTGGGTATCCTGGGCTGGATGCGATACACCACGACCTGCAGTACCTAATGGGCTGTAGACAGGGCGGAGTACAGGCGAATGAGAGAGCCGGCGGGACACCAGCTCGATTCCCTTATCTATAATCCTAGTTGCTCTTAATAAGAATGCGTCCATCATCGTAACAGGAGGACCCTGGGGGTACTGACGTCGGGCCTTTATGTTTCCAAAACAGGGATAAATGTTAACTTAGCAGGCCGTCCAGTGAGCAGTGCTTAGAAGGACTGAGATATGACCACTGTCAGGGCAGACAAACCTCACGCTTCTAGTTGAATTATTCACAAGGAATCCTCCTACCTTTCCATGTTTGTTGCGGAAGTAGTCACCCACGAGGCTCCTCTCTCTGTACCTTCCTTGAGTATTCGGCCCCAGGTGTCCACACTGCCACGCTGAGCTCCTACCAGCGAGTGCCAGAGCCAAGAGAGGTGGCCTAGCCCAGCCTCCTCCAGGCTCCGAAGGGCACGTCCAGCGCCACGGGAGGCAACCAGCACTTTTCAGGGCGTGCGGCACGGGCGTGCTGCCCAACTCCTCCTTCTCCCTGAGGCTGGTGGTATTCTGGGATACCGAGTCCCTTAGGTTGATTGGCAGTCCAGCAGCATCAAAGTCCAGGCAATCAGGTAAAACAGAAGCGCGTCTGTGTCATTTATTGCCTAACATTATTATTCATACGCACTTTCTTGTCAGATCTGCAGACAGAGAAGACCCTTAAACAACTAAGTAATGTTTAGTGAGACCTAGTTCACCAACCCAGGGCATCCAGTGGCAGCCCCCGCTAAAGCTGCTTAAGTG
This sequence comes from Triturus cristatus, assembly GCF_964204655.1. NCBI lineage: Eukaryota > Metazoa > Chordata > Amphibia > Caudata > Salamandridae > Triturus > Triturus cristatus. Next base: position 548,516,744 of record NC_140595.1, read on the forward strand.
GAAGTTTTTTCCCAGAGCTACATCTGTAATATACTGCAAACAGAAGATGCAGCACACCATGAAAATATTGTCTCTTACTCAGACCTGCCCATCACATATTACAGTGCAAGAGTTCTGGGATCCCCCAGTGATTTACTGATCTTAATCAACAGCTGCTTCGCGTACATTATGGGGCCACGCCATAAGTGCAGGATGCAAGTTACTTTTCGGGATCCACTCCTAGTGCCAGTCTCTCATGTCAGTTACATGACAGCAACCTCCTTACTTTCTGCTTCAAGTCACTGAACCTCTCTTCCTCCTGCTCTGACCTTATCAGCTGATTTCACAGTCTGACGTGTACCTTGGAGATAATTTTTATAAACTAAGAAAACAGCTTCCAAGGCACATCCTTGACCTCCACTTCAGCCAGCACGTGAAATCCTCCCATTAGGGAAAGGTAACCTTCCTTTTTGTCCCCTGATGGCCATCCTGACATATTTGGAAAGTCAAATTAGCCAGATAGCATCTACAGAAGAGGGGTGAAATGAGGTCCATGCTACTGCTAGTCTCCAGGAAACACAAAATAGCCACCTCCCTATAGGTGATGTGCCTGCAGTTGCCTCTTGGCTGCTGTGGGCATTGATAAGCACTTTACTTTTTGGGATACTTTTTGATTTTGCTTATGCTAATAAACATGACTTCCACAGTTTTAGCTATCTGTGGTATGACCATTGCGAAATTAACACATGTTGTAAAATGTCTTTGTAGCAAGGATTTCCACACGTGAACACTCTGCATGCGATAATTTTGCACATGATGCAAACAATACCACACAGTGTGAATCCTAAACAAATTATGTGTGTGATAGCGCCTACGAGACCTCCAATGACTCCCCGTCGAGAAGAGGGTCACCTTCAAACTCCTCACCAATGCCTACAAATCCCTCAACAACATCAGACCCAAATACCTCAACGAGAGAATATCCTTCAACGTACCCAAGAGGAACCTCCGCTCCGCCGACCTTGCCCTGGCAGAGGACCCCAGCATCCGCAGAAACAGAACAGGCGGGAGTGCCTTCTCCTACATCGCAGCCAAGACCTGGAACAAGCTCCTCGTGAACATCAGACACTCCCCAACACTGCACACATTCAGAAAGGACCTCAAGACCTGGCTGTTTGACTGACCCGGAGCTGCCCCCTCCCCTCGAGCGCCTTGAGACCCTCGCGGATGAGTAGTGCACTTTATAAACCCCTGATTGATTGGTTGACATGCACATTAGCCACATGACATCTGTATACATGGGTGTGGATTTACAGCACCAGCTACTCACATGAAAGTATCTCCCTAGGTGCCAATAGCTCTCTATTCAGAATTTCACTTATCAGAATGGGGAATAACGTATAGTTGCAGTTTAACTGCACGTTATAAATACACATTTCCCATTACCAACATGTAAAAGTTGGAATGGGGATGAAAATACCTTCCAGGTTGCACTTCAAGTGATATATGCAAGGTTGAGGTGAAGCAATTTGCACTGATCTGCAAATCAAAAATCGGATGCAAAGACTGTTTGTGCGTGATATTTTCACACTCAGAATGAGTTCCTAAACCTTTTGACTGTTTTTTCTTTCAAAATGCTGCCACAAGGGAAAAGAACGTAGTGTACGTTTTGTATTCCAGGTATCAGAAAAGAACTACTCTTCCCTGGCTTCCCCCTCAGAACATGTCTACCCTGCCATTTGTCTCACTAGCATGCAGTCTCTGAATCAAAGTTAGATGACCCGCAATTCCATTTTGATTGGTTGACCTCGCCTGGGCAGCCACTTCAAAGGGTATTACTCAGAAAGTTAGCCATTCACACGACTTTATCAGAACAAAAAAAACAGCAGCCATACTTGAGTGCAGGTCTTTTCTTTCGTCCTAATTAGAACTCTAATCCATCATGCTGGAAAGTTGCTATTCATTCTGGTGATTGGGGACATGACAAATGAATCCTGCAATAAATAGGATGTCAGAGCCAAGCAGGAGATGGATGTGTTCTGCATGGGATGAGTGTAATAAGTACAGTTAATGCTGGAAAGAAGCCAGATTCACTGGCTCGTAATGTGCAAGTTCCCCCTAAGGCTCTGACCAGGGATAAAACACTCATAAATGGTCCCCCTCACCTTTCATTTATTAGAAAGCTAACACCTTGTCAGAGCTCATTTTATTTCCACTGGCATTTGGCCTCAGGGATTGAAATAATTTAAATAGCGGGTTAATTGTTGCCAACAGAATACTAATAATCAGGGGTTTATTTTCCACACAGGTGACTTTCTTGAATTTTACTGAAGCTTTTACACACCTCCATTCGTTTACAGGCTCGCCAAGATCGATCAGCTGCAGTTATTAAAAAGCCAATCCGGCAGTTCATTGACGATTGATTTTATGAACGTGTTTAACATTTTTTCTAAATTGGATTTGTTTTTCATTTTGAAAATGTTAGGATTGTATGTGGTCGAAGGCTGCTTTCACTGTCAACATGTGTGCCACAGACAAGCAAGGTCCATTTCCAATAACACTTGCGTGTTTATCAAAAGTTTTGAAGGACAATTTTGTTAAATTAGAAACATCAAAGATCCTGTGAGCTGAATTAAGCTGTTATGTTTCGACGAATCCCTTGGTAGTTTAAAAAAGGAAACCAATAAATGGGAACTTATTTGACAAAATGAATGCAGCTAATTGTGTCCAATCTCACTAAACCCATATCAAGGCACTTAAAGACCCAATTCACAAAGCTAAATGCAGATGTAAGTGAGAATGACACTTGCAAATCCCCTTTTTGGGACTCACCTGCAGGCAGCTTAAGCTTTTGCTTGCAGCAGTCCTACTGTGCCCTATAACACTTGGAGTGAATTTATGCTAACTCGCTGCTCATGACTTCAGTGCTTTCAGTGCCTATCTCATTTCTCTGCTGCTAAATTGATGGCTTTCCTCTCTATTCTTGTGTTTGGATCACTCAAGTACCATACCCAGTCTCCCTGTGTTTTGATTGCATGAGTTGTATCCTTCTACTGCTTATGTCAGGGCATTAGAGTGCAGTGAAAGAGGGGCTACTTTCTCTCCCTTTCCCCTTGTTGTCTATGCCCCTTTCCGGACGGCACAATTTTTATTTAAAAATTAGCCCATCTAGCTCCTACTTGCCCCAAAGCCTCCTCGCTCCATCCACTGCTGTGTCAACAAGGGTTTATCTTTGAAGAATTTCAAACCTTTTCAAGATGGCCGCCCTTGAGTGCATGTGCTTTCTAAAAGAAAAAAAAAACATTTCAAGATGGCAGCCGTACTTAAACAGTATGGCAATATTTTGGAAAGCTTTTTTCTTAAGGAAAAAAAAAAAGCATTCCTAGATAATTTGCCATACATGGGCATGAATGGTGGGCGTATTGGAATGTTTCTTCCTACTGTAAGACTGTTTCAAGTGGAGGCAATCTGTGGGGAAAAAAAGCATTGACACAGAAAATAGATATGCGCCCTGTGCCACAGACGAGGACTATTGGTGAACGAGGTTTGGGAGTTCAGAAGGGAGACAAAAAATGGCAAATGAATTTGCACTTGCTTGAGCAATCTGGTAGAAGCAAATATAAACATCTGAGAACTTCACAAACGGATTTCGTTACTAAACGTGAGAAAATTCTGACTGATTCATTTTCAGGTGTATTCTAGAAAACCTTTATGAACTAAAGTGAACTATTTGAAACAAGAGAATAAATGACGTTGAGTAGATATATGATAGTTTTGTGGAACAGGATAAAGTTTGAGGCATCTAATAATATTGCTAAAGGGTTCAAAATGTGACAGCGAGTTTTGGCTATCTAGCAATAAATTAGCTATAGTGCAAAAGCGCACTATGATTGCAATCTCAAAGAGATATACATAAACATATTTGACAGACACATCAATAGTTACATTAACTATAAAGTATGTAATTAAGAATGGTACTCAGTGCCCACACAAGGTGCTGTATAAAGAATACAGCACAAGCATGCCACACATTTAAAGTGGATGCTCCTTTCAAAACAGTCCGGGTCAGCAGGAACCCTTTTTCTGTAAAATCATACAAAAGCCTACAACACCGTCCTAAAGAAAATAAGGGTAATCAACACGTATCCGGAATTCAGAAAAGCAATAAAGGCCTGGCTGTTCCCTGAAACATGATTCAAGTGGTCTGGTGTTACAAAATGTACTAGTATGTCTATGACAATTGCAATACTATATCTCACATTATTTCGAATCTCAATACATTCCTGCCACAAAATTGAACCAGACTTCCGGAACTCCCACCTGACACAAGATACATACTACTGTAGGCCACACCTCAACCAATAATCTTGCAACAATGCTTAACAAATGCAGTGTCCAATTCCATCCTGGAAGCCCTTTGTAGCCTAGTTGGAGGTGGGGAAGCACTGTACAAATGCTACTAAAAGACACTACAATACAGTACATTTGTTGACTCTTTTTAGGGATGCAGGTGTAGACATTTCTAATACAGTCAATCTGCATGGATATCGAAAATTGGTAGACAAAAGCTTGAGCCATTCCAGGAATTAGGGTGATCCGTTCTAAATACATTGTTTCAAAATGGGAGGCATTCAAACAGCCAATGCTAATCAGTGAACTCTGATATGGCTCTGGCTCTCATGGACCAACTTGGAACACCACTGTGTGGCTGACTCTTGAGGAATATGAGGTTTCACTTTATTGATCACAGACATCTATTTACCTGATACATCTGGGATGTCTTAGCAAGATAGTTGCACCTCTGTAGTCATTTTGGTCTAAACTAGCTTGTATATTCTAAATGTATTATTTATTGTTAAGTCTATTTTGTGCCTAAATAGGAGGGTAACGCCTGTGGATCGGTCTCTCTTGAAAGCTCATAGCAGATATAAAGAAATGTATGTGAATATTGTCGTGAGACTGGACTTTTCTAAATGTTTACAAACAGTTGGGCAATGTGTGCATGCATTGTAATGGTTCATTTTGTAAGCTACAATCTATTCATGCTTGTACTGACTTTCTCAGGTAATAAAATCTACCATTCTCCAAACCATATTAGGTAGTAAGGTTGCCCAATATCTCTGAGACTGTTGTAGTTGTGCCATTTATTATGTACACTTCTAAAGCTACTGACCTTGTTAAATCATGAGAAGCATCAGTTCTTCCCTAAAACACATAAAATGTGGTAAAGTGTGATAGTAATTCCATGGTTATTTTTTAATTAAGGGGAAACTTGAGTTGGGATTCAAAACTGATATTCCAATGTAGTAGTTTTCACTATTGTAAGGACGGACAAGTCCTTCAAGTGAGTTTCAGCCCTGAAAAGTGAGTTCCATATAATTCTGAGTCATGCTTTGGAAGTAAGAGCTAGAATTATAGGAAGATAACAAACAGCTATATGGCAATGTCTTACATGAATCAAAACCCCGGTGCCAGAAAAAGGTCTTTGGTTAGAATGGTGCCAATGGAGTGTCCATGTTGCAAACATAAAAGAAGCTGGTATATGTTGTAGGACTTTTAATTCTGCACACACTGCCTTTCTGCATTTCCAAAAACCCAGGCAACCTACTGGGACCTCAAATGTTCAAATGTGCTGACCCCATAGAATAGTATGTATATGAAGCTATGAACAATGGATTCTGAGCCTAACTGACTGGACAATAGAAGATGGCCCTGCTCACTGCTATGCTGGGACTACGTTCAGGTCCACCGGAGAAGGCTGTCAATGACCTCCTCTGCACATGTAGGTGACTCTTTCAGTGCCCCGTCCCCACCTGCCAGGACTGGGGAATGGCTCAGCGGGCTCTAACAGGGGACATGGGGGTTCTGCTCCATTTCCCCCACCCCAAATATTTCCCTCATATATAATTACCCACTGAGTTCAACGTGCGGTCCCTTCGAGACACAGATTAGGGACGTTTTTGCCACTTTCTACTTCATTATATTTTCTTTCTGTTTTGATTCTTTTCCTTGCTTTTACCAAAGTTGCTTTTGGTTAGCTAACAGACTGATGACTTGATTGTTCTACGCCATTTGCCACAGACTGTTATATTTCTAAAACCACTGGGGACCCCTGATCACCCGCACTACAGGAACTACCTGCCATGCAAAACAACATGATACTACTTGCGCTACTATACCCTCAAACTGAGCAAGAAACGCAGTGTATACCCGAAGTCATAACCCTAGGAAAAATTGAATTGTTACATGTAACACTTTGTTGCCTATATCCCACTTGTCTTGATATGCCAATGTATATCTTTTAATATACTATCAGCAAATGGTTGTAAATGCAGTTAATAAAAACAGCAATAAATATATATTTTTTAAAAGTGTGGGAACGCTGGGTTATAGAAATTTTGTGGATTCTCAATGATTCTGAAAACATTCCCTCACAGAAATGTGAAGAAAATGTGTCATTTTAGCAAACATTTAATATTCGCAGGGTATTTTGGAAAGGAAAACATGCTGTGATCGATACAAGCCATATCACCCTGGATTCCCCTGGTTATTTATCTTTCAGAAATGCCCAGGGTTAGTAGGCTCTCTGGTTGTCAGGTGCCTCAGAGCCTGTACAATGCAGCCATTCACCATTGCAAGTAAGAGGGAATTGAGATTTCTTTGGCTGCCATTTTAACATGTAGGTTCACAGAGAAGGTGTAGACCCTCCTTTCGCCTCTCCCCTAGGGCAGAAATACTATCTTGCGCCTGGAGTGCAGCCCAGTTCCTAGCTGGCCTAGTGCCCCACACCATTTCTTGTCTCACTTTTTTCCTTAGTGGTCTGGTGAGCTTTCAGTCTTCCTGGATGGCCAGATTGGGGTATTTGCACGTCCTGGGTGGAGGGGGTAGGGGTCAGAAATTCAAAATAAAACAGCAGTGGAAACATTGAGAAATAGAATGGGGTGTGGGGCTAGCATGCCCTGGCACTGCATTGCCAATTCCTCTGCACCAGACAGTCTTTCTGCCACCAGTGGGAGGCAGAATAGACAGCTTATCCGATCTCTGCTGACCTATATGTAAAAATTGCAAACAAAATAATCTACATTTCCTTTTGTTTGCCATGGGAATGGATGCAGTATTGAGGGAGCTGTCCACAAAGACAACTTACTTTGCACTTGTAAGTTTACTCTTACACTTTTGAGTAATGTTTTTGCTTAAGTCTTAGGAGATTTTGAAAAGTTAATTTAAGATTAGGCTTAAAAAAAATAATATTTGTAAGTTAAACTAAAGCGATTGTCTCTGTGGTGGAAGGCGTCAGGGCTCTTGAGTACCAGGGATAACTCCAAACGGCAGGGAAAAAAAACTGTGGAGAGTAGCAGGAGAATAACAGTGGAGATTCTATGGAGGCTGCAGGTGGAGGTGGCTGAAGAGGCACTGCGGCTCAGAGGTACAGAACTATAAAGAACTATAAAAAGGTGGAAGGAGGTGGGAGGAAGCTTTGCCCAGTGTGCACAATTATACAAAAGCTGCCTGATCATATGGGGTTTTGGGGAAACCTGGGTGCAGTTGCGCAGCTAGTACAGCTAGGGGGGTACTGGGACAGACTTGAGGAGAAAATCAGGGTGGTCTAAAAAAAACCAAAAAATAAATAAATGGGAAAGCATTTTAAACACTCTAGCGCAGTAGCCAAGGTTGACTCAGCTGCCGGGCTGAAAGCCAAACCTCGTTTAGCCCAGGCAAAGGCAACCACACTGGTAGCTAGAAGGGAGCATAGCACCAATCCTCATGGCTTCGATGTCAGCTTTGAAAGTTCCCAATAAGAGCTGACCCCTCTCTCTCCCAGGAACTGGTACAAGAAGAGACAATAGTTGCACCTAATTTGACAGAGGTTCCATCATCGTTGGTTAAGGAATGACAAGACGTCCCAATAATTGATGGGCATAAAAAGCAGCTAAAAAGAGCTAAAGAATTCCCACTTTTTTTGAAAAAGGCGTTCCTACCAGCTCCTTCCAAATCAACTACAAAAATACCAGATGTGCCAGGGGATCTACCAAAGGATTCCGCACAAGGCCCGATAACACCACAATGGGCCCAGATGCCCGGGCAGGTCCCATCTCCTTCCCCAAAAAGATTCCGGTAGTCCAAGATCAGGACCAGGAGGGTTCAACAGAATTATCAGTTTTGGCAGAAGAGAAGGCTCATAGCCTGATCCAGTTAGTGATGTCTCCACTTGAAGTTAATAGGATGCCATCAAGAGAGGCGCAAAATCTTCCATTACTACAGGATCCAGTCCAGATCCAGTCTCAGCCTCGGTCTCAGCTTCTGCCACGGGGGATACTGCAGGTGAACCATCCAGGAAAGTGAAAATCCATCCACTGAAAATCTGAACCAGGACGGGATGACACCACAAATCAGTTGCAGTAATGAGGTAGAAGGGCCCTTTATGCAACAGATAGACATAAGAGACATGTTGAACCTTATTCTGGAGGAGATTAGGGAAATGAACAAATTACAAAAGCTTGAGATTGCCTCCCTACATCAGCGGTTAGGCAAAATTGAAGAGGCAATGTCATGTTTCCCAATCAAACTGCAGGAAGCTGAAACAAAAATCACGCTGCTGGAAGATCAGATGAATTAGATGCTTGGGAAGGTGGGTGAAGCAGTAAAAGACAAAACTTCCCTGGAGAACAAATTAGAGGAGCTCGAGAATCACACCCGGAGGTCGAGCCTTCGAATAGTGGGGGTCCCCGAAGGAATCGAGGGGGCTCAAACACTTCAATGGGTCAACACATTCATTAAACAAAAAGTTCTTCCCGAATTTGACGGAGACTTAACCATTACAAGGGCACACCGAGATCCTGCTCATCCTTTCCCGAACTCAAAGATACCATGAACAATTTTGCTGAATCTGGCAGACTTCCGTGTGAAAGAGCGCATTCTGACAAAGGCGATTCAACAAAGACAGTTTTTTATAGATGAAACCTCTAATTATCGCATATTTTCAGACATGACAGCTTTGGCAGCGCGTAGGCGAAAGGAGTTTGTAAAGATGCTATATCTGTTTAAAGCCCGGTGCACAAAGCCTCAATAGCGCAACAATCTAAGCTTCGGGTTCTGGGTAAGGGGAAATTTCACCTATTTACAAATGTGGAAGACGCTCAGTGTTTACTGAAAGAGATCTCTTCGGGAAGTGGAAAATGATTCAATACTAAAGAAAGTCTAAGTTTCTTTTTTGCTGAGGGCAGCAGGGTCACCTAGGGTATAGTTCCATGACACCCATGAGGGCAGCAGGGAGGGCAGAGATGTGGCTAGCGTGGCTAGTGGGGTTTTTCCACATTTCTGTTGGAGGGTTTGTCTTTCTTCAGGGAGGGACGGTGGGCTGGTGGGTGGGAGCAGCAGCAAAAGGAGCAAAGAATGGCAAGCACAGGTACCTATATTTGAGCAAACAACAAACTTATCTAGGAAATTGAAAATCGCTGGTAAATGTAGGATTTTGTCAGTCAATGCCAATGGCATACTCAACAAACCAAAATATGGTGGGCTTATTAGGTGGCTTGCCTCTTTCAATCCCCATGTCTTGTTTTTTCAAGAGACACATTTAAAAGCTAATTCACCTAAGCTGTACTTACTGAGGGTATTTTCGGACGCTTTCTTCGCGTCAGCAGGCCTAGCTATGAGAGGGGTTGCTATTTATTTCTCTAAGAATTTGCCATGGAAATTTGAAGAAATTTGTAGGGATCCACAGGGGAGATGGCTATGGGTAGCGGCAAAGCTGAAGGGGAGGATTTTACATTTCGTAAACTACTATGGCCCGGTTATGGATGATGCCTCAGGGCTGGTAAAAATCAATGAACTCTTGAGGGGGGCCCCTGGCCAGATTATTATCAGGGGAGACTTTAATTATATACAAGATCAAATGAGAATACCTCAAATAAAAACAAAAAACAATTGAAACCAAATACTAAAAGAATCTTTGAAGTTATCAGGCATGAGTATCAACTAGTAGATCCCTGGCGGAAAGCCAATATTAATAAGAATATTTATACTTGTCACTCGCACCGATATCAGACAGCATCCCAAATTGACTTTTTTTAACATCAAACTCACTTTTAGTCCTAAAGGCAGATATTGAGATCAACCCCTTCTCTGACCACTCTTATATTAGGCTTGAGCTTGAGATTGGCGAAGTTAGAAGGGAGCGGTTCAGGTGGCAGATGGATTGCCTCCTTCTCCAAGATCAAAAATGGGTTGAGAGTTTTAGAGCATGGATCTCTGAATATTTCAGGACCAATGAGGAGATGGCTGGACCCTTTGAGGTTTGGGGGGGTTTGGCCGCGGCTCGAGGGCAGATCATTTCCTTCTCGGCTGCCCAGTGAATCGCTCGACGGACCAAAAAAGCTGAATTGCAGGGGGCGGTGGAAAGTGCTCAGGCTCAGAGGATTCTGTTGCGTCCACACTATTTGGATAGTGCTAGAAAGGCCCTGAGAGACTTCTTTGTTTTAGAAGAGATTAGCAACTCCCGATCATACCAACAAAAGGTTTACGAAGATAGCCAGATGGTTGGTAAACTGCTAGCCAGCTCTACAAAAACTAAACAAGAAGCGGCTTCAGTTTTGAAGGTGATCAAGCCCAAGACCAGAATAGAAGTAACCAATAGCGATGAGATTTCACAGATCTTTTTAGAACATTTCCAGCAACTCTACACCACGGACTATCTGGTTCGGGAAGAGACTATACAGGAGTACTTTGATAATGTTAACATTACTAGACTATGTGATTCTCGGGTAGACCAGCTAAAATCAGATTTAGAAAGTTTAGAGATTTTGACGGCCATTAAATCTACAGCTGGGGCCAAAGCGTGTGGGGAGGACGGGATCCCTATAGAATTTTATAAGGCTTTTTCAGAAGAATGGATTTCACCCTTGAAAAAACTTTTCAATTATGTTAAAAACGGTGGACAGGTCCCCTCGTTTTTCAAGGAGGCGATTGTTGTCTGCTTTGTAAAAAAGGATAAGAATCCAAAGGATGTTAATTTTTATAGGCCCATTAGCCTCCTCAAATCAGAGTATAAGATTTTAATGAAGGTGTGGGCGCAGCGTTTTTACCTGTAGCGCAGGAAACAATTGACAAAGACCAGGCCGGCTTCATAGCAGGAAGATCTATGGCAACTAATACGGAATTTTTAATACAGGCTTTGAACTATTGTAATACGAATTCTACCCCGGCTTGTATTATGATGGTCGACGCAGAGAAAGCGTTCTACTTGGTGAACTGGAACACTTTGTTTTTTGCCCTCTGTAGATTTGGCTTCCCTCCCCCGGTCATTTTAATGTTGCGAAACATTTATCAGGGGGCTCAAGCTCAGGTGGTAATTAATACAAAATGGGCTGGTACAGTAAAAATTAATCGGGGGCCGAGACAAGGATGTCTGCTCTCCCCATTGCTTTTTACCTTTTTTATAGAACCTTTAGCCATTAGAATGCGAGATAATGCAGCAATTAAGCCCCCAATTTTGGGGATGGCCAAATTGAAGCTTTTTGCGGACAATATTATTTTATATCTGAGGCCTAACAATCACAATTTGGAAGTGGTGAGGAGGGAATTTAGTAAATTTGAATTAACCTCTTCTGTGCCCATGACGAGATAGTCTCGTCATGGAGCACGGTCGTGCTGTGCCCATGACGAGACTATCTCGTCAGGAAACCCACCCGCGTGGGAAACGCCCGGCACAGGAGGGGGAAAGGGCGTGGCACCGAAGGGGTTAATAGGGGGCTATAAAATAAATCAAAACAAAACTGAAGTTCTCGTTTTGAATACAGATATAAACTTTCTCCCAGCCAACCTCAAGGTGCAAGCCGTAAAGCCGGACCCTATTAGATATTTGGGGATTTATGTGACGAATCATTATCAACAGATTTATAATCTGAACTATGTAAGAATGCAAGGTAAAATTAAGAGATTGTTAGAGCAGTGGGTTTTTACTCCCGTTGACCTTGTTGGGACGTGTATCTCTTATTAAGATGTTCATACTTCCGTTACTCATTTTCCTTTTTATCAACGTACCCATTAAATTAAAACATTTTTTTTTAAAGAGATGGAAACTCTGATTAGAGCGTTTGTCTGGGTGAAAATGGCACCAAGGGTCAAGCTCTCATCCTTACAATTAACTATTGAGCAGGGTGGTCTAGCTCTACCGCATATTCGGACCTACTTTGATGCTGCTTTTGTAGACTTACTAGCTGGTTTATTGGTCTCCAATGGGTCTAAAGATGATTTTTTATGTGGATAAAATGGTGCAGGAAACCGGTTTTCAGATTTCGATATTCTTAAAAACCTCCAAACTTCCGAAAAAAACACGATATAAGACACTGAAGGACTACTCCACCAGACTCCAATCCTTTTTTAAGGGGTCGGGCTCCTCCGGGCTGCACTACTTAAAATTGAGAGAATGCAGAAATCTTGACCCTCAAATTCAATCAGGCCACTTGAAAAACTGGGAGGGTTGCGGGCTAGGAGAGCTGAGATATTTTTTAATTCAGAATAGGGTAATTACATGGCAGGAGGTGCTGCTGAGGAGTGGAAATCAGAGGAAGCCAGTTTTTAAAAATATTTACAAATCGTCCATTTTAAAAAAAACTGAATTTTGTTTTTGATATGTCAAATAAACTCGTGATAGCCCTCTTTGGGGCAAAATTAAGGGGAGTAGGGAATTGGTATCGTTTGCTACAGAATCAGGGCCCACTCCCATTGATAGAGAACCATTTGGAAAGGTTGGCCCGTGAAACATAATGCACCTTCTCTAATAATGAATGGGAAGCTATATGTTGGCGAGGGAGTAAGGCCCTGAGAGCAGCCAATATTAAAAGAATGACCTTTCTATCCCGGTGGCTGGCATACTTCACTCCGAAAGCACTTAATAAAAGGTACCTGGAAGTCGAAAATAGTTGCTTTCGATGCCAGGCGGAAGGAGAAGGGGCTGGCAACATATATTTTTACATGTCCAAGATTGGGGTCTTTTTGAGAGGCAATCTTCTCGGCTCTAAATAGGGCATTTAAAAAGAGGATATTCCCGGAGGTCGAGACGGCCCTGTTTGGAATTTGAAAAGATAGAACAGATTTAACGAAAGCTGAAGAAACCTTTCTCTTTATTGCTTCTTTGGTAGCCCGCTCCTTAATTCTTCAGAATTGGAGGTCCAGGGAAGTTCCCACTTACGATAAATGGCTTAATAAAATGAAACAGACGTGGGCTTTTGAAGAAGCCTACGCGAGCCGGGTGGGAGCTTCCAAGAAATTTAATAAAAACTGGAAGTTTTTAAGTGATTTGGAAAACCCGATAGAGGGGTAGCACCACCCTGAATTTAGAGTCTAGGGGTCCATTAGGATGTCGGGCGGTGGCACCACCGCGGTGCTGGCGGTGCGGAAAAAAGCTATTTTCCACCCGCGAATAGCGGCCCCCACGTCCGCCATTAGTATGGCCAAACATAGCCTATTTCCCGACCGCCACGGTGCGACGCGCACCGCCATCAAAGTGCGCCCACCGCGGCGGTGGGAGCCAATGGAGACTCTCCGCCATGCGGAATGACGTGCGCCCCGCTCCACAAATTAGGATGACTTAAACAAGCAGACACACAGCAGTGGAGACACCACCCAACCAGAGACGGCGGAAGCTCGACAGTGGAGCGCGAAACCAGAGTCACGGTCACGACCGCCATGGACCCAGCTCTACACGTCTTTCCGGTGCTGTACCTGCTACATCACCAGGAACTCATGGACCGCCGCGGACGCCGCCGCAGGTACGCAACACAAACACAACACACAACAAACGGGCAGACACAGGGTCCAAATCCGCATCAGACACCCTAGGGGGGACAGGGACACATCCACAAGGGCACCCACACATCACCCACCTGCCACAAAGTCACCCTGCTGCATCTTGGACACACCTCTACCGCCACCATGCAGAAATGTCCCGGTCACGTCACCGCAGCGGTGAACACAATGAAATACATACGCACAATGCAGAAGGCAGGGCCAGTGCCAGGCATGGGCAGGGCACAAACACCACAGGGACACACCCCCTCCCACCACACACTAGCACATCCCATGAAGGCACATGCCATGTGCCCCTCCTGTGCACCCCATGCACATCAACAAGCCAGGTCAATACACACTATGCACCACACAACAAACAACCAGGTAGGCAGACACTGCAGGAGTGGCTGCACAGGAACACACAACACACAGCACAGTAGCAAAGGGCCAGGGAACACACACACCATCACAACACCACACTCAGGGAAATAACAATGAGGACAAGCACCAAATGAACACATGCAAGGAATTAACATCCAAATGGACACACAGCCTGTACATTCACACATGCATTCCACAGACTGACACACACATACACACCCCACATGCCAACAGCAATGGAGCACAACAAATAGGGATACCAAAGTGGGATGCACACAAATGAAAGGCCATGGAGACACACAACAAGCATGTGCACATCACATCAACACAAGGAACTGAGAACAACACCCTCACACCATCAAAGCACACATGGCTGGCACAGTGAGTGAACGCAAACACCAGACAGCTCAGTGCAACAACACAGGGAGACAGCAAGGCAAACCACCTATAGGCACAAGGATGAAAGGAAGGCCCTGACGTCAAACTGTGAACAGCCACACATCCATGCAGCATCTTCACAGGAGTACACCAGCAGCACTACACACAGGGCCCATCTACACACCTCAGGACTGACAAACACCAGTAGGAATCTACACACATATCCCCCTCACACCAGCAGCACACAACACCAGTGCCATACACACTGAAGGCTGGCAATACTTGCCAGTCAATACACACACACACAAACAACTACACACCCTGGGGTCAGCCACAAACATCACACACACACAGGGATGCCACCACAAATGTCGAAACAAATACAACAGACAAACACATAACCCAACAGAAACACACACAGAGCCACAACAACAACAGACATGCCCTGTGCAGCTAAACGGGGGAAAGGCAATGGGAGCACAGACACAACAGGAGTGCACAACCTCATCACTCAGGAACTATGCACAGACAACATACCACAACACACACAAGAAGTGCACCATCACAGAACAACACAGCCACAGAAAACAAACAACAGATGCACAGGCAGAACAATCACATAGCAAACACAGCAGGACATCAGCGGATGCGCACCAGGCAATCACAAGGCAACATACACACACAGCACTGCATGCACAACAAGCTGAGTGTGCACA
This sequence comes from Triturus cristatus, assembly GCF_964204655.1. Classification (NCBI taxonomy): domain Eukaryota; kingdom Metazoa; phylum Chordata; class Amphibia; order Caudata; family Salamandridae; genus Triturus; species Triturus cristatus. The sequence goes on from NC_140595.1 coordinate 548,531,989, forward strand.
CCAAGCATACCAGCCACACACAGCCATCAGTGACAGAACAGCAACCCACACAACACCAATCAGCACAGCACAAAGACAACAGCACACCCAGGAAGTGATGCAATAACACAGCCAACACACATACATCCAACACAACACCCAACAGATGCACTAGTCTGGGACACAAAGGTGGAAACAACTTGAGCAGAGGACTGGGCAGCACACACAGTTGAACTGCATAGGAGCAACCATGACTGACAAACAGCACCAGAACATCACACATGACCCATTGGAGAAATGCCCTGAGTGACACATTGACCCTGGCCAAAGAACTGCACCACAAAGCACAGTGTCACAAATGAAGTCATGGGGAGGCACACACACATATAAACCAAGGAGACAGCTGACACCAAAGTGAAGTATACTGCATGTCAGTAGGGGACATGGCAGGAGTGTACCATACACAAAGAGAGGGAGAGCATACACACAATGGGTAGGCAGCTGAAGCACAGATAGGGGATGGAATGACAACACACACAACATGCCACACTGGAGGCAAGAAGGCACCATGTGACAGCAATGCATGAGAAAATACAACCACAATGGCAGTGTGGAGAAGCGGGTCTGCACAGTCTCCACAAACAGCAACAAGACACATAGATGTGCAACAAAACACAACACTGACTTGCCAGCAACACTGTCTGTATACTCACAAGTGACAAAAACAACAAGTAGGAGTCAGACAGAACAGCAAGGACACACCAACACACTGCACAACATACAACTCACACATGGGCATAGATCCACATCCACAGGGATGAACAATCAAAACAACAGGCACACAACTTCTGGGTGACATGTGTGTAGTTGACAGTGCAGAGGCATGTACACATCAACACTCCCCACAAACTCATCCCTTCACACTGCACACTACCTGACCATCCAAGAGCACAAATGGAAAGTAAGCCATGGGACTAGGATGACTGGCCATCACAAGATGACCACACACATACACCACTGGGCCCACATAAAGGAAGAACACACATACATGATGACCCTGGCCAGCCTGCCTGCAATACTGTGTGCAGAAACCCTCTCTGTGCTGGCAGTGCCCCCCAACCTGACATATGTACAATATAGCCAACATGAACTAATTAAGTAAATGACTACTGCTATCCATTGTAAATTGACACCATTGCCCACACAGGTATCTGGATCAAGAAGAAATGAAGACCCTGTCACCCCTGAAAAAAAAGAGAGTAAGTGAGCCTAAAAATTGACTATGTTGAAGTGGCACACAGACCACGTGGCACAGTAAACCATTTACACACAGCAAAATAACTTTATTCAGTAAGGACACTGACAAAATAGACAACAGGAGCAACTGTCTTTATTCACATATTGCACAGATAGGTACCATGAGAAGAGAATAGCAAGGCACAAGATGCAGAGCATGTCCATAAGAAGCTGCACAGGCAGGGGGCACACAGCAGTGCACGACAAGGCCAGTGGGCAGGACAAAGAGCAGAGTGAGTCCATGAGAAGCTGCACAGGAAATAGTTGAACACAGCAAAGAGCAACAAGGCCAGTGGCCAGTTCATGGTGCAGAGTATGTCCATGAGAAGCTGCACAGGAAATAGTTGAACACAGCAAAGAGCAACAAGGCCAGTGGCCAGTTCAGGGTGCAGAGTATGTCCATTAGAAGCTGCACAGGGAATGTGTGCGACTGTACATTTCCATGGTCAGCAACACAGTCAGGGGACAACAATGTGCAGTACAGGCCCACCTGTGTGAGAGACAGGTGTGTGAGGGTGACTAACACTCAGACTTGGCTGTCAGGCGGACTGGGAGTTAGCTGTGTCTCGGGGACTGTCAGGGCACTTGACCGGGGAGAGAGCGGAACAGCTAAGGTAGAGCTATCAGTGGCTTGGCAAGCCAGAGGGCTGCTTGGACCAGGTGGTGTAGTGACACGTGGAGGTGGAGTCATGCAGACAGGAGACACGGTGTGGCTGGGAGATTGTGGAGGGGTGCCCTTCCACTTCTTGGGGATCCTAAATGGCTTGACTGACTCTGGATCGATGGGAAGTGGTGTGGGCACAACAGGCACACTCCCCACCACAGTTGCAGCAGGTGCAGGTGCTAGCAGCCCCTCTGGTGTTGTGCTGGACCCAGCGGAACGCTTTGTCTGGCTTCGCCTCTGCCCCCCCTTCCCCTGTTTACTAGGTGTTACCCCTACAGTGACCTCCGGCCCCTGCTTCACTGGGCTTGGAATGGGAGTCGAGGTGGTTGGTGATTCTGCCTTGGAGCCCTTCCTAGGTGTACCCTTGGCATGCATCACCTCCTTGGTGGGCACAGACACTGTATGCTTCTCTTTGCGCGATGCTCTAGGGGCAGGAGAGTCCTTGGATGAGGTTGCCACTGAGGGATGTGTGCCACTGGTGTCGCCTGACGGGCTTTTCTCCCTGTGCTCTGGGGTGGCTTTGATCTTCTGTGGGGATGGTGTCTGCGCCAGGGACTGCTTGGGGTGCTGCTGCTATTTGCTTCGTGTGCTGTATCGTGACTTTGACGTATGTGGACCTTGGTCACTATCGTCAGACGTGGCCACTGCCAGGTGGGTGGACAAAGGGACTGGAGCTGGACTGCGAGTATGTGCCTGTTGCAGAGCAGACGTCACTGTTGATGACAAAGCCTCGACTGTCCGGTGCAGCCCACCCACGTCTGAATGTATGCCCTCCATGAAAGCAACCATCTGGGATAAATTTCTTGTCGTGGTAAGTGAGGGCATTGAGGAGAGCTGTCTGGCCTACACACAGCTGGCGCAAAAGGTCCACAGACTCAGCACTGATGGCAGCAGGGGGGACAAGGTCAGGGGCAGCGGTGCCAGGGGTGAAGGACACTCTTCCCCTCTTACTGAGGCAGACACGGGCAGCACCAGAGGAAGTGGCGAGGAGGGTGGGCAATGGCCACTGTGTGGTGGAAATCGATGCAGAGTCCCCGTTCCCTGTGCCCTCCAACATCGATGCATCCCCGCTGGCATTGGATGATGTGGTGCTTTGGGTCTCAGGCTGGGATTCCTCCAGCAGACTCCTTTCCCCCTCTGAGGTGCTGGTAACATCTGTGTCAGTGGGTTCCTGGGCAGCTGTTGTGCTAGTTTCTCCCCCACTGGTGTCCGTCTCCTGTCCCTCCGTGACCACAGGTGATGCTGCATGAGAGAGAGAGAGATGTAGGGTCAGGTCAGTGACAGCAACAGAACAAACATATGCAAGCAATGCACCACAAAAGATGACCAAATCTACATGTTGCACACCACCCTGTGCAATCACATCGTGCCAACTCACTATATTGACTCAAGCAGTGCGTGGAAACTGGAAACTCAGGCATGAGTGAGCCATGTGATAACCACACAGCAGAACACCCTGCTTGTGGCTCTGTTCAAACAGACACACAACTAGCTCTGAGCCCACCTAGGGACATGATGGGGGTACACTACTTGTTGCCAATGCCAGATCTGGATGGAACAGGAGGGGACAACATAGACTCAGACTACAACATGACAGTCCACAATGGACATTAGCCCATGCCACCCACCATGTCGTACCTTGGGGACAATAGAATGGTGCACATTGCTGTCAGATGTGTAGGCCTCCCCAATCTTGGTGCATTCAATGGACACATGGATGGAGGCACAGTCAGATCGGGCACACTGCCGTTCCCTCCCATGGGATTCCCAAGACTACCCCAATGCAGAAGAAACCTGAAGAGCACAACTCAGAATGTAAAGTGAAGGCACAGCACCCAAATCATCTTTGTAAGTACAGGTAGGGCAAATGCATGCCACTGGCACCCAGGCCAGCAGCCACTTACATGCCACAGCATCACACTACCAACATCACATAGGCCAGCGCTGGCACAGGCTCTGTACACATGCAGCCACTCCCAGCCAAAGTCAGACTCCCCAAATGCTCACCCCTGGCCTGCTGCTGATGCTCCTTCAAACGTGCATCCAGCTCAGGCTGTGTCACCGCTAAGATGTGCCCCATTAGTGGTGTCATGCTGCACCGTGCCAAACGCCCAGTGCGAGGAAGCAGCCTCGAGGTCATCTCCGCCACATTCTTTGCCAGCCGGCTGATGTCGTCCCATCTCTTGTGGCAGTGGGTGCACTGTTGGTTTGAGACCCCCGGAGCTCACACCTTCACTGCAATGGCCCTCCACATGGCCTTAGCTGGTGTACCTTGAGCTGCAGGCATGGGAGACAAGAGGGGGAAATGATCAGTGACACAGTGCCATGTACCGACATCTATCAGTATAGCAGCAAGATACAAAATCATCACATATCCAACGATATGTCAATCAGAGACTATAGTACAGCTCACATGGGACACCTGCATGGGAAAAGATGATGTTAAAGCATGCAACTGTGAGGGGGAACACAGTCCCTACGCATCGCACGCACATGCAGGATGCCAGCACTGAAATACCCATGTAGCCTGCCCACATCTCCAGTCCATTGTTGGCTTGAGCAACACATACATCACATGTCAACCTGTGTTTGGGGGTGGACTCACTGTGTCCAAGACTGCGCAGTCATCAATGTCCCTGTCCTGTGAATAGATGAATGTGTCATGGAGGTCACATTGAGGGACATGATCTCACCAATACAAAATGCCATTCACAAGGGCAGTTGTGTTCAAAATACAGTGCTGAGATGGCCCATAGCGGGAGTGTTATGTGAAAAGACTGATGTCATACTCTGTAAGTTAAGTGAGGTGTCCTTGTCTTTGTAGGCGAGGACTGTGCAGGCCAGCTGGGCTCACACTGAGATGGACTACAGGGGTACACACAGCCATCCAGCCAAGCAATCACTGTCCTGACTACAGCATGAACAACCTTCTGTGTCACTGTATGGCTGACAACACAACACAGGTCACTCATACATACATGTGCAGCGAGGGAAAGCTGTGGCATTGGGTACACACACCCTCCCACTGGAGACAGCATGTAAGGCAGTGCATGACACTACCCCACACTCCCAGGCACATACTGCATCAGTTCAACTACATGTGTGGCCCCCCTGCTCTACCCCACCACTGTCAAAGACTTACCACAACATTTGGGGCACCATGTAGCCTTGGGTACTGTGTGAGCACCTCGTCCACCAGGACCTCCAGCTCCTCGCTCGTGAAGGGACTGGCACGGAGCTTCCCTGTCCTTGCCATCACTGTGGACATGAGACAACAGCAGCGGAATTAGGTGGTGAGGGGTCTCAGGCAGCAGTCCCTGGAGGCAACAGCAGGTGAGGGGTCTCAGGCAGCAGTCCCTGGAGGCAGCAGCAGGTGAGGGGTCCCAGGCAGCAGTCCCTGGAGGCAGGAGCAGGTGAGGGGTCTCAGGCATCAGTCCCTGGAGGCAGCAGCAGGAGAGGGGTCTCAGGCAGCAGTCCCTGGAGGCAGCAGCAGGTGAGGGGTCTCAGGCAGCAGTCCCTGGAGGCAGCAGCATGTGAGGGGTCTCTGGCAGCAGTCCCTTGAGGCAGCAGTAGGTGAGTGGTCTCAGGCAGCAGGCTCTGGGAGCAGTGGAAATGTAAGGCTCACTCCCACACATATATAGCCCCCTGGGGTCGTTTCAAAGGTGCCAAGCTGCAGCAATTGGTGGTCCAGGTCTGCCTCTTTTAAATGCATCCAATGACCACCTCCGCGGTGACAGAGCACGCCTACCGCGATCTTCAAAATTGCATCATGTCACTGCAATCATGGCTCCCATTGGCTGTAACGGCATGCTCCATGGTGGTGACACAACTCTGGGGCCCGGGGTGCGCTACCGCGATGGTGCATCTTTCAAATGCAACCAATGTGCACCTACGCGGTGGCGGAGCACGCATACCGCGATCTTCAAAATTAGATCATGCCACCGCAATCATGGCTCCCATTGGCTGTAAGGGCATGCTCCATGGCGGTGACAAAATGCTGGGGCCCAGGGTGCGCTACCGCGATGGTGCATCTTTCAAATGCAGCCAATGTCCACCTACGCGGTGGCAGAGCACGCCTACCGCAATCTTCAAAATTGCATCATGCCACTGCTTTCGAGTTTCGCATTGGCTCTAGGGCAAGCTCCATGGTGGTGACACACCGCAGGGGCCCGGTGTGCGCTACCGCAATTTTAGCAGCGGAGCATGCCATCCGCCATTTCCACATGTCTCCACGCCTATGACTACCGCACTTGTGTGGATGGGGGTGCTGGTGACACCACTGGGGCCAGACTGTTGCTACCGCGATATGGGTGCCATGCATTGACACGAGGCTCCGCCATTCATGCGGCAGAGCATGCCAACCACCATATGGGCATGTCTCCATGCCTATGACTACCACACTTGTGTGAATGGGGGTGATAGTGACACACCGCTGGGGCCAGGCGATAGCTACCGCAATATGGGTGCTATGCATTGACACGAGGCTCCGCCATTCATGCGGTGGAGCATGCCAACTGCCATATGGGCATGTCTCCATGCCTATGACTACTGCACTGTGTGAATGGGGGTGCGTGTGACACACCGCTGGGGCCAGGTGGTAGCTACCGCAATATGGGTGCCATGCATTGGCACGAGGCTCCGCCATTCATGCGGCGGAGCATGCCAACCGCCATTTGGGCATGTCTCCATGCCTATCACTACCGCACTTGTGTGAATGGGGGGTGCTGGTGACAAACCGCCAGGGCCAGGCGGTATCTTCCGCGATTTGGGTGCCATACAATCGCAATGTCCATCTGTCAAACCTCAAGAGGGCACAGTGCCAAGATGGTCAATGGAACATCATCGTGCACATGAGGCCAATGTTCCATTTACTCCTCTGATAGCTACACATGCCATGTTTGTGTGTGTGTGTTTCGTAGATTGGCCTGTACCCACTCACATGTCACTTATGGATTTGATGTTGGTGTAGACAGGACAGTGTTGTTCTGGACTCTACAATGTGTACACATGTCAATGTGTTGCGGTGCAGTGACAATCACAGCGATGCTCATCTCAATGAGTGATGAACTATGTTGCATTGCCTCTCATGTCTGCTCATGCACACATTCGTCATTCCAGCACTGACTGTGGTCATTGTGTGGTGGATGTGTGCCAGGTTGTAATGACGCATTGAGGTATGACAGGTACAGCAGCTAGGTATGAGACAGTGGGTTTGATTAGTTACACATATGCTGGATGCTATACTCCCAGGCGTGCCCATTTGAAATGTGGCCGTATCCCTATGTGCATTCACATTGACCTTGGTGGTGTTTGAGGTACTTGTCTTGTGTAAGTTGACAGGCGTGGCCTTTGTGTACATGAAGGTGTCCCTACATGTGAGCTCGTCTGTTAGTCAAGATTGATGTCAGTCATTGTTGTCATTGTGTCATCCAGAACGTGATGTGCTGTGCACATCTCATGATGTATTGCATTGACATGTGTTCACTATCATCTCCAATAGGAGGAGACCAAATTTGATTTGTCACTTGACGGTGCTGGAGGACATGGAGGATGTTGCGATCATACGGAAATGCCGCCTGGACAGAGCCACCCTGAAAACCCTTTGTGATCTGTTGGACCCCCACCTGCAGCCTCGCAGGACATATCCAACAGCTTTCACCCCAACTTATAAGGTGATGGCGGCCCTGCATTTTTTTGACACTGGATCGTTCCAAGAGACAGTGGCCAGCGCTGGTGGGATGTCACAACCGATGTTCAGCATAGTGCTGCATGATGTACTGTCCGCCATGATGCTATACAAGGACAGATACATCCATTTCCCCAGGGGTGCTGCCATTGATTGCACCCATGTCGGGCTTGTGCCACTACAGGCAAGTGAGCACATTTACCGCAATCGCAAGCATTACCACTCCATCAATGTGCAGGTGGTGTGCCTGGCAGATATGACCATCTCCCACGTGTGTGTCAAATTCCCAGGCTCGGCCCATGACTCCTAGATCCTGCAAAACAGCATTGTGCCCCAGCTGATGGCTAATCTGCTTCCCGAGCATGCATGGATTGTGGGTGAGTATGCCTAGTCGTGTGGCGTGTAGGGTGTGTCACCTGCTGCCCTCAGCCTCTGCGACATTGCAATGTCTATTTGTGTTTGTCATACCTAGGTGACTCTGCATATCCCAACCATGCCTGGTTGCTGAGCCCACTGCGGAATCCCAGGACCCCGGCTGAAGTCCACTACAATGAGGCCCATGGGTACTTTTGGTCTGCTCAAGTCACGTTTCCGCTGCCTGGACAAGACCGGAGGTGCACTGGCATACTCGCCCGGGAAGGTGTGTCAGATTGTAGTGGCATGCTGCATGCTCCACAACCTAGCCATTCACAAGGAGATTCCCCTGCTCCTGGATGAGGGTGAGGACCCAAGGCCCCAACCTGCAAACCAAGCCATGTCCAGTGATGAGGACAGTGGAGTGGAGGAAGGTGTTGACCTGCGTGAACAGCTCATCACCCGCTACTTCACTTGAAGGTGGGTGTCAATGTGCAACATACCCATTGTCTGCTGATATTGCTGTTGTCGTGAAGGGGCATGTGAGAATTGTAGCAGCAGCCAGTTGTAGACTCAGTGGTGGTTGGCAATGTTTCTGGGACAGGTCATTTGGGAACATCTACAGGACATGTATGTTGACACTTGTTGCCCATTTTTACATGTGCATGTTGGGTTAGCCTGATGGTAAAGGTTGTGTGATGTCTGTGATGCCACACCCAGACCAGTGAAAGTAGTTCTGTTGTGTTTCCCTAGGTGCCTTCGACTTCCCCTTGCCTACATACAGTCCATGCTCCTGGTACATTGTGATCATGTCGAAGACTGTACATCCTGCAATAAAGATGGAGCAGATACGACAACATGTGTGTAAGTATATTTTATTTGCAATGGTGAGATACGAGGGGGGGTGTACATTTCAATTGGGGGGGTGGGATGGAGCAGTGAGTTGACAGTTGTGGTAGATGAGATAGTCGAGTAGTCACCACATTGCTGTGGTGACCCAGTCCAACAGACAGATGCCATTCACAAGGCCGTGTGGGGAAGGACAGTCCAAAAAGTCAATGCAGTGGTGGAGAAGGTTGCCATCATGGCTGGCTCCGTGTCTGGCGTCTGGCAGGTGCTTTGCCTCCAGATACTCCCAGGGTCTTCTTGAGACGGCCCCTTCATCGTTTGGCAGGGGGGCCCTGCTGCAGGGCCAGTGGGGTCTGAGGACTCACCCCTCTCTGTGGGCGCAGGGGAGGATGGTGAACTGTCATCGTGCAGCCCACCAGAGGGGGTGGAGGTGTTGTCTGTGGTGCATGCCTGTCCCTCATTACGCCACTTGCTGGCCCAAGAGGTCCACGATTTGTCCCATTCGGGTGTCGATGGACCTCATCAGCAGGATGAGCTCGTGCAACAGTTCGTCCGACCGGCCGTTCGTCCCTGGGCCTGTTCGTATGCGCTCAGGACTCTGGTGATGTGTTCCAGGGATTGGGTCCCAGCCTCCTGGTGTCCGTGGGTGACCCTGCCCTTCCCACCTGCCCTGCTGCCACGGACCTGTTGCCTCACCACTGTGGGCACCCGCATCCTCTCCCTGCCCTCCTCTGTAGGTGGTGTGTGCTGGTCATCCTCTGGGACAGGGAGGGTGTTGCAGGCAGCACTGGTGGTGGTGGTGGTGGTGGTGGCCGTACAGGCCGTGACAGCAGGGGTCTGCTGTGAAGTTGCTGTTGGCACAGATGTGGTGGGGGGACGATGGGGTCCTGGGACCTGTTACTCCCTGGCACACCAGATGGGCCGGCTTCGAGCTCATCGTCCATGGAATCCTGTGAGTCAACATCCGAGAGTCCATGTACCGGGGGAAGAGACTGGCTCGGCAGGTTGCAGGTGTTGTCCTCTGCAGTGAGTTCTTGGTCACCTGTGGGTCATATGGGAAATGGTCCTTATAGTGCACCCAGCAAGCTTCGTGTTAGCTGTGTGTCATTCAATTTTTTGTACACTGCACAATTGAAAGATCATCACATTGTTTCCTATGTGCACTACTATGCTTCCTGACATGATGCAGTGGTACAGGCATTACTTGTCCATGGTGTGAGGTGTCAAGGCATACCATGCGACCCGTGCACAATTAAGGATTACAGGAATTGTTGCCATCTAGGGCCTGCACAACATGTGTTTAATTGAGAACTCATTGTTTATTTGTCTGACCTGGCAGACGTTACATCTGACATCAAATTTTGGGGCTGCTTGTTGCCCCAACCAGTGGCGACAGCCATTTTTTTATTTCTGCATTTGCATCTATTCTTTAAACTTACTGTTCTTTACATCATTTTGTAGTCCGTTACCATATCTCTTATATTAAACGTTCATATCCTCCTGCAAGGTTGTGCAATTTTCCAAATTTCTCATGTTATGGTGGGCCATCCGAACCTCTCTCCAAAAACAGGTACTGAAGCAAAGTTCATCAAGAGCAGTTTATTGTAACCCAATGCATTTCGGACCCCACGGGTCCTTCGTCAGGGGAAACTGTAAATAACAATCAGACATACTTTAAAACCCAATATACGTACATCACCTCCTTTTTATATACTTTAACTGTGAATTACGCCACTCATTTGACCCAACAGTCACCAACATGTTATCAAAAAATATTTTTTAAAGGATGACCCTCTTTTTATATAAGGCAAAGCTCTCCCCTCTTTCTCCTACCTACCCGTTCTCTCTATTTTACTACGTTACTCAATCGTTCATTTCCTCTCTCCTTTCAAACTAAACGTCACCTAATCCTTTGAAACCTCCTCCCTGCATGCCCACTTATCCCTAACTGCATCTACCCCTCTTCAATGCTGTTCACTACCGCATCGCTCCTATTCTGTCAACTAAACGCACATACGTTCATTTACCTCCTTCCCAGAATTCTCAACCCGTCACACTTAACTGTCAATACCCCCTCGTCTACCTACTGAAACAAAAACATCCTCCTCTCTCTTGTAGCGAAGATTTCGCCCTCTTCAAAACCACCCTCATTCAAACATATGTGTGTAGTTAGCTCCTTCCTAAAATCCTCTCCCAATCTCGCTAAACTATCGTTTTCCCTCACATACCTGCTAAAACATAATCATCCTCGTCTCTCGTGCAGTGTGTTTCACTTTCTCCATTAACGCCCGTATTTAAACGAACCTTCCACCCTCATTTCCTGTTCCCTCCCCCTTCTCCCACTTCCTCAGTTCCACCTGGGCCTCCCAAGCCACCCTGATACACTTCAACTCCCATGATGCATTATAACATGCCATATACAATTGTAAGACGTTCTGTTGGACAAATGCTGTGCGTTTTTTTAAAAAAGACTGTACTTTCAATTTACTACTTTTACATCAAAACTCATAAAAAACAATAGTATGTCCTAGGTTTCATGTTGTTATTAAGTGTCCATTTGAATTCCTTCAAAATAAGCGTCCTTAATGAACCAGGATGTTTAGCCTTGCTGGGAGACCACATGATCATCTTCACAAAGTTCTCAGTCACTGTGGGTGCTAACCCGATAGGGCAATTTGTACTACAACATCATATATGGACGGGTTGCACTCCATTCTTCCTAGAGTTATGCCAATTTTAAACATCAGTTTCTTCATATTGCGTGCTCACTGTCGACGTGCAAAGCCCAAACAGCACGTTTAGAACCAAACAACATCAAATTTCGGGGCTGCTTGTTGCCCCAACCAGTGGCGACAGCCATTTTTTTATTTCTGCATTTGCATCTATTCTTTAAACTTAATGTTCTTTACATCATTTTGTAGTCCGTTATCATCTCTCTTATATTAAACGTTCATATCCTCCTGCAAGGTTGTGCAATTTTCCAAATTTCTCATGTTATGGTGGGCCATCCGAACCTCTCTCCAAAAACACGTACTGAAGCAAAGTTCATCAAGAGCAGTTTATTGTAACCCAATGCATTTCAGACCCCACGGGTCCTTCGTCAGGGGTAACTGTAAATAACAATCAGACATACTTTAAAACCCAATATGCGTACATCTGGCCATGGACTGGCATTGTCATCTCCTGCATACCTTTGTCCTGTCATGTGCATATCTTGATTTGTACCACCACACATGTTTTCATATTTTTCGAATGGTGCTTGTTGCACTTGCCCCATGGCGATGCACATGTAACTAGGTGCTGTGCATGATTGTGCCCTGGCTTTCTTCTACTTGTGCATTGGTGTGTCACACTTTGGTAGCTGTGACAGTTTCCTTAGCTTACCTGTGTGCACACTGTGCTTGGCAATGGGGTAGGTATGCCTCTTTGTGCAATGAGAGGGCTGGTGTTGTCATTTGGCACCATTTAATTTGTGCTGAATGGGTGGGTGCACGTACTGGCTACTTACCTGTAATGTGCCCACATTTGGGTTAGTTATGTCACACATGTGTGTGTGCATGGTGGCGGCTTACATCCTGCTCAGTGGGGTCACGGTCCAGAATCATATGTCTACCGACCTGTAAGTTTGTTTGGTGTACTGTGCTGGCTTCCAACTGCTTCTGGGTGGGGGAGTGCTCCATCCTGCTCAGGTGTGGGACAGAGGGAATGTTGGGAGTAGTAGTGCAGGCCTCCCACGCCCAGACACCCTCACTGTGAAGATGGCTACCTACCTGTTAGTTTGATGAGGGTTATGTAATGGCTTACAACTGCTTCTGGGGGGAGAGCTCCATCCTGCTGAGGGCGGCAGAGTGCATGCTGGGAGTAGTGGTACTGGCCTGCCACCCACAAACACTCTCACTGTGAAGATGGCTACCTACCTGTATGTTTGTTTGGTGTACTGCAATGGCTTCCAACTGCTTCTGGGTGGAAGAGTGCTCCATCCTGCTCAGGTGTGGGATAGAGGGAATGTTGGGAGTAGTAGTGCAGGCCTCCCATACCCAGACACCCTCCCAGGGAAGATGGCTACCTACCTGTAAGTTTGATGTGGGTTGTGTAATGGCTGACACATGCTTCTGGATGAGGTGGGGAGAGATCCATATTGCTAGGCTGTGGGACAGGGGGCATGGTGGGAGTAGTAGTGCAGGCCTCCCACCCCCAGACACCCTCCCAGGGAAGATGGCTACCTACCTGTAAGTTTGATGTGGGTTGTGTAATGGCTGCCACATGCTTCTGGGTGGGGTGGAGGGAGGGATCCATCTTGCTAGGCTGTGGGACATGGGACATGGTGGGAATAGTAGTGCAGGCCTCCCATCCCCAGACAACCTCCCAGGGAAGATGGCTACCTACCTGTAAGTTTGATGTGGGTTGTGTAAAGGCTGACACATGCTTCTGGGTGGGGTGGGGGGAGGGATCCATCTTGCTAGGCTGTGGGACAAGGGGCATGGTGGGAGTAGTAGTGCAGGCCTCCCACCCCAGACACCCTCCCAGGGAAGATGGCTACCTACCTGTAAGTTTGATGTGGGTTGTGTAATGGCTGACACATGCTTCTGGGTGGGGTGGGGGGAGGGATCTATCTTGCTAGGCTGTGGGACAGAGGGAATGTTAGGAGTAGTAGTGCAGGCCTCCCACCCCCAGACACCCTCCCAGGGAAGATGGCTACCTACCTGTAAGTTTGATGAGGGTTGTGTAATGGCTCACACATGCTTCTGGGCGGGGTGGGCGGAGGGCTCCATCTTCCTGATGCTGTGGGACAAGGGGTCCTGGTGGGAGTTGTAGTGCTGTCTGCCTGTACACATGCCCCCATGGTAATGTTGGTAGCTAAGTTTGGGGTGAATGGAAGTGGGTGAATGTTGGATCTGTGAGACATGTTTTTGTGAGTGTGGTGGTGCTGATGGATGGAATTTGTCTTAGGTGGTGTAGCTTTGTAGCTGTGCAAGGCAGTACATAACTGAGTGGTGGTAGTCATTTGTTTGTACTTACCAGCTTCCACTCCCCCGGCTACTCCTGTGAGACTCTCTGGATGCAGTAAGGCAAGCACCTTCTCCTCCCATGGTGTGAATGGTTTTTGTGGAATGGGAGGGCCACCGCCAGTCCTCTGAGCCAGCTCACGGTTCTTTCTCCTCTCCTTGACCAACCTCTTCAGATCATGCCACCGCTTCATGACCTCCTTTTTTGATCTTGGGGTGGTCCATACTGCATTGACCCTTTGGACTATCCTTGCCCACATTTGTGTCCTTGTGGCTAATGGTGTCTGTTGGACCAGGCTACCAAAAAGCTGTGGTTCCACTCTGACTATCTCATCTACCATGACTGTCAACTCACTCTCTGTGAATTTGGGCATTTTCTGTGTGGCCTTGGTGTGTGGTGTGCAAAGTGGTTGTGGGTGCAGTAGTGTGAGTGGTGGTTGTGGTTGTGATGTGTATGGTGTGTGTTGTGCAGGGGGTTAGTTGTGCAGGTGTGGAGGTGATGTTGGTGCTGTGTGTGGTGTGGCTAGGGATGTTGTGTCCTTTGCCTCTCCTGTCAGCTGAGGTGTGTGTCCCTTCTCTCATGGAGTATTGCAAAGGATTGTGGTCAGGGAAGGGGCTGGTTTTATACTCAGCTATGTGGGTGTGTCCAATTGGGGTGTTGCTGTCAGGTGGTTGTTCGGGGTTTTGTAAGTTTCTTTTTGCCATGTGGTTGTGTCATTGGGGTGTGTTTTGTGTATTTGGGGGCCATGGCTAGTTTTCTGTGTGCCTAGTTTTGGCCTTCTTGTGGGTTTTTTGCTTAGTCCGCCATATTTTTTACGGATCGTCCGCCGCAGTGGCTGTGCTTCAGGTCTTCAGCTGGCTCTCCCATTCATCCCATTGTGCAGATTTTGGCCATCTCTGCCTGCTACGGGTGGTTTTTCTTGGCCTCGTTCCGCCGCGGTCGGTGTTTTTTGGCGGTTGATCCTGATTTGGCTGCCGGTTTTCCCACGGTGCCGGCGGGCGGTTGTTTTCCGCTTCCATGGCAGTCGGGGTACTTTTCTGCCCGCCATCCTAATAGACCCCTAGGTGTTGTTCAATGATTTTTTTAAAATGTTTGGAGAAATTAGCAATATCTGTTTCTAACACTTTAGCACTTTAATGTAGTAGTTTTGCACTTTTGCACTTGCACTTGCACTTTTGCATTTTTGCATTATGGTATTTTACAATTTTTGTACTTAGCTACAAATATTTATGCTAGCTTTGTTTAAAATGTTTTTTCTGCTTCTCGTTTGCCATTGGTAAATGTTTGGAAATATGAAGGAGCTGATTTTTAAACTCATGGTTGATTTGTGCTAATGTTTGCTCATGTGTTTTTTAAATGTTCTCGATGCTCTGCTCAATAAAAATAAAAAAATAAAAAGTTAAACTAATGTTATACATGCACGCTAAATATCAATTAAAAAGAATCTATGAAACTATAGACTACATTTTGAATAAAAAATATAATAATTTAAAATATATTAAATTAAATGACTTATTTTTAAAGGGTTATCTAAAAAACACAACACCCACCTAAAGTAAAATGTCTATATTTACTTACTAAATATTAAAAGCTACTAAAAGTTATGTATGTAATTAAATGTAAGTTGTTTTAAGTTGCATTTATTTTTAAATTTTAAAAGGGGCTCCCACAACCCCTCACCTTTGCATATTTCCCATTGTCCAGCCAACCCCACAACCCTCCCACATTTACCTCTTAAAGGTATTCCTATGTGTGTGGAGATCTCTTACAGTCAGGATGGAGAACACCACACATAAAAGATATGAGAGGTTGAGGCAAAGACCTCCGCAAATAGGTTTGTGAATAGCATTTTGTAGTATGTTAGTGTACTATGGCAGTATTTCTTAATGTGCTACAAAATGCTGTTTGTTAGTAGGCCTCCTCAAGGGCAAAGCAATAGGGCGGCCAAAAGACTGTTGGTGTTTTAGAGGTAGGGAAAATGCCCAAATGCCAGAACGTCCAGCCCGAGCCTTTTCTTCTAAAAATCTATTCTTGGCAACCAGTCAGCATTCTGCTCTCCCGAGGGGCAGATTGTGGGGTGTAACATTTTTTTGTGCTTTTAGGGGTGGGCAGTATGCCTGATACCAGGAGGAGATAACCTCCTGGCATGGAGTGGGCTTTCGACCCCCGAGGGGCTAACTGCGGCATATCTCCAAGCAGAAAGGCTGATGGTGTCTTGGGTGGGAAGATGGGGAGATCAATTGCCCAGGCTTCGATGACCACTCCCACTGCTACTCCCCCCATTTTTCACATACCTGTTGGTCTAGTGGGATTTCTGCCCCCCACCAGGAAAGGCACATTGGGGCTAAATCCCACATTCTTCCTTCCAGGAGGAAGAAAGTCTGTTGAGACCCCAGGGCTGGGAGATGTGGTCAGATGCCAAGATGTCCTGACATCACTCCAATAAATATACTTAAGAATCTGTGCGGGTCTGATGGAGGTAGCAGAAACACTGTAGAATTCCAGGACAGACAAACCCCCACTGCATTTATTTATATAACTCAAAACATCCCTAGTGTCTAGTTTGCTTTCTGCACCCCCCTCCCCGAAGTGTAGATTGGTGGTGAATCTCCAACCTGCTCCTGGCAGAAAGCTTGAGTCACCAGGGGTCTGGGATACAGTCAGATGTCACGATGGGCCAGCACTCACCCCAATCCTTTTTTTAATTATCCATCTCTGTGGCTTTCTGCCACTGAATAACGTCAATCTGCCCTACCCAGTGGGCACAAAGAGATTTGAATCCTTTGGTGGGAGTGGGGAGCAATTCCTCAAACCTGGGGGAAGCTCATCCACCTTTCACTGTCCTGGAAGTCTGGTGTTCTTTCTGCTCTCCTTGGGTGGTCATATTGGAAGTAAAGGCCCATGAGGACAAAAAATCTGATGGCTTCCTAGGGGTGGGTGGTATGGCCTGATGTCATGATGGTCTGGACTTCACCTCACTTTATATATTTTTTAATTAACAATCCATGGAGTCTAGTAGGCTTTCTGTCCCCCTCGGTACGGCAGTTTTTGCCTTGTGCTGTCAGATTGCCCACATGCAGCTCTATTCTGCACCAAACGATCCTGGCGTAGCCATTTCTTCTAATGGCCAGCCATTCCCTGCTACGCATGACCTTTAGCCATGGAATTCAAGGGTTTGGAGGGACACCCCTGCTGTGTTTTGTAATTTTTTATAGTTACTTAAAGTGGTACAAAATGCGGCAGACTCTTAGCATTTTATTGTATTAAGTTTCATATAAATATGTAAAAAAGGGACAGTCCCAGGAGAAGGGGGTGCCAAATCTTTGCACATTTGCTAACAATTTGCTAATCAGCTGCAAACACAGAACCCCCTACTGCACATGGATGTGGCTTCTAATTAGATTTCTTCAAGGATTTGCAGATTCTATTTCTGGACTTCAGGAACTAAAAACGTTTGTATCAAATGGGGGACTTTTATTTTTAAATCTAGGTCCACCGACTGTCCATAAATCTGGATTCAGTGCTGGTTTGTGTATAAATGGTCCAGATATCCCAAAAGGCCAGAAGGTTGGGCACAGGTCCTCAAGCCAAGCCTTGCAGTGCTCAGCCAAATTCCTGTGGTGGGTTGCCTGCACATATCTTTTGTGTGTGTTATATGATCAAAAACCCCAAAATTATTTGAAAAAAACAAAGGTTACAGTGGAGTTCTGGTTGGCTCCCTACAGTTTTAAAACACCCCAGAAATTCACTTAAAAAAAGAATTCAAGTGAAATTAGGATTTTGAATTAAAACTACTGAAATTCATCACATGGTGGGGGCGAATATAAACAATAAAAATTATGATCACGCCGATGATCAATTATCTGTCAAGTATGCTCCCCGTCCTCCTTACAGACGATTTCCATTGGAAAAACGACAACATAATCCCCAAATTCCTATGGCAGGACAAGAAAGCAAGGATCAGCATTAGGAAATTGAGACTCGCTAAAGCACAGGGTGGCCTGAACTTGGCAGATTTCCAAACCTACCAACTCGCTTTCCTGGCAAAACAGGGTACTCAGTGGGTGTCCCCATCGCCAGACTACTCCCCAGCATGGCTACAGGTTGAAAAGGCCATACTAAACAACAGACACCCCCTCACACTGCTCACGACAAACACATACCAAGTCACGTCCAAGAAGATTTTTAAAAACACCAAGATAGCAATACAAAAGCTGGACAGGAAAATGGAGGTCACCATCAGGGGTACCAAATCAGAATCATTATGGGCAAACAGCAAAATCAAATATAAGGGGAAGAGCCTTAACTTTGAGTCATGGATAGAGAAGGGTATTTGCTTCCCACGCCAACTTGATAAGGGGCCAGGCCCCATCACATTCACGGACCTGAAAACCAGCTACCAATTAGAAGACCTAGACCTCTACATATTTCTAAAAGTTAGGGCAGCCCTATCAAAGGTCAAACTAGTCAGCATCCAACCCTCGATCTTCCGATATGTTGCAAACATCAACAAACTAGGACACCAAGTATCACACATATATAAGCTACTGCGCCCAAATAACACTAAACTCAACGCTAAAAATAAACAAATTCTGGGACAAACAATTAAACACCCGGTTAAGCGAGCATGAGTTGGTAAAGATCTGGACCTTTGCCACACAAAATAAGATCACCCCAGTCCTAGCACAAACCAAACTCTGGCTTCTCCACAAAGCATACTGGACCCCAGACCGCCTACACACACTTGGCCTTAGGGAGGACTACCTCTGCTGGAATTGCAATACACAGAAAGGGGACTTAGCACACCTAATCTTCCACTGCCCAACACTCAGGGTTTTCTGGGGTAGGGTGTTTGACTTTATAGACGAGGTTTTCAATCACAAAACAAACAGAGACTTCGCCTTCCTTGTCACTGTGTTCTTAAGGACAGATCTCACATCGAAAAAGGAGGAGGAGCTAATGGACCTTTTGCTGACAGCAGCGGTCAAAACAGTTCTTTTTTTTTTTTAAATAACATTTTTATTAAATACCTGGTACAACAACAATAAATACATTTTATACTGCAATTCGTTTAAACCCAATATAAACAGATTTATAAAATGTAAATTTAATCAAACAATCAAGATACAAAGTAGGATGTAGTTTTGTCCATAGTTAAAAAAGCAGTTAATTAATACTATCCATTAATACATGATAAAATCAGAATGCGGGATAAAAAAGCAAAAATCAGCCACACCTTTTTATAAACGGGAATCCCTCCACCCCATAAGGGGGGCCCAAATGTTCAGCCCCAGCTCCCTCATCTTCCTGCCTCTCCGGATATAAAACGCAGACTCAATATTGTGGATCCCCAGGAGTCTGGTCAACCACATCTGAAAGGTTGCTGCTAGGGTATCTTTCCAACCTACCGCTAACAATATCCGCAAAACAGCCACACATATGAAAACAAAAGCGCCCTCCTCCGTCTTAAGGCCTAGATTACTATCAATTCTTATTATCATTAGGGTAGGGGATAGGTTGATCTTAAAACCTAGCAACCCCTCCCAGAACTTCTCAATCTCCCCACGAATTATACTTAGTTTATCGCATTGATGGAACATATGTACCAGATTAGCAGGCCCTTCCAAACACCTTAAGCATTTATCATCATCCCTCATACTCCACTCATATAATTTGGCAGGTGTATAATAAAGATTAAAGAGGGTTTTGTAGCGTTGGGCTCTCAAATTTGTGGACTGCAACAGTTTCCCACCTAGTTGCAGTGCTTTATCCAGGTCGACATCTGGGTCACCTAATTTCATCATCCAAGAAGCTTCAAATTTTTCCAGATCATCTTGGAGACTCGCTAATAAAGTACTGTATACCATTTTTATTTTCGTTCCACCACCTAATAAATATTCAAACAGGTTAATTCTACCCCCTGGAGAGATCTGTGGTCTAATACCCATAAGTGCATTATAGATTTGCGAAAATTTGAAGCTTTGGTTAGCCTGGATGCCAAACTTATGCTGAATGGTATTAAAACCCATCAGTTGGTCCCCTTCAAGGATGTCCCCTATTCTTCTGACTCCTCGCTGTTCCCACACTCTTCCCATCCTATCATCACTAAGTTGTGGGAATAAACTTGAATTCCATAGGGGTGTATATTTTTTATTTTAGGAACTGCCAATGTTCTTTGTGTCACCTTCCATACCTCCCAAACACTATCCATTACCTTGTATCGCATTTTTTTATAATAGCATCTATCGGTTTTGCGCCGGAGTCTCTCCACGCAACTTTCGGGCAGCCACTGCTTTGAAGCAGGAGGGGTTCGCTGCTATCTTCGGGGCCAATATTATACCACTTCCAGGATTCTGAAGCACCAGTTGATCCAGGTATTTCTCCACAGCGCGCCTGACTATCCTTAGCCCAGATCGCCCAGATTCTGCTGCAGGGGAACCGTGATCTAAGCATAGGGGAAGAGGGAGTATTTCACTTGGTAATTTGAGTGGTTCTTTTAAATTCCAGTATCCTTACATGGGGTTCAAATCACAGGACCCGCCAAGGTGCTGCTGTCGGCCTCCTAAGTGGCCACCATCTTGCCTCGTAACCGATAAATATTTCTACGTCAAGGTGTGATTCCCGTAGGTGCACCTATACATGTGTCTCTCTCCTCCCCGACGATACACGGTCAAAACTGTTCTAAACAACTGGAAAGACACAAGCAAAGCTACCTTCCATAGCTGGCTAAACTGGATTACGTACCTAAGGGGAGCGGACAGTTTGGCGATGCAGTACTCCCCATGGAAGGCGTCTACCAGGGGGCTGTAGGATGCCCTAGACAGATCTCTTGCCCCGCAAAAACCCCCATGAGCAGTCGGAACCAAAGTCGCCAAAGATTGCTGGTCCAACGCTTAGATCAATAAAATCTGAAGCAGGGAAATGTCATGGGTTTGTTATGATGCTTAGCCTGTGTACAGTACTCCTCCCCACTGGGCTTTCCTATCCCTTTCTTCTTTTCCCTCTTCTCCCTCTGGCTGCTCTATCCTTTCCTTCTTTATTACTCTCCTAGAGTTAGCCTCACCGTAACAAGAAATGAATATGACTGTTGTACAACACATAAAATCCTAATAAAAATAATTAAAAAAAAAAAACTACTGAAATACACGATGTGTGGTTAGCACCACCATCCATAACTCACAGAACGGCAATGAAAACCATGACTCACACCTTAACTGTGTTTTTTTAGGTGAACATATGAGAGTCTTTATTTCAAATATACTTAGCCAAAATCAGGAATCAAGGAATCAAATTTGTGCAATAAAGTACAATCACATTGTAATAGTATTGGGACTATTAGGTGGGAGCTCGTACTGTGATTGGCTGGCCAAAACCTGAACATAAATGTTGCACAGGTCATTACAGGACTCAGGAACTGTGTCCCTGTATCCTGCATGTAAAAAATATAAGGTGGCAGGCTGTGGGTACACTCACTGACACCCTGGACCTTGGTAGGAGGAAGGTTCCAAAAGGGCGCCTTATGTGGGGAAATTAGAAAAAAAGAAGGTGGCATCACAATCCTGTGGGGGGTCTCACTGGAGCCAGCACAGGCCTTGTGTACTGCCACAGGAGTCCTATGGGAGCCAGCGCACCCCACAGGACTCCTACAGGATCGGGGAGAACATAAAAAAGGAAGAATTGGCAAAGGTGGCCCATGGTTGGTTGTTCGTTAATGGGGACTTCAGGGGTTGGGCACAGTGTCTGGCCACTGCAGCCAGGCCCTGTGGCCAAAAACCCTCCCTGCGCACAGCCAATGCGGTGGGGGGGCTGGCTGCTCATGGAGGTTGGTGCGGGTCTGGTTGGAACAGGTCCTCAAGTCAAGCACTGCAGTGCTCAGCCAGTGCAGGTCCGGAGCCATGTGAGGCTAGGGATTTGCCACAAATGTATCATAATAAAATATTACTTTACATTAAAAAAAACATAGAAATTCACAGAAAATTCCAAAGGTTAAAGTGGAGTTAGAGAAGGTAGTAAGTAACTGACATAAATATAACTTGCACAATTGTGATGCACGTTTTATTACCTCACATATGACATCACTTATGGCATCTTTTATCTATGTGGTGCAAATGGTACTTATGTCAGTTATGTATAACTGGCGAATTTCAGTAGTTTTTGTTTTTTACCTTATAGTGCATTTTTTGTGAACTTCCAAGATAAGTTAAAATCTTACTAGCTTCCTTGCGTATGATGTCCAACGATGGCAGGCCAGTAAATTTAGTAAAAGTTTAAAACTATAAGAATGGACCATTACAATCAATCTCTCACTACAGCAGTGCTTAATTTGAGCTGGTGGTTTCCGGTGTTCGGCACTGGTACTTAATTGTCAGTACTAGCGCTTGTGATAGTCTGCCAAAAGGTGGCGCTGTCTGGCTAATTTAAAGATGGCCACAGCAACAGTTAATTGTTCATTAAATATACATTAAAAATGACTATTATCTGCTGCCCAAGTCATTTTTGTATCTTTAGGGGCCTGTGATAGTCCGAACTGTCACACTTGTAGAAGCGTGATGATTGGTTGTTGTGTTGTTATTATCATTGGCAGAATGGCAGGGACAGTGGCTTCCTAAAAAGAGCCCTGGCACTTATTTTGTTACAAATTAAGCACTGCACTACAGCCATGACTTAACAGACTTATCATACTTTTATTAAAGCGGCACATCTGCCACTCAGGAGGATGCAGATAAAACTGCACATTAAAAACCAACACTATTACACACACTCAAGCTCTAATCACAGCAGAAACATGTTCCATTTCCTAAGAATGCCCTTCTCGACAGCAGCATTAAAAGGCTCTTTGGAAATATCAAATGACATTGTAATTGTTCTTTGTTGATAGATTAATGTAAATTTCATAATCACATTGTTGTTTGCAACTGGCAGCATACGAGACAAGACTGGAAAGATTTTTCAAAATATTAATGTTCTGGGATGGTAATACAATGATTAGTTGTCTAAATCTGCCCTGTAAACAAATTAACAACGTTCCAGTTTTCTCTGCAAAAGATGATTCGTGTAGGAAAGATCAAACATGTAATTTAAAAGCAGAATATGCTCTGTTCGTGTTTTTTATACAGAGCTGCTATAATCAGACTTTTACAACTAATAAACCAAGTACTCATTCCCTTGGAACAAGGTACTGGGATATCATATGTCATTTCTTATTAACAGAACAAGGCATTTCGTGATTACAATTTTCAGTCACTTTACGAATGGTAATTAAATGAGCTCAAAAATGTGACGCGTTTCTGTGGACTATCTGCTAATCTTCGGCCCAGTGCATTAATTGCTTTACTAGTGCAGGCATGGCGAGCATGTACCAGAGGGCGACAAAAACACTATTCTTAGATGTTTGTCAAAGATCATATATACCAATAGTTTGCTCAATAGTTCTTTGGTAACTTGACATCCAATAAAGGATAATTCCTAATAATATTTCCTGTATGTTCCAGACTCAAATAACAGTACTAATTATCCTACATAAAAGTATGTATGGACCATGCTACAGTTAAGCGTGCAGAGTGCTTTCAATGTTATACGTTATTTTTCATTTACCTGCATTTTTTTTGTACATATATCAATGTACCAATCAAAATACAATGTAGCTTTTGGTTCTACTTTTTGTTAATTTACCAGTCTCAAAGATGTTCTGAACCTTAATGTTTTCTACACACTGAACCTTTGCAGATTGCCATGAGAACAAATGTCACAGTCATTACCCCTCACTTAGGGAGATTTGACATGACATGTCCTTATGGGCAGACGTTTGCCTATGTCAAGTCACGTCAAGTCAGGGACATTTGTATCGCGCACATATCACTTCCAAGAGTCTCATGGCGCTTGCAGACGGGTCTGAAAAAGGGATGATGGCTTAGTTTTCAAAAAGCCATGTCTTCAACTTCTTTCGGAAACAGGTATGTTCGGAAATGCTACGCAGATGTGAGGGTATTTTGTTCCAGGATGCCGGTGCCAGAAAGGAGAAAGATCGACCTCCTTTCCTGGTAGTATGGATTGTAAGGGGAGTAAGCAATGCCTCATTGCTGGATCTGAGCATACTGCGTGGCTGATACCAGCGTAGCTTTTGCGACCAATATTTTGGTCCGTTTCCATACATGTGCTTATGAACCAAGCACAGAATTTTAAAAAGAATTTGCTTTTTCACTGGAAGCCAGTGGAGAGTTTTTAAATAGGAGGCAGAAGAAGATCTTTGCGGAAAGTCAAGGACTAGCCTGGCTGCGGTGTTCTGCAGGACCTGGAGCCTATTTAAAATGTTTTCATTTATTGAGAGCAATAGGGCATTACCATAGTCCATTCTATTTATAATTAATCTCTGTATTAGTGGCTTCTGTGCCTCAATGGGGATCTATTTAAAGACCTTCTGCAGACTGCGCATAACGCCAAAACAGGTGCCAATGGCATGGTTTATTTGGTTTTTCATGGAGAATTGATTGTCCATGTGAAAACCAAGATTGCGAACCATTTCCTTGGGGGTTGGGCAAGGGCCTAGATTGGGTGGCCACCAATCATGTGCCCAATGTTCCGTAGCCTTACCAAAGAGAATGATCTCCGACTTACTACCATTTAGTTGGAGTTGTGATGACCAAAATACGAGTGTTTTTTTTTAGTAATTAGCAAGGTCTTTAATATAGCCTTATAGCTCACCGTAGCGGCCTATAACGGCTATTAAAGGCCCGCTACCTTGTTAAAGGCCCGAGCCGAAGGCGAAGGACTTTAACAAGGTAGCGGGACTTTAATAGCCGGTATAGCCCTGCTACAAAGGGCTTTAAGGCTATTAGAACATTCTGCCACTAGAGGGAAGAATGTTCTAACAAATAAAACAAAGGCCTCTCGAAGCTTGAAGGGATTTAAATCCCCTCGAGCTCCGAGAGGCCTTTGTAAGACTTTGGAATGTTGCTCTGAGGGCCTTTACCGGACCATAGACGCAGGGAGAACTCCATTGTCTACAATGGAGCTTCCAACATTCCATTGTTCTAATTATAGATGCAAACTAGCTCATGGGCTATTAGGACATCTGTTGGTAGCACAATCAGACAAATTAGCAAATTACAGAGATGGAGCTGCTACAGCCTATACACTGTGATCCCTTTTCTTCAGCAGCTAACAACTGCGGCCGGCACTGATTTGTTTGCAGAGTGGCGGCGGCGGAGGGTGGAGGTGAGGTTAAATAATAAATTGTATTCAATTTACCTGCTTGCCACATCCTCCTTGCTGCTCCTCCTGATCTCATCTCTCCTCCTCCCGCTGGCAGGAACAGGAAGCAGCCTGGAAGCACCCAGGCTCCCCTGAGCTAATCACAATGCTGCAATTCAGTATTGTGATTGGTCTCAGCACCGTAGCTCGGTGGTCAGATGGGCATGGGGGCCTGGGCTTGTTCTCCACCAACGGAGTAATGCAGCCTGAGTGCAGAAGAGGGAAAGTGTGCATGACTGTTATGGTTGGCCCGAGAGGGCCAGCCAAACAATCATGTGCGCTTAGGAGTGGGGGCAAACCACTCCTCAGATGCTCTGTCAGCCCTCGCCTCGCAAAGTCGTCGTGCATGAAGAAGGAAAAAATAAATGTATAATCACCGAGTTTTTATCATTTTATTTTTTCTTATACTGCTGAAAAAAAACAGTGGGCGACGCTCCTCTGCCTTTGCGGAGAAGCTGCCACTGGCAGCTAGCTTTCTCTTGCTGTCCACCTGAAATTTGTGTTTTGCAATCCTGGACCTACTTACAACTTTTCTTTTATAAAAGTTGATAAACGGCCTCTATGCAGCTCCAAATCCATGTGCACTTTGTCTCTCACACCTTTCAGAAAACTGGCTGCATGGGCCGCTGCCATTCCAATAGGGCTCCACCATTGCAGGAAGCTGAAATGTTTTTTTGTGATTTGACTAGAATTGTTATTTTCAATTATTAGCTCACGGGTGTGTACTTACAAAGAGTTGCTAGAATTCAGGCAAACCACCCGAGAGTCCCAGTGCTCCCTAAATAGCTCAGACTAATATAACTGTAGGGTATTAAGTAAAAACTGGAAATATTGGGAAAGGGGTAAAACACAGGAGTCTGGTCAGAGAGCTGACACATCTTGTCAGTGGCATCTTACAGGAGGGTGTAGGTGGTAACACTAATGATGTTGCGAGATATCACAAATATGTTAAACATTAATGGAGTAGTCCACATTGGTAACAGGCAATTTAGCCAGATCAAAATGTTTATCCACTTACTGCTCACCTACGTTGCAGTAGCACTGATGAGTCCACTCACCAGTCAGGACACTGAAGATGAACCCCAGGACACAGAGGTGAAGTAAATGAAAAGTAGGAGAAAGATCTGTGTAGAAAGGAAGAAAAGCACGGAACACTCACGCCAAGTAACACCATAAACAGGCAGTAACTGGGAAGAACTGATAAAGGGAAAAAGTGCAGAGCAAGGTAAAAAGCGTGTATGAGAAGTAGCTACAACAACCACGAAGCAGTGGCAGGCAAAGAAAAAATAGTAACAGTCAGCTTTGTACCTGTGCTGCTTCTCATTACCCACATGTGGCCAGTTACACCTGGCAATATCTCATGCTGCAGTTCAGGGGCCTCAAATCTTTTCTATAATTCATGCCAATGTACCAACACATTTTATCATTGTACAATTGTGATCACATTACACTAGTGACTACCTAATCCTCTTAGATGGAATTACCAGCAGAAATGTCAGGAAAAGCCATATCAAAATAAAATACCTTCAAATGACTAATGAAGTAACAGCTGAAGCAGCACACACCCCCTGGCAAAGCAATAAGTTTACCCAGCTTCAATTACTTGAATTACTATTCAGCTATGAGATTAAATATGTTTTGGAAATGAAATCCTTTTGTCTTCATCAACATATTAGTATCCGAAAATACAAATATTCTTCTATCAAATACCTCTTCCATTTTGGGCAAATAAGCTCAATTTCCCAAATTTATTTTCTGAAAGAAACATAACGTTTGCCTGCGAAACACCAGTGTTCACTTTTAGTAAATATATGATCTCTCCAAACCTCAGCTTGCCATTTTTGTCAAGTACTCAAATGTAGAAATACTTCACATGGACTGAATCTGCTTTAATTGCCTAGACTTTATGATCACATACCATGAATGTTCACTATAATATTAATGATGCCTATAATATGCAAATTATTCTCACCGTGGGACCTGGTCCTCTTTGCAGAGTCACCCAGAAACTTTTTGTCTTTACCCTTCCTGTTTTCTGAACCTGTTTCTGTTGGGTTTTAGGACACTGTGCACTTTACTACTTCGAACTAGTGGTAAAGTGCTTGTGCTCACCTTGTTTAATCATAGTTTAATTGTCTTATGCCCAATTGGCACATTTAATTTACATATCCCTAGTAAAGTGGTACTGCATGTACCCAAGACTGGTAAATTAAATGCTACTAGTGGACCTGCAGCACTTACTGTACCACCCACTTACATAGCCCCTGAAATCATGTGTCAGGCCTGACATTGCAGCCTGTATGCAATGTTAAACTGCCAATTTGAAAAAATAAACTCCTTGCCAGGCCTAAAAATGTCCTTTTTTTACATATAAGTCACCCCTAATGCAGGTCCTAAACAGCTCAGAGGACAAGGTACATTGTATTTAAAACGTTGGACATGTACTTTTATGTTTTGCATGTCCTGGTAGTGAATAACTCCTAATATTGCTGGTACTACTGTTAGGCCCACCTCTCTATAGGAAAACATTGAGTTACCTTAGTACATTTAATAAGTGATAATTTTTGTTTGGTAGCAGGTAGACATTTCATGTTTAGTGCCTAAGGAATTGTAATTTAAAATCCTCTTTAATAGTAAAGCCGGATTTTAAATCATAATTCTAAAAATGCATTTTCTTGTCCATTTGGTACCTGCAGCCTGTTTTCTGGGTCACACGACTAGGTGTAGGTGTAATAGAGGGATTAGGTGTTGGCAGAATGGGGCGCCTTGACTTGATGAGGGGGGTAGTGCTGTCACCTGTCACACTTGCACTTCAAAGACACTGCCTCAGTACACACAAAGAACTTTACACTAAGTCATCATAACTCCAGACATTCTGGGACCAGGACAGGGAGACAGGAAATTCCAGTCATTTCTGTGGGGGAAAGCCTCCAGAAGCTTCTCCCACTTCAAAGCTAGCAGCAGGTATAAAACTAGGACTCTGAGACTCACTCTCCAGATCACTTCTGGATCTGTGAAAGACTCTGAAGAAGGTCTACTCTGCTGTCCCGCTACCTGAAGAAGGAGGACTAGACCTGCTCCTTGAACCCAGAACCACTAGAGTGATTAGTCCAAGGGCTGGCTGACTAGCCTCCTATTCTGAACAACAGTGACATAACAAGCTTCAGAGACCTGCACTGCATCGGCCCAGCTGCCCAAGATCTGCCTGTGCCCTGCTGCTGGCCTCTGCTGGAGTGAGTCCTGATCCTCAAGAGTTACCCCCAGGTCCTAAACCTGTGGCTGGCATCAGAGTGTACTCCTCCTGGTCCAACAGTGGGTTTCTTCAGAATTGACACAGCATGACGCAATTTAAAGCAGCACGACACAGGACCTTGCATCGCAGACCTTGAAGCTCCTTATTGGAACTGGCGCAGTACAATGTAACTCGACGCAGGACCTCACATCACAGCTCTTGCAGTTTTTCACTGAAATCTGTATGCAGCCCACACTCCAATTCGGTTGGCTTGAACTTGTGAGTTTGTCTTGATCCAGCGCAACCATATCACAACAGTTGTCGCTCTGTGTTTGTAGGCATTATACTTCCCATAAAACATTGAAATTGTAGAGACCAAGCCCTTAGCCATTTTGTGCGTGCCTCGGGGCTACGGGTTAACCCGACCAAATCCATACTTTCTCCGTTCTTAGGAGACATGCCTGATCCGGGCTATACGCTTGGGGGAACACCTGTGGCCTGGTACTTCGACCCTTTTCGCTATTTGGGGGTCCTGGTGAATCGCACCAAAGCTGACCTCTTCAACGGGAATGTCATCCGGGCTGCCACGGCGATTCGGTCTCAGATGAGATTCTGGAAGACTCTCCCATTGGCGATATCTGGTAGAATCGCCCTGGTCAAAATGGTGGTTCTTCCCCGCCTTCTCTATTACTTTACCACTTTACCCCTAATCATCTCTCCCCCCTTCTTCAAACAGTGGGAAAGGGTGGTGCGAGATTTCGTATGGGGGACATCACGTCATAGAGTGTCCATGGGAAAGCTTTATCTGCCTACTGAGCTAGGGGGCCTTGAGGTACCCGATTTCGAACACTACTACCTGGCCTCCCAACTGCAATGGATCGCCCGGTGGATGTCCTCCCGTTACTTACCGGACACGGCCTCTCTGCGGCCTCCGCTGCTGCTGAAAACCCTCTTACAAATTTTCCACCCTTGCTCCCAGCTTAGGTCTCCTGATATTCTTCTTCTTACTGTAGCATACAAATGCTTCCGTAGGTGTCTTTTCCTCACTAGAACCACTGTCCACTATGCGCCTGCTATCCCACTGTTGGGAACCCCAAGGGGGAACGCCTACACGACAGCGGCTGAGTTACATCAATGGGCCTCGGAAGGGATACAGGATGTGGGGAACCTATTTCAGGAGGGCACTCTCATTCCATTCCAGGAACTCATAGTGGATGAGAACCTGCACCCTGGGCAGTTTCTATTACACAGAACCCTCATAGCTTCACTAGTGTCCAAATGGGGTACACTCGCCCAGGAACATCCCACACACCACACTTTGCAGTACCTTCACGTGATGGGGAAAGGGAGACACCTCACGCACTGGTTCGCATCTTCACTTCGACAACACACGGCGATAGATCTCACCCGACTTCGACTTCATTGGGAGGAGACCCTGGGGAGGGCGTTTACTGATAGGGAGTGATTGGCAGTCCGAGGCAGTCCGACCCGCATCCCTCGTAACCAGCGATTCAAGCAGATACAATTTTTCATATTGCATCAGGCCTACCTTACCCCAGCCCAAATCAACAGGTACTTCCTCCGCATAGATGCGGCTTGCCCCCGTTGCCGGCAAGTAGATGCCGACATGCTTCATATGCTTTGGGGTTGTTCGGTTCTGACTGACTATTGGAGCGCGGTGACAGTCACCCTCACAACTTGCACCTCTCGCACCATTCCCCCGACTTGGGAGGCCATGTACTACATCTCTTCGGCAGAAACAAGAAATACAGAGGTGCCACACGATTTATAGACCTGGGTCTAATAACAGCCAAGCGCTTGATTGTCAAGCGGTGGAAATCTCCCCTGTTGCCCCACCCTCTTGCTTGGCACGATCCCTACTTAACTGGGTGAAAGTGGAGGGTGTGGTGCTACGCAGGGAGGACCTACTGGGCATTCGAATGTTTCCCCTGGCACCTCAATGGGATGCGATGATCTCCAAACTCTTGGGGGTGGACACTGATGCAGGAACCCCGACTACAATACAAAGAGTTATCACTCAGGATATGTCCCCCAATGGCGTGAATGTGGTCTAACATCGGCATCCACACTGCTTCAACCCCTCTATCTCAGAGCCCCACTGTCACTAAGTCTTGGAGGTTTTTGACCCCCCAGCACAATTGTGCCAGAGATTAACCTTATATAATGGTGAGCAACATATGCTTTGGTGGTCTTAGCTTCCAGGAAGCCACACTAGTTATCAGGGAGAAATAAAATGCCAAACACATACACTCACAGACCAACACATAAATGAGCACACATGCATACACGTAGAAAGATGGATGAAGAGTGGAACTTGAAAATGGATTGCATCCCTGCTCTTCTCAGCTTTCGGGCTAATCATCCACCCATCTCGCACTCTTTCTGTCTTGCTCCTGTCGGCCGACATAACGAGAATGGATACAGTTGGTCACATTTCAGACCCTGTAGGCCAACGCAGTGTGTGTTTGTGTGTTAGCAAGTGATCCTGCTTTTGGTTGGGCTTATTGCCTCTCTAAGGGTCTAGAGATGAGCAGTGATTGCTTTAATGTTCATAAATACTCCCAATGAAGTACTGAGCTGAGCTTCACTTAAAAAAGGTACTTCAACAGCACTGGCGGGCAACCAGTAGCTCCCAAGCTACCTGTTGGAGACTTGAGCTCTAGCTACCATGGTGCATTCTAGTTTATATCCTGTTTGTATCATATGCACCATTGTCCAGTCCTACATAGTCTCCATCATCTTCAGGATTTAAATTCAAATGTGGAGTAGAATCATCTGGATCTAATGTGTAAATTTCTACACCTGGAAGAATGTGAGTTCCAGTGTAACTTAGGAGCTGTTCTCTTCTTTGTGTATTAATTCTGACAGTACTCCTATGTGAGGATACCATTCCAATAATTTGAAATTGTTGAATTTCGCAAAATTGGTTAGCAGTTGGTTTGTAGTTATGTAAACTGAAATTCTTAATAATAATTCTACAAATGTGCACACCATTTTGTGAATTCAGAGGTGAATTGACACAGCTAGTTTCTTGAGCACCCTGCCCTCTTTAGGCACCATTATTCACAACTTGGAAAATGAGCATAAGAAGTTAGCTGTCTCATAAAATATTTGGGCAGTTAATGTAGCACCAGAAGAAATGTATATGGTGGCATGTGGAAAATGCTGTAGGCTAGTGGTTCTTAATTTGTTGGCTTCTGTGAATCCTCACACATTTATTAAGGATTCTGAGGACTCCCACTGCATCATTATTGGATTCTGAGACCACCCACTGAGTCATTACTTAAAGCCGGGGACCCAGGTTTAAGCAATTTTAATGATTTGAACTTCAAAACAATGCACACAAATACAAAAACAAGCATTTATCAAACAAAGGTAAGCCCTTTATGTGTTTTTTGTTGTTTTTGAAATGTTTCTTAGTAAATAAGTTTTATTTGAAGATGCTATGAACATTGAAGTTGTTGCATTCTTTAACTAACGCCGTATGTATTTTCTTTGATGCTGCTCCGGCTTTGTTACTAGATGAGACAACGTTCACCTTATTCATACCTGTTCTGTATTCTGGTTTCCTTCTGTGGAGGTAGGGTGGGATGTTAAACGTAGCTTACCTCAAGATTGTGAAGTCTCTCTCCGATATCCGGAACTTTAGAGTCGTACATGCAATATAATACATTTTTGCATTATACTACTCTAAACAAAATATACGTTAAAAGATTACCTCTGTTTGGCACTATCAATTAGGAACTAATAAATATTGGTAGACAAGCGCCCTGTTATTAGAGCTCCTCCTCTCAATCCATGCAGATTTGGACGCAGCCTTCAACAAGGGACAGAGCCTAATGCCCAAAACATTGCAGGGTTGGAGTGTTTTTCAGGATAAACACCTTCTGTATAAATACATTGTGAAAAATGTTCAGCAATGTTCTCCATTTTGATTAACAACTGACAGTATAACATTGGTCCACACCCGTTTGCCATCACTACACTATCACACCATTCTCCCACAACCCAATGAGGCTAAGAAAATATCCCACGTACATATACTCTTTCAGTCTTTAGTTCCTACATAGCCTGAAGAATATTTCTAAACTGGTTCTTCCAGTTATTCAATTTATTTTTTTAATTTCAGTTTGCATTCCATATAAAGACAAAAGTAAATATCCAAACACAAAATGTACATGTAAACTAAACATCTGTTTTCTTGTATAATGTCGTTACTGCTGGGGCAGATGTTCACAAACGAGCCTAAAACAAAATTTCCAGTAGAAAAGAAAATCACAGAATATCACCGAATACACAAGAAGCTTGTAGGCCCATACCAGTACAGTGCCCTCCAAGTACCCAACTGCTGTAATAGTTGCAGGAAAAAATTAAAATGCGAAGCGCATTCTTTTGACATTTTTAACCACTTCAAGTTAACAAATGTGAACAGTGACATGACAGTATGTCAAAGTCTCTACTAAAAAGGCTTTTGTGGTTTCAAATTCAGCAATGTCATCACATGCACTCTCTTATTATCTATGAAGCTGTCAAATAGCTCTCTTATAACTGCTTGGAAGATTTATACTTTCAATTGAATCTCTTTCAAAAACTGTACAGGTAAAAATGTGCAAGTGCATGTACAATATTTTGTTAATTAGATCCATCAACCATGTTATACTTATCTGTCATTAGCCACCTTGCTTAACTCTCATAATGAATACAAATATAATTAAATCTAAGACATTTATCATCAGCCAATATGAGGACGTATTCATTATAATTGGCAATTTAACATTTTGCTCAAAATCCGTTTTTGTAATTACTAGTAGAAAGAATGACTTCCGGAACCTTGGAATCTCAATATTATATATAACAATTGTTATATCGGTGTAAAAGTGCATTTTCCTACATAAAGAAGATACAATGTATGGCAATGTTACTGCGACACTGTGCACGTGGCTGCCACTCTGAGAGCACTCATATTGCTATTCCTGGTTTAGGAACATTTAGATTGGAATCGTAATTAGGATACAGGTAAAATTTCTGGCACAGTTAGATCGGGGATGGAAGACTAAGGGGCTCATTATGTGATGTCCGCCCGCCACCATAAATGTGATGGGAACAACCACCAGACGTGCGGCGGTCCCACCGGCCCAATTAGGATGCGCCCGCCAGTATGGTGGGCGCATCCTGGCCTATTACCATTGCGGATGGTGCTGCTGGCTGCAGCACCGTCCACAATGGTAAAACAGCATGCACAGCATTTCCCTGCACCACATGGCAGGCACCAAGCGGTGCCTGCCACTTGGGGCAGGGAACTGCAGGGGGGTACCATGGATACCCCCAAGTGCACCCCCCACTCCCTGGGGGCCGCAACGGCCCCCCAAAGCCAATCCCCACCAGCCCTTCCAGGGCCTGGAAGGGCCTGTAACCAACCCACATCATAATATGGCTGGCGGTGCCACCATATTACTGGCCCAGCACCGCCGGATTGCCGACCAGCGGAAAAGCAGCGGGTCGACTTTGTGTCCACTGCGATACCCACCACCATCATAATATGGCGGGGAGTATTTCTCGTTACGATCGACTCAGGAGGCTTGACCGTGCGGATCGTATCAGGCGGCACATAGTGCTCCATTTGCATAGATCACAGTTTTTGGGACGTTCCTATTTTCTGACACCCGATGAAGAAACAGGCTTTGTATCTCTGGATAAACATTTTGAGGTCTTTTGACTATTCTTGATGGGAATACTAATAAGGACTGTATCCGAATAGACAGACTAGCGTCCTGAGGTTTACTTTAACCCGAAGTTAATACAATCAAGGCTTTCCTCTAAAACTATGTGAAGGAATCTTCCTGACCAGATATATGGAACAAACCTATTGGCAGGACTCATAAGGACATATTTTGCCGAATAAGAAATATTATTTCTTTTAGTGTAACTGATATTGGGACCTTATATAACATTTCCTGAAGAAGGTGTTGGCTGTGAATTAGTGCCCACCGAAATGCGTCGATGCTCCTAAAAAAGGAAACCACACAAAATCTATGATTGTTTTTGTGACAAATATAACTGAAGTGATATCGATTAGGGTCACAACTGATGAATCCTTGATTTGGTGGTTTTCTTTGTTTTAATAGGACTAATTTGTTCTTTTTCTTTTTGTTCCCAATCCCATGTTTTATGCTGTTGATTTAATTGCATTTGAAAATGTTTTTTTTTAAAAAGTGGTAGTTTTTAACCAATATTTGATGATTATTTCTGTACTGTATTATGTTGACACTGTCATTGCCTCATAAATAACTATATGACAATGTGTATTGTTTGATATCTGTGACTATCAATGAATCTTTGAATAAATGTGTACAATCTATAATTTGTTGTCTCTCCTTTGACCACATTCCTATTGTCCATTCTCATCCTACTATTGTGAGATGTGTGGTGAGTGAAGTGCACTGTTGCCAAGGAGGCTATTCTTTTGTGACTAAAGTATTTCTCGTTACGCCATTGTAATGAGCCCCATAGTTTAAAAAACAAATTATTTGGTACTGATTGTCATCAAATGATAAACGTGGTGCGCTGAAACCTATAACAATTTTTCTTGCTGCAACAGGCTCCCAGTTGCCCTTGCTACGCCACTTGGAACGACCAGCGTTACTTTCCTAATAGTCTACTCCCCCATTCTCATTCATCGTGGCTCTTGGAATGTTATTAGCAGGGAGTTCGAGTATGTCTGCATGCAAATTAGATACTAGTGTAAAATGGTGGAATTTAATGATTTGAGTTCATTACCCTCACCATCAATGGGTTTCTAGCCTAAGTCTAATTCTGTTTATAGTTACATAGTACCCTGTTCACAAAGTTGAACTTAGGTGCACAAATTACATCATTTAACAGTGTAATTACGTATGAAGATTTGCACTTGTAAATAGAGTTATACATGGGTGAGCAGAGGGCATGGAAAGTTGGTGGAGTCCTAAAGACATGTGACTTAATGGGTGCTCACAAACATTTGAAAGGAACTTAATTTTCCACCCGGGTATTTGCTTCTGTCAAAAACAGTAAGTCCATACTTACAGTGGGACTGGAGAGGAAATATGTGCAATGATGCTGGGAGTGTAGCGAAAGAGGTTTCTCCTTGGAATAAGACATATTCTAGGGGTGGGTGCAATTCCGTGTAGCGTAACTTAGTGCTAAATGGCGCTAATGTCTGAAATGGATTCGAGGATGCATTTTTCACTAAGGGACAGCGCTAAATGCTTCTGCAACAAATAGGGAGCACAAGCGGCCCCTTGCACACGCTAAACGTGTTCTCTCAGTAAGATTTTTTCCCCTCAGATTACGCAAGAAGGAGTAACCGCATAACTCTGCGTTACTCTTTCTCTGCCGTAATTTAAATTCTGTACAGGCCTAATATATTCCCTGGCAATAGAGAAGGGAATATTTGCACTTTTTGTTATAGATGCACCTGAGTAAATCATGTGATGAACATTTGTGCACAAGTAACTGCTACTGCATGTGACACTCCTGGAAAGCAGAGACTATTGTGGCTTACCGAATGTATTAATATGATTATAGTAAGACTCCAGAGAAACCGCAATATTCGCAACTAATGCTTCTCCGGCGACAAACAGAGATGGAGTGTTACACATCGCATTCAGATTTTTCTAATTGTTTTGAACAAACGCACGGTCAAAGTCTACAAAGTCAGGACCTAAATTGTGGAACTACGCACAGGCAAATTGACACATGCCCAATAGAATTGGTGGTGACCTTGGAATTACTACCAACAGGTAGTATTTACCCGGGAGGATTTCAGTCCGAGACTTAGCTGATTCACTAGACTGGATAAAACACTGGCCAGTGGATAGTGGCTACTTAGTTATGGTAATAAGTCAGACTAATATTGTCCTGAGGAGGCCCCAAGACTTAATCGGGGTTGAAACGTCAACAATTGTTTCATTTGCTTTTGATCAACAATAGTTTCACATGTTGTGATGTGATATACACATGTGCCTTTTTTCTGTAAATGCTTATAAACAGCAAACTTTTACATCTTGTGTCTAATGTGTATAATTTGTAATTGTTTTTCACACTGGAGCACTGCTTCGCCTGCACTTATGTTATTAACTATATTCAGTTCAGTCAATTGTCTTTATTCGATCTCCCAAAGGCAGATCATAAAAGATACATGCAATAAGAAAATTATACAATGTAAAACACACATGTTAAAAGCTTCCACAATTAAAAAGAAGAGATCATGTGTTAATTTACAGTTTGTAAAGTGACAGTGCATACAATTTAATTCCAAAGACATAAAATCTGATAGAACAATCTCATGAATACAAAATGAGATGCCAGGACCAAAATTCACTTTACAGTACAACCCCCAAAACACTTGATAAAAGGGGATATAAAAACTATTTCATCAGAACAACTACTCCTTCTTTTGGCTAAACTACACTTCAAGAAGCTAGTAACTGCATGGCCTACATTATGATCATTAAGTTGTAACAAATAAAATAAAGCGGCTTTACACTTGGACAATGTATATCTGTGTAACAAGGTTAATAAAAATTTCCTTGTGAACGGCAGATAAAATTGACAAAAAAATCAAAGTGTCAAATAGTTTGGTTGGCTTGATTGCTCATCACATGGACAGGTGCCAATAGAGGCTGAGAAATACGGACATAGGGGAAAACATATTAGTCAACTGAAGGGACCTAACCTAAACCTTGCCAACAGTGTTCTTTCATACACATTAGTCACGTATAATAAGTATGGAACAATAGTTGGCATCATTTGGATAATTCAATAATCTCAAACTAAAGGTTTGGATACTTTTGTTTGCTCCCTGGTAGCTTGTTTATGCTCAAAGAAACAGTTCTCAACCAAGTTTTTATCTTTTTTCAGGATGGCCTCTGGATGCTCAAACAGGTGGGCACATCCCTGCACCGAAAAACAATCATTAATATATTTTGACGATGGGATGGCCAAACTATGAGCACAAGATAAGCAACTCTGAGGACTTTCTGATTAAATTCAGCTTCTTTCTTGTACCTAATTGAACACCAAAGAGACATGGGGGCAGCATTAATAGTGTCTTGAACAAACTACAAGCCTAGCTCCAAATGCGGTGGAAAATGCATGGTTGAGGGAGGAACGCCTAATAACCTGCGACAAAATCTATTCTCCATCGTCTGCATTACATGCAAAATCCCTACATCCCCAGATACTCATTCCATACGTTAGAATTGGCAGGCATCTCTAAAATCGGAGCATTTTTTTTTTTGCCAATAGATATGGCGAGCGAGAAAGTAGTGCCAACAGCTTGAGTAAAGCGTGATATCATATTTTTGGTACAAGTAAACCAAGTACAGCCATCATCAAAATTCAAGCCCAGGCAAGAAAAGGAGCTGATCCTGTCTTATGTTTTACCGTCAATGTTTGAGGATGTGTTTTTGTATTTATGGGTCCACATACCATGGTAAACATTTTATCCAGGTCCAGATCACGCATGAAACTAACATAGCTAAATATAAGCCTCTTAAGGCCGTCCTTGCTAGGAGAACCTCTTCATCAGCATATAGGAGTATTGGTATGGGCTTTTTCTCCACACATGGGACGCCTGCCTTAACAGATACAAGAGTTTTCTCCAGATCATTCGTATAGAGGAAAAAAATAATTGTGGAAAGCACGATTCCATGGTGCTCTCCACGCTTAATATTAGAAGGTTTTGTGCATTCACCAGCTCTATCATACATACTGTTGCCATAAGGTCATGATGTAAGAGTCTTAAAAATTACACCAGCCCCTCATAAATGCCCATACTCTCTAAAATAGTCCACAGCTTTGCCCTGGTCCATAAATGCCAAATGGGTGGAGACTCCCTTAGCCACAATTAGGTGACGATTGAGGCACTGTTCAATAGCCCCAAGCCCCTTTCTAAACCCATACTGACTTGGGGAAAGTATGCTATTTTTATTGGTCCAGTCGAGTAGGTGGTCCAAACCTTCTCTCCCAATAATTTTGGCTGTAGAATCTAAGAGGGATATTGGGCGATAACATTTCAAGTCATGCACATTTCCTTTTTTTAAAATAGGGACTATTATTGATGTGCGCCACGACCTGGGTATGCCCAAGCTACTAACATAGTTAAATACAGAAGTGAGAACAGGAGCCCAAAACCCTGGGTCCTCCCTAAACAGATCAATCGGGACACCATTAGGTCCCCGAGCCTTCTTACACCTACTATGGACAATCGCTTTTAGGACCTCTTCCTTACTAAACTCCACGTTTAGGCCCAGTGGTACCAGTGGCTGAAGCACATCATCGGCCCCACTGTCAATAGAATACATCAAAGAAAATTGCACCAGCCAGGTCTTACCCGGGATATGAACTGTTACTTTATCTTGATGTGATAGAGGAGATAAAAAAGACTGTACGGCTTTCCAAAAAAGTCTGGTGCGTCTTTTAGTTGGCAAGCACTAACAATGGATTCCCATTTCTCCTCCTTTATGGCCTGTTTCCTTCTCCTTACTGCTTGCTGGTAATTTTTTCTGCTAGCTATAATGGCAGTCTGATCTCTAGGAGATTGCTTTAGAGCCCTACGTAGGGATTCAGTAGCTCTTCTGCATTCCTTGTCAAACCATGATTTAGCTTGGTGAAGTGGCTGGGCAGTGGATCTAGACAACTTCTCTTTTATCCACAATAAACGGTTTGCAAAGTGAGTTAAAATAAGGTCCAGGTAATGAATTACCAGATTGCAACTATTCACCAATGCCGTGCTATTACAGACTACCTGGGACATGATGTGCTACAAGTTCACAGTTCGCCACACCAATTTGCGCCCAGCATCCTTTCTAATTAAAACCTGGGCGGTAGTAGCTTAGATTAATGATTCGCAAGTGTGGTCATTAATTGCGCAGCAATCGGATTATGGTCACTATAAATCTGAGCAAGGACCCAACTTCTTTTAGTGATTGAAGACTTACTCCAGGAAGTGAAACTTTAGTCTATGGTGTTCCCTTTACCCCTCCCTATAAAAGTTGGAATTTCACAACCAATGGAGTTAGGGATCTTACTGACCAGGCCCCGTTCAGCCAGTAACGGAAATAGGGCTCGGCCCCTTGTGTCCATTACATTGCAATCAGCTTCACGATTAAGGGGTTCAAAAGTAGTTGATGATAAAGATGGTAAATGCCCTAATTTAGCATTAAAATCACCTGCCACCAAAAGATTAAGGGGGCATTCTGCCCGAGCCTCTTTTTCCACTAGCATATCAATTACTGCGAATAGACCCTGGAAATTACAATCGTCCTTGCTGGAGAAGTTATTATTGTAAAAATGTACCATATAAATCTGATAGTTATCATGCCAGTTAAGGCAAAAAACCTGCACCTCCCCCTGATCCAAGAAAAGGGGAGAGATAGAACAGCCAATATTTACTTTGAACCGAGCTGTCAGCCCCCCTTTGGCTCTTCCTGCTGGAGGCGGTACCGCTGGCAGACTAAAGGAAGTAAATCCATAGAATGCTATCTCTTTCACATACCAGATTTCCTGCATAAACTATGTCATAATTTTAAAAAAAAGAAGTTGCCAGTCTTCAATCCAGATTTTGGAAGCTAATCCTGCAACATTACAGCTTAAGAATTTAATACAAGCATGTTCTAGACCACCTTCTGCCATAGATACACTCACTAATGGACCTTTTGGGTGATCAATCAGTACTGAGTTGGATAGTGGGGATAGACCAAGGAGATTCTCCACCCTTTTCTAAACTGCCAAAGAAATCATGCTCCTCGCTTAACCGTCACTCATTGTCCTCTAGCCCACCATATTATTCAGGGGTACTATCAGTTAAAAATGAAGTCTAGGAAGAACTCTCTTTGGGGCAGCTAACACATCAAAATTGTGATGTAGGATAGAGAAGTGCCTATAAAAAAAGCCAAGTGGCAATATCTTAGCAGAACTCATTTTGAGCATTCCTGGGCTTGCTTCACACAAAATTTCTATTTTTGCACGGTGCAGGGTGAGACGGTGCTCGATGCAGTGCTGGCAGGTTGCGATGCAAGCGACAGAGCCTGTTGGCGGGAATGGGCGCTGGCAGAGCCGGACCGCTGTGCGTGACGAGGCAGTCACGGGTGTCGAGCCAGCGGCGATCGTGTCGGTGAGACCAGGCCAGCGAAGTGAAGCGAGGCGGTGCGGGCTGCGGTGTCCTCTCTATGCGGTTCAGGCAGCGGCTCGGTGACGATCGTGCAGACAGCGTCGGTGAGACCAAGGCTTGCAGTGCAGGGTGAGACGGTGCAGCCTGTGGTGCGCTTGGGAAACAAGGCCAGCAACGGAGTCGGTGAAAGAGTCTTTCGCGGTTCCCTCTTCTCTGTGGCAACTGAAACAGCGGTCCCAGGAGCGATAAGCAGAGGTTGGTAAAGTCTTTGCAGTCCCTGAGACTTCTTAACAGGAGGCCAGCTCGGTGTCAGGCCCTTGGAGATACTCAGCACATGTAGAGAAAGTTCAGTCCAGTCCTTTCACTGCCATAGGCAGAAGCAGCAGCTGCAGGCCAACCCAACAAAGCAACAACACAGCAAAGGGGCAGTACTCCTCCTGCCAGCTCTTTCAGCTCTTCTTCTTGGCAGGTTCCTTGATTCCAGCGAGTTCTCTGAAGTCTTTTCTATCCCTGAGACTTCCAACAGGAGGCAAGCTCTTCTTTAAGCCCTTGGTGAAAACTCTAACAGCAGGACGATGAAAGAACAGTCCAGTCCTCTCCCTACCAAAGACAGAAGCAGCCAATGCAGGCCAACCCCACAACACGCAGCATTGGGGCAGTACTCCTCCTCCAGCTTTCCCAGTCCTTCTTTCTGGCAGGTTCCTTGTTCAGAAGTAATCTAAAGTTCTGGGGTCTGGACCCCAATATTTATACCACCAATTCCTTTGTCCTCTGCAGGCAGAGGGTCCCGTACCTAGTTCAAACCAGTTCTGGGTGCATCCTGCCTGTGTGCACCTTCTTCCTTTGTCAGTGTAGGCCAGGGTCATCAGACGCACCACAGGAGGTGGAGCCAGCAATGTGGAAGGCAGGCACAGCCCTATTCAGGCCCAGGTGTGACTCCTCCCACCCATCGTTGTGCAGATAGGTCTATTCAGCCCTGTGCAGACTCACCCTGTCTCCTGGAGTCTCCCCCAGCCCCTGTCACTCACAAACCAGACAGACAATACACAAGCTAGCAGAGGCAGGCTGGATGGTTAGGTAAGAAAATACCCACTTTTTAAAAGTGGTATTTTCAAACACAGAATGTTAAAACCAACTTACCTGAAAGATGTATTTTATCATTCTGAGTTCAGGCATACTAAACTCGAATTTCCACCATGTTGCCTGGGTCAGTTAGGATTATAAAATGTAATAATCAAACTGCCCATTCTGGCCTATGGGGAACAGGTAGCCTTGCAATAGTGAAAAATGAAAATGGCGGTAATTCACTATCAGGATATGCCACACACACCAGGGCATGTCCTACCATTCTCATACAATGCACCCTGCCCATGGGGGTACCTTGGGCCTACCTTAGGGGCGACTCACATGTAGAAAAGGGACGGTTTAGGGACTTGCAAGTGTGTGCACTCGCCAAGTCGACATTGCAGCCCCAGGCTGCGCACAGGCTCTGCAATGGCAGGCCAGAGTTACACTTTACAGACCGTTTACGTGGGTGGCACAATCCAGTGCTGCATCCCACCAACATCATTTGATTAATGGGCCCTGGCACACACAGTGCACTTTACTAGGGACTGACACATAAATCAAATAGGCCAATCATGGAATCACCAATCCATAACACAGTTTACACAGAGAGCATATGCAATTTAGCACTGATCAGCAGTGGTAAAGTGCCCAGAGTCCTAAAAACAACACACACAGGTCGGGAAAAAATAGGAGGAAAAAGCAAAAAGTTTAGGGATAACCCTGCAAAAAGGGCCATTTCCAACACAACTGTCTTCCAGCCTAAAGACAGGGTAGACCAATCCATACCTCGATGAACTTCCCTGCTTGGGGCGATAGAACATGGTACCTGGCCCGCAACAGCAGGGTTTCATTCCCATTCTATGCCTTCCTGAACCTAGTTGGATCCCTCTATCCATACTCTCAGGGCCCACCAAGCTGACCCATGGGGAACCCTTCTCCTCACCTGTGAACACCATCTGTGCAGCACCTAAACTTACTTTGCTGACAGATGTGTCCCAACAGGCCAACAGTGCCCACATGGCTAACACAGTGGTGTGGCCCAGTCCACCCCTGGGGTGTAACTCCTGTCCCCCTCCCAGGGGCAGCCTTGTCCACCAGGACAGCAAGCCACAGTGGCTACCAACAGTTGTCAGTGGGGAGACCCAGGCCTTATGCCTCTCAGGGCTCTCTAATCTCTGTGGCATCAGAGAGTGGGGGGTGGTAGCCCCAGGTGCCTGGCACCCCTTGTCCACTTTCCCTCTTGTCAGGCCAGGGATGACATCCTGGCACTGACCCACCAGCCTAGGGTCTGTACCCGGAGGCTGGACAGGAGACTGGGGTAGGCTTTCCCACCCCGGGTCTTGCACCCAGGGGCTCCGTACCCTCCCACCTGGAGTGGTAGCCCCTTCCAGAATTGTCAGGGCACCTGTGGCAGGTGCCTTGCATAATTCGCCCACCAGTTCAGGGGTGCTATCCTGCAACTGGTACACCAGCCTAGGGTCTGTACCCTGAGGCTGGACACAGGACTGGGGTGGCCTCTCCCATACCATGTCCTCCTCCCTGGGGCACTGCATCCCCCCACCGGAAGCAGTCCCCTCAACTCCAGAAGGGTCAGGCCAGCTGTGGCAGGCGTTCTGCACAATTCACCCACCAGTTTAGGGGTGCGATTCTGCAACTGGTACACCAGCCCAGTGTCTGTACCCTGAGGCTGAACAAGGGACTGGGGTAGGCTCTCGCACACCTGGTCCTCCTCCCTGGGGCACTGTACCCTCCCACCTGGAGCAGCACCCCCAGAAGACAAACTGGTAGTGACACTGTTAGCAGTTGCCCCTTCCCCCAGGTCAGGGGAGACACCCTGAACCTGGTCCTCCAAAATTGTCAGGGCACCTGTGGCAGGTGTCCTGCCCAACTCGTCCACCAGTTCAGGACCTCCCTCCAGCAACTGGTCTCTCAACCTAGGGTATAAACCATCAAGTTGAACCGGGGTCAGAGGCAAGGTCTCCCTCCCTCTGCACCCCCTTCCAGAGTTCTGCACCCTCCCATCTGGTGTGGTACCCCTAGAAGACAAACCAGTCAGGACACTGCTTACAGTCGTCCTTCCCTCCAGGTCAGGCAGGACCTGAACCTGGCTTCCCCACCCAGGGACTAAACCCTGCAGCTGAGCACCTGCCCGGTGCACCAGGACTTCCTTGGGAGCACGCATGCCCCCCTGAGGGTAACACATGACTCATGTGTTGTGTGACAGTCTGCCTGGTGCAGATCTCCTGCCCTCTGTCCATCTGACAGTGCACAAAGATTCCCCAGGACAGAAGTGGTGTCACCATGGTCACTGCTAGGAGGCTCAGCCCTTCTGGCTGGCCCGTGACCCACTGGTTTTCCTACTGGGGAACGCAACCCCCTCTCACCCCTCCATCTGGACTTCTTCACCCTCCCAACTGGAGCGGTGTTGCCAGACACCAGAACCAGTGGGATGCTCGTTACAGCAGTCCCCCCCCCCAGTTCACCAGACACTAGGGGATCCCCCTCAATGGGTGGCCATTCCGTACAGCCTAGGCTCCCCACCTGGTGCTCCCTCATGGAACCACCCAGGCTCTGGGACCGGGTTTCTAGCACCTTGGGCCGCAGCCCATTCCCACTCCTTCTCCGCAGAGACAGGACGTGAGTCCCTACATCCTTACCACGACACTGGGACCTATCTGGGGTACCATGAACCTTTCCCACCACCCACGGTTGGGAAATACCTAAGCCACTTCCTTCCGGGTCACCCCCAGATGCTTCTCCAGACCCTCTGGAATCCACCAAATGGTCTGCCTCCAGTGCAAGCTCCCTGGGGTCAGAGAACACACACTCCACCGTGTATTGGCATAGCTCTGGAAAACAGGGACTTAAAATATGCTCTCCGACAATTGAATCACACAGCCACACACAGGTGTTAACCAAACTACCCTTCACCCAACCATACTGTGCCTCAGAAAAGTATCCCACATCATTTTCACAAGACTGGTGAGACAGTGTCTGACTGTTGCTGTCTCTCAACCCATTCTCTTCTGGCTGGTCTCCATACTCACTTACCAGGGCTTCTATCATGGGGGACCCCTCTCCCTGCACCTCTCCTCTAGAGTCAGTAGAGTGTCCCTCCCACTACCAGGAATATGATCCCCTGTGCCAGATCTCCAATCCACCTCAGGGA
Organism: Triturus cristatus; assembly: GCF_964204655.1. NCBI lineage: Eukaryota > Metazoa > Chordata > Amphibia > Caudata > Salamandridae > Triturus > Triturus cristatus. The sequence goes on from NC_140595.1 coordinate 548,576,715, forward strand.
TACTGTGCACCACTGGAGTAACCTCACAATCCTGAACCCCCTGGTGTATGTCCACCCCCTCCTTGAAACAGGGCACCAGGTCTGTGTGTGTGTGTACTTCATCCTCAGTACTGGACACTACATTTTTGCTGCCACCATCTGGGCTGGACAAAGCCCTACTGGCTTCCCAAACCAGCTCCAGCTCTCTCATTTTAAGCTCATGATCTAAGATCATCCTCCTTTCCTCCATGGCTAATCTTTTGTCTTCCCTCTCACTTTCCAACCTGAATTTCTCTAACTCGAACTTCCTTGCTTCCCGCCTGTCCTCTAGCTCCTCTGGTGACAAGCTACTGCTGCCTTGCCTGGAGGGTGCCCTGTCCCAAAAGCACATCCACCCTAGGAACAGGCTCCTCCACCTCGCCACTGAGAACACCAGATTACCCACTGGCATGTCTGGCTGCTACCCAGGCCCTCAGCGCTTTTTGTAGCTCATCCTTCCTGGTGAGGCCTCTGACCTGGACTTTCAGGTTCTTGCAAATCGATTTTAACTCCTTTACATTGTCGGCTTACAATCAATCCTCCTCAAAGGCAATTTCCATTGATGCAATAGATGATGCAATTGATTCAGGCATGTTGAAGTAGCAAGTTCAAACTGGCAAGATCAAAAATAGACCAAACAGTAAAAAGAACCAGTATGTGGTACGTAATGGTCTGCGATATGGTAGTAGTGCACACCAATAACTGTAAGTTAAGTGCAAACACAAGTGCTATCCTCACAGCTGACAACCAAGGTTAGAAATGAGGGTCTTTAGTTGTCAAGGGCATGCACCTTTGTCCAAGTAGGGACCCTTCTTCCTAGTCAGGAAAGGGAGTTACACTCCTTAAATAACCCCTGCTCACCCTCTTGGTAGCTTGGCACGAGCAGTCTGCTTATCTTAGAGGCAGTGTGTACAGCATTTGCACAAAACCAACAGTAATACAATGAAAGCACTATAAAGGGACACCACACCAGTGTAGAAAAATAGCCAATATTTTTATATACTTAAAACAAGACCAAATACGATAAAGAATAAACAATACAGTACTTCAAAAATAGTTACTTCTCAAGATGTCTTTAAATTGCAAAAATACATTGAAAACACAGTTCGTACGAGTCGGTAGCTCGGTCCGAGCCTACCGCGATGCTGAAAACAACAGAGTCTCGCCATTCCCGCTGACCGCATCAGTACCGGCCAGAATCAGCATGAACAGACTCGTTAACAGTACCTTTCTTAGTGTGGCTCACATGGGCGTGCGAGTCGGTCTTGGCATCCGGCGCGGTTGCGATGCAAAGTGGAAGCGGTGCAAGGCGCGATGTCCTCTCAATGCGGTGTGAGCAGCGGCTCGGTGACGATCGTCCAGACGGCGTCGGTGAGACCACGGCTTGCGGTGCAGGGCGAGATGGTGCTTGTTGCGGTGCTAGCAGGTTGTGGTGCAGGTGATAGAGCCGGTCGTTGCGTCTGTCACGGTTACAGTGCAAAGTGGAAGCGGTGCAGGGCGCGGTGTCCTTTCGATGCGGTGCAGGCAGCGGCTCGGTGACGATTGTGCAGACGGCTTCGGTGAGACCAAGGCTTTCGGTGCAGGGCAAGACGGTGCTCGATGCTGTGCTGGCAGGTTGCGTTGCAAGTGACAGAGCCGGTTGGTGGGAATGGCCGCTGGCGGAGCCGGGCCGCTGTGCGTGACAAGGCGGTCATAGGTGTCGAGCCAGCGGTGATCGTGTCGGTGAGACCAGGCCAGTGAAGTGAAGCGAGGCGGTGCGGGCTGTGGTGTCCTCTCGAAGCTGTGCAGGCAGCGGCTCGGTGATGATCGTGCAGACAGCGTCGGTGAGACCAAGGCTTGCGGTACAGGGTGAGACGGTGCAGCTTGTTGTGCCTTTGGGACACAAGGCCTGCGACGGAGTCAGTGACAGAGTCGGTCGCGGTTCCCTCTTCTCTGTGACAACTGAAACAGCGGTCCCAGGAGCGGTACCCAGAGGTTGGTGAAGTCTTTGCAGTCCCTGAGACTTCTTAACAGGAGGCCAGCTCAGTTTCAGGCCCTTGGAGATACTCAGCACAAGTAGAGAAAGTTCAGTCCAGTCCTTTCACTGCCTATTGGAGTCTCCCCCAGCCCCTGCCACTCACAAACCAGACAGACAATACACAGGCTAGCAGAGGCAGGCTGGATGGTTAGGTAAGAAAATACCCACTTTCTAAAAGTGGTATTTTCAAACACGGAATGTTAAAACCAACTTCCCTAAAAGATGTATTTTATCATTCTGAGTTCAGGCATACTAAACTCGAATTTCTACCATGTTCCATGGGTCAGTTAGGATTATAAGATGTAATAATCAAACTACCCATTCTGGCCTATGGGGAACAGGTAGCCTTGCAATAGTGAAAAGCGAAAATGGCTGTAATTCACTATCAGGACATGCTACACACACCAGGGCATGTCCTACCTGGGTGACACAAACCAGTGCGGCAGCCCACCAACAGCATTTGATTAATGGGCCCTGGCACATGCAGTGCACTTTACTAGGGTCTGACTCATAAATCAAATAGGCCAATCATGGAAACACCAATCCATAACACAGTTTACACAGAGAGCATATGCACTTTAGCACTGATCAGCAGTGGTAAAGTGCCCAGAGTCCTAAAACCAACACAAACAGGTCAGGAAAAAATAGGAGGAAAAACCAAAAGGTTTAGGGATAACCTTGCAAAAAGGGCCATTTCCAACACAGGGGAGTTCAGATGGACTTTGAATATTAGACTGTTGGAGGGGTTCTACTAGGGCAAGCTCCTCAGGTGTGAGAGAGAGGCGTTGCTCTACCAGTCTTATTTCATTCGTAACCATATCCACAGCCCGGGTTAAATAATTATCAATTGTAGAGCGAGCGTGAGGTAGTGGTAGTGCTCTAAGGGCACCAAAAGTTCCCTTCCGTTTGCCCATACTCAAATGCTTCAAAAATACAGATCAATATGAAGGGGAAAACAGAAAACCTCAGGCCTCAAAACAATTGCACATGAAGAGGAAAAGAAGATGCAAATGCACAGTACCTCTGATAGTAGGAGTAAACTTGAGTGCCCTTGACCATGCTCCAGTATATCCAAAGGCAAATCTCAGGGGGGTGGCTCAGCCTAGCCACTTCTGGGCTATGATGGGCTAAGACAGGCCTGCAAGGTTTTGGCAAGGTTGGGGGCTCCCGCACAGCGGGATGCCTCGACTGGTTTTATGGCACTCCAGCGCCAATTTCAGGCCCCCTCCTCCAGGGCTGGTGCAGCAAGGTTTTGGCAATGCTGGAGGCTCCTGCGCAGGCGGATGCATCAACTGATTTTATGGCACTCTGGCGCAAATTGCAGACATCACAGCCCCTCCTCCGGGGCCGCTGCTGCAAGGTTTCAGCAAGGTTGAAGGCCCCCTGCAAGCGGGATGCCCCGACTGGTTTTATGGTGCTCCAGTGCCAGTTGCAGGCATCACAGCCCCTCCTCCGAGGGTGGTACGGCGAGGTTTAAGCAAGGTTGGAGGCTTCAGCATAGCGGGATGCCTTGACTGATTTTATGGTGCTCTGGCACAAATTGCAGGCGTCACGGCCCCTCTACCGGGGCTGAGGCGGCAAGGTTTTAGCAAGGTTGGAGTGGAGAGCCACTCTATCAAATGTCCACTGGCAGGTGAAACCTCAACCGTTACACTACTTCAACACAAACATTTACACCCCCACAGAGGTACCACAACACTGAGCCATGCCCTTCTATTAACTATGTTATTATCTGCATATATAATGGTTTTAACAATAATGCAGAAGTTAACCACAGAAACCATTGTCAATAATTTGTGATTTATTTATTGTACGAGTTGTTTTTGTATGAAAGACTACCAAAGTGTGTAGGGGCCACTTGGTGTTTATGAGCAACACATTGAATTGTAGCTTCCCCAAACAGATGGAAGAGGGTCCCAAAGTGGACGAAGTTTGCATAGAAATTGATAACGGTAATGACATCATAAGATTTTTTAAACATAGAAATACATGTATCTGAATCATTTTTGTGACCATCGGGGAAAGTCAATTGATTCATATTCTATAGAACAACTCACCAAACTCCAGACTTTCTAACCAAATACTATTAAAATAGTCAATCAAAAATACTTTTATTTGATTTCATTAAAATCATAAAAGGGTGGGCGTACCACCATGTTTCATAAAACCGAGGATCAACATTTAAAAACTAGAATTTAAGAAGAGACAAGAGTTGTAGGACAGTGAAGAGACTGAAGAGGATCGAAGCTAAATTGTATCAACAGGCAATAAATAATTAAGAAATTAAAAGTTCTTTTGCCTCCTTTTTCCAAATGTTTGTGACATGATGAAACCGTCCTGGTCGATTAGCCGCTAAATCATTAAAAAGATTATATAATCAGTGCAATTAAATAGCTGTATACCATTATTTTTCAGCTGCTTTTATTAAATCGCTGTTTTTGTCCAGTTCTTTTGCCGCTATTTTCCAAAAGTTTATAGCTCTGCAGGACAATTGAATAGACGTCCCTCTGAAGCATTTTATAACTGCCGCTCTGCATGTCCTTATTTGTGCATTTCTTAGTGTCTCCCGGTAGACAGTTTTCCTGATTTCTTATAGTGCGGGGCAGATACGTAGGAGATGCAACAAAGACTCGTCCCCCTGTCCACATAGTCGACCTTATTTAGTTGGCCATGTGTGTTTCCATTTGGGGGTCAGGTCTTTCGTGGGGTATGCCCCCAGCCTCAGCAGCGTCAAGTAGTGCTTTTTATGATGTGAGAAGTGTTCAAACAGGTACTGTTGGGGTTTTAGAGTCTGGTACAATTGTATCACTGCCCATACGCAATTTTTTTTTGTTATGGCTGTTTTGTCGGTTAGTAAGGATGTTTGTTTGATCGTATTATTCACTGCTTTTTTTAATCCGGAAAATGTTGTGATGGTCAACCATGCCTCCTCTAACTGTAGTGCCAGGAGCTAATTTTTTAGCACTGATGTAATGGAATTTTTTTGCCTTGTTTGGATTTCAATCTCCACCCAACAGCGATGTGCTTAAGTGTTTTCTTCGGCTGTCTCATCCTCCAGTAGTATTTAACTAGTGCGCCGTGTTTGGCTGGTTGCTGGTTTTTTAATCCATTTTCCAGTTGGATTTGGCTTGCGATATATATCGGGGAATTGAGAACAAGCGTATGAATAGGGTGGATTGTGCTGTGTTTAGTGCTGTAGCATCTTCAGTATTCAAAATTTCTGAGCCGTATACGATGGAAGGTAGACATTTAACAGGAATTACTTTGAGCGAGTGCCCTGTTGAGCAACCTGAAAGCTTTTGCTGTAGGCTTTTAAATGCAAAAAGCAGTTGTTTGGCTTTCGTGCGGCCTTGGTCCAGGTGTTGTGTGTAGTTGAGGTGGCAGTCCAGTTGGAAGCCTAAGTATTTGTACAAGGTACCCGGATCAGCGGTTTCTCATCTAATTCCCAGATGAATTTACTTTTTTACTTGTAAATAAATTCACACCATGGAGCGAAATAGCATAAATTGTGCTGAGTGATGCAAATTCTATATAGTTGCAATTGATTGTACAGAGGCCACGTATAATCCTTTTCACCATTTTGCTAGTGAGGTATTCACTAAAACTAATTTTTATTCATATATTTTGTGCACCAAAAACTTTTCAAAAGTGCCAAAGATTTTCTAAACCACAGTTTTTGTATGCGCCTAATTATTTAAATGAGAAACAGTTTGCCATACCGTCTACTTGTTTATTTAAGTGCAAATCATTTTGTGAATTATACTGGAAATAAAAACTTAATAGGTTTTACTTTTGACTGATTCTCAGTTTATAAAAATAGTGATAGTTTGTCATAGAAATTATGAATTGTATGCTTAAGTGTGCTACTTTTACAAATTACCCATGTAGAAAAGAACAGTTTGTAAAATGCAACCATTTTTTAAATATATTGAATCCCAATATGCCAGCATAAATTAGCAGAGACAAATTTTGGAGCACTGGTAATAAAGTGCAAGCATGGAGCTTAATACCCGCAAGTTTTTTTGAGTAAAAAGAGATCTATGTGTGATATTTTGTTAATGCATGAGCTGGAATGTAAAGGGGAGCGAGAGAGATGGTTTAAGATTTTCTCTTCAAAATACATATTTTCCTCTTTATTGAATTGCGCTGTTGCACTTGGCAAATTCATGACTATGGCTCTCATGTACAAGTGGGCAGTATGGGGGAATGCATGTCAGCAGCTGCTGCCACTAGAGGGTGACAGGGAGCCGCCTATCTTGATTTCCAAGTTATGTGTATGGTAAATGTCAAGAACAAGCCACATAAGTTGTTTTTAAATTAAATAAGGGTTTTAAGCCTCTGGCGGGTGCTGTCCTCGGTGCCTGGCTGCCTCTCATCTTTGCTGAGGCAAGAGTCAGGCAGCCAGGTACTACTGAGAGGGACACATGGTCTAGCGAGCATGTGCTGAACAGCATTTTTTTTCTTTAATCTGTACACAGCCTAAGGGTTGACCTAGCACCAGCCCTGATCTGCAATTTTCGGGGGACTGAAGAGACCTCCTCTTCATGACTCACAACTGCGTCATATTTTCATGCAATCCAGGGTGTTCAAGACTGCCTGTCCAATATTTCACAGTCTGCAAGCCACTCCCTTTTCCAGCTCCTCACCTGTGATGAGTTGGGGAGGTTGTTGCTTGCAGTTTGTGAAGGATTGAGGTTATGTGACTCAAGGTCACAGAGTCATGAGACTCTGTGACCCTGAGTCATATGCATGATGGAAACAGATACTCTGTTCATACTTTGGAACACACAGAGTATCTGTTTAAACCATGTCGGCTGATTATCATCAGAGGATTAGAGGCATGCTTTGCACTTTCTTGCCTCCTCTCCTGGACTGGGACGCTCCAGCACCCCCTGTTGTGGGCCGGCATGCCTTTTCCAGAGCAGGTTTTGCCAGGTGAGTGGGATTAGGGGGGGGAAGGGTTTTCACCATACCTGCCAGTCTGTGGTTTGTTTTTACTGTTTTTGAAACAACAAAAAGAAACCGTTAGCTGGTACTGTTTGCTTTCAGCTTTTTGTAGAGCACGCATCCTGAACTGTTATATTTAAAAGTACTCGCTTGTATGTTTTTAACATGCGGGAAAGTTTCACTTTAGTACATTATTTTACATCACCATATTGAGAGGCATTTATTAAAACTGCTGATAAATGTCTCTCAATATAGTGATATAACTGATGTACTAAAGTGAAACGCTCCCACATGGTAAATGCATACTAAGGCGCATCACCAGTTTCAATTCTACCAGCCGCCACTGGTGCATGCATTATTTAGAGGAGCGGAAACCACTCTTTTCCTTTAAATAGGGCAAATGCCAGGAACCCAAAGGCTGTTAGAAATCCACCCGGAATAATGCTTTTTAATGTGGTGCTCTTCTTAGGTTTGTCTTGTAGTACATGTTCACTTTATTTTTTGCTACCTGGAACCACCACTCACATCAGTCTTGGCCAGAAAAACAAATGTTCCTGTCCAGCTCAGGCTGGGAGAGAACTCAAAGTTAATTTGGGGAACATACATTTTTAGTGTTTATATTTCTACAATTATGTCACCTGGTCTGCCAAGAACAGGTTTGCCGAAAGTGTTTCCACTGTATTGTCAGAAGTACTTTTGGGGAATATTACTTGCCATCTCCTCGGGGAACACTCTTTTTAGCAATTGTGTAGTGGCTAGGGCGGCCGAGTACTCATTTTAATAGAAATTTAAAATCCAACGTAATGGTTAAGCAGGATTTTATATTATTATTTAGGAAAGCACACTTGCAGAAAGTTGTTAGTTTCTTTCCTAAAACCAAAAGGAGTTCCTGACAGTGACCAGTGTCACCTGATCCCTAGTGGTGAGATGTGTTTTGCTCCGAGACAGTGAACAAAGGGCTCTTGCTGTGGAGAGTGAGACTCTCCCTTAACAGGATGGCGTGGGGGCTGTGCCAAGCCTCTTACTGAGCTTCAAAGAATACCTACTGGGTCACTGGCAGATGAAGCACAAACCTAGGCCTGCCCCTCTTTTCTATCTCTAGTCAGGATGACAGTAAACCCAGTGGGTGGGGAAAAGCTTATCGGAACTGGTTTAGGTGATGGACAAATGCTTTCACTCTGACCACAAGCTGGCACTGGGCATAAAAGTGGAACCCACAGACCTCTTTTCAGAACACTCCTGGACCTGTGAGGAATCAGAATAAGGATTGCTCTGCTATCTGAAGAATGTCAATTACGTCTGTACCTGCCTGCCTTGAACCCAGCACTGCAGAAGTGACTCCAAGGTTCAGAAAGCTGACCTTCTGTTTTGAGCCACAGGAACACAACATGCTTCTAGGGGACTCTCTTCCTGCAGCTACTCAGTTCCAACTGGATCTGCCCTGGGCCCTGTTGTTGTTGGAGGGAGTCCTGACCCCCGAAGTGGTGCCCCCAGGTCCTGGACTGTTGGCTAGTTTTAGAGTGTACTCCTTCTAGTCCCAAACTGCAAGAAGTGGGACTGAGAAGCTTTTTGCCAACTTCCTACATGGAAACAGGGATCGTCATCGAAGCCACAGTCGTCGATGTAGAACTACCAGTTAGCCACAACTTGCTGCTTGCCCCGCTGAAGAAGATCTGACTTCCAGACAAGTTTCCAAGTCTGTAGACAGAGGACTTCATCAGAAACGACGCTGAGCAGCATCTGATCTACGTCAATGCCTTCCTGGCCATGGGCTTCAGACTCCCCCCACTTGGAGCCTTCATCGATTGCATTAGGACCCTGCTCTTCAGCAACCCAATGTCTTTGAGCCCTTCTTTGGACCCAACTTGCAGCTTCACTGCTGCCAACTTGTCGATAACAACTTTTTCTCCAATAAACTTTCTAAGTCAGAAGGTAAAATATCCACTGGGACGAACCTGGTCTATGCATCCAACCTGTACTACATTGTGGGTGACTTTAACTTTTGACTTTGAACCGGTCAAGCATGACCTGATATTGTGCTTTTTTGGCACAATTTTTTATTAAAACTTTAAAATTTTACTTTCAAATTTTACTTATTGGATTTTTGTTGTTTTGGTGTAATTTAATTTTTTTAAATATACTCTATTTATTTTAAATTGTTTTGGGATTTCTCCTTTTTGTGTTTTCAGCTTATACTGTTCGAGTTCTGTACACTTTCTCTACAAATTGCCTTTTAGTTAAGCCTAACTTCTTTGTGCCAAGCTACCCGAGGGTTAAGCACAGGTATATTTAGTGGCTTTTACTTTAGTGGTTTACCATGACAGGGATTGTGATTGTTCAGTCAATAAATCAATCAATCAAACATTAACTATAATAATAAAAGCACATACAATACTTTGAAAACACAAAATATTACAGGCTAAAAACTTTACACTAGCCAACAGTGATCGAAATTCATGATATTTAAAATACAAAGACCATTGCACCAGTAATTGTTTTTAAACTCAGTGGTGCAAAGAAAATTACAGGAAAGCTCAAACACTAAAACAAACTACAGGAGAATTAAGGTGTTGGAGAAATAGCAATGCAGGTTTGCATCTGGTCTGGCCAGCAATCATCAAAAAAGAAATAAAAAATCTGTTAGCATGAGACAATAAATATTTACAAAAAAAGCTAAATATAATAAACTCTGTGCAAAATGCTCATCACAAAGGCAAATGAGAATAGCAGATGAGCATACTGGCCCAAGGGAAGATATAGATGATTTCATAAAATCCACAGTCTAAATCTAGTCAATATCATTGGATCGCATGTGTTGTACACCATATCTAAGTACTACTTGGTCCCCAAAGCTGTTTTTATCATAGTGTATTCAGTGTTAGCTGGTTCTGCAGCATCCCTTTTCCTGGTTCCTGTTGGCCCGGAAATGTGTTTTCTACCAATGTGTGGCTGTTTTAGATCTAATTTCCCTTATCTTTATTCAATGGCTTTCCTCCCTATTCTGGTGCCGATTACGATCCTGGAAAAACCGGGTACGAACCGTCGGTCGGAGCGTTTTCTCCGTTCGACTCGTACCCGGTTGTAAAACTGTACAAACATGGAAGTACGATTCGCACGGAAACACCATTTCCGTACGAATCGTAAAAAACACCGTCCGACGAAAATATACATACGAATGTGATCCGGGAATGCTCCGACGTGACGTCGGGACGCTTCCAGGCAGCGTTACACGACCCAGGAAGTACGATTCGACCCGACAGCAGTCCGGACGGCAATATTTTCACGGCACCCAAAAAGTGCCGGAAAAGCGAAGTACGCTGCGAAACGACCAGAATAGGGGGCCCGGTACGCGCCGTACCCCCCCCCAGCCCCCGTGAGTACGTGCCGAACCACCCCCCCAGCCCCCGTGAGTACGCACCGAACCCCCCGTGTATGTACACCCGTGTACGTGTCGAGCCCCCCGTGTATGTACACCCGTGTACGTTCGAGTCGTACCCCCCGTGTATGTACACCCGTGTACGCACCGAACCCCCCGTGTATGTACACCCGTGTACGTTCGAGTCGTACCCCCTGTGTATGTACACCCGTGTATGTTCGAGTCGTACCCCCACCCGTGTATGTACACCCGTGTACGTTCGAGTCGTACCCCCCCGTACGGGTGTACATACACCGGGGGTTCGACACGTACACGGGTGTACATACACGGGGGGGTACGACTTGAACGTACATGGGTGTACATACACGGGGGGTACGACTCGAACGTACACGGGTGTACATACACGGGTGGGGGTACGACTCGAACGTACACAGGTGTACATACACGGGGGGGTTCGACACGTACACGGGTGTACATACACGGGGGGTTCGACACGTACACGGGTGTACATACACAGGGGGGTTCGGCGCATGCTCACGGGGGCTGGGGGGGTGGTTAGGCGCGTACATACGGGGGCTGGGGGGGTGGTTCGGCGCGTACTCACGGGGGCTGGGGGGTGGGTCGGCGCGTATGCGGGCACCTGTCTCCATGGTTGCAATGGGAGTTCGGTGCGGATGGTGTTTTTTACATACGGTTGTGACATCGGACGCACGGGATGGATCGTACTTGCGCGGTCGGACTTCACTTTTCACGTTTGTACGGTAAATTGTCCGGGGAAGTGTCGGACACATTTTCCGACCCGAGGACGTGTGGGGAATTATTCCTAATGCGACTCGTATGGAGTTTTTCCCATGCGAATCGTACTTGGCAGTTTGTACGGCACTTGTACGATTCGTACGGTAAAAAGACCGGATACGAGTCGTACGGGGAACATTTTTCCAGGATCCTAATCGGCACCTCTGTGTTTGTTCCATGCTTAGAATATAGCTTCTTTACACTTGGTTTTCAGTAGATAAGCTGCATTCTTTCACTGCTGATGTCATGGAACTACTTTTTTTTAATGTATTTGTTAAAGGTTGGGTTATTGGTTGAGGGGGTGGAAGCCCCACTTGGGAAACAATCACAGTTCGTGCCAAGCTGAACCACACATGTCACTTAATTTTTACCTGTGCTTAAACCTCTGTTATCTTAGCACAAAAGCAATCAGGCTTAACTTAGAGACAATGTGTAAAGTGTTAATGCAGCATACAGACTGTAGTAAAGTGAAAACACAACACAAGAACAATTCCTAACCAATTTAGCAAAATAGAGTAAATTTTAATTAAAGAAATGATATCAGACCAACAAACATCCAATCAGTAGAACTGAAGATATTACATTTTTAAGTGTTTGGTAAACACAGCTCGGGGTTATCTGGTCATGCTATACCGGGGGAAAGTCACAAGATCAGGCCCACAATGATGGAGTGCGGATCTGATACAGGGACAAGATTAATCCTGCTTAAAAAGCTACCTTCTCAAAGTGTGGCGCAAAGAGTTCCATTTGCGATGGAGGAGGCTGCAAAGAGCAGGAAGAGCATTGCGGATGGTCATGGCTGTAGAGCAAAGTGCAGGCAGGGCAGTATAGGCTATCATTGCTGTAGTGCGAAGAGCCAGTTGGGTGTTGGGTGTCAGGGACAGTCGTTGGTGGAGCTTCACCTTGGCTGTCACCACAGGCTATTGTGGCTTTAGCATGGAGTGCAGGTGTCACGTTGCTGGTCGCCACTGACGGTCGCTGTAGCATGAAGAGCAGGTATTTACTGAAACTTCGCATTGCTGGTCGTCGTGGGTGGCAAAGTCTTAGCACGAAGGGGCCTAGTCAAGATTGCGAAGAGTCCACATTTCAGGATTTCATCTTTTCTTCTTGGGTGGAGCTCAGACTGATGCCAGCACCTCTTGGGGATGAAAAACTCTCTCCAGTAGAGGTCAGGGGGGCTCAGGCAAGTCCAGTTACAGCAGGTCAGCTGGGCAGTTGCAGGAAGGCCTGGGGAGCTTGTTATGTTCCAGTAGCTCAAACAGGAGGTGAGTCAACTGACCCTTGGAGTCACTCAGGTTATACTGAGTTGAAGGTAAGCATGTCCGATCTTCATTTTCAGAAAGCAAGCAAGTCCCCGCGCAGCAGGGCTGTCCTCTGGCAGCATAGCATTCCTTCTTCTATAATGTCCACAGGTCCGGGAGTATTCTGATGAGTAACTCTTAAGGTCTAATATTTATACTTGGTGTCAGCCTTTGTGTGTGGTGGGACAGCCTGTCCTACCCCCACAACTGGATCTGGAAAGTTGTTCCCTTCCCCTGGCAAGGCTTCAAACTGTCTGGGGTGATAATAGGCTGGTGTCAAGTTCCTTTGTGTGTGCTGGAGCCAAGCCCTTTGAAGTGCAAGTGGGGCATGGCACAGCTCCGCCCCAGCCATCCTGACAGAATGACTCATCCTGACGACACCTAGTCCCCTTCGTGTCAGGAAGCAGAGGCACTTACAGTTTGTGTCCCGGGACAATGACAGAAGCCATGAATTGTTGTTAAAGGTGGCATTTTCAGAATTGTGCCTTAAAATATGACTTTGCCATTGAAGAGCGTAAACAGTATATTTCTACCTGCTCCCAATCTAAAGTTATCACCTATTAAATGTAATAAGGTAAGCCAGTGGTAGTTAATGGGAGTGATAGGCCTTACAATAGTGAAAAACTACTTTAGGGGTTTTTCGCTGCTAGAGCGCATAAAGCTCAAGTATACATTGACGACTTTTTAAATACAATGCACCCTGCCCTATGAGTCTTTAGGACCTACCTTACCAGTGACTTATAGGTATAAAAAGAAAGGTTAGGCCTGCAAAAGGCTTATTGTTGTCATGGTTCCATGAGCCGTACCGCTACCCGAGGAGAAAACGGGTTAGCGGTCTAGTGCTCACGAGAAGGAAGCGGAAGGCCGAAGTACTCACTTCCGGGTGAACGCGCTTATCAGCCGGGAACTCCGGCTGACAAGCGCTTTGGATTCTCGCCGACGCCACAGAAGGAGAGACGCCGCTCCGGACACTGCTTCAGGACTTCTACCACACAGGTACTGTTTCCCGCGTAAGGCGCACAGAGGCTATAGGGACGACCGTCTCTGCCGTCTGGGACGCCTGTTGCTCAGTGTTCACTCCTCCAGCCACTGTACACCGGAGAGTGTACGGTGGGTTGGATAAACTACGGTGATGTTATTATTTGCGCAGGAGCGCTAGTACTGTTGATTGATTTTGCTTACATCCCTAACTGGCCGGATTCGAACCCCGCACAGGCGTTGGCCCAGCTTGTGATCCTTGGGAACTATTCATTTCCCTCCACGAATAACGACACACAAGGAGGTGTCGGTTATTCAGTACTGGGGGCCTGCTTATTATTAGCGCTGGAGCGCTGGTTTTGGTTATTTGATTTTGGTTCACACTAACTGCTGTGCTGCACGTTCGCCACTCCAGAGGCCCGTTGCAGTCCTGGGACTGGAACTAGAGACACGTTCCATAGAGGTGGCCACGCAACATCGCACAAGGTAATCCCGTGGTCAGTGGGCTGGTTGAGTGGTGGAGAGATGAGACTGGCAGGACGCTAATCGTGTTCCCCTCTTTCCCCACACAGCTTGGTGTGAAAGGCGCCATCTAGACTCGCTTCTACCTGACTTCTCCCCCTGGTACCCCCTTGTCCTAGTCTGTGCTCACCCCCGACTAGGGTGAGGTGGGAAACAGGGGTAGTGGTTCTTGTCGCCTCTGCAGGATAATCCCCACAAGCTGCGGGTAAGCCTTGTGGGGACTCTGATAGAATCCAAAGCCCACGCAGTTTTTCCTGCCCGGGCGACATGAGTGACCCTGAGATCACGCTTCAGGACATCGCAGCTATCTTGGCCACCATGCAGGCAGAAAACCGCAGTCTGCGCCAAGACATCACTGCGTTGCAGATGCAAGCTGCTGCTACCGGAACAGGACCCTGGGGACAGTTCCTTACGACAAGGGTACTGCGAGAAGGCCTATTAAGACCCACCACGTTTCAACCCGGTGGTTCTGCTACTACTCCCATGCAAGATAACTCCATCCAGGTGATAGTGCCGCATACTGTACAGCTGGCTCCTCCTGAGCGCTTTTACGGTGATAGCACGAAGTAGAGCGTTTTCATTCACCAATGCCATCTGCACTTCATGGCACGTGCCACCGCCTTCCCAGACGACGCTTCAAAAATCGTCTTTATCCTCTCCTATATGGGAGGTGATGCCTCGCTATGGTCTATACCCTTGGTGGAGAATGATGACCCGATGTTGTACAGCCTACCAGCCTTCAAGGACGCCATGCGAAGGATGTTCGCCCGCCACACCTTTGTACAGGCCGCGGATAACGAACTGCTCGGTTTTAAACAGGGAACCACGGACTTGCTGCATTACATCACCACCTTCAGTAGGCTGGTGATTGAAGCCCGCTGGCCTGAGTCCAAGAAGGTGTCGGTGTTTTACAGGGGTTTGCGGGACGAGATGAAAGACCTCCTATCCCAGATCCCGGATCCACCAGAAGACATCGGGCCGTTTATTGATTTAGTGGTGAAGTTAAACTTCAGGTTGCAGGAACGGAAGACCGACCGACACAGAGGCGGGGATTCCCGAGTGTTACCACTGAAAGAGAGAAACACAGACGACGCTGTCTCCAACCCTGACCCACCAGAACCGATGCAGATCAGAGGAATCCGGGGTTCTCTTACCAAGGAGGAACGGGAGAAGAGAAGGCGACAGAACCAGTGTCTATATTGTGGCAAAAGCGGACACTTCGTGAAGGAGTGCCCGGTGAAGCCGTTAAAACCTAGGTCGAAGAGACCCTTTGCGCTTCCTGTTTCCAGGGGAGACTGGTTGGGAAACGAGGAAACCCAGTAAATGGTGGGGTCCGGCTACTGGGTTCGTCATCCATCAGGATACCAACCCCAGGTAACGGCGTCGGTTGCCATCATCTTGGAGTAGAAGTAACCTTACAAACACGGTCGGGCCTGGTGTGGCAGGTAAATGCCTTGATCGATTCGGGAGCCACAGGCAATTTTATAGACAACCAGTACATGGCGAGTCTGGGTATGGCCCTTGTACCGAAGAAAACACCAGAGGTCGTTAAAGCCGTGGATGGGACGGATCTTACTTCAGGTCTCATCCGCTTTCAAACCGAACTCCTCCAGATGTCGTTCCAGAACCACCACACGGAATCCATCACCTTCGATGTCATTGACGCACCTCAATTCCGTTTGAGACTGGGACTTCCATGGTTGGTGACCCATAATCCACGGATCGACTGGGAGTCCAGGGTGGTGCACTTGGAGTCGGAATATTGTATGTCTCTTTGTTACCCCCGGCCGTATACCCCCGGCTCCTCAGGAATACAAGCCCATGTATTACCCCTTACCAAAACCGTCTTGACCGTACACGGGAAGGTACCTGATGCGTACCTAGACCTGACGGCGGTGTTCGATAAGAAGGGGGCAAACACCTTGCCCCCGCATCGCAGCTTCGATTGCCGAATAGATCTGATTCCAGGCTCGAAGCTGCCTTGTAGTCGCATCTACTCGCTCACCGAAAAGGAAAATGAACATGTCCGTTTGTATCTGGACGAGTACTTACGCAATGGGTTCATCCGCCACTTTAGGTCGCCGGTGTCATCTCCTCTCTTTTTCGTGGCAAAGAAGGAAGGAGATTTGAGAACGTGCATCGACTTTAGAGCGATGAACGCCATAACGGTGAAAAACAGGTACCCGTTGCCCCTGATCTCGAACCTGCTGGATCAAGTAAAAGACGCCAGCATATACACCAAGCTGGACCTCCGGGGGGCCTATCATCTCGTCAGGGTCCGAAAGGGGGATGAGTGGAAGACCGCGTTCCGGACCCGGTACGGTCTCTACGAGTACCAGGTCATGCCTTTCAGACTCTGCAACGCCCCGGCGGCCTTCCAGTATTTTATCGACGAAGTACTGAAAGAATTCATCGACTTGTTTTGCGTCGTCTATATCGACGACATATTGATATTCTCCCAAAACCAAGAAGAACACATCCAACACGTGCGCACCATTTTACAACGACTGCTACACCATGGGTTGTACGTTAAGTTGGAAAAGAGTGTCTTTCACACCACTGCCGTTGAATTCCTGGGACACGTCATCACCCCTGAGGGGGTCACCATGGATACTAAGAAAACGGCAGCTATACTGCAGTGGCCATCCCCTACTTCGGTGAAGCAAGAACAACGGTTCCTGGGGTTTGCGAATTATTACCGTTGTTTTATTGATGGGTTCTCAAGGATCGTCACCCCCATCACTCGCCTTCTGCGCAAAGGGGTCCGCTTTGCGTGGGACAACGACGCCGAAAGAGCCTTCCAAGCCTTAAAAACACGGTTCACTACGGCCCCTGTCTTGCTACATCCAAACCCGGAACGGCCTTTCATTGTGGAGGCCGACGCCTCCCAAGACGCCCTGGGTGGGGTGTTATCCCAAAGAGATGCCAACACGGGCTTGCTGCACCCGGTGGCGTTTTACTCCAGGAAACTACAGCCAGCAGAGCGAAACTACACGATCTCGGACCGCGAGTTACTAGCCATAAAGGCCGTCTTCGAGGAGTGGCGCCACCACCTCAAGGATGCGAAACATCCCATAACCATATATACAGACCATAGGAACCTCCAGTTCCTTCATTCAGCACGGGCCCTGACCGCTCGGCAGCTGCGTTGGACCTTATTCTTTAACGAATATGAGTTTCACATCATGTACCGACCCGGCAAGAACAATGCCAAGGCCGATGCCCTGTCACGACTCACGGAGACCGAAGACAACACACTGACGGTCGTTCCTGCTCCGATCATTCCGAACCATTGTTTCCTGGGGCTCGTTCTATCTTCTAGCTTCTTGACCCAGCTGCACGATGACTTGCAACAGAAGGCCGCCTCGTCTTGGATGGGGGAGCATAAAGGTCTCACCTCTAGGGATGGGTTCATTTACCAAGGAGACCGTTACTTTCTGCCTCTACCGACCCACCAACAACGAGCCCTGTACATGTGCCATGCTCACCCGCTTGCTAGTCACCCTGGCCGTCAGAAGACGAAGGACCTCCTGTTGAGACACTTCTGGTGGCCTACCATAGACGCTGACGTACACGCCTATATTGCGCGGTGTGCCGTCTTCGCTCAGGGCAAGAGCTCTTCTCAACCCTCGGTAGGATTGTTGCATCCTATCCCTGTGCCTCCGTACCCCTGGCATACCATCTCCATGGACTTTGTAGTGGAACTACCCAGAACGAAGACAGGATTCACTACCATCCTCACCGTCGTGGATCATCTATCCAAGATGACCCATTTCGTTCCGCTGGAGAAACTGCCCTGAGCTGCGGCCTTGGCGGGTATCGTCATGCGCGACGTGATACGCTTACATGGGATTCCGTCAGTGGTGATCACGGACAGGGGCTCCCAGTTCGTGTCCAAATTTTGGAGTGAAGTGTGTCGCATCCTGCGCATGGAAGTGCGCTTATCCACGGCTTATCACCCTCAGACCGATGGACAGGCCGAGAGGACGAACCAACCCATGGAGCAGTACCTCCGTTGTTTACTACTGTCCGTGGAGAATGATTGGTCGGAAGTCCTTTGGCTGGTGGAATACGCCTACAATAACAGCAGACATACCGCTATCGGCATGTCACCGTTCTTTTGCCTCCAAGGGCGTCATCCCCGGACGGTCCCTTGGGAGGAACCTTGGACCAGTCCTCTGCCCACTGTACAGGCGTATCATGGGTTCCTTCCCGATCTCTGGCAGCAGGCCCGGTTTGAATTGGCCAAAGCCAAGGAATCCTACAAGCTGTTCGCGGACAGGCACAGACGGGCTGAGCCGCAGTTCAGAGTGGGTGACAGGGTGTGGGTATCGATACAGCACATCAACGCTCACGGTTCCAAGAAACTGTTGCCCCTGTTTGTGGGTCCCTACGTCATTGCTAAGGTGATTAACCGTGTTTCCATGAAGCTGTCTCTGCCCCCTCACATGAAATGCCACCCTGATTTTCACGTTTCCCTCCTACGTGCCACTCACCCTGATTGTGTGGCCTCCGCTCCTCCTCTTCCTGTTCTTCGTGGGGACCACATCGAGTACGAGGTCCAGGCCATTTTGGATTCCCGAAGATCCCGGGGCCGGCTCTTCTACCTGGTGGATTGGAGGGGCTACGGTCCGGAGGAGAGGTCGTGGGAGCCGTTGTCGCATGTCCGCCACGCTTCCCGGCTGGTTAGGGCCTTCCACTTGGGTCATCCTGGCTGTCCTCGGCCTGCCACCCCGGTGTGACCTGCCGGCTACCGGGTGGGGGTCCTGTTTGGTGGTGGGTGCTGTCATGGTTCCATGAGCCGTACCGCTACCCGAGGAGAAAACGGGTTAGTGGTCTAGTGCTCACGAGACGGAAGCGGAAGGCCGAAGTACTCACTTCCGGGGGAACGCGCTTATCAGCCGGGAACTCCGGCTGACAAGCGCTTTGGATTCTCGCCGACGCCACAGAAGGAGAGACGCCGCTCCGGACACTGCTTCAGGACTTCTACCACACAGGTACTGTTTCCCGCGTAAGGCGCACAGTGGCTATAGGGACGACCGTCTCTGCCGTCTGGGACGCCTGTTGCTCAGTGTTCACTCCTCCAGCCACTGTACACCGGAGAGTGTACGGTGGGTTGGATAAACTACGGTGATGTTATTATTTGCGCAGGAGCGCTAGTTTTGTTGATTGATTTTGTTTACATCCCTAACTGGCCGGATTCCAACCCCGCACAGGCGTTGGCCCAGCTTGTGATCCTTGGGAACTATTCATTTCCCTCCACGAATAACGACACACAAGGAGGTGTCGGTTATTCAGTACTGGGGGCCTGCTTATTATTAGCGCTGGAGCGCTGGTTTTGGTTATTTGATTTTGGTTCACACTAACTGCTGTGCTGCACGTTCGCCACTCCAGAGGCCCGTTGCAGTCCTGGGACTGGAACAAGAGACACGTTCCATAGAGGTGGACACGCGACATCGCACAAGGTAATCCCGTGGTCAGTGGGCGGGTTGAGTGGTGGAGAGATGAGACTGGCAGGACGCTAATCGTGTTCCCCTCTTTCCCCACACAGCTTGGTGTGAAAGGCGCCATCTAGACTCGCTTCTACCTGACTTCTCCCCCTGGTACCCCCTTGTCCTAGTCTGTGCTCACCCCTGACTAGGGTAAGGTGGAAACGGGGGTAGTGGTTCTTGTTGCCTCTGCAGGATAATCCCCACAAGCTGCCAGTAAGCCTTGGGGGGACTCTGATAATCGTGCCAGGTTGAAATGGCAGTTTAAACTGTTTTACAGACTACAAGGCAGACCTGAAACATGTTTAAAATGGCTACTTTATAGTGGGTATCACAATGACTGCTGCAGACCCACTAGTAGCATTTAACTTACAGTCCCTGGGTACATGTAGTTTCATTTACTAGGGACTTACAAGTAAATTAAATGTGCCAATTAGGTGTAAGCCAATTTGACCATGTTTGAAGGACAGAGCACAAGCACTTTTCCGCCCGTTTGCAGAACCTGGTCAACAGTCAATTCTTGTTTACTACTCCATGTGAGTGAACGGCTTGCGCTTCACAGCATGCTTTTCACTTGCTCTTCCCATGCTCACACTGTCTGTCTCATGCTATTCTCCCTCCTGATGCTCCCTTGTGGTGTGCCGGGCACCAGATGTGGGCCTGCTGATGCTCTAGATGTAGTCTTGCCACTTAATGTACCCTGTCTCTGTCCGCCACCCTCCCTCCTGATGCTCCTCTGCGGCATGCCAGGTTCTTGATGGTGTCCCGTTGCACTTTCCAGTGTGATAGTAGCTATTGACTTTTTCCATTTGGTGTGCTTTCAAAATGCTCCAGCTCTGCCAAAGCCAATAGCAGACACCATCCATATTAAAACTTTAGAAAACATTGTCTTTTATACTTTAATGATGGCCACTGCATTGTGTGCACAACGTATGCTGCGTCATGACATTGCTTCATGTAATGCAATTGTATACATAATGTGTTCTAAACCTTTAAAAAGGCCTCCACGTTGCATCATTATTTTTTATCAAGCAAAACAGCGACCATGATAAAAGTATAGAAAAATCGCTTTCTGTGCTTTCTAAGTGGCGCCCACGTTAGATGATGCAACGTGATGATGCAGCGCATATTGTGTCTTACACCACGGTGGCCACCTTTCTGGCATAATACTTCTAATTGGCTTTGCCAGTGCATTTGAAAAGAGTCCTAATTAGCAAAGACAATTGAGTCGCCTGTGCAGTAAGATTTAGTAATGTTTGTTGGCAATTTAATCTGTTTGTGAAGCAGAAAGGACCTGTAGCACAGTGGCATCAATGCGCTATGCCGAGTGTGTTACACTTGACCCCCTTTACAAAAAGGCAAAATATTCTAGCCTCTTACGCGGTAAAGCGGGGTTCATGTTCGGCTCTGTTCATTAGCCAGCTAGTCACCTTATTTATGCACCATAACCGACTTGACAAGGATATAGGCCCATAGATATAAAGGCAATTAACTTGATCTTTGCAGATTCAATTCTGGCTGATAAAAGAAATTTCAACTGGGTCGGGTGTATAAGCACCTATGACATTCCTGTTTTCCGATTACAAAGGCATTATGCTGGATGATGTAATAACCTCAACTAATAACACGAATTTTATTTATTTTCTAATACTCTTTTATGTTGTTCTCCTATAGTTAAGAACGTTATATACCAATTCTATTTTTGTTTCACTCTTTAAAGAATGTCAGCTTCCATACTAACACAAACCAGGCATGAATGCAAAGTTATAAGTACAAAGCATATACAAGCATTTAACCAATACAGTTTACAACAGTTGTTGCCCATGCTATATATTAGCCTGTTCATAGTAATGTCTCCTTTGATTTATACCCACTGTTACCCATCCGTGCATTAAAGCGACATATATTTTCATCCCAACAATTGATCCATCATTTGTCAGGCGGAGTGAGCTGGAGAAGCCCCATCCATCAGCCCTGCCTTATCACAGCTCCTCGTGGCTAACGAGGCGCACCAAGGGATGCTCCACGCCGGCTGCTCGTCCCTGCTCCGTTGCTAATAAGGAGATTAGACCACTCCATCAGCCCTCACGTGAAGAAGACAGGGTTGTCTAATCAGCATAATACAGACTCACTCCTGAATACGTTGTATATGGATTACTATAGAGAACACATTTGGGTGGGTGGAAGAGGCATATCATTCAAATGTACTTACACCAGCTTGTAAGACACCGACTAGTTTCCCCTCAGACTGTCATTCATTTGTGGTCCTCCATTATGGTAAACACTACTCTTGACGCCTCAGGTACCTTAAATCCCCCCCTGCTGATATTTGTGGAACTGCTGCCCTGCCCTATACTCACTCTGGGGAGTCTGTGCCCTGGTCCCCACCCCTCTGAGAGCCTTCACAGCCATCTTCGAAGCCTCGATCGACTCAACCGAAGGGTCATTGGCACAACAGGCATGAGAGCGCTGCTTATTCTCTGCTGCAAAGCTGGAACCACCGGATCTACTCTAGGTTTCCCATTACCCACGATCGATGAGAGCTGTTACTTGTGCATTGTCATGCCTGCCTTGAAATTAAGCCAGATTCACCCTAACAAACATGTCATCTAGCAGAAGCCTTCCCCTTTGTTAGTGGTGGTGGGCATATATATTTTTACATAGAACATCCCACGTGTTGTCTCGCAAAATAATATTTTCTGGAATGAATGAGTATATGTCATGGGAGACAAAATGCAGAGAGCCCATGACTGGTAGCTGACGATGACTGTCACAGGCCCTCTGTTTCTACACCACTTTCTCTCCCTATTTTTCACAGCAACCAAGAGCCTTCAGTGATAAGCTGAAGAAACCTGGCTATGTAATTTGGTTAGTTCTGGCTTCACGGTTGAACATAGCTTCAAACGTGTTCAGGTTTATGATGTACCCGTGAGTAGACATTGTCCAATTAAACAGTCCAGAGCAAACGTAGAGTTAATGTTCTTGTTTTTGGCTTTACAGCTCACCTTTTTGTTGTTTTCAAACCGGGCGGTCCTCACTGTATCTATTGTTTACCAAAGAAACTTAGCTATACGTTTGGAAAATTACATCAGTCGAATCTACACATTTATATGTGCAATCAGGCAGCTGTGTGGGCTGTCAAATTAAACAGGCAGAGGGTAAAATGGGAAAAACCAACCAGAAACTCACCTGTCAGTCTATTGATGCATATTAAGCTATAATGTATACAGCTCTCTGTAGACAGATCACAAGTACAACCCAACTTGAAAAACGGAACCATTAGTTTTATCTGGTTAATCATACATTTACATACAATTCATATGTAAATGAAGTCCAGTCTGGGATTGATTGTTGCTAAGAACACAAAGAAGACCTATGGGTTCAATTAGAGTTTGGTGGGCCTTAACTGCCTTAAATCAGTTGTTCTCCCACCTGCCAACCTTGTGGTCGCTTGCTTCATGTAGAGATGGGACCACCACCATGTTTCTGACAGGAATCCTCATTTGGGTCCACCATATTTTCATCTTGTGGGAAGATGTGCACACACCATTTCAAATCATAGCCAGGTGCACTAATTATTTTGTGCAGATTTGTCAGTCATGCCAAAGTTATCAGCAAAACAGAAAATTCTCTTTCAATGGCAAGTGAAACTTAAGTATAATTACAGAGTAAGTTATCACTGACTCTATAATATATGAGTTAGATGGGCACTTCTGCAGTTAAGAAAGATTTCCATTTGAAAAGGGATTGTTTGTTGCCAATAACTTTGTCCCCTCCCAAACTATCTGCCACAAACTTTGTATAGAAAAGTACAATAGAAATTTGGTGCAAGTTGATCAAAGGGGCCACGTTATAAGCGGGGCTCCCAAGCAAGTTCTTTCAGGGTTGCAAAGGGAATTCTACAAGGGATCCTCCTCTGTGAAACATTCTAAAAAGTTTCCTTGGAAGTCCACCAAATTTGGATAAATCATAGGGGCAGCCTCACTAAGTGCATTTGCCAAGTTTGGCAACATTTCTTACAACTGTTTTTCAGAAAAAAGCCATAGATGTCCAAAACACATAAATTAATTATAACTATAAGAGTGCGTTTGGTTGAGGATTTTTTGAATATTAAAAATAGCCCAAAGAAGCCACGTAGTTCAATGATCCAAAAGTTCTCAAACAGAACTTAATTGGATGGAATCTCTCAGAAAATGTTAGCAGAAGGCAGCCATCTTACTTCACTTATATTCGATATTGAGCATCTTGATGGTCATAATTAAAAGGAGGGAAAGTAATGGGTTGTTTAATACCGAAAACATGTACCACGCCAGTTAAAATGGTGCACATAATGTAGTATATTTTGTATATAATAGAAAACGTCCCACTTTTTATAATAAATGCCCTCCCTCGGGCCTGTGAACCTTGGGAAGATGAACACAAAATAGACACACCAGCACATCAGGAGAGCCTAAGCTTTAATGTGTGTGAAGGGCAGGATCTTGGGCTATTGTAGGCTACAGTGGATGCTCCTTAATTATATATCTAGTAAAATCACCACTATATAATATATTGCAAGTATAAGCTCTTACATTGACACCACAGAGCCAGGAGTTGCAGAAAGATCATTTGCTGTGCTGGCACACAACATCAGGTACATTTCAAGCATGATTGCATGTTAAAAACTATCTTGGAACTCAGTGTTGATCACCTATCATAGTAACATGTTATTGATAGGTCAATAAACTAAGCACAAGGGCATACGATTCGATTGACTTCAAGATTGTCCTTCAGGACATGCTACAATTATATTATTACACTCCATGATGACACTATCATCTGGGTTAGGACTTTCTTATCTGGTTCTAAACTGCTTTACATTGATGGCGTCTGCTAAACGGCAACAAAAGATTACATATAGACATAGCCATACAATAAACTTGACCCATATTCTTTGATCGCAAATTCCCATCTCAATGATTGACGAGTGATTAAACGACAGATTAAAGAAGTGTGGTTGCCTGAAATGCATGCACCAGTGTCTTCTGGTGCATTATGCTCAGCACAGACCTTGGTTAACAATGGCTTCCGTGTCAGGGGACGGTATCTGCCTATAGGTTAGCAGGCACAAAAGCAGTCAAAAGAATAAGCTATTTCAAATAGAATTCCTTATGCACTTTGCCTTGTATTGACATTTTAATTAAGTCAGCGTTATTCTTTTGGGGAATCCCTGCTTTTAAATAGAAGTCATTTAATATGCAACATTGACAGACTGTAATAGATGAATAGAGACTTCTATTCCCACATGTGCTGCGGTACTTAGCGATTCTTTTGTAATAAGTAATGTGAGGCGATCCGTTTCTGGGTTACATTTAGCCAGATCACGCTCTGCTTTCTTCAGTACGTGGTGCTAAAAACGCGCGAAAAAGATGCCGTGTGTGCTCACGACGAAAAGGAGAAGAGACGGCACGTCCAAATAGAGCACTGAATTCTGCTGGTGCCAAGCTGGTGTGCCGGACTATTGGTTTTGTGTCAGCACAAAAATAATTTTCACGTAAACAAATGTATATGAACAGTGCTCTAGCAAATAGTGTGTTACCTCCCATGCTAACAAGGTATATTTAAATGCATGCATGATTTTTGCAGCTCTTGTCGGTGCACAGTGTGAATTACTTACTGCCTGTTGTAACTATGTGCACAGTAGAGATCAGTGGCGGCTCTTCAACTAAGGCAGGGGAGCGTCGCCCCACTGCTCGTTCAACAGTGGAAAATAAAAATAAAATGATAATAACAAGAAGATGTTATAATTTGATTTTCCTTTGCAATTCCGGGCGGGGCAGGGCTGGCTCACCGCACAGGGAGCAGGAGTGGTTTGCACTCCCTCCCTGCATGCGCATGACACTTTGACTGGCCCTCTAGGGCCGCCAAACAGTCATGCGTAGTTGGCATGTTCTCTGTTGGTCTGTGTTGCACAGCCCCGTGGAGAACATGCCCAGCCTCCCCAGGCACTGCCTGAGCGGCCAAACAGGCCACGCAGACCAATCACGATGCTGCTCCTACAGCGTCATGATTGGGTTGCAGAGTTTGGAAGGCTGGGTGCTTCCGGTGCTGGTTGCAGGCAGCAGCCAGAAAGAATATAAGAAGACAGAGGAGAGGCGATCGGTGGAGGTGGGGACAAAGTAGTTAAGTTTATTTTTTTCCATCTTTTTATCCCTACCAACACACCACCTCCCCCGTTCAGTGGCAGCCGCCACTGGTAGAGATGGTCTGTGGTAGCCTCCTCTTGTACTATCAAGGTGCCTAGTGCCTTAGGAGTCAAATTAGTGTCCTTTGTGTAATACTTAGCCGACGAGCCCTAGGGTGGAACATGACAGACTCTACATTCACATCTTGGCACTTGTGTTGAAGAGATGTGGGCAGCAATGGTGTCTGCCATATGCAGCAGACTCTAGGAGAGTGATGGTCCCAAGGAATCTCCAGTTCTGGAGGTACATGCCATGACATTGTAAAGGCCATCCAGAAATAATAATTATCTATAACGTGGGTTGCTGGTGCTGCCCCCTGCTGGAGATTCATCAGAAACGTATTGCTACATCCTGCGCTGTACGCAGTTTGCTTGAGGGGCATCTCCATGCAATTCTTACTTTCATCCAGGATAGTTGTACTAAGAGACCTGGTCTAGCAAATATGTGCCTATTCATCATTATAATATTGTGATTTAGTGAAGAAAATGAATTACCATACTAGTACTTTCGGGCCATATTTCAGAAAATGTGCACTCGTGCAAAAAATAACAACAGATTGAATCCACTGGCTCCCTTTTTGATCAACATGTGACAGGGGATGGAGAACATGGCATTTACACAGAGGTATATGGCACGCACTATTTTCACACTTTTTGCTCTATGTATTCAGAAAATATCTAAGCAAAACCCTGTTTAAAATTTCAAATATACATTTGTTTATTTTGACTCAAATAAGTCTGTTAATTCATCAATTACATAAACAGAAAAAACGAGAGCAAATTCAGCCTATGTTTTAATATTTGTTTATACACTAATATGTATTTTTTAGTTTTTGTGATTTCAAAGATAAAAATGTGTTATATTTAGTTAATCAATCTATTTTCTCCAATGTTTCCATGATACAAACACATTCCTTTACCATGGACTGAAGGATGCAAACTCTGTGCATCCCATTTTGCATTTCCAGTTCTTCCAAACGTAGTATTAGGAATGGGTTTTGTGGTTGGCTATGATATGTCCCTAAGCCAGGCAGAATCCACCACTCTAGTCAGGATAAGGGGATTACACGTCTAAAATAACCCCTGCTCACCCCCTTGGTAGCTTGGCACGAGCAGTCAGGTTTATCTCAGAGGCATTGTATAAAGCATTTGCACATAACCAGCAGTAATACAGTGAAAACATTACAAAAGGACACCTCACTAGTTTTAGAAAACTATCCAATATTTTTTCTGTACCAAACAAGACCAAACACAATAAAAATCCACCATACAGTTCTTAGAAATATCAATAAGCAAAAATAGACTTAAAATGCAGCTCCTTGAAGTCGATAGCTCTGTCTGGGGCTATTACAGCGTCATGAACATCCAATCCAAACCGTTATGGATGACCGCGGCGTCGCAGGCCAGCTATGGTGTTAGGAAGACTCGCAATACAGTACCTTTAGAAATGTAGAGTGTTGGGGACCTCGCTGTGAGCTTCGAAGAGCAGGTGTCAGTTCCGGAGGTCTGTGCAGGAGTCCTCGGGCCCTTGAAGTCACACGAGTTGCAGCTCGAACTCTGTGCAGTTGAAGTCGGGAGCACCGGTGTCAGCGGGCGTCAGGGTTGGGGTGAAAAGGGCAGCGGTGTGGCGTGCAGTGCCCTTAGGTCATGGTGCTGGCAGCAGCTTGTGACGGTCATCCAGCAGCGTCAGTGAGACCAGGGCTGTGATACAAAGTGGTGTGGTGCTCTTTGCAGTGCCGGCAGGTCATGGTGCAAGCAGCAGCGTCATCGTTGCTGAAGCACTGTCATTGGCTGACGACCCGGAGTCGATGGTGCCGGTGTTGGTAGGCCAAGGCTGCGGTGAAGGACGGGGCGGTGCGTCGTGTAACTTAAGAGGTGCCCTCTAATCACAGTGCAAGCAGCGGCATGGAGGTCGACATGGAGTGTCATCGTCTGGGATACCAGGGAGGCGGTGTGAAACGAGGCGGTGCGAAGTACGGATGCCCACAGGTCACGGTGCAAGCAGCGGATTGGTGGCAGCATCGGCATCGTTGAGACCAGGGTTGGGGTACAAAGTGCAGCAGTGCCCTCTGCGGTGCCTTCAGGACATGAAGTCGGCAGCTGCGTTATTGAGGGCGTCAGTTTGCTTTTTCTCCTGTTGCAGCACAAAACACACAGTTCCCAATGTGGGTAGCAGATGAACTTGAAGTCTTTGCTGTTCCTGAGACTTCTCGAACAGGGGGCAAGCTCTACCCCAACCCCTCGGAGAAACTCAAACAAAGAAGGTGGGGAAAGTTCAGTCCAGTCCTTTCTCTGCCCAAGACAGAAGCAGCCGCTGCAGGCCAACCCAGCAAAGCACACAGCAAAGTGGTAGTTCCTCCTCACAGCTTCTCCAGCTCTTCTTCTTGGCAGGTTCCTTGATCTAAAAGAGTTCTAAAGTTCTGGGATCAGGGCCCCAATATGTATACCACATTTCCCTTTGAATTTGGCACACACAAAGTTCCACTAGCATACATAATCCAGTTCTGCCAAGCTCAGGTCAGGCTTGCTCCAGGAGGTAGAGACAGCATTGTGGAAGACAGACACAGTCCATTCAGGTGCAAGCTACAACTCCAAACACTACTCTAAATGCAGCCAGGTCTATTAAGCCTGGCTATGAGTCACCCAGGAAAGGCATGACACACCTCACCCCCTCGTTAAGGGTGGGCGTAATGTGCGTAAGGGACTTACGCGGAGAGGCACGGAGGTGAAACCAATCTCCACACTCTCCGCATAGTTCCCTTACGCACATCCCGCCTCCCGCCCGCCTCCCGCCCGCAGTCTTAAATACATTTGAAAAACAATTGTTAAGTAAACTTACCTTATCGGCGGCGTCCCCGGGCTTCGATCCTTCTCCAGCGCGTCTTCATCTGGAAACTGCGCATGCGCAGGAGCCCGCGCATGCGCAGTTCCCAGAAGAAGACGCGCTGGAGAAGGATCAAAGCCCGGGGACGCCGCCGATAAGGTAAGGTTACTCTTGACAATTGTTTTTCTAATGTATTTAAGGCGGGCGGGAGGCGGGCGGACAACTTACGTTATGCCCAGAGTGTGCGGAGATTTGCCCTGTTTCTCCGCCTATTATCGCGGAAGGCGGAAGGGCAAATCTCCGCACATTACGTGGGTGGAACGGAGTTGTCCGCCCACCCTTACCCCCGTATCTGTCTAGTGTGAATGCACAAACCAGCCCCTGTCAGTCTAAAACCCAGACAGCGAATACACAACAGGCAGAGGCACATAGATGGTTAGACAAGAAAATACCCACTTTCTAAAAGTGGTATTACTATTTTCACACATAAAATATCAAAATCATCTTTACTAAAATATGTATTTTTAAATCCCATGTCTGCCTATGGGACAGACAGCCTTTCAATAGTGAAAAATGAAATACACAGTCTTTCACTATCAGGACATGTAAATCACACCAGTACATGTCATAACTTTCACATACACTGCACCCTGCCCATGGAGGTACCTTGGGCCTATCTGAGGGGTGCCTTATATGTCACAAAAGGGAAGGTTTGGGCCTGGCAAGTGGGTGCACTTGTCAGGTCGAAATGGCAGTAAATACTGCATGCAGACACTGCAGTGGCCGGTCTGAGACACCTTTGAAAGGCTGCCTGTGTGGGTGGCACAATCAGTGCTCACTAGCAGCATATGATTTACAGGCCATGGGCACACACATTGCACTGTACTAGGGACTTAGTAGTAAATCAAATAAGCCAATCATGTAAACACAAATCCACAAACACAATTTACATGGAGAGCATATGCACTTTAGCATTGAAAAGCAGTGGTAAAGTGCCCAGAGTCCTAAAACCAACAAAAACAAGGTTAATAACAGGAGGCCAAAAAGCTAAATTCTGGGGGTCAACCTGCTGAAAAAGCCAAGTCTAACACATAGTATCTCACATTTATGATCTCTATGACTTATGGAAACACATTCTGTATATTTTGGTATTCATCGACCGAGGCATCCAAATACTTACTCTTATAAAGTCCAATTATAG
Source organism: Triturus cristatus (assembly GCF_964204655.1). Taxonomy (NCBI): domain Eukaryota; kingdom Metazoa; phylum Chordata; class Amphibia; order Caudata; family Salamandridae; genus Triturus; species Triturus cristatus. Next base: position 548,606,406 of record NC_140595.1, read on the forward strand.
ATTGGTAGCTGTCAATAACAGGGTTGTTTTCTTCTGAGGGACTAAACCAGACAACCCCTAGGCAATGTGCCTGTGATATCACAGGAAACTGCGAGGTATAAAATTCCATGTTACTTATGGCTATCTATTAACAAATATATATGCTGTGCTTGACTCCCCCAACTCATCAATCCTTGCTAAGCTAATCCCACGGGCAACTGCTGCACAGGGGGAAAGTAGTCATGGGACAACATGGCCTCACCTCCTTCAGACTCTCTCCCTGTATCCTGAAAATAATACATACTTGGCGTCCTACCACCTACCTTCACAATACTGTGGTTATTGTATCCAGATATTTGTTTAAAATACCTGCCATTCGTTTAAGCTCCTCTACCATCCTTGGTTGGCTCCCAAATACAAAAAACAAATCCTGGCATACTGGCATTCTGCCTCCCTCCTCCGCTACCCCACAAAATCACCCTACACAAACTATCCCAATGATTAAAAGATCAAATATTTGGGATCTTGCCAGTTACCACCACAACATTGGAAACTTTCTTAAGCACCACTCGGCAATAGTAAGTATAGTTCTTTGTGGCACTATACTATCAGTCTTATATTTCACACTCTATCAGAACCCATACTCCCCGTGGGAGCACAGAGCTGGCACCATGCTGGCAGCAGCTCTGAGAAATCAACTATGAGACTGCTCAAAACACAGCCCTGTCAGATGTGGTTCTGCAAGACCAGTCTGCACAGACCAGCATCCGAAAACAAATGGGGCAGTTGTTGATGCCAGAACTCTACCTACATTCACCTACATTCCTTCGTTCTGCACAGAATCGAGCGAGGAAGGAGAAGGCATGTGATACAACAGAAATCCAACCACCTTTCAAATTGCATATCTTGGGTCTGAGGACACTGAGCACTTAGAGTAGTCAACAGATCAGTGTACTTCAGAGCACTGGTTAAATCCCAATTTTGCACTGCTGTGACATGAGAGAACTGAAAATCAAACCTCATGTTCTATTGATCTTCCATTAGAGTAATGAGCAACCTGGTTTAGAATCTAGTTTTAGCGATCATCAATACTAGTGGAGGCCATACACAACAAAGAGCGAAGAGGCACTGGCCTAGGAAGATGCCAAGTACACAGCAACACTGCAAACCACTAAACTAGAAGGGTCCCACGGGTCAGCTATGTACATTATTTTACTAACTAAATATCCACCTAACCTATCTACTGTAATTTATTGAAGAATTTTCAATGTTCATTCAATTTCAGCCTCTTTGATTGTGGGATTATACAAAACTACAGAACAATGTTTTTATTTTTAAATGTTGGTTTATTTATTATTTTTACATTGTCATATAATTCGAACAAGACCCAATGGATATCTATCGCTGTACATAAGAATGGTCACATATTACATCTATACAATTTACATAAGCAAGAACAGGCAGCATATAACAGTTTGTGCAAGATGTGGGTACCTGGATTGTTCACATTGATACTTCCAATATAGCCACGGAAGTGAGTGGTCAATGGTTGGAATATGCCTGAAGACCTCAGACCCTTCTTCCAAAATGAGCACCGCCAGTAACCAATGTGCTCTCTTGCTGAAAAGGAAAATTTAATTTGATCATGTACCTATTAAGGATTGTACAACTCTCCGCTGAGCTCAATGCACATATCACAGACAACGTACAGTACTCCGTGGTGACTCATGACACCTTTTTAATGTACATCTGGCTGTACATTGTTATGCAATTGTTATTCATGTCTATGAAAGTTATAGTGTCAAATGACATCTTACCTGCCAGGTTTGAAAAGAGCTGTGGTGTGCAGGATGGAGAGGAGAAATGCAATCTTGGCAGTATTCTTCGTATCTCAGAGACTTCTCATCAAGCATTGCTGTGTAATTGTGCTTAATGGCCGCAGATGTTCACATGATTAATCATAGCAACACAATTTGTTGCATGCTCCATCGGTGTTCTATAGAACCAAAGCCATGTTTGCGCTCTGACTTGAAGGCGGTATTGTACCATTTGGGGTAAACATATTTTACTGGGTTATTTAAGTGGCAGGGTGTAGGATTTGGGGTTACTGATGGAGGGGATGAAACCCTACTCAAGCACCAACCACAATCCTTGTCACTGTGAAGTCACAAACAAACCCCAAATGAACATGTGCTTCACTCTCTGGTAGCTTGGCACACAGCAGTCAGGCTTAACTCAGAGGCAATGAGTAAAGTATTTGTGCAACACTTCAAACAGTAACACAGGGACAACACACCACAAAAGGATCCCAAACCAGTGTAGAACAATAAAGTAATTTTTAATAAATAAAACAACACCAAAATGACAAAAATCCAATCTGTAGAATTGGAGATATGCAGGTCAAAGAGGTTGTTGAAAATTGTGGCAAAAAGCACAAAGTACCAACTCTGGATATCTGTTTGCACCGGATTGGAAAATAAAAAAAAGTAAAAAATTCAGGCAGACTGTGGTGGAGTGTGGGTCAGTTACAGGGACCCAGCTAGGCCCGCTGAATAAGAGTACTTTAAATCCTGGTTGCAGAGTGTTGCAAGGTCCCGCATCAAAGATGCGTCACACAACGAGCTGACACGTCGGTTTCGAGGGGGTTGCAGTCCTTCTTCCTGGTAGAGTCTTCCACAGGTCCAGAAGTGTACTGATGAGTTGGTGTCTGTGGTTAAATATTTATACCTAGTGCCTGCTTTGAAGTGGAAGAAGCTTTTAGATTTTTCCCTTTGAAGTCCACAGGTATTTGCCTCCCCTGGCCTAGCTTCAGGCTAACTACAGGGGGTATGCAGCCCGTTTTCTGACGATAGGACACAGCCTATTCAAGTGTTAGTAGGGTTGTGCCAAGCTCCTCCCTCCCTGTCATTGATGGTCCATCCAGGCACATCTAAGTTCCCTATTGTGTGTGGCTGTCTAGGAGAAATACACAAAGCCCAACTGCCAAATACACCCATTCATGTGACCCAGAGACAGACTGCAGGCACCAAATGGCTAAGGCAGGAAAATGCCAACTTCCTACAAGTAGCATTTTCAAAATTGTAATTAAAAATCTGATTTCACCATAAAGGAGGATTTTTCATCACCACCCCAAAGGCACCAAACATGAACTGTTTACCTGTTCCCATTTGGAGGTTGCAGCTTATTAAATGCAATAAGGTAACTCCTGTGTTATCCTATAGCAGAAGTATACCTTGCAATATTCGAAAACAAACGTAAGAGTTTTCAATATTGGGACATATAAACCTGAAAGTCCATGTCCTACATTTTAAATACACTGCACCGTGCCTTCAGGGCTGTCCAGGGCCTACCCTCAGGATGATGTATATGTATTAAAAAGGAAGGTTTGGGCCTGACAAAAAGTACATTTTGCCAGGTCAAGATGACAGTTTAAAACCACACATACAGTCTGCATTGGAAGGCCTGAGACATGTTTGGTAGAGCTACTTAAGTGGGTGGCACAATCAGTGCTGCAGGCCCAGTAATAGCATTTCATTTACAGGGTCTGTGTACATATAGTACCACTGTACCAGGGACTTATAAGTAAATTAAATATGGCAACTGGGAATAAGCCAATGTTACCATGTCTTAAGGGGTGAGCACATGCACTTCAGCACTGGTTAGCAGTGGTAAAGTGTACAGAGTCATAAGGCAATCAAAAAAGAGATCAGCAAACATGGAAGAGGGAGGTAACATTTTTTTTGGGGGGACCACCCTAAGGCTGACAGCTCTAACACAGAATGAAATGGACTGTTGATTCAGCTGAAAAAACTAAGTAACATTCATATATGTCAAGAACTCCTTAACAACCATTGGGATATACAGATTTTTTGCTGCCATATTATGCATATATGTTGTTCCAGAGAAGGTAGAGAAACACAAACATCTTGTCTTCCTTTAGGCACTCTCACCTCACTTACTGAGAATGATATTTGTAGAATCCCCTTTAATTTCAGAAAACACACAGAATATGCACTTGGAAAAAGCTAAGGGAGGACCAGTCATGGTTCATAATAAAATAACATAAACTATACCATGAATACATTAAAGCAGTCCTCATGGTGACACACAAGAAAGATGCCTCCTTTTAATGGAAACACAAACCCATCCATACTTAAAGGCCACCAACATAAAAGTACCTAGCGCTAAGACTGAGACTTTAGCTTGCGATTAAGTATGGCCTGTTGACAATATTGATCAGGCTTGAAGGGAAAACGTTTGAATACATTGAACTAGATGGTCTGGAAGACTTAATAGATTTTGTTGACCCCATCCTGATAGACACTACCTTGAGCATGGAAATTGAAAGATGAGAAGAAACTCTTGGACTGCAGATGCCCCAAGGACTTCTCATAGGAACATTCCCAAACAATCTGGTTCCTTCAGATGACAATCAAATAGAGCAAGAGTCTATCATTTGCAGAATGTACAGTCATATTGCTTTAACCTGAGTGCATGACTGCATGTATCTGGCATCCTGGTTGTTGGTTTTTGACCCAAGCCTCATTCTAATGTAGTGTGTGCATAGAGGCCTTGGCCTGACCCTTGACACAAGTGGAAACTGGAGGAAGGATATTTAGGCACTGAAATCGGGAGAAAGGAGACACAGCTCCTATAGTCATACATTAGCACTTCCATTTGGTAGATGATGGATCTTAAGGGTAGGACTGGAGTCGCTGTTGTTCAAAATCATAGGAGCCTTTTAAGTAGGCCTGGGTGGAACTCGCAGAGTTCTGCTACACAGAAGTCAGTCGAGCAGCCCAAAAACTCCGCAAGATTCTGTGGAATTCCGCAGACTGGTGGAGCTGCTAAAAGCACCCGTTCGCGCTACGTTAATGACGCTTGGTAGCATGACGCAGGTTCTCACACCAGAAAAAGCATGTGAATGGTGCCACGCGGTTTGCATGGGCATGGCCATTTTGTTTTATGTTCTGTGTATGGTGCTGGGTCCACTTTTTCAATATATCCTTAATCTTTTCAATCCTCCCGCTAGCTGACTCAGCCACCCATCCATTTCTTTAATATTTGTGTATTTTAGGTTTTTGCCATTTTATTGTTTTTTTGTGTGACATTTTGTACTTCCTTCTCCTATTTCTATTGGGTACAGCCTGCAGGAGCGTCGGCTGCTGTGGGGGAGGGTGTGCCGGAGCTCTGTGGTCCAGCGCCCCCAGAAGCAGTTGACGCACCGCTGGGTCAACATACTGGGAAGGGAGCAGGACCTACTCGACCTGCTAGGCGTTGAGGTTGCAGGGGTCAGTGACTAATTATTTATTTCTTGTGTTCTTTCTAGGCTAATATGTTTTTTGAAATAGCATGCTGCTCACACTCAGAGGTAAGTTGAGTCTACATTGCACGTATTATGTGATCCAGCCAGATCCTTGGTGCTACCTGGTCATACTCGTTTGCGCTCGCTTGGGCTGATTATGTAAGTATTCATGCAGCCACCTCTGTCCTGTCACTAACATAGTGGTAATAGTGGTAAGATCCATCAGTTAGCATTCTCTGCACCTTTCTTTTTGTCTCTCATTCAGTACCAAGCAATCTCTCAGTGATGTGTAGTAGTACTATGCATCTGTGCATTGAAAAAAATGGAGAATGAGTTGGCACGTCAAAGAAGATTGAGATTGAGAATGCGATGAGAAGCAAAAATCATTTGTTTCAATTCATTAGTAGTCCCAAATTTAGTATATAGAATATTGGGAATAGGCTTAGGTTTGGGAAATTAGGAATACGTCAACTCAATACTAGTAGTAGTATATGCGATCTGATATAGAAAAGTACAATGTTACTGTGTTTGCCTTTGCCTTTTAAAATATTTTTAGGGAGATTATTAACCATACCACTAATCTTTTATCTTCTTTATTTCTTACATTAGCGTTCAGGGTCAAGAAGAGGGCTAGCAGCACAGAAGCGGATCAGGGAGCCGGAGGTGCCACCACCAGCACCGCAGCCAATGCCGACAGATCTGCTGGCCCCAGTAAGTCCTCCTGGCAATATTATTATTATTTCCTTAACATTTACTGCTCCAAATTTAGAATAATTTTTCCTTTTAATTTTGTTTTCTGTGCCTGTCTCCAAATTCGTTTTTCATCTCCTCTTCGTTTTATCACATGTTTGTTAAATTGTTGCTATCCTTGCATTATCCTAGTTATTTTCTATATTTCAAGTTTCTGTAGTTGACTTACTCCTGTCTGTACTAGTCTGTCTGTAGCCTCCTTTCTTCTGTTTTGTCAGTAAGCTTTCTCTCTCTCCTATATATGTTGTAAAGATTGCATGCCCAAGTAAACTATTCTTATCCTATGCATGTTTGTGGAGAAGGCTGTCTCTTTCTTGCTCAAATAGTAAAACTGAAGAGCGGCTAGCCATGGTGATGGGTGGATCCCCCAAGGTTGTGTATGTATTATCATTCATGTATACAGTAGTATTATACCAGCTGTTTTGATTACAGTGCAGCATGGTGGAAACTAGTATGAGGATGGTCCAATTGCATTTGCCAACCAAGACCATATGTCCTTTATTGTCCAATTATTCCTCCACTTCATTGCGCACCAAAGTCATCATAGCTCTGCCCCTCCATTACTAAAGGTTTTTGGTTGGCTTGACTACCTGGCTTTTCAAACATTGCCAACTAACAAAATGGCCAACGTGATATTTTTGATAGAAGATACTGCAACCGAACTGTAGTGATATATTGTGGTTGAATTTTGGTAAATAAAAATATGGGGAGGCATATCTGGCATCTTATTGACAATTACTAGTATACTCGCCGCAAGGGTGTTGTGATAGTGAACCCCCCGCTTTAGCAGCAACAGTGGGGTTGAGTTATTGACCTCTTCTATCTGCAACTCAGCAGAAAAAAACTCATAATGAACACTAAAAATGATGGGTTGCTGGGAAAGGGAAAAATAGGATGGAAGTAGAAAGGATGGGTGAAATGTTATATGAGTGAAAGGATGCATGGGTGAGTGAAGGTGAAAGGATGCATAGGTAAGTGATAGGATACATGGGTGGGTATAGGATGGATGAATTGTATATGGGTGAAAGGAAGATGCCTGCCTTTCAGGGTTGATGGGTGAAAGGAATTCTTCTCAGATGTGTTAAAGCAGGATGGGTGAAAGGGTGAATGAGTGAAAGGATGCGTGGGTTGGTAAATGGATGTATTGGTGAAAAGATGGTTTGGAGCCATGGATAGGTGAATTAATGGATGGATGTATACATATGGATGGATGGTTTTCAATGGGGAATGCCTGGATCTGAGAATGTAAAGCTTAAATGGCAGGTATCAAAGTGTGAACAAAACTAGAACAATGAAATGATGACTAGATAATTGCTTGGGTGAAGAACAAGAGTTCTTCTGGAGAGGGGCATGCACACCTACTTCACTTGCTTGGAAGGGTTTTATCAAACCTTTGGTTCAAAATGGGGGGAATTTCTGTCTACTCCCCTGACTCACTGTATATCTTAAGCGAGGCAAATATGTATCCCACTATCACCTCCATTCCCATGGTATTTCGCCAGTGCCACCCAGGACTTAACTGTTGCATGGTTCAGTTCGGCACTGCAGTGTTGGCTGTGCAATGTGCTGGCATTTTCAAAGTTTTCAATGCATGGCAAAGCGAAAACAAAGTGTTTCCTTTCCCTGCCAGTGCCCACGCAGACAATTCCCAGTACTTCACTCCTTTAGTCTTTCCTAATTCTTGTTCCAGCCTGGCCAAAAATTCGATAAATCCATTCTCTCCAATGCGCTCCATTTTTCTGGCCAACTGATTTAGACATTTTGTGGCTGCCATAATGGATTTATGCCTGTTCAAATTTTTCCCTTTCAACATTTGTCTACTACACTGACAGATTAAGCCAAATCTTAGGCACATGATGATGATCAGTGACACCCCACTGTTCTGTAGTAAAACCTTTACTTACCCAGGTACCCAGACTAATCCCTCTAACTTACTGCCAAGTGAATGTATTTGTTGGAAATAATTATAAATTGTGGTAGAGGGTGAAGCTAGGGAGTAAATTGGAACTAAGTGCCTTGAGTTTTGAAGAGGGTATAGTCTGTGACAAACATACACAAAACAATCTATATATCCTGTTCCTGAATCTTTTCCCTGTACTGCAGTGCATAAATTTTCCCACCGTCTACTTACAGTGGACAGTTTATCCGCATTGTATACGTGACGTGTGTGACATATCATTATTATTCATCTGCCTTGGAGTCAGGGTAAAATTGAAAGGCATTTTGAAGAAGAGCAGGGCCATTGGAATAAGCTAATTGTCCACTACAGCTGCCCCAGCTGCAGACTGCAAAAAGTAGCACAGTATTGACTACCAATACCGACACTCTAGCTAGCATGCCTCCATTAATTTAGTACAACAATAATACTTGTACTCCATAGTGCATAATGCCTTACTCACTAATGAGAGATAATTTATTTTTATTTATCCACAAAAAGTGTCTATTTATTTGTTTACTAGGAAATCCTCTAAAAGAAATAAAACAGACAGTTTATTTAATCAGGTGTACTGGTATTCTGCCTTAATTCCTTTCACCCAGCTTCAGCCTTTTTTGTGAAGCATTGATGGGTAAAACATGGCTGGGACTCTAATCACATGAAATTTGAATGGCCCTAGAGGAATAGCAATGTACTGCTACTGTGCTGCTCTATATTTTAAACAAGTGCTTTCCACAGAGCATTATTTATAATTTGCCTTTTTTCTTTCTTGATATAGCTACTCCTGCTAGTCGACCACCTACTAGGCAGGAGACAGTAGCCCGGCTGTGGCAGCAGAGACTGGAGGCCATACAGGCCAAATTTCAGCGGCTGGTGGCCCTTAAGGAGGATAAGGCAGCTGCTGCTGCCCAGGGCCCCAGCCAGCCGCCAGCACCTCCAGTCACCCGGCAAGAACATCATCAGCTCCACCTGCAGCCACCTGTCACACCAGCACTGCTGCCCCGTGCTTAGGCTGCATTTTCCAGCACCACGTCCTACTGAGGTTGGCGCATCTTGAGAGCAGATTAGCATGCATGGAGGGGTACCTAAAAAAGATTCTGACCCGCTTATAGTGCCCTCTTCTGGAGCCCCTTTTTAATATTTGTTTTGGTGGGAGGGACTTGTGGGTAGAGAGGGTGGGAATGATGGGAGTTGGGAACGGGACTGTTTCTTGGACATTTTAGACATTGGTTGGTGATGGGAAGATTTGTTTGGGGAGCAGGTAGGCCTGTTGTTTTTTATTGTTAAAAAACGGTAATAAATATTTTTTTAACTTTATTTATGCCTCAAATTGTTTTGGGGATGTTTTTATTTGCACTGTTGCTTTTTTAGTACAGCCTGTTTTGTAAATCTGTTCAAAAAATATATTCCATTGAATTATATGATACCCTAGTTCTATTACCCTTTGTAACTATATTGCCCACTGGCAGGGATTGCCGTTGCCTACATTGCCTACAACAATGCTCCATAGTTCTCTTACCTGTATAGATGAAACAAGGGCTGCTACCTCTCTCAGTGTTCTTACTGCAGGATTTCCCAAGGTGCCATGGTGGTGATAGCAGTTGCAGGCTAGTGGGCTAACAGGGAAGGAATCACAATTGAGATCACACTCCTTCAACTGTAGGACTTCAACTTCAACTGTAGGATTAATTAAAGTATTATCCATCACAGGCAACTAGATTAAAAGTAAACGCAGAGTTAGTGGGCTATATTATTATATCATAACTTCAGAAGGACTGAGACCAGACTACCAACATGACACAACAAAGAAGACCTGATATGATAACAAAAATTAGCAATGGTAACTTCTTAGCAATGGGGAGCTAGTAATTAAAACTAAACTTAATAAATCTTCAAGTGAGGAGGAGTAGAGTCAGGAGTGGACAAGGTTACGCATTTACAAAACATAACACAAGGCCTCAATGATGATTTTGATTAAAGAGAATATTCTTTATCTAAAATATGGATCACTTGTATGTGTGACAGGGTAAAACGAGACCAGCATGGGCTGTTGCTCAGGTAACAGTAGATCCTACAGTGAGTTGGTGTTGCTTTCACCACATCCGCCCCACCAAGTGTTTGATCTATTTATGCTGCAAATCAAGTCATGCCTTAATAGATCACACAGCCTAGGGGAAGAGGGTTAGGGGTTTGATGAATAGATGGGAAAGGGGATCTGGGCAAAGTTGTGACAAAGACAAACACTATACAACAACACAATATTCATCGGTGTGATGAGCAGCACATCCACATTAGGGCTACCGGTTTTATGGTATTTAATTTTTTGCTATTTCTGTCTGTATTTATCCATATTTATTTTGTGCTAATTTTATCTGTATTTATCCATATTTATTTTGGATGTTATCGAGATGGGTGGCAGACTCTGGGCTTTAGTGCTACAGTGGTCAGGGCCCAATGTTGATAGTGGCACGTGCCTCATAAATGGCTACACCCAAAGGCCATTGCGAAGTACATGTTTAAGTGTTGATAGAAGACTGTGCCTTCTTAATACATTTCTTGTAAACTGAATAATTTCCAGAATTCAATGGTCGTTTCCAAACATGGTGTGTATATTCCCCAAAATAATTCACACATGAAAGAAAGGACAACCGACACATGTTTCGCCCATGTGGCCCGACGGCCGTGTGCTTTCTCAAGGCTGTATGGACATCATGTAGACATAGGACAGAAAATGGTGAGAAGGTGTGCAAAGCAATGAAAATATAGCATAGAAAGGTTATGGTGATTGAAGGAGAGAGACCAGAGAAAAGGGAAAGGTAAAGGAAAGAGCAGGAAAAATCAGTGGAGAAATTCTTGTGTTCCTGCTGTTGTTGCCACTGGGGTTCTTGTTGTTGGAGTTGGCAGCTATGAGACAATAGGACTGCCCTGTCTGGAAGTTGAAGGCGGAATAACAGAACTTCTTTCAGGGAGTAGGACTCTATATTCCAGCCATTCTTCTTCCAGGACTCTGGCTCACTCAAGACAGTCAATTTCTTGTATTCTGAAACATCCCCTTCTGAAAAAGGAATGAAAGTGGCCAGTATTTTTTGTAACATGCATTCAGCATTGTGGCACAGATGAACTCTTTGGATGACACAATGTCTCTTTCCAGCCTTGTACTCTCAGTTAAGCTAAGGATTAAGCTCTGAATCAACGTACACACATCTTTGTATTCATTGCCCAAAGCTGTGAATCTTTTAGACACATTTTTAACTGCTCCTTTAGCAGCTACAGCAAAAGAATAGCTTGGCCCATCGTACTATCATCTTTGCTGACCTCCTGTGTGAAAACCTCAGAAGGAAGAACAATCTCTGTCAGATATTTTACTAGTTTCCATTTGTCCATCCCAATGGTCATGCTTTTAGTTACATCCCCTCTTCTTTGCATGGCATACTCATTGATTGGTTTGTACTTCTCAAACAGATGTTGTAACATGTAATAGGTTGAGTTCTAACGTGTTCGCACAACCTGTATGAGAACTTCAACTGGTACTCTATAAGCACGCTGAATAATCTTCAACTGCTTGCAGGCTTTAAAAATTGCCTGAAATGAGTGCATATTCTTCTGTAGATGTTCAGGAAGATCCTGACTAGTTCATTTTTGAGAAAGCCCTGCACAATGATGTTGATGCAATGCAACAAACACAGGACCCTGAAATAGCCACCTTCTGCCATGGCCTTAAGTATATTACTGCCATTGTCCATGGCTGCAAACCCAATTCTGAGACCTCTGGGTTGCAGCCATTCATAGTACTTGCTGGTAAAGTTGTCCAAGATGTTTGCAGCTGTATGGGATTTCTCCATGGAGTACATGGCTACTATTGCATGCCGCCAAACACCCTTACAGGTTTTTTCAGCTCTGAGACGTGTAGATAGCTGTAGCCTAACCCCTACAAAAGGGATCCAGTATGCAGTAAGACACATGTAATTAGTGGCTTGACAACTAGTTCACATGTCTGTCCTCAGGTGGATAGTCTGAACAGTACACTGCTGCAAAGCTTTTCCAACCAATTCCAGCACATGCTCTACATTCCTGCTGGGAACTTTCCATTTTGGGCAGATGGGCCACAAACTCCAAAAAACCCACTCCTCCCACAAATTAAAAAGGGAGGAGGTCCAGCACCAACATTTCAGTCAGCTTCTCATTGTACAAATGTGTTGTTGAGTGGTTGGGGATGTAGGGCCCCTCCTGCCTAAACATGCTGGTATTAGTAGTCTGGATTTTATTTTGGTGGTGCCACTGATGCAGTTGTCTTCTGGAGAGGACCCGGAGGTGGTAGACTCAATGCGTGTCTTGGGGGTAAGTCACTACTGTATGCTGTTGCTTTGCTGTCTCCATCTGACTCTTGTGCCATTATGAAAGTTCTGAGGTGTGTGATACTGGTGCACTGCAGGGGACAGGGCAACTTTGAATAAATATGTCACCGTGTTCTTCCACATCACCACCTATCCCTCACACTCTGATTGGAGGCTCTAGAGCTGATACCCCTACCTCATCACCTTGACCACCACCATGTGCAGAAAGTTGAATAAGGTGCATCTCCCAGTGGAGTATGTGATGTTTATTACAAATTGGACGATTGGCCTCCAGTGCCATGCTTTGTACCAAGTTTACCTCAAAGAACACTAGCATTGCAAATAGAGCACATTGCAATGTTGCCCTCCTGCTTTCTAACCATAAAGAAGTCCCAAATTGGGAAGGAATGACTTCTCTGTGGGCCACTGATGCCACAACCAATGAACTGGGGGTAGGTAACGGTGTCAACGATTAGCTCTTTGCAGTGTGTACTTTTACAGAGCTAGTGGTGGTTGCAGATCTCAGTGTGAGCGTTACAAATATGGAAGCTGGCACCCATGGGGGTGGTGATGCCACATCCCTTGGAGCAGGCTGAATAGGAGAGGTAATGTCAGTCTCATCTGTGCCAGCTTCCACATTGACTGACTTGTCGTCATTCTTACCCTCTTCCATAATTGTAAGGCTTTCAGGAACTTTTCTTTTCCTGAGCCTCTCCTGGAGTGTCACGGATTCAGCCAGGGTCCAATCCATGGCCAGCTCATTATAAGTGTGTCTTGTAGAAGATGGTGGAGTACCCTTCCCTTCTCTTGCTGGAGATCTGCAAGCCAATGGTTGTAAAAGAGGAGGTTCTTGCTCAGTAGGAAGCTCAACCTCCTGTCCTGCTCCTAGTTCAGCAAGATCCATTGCTGCTGCTGCTGTTGTCCACTTTTGTGCAATGATTGGGTACTATTTTGCGAAAGAGACAAATCCAATTCAATGTCACTACTTGTCGGCGTCGACATGATTGCAGTGGCTGCCTCGCTGAGAGACATGGGCTTGGGATTAGGTTGAGGTGGTGCTGTTGATGCGGGAGTGCTGCTCCCAGCTTGCTCCCCGGAGGCCGGTGCGGCAGGCACAAGTTTGCCAAAAAAAGTTCTGGTCGGCACGCCAGTGGCAGAAATCTGCTTCTTCCCCTCCCCACTGACCACTTTCTTGGTAGCTCCTTTCTTTGGGGCCATCTTGAAGCTGTCCATTAGCAGTGGCACCTAGCTGCAGAAGCAGAAGAGATGGGAGGACTCACGTGACAGTCTGGCGTGTGGGTGATGTTTCTTGTGCACCTAAAAGCAAATAAGCAGGAAAAACATTAGTGAAACATGGCAAAGTCAAACCACTCCACCAGACCATAATGTTTAACTTCCAATCAGGATCACAACATACAGATGTAACTGTTTGCTTTGTGTGCATCTATGGAGAACCCTGTGGCAGTCAGGGAGGTGCAGGGGAAAATTGTATAATGCTTTAAAAATGAATGCTGGTGGTGTGCATCTACTCTGTGGCAGGCAGGGGTGCCAAGGGAAAATGGAATAATCCTTAAAAAAGTGAATTCTTGTGTGTGTTATGAACTTATGGCAGACGGGGGTCCAGGGAAAAATTGAATAATGCATTCAAAATTAATGTTCCTGCTTCCTCATGCTCTGTATGCACAAGAAGGTGTTCAGATGGCTCCTGACCAACACCAAAAGAACTGTCATGCAGGCTCTCATCACCAGCAGACTCGTCTACGGCAACTCCCTCTACGTAGGAATAACAGCCCAACTCATGAAGAAACTTCAGACATTCCAGAACACAGTGATCAGGCTCATCCTCGACCTCCCCAGACGGATGCACATAACCCCTCACCTTAGGATACTCCTTTGGACACCAGTCATGAAGAGATGCCAGTACAAGCTACTCACCTACTCATATAAGGCATTTCACAATGAAGCACCTACATACCTCATCTATCGTGTGACCTTTCACCAGCCCACCAGAAAATTTAGATCCCTTGCCCATACTGCCACTCTTCGCATCTATTGGACAAACAGCAGAGGTCGCTCCTTCTCCCATCTGGCAGTCAAGACTTGAACGACCTCCCCTGCACCTTAGAGCCTCGCCATCCCTCAAGAAATTCAGGAAGGACCTCAAGACATGGATGTTCAAACAATAGGAGAACAGGCAGTTTATCAGACAGCGCCTGGAGGCCATCACGGGTGAAGCAGCCACACTCTACAAATCCTGATTGATTGATTGAATGCTGGTGTGCGTTGTGCACCTGTGGCAGGCAGGGGAACCAAGGAAAATTTTATAATCCTTAAAAAATGAATGCTTTTTTGTGGATGTACGCCTATAGCAGGTAGTTGGTGGAAAACCTTTTAAAAAATCATAAAAATAATTACAATAAAATACATTTAATAAAAAATAAATAAAATAAGAAAATGAAAAACAAAATAACAATAATTGGTCATGTACTAGGGGACTATGAGAAACACATTGGGAGGCAAGGTGGTGCTGGTGAAAAATGCAAAAAGCATATCATATAAATCTGTTAATAAATATACAAATATTACAATGATTCTCAAGCATAATATTAAACTGATTTCAGGGAGAAGTAAAAAAATGAACAAATGCAAAAAGGTATAGTCCTCTTTTGTGAATCTTTTTTTCACCGGCCACATGGTCAACCAACAACAGCAAGCAAGGAGGCATGGCCCTAAAAAAGAACACATGACAGCCTAAGGTTGTGATATCTGGCAACTTTTTTCTGACGCCAGCAAGTGCTAGCAAGAGCCAGCGATTGCGGCTGCATCCTCGAGCAGATTTTCTCTTTGAGAAGCCACTAAATCTAATCGAAATTACACATTTTAGTTAATATTCTTCTCCAATGGACCATTCATATTTTTGTTTAGTACGATGAGCCATTTTTTTATTTTAAGGAGGAAGTGCCCCAGAGACTACAACTTCCTGTTCCTGTCCAACATGCTCCTCCCAGTGCTTTGTCCATCTCCTGGTCACTTTCTTCTTTGAATTGGAAGCGGAAAAGATTGGTCATTTTGTCTTTGGCATATAAACCATTGGATTTAAGGATTTTGTTTTTGTGATATTGCAAGTTTAAAAACTGTTGTCTAAGGGTGTTGTTTGTTTGATAAAGGGCATGCAGTAGGATTTATTTGTACTTTTATTCAATTTAAAAAATGTATTGTGGTGTGAGGCCTACAGTTTCAGTAAGAGCCTAGTTATTTTTTTGCATTTTATTTTTCTTCTTTTGTAATGGAAAAATGTTGCACAGTTCAGTACATTTTCTCCAAGCTTTTTAATAAATTAGTACTAGTCATGGCTCCATGAAATAACTATTTCTGTGGTGTTTTTTGAATTGAAACATCATGTTTGACCATGTGGCTAGTGGCCATTTGTGCAGCCAGCCAGTGTTCTGGCAAGACTTGTCGCACTCACCAGCGTGCGCAAATATCCAGCATGAGTGCACTAACTGAAAAAAAAAATCTGCCAAAAGGAGCAAAGCAAAATTTATCAGGAACTCTGTGTTCTCCACATAGCTCGGAGTGCCTGAATTCAGCAAACTCTGCAAGCTGAGTAGAATTTTACTCCCAGGCCTACTTTTAATTAAGACAGTCAATTGTCTTTTCCATGATCACTCTTCTGAATGGCTGATGACAGTCAGGTGCAGAAGGGGTGTATCTCAAGAGCAGCATGGAAATGATAGTTTAAAGGAGAACCACCTTAAAATAGTTCTGAAATTGTAGACAGTTGATCAACTTCTCCTGTGTGCTTTGAAGGTGTAAAAGTGGGAGCCACTGACCCACTTAAACTAACACAGAAGAGGTTTTTTAATAAATTAGTACTAGTCAAAGGCGCATGAAACAACTATTTCTGTGGCGTCTGTTGAATTGAAACATCAAATTTGACCATGTGGCTAGTGCCCATTTTGTGTAGCCAGCCAGAGTGCAGGCAAGACTCGTCACACTCACCAGCATGTGTAAAAACCCGGCTCAAGGGCACAAACTGAAAAAAAATGTGCCAGGAGGAGAAAAGTGGAATTTATCAGGAACTCCATGTTTTCCACGTAGCTCGGAGTTCCTGAATTCAGCAAACTCTGCAAGCTGAGTGGAATTTTACTCCCAGGCCTATTTTTAATTAAGACAATCAATTATCTTTCCAATGATCACTCTTCTGAATGGCTGAAGACAGGTGCAGAAGGGGTGTATCCGAAGAGCAGCTTGGTGAGGGTAGTTTAAAGGAGAACCACCTTAAACTAGTTCTGAAACTGTAGACAGTGGATCAACTTCTCCTGTTTGCTTTGAAGGTGTAAAAGTGGGAGCCACTGACCCACTTAAATAAACACAGTAGAGAAAGACCATCACAGAAAAGATGACTTTACATCTAGGTACAACATTTTTGGAATGCTACTCTTAGTGACTCTCAAGACCATGCTTGCCAGGATAGATATTGATACAAAGTACTGTATATGGGGTGTGAGATACCCTATCCTGAAACTTCAGAAACTGTGACAAGGTTGCATTTATCATGATTAAAATTGGTTACTTAGCACATCTTCTCTTACAGCTTTTGGACTTCTTGCAACAAATGGAACACAGACCACTGTGGATACATAACAAGAGAGAAGTAATCCAATGCTTTGAGGAACTGTTGCCTGTGTACCTATACCACACCATATTGGTGTGGTAGTGCTTCATGAATGCATCATGATTACACACAGTATTTTCCACCGAAATGGCCACAAAATCCACACTGACATGAAGTTTTACTGATAAAACTATATAGCACACAAATGAAAATTAATATGGCACCCTTGTTACTGGATTGTCTCCAATTGCATGCAGCCTAGTGTGTTTTTATTTTGTTAATTGTACAAGCTGTAGTATGATATTTTTAAGGTGATGTATTCTTTTATCTGTTGTGCGTTTATGCCCCAGAAATGTGGCAAAATAAAGCTTGTTTGATTGACTAGCTGATAATATGTGGAAATTGGTTTTAATCAGATATTTACCATTTTAACATCATTAAATAACGTGCTGATTTGTTTTGATCCATTTAAAATACTTGTTTCCATCAAGAATGACAGAAAATGGTCTTCATTTGTGCTTTCCCTACTGCTGATCTGTTTTGAAATATTTGCAGATATTTTACAGGTATTTAAATGTTGTGTTAGAAAAAAACTGATATCCTGCAGCCTTTACTTTCTCACTCTCTGTACCCCAGCAAGTTTGATAGATAGTTCACTTTTCAAAATCCTCCAACTTCGCAGTTGGTGAAAGAAAAGTAAACACCATTCCCATGCTAAAATAATAAGTAGCAATTTGTCAGAAGACATAGCCTGACATTTGGCCTCTGTCTCTGAAAAAAGGAAGATGTTTGGACAAAATATTGAGTTATTAATATCTAGTTGCAGAAATATCAGAAGAAGATATTGTGGTTAAAAAATATTGTGATGCAGAAATATTGTTGTACATAATATTGATTTTTCAGGTAGGTAATATCGTTTTCAGGAATATTGTTGAGGTTAATATTGTTTTTAATAATATTGTTGCAAAAATGTTATTTTTTATTTATTTTCATGTGTGATGGTTTATATATTAATTTTAGGTTGTATTATTGTTTGTATAATTGTTAATAATATTTGTATATTTGGATATGTGATGTAAGTGATTTCTAAAAATGTTTATTTAATTGCTAATAGTAATTTATATTGTCATACCGGTTTGTTAGGTTTGTGGGGGTGTAGGGTGGAAAGTATAAATAACAATTAATTATTAATGTATCATCAATTATTTGTTTGATTAATAATTATGTTAATTGTGTAATACTTATATGTATTACGTTATATAATATGTGCGGGCTGCTGGGTTTGTAGGGGATAGGGTGGGAAGTTAAGTAATAATTAGTTAACAATGAATTATTAATTTATTGTGAATTATTTGTTTATTAAATGTGTAAATTGTGTAATAATTATATGTTTAAGTTGTATATTGGGGCATGTTGTTGGGTTTGTAGTGGTTTAGGGTGAGTTAATTAAGTAATAATGAATTATCTATTAATTAACACTTTATTGTTAATTATTTACTTGATTACTAATCATGTAAATTGTGTAATAATTGTAATATTATTGTGGGTTGATGGGTTTTAACGGTATACGGTGGGAAGTTAATTATTAAATAATAAATTATTACATTATTATTTAATGTTTAATTGATCATTAGTTATGTACATTGTATAATAACTGTATTTTTTTAAAGTTATGTAGTAGGTGCAGGCTGCTGGGTTGTAGGGGTATAGGGTCGGAGTTATTTATTAATTAATTCACTAATTATTTTTAATTATTAAATGATTAGAAACTTTTCCTCCTATATGCCACTTTTGCTGCTTAATTTTGACAATACGATCCTTGCCAAAACTCTAGCAAATAGGTTGTCGCTATTACTTGAACAGGTGCTGTCTCCGGTGCAATCAGGTTTCATATCCAAAAGGTCCACCTTGCACAATCTCCATACAGTCTTCTCTGTACTGAATAGAGTATCACCGGAGGTCCTGGCTGTAGTCGCTCTTCTGTACGCAGAGAAGGCGTTCGACTCACTGGAATGGGCTTTTCTGCACATGAATTTACGGAAACCCGGTATCCCCAGCAGATTTTCTGCTCTCATATCCTTGTTGTTTGCTGATCACACAGCACAGGTCCGTCTTAATGGATCCATCTCCCAACCCTTCAGTATATCAAGAGGCACCAGGCAGGGTTGCCCACTCTCGCCTCTGCTATTTATTATTGCCATGGACCCCTGATAAACCATCTTCAGGAGTGGCACATGCACCGCGGTATTCAATTCCAACCCGGTCCTCTACTCATCTCAATGTATTTTGACAACATTCTACTGTTCATTCACCACCCCTCACAAATGTTTACACCTATGGTTGGGAGGATTATCTTGTTCGGGGCATTATCAGGCCCAGGTATTAGTTGGGCAAAGTCGAAATTATTCCCCCTTACTAACATTACCACCCATCCTCCAAACAAGTACCCCTTTAAATGGTCTGCTGATACTACTTCCTCTATCCATGGCTGGCCACATTACGATTATTAAAATAAAAGTCCTGCCTCGTTTTCTGTATTTCTTTACCAAGATCCCTATCCCATGACAAACTCTTTTTTCGGACGTTGTGCAGCCTTCTCCTAAAATTGGTTTGGCCAAATCACAGGCCCCGAGTGGTCTGAGACACCCTAACCCACCCGTATGAACGGGCGGCTTTGCAGTACCTGGTTTTTGTATTTATTAACAGGTAGCGCAGGCCCATTTCGCTTACCACTGGTTTCATCTGGACGCTAGATTGCCTTACTCCAGGCTGTAATGGGACCTTGCGGCCCCCGCACCCTTGAACTTCCTGCTACTGAGAGGCCTTACGTTAGACCCTGCAGATATCCAAACGCTATCCACCACCTGTTGGGTTTGGTGAAAACTCAACGGTACACTATGCTTTACCACTCTGTATTCTCCTGAATTCCCCATTGCACCAAATCCGTGGCTTCCATTGAAAACCGAAGAATTGGTGCAATGTACATTGATGAGTCACGACCTCAACACATTTGGGGACCTTTTCCCCGACGGGCACATAATAGACACGTCACACATGGCCAGATCATTTATGGACAGATTCATTTTTATCAGACATTACGTGCTCGTCTTCCTACACATCCCCTGGCCCCGGAGGACTCCCCCCCCTTACCCTCCTAATTAAAGATCCGGATGGGTCACATTTAATATCCAAACTGTACAAAATATGCATGACTTTAAAAGATACTCATGACGATAGGACACATAAACATTGGGAGGGGGACCTGGGCTGTCCCCTCTCTACAAGGACTGGACTTTCAGTTGCACACATAAATTGGTATCCCCTAATCACTGTCACAAAATGCTCCATTTTCTATTTCTCCACAGGTCCTACACCACTTTAGAAGATGTAGCCAGAATTGACCCCTGTAGATTATTCTCCTGCCCCAAATGCCGATCCCCAGACGTGGACTGCCCGCACTTGACATGGACCTGCCATGCTATAACTAGATACTGGATGGAACTGTTAGGTGTCATTTCCCGAATGATTTCCGCAACACTGACCCCCTCACCGCTATTGGCTCTGCTGGGCAATGTCTCGACTGTCCCCAAGGCTTTTGCTGTTTCTTCGCTATTGCACTTCTATTGGCAAAATGAGAGATTGCACTCCATTGGGGCAGCAGCGCGTGCCCCACAGTTCAAGCCTGGCTCAAAAGCATGACATATTATGACCTCACTAGTGAGGTCTATGCTACGCTGCAACCCTCCACATCCTGGCCAAAAGATATTTCTTACCTCCTCACGTTAACTCCAGACTCCCCATAGCCCACTCCACTGCTGACAGTATCCGGTCCATCCCTACAATGCACTAGCCATAACACTATGGGCTGATTCTACACTTGCTGTGCCCATTCTTCCTCCCTCTTCTCTGAAACCATCCTGCCTTTCTCCATTATCTATACAGCTATTGCTGCTTCAATTCTCTTTGTATGGCCATGTTGTAAGCTATGTGATTTGGTATTTCTGGACAAACATGTATTTATAAGCCCACCATTATTTCACCTCCCGTACCCGCTCATCTCTACACTTATCTACCTCTTTCTTTCTCTCTCTTTCTGCTGGTATGATATGCACAATGTACTGTTGAAAAATGGTTCAATAAAGTTTTTTAAAAACTATTAAATGAATAATTAATATTTAATTGATTATTAATTATGTTAATTGTATTAAATGTATTTATTTTAGTTTTATTTTAATTGTGGGCTGCTAGGTTTGTAGGGGTATAGTGTGGTAAATTACACAATACATAAAAGACAATTTTTTGAATTGATAAATAATTATTACATTGTTTATTAATCATATTAATTATTTAATTGTTTTATATACTTTTTTTGATTAATTAATAAAGTTCATATTAAGAGTATTATATTTGTTATAAATTAATAGAGGCATATTTAATATATGTTATGTTTTTGAAGTGAAGTACTTTTCCTACTGTCGCACAGACTGGAGTGGGAATAGTAGATTTTACCCCTTCGAAGTCCAACGCTTTCCTTACTGTTGCACAGGCTGGAGTGGGAATAGTAAATGTTACCCTTCTGGACTCCAACGTTGTCTCCTTGGAATGGGAATAGTAGATTTTTCTCGTCCGAAGTACAACGCTTTCCCTATCGTTGCACATACTGCAGTGGGAATAGTAAATTCTAATCCTTTGGAGTCCAACTGTTTCCCTGCTGTTGCTTCTGTTGCACAGACTGGAGTTGGATTAGAAAATGTTGCCCCTCCGAAGTCCAACGCTCCCTACTGTTGCACAGACCGGAGTGGGAATAGTATATCTATTATTCCCAGACTTCCATACTTTTTTAATATTATTTGTTTAATTTTATATTCGTTTTTATATATATGTATATTATTTTTTATGTTTTCAATATTTTTTGTAAATGTATATTTTTTGTTTTTATATTGAATTATTTGGTATTGTGTTTAATATTTTGCATTTGATTTGTTAATAGTTTTTTATATTTATATATATTTATGTATATATTACTAAATATATCCACCAAAAGATTGCAGGTAAACCGCGTCTCTCCAGACCGAGAGGGCGTGTCACAAAACCGGCACCTGCAAGCTGGTAAAACATGAAGTCCAGATTCTCTCTTACTAAAGAAAGAGTGTGACACAGCTCCGGGGGAATACACAACAGATTTATTGATTTTCCACGCTGGCAATAGATGTCCCTGAAACGTTGGGCAGACGCGTTTCAGCCATAGATTGGCCTCCTCAGTGCCCGTCTCTGCTGCCTTCTTGCTGATCCCAGGGGTCCGTTATGGCGATGTTTAAATCTGTGGCCACTCCTGATCATGTGACCACTTGCCCCTCCTTCGCCCCACAGGTGTAAGGCATCTCGCGCTCTCCTTCAGTATCGTTGCATGCTGGGCGCTGAAGTCCTCCGTTAGAGCCCATACAGTGAAAGGACTACTAAAACACCAGGTGGTGCCTCCAAACGTGTTTGGTCGGTGCTTCCTCGCCACTGCAGCCGGATTTGAAGGTAAATCAGTTCTTTATCCCCCTTATCAGGCAACACGCATTTGCCTCCTCTCTCCCCATGTGTTAGTCTCCTCCAAGTGGGAATCCAGCACCGGGGGGGGAGACGCGTTTAACAATCCACCAAAAGATTGCAGGTAAACCGCGTCTCTCCAGACCGAGAGGGCATGTCACAAAACCAGCACCTGCAAGCTGGTAAAACATGAAGTCCAGATTACTAAATATATGAATACATTTATATATATGCATTATATAGTAGTAATCAAAAAATTAATATAATGTAAAATATTTTTTCAATAATAGTGTTAGTGTTTCTGTGTATATGTTTACATAAGTATGTTTTCATATATAGTATTAAATGTTTCTAAAATGTATTTAATTTATATTTTACTAATGTTATATAATAAAATATTTAGGATTTACTATTTAAGCTATATATACACTACAAATCTTTTTTGGTATGTTTTTTAACAATATTAGTGTGAAACGATATTTTATTTTGATATTTTTGCAGCACCCCGCACCCCTACTTCCACCGCCTCGAATCTTACACCACTGTAAAAAGATGATGCTGTCTATCTTATGCTTACGGAACTGGCATTGATTTAACATTATGAACAATTTACTTACGCATTTAATGACAACTCAGATGTTTTTACCTAATTTGAGGGCCCTTTCTTGATGACAGGGATAAGGACTTGATGTGGTGGGATTCCCAGATTACTGCTGTGTTCCTGGGGGAGATATTAATGGAAGCTAGACAATATTGTGAACTCCAGAACAAGGCCTACAGCTGATATTGACCAACAAGTAGCATGAGCAGTGATGATCTTTTTCCCACATCACCTTCCAATTCAAGGACACATTTAGGTGGCAAATGGGGACACATTACTCTACTCCTGTTAGAATGCTAAGGTCAATACATTAGGTCAACTGTGACCGGTCCTTAACAAGGCAAGAAGACACAAGCCCTGTTGGAGTGGCTAAGGGACGCAATAACTCCTGCTCACTTCTTGTTCTCTCAATTCATTTTTGAAAGAAGGTGCCACCTCTTGTTCTCGCCATATGTATGGTCATGCTGTTTGACAGCGATACAGCATGCTTTAAATGCAGATGACACTAACCCACTCTGGCTAGGATTGAAGATTCTGCAGTTTAGAATGATTGTCGTTCCTGATGTGCTCTTTGTTGCTCTCGGTCTCATTCTATAGCCCTACATTATGACCTGTATATTCACATTAATGCACCTTCTTTCCCTCTTGTAGACACGTCCTTATCTTAGATAAATGTATTTGTACAAAACCTCTATCATGCAATTTACAGATGACTTTGGTAACTAAAGAGGTACCAGGAAAATATTTATTGTTTCAAACATGGTTCAATTATTGCTCCATCCTGGTGTGGACCTAAATTCAGATAATGTGCATGCGCTGATAGTCTGTAATTGCTACTTGGCTGTTTAAAGAAGGAAATGTTGCAAAAGAAAAATTGGAATTGCATACATAATTTTTAAGTTTATACCCCAGTTCTTGAAGCAAATAAACTGCAACCAGACTTTCCATTAAGAATTGAAAACATCCTCTTTCTTTCCTACCACGTGCAAATGTGCCAATTGTAGCTTGCAGGGCATCCCTCATCAGCAATTAGATCACGCCTGCATCAGTCTACCTTTCAGTGGGGAGATGTCGTAGCAGTTTTTTAACCAATGAACTTCCGGCACCTTGCAACCAATCATTGTGCCGATCCGTACGCAAATGTTAAACTCTTAACAATTAAAGGTTTGTCTGACGTGCAGTGCATGATAAACCATCTGAATCTGTGCGTGTGTTCTGCATTCTGTTGTTGCACATCACTGCTATATTTGAGCTTGAAACAAAGTTATACGTTGAACTTGAGGAATCTCTTTAGCTTTAGGTAAGCTTATGCCATCCAGGTAGATGATTATCAAATACATTCTCAATTATGGATAAAGTTTATCGCCACAAGTTGAGTTCACCACACGTGATCAGTCCCAGCCAATTCGCTGCCATGTTGTGACAATTCTACTTAATCCCAGGGTGTGCTTTCAATGTTCTGCTGTGTGGAAGCAACACAATGTACTTGTTTGATTTGATTAGACATAATGATCTATGAAGGACATGTACGAGGTCTGAAATTTAATATACACATCATCAAACTGCGGGACAGTAGAGTAAAAAAGCACAAGTTTATTAAACAAGTTCCAAGTTTTCAAAAAAAGGGACCTACTTAAAAAAATATGAATTCAAGTTAAAATGTGACTGTAGATAAACGCCGCCCTTTGCATTGTAAGGGAGTTTAAACAAAAGTATTATTTTTACATTGCATTTATTGTATGATATTAAATGTCCGTAAATTTGGGCTATTTTTTATTTTGGCGCTGACAGTATATCTCTTTCGGAGGCAATGTTAAACAAACATAATTACAAAGCGAGCAATCTCGACATTTCAGAACATAAAACAGATGCAGTGTGTTCTATCGTTCAAGATTTTCCACAAACAAAAAAACAAAAAGGTTACATTCCTTCCCAAACACAGAAGTTCAGATTTTGCACAAGTGGGACTGTTAGTAACTATGGGAAAGGCATGCTGGGTAGGACGAAGATCAGCCATGATAGCTGAAGAGAAGTGCAGCCTTGCATTATCGCTGGATCTGTGTTTCTTGAACAAATTTGTGAGAAGGGCGTGGTAGACAACTGGGAAAATGTTGTCCATGTTTTGACATCTTGATGATAGCGAGATGAAAAGAAATATGGAGACAGACTTTGCAGAGAAGTAAAAACAGGAACCACAAAGTATTCATTCCATATTTGTTGTGTAACTCTATCTGGTTGTATCGGAGTTGCGTCACACAAGCTTTTACACATGAGTTCATTGAAACAGAGTGAATAACGTGCTGCTTTATGCCAGATGCAGAGTTTTTGTTACAAACTGATTTTGTTAGGGAACCTAACAAAAGGCTGCTCTGGTGATAAGATCACGCCAGAAAGAAATCCTATCCACATGAAGATATGGTTGAAGTCAATATGAATGTTTTTCATTATAAGTACACAAATTGTCATGTAAGATAAATGCTACGAGATTTACGGGATATCCACTCAATGGCTTGTTTTGTTGGTTAAACGCATACATCATGAAACTGTCCTGTATGGCCAAATCTCTGCAATGCATTATTTAAACGCCAGTCAACATAAACAAATACGGATACAATGACATTTACACCAACTTGAGCAAGGAAAAGCTATAGATTGGGGTTGGTAGCACACCACGCCCCAATAAATCAACATTCAGAGGAATAGATTTACTATTTTATAAGTAAATAGGATGCTCTCTCAATAGTTTCAGTGCTGGATTGCACAAACTAAGAAAAATTGTGCAGTGCCAAATGTGCAAAGAGTCACATGACGATGATGTAATTGACAGCACTAGGGGGAAAATGGTGGTTTAGCATGACTCCAAGGCCCAGATTCTGAACACTGTCACGCAACGCAGTGCAGCCTCCCAAGAGGCAGCCCTGTGTTGCGTGACATGGAGCGAGCAGGAGAGCACCATATTTACAGAGGAATGGTACTCTCCTCCCCCTAGCGACGACACTGATTTCAGCTGCTGTGCGGCAGGATACACACCTTAGCACCAAGGCACTAGGATGCGTGCCTGAGTCTAGCATAGGTTTTGTACAGAAAGAGGACCCTTCCTGTACAAAATACTATGCCCAGATATGTCCAAATGCAAAAAAACTGTTGATGGACAGAATGCAACAATGTCGTACATTCACCCCAGTACAGAGATCTGGCCCTAAATCCATCATTTTTTTGCTCACCATGCCATTCCAGTTTGAACCCAGCCATATGCAAATCAGTCTTGACCCTGTGCCTCATGGGAACAGTCCCAACACGAACTGCCAAGCCAGGTCCTCCAAGGACTGGAAACAAGCATCCTAGGACCGGTTTCGGGGTTTCACCCCTCTTCAGCCAGGATAGCTTGATTCCAGTGGCATGGAGAGCACGGGCATACCTGTCCCACTCGGGGTGACAAATGCAAAAACAACAGTTGATGGACAGAATGCAGAATAAGAATGATGGATTTAACCCAGATCCTTGTGACTGGGAGTGAATGTTTGCATTGTCCAGCATTCCGTCCATCAATTGTTTCTTTTGCATATGTCGCCCTAAGTGGGAAGGGTATGCCCAGACGTGGGTCCCATGCTCACCACTGTATTCAAGCTAGCCTGGCTGATGAAGGGTGATGCCCAGAAACCGGTCCCAGGATGCTTATTTCCATTCCAGGGAGGGACTGCTTGGCAGTTCGGGCTGGACTGTTCCCAGAAGGAACAGGGTCAAGACTGATTTGCATATGGCTGGGTCCAAACTGGGGTGGTGTGGTGAGCAAAAGAATGATGGCTTTAACCCAGATCATTGTGACTGGGGATGAATGTTTGCATTGTCCAGCATTCCGTCCATCAATTGTTTCTTTTGCTTATGTCGCCCTAAGTGGGAAGGGTATGCCCAGACGTGGGTCCTGTGCTAACCACACCACTGTATTCAACCTAGCCTGGCTGATGAAGGGTGATGCCCAGAAACCAGTCCCAGGATGCTTGTTACCGTTCCAGGGAGGACCTGGCTTGGAAGTTCGGGCTGGACTGTTCTCAGAAGGAACAGGGTCAAGACTGATTTGCATATGGCTGGGTCCAAACTGGGATGGTGTGGTGATCAAAAGAATTATGGATTTAACCCAGATCCTTGTGACTGGGGGTGAATGTTTGCATTGTCCAGCATTCCGTCCATCAATTGGTTCTTTTGCATATGTCACCCAAAGTGGGAAGGGTATGCCCAGACGTGGGTCCTGTGCTCACCAAACCACTGTATTCAACCTAGCCTGGCTGATGAAGGGTGATGCCCAGAAACCGGTCCCAGGATGCTTGTTCCCATTACAGGGAGGCCCTGGCTTGGCAGTTCGGGCTTTACTGTTCCCAGTCGGAACAGGGTTAAGACTGATTTGCATATGGCTGGGTCCAAACTGGGGTGGTGTGGTGAGCAAAAGAATGATGGATTTAACCCAGATCGTTGTGACTGGAGGTGAAAGTTTGCCTTGTCCAGAATTCCATCCATCAATTGTTTCTTTTGCATATGTCGCCCAAAGTGGGAAGGGTATGTCCAGACGTGGGTTCCGTGCTCACCACACCACTGTATTCAACCTAGCCTGGCTGATGAAGGGTGATGCCCAGAAACCGGTCCCAGGATGCTTATTTCCGTTCCAGGGAGAGCCTGGCTTGGCAGTTCGGGCTGGACTGTTCCCAGAAGGAACAGGGTCAAGACTAATTTGCATATGCCTGGGTCCAAACTGGGGTGGTGTAGTGAGCAAAAGAATGATGGATTTAGCCCAGAACCTTGTGACTGGGGGTGAATGTTTGCATTGTCCAGCATTCCGTCCATCAATTGTTTCTTTTGCATAGACATGTCCAAAAGCATTTCCTACTTAGTATGTCTGCTGCACGCATGGAAAATCGGAAAGGCACGGAGAAATGTGAACATTTCTGCATTTAACGCCTGCTTTTCAGCAGCATTAATTTTTGGCACTAAACCCTTTCCACTAATGTTAGTGAATCGAGTTTAGCGTAAAAAAGCATGGGTGGTTGCATGGGAACACCCATGTACCACCCATGTAACACCCCCTCAAGCAAAGCAACGCAATGCAGCGTTTGGCACTGCATTGTTTTACTTGGTTTGTAAATCCCAAAACGGGTTTAGCAGAGGGTAACGCTAACCCGTCACTAAACGTTTGAGAATCTGGGCCCATATATTGCACTACGATGCAAGGGTAAGGTAGTGCTGTCTTGTGTGAGATTTGAATTCAAAGTCTAAACTGTATAACTTTGTGGCACTTGTTCATCGTACGAGTAGTAATACCAGATGATGTTCTGTTTGCCCCTTGTTTGCAATTAGTTTGCTTTGGCATTAGGAATTAATTGAAAGTCTGGTCATGCTATTTTAGTTAATCTGACTTTGCTTGAAAACCAAAGGGTGTTTATACTGTTCCCATCCTGTTACACCCCTTTTCCATAAATTAGAAGGTTGTGGGCACTCTGCGGCGCAAGGGGATTTTGGAGCAATGCTTGAATAAACTTTATTACAAAAAAGTGTTCGCACATAAAAGTTGAACCGCTTTGCTGTTTCACTGCTTTACGTTGCTATGCATTGTGAAAGTGACCTCGCAAAGATAAAGTAAAACTGAACAAGAGAATCTGAGCACCACAAAGTTAAGACATGGCTCTCTGCACTAATAGAAGAGTCTTATAATGAACATAGGCCTAAAACCTCAATTTTGTTACAGTTGTTTATGCATCCAAATCAGATACATTTCATGTTGTAAATTAATAGAACTGACTGTAAACTATGTGATGAAAAAAAGTAATCTCTGTATGCATTAGTTTGTCTCTGGGCATTTGCTTCATTGGTGCTGGAGACATCATATACATAGTCTATATTCCACAGATTTAAAGCAAGGAGGCAGGGTCAAGAAAACCTTGGAGGAAAAAAATTATTTTTTACTTTTGTTAAATTTTTTTTATGTGGTTTGTATATATGTATTGTATGTAGTTTGTATTTATGTACACTGAGTGCATTAAATGTCCTAGCTACTGGGATTATGAACAAACCTTTATCCGAGTAATGCAATTTTCAAGTCAATCACTTCTTAATTTGTGAATATTTTTTTAATGAAAATAGTCATAAAATAACGTTATCAGTCAAAGAAAGGTGGAAGAGGAGTAAATGCTGTAAAAAAAGTTGAACTTACTAGTGCAGAGAAAACTAACTGTTTTAAAAGAACACTTTTTTAGTATGTTGTGTTGTGTTGAACCGTGTTCCAAATTTGGAAAACAGTGCATCTTAAATAAGGATAATAATGATCTGGATAGCCTAGAATCGATATCAACTAAGGACTGCTCTTTTCCACGTCATTAATGTTCATAATGTGATATGTGGTAAAGTACTAAAAATGAGATAACATAAATCAGCTCTTTGTGATCAACTTAATTATTTGGTTATGGAAATATCATGACACAGTGCTAGAGATATACATTGTAAAATCACATGGGTATCTAACAGTTGGGTCATTCATTGCTCAGACGTCTGAACCATTAGAATAATATGATTAACTACAAGAAGTGACAATATATACATAATGGTGTATTAACATGACCAAGAAATGTGTCTATTTCTTTATAATGGCATAACTCCTTTTCTCTAATCCAATCTATAATGGTGATGACATAACATCCAAAAAGTACTGGTTGAAATATTATTTTTTGCTGTTACTGTTGATATACTGCCGTGTATCAACAGTGAATAACTGAGACCATCAGCCATGAGAATAAAATGATCACAAAGGCGACACCCAAAAATTGTGTGATTACATCATTCTTTTATTTCGTTTAGCTTTTCCCCTCCAATCTCATTCTTTCTATTTTCTCCTCTTATTTTATTCAACTTGTCTGTCACATTTCCTATGTTCATTCCCTTCCTAAAATGATCACTTTCACACAGTCCTCGATTGAGCAATTTCCTTTTCTTGAGACCAGATTAGTAGTTCTCACAGACATCCTGAGGCAGTTTGCTGGCACGACTGTAAAACAATGATAACGTTATAATTCTATTATGAACAATTATTTTCTGCTTATCCTTCAAACTCAAAAATCCGGCTCCTAGAATTTAGCAGAAACAATTTAACATTGGTTTTGATCACTTCTGACATTTGACATCCTAATACATGTTGACAAAATCTCAACAGTTTCTTTAAGTCCCCACATAAATAATCCTCCTTTTTCCCCCTTGTAATATTGGGATATACTATACACTTAAAATCAACATGTCTAGCTCCTACTTCCCTTCTACTCAAAACTGCTTCTGAGACATATTGGTGCTTAGTTGCCTTCCAATCATAAACTCAATTATGTTGTGCTACCTTAAACTAATCTTAGATATGCCTTCTTTGATTAGTTTGTAGCAAACTGGAGACATCTTATAAACTTTGGAAAGTCTTTTTTACCCATATCAGTGACTTAGGATGGAAGTTCCAAATGGAGGCCTTGGAGAGAGAGTAGAGACTAAGGTGTCCAGCATGTGATGTGATGAATGTCAGAGAGAAATCGGCCCAGCTTGATTAGATGGGAATGATCTGAGATCAATGAAGAGAATAAGGTTAGGGTTGAGTCACCCTTTTCTGCATAGGTCGCAAGCTGGTCAAGAAAAGTAATAAAAATGTGTGTTGAATACTACAGAGAGTTTTAAAAGTAACAGTACAGGCTTGGACTCTCACAATTGTTATGCTGATCTTTTCTCTGATGTTACATTATGTAGCTTCTGTGCCATGTTGTGCACTGTAAACCAGGAGGGTAGACTCAAGATGTGAAGAGAGTTGAAATGTGACCACAGATTCAAGCACTTTTGTATTGCAGGAAAAAAATGAGAATTGTCTTTATTCTGACATGAACACTGGTTTTGTTATTTTAAGGAATGAGTTTATGACTGCATGTATGGGGTTTTGAGGGAAGGCACCAAATAGTAAGGTATAGATGAGTTTAGTAATCATGAGATAAAGAACTCAGAGGTTCTACTTCATAACTTTGGTTCTGAAAATGTCTATGAAGATTGCAGATTTTTTAAGGATGCCAAGAATTTTCTGATATCCAGCTCTCTGACCAAGAAAAAGAAAATTAGTGTATAGTAGTGTCAGAAGGAGTTTTTTTTTAAATGTACAAAAGTATAACATGTGATTCGGTAGCACTTTACCAAATTGCAATTTGTGTTAGCGATTCGGTTGTTGGAAGGGGAATGTTTAGGGCATCTCTTCCAAATCTTCAATTGCAGTGCTATGTATGAATGTTTCGCAACTGAATTTGGTCTCAAAACATTAAATTTTTTACTGACACCTCAAAGGAGTTGTTAACCATTCTCAAATGGCGAGGGGTCCCTCAGGAAATTGCAATTGTAGATTTTTGTACATCTGTCCCTTAGTCTCCGTTCACTGGTCAGGAGCCTGGTAGGGTACAGAAAACACATATTTAAAAGGAAACTCAACAAATAAAATATATCCTTTCAGACGTAATGCTGCTTCTCGAGCCATGATTGTAGTTAAGGTGGAGTTTAACTGGTGGCAAACGTGTAAAGGTATCTGTTAGACCTTAGATCCTTGGCATGGTTCCCCCTAACTTCTTGCCTTCCGACCTCCTATTTTTGCTGACTTTGTTTTTGCTGGCCTTAGGATCTCCACACTTTAAAACTGCTAGCCAATGCTAAAGTACTTGTGCTCTTTACCCCCAAAAAAGGGTAGCATTGGCCTATATCCAATTTTCATATTAAATTTACTTATAAGTCCAAAGCAAAGTACACTACATGTCCCGAGGACCTGTTTAGTAAATGCTGCTATTGGGCTGCAACACTGATTGTGCCACCCAATAAGTAGCCCTTTAAACATGTCCCAGGCCTTCCATTGCAGAGCCTGTGTGTGCAGTCTAAATTGTCATGTCGACCTGGCAAAATAAACCTTTTGCCAGGCCCAAACCTTTTTTTCAAGACATATAAGACACCCCTAAGGTAGGCCCAGAACAGCCCCAAGGGGTGCTGTGTATTTAAAAAGTTGGACATGTACTTTTAAGTTTTACGTGTCCTGGTAGTGAAAAAGTCCTACATTTATTTTTCACTACTGAAAGGCCTATCTCATATCATTGAAGTTGCTGTATCACATTTTATAAGTGTAATTTCCAAATGGGAAGAAATAATCCCTTTTTATCCCTGGAACCCCAATTTAAAATCCTGACTTATGGTGAAGTAGGATTTTAAATTGCAATTCTGAAAATTCGACTTTTAGAAAGTTGGCATTTTCTTTCTTTGGTCATTTGGTGCCTGCTACCGGTCTTTGATCACATGACTGGTTGTAGTTGGCAGTTGGGAATTGTGTATTTCTCCTAAACAGCCACACACAATGGGAGCTTAGGAATGACTGAATGGACCATCAATGGCAGGATGGGAGGGAAGAGCTGGGCCCAGCCTCACTTATACCAGAAATGGATGTGCCCTGTCTCCACGCAAAGGGCCTAATGACTCTGCATTGTCACTTCAGACAGCTTGGAGTCACAGCAGGGGAGGTAGGGAATTCCATCCACTTAAAAGACATTATCTAGATGCTTCTTCCACCTTCCAGAATCAGGCAACCAGTGCATAAAAGAAGGACCTCAGACACCACCACTTCCGTACACTCCTGCGCCTGTGGGTACTCTGCCAGGAAGACGGACTGATGTGCTGTTATGAAGACTGCCAATCCGCTGGAGTGCTACTCTGAAGGAGCTGCTGCACTTTTGTGCTGACCTGGTGCCCTCTTGCCTGGGGAAGAAGAACAGGACCTGTAACTTCATCTTGAATCCAGGACCACAGAGTGACTCAAAGGGTGTTCGGACTGGGAGTCTCTAGTTGGCAGAGGAAGGTACCTTTGTCCAAATAGGGAACCTTGCTTCTAGTCTGAGTAAGGGGGATACACACTTTAGATAACACCTGCTCACCCCCTTGGTAGCTTGGCAAGAGCAGACAGGCTTATCCCAAAGACAATGTGTAAAGTATTTGTACTCTAAACACACAGTAATACAGTGATAACATCACAGATGGACACCACACCAGTTTAGAAAACTAAAGTATCTGTATCTAAACCCAACAAGACCAAAACGACAAAAGTCTAACATACATGTTGTAAAATATTACTCAAAAACAGTTATTTCCAAAATAAAGCATGTAGAAAACAAATAGCTCCACCTGGGGCTATTACGACGTTGTTACAGCAATATATCCAAATTACTGCTCTGACCGCGCAGTGCGTGGCATCGGGCATGAAGTCACACGGACCCACAAACAGTACCCTTGGATAACTAAGCCTATGACGATGCTTGACGCCATGGAGGTGAAGTGTCTGTGCCAAGGTCGATGCCAGCTCTCTGTCTAACAGGATGCTGGCGTTGGAATACGTTTAGCCTTGTCATATTTAATAAGTCTCTTTGTGTTTGCTTTGTTCACCCTAAATTTGCAGGACATGTCAAGAAGTGGGTCCCTTGCTCACTTTGCCACTGGATTCAAGCTAGCCTGGCTGATGAGGGGTGTTACCCTGAAACCGTTCCCAGGATGCTTGTATCTGGTTCAGGGAAGACCTGGCGTAGCAGTTCGGGCTGGACTGTTCCCATGAGGCACAGGGTCAAGACTGATTTGCATATAGCTGGGTCCGAACTGAGGTGGCAAAGCGAGTTAAAGAACGATGATGGATTCAACCCAGATTTGTGACTGGGGTGAGTGTCTGAAAAGTTTCAGAACTCCGTCCATCATCTCTTTTAGTTTGCTTTATATTTAATAAGTGGACAGGCATATAAACATTGATTTATTTATTTTCACAATAAATATTCCAATTGTCTTATCACTTTACCAGTAATTTTTGTGCTTTTGGCTTCTTGTGCAGTCTGTCTTATCAACAAATACATTTCATCAGCTTCTTCAGGTGTGTATGCTAGCATAGTTGCCCTGTTTTCTGTTCTATGTGCCATTTCTTAGAATGACGTGCTTCAATTTTTGTTGTGCACAAGGAAAATTAAGCTGAGAAAAGAAACTACTCAGGAACCAATATTCCAAAAGTACGTACTCCTCACTAATTTTTTTCAATATTAGAGGTGCTGCAGTGACGGTGCTGCAATCTGCAATCTAAATTCACCTTTCAGAAGGCTGAAAAAGGAGGAGCATTGATGGTGATGAACACTGACCATTATAGGAGAAAAGTTATGGAGTATATAAGGGAGGAGCAAGTATATTTGAGGTTGGACGATGATCCTACTGAAGTCTTTAAGAAAGCTCTTGATCAAATTTTGGAAAAAGCACAGGAAATAGAGAGGATTACTGAAAAAGCGAGAAAATACCTCCAGACACCATTCACTAAGAGACTTGGAATATACATGTTACCTTATATTTTTTTGAAAAAGTGTTTGCATGACCTTCCATTACAACCAATTGTTTCAGCTTTTGGATCTAACCCAGAACCATTAGGAAAATTTTGTTTTTTTTCTTAAAACACTTTGTCCAGACTATGGAATCATATACTATAACTGGTCAACCCCTTGACCAGCCTTTGGTGATGCCCTGAGCCTCGGTGAGTTACCTCAGGATAGGAGTCGCAAGAGGCTGTCTTCCCCCGACCACAATAAAGTGCACATCGGCCTAATTAATGTAAGATCCCTCCCTAAACATAAAACGTACATTTAGGATCTTCTAAATGACAATTATTGGGACATCCTTTTCTTAACGGAAACCTTGCTTAAATACCACTCAGCCCCTGGCCATAGCAGAGGGTTATTCGATCATCCACATTGATCCCCACTCCTGAGTGGGGGTGAGATTTGGCATTATATACCGCTCCAGTTTAAACAGTACCTTCTCAAAGCTTGAGGGAGTAGACCATTTTGAGGGTCTGTTTTTTTCCCTACAGGTATCTCCAAACGTTTCCTTCTCAAGTGCCTTAGTCTATTGGCTCCCAAAACCACTTCTGATTTCCTTGAAGCACTTATCAATGCTTTTACCCCCTTTTATCTACAATATTATAATTTAGTAGTCTTGGGAGATTTCAATGTTCACATGAATGACTCAAAGTGCAGATTATCAGAGCAGTTTAGAGAGGCAATGTGTGATCTTAACCTTCCTCAATTGGTAGCAGGTGCCACCCACAAGGGTGGCCACACCCTGGATATGATATTTTCCAATTTCCCCACACTTACGGTTGGTTTCCCCGTTCCGCTAGTCTGAGCAAACCATTTCCTAACACCCTTCCAGGTCTCCCTCTCTATATCCCATTTGCACTCAACTAAGTCCAAAAGTATCCCTAGGCCCTGATGCAATATCCCTGAGTCCAGTCTCTCATATCTGTTTTCCCAGATTGAGGTGGACACATCAGACGGAATGGAGGGTCCTCTTACTCCCTTCAACAATTCCCAGCAGAAGGTTTTGATAAACTGGCACCTTCCAAAACATTTTCCAGTAAGTGAACTGGACCTTCAGGTAATTAGCTCAAACATACTCTTCAGGAAGAAAAACTTAAATGCAAACAATTGGAAAGAAAGTGGTGGGGGAACTATGACACTGAGGACAAATTGACTTATAGCACTGACCTCAAACAGTTCCGAAGAAATATTAAACCAACTAAAATTGCTTTCTCTTCTATGCAAATTGCAGCTGCAAATAACGCCCCTAGAATATTTTTCAAAATTGTCGATTCATTTTTGCAGCCAGAGACCCTTAAAGAAAGCATTCCTATCTCCCATTCGCTGGCAGAGGACCTTTTCGTATTTTTCCACACTATAGTGGATAATATCTATTATAACTTTATTAGCCAGGCTGATCTTTCCACCCCTTAGACCACTTCTTTTGCTTCTGCAAACAAGATGGTGCCAATGGGATGGGGTTCCTGGGCATATTAGGAGTGTGGGGGTGCCCAATGCATCCCCCTCCCTGGATATAAACTATTGTTTATGAGGCTTGCTCTGACTCCCAGGCCCTGCCCGTACAGGGGTATCTGAAGAACTTGTGGTAGAACCCCACTGCTCAGTCGCTCAAGAAGGGGTCAAAGGTCAAGTCCTTTCCTAGAGCATATCTTGGGCCCGTTGGGCCAAATTTGATGGTTTTGGGCTCATTTTGCTTCTGATGGCGAACCCTAACCACCTGGAGCAGTTTCAGCAGGCCTAAAAAGGGCACACTCTGTGGGGAGCTGGTTTCACTGGCTCCTTGTGCCAGCTTGTATCCTTTGCCTGGCTCCTGGTGCTTCTCTCCTCGTCTGGGGCACAAATTTCAGGTTTTTACCCTCTAATTGCCCCTCGGGCCTGTAAGCTAGCCAGCACCACTGGCCCTGGAGAGACCTATTATTCCTGGAGGTTAGCTGCAGATACAGTCCATAGTTTATCAGGGCATCAGGGCTCTTGTCCTTCCAGCTGTGCATGGTGTTGCTGCTGTGGCCGTCCAAGTCCAGAGTCCAGCTTTCCTTCATGTTCTGGAAATGCCGCTTTTGTGCCCAGTACCAACATGTGGGTGGGGGACACACCATTGTCTAGCCCTAAAATCGGTCTGGTCAATTTGTCTTTTTCCCCTGGATTTGGCTCAGGCCTGGCCAATGAAACGGAGGCAATGGCATGCCTGGTGTCTGGTTTCTTTGTACACACTGGAGTCAGGTTCCTTTGAAATGTAATCAAGGCAGGGCACAGCTCCTCCCAGTCATCCAGTCAGGAAGACCCACTCCCCTCTACACCCAGGTCCTTTTGTTTACTCTCTGGCTCCAATACACATTTCCCAGGGGAGAACCATTACCAGCCCAGGCAATTGGAAACTCACAGAAAGGCCCCAGAAACTTTAGGCATGGAAATGCCAACTATCCAAAAGTGGCATTTCTAAAATAATAATGTAAAATCCAACCTTATCATTAAAGAGGATTTTAAACTACAATTCAAATGAGTGGAAGAAGTATTTATCTAGCTACTACTACTCCAAATTTAGCATTTAATAAATGTAACAATGTAGTTAATGATTCCCTATTGGAGCAGCCAGTCTTGCTACAGTGAAAATCATTTTGTGGGATATTTCACAGCAAAGACATGTTCAACATTAATTTCTACATGTCCTTCTTTTAAATATCCTGCACCCTGCCTTTATAGGCAATAAGGCCTACATATAAGTGGCTTCTTAATATTTAAAAGGCTTCCTGTGTACAGCTGCCAGGCTGCTTTTGACTGTAGTCTCTCACGTGCCGCCTTCACCCATGCACACATGGGTGTACACCTATGTTCATGTGTAACCAGCCCAGTGCCATTTACCTAGCTGCATACTTCAGCCTTAACTTAGAGGCGGACACTGGCAGTAAACATGTGCAGTACAATTATGATGCAATTACCGTGATTCAGACTCAGGCAGTGACACTCAACCTCATATAGGTGCATAAACCAGGTGATCAAAAAAGAAAAAAAATACTGCCATACTAAATGGGCAGAACCCATTTGCAATGATGATGATTTGATTGACCCCAAAGTGGCGAAAGAATGAAGTGCCATAATTTTGATGTGCCTGCCTCTTTAAACGCCATACCTGCAGAACAGTATTTATGCAAATTACATGCATGCAAAAGTATGTATATAATTATTTTTGCACATATTTAGCCTCTTTTACACATATGTAAAATCTTTTTGTAAATGTGTTAATGTAAAAAAAAGTTTCTTCCAATCTTCTTTAGGAAAGAATGGAAAACAGCAAATTGGAAACACAGGCTCTTGAAGTGAGCTAATTTTAATTGATGTATGATAAGAGGAAAAATGAAAGTTTTAACAGATTGAGTATCATAACAATGCACACTAAAAGCCAAAAATGCCTGAGAGCTTATTGTTATTATCAACAGTATGTATGCTGTGGTACACTAAAGAGTCCTTTTCAGTAGTGTCAAGGATACATTCAGTTGGAAGACAGAAAAAAACAAACACATATACTTGTCAATTTTGTGGTTTAGTCATTAGTCTCTCTCAACAGATCCTTCAAATGTATGAGGTTCATTGTTGATTACTAAGCAATCAGTACGATCACACTAGGTAGCTGTACACTTTTTTGGAATCCTCAATACCTGGCAAAAGTACCTGGCTAAACCTCTTGGCAAATGATTATCAGCCTTAGGCCTGTGACTACTCGTTTTCCACAGAGTTGAAAATCTGTTCCTAGGACTTTAATGCAAATGTGCTCCTCAGCTCAGTGGGTCAAGGAAGCGTTTTAAAAAACACGGGGGGTGGGAGCACACTGCTTAACCTTCCAGCACAGTTCACCCCTAAGCATTAAGGTAAATGCAGTTCACTTTAAACGCTTACTTGAGTTTTTGCTGAAGTGTTTCACCAAAGTAGGTGCAGGTTAGTGCTGTGAGTCTCTAGAGATTCACAGCACTAACCTGCACCGATTTTGGTGAAACACTTCAGCAAATACTCAAGTAAGCATTTAAAGTGAACTGCATTTACCATAATCAATCAATCAATCAATCAATCATGGAATTTATATCGCGCACTACTCACCCGGAAGGGTCTCAAGGCGCTTGGGGGAGGGGGTCTGCTACTGCTCGAACAGCCAGGTCTTGAGCTGTTTCCTGAAGGCGAAGTGGTCCTGGGTCAACCGCAGGTGGACGGGCAGGGAGTTCCATGTCTTGGCCGCTAGGTAGGAGAAGGATCTTCCTCCGGCGGTGGCTCTCTGGATGCGAGGGATGACGGCGAGGGCGAGGTTTGCGGATCGTAGCTGTCGGGTGGGCGTGTAGAAAGTCAGGCGGTCGTTGAGGTACCTTGGGCCCAGGTCGTGGAGGGATTTGTGTGCGTGGGTGAGGAGTCTGAACGTGATCCTCTTGTTGACAGGGAGCCAGTGCAGGTCTCTCAGGTGGCTCGAGATGTGGCTGCGTCGGGGGGCGTCCAGGATGAGACGGGCGGAGGCGTTCTGGATACGCTGAAGTCTTTTCAGAAGCTTGGCTGTTGTGCCGGCGTAGAGGGTGTTTCCGTAGTCTAGTCTGCTGGTGACGAGGGCCTGGGTGACAGTCTTCCTGGTCTCGGTCGGGATCCATCTGAAGATCTTGCGGAGCATGCGGAGGTTGTGGAAGCAAGATGAGGAGACAGCGTTGACTTGTCTGGTCATCGATAGGGAGGAGTCCAGGATGACGCCCAGGATGCTAAGGAGGTGAACTGTGCTGGGAGGTTAAGCAGTGTTCGGCAATCCCCCTTTTATTTCTAATTTAGTGCCAATAAACCAAATTGCAACAGGTGTGCATTAGGAAGCAATAATAAATTACAGGTGTATATGAAACAGGCATTATTTTACCAGCTTCCTGAAAGTGAGAAGAGAATGTATTTCACAGGTATGTGCTGGAGCAGCCAGTTGCTATGGTTCCTCGAGCGGTTCTGGCATCTGGGTGCTCCAGCACATACTTTAACAGTTTGATCATTTATAATCGCATCAAGGAGATTTGAAAGCTTTAAGAAACACATCTGCCAAAAGACACTTGTGCATTTGACCCATGGTGAGAGGTTACTACCTGCATGGTGCTGAGGAAGATCCTATTGAAAATTGCTTTTAAAGGGGTTGAAACATCAACGTCTAATAGTTTATGTTTCTAAAATCAATAGAATATTATGTCAATAATATTTGTTTTTGGACATTTGCACACACGTGTTCACTTATTGCACTTATCACGACCACCTTACCATTTTTGGAGCACTTACTTGGTGTTAGGGGTGGGCGTAGCTGGCATAATTCTTTCTTGCGTAAATACTCGCCGTTACCACAAAAACTCATACTTATGCATTGTAGGCGTAATCCAGCATTTAGCAATATGTTCTCCGTTGAAAATACAGACTCACATCCAAAATTTGCCTGAGTATGCACTTTAACCTAAAAAAATAGCATTAAATGCTACAGGTTATGAACAGTAGTATCCAGCAACTGTTTGCTCTTTCTTAGTTCATTGTTCCTGTGCTCCTGCAGTAGGATTCTTTTTACACAAATTACTCTTATTTACTCAATCTAGAGTAATCACGTAATTTCTGTAATTTCACATCACAAGAGTAATGAGTAATTACTGAAATGACTCCAGTTACTCCAGTGTAATTTACATTTTGCCCAAGCCTGCTTATTATACTGTTGTTCTGCATCACATGTACAGTAATTAGATAACTGTTTCTTCATTTTTACAAATCTGCATATATTTGTTGCCTATAAAGCTTAAAGCTTTCTCCGAGGGAACCATTGTCCCAGCTGTAATTTATTTACCCAGGTTCCCAGTAATACTGGGTGGCCCCATATTTTGTCTGAGTTTCAAACTAAGACTAGGCAAATATATTTTTCTCTACCCTCAGGATGTGGAAGCAAATTACAGGTGAAACTTTCATATATGAGTTTTCTTTTGCACCCAAATAGAATACTCATAGTAGTATCTAGCATTTGCCCAGTGGCTGTTTTGAGAATTCTGGTCTGCTCGTCCCATCTGTGACTACATGGGCAGTCCAAGAGTGGGACATGGTGTTGGCTGCCGTTCAGTCAATTGTAATTTTCTAACCATACAAACTGATATGGATTGGTTGAGGTGAGTCAGTCAGAAATGAAAACACAAATTCCCTAAATGTATTATTATGCTGACAGAATGTTAATTTTAGCAAATACTTGTTTCCTATAGTTGAAAATGCACTTACTAGTGAGCAGCTCACCCTGGGAGGACAGCACAGTTCTGATATCATTGCCTTGCTTATACAAAGTGTCTTGCTCTCAAAGTTCTCACCCAACATTTGCCAGTGCCTTTCTTCAAGGTCATATCCATGTTTCACAGCTTAGCGCCAAGACGCCACGGCATTCGTGCGCTCTACAAATAATAATTCAAATCAAATCAAATCCTTGACTATTGCAGGTATCTGCTTTGGGATCAGAGGAATTACTAAACTATTAGGGAAATGCCGAAGCCTAGCAAAAGAGGTTACTTTCACAATTCTGAATGACTAAAAACAACCCTCACTCATAAAATTGGACTAATCTGGAAACCCATACGCCCAGTCATTTCTTTAGAAAAGATGCTTTTTCCATTTGCCTGAAGGGTGTTGCGCCATTATGCTTCCTAAATGTGTTCCAAAATCCATGACTTTGTCTGTCTTCCAATGCGCTAATGATATCTGCGCATGTGGTCTCTTGGGCGCACCTCCCGCCATGCTAACTTTTTCCCTAACCGTAAAATCAAGAAGCTACAACGTATCATGTAATTAAATAGCTAATGCTGTGTGATTGTGACTCGGGTGGGTGCCTTCCTTTTTTTGTGTGCTCCATTTTTATCTCCCAGCCTTTACTTCTGGGTAAAGCATGGAAGGCACTCGGTCTAGTGACTTTCCATGGAAAGCCTTCCGACAACAAAAAAACTCCATTAGAGGTGGGGGAGGCTGCTCTGCGAACCATGTCAGCCGCAACCAGCCAATTAATTGTTTTCCATTTTTCCTGCTCTTTTTGGGTTGTAATATCCCACGCAGCGCCAATTTCCCATCGCTAATGTAAGGCGCATTTGCATATCTAACCGTTGCAGTCGCTATCCTATCAGCTGCTCTTGAACTTCTGATTCAAGGCGCCATTGTTCCGGGTGCCCTTCAGCATATCGGATCAAAAAAAAAAAGGCAAAGAGATAATTTTCCTTTCAGTCATTTTGTTTGTATATGTGCGCGCGCGTGCGATTTAGAGAAGTAATCACACGGGCAGTCTCCTTGTTGATAATCTGCGGCTCGCGCATGTGTTAAAATTCAAGGAGGCTGAAGCACAGATAAGGAATTGAATTTTGAGAGGGAAAAAAAAACAGCCTAAAGTGTCCTATGAAACAGAAATAATTTGGCCGTAGGCTGTTGGGCCCACCGGAGATGACTTCCAAGTTCCTCTTCTTTCAGAGGAGGTGAATTTTTGAGAGCGCAGATGCGTTTTGTTTTCCTGTGAGGCAAAGATGATTAAATCATCAGAAACAAATCTAAACACGGACCTTCTAGAATATTCCCCGCCGATCTCAAGAGGGCCTTTGCTGTTTCTACCTCTGAGGCAAGGTGCACGGTTTATCTCTTTTTAAGCTCGTTTTTAAATGCCCAACGTAGCTTATTAATAAACGTGGTACACTTTTGTTTACTACGCGCAATAATGGCGAATAGTGCTAATATAAAGCTGACATTTAAATTCCGCTTAGCGCAGAGATATGGATGATTTAAATGAATAACTCTTTACCCCAGAGCCCAACGTCCCTGGGTCTGCATTTTGAAGCATTGAAGTTTTCAAAGTAATATTTTTTTTCAGAGGAACCAAATTGTGAAGACATCTGTTATGTTATTAATTTCACATAAATCTTAAGCTCCTCAAGGCCTGAAATGAGGCTTCATTCAAGCCGAATTAATGAAACATGATTGTAAGTCCCTTCCATGGAAATGCTGTCATACAGTATTGAGTTGCTTATAATCACTGAGTAATCTCGCAGGCTGCCAAGGGAGAGCTACTTTAAACCCCCTCCATAAAACAATATCTGAAAATATCAGCACACTAACTCTCTCCTGAAAGATTAATAGCAGATGAAAAATTCTGTGAAATGAATCATTCGTTCTCAGTAAGGGATACAGACATTTCCAGTAAATGCAGATTTGCAAAGTAGAGCACGTTTATGATTTAATACAGGGCACAGCGCCCCACATCTCTGATTTCATTCTTTAAGCACATTTGAAACGCCCACTAATTGGCATAAGATACATTGCTACGCTATCAACCTGAATGTGTACAAAACACTGACACATATTAGAGAAGGTGGGTGATCAAGTTGTAGACTCGCTTTACAAATATGTACGTAACCTAACTTTCGGGGCAGACGTTTCAGTCCTGGTGTGGCCTACTTTGCCTTTCTACCTTTTGAGGTCAATAAAACAGCACTCATTGTTTAAGTGTAAAAGGCAAAAAACAATATTTAAAGCACTGAACTCTAGCCAGGGAGATGTCTGTCCAAGTAACCCATCAATAGCGGATTTGTACTTGACTAAGTGAACACATTTGCAGCATTTATTAAAAAAATAGTTAGTCTCTTTATAAATGAGTGCATAAGCCAATGGAGGAATTTAATAGACAATGCATTAATCAGTTTCCGTGAATCGGTTTGTTATGCCCTCAGTGTAGGCAAATGCACTGTTAGGATTATGGACCTTGGAGATTAAGGCCCACGTTAGAGTTCCACAGAATAGGGGGAAGCATTTACCACATCTGTTAAATACTACCAAT
This sequence comes from Triturus cristatus, assembly GCF_964204655.1. Taxonomy (NCBI): domain Eukaryota; kingdom Metazoa; phylum Chordata; class Amphibia; order Caudata; family Salamandridae; genus Triturus; species Triturus cristatus. The sequence goes on from NC_140595.1 coordinate 548,649,711, forward strand.
AGCCTGTGTGAGATATTCGCCCAGTAAAGTAAATACCTCATGGCCTGAGAACTTCCTGTGAGAATAGGGAGATAAATGTGGAAATGTGTGCTTAAGGCAACACATTCTGCTTGTTTCAGTATTTGTCTGGCATCTTCCCTCAATACATTTTAGCAGATTTGACATACTGAAATTTACAACAATTGCAGCAGTGGTTTACACAGAGAGTGGAATAAAATGGTCCACTCATAATCGTAGCCTAAATATTTTAAAGTGCCTTACAGATACGATAGTGCATCTTTAGCTTTCACCGATGAATGTGCTGGACAATGAAATAACACATATACCACTTCCTCAGCTGGGGCTGTATTACATAAAGAGCCGCGGGGGTGCAACAGGTGTTTGCACCCGCTTTGCGCGCCCCTGGGGCAATTTGACATTACACAAGGGGCCGCAGACACTTGTGCGGCCCCTTCTGTAATACTGATCGTCCTGGCAAACATAAAGCGCCAAAGCTATCTTGAGGTGGTGTTCCCTCATTTGCATGGGGGTGTGCCCCATGCAAATAAGGGAATCCCTTTACCTCTTTGTCCGCGCCCTATTGCAGACACGGGTGCAGAGGCACACTGACAGCAGGTGGTGCAATATCAGTTCACCACATAAGAGCAGGCCTCTGGAGGGGGAAATGGGTCCTATGGACCCTCCAGACATTCCCTTGAGGCAGATGCAGTCACTGCCTGCACCTGCTTGCAGGGGGATCGCCAATCCCCCTTGAAAGTGCAGTCAGGTTGCCGCTTGCACTGTGAAAATACAGAGCAGCTATAAAGCAGCCGCTCTGTTTTTTCACAGGAATGCGCTGCCCCTAGGGCAGAGCGACTTCGCGGCTGCCCCTGGGGGCAGTGCATTCATGGTAATAGGGTGCATTTTCATTGTTTACGCTGGGCGCACCTTTAAAAACAATGAGAATACGCATTTACCATAATACGGCCCCTGATGTTGTCACACGTTCCAAGCAGTCCCATTGTCATTTTCTCTACGTAAGCATGAGCACATTGCAGACTGCCCTCTGCTTTGCGTACTTTACTCTGCAGACATATGTGCCACACTGTACTTTCAGACAGAACACGCTGTTGTTTTTGCATTCTGTTCTTTCCTGGGATGCAGTCTGCACATGTAGACAAGGTTGAACAACAAGGCCCCTTGTTATTCTGTTCTGGTCAGGCCCTAGCACCTAGACAAAACACGCAAATGCGAAGCTGTATGGGTGGAAAGTTCTGGACTTACGGCGCTACAGTTGTTAGGGCCCAATTTTATATGTGGCACAATCCTCGTAAATGGCTACACCCAAGAGCCATTGAAAAGGTAAGGTTAGGAAACGGTGGAGGGTGATGCCTTCTTAATTGGTCCACGTCAGTGGATAATCAACATCAAGAGCATTGCTCAGAATGAAATTACTTGTGTTGTTTTTATTTCTGGCAGACAAAACAGGTATAAATTGTGAGAGGAAAAGCAACAAGCCGACACGTGTTTCGCCCTAGTGGCCCATTGGCCTTGGGCTTTTTCAAGGCGGTTTTCAGTAAATAACAAGGTCTTCCTGCGGATGAAATAGATGAGTCTCTGCGGTCTCAGGGAAATCGGAGGAATGAGCTGTCAGAAAGGTTCTGACAGCTCATTCCTCCGATTTCCCTGAGACCGCAGAGACTCATCTATTTCATCCGCAGGAAGACCTTGTTATTTACTGAAAACCGCCTTGAAAAAGCCCAAGGCCAATGGGCCACTAGGGCGAAACACGTGTCGGCTTGTTGCTTTTCCTCTCACAATTTATACCTGTTTTGTCTGCCAGAAATAAAAACAACACAAGTAATTTCATTCTGAGCAATGCTCTTGATGTTGATTATCCACTGACGTGGACCAATTAAGAAGGCATCACCCTCCACCGTTTCCAAAACACGCAAATGCACCTGTTGTTTGGGAACACATACTTTTGCCACATAGGAATGCACAGATAGGTAACACACACTTGGAGAAGGTCCTTTTCAGTGAAAAGATTGTGACAGCACCTGAGATGTGGAACATTCATCTGTGTATACTAAGGTACAGGGTCTGCTGCTAACACGTAGAGATCTTCTGATATATATTCATCTTGCTTCTGTAGAAGGGGAGGGAGATTAGGCTACAATGTTGTATATAATGACATCTTCATTTATGATTTATGGACTACTTGCTATGCTACGCATATTTGTGTTAGATGTTTTCTACTTGCTGTGGCCCATATACTGCATACTAGAGCACAATAGTTAAAATAAACATTTCAAACTTTCCTCGTGTCTCTGTCAGAACATATTGTGGACTAGTTCAAGTGTGAGAGCGAAAGGGTGTGTCTTTCAACCACGATTCCTGAGAGGGTCGTGAGTGTTGTGTTTTGGGGTGTCTAATCACTTTTCCCTCTGTGAGTGAGTAGAAGGGCAAGTGAGACACTATAGCTAGTCGGTCACGGGCTTATGGGTACTCAGGTGATCGGATGACTGAGTCCCTGCCTTCTAAGGTTCCATAATACCAAGCATAGTTCTGTGACTCTGCAGAATCCCTGCATCAATGTTTGTTTGTCTACCATCTCCTCACAGCTTTTACCTTGTTTACTATTTCCTTGCCATCCTGTGGGTAAGTAATTGTTTTACTGTTTGATCACTGATCACCATATACTTTTTACCCAAGGTGCACAAAACACTGATAAACCCACCTTGCATGGCAATTATTTCAAGCTGTTGTTCATTCTACAAGAATTTATCAATATACATAGACAGCATTGTAGCACCCATGGTAACCACACTTAATTCTTACATCAAAGATACCAGGGATTTCCTGAAACATCTGGCAAACATCACCTGGCTCAATGGTCTATTGCTGGTAACAATTGACTTGATCTCATTATACACATCAATAAGCCATGAGGTAGGACTCACTGCCTTGAAATACTTCCTAGCACAACGAAATGTTCAATATTTGGAACAGTCAGAAGCGGTACTAGAAATGACAGAACTATGTCTACGCAATAACATATTCCTGTTCGATAAACAAATATACCTTCAAACTTGCGGGACCGCCATGGGAGTTTCCTTCTCCTCTAGCTGTGTGAACCTCACCATGGGGTGGTGGGAGAGGATGGTAGCTTGGGGAGAAGGCAACGAGAAATACATAGACAATGTCCATCTCTGGTTACGGTTTATTGACAACCTGTTTATAATTTGGAATGGCACAACAAGTGAATTTCGGGTATTCGTCTCCATTCTCAACCAGAATAATATTGGCTTATCATTCATTTACAACATCAGTGATAAGGAGGTGCAGTTCTTGGATCTTACTGTCTACATTGAAGATGATTAGATAAAAACAACCACATATACTAAACCAACAGCAACCAACAGCATCCTACATGGTACCAGTTTCATCCACGTGCCCTAAAAAAGAGCATACCATATGGTGCACTATTATGGATGTTGTCTGAGAGATAGGGTTTGTGATAGTCCAGGAAGTGTGGTGCCTTGCTGTGTTTGCGTTGTGTATGTTCACTATGTATGTAACACGGTGCGACCAGGATAGGGGAAGTACCCTATAACCCCTATGAGTGTGTGGGCAAAAACCTGCACTATTTGAGAGAAACAAAACCCCGGGCACACGTTATAGGGTAGATATGCTTATTAGCAGAGTCTGTGATATCACAAATATTTCCATAAAAGGTCCATTCAAGATTTGTGGAAAGTTTTCAATTAGTTTAATCTTTATCATTGACAAGCACAACCAGCCAACACGTGTTTTGTCACAAAGGGAAGTATCCAGTGACTTCTTCAGGGCTGTAATGTAATATATAGGAATTTCTCATGAGATCGCCTCGCCAGTGATAATTCCAAACCGGCTGGCCTGGGTTGCGAATGTGAAGTGGACTTCCCGACAGTGGCTTTCCCCTGCATCAGGTTACACGCTGAAGGTCACGGTTGACGACGCACCCGCCTGATAATTGCTCCACAACGCTCCAGTCCTAGGATCTCCGGTCTTCCGGTACGTGACAGCGCACCCGCCGCTCAGCCTTTTCACAGGCGCTTTCGTCCCAGGATCTCCGTTACACCGGGTCTTCTCATTCATTTACCTTAGGATTGATAAAGACTTTCACATTCACAACCCAGACCAGCCGGTTTGGAATTATCACCAGCGAGGCGATCTCATGAGAAATTCCTACATATTACATTACAGCCCTGAAGAAGTCACGGGATACTACCCTTTGTGACGAAACACGTGTTGGCCGGTTCTGCTTGTCGATGATAAAGATTAACTAATTGAAAACTTTCTAAAAATCTTGAATGGACCTTTTATGGAAATATTTGTTATATCACAGACACTGCTAATAAGCATATCTACCCTATAACGTGTGCCCGGGGTTTTCTTTCTCACTATTAAGGATGCCCAGAAACTGTACAGATGACGATGTCTTCAAAGAGAAATCGGAAGAAACTGCCAAGAAATTCAAACAAAGAGGCTACAGGAGGAGTGACATTGAAGAAGGTAGAAAAAGAACAGAGAACGTAACACAGCAGGAAAGACTTACTAACAAACAAAACAAAAGAAGAAATGAAGAGACAGACAAGAAAATTAGATTCATAATGACTTACAACAAAGAGCACAACTTGATTAGAAGAATTATGAACAAGTACTGGAACATCATAAAGAAAGAAACAGATATTGGAAATAGTCTAAGTGACAACATTGACATTTCTTTCAGAAAGTCACCATCATTAAAAGATAAATTGATTCGTAGTCATTTCACAAGAACACAAAAAGAAAAATGGTTAACAGGTCGCCAAAAAGGATTTAGAAAATGTGATAAATGTAAAGCCTGTAAAATTGGTAGAAACATCAAGCACCTCATGGACTACAAAAAAACACCATTTACCATCAAATACAGAATCACACGTGAGACTAATTATGTAGTTTACATGATCACATGTGACTGTGGCAAACAATACATTGGGAGCACCATATGCCTTTGAGAAAAAGGATTTTGGAACACATAAGTGCGATCACAAATGGAGACACCAACTATGCCATAACTAAACATTTCGAAACTCATGAGAACTACACCTGGAAAAATATAAAATACAGTGGAATAGCTCATGTCCCTATCCATGAAAGAGGAGGAGACAGGACATTAAAACTGAGACAATTGGAATCAAAATGAATTGTCAAATTCAGAACGAAACAACCAACGGGCCTGAATGCGGAAGAAGATTTCTTTGTCCATCTGTGAAAATTAAGGACCAGTCTGATAAAGGTTGAATTCAATATGTCCTCGGAAATTAAAAACCGTTATGTTGGGGAACATACAAGCCACTCAGGCGAGAGCAGGTTGACTAAGCCACTAAGGCGAAAGTGGAAATGGGGATCTCCTGGACACTGTAAATAGATATATACATTGGACTGGCCAATGAAGGACCAAGTACGTAGTACACAAGTACACTGATTTAGTCATTGAGCATGTAACAAGCCACTGAGACTGGAGATATCTATACAAAGGATGTCCAACAAAAATCACAAACTTAAAGTGATACATAAATGTGATATGATCATCCCAGCAAGAAGAGGATATGAATTAAAATAAATAAATGTAAATGTTTGGAATGAAAACATTATAAATAATTGTATATATTTGTAAATACTTCTGTGAATTCTTGATGAAAACTACATACCCCACAATGCCTTATTATGGGCACATGGGAAAAGTAGTATAAAATGGAAATAGTTAACTGACTTTCCTAACCGTGAACAAGCCTGAATGGTGAAACGCTTTGGTGGTAGTGGTGAATAAAAACCTCTGATAGCAACATTACTGGAGTGCAACATCCCTTTGTTCTAAATACTATTTGGGGCTGGATTCCACCCAATTGATGTTATCACCGAATGATTGAGCGCACTGTGAAGAGGAATCGCATTTTTTGACAATTTGGCGGTCGCCAGTAGGTAGTTATACGTAGGACCTAGTTTCCATATGAAAAGCGTTTTCTGACTTTCTTATATTTTTGGTGCCAGTTGATGGATGTTCATGAAATATTCCCAAAAGAGTGCTGTACTCCGTCTAGCTGTGCATGGAAAGTTGTGGGGTGAATAGTCCAGTGGGGACCGAGAAAAAGTGCGTTCCCATGTTTATTCCCATAGGGAATTTGAACATAACTACAGCCTGAACCGTTGCACGGAATTACATCAAATTTGCCGGAAAGCTAGCTCTTGGTCCAAAAAGAGTACTTTTTTTTATTTGGTATAAATCCATTCAGTAATTTTAGAGTTATTGAAGGAAAACCAAATTTGTAAATATAGGGTCTTGACCCCTCCACGAATCATCCCGATCTCCTGCAGAGTTCTGATTGGCTGCCAACAATTCAACCAGGAATGAAAAGCGAGGGAGGGTAAGAATACCTTGATCCACTAGCTCTGGTTTTGCGGTCACCCACGGACAGCGGCAGGTCAAAAAGCTTGTTAAAAAAATAAATATTTGCAGCTAAAATTGCAATGGATTCACGACTTATCAGCAATAAATTTAAAAAACAAGCACAGTCCCCTGCGCTTGTTTTCACTTTAGCCCCCAGGTAGGCCAGGTTCCGGGGGCAAGAGGGTAATTAAATAAACAAAGGAGGGGTCTTTTTATCCCCAGGGACTACCAACCACATAGCTCCCTGTATTGCTTCGCACTCCCAGATCATGTAGAATGCCAATCACCCACACGGAGGCTCAAACACGACGAAGCAATACACATAAAATGTGTCATGGGAAAAGGGAAACATATGAACGATTGCTCTCACATATCGGGAGCTGCATATTTAGTAGCGCCCTGCATGCCAGAGCATTGCCAGCTCCTGCAGGAGGCAGAGAGTCAACTGGGACAGCAGGGGCATTAGTCCCCCCATCACGGTCCCCATTAAAGCACTGTGTGCCCTGGATGGGGCCATGGCACCCAGGTAGATGTGGGCGGGCCCTGGGGGATGGGGTCCTCAGGCCGAAATCATCCCAAGAAGGGGACAACACGGCTCCCCTCCCCCATTGAATTTTGGCTGGGCTCTTGGGGATGGGATCCCCGGGGACAAAATCGGCCCTGGGAGGTGGACCACACAGACCCCCTCCCCCATTGCAGAAAGGCATAGTTCAGAAAAACGAGTAGAAAAGGCAAAACAGAGCAGAGGAGGGAAAAACAGAGGACAGACAAATGAGCAGAAAAGACAAAACAGGGGGCAGAAAAACAAGCAGTAAGGGCAAAACATAGGGCAGAAAAAGGAAAAACAGAGGGCAGAAACATGTGCAGAAAAGGCAAAACAGAGGGCATAAAAATGAGCAGCAAAGGCAAAACTGAGCAGAAGAGGACAAAACAGAGGGCAGAAAAATTTGCAGAAAAGTCAAAGCGGAGGGCATAAAAACGAACAGGAAAGGCAAAAGAGCAGGCAGAAAAACAAGCAGAAAAGGCACAACAGAGCAGGAGAGGGCAAAACGGAGGGCAGAACAATCAGCAGTGAAGGCAAAACGGAGGGCAAAAAAATGAGCAGAAAAGGCAAAACAGAAGCCAGAAAAATTAGCAGAAAAGGCAAAACAGAAGGCAGAAAAACAAGCAGGAAAGGCCAAACAGAGGAGAGAAAAACAAGCAGAAAAAGGCAAAACGAAGGGCAGAAAAGCAAGCAGAAAAGACAAAATAGACTAAGAAATGAGCAGAGGAGGGACAGAGAGAGGGCAGCAGGTAGACAGGCAGCAGAGGATAGCAGACTGTGGTCAAGCTGGATAAGAGAACTTTCACAGGGGAAGCTGGCATGAGGACCTGGTTAAGTTTTTACAGATATTACACCTCAATGGCAATGTCTATGTGATCCTCTACGAAGTAAAGCCCCAGCTCTTGATGGCAAAAGATTGTTGAGGCACTGTCTGGGGTCACCAATAGTTTTTTAATGAATTTGTTTTCCATACCTTGTAGCTGATGGCTATTATGGTATCCCCACACTCCTGCTCTGTATGTTGCAACAGGCACACATTTGGCTTTATAAAGTGTAATCAGCTCAGTCACCAGTTTATGGCCTAGCTTTCTGGAAAAGCAGAAAAGCCCCTCAACTACCCTGCCAGCATGCTACATCCTTGCGGTAACAAGCAGATCCCAACTCAACCTATTATTAAAAATATTCCGTAGATAATTAAAATTATTCAGTTTATCAATTCGCTTATCTCCCACCATGTATTTCCTTGTTTTGGTCATTTTAGGGCCACACACCATGATATACGATTTTATAAAATTCACTTTTAAATCAAGAGCCAACATAAAATCTGTGAATGCATTAAGCAGCTTTTGGAGGGCGATTGCTGTCAGGGCCATTAACACGTTGTCGTCCGCATAGGAAAGTAGCGAAACCTGTGTGCCACCAATGCACGGACAGTCAATTTCTTTACTTACATATATAAACAAAGCAGGTGCCCCAATTGAAGCTCCACTTCTGTAAAGGACACATGATTCTGACCTACTGGGCTTGAAAATGGCAAAGAAAGTGTATTTGCTCAGCATTTCCGTATTGAAAGCTGATATGAAATGCTAAGTGGTGGTGAAGCCATCGTTAAGCTATTAGAGCGCAATGTGTAGTGACTGTGACAAGTGAGTTATTTCTTGTCCTTACCTGGTGAAAGCAGAGTCCATGGTTCTACCTTTAAATACCTATGAGTTTAGAGATGTGCAAAATCACCTGAAGTTCTACCCGTTTGGCCAACCCCATTCATCTTAGTAGTATGCAATGGTCTTCCTATCTTTTGCCAGGATGATGGGCAACTTACCAAAGGCTCCCCAGCACTTTTCATGCCAATTTTGGTGATGGGTTCTTGATGTTGAGGAATGTGAGGACATTTCCACCAAACAAAAAAACACTTACTTCATATAGTTAAGAGGAAGCGTCCTTGTTTGGTGGAGATTTACCTCTTTGTACTCTCGTCATCTTCTCTATAAGAAGATTCATGTTATCACAAGTTTCTGGATAAAGACTCATGAGGAACAATCACATTGCCAAAACACAAACAAGGTGACTGCAGACATTTCGTTGTGCTCCTTTACACAACAGTAGTGTAGAATATGTACTGGACATTTACCCAAGGAGGCAGTACAAAGTAATTAATCGGTAGAAAGTAGTCCACTTGGGTAGATATTTTGTGCAGAACTGTGGACTCTGTTTGGATAAAGAGGCAGGTGCAGTTCCAATGTGGCCCCATCATTGACACAGCTATTGACATACTCACACGGACACTTAGACACACGCTCACACACTCAGGCGCTCACACACCCATTGACAGACCCACTCAGACACTGACACACCCACTCATAGACCCACTCAAATACTAAAATACTCACGTAACCATTCACAAAACCCACTCACACACCCACTCACAGACCTACCCAGACACTCTCACACACACTCATAGACTCACTCAAACACTCATGCTACAGCTCACAGAACCACTCAGACACTCATACACCCACTCAGACACATACACCCACACACAGACCAACTCAAACACTCATGCACCCTCATACTAAACCACTCATACTCTCCCACACCCACGCACAGACCTACTCAGAGAATCATTCACTGACTCATAGACCCACAGAGATTCACACACCCACTCAACGATCCCCTCAGAGACTCACACACCCACTCACAGACCCCCACAGACACTCATGCACTGACTGTCAAACTGACTCACACACTCATTGAGGCACTCAAAAAGCCCACTCAGACAATCTCACACCCACTCACAGACCCACTCAGATACTCACTCAGAAACACATGCACCCACCCAACCAACCACTTAGATACTCACACAACTACTCACAGACCCACTCAGACACTCACACACCCAGTAAGACACTTATGCTGCCATTCTCAGACCCACCCAGACAGTCACATACCCATTGAGACACTCACATTCCCACTGAGACGCTCATTCACCCACTCACACACTCACTCTCAAAGGTTACAGGTTACAGTTAGGAAATAAAATTTTAAAAAACATAGAAATGTTTTAAAAACACAAAGAGATGTTATAGTTTTTTTAATAACATTAAAAAAACCTTAGAAATTTGCAGAAAACAACAAAGGTTACAAGGATCTTACAGAAAGGAAATAGAATTTTTTTAAAACATAGAAATTACCTGAAAAAAACACAATTTACAGGGACGTTATAGTTAGGCTTAGATTCCACTTGTACAATGCCAGTAAAATGCAACCTGAGCTAACTATAACGTATGCCACCACAAAGTACGGCTTATGACCTCACATATTACATCACTCATGACATGGTTAGTGACATCACTGATGACATCTCAAATGACATCACTGATGACATCATCCAGTGAGTATAAGTATTTTCCAAGAGTTTATGATTGTTAAATACATACACACATCCATATAAGGACTCTCACATCTGCTCACTCACCCATACAGCCATTCATACAGACATGCAAACTCCAATACAGCCACTCACCCACCAACTCAAAAAACACCCACTTAAACAGCCACTCACCCACTCATATCCATTGGTTTTTTACGAGTGAACTCTGAGCCTAACTATAACGTCCATGTAAACTTTGTTTTTTTCAGTGAATTATATATATATATATATATATATATATATATATATATATATATATATATATATATATATATATATATATATATATATATATATATATATATATATATATATATATATATATATATATTACCTACTGGCGGTCGCCAGTAGGTAGTTATAGTTAGGACCACGTTTCCATAGGAAATCCGCAACATTCTATTTTGAATAACTTTGGCGCCGGTCGACGAATCCTCGCGAATTTTTCAAAATAGGTGGGGCGCTACGCTCCGCTCCTACCCTGAAAGTCTCGGGGGGATTCGTCAAGCGGGGGCTGAGATAAAAGGGGGGTCCCAAAACGCGTTTTTCCCATGCATTTTTCCATAGGACCTTTAGACAGGGCTACAGCCCGAACGGCTGAACAGAATTTAATGAAATTTGGCAGAGAGGTAGTCCCCAGGTCAAGGAAGTGCCTTTTGTAGGTTTGGTGTAAATCTGTTCAGTAGATTCTGAGAAAATAGCCTTTAAATCAATATATATATCTGTGGCAGCTTACGGTGCGCTTACCGTGCGCTTACCGTAAGCTTACCGTACGCGTACGGTGGCGTGCGCGAGCGCGATTCTGATTGGCTCTTAGATCTTAGTAAACATTCGAGTCGGTCGAAACCAGGAAGCGGCGGCCGCCATTTTCTCTCTCGCTTCCTGAGTTGGGCAGCAAAAACGTACCCCAAATATATGTAAAGAGGCAGTTTCATGAGATCCTAACCACCCAGCATTGATACAGGGGTCCCCAAACCACCCCCATATGTGTCTTTATGAAAAAAAAATATTTGTAATATATGTAAAGCTAAAATTTAATGGAAGAAGACATGGGCAAATAAGTGTCTAAATACAGTATTAGCATCAGCAGAGGATTGCGGTCGCGTGAGTTATAGTTGCCTGCAGTAACTATAACGGGGGAATTTCATTGGTTTTTTATCAGTAAAATGTCCAGCTAACTATAACATGTGTGAAACCTATGGTTTTTTCAGTGAATATATATATATATATACATATATATATATATCTATTACCTACTGGCAGTCGCCAGTAGGTAGTTATAGTTTGGACCTATTTTCCATAGGAAATCCGCAACATTCTATTTGGAATAACGTTGGCGCCGATTGACAAATCTTCGCAAAATTTTCCAAACTTTTGGCCAGCTCCGGTCCGCTCCTATCCTGAACATTTCACGGTGATTCGTCAAGCGGGGGCCGAGAAAAAAGGGGGGTCCCAAAACGTGTTTTCCCCATGCATTTTGCCATAGGACATGTTGACGCAGCTACAGCCCGAACTGCTGAACAGAATTACACCAATTTTACCACGTGAAAAAGCCTTCTGCTGGGATATCATGAATCATGTTTGATAGAAAACTATTTTCTCATGCTTTTCCCACAGAGGTTTGGAAGGTGATCTATAAGCTAAACTGAGAGCCTATTTTCTGTAAATTATCATTATCTTTCTCAGTCATGTAAGAATGAAGTCTGACATTCTCAGTAAAACATGTACATCCAACAAGAAAAGAGACTGTCAGTTGATTCCCTTGTGTTCTACTGCAGCTTCCCAGAGTGTTCTAAAGAACAACTAGAGCGCTAACAGTCCTACTTATGACAAACTTATTGCACACCTGAAGCCATCTTGATTGGAATAAAGTGGTAACTCTTAAAACATTTAATTTAAAAAGGAACAAAACGAGGGGGTTCATTTTGCTATAGAAAGTATGATTAGTGCTGCAGAAAGAAAAATTAGGGCACATTTTGAGTGACTTCTCAAATCCTCTTCTATTTCATTAAAACATTCTGAAATGCAGACTGAAACATGCACTTTCAATACCAGCAGCAGACTTCCCTGGTGAGCAGTAGCTTTACTATAGTGATCTAATGAGCAACTAGAGTGCTAACATTCTGAATTTATGGCAAATGTGTGACACATCTGAATGCCTTCTTGATGGAATCAAAGTAAGAAACTGAAAGTATTTCCTACTGAGGAGAATGTAGTAAATTAGGAAATTAGGAAACTTCATAACAAATAAGTTTCCCAAAATGGCCACCAGAGACAAAAGAGCCCAATTGTAGCACAAATATCACCCAGATGTAGCCCAAGTATAGCCCAATGACAGAATGTCCCAGAGTGTTCTAACGAACAACTAGAGCGCTAACAGTCTTACTTATGACAAAAGTATGGCACACCTGAAGCCATCTTGATTGGAATAAAGTGGTAACACTTAAAACATTTAATTTACAAAGGAACAACATGAGGGGGTTCATTTTGCCATAGAAATTATGATTAGTGCTGCAGAAAGAAAAATTAGGGCACATTTTGACTTCTCAAATCCTCTTCTATTTCATAAAAAATTCTGACATGCAGACTGAATCATGCACTTTGAATACCAGCAGCAGACTTCCCTGGTGAGCAGTAGCTTTACTACAGTGATCTAATGAGCAACTAGAGTGCTAACATTCAGAATTTATGGCAAATGTGTGACACATCTGAATGCATTCTTGATGGAACCAAAGTAAAAAACTTAAAGTATTTCCTACTGAGGAGACTACGGTAAATGAGGAAATTAGGAAACTTCATAACAAATCTCCCAAGATGGCCACCAGAGACAAAAGAGCCCAAATGTAGCCAAATATCACCCAGATGTAGCCCAAGTATAGCCCAATGACAGAAAGTCCCAGAGTGTTCTTAAGAACAACTAGAGCACTTACTGTCTTACTTATGACAAAAGTATGGCACACCTGAAGACATCTTGATTGGAATAAACTGGTAACACTTAAAACATTTAATTTAAAAAGGAACACAATGAGGGGGTTCATTTTGCCATAGAAATTATGATTAGTGCTGAAGAAAGAAAAATTAGGGCACATTTTGAGTGACTTCTCAAATCCTCTTCTATTTCATTAAAAAATTCTGATATGCAGACTAAAACATGCACTTTTAATACCAGCAGCAGACTTCCGTGGTGAGCAGCAGCTTTACTACAGTGATCTAATGAGCAACTAGAGTGCTAACAATCAGAATTTATGGCAAATGTGTGACACATCTGAATACCTTCTTGATGGAACCCAAGTAAAAAACTGAAAGTATTTCCCACTAAGGAGACTACAGTAAATGAGGAAAATAGGAAACTTCATAACAAATCTCCCAAGATGGCCACCAGAGACAAAAGAGCCCAAATGTAGCCCAAATATCACCCAGATGTAGCCCAAGTATAGCCCAATGACAGAATGTCCCAGAGTGTTCTTAAGAACAACTAGAGCACTTACTGTCTTACTTATGACAAAAGTATGGCACACCTGAAGCCATCTTGATTGGAATAAACTGGTAACACTTAAAACATTTAATTTAAAAAGGAACACAATGAGGGGGTTCATTTTGCCATAGAAATTATGATTAGTGCTGCAGAAAGAAAAATTAGGGCACATTTTCACTTTTCAAATCCTCTTCTATTTCATAAAACAATTCTGACATGCAGACTGAAACATGCACTTTGAATACCAGCAGCAGACTTCCCTGGTGAGCAGTAGCTTTACTACAGTGATCTAATGAGCAACTAGAGTGCTAACATTCAGAAATTATGGCAAATGTGTGACACATCTGAATGCCTTCTTGATGGAACCAAAGTAAAAAACTGAAAGTATTTCCTACTGAGGCGACTACAGTAAATGAGGAAATTAGGAAACTTCATAACAAATCTCCCAAGATGGCCACCAGAGACAAAAGAGCCCAAATGTAGCCCAAATATCACCCAGATGTAGCCCACGTATAGCCCAATGACAGAATGTCCCAGAGTGTTCTTAAGAACAACTAGAGCACTTACTGTCTTACTTATGGCAAAAGTATGGCACATCTGAAGCCATCTTGATTGGAATAAACTGGTAACACTTAAAACATTTAATTTAAAAAGGAACACAATGAGGGGGTTCATTTTGCCATAGAAATTATGATTAGTGCTGAAGAAAGAAAAATTAGGGCACATTTTGAGTGACTTCTCAAATCCTCTTCTATTTCATTAAAAAATTCTGATATGCAGACTAAAACATGCACTTTTAATACCAGCAGCAGACTTCCGTGGAGAGCAGCAGCTTTACCACAGTGATCTAATGAGCAACTAGAGTGCTAACAATCAGAATTTATGTCAAATGTGTGACATATCTGAATACCTTCTTGATGGAATCAAAGTAAAAAACTGAAAGCATTTCCTACTGAGGAGACTGCAGTAAATGAGGAAATTAGGAAACTTCATAACAAATAAATCTCCCAAGATGGTCACCAGATACAAAAGAGCCCAAATGCAGCACAAATATCACCCAGATGTAGCCCACATGTAGCCCAATGACAGAAGTGTGCAAAACACTTATTTTTTGTGTATTTGCAGTTTTATATAGTGCAGAATTGTCAGGTATTGGAGTGCTTTACATGAGCATAGGTTACATCACACAAGATTAAATTTGTTTTGGTTGTAGACATGGGGAGATTAAGTGATTTGACCAGAATCACAGAATGTTGAGCTGAAGCAGAAACTCCAACCTGGTTCCCCAGTTGCAAAGTCTACAGCTCTGGAAGTAACACCACATCCTCTCCCCTAAGTGCAACATTTAATCAAGTGGTCAACTGGATAAAAAAACATAAAGATTACAAATAATTTAAAAGTTCTTTGTCGCTATTTGAAAACTCAGAAAATATGTCCTCATTTTAGTTTTTTAGAGCACTAACCATAATTTTAATGCAAATAAGACCCTCTCATATATGTCATTTCTAAAAGAAATGCTCTACAGTTTTGATTACATCAAGATGACGTCAGGCGTTCCACACTTTTGTAATAAATATAGAATGTTAGCAATCTAGTTGTTCATTGGTATAGTGTTGAGAGGCAGAGGCCAGGGACACGGACTCTGAAAATTGAAGGCAGGTAGGAGAGTGCAGAGGCAACAATTTGACCACACTGGGAAGGCAGGAAGGGCAGTGGCAGCACAACAGACTATGGAGGGCAGTGGAAAGGGGGGCAGGGGCAACAAACCAACAATACAAGACTGGAAAGAGAGGCTGTGGCAATATAAGAGACCATTGTGGGCAGAAGGAAGAGGCAGTGGTAGTACAACCATACATGCCAACAGACCCGTTTCAGCCAGGAAACGTCCAATGTTTTTAAGCTCAAATGGGCTTTGTTTGATCTGTCTCCTGTCTACAATCTCCTCTTTTTCAATGTAACTCAAAGGGGAAAATCAATACCCCAGTTTTTTTCAAAAGCTCCCTCTTACCAAGTTCAAAATGTTCGCAAGTATGGTACATTGGATCATGGAAGGCAGGAGGAATTGGGGTAGGGACATGGACTCGGATAACAGAGGACAGGAGGGACATGGAGAGGTGCACCAAACTGACCCTACAGGGCAGGCATCAGGGTTTGAAGCAGCACAATACACCACACAGGGCATGCGGGACGGGAGTGCAGCACAACAATCCATAGAAAGCAATAGGGAGGGGACAGGACCATGCACATGGACAACAGAGAACAGAGGGGAAAGAGGCAATGGTAGCTAGCTGACCATAATGGACAGACAGGAGAGAAAACTGCAGCATAACAGACCATAAAGGGCAGGAGGACGGATCAGGGGCATTACAATGGAACAGACAAGCCAGGAGGGAGGGAATAGGGGTCTGCACATGGAAACAGAGGGCTGGGGGCAACGGGGCAGGGCAGGAGCAGTAAGATGACCATGGAGGTCAGGCAGGATGGGCATTAGAAACAAGACACACCATGGAGAGCAACAGTGAGACTATGATGGCATACACACAGACCATGGAGGGAAGGTGGGAGGGGGTCAGGGGCAGCTAGCTGACCACACAGGGAAGGTGGGAGGGGACATGGCAGCACAGAAGACCATGCATGGCAAACGGGCGGGTTAGAGGCAGCACAATGGCTATGATGGGCAACAAGGAGGGTGCAGGGGCATGCACAAATGACCATGGAGGATAGAAGGGAGGGTCAGGACCTGGGCACAGACAAGAGAGTACAGGGGAAGGGGCCTCACAACAGACTGCGTGGGGCAGGTAGGAGGAGCAGTTGCAGCACAACAGACCAGGGAGGGCAGAAGGGTGTCGCAGTAAAATGGACCATGGAGGACAGGAGGAAGGGGATAGGGGCATGGCATGTGGACAGGCAGGGTGGAGGTGTCAGGGACAGGTTACAGTCATCTGACAATTCTAGGCAGGTGGGAGGGGAGTGGCAGCTCAACAGAATACTCAGAGTAGATAGGAGTGGCAGGTCCATGGAACATGGTGGGCAAAAAGGATGGAGCAGGGGCATGCACAAAGACATCGGAGGGCATGGGGAAGGAGAATAGGGGCAGCAAGCTAAGCACAGAGGCTAAGCAGGAGGTCAATGATGGGCCATAGAATTGGGCAAGGGAGGGCAGGAGGAGTGGACTGGTACATCATGCTAAATGGAGGGCAGTGGCAGCACATCAGACCATGCATGGCAGGAGGGAGGAGGCTAGTCCATGGATTCAGACAACAGATGATAGGGAGGAGGTGGATGGGGCAGCAAGCTAACTGTTCAGAGAAGGTGGGTATTAGGAACTTTATTGTTTTTAAAATGTGTGTCTGTGCGAACTACTTAAAGTATGAACAAGTATGCAGCATAATCTCACTTTTATTCAGGAAGAAGAGGACGTTTGTGACTGTGACTCTGGGCTCACTTGGCAGAAACACGCCTTGACCCTCCATCCCCCATCGCAAAATATAATGCCCGTGAAAAGGGTAGGTGGATGCAGTGTTATATAGAACATAGTCCTGAGAGCACGATTGGAAATGAAAACTAGATATAGTATATGGTATAAACTATGCACCAAAAAGTGTGATATAAGATGAACCGGGGCGTGAAATATAATATGCAATACATTGTGCGAAATGACAGATTCATTGGAGAGCGCGAGATAGCACAGGCACTAGCGCGTGCTATGCGATATGCGCCTTGGAGTGTAATATGCACAGGGCAGTGTTGTGTAACCTAACTAGTCTCTAAAGTTGTAATATAAAATATGTGTGTAACCGGGAGCCCCACGGGAACCAACGACAGGCCCTCCAGACTGAAACGGGCCCCATAGACAGGCGGATACCCACTGACCGTCTTGAACTGTCTTCCCTCTCCCAGGCTGGTCCGTATAGTAAGGAAGGATATGCCTGGAGGACGGAGGAAGATGCCGGGAGCGGTGTCTCCTTTAACTGGTATCGGCCCTTTGACGACAACGCCCCCTCAAATAATGACGAAGAAGCGGAGCCAATCAACGAGCAGGACGTCAGCAGAAAAAGGGAAAACGCCCACGGAGTGCCGGGAAACCCGGAAGAGACGGAGAGAGTAGTGAGCGTGGACAGAAGAAGAGAAGCAGAGGAGTTCGTGCAACGGCCCCGAACCCGCAGAGTACAGCCGGAGGAAGGAGAGCCTGGAGGCCAACGTTCCGGCGCTTCGCCCAGCCACACCTCAGGAGAGGTGTGGCTCTCGCAGGTACAGAGCCGCGTAGCGGGTTGGGTTGGGAGGCCTGTGTGGGGTGCAAAAGCTAAGCGCTAGCGCCTGTGTACTCGCCTTCCCCGAGCACGTCACCCGTATCACCATTGTTAAGTTTGAGTAACACCTCGTCACACGAACACAAAGGGTGATACCCCCCTCCCTCACTCCCTACCCTGGGACCCCTCCGTAGCACACCGAGATATCCTACCCTGACACTCTTTCCCTTTCGTTCCCTTTCATGTGGGGAGATCACCGTGGAGGTAGCCAGCCCCTGAGAGAAGACGCCCTCAGACGTCTGGGAGAAACCGAAGAAGACCACCAATCCACACGGCCTACAACCCCGAGCCTGAGAGAAGGGAACCATACCAGACGGCTAACCACCGGAACTGGGAACTCTGTAGGAGAGTCGGACCCTCTGGAAGTTTACTGTTGGTTGAGTTCTAAATTTCCGAATAAAGAAAACGGAACAGAAACCTCATTCTTCTCGTTATTGGCAGTGTATATTCCTGCATAGCCTAACCAGGGGACAATGTGCTGGGGAGTGTAACGTTGCATTTGCACTGTGACAAAGATATGGATCCCAGATTGTAATTTGTATGGCATAGCGCTGTGCGTTATAACATAGGATCCGAGAAAGGCACGTTAGATGGGGCAATATAACCCGTGTGAAGGCAAGTGTGGCATGACATATTCATGGGGTGGTGTTACAGTGCACATGGGCTAGAGAGTGTCATAGCATACACACTAGCTTGTGGAATACAACACAGAAGTGTGTGGCACTCAGCGGGCACTGGTGGGTGTAACACAGCGTTGGGCTCAGCCAGGAGCACACTGTGACTCTCAAGTGAGGTTCGTCTCCTTTCCAGAGAGTAAAATAAAAAGTATTACACATCCGTCGGTGGATGTGTGTTTTATTAACCATGAGGGGGGTTTCTTGCATAGTTTGCTCGAATTTTTGTCGAATCCCTTTTGAATGGCTTGGTGTGCGTGTGTATTAAATGAGCCCGTCAATAGCTACCCATGTTTGTATTATTAAACGACAAGGGTGTCTACTTGGAGAGTACCCACCGGTGGGGGCGCCGGGATTAGGCACGGTAGGGCGTCAAACACGTCAGAGCTTCACTAGAGGTGTAAATATATTCCACGTGGATTCATTGTATGCATAGTCGCCTTTTTGATGAATATCACGCAAATCGTCATGGTGATAGGTACATACGGTTTGCCCAGCATGTCCTAGGTGTTTCTATAAATATATATATTTTTTAAATAATAAAAAACAAAGGCCGGCCCCGGGGGATGGGTTCCCCGGGGCCATAAGTGGCCTGAGGAGGAGGGCAACACAGCCCCCCTCCTAAAGAATTTTTTTTTAAAAAAGGCCATGACCCGGGGGTTGGAAAAAGAATTAGAAAAAGAAGGGGGGGGGCACACAGCCCTCCTTCTTAAAAAAATAAAATAAATTAAAGACCGGCATCACGCCGGAGGACACGCCCCCTCCTTGCAGCCCTCTGCAAACGCGCCCCATGGCCAGTTGTAAGTTGGGGAATTAATTCCCCTTCAATACTGAGGGTCCCTGAAGGCCAACTAGCCCAACAGGTATCTCCAGTATGCGCCAGGGAGCTGTGTTGCAGACAGGTGTTCTGAGGCCACCCCCCTTTTTACACCTCTATGCAACGCAGCTCTGTGGCGCTTACTGGAGGTACCTAGTGGGCTAGTTTGACCCTAGGGACCCTTAGGATTCAAGGGGACTTAATCTCTCAACTTAGAACAGCCACAGGGCGCGTTTACACAGTGGTGAAGGGAGGGGACGGGGCCTGAGGTGACGTGTGCAAACACGCCCTGTGGCACATTTTAAGTTGGGGAAATAATTCCCTTTCAATCCTGAGTGACCCTGGGGGCCAACTAGCTCACCAGGTGCTTCCAGTAAGCGCCACTGCTCTGCGTTGAAGAGAGGTGGTGCAGGCCGTGCCCCTTTTTACACCTCTCTGCAATGGCGCTTACTGGACATACCTAGTGGGCTATTTTGCCCCTAGGGACCCTCAGGATTCAAGGGGACTTAATCTCCCAACTTAAAACAGCCACAGGGCGCGTTTACACAGTGGTGAAGGGAGGGGACGGGGCCTGAGGTGACGTGTGCAAACACGCCCTGTGGCGCGTTTTAAGTTGGGGAAATAATTCCCTTTCAATCCTGAGGGACCCTGGGGGCCAAATAGCTCACCAGGTGCTTCCAGTAAGCACCACTGCTCTGCGTTGCAGAGAGGCGGTGCAGTCCGTGCCCCTTTTTACACCTCTCTGCAATGGCGCTTACTGGACGTACCTAGTGGGCTATTTTGCCCCTAGGGACCCTCAGGATTCAAGGGGACTTAATCTCCCAACTTAAAACGGCCACAGGATGTGTTTACACAGTGGGGAAGGGAGGGGAGGGGGCCTGAGGTGACGTGTGCAAACACACCCTATGGCGCGTTTTAAGTTGGGGAAATAATTCCCCTAAAATCCTGAGGGCCCCTGGGGGCTAACTAGCCCACCAGGTGCTTCCAGTAAGCGCCACTGAGCAATGGTATAAGGGAGTACACTTCCTTAGTCCTGAAGAAATGCCGGGGTAGGGCTTGAAACTAGTTGACCAGAGAAACTCAGGGAGATCACCCCATAGAGTTTCTTGGTTTTCCCCCTTATTTTAACCATACCGGCTAGAGGTGCAAATAAATAACGTTTTCCTACTAGGAAGGTATTTTAATTATCTTTCCAAACCCCCTCACTCCTAATATTTTCTCGTTTGGATAGGTCCTATTACTATAAGTGCTCCCACATACCCGTTGGTCATAGCATGCCCCATTCTGCAGCAGAATGGGAAGACCCAATGATTAAGCATGCCACCAAGGGGTAACCCTGGTGGATGAGGGTTATTTGAAGACATTTTTTTTTCCTCTCAATAAATATCTGGAGGGAAGGAAATAAGAGCATAATTCACTTTTGACAGATTGACTCTCTTTGGTTTTGAGTCTGGTGGATAGTCATATTTTTGCTTGCGGTGCCCTGGTTGACTCTATTAGCTAAAGCCTTATACCAGCGATCCAATGGGCTTGAGGCCATCCGTGTATGTACATCAGACTGATGTACATTTTTCCTGTTCAATACCACCAGCGAAAGCCTGGTGATTCCAAACAAAATAAAAATCACTCCCATTCCCTGGGAGTAAAATCTCAGGGTGTTGGGGTCATTAGTGTTGTAGTGGAAGCCGTTTTTATTTTGTTCTGGTCCCAAAACCTAATTCTTTTTAACTATTTCCCTCATAGGCATTGGTCCTCTGATGGATCGTGATGGTCGTAGTGAAGAGTAAGAAGTAAGGCGTTGAACTGTTGTTAACCCATTGAAGACCAATTAATCGGTAGCCAACTCATAAATTAGAAATGAAATTCAAATACACCACCCTCAGAACCATACTATAAATGTAAAGGATGGTGACAGGGAGACCAAACCTTCTGAAAAAGCTCAGTCTAGCAAGAATCATACAGACTAGCAATTTTGCAATTGCTATTCAGAACAAGAGTAGTAGAACCTGATGCACTTAAAACAATCTATGCTTAACTCTATAACGCATTGGGGGAGGGTTACTAAGATTTTATGCTGTGTTTGCGACACAAAAGTGCCACAATTCTATGCAAAATCCTTTTTTCTAATTTACTTTCCAGCACTAAACTTGTTTAGCAGTGGAAATAATTTGAAAGCAATTCAAAGCAGTGAAGAGCGCTGCTTTGCATTACTTAGTGCCAAGGCGGGTTACCATGGGTGGTGCATGGGCATTACCATGCAACCACCCAAGGTTTCTGGGGCTAAACCCAATTTACTGAGCAAAGTAGACGGGGTTTAGCACCAGAAATGGTGCCCTTTTGAAGTAGGCGCAAGGAAGGAGAAATAAATGTATTTCTCCTTCCTTTTCTGACTTTGTACATGTGCTGGACTTTACAGCACGCATATAAAGTGGGAAACGGGTTAAAGGCAGTCTATGCATAGTTTTTTGTACTGGAAGGCTACCCTTCCAGTACAAAACCTATGCTAGGCTCACGGAGACACGCTTGCACCATGGTGCAAAGGTGTCTCTGTGGCGCACAGCAGCTGCTTTCAGCGCAGGCACCACAGAGAGGGGAGGAGAATGCCATATGTTAATACATTTGGCACTCTACTGCAATTAGACACAATTAAGAAAAGACCCAGACAAATTCTGGACTATTTGGTTATTATATTAAACATCCAAAGTCAATGCAATTAAGTAACATTTTGAGCATTTCGTTCATGAGTCTCACAACTTGTAATATAAAATCACATTTGATTAGAATAAATCCATAACGGAAATACAGAACCCCATGAGGATGGTTTGAATCAGAGTTTCCTACTACCAATAAAGGCAGGAGGATGGTTTCAAAAGAGTTCTCTAAGCCTGACAAAAGAAATAAGTTAAAGTCCACTAGGGGAAAGTCCACGCGCAAAGGGGATGGAGCAATAATCAGGAAAGTTTAAGTCTGGTCTCTCACCAAACAGCTCCAAATTGTCTGAAAGGCAAGTTCATCAGCAAAGGCAAGGGGCATATAAAGATAGCCTGGCAGGCAGGCTGAAGGCAATCGAAGAGAAAGGACAAAGGCAAAAGGATTGACTCGGCTGTGTTTGATCTCGTCTTTGGTGAGGGTAGCCTCCCTCCTCCAAGAGAAGTCACTTTTAATACTCAAAATCATCCATTTGTGACATCAATCATCGCCATGTGAAGGTCTGACTGCCAAGTGACTGGTCTTCTGTTCACCAGGTACAAGATTGATACTCCAGCATATTTTCCCATGTAGCACATGAAAAACGACTGTCCATCCTGTCCTCATAAGTTAGGTGACACAGAATGTATTTACTTTTTGCTCTTCATGAGTCGATGTAAGATAACAAGTTTCCATTCTTTCACAATAAGGGGTAAAGAAAAAGTAGCTTATTCATGTGGAAATATGATGCAAACCTAAGGGAAAAGGAAAATGTAATGCATTTAAAGTCAATATTGCTTATTTAGCAAAAGAATCTCATAATTAAGTTGAAGCATAAAGAAATTCAATAAGTATATCAGATGGTGAAAGAGTTATAATTTTGTAAACGATTATTGCATAGAAATATTCAACCTTAAGAATGGCCTACCACTAACATTTTTAAAAGTGCATGCATGTAAAATATTCTCCAAATTCAAAAAAGAATTCTCGTTCTATTAAGTCTAAGACCCTAATACTATCAAGAATTATTGATGTAAGTATCATTCATATTCAACACTGCATATTCATTTTGCACCACTTTCTTCTCTCCATGGTGCGGTACAATAAAGAATAAAGAAGGTAAAGGTGCTAAGTTTCATCATTCATATTAGCATAATTGCATGTGAGACTCATTTACAATAATAATTCTTTGTTAATTTTCCATTATAGCAAACATTTTCATTAATAACTTTGCCATTAATATCTTGTTAATAAAATTTTGTAGTCCATTAATAATCATTTAATAATCATTGTAAATAAATTCTTCTATTTCTACAGATCCAAGCACACTTTTACGATGCTGGTACTTCAGCTTTTCTCAATTTCAGTGTTGCTTTTGTCTAGATGTGCGCAAAGTGCACATTAGTTTTCACTTGTCATAATCAGTTTATGTCATATAAAAGAATAATAAGCTTTTCTGCTGTTACATTAGTATTTTGTTTTTACAAAATCAAACTCTGCTTTGGGAGTTTTTTTCGTTAAAAAAAAACGTTTGATGAGCGGTCGTATGAAACATCACCAAGGACCCCGAAACTACCAGACTCAGCTTCCTGGAGGGAATGAACTTGCAACTTGGATGAGCAGCAGCTGCCTGAAGCTCAACTAGGAGAAGACAGAAGTCCTCGTCCTTGGACCCACCCCCTCAGCTTTGGACAACACCTGGTGGCACATCGCCCTCTGCAACCCCCCACCCCAACTGACTATGCCCAGAACCTCTGCATCATACTTGACTCCTCCCTAACCATGACTCGCCAGATCAATGCCGTCGCCTCCACCTGCTTCAACACCCTCCGCAAGGCCTTCAAGTGGATCCCTCCCGAAGCCAGAAAGACCATCACCCACGCACTCATAACAAGTAGACTGGACCACGGAAAAATCCTCTACTTTGAAATCAACAGAATCCTTGCTACGCAAACTCCAGACCATCCAGAACACCGCGGCCAGACTCGTCCTCGGCATCCCACGACAAGAGCACATCATTCAACACCTCTGAGACCTCCACTGGCTCCCTGTCAAGAAGAGAGTAACTTTCAAGCTACTCACCCACGGCTACAAATCCCTCAACAACAAATGACCCAAATACCTCAACGAAAGAGTCTCCTTCCGGGTACCCAAAAGAAACCTCCACTTCGCCGACCTTGCCCTAGCCGAAACCCCACGTATCTGCAGAAATAAAGCGGGTGGAAGAGCCTTCTCCTACATTGCGGCCAAGGCCTGGAACGAGCTCCCAGTCAACATCAGACACTCCCCTACTCTGCACACCTTCAGGAAGAGCCTCAAGACCTGGCTTTTTGGCTGATCCGGGTGAGTAGTGCGCTTTAAAATTCCCTGATTGATTGATTGATAGGAGTTGCTGTGGTAGCAGCTCTTTTGAAAACACAGAGATCTACACCGGGCTGGCTAAGATCTCTAAATATGGCAGGAATTAGTTCACCAAGGTGATGGAAGTGACAAGATCATGATGGAGCATTGTTTGCCAAAATCTAAATTTGGCCCTGAGTAACATATATCATCGTTACAACTCAATCAAAAACCTAACTAGATCATTGGTATAAGGGTGAGCAGTCTGGTTTGCATAATGACCAAATTACTCGGCTATCAGGAAGCTCACTGCTGAGCTTCACTGAAGGCCTTCCACTAATTTGTCTAATAAGGGTTCTTTTCTTTGTCCCAGCCTTTGCTATTCAATCTCCCGTGACATAGTAAAATGACATGATATATTTATTATCCCCAATTAGAATCGTATTTCCTTATAAGCATAGGTCTTCTCTCACACCTTAGAAATAATATATTGCATTTTTTCAAAAGACAAACGTGTATTCTATTGGCCTGTGTAGGAAATCGGGTTACACTACTCAAGCACTTCTCAAGCAGCAACTGCAATTTCTGTCAGGGTGAAGTCACAAGCAAACCCTCACAATAACCTTTACTCAAGGCTCTAGTAGCTTGACACAAATCGGCCAGGCTTAACTTATAGGCAATGTGCAAAGTATGTATGCAGCTCTTCAAACAGTAATAAAGTGAAAACACAACACAAGAACAATCCCACACCAATTAAGAAAAATAAATTATTTGAGACCAAAATGAAAAAAATCCAATCAGTAGAACCAGAGATATGCAGTTTTAAAGATTTAAGTAAAAATAGTGCCTAACAGAGAAAAGCGCCAACTGTGGTTATCTGATTGCATCAGACTGGTACAAAGTCACAAGTTCAGGCCAACTGTGATGGAGCATGAGAAGGATACAGGGACCAAGTTATGCCTGCTGAACAGTGTACCTTAAGTACTGGTTGTGGAGCGTTGCGAGATACTGCGTCTAGCATGCGTCATGCAGCCGTGGCTCCGACGAAGCTGAGGGGCTGCATTGTCATCAAGAATGCCGTCAATTATTACAAGGAGTGACACAATGGGCTCGCTGGTATAAATTATTAAATCATCTGCATACAAGGCTTCTTTTTTAGTCCAACCTAAGTAACAGAATGAGGCAATTCTTTGTTCTGTTCTAATTTTTCTAGCTAGGATTAAAGTTTGGGAAGGTCTCAGGATACCTAGTCAATGAGGACAAAACAGGGACTATGACCTGGAATGGGCCAACCCTTAATCATCTAGGGAAAACAGAGATCAGATACCCGGGAATACTTGTAGTAAATGACTTGGAGAAAATGGCATTTATTAACTTTAATAGTTTGATGAATGAAACCAAAAAACTTCTGCATCGCTTGGCCTCTCTCCCGATTTTAATCTTGGGGAGAGCCAACATAGTCAAAATGATAATTCTGCCAAAGTTCACCTTTATCTTCAACTCTCTTCCCTTACACTACAAACCAATATGGTTTAAGAAATTACAGAGAGAACTCAGCAGTTTTATATGGAGGAGCAAGAGCATAAGAATTGCATGGAAAAAACCTCAGGAAAAATAGGTGGATGGTGGATTAGCACTTCCAGATTTTTAGCTCTATTATTGGGCTTTTTTTCTGAAAAATGCAAGACGACTATTGGTGGATTGTCAAGACATGCTGATGAGTTTAAGGGCATTAACAAAAAACTTATCAGATGAAGGCAAATATTTCCTATCTAAATTTGGTCATCCTAAATTTTTCAAAAAGATCAAATTCTAAATGTTAATTGCTGCATGCAAAGTATGGATCCAAATGAAGAGAATTCTGGGAATTCCATACTATAGTAGTAGATCCCCAATTTGGAGATCTCTTGGTACCCCGCCATGTCTGAAAGATAGCATGGCGACTCCATTGCTAGCTGTGGGCCTGGTAAAGTGTGAAAAACTTGTTGAGCAAGGCACCCTGGCATCATGGGGTTCCCTACGGCATAGCACAAACTATAGTCCATCCAGGTTCAAACACTATCAACTGGCAAGCTAGGTCAGAACTCAGATAAATCTAGGGATGGAATCAAAAATTGAGGATAAACTACAAAACAATCAGACATTTAGGAAAGAAGTTTCTAAGTTGTACTGGGCCCTGATACAGGGGGAGCATGGATCCCTGATTTTGCCGGAGGAGATCTGGAAGCTGGACATGCCGGACTGCGATATCCTACACTTATGGCAAGTATCCATGTCTACACTTTGGTTGTCAGTAAAGTCTGCACCACTCAGGAGGAATCACTTATCCACACTGTACAGGTCATATTGGTCCCCAAAGAGGCTTGCAAAGATGGGGGGCAGTAAGAAGAGATGCTGTCCAAAGTGTGCACTGGAGAACACGGATGACGTACAACTCTTTTGGCAATGTCCAGCTGTACAGCCCTTTTGGCAGGAAGTGGGTGATGTATTGAATATAATTCTGGGGCTAAATATGAAGGTAAGCTTACCGCTAATTTTTTGGGGGGTATTGACTGGGGAAGAGGTGCCTTTGGGAAAGATTAAACCCCAGCTAGTTTTTATACTAATAGCAATTGCAGGAAGAAAAGTTTGTATAAATTGGGTCTCTGAGTTCCCACCTACCTGCGAAAGCTGGAAAAGCTTTGCTAGGCATATTGCCAGACTTGACTGTCAATCTGAGGTCAGCAAAAAAACAGAAAGAATGTGGGCTTCTTTTTTTTAACTGCTATGTAATTTCATCTACGTAAGAGCGAAGCAGCTGTAGAACTGTCCATCTTAAATTATAAATTCCAAGGATTAAGATAACATTCAACAGTTTAACGAGGATAGTGGTGGTAATCATTCAAAAAAGCTACTCGATTACCAGTTGAAGAAGGCTGTTCAGTGGAGTATAAGATCATGGAGGTTATGTGGCACCCAGGTACCAGATCGCTCCATATTGTGACTTCTGCCTTTGTCACATATCAGGACTCATAAAAAATAAAATAAAAAAAATGCCGTTGATGAGGGGCTTACAATGCAAAGTCCTGCATCAAGGATGGGTCACACACTGGCATTTACGAGGAACCAGGAGCTTCTCCAATGTTATCCTAAAACATGGTAACATTGGCTTACACCCAATTAGCACATTTAATGTGCTTGTAAATCCTTAGTAAACTGGAACTACATGTACCCAGGGATGGTAAAATAAATGTTGCTAGTGAAATCTCTTAACCTCTTTCATTCATGCATGATAACATGCCATTAAAGTTTTAAACTTAACCTGCTTTAGAGAAAAAGTTAAATATCGGAGAATAATGATGCTGAGTCAGTATTTTGCGATAAGTGGAGAACTTGTTTCCTCTTTGCTGCGCAGTAATAAAAGCATAATTCCACAGAGGTGGTGCCTATCTTCTCCAAGACAAATAAAGACATTTGTGGGTTCTTCTAGGCCTTCTATTGTGCCAGATAAATCCAGACTGTAATGCATCTATCTTCGAAATATACACAAAAGCCTGCACACTTATCACCAATGTTCCGGTTCTCGCTGCTCACTGCGTCTTGAGGCAGGCTTTGGGCAGGGCTAACTGGGATGGAGAAGCACCGGAAAGCACCTGCACAAATTAAGCAGTGAATCCTAATACTTAAAGACCCATTCCAATTAAAGGAAAAGAACAAGCATTTGCATGGAAACATGCAATAATCAGACCTATGCTAAAAAACATAATCTAGATTCTAGACCCAACCCAACTAGGGAATTATCGCCCCATCTCACTGCTGCCATTTGTTGGAAAACTGTTAGAAAACATGTAAGTGAAGTGCTGACGGAGTTTTTGGAAACAAATCAATGCCTCCATCCCACACAGATGGGATTCCGTGCTCAGAACAGCAAAGAATCAGCACTCCTGGCAGTGGTTGAGGCACTCAAAACAACACTGGATCAGGGAAGCTCTGCCGCTATACTACTTCTCTACCTTAGCGCAGCATTTGATACAGTGGACCACTATACTCTGCTAGATAGACTGCTGGAACTTGGTGTCCATGATAAATCCCTGCAGTGGTTGACATCAAGCCTCTGTCTTGTGGGGTGCCAGAGGGCTCCACGTTGAGCCCCACACTATTTAATGTGTACATGGGATCACTAGCACGGATAGCGCAGGAGTTTGATGTCTCTATGATATCTTATGCCAATGACACACAGTTGGTGATCTCCCTAGACCCCAGATCCAATGATGACTCCGATAGCTTTGCACCCTGTATGGAAAGGGTTGTGGATTGGATGATGAATAGCTGTCTAAAGCTGAACGTGGATAAACGAGGATAAAATGGAGCTTATGGTCCCCAGGAACAAGGCAGTCCCCAGGCCTCTGATCAGCTGGCCCAACTGCCTAGGTACCCCACCCACCCCGAAGGAGTCTATCAAAAATCTTGGTTTCTGGCTTGACAAGGATCAAACAATGGTGATCCAAGCCAAGAAACTAGCTAGCACATGATTTGGTCTGCTTAGAATGCTCTGCCAAGTTCTGGAGCATATCCCCATACTGCTCAGAAAGACAGTAGTCCACTCCTTGTTCACATTACGTCTGGATCACGGAAATTCACTCTTTTTAGGGGCACCAAAATACGTTATCTATAGAGTCCAAAGTGGTCCAGAACACGGCAGCAAGGCTGCTGAGTAAGTTCCCAGTCCAGGAAACAGCCAGAAAGCATCTTGAAGACCTTCACTGGCTTCTAACGGAGGTTAGAATTAAGTTCAAGGCACTCTGTATGACACACGGAGCGTTACACAACAAGGGCCCAAGGAAAATCAGAAACCTGCTGATTCCCTATGTCCCAAACAGAAGCCTCAGGGCCGGCTCCGAACAGCTGATAAGAACTACCAGAATCAGGAGAGCCAGATGGGGAGTTAGATCCTTTACTCATCTAGCCCCCAAGCTGTGGAACTCAATGCCACGGAAATCTAGACTCCTGGAAACGGAAGCCGCCTTTCGGAAATCAATCAAAATGTGGCTGTGCCTTCAGTATTACTAATCCACTTCTATCCCTCTATCTGGCATTGGTCTCTTAGCACTGGGAAGCTTTAGGGCAGCTATGCCCTCTGCAAATCACTCAAATCAAATCAAATCAATGTTTTTATTTATGTTTTGGTTTTTAAAACATAGATAAAAGGCATTGTCATTTACAATGCCAATAGCTTAAACTCGCCTAAAAGCAAGACCTATTGCATTGCAAATGATTGTTTAAGATGGCTGAAGGGAGAGTGTCTCACAAGAGATGTGGTGTGTTATGGAGTGACATTAAAGGGCTGTTTAATTTTGTTAGTTTTTTTCCTTACAAAGCCCCCACTTTCCCCCACTCTGTACCCTCTTTGTTTCCTGCTCCCCTTGAGGGGGTGGAATCAGAGGTATAGCATTGTCCTGCGCTTATGCTTCTTCTATATTCCGTTTAGTTGAAACTTCAGTAAAGTGTGTTCTTTGTGTAGCCTGTGCTCTCTACTGTTCAAAGGGAGCTCAGTAGAAACCATACCCTAAAAGGCAAGAAAACACCACATCCACAGGTACCAATCACAAAACTTAAAGCTTTGGATTTCATATCTCATTCCTCATTAAATATATCATTCCTTATTCAATTTCTAATTGGTAGGGAATGAATGTTGCTAAAACACCATTAAATCTCAATATTTAGCATGTTGTTAAAAATATATATATATGTGTAACTAAATACTTATTTACAACTTCTCCTCCACAGAAGGAAAATAATTCTAGCACTTTAAAGAAATGTTTCCAGTGCTTTGTTCCTCACATAAGTGCTCCCCACACCTCCAATCCTTCTTGGCCCCCATGGACTTGTTCACGGATTTCTTGTCCTTTATTTCTTTTACTCTTCATAGGTTAAAAGGCTATAACATGTTTCTCAAAAAACACCCCGATGCATTATGGGTTATGTGGTACAACTTTAAAACCACGTAGGGCCTGGTTACGAGTGGGTCGATGTATTCCAAAACGTGTGTAAACTCCTGTTTGCGTGGAAAATATGATAGCAATAAAAGTTGGCATATATTTTGTTGATACCGTAAAGGACAAAGCAAAAGTAAACCACAGTACATTGCTTCATAATAAAATCTTACTGTCAAACGTCACAATATAGATTGGCTAATATCTTGGATGGAACTCAGCAAAGCAAATTTGATTTATTGTTGAAATAGATTCTTAAAATGAAACAGGGTTCAGTAACTCAGGGCAGCTCTGTAAAGAGGTTGAAACAATGCGATTTAATTGCAAATTTTGGGGCAGATTTATAAGGTCTGGCGCATCTCTGCAAATCAGCAGGGATGCGCCAGAACACTTGCGAGCCGCAAAACCACCCGTGCGCCACCACTGATGCGGCGCATTTAAAATGCAGCGCGCCGTGGTGCATGGATGGGCAGATGCGTGTCGCATCTCCCGGCGAAAATGCGGCGCATTGCTGGAGTTGCGTCGCAAGTGCGATGCGGCTCCAGCAAGGCTCGGGGCTGCCCTATGGCTAACATGCTGCGTCAATCCTCACGCCTGCTTCAAGCAGGCGCAGGGTTTTGACGCAGCATGGCCGTAAAAGTGACTCAGTGAAATCTTGTAGATTTCACTGCGTCACTTTTATGAGGCGTACCTGCGAGGGAACGCCCACATGAAACCTGACGCAGGTTTCATGTGTTGCAGGGGTTTACAACGTGACGCATCTCCCTAGATGCGTCACGTTGTAAATATGGCACAACATGGCGCATGATTTACTCCGCCGCTGCGGCGGCGTAAATGTGTCGCAAGGGGCTTGTAAATCTGCCCTGTTGTTTTTGCACTTAGAGCAAATATGGGTGCAAATCTGTAACAACACCAGCGCAATCCATGCAATGGGGAAGATCAGTGAAACATTTAGACAGCGCGTGCGCCATTTTAAGTAATCCATATTTGAACAAGGATTGACCTATGACTTGTTTAAATATATCAAATACTTTCATGGCAGAACATGTTTACATTCGCATAGTATTACACTTGTTCTTGGGAATACAGGGCATCATTTACAAGGAATTAACCCGCAAGCCATTTGGCTGCGCCGCGCTGCGTTAATTCCAAAGCAAAGGGATGCGTCATATCTACAAAGATATGACGGATCCCTTTAATCTCCCCTGCGCCGGTGCACAATTTGCTGTCATGCGCCGACGCAGGCACCCTTGCACCATGGTTCAAGGATGCCTGTGTCACGGGGAAGATTGTTTATGTGCGGGAAGGTGTCTCTTCCTGCACATAAACAATCTGAAATGGTGTTTTTCAACTTCTATGTGTGTTGCATTAACACACATGGAACTTGCAAAACGTCATTTTTCTAAATGATTGTTTATGTGCAGAGGAACACCTTCCTGCACATAAACAATAACCAGAGGTGATTTCCTTGTTCTATGTGTGCCGCAGAATACAAAATGCATAGAAAGAGGGAAAAAACGAGGAGTATGAATACATTTCTCCTCATTGCGCCACCCTACACCTCCCCTGGGGAGGCGTAGCATTCAGACGCATTTCCAGATTTACGATTTCTTGTAAATCTGGAAATGTGTCTGGTTCCATGGGTGTTGCGTGGGGACACCCACAGCAACACCCATGGAACGCCCCTTTCACGCAAAGTGCTGCGTAAAAAGGGGCCATACTTACAAGGTCACAAAAAGCCATGCCGGGTGGCTTTTCCTGTCCTTGTAAAAATGGGGCAGCAAAATGCACTGCCGGTGTGCTACAAAAAGTGACGCACCGGCAGCGCAAGGGCTTTGTAAATAAGGCCCACAGGGTGCCCCGGTTGGTGATACAATTATAAGTATTCCACCCCCGTTTCTAAGCAGTGGTGCAAACACAGATGCACACACCTGAAGAACAAATTTCAGTTTGACTTCAGGGCTCTCCACTGACGTCCAGTACTCGCAAAATGGGAAGATATGTTTAATCTCTCAAATGCAGCTGGCCATATAACAACAACTCATGGCAACCAATGATGTTTGTTCCCTTCCCTGTCATAATCTGTAAACATCACAGAGAAGAAAGGCAAACATTGCTGAAAGCCCCGAGTGCTCACAGGCACCATCAATAACGCTTCTTGACAATTATGATGGATTTTGCATGGTCTGACGTGTTAGAGCAGCAGTTAGCTGCCTACCAGACTCAGTGTTATTTTTCAGAACTTCAAAGCACCCCAAAATTTACATTTGAAGATCATATGTTGACACAGTGTTGCAATCACTGGGGGTTATGCAGCATATCACATCCCAGACAACATGCTCGGCATCTTCCCCCTGCCGCCTTGCCAGAGTAATATCAAAATTAGGAAGGACATATGTTGTGTGTGATGCTGAGCTTTATTTAGGCTCACCTTTGCAAATCTAAATCATAATCAAGAGAGAGTATTCAAAGTGACAGCGTTAGAAGTGCAGAGATGTAAATCCGAACACAGCGGCGCTGTGTCAGATCCTGAAATTAGGGATATCCTGCTGGGCCCTTTGAAGTTCGCCAATGTGATCCCAGATTCATTTCAGAATCAGATGTGAATTATTCTGACTCATAGAGCAACAATGTTTTACTTTCTACTCACCTCGCAAAGTGGGGTTCTTAGTTATGTTATCCTATATGTGTCAGCTGGAATTAATCAAAATTCAGAAATGTGATGTGCTTTTGCTTTCAATATAAATTTGCAGAATATGAAATAGGCAGTTCTACAACCTACCCCAGAGTTTGCCATTGCACCTTCTGAAGGAGCTACCTGTTTTGAAAGAAGCACATTTTGTAACAGGAATGTTTGATGTAATTGAATTTCTAAAATGTCATGCTCTACCTGTACTTTTAAATAAGTTAAGCATACAAAGAAGTGGAGTGTGTGGTGCACATGTAATATTGTTTGAGCCAAGAATACTTGACCGGGCAACCTCCTTCATCCACACACAAAACAAAATAAATAGAAACAGAGAATGGAAGGGTCATGGGTAAACAGATTGATGCATTTATTTATTTTGAAAGTTTTATATAGTGCGAACATGACCACATGACCACATGACATGCATTACAGATTATGCAGCACAAAGGGTACAAGCAAACACAGCCGAATCAACCAAACGGCAAATTCAAAGTTTAACATTGTCCAAAATTCTCGTGAGGGTAAAAGCAAATGCAACAGAATCAATTACGTGACAAAATCACAGTCAAAATTGTCCGACATACTCGTGAACCAGGCGGCTGGGCCAAAGTCAACGGCTATGGACCCAGAATCAGATGGAGGGGCCAGGCTAAGGCACAAATCTCTTCATCAGGAGCCCTTTGACTTCTTTTTTTGAAGAAGACAGTCGAAGGGTTCACACTGACTTCGGGGAGAAGGGAGTTCTAGATCCTCTGAGAAGGTTCAGTTAGAGGTCTTTTTTTTCTTGAATTTTTGTGGTTTGAGCAAAAGGGTGCTGGCGCTTCTGGAGGCTCTAGAACCACAGGAGAGCTCCAGTTTCTGAGCGAGGTACAGCGGGGTCTTGAAGTGGATGGCTTTGTGAGCCATACATGCACTTTTTAACTGTATCCGAGCTTCATATGGACGCCAATTCAGGTCCCGCAAGTCCGGAGAGATGTGGTGGTATATTTTTGTGCCAGTTAAGAGCCTAGTAGCGGAGTTGAGGATAACCCTAAGAGGAGCCGTCTTCACTCTAGGCAGGCCGCACAGTGTTGCGCTACCATAGTCCAGCTTTCAGATCACTAATGCTTGTACTGCAAACTTTAGGTCATGTGCAGGGAGAAAGGTTTGAGTTTCCTAAGTATGCTGAGTTGGAAGTTGGCTCCTTTGGTGAAGGAACTGATGTGCTTCTGCATGTTCAGGCGTTTGTCAAGTATGATACCCGGAGAGGATGCCGAGCCCACAAGGTACGGTCTACAGTATTATTTTTTTGCTTTTTGAAAACCTTTATTGAGGATTCAACACATGTTGCATTACAGTCTGTCAAAGAGGCATAGACAAAATCACAGTTCAGAACCGTTACATACACATCGGAAGTAAGCATGATGACATCACCAGAGAATCACATAGCAAGAAGAGATTGGTGCTGAATGAAAATGAAACTCCCAGTGGGGCCGAAATGTGTACTAAAGTTAGTGCGTAGTGTCGCGTGAGCGCGGGAACAGCAAAATGGTGGGAGGCTAACTGGCCGCGCTGTCCCGAACAGTCATGGCAGTTCCAGTAAACTCGTCGGTTCGTGGGGTGGATAGGGTGTCTTGGCATTGTAGGTAGGAGATGAGAGGGCCCAAGATATCAGGTGGCTGTCTAGCAGCCG
Source organism: Triturus cristatus (assembly GCF_964204655.1). Classification (NCBI taxonomy): domain Eukaryota; kingdom Metazoa; phylum Chordata; class Amphibia; order Caudata; family Salamandridae; genus Triturus; species Triturus cristatus. The sequence continues at coordinate 548,684,776 of NC_140595.1, forward strand.
GCATCAGTTCCCAGAATTCCCCCAGTAGCGTCTGACAATGAAGAGAGGCCTCCAGCCAGGCCCAGACATTGGGAGCAGGTCTCCGTCCCCAGTGCATGGACACCTTGCGCCGGGCAAGAACTAATAGCTTGGCAATGAGTTTGCGACTCATGTTTGGAAATTGTTTCACGCAGCCCAGGAGGCACACCAGGGGGTCTAGGGTGATATACCTGGAGGTGATCTTAGTGATGGCAGTGCAAACGGCCTGCCAGTAGGTGGAAACATCAGGGCACAGCCAGGCTAGGTGAGAAAAATCAGCTACGGGGGAAGAGCACTGCAAACATCTGTCGCTAGCGATGAGACCCTTTCTGTGCAATGTTGCGTGTGTGCGTTATAATCTATGCAAGTATTTGAGGAAATTGAGCCACAATCGATAGTTGGGAGACAGGCGTGTAGTCTGGTTGCAGCAGTATGACCACACATCCTGAGATAGGTCCGTGCCTAGGTCCGCACTCCAGGCAATACGGGTGCGTTCAGTGGTGACGAGGGAAGCAGAAAATGAGAGGCCATATATCCTAGTAACCATTTTACGTGGGGAGCTAGAGGCGTAAACTAAGTCGAGGGCAGCATGCGCAGGAGGGGGCTGAGGGAATATGGAGTGATTTTCTCGGCAGGACGCCCTAATTTGATAATATAGCAGCGTATCCAATGGGCCCGCCTCGCCATCGAGGGTGGGAAAGGTATTGTCAGGGTAAAGATCCGCCAGCGTAACAAGACCCATACGTGCTTGGCCATGCCAGCATTTTGCAAGGGAGGAAATGCTGGGTTATTGGCGAGGGGCATGGCTTGTGCGGAGAGTGTGCTAGCACCAGCGTGCTTCCTAAGGCCGTCCCAAGCCCAGTGCAGGTTCTCCACTGTGTTAATCTCACCACGCGGGTGTTTAGGAGGAGCAAAGAGAGCGGTTTGTAGCGGCCAAGGAGCAGCAAGATCAGGTTCCACCGCGACATGTGGTTGGAATGGCGTGGAATGCAGACAGAAGTGAAGGAAGCTGGCTTGGGCGCTAAGCGCGTACAACTTGAAGTCTGGGGCGCCCATGCAACCCCAGGATAAGGGGAGTGTGAGAATGTCATACGCAATCTTGGGCTGCCTACCGGCCCACACGAGGGTGATGATAAGAGATCGCAATTTACAAAAGTAGTGCGCAGTGAGAGGGATTGGAACGTTGAGAAAGAGGTATAAGAATTCTCAAAGTACCACCATCTTGGCGATGGCAATTTGCCCCGCCAACGACAGGGGAAGTTTCTGCCAGAGTTGAGTCTTGGTGTCCAGCTAATCCATAGCCCGGCTGAAGTTAGCCTTCCATAGCTCATCCAGGTCCCTGCTGAGTCAGATGCCCAGATATCTGGTGGGACCAGAGGTCCAGACGAAGGGATACTCTGAGGCAAAGGGGGTGGTGGCATCCGTGAGAGGAAAAAGAATGGATTTGCTCCAGTTTACCTGTATGCCAGACAGGCCCCCAAACCTCACAACCTCCCTGATCATGGGGCGAGATTTTCCCGTGGATTGCGGACATACAATGTTACGTCGTCCGCGTACATGGAGACGATCAAGGCCCGAGCCGCGAAGCCAATGCCCCTTTGGGTGTGATGTTGTCTGAGCCGAGCAGCAAGAGGCTCCATGGCAATAGCAAAAAGCATGGGGGAGAAGGGGCATCCCTGCCTAGTGCCCCTTGCAATGGGAATTGGCTCCGTGATCTGACCGTTAATACGCATGCGGGTGGTAGGCAAGGTGTATAAAAGCTGGACCTTGCGCACCGAGACCGGACTAAAACCCAGGCGGGGGAGAAGGTAAAAAAGAAAGGGCCATTCAAGCGTGTCGAAGGCCTTGGCGTCCAAAAGAGCAGCAACGGTCGGTAAGGAGGAATTTATCTGATGGAGGACAGCAAATATAGTCTGTAGTAAAGTGGCGTGCCCGGGAATGAAGCCAGACTGGTCCGGACGAGCAATTAGTGGCATGAGAGGAAGAAGGCACGAGGCCAGCAATTAAGCAAAATGTTGTTTTGGGTATTGATGAGGGATAGGGGGCGATAGGAGTCACATAGCTCGGGGGATTTATTGGGCTTTAAAAGAAGTGTAAGCAAGACCTCGCGGAGAGTGGGGGTAAAGCGACCGCTTTCAAACGATTCATTATACAAGGCGGCCAAATGTGGAACAAGGAGGGGTGCGAACAGCTTATAAAAGGAAGCAGGAAGGCCATCGGAGCCAGGGGCCTTATCCCTTGGAAGACCGCTGATGACAGCCAAAATCTCTTCTTTAGAGAACGGTTTGTCAAGGAATTCCCGGTACCTATTGCCCAGCCACAGGAGCTCGATCGTCTCGAAATATTGATTGAGAACTTCACGAGAGGGAGCCTCGCCAGCAATATAGAGTTGTGAGTAAAAGGCAGTAAGCCTGGCAACCACCTCAACATGGGAGGTCGTCCTGTCCGAGCCCCCGTCTTGGAGTGCTGTGACATAGGAGGCGGTACAAAAGGGGGTGGTGATGAATGGAGCATCAGAACCAATCAAACACTCACACCCAGTCAACAGATCTGGGTTTGATCCATCACCGTTCTTTAGCCCACTCTGCCACCCCAGTTCAGACATGGCCATATGCAAATCAGTCTGACCCTGTGCCTCATGGGAACAGTCCAGCCCGAACTGCCAAGCCCTGCCTTCCCTGGACCGGATACAAGCTTTCTAGGACCGGTTTCTGGCATTTCAGCCGTCTTCAGCCAGGCTTGCTTGAATCCAGTGGCAAAGTGAGCAAGGGACTCAACGTCTGAGCATACCCTGCCAACTTATGGCGAACAAAGTGGATCAAACCCAGATCTGTTGACTGGGTGTGAGTGTTTGATTGGTTCTGATGCTCCGTCCATCACCACCCCCTTTTGTACCGCTCTGAACCAGGATTTCCAGCTTAGGGTTCTGGGACTGCTGGGAGTCGAGAGCCTTGATTTCCCCCTCAAGACGCTCCAGGACACTCTGATTAGAGCGAAGCACTCCAGAACGCTTGGAAATGCACTCGCCCCGAATCACTGCTTTAAAACCCTCCCAGAGCGTCGAGGGGGAATTGACCGAGACCAAATTGAGTTCGAAGTAATTGGCAATGGCTGTTTGTATCTCCTCGCCGAAAACCGAGTCGCGACGCGTGTTCGAGGGCAGCCGCCAGGAGAACATGCGGTGTGGGGTTTGTGGGACTCGGAAGCATAAGCGTGCAGAAGTGTGATCGGAGAGAGTTCGGGCCATTTTTTCGACGGAGGCAACCCAGGCGAAGGTGTCACGGGTAGTGACCCAAAGGTCCAACCGGGACCAGCAGCCCTGCGAGCTTGTCATGCAGGTGCCCTCGCATATGTCCGGGTGCGAGTGTCGCCATGCATCCAACAGGCAGTTGCCGGCCAATATGGAGCTTAAGATCGCAGCTGCACAGGTGTGCTTATCGTGCGACCCGGAGCGGTCAAGCAAAGGTGAGAGTGTGGTGTTTAAGTCTTTTCCCCACAGGAGAGTGGCGGGACCTAGGGTAGAAATGTGCTGCCAAAGTTGCATGAAAAACTCCAGGCTATCTGAATTGGGGCCATATATTGCTACTAGGATAAAGGGCTGAGATAGGAGACTGCCATGTAGTATAACAAATCGGTCGTCGAGTTGATGATAGTCTGGGATGGGCTCCAGGGCAGCCCCCTATGCAGGAGGATGAAAACCCGGCATGAGTAATTAGAGTAGAAGGATGAGTGGATTTCGCCCCAGTGTTTGGAAAGCAACCTTGAGGAGGTGGCGGGCTGGAGCTGCGTCTCCTGAAGGAAGCATATGTCCACCTTGTGCCGTATGAGATGGGCATGCATGAGGTGGGCCTTGCGGTGGTCATTAAGGCGTCGGATAGAGGCATATGCGTGGGGTGAGTGGTGAGTGTTAGCGACGTGGTGTATGGTAGCGGATCAGGCAACATGGTATCAGAAAAGATACAAGGTAAAGCAGTGAGTGTTGGGGCATACAAAATGCAATGAAACACATTGTGTAACCAACAGCAATAAACAAAGAAAAACAATAAGAAGAACAGGCCTCTGAAGAAAGGCAGCAACCCAGAACAGGACAACCCCTCCAACCCACCACCCACACCAACCCCCCAATTAGGTTGAGCCATCAAACCCACCCCCCCAATGAAGGGAAGAGCCACAGACAAGAGTGGGAATCATCCGAAGGAGGCATGGTTCTGCCAGGCATACAGCCCCGTCACTAGGACAGGGTGGCCAAGCCGCATATGATAGCGGACATCGAATTCCAAATTAAGGAAAAACAAAAGAGCACCCCTGCACCAGGGGCGCATCACAGCAGAGCAGGTGAGGAATCAGGCACCGATGATTGGGGACCTACAGCAACTGTGTGGAGAAGAAGCAAGGTGGAGCAATTAAAAAAGGAGCTAATGGTGACCCACCACTAAAAAACATATATCCAATGGCCCCTTGACATGAGAGCAACATTTAAAAGAAATAACAGGTGCGGCTAATTAAGTGGGCGACAGTCCAGCCACGTCAGAAAACATCAGAGCGGACAACCTGAAAAGCAAAAACCCCATATAATTAAGACTATAAGCAGTCAATAGAAGCCGCACCCCGGAACCAATAGCCAGTGAAAGTGCGGGTAGCAAATAAGAAGAATAGCAAGTGCGGTTACATGGGCACAGAACAGTCAGGTTGCAATAGATAAACTATCAGATTAGACAAATTACAAGGCAATAACATTCACCGTGAAGACAGAATCAGTCATTGTCACTCGTGCCTCAGCAGCTGGTAAGCTAGATGGAGAGGAGCGCTGGTGCTTATCCAATTTCTTAGCATAGGCCAGGGCAGCTTTTGGCTCGGTGAAGACATGCATGTGAGAGCTATCCTTAACTAGCAGTTTGGCTGGATAGGCCAAGGAGTAGGAGACTTCGTGCTACTGGTCGAGCTGCTTGGCCGGGAGGAACTCGCAGCGGGCGGTCTGTACCGCCAACGTGTAGTCAGAATACAAGGCAATTGAGTTCCCCTGGTGACGGATTTTGTCTTTATCGCTAGCAGCTCGAAGAACCGCATTGCGATCCCGATAATTCAACAATTTGGCAATGATTGGATGAGCGTGCAAGCCGGAAGCTGGCCGCGGTCCCAGCGAGCGGTGGGCCCGCTCGACTATGAAGACAGGGGACAAAACATTGCCAAAGAGATCTCGAAGGAGCTGCTCAATAACTGTGTGTGCACGTGTGTGTGTACGTGTGTGAAGGAGGCTGCTTGGATTATTACTCCATATAGTGTTTGATAGGGCATTATCAGAAACCGTATCTTAATCTTAATGTGCATTATTGGTAATACTGCCCTGGTTAATTGTTTCTACTAGTGAATTAAGAATATGATTGTTTATTGTGATTGCAGTAGCAGTAATGCTCTCACTGCCTGGTGGAACATGACTGGGAACACTGCTAACAAACCACTATTACTAATGTTACTTGAGACCATTAATTAAATAATAGTGTTGAGGGCTAGTTATTTCGAACAAACAATCCTGAGGCGGGTTAAACCCCATGGAATGGGGAATAATTCTGGTCAAAAACCTACATAGAATTCCTAGTTCTGTGGGATTTAATGCAAACTCAGTGGGTGTCAAAGGAATTCAGGAACCTCTGGGCAGTATAGGGGTGAGCAGGGTGAGCGGGCTGAGGAGGAGAAGGTTATTTTTTGGCAGCTTGGAGCGTTGTATGCTTCCCCTGTCAGACACAAACAGGGAATGAGGCTCGGCTGCTGCTGCCGCCGAAGCATCATGAGATTTTTCCACAATTACCAGATGGAACAATGGGGTCTGGTTCTCCCACACCCAGAAATACCGGGTGTGGAAAAAACAGAACAAACTCATAATCAGGCAGGGGGAAATGACATACTGCAATTTCGCTGTGCTTGACTTCTAATAAGGGCGTAAAGTGAAACAACCAATCTCTGGACCACTAAACAAATTTAAGACTCAAAATTCAACAAAGGAGAGGGATTTGTTCTAAACTCTGCATTCCATAAATATTTTTTTTCATTATCTCTTTGGAGGACATGAATATAGAGGTGCACGCTAGAAGCCATGCAAAACTACAAGTGCATCCGTGATGTGATACAAGCGACTGGAAGGGTGGATGCTGTGTCGTTCTGGTACAGTCCTTGTATGTGTATTTTGCATTTATTTGACTGTCTCCTGAACACAAGAGGAATTTAGGTCCTGGAGCTTTTAGCACGGTTGATGTGGAGGTGGTTATGGGTGAAAGCAAACCCCCACAGAGGAGTTCCAGGTAACACAGGTAGTAACAGAGTACTATTGGACATGCATAAGTGGGTCGGAATAGTTAACTTTTAGGGAAAATGCAAGATTCCAGAACCCCCAAAATCCATTCTCCTAAAGAATGGACAGTCAAATTGGGGCCAAATGAGTTTCTTTTATATTTTCTGGATTCCCAAACTCGAAAATCTACTGCTCCTTCACAAGCAACCACAGACTGTTTTTGGATTTCTTAGGCCTTGTCAGTGAGGTATAGCTTGGCTTATGTAACACAACGAGCAAGGTACCCATGTTTAGGCCTTTCAGCTTGACCTCTCAGGGTATTACATCAAACACATAAATGGTTATATAATGAATGCTTGCAAATCAACTATACCACTTTCATTCTCTTTTGGTAGCATTCTAGCCCATTGTTTTTCACCCATGGTGCCACTCTAGACACCGACCTGTCTTATGCATATCAGTGCTGCCCCTACTTCTTTTCAGAACAATTCTCCCAAACTGTCTGATGATGCCCACAGTAGAGTTGAATACAAGCAACCCCAGACTTGTTTTTGCCTTAATAAGCCTCATCAGTGAGATATGGCTATGATCACGTGGCCCAGCGAGCAAAGCACACAGTTTTTGGCACACAATGAGCCACTTATGGTGTTATGTCAGACACAGAGAGAGTGATGAGAAGAATACTTGTAAGTAGTTTAAATCACTGGAAAGTTCTCTGGGGAGCATTCCAACCCATTGTTTTTCACCCACCATGATTCTCTAGACAGAAACCAAAGTTATGCACTTCAGTACAAACCTTACTCCTCCACCTGAAGGAGCCCTGGTCCTTTCACTAGTCGCTCCTCTATAGAGGTGAGGTATTCTGACCCATGTCAAGGCCATACCTGGTTTTCCCTCCCACCCGAGTTGAAGCACCCATCCTTGTGGGATAACAAGGCACACTTCAATGGTAAATTTGATAAGGTACATAAGAAATTGAAACCTTGTATAGACTCTTTTCCAAGTCATGTCCTACTGTTATGCCTTTAAACTGCAGCCCAGCCAAAGCACAATGATACTCTAAGAAGCCATAAGCTTTAGTTATATTAGTGGTGTAAATGCACACTGCAGATATATGACATTTAATTTCCTCATTATGGTACAATTCTTTCACAATTTAATATGGAGTTATAGGAAAGTTAAATAAGCCTGCTAGGTGAAGCTAATGCATGGTACATGTTTTTGGAGAAACGCACACAAGCAATACAATTGTTTAGAAGTGGCATAGCACATTGTCCTAAGCCAGCAAAAATCAGGCATAGAAAAATGGAGGGGACCAAGACACAAATGGTGTCCTTTCTTGTACTGGTGAAAATAGGAGCACATGCCAAGATTTATTAAAGATTATATGGGAAATATTATAGTCACTTATGTCATTATTAGTAATTGTTTTACTAAATATTATGAAAAAGTATATTCATCTGAGGGTAATACAAATAAACTAGATCACTGCATATATGTTTGGGAGTATACATAATATAATTGACATTTCAAGTGTTTAATGTATTTGTAATATTGTATTATTTTAATCTTTTTACTATGGCTCTTTTACGTCAGTTAATATGTAATGTATAATAAAGTGTGTATTTCATGTACTTTGTATGCTATTGAAAATAGCGAAATAAATCATCTTTGACTGACTGACATTTCAAGTCCCAAGAGAGATTTTTCTACAGAAGAAGTTACAAAGACGAATATGACTGAAAAAGGGAAATCTCCAGTAACTGGTGTTTTTCTTTAAATTTCTATCTTCATTTTCTAGCATTTTGTTATTAACTTTTCTAACTGTAAAATGACCTGCACATGGTTAACCGTTTGAAGTGCCCCTTTAGGCAATTGCATCTCTCGTTCCTAAAGATGGCAAAGCTGTGCTGTATGGTGAATTACTGTCAAATTGTAGACCAGTTTAGTTTACTAATTTAGGTTGTAGCCGTTACCCTAGATTGCTTGCTTAGAGACTTGAAATGTTTCTTCTAAATTAAGGGGCATATCATCAAGCTGGCGATAGAAAATTTTATCGCCTAATTAGCAAGGTCACGCTAACGCGTGAAACCTTGCATTAGCGCAGGAATTTCTAACTCCCAGCTTTGCATCTCTAATGAGATGCAAAGTGGGCGTGCCTGACCTGACATGACAGGAGAAATGTCGCTAAGCGACATTGCTCCTATCATCAAGCCCCACGCTATGAAGCATAGCGGCAGGAAAAGTAGCGATAACCTCTGTTATCGCTACTTTCCTTACACCTGCTTCAGGACTGACTTAGCCATGATATCCTATGGAAGGTGGATATCATGGCTAAGTTTGTGAGGCCCTATCAACAAGCTAACGCCACATTGCGTGAGATTATCGCTGGGTTTCCAGCGATAATCTCACGTTATGCAGTCAGCGCAAGGATTTTTATCGCTTTTGAGATAAGCGTTGCTAATAGCACGCTATCTCAGCGATAAAAATCCATGCTAGCCGGCGATAATTATCCTAGCGCTAAGTGCGCTTAGCGATAATTATCGCCGGTTGTTACTGATATGCCCCTAAATTGCCTTGAAGAGTTGGTTGTCATTCAAGGAGACTCTCCTCTGATAATGCAAGGCATTCCTTGAATGCACACACTTAAATCAGCCACAGACAGCAATTTTTACGCCTAATGTATTTAATGTGTGCAGACCCTGGATTTGATTCCCAGGCACGAAGTCAAACTGTCACAGACACAACGAACAGAGGGACACAATAACACCCTATGCAAGTGAACAAAATGGAAAGCAATGCCCCATGCTCTACAGTGTCAAATCCCCGATAAACCTCACTCCATCTCTGCTGGAGACTCAGGGTTCGGCTCCTCCGCTAAGGCGGAGGAGCATCTCCCCACTGCCTTTCAGCACTACAAAAAATAAAAAAAATAATGATAATGTGAGGTTATTATCATGTTATTTTTCGTGCTGAGGCAGTTTTGTGGGGGAGGGCTGGGCTAGGCAACGCAGGCGGGAGGAGTGATGGCACCTTGTAAGTGCCCATGACTGTTTGGCTGGCTGTCTTGAGCCAGCCGAACAGTCATGAACACTTTGCAGGCTGCATTACAGCCGGGGTGGAGAAGCCCAGGCTCCCATTCCCTGTCTGAGCGCCAAACTACGGTGCTGAGACCAACCATGACCCTGTATTGCAGCGTTGCGATTGGTTTGGGGAGCCTGGGTGCTTCCTGCTCCTAGAAAAGCCAGGAAGAGGACGAAGAGGATGGAGACGGCTGTCTGGCTGGCAGGTAAGTGAACTTTTTTTTCAAACCCCCACCCTCCTTTCCCCCTCTCTGCCCCACTAACGCTTCCCGGGAGCAGCCGCCCCTGTGGAGACCATTGCCTGTGATGATGAACCTCACTGCCCGCTTCTTCCTCACTACATACTGTCAACTTCCGTCATATGCATTACTTCCTCCTTTATAGTTAGGTTTGTGCTGTGTACGTCACATACATACATTCAAGCCCCAGCATTCCTAAAAACAAGCAAACACACTGCCTCATCTCCTAGTTGCAAGGCTAGTGTCTCAATGCCTAACTGATTAGTGTAACATGTCATTATATTTTATGTTATGTTATGCTATCTTATCTTATAGTATGTCTGCCAAATGCAAGCATTGTTGCTTTATTGTTTAAAGAAAGACATTAAAATGTGTGACCATTTTTAAAAGGTTTTTATGAAGGGGTATGATCCACAACACCCGTTTAAAAATTGCAGTTTGCATTTTTCAGTGGTAGCAATTCTTAAGACGTTTCCATTGCACGTTTGCAAGAGACATGGTAAATAGGCGCCATTTGCAAATGGTGATCACTTTACTAAACCGATTAACAAGCGGAACACAAAATGAAATATGAAAGCAGTTTGATTCAGCAGAAGGAATGTAAACAGAATATAAGGTGTTCCAGCGAGATAAAAAAGTGTTTTCCACTTTAAGTAAAATGAAACCGTTTGAAATTCATAGGAGATAAAGGATATTATTTACATAAGGGGCACGTGTGTCTTATTTCAGCCTGTTTGTTGTTTTTTATTTCAACCTGTTTGGTATTATTTATGGATAACATTTACATCTTGCTGACTGATTACCTCAACATTGCCATGTTTTCTCTGCATTACAGCGCACAACCCAGCGCAGTTAATTGGGATTAGGAAGGGAGTATGCTTCTACCTTCACATGCCTTAGCAAGTTAATGGCATGCTTTTTTGATCTTTTATTTTTTACTGAACTTAGCATACAGCACTGAGGGCAAACTGTTTGCTTTGAGTTTGCTTCAGCTCTGGTCTCTTTTCCACTGTGTGTGGAATTGCTTTCCTGTTTTAGATGTTTCTCTCTAATTGGTAAACTGTTGAAATCAGATAGAATTTTACTCCAGTTACTCCTATTTTGGCTGATGATAAATATAGCTTTCTCTATGCTGGAGTTACAGAAACAACCAAGTTAAAGCCATCAGTGGCTTAGAAGGAAGAATTCAGGGCATGGGCTCCATCTAGAAAGGTTTATATTGAAGTGAAGCTCACAGAACTCTTCCTCCAAAGGTAGCTGGCCAAAAGAGGCAGCCCTCCGCCGGTTTGGATCAATGATGTGACAGTGGAAACTGGTTGCAGTGTCTGTAACTGCGCATGTGACTGGCCAGTGAGTTCAGGGGAGGGCTCAGTCCACACCACATGGGCAGAAGCAGGGCAGCGCTTAGCGTACCTCCGCAGAGCTGGTGGTATCCTCAACAATGAGTTCTCATGGCTGGTGGCCTCATGGCACCTGTGATGATGCTGTACAGTTTACTGTGTTCCAGATATATGCACAGTCTCTTGTTTGGCTCTGCCCTGCCCATATAGCAACCAGGGGCAATCTCACTATGTGCATAATTTCCAGTGCACCCCCCCCCCCCAAGTTGTCCGTGTAACTTAATCCTGACTCCTGCTAAGGGACATTATATGGGTCACACAACCTTCTGTACTCCACCACTGCCATATGTGCAGCCAGCCCAGCTCACTCTTGGTGGTCTCCTCATGGAAGGCCCTCCACTGTGCCTCCTACGCACAATGACGTTTTAACTTTAAAATAACATTTCCTCATGATTAGGGCAAAAGTGTGCAATGTTTCTCCTGTCATAGATCATGCCAGGCTTGGATGTCTCTGTAAATAGACCTTAGAAGGGATTGTTTTGCCGTTGTTGTAGCAGTAGGAGTGTCCAGCTGTGTATAGTTTATGCGTCAGGATGTTGTGTACAGAGAGGACAAACCTTCCCTTAAATAGATAGTCACATGCACTGACATGCAATTTTATTTAACTGACTCTTTTGTCATGCTTAGGTAGGCCTATCTTATGGTTCTGGTTGGCTACTAAAGGCCTTATGTAGTCTGCACCAAACATGGCGGAGAAACCTGTCCATCAAAATGAATGTCTGACTGCTCTATAACCCCTGTCCTGGTGGAGTTAGGGCCATCAGTGTAGGTGGAAAAGACTGCCCTATTTAGAGTGGGCAGTCTAATGTACTTTCTCAGTTTGGGAACGCCTGTGAAACCTGTCCTGAACAGAAAAATATTAGATATGACTCGTACACCCCAAGAAAGAACTCCCATGGTATCAGGGTCATTGTTTGTTTCTAAAAAAAACTCTCACTTTGGGAGTTTGTTTTTGAAAAGCAAAAACATTTGTTGAGAATCTGCATGAAACATGGTGGCCACTGAGCAAAATTGCAGTTCCTTTAGAGGTGCTGCCACACCTGCAACTCATACTGCAGCTCCTCTAAAGGCACAGAGATCTCCACAGGGCAGACAGAGTGACAGAGATCTTTAAGCATGGTGGGTGGTAGTCTGGCCAGCGAGATAGAGGTAAATAGCTCAATCAGTCGAATGGGCAGCAGGTCACCCACCATACTCTCAATGAAGCTTTAAGTGTGAAACAACTTGTTAAGCTGAACCAGTACCTGCCATAAAAACCTTTGTAGGCTAGAAACTGACTATTGAAATCAATGTGTTTCCTGTAGATGAATCAATGGAAAGCAATCAAGGTAGGAGTGATGTGGATGTGTCACCAAAGAAGATGCAGGTAGTGCAACTCTGAGCAGTTTGAACATCATAAACTAATTTGGAAGGATGCCTCATTAAATGGAGTTGCGGTAGATGAGACCTAAAATTTAAAGGACAATTCTGTGTCCGTCAGAAGGAATAGGAGGAGGCACATTTTTGTAACAGGGTTGATTTCAGATATAATTTTATTTATTTGTAGAGTTTTATATAGCGCTGGCTAGACACAGAGGTATCAGAGTGCTTTACTTAGAAGTGGACAAGAAGGTTACATTAGTTACATATGCATAGATCATATAGATAGGAAAGGGTGGAATACAAAACAACAGCAAAACAGTAAGCCAGTGATGGCTAATATATAAAAAAAAACAATAGTAATGAAGTGGTAAAATAAATGCAGGAAAACGATGAACAAAAGGGTGGTGGGGAATGGGAAATGAGGCTGTAGTAGGAATTAATTAAAGAAAGAGTCCCGCAATACCTGCTATTAAAAAACAGGTTAAAATCAGGGTCCCTATCATGTCATGTAGGCAGAGCCTTGATCTGGTTGGGGTCATGCAGTGCAGCACCAGGGGCCGGCCACACTCACTGAGTTGGAGTGATCAGGCTGCGAAGAGGGACAGTAGAAGGAGACACAATGGCTGTCATGTACCGAAACCATCCCCACCGATAAGATGTCTGCGATGTTCTAGATGGGAGAGTCCACCTTAAGGCGCAAAATTAGGCTGCCGGTCCAAGACAGAGACCAGGCTGCATGCGGTGATCCCGAAATATGATCGTCACTGCTGAGATGGAGGATGTCCCAAAGGGGGGTGGACGAGATGCAAAAGATGGGCTGGCGACACCAAGACATATACTGGCCGCATGCGGCAATCTTTGTAACCAGTCGACACCGCCAAGATGGAGGACCCAGGTCTCGGTCCCAATATATCTCTAGCACAAAATGGAGGAATTGCAGATCCACAGGCAGTCAAGGGTCGGGAGGGCAGAAAACAGAGAAGTCGCCGCTCTCACTCGGTTTGTCGATGGAGACACTCAGGGACACAGGGAAGCAGCGTCTCTGTAGTTACCTTGCAGCTTAGTGAGGGGAAGGCGTTTCGGGCGCTCAAGCAGCAGCCCCAGATGGGGGGGCAGCCACGGGGTCGGGAGGGCTTGGAGACAGGAAATCGCCGCACTCACTCGGGTTATCCAGGAGAACGGTCGAGGACACAAAGGTCAGCAGGGTCCTTGCATTCACCTGCCATAATGTCAGGAAAAAGTGACTCAGGCACCAAAACAGCAGCCCATGAAGGTGATGGAAGAGGAAGACGTAGCGGGATGCCGAGAAACCGTGGCCATGCCCGGAGGGTAGGTGATGGCCAGAGGGGTGACCCCCAGCCCATCTCCTCTCAGCTACCAAGGCAGCTCCACCATGCATCGGTCATGTTGCTTGGGCTCCACTATCGGCAGTATTTCATGGTTACTCAGTAGGTGCTGAAGCCGGTCTCAAATTCAATCGGGGGATTTGAAAATCACAGGATCGCAGTACACAGATCCCCGGGGGTGAAGGTGGACCAAAGGGGGTTGTTTCCAGCGATTAATGCCAAAAGGCAATCCCTAGCCAGGGAACTCCAGTTCAGACCTCCTTACCCGTCGGCCATCTTCAAAATGTTAAAGTCACAATGAAAAATACTCACGTTTTGCACTTTCGACATGTGTTGCTGTTGGGACCAATGCATAGTGGTCAATCGAATGGAATGGCTCTTGGGATAGCTAAGCCTAGAGCTGGATATCATTTTATAGATGCATGGAAGCAAAGAATACTAGAGGGAATCAAATCTTTAACGTGATATAAGTAGCCTTCAATTTACATATTATGTCTCTATTATTTTCAGCTGCTGTAGAATATTCAGCATGCTTGTTATAGTTCTATTGTACGGTGTCATTATTTAGACAATTGGGCCATATAAATGTAAAAGATGGCAGGAGAGAAGCTTGATCTTTGTGTTATACTATTGCTTATCATTCATGTTTTCAAGGTAAAATAATAGTTTTTGAAGTTTTTACTTCTGTTTTTCATGAAGTACCAACAGTGTGCAAATTAGTGTTGACACAGAGCTGGGTAGTGTCTCAAATGTACAATTTATAAATTCACATATTGCAATGTTAATAAAAGTGACTGTTGTAAAATAGTTTTTATAAAGCCTTACTAAAATAACCCATCAACTTTGAGTCTTTTGAAAATGTGTTTCGGGCCACAAAATGCAGCCCTAGAACCCTCCATGATGGGCCCATGCACGCCAACTAAAGAGCACACAACTCTGTCTCGGAGTGTGTTAAAAAAATATGGTATGATCTTCTAGGATCATGGATTCAATGATCCAAGAGACTTACAGTGGTTTATTTTGGTCCCCTCCTTGCACGGAGCAAGAGTGGGCCCTGTTGCTCATTTATTATTTTACTTTGTTTTTCTTTTGTAAAGTGGTTGCCCTGTTACCCACCCACCCCACACCCAAAAGTTGGGCACCGTGGGGGAGCCCAAAGGCTCCCGCAGCCCCTGCTGCCTCCCAAGCCAGCACCCATAGTAAGTGCTGCTGGGTCAGCTATTTTGTTTGAGAGTGGGTGCCCCAGTTGACTGTTGACAGTTACATTGGAGGAGTCTTTTAGACTCCATATAAATAGATTAAGGACTTTTTGGTGCATAAATTGATATATAAGGGGGAGAAAACTGTTTGGCTCAAAAGTTGCACTACCTATAGGCTACCTCTGATAGCAGACTGTGTGAAAAGTATATAACACAGCCACTTTTTGAATAACTAACAGAAAGAACAAGAGGAGTACAAGCAATAATATATGTATATGTTTATGTATGTTTAAAGCGGTACAAAAGGGGGTGGTGATGGACGGAGCATCAGAACAAATCAAACACTCACACCCAGTCAACAGATCTGGGTTTGATCCATCACCGTTCTTTAGCCCACTCTGCCACCCCAGTTCAGACATGGCCATATGCAAATCAGTCTGACCCTGTGCCTCATGATAACAGTCCAGCCCGAACTGCCAAGCCATGCCTTCCCTGGACTGGAAACAAGCTTCCTAGGACCGGTTTCTGGCATTTCAGCCGTCTTCAGCCAGGCTTGCTTGAATCCAGTGGCAAAGTGAGCAAGGGACTCGCGTCTGAGCATACCCTGCCAACTTATGGCAAACAAAGCGGTACAAAAGGGGGTGGTGATGGACGGAGCATCAGAACCAATCAAACACTTACACCCAGTCAACAGATCTGGGTTTGACGTGAGTCCCGTGCTCTCCATGCCACTGGAATCAAGCTATCCTGGCTGAAGAGGGGTGAAACCCCGAAACCGGTCCTAGGATGCTTGTTTCCAGTCCAGGGAGGACCTGGCTTGGCAGTTCGGGCTGGACTGTTCCCATGAGGCACAGGGTCAAGACTGATTTGCATATGGCTGGGTTCAAACTGGAATGGCATGGTGAGCAAAAAAACGATGGATTTAGGCCCAGATCTCTGTACTGGGGTGAATGTATGACATTGTTCTGCATTCTGTCCATCAATTGTTGTTTTTGCATTTGTTACCCCGAGTGGGACGGGTATGCTCAGACGTGAGTCCCGTGCTCTCCATGCCACTGGAATCAAGCTATCCTGGCTGAAGAGGGGTGAAACCCCAAAACTGGTCCCAGGATGCTTGTTTCCAGTCCAGGAAGGACCTGGCTTGGCAGTTCGGGCTGGACTGTTCCCATGAGGCACAGGGTCAAGACTGATTTGCATATGGCTGGGTTCAAACTGGAATGGCATGGTGAGCAAAAAAACTATGGAGTTAGGCCCAGATCTCTGTACTGGGGTGAATGTATGACATTGTTCTGCATTCTGTCCATCAATTGTTGTTTTTGCATTTGTCACCCCGAGTGGGACGGGTATGCTCAGACGTGAGTCCCGTGCTCTCCATGCCACTGGAATCAAGCAATCCTGGCTGAAGAGGGGTGAAACCCCGAAACCGGTCCTAGGATGCTTGTTTCCAGTCCAGGGAGGACCTGGCTTGGCAGTTCGGGCTGGACTGTTCCCATGAGGCACAGGGTCAAGACTGATTTGGATATGGCTGGGTTCAAACTGGAATGGCATGGTGAGCAATAAAACGATGGATTTAGGCCCAGATCTCTGTACTGGGGTGAATGTATGACATTGTTCTGCATTCTGTCCATCAATTGTTGTTTTTGCATTTGTCACCCCGAGTGGGACGGGTATGCTAAGACGTGAGTCCCTTGCTCTCCATGCCACTGGAATCAAGCTATCCTGGCTGAAGAGGGGTGAAACCCCGAAACCGGTCCTAGGATGCTTGTTTCCAGTCCAGGGAGGACCTGGCTTGGCAGTTCGGGCTGGACTGTTCCCATGAGGCACAGGGTCAAGACTGATTTGCATATGGCTGGGTTCAAACTGGAATGGCATGGTGAGCAAAAAAACGATGGATTTAGGCCCAGATCTCTGTACTGGGGTGAATGTATGACATTGTTCTGCATTCTGTCCATCAATTGTTGTTTTTGCATTTGTCACCCCGAGTGGGACGGGTATGCTCAGACGTGAGTCCCGTGCTCTCCGTGCCACTGGAATCAAGCTATCCTGGCTGAAGAGGGGTGAAACCCCGAAACCGGTCCTAGGATGCTTGTTTCCAGTCCAGGGAGGACCTGGCTTGGCAGTTCGGGCTGGACTGTTCCCATGAGGCACAGGGTCAAGACTGATTTGCATATGGGTTGGTTCAAACTGGAATGGCATGGTGAGCAAAAAAACGATGGATTTAGGCCCAGATCTCTGTACTGGGGTGAATGTATGACATTGTTCTGCATTCTGTCCATCAATTGTTGTTTTTGCATATGTATGTTTAAAGTCAAGTAGATGTATATGTATTTTGTTGATTTTTCCCAAAAGTCTTTATTGTTGAGGACTGCAGGGGGAGCCCAAAGGCCCCCACAGCCCCCTAGTCCACACATGGCAAGCACAGCAGACATAATGCCTGGGTGCGGTGGGGGAAGCCCCTATACTCCAGGGCCCCAGTTGGCTCCCCTGCTAGCACCCATCGTGGTGCTGGTGGGAGACAGCTCTTTAACTTTGCACCTGCTTTGGTGAGAGCAGCATCTATCTCTGCTCTTAGCTGGGCAAGAGTAAAGTTGTGTTCCCTGACTGGAAGAGTGTGGGCAGGGAATAAAATGTATATTCCCTTCCCACACTCTCCCAGGCAGGGAACACCAATGTCTCAGGTTATGGGGTCCCTGGGACACTTCAGTAGTCATCAAGCCAGTGCACAGCTCGGAGAGACTCCCAAAAATTTAAAAAATGGTCTGGGGGATGGGTTCCCTAGGGTCTCAAAAAGACTCGGGGAGGGGGGTTACACAACCCCTCCCCTAAAGAAAAATATTAAGTCATGGTGGATGGGGTCTCCGGGGCCACTAAAAGGCTCAGAGGGGCACATTATCCTTCTCGGAAAATTAAAATTAGCCCTGGAGTGAAGTCAGTGGGGCCTGAAGAAGGCTTGGAATTAAATGTGAAAAGCTGAACCCAGGGTCATAGACCAACCTAGGGTGCTTATTTTTTTACACGCAGAAGACTGGGTTTTTTTTTTGGTTTTTTTTAAATAATGTGACAGAACTGTGGATCCTCCACATATATCTGGCACTGATATTTTTATAAAGTTATGTTTTTGCCCAGGGGATGGTCCCTCAGGAACACCCCATCATGCCTAGAGAAATGGGGTATTCTTGCACTGCGTGCATATATGTGTTTATTTTACAGGACAGGGGACTAAATCTTTGTTGATGTGATGGCAGCCAATCAGCTCTTGTCTTGAGATGAGTTGTGTCCGTGGATCCTCCACTGCGTGAAATATACAATGTTTTGAACCTTAATTTCTCAAAAATACTGAACCGATTTACACCAAATCACAAAAAGCATGCTTTTTGGACCAAGATTCAGCTTTCTGCCAAAATTGGTGTAATTCTGTTCAGCTGTTTTCGCTGTATCGCTTTTCAATTTTCCAATTGAAAGTTGCATAAGGGAAAAAGTGTTTTGAGACCTGAGGGAAGACTGGATGGATTTAAAACAAGCATTGGCATAGCCAATAGCTCTCGCTTTTGGGACCTTATAAGTATTTCATCATCATCCAAAAAACTTTATTTCGGACAGAATGTCCTAAAAAGTACAACATAGAGCAAACAAATACATATACATGCAATTTCAGGTATAAAGTACATTGAATTTTGGAATATATGAATTGGACAAAAAAGATGGCACAGTTGGAATAGAAAGTGAATGGTGTAATAAATACATAAATTAACTAAAAACAGAGCTATGATAAAAAAACGGAAACATAAGTTCCTATATTAAAACTATGCATGAGCAAATAACGGAAAATGTATTTACACATTTGCTACCTAGGGAATCAATTCATCATTATGAGATCTCAAATAGGCCCTTCTGGTGCACCACATAGAAAACAGGAAGCCAGCCACCGAGTATACAATTGGTATTCCCGAGTCGGATTTCAGTATCCTAAAGGCTTCGAGGCAGGACCTGCTACCAAGATTCCTACAGATCTGAGCCAGCCAGCGGCTCCTTGACTTCTGATAGCCAGAGCAACAAAAAAAGACATGAAGCTCTGTTTCCTCAGAGTGGTCGCAGACCGGGCATTGGGTCATATTTTGATTTCTCCACTTAGATGTGAAACAACGAAGTGGAAGTACCCCATATCTAAATTGTAGGTAAAGCTTCCTGGCCGCTGGTGGAGTAATGAGATCTATTGCCGGTTCAAAACGAGGGAAATCTTTTATTTCTAAAAAAGCACTAGTACATTTCCCAAACCCAAGAAAAGTTTTAAGTTGGGTTAGACAGTAGTCTCTATAGCATGCCTTCATATGACCCTTAGATATTAACGGACAAGCTGACTCGGGATCGAGCCAGCAATCTCCTAGGCCCATACTAGATAAAAGACGTTTTATATAGTCAAACCACGGAATTTTTGCAGCACCCCGAGTCCTCAATACCTCTGATAACTCCTCCCTATATGGTATAAGCTCGGGGGAGGTCCAGAGGCGGCGCCAATACAATATGGGCTTGAGGCCCGCTACTTCAGATATTGGTGTTATGCCTGTATCCAAACGTAGCGGGACCAAGGGGGTACTACGTGGTAGTCTAAATAACTGTCTTAAATATTGATTCTCCACCTGTGATAATTTCGTCAGGTTTTGGTGGGCCCATAACTCAGCGCCATATAAGGCCCCTCCTCTTGCTTGAGCCCTATAGATTTCAATTGCTGGGCTAACAGTTCTTTTACTGGACCTATTAAAGACCTTCATGATGCCTCCTGAAGATTGTGCTAGTCTTAGCGTAGATTTTGTAATGTGAGCCCCCCAATCCATAGATTCGGTAATAGTGAAGCCCAAATACACAAAAGATGACACTCTTTCAAGGGGTTTACCATTTAAAAGTGGGTTAGGGCGTCAGGTTTTTGGGCAATTGAATGCCATAAATTTTGTTTTTTGGAGGTTTGATTCTAAACCTCTATCCCTACAAAACTCCTCAAAATTGTCCAGAACCCTTTGAATCCCCGTGGGAGATTTGGCAATCAGCAGGGTGTCATCGGCAAACATCATAGCCGAAATTCTACGAGAGGCTAGCTTGGGGGCATCCAGGTCTTTTGCTGATAGCAGGGCATCAATCAAACCGTTAATGTAAAGGCTAAATAAGGTTGGCGTGAGCACACAACCCTGTCGAACGCCACGATTAATTGGTATAGGGGCTGTGAGATTGCCATCCTTCCCATACCTTATTTGGGCATAGTTACATTCATGCAAACGTTTAAAAAGATGAATTAAATAAACAGGGACCCCCAACTCACCTAAAACTACCCAAAATTTTTCCCTGTGTACTAGATCAAATGCTGATCTTAAGTCTACAAAGACTAAAAAAAGACTTCCCCCCCTGCAGACATACAGTTTTCCAATACAATAATTGTAATCTTAGGACTTGGTCTGAGGTCGACAATTTTTCCCTGAACCCGGCCTGCAGAAAAGACAAAATGTCCCTCTCTTCCATCCAAGATTGGAGTCTGAGGAGGAGGACTCTCGCAAAAAATTTTTGGGAGATATCTATTAGACTTATGGGTCTATAGTTGGTCGGAAGGAGTGGGGAGCCATTTTTAAAAATCGGAATCATTCCGCACCAAGCCAGCTTGGGGGAATTTTCATGCCTTGCAAAATTGAATTAAAAAGCATCCAGAGATATGGAGCCCAGATAGCGGGTTCACTTTTAAATAGGTCGCCGGGTATCTTGTCAAGTCCCGGAGCTTTGCCAGAAGCTATTCTAGCCAATGCGATCTGTATTTCTTTTATAGAGATACACAACCCCGGGTCTCCTGCAAATAGAGGGTTTAAATCCTCAGTGGCCAAAGAACCATGAGCTGGTAAATCACAGCCGGGGACAAGGTCATCACCCGATTCCTTAGCATACAAAGTTTCAAAGTGTACCCGCCAAATCTGTTTGTCTAAGTTTGGCTCAACCGCACTATGCAGGGTGGTTGTGCCAGAGTTAGCGATTCCCCAGAAAGTCTTCATGTCTCTATCACCCAGAGCGGTTTTCATAGTAGCCCAATTTTCAATTTCCCAACTTTGTTTTGCCTCCTGTATAACTACTTTATAATTAGCTCTAGCCGACCGTATTGAAGGACGGTCTTTAGTTTTAATAGATGAGACCAGTACCTTTTTGGCCTGGCGGCAAGAGGTATTGCACCATGGATGGGTAGGCCACTTGTCTTTTTTCAATTTTTTTGTTGGGAAAAAGAATTCATAGGTAATTTTGCCTAGATTATCAAAGTTTAATTGGGCCTGCTGGAGGTCTATACCCTCTCCAATCGGGCTAGACAATTTAGATGCATCTATAAAAACCGGGAGCAAGGCATCATACAAGCTGGCCAGTCTTTCTTCTGATTGAGTAAAATTAGACCATTTCACTTTCTTTCTACAATGGGTAACCCCAAGCCTAGAGTCAGTGGGATTATCTGTGTTCAACAGACTCCCATTGTTCAATGCTTTGAGTTCCACCACAAGAGCATAGTGGTCACTATCTAGACGAGGAATTATCATAAAATCCAACATCCTATCCCAAAAATGAGAATTAATAAAAATATAGTCAAGTATGGATCCCCGATTTTTACTAAAAAATGTGTAGCTATTCGATGTCTCAGATAGGGATCTCCCATTACAGGCACGAAGGGAATGCCTCATGGTGAGACAACTCATCTGGATCGCCAATGGGGACCATAGTTTGACTTTAGGACAACCTGACTCTGGGATTTTTAAAAAAAGGTCCTCATCATACAAACCATCGAGTGGTAATCCTTCTAATGGTTCAAACTGACAGTTGAAATCCCCACCTAGTATAATCAACTGGTTTGTATCAATGGTACCTAAGAAGGTGGTTAATTCTTCCACAGTATTAGATTCATTACCTTTTGGGGAGGGTCGTGAGTATACATTTATTAAGAGAACAGGGGGCTTTGCCGGGAACTGTAGCGATACACATAAAATATCACTAGAGCCTGTGTTAATTGGGATTGCAGAACACCCCAAGTGAGATCGCACCCAGATTATAAGCCCCCCAGAAGGTCTCCCTTTTCCCCTCGAGGATGCCAGAATATTGAAACTCGCATAACCTGATTTAAGAACCTCTCTTCTAGCCCAGGTTTCTTGGACCATGCAGATTTCAAACTGGTCAATAAAGGTTCCCCATTCCGAGTCATCTAGTTTACTATTTAGACCTGCAATATTCCAAGATAGAACCCTTGTTACTTCGGCATTAGGTGGGTTCGTGTGCGGGGTCATCACTATTAGTTGCTTTGGAGAAACATTTAGTGGTTCAGCACCACACATTGGTTTACAAGCTAGGTGCATCGGATAATCAGGGGTTTCAGAATGGTCAGACCGCAAACAAGGGTTACTTAAATTACAACAGCCAGTCTGGCTCCCTCTGGCTGGTTCTTCCTCAATCTTAGAAGTTAACCCAATTCGCTTTTCCTGGTGCTCTAGATCAGGTGGTGTCATGACTGTTCCCACTTTAATAGTAATATTTGACCCCCCCTGTCAGTCCACTCCCTCAAGGGGACTGAACCTATTGCCAGTAGGAATGTTAAAGGTTGAATAATTATAAAGCGACTGGCCTAGATTTAAAGGTACCACTTTTTTGGTTGGGAATCTCATTTTCAACTGGGGTAAATGATCTTGGTAGTGATGCTGAGGCCTTATTGGGGGATACAAATATCCTAAGGGAAGTAAGATAATAGACCCCCTGTGGCACCAGCACGGAATAGAACGTAGGGATGGTTTAAATAAATTAATTTAAAAAACATGCCAAATGGGAAGGGGATTAGGTGGGGGAAGCAACTCGGAGAGCAAGTGTAAGGGGAGAGCAACTCACAAGAAAGAGAGTAAACAAGCGGCCGTGGGGCCGCAAAAGTGAAATTAATCGTCGTCAAGCGCGGTGCGCGCGCGCGCCCGCGCACATGCACTGTAGCTTTAGGCTGGCCTGGTAACACTTTTTGGAGCCCTCTCAATAAGTCTCACCAGACCAGCGCATGCGCTGGGTCAGGCGAGACCTAAAACTGAAAATGTAACTTTGAAGTTATATTTTTTTACTAGAAGGCAATGGTTCTTGGGGGGTTGCCTGTGTTCCGGTTCAGGGAGGACCTGGCTTGGCAGTTTGGGCTGGACTGTTCCCATTGAAGCAGGGTCAAGACTGATTTGCATACAGCTGGGTCCAAACTGAGGTGACATTGTGTATAAAATAATGATGGATTGGGAAGCGGCCCCAAGAAATTACCAGTGGCTGAGATTAATTCAAGCATTCCACCCATCACTGTTTTGTGTACTTTTTACAGGCCCTGAGCACATGTAATGTCACTGTACTAGGGACTTACAAGTAAAATAAATATGCCAATATGGGTACAAGCCAATGAAGTCCAAAACAACCCCCCTCCAACCAAAAGCTAGGGTAGACTAATCAACTCCTTGATGGGCTTCCCTGCTCAATTGATAGAACATGGATGAAGGCCCAGCTATGCAGGGGCACTTGTCAGTTCTATGCCTCTCTGAACTGTGTTGGATCCCTCTGTCTATACTCTCCTGAGCCATGGGGAACCCTTCTCCCCACTTGTGTACTCCATCTGTGCAGCACCTAACCTTAACTTGCTCACAGATGCATCCCAGAAGGCAGACTGTACCACCATGGCCAACAAAGGGACGTGGCCCCCTCCACCCCTTGGAACAGGCTTCGGCCCACAACCCAAGGAAAACTCTGCACATAAGGACAAGAACTGACAGAGGCTACTTACAGCTATCAGTGTCAAGAGCTAGGCCTCAGGCCAACCAGAGCTCTCTGACCTCTGAGGTTTCTCAGAGTGTGGGGAGATAGCCCTGGGTGTTGTGCACCTTACTTCCAATCTACCTCCCACCAGTTCAGGTGTGGTCTGATCACTCAGCCCAGGGTCTCTACCCTGAGACTGAACATATGCCTGGCAAGCCAAGACTTCCAGGGGGAGCACCTCAAGGGTGACACACTCTGTGTGTGTCATGCACAAGTTCTGCCTGGCACAGGTCCCAAGCCCTCTATCCCTTTGACAGCACATGGAGCCCCATTAGTCAGAAGTGGCCTCACCAGGGTCAGTCCTGGGGTGCTCTGTTCTCAGAGCTGGTAACCTCTGACCCACTGGTCCTGCCACTGTGAACTGTTAATACCTGTTGAGCCTCCATCCGTGCTTCTGTACCCTCTGTTATTCAGTAGTACCCCCAGAAAACAGAACTGCTGGGGCACCTTTGGTGGCTGTCGCACCAAGCTCTCTTGACACCGTGGAGCGCCCACCAGTGGATGGCCTCTTGGCACAGACCAGGTCCTCTTGTGTGTGCCCCCTCTGGGAGCAATCCAAGCACTGGGGCTGAAAAACAGGCACCCTGGGCCAAAGCCCACAAAACTCTCCCCTTCTGCTTAGTAGGGACATAGGAATCCTTTCTCCCAAACTATACTGGCGCCTGCCTGGGTCATTGCGTACCTCCCCCTCACTCTGATGGGGGAGCCTGAGCACCTGCCTTAGGATCACTCCCCAATGCCTTCCCAGACACTCTGGTACTCACCCAGAGGTCTGCTTCCTTTGCAACCTCCCTAGGGCCAGTGATCTTGCAATCAACCAGATAATGGCATAGCTCTGGAAAACAGTGACTGAACATGTGCTCTCTGATCAAAAAATTGTACAGTTCCTCATAGGTGTTTACCTCACTACCCTTCACCCAACCATCAAGTGCCTTATGCAAATGCCCCACAAAATCCCCACAGGACTGGTGAGAGAATTTCCAGCTATCACTGAACCTCAACCTGTGCTCTTCTGGTGTGATTTCATATCTCTTGACAAGGGTCTCCTTAATGGTGGGATACCTCATTTATATGCCCTTTCTTTAGGACAACTAGGGTGTCCCTACCAGCACTATGTATATGCCTCCAAAGGCTAGCTTCCCAATACTCCTCATGGATCCTGTGAATCTCTAGAGCAACTCCATATGCCTAAAACCACCTGTCTATTTTATCTCCCACCTCAAAGTCGGGAACCAAGTCTCTAGGCATGTGGACCCTTCCTTCAGCACTGGACACTGTAGTTTCACTGCCACTATTCCTTCTGGACTCTCCCAGCTATTTGGCCCTCAAAGCCAGCCCCCTAAGACACAGTTCATGATCCAAGAAGATCTTTCTTTCTTACAAGGCTCTCTTAGCCTCAATGGCAAGTTTTTCATTGGCTAAGGCCCTCTCAGCTTCAGCTCTACTCTCCTCCACCAGGGCTCTTTCAGCCTCAGCCTTTCTCTCTTCTGCAGTCAGTTGGGCCAGCTGCAGCCTCAGGTCCCTCTCAGCCTATCTGTCCTTTAATTCCTCAGGAGAAAGGGTGTTGGAGTAGACACTACTTACTGCATTGGATCCATCAGGGACTCCATCTCTGTGGGCGTCCCCTATCCTCTGGAGTCTTCTCCTTCTCCTCCATCTTATCCTTCTCAGGACCACTGCCCTCTTAGTCCTCTGATTTTGGGCCCAGGAGTGAAATGGGCTCCCCTCTCACTAGAGTTGTGAAGTAGTCCTCCGCAGACTCATCCCTAAAGTCATCACTCCCTGGATCCTCTGTTGAAGCCCTTAACTTAACCAGCATGTTCCCTCATGAGCAGGGCTGCCTGAAGGTCCCGTTTAGAGTACCTCTTCTTCACATCCAGCACCCTCTCCTTGCAGAACTCCTTCAGCTCCCTCACAGTATAGTATGCTAGGCAGTTGAGATCCATAAGCATTCTGGCAAGGTATCACAGGTGCAACAACAAAAGAGTCCCTAACTGGTGAAGGTGAAGCCAAAGTCAAATGTGAATAAATTACCAAAAGAGTGAAAAAGGAGAATTGAAAAACTCGCAATGTTCTCAGACATTAGATGGTAGTGTTCACCAGGTCACTGTATGGCACTGCACAAACACAAGTCCCATCATCACCACTATTCACCAATATTAGAAATTGGGTTATTGGTTGACTGGGGTGTGATCTCTGGTCAAGCAGCAACCACAGTCCTAGTCAGGGTAATGCACAAGCAAACCCAAAATTAACCTGTGCTCAACCCCCTGGTAGCTTGGCACAGAGCAGTCAGGCTTAATTTAGAGGTAACAGTAAACCAGTGAAAAGAGTACAAAAACTATCCCACACCAGGTTAGAAAATTAAGGCTTAATTTAATACCTCAAACAAGACCAATTATTAGAACCAGAGTTATGAATTTTTAAAGACTAAACTGTGAAATAATGCCTAGAAAAAGAAAGCGCCATATGGTTACGCTGGACCTGGTCAAGGTAAAAAGTTCAGGCTGACCACGATGGTACGGGGATCAGATACAGTCCCAGATTAGACCCGCTGAAGTTTTACCTTCTCAAGTTTTGTGCCAAGACTCCTGTTCGCATTGGAGAGGGTCATTGGGAGCAAGGACAATATAACTGGTGGTGGTTCACGTGGCACGAGGAGGGGAAGACTGGGCGTCGCGGCCGAGCAGGACCCTTTTATGTCTGAGGCTCAGATCAGGAGGCCAGCAGACTAGCCCTTTGAGTCCCGCTGCAGTCCTGGGTTCAATATGAAGTTTCAGGTCCAGTTCTTCTTCCCCAGGCAAGAGGGCAGCAGGCAGCAGGTCAGCACAGAAGGGCAGGAGTTCCTTCAGAGTAGCAGTACAGCAAAGTGGCAGTCCTTGTAGCAGCACAGGAGTCCTTCTTCCTTGCAGCGTATCTACAGGCTCAGAAGTATACTGAAGAGTTAGTATCTGAAGTCCTTCTTTTATATCTTGGTGCCCTGGTTCTGGAAGGTGGGAGAAGCGTCTATTTAATGGCTTTGAAGTGCATGGAATTTCCTGCCTCCCCTGCCCTGGCTCCAAGCTGGCTGAAGTGACAATGCAGGGTCGGTAGGCCCTTTGTGTGAAGGCAGAGAGCAGGCTACTCTGGTGTTAGTGGGACTGGGATCACCTCTGCCCCTATCGTGCCAGTAGATGGCCCACTCAGGCACACCTAATCCCTTTATTGTGTGACTATCTGGGAGGAATTCACAAAGTCTAATTGTTAGCTACACCCAGTCATGTGATAAAGACAGGCTACAGGCACAAAAGGGCAGGAAAATAGCATCTTTTTAAAAGTGACATTTTGAAAATTGCAATGAAAAATCCGACTTTACCATTAAAGAGGGTTATCATTACAATTTCATAGACACCAACCATAACATAGCCACCTGCTCCGAATTGGAAATTACAGCTTATTAAATGTAATATTAAATCCCCAATGTTATCCTATGGAAAGGTTAGACCTCATAGTAGTGAAACATGAATTAAGGCGTTTTTCATTACCATGACACATAAACCTTAAGAGTATTTGTTCAACCTTTTAGTTACACAGCAATCTGCCCTATGGACTACCTAGGGCCTACCCGAGGGGTGACTTATATGCAATAAAAGGGGAGTTTAATGTTTGGCAAGAGGGATTAAATGCCAAGTCATCATGGCAGTTTAAAACTGCATTCAGGCTGTAATGGCAGGCATGGGACACGTTTTAGAGTGCTACTTAAGGGGGTGACACAAACAGTGATACAGGGACACTAGTAGTGTAGTGTTAAATTTACAGGCCCTGGGCACATGCACTGCCACTTTACTTGGGACAAGTAAACTAAATATGCAATTAGGGATAAGGCAATCCTACCATGTTTTAAGGAGAGAGCACAGGCACTTTATCTCTAATTAGTAGTGGTAAAGAGAACAGAGTCCTAAGGCCAACAAAAACAAATTCAGCAAGAATGGAGGAGTGAAGGCAAAAAGTCTGAGCATGACCATGCAGAAAGGGTCAAGTCCAACAGTTCACCATTCACTTGCCTTTCCCCTTAACCCCGCACACATTTTAGAGCTTGTAAATCATATCAGATCTAGTGCTAGAGCCTCCCCATAAAGCCTGTTAACTCCTTCACTGATATGTAACCCAGACCTGCATTCAACCTTGGCACTTCTCCAACCTTCATCTCAGCTGTCGTTACAGGTTATCCAGATCTAGATGCGATTGCAACAATTAAGGATGCTTAGTCTACCATTTACTTAGAGGCACTTGCATATTTGAAGTTAATATCCTTTGCTTAGTTACCACCACCATACACCATTCCCAAACATTAGGACCAATAAAAGATAAATATATGCTTTTATCAATGGACAAGATATTGTGATATTTTCTTCTGTTGGTTGAATCTTCGTCTACTGAAGCATATGTACTGAAAACACTGCTGACGAAAGGGACGACAGATGTTAAACTGGGAGAAAGAGAGGCAAAAGGGGAAATAAACATCAGGGGAGAATGTATGTGTCCATTTACCTAGGCCAACCTAAATATAATCATGAACTGATCTCTCAGCAGGCTTTCGGTCTCATGGCTCATTTTCAAAGGTTTCTGTATATTCTGTTTCAGGCGTTGTTTCATTGGTATCACACAGCTTCATTTTCAAACAAATTACAAAATGGCTTCTCAGGAGCCCGGCTCTCCTGCACGTGCAGAGATCACTTACTCTGCTTCCATTTTTGCCTTGCTGTCTGTATTTGCATGATCCCTGTGAATTGAAAAAAAACTTTTGTACCATAAAATAAATCTTCATCAACAACCCAGGTACTGAATAGGTAAACTCTACTTCTGTGGCAGATACTGATCTCTGTGCAGTAAGGCAGAGAGACGCCTGCCTATCTTACTTTAAAAAAGTGCCAAAATGTCTCACAAGTCTTGTCAAGCATAGTCCAGAGTAAGTGGAGCTCTCCACCTGGAAAGCTGCAAAGTGCCCTATTCTGCCAGTTCTTCTACAAAGACTACATAGGGATATGCATTGAAAGATAGCTTTCAAGGAAGGTTTTACTTTAGACATATCTCTACTGACATTTCAGTCGCCATTGAGAATAGAGAACACATAAATTCATAATTCCAATTTGACCGCCTTTGCAATTTACCTGCCTACCCAGAGACACTACCCTTAGCCCAGGTCCTCCAGTCCCTCACTTGTTGCACTTCTCACCATCTGCCACCCCACCATTACAATTGTATTCATTGAAGGTCAAGCAGCAATTTGCGAACTACTAGGTCTGTATGATAGGCTTTTATCAAAGGTATGGAATACCCACTTAATTATCAACCAAACACAGAGCTATTCACACACCCTCCATTCTTTAACACATTTTAAATGCCAAGGCAAGAATAGACTGCTGGTGATCTGTAGATGGTTCAGTATGAACTGTCAGTTGAATGATGCTTTGCTTACAGTCCTCCTTCCCCCTGCCCATTTTCCATCCCTTACATTTTGACTAGGGGTGTGTGAAGTTGTCAAGGTATTTCCCAGAAACGTTGTAAAGTCTTTTTCAAGTTGTTTTTAAAAACACAAAGGGGGAAAGCTTTGCTTAATGTGGGATTGTTGTAGAAAGACTGTAAAAACACCTTTCACTGCAGAAGTCTCGACCAAAAGGTAAAGGTCCTCATGTGCAAATGTTTTAAGGAATTGTGAATTGCGACGAATAGCAATTCACAATTTGCGATTCGTTAAATTGAACGTACAAAATGGATTTGTTTGAAGTGGTCACAATTTGCAAACTAACTTCCAATAAATCCATTGGTATTTTGAGAATTGACCTATGTATTAGTAGGTTGGTTCTCAAAATACCAATTCATAGTGAGTCGCAATTCGACCAACCTAATTAATACGCTTGAGGTAGTTTGTACATGTGTCCCACTGCAATTGGCTGCATTCAAAGGCATGGTGGCCTTGCTGGGGCCAGCAGAACACCATGTCAGTGATTGATTTTGAAACAAAGCAATTTATTTTAATGCAGCCCATTTTCCTTAAAGGAAAATGGGATGCATTGTTCAAAAAAATTGACACAAACCTTTTTATGAGCAGGCAATAGTCTCATGGACCACTGCTTGCTCACCCCAAAAAAATGTTGTGAACATTCCCAAAAGGAAAGGAGGTCTTTTGAGGAGGTGGTAAAATATTTGGAAGGAGCACAATTAACACTCCCCTTCCAAATACCAATGCCATATCATTTCCCAAACCCAATTAGCAATTTGGTAAAATGTGTTATCATCTGACTGGATTGTAAATTGGGTTTGGTGAGTAAAAGAAAGACATTTTGCGGATGGGAAGGCTCTGGTTTTACGAATCGGAGCCTTACCGACCATAAAATGGTTTTGTACATGAAGGGCCTTCTCTATTGCGCAACATTTTCCTGGACAAAAAATTGGCTACATTTATGAAACTTGGCAACCTTTGCAAATGCAAAAAATGGACTACCACTTTCAGACAAAAGCAAGGATGAAGTTTAAAGCTTCACAAATGCCTTCTTTTGATGCCTCTAGGATTTTTACATCAATTCAACAAAACTGCTCAAGATCATGCTCTTCAAACAGCACCTCATTTATGGTTCACTCCAGATTATTCTAACCAATCTCACCCTCTCTCCCCTCCTGCACCTCTTGCTCTCAAAAGCCTCTCTTCTGATACCAACTGACTGTTGCCCATTGTACCAACTCTCTCTCTCATAATCAGGGCCAGCTTTAGCACTGGTGGTACACGGTACGACAATGCTTGTTGGCGTCCCCCAATGACCACCGCCACCACGGATTCCCTTACAATCACCCTTTAACAGTGCCTCTCAAGTCATCATAACCACTTTCTCTCAGGTGCATTTAATGAGTTTTATAGCAACACTCATACCAGTGTAGGGTGTCAGAGCACTTTACATCACACACATATTACACAAAGACAATCAATCAAACGTGTATAAACCAGTGTTTAGGAAACGTTACATAAGCCAGAGGACTAGAAGGTGTCATTCACACTAGTAGCCAGTATAGTTTTAGAGTGGTTGATCTGGAGAAGCACAAACTCAGAATTTAAAATGTTACACAATGGTTGGGGGTTCTCTTTAATAATAAAGATTGATTTCTACCCAAATGAACCCATTTTGCAGCATTGGGATAATGAAAGACTGGGGGAAATCATAACACTCTAATCTATACCTTGCAGTTGTCATGTAGCTCTTTGATGGCAGTTAATTGCTCACTGTTCTACAGTGTGATTTTAACTTATAAACTGCAAGTAACAGAAGGATCTCTCTGACAAAATCAGTAACCCACTGACCTATTTACATTATATGCACTTTGTTATCAGTATGGTACACGTTCTGAGAAGCAGTCATATTAACTCTCTGCGCTATCTTACTATGAACCAAATCCTCCACTAGACAATACTCTGATCTCTCTTCAGGAAGAACATTAATCACTGGAGTTATCTTGACATTAATATTGTTGCTGGAAAATTGCTGGAGGCCAAGAACATAGCAGCGGGTGCTTTTAAAACCATAATATAGGGCGCCCCCACCCGAAGTCAGCGCCTGGTGTGGTGACACCGGTTGCACTGCCCTTGAGCCCTGCCCTGCTCATAATCATCGCTACCTCCCATTTTTTTACAGAGTTTAACTACCTTGTAGTTACATATAACACTTTACACTTACATATAAAAACATACATTTTTACTCACTTGGGTTATCAGTAGAAACCTTTTTCCACGTATAACATTTCTATCATGTTAAATGTACCATTTCAGAGTTGTCATGTAATAGTTTCCCCTTCCCTCCTCAAAGACACCCTCAAAGACCCTACACCTTCTCACAGCCCTCTAACTCAATCTCCTTTGAATCTAACTTAACAACAAAGACTGGAGTTCGCCATAAAGAAGATGCTCTGAAAATTGACATTTTTTAGATCACAAGATCATAAAAAAAGGGTTGATTGCAGCTGGACCTGTGGAGCATCTCATCCAACCATATGCCCCTTGTACAATACCATGTGTTAAGCATTGCACTTTCAATAACTTTTAATAGGCTCTGACACTCTCTGTGACCTAGTCTGAATTCCAAAAGATGTAACCTTCTTTAAAATAACTAGCTATAAAATAGTAACAATCATTAAGAAGCTCTACTCCTTTAGATGTTTTATTTTGGTCACTAATGCGCATGTACATTGTGTAGGCAGTGAATTAGAGTCATGACTTTGGTGCCAAAACATGCAGCTCCTTTCGTTTCTCCATTCTTTACGGGTGGATTTGTCAACTAACTAGTGAGGCGGCCAGCTAAAGCCCAGCAAGCCGTGACTGGAGGCAGATGACAAGGCTGACTATTACCCAAGGGGCTGTTGTCTGGGCTGTATGCCTCTCGCCCTCTATACCATGCTTTAGGCTTAATGGCTCCTTCTCCTTCCGGCCCACTTCTCTGTCAATAGACCAGAAATTGTTGGGTGCGTGGCTAGAATGGCAATAGGCTAGGAAGGATGGCTGAGGCCTTGGCTAGGTTGTGCCAGATTGACCATGTGTAGGGAGGTGGATTGCAGGGTATGTAACTCTTCCCAGTTTCTGCAAACCAAACATTTGTAAGAAAGGTGGTCCTGTCCCTTCCCAACTTGAACTCAACACAGGGCACACACCAAGCTAGTATATGCCACTAGCGTGAGTGCACTTCAATGGTGTTATTACCTCCACATGTTTTCACTTATAAAACACACTTAAATAGATCATTCTTAACAACCAGTATCTCCAAAATTATACCTGGGTGGTGGTTCCACTATTTTGGTGAACTTTTTTTGTAGCAGAATGTTGTGAGAAAGTGCGAAAAAGGAGAGAAATGCTGCATGTTAAATGTGAGACCAAAATGCATCATCCATTCATTAACAAACATTATATGCCTGATGCACTGAAAAGCCCTTTCAACATGATCTTTTTGTCGTAGTTGATGAAGACATTAAATACATTCTTGGATTAGCAAATTTCAGAACCTCTACAACAGTAGTGCTCTGTCAAGGAAAGATATTAGGAGGAAACTTCAGTTGTCTTAAAACAGTTTGCCTGAGGCTTAAAGATAAATCAGTGGTGTGAAAACCTGTTTAGAAGTTTCGGATTATCAAAGAGTAGATCACATGCCATCAATTACTTTGACTGGGTTAACAAACACCAGAGGGCATGAACTGAAGTTGAAACAGGCAACACAATACATTGCCATTCAAGTAGAGTGATACAAAAAGTTGCAATAGCCTGTCACAGGAATGTTTTGTTTACACAAGATGTATGAATTATTCAGGATAGGAAATAAATCCTTTAGAACATGAGGCATGCGATCCACTAAAATTTGGGGCACTGAGATTGCTGCATTGTG
The DNA here is from genome assembly GCF_964204655.1 of Triturus cristatus. Lineage (NCBI taxonomy): Eukaryota > Metazoa > Chordata > Amphibia > Caudata > Salamandridae > Triturus > Triturus cristatus. Next base: position 548,717,936 of record NC_140595.1, read on the forward strand.
TATGCTTTTGGAAAAAATAGTAATAATAATACTAATAATAATGGCGGTGAGGATGATGGAAGCATGACAATGACAGCATAACCACAGCACAATCTTTATACATACTACTATCTTGCAACTTTGAAGAACAACTTATACAGGTATAAAAAAACTAGCTAATGGATAACCTGCCTTCTCAGTATCAAAGTAGGTATTGATGCACACAGTGGACCACTTTCTGCCTCTTTATATTTGCTACAGCACTTGTCTCTCAAAACTAGAATAGATATCAGTTTATTGAACAAATGGCACTTTACCTAGCATACTTCCATTTGCCTTTTTGCAGATTTGTTTACTTTTCGATCCCAACATGCCACACGCTTCAATTTAATCAGTGGGCGATGCTAGTAGATAAACCAGAAGTGCATGCTGTAAATGAAAAAAAGCAAAAAAATTATATAAGTGCTCCATCATAACTACAACGTGTGCATAACAATATGCTCAAATTTTAATAGGAATACACTTCTCAACGACCTCACAGACTCCAACTTCATGGATTTGCTTGAATGTCTACAGAATTGGCCCCACCCAGCTCATACAAGGCCCTACCCAATTCGCCAGAAACACCCTGGACCCTATATTTTCCTTCAGTGACAAGGTTAAAGTCAACCACATCACTCCACTCACATGGAATGACCACTCAATAGTCCACTTCCACATAACAGGGCCACCAACCACCCCTACAGAGTCTAGCAACATCCCAAGCCACTGCTGAAAGAAAGTTAGAGCAACTGAATGGCTCAACACTCTCCAACTAAACCACCTGGACCTCACAAATGACACAAACGAACTTCACCAATTGGATCACCACATCTAGTGGGGAGTAGAGAGAACATTGCTGCTGGCTAGCTGCTGGCTGCAGGAGCACTTGAACACTGGGAGCACTTTCAAGCTTTAAAGAAGACATTATGGGCCACATGGTTTGAGGAAATGGAAAAGAATATCCCCAATAGCAGCACTTAATTCTATGTGGTGCTTTTAAAGTGAGTGAAGAGTTTCTTGTGTGATGCTCTGCTCCACAACACACTTTGGTTTCTGTGTTGCAGGAAGTCTGGGCTAGCGATAGAAACGGTGGACTCAGCAGGTTGCTAAGGATAGGTGGGATGCTGGTCTGAAGCTGCACTCGGGTTCCGTATATGGCAGAGAGTGGCCGCTCGCATTGCCTTCCATGGCAAGGGAGGCAAAGGCAGCACTTCCAGACTTTGAAGCTGCCGCCTTGAGCACCCACAAAAAGTCTCTAAGGAGACGCCTTGAGAGATGCCTCGAGGGGAAGAGCAGGCAATAGCTGTGGAGCCCATTGGAACGTCACTAGCTCACCAGAAAAAAGCAAACAGTGGAGTAAGTGAGATGAATACCAACAGGAACTTGGGGGCGAAGGATAACATTTTGGCCCCTACAGATGTAAAGTAGGTAAGAGGAAGACTTATAGTGCAAGGGAAAAAATCAACATACGTGCTTAGAAGCAACTCTAAGTCACTTTTCAGATTATCGCCACAAAGTAAACCGGCAGAGGCAGAGACTGAGGCAGCAAATATAGGGGTGTCAAGCAAGGGGGGTCAGTACATTTAAAAATCAAATCACTTTTAAAAGCCTGGTCTTACTGTTAAAATATCAGACAGGAGAAGACTTTTAGGAGTGAGAGACTGCAGAAAAAATGAAAATTACCCACTCATTGCACACATATTTCAAAATATTGGTGCACATATTTTAAAACAATGCCAAAGACACTTACTTGTTTTGAGTGAGGGGTAGGTGCTGTGAGAGAGGGGAAGACAGGAGACTGCAGGAAGTATCGCCTAAGTTGGGACAATCAGATAAGTTCTCTGAAGCTGACAGCATGGCCTCAGTGGGTATTTTGAGTTACACCAGTCCTAACAGGTTTCAACCCTTAAAAGTTAACACTTTAGAAGAGGGCAATACTATTACTCAGTGGTCAAGTATGTCCTACTGTAATGAGACCCCCCTTGAAACTAGTGTGGTGAGGGAGATGGTGGATACTTCAGTCCCTGTAGTAGAGGGAGAGGCAGAGGCAGTCGCAACCCAGTCTATAGGAGCTATGATACATGCCCTCTCTACATAGATTAAAAGTAGATGTGAAATATCCAAGGGTAACCAAAGGAGATTCATGGAAAGTGTGAAATTCTGGAGAGAAAACTGTATTACTTGGAAATTAGGACTGTTATCCTGAAGGGAGTGGTAAAAGATTAACGTCTGCTGTTGAGGCAAATAAAGAAAGGAGTTGTCATTTGAAGGCAAGGGAAGAGGGATGGCAAGCAACATTTGAATCCTTAGAAAATAACCAAAGGAGGAATAACTTGAGGATTCTAAACATTCCGGAAGGACTAGAGGGTGAAGATTTGAAAACGTTTGTGGAAAGATTAATCAAAGGTGGGACACATATTGAGGATTCAGAACAAACTATCTCAAATAATATCCAAAGAGTACATCGTGACCCTTTCCTAAAAGCCCGCAACAAAACTAAGCCTTGGAAGATACTGGTGAACTTCGAAACTTATATCTTTAAGGAGCGCATTCTTTTGAGCGCGTTAAAGCAAAAGTCATTGAAAGTAGAGAGGGTAGTTTTTAAAATCAGGTCAGACATTTCTCTGATCATATTAAATAAACAATAAGAGTTCGGTAAGATGATAGATCCTCTAAAAAAGCTAGGAGCCACAGTGCAGCTAAAATTCCCAGTCAGCTTTAAAGCCATACACAATAATAGGATGTACAACTTTACCAGACATAAGGAGGTGGATTATATGATCAGAGACATCAGCAGAAATTGTGCTAGCCCAGAATAGCAAGTACAAGCTAGAAATGTTACCAGTATGTTTTTTGGTCTTTTTTTTCTTTTTGGAGTTTTGTGTCTTCAGTGGTCTCTTATATTGTCGCTTTTGGATTGTATATGCTTTTGGTAGAATGTGTATCTGAGTGAAGTGTGTTCAAAAGCTTAGGCCATTAGGAAGACAGGGAGGGTTCTCTCAGGGTGGGGTGTGTGGGGATGGGGGTGTGGTCAAGGGCACTGGGTGGGAAGCATGGGAGAAAAATAAAATAAAATAAAAAAAAGTCCTCAAACACCTTGGTTTTTGCTTTAGAGCCTTTAGAAATTATAAGTTATGGAGGGGTTAGCTATAATCGCAAGGTAAAAGAAGGTGGAGAACCATGGTATGGAAGACCCCATAAAAATCCTGCCATGGAATATAAACGGCTTAAACGTGAAAGTGAGGTGAGAAAGACTTCTCCAAAATTTAAGGGACTCCCTTGCTCAGGTCATTATCCTTCAAGTGACACAATTGACTGAGGAAGAGTGTATCGATTAATTAAATCAAGGAGATGGATATAACAATTGGTTTGTACGAGTCACAGTGTTAGCATGAAAGGCGTGGCTATTTTAATAAAAAACACCCTAAAATGTCCATCAAGAAAAGTGTGATGGATAAGGTGGGGAGAAGGGTCATCGCTAAACTGGTTGTATATGATCAGTGTTATACTCTGGTGGGTAATTATGGCCCTAATATAGATGGAACCACTTAAGGCGATGTTCGGAAATGTACTACTTTTTTCTGATCCCATCATCTTGGCAGGTGATTTTAATATAGTCTTAAATGACTCTTTAGACAGAATCATAAAGGAGCAGATCAAGCGTCAACACAAAAATGTCATCATTGATAACATTTGTGATGAAACAGCGGGGGCTGTGTGATGTATGGAAAGAGTGGGCAGGACATAAACAAGATTTTACCTTTAACAACAAAACATTGCCAGCAGTCGCGAATCGATTACGTTTAAGAAAGCAGATTCAAGATATTTTCCCTTTGGGGAACATATGTCAGATCATTCAGCAATTTTTGTGGTATTGAATCCTGCCGTTAGGGCAGCTCAAAAGAGGTGGACATTAGATCATACTCTTTTTGTAAGACACAAAAGCTGTAAAGGTGCTGCAATCCAAAATAGAGGAGTTTTTCTGCATTAACTTGGGTTCAACATCATTAGATGTGGTTTGGGATACCTTTAAGACTTTTCTAAGGGGCAAAATGACCAGCTTATTTTCCTTTAAGAGGAAGGAATACAATAAGGAGGTCAATGTGTTAGAAGCGGAATTATGGGAGGTAGAGGGAAAGTTAACACAGCAGGCGCTAGATCCTAATGAGGTAGCCATACTGCAGGAATCACTTAAAATCTTAAATGTAAAGCTGGAGGGAAAAATGGATGGTAGGATTAGAAAGAGATGGGAGGTTAGTAAGTTAACCCACTTTGTTACAAAGAAAATTGTGGGACGTTACTAGCTTGGAAAATAAAATCAGATCTGACAAGAAACCAAATTAATGAAATAAAATGCATCCTCACCGGGGCAATTAATAGAGATAGTGGGGGAATTGAAATGATTTTTTTTGATAAACAAGTTTTTATTGTTTTAAACAATACAACAACAAAAACAGTCTGGCATTCTGAAGCAGTACCACACAGCAATACATTAGAAAGCACACCCCGTTCCCCCCGCCCCCAAAAGCTCTCCTCCACCCCCCGGACCGCCCTACTAAAGTATGTTGCCTAGCCATTTCCCCCAAACTTTCCGGTATTTCTTGGGGCAACCTCGTGCCCGATAGAGAGTCCGCTCCTGCGCCGCGCACCAGTCCACCCCAGCACCCCACTTAGCCACAATTGGCGGCAGCGGTTGTTTCCATGCCGCTGCAATGTCGCGCTTGGCCACCATCAAGGCCGTCATGAGAAACAGCTGCTCTGAACGCGTGCCATCCAAGCCATCTGTGATGCCCAGCAGGGAGTGTCGAGGGTCGTGCGGCACCTCCCACCCCAGGACCTCCGTAAGCTCGTTCTCAATGCCCCTCCAGAACCCCTCCAGGACAGGGCAGGACCACACCATATGCAGGAAGTCTGCCGGTTCGGAACCACATCGGGAGCAAGCCGCATCCCCGGAGAGGCCCGCACGGTGAAGGCGAGCCGGTGTAAGGTAAGCCGCATGGAGATAGTAAATTTGGATGAGTCGCAGCTTAGCGGAGGCCGTCACCAAGCGGGGGGCCATAAGGGCGTCCCGCCAGTCGGCCTCATCCAGGGGGCCCACCCACCCCTCCCAGCGCTCCTTAAGGCCCGCAAGGGACGTAGGGGTGCAGTTGACGAGGGAGCGGTAAATTCTGGAAATGCCCCCCCTCCCCAGGTTGCCCAGCAGGACCTGAGCCTCCGGGGGGCTGTGGTCCGGCAGCCGGACGTCAAGCGGGGTGTAGGTGCGTATGGCGTGGCGCAGCTGGAGGTACCTATAGAATTGAGAGGAGTGGAGGGAAAAACGCGCCTGCAGCTCTGAAAAGGAACACATCCGCGCTCCCCGCCAGACATCCCCAAGCTGGGAGATGCCAACGAGATCCTATGATTTGAAGCCTTCCAGCTTCGTGACCTCCCGCAACCACGTCCCGTGCCACAGGGGAGTGACCTGGGTCAACCGTCCCGTCCATCGGGTGAGGCGGAGCGCCGCTCGCCAGGACAGGAATACAGCCCTGGTGATGTCCGGGCAAGAAGCAGGGATGGGGGCGCCGTACAGGCGATCTTGGATATCGGAGAAACCCAAGCCGTCAAGTTCCACCCTGTAGGCCGGGTCGGACCAACCCCCCCCGAACCAATCATGAATGACCAGAAGGCGGGTGGCCATATAGTAGAGGTAGAGATCAGACATGCCCAGGCCCCCGTCAAAGGTGGGTATGCGGCATGTCGACAGAGCCAGCCGCCGCCTCCCATCGCCACAGAGAAATCTCGTCGCCATCCCGTCCAGTTCGCGGGCCCACGGTCTCGGAAAGGAGAGGGGGGTGTTTTGCAACACATATAAAAACCGGGGAAGAATCATCATTTTGTAGAGGGCAACCCTCCCTAGCGGGTTGAGGGGCAGCTGCTGCCATCGCGCCAAGTCTACCTTGGCTCTCTTGACCAGGGGGGTGACGGTGAGCGCCCAGCTCAGCTCCGGGAGGAGGGAGACCCAGATGCCCAGGTATTGAAATGATAGGCGGTGCAGAGGGATGGTCTCCTGCCAGTCAAAGCATTCCCTGGAGGGGTGCAACGGAACCAGGACCGATTTCCGCGGATTGAGGGAGAGACCCGACGCCCGGCCGAAACGGCTCAGAATGGATAGTGCACGTGGCCCGGAGCGCGCTGGGTCCCCAAGGTACAGTAGGACATCATCCGCATAAAGGGCGATTTTGTCAGCTTCCAGGCCAGGCCACTCCCAGCCCCGAAGGAGGGGGTCAGATCTAATCAGGGCGGCCAGAGGTTCCATCGCAAGAGCGAAGAGAAGGGGTGACAGTGGGCAACCCTGCCTTGTCCCCCGGCCGATCCGAAAGGGCCTCGACAACGCACCGTTAACCAATACTCTGGCGCGGGGCCGGGCATAGAGGACTCGCACCATCCCCACGAACCGAGGGCCAAAGCCCATGCGGGTCAGGACGTCGAATAGGTAGATCCACCCCACCGAATCGAAAGCCTTTTCGAAGTCGACGAGGAGTAGAGCGAGGTACGGGGTCAGACGATGGCGGTGGGCCAAGGCCACTTGGAGACGGCGCAGACAGTGGCGCGTGCCCCGAGCGGGCATGAAGCCACATTGATCCGGGTGGACCAAGGTCGACAACAGGGGCCTGAGCCGTTGGGCCAGGACCGCCGCGTAGAGCTTGACATCGGTGTTGATGAGCGAAATTGGGCGATAGGCAGCTCTGTCAGTGGACGGTGGCGTGGATTTGGGCAAAACCACGATCGTGGCTAGGTCAGTCTCCGGGGGGAAGGAACCCCTCTCAAGCGCCTCCGCATAGTGAGCTCTCAACCGCGGGACCAGGGTGTCCTTGTAGGCCGCAAAGAATTCTTGGGGAAAGCCGTCCGGTCCCGGTGTCTTCCCCGCTGATGTGCGCCCGATTGCCTCCCCAATTTCTTCGATGGAGATGGGGGCTTCCAGGCTCTCCATTTCGTCCGGCCAAAGCCGGGCCAGGCAGGCGTTCCCAGACGCGAGCAGGGCGTCCAGAGAAAGGTCTGTTGCACGCGCTCGGTAGAGCTGAGAGTAGAACTGGGCAAATGCCGCCGCCATCGCCACGGAGGAGGACTGGAGCACCCCCGAAGAGTCGGTAATCGCCGGAATGATGCGCGACGCCCTGGGGTAGGTGGCCAGGCGGTGCAACAGCGCGCCGTTCTTGTCACCCCAACCATACACCCTCGCCACCGAGGACTGCCAAAGAAGCTTGGCCGCCTCGAGGGACCGCTGACAAATCTCCTGACGAAGGAGCTGCAGCTGCCGGTCCACCGCCGGGTCTTCATGTGCAGAGAGCGACCGCTCCAGCCGCAACGCCCGGGCTTCGCAAGCAGTGAGCTGCCGCAGCTGTGTCTGGCGGTGCCGCACCACATGTGCCCTGGCCGCCCCCCTGATGGTTGCCTTGCAAGCCTCCCAAAGGGTGCCCGCCGACGAAACCGAGCCCTCGTTGGCGCCATAATATTGAGTAAGCTCAGTGCCCACCGCCTCACGCAATGTCTTATCCTGGAGGAACCAGGCGCTGAACCTCCACACCGGCCTAGCCGCGTGAGGCGGGGGGCCCAGACCCAGGAGGACCGGCGAGTGGTCCGAAATGCCCCTGGGAAGGATGCGGACATCCTGGTCGCTTCCGCACTCGGTGGGAGGGACAAAAATCACATCAATGCGGGCGTGAGAATGGTGAGCGGCCGAAGTGTGGGTGTACTGACGCTCGTGAGGGTGCCAAAGCCTCCAGGCGTCACAGAGGCCCTGGGCCTCGGCCCATCCCGCCAGCTGTCTCGCTCGCACGGCGCGGGAATCCGAAATCGGTCCCGACGAATCCAGCTGTGGGGCCAAGACAGCGTTAAAGTCTCCCCCAAGCACAACAGCGCCCACGGGGAGGGATTCCAACAACGAGGCGGCGTGGGATAAGGCCTGCGACAGTCCCGAGGGAGGCACATAGAGCGAAAGGAAGCTGACCGGTCGACCCTCCAGCGTACCGCAAATAGCAATCCCGATTCCATGGGGAGCACGGGCCACCCTCTGAAGGACAAAGGGAAAGGAACGACGCAGCAGGACCGCCACCCCTCGGGAACCCCGGGAAAACCCAGAGTGCCACACCCGGTCGTACCCATAACGCGCCAAGAAGGGGCATTTTTCCCCGAGGAGATGGGTCTCCTGAAGGAGGAGGACGTCGGCCCCAACGCGTTGGGCATACTTAAGGACTGCCGTGCGCTTAAGCCTATCCAGCAGGCCGTTCACATTCCAGGACAGGATACGCAGCTGCGCCCTGGGGGCTACGTCAGCCATGGAAACAACGGGTGCATCGGGACGCCGCGGGATCGGAGCCGCCCGAGGGGCGCCAGGAGTACATCATGCCGAGCTGGTGCGCAGGGAGGGAAGGGGGATCGCCCAGGTCCCATGGGGAGAGCAGGGGACAGACGAAAGGGGACTAGAGGTGCCAGGCTGGGAGCGGGCGGCAGCAGATCGTGTGTGTGAGCCAGCGCGGAGCTTTGCTGTAACGCTCGCAGGAAGCAGCTAAGGGGTGCCAGGCTGGGAGCGGGCGGCAGCAGATCGTGTGCGTGAGCCAGGGCAGAGCTTTGCAGTAACGCTCGCAGGAAGCTGCTATGCGGCGCACCCAAGAAGAACCAGACCCAAACTAAAAGAACCACCCTCCCTAGGAGGAACATCCAACAAAACCCACCCCCCAACCCCCAACCCCCCACCCTACACTTCGAGAACTGAAGCATCTGTCGCCCTAACATCAACAACTACTACAAAAGCCCCAAGCAAAGCGCTCGGGTGTCAAGAGCGTGGTGGACCCCTCCAGAAGTACGGATGCAAGTGTTCCGGCCTAGACTACTACACATGAGCGGAAATCCGCTGAGTCCAGGTCCGTGGTGGAGGCCCCAGCCGCAGGACCGGGCCGCCAGAGCTGCTGCCAAGACAGAAGACCACCCAAAGTCAAATGGCCGGGCTGCGGGAGAGATCAGAAAGGTCCACAGGCCCGAGGAGGGGGGTCAAGGACGGGTCTGCGGACACGGCGACCGGCGCCGGAGGCCCCCAGCCGCCTGAGAGGATGTCCCGGATGAGGCAGACGAGTCCCTTGGCCTTCTGCCCGACATGCTCGTGGAGCGAGGCCCAGCCGCCAATCCCCCCCGGGGCCGCCGGGACTGTGTGCGCCTCCTGCGGCGTGGGCGAGTGGGCCTGGTTGTATCTTGATCCGAAGGCCGCCGAGCCGGGGACGCCCGCCCAGACTGGCGCAGGGGTCTTTCCTCAGTGAGCCAAGTCCAGGCCGCCCGGGGAGTGTCGAAAAACAGGGTCTTATCCTGAAAGACCACGCGGAGGCGGGCCGGGAATTGAAGTTGGTAGCGAAGGCCCAAGGAGCGCATCTTGTGTTTCACCTCTAGGTATGAGCGGCGTTGCTCCTGAACCTCCCGGGTGTAGTCGGGGAAAACCATGATGGTGTGGTTGTTGAAGGACAAGGGAGACTGCACCCGCGCCTCCTTCAGAATAGCGTCTCTGTCTCTGAAGTTAAGGATCCGCAGGATGAAGGGGCGCGGGGGGGCCCCGACCGGAGGCTTGGCGGCCAACGACCGATGCGCTCTTTCCACTACAAACCAGGTGGACAAGCTGGCCGCCGGCATCCAGGACTTAAACCACTTCTCCAGGAAGTCGTCGGTGCGGCCAGATTCGACCCCCTCCGGAAAGCCCACCAGGCGGAGGTTGTTGCGGCGGGCCCGGTTTTCGGCATCCTCCGCCCGCCGGTGCAGCTCCTTGGAATGGGTCGTGAGCTCCCGGACCTGGTCTTGGAGCTGCCGGATGTCGTCCTCCGCAGTCGAAATTCGGGACTCCGTCTCAGTGATGCGGGCCGTGGCATTGCGGAGATCCTGTCGTAGGAGCGCCACGTCCACCTTCACCTCCCCGACCATCCCCTCCAAGGACGTGCGGGAGGCGGTGATGGCCTGCAGAATGGCGGCATGGTCCGCGCCGGGAGTTGGCGCTGTCTCCCCCCAAACGCCCGGGGGATCGGAGGTCGTGAAACGATCAATCTTGGTCTGGTGGGGCGCGGCTGTCGACTTGGCACCCCTGTCCTTGCCCATGACTGCCCACGGGACGCGCGCGCCGGTGCCCAGGCGCTGTGTGGCTCGCCGTCCCACTGTCCAAGCAGCCAGCCGGTGCGGGGCCGGAGTCGAGGGGGAGTGAGAGGCAGGAGTGATGCCCTCCCCCCGCTGCGGAGGGCCAGGAGACCACCGAGGGTGCCGCAGCCCCGCTTCAAAGGCGATCCAGCGTGGTCCAGTCCCACCGTTTTCTCAAGCACGGGGCCCGTATCCGATCAAGCCCCCACAGCGGGCTCCCGGGCACACTCCGCCGGCGCTCCCCAGCACGAATATCAACCGAACCCCCCAAGGAGGGGGGAGGAAATAGGGTCCCTCTCTGCCCCGCAGAGGCCGAGTCCCACAAGCGGTGACGGGGGAAGGGAGGACAAGGACCCTCGTGTGGCGATGATCCCCCGCCGCCAACCGCCTATGCCAGTACCTGTTGTGGGTTGAAATGATTTTTACCAATTCTTTGAGGATTTACACTCAGAAGACCTGGTAGTTACATAAGAGAAGGTTATGAGTTGGGTGGAATAAGATGATCAAGGTAAACTCAATGCAAAACAGAAAACATGCCTTAACCGTAGCATCATCACGGTTTCTGAAGTTACACAACTATTACATCTAGTAAATCTGGAAAAGCAGCAGGCCTGATGGTCTTCCATTGGAAGTTTATAATGTGTTGGGAGATAGTATTCTACCAATTATGTTCAAGCTACTTGGGGAGATTATTGAGAAGGGGGGCTATCCTCACCCTCATCTTGGAATGAAGCCACGGTCATGGTAATCCTGAAGCTAGGGAAATACATGAGGAGCTGTTAGGCATGGAGACCAATTTTGCTCTTAAATTGCGAGTACAACATTTTCGCCAAGTTGTTGTCTTATAGGTTGAGTGGTGTGATTTAGGGACTCCTACATGACAACCAGAAATGCTTTTTAAGGGGCAGAGCACTCCGCGAACTGAACTATGGCCTAAGAGCTTCAATAGATTTGACCACGACATATAAGGCACCATTGGCAGAGGTAACATTGGATGCCACAAAAGCCTTTGATAGAGTGCATTGGAAATATTTTCAAACTATGCTCAAGCTTTTTTTAATATGGGGGAAAACTTCCATAGGACATTGCAAATAAAACCCTGTGCTAGAGTCCTGGTTAATGGGAGTCTTAGCTTGGCCTTTAAAGTAGCCAGAGGAATGAGGTAGGGGTGTCCCCTATCCCCCCTGTTGTTCAATTTGAATATTGAGCCCCTAGCATGTAAAATCAGAAAAGATAAATCCATTTTGCCCTTTAAATGTAATGGATGGGAAAAAAGGTGGCCTTATATGCGGATGATTTGATAGTGTATACCTCAGATCTTCAGACTGCTCTGCCAAATATTGAGAGACTGACCTTAACTTTTGGGAAGATAGCAGGGTACTCAGTCAACACCACAAAGACAGAAATCATGGTCTCACCTTGAATAGCACCTTAAATAAAGAGGAAATTAGATATATAGTTGTATGGGTCAGACAGGATATCACGAAAATTCCAGAAGTAAATTTCATCAAAGCAATGAAAGAGTCATGCAAATTGATGATAAGGTGGGCACACTTACCCCTCACCATACTGGGTAGAACAAATTTGGTTAAAATGGTTATCTTACCCAAATTCACATTTATTTGTATTTTATTCCCCTAATGTTTAAGAAGGAGTGGTGAGATCAGTTACAGAGTGAGATAAATACTTTTATTTGGGCCTCTAAGGGAGCACATATATCATGGAAAACATTGCAAAGACAAGAGAAAGGGGGGGTCAAACTCTTCCAGATGGGCAGTTTTACTCTTGGTTATGTTAAAGAATGCCCAAATGCTGTTAAATCGCCTGGGCATCTCAGAAATAGGTAATATGCTTAAGGCAAAGTTAAAAGATGTTCAAGAAGGTGATGCTTACTTTCTATATAAATTCGGGAATCCCATGTATTTCAAGAAAGTGAGGGTTAAGGTACTGCAAGACTTGGCGGAGCTATGGTATCGTGTTAGGAGGGTCACAAGCCTTCCGTATTATAGTAAACTTACACCAATTTTGGTTCTCTGGAATCTCCTGAATGCATCAGGCATAGGTTGGCTATCCCCATTAAAGAGTCAGGTCTGCAATAGTGGGGTCAACTATTTAAGGCGGGTACGTTGACAGCATGGGACGAACTAAGGAAAAGGGATACCGTTAATTGAAAAGTTGGTCTCAGACCTAAGATATGAAAATAGGGGGTTCAAATGAGTTGGAAGAACTTCTTATTCAAGGGAATATAAATCATAAGGTGACAAGATGGATTTGGCTGTTAATCGATCTAGTCATTGGATGTTTCACACTTCCGGAGCAGCAGTGGGAAGAATACTTGCCTGGAAGGCAGATAAGTGATATATGACAAGTATATATGAATATTCTATGCTGCACTGTCAAGCATGCTTGTTTACAGAGCAACCATCTTTTTTCCCTTCACAGAGCATATTGGACACCCTATAGATTGTCAAAGATGGGTAGAGGCAGTGTGGTGAACTGTCCAAAGTGTGGGCTGGAGAAGGCAAATGACTTTCATATGTTTATGGAATGTTCGGGGATACAGTGCTTCTGGGAGGAATTATGAAAGTCTATGAGTGAGATTCTTGCCGTGAATATCCAGGTAAGCCTCTCCCTTGTCATATTTGAGACCCTGGAAGGCCAGGGTAGCTTGAACAGTGACAGATCAAAATTGTTCCTTTACATGACACTCCTTGGCTGAAGGGAAATATGTTGGAAGTGGCTAAGTAATTCTCAACCACTGCAAATTTAATGGTTGGCATCGATAATATAAAACTTAAATATGGATGCAAAAGATCTTGGGGGTAGAAGGAATAGATTTTGTTTGGCACTGGTGAAATGGCTACGTTATGAGGACAGTGGAAGGAGAATGGTGGAATGATCTGGTTCTCATGGAATAGGGAATCAAAGCTGGTCCAATGATTATGCCTAACTACTGTTCTCTGCTTCTATACCAGGTGTAAGTCATGGTAAATGAAGAAACAGCGAACCACCCTTTGGGAATGGCGAGTACTTCTCTTCTGCCCTTCCCTTCTCTAAGATATTGGTGCAAACATGAAAAGATCTTAGAGGCGTGATATGAGGTGAATGAGGAAAAAAAATCAATTGGATCACAACGGGCGCCAATACCCTGGCAACCCTGAAAAACACCAAACCCAAAAGATCCGACAAACAAGCTAGCTAGTACAATGCTGACATCAGAGAATCCAAAATGGAGAACCACCCAAGAAACCACCTCAAGAAACACCTACAGGGCCGCACTTAGACAATATCACCATCAAGTGAAAGAGACCAAGAAAAATTCCCTGACCCTGAGAATCAAATCTAGCTCCAATAAGTGCAAGGAACTTGTTGTCACCATCACGGAATTTACCAGCCCAACAGCCACAACCAACAACATCACCTCTAAACAAGTACTCTTCAACAACCTCTGCAACTTCTTCTATAAAAAAATCACCAAGATCTACAGGAACTTTGAATCCCAGCTACCCCCATTGCCCTTCTCAGCCTGCTAACCTCATCAACCAAAGACTACTAACTGACAACATGGAAACCTCTATCCATCAAGGACACTGCAGCATTAATGAAGACAGTCCACTCAGGGGCGCCCACAGACCCCTGTCCCCACCATGTTTACAACCTGGGAAGAGCCACAAACAGTGCTGCAGTCACTTCCATCAACACCTCCCTCAAGAGATCCACCTTCCCAGATAGCTGGAATCATGCCAAAGTCACTGCCCTCCTCAAAAACCTTCAGCAAACCCTGAAGTACTCAGTAACTACCGACCCATCTCGCTGCTCCCCCTCCCAGTCAAAGGATGGGAGAAGACCATCAACAGACAACTTTCTGACCACCTAGAATGCCACAAACTCCTGGATGACTCACAATCAGGATTCTGAATCAACCACAGCACTGAAGCAGCCCTCATTGCTGCCACAGATGACATACACACCATCTTCGACTATACACAGACAGATGCCCTTATCCTCCTTGACCTCTCTACTGCCTTCAACACCATCTCCCAACACACACTCACCGCCAGACTACACAATGAGAATACAAGGACCAGCTCTCAAAAGGATACCCTCCTTCCTCTCCAGAAGAACTCATGCCATTCACATCAGAACTCAAGGACCTCATCTGCGAAGTCCCACAGGGATCATCAATCAGCCCCACACTTTTCAACATGTAGAGGACTCCTCTGGCTCACATCATCAGATCCTTTGGTATCAACATATGCTGGTGACACCCAGCTCAGTTTTTCTCGCTCAGATGACACCGTCACCACCAAGACAAACTTCAAACAATAATGACAAGTGTGGCCAACAAAAGTGATGTGCTGATGTTCAGGAATAAGAGCTTACCTTTTGGATTCCACCTGGTGGACTCCGAATTTGGACCACACCCAACCCAACCGACCAAGCTAGGAACCTATGCCTCATCCTGGACATCGACCAGGATTGGGGTGGAGGACATGATAGCAGGGGGATGGTGATCAATGTAATTGAATGAGAAGAAAGCAGAGTTTGGGAGCATAGCTAAAACTCCCAGACCCATGGGCGAGATTTAGGGATTTGATTTTGGCTGGGGCTTACTCAACCACACACACACATACAGAGCAAACCTGCCTCTGTATTCAGCTCTCAAGTAGGAGGGCAAGAAATCTACATTATTAATCAATTTACACTGTTCAGGATGGTTGCTTGTGTCCCAGTTACTGCTAGTAGGACCAGGAGGGTATTTCCCAAAGAACAAGATGGCCTCACACACTCGAGGTGTCCTGCTTTATCATTGGCCATCCATCACTCACCAGAGAATACTCTAGTGGCGATCGGCCCTTGCCGTGGGTTGAGAAACTGTTTAGGGATGATCTGTGGAGTGGGGGATCCAGGCAGCTAAAAACTCCATACACCTACCCGTAACAGAGCTCTGCTTTTATTAAGCGGGTTGTGTAGGTTTGATTAAAACAGGCAATCGAACACTTGAGGCATAATTATGCGGCTCATGTCCTTATAGGTTGACATGATTCAGTCCTGAAAAGGCCCCAAAAATGGGTCCGGGGTTTTCCTCAGGACCGGAATCCTGCTTGTCCCTATGTGAATCCTTGTCTACACGTGTATACACCCACTCAGTACACACATACATATGAGAACAGTTCCTAATTGCTGGTTATCTCAAAATGGTTTTGCTCTTTGTCAATGGTGAGCCAGAAACATGTATATAAAAACATACTGACACTGTTACACTTGATAGAACAATACACAAAACACCAGTGACTGGGACACATTTCCTAAAATACAGGGCCAACGGGTGACTGATGCCCCTGTAAAATCATGCTATGCCACTCTTGAGACAGCACAGCACACAATATTCAGAAATAATGCGTGTGTAGTCTCATTGTTAAAACGTGCGCTGAACACAAGTTCAAGGGGTGACTTTGTGGAGTTCACACGCACACCAGACATCTCACTCTATCTCTTACCCTAACTTTGGGGGAATCACAGCTCATGGAGGAGTGAGATGAGGGAAGCCTTGTTGTCACACACTTTTTGGAAAGGAGGGAGACAAATAAATAAACCAAAAAGTATAATTATTATCAGCAGGGACTTAGCGCTACCTCCAAGTGGATGGATGCTCCAGGGTAAACTGTCTTACCTTGTCAAAGGCTCTCCCTATGGCAGCACTTACTTACACCTAGTGCTGCCATTCATAGCAGCAGACTGGGTATTTAATGCGCGCAGCAGTTGACAGTGCGTTCAATGACGCGGCCACCTGTGCCAATTCCGTGAGAGCATGATGGGAATTGAAGTCGCATGCTCGTTTCTGGGCACATCGTAAGACCACTAGACACCAACAGTGCCCGTGGGTGATTCCAGAAATGCATAAGCGCTACAACATATGCACCTGTAATACCGATATTCCTGAATACAATTGTCAGGACATAGCCTTTTATAATGATTGGTATTTTACACCACAACACTGACTTTCTGATGCCAATAACACTTGGCATTACCCACTGGCACTGTCACTGTCTAGTGGTCAGAAACGTGCATGGGAGTGTAAATCCTGTCCTGTGACCTGTCAAAAGAACTCTTTTTAACAGGAGAAAACCTTCCTTTTAAATATTATTCAGTCAACCCTATGTGGGCCTTGCAGCCTACAAGGCAGGGTCCATGGTATTTAAAAATAAGACATCGAGAAAAGTAAAAGTTCACATTTCCTTACAGTGACTAGCACCCAGATGCTCATTTCACTGTAACAAGGGTTTGTCTGGCCCAGACGAAATAATAGGAAAGGGATTACATATTAATTCTACTCTGTCTTGATTAAAAACTGCTAAAAATATGATTATAACAGTCTTTTTAACATTTTTAAAAGCCTAACTTAATGGTGTAGTATGATTTGTTAAAAATATTTAGGTAAAGTAACTTTTAGAAAGTTACTTTTTTTCCTGTCTAAAGTTCCTGTAGGCTAGCTCTCCAGTAGTAGCCCAGTGAATAATAAACCATGATGAGGTAACAAAAACTGCTCCTAGAGCAGACACAATGGCTTGTGTGTGGGGAAGTTTGTTTCCTCTAGCATAACGGCTAGTTGCAGTGTACCGAGAAACTTAATTTACTTCGAAGGGGACTCTCCTTTCACAAGCAAATTTTAGGTGACACCTGAAAAGGCCTCAGCTTTTGTCCTCCTATTCAGGCAGGCACCAAACCCAGTGAGGAAAAAGCTACTCCGAAAACTGGTTTTATGTGGCCACACAGGAGGTCATTGCTCATTTCCCTGGCCACACCTCTGAGTGGGCACCCAGGGTCTGTACAAAAGGAGAAGGCTTTCCCAATATTTGATTCTAGGAGTGAGGGGCATAGTGAGATTGTTTGCAGGTGGACAAACTGGTACTACTGCAAAAGTGAGTAGGGTAAGCCCTGGTAAATTTTAACCCAATGGTTAGGAAAGAGCCATGAGTCACCCCTACCCACTAGCTAGTGACAGGCATAAATGTGGTCCCCAAGGCACATTCTTTGGAGCACTTTCTCTGCCTGATGAACAACAGAGCTACGCATACAAATGATGGACGGAATACTGAATAAATTATACATTCACCCCAGTTAAGAGATCTGGGTTAAATCAATTGGTCTGGACTGTTTCCATGAGGCACAGGGTCAAGACTGATTTGCATATGGCTGGGTCTAAACTGGTGTGGTATGGTGAGCAAAGGAATGATGGATTTAACCCAGATCTCTTGACTCGGGGTGAATGTATGATTTATTCGGCATTCCGTCATCATTTGTTTGCGTAGCACTTTTCACCCTAAGTGGGATGGGTATGCCCAGACATGGGTCATTGCTCACTGTGCCACTGGATTCAAGCTAGCCTGGCTGATAAAGGGTAATACCCAGAATCAGGTCCCAGGCACAGGGTCAAGACTGATTTGCATATGGCTGGGTCTAAACTGGGGTGGCATGGTGAGCAAATGAACTATAGATTTAACCCAGATCTCTTGACTGGGGGTGAATGTTTGATTTATTCACCATTCCGCCCATCATTTGTTTGCGTAGCACTTTTCATCCTAAGTGGGATGGGTATGCCCAGACGTGGGTCCCTTGCTCACTGTGCCACTGGATTCAAGCTAGCCTGGCTGAAGAAGGGTAATAACTGGAAACCTATCCCAGGATGCTTGTTTCCCGTCCAGGGAGGACCTGGCTTGGCAGTTCGGTCTGGACTGTTCCCATGAGGCACAGGGTGAAGACTGAATTTTCTGCAAATTGTCTGCAGCGGTACAATTCCCATAGCTCCTCATAGGAAGGGCTAGGAATACTCTCTTTGCTCAGACATTTAGTGATATGTATTGTAAAAAGCGGGGGGAAGTTTATTTTTCTGGCAACTCCCTTGACCATAGCTACCAGGAGGTTGAGCTTTAGTGTTTAGTGACTTTAAGGGTTCACCCTGTCAAGAGCTTTGATTACTCCTGAAGTTGGGCAGTCACCTGTTCCAAATAAAAATCCAAATTCCTACATTTACCTACAGGCCTACCACAAAAATTAATTCAGAATCTTATTAGCACATCTACCCATGGAGGGTACTATGTACTCTCCAGCTCAAAGACACGAAACCACTGTTCGTTTTGTTATTTGCCACTAAATAAAAAGCCATTGTCTAACATCTGAAACTTCTATTTTACATCTTAGATTACATTTGCACCCTTTCAGTGTTATTACGTTAAAATTGTTAATAGTCAATTCTGAAGATTTCTGGCATCTCTACGATTAAAAAATATATATTTATATAATTAGGTTTAGTGATGAAGCTGCACATTTCTGAGCATGGGGATGAATTTTTGTCCAACCCTAGGTTTGCTTATTCTTAATTTTCTAATTTTTTGCCTTTGTAAACTGAAATAAGGTGTGCAATTAGACTCTCATATTAAGTGTTTCTGGTCAAATGAAGGTCTGTACCGGGAATCACAGACCCCATTGAGGTTACAAATTCTGGTCTGATTTCGGCAGCAGATAATAGCTGAAATCTTCTCATATAGAACTGTCTAAAAATATGCTGCAATCGGCGCAGAACCCCAGTTTTCCGCATGTTATGTTCCCAAACTTGTAATCCCAGTTATTTCTCTCACCCCAGCATTACTTGGAACCTAGTAACGGTAATTCAATGGGCGAGAAAATAATTGCCATTATTCTGGGGAACTCATTATGGGTGCCTTGGTGGAAATATCTCACTAGACCAAATATTTTAACCAGTCAGAAGAAATGGAACTTGGCAAACATTCTTATGTTGAAACAAAAATATTTGAAAATGGAATTTCAAAGAGTAATTTCTTTTTTTAACTATTTCTGTGACTTTTAGCGGACAATGAATCCTTGCAAATGCTCAAAAGTGTTTGAAAAAAATAGCTGCAAAATTGCAGTGTATTGTTTTGAATGAATGATCGTGTATATTTTAACCCTTCAAAGAATGAAACAAACATCAAAGTTTTACTGTAGAATGTTCGTGCAATGTGCAGAAAACAAGGGAAATAAAAAGGGGCCATTTTTCACCTGCAGGAAGCACTAGAGAGTAACAGACAAGCAGGAAGGCGGGCTCATATCTATCATCGAGAGAGCTGTAATTCAAATCGTGTACACCTGATCAAGGCTTCCACTCTGCCTTGTAGGTATTTTAGTACAAACATGTCTTTCATTTGACTGATTGAAGCTGTACAAACTGCAACACATGAAACATCTGATCCCCGTGAATCCAAATCACTTTTTCTTTGATAATGTTTTGCTTGTATCCCTCTTTTCTTTGTGCTCTCGTGAGAATCAGATTTCCCTTTAGAAATAGAAAGAATGTACGGTATAACCTGTTTTTTTTTTTTAGAAGAGCTGAGAGCGAAGGTTTACTGTGCAGTTATTAATGTATTAAGATAGCGCTTGGTTGGACTGCAGGCCAGGCTCTTGGCGATGTGCTGCACAAGTGATCCTCACACTCGTCAGTGTGCTATAACATGTGGTGGTCATGTTTGAAGGTAAAACAACAGAAGCAGCTGGACTCATTTTCCATTGGAATTTATCTCTGGACTTGAATCTGCTTGTAAAATTCGAATTCAGTCAGTCAAGGCTTTATTTCGATAAAAAATATATCATAAAAGCATTACAATAAGAAAATTGTTCATCACAGCTTTAAAAATCATCATTATATTTACATTAAAAAGTGAGAAATGTCATAAATAGGTGATAAAAACGTATTAAACAGTTATTTTAAGCCTATTAGTTCTGATACGCCATGCCCAAGATAAATATTTGGAAAGGGCACAGGCGTAAAGTGGCCGAGAGTCAGACCTTAAAATACGTAGGGCCTCAGTGTGCTGCCGAGTGCCTAACAAGCGGCACAAATGTTTGAGCCATCTGTTTCTAGGGAGTACATAAACCTGACATTCAAATAGAAAATGTGCTACAGTTTCAGGTCTATTGATACAGAAAGGGCAAAATTCTGTGGTCTGTGCAGGGAAATTCCAGCCAGATGTAAAGGCATAGAGTGGGAGGGTCCCAGTTCTAAATTTAAAGTAAAGGGTCCTATCAAACGGTCTCTCTATAACATCTAGGTAAAGTTCCCGGAGCGGCAGGTCTTTGAAGCTCAGAAAATCCTCCGTGAGTCTGCCCAGGGCATGATTAGAATTCTGCTGGGATGCAATCCAGTTCCAGTACAGAGTTTTTAGCGTAGCTTTCGGAGGGGAAGACCTGCTTTCCCATGCTGTACTTAGACCAAGATTGCAAAGGAGGGTTTTCATGTCTTTTAGCCATTTGATCTTGTACCATCCGGGAAGTGACAAGACTTCAGAGAGGCCATTAGCGTATTTTACTAATTCCGGGACACGCCATAGTCGGGCCCATAGCAATAGGGGGCGAAATTTCGCCAGCTCATCAATTGGGCGGCAGCCCAGATCAAGCATCAGTGGGGTCGTAGGAGTACCCTGGGGGAGAGACATAATGGCCCTACAGAACTTTCTCTCCGATCTTGCCAACTCACTAGAGTTACATGAACCCCAGAGTTCAGACCCATAAAGGGCGGAGCTGACGCCCCTTGCTGTATAGATTTCCATAAGAGGGGCTATAGGTCTAATTGCGCAGGAGCGCTGCTCCTTTAGGAGTGCCCCTGTCAACCTCTTATGTGCTAACAGCATTTTACATAAATGGGGGGCCCAAAGCATGTTGTGTGTGAGGCGAATGCCTAAATAATCAAACACATCCACCCTCTCTAAAGGTACATTATTCAGCCTTGGAGAACGTACAGGTTTCTTGGGTGGATTCATCACAAGGAATTTTGTCTTGTTCGTATTAATTACTAGACCCCTTTCTCCACAAAAGGACTGGAAGTTGTTTAATAACTTTTGGAGGCCCATAGGGGATTTAGAGAGTAGGAGTGTGTCATCCGCGAAGAGGAGGGTCGGAATACGATCCCCAGCCAGGGAGGGTTCGTCTGCAGGATCTTTCAGCAGATGCTCTACCACACCATTCACATACAAAGAGAACAGGGTGGGAGCCAACACACAACCCTGGCGAACCCCTCTCTCCACCGGAATTCTATCAGTTTTTTCTCCGTCTCTGCCCCATCTGATCTGTGCATAGGTGTTTCAATGCATCCTGATGACAATGGATAAGAGGTAATACGGGACCCCTAAATCAGTGAGCACTCTCCACAGGGTCGCTCTCGGTACGAGGTCAAAGGCAGTCTTCAGGTCGATAAATGCGAGATAAAGACTGCCCTTGGCCAGGACCACGACCTTCCAGTACACTAGCAACAATCTAAAGGCCTGTTCGATTGTGCCAGTACCTGATCTGAAGCCTGCCTGGAGGTCGGAAAGGATGCTGTTTTCCTCAATCCAATGGAGTAATCTTACCAACAGCACCTTACCGACGACCTTTTGCGTTACATCGAGGAGGCTTATAGGTCTGTAATTAGATGGATCATCCCTAGCCCCTTTCTTGAAAATGGGTACGACCTCTGCACCTTTCCATGAGGCGGGAATGGGTGCACCTCTGTTGATGGCGTTAAGGAGAGTGTGGATCAATTTCCCCCATTTCTTGATGTCAAAGCGCAGCAGGTCCCCAGGAATGCCATCGGGGCCAGCGGCTTTTTGAGGCCTGATGGAGCTAATTGCATGTTCAATTTCTTTAATGGAAAAAGCATGAAACACCAGCTCTGGCCCTCGGGCAATACAAGGAGTAGGCGGGGATAAATTGCCGGCGGGATGATCGAATCCCCTAGAAGGGGCAACAGAGTTGATACACTCCAACAACTGGACTTGTTCTCGATGAGACGGAGTTGAGGCAATGTCACCATCTTGGTTGGAATATAATTTGGCAAAATGAGTAGTCCAGGCCTGGCTAGTGATATTGCAAATTATAAGCTCGTTGTCTGGTCTGTTTCTGGTTCTAATTATTTCCCAGAAGCGTCTAGAATCCTTCCCGGAACTAGCCTCTTTTAACGTAGACCAGTACTCTGAGTCCCATTCTTTTTTAGCGTGTGCCAGGAATGCATTATAATTTTTCCTGGCTGCCTGAACCTCTGCTTGAATTTTGCTTTTGACAGCCTGGATTAGAATAGTTTTGGCCTTTCTGCAGGCAGGTGTGAACCATTCCTGCTTACCCCTAGAATTTCGCACTACAGTTTTCTTCCCCACGCAGTTTTTTTTAAAAACGTTTCCAATAGTTTCAAGAGTTCCCTCAAAGATAGATGTTGTCCTCTCTATATGTGAAGGGGCTGGGTCAATAATGTCCAGTTCAATTTGAGAAGCCATGAGCATTGCATTAATAGAATTAAGCTTGGCTTCATCCCCTGCGACCATTTTCCACTTTAAGCGCCTCCCGCACGGCGCGACAGAGATAGTGTCTGACGACCTGGAGGATAATTTAGTCGCTTCATTAGGCCAGGGATTCTTAAGAGAAAGGGAAAGCGAATTATGGTCGCTTTCAATTGTGGGCAAAACTATCATGTCCCGTACAAAGCTCCAAAGGGAGAAATCAAGCATAATATAATCAATTCTTGAGGTATGCTTGTCTCTGTTGTATGTGGCCGCTCCCATGGAATCGGAGTTTGTGCGGCCATTAGCAGCTCTTAAACCGAACTCCAATGTAAGGGCATTCAACTGGATTGCTGCTTGTGTCCATTTTCTAATCGGGGGGATAGATAGGGTTGGGATGCCCCATCTAGCATCGTCTTCACCGGGGTCAGAAGAATCATCCGTTGTGAGAGGCTCATAAGTACAATTGAAGTCTCCCGCGACCAAGATTTGGGTTGCAGCTATGTTGTTCCTGAGTTCCCCTTCAAGGGAAGCCACTGTCGGGGACAATGCTCCATATTTAGTGCCTCTGGCATAAACATTATACAAGTCAAGGCTGGGACCCAGATGGGGCCTCTTAGAGAAATGCCTAGGATGTCTGATGAATTAATCTTTTTCCTGTCTATTCGACAATTCAGGGCAATGTTTACCCATATAAGCAAGCCACCAGATGGTCGGCCTTTGCCATTCCTGGGGAGATTGGCTGGGACAAAGTATGTAACGTAACCAACCCGATAGGTCGGTTCGAGAGACCATGTCTCCTGGAACAGGCAGATCATGTGAGACTCCACAAAAGCACTCCAGTCGGGTAAACACAATTTCCTTTGAATGCCCGCTAAGTTCCAGCTTAGGATCTTTATCGTATCCAAAGGATAAGAATAAATTTTAGGGAAGCTAGGACAATCATTGGAAGGTATAGGGACAACAGTTGTTGAAGTTGAACATGGACTTATGTGTGGAACCTGCGGAAGATCATGAATGGCGGGCTTCTGGATCGAGGGGATGAGATTAATATCTGTAAAAGTATTTTGAGGGCCATCAGTGGACAGAGAATGGCTGTGAGGGATATGGTCAGAAGCCACCATGCCCTGTCTTATAGATGGTGATGGTCAATCCACCAAATCCAGGCAACTATATCTATTGGTCAAAGGCAAGTCACTCCAGCCTAAGTTGAAGGGTACCATCCTACCCCTTTGGTCCTGCCAGCCATCCCACGCCCTACTGCCAACCCTATTGGAGTCCTCAGGGCCATCCCTTCCTGAGTCAAGGTAGCGATTAGAGGGGGGATAAAAGAAGGAAAGCCTTCTTGTCTCAATTCCATCCTGCTTGGCACTTATGCCGCAGCGGCAGATAAATTCCGCCGTGTATGGGTTGTCAAAATTTACAACAACACAATCCCCACAGGTCCGTTTTTTTCCACTACCTACCCAGGACACCCTTCGTACCATTAAGATTTTACTTGCGCAAGAAGGTGGGAGCGGTCTGTTATGGGTGAGCCAGTGTTGGACCTTATTTTTTAGGGAGCCCAGGGGTTCCTCCGTATTAGACCTTAGGCCCGGGACACCTGTCATTATGACAACGTAGGGGTCAGCTTCAGGTGGTAAGTTTAAGTGCTGGCCATTCAAATCCCTATCGTTGTCAGGATTATTCATTCCCCCAGGAGATTTAGATGGTAAGGAATTCAAGTGTACAATTGGGGGTTGGGGTTTGGCTGGTTCGACAGCCTTCTTACGTTCACCCACAAGTGGCTCAGATCTTTTATTCGAATTGTTAGGTGGTAGTAAACCCGTCCCAGTGGGTGGATTGATGGGTTCCCTAGATACAGTCAACTCGCCTCCTGACCCTGCATTGAGAGGGATAATCGAGGAAGATATGTTCCTAGATGACAACAATTTTTCAATGTTCAGAAGTGACAGTTCTACAGGTCGTAAATAAGATTTAATAAGTTCATCTATTCTGGACAAAAGAAAGTTGTTGGCCTCACAAGTCTTGCACCCCTCTCCCAATCTTGTAGATACCCCAGGTATGATTGAATTCAAGGGGGAAACTGGGGCATCCATCGGTCCTCCCTGTATGAGAATACTATTTCTGTGTTGGCGAGTAGTAGGGGCTTTTTTGACAGGTTTGCGTTTACGCTTGTTTACCTCCCTAGCCTTCTTAGTTTTAGGGATAGCACCTTCCCCATTGCCCCTTGATACATCGGTAGTCGGGGGCGCCTGGCCAGGGCTCCTAAGGAGGGCTGGCGTCCTCGCGAGGGTCATGCTAGATTGCGAGTCTAAGGATATCAAAGATGCCGAGAGATCGACAGTATTAGGAACTCCATGTGTCTCGGCCTGTACTAACATTAAGGGCCTAGACTCCCTAGGGTTTACAGGAGACTTGGATAGAGCTAATGCACCTAAAGAAGAGCGTCTTGCCATGGCCAGATCTTGGGACACCCTACGCTCTAAAAGTGATATGCCTTGGTTGATAGCCTCATTCGCTCTGGTGATATATTGGTCAATTGGACCTGTTACATGTGTTGGACCATTTTTGCTACCCCTCGTCATCATTGTGCTGCTTTACTTGGATAAGCTAAGACAGATCTGACTCAGAGAAGGGATAACTAAACACCAAATGAGAAGTGGCAATCAGTAGAACAACAGTTGGAGGAATAGTACTTCCAAGTTAGAAGATTCAAAAAGGATTATCAAAAAGGAGTGTCCGAAAACAGTCTTACCCGAACTTCTGACGGGTTTAGGCAAGTCCACTAGAAGGCAATACTTGATGGTTGATACGTCTGCAGGGCGCTCTCTTGCGTCGAGAGTCGTTGGCGCTTTTTGTAAGACAAGCTCCCTTAAGGAACCTGACTCAACCTCTGTGCCCACAGTGATGGCGTCGCTCAAGTCCCCTTTTGTGCACAAAAATCGTTGAGCCAACGTTAGAGGGATGGCCCAGCCCAGTCTGGTCCGGTCAGGGACGGGCAAGGACGGGCCCGCCCTTGGCCCGGGCTTCGCCCGGGCGCCGCCCGCGCGTGTCCCGCGCTGCGGTGACACCTGGCGGCCTAAGTAGTGATCCGGCGCTGCCAGGTGTCGTCACCGCAAGCGCCGCTCGCAAGGGATGCCGGGATGGTTAGTTCTGAAGTGCCGTTCCCCTCACGGCGTCTGTGAAGGCGTCCGCCAGCACAGCGGAAGAAAGAGGCAAGGAGACACCTCGCTGGAGCAGCCGTTCCCCTCACGGCAGGTAAATGACAATAGCAGCAGGCAGGTCCCACAAGGAAAAGCGTCCCGCGCTGCGGTGACACCTGGCGGCCTAAGTAGTGATCCGGCGCTGCCAGGTGTCGTCACCGCAAGCGCCGCTCGCAAGGGATGCCGGGATGGTTAGTTCTGAAGTGCCGTTCCCCTCACGGCGTCTGTGAAGGCGTCCGCCAGCACAGCGGAAGAAAGAGGCAAGGAGACACCTCGCTGGAGCAGCCGTTCCCCTCACGGCAGGTAAGTGACAATAGCAGCAGGCAGGTCCCACAAGGAAAAGCGTCCCGAATTCGAATTCGCCTGTGAGAATTCTGTGCATAATGCATAATACTTTCATACTGAAAATTCACTGTAACTGTGGGGAGGCATAGGCGCCCGTAAGGAACAGGCTCGAATTTTGGCAAGCTCCAGATTTCATTCTTCACAAAAAGATGAAATTAGAACTATTGAGTCGGTTAATAAGTGACCGTGGTGTTCTAGTTGTCAAAAACAGTTCAGTTTGGGCTTTGCACACATGAATAGCTGGTGCATTTATTGGATCCAATCTAGAACTGAACGAATAAACCTATTTTTTAAGTTTCCGGTTCAACGCCATTGAAGGCCGATGTCATCAAGTGGTAACAAGTGTTACAATACCTGTAATTACAAAACTTTTAGCGCCCCTCTCCCCTTCGAGTCTGAAAGTATTTGCCACTCCACACTCACAAAATCGGTAGGCGGGCTTGCTTAGTCTGAAGCACTGCTTCAACTCTATCTACACTCTTGCACTATTATTCCTAAAAATAATTTGAATCAATCCTTCTCCAAAACCTCACTTGCTCATTTAGGAAAACCGTACTCCTATGTTCTACTCCCCTTGAAAGTTGCTGACTTCTTTTAAAATTCTCGGTATTAACCTTGCATTCTTCAATCTCTCCTTTCTGTCTCTCAGCAATCTTTTCCCTACTATCCTATTTCTCAATCTAATTATGCATCAGTAGGAAAGTATCAACTCACCTAATAACTTCTTCCTCAAATATCCTGCCGCCTGCACACAATAATGGAAATGGACTGTCTTTTAAAGTTAGGCTGGTGGATTTCCAATTGGTGGATTCTGTAATCCGGTGTGCTACTTAAAATTGAATGCTGACAACATTGTATGATACACCAACTATCTAATATGGTCAATTCTTTCAGCCAGACTGATCCCTGCTTTTTTTCATTCTTGCACTACTATTCATAAAGGATCCGTTGTCTTTTGGTTAAGCAGCTTGTGAATAATGGTTTTTAGTGCCTTTAATCTGTCTATTTATTTGATCAAGATTTCTTTTATAGCGCTACTCTACCCTCAGGATGTTAGAGCCCTTTAGAACAAACAAACTGTACCTGAATACCCATGTGAACAGATTCGGGTTTAATGTAACTCACGTATTTTCTGTGTATCATAATCACGGCAGAATTATCTGAGGAATCTGTGTGATTGCAATTGAATTATTCCTTTTGTGCTAATAAATAGCGAGAAATGCAACAACAAGCAAATATTTTGTGCGATCAGCAGCTCACACTCTCAAATGTGCTCTTGGGGTAGGAATGTCCCCCAATTTACTACCTTCAATTAACACTATTTTCTTAGGGCACAAAAGCCCCCTCACATACAAAGTGTGAACGAAGTTGCATTTTGCTCTAAGAAATAGCACTAAATTGAAAAGAACACGAATAGTTAGTGCAAGCAACTATTGGGAAGGATTTCCCCCCACCTTTCTACTGTCACTATTTTGTTAGTGCAAGATGCATGTTGCACTAAGAAACATCGCTAAATGCAGCAGAACATGAATAGTGAGCATGAATGACCGCTTGCGCTCGCTAAATGTGCTCTCCTGGTAGGGTGTTTGCCCCATATTACTTAATTATGCAGGGAAGAGTAATCTCATAATTATTGATAATTCCACATCAAAGTGTTATGCATAATCACTGAAATTACTCCGAGTACTCCAGTGTTATCAAAATTCTGCCCAGGTCTAGTACACATACCATTTTAGGAGTAATAGTGTTACTGTGTTTTGATACTGATTTATGGTTGCAAACCTAATGGCTTTTACTATGTCTCTAGTAGGTTTGCGCTAAGAGCTGCAGTGAACAAGGGGTTCTGGGTAGGGCCCACTCAACCAACAACAGTATTTGTAAAGAACCTGTTCCAGATCGACTGCTCCAGGCACCTATACTGTTTTTACAAAAATGGAGTGACTATAAGGGAGTTGCTGGTTTGTACAACATTTTAATTGAAGACCTTCACTCCAAATCATTTAGGTAATAACTGAGAGAGAGAAGGTAGGTTACCTGAAATAAAACTTAGACAGAAGAGGACTGGGATGAAATACTAGAAACACATGATCAAGGGATTCATGAAGGGTGGCTTAAATTAGGTTACTTTAAGCTTTTGCATGACTGGGACTCGTCTCCCCAAGACTATGGTTTACCACCTTCTCCATCTCTTTGGATTGCTGGAGGTGTGGAGGCAGTACGGAGACATGATTGATCTGCTGAGGTCCAGCAAGTCTCTGCATTTGTGTTGGCGTGAAGTATCAAACACCCTGGCTATGACATATGGGATTTTTCCCAGCACTTTTCTTTTTACATGATACAATAGAACTTGCAAAACTTACCCACCACAAGAAAAGGTGGATAGACACTACATTGTTAATTGCCAAGATGTCCCTCTCTAAACAGTGGAGACAATGCCATCCTCTATCTCATGTCAACTGGTTGCAGGTTACGGTAGTGACATTAGCCCATGAGATGCTAATCTACTGACTTTCTAATAGGCACATATCCATGAGGCTATGTGGGCTCCCTTAATGTCAGCCTTTTTTAATAAAGTAATTTAGAAATAATAAAGCAATTTATAAAGCGCAAGGCTACTTAAACAAAAGTGTCCCAGCGCTGACATGGTCCAGCTGCCAAGGAAAGGGGAGGCGTGAAGAAGGAAACAGGAACTAAATAAAAAGATTAATCTTTAAGGAGAGCTCTGTCTTAGCCTGTCGGAGATCCAGAGGGAGAGAATTCCACAATTTAGAAGCAAGAAAACTGAAGGAACTGTCCCCAATTCAGACTTTCTTCAAAGCGGAAACCTCTGCCAACAAGGATCCTGACTATCTCAGACACCTTAACGCAAGGTAAGGTTTGCTAACGCGATTAAGGTAATTCGCCCCAGCTTTGTTAAAGGTCCTATAGAAATAGCAAAGGGCCTTGAAAGCCACATGCTTCTTAACCGGAAGCCAGAGCAATTTGTGCAGGGCAGAAACCATCAAAGCCCGGCTGGGAAGGTTCGGCAGCAGGCGAGCCGCAGAGTTCTGTACACATTGGAGCCCCCTAAGACATGACTGGGAGACTCCCAAATATAAGACATTATAGTAGTCCAGCCCGTGAGATGTTAGAGGCCTGCACTACTGTTTTTCTCGCGGCTTCAGGCAAAAGCCCAATAATCTTTTTGAGGGATTTTAGCATACCAAAACACTTGCTGGCTAGGGCTATGTTAATGCTGTCAAACTTCAGGCTCGCATCAAACAGAATGGCCACATTCTGACCAACGGGCTTTGGATCAGGAAGGGAGCCAAGCGATGCTGGCCGCCAGTCGGGAGTCCAGATAGAGATCTGACTGCCCAGGATAAGAACCTCCGTTTTGCCAGCATTTCATTTCAGGCAGTTGAGGTCCATCTAGAGGGCCTTCTCGGACAGACAAGTCCTCAAAGAGCTGTATTCTGAGACAGGGTGACAATGATCTGAGTATCATTGGTGCATGATAAGATGTCAAAATCATGCCTCTTGATGATATCCGCCAGGGGGGCGCATATAAAGATTGAAAAAAGTAGAGCTCAGAGATGATCCCTATGTCACCCCCTGCTGCAGTGGCCAGACCTCAGGATGAAAAGGCTTCTGCAGTACCTGAAAAGTACGACCCTGCAGAAAGAATGTGAGCCACCGCAGTGCCTACCAACCGACACCATAGCTCCACAACCATTCCGGTAGAATGTTATGGTACACAATGTTGAAGGCTGGGCTCAGATCAAGCAGCAATAAAGCTGCTGTGTCACCTCAGTCCAGAATCTGGTGTATGGATTCGGAGACCAGCAACAGAGCTTACTCTGTACTGTACAGAGTACGAAAACCCGACTGTGTGCTGTGCAAGAGATTCCTGGCCTCCACAAATATTGATAGTTGGTGATTACAAACTTTTCAGCAACGTTCGCAGAAAAGGGGAGCAATGAGATCGGCCTGCAGTTCTCTGGCTTGGAAGAGTCCAGCGAAGGCTTCTTCAAAAGCGGCACCACTGAGGAATGCTTCCAATGAGTGGGAACCTCAGCAGAGTCCAGGCATATATTGATCAGATTTTCCAGTACAGGAAGAAATTCCTCATCTCTCCAGGAACATCTTAAGGATTGTGGAGCTCCTGGGCCAAACATATTTTGGGGGCCCCCGAATGGAACAGATTTGAATTTATGATACTATTTCATCTTTTTCATGTTGTCTTTAGTTAGGTCACTGGCTATGCACAGGCACACTTATCCAAATTCTAGTGAAACGTCATTTGTAAAGCGCACGGCTACTCCAAGGAATGTCCCGGCACTACATAACAGTTTCTCAACACAGTAGACCAATGGGCAGAGAGCATCCTCAGATGCCGAACAACCAAGTTTTTAAGCACTTTCTAAAAAATTGAGAGATCCGGATTGGCCCGTAGTGCCAGTGGAAGTTGAATACAGGCCTTGGGCTTGGGCCCAAGAAACAAAAAGGATTGGCTCTACCCCCGATTCTAGAGCAGTGGATCTTGGGGATGGTGGCCAAATGACCAAAAGTTGAACAAAGTGTCCAAAGTGTCCTGGCGGGTACATAGCTGGAAAGCCTCATTTTAAGATAGGCTGCTCCCTTATCATGTAGCGCTTTATGCGCCAGGACCAGTGTCTTGAACTGCATCCTCTTTCTCACGGGGAGCCAGTGAAGTGATCTTAGATGTGGAGACATGAGGCTCCTAGGGATAAGATTGAGAATCAATCTTGCGGCCACATTCTGGACCACTTGCAACTTGTTAAGAGGTATTCTGGAACCCCCAAATACAGGACGTTTCCATAATCCAGTTTGGAGGTGATCAACTCCTGAACCACTGTTTTCCTGGTTTCAACTGATGTTGGATTCTTAATGTGTTTCCATCTAATATTCAGGGATAGTGATAAGTTTTTTCAATATTGTAATATAGCAGCAGCTCAATAATATTATTGTAAATAATCTCTGTGAGCCACTGCCATTTCTCAAATGTGAGGTTCTGTTTCGATCTAAAAGGAACTTTTTTATGGATGTTGCATGGTGTTGAAAAACATAAACACATTTCTCTGCATAATGTCTGTAAAAGTCTCCCACTCATCACCTGTATTAAACATAAACTAAAAGAAAGTGGTATTTAAAACAATCTATCTTTAAGAATCATTCAAGGTCATCAGGGCAGGTCTGCATGGAGAACAAAGCTCAATCTATCAGCCCCCCCCTAAAAGGCCAGGGCTCTGGGCCAGACCCACTTTGCCCATGCCTTAAAACGTCTCTGCATCTCCCAACTCTAAAATAGCGGGAGCGACCACATCAAGAGGAGAGCTGGATTTGATAGAGTTCATCAAGGATTGTAGCTCATCAGGTGCGGACGGTTTAAACTGAAGCTGACGGGAGCCATCCTTTGAAGCTACAAACAGTTTTGTAAGCACGGTTCACATCTAGACTTCTCTGGAAAGGAGCAATACAGATATGTAACTTGGTCCTAATAGAAAGTATCTAGAGCGTTGCATACGTCCACACCCTACCAGCAAAATATTTTTTATTTATTTATTTATTTACTTGAGTTCGCTGGCTAGACCCGGAGGTATCAGAGCGCTTTACATGAGGCGAGTTACATAGGTTACAAATTACACATTGTTAGAGAAGGTACACACGTTACAGGTTACATCCGTTGGTTCAAGGCATGTAGAAGGGTAAGGGGGTAATGTAAATGGGTAATGGGAGGGAGATTAAGCGGAGCATAGGCATAAGGATAAACAAAGCAGGCAGGGGGAGAGAAATTCAGGGGAGAGAGGAAAGGAATAGGGAAGGTAGTCAAAGAGTGAAGGAGGGAAGAGGTGGGGGAGGTGGTAGAAGACACAGTATGGATACGAGGAAGTAACTGTGTCTGACGTATAGCTGGGTGGGAAATGGTTCCCCGCGGTAAAGGGCTCATTCCCAGTCCTCTGTTATGTGTGATTCCCTTGACGCGGTTATTTGACCTCAGGCTCAAGGGCAAGGTTTCAAACCTCACTGTTTTATGCTCATGTTTTTATGTGCAGCAATGTCAATTTTCAGTCCTTGGTTGTAGGTGTAACTGCTTAAATATGGGGTAATAATAAAATAATGGTGTTATTTCAGAGTTCCTACTATTGTAAACCACAATTACAGATACTTGATTCCACGGTATGTAGGCCTGTGGATGGTTAGTTTTTTTTTTATCTCTTGTTACATTTCTTCACTAGTGTTCCTATGTTTTTGTTTTTTGCCTGACCTGTAAACATGGAGTGGCTCGATATCGATGTCAGACTTTGCTGCATTCACTTTAATGGTGTTCTAAACTTTCCCATATACAGGCAGCTATTTTTTTATCATATTTAAACAACTTCCTAAAAAAAAAATCAGTTTAGCATTAATTCCCTCTTTGACTGGAACTGTATATATCTAAACAGCCTAAACAGCAATAGCAAACTATTGTGAAATATTTCTTGACGAGAAGTAGGTTAGTCGGCTTTCAACATCACATAAGTATAACATATAGAAACAATATAAAAATGCATTAATTTTTCTTTTTCAATTTTATTTAATTTTTTTTTGATTTTAGCAAATTGTATATTAATAATTAAAAAAACAAAAATAATTAACCAGGCATACTGTTTCTGCATCCATCTAGTATAAGTTTTCCAAATCAATACATGTGTGTGTTATATAAAATAAGACCGAGGCAAAGTCACAATCTCAGGATGGCTCTAATGCATCGTGGTCTGGGAACAGGGACTAGGATCATTCCGCTGAAGAGTTTGCATCTCAAGTGCATGAGAAGAGCTGCTGTTCACGATGACAAGGGCCGTGAGGAGTAGATCTGGCATCATGAAGGTCGCTGTTGTAGCTTGAAGAGCCTGTTGTTTGTGAAACATTGCATTGGCAGTGGTCACGGACTGTCACTGTCAGCGTGAAGTGTCTGTCTCACATTGATGGTCATCCTGGATGGTCACTCTTGGTGCGGAGAGCAGGTTCCGCTGGAGTTTCGCGTTGGCAGTGATCATGGGCAGTTAATTATTAATGCAAAGAGGTCACTTCACAGTCGCGAGAAGCCCAAAACCTCTTATCTTGACCATTTCATCAGGAAGCGTTCACTTTCATACCATTTAGTATCAAGACCAGAGGGGCACCTCTTGGAGCTCAGGACTCACTCCAGCTGAGGCCAGCAGCAGGGCTGAAGCAGGTCCAGGTGGGTCTTGTTGGTGCTGGTCAGCTGGGCAGTTGCAGGGAGGCCTTTGGAAGCATTTTGTGTCTCTGATGCACAAACAGGTCAGGCAACTGACCCTTGGAGTCACTTCTAGAGAGCCTAAATTGAAGTTAAACAAGTACAATCTTCCTTCTTCAGACATAAGGGCAGTCCCTCTTCTAATAAGAGGTCCTGAAAGTGTGACTTGTATCCCCAGTGCCAGCCTGTGACTGGGGATGCCCCCTCTATCCAATCTTACCCCTTCTTAGGGTTAGCTCCAAAATGTGTAGTGGTGAGCTGCATTTGTCAATGGCAAGTCAGGAAGCCCTTAGAAGTCATGAAGGGAGTGGGAAAACCATGAGTACAAGCCCACCATGTTCTACTCAGGACAGCAATGCCCTGCCCTCCCCAACCTCACCCACACCCAAGGTCTAAAGGAATACATTAAACAGCACATTCATGTGACCTGAGAACTGGCAGAAACACACATTTGGTTAAGGTTGGAAAATGCTAACTTTCTAAAAGTGCCATTATTTAAAATAGTAATTCAACTTTTGGAGTTTTTCCCTACCAGGACATTGAAAACTTAAACCCACATGTCCTACTTTCTAATTGCCATGCATCCTGCCCTATGAGCCTATAGGGCCTTACTTAGGGGTGACTAAAATAATAAAAATGAAGGTTTAGGCATGATAAAAGGTGTATCTGGCCAGGTCAAACTTTTTTGTTTTAAACTGCATTACACGTGGCAGTGGCAGGCCTTAGACATATTTCAAAAGGCTACCTTAGTGGGTGGCACAGTAAATGCTGCAGTCCACCAGTACTATTACTTTAAAAAGCCCTGGGTACATGTAGTGTCATTTACTGGAGATTTATATGTAAATTAAATGTGCCAATTGGGTGCATGTCAATTTTACCATGTTTAAAGGAGAGGGCATAAATACTTTGCCACTGGCTGGCAGGGGGAAAGTGTGCAAAGTCTTAAAGCAAACAAAAACGAATTCAGCAAAAAACAGAGTGTGAAGGCAAAACGTCTGGGGGGATACCGCACCAAGGATGTCAGATCTAACATCTCCTGATTATTATTTCCATCTTCTTTATTCTCTCTGCTTTAGTGTGTCTTTATATGTGGGAACAACTTTGGTACTGAATGATTTTGGAAATATCAGAAATATTTACCTCTACAATTCATGGTGGTAGGTTATCAGCTCATCTTTGCAGACAGAGATTTGAGATGAAGAGTTGGACTAATAGTTCTTTGCAATTGCTTTCTTAGATAATAGTAATGCAAAATCAATTTACCTGCAGTGTGATGCTATCACACCTGGAGCTTGACAATTGTCCTAGCAGACACAGTTCAGGTGAATCTAAATTGTGTTTGTCTGTTAGTGTGGTTAGTTCATCGTTCACCCTTCCCCAGAACTTGTGGATGTTAATATAGCTGAACAACATGCTAAATGAGCCTGCATCAGTACCACCACATCTTGAGCAAGTGCTGCACACCCCTAGATACATCCTGTGGTGTATCTGGATGTTATATTTGTATTGTGCAAATAGCTGAATAGCTTAAATCTGGCACTTCCAAATACATGTGCCATATAGTTTACACAGCTGCCGTTTCCTGATCTGAGATCTATCAAAATCTGTGGCCCAACTAGTTGCTAAGTCACTCAGATTGGCCAATCACTTAGCTCTCATATCCCTGTACAGTTGTGTCACTTGTTTCTTGGTGACACCTAGTTAGGATAAGGCACCGGAAGTTACATGTGTGGGCAGTTCTGCTATGTCTACTCCTCAGACAATGTGTGAAGCACTCTGGATCATACCGTGTGTCATGAGTTGCCCTTTCTGTACTCTGAATTCCTGCCTCAGTTCAGCAATGTCCACTAGCTGGCATTTGATGTATAGGTTGCCAACACGTTTGATGCCTGCGTATTCTCAAGCTCTTCTGGAAACCCTGTGAACACCTATTTCACCAATATGTGACAAGACCCTAAATGAAATCTTCGGTGGTCTTGATTTTGAGCTTCTCACAACAGCTACAGCACCAATTTCTTGCTAACGTTACCGCTTTAAGGGCAGTGTAGCCTCCACTTATCAGTGCCTAGGATAACGTCCACATTGCCTAATGTCCCAAATGTGTAGCCTACCTTCAGTGTGTTTTCTGTGTGGAATCACTCACTATCCACTGGAATTGCCCTGCCAAATGAAACGACTCTGTGTCTGATACCCATTGAGCGCACTCTGTAAGCAGGAGCTGCAACTTGTTAAGGGTATGAGCACACCAACAGAATTCAGGTCTTGAAATCTGGAATGCAGGATTCTCATGGGTAATTTATCAAAATAGTATAACAATCTTGGTAGCATAACCATTTTAGAAAGTGTGATTCTCCCCATTAGGGATATTGGAAGGAGATGGCGTTATGTATCCCAGTTGTTACCCTTTCAAAGTTGCCAATTTGTGCATTGGTGTTGCAGTGGTAAAACATGTATATCTAGATATTTATGCATCATCCGAGGCAAATTTCAAGGAAGTTATGTAGAACAAAAATTAATAGCACATTGGAATAAATTACAGACGGTGAGTACCCCTACAACCAATCAGAAGGTAATCTCTGATACGTAGAGCTAAAAAAGAGGTATAAAGGAGATGTGAACTGTAAATCATGACAGTAGTAGAATACTGCGGTACAAAAGGGGGTGGTGATGGACGGAGCATCAGAACCAATCAAACACTCACACCCAGTCAACAGATCTGGGTTTGATCCATCACCGTTCTTTAGCCCACTCTGCCACCCCAGTTCAGACATGGCATATGCAAATCAGTCTGACCCTGTGCCTCATGGGAACAGTCCAGCCCGAACTGCCAAGCCATGCCTTCCCTGGACCGGAAACAAGCTTCCTAGGACCAGTTTCTGGCATTTCAGCCGTCTTCAGCCAGGCTTGCTTGAATCCAGTGGCAAAGTGAGCAAGGGACTCACGTCTGAGCATACCCTTCCAACTTATGGCGAACAAAGCGGTACAAAAGGGGGTGGTGATGGACGGAGCATCAGAACCAATCAAACACTCACACCCAGTCAACAGATCTGGGTTTGATCCATCACCGTTCTTTAGCCCACTCTGCCACCCCAGTTCAGACATGGCCATATGCAAATCAGTCTGACCATGTGCCTCATGGGAACAGTCCAGCCCGAACTGCCAAGCCATGCCTTCCCTGGACTGGCAACAAGCTTCCTAGGACCGGTTTCTGGCATTTCAGCCGTCTTTAGCCAGGCTTGCTTGAATCCAGTGGCAAAGTGAGCAAGGGACTCACGTCTGAGCATACCCTGCCAACTTATGGCGAACAAAGCGGTACAAAGTAGTAGAATACTAACATTATGAAAGTCATACTTCTTCCGAAGCAGATTTATACCTAGGTATTTAAAAGTAGTTTTCTCCAATAATAGTGCTAGATTACTCTTGTAAAGTATTGTACACGTGTTCTGAGATTTCGGAGGGAAGAGAAACCATTTTCTCCTGTTGATTTCTACCTATGATTTCCCACTGAATTTGTCCTGTATCCCTGGCACCAGTGTCCAGTTTCCAGGACATAATCAGTATAAACAGATATGATTGGTCTCTTGTTATTCAGGTGTATCCCATGTCAGGATTCCACTATCCTCATGTAATTAGCTAGAAGCTCCATGGCAAGTGCAAACAAGAGCAGTTAACAGAATGTATTCCTGTCAGGTGTCCATCTTTATTGGCTAGGCGTCACATATGACTCCTCCTGATTTCACTCAGGCGGTTGGAACTACATACAACAAGCCAATCCAGCTAAGTACCTCGCTACTAAATCCCATGTTTCATAGAACCTGTCACCCGAGCCTAGAGTAGTAAAAGGCCTTTTCAATAAAAATCTGCCACGCCGAGCAGCTCTTTCAGGATTCTGTCAAGGACGTGGAACAGCCTTGGACTGTTGGGAGAGGTACTCTTTCCAGGCACAAATTTATTCTGATCCATATGTAGCTCACTTGTGAGGAGCCTGAGTAACCTCTTGGACGTCTGCTTGCATAGTATTTTACATGCTTAATTCAGAATTAAAAGTGAATAATATATCTTGTTATACAGTGGATCACACTTGCTTTTAGGTAGCATGGTAATTATGGCTTACCTCATGGTGTGTAGTAGTGCACCTTTTGCTTTCCCTGCATTGTACATTTCCAGTAGCTTTGGCATCAAGATCCCAGCATAGGCGTGTAAAATTCAGGGGCCACTCCTCCACTCACCAGAGGATCGTTGCCCCACTGAACTCAGAGCAGAAAAAAATAAAAATAACATAATGATAACCTTGTTATTATCCTTTTATTTTTCTTTGCTAAGGGGCTGGGTTAGGAAGGGGCAGAGCTGGGGTCGGAACCTAGGAGGAGCGGTGAGTGCACACTCTCAAAGTGCGAATGATGGTTTGGCTGGTCGTCTTGGCCCGGCCAAATCGTCATGCGTACTTAGCATGTTCCCCACCAGTCTGCATTACACAGCCTGTTGAGGAACATGCCAAGGCTACCCGTTCCCGTCTGAGCACTGAACCACAGCACTCAGACCAATCACAACGCTGCATTGTGATCGGCTTAGTGGAGCCCGGCTGCTTCCTGGTTCTGGACTTACCAGGAAGAGAAGGGACGTCGGAGAGACTGCTGCCGCAGAAAGGTAAGTGGCATTTTTTTGCCGCTTTTTTTGTCAAATCCCCCCACCTCGCCACCCCTGTTCCCTTCCAGCCGCCACTGGTACCATTTGGTGAACAACCCATCACTGCCTGGCATTGTGCAGTGTGCTAATTGTTTTATCATGCTCTTGGTCACTTGCAAACAGATAATGGCATTTCCAGAGTCTCCTTCAAATGGGATGCAAATACTTTTAAGCTGTGTCACACCACAGGTTTAATGCATTGTTTGCTGCAAGGTACATTGAATTTCTGGCCCTTTACAGGAGATGGTTTTTATTTTCCTTTTTCTGAACCCTTGGACATTTCAGTTAAAGGCCTTTCCATGAATGAGCATCGCTCTCAAAGTCTCAAGAGATATCGGGAGCGGCAGCCATTGTAGATGGTGTTACAAATAATGTGGTCAAACTGCAAAGTGTTGTTTGGCTTCTATTCCCTTGAGAAAGAATAACCTGTATCCAGTTTCTATCTTTGAAATGTGTGTTGTCGTCCTTCTCAGCATTTCTGATATCTCTGCAATCACTATAGAATCAATGCTTTTATCCTCATCTTTGCTCCTGCACTCCTAAGGAAAGGATCTAAGAGCAATTGGAACTTTGGACTGGTAAGAAAGTCATCATTGGGTTCGACTCACCGATATAGGAAGGCGCTGCAAAGGAAAGGTTGGTGAACAGAACAAAATACATTAGGTTCTTAAAACTATTTGTTCTGTCAATATTAATCGGAAAAGTTCAGTAGGAGAAACATTGTAATGGTACAGTAACACAACCTGCAATAATTAAGGATTCCGTTTTCCTTTTTTGCATTTTTGGACTGTTTGATTTAACAAAGACTTGAAACTTTAAATCTGATTAGGTAGGCATGTAAGTGATTTTGGCTTGTGAGGTAATAATGAATATTGAGGTTTCACTGACGCCATTATGATTATAAAATCCTCATATCATTAATCTTCCCTCACCGAAGACGTTGCAGGGGTAGATTGAATTTAAGGAATCATTCAGGACAGTAAGCTGGAGAGACTGACCTTATGGTAAATTACTTTCAAAAGTCATTTTGTTAAATGACAACACTGATGCTTTCTGGGAATTGTAGTGTAAATGATTTTCCTAATATGGTTTTGATCTAATGTATTATTTTCTTTGACTGTTCTTGCAATTGTGCCACTCATCGTTCGAGATCTCCTAAGGATATTAGTGAAGGCCCAGAGGGGGAGATTAGTTGCAGGAAGGCACATTCTAATATCTCCTCTCTCTCTTACTAATCCCCTTCCTCCTGGAGCGAATCCTTTTTCACACAATGTTTTTTAACTTGTATTTTTAGGTGTAGCTTCAGGGGACATTGGTGAATAATCTTAATTTCTGAGAAAACCTGGAGCTCAGTTGAGGAGAACTTGATCTTGACAAGCTGTGCATTTTGATATAATCATGGAATGAGGCGCAATCCACTGTGTCTGGTCTAAGTGTACAGAATTGAATAATATTCAGCAATGGCTGCATTTTATGTCTGACTGGGTGTTTGTCAGTGTTCTATAACTACGGGTCAGTTCTGCTACAGGCCAGTGCTACACATTAAA
This sequence comes from Triturus cristatus, assembly GCF_964204655.1. Lineage (NCBI taxonomy): Eukaryota > Metazoa > Chordata > Amphibia > Caudata > Salamandridae > Triturus > Triturus cristatus. Next base: position 548,757,453 of record NC_140595.1, read on the forward strand.
TACATGCCAGTCTGACCAGTAGCTATGCCACTTTCATATATTGTTTAGGGTTGTATGATGGAACAACGCATTCCGTTGTACCGCATGCCTTCACCACGCATGCGTTACAACGCGAATGCCTTTACCACATACATCCTTTACCACGCATGCTTGTACAATGTATTTTGTTGTAAAGCATGTATGGTAAAGCCTATGAATGTTCAAATTGTTACCTAACCCCTGCCCTCATCCTTAAGCCAGTTCCCTAAACCCTAATTCTAGTCCACAGCGCGACCACCGCCCTATTGAAAATTCCCGCCCCCTTATCTAAACCCTAAATCTATAACCCTGCCTGACCTACTCCCTGATCAAAAATACCTGACCCTTCTCTAAACCTTAAATATAGAATCTTGTGCAACCCACTCCGAGCCTCCAGCCCTTTTAAAAAATATCTGACCCCGCCCTGAACCCTAAATGTGTCCCCTGGTCCCCTGATTCCTTTAAGTAAAATCAACAATCCCCCTTACCCTTTCACAACAAGGCACTGCACAGCACAAACATCATCAAGAGGAAGTGGAAGGATATCTTTGGTCCTCTAATGACGCCGATAGCCTTTACCACGCAGGTGCCGTTACCAGCATATGCCCTCAACACGTAAATTGTAAAACAATATCCGTGGTGAAGGCTATGCATGGTAGCAGTGTATGCGTGGCAATGCCTGCATGGTAAAGGCCCTGCGTGGGAACCGCCGCGTTGTAATGGCTGTTTCCCGTTGTTTAGTGATGTATTCCCTATAATTAATTATGTTTAGCTTTTCCAGCAACAACGTATACTATACCCTCTTACGGCTAAACTCTGTTTCTTATTATGCTTCGTAACTGTTGTCTTTTATTGATTGTTAAATCTCCCTTTCCAGAACTTCTATCACTCTGTGTGCAATCATAAAGACATCATAGTATGCTTTTATGCATACTCCTGTCATCACCATCTTAAATGCCTCCCACTCCAATTATATATCCCCCCCTAATACCCTGTCTTCTCCTAAATTGGAACTATAAAGTTGTTTGAAATTGGGTTTTTGGTTGGCCGAGGTATGCACCCTGTCCAAGCAGGAACCGCAAACCTAGTCAGGGTAAGTCCAATACGCACTCTAAATTAACCTGTGCTCACCCTCTGGTAGCTTGGCACAGAGCAGTCAGACTTAACTTAAGAGGCAATGTGTAAAGTAGTTGTGAAACACTTCGAACAGTAACACAGTAAAAACACCACAAAAAGCCTCCACACCAGTTTAGAAAAATATTTATAAATGTATAAATAAAACAGGACCAAAAATGACAAAAATCCAATAAGTGGAAGTAGAGATATGAAGTTTTAAAGAATAAAAGTATCATTAGTGTTTTAGAAGCAATAAGCGCCTTTGAGAGTTATCTGGTCACGCTGGACCGGGGCAAAGTTTATGTTTATGTTTGGGTTCTGTAAAGCACATGGCTGCCCAAGGGCTTCCCCGTGCTGGTGAGTGCTGAACTGGGTGACAGTGCCTAGTAACGGGTTAATGAGGGAACAACCAGGTCTTGAGTTGTTTTCTAAAAGTGAGTTCATCTCGCAGTTATCTTAAACCGAGTGGGAGACCATTCCATAGCTTTGGTACTAAGTGTTCCATCCAAATCTGGTCTTTTTGACTCTAGTCGTGCTGAGGAGATGTAGCTGAGAGGATCTTAAGAGTCTGGTTGGCACATAAAAAGATACCAGATCTCTAAGCTTTGCTGGACCTTTATTCTTTATGGCCCTGTGTGCCTTGCAAAGGGATTTGAACTTAATCCTTGCCTCATACGGCAGCCAGTGGAGCTGTTTAAAGGATTCTCTTACTGGAACGTAGCTTGGAACCTTTAACAAGAGCCTTGCTGCCGCATTTCGCACCACCTGAAGTCTCTTTATTACAGACTTAGGCGAACCCACATAAAGAGAGTTATCATAATCCAAACACGAGACTTTGAGGGCCAGAATCACAGTTTTTCTTAAATGCTCCAGGATCAGTGCTAATATCTTCCTGATTATTCTGAGTAGCCCGAAGCAGATTCCGGACAATTTGTTTGCTTGATAATACATTGTAAGGGCTCTATCCAGCCACATTCCCAGATTTTTTATATGGGTTTTGGGATCGGGGGTTGAACATGCAATTTGGCAAGCTATCCAGTGGTCTGGGAATGGCCATGTTTCCAAACAAGGTATCAATTGTCAGTTTCCAGGATTAGGCTGATTTGTCAGAGAAACAACTAACTGGGTATCGTCTGCATAAGAGACAGCCAGGATGCCAAACTGCTGCACTATGGTAGCCAACTGTTGAATTTAAACATTAAACAGAGTAGGGCTGAGCGACGATCCCTGTGGCACTCTACATATAGATGGCAAACTGTCAGAGAAACAGGCCTTTTCCATAACTTAATAGGATCTATTTTCCAGAAAAGAGGTGAGCCAATCCAGGGCTCCTCTATCCTGAATTCCTACTTCCCTGAGCCTATCTTTCAGGATGGTATGGTCAACGGAATCGAACGCCATGCTTAGGTCGAGGAGTAGGACAGCGACGGATCCTCCATTGCATAGTAGAGCTTTAAGCTCCTCCGTAACCACCAAATGCTGCTTCAGTGCTATGATGTGTACGAAAGCCCATCTGGGTCAGATGGAGAATGTCATTATCCTCCAAAAAACTGGCTAATGTCCGATATACATGTTTCTCCAGAGGTTTATCCAGGAAAGGGAGTAATGATATGGGTCGGAGGTTGCCAAGGAATACTGGATCTAAATGGGGTTTCTTCAGCAGTGGTCTAATTACTGCATGTCTCAAGTATCTTGGAGCAAATCCCAAGTCTAGTGAGCGATTGAGTAGCTCTGTTAGCGAGGGAAGAATGACATCTATCACTATGGGTATGGAGGTGCAGGGTCTAGTAGGGATCCTGATTTGGTTACCCTTATCAGGTTACAGATAGTTTCTCCGTTTATCCTGGGGAACTTTGATAAAATTGGAGTTGAGGATAATTCCCTGACCTCGGTTTTCTCATCAGGAACTGGTTCTGCCTTACACTGAAATTGATCATAAATATCTAGCACTTTTTTGTGAAAGAAAGATGCTACTTCATTACATCTTTCTTTTGTGCCTTGTGGGAGAATATTACTTTCTTGAGTGGTGATTAGTGCTTTAACAACTTTAAATAATTCCTTAGGGGAGTTTGAGCCCTGCAAAATTCTTTCCTCATAAAGTTTAGCCTTAGCTTTCTTTATTTTGTTGTGATAGTTCCTGATTAAGGCTTTATATTTTGTTTTGAGAGACGGCTCGTAACCCCTCCTCCAGCTCCTTTCCAGTTTCTTGCATTCAAGCGTTCATGCCAGCTGCAATGGAACCCAGGCCAGATACAGGAGCCACGCAGGGCTGGCTGTAAAAAGCACCTTGTTCCTAGTCGCAACAGCGAGATAAGGGGTGAAGCAGAGAGATGCATTGGTGTCGCTCCCACAGTCGAGGGGATGCGTCAATCATCTCTTACTGCAGCTGCAGTGATGCAGCAGCTCTGATGCAGCCGTCCTGGAGGAGATGTGCTGGTTCTGTTCCTGCAACAGCAGTGATGCGTCGATTCTGCTTCACGCACCAGAGGGTGCATCGGTTCCACAGGAGCAAGCATCTGGGTCTACTTCAAATGGACCAGGTAGAGGAGCAGGAGGTGAGACTTTGATATCTCTGAGTCTCAAAACAGGAGGCAAGTCAGCATTCCCTTGGAGATCACTCTGGGTTCAAGCAAGACCCCAGTTCTTCCTTAGCAGGGGCAGAGAGTAACAGTCAGCAGGGCAGCACAGCAGAAAATAAGTTCTTCCAGAGAAGCAGTTCATCAGGTTCAGATGAATCTGATTTGGTGGGGTCAGAGACCCAGTACTTACACTCAGTTGTGCCTTTGAAGTGGAGGTGACTTCAGAGAAGGGGCTTTGAATTGCACAGAATTCCCCATCCCAGCTCTGACTTTAAACTCACTACAGGAGGGTATGCAACCCTTTGTTTGGGGACAGGACACTGCCCATTCAGGTGTAAGAATCAGCTCCTCCCTCCCATTCGGCCCAGGATGGCCCACCAGGATGCAGATGGCTGCTCAGTCAAACCTACCCTTCCTTTGTGTGAGGCTGTCTAGAGGGAATGTCCAAAGTCCATCTATCATCCACGCCAGAAGTGTATTGGAGACAGGCTGCAGGCACACAGAGCTTTAAGAGCTGAGAAATGCCATCTTTCTAAAAGTGCCAACAAGGGATATAGCTTAAGGAATTTTTATATGACTTGTCATTATTTACTCATGTCTATCATTTACATAACAAATTAATTATTTGTAATTAAAATGAGCATGACAAATTTTGGAATAGAAAGAAAACAATCATAACAGCAGGCGTATCTGTTTTTCAATTTGTATTAAAGATGAAGCACAAAACTAAAGAATACATAGGATACGAAATTAGGGGTTCTATGTCCATGATGCTTCTACGTACATCGACAATGTCTGATCAAATACAGTCATAGCTTGAAATTATTGACATATGCTAAAGCGCTCAAAGCCCATATTATAAATATATCTAGAGATTGTATGTCTTATGAACATAATGTAAAACTCAAAATAAATATTGCAAATTATTCCAAAAAAAGATGAGTTGTGCGCAATGAATAAGACAAATGTCATGCATGTAAAAGTAATTCCCGAACATGGTATGCTTGGCTGTTGTTTGCTGTTGTTCATGGAGTGGCAGTCAGGACTCTGTGTCCCAAAATCCAGTTTGCAGGAGGAGGGGCCGAGATCAGCCTCCCTGCGCTGTATGCTGAAAGAACACCAATCACCTACCGTGACACGGAACACATGCGGGCCAAAGGTGGGTCCATCTGCTCCCATCAGAGACAGGAGGAGGCTGGGCCACCCCTCTAGGCCTTCTTACTCTGAGGCGGCTCTCATTTATATTTATCTGGTGGCTGCTAGCAAAAGGCAGAGCAAAGAGAGGTTACCTGCCCGGAAGATCTTGGGTCAAGTGGGAAAAGCAGGTAAGGGCAGTTTTTATCCTTCTAGTAACACCGGGAAAAAAGACAATTACCTGCAGTGGTGTATGCATCTGATCTTTTCTTTATCCACACGGAGGGCTGCTGATAGAGGCCCAAATAACCTAGTTATAATTTTTATTTTATCCGTGTTGCTCCCCATGGTACTTGTCTGTTGGACCTAAGTCTGTGCGGGTTAGTCGTCAGCACATTAGCAACAGCAGTGTGTCTATAATTGTTTACTTATTGTCTTGTAGCCCGGTCTGGACAGTTTTGTGGATTGCTCCTCAGGACCTGTGTGACAACCTATTTCTCTGTTGTTTCATGTGGAAATGCAAGTTAGTGACGGCAGTCCCTAAGGCCCATGTGAAGCCAGAAACCAAAATGGAGGCCTTTTTACAACGAACCGCTGGTGTTCTAGACAAGGAGATAGAATTGGTCACCCATCGCCTCTCACCTTCCCCTTCATATCATCTACTTGCTGGCTCTTCGAGCGCACCACCTTCAACACACGTAGTGGGGGCTTCAGAGTTAACCACCACCTTACCTACAGACCAGGACAAGGGCTGGGAGGATTGTACAGCTGTTTTCTCTGATGGCCCGCCATTGACAGACCTATTCCATGCTTGTCTACAGGCCCATGACACCCAAATGTTATCGATATCGGACACCCCAATTGCCATAGTAGTTCCAGTAGAGGGCCCTAGAGTGAAAACAGGAGTTAAAAAGAAGCGCCCTTTGACTGGGAGTAAACCTAAGCGCCCAAGTATTGATGGCCCACAGTCTAGTTTACATGACTTGCAAGCCTTGGTCAAATCTGCTTTGGTTTTCATGTTGAACCTTCTGAAAGACTCCCTGCTAGCTGCTATGGAGGCTAAATTGGATCCAATTAAGCAACGCTTAACAGCAATAGAAAAGGAATGTATTAATCTTAACCAGAGTAATTCAGCCGGCCTACAGCAGTACATATGCACACAACTGTGTTAACTTGTTCTTCCAACGCCGAGAGTCATAGTGATCGGGCACGAGGCACAAGGAACAAGGAACCACTGTTACCACAAAAATGTGAGGGTATTACTCGTTTGTCACGCCCAATCATGCAGTCTGCCCGCCCCTCCGTATTAACAAATGTGGAGGCATCTTTAAGAGGGAAACCCAGGCCCAATCATAGACCTGGAGCTGTTATTAGAAAAATGGCTGAGATGCCCAGAGGAGCGGAAAACAGACCATGGTGTGGGGCATCTAGTAACCTCAGCCAGAGATGAATTACTTTACATTTACCACCGAAATCAACTCCATACGTAGTGGTTTTGGGGAACGTACGCCTGCTTTTACCTGGAGTAATGCAAGACTTTGGCCAACTTAAGAACAAAGTCTTGCACTGGCTGAACCTTAATACTGTCATAGGCCTACAGGTAGAAAGACACATCAATATGGTGTTTAGAGTCAATTGGGTAGAGAGAGCTATGAAGAGTTGTGAGGGTGACTGTGTTGTCATTAATTTCAACAGACCTCATTTGGCGGAGAGAATTTTAGCAACTGCCAACCGGTTCCTCTAGTGGCCCTACCTCTACCTTTGTGGCTCTTCCCCTGGGATATTTTTAGAGACCCTTGAGTTACCCATCACAGTCTAGCAACAGGAACCATATGAGGTTATTTGACTCTGCTCACATTGGCTGGCATACCTCTTTCTAACAGTCTTGCACCATTAGCATCATTGGATGGTTGCGACTGACTGCCGTCAGCAGTCTCTTCAGAGCCAATGATCCCTACAGCGTAGAACTTTTCTGCCCTTTCTGGTTCCATATCACTTGATCGCAAGGAATGCAATTTTATTTCCTGGATTATTGCCGGCTTGGCGAGCAAGTTTACTGATCCTGTAGGTTGTCCTTTATAAGAAGGTTTGATGTGATATGCCTGCAGGAAAATTGGGCCATCGAGAATTGTTTTTTTTGGGGAGGGATTTAAACCTTTTTTTGTGTCCGCCACACCCTTGAGGGTAGGCAGATCAAAGGGGACTTGATGTTTTTTTGCTCTTAAGTAGTCCAATGTAGCCTTGCGTTGCCCAGTGACATTTCCTCTATGTAGGCCCTGTTTTTTTCTAGTGAGTCTTGTAAGTTGTTGTTGCTGAACATTTATAATGCTATATTGTAATTGCCGAATGTTTGTAGCATCTCCCCATGGGGTTCCTTTTTAAGAAATCTGAGAGCTCCTAATTTGCACTGTACCACATCATAATAGTAAGAGATTTTAATTTTAATTCTCCTCTTTCTGACACTTGCCGTCCCCCCCTCTCAGCTGCCCAACCCACAGAGGTAGGGATCTCCAGCGCTGGGATACCTCAGGGTGACTACGCGCTCTATAAAATTTTTTAATAATAATAATAATAATAATAATGTCCATCTGTGTGGGCACCCGAGGTCATGATGGGCATGCACGTGGAACTTATCCTCCAGGGGGATAATCTTAACTCCCTTATGAATGAGTTTGACTTAATTTTGGCTATGGGCAACTTGCCTCCTGGCAAGAAGGATATTAATCCCACCTTTACAGGGAGGGAGACCAAGTTGTACACTGATTTTATCTTTGTTTCAACACTTTTTTTCATTATAACTCGAAATTTACAATGTGTTGAGTATTTTTAGTAATCTTGTGTGTTACGACCCACTGGCCCATGTTAGCACAAATCACAGGGGCAGGAGTTAGAGAGTCTCTGAAAGCTGTGGCTGGGGTAGGAGACTTACGTGGGAACAGATAACACCAGACTCCTTTTATGAGTCAGTTCAGTTCAAAAATAATGTTTATTTAGACCATTTGGTCTTTAAACCACAACTTTTACAATAACATTTAAAAATTTCCAAATTGCTAAATTACGTTCTTAGACATTAAGATTCATAAAATCCTTAAAAGATCATTCTTAACAATTTTAAAACAGTTTTACAACAGATAATTTCATTTACAATTGTAAGGCTACTCTTACGCCTCTAATGAGGCAGGGAACTTATCTATACCCTGCATATATTTCCCAATGGCTATTGCAATATCTAAATTTTCCATGTCAGCAAGAAGCTCCCATGCTTGTAAGTGCGCCCTTACACCATATTTTAAAAATATATCGGACGGAGGAATAATTTACGTAAATTTAAAAATCTTCGACAATCCAATAAAATGTGTAAAATGTTGCATTTCAATCCTATCTTGCACATACACTTGCCATCAGGTTGCATTAAAACAGATTTTATTGCGCAATTTATTATGGCTGGGTTAATGCCAATTCTTATCCTAAGTACTTCCATTCTTAACAAACGGTTCGGTAGTAAATCGAGATAGGGAAAGCTGATATCTTTCTCCCAGCTAGAACGCATGGATTTTACAGAATCTTTCTTGCTCAAATACTCGCGATCTGTTGCTCTAGAAAATTCTTTACCCTGCATTTTAAGTACACTCTTTATTACATTTATTTGTAGAGTCAGGGGGTCAATTTTCACATTCAAGAGATCACACATGGTCAGGAGTTTCCTTCTTGTGGCCTTAGCCCACTTTAACTCACTGGACTGAATTTCTTTCATACACCATTGGGACACCTTTGTGACCTCCCCAAGACTCAAACGATTCCAAAATCTAAGAAAGCTTAATTGCACCTGAATGTTCCATTCAGTTAGGCCTAAGTCCATTCTGATTGCCTGAATCATTGCCGAGCTGGGAAGTGACAATAATGATTTCAGACATTTCCCTTCTTCCTTATCCCAGGAGCTTTTACCATCAATACAAATTACTTCTGAACCATATTGGAATTGCGGAGGGATCATGGCTTTATAAGCCGTCAAAAGAGGCTTATGGGACATATCACCATAACTGTGATTGAATCTTTTCAGCCCACATACCGCTAGATGTGCTTTTACTTTCTGTGCCTCCAGATGTATGCCCCACTTCAGGGAATTCGTAAACCATATTCCAAGATATTTGTATTCATTTACAATATCCAGTTTAGTTTGGCCCAAGTACCAATTAAACTTCATATTCCTCTTCCCAAAGCACAAGATTTTTGTTTTGTCCATGTTTACAGTAAGTCGTTTTGCCGTACAGTATTCGCTGAATATATTCAGCTTTCTTTGAAGCCTCATCTCAGTTTGATCCAGTATTACTAGATCGTCGGCATACAACAAACAGGACAAATGCCTTCCATTTACTTTTGGGCTTGCACCTCTGGCAGAGCCCAAGGTAAGAGGCAAATCTGCTAAGAATATTGCAAAAAGGAGCGGCGCCAAAACACAACCTTGCCTCAATCCATTGTTTATTGCTATCTCAGGAGTCAGGCCGCCAGAAGTGTCTTTAATTACCTGCGCCCAGTTTTGGCTGTGCAGCTCCTGGATTACCAACAATAGATCCGCAGGGACCTCATAATTTCTCATGGTTTGCCACAAACACTCCCTAACAACCAGATCAAAAGCTGCGCGAAAGTCCACGAAGCAACAATATCACTTGCCCTGCAGCTCCATGGACTTCTGAGCTACCGCCCACAGGGCAAAGCAGTGATCGGTAGTAAAATGTCCTTCCTTAAAGCCTCCCTGCTCTATTGGAACTATCGATCGCTGCTCCACCCACTCCTTCAATCTACCAAGGATTATTTTTGAAAAAACCTTTTCTCCAATATCCAATAAATTAATTAGTCTATAGTTCCTTGGGTCCTTCCTTTCCCCCTTTTTATGTAGGGGTCTAATGATGGCCCCTCTCCAGGATTTCGGGATACAGCCTGAGTCCAGAATGGCAGTGAACATATCAGATAGAAAGCCTGCCCACCAATCTAAATGAGTTTTAATTAAGATGGCAGGAAAATTATCGGGGCCTGCTGCGCGAGATAAATTCAACTTCTTTATGGTTTCTTTTACTTTCTCTTCATTAAACGCTGGTTTTAAACCTTCTACACACACGGTCCAACTTGGTTTTTCCTTGTCTTTTCCCAAAATCCTACTGGCTGTATATAGATTCCCTAAGTAATTTACCCAGGCCACCTCTTCCACAACACAGCTCATATTACCTGGGGACCTTCCTGCAGCAACCTGTATCAACCTCCAGAATCCTTTTATATTTCTATTTTCTATTGTCTCAAGTAGATTTGCCCAACATTTTTCTTTAAAAATCCTTTTCTGCTTCCTTACTAGGGATTTAAATTATTTCTTCAGGTTGAGCAGGGTCTCTAAGTTCCCATGATCATAACATTTCCTCTGACCTCGCTCTATTTTACGAATAGCCCTTTTTTTATTCAGACATTCAGGGGTAAACCACCTCGGCCTTCCTTTACTATCTTGTATTTTTACTTTAACCAATTTTTTTTCTTTTTTTAGATATACTCTAAGACATTGCACTGCCTGCGCGATTTTATCCACATACCATGCTACCTGATGACCTTCGACACTGTCCTTCGTTAAATTTTGTTGAAAGCTTACCAATTTCTCTGCATATTCTTTCGTCAATTTTGTAGTCAAGCGCTTTGGATATTCCACATTTTGGGGGATCACCCTTTCACATATACTTATTGACCCCCCTAAATATTCACAATAATAGTTCCAGGCCTGAACAAAGATATAATCTATAGGACACTGTTGATTGCCCATTCTAAAAGTCTTTGTAGCTGGTCGATCTGGGTCCTTCATACCATTTAAAAATATTAAACCCTTAGAGCCCAGAAACTTCCCTAAGGCTTCGTCATGACTGGTGGTTAGACATGAGGGGTATTTTGCTGCCCCTATATTATATGAGCTCAAAATTTCTTCAAACCAACGATCTAGCTTTCCATGAGCTTTTATGAGTCTTTGTTTGTTCCGTGCTGTAAGGAGTTTTCCATTTGTTTGGACCAGCCTTGTTAGAAATTGGGTTTCTGGTTGGCTAGGGTATACACCTAAGCCAGGAAGAACCCACCACTCTAGTCTGCGTAAGGGAGTTACATCACCCAAGACAACCCCTGCTCATCCCCTTGGTAGCTTGGCAGAGCAGTCAGGCTTACCTCAGAGGCAATGTGTAAAGTGTTTGCGCAACACACACACATGCCAGTGACACATTAGGCACACCACAAAAAGAGACTCCACACAAGGTTATATAAAAATATCCTTTGTATTATTCCTAAAACACATTAGACCACAATCACATAAATCAGTGGGTACTTTTTATGTTGTCACATAGATTCATAAATCCCTTGGCCAATTGGGCCATTGTCATAACAGCACACGTAGTGCAAAGAGTAAATATTTATAGATTGCACAAGTTACCCACATGTGATGGAAACATCACCTTACACCATCACTGCACATATCCTGCCAAATGTAGCTTTACGACAGGGCATACCACATAAGAATCAGTTAGGTTACAAATACAGTTGGCATATCATCATTTTATACCATCCCTGCACATTTAATGTACAAACTGAAGGAATGCCTGTTACCCTGACAAATGCAAGACACACATAACATAACTCATAACATCCGGGTAGTCGATGCAAAATGTATGAAAATAACAGATGTCACCAAAACATCAGCGCACACATGCAGCAGGTGGTGAGTACAAATACTACCACCAAAACACATAGAAGGCAGTGCACCTGCACTTCTACTACAGGTTACAACGACACCATCGCTGACCATATGGCATTCTGCTAGTTGTCCTGGTGCTGCAAAAACACCCATGTGCGTTTTCGCAAATCCCCTTGTGTGAGAAAGTGCCATCTTTCTTCTATGGTATGCCCCCACTTTTTGCTGAATTGCTGAATTGCTGAATGTACTTTGACTGAGTGTGCCCTGGGCTCCTGCCAATCAGGTGCCCCGGGACTATGTTCCTTCCCTAAACCAAAACCTCCAAATTGGCAAACCCTGGCCACATGTCAGCCCCTGGTAAATGATACCCTAGGTACCCAGGGTCTTATGACCAGGGAAGGCCTCTCAGGGCTGCAGTGCTCATTGTGCCACCCTTAGAGGCCCTGTGCCCTAACACTCACACACTGCCCTTGCATGCTGAGTGGCTGGATACAGGACAAAACAGAGAGTCGACATGGCACACAACCCCACCCCTCAGGTGGGGGAGGCAAGGTGAAGCACATCTCCGGGCGCTCGCCCTCTTGAAGATGGGAGGCCCTGCCCAATCAGGACTAGGCTACTGCCCCCCTTCCACAGGAGAATGGCAGAATAGGGGGTGTACCCACCCCAGGACAGGGACCCATTGGTCCCTGCCCTTTACCTACCTATAACGCCCCTAAATCTAGCATTTAGGGGCACCCTGAACCTTCCTTCCAGAGATTCCAGATTCCGAAATACAAAGAAGAGCAAGAAGAAAGAAGACCTGCCCTGCAGCTGCTAAGAAGAGGAAGACACCAACTGCTTTGGCCCCAGCCCTACCGGCCTGTCGACCCTCGAACCTGCTCCTGCTCCAACCCGGCATCTCTTGTGGCCAGCAACCTCACAAACCCCGGAGGACCTGGCTATTTTTTGGCTCTAAGCCCCTGGGACTCCCATGAGTAGAGGCTCTACTCAAAATCTGCTTCTAATCCCTGGCATCAGCCCAGAACCGCGAACCCTTCACACTTTGCATCCGCCAAGCCTGACCTGTGCCGGAGTGAACAAAGACCATGAGGACGACCCCATGGCGACTGTGACCCCGAGTCCGGCACCCAAGGACTTCCCTCGATGCTCCTGACGACGTCTGCCCGGAATGCCACACCTTGGGGTAGCGGTCCTGTGTGAATGGGCCCCAACCACCGGCCCACACACCAAAGGCTCCAAAAGCTGTAGTGGTCCGCTGGGCCGTGTGATGCGGTCTGAGGAGGGGGCCCGTGCCTCTTGCACCAGCCCAGAAGACTTACTCATCCCCACCTCAGCATTCACAAAAGAGGGCGCTCCGGGACCACAGAACACCCTGCCTCCATCCCTCATGGGAGTCAGCCGAGGACGACTCCTCTTCAACACAGGCTCTGCAGGGCTGCTCCTTCAGCACAGGCTTTCCCACAGCATCACTTCCACCAGCATGCTTGTGGGAAGGGCAGCGCTGAGGGGTGCTCGACTTCCTGCTGGTGGATCCCTCACCTGCGGGACAGTGCAATGGACGCCACTTCTTCCTTCGCAGTGGCACATTGGTAACCTCTTGGTGGAGATGTGTGGGGGTACAGGCACACGAGAGCACTTCCTGGCAGCGGAAAACCCTGCCTGTCGGTTGGAGGCTCTGCACAGCAGAGCCTCGGGTCCTGGTCCTAAGATCCAGTGCCTGCCCAGGGAAGTTTCCCTACCCACGGAACACACTGGTGACTTCCAGGAATTAGGCGCTCACCATTAGCTAGGTGCAGGGGGAGTCAACAGCGCTCTCTCTACTGACAAAAGAACCAGGGGCACACAACAGTGAAAGGTCATGTGGCACTCAGAGTCAGAAACAAACAAGCCTGCGGCCAAACAACAAAGCGCTCACCACACGCCAAGTTGCCAGAACACGCAGGGCAGGCTACCACACCTCTAGAAGATCACTGGGGGCCCGAGAAGGAAGCAGGCTCAGGCCAGCACACAGGCAAAGTCCAGATGGTGGTTCCCTGGCAGCACAGCAATCCTCTGGGCCAGCAAACAGAACCAGCAGTGCCTGGTTACAAATCCACGCAGTTTCTCCTTATCTTGTGGTCATAGCCCCTGTAGTTATAGTCAGAAAGGCTTTGTTCTGGGGGGAACTTCAGACACTGTTTAGAAGTGCACAACACCTCCATTCACATCTCAAGCCTTGTCCCCAAACACACTGCAGGGGGCGGAGACAGAATTCTAAAAGGCAGGCACAGCCCTATTCAGGTGCAGGTGCAACTCCTCCCACCACTCTAAATGCAGACCAGGCCTATTCAGGTGTATGGGAAACTCCTCCTGCCACTCTAAATGAAGTCAAGGTCTATTCAGCCTAGCGCTGAGTCACCCAGGAAAGGCAGAACACACCTCAACCCCCCCTTGTGACTGTCTAGAATGAATGCACATCCCCTCATTCCTTCAGTCTGAACCAGATGGTGAATACACATCCAGGCATGGCACAAAGACTCATAAGCACACAGAAATGCCCACTTCTAAAAGTGGCATTTCTAAAATAGTAATGACAAATCCGCTTTCACAAATAAGCAGGATTTATCACTACTATTCCAATCATACCAAAAATGGTCACGCTACCCCTCTCATATTAGACATTACCACTGAAGCACATATCAGGGCATCCCCAATTCAAACCTATGAGAGGGAAGTCTCACAGCAGTGAGGAACCAAATAGGCTGTTTGTCACTACCAGGACATGCCACACAGGTAAGGCACATGTCCTACCTTTTACCTACACAGCACCCTGTCCATAGGGCTAGCTAGGACCTACCTTAGGGGTGACTTATGTGTAGTAAAAGGGGTGTTTCAGACATGGCAACCACTTTACATGCCACGTCACTGCAGCAGTAAACTGTACATGCAGGCCCTGCAGCGCCAGAGGCCGGAGACAGGCTTGAAAGACTACTTTGGTGGGTGGCGCAAGCAGGGCTGCAGTCCCACTAGTAGAATTAGTTTACAGGCCCTGGGAATATGGAATACCATTGTACAAGGGAATTACAGGTAAAATAAATATGCCAAACAGATGTAGACCAATCTTACCAAATTAACAAGAGATAGTACATGCACTTTAGCACTGGTCAGCAGTGTTAAAGTGATCAGAGCCATAAAACCAACAAAAACTGTTCAGAAACAAAATACAGAAGGAAGGGGAAAAGTTCTGGGATGACCCTGCAAAAAGGGCCAAGTCCAACAAGCAGACTGAGCCACCAGGTATAATAGAGACATTTGCTTTTATCTCGAGCACTATAGCAACCTTACTAAAGGCTCTGGCTGCATGGCATCATGATTGTGTCCCACGATGATTCGACTGTGACTGTTCTCACGCATCTAGGAAATTGAAGGAAGTGCTAGGTATTAAACCAAGGGACCACCGCTTAGTCAAGGATTGTCGCAGTCAGTACTAGCCTGAATTGGCAAGACGTAAGGCTATCTTAAAGGAGGAGGCTTGGTCAGAACTTATTGAGGCTAGCACCCAGAAGAACAGCTCAAAGTTCTGTAGCATTGTAAATAGTCCTTTTTTGGCACGAATACTGCTAATTTATTGTATGCTCATATTACAGAGGATGACTGAGTAAGTCATTTCGAAGAAAGGTTTCAGTCCTTTTCCATTTTGAGCGAAGGTCAGAGCCTGGGTGAAGGGAAACCCGCTGTTGTGTTCTCAGCTGAGGAAGTAAGAAAGGGCATAGCAGGGTTGTCTAAAAACAGGGCCCCAGGTCCAGATGGGATTTCACTCAATCTGTATATCTCCAATATGGACATCTGGGTACTGGCCCTCACCTCTATCATCAATGAAGCAGTTGTAATGGGTCCCCTGGGTACTTGGGCAACATCTACTATCGTCCCTGTTTTAAAAAAGGGAGACAGAGATAGTAACCCTTGTTACAGGCCAATCGCACTGCTTGATTAGGTGGTAAAGGTAGTTGGATGCATTCTTTTAAATAGGCTTTCTGGATGGGCAGAGAAAAAACTATATTTTATCAGAAGTTCAGTATGGATTTTCCCCGGAATGGTCAACGTTTGACCAATGTTTGATCCTATACATGATCCTTAATAAGTATACCGTTGCCCGTTCCGGTTCCATCCACCTGGCCTTTATGGATCTGTCTTCCTCGTTTGATCACTTTAATGGAACTAAGCTCTGGCAGAGCCTGCTGTCCATCGGAGTAGATAGAGATATTGTTCTTTTTCTAAGGGATCTCCATAGTGATACTAAGGCAGCTGTTCGCTATACAAAAGATCTTAAGGTTACCCGGCAATTCTCAATACAGAAAGGGGTCCGACATGACTGTGTCTTGGCCCCTTTTCTTGTTGACTTATATGTTAATAACCTGGAGCAGGTCCTTTTGGAACTAAAAGTGGATTGCCCCTGGTGGGATGACGAAGTCTGCCTGTACTATTGTACGCAGATGACGCCGTCCTTATGACTTGGACAGCTAGGGGCTGCAAGTTTTGTTGAATTCTTTTGTCCGCTTCATGTAGGAATTGGATCTATCGGTTAACAATAACAATTCCTATGTGATAGTGGTGGGAACCTGAAGGGGAAAAGGCTACATTAGGGTAATGTGTTCTCCGATCCCTATTGCTTTATAAGAAACTGCAGACTATCCTCACAGAATTCAGCAACTAGGAGTGGACATCTGGAAAGACTACGCAATCTTATTAGTGGTTCAGGCTCTGTCACAATCCACCTTGTGGCCAAAGCAAACATGGCAGAACCATGCATTTCAAACAAGATGTCAGTTTTCCAGCCAGTGTGGCAAAGATTAAGAAGATTACTCGACCGACAGACCTCTGAAAACTTGCTTCCTTCAAGCAGCTTCTAGCCTCCGAATTCTCTGATCTGATCAAGGATAGTGGATCAGCAAGCACACCTTCAGACCTAAATCTGCCACAGACTTTTGAGAACACCCTTCACCTAAAGGCAGCAACAACCATATCAATGACAATCAACAATATTGGTCTATTGTTTGCTACCTTCCCATTAATATTTCCTACAAACGACCACTGGTTAAGAATGACAATATGAGCTTAGTAGTTACAGCTGGCTGCAGATCATGCTCGAATTTCCAGTTACTTTGCAATCTATTAAAATGGCAAATTTCCTTACATTTACACATTTCTTTAAAAGACTACTTTCTCTCAGATTCACAAACCAGATTCCACCTTGGGAGAGGAAAAGATTTCATTCTGAACACCCTCTAGGATGATCTGAAGACCTTGTGGACAGGAATGGATTTGAGGCACTTCTACTTGCCCCTCTACCATCTTCAATACAGTCTGGAACTACTCCAATTGCACTACCCAATATCGAGCATAGGAATATCTGGCTATCAGAAAACATGCTATAAACAACAAGAGAGTGAGGGAAAGGACAGGAGTCACTGGCCACTCTCGATCCCCCAAGTAAGTACAATCAAAACAACGAGAGAGGGTGCCTTAGGTTCAACAGAAGAGCACTACTGTAGATACGTTTTTGGTTTCTTTAGAAAGCCCTCACTCACCAACCTGGTTGGTGACATGCTTCATCATCGGGCCCCACCGGGAGAGGCCGAATGCCACCCCGGTGTGCTTCGACGCCAGAACTACTGCGGAGCTGGTGTGTGAGTGGTGTGTAGTGATTTAAAAATTTCCTGTTTGTGTCTACAAAAATAATTTTAATGGGAGCCAAAAGGACATATATAAAAACAAGGTAAAGGACGTATTGACTGAATAGATTGTTCAGCCAGGTCACTTTAGTGTGGTCAACACGTTTCAGCCTATGTGTTATTATTAACAGGCATTCGTCAGGACCTTAAGTGTGTGTGAAACCCCGGCGGTGTGGGCGCACTAAGGTCCACCCTAACCTGAGGTTATAAGTGTGAAAACAATTTCTTAAACAATCAAAATTGTGAAAAAAGATATGAAAAAGGTGTTTTCTGGTGACTCCCGCAATGGAGAGGAACCAAGTTTATTTTTAGGTGTAGTGAGTCACTACACCAGAAAACATGGACAGAATGTCAAGGGTCCAAATATCGAAAGATAAGTGTATATAGAGGAAGTATAGATTTACTATTATTAACTCCACACCAATACATCTTGAAGATGTGTGTGTGTGTGTGTGTGTGTGTGTGTGTGTGTGTGTGTGTGCGTGCGTGCGTGTGGGTGTGTGTGTGTGTGTGTGTGTGTGTGTCAAGTTACACCTATGTTGAGCTAGGCACAGCAAATCTCTGCTTACTTACCTTTCTGTATTTCAGCCTCAATAGTCTGGTCACAATAGTTTTTGCCATTGAGATATCCCTCTAGATATTCTGGGGCCACGCCCTTGCTCCTAGCCTACAGTAACATGGCATCAAGGAACACATCCTTGACTAGATCTCATCCTATTCCTCCAACTGATCTAATACCATGTGCTGTCAAAATTCATATCACTGACTTTCAGCATACTTATGTCAAGGCTCAATTATAGCATTACTCCTCTTCAATGTCTTCCTCAGCCCACCACTTGATCTCATCAAATCCTTCACTTTGACATGCTACGACTAACCTGACAACATTTAGATCTTTCTAAAGCTAGAAAATCCTATAGAACGTAATTGCTCTGGAATACACTACAAACCCCGAACTATTGACAAACTGATGCCGAGTAATCTCTTTAAATGTAACTCATTCAAAACAGAGATCCTGAGATGCAAGACTAGAAAAACTAGCAACCCATGGCAATCTGACCCCAGGAACTTGAAGAGGTGATTGGCAAAACTAGCAACCCATGACAATCTTATCTCAAGAACATGATGAACTACCAACGAGGTAGTCAGAGAAGAGAAACCTGGGTCAGGGGCTTCAGCCTCTTCCTAGTTCCCCAAGTTATGCAAGACACCAAAACACCTTATTACTTCATGAACCACCTGGAGAACGTTTCTGTATCTCAGATCCTCTCAGAATCTCCTGCCCTCTGCTTCCCTCGTTCGGTCCAACCCTGTACATAATCTGCATATTTTTCCCCCAATGTTTTACGAAAATTATGCAAAAGTAAGCAAGGTGTGTAAAAAGGTTGTAGCGTGATATTGTGTATGACTTTTATAGGAGAGGACATGCTTCGTATAGAAAATTTACTTATTGTACTGCTGGAGCCTGATTTGGGTAGAAAATGTCCTTCAGCGAGACATTTTTTGACTAGGAGCTTTGCGTTTTATTACCGTTATGCTTCAAGCTGTGTTATGATATATTATACTAGGGTGCCGTTATGTTAAATTGTGCTGCATTGTGTTGGCGCTTGTGTAGATGACAACTGAACTGGTGTGTGTCCTCACCAAGGCATGAAGGCACTAAGGCAGATCATTCTAGAAGCAGGAGTTGCCACCTGTACAGAATGTAAGATCTTTCCCTTTTTCTGCAGTTTCATATAGGGCGAACCGGACCCGAAGGTAGCAGACGCTTAACATGAGCACCATTTAAATGAGCACATGTTAGATTACAGATGGACACATTCATTTCTAGGCACACAGAGTTTAAGTGATTTGCCAAGATTCACAGGATGTTTGAGCCTCTCACCAAACTCGAACCTGGTGTAGTGTTGTGCTGGATACGTTCTAGTGTTTCAGCAGACAATTGGTTAGTTAGACACTCCCTCGTGGAAGTGGACACACATGCACCCCACACCCATCCATCACGGGGTCACGAGTGATGTGACTCTGCTAATAAAAGGGCCCGGGTGCACATGCTCATGGCCAGTTACAGTACCCTACTCAGTGTGTCTGTGCAGTAATTTATCCAGCATGTGGGCCTGGCACCCAAGACATCACAATGGTGATGAGGGGGTCTGACCCGCGTGCCTGTTGGCTGCCGCTCTGCTGTGCCCCTTGAGGGAAATCTATCCAGAGGCACCCCTACTCCTACTGCTTGCACAGTGGCAGGACAAGACAAGCCGATGGCCACCTGGTGAGCTGGGACGATGGCTTCCATCTGCTAAGGCCCTTCAATGGCCCACCTGCCAGCAGTGTGCCGCAGCCAGCACCGTGAGCGCTCAGCGCTTGAGGCACCCACACACTGCCAACTCAGTGCGGGAATATCGACCTGCAAAGAAAGGACGGGTCCTGAGAGCCAGTGTGGGCCCCCTGCCGCCACCATGAGGAAAGGGACTGCCTTGCCCATGACCCCCACCGGCTGCGCTCACATTCTGTTAGAGTGCAGTGAAGTGGAGATAGCGGTATCGACAGGACATCAAGGCAGCAAGCCCAATACCTACAGTTATGACCGGGCCCCCTCAATACTCATGCGCAACCGGATGAGGGCAAGAACAGGAGCAATCTCGCAGTAAAGCACACAAACCCCCAGTCAAGCCCATATCCAAGCAGCACCATAGTGCCCTGCCATCAACACCTTCTTAAAGGTAAGCCGCCCTGCCGTACTTTGCAAGAAGTGTAAACCCCGCACCAGCATCCCCAGTACCCTCGTGAAGTGCCATAAAACATAAATGAGGTCAGTCATGTACACGAGCAATGGCACACCAGTCATCAGTCACCCCCTCACTCTCTGGCTCACCTGCGGTGTATGTGTGACACAGTGGCCTGACAGGAAGCGCTCCAGTAAACAACTTTCCTGCCGGTAGCTGCCCACTGCATCAGGGAGACAACCAAAGCTGCAGCGGCCTTTGAAAAGTGGAGGCTACAGCGCCACCCTGCGCTGCTTTGGTGCAGCGCATCCAGGACTTTCCATGCAACCCTCAATGAAACTTACCGGCACCTCAGACTATGAGGCGAGTGGCAGAAGGAAGGCTGCCACGCAAAAACCTTCATGGTCAACAATAGTGGCTGGCGGTGTCCCTGCAAAGAGTGGGCAGGCTGTGGATGCCCTGATCAACCCCCAACCACCTGCACTGACATCCCTGTCTCGCGAGGTCTGCAGCATCTGAAAAGCTGCCGGGGCCTGAGCAGAGAGGTGGCCTCAGCGCCTCCTAGTGGCGACTCCTTAAACCACACATGGTAAAGCAAACTACAGACGGCAGACCGTTAGGAGGAAATGGGGGAGAGGGCTCTGATTCTGGTTCTGAATGCCCCAAGTTACCTGTGCACCACGCAGGCCATGAAGAAAGTATTATCTGCAGTGCCACCCAGCAGCCCGCTGTCGTTCCGCACCATGTAGCAGACACACATTAGGAGTAATTCAGTGAACAGAAGCAGGCTTCCAGATCCCTGAAGCAGTCCTTCAGCAGAGAGAGAAAGCTATCTGATGATTGCAGACCACACGTTCATGCTCACCAGCAACATGTCAGCGACTGCAGAAGACAATGACTTCTCGGTGCTGCTCTGCCACCTCAGTAAGAGACTATGTACCACAGCATCAGTGAGGCTACAAGGCCCATAGTGGACACAGCCCAGTGCCACCTGGTGGTAGTTTAGTTGACACCACAACCAGCCAATCAAGTGACTCGCAAATGAAGCAGCCCAATGGGGCTCACTCTCCATCTTCCAAGAGTGAAGCCACCCTACCGCCCAGTATACAGCAAGCCTCAAGTGCCTTGCATCCCCCCCCCACCCCCCCCCCCCCCCCCCAAGGCCGCAAACATGGATTTTGACGAAAGCCCTGCTACTCTATGACACACTACCGGCAGCAGCAAGTAAGAGTGATCGGGGATCAAGGCTCATACTTCTGCCCAGAATGAATCTGAACTGAAAAAAAAGTGAGCACAGAGGCCTAAGTAGCCCAAAGCTACCTCCGCCAAGGAAACTGACTAGATGATACACTGTCAGCCTCCCTCTGCAAAAGAGACTGTAAACCCCTGCAAGGGCCCTGCTCTACAGGCCATAAGCCAGCAAGATAAGCACCGCCACAGGACTAAAGAAAGCACTGCTCTAACTCAATCAGCAATGGAACAGCCCCATCCATACAGACACTCATAGCAAGCATAAGCCACCCTGCATTGCAAGTTCCTGCAGTGCCTAGCATACCTCTGTGCACGCGTAGGAGAGGCCTCAGCAGTCCTACATACCAGAACTCTGCAAGAGAGAGAGAAACTGGTAACCCCCGAAAGAAGTTCACAGCTGCCCCAATCGCAAAAGCTGCCAAGAGTCGAGCTAAACTCAAAGCAGCAAGCCCAGGAAAGGCAGAAGAAGGCTGTAAGAGACAGCCAGGATGGGTGCTGAATGCACCACACGCCCCCCCAGTGGCCATAGATCACTACAGCAGCAGCAAAGAGCCCCCTAGAAGCACTATACCCCAGAGCATAAGAAAAGACTGTGCCTAGCATGAAGAGGAGAGCATCATAAGCTGAGCTTTGCAAGCCCTGAGTGGCAAGAAGTCACCACCGCTAGAAAGAAAAGCAAGCACGCTGAGCACCAGAAAAGGGTGCCTTGAGGAAGGACCAAGAGCGCGGAGTCCGAGGTGCGCGACGCATGCAACCAGAAGCCTGACAATAAGGGCAGGAGCCCAGGAGAGAGACCTCTTCACAGAGATAAAGCAATGCTGAAGGCAACAGGGAGAGCCCCTACATCTCCACTGCACCAGCGAATTCCAGCAGAGGGCCAAAGACAGCAAAGAGATTCCTCCCTGACACTGCATCAAGACGTAGTCATCAGTGGCCCAAGACAGGCAAGAGGAGAGTCGTGCACTCCCATGGCAAGCTACCACCACAAAATGTGCTCCAAAGACATGCGACACATGGCCAGACGCCACATCACACCGCAAGCAAGGAGCATGTCACACAAAGTGACCGACCCCGCCAAGCAAGCTTGCATGGAGGCAGGGGCAGGCACCATGATGGCGCAGGCTCAACGAGCAAGCATGACACCCTTGAGTGAAAGGGACACCCCCCATCCTGGTAGAGGAGCACCGCAAAGACCCTTGAGGAAGGGATCAGACCAGCAAGAGATCTGCTCAGAGAAGAGTGACAATCCCATTACCATGAAGAACCGGACAAGCACAGGTGCACTGAAAAAGACCAACAAGAGGAAAAGAAGGAGGACTCGTATGCCAAAAGACAAGAGTGCACCCATAGATACCAGACAGCCACCAAGGCGGACCGATGTCCCTGGAGAGACTTCCATGGGAGAACCAAATGTAAGCTGCAGTCAGGGCGAACCACATCTCTCTCAAACGCTTCCCAGTGTAACCGTCCAGTCCCGAGTTTCAGCAGTCTAAGTCAGGCGGCATCCCTGCTCCTGACCACGGATGCCGCGGGTGAAGAACAGCTTCAGCAAGATGAAGATAAAGGCTGCGAATTCCCCCCAGACACCTTCTCTCCCAACAAGTCGCCACCACATGTTGTGCAGGTTCAATGGCAACCACAACATCTCTGCAATGTGCATCACCCCACCCAACCAAGGAGCAACATCGTCACCGGGGGGGGGCCTTGCACCTGCAGAAGAACCAAGAGACCAAGTGTCCGGGAGCTATCCGACAGTCCATGTGCCCCTGTGTCCTGTTGGCAAGCCCACCGACCCTGAAGTCACACACCCAGGTGGCTGCCCAAACAACGTCGTTGGATCCTGTCAGTGTTCATGCAGCGGCCCACAAGCAACCCTGCACAGTCCACACAGTGTCCCTGCAGCCCCGCACAAGGGCCTCGAGAACATTCCCGCACCGAGGTATCCTCGCATGAGAGATGGTCGAGAAGCGGCTCCACTGAGAAGGTACCAGGAGACACCACGGCCTCAGAGGATAACGTCCTGAACACCATCGTCATTCAAGCCATGGCTGATTTGGTCATCGTAGTGCCCAGACACCTCAAGCACAGACTCTGCAGCAGGACTCCACTGACGCTCCTGATGCACCATCGTTTGGTTGACAGACACCAGCAGCATCACCGCCAGAGCACACAAGTTAATCCAGAAGTGTGCATGAGGACATTGATCTGACGGACAGGCTGCCAAGGTATCAGGACTCCATCGATGCAATGTTTATGCCCAGTAGACGCTGGTTAAATTATGGACGGGTGCCGAGATGCTCGGGTGCTCCCGGCTCCACCTGTCCACTATTGTCCTGCGGACTGCTTCTCAGGACCAAGGGTCTGTATGGTGTTCTATGTGAATAGTTTGTTTCCAGAAGTTGGATTTTGTTTTATTTTGAATAAAGTTTGGGGGGAATGAAGTGTTGTGCTGGGCATGTTCTAGTGTCTCAGCAGACACTTGGTTAGTCAGCCACTCCCTCGTGGGAGTGGACACACATGCACCCCACACCCATTCATCACAGGGGTCACGAGTGGCGTGACCCTGCTAATAAAAGGGCATGGGTGCAAGTGCTCCTGGCCAGTTACAGTACCCTACTCAGTGTGTCTGTGCCGTCATTTATCCAGCATGTGGGCACACCACACCTGGTTCCCCAGCTTCAAAGTCTGCCGCTCTAGACATTAAGCCACATCCTAACCAAACCAACGACATTTATGGGGGATCAATACCCCTGCCTTGCTTCAGATGATTGAAGCTTCATCTTCCAGGTTTTGTCTCATGTGAGGCTCATTTTCAAAAAATATATAAATCCATTAAGGAAGTGTTGCACAAATTGCACCAGTGGCCATTTAATTTCTTTGTTAAAAATGACATCTTTGAAAACGCTCTCATGCCAAAGCAGGCAGTACACAATCACGTCATCATCGTTTACCTATTACGCCTGAGACACCACGGCCTCATGGTTCTGCTCAGCAGTCTCTTTATGCTGTTCAGTTTGTTTTGTGTGACTGACGTAGCACTGGGGTCTGGACGTTTCTGCGATGATAAAGAGAACTCCTTCGAATAAAGAGGGCTTAATATTGCAAGTCTTGGATCCACCGATTCCGCCTTGTATCACGACCCCGGTTACTGCCCATTATTAGCCACAGGGCTCGGGCATGGGGACACCCTGCTTAACCAGGACGCACCCAGTTTGCTACTGCGTGTAGGTCCCCAGTTCTTGGCCCTTTGCCACTCACATTCTACGAGATAAAGATGGTGGTTCTAGGAGGTACATTACCGCACAAGGGGAAACTCGTCATTGTGCTGGGTGGCACCTCCTGCGTCGATACCATGATGCAAGATTTGTAAAGGGGATCTCCGAGAAACAGGGGAGAGGGGGTGTGGTCTCACGGCTAGCCTGCCGATTTTGGAGCTGGGAATCCAAGGTTCGAGCCTGGGTTCGACTCCACATCCTGTGATTCTGGGCAAATCACTTAATCACCACGTGCACACCAAAAAAATGAATGTGTCCTTGTGTAACGTAACTGGTGCTCATGTAAAGCGCTCCAATACCTTGGGGTCGAGTTCGCGCTATATAAAACTGCATAAAAACACACACAAAAAAACGAGATTCATCACAAATCAAATCACTTTCCTCCATACCGGTCTCAAGCATCGATTATGGGATTTAGTGCCCTATCTTAAAAAAATATGAAAATCAGTTTTACTGTTCTGATTGGTGCTACACAGTGCAGTGGCGAAACGAAATGTGCGCCCACCCCACCACCCCTCTCTCCTGCAAAGTACGCACCGGACCCAGTCAGGAACTGCCTGGATAAGGGCCCGCCGCCTGTGCAAAGAGCCGGGGGTGGGCCCCTGAAGCTCTGCCCTCCTCCCGCACTTTGGGGGCTATTGTTATGCCACTGCAGTGACACACTGGCAAACTATTCTATACACAATCGCCTGACATAGTTGCCATCTTCTGAAGGGCGTTCCATCTCTGTAGCTCTGCTGAGACGCTGTGTCTGTCGCCCACCCACATGCACTCATTGTGCCCTACAAATGTTCTGCTAAAGCGAGCGTGAATAAGTGGTCACAGGTACTTTGCTCCTCTTCCCGTTGACCCAGGGCCACTTCACAAAGAGTTGATGCTGGTGTGTGATAGAGAAAAAAGGACATAAGTGGTTCACCTGCTTGCCAGCCCAGCTGCCCTGCCCCCCTGTCACTCTTTGCTAACCCTCGACAATGTCTTTGATCCCGTGAAGACATCAATAGGAGGGACTGTCATCACCCCAGTTGCTCAACCCCCACTCCCTGCCCCGGCCGCCTTCCCCCTCCTGCCCCTGTGATGGTGTCAGTTGCACGTTTTATCCTGCGTGTGCGAAATGAGCGCAGGATGTATTTCTGTTTAGTAAATGTCAGACAGTTTGCAGAGCAGCTGCAAGGGGCGTACGCATGTTTACACTGTTTGGAAAATGCCTGGGAGGCCGGAATACATCAGGGCTCCATGCTAACTATTTTCCTGTGGTGTACTTTCTAGACTCGTGTCTAAGTAACACTCAAATTAGGAAGGGCTGGCTGGTCTATTGCGACAAATAGCCGTGAAATTGTTAGTTCCCCGTTTGCAATTTTTTTTTTAAGGAAAGGGATTCAGGACGCTAACATATATCTGTTAAATGATTGTAATCCAGCTATTAATATGTAGTTCCACTGAAATTCAGCATTGACGGTGCCTTACCACAAAACATGTTTGCCCAGTGTCACATCATGTCTTGTAAGTTAAGGCTGTGCTTGGTACATCGCTTTTTACCATTGCATTATAGATGCAGGTGTCTGGCGGTGACACTATATGACAAGAATGTTTATGTATATTTGTTGAGCAGCATTTTGTTGTGGCCGTGAGGTGTTCTCTTGTTTTTTGTGTTGCATTTTCTTGTTGTTTTGTTTTTTGCAGTTTTATATAGCGCGAACTCGACCTGAAGGTATCAGAGCGCTTTCTTCACATGAGCACCAGTTTCATTACTGACGGACACATACGTCTTTGGTACGGGGAGATTAAGCGATTTGCCCAGAATCACAGGATGTTTGAGCCTCGCCATACTCCAACGTGGCTTCCCAGCTTCAAAGGCGGCTCTCTGGCCCTTTAGCCACATCCTGTGTTTATGCTGAGTTGCCGCTGTGTTCTGTTTTGTTGTATTGTGCCCTGTTATGTTTTAATCGGAACGTTTGGTTGCTTTGCGTTTGGATCTACATTTCCAGTCAAAAGCAGACGATGCCTTTACAATAACATTGAAGCATTTACCTCTGCCAAAGGTGGTAAAATGGCGCTACTCGAGCTCTTTAGCTGTCTAAGACACCAGTTAATTCCAAACTGTGCCAGACCTCATGTCTTTCATTAACACTTTCAATGCTCACTTGATGTGATACACCCTCAATTTCTTTTTCTCCGCCCTTGTTTTTAGGTCTCGTCTGAGACAGCGCTTTAGCGCTGCTCTGGCGAGACTTATAGTAAGCGAGTTTTGGAAGTGCAAACGAGTGCTTTCAGGCCTCCAAATACAGTGCATGTGTGCCGGGCGCGCGCACCATTTGGAGGCCTGAAAGCACTTGTTTTCTTTCACTTTCGCCTGTCACACAGCCGCGCTTTGAAGTGTGATCGCGATTGCGATCACTTACATTTCGCGGGCGCTTTGATGTTTTCAGTGAGCCGCGCGGCCACTGAGGACATCAAAGCGCCCGTGAACACCATTTGCCACCCCCACCTCTTCAGCCAACTTACTCGCCATGTCTGCTCTGGATTCTTGTGCCTGGCTGTTGCGGGCATCCTGAGAATGCGCTGCCAGGGTGCCCGTCTGTATCACCAGAAAATGCTGGACTCCTGCCCAAGTGTCCTGTAGACAGCACAGTCCAAGCCATCGTGCCAATTCTGTCCTTGGGGGGTTTATGAAAGAAATGTCACAGCAACTCTGGGTCTGTCTCGTGCGAAGGCGGTCTGTTTCCTTCCTCCAGCTCGCCCTCTGTTGAGTTTGCTTCTGATTTAAATTAATCCATCCACTTTTTCCTTAATGGGTTTGGCAGTTTAACTTTTCATTAAGCGGTATAGGCTGACAGGGCTGAAAACGCAAAATGTTATTTGCTAAAACCCCGCAAAGACTAGTGAGCCAGAGCGGCGACCTTGGAGCTGGGAGACCAGGATCGAGTGACCTGGCTTTTCCAATATTTCTCTGAAGGGTGCATCATTTCAGAGCCTCAGAGGCCCTTCTCGTGGGAGTAACTCTGCACCAGAGACACAGATGCTCGCAGAAGCCGTCCTTTAATACTCTAGCTCAGTGGGTGGAGGCCCTGCAGCAGAGGTCTTTAGGCACTTGGCTCTCGAGCGACTGAATACTGCTTTCACTCTTTGAGGGATGATGAATCGACTAAGACTAAGACTACTGAAACAGAAGGCATTAAAGTGGGAGACAATGTAAAAGGACACGAAGTGTCGGACTCCAGTGTGAACTCTTGGTTGTTCCTGCCGGGATCAGAGCTCGTGACTTGAAGACCGCACTTGTTTATTGGATAATAACACTTAGTTCGCGGAGCCATTTGGCTGGTTATTGAGAGTAAAATATGCCACTGCATCCTTCACCCCAACTACACATTGTGGATTCCTCCGATCCAACCGCCTTTTATCCTGATGAAAGGCTCCAAGGGACGCAGTCTGGCGATCTTTAGAACTTCCTACAACGCGATGTGACTGAGCCTCCATGTCTTCGAACGGTCCTTAGCCCCCCCCTCTGTATTACCAAGATACTTCATGTTCACTATCCAAGTGTATATTTAACAGAATTTAGGAACCAGAACAGGAAAAGGTGGTTGGTTCCGCCTCAAAAATAAAAAGCTTTGACTACAATCACATGGCATGTGCTAGCGTCTAACATGTGAATGTGTCTCCACGAGGCGTAAGTGCTAGCTCAGGCTTTGCATCATGCCCACACACCGTGTGAATCTGGACAAATGACATCATCTCACTGTTCCTCAGTGCCTGTATGTCAGCACTAGGAGTGCTTAGAAATGTGGCACATGCTCCTTATATAGCGTTATGTAAATAACGGACTTGGCCTGCTGCACGCCACACCTTGCTGCACGCCACACACTGCTGCACGCCTCACACTGCTGCACGCCACACACTGCTGCACGCAACACACTGCTGCACGCCACACACTGCTGCACGCCTCACACTGCTGCATGCCGCACACTGCTGCACGCCTCACACTACTGCACGCCGCACACTGCTAAACGAAACACTGCTGCACGCCTCACACTGCTGCACGCCACACACTGCTGCACGCCACACACTGCTGCACGCCGCACACTGCTGCACGCCGCACACTGCTGCACGCCTCACACTACTACACGCCGCACACTGCTAAACGAAACACTGCTGCACGCCACACACTGCTGCACGCCACACACTGCTGCACGCCACACACTGCTGCACGCCACACACTGCTGCACGCCACACACTGCTGCACGCCGCACACTGCTGCACGCCTCACACTACTGCACGCCACACACTGCTAAACGAAACACTGCTGCACGCCTCACACTGCTGCACACCACACACTGCTGCACGCCACACACTGCTGCACGCCACACACTGCTGCATGCCACACCCTGCTGCACGCCACACACTGCTGCACGCCTCACACTGCTGCACACCTCACACTGCTGCACGCCACACACTGCTGCACGCCGTACACTGCTACACGCGTCACACTGCTGCACGCCTCTCACTGCTGCACGCCACACACTGCTGCACGCCGCACACTGCTGCACGCCTCACACTGCTGCACGCCTCACACTGCTGCACGCCTCACACTGCTGCACACCTCACACTGCTGCACGCCGCACACTGCTGCACGCCTCACACTACTGCACGCCTCACACTGCTGCACGCCACACACTGCTGCACGCCACACACTGCTGCACGCCACACACTGCTGCACGCCGCACACTGCTGCACGCCGCACACTGCTACATGCCTCACACTACTGCACGCCTCTCACTGCTGCACGCCACACACTGCTGCATGCCGCACACTGCTGCACGCCGCACACTGCTGCATGCCTCACACTGCTGCACGCCTCACACTGCTACACAAAACACTGCTGCACGCCTCACACTGCTGCACGTCTCACACTGCTGCACGCCACACACTGCTGCACGCCACACACTGCTGCACTCCACACACTGCTGCACGCCTCACACTGCTGCACGCCTCACACTGCTGCACGCCTCACACTGCTGCACGCCGCACACTGCTGCACGCCACACACTGCTGCATGCCGCTGCACGCCACACACTGCTGCACGCCGCACACTGCTGCACGCCGCACACTGCTGCACGCCACACACTGCTGCACGCCACACACTGCTGCACGCCTCACACTGCTGCACGCCTCACACTACTGCACGCCTCACACTGCTGCACGCCTCACACTGCTGCATGCCACACACTGCTGCACGCCGCACACTGCTGCACGCCACACACTGCTGCACACTGCTGCATTACTCACTGCTGCATGCTGCACGACACTGCTGCACGCAGCACACTGCTGCACGCCGCACACTGCTGCATGCCGCACACTGCTGCACGCTGCTGCACACCACAGTGCTGCATGCCTCACACTGCTGCACGCCGCACACTGCTGCACGCCGCACACTGCTTTTATGCGAGTTTATGCTACTGACATTGTAAATGACAATGCCTTTTATTTGTTTTAAAACCAAAACATAAATAAAAAGCATTGTAATTTTACAATGCCAATAGCTCAAACTCTTATAAATGCGAGACCTACTGCATTGCAAATGCTTGTTTTTTATGTCTTCGCTATACAAAGGAGTAGACTATATAGTACTACATTCACTCTACTACAAGGTCTCCTGGCTCACTCAAAGTTTAGATTAACGTGAGAGAATTATAGCACCCCTCACCTTTTCCACTATGACGATAAATCAATGTACACAGAACCCTAGTCCAAATATTCGGTGTGTTTCCATTGGTCTTGAGGAATATCCAAAAATTATAGTAATTTAAACCTACTAAAACACTGAGCTTGAAGTACAATTGTTAAAATAAAATGTACCCTTAAAGTAACAACCTTGTGTGTGCTGATTTACCTGTACATTGGATAATCTGGGTCATGCAGTGTTTTAAATAAATCATCTTTCAACACAAAATCAAAGTTAGTAACCTGGATTCTTTAAACTGGACCAACCTGCCAAGCAATACTGACTGTGGTGGGACACCTTCAGCCTGTCCTGGCTTCTTACTGTGGTCGAATTCCTTTAAAAAAAGATGGGAACTGTGATCCTGAGTACAGTGAGGGCGTGGTCTGTGAGTCTGGGGGCAGGGTCAGACACATGGCTAAAAAGAACAAAATACTCTGTAACTGTTTTTTTGGCATTTGATTTAAATAAAAATCAAAGTAAATATAATGTGCACACTTTAAGGGAAAAATGAAAGCAAGTTAACTTAATCTGTGGAAAATGCATTGCTATGAAAGCCCAACTGGGCACTGATTTGAATCCTGGTTGGTGCATTGGTTAATAGGGGCACGTGAATTTATATTGCTATGAGCTCAAAGCCTGTGCTAGTCAGCACTGTTAATATGTAAGTCAATAGTTTAAATTTTTTTATTACAGACGGTACGATAGGCTCTCACATTTTAAAATATGTATTGCTGATGTGTAAAATAGGCTGCCGCAAAATATGAACAGATCTGTGTTTTTTAGTGCTTATAGTGCTTTCAAAAGTTATATTTCTAGTAGTACAATAATATCATACCTATGCAAACATTTTTAGGTTATATCTTTTACTAGGTGCTCGAAGTTCAATAGAGACATTTGCCAAATATAAATGCTAAACATAATTCCAGAAGGATTATCAACACCAAACTGGTGACATATAGCCAAGATGTTTATCTCAACAATCAAGCAACCATTTACTAATTCTATGCATTTTAGTATCAAGACTTAGCTCCTTAACAAAAAGCTTGGGTCGATGATCCCAAAGGTGGTGGTATGGAGACAGGAAAGGGAGTCCAAAATATATCAAGAAATACCACTCATATAGAAACTCTACTATTGAATTGTCTTTTCAGCTTATATTCGGTGACCATACTTCAGTCCGAGGAACATCTGTAGTTGAGGTAAACAAGATCACAGTGAAATCTCAAGGTCAGCTCTCTCCGTTGTACCTATGCGTCAAGTTGACCCAATTGTTGATGCGTCCCACTGAGGAACTTCCTAAATGCTTCTGGATTCACAAGTACATTGGTCTTTTCTCAATACCGCTCTCTCAGCTTTGCAGGAATTGGAGGGACACTTCCAAACAAAGAGTGGAGAACTCCTCCTTCATGGCCTGTAGCACCCGTTTATGCCTCAGGGTTGCCAAACTCAAGTCAGGGAACACATGCACCCTTGAGCCATTCACCTCAATAATGGTTCTCTTATTTGACCTCTTGACCACTCTTTCATGCTGAAGTAAGTCTAGCAAATCAACAAGGACTGTGCCAGTGCCTCCTCTCTCTACTCTGGGAACCACTTTCCAAACCAAGACTAACAGTCCACACTTGCCACCCACTACATTCTCATTAGGGTAGTGTTCCACTTACTGTCTCATATCTCAATCCTGTGTTTGGACGGGAAACCCCATATTACAAATTGCGGGGACTTTTGCCACATTTTGTAGATTTACCATTTGTGTTTCAAGGTTGGAAACCCTGGTGACCAAAAACTCCTCTACGTGCCGGATTGTCTACATAGCCGTTTAGTGGACTTTCACGAATAATTTAACGCTGCCATTTGCTTCTACAGGAAATAGACCTCTCATTTTTTGACTGTGATATGACCCCAAAAGTTCACTATGATCTTTTCCAGTGCAGTTATATTCAGCTCTATCCACATCTTAGTGTCCTTTAATGCAGATATGATCAAGGCCTCCACTTGTTAGATTCCAGTTTTGTTCTCCTCCAAGGGAGCGGTACTCCCTCTCTGTCGTCCTCTTTGTTGCATGGCTTCAAGGTGAAAAAGACCCATACGCAGTGGAGGAGCATTGTCTGCTGTTTTTAAGAGGCATCATTACCTTTTTTGATAACCAAAAGTCAGTTCTACATATATATTTGCTCCTGAGGCTCAATTTTATTGGGGGGCAGGCCTTGCACCCACGGCCAATATGGTCTAACTCTGCCTTTTTTGCAGGGTCTCCCCTACTTCCTTCACCTCATCACCACTTCGCCGTGTGAGGCCCAAGGTTTTCCCAAACTCTGGTTCAGCCAGGGTACTGAATCCTCACTCCAGCTACACCTGCTTTTCAGCTTTCAAGGCCTCTCCAATATCCGGCTACTCCTTCCCAGGTAGTGCCATGCTGCATGCCTTCGGAAGGATACTACTCTGCTCACCATGGACAACCCGTTAATCCTGATACCCGGATGAGTGCTGCAGCCTGCAAGCTCCAGGTCTCCAGCAGGCAATCTCACTCCTCACCTCCAGCCAGGCGGTGCAGACCCGAGGCATGGGCCGCTTCAGAGCTCACCCAAACCTTTTTTTAATAGCTCTCCATTTAAAGAACATGTTCCAGAACTGGCAATACGTTTAGAGTATCTCTCAAAAAGAATAAGGCTTTCACTTCATGAAGTTGCAAATAATTCCATCAATGAAAGTCTATACTGGCTCCCACGTCGTAGCATTTAGATATGCCCATAAAACAGCTGCACACATTTACATTCCTTTCAGGATGCAGAAGCCCTGGAAGGAAGGCTTGTGTTTTTTCTTAAGTTGTTGTCCATTCTCTCACTTCTCTGTACAGGAGACCCCACCTTCCCTTTCAGCACGAGGTACAGGGAATTTCAGGTAAGAATTAACTGTCCAAGAATGGATGCTTTTTTAACAAGGCCTGGGAGCGTCATTCTAAATATGCCCTACCCACTTCGACCTCTGCTTCTTTTCTAGAAGTACTTTGCATGTGGGAATGCTAATATTCTAGGGTTTCTTCTATATAGGAGCAAGCATTGGCACAGCCAGCAATTCTAACTTGTTAGTTAAAGTATTTAGGGGCATATTATCAAGAAACGGCGTTAAAATTATCGCAGCTTTAGCGGCAGAAAACTGCTGCTAAAGCGGCGATAATGGGCTTGATAATATGCCCTTGAGAAGTCCCATAGAAGCCCATGTTCTGGTGCCAACATGGGCTTCTATTGGAATTCTCAAGCCCATTATCGCTGCTTTAGCGGCAGTTTTCTGCTGCTAAAGCGGCGATAATTTTAACGCCATGCTTGATAATATGCCCCTTGGTTATAGTTGGGTGAACTTGTGTATGTTGTCCCCAGCTGCCATAGAAAGAAAATCCCATAATGAAGCAACATTGTGTGCTGCAACAATGGGGGACCTGATATTAGTGCCTTTCTGTTGAATGGACTTGCAATATCAGAGTTAAATTGAACTCCAAAAGGAGAGTATTGTAAAGTGGATTCAGAATGAAGATTGCTTTGTAGTTAGAGTAAAACGACAAAGTAGGTAATTTAAGGATTTGGGTGCTGTACTTCAATCCACCAAGGAAGCAGAAACATGCACTTTGCATCCCTGATGGACTACAGCCCGCCATACTTAGACATATCCTCCAACCTTACGGATCTATCTGGTCTTCTGAGCAGCTGCCATTAAGGCACTTCCTCTAAAGGCACTCTGAGAGTGCTCAGTGGCCACCGGATCTGCCGAAAGCACTGTAAGTTTGCTGAGTGGCCACCATCTTTCAAGCGTCCACTCAGCAACCTTTTTTTTCCAAATACAAATTACCAAATTGTGACCTTTTTTATTGTAAAACACATTTTCATTATACCCTCAGACTTTTCTTATAGGGTGTTTGTTTTTTCTGTTCGAGCCACTCGGCTTCCATGGCAGTCCCAAACAGGAAAAAAGTATATCTAACATCGGGCCTAAAAGGTCCTCATGGTACGCGGTACTTAGTCCAATGATCCTTTGTCTATTGGGCTATTGGACTAAGGTTTCCAGTGGCAAAACCAGCAGGTGGCTCCACTGGTGCAAACATGACTTTTTGCCTGACTCTAAATAGGGTGCCCTGGCTACCAAACTCTAACCACTGAAGTTTGCATCATAAGGGGTGAACTTAAAGGGCACACAGTAAAATACGGCAGCGGATACTTTTGAAAATGGGCCAGTATTCTCTCTGCATTCTTAAGAAAGCCTACATGAAGACCATGTGTTTGTGAACAAATAAAATCAGTACATCCAAGATGTTATCTCGCCTGCAAAGTTAAAAAAAAATGAAAAGAAAAGGGTGAGTAAGGAATAACACTGTGTCTTAAGGAGATCTAAGTTATCAAAACAGAAAGCTCTTCCTAAGAAAATCCATAATTTGGCAATTAAAAAGTCATTGTCAGCAAAGTAAATACACCAAAGAGCACACACTAGCTCTCAAGCTATGTGTAACATCTAACAAAGGGATACTTCATAGTCCCATCACTCAATCCTAATGGGATAATGTAACCATTCTCACAATGCCAATGCCTTGATGGACAGCTCGTTCATGCAATGGCAAACCTTAAAAAACACATGAAAGAAAATGGCTGAAAGGGGCTGACCAAAGGCCGCTTTCTCTTTGTCTGTCTTTTTGCTCTTTTTAGAAGAATTCAAAACAGGAGTTCACAGATTTAGTGCTGTCTGCAGCCTAGCCAAAAACAAACTTGTGAAGAACTTTCGGCTGAAAAGCCAGGACTTGGTGACATATGTGACATGGGGCCACTTGGCTTCTATAGATCATGTACTCCATGCTGGCATTTTAAGAATTGTAATATTGTTTCTTATACCTGCAATTTAAAAGCATTTTTATGTGTTTAAGTGATTTTAAAAAATACGTTTTATTGCATATGTTGTCATTTTTTATAAACATATATAGTATGATTTTAATTAAACAAACAATAAAAACGTATTACTACTGAGAGTGGCAGATAGGGAGGGCTGGCAAATTAATAAGGGAAGCGTGCAAAAACAGTAAAAAATCTAGTAGTAAAAGAACTAGGATATTGGATAAGACAGATGGCGCCCTTTCTGAGAAACATCGCCTTCGCAACAAATGAGGAACGTGTTAAAGAAACCGTTTAACTATAACTATTAAGACACCCACAGCAACAGGTCAGTGTTACAACATGGAAACATTTGTACGTCTCTTCTACCATAAAACTCACGGAGACGCAAGATGTTCAGATCTCTTCATCAACACGAGACAGCCAATGGCGTCACCACACGGCTCTTGACCGCCATAAATATTTCAAAGTGGTCTAATGGCATCCCTCTTGCAGCCCGCTTTCAACAGAGTCCGAGGGATCGTTTTTCAGCCGAGTGATGGATCCCTGCCTCTGCAGCAGGGATCTATTACACAGGCAGAGATCAAAGTTGCCGAGTTGGCAAGTACTTTTTAGAACAGTAAACAGCCCACATGGGCCATCCCCACTTCCACTCGGCCAGCTGGAGCAGAGGAATTTGCTTTATTGCTGGTGAGCAGGCTTTGTACAGCGCACGGGCTACTTGCGTTATTAGCTTGTCAATGATTGATGTCTTCGTCTTTCATTCCACACAACGAAAAACGGAAACATAAACGTGTGACTTCTGGGGTGACTGCAGGAGCCACAGCCCTTCAATATTTAATCCGAGCTTTTAAAGATTTATGTCTGGAGTGGTTTTCTGCTGTGGGTTACACAACAACTGGTTGCCTACTGTTTCTGAGATTCTGTAAATCTCTAAAAAAAGAGACAAAGGAGACAAGAGGGAAATGGCAAAGTTGTTTTGAAAGTGCAACAACACATGTAAACATCTCATCCGAAAGAATACCATGCAATATAAAGTTAAACAAAAAAGAGTACAGTCATTAAAAAAACAAAAAACTCTTAAAGAGAAACGGATCAGCCATTTCATATGATATTACAACTCCTATTATTGAGTGGTATGTCCATTCTGTCTGATTTTCCTGTTCCGTTGACCCAGGTGCCAACAAGCAGTAAATGACTTGATCAATATTGCATGTTGCAGGTATTGAAACATGTCTGTATGACATGTATCGAGAATAGTGTTTCGGAACAAGAAGCGTTCGTGACCCCCCCCCCCCTCCCCCCCAGCTTTAATTGACATGAGGCAGACAATTGTTTAATGTAAGTAAAGCATTGTGTGGTTAGGCACTGCCATTAACAAACAGCACATTTTCATTGAAATGGAGAGAAGGAACTAATGGACCTACTACTGACAGCTGCGGTTAAACTGGTGCTAACCAATTGGAAAGACACTAGCAAAACTAGCTACCAAGGTTGGATAAATTGGGTCACTCACCTCAGAGGAGTGGACCGTTTGGCGCTGCAGTACTCCCCCTGGAGAGCGTCATCTAGGGGGCTGTGGGGAGCTCTGGACAGGTCCTTAGACCCCTACAAGCCTCCATAGCCGACTGATCCTAACCTCTACTGTAACGACACACGGCTCAAGACACAGCACAAGTTTGTAACTGGGGAAAGTCAAAGAGGAACTCAAGATCCTCGAGCCGAGATAAACGAAATGAAGTTGATTTATTGGTCGCTAATGCTAAGCCAAGAATGTATACCTCTCTATTTGCCTGTTCTATCCCCTTTCTCTCTTTCATCTCTAACTTTTCTGTCCTTTCCTCCTTACATCTCCTTCTATATCAAAATCTAACCAGCAAGAAGGGAACCATAAATACAGCATTGTACTAACGATTTATGCAAGCTGGGGTGAACCCTGCAACAGTATTGATGATTGTATACAGTATATAGGAAAATACATTTAAAAAAAAAGAAAAAAAAAGAAAAGGCCACTAAATTTGCACAGTTATACTGTTTTCCTGCTAACACTATATTGCACGTAAATGTGTGGAAATTGAGTTTCAGATAATATTTATCATTTGTGCATCATCAAGTAAAGTGTCTTGGTTTTTTTATCCTATTAAAATCTTTCCATCACACTTCAGAATTACAATAATAATGTGCTTCATGTTTGCTTTCCTATCTGTGAATATGTACAGTTTCATTTATAGGTATTTACATTTAGTTGTGTGTCACAGAAAAAAATAGATCCTACAGTCTGTCCATTCACACTTCCTGAACCACAGCAAGATTGTCACATAATTCACATTACTGTTCTTTCTCTGACTGCAAACTGAGAAGAGTTTGTAAAAATAAAGCCTCATGCTAAAAAAAAAAAAAAGCAGATATTTGTTAGAAGATATAGGGCCTGCTTACGAGTTTGGCAGATGGGATACTGCGTCACAAACGTGACAGATATCCCGTCCGCCATCTTACAAGTTCCATAGGATATAATGGAATTTCAATAGGGGAACGGAAAATCGGTCAAGTTTGTGAGGCAGTATCCCAACCACAAAAGTCCTAATGAGGCTCATAGTATGAAATTCGACCCTTGTCTTTGAAGCGCAGCAAATATGACAAATATATACAGAATTTAAAGGTCTTTATTTATTGCTAGGACTTTTCACAGTTTGGAAAACACTGATCTAGAATAATAACTGAATGCAGTGCTTCTCTTGTTATAAAACTCAATAAGGTTTCTAAAGAATTTCTTAGGGTCCATCACCACTCTACCAAATGCCAGTTCTGCTAAAAGCCAAAGGCTGCCATAGCCTTCATTCCGCACCACTCTTTATTCCAACACTCTACATTCCCTTTTGCTTTATCTCACACTTGTATGTTCCTTTTCATGACTGTTTTCTTACCTTATCACTATTTCCTATCTTTCTCATTCTCATATTTAGGTTGAGCCTGGCGGCAGCACACATGCGCTGCTCACTCTACGAGACTGCTGTAGTAGAGTATGGGAGAGAAGCGCGCCCACTCTTCGCCGATATTTTTCATTGGTTTGTGTCATTGTCTTTCGTAAATGCTGCCTTCTGATTTGTTGATAGGCTTGTTAGTCCTTCCTTAGTATGGCCTTGTCTTCATTTGGAACCTCCCATGGCGACTGGCCCTTTACTTGGTTGTTACACGGTACTTGTACTATTTTATTTATTGATTTTTCCCTACGCTAGGCACAACAACGTGCTTTGCTTAGATTCAGCAGGCCATGCCCGCTTTCACTTTCGAAGCAGCCGGGACGATGGCGGCCGCTTGTTTGTAATGCCATATTTCTTGCATTTATATGCCTGTGCAAGCCGGGTAACTCACCTGTACTCAGTGGACAGCGACTCTCTTCAGCACCTTCCAGGGAGGTCGTGTCACATTTTTTGATTGTCGGCCATGCCAGAGGGCACCCCCAATACAGTTCTGGGAGCCACATCTGGTGAGTAAGAGAGGGGGAGGGTAGGATGGCGAGGCATACATCATTTAGAGTGCCCGCTGGCTTATTCGCAACAGCTATCATCTGCCAACCACTACTCCCGATTCACCATTTTGTTCTCATTTCGAACGCCGACCACTTCGCAGTGATCTGAGTTTTGCACCGATTTCTTGGTCCAAACTGATATATTTTTGCTTTAGTTGTATCGAATGTCATTTGGTTGAATGAATATCGGATACTATCATGTTGCACATCTCTACTAATCTATTTTTGAAAATCTTCCTTACAGTTTATAAAAGACAGCAAAAATGTTGTTAAATTCGTTATTAATGTGCTTATTCCATTTTGGGGCATGATTGGTGCGCAGAATTAAGTAATCTAGAGAAAGAGTGATATCACTTCAGAACTTTGCATTGTATTGACTGCGTCGATAGTGCCAGGAAGCTTATGGCAGTGTTTTCCTGTGCTTTATAAGTAATAACATTAATCTTAAATCTATGAACCTGGCATGTTGTAAGGTGCCTTTGTCCTCCAGATGCAGCCAACCAGTAACAGCTGCAGCAACCAACTAACAGGATCACTGAACCACTGTCCACCTATCAATGTATTTTTTAAAATTTTTGCTTGTTCTAACTTTTCATTTTTTATTTATTTTTTACCAGACACCTCGAAGCGATTCAAAGTTTTATGAACCTACATGTTATCGTCGGACTTGAAGAGTGGCGCAGACACAACACGGTCCACTTATCCAAACCCTTCAGCAGCCTCAATATTTTTCCAAGAATTCGCCGGGTCAGCTACGGGTAAAGAATTTCAGACTGCGTTGCAAGGTGGTTGAACAGGAACCTTCCCACAGGAGCTCCTTGTGAGAGCACCTAGAGTAAGGGCTGGCTGTTATTCGCAGCAACCCAGAGCCCCGGAGAGGCGGGCCGGTATGCCATCCACTGTAAAGGTCAGGCAGAAACTGAAAGCTGTCCTATAGGCAGCATACCCACCTATTTTTATTTTATTTTTTTATTTTATTTTATGCGTTTTTATATAGCACGGACTTTACCCGAAGGTGTCAGAGCGCTTCACAATAGGAACAGTAATGATACATGAGGAGAAAATTACAAGTGAGCATGTTACAAAAGCAAACGTTACGTTACATGAGGCAATAGTGACAATTGTGCAAGTATCAAGAGCAAACAAAATACAAGAGGTAGCAAACGATACGTTACAAAAGGAAAAAGTGACATGTGTGCATGTTACAAAAGCATAAAAAGTACAAATAGAGGTAAAATACTGCAATAAATGGCAGACACTCAAAACACTAAAACAAACGTTATGTTACATGATGCAATGGTGGCAATTGTGCATGTATCAAAAGCAAACAAAATACAAGAGGTAGCAAACGATACGTTACAAAAAGAAAGGTGACATTTGTGCATGTTACAAAAGAGTACAAAGTACAAGTACAGGTATAATACTGCACTAAATGGCAGACATTTAAAACACAAGAACACACTGGGAAGGCACTTCTATAGGCATGGAGAACAGAATTTTCTTATAATGGAAGGACTTTCTTCAGATAATAGAGGGCGTGAGCAGGCGGTGTGAAAAAGGTTAAATTACTTGTTTACATTCCGCCTAGGTGGGCAGTTAGTGAAAGGTTTCAGAAGTACCCAAGAAGTATGTATTCTCATAGCAGTGATATTTACACATCTTTTCCCTTACCGGATTCAATGAAGTGCTTATTATGTCAATGTAACGTCTCTGTACCATTATATAGTTAGATTACAAGTTGGGGTTAGCTCTTGTTATTTCAGAACCACCCATGGTTTTAAAACCTGTAATCACGAAAATGATGACATATCCTAGAATTAGACCGCCACTTTCCAATCACTGATTTTAACCAATGAGGAATTTTTGTTTTAGAAGTAATGCAAAGGGTGTACGAAGGCAACAGTTATGACATATGAAAAATATGGCACTTCGGGTTCTTGCACCAGTGAGAAACCAGTTATCCTTTGGGGGGGGGCGTTTTTTCACATTTTTAAAAAAGAAAATCTATATTTGGCGTATCGGCTCTTGCGTACAGAATGTATATGCAACCTAAAATATCAGAAAGAGATAATGGAAGGTTAAAACAAATGTATAGGTAAAAACGTCATTATATCATAGCAGAGTTTATGTCCTGTGGAGTTCTGCATCCCGAAAACACAAGACTGTGTTGAGAGGCCCCTGAAATATCCAAACTCATTGGTATTTTATAGGCCGTAGCTTGGGAGGCAGGGGGAGGGGGCTTAAATGGAGGGGGTCTCTGGTCCTGCAGGGGCTATAGAAGCCTGCGATTTTAGCATCAATATTCAGAAGGGGTACCAACAGTAGTAATAAGAGGGACGGAGTTCAGCTAAATGTGTCTACCGGGTCTGTATACCTTCCCGAGTCAAACTGCTTCCACTTCAGAACAAGCATTTGCAATGCAATAGGTCTCACATTTACGCGAGTGGAAGCTATTGGCATTGTAAATGACAATGCCTTTTATTTATGTTTTAAAAACCAAAACATAAATAAAAGGCATTGTCATTTACAATGCCAATAGCTCAAACTCGCGTAAATGCGAGACCGATTGCATTGCAAATGCTTGTTTCTCTATTTCCTGCCCCTGTGGGTGCAGGGAGACAGCAAATTTGAACCCCCAACACTTTTCCTCAGCCGAAAATCTGAAAATCAATGAATCAGAGAGGATGTCAAACCTCAATTTAAAAAGGCAATGTATTCCAGAGGCAAGGCACCTCCCAGCGCAACAAAGTATCAAAAAGTACTCAATTAAGTAAAAGAGCCCACTCAATAACTGAGTTCTAGAAAAGTGGAATGATTAAAGGATTTGATCAAAAAATTAAAAAGTAGGTAATATAGAGTCAATGCCATGAAGGCTCTCAGAAAATAGGGCATTACAGAGAAGTGCAAAATCGAAATTTATTTTAAGCTCCAAATGTGCAACAAAATCAAGAGCGAAACGGACAGTATAACTAGCGGCATTTGGGTCTTCAGGTAAGTCTTCTGACTAACTCCCCACAATCTAGTGTGTTTATTCAATATTTTAGCTTATGAAATTAGTAAAACTGCACATTCATCATGGTATGATCAAATATGTTATGCAAATCAGAGCACAAGTCTATTCAGCACCATATTGCCTTGGCACCTAAGCACTTTCCCACTACATGAATATTTATTCTGGCCACTTTATGCTAATTAGATCCGGAGGTGGTGGAACAAACTAGATACAAGAACAGCAGCAAAATATTGTCAATGAATAGGGTACAGTGAACTAAAAGAAGGACCTTGGAAACAAATGCAATTTTGTGACTGGGACGGAGAAGGTTCATCAAGAACAGAATAAGCAATTGTAATAAAAATAATCAGATATGATTCTGCTTGACTGTTCTGCAGAAATAACGAGCAATGAAATGTGCAGGGGAGTACAGGCGAGTCATCCATTTGAAAAAACATGGCTCCTAGGCCCTAAATGAGGCCTAGTTAACAAAACTCAAAAAAAACCACTTCGGTACCTTATAGGAAACTTGTTGAAAAGAAAACGGTACAATATTATTGTGTACATGTGTAATCATGTGTAACACCACATTTTGCACATTGTTAATATTGCATAAAAACAGAAATGAATAAAAAATCCTAAGCATTACTTTTTTTCCTGCGATTACTAAAATTCAGATTAATAAAAGTCCTAAGACCTCAAATTTGATTGCCTGTATCCACCACCTGAAAATACCAGTACAAATTAAGCATTGGTTGGAAGCAATCTTAGGCCCTCATTGTGAATTACGGGCTAAATTCCAATCCCTGTACAAACACATGTGATCACACCTTCACAGTTTTCCCTTGATACATTTTGGTAGGTCAAACCTGCTGTAAATTATGAAGGGGGAAGGTCCGGAAAAAGGCAAAGCATGCAGAATTTGTTGTTTTAAAAACTTATTATGCTCCATTCTTCTTTTAAATCTCGGGATAGGATGTAATTACCACAAGTGGTAAAAACCTCACCCTGGGACAATGGTATTTACCATGTGTGGTAAATACCCCATCCTGTTTCAACAAACTAGTAATGAAGGCCTTAATGTTCACATTTGCTCACTGTAGATAGTTTGCCTTGAAATATTTAGGGTCCTTCAAATGGGCTGTCGCATGAGTTTGTTTTCCTCCAGCTGTGCTTATCAAAGGATAGGAACCACGTTCTTGCTTCCGCTATATCTATCTTAAAGCATGGCTACTTGATATAATAAACACGTTGTTTGGACTGAAACATCCTCTGCATGAAAAAGACATGTACCCTGCCCTAAGTGTCCTGCTGTTCTGTTGTCTGAATCCCTAATGCAGATTTTTTTGTCATAAGTGAACATGGATCATGCGTGGGTGCCATGACATAGGCCTCTCTCACAGATTGTGATCTTGTTGAACCAGGAGGGGTGCCCAGAGTGCTATCCTCATAGTGGTAGAAGGCCACCACCTTCACCAGGAGCTAAGCAGCATGAACATGGTGATGGCGGCATATTG
Organism: Triturus cristatus; assembly: GCF_964204655.1. NCBI lineage: Eukaryota > Metazoa > Chordata > Amphibia > Caudata > Salamandridae > Triturus > Triturus cristatus. The sequence goes on from NC_140595.1 coordinate 548,800,606, forward strand.
TGTAGTGATCAGTAGTAGTGAACAGGAACTTTTTACCCTGTGTCACTGGAGCGAGGCCTACAGGCTCACTAACCTGTTTAAAAGATCCACTGCTGTGTGCTTAACTCACCCTTGGCCTACATCAGGTAAGATCTGGAGTGCTGTGCAGCACAGAAGTAGTGACTCTGTGTTGGTTGTATGTGTGCCAGGGAAGGGTACAATGCAAGGATCGAGCAGTACTCTGCAGTGCATGTATGGCTAGTACATATACTGGCTGTATGTATACATTATATGAGAGATGTAGTGCTGGGCAGTGCACGCACATGGAAAATATCTGGTGGGTGTCTGTTTGCTGGCATACAAATACATGAAGGGTGAAGTGCTGTGTAGCACATAGTGAGTGCGTCTACGGGCAGTGTATGCGTTTGTATGCAAAGAAAGCACTGCTGTTGACTGAGCCATGAGTTGGGTGCCATGCGGCTCTTGCTACACCTGCACTGCTTTGCTGCAGTGGCCCTGTATGTCAGAGGAGGCCACCGGTAAAGTTACCGCTTCAAGGAGTGCCAGGACTTGTGACTGTCTGAGCCTGCTCCCATAGAACCACATACCATGGCAACCCCAAATGCCAAGAGAGGCTGCCAGTACCAATGTTGCCAAAGGATTTGGGACACCACCCGACGGAGAGGCTGAGGCTATGATCTGTAGGTGGACCTGAACTGCGAGGGAACTGTCCCCAGTTCACCGCAGAGGACTGTCAGAGACACTGTGGATGACACTGTGTCCTCACTGGCTCCAGTTGGGAACTGAAGAAGGGACTCAAATTGAGCAAAGCTAACTTACGGTATCTTCGTGAGCAGCAAGCTGCTCCAAAATCTAAGAGAATCTGGCAGAGTCGGAGAGAGCGTGCGCCACCGGGTGCTGCAGCATGGGTCATGAGCAGCCCAACTTCTCCAAACTTAGCAGGATTTACAGGTGTGCATTTTTTGTGTGGATATTTATATAGAACGAACTAGACCCGAAGGTATCAGAGCGCTTTACATGAGCACCAGTTACGTTACAGATGGACACATTCATTTTTGTTAGGCATGGGGAGATTAAGTGATTTGCCCAGAATCACAGAATGTTGAGCGTCCCTGCCGAGACTCGAAACCGGTTCCCCAGCTCTGAGGTCACCCACCCTAGCCGTTAGGCCACATTCTGTCCCCTTGCAGGCTCTCACTGCACTACTGAACTCTTCTGTGCTGCGAGAGTGGGTAAGACGTGAACTGGGTCAGTTGGGCCCTTGGGAACTCAGTGCTAACGGTGTTGCTGCACCATAGACTCTTCCTAAACGATTAAAGGGAGAACTTGGGATTACGGCTATAGCCCATAAGAAAGACTGTTATCAGTACCCCTCATATGCCAATAGAGGGCCGCCATAAACTGTGTCAAATATCAAGCGCTGTGTGGAGGGCCCAAAGCCCATATGGCGCATTGCAGTGACCCTCCATGCCAGAGGAGGCCACTGGGGAAGAAGCTGTGTGACCTGAGTGCAGGACTTGTGAATGGCTTAGCGGCAATACCACATGCCAGGAGGGACTGCTGTGATATGGGGGATTGCACCGGAGGAGTCAACATTGTGATCTCGTGGGACTCCAGTCGGGAGCTGAAAGACGGAATTTCCCCCGCCGGTAAGAACATGACTTAATGCATTCATGTGAGCTGGAAGCTGCTCTGATCACTGGAGAGAGTGGCCCCTCAATTGTGGAAAGTGAACCTGTGCCCACCTGCTGCTGCCCCATATACCGCAAACAGCTGGATCTCTCTAAGCAGGATCTGATCTCGAGAGTGCCTGTGCTGAGGGCACCCACTGTAACGCTGAATGGCTCCATGCTGCAGGAGCAGGAGCAGGTAAGACTTGAACTAGGGCCTTTAATGTATCTGAGGATTTGCTACTGAAGGTGCTGCGGCACTACAGACACTTTTGACTGAAATCTTGAAGAATCAAAAGGGAACTCTTCAGTACAGCTTAATAGTTTGCATTCTCTGATGTGGCCACCAGTGAATGGGGAATAACCCTGAACACAATGCATGAAGGAGGGTGGGACTGGCATTCGCCTGACAACTATTAGAGCCCCAAACTCAAAAGGGATTGTGTTGTTGCTTCTGAATGTCATACTTTGCTGCATGTGTAAGGTTAGAAATAAAATACTGCTTTTCTTATAAAAGCAAGTATTTGGCCGGACATTGATTTATTGTTCGTACTGTTTGCACTTTGAGTAATGCATTGTGTGCACTGGCCTATATCTACATCTCCCTGAGGGAGCCTTGACTGCTCGACCACAGCTACCACTCAGTGTCAAGTGCAGAAGTTGTACTTGGCCCAGTTGAGCAGGATCCATAGTAGGTCAGACCCGTGACATCAGGAGTAAAAGATCTTGAGCACCACAGTTGGGCCCAGTAAACCCTGTGTGCCTTGTGGCCCTCTGAAAGAGGTTCTGATACATGTTATTTTAGACAAGTGGGCTAAGAAGCTACAATATATTTCATAATTACTGTTACCACACATATCAAAATTATGAGCATTGTGAGAAAATCAGCAAGTCAAAGATGCCGATGTGTATCAGGGGAAATACCCCCAGTCTTTACTGGAACATGTGGATTTTGATATGGTAAGCACCAAAACCCCATGTCATGCCTCAAAACGTTTTGAAAGTTGACAATCATTGCACCCAGTAAATACCAAACACCTCAGTTTCGATTTTTATTGATTTTGATAATTATTGCATATGATAGTGGCCAATTTACAATGAAGGCATTGCTGATCTGTGCTGCCCATTTTTTCCGATGAAATTACTTGATCGGTGAAATTACAATGATTGGACCAAGCAAATGCTCCCTCTCTGAAAGTCCCCTTTTTTAACTTGTTACTCAATAAAAATGACATCCTAACCATAAGTGGCTTATAGATTGGTAACAACCATTTCAAAATGTTGATATTAAATGTAATGGTTTTTGGTAAAAAGGGGAAGTTAAAAGTGAATAATGCTGTGCAGCAGCAACATTCCATAATGGCTTGTGTAATTAAACTTTGAATGCATTAAACTCAATCTGTAGATTGATTATTTCTTCAAGTCCTAATTCAAAACTTACAATTTTGAAATTTCCACTTTTAGAAAGTTGGCATTTGTCTGCCTTAGCCATTTGGTGCCTGAAGCCTGTCTTTTGGTCACATGACTAGGTGTAGTTGACAGTTGGGGTTTCTGTATTTCTCCTAGGCAGGCACACACACAAGGGAGCTTAGGTGAGCCTGGATGGACCATCACTGGCAGGATGGGAGGGAGACCCTGGGCACAGCCCCACTTTGACCTGAAGAAGGACTGCTATACTGCTGAAAGGACGGCTGCTCTGCTGGACTGCTATGCTAAAGGTCTGCTGCCCTGTTGTGCTGACCTGCTGCCCTTTGCCTGCGTGAGAAATCCTGGGCCTGCAGCTGTTGAAGCCAGGACCCCAGAGTCACTCCATGGGCTAGTTGGTTGGCCTCCTGGCTTGAGCCACAGAGACAGAAGGCTTCAACACCCTCGACCCCAGCACCTGGACTCTGCCATCTATGAGCCTACCTGGCAAGTGAGGCCACCCCAGTTCTGGACCCTTGGTAGTGGTCGTAAGGTGTTCTGCCATTCTCTGTGGATCCAGCAGAACTGATGTATCTTCTCAGCTGCGCAGCGCTACCCCAAGCAGAGCCAATGCATCGTCACCACTGCGTGGGTCTTCCCGGTCAGAAACACCTGCATCACAGCCCGATGCCTCATCAGAACCACTGCTGTGCACGCTTCCTTGGTGTAGGCCCTCACAACCTTCATCTACAGCAGCCTCGATGATGATGCTGGACTCTGATTTCAGCCTTGCATCTTCGCGAAACTAATGCATTGCCCCATTTCCCAATGGCACAATGCATCCTAGACACTGGAATTCATGTTGCAAACCCTCATCAACGTGTTCCTTGATGATGCAGGACCTCAGATTGCAACCTTGACGCATCTCTGAACCGACCCATCACTCCGGTTGCGACACACATCTTTGACGAGGGCCCTCACAACACTCCGCAAACCAGGACTTAAGTTACTTTGCTCAGTGGGCCTAACTGGGTCCCTGTAACCGGCCCACGCTCCATCACTGTCAGCCTGAACTTGTGGCTTTAGCACGGCCCAGCGTGACCAGATATCCACAGTTGGCACTTTGTGCTTTTCGGTGCTATTTTCATTGAAATCTTTAAACTTGCATATCTCTGGGTCTACTGATTGGATTTTTGTTGTTTTCGTCTTGTTTATTTCTTTATAAATTGCTCTAGTTTTCTAATATCTTGTGGGATCCTTTTTGTGTGGTGTTTTCACGTTATTACTGTTTGAAGTGTTGCACAAATACTTTTCACATCGCCTATAAGTTAAGCCTGACAGCTTTCTGCCAAACTACCAGAGGGCTGAGCACAGGTTAGTTTAGGGTTGGCTTGTTCCTCACCATGATGAGGATTGGGGTTACTGCTTGATCAGGGGTCACCCCCAGTCAACCAGTAACTCAGATTCTTACAGTTCTAAAACCAGAAGTCTGGATACACTGTCAGGAGCATTTAGTATTGTCTCTTTAATAACGATGTATGTATATCAGTAAGCCTGTGCTTGTGTGTGTGACATTGTAACTTAAGCAATTTACCACATATACCAAAAATCCAGAAAGTTCATGAGTTATAGTATGCAAGGAAAAATGCATACTACTAAACTGCACCCATCCTGGAAACCTAAAATCCTTGCTATAGCTAAACTCCACCTGTCCCTGAACACATGAAAGCCCTCAACACTCTAAACGCCACCCATTCCTGAACCTTAAAACTCTTGCTGCTTATAAACTTCATCAATCCTTACCCATAAAACCCTTCACCACCACTAAGCTCCACCCTTTCATCAACCCTAAAACTCTTCATCACCCCTAAAGTCTGCCCATCCATGATCCCCTCACCACCCCTAAGCACCACTTATCTGTAAACCCTAAAAACCCAGCAATATCTTAAACTCCAGGCATTCCTGATTCCTAAAAAAAGCCTTACCACCTCTAAAATCCACCCATCCATGAACCCTAAAAAACTAATTTCTAGTCCTGAACTCAACTAATCGCTGACCCCTTAAAACCACTCATCACCCTAAACATCACCCATTCCTAAATCCAAAAGCTCTTCGCTACCCATCAACGTCACCCAAGTTTCATGGAGTTTTGGAGTTTTGCTTTAAATATTTTTTCCTTTGAAATGTTTCCTTTAATTTCTGATTTATTTGTATTTTCTTGAAATTGCTTTTCCTTAAAATCAGTTTCCTCCAATGAAGTTTCTCAGTTTAAAATGTTCTATTAATTGAAATGCATAACTTCTTGCTGGACTGTTCCTACTGAAACAGGACCAAAACTGATTTTCACACAGATCAGTTCTGTCTAGAGTTGCCCACTGAGTAAAAGATAATAAGCTGGAATTTGGAACGAGTGCCCGACAGTGGCGGAGATTATTAAAGCACTCTTTCCATCACTTTGTTCTTTGCTGCAGTAGATGCTCTATTTGCAAAGAGTGTGCACAGACGAAGGTCCTGCGCTCACTGGGCTAAAATGTTTATATTGGAGTAGGATTCAAAATGATTGTCTTATGGTCGGTTTCTGACCAGTATAGCATAGTGGGTTACAAACAATTGTCTGGAAAGTGGCCTCAATCACCAGTGGCTGAGATTATTTCAAGTATTTTTCCATTACTGTTTGGTTTCTCAGAATTGAGAAATGCTCTGTTCCTGAGTATAGCTGTACCATGCTCGGCACCATTGTGATCGGCAGCTGTTTCCATGACACAGAGCTGTCATTTTGGTTACAGCTGTCCCCTTCATTTATTACTCCCCCATCCCTTACACAAATGGAGGCGTGGGGAGTAGGCACACACTAGTTGAGCCCTTGGGCATAGCTTGGCAGTTGATTAATTTGAACCTCTTGCCCTTGAGCAGGGATGATAGCACACAATAGTCCCACCTTTGGTCAAGGCAGGGATAGCTATTACAAAAGCCAATTCCTTGGGGAAAGTGAAGGGCTGATGCCTAATCCCCTGAATTTGTAGGCAAGGTGAGGGTATTAAATGGCCACATGTCACATTTTAAAACATCTGTCCATGTTAATGAATATGGGAAATATTTTAAAAGAGAAAATTATGACACTACAAGCTCAGGTTTTTCTTTCCTACACTCCTCACTCTAGGTCAAGATTGAAAGGGAGTTGAGGCACAGACTACCCCAGCCTTTGGCCAAGGCATAGGGGTTGGGGTGTCTACATAATTCCATCACACACTGTCATACAGGACATCAAACAGTCACACCTGCATCATAATACACACAAAGCCACCATGAAACATCCACAAAACATATCATAAGCCAACACGCAGAAGATTGTCTGCCAGTACAGCCCACATCATATATCTAGATGATCAACATTTTATCCCAACCCACCCACCATCATTTGCCAACGCACCCCTCTTCATATGTTCAAACAATCAACATCATTTTGCCATCAAATACCAACAATTGCTTCACAATAAAATAGGCCCAGGTGAAATTTAGTTTTAAAGGCACAGTCTCACAGTCATTCTGGCATTTCACATTAAAATTTGTTACTTGAAATTCCAGAGATTTATATGCCACTATATATATTCTTATGAAAAGCATGCGGTTGAACTGAATGCGAGTAGGTGTTGGTCCCATCAAATGCAATTTTGCACTTGTTTTAGTCCACGATTCCTCTTAATGTTTGTGCATTGTTAACTTATCTGGCACACTGCTAGATAATTATGCTGACAGCAGATATGTTAGTTTAATTCATGAAACACTTCGTTCTCTTTGAGGTCTATAACACCTTCCATTCAGATGTGTGATATGCTTTTTTACAAGGATGTGACATTCGGCAACTTTTTAAAATTCCTTCTGACCAGCTAAGGATTGACAAGCTGATGTCTTCAGACGCCTCACTTGAGGCCTCTTTTCCTCGGCAACATTGTAACTCCAGAAGCTCTTTATAGCGATGTTTCAATACATTATGCGCAATACAACACACACTCATGTATGGATGCATTGTATATGAGTACTCTTTTGAGAGTGAAAGGTGAAAAGTGAAAATTGAAGGTGTCATAAGCGACATTTCAAAACTTCAGTGACATTGTGGTACTGAATTATGTGAGAGATTATGTAACTTTAGTTGAAGGACCGCTTCTGCCTATGAATCTCAACTCTGCCCAGGAACGCTTGGTCAATAATTGCTTGATCATTACTATCCTGACATTCACCTAGATGTTAAGGGTGACTTTCAGAATGGTGAGGAAGAGCTTAGCTTGATACCCACCACTCCTTACCCATTCATCAAACACATCATCCCTCTAAATTCCCTTTCTCTTCACCTCTCTCGTTTAACCTAAAATAGATACATGTTTTCTTCATGCAGTTAGTCTATGGCTCATATATTTTTGTGTGTATCCAAACCATTAGTGATTTTTGGAAGCAACAGCTTCCTGTGCCTTGCAACCTAGTTACGCCAGGATAGATTCTTAGACCTGACTCCCTTGGATTGGTCTTCCTCCAAATATTTTGCCCTCACCCCTACTTGTTTCTGCAATTCATTTTTGTTGACATTAGAACCCTGTGTTCACTACCACTGTTAACCAGTGCTAAAATGCTTGTGGTAAAATTAGCGTAGACCTGATTGGGGCATTTAATTTACTTATAAGCCCCTAGTATATGGTACCATACGTACCCAGCACCTGAAAATTAAATGCTTCTAATTGGTCTGCATCACTCATGATGCCACCCACTAAAGCAGAAATTTAAAACATGTCTCATGCCTGCCATTGAGACCTGTAGGGCAGTTGAAAACTGCCAATTCAACCTGGCAAAATAAATCTTTTGCCAGGCCGAAGCCTTCATTTTTAATACATATAATTCATCCTTATGGCAAGCTCTAAACAGTCCATAGGGCAGAGTCCATTGTATCAAAAAAGTAGGACATGTATTTTTAAGTTTTACATGTCCTGGCAGTAAAAAACTCCTATATTTGTTTTTAATACTGTAAGGCCTACCTCTCCCTTAGGATAACATTTGATTACCTTATTACATTTATTAAGTGCTAACTTTTGATTGAGTACAGGTTGAAATATCATGTTTGGACTCAAATGAATCGTTAAAGGTAAAGTCAGATTTTAAGTCACAATTCTGAAAATTCCTCGTTTAGAAAATGTCATTTTCTGTTCCCAACCACGTGATGCCTGCTGACATTTTTCTGGGTCACATGACTGTGAACAGCTTAGCTGTTGGGTTTTTGTATTCCCCCAACCTGCAAGACAAAAGGAGACTAGTTATTGGCAGGATCGGCAATCCTGCCAGGATGATTGGGGCTGAGTTGTTCCCTGTCCCACTTACATTTCAAAGGGCTTCATCCCGCACACACAAAAAGGAACCTCACACTAGCCTTTTGTCATTCCAGATTTCGTCAAGTCTTTGCAGGGGAAAAGAAGAAGCTCTGAGGGACCCCACTCTGGTGCCCCCTCCAACAGCATTGTCACCGTAGATCAGCCACCTTGGTAGATAACACATATCCCACCAGGCAGCGCTCAGGGAACCAGACACTGACAGATTTCTTCTGGGGCATTGAATAACCAGCATTCGATGCACCTTCCCTGCCCATCAGTCAACAAGCAGAGTGTGAGCATGAGGGAAATGCCTGGTCTCCCTGATGTCTCCACATTTCAGCTTCCCCTGCTCTGACTGACACCACAGGGAGACATTAAAGGCAGTGGTTCCCTGCCGGCTGAGTCTGGTGCTGCATTTGGGACTATGAAAGACTTCTGCTCAGAAGAAGTTATCAGGACATCAGGCATCAGCAGAACCACTGAAGGACCAAAATCATCTACCCCATGCTAGAACCCCCTCTCCTTGGTCCCTCAACCAGGCTTAAAGTAACAACAGCATGAATGGCATCTCTTGGTTTGGTAAGGGAGGAAAGTGTTCCTGCTACTATGACTCTTGCTTTTGATGCTTTATTCCTCACTTGCAACACCAAAGAGTAGAATATTCATGAATCAGGGATGTCTAACCAGAATGGCTCATAATGTGTCAATGCAAATGCCGTCAGCATTAATTACTCCTTAGAAACTGGAATTGCTTCGCAAAGCTGTTTACTCTCTCCCTGTTCCCCTTTCCAGTCCCCTTCAACCATTGCCACTGTGAGGCAGCTTCTGTTGTTTTAAAAACTCTAAAGGTGGCTACTTGAATGAACCAAGTGATTGCTTCCATCCTCCTAGTGGTGCAGACCATTCTCTAGTAACTAATGAAACATTAAAACCCCAGCCAGTACTTATTTCACTGTCTGATACCTCTGATGTATCCTACATCTCAGACGATGATTCTCTGTTGGATTCAGGAAAAGATACTGATTGCTAAGAAAACCTGCAAGTGCGGCTCAACACTGGACCAACATGGGGGGACATTATGGAGTGTCACAACTTTTTTATATACTGCGAAACAGCCCTCAGCAATGAAGTTAGTATGTTGCACTGGCAAATTGGAGAAGGGCTCACTGCTTGCGCTGCAACAGATGGTGAATCGGGAGCAACAGCTCAGTGAAATAAGGGTTAAACTGAGAAATGCCAATACTGGAATAATTTGAGAACTGTAGCAATTAAAGAGGGCTTGGAGGGGGATGATTCACAAAGTTTTGTGGTAAAGCTGATTGAGAAGGCTTTACCTACCTTACAGGTGACAGGTGCACTAAGCCCCTTTTTTTAGACCAGAGACCACACAAAATTGAGTGAGGGGTGTATGAAAGAAAAATATGGGCTTGTAGTGTCATATTATTCTCTTTTTAAATATTTCCGATATTCATTAACATTGACAGATGTTTAAATATAGGACATGGGGTTATTTAATTTGTGTAAGGGCTACGGGGGAGTAATGAATGGTGGGGACTGCTGTAACCTAAACGACTCATCTGTGTCATGGAATCAGCTGGTGATCACAGTGGATCTGAGCAGGTTACAACTATGCTCAGGGACAGAGTGAAATATTGTAAGAATGGGAGTAGGCAGAGTTGATGATGAATCCAGAAGTAGGTTTATTCTTCAGTTCCAGCAGGAGTAATTAGTTGCAAGAATATTAGATTAAAGGGAGTTAGCTGTTTCACTCAGGCTTAAAAAAACCTGCCCATCTGAAAATCATTAAAAATTCAAACACACACATGTCTTCAACACAGAAGGAAAGGTGATGGAACTCTTGAGTGCATGGACAAAGACTTCACTTTCTAACAATGATTAATGGGACTGAGATTAACGGATGGTCTGATTAGTCTAGGGTACTGGATAAGGATGAGTGAGAATGGGCAGCTCTGGCAAGCAAAGAAATATGTGTGGGTTAGTTGGTGAAGGAGGGAAGCGGAAATGAAACAAAATGAAAAAAAGCCTATATCAAAAGTTAGCCTCTAAAAGTATAAGCACTATCAATGTATTTTCTCATTGTATTTGAAATTTCTTCTTTCTCTCTGAGCAACATCTCCCATGTCACATAAGAGGAGGTGAGTACAGGGAGAATCTGTCTCTCAAGACCCCTAATGTGGGGTAGGATGGGCAAGGTGTTGCACGTGGGGAGGGGGCAAGGGGAGTGGATTCAGGTATGGATTCTGTTTTAGAAGGATATATAAATGGTCATGGCCAGGGGGCGGGTCAGGTGAGAGGAGGGGATGACAGGGGAAGAATCAGTGTAAAAAACAACCAGAATATATTCAAAGATGCATTTCGTTTCAGGAATTTTCTAAGGTGTGATTGCAGCTCAAATACATTCATGTTCATCTAATACTCAGTCATCAAGTGGCATTAAGTTACTGACCTGGAACGTCAGTGGTCTGCACGTTAGGCAAAAGGTTTGTCTGGTTCAGGTGGAGATATCTTGGATTACAGCTGATATTGTCTGTCTAAAAGAGATATACTGGACTAAGCACGATAAGGGCTAACAGCTTTAGGGTTATAAACTTATTGCCACCACCTGGTTAGAATTTACCATTAGGGGGTTGTGTTGCATATAAAAGACCTCTTTGGTCATTTCAGAAGCGTTAACTTCACCCCAAAGGATGGTGGCTCATCTGCAACTTGTTCAAAGGCCCCTTTCAGATGACTATTTACAATCTGTATGTCCCTAACACATATGATCCCAGCATGTACAAAGATCATCTAATGGAACTCCGTACATGAGAGGGGTCTCTGATCATTTGCAGTGACACTAATCCTCCTCTTGAGCCTTTGAAAGATTCAACCAATACTGCCACAGCTTTGTATGTGCAGCACTCTAGAGCTGCCTTGCTCCATGTTAAGACCTCCCTCGTACTCACATATGTTTGGCATCAATCAGGATGGAGTCTGGATATACTTAATATTATGCCTGTCATGATGTTTGTTCTAGACTTAATGTCTTCTTGGTTTCTGAAGGTCTTTTACCACATCTCAAAATCTGCCTATCCCTGCGAGTTAACTCACAAATCCTTCAGTAATGATAGTGTCAGCTAAATTGCTCAATGAAACACAGGGTCATTGACAATGGACCTTAGATTGAAGGTTTCTAGCCTACGACTGCTACCAGATATGGTACGCCATGAGTTCCTTTTGAACAAGCTGACACTCCTAAAAACACGTACTGAAAATCTACTATGGAAAAGTTCCCTTCGCAGAGTATATCGCGGTCAGCTTCAAGCTTATGAAAATAGAGGGTAAGATTCTTGCTCTTGAATTTAGGAAACAAACAGGCAAAAATGGTATCCCCAAGATTGAAAATCTACATGGTTTCATTACCTGAGATAAGGAACGCATTTTGCCAACTTACTTGAAATACCCAACCCTCAATCTCTGCAATAAATAGCTATATTGATTAGCAGACCGGACTTCCTTCTGGATTAAGCAGTCAGTCAATCCCAAGCAATGTGCTTCATGCCTAAAAGGGACATAACTCATCATGATAACCTGGCTCTCTATATTCAAAATCACCTCTGTCCAAGAGGTGGAGGCCGGCCTGGTACTCCTCAATACTGACCGTGTTTATTGGGCTTTCCTTTGTCAGGTTCTCTATCGTTTTGGATTTGGTCATCTTATTCGAAATTGAACAAAATGTTGTGTAAGAACCTTAGGGATAGAATAATGATTTTGGGGTGGTAATTCGGAAAGCCTCACAAATTAATGAGGAACCCATCAAGGATGTCCTCTCTCTCCTCTGCGTTACATTTTATATTTGAAACCCTATCTCAGTCATCTGGGTCACCTGTGAGTCCTTCTTCCACTCATTATTAACTCTTGTTTCTGTAAACAGGCTTCTAATATAGCTGACATATCCATCTTCAATTCTCATCCTCCAACTGCATTGATAGCCATAGAGGAGGAAGCAGCAAAATTTGGTAGCATCTCAGGATATCTTCCAAATCTGAATATGAGCCAGTGCCATAAAATAACAAGCAGCACTGCCAGAAGTTTCAACTACCTATCTTGGTGTTTAAAGTTCAACAAACTACGTTGATACTTTTAGTTTGAATTATGATCCACTGAGACAAAAAATGATAAGTAGTCTAGCTAAGAGAAACAGAATTCGCTTAAGCATTCAGGGCTATTGTAGTGTCATCAAAATGACAATCCTCCCTAAATTCCTATTTTTGTTTCATGCTCTTCCAGTCTTAATACCTAATCCATGTTTTCAGGATTTAGAATCCTCATGGTCACGGTTTGTATGAAGCCATATGAGAGGGTGATGTCCTCTGAATCACTTACAGCTGCATCTTAAAGGGGGGGCTGGGCTTTACCATCTTTAAAATGTCACTATTGGGCATCTTTACACCTTTACTGCTTTTATATCAATATTTACGTTGTAATTTTGGATTCTTCAGACCATCTTTTTTTAAAAAGGCTATATTTAGAACACTGTCGATATATGCCCATATCTGGGATCTTTTGTCAAAGAAATTCTTAATACCAAAGCTTACCAAAACTTACGATCGATATAGCAATCTGGTACAACGCCTGTTTACCCACTTTCTCGCACAACCATCATGTGAAGCATTGGTCTTGCACTCAATTCCAAATTTTGGTTAATCATTTGTGGGTAATACACTTAAATCTATCTGTATTTTTTTAAAATCAATTTTCCATATCAACTTCCAGGCTTTTCAAATATTTGTAAATTTGAGAGTTTTTCTCACAAGGAATCTCAACTGGAGGGCTCTCTGTCTCACCTATTAAGTTCTTGAATTATTCTCATCCACTGTTCGGAAGGGCTTTATAAACCTCGTATATCAATTGGTAATTAATGGTCAGGATGATACTTTACAACAGATCGTTGCTCGATGGTCTGTTGAGCTGGGCACGAGGTCTAGGCTGATTGCAAGGTGAGATCTAATTATTAGCATTTCAAATTGTAATAAATATCTTAATATCTCTGGGTTAGAAGTTCACCACTGTAAATGTATTCAAAATATGTATTATATCCCAAAAAGACTGCATAAATGGAGCTGCATGCCAGACTCCAACTGCTTCTGGTGTTGTGATCTCGTAGTATACACAGTGCTATCTTTATTAACTGTGGAGCATTTTGGAACTTCTGGAAACAGGTTTTTCTGGAAATAAGTAAAATGATTGGTACTTGGATTCTGCCAGAGCAGATTACACTGGACCCAGTCAAATGCGGCCTTAAAGTCCACGAAGCAGAGGTGCCATGGTTGTTTAATTAGTTTCAATTATCTATTAACATTGAAAGTGCCAAAATGTTGATTGATGTACCCTCTCAGCTTTGCACAAACCTGGTTTGGTTTGGAGGGATGATGTTGTATTTAGCCATCATCTGATGCTATTCTACTTGGAATTGGGCATACCCCCCAGCCTTACAATTCTGATATAGTGATGGTGGCAATAGCCTTGGCGAGGTAATTTGTAGCCAGGAGCTGGTTGGAATAATAACCCCCAACTGCTAGAGAGGGGTTTTACCAGTTTTGTAATATATTGAGCGTTGAGATGGGGATCCTGGGGTCTGCAAGCAATGGAGGAAGCTGTGGCATACCTGGAGACCAATGGCAAACCCTCTGCTACCCCTGGGGTGGATTTGATTAACAGCAATGGTGGGTCAAGATGAGATGATAAAATGGTGTGGCTTCCCTATTGTAACCTGTTCAGTCCACTTCACGCCTTTGTATATGTTTCTTGTATGTAGTACATAATGAATGTTGTTTTATGGTATGAATTTCAAGGTGTGAATACATTCCCTGGTATAAAAAAGACCTCATCTATTTGAATTTTTTTCTCAGTGGCTTATAGAAAGGAAGAAGATGATTCTTACTTCCCCTTTGAAGTTTATCCTGTTTCTTTTTTTCTGCATTTTCCCCATTTTGCAGGTAACTCACAGTTCCTCGACTAGCCTCAGGTCTGTCAGACAATGTTTTTCAGCAGGTTGTTCACGCACTGCCTCTTGGGTGCCCCATAAACTCAGGTATACTAGTTTTGGCACCTGCAACTTATCCATAGAGAAGTAACTGGAAAATATACTTGGTTAAACTACAACCTCTGATATAATTGACTCCTGGAAGTTAACCCAGTGCCAATACCAAATTACCAACAAGGTAGCTGGTGTGGATTTACCCATAACCAAAAATAAGTGGGTCCCACCACTCAAGACAAATGAATGCACTGAATAATCAGAAGAACCCTCATGTTGATCCATACACTACTGTGAAAGTGTTGCCTAGAAGTTGAGCTCTCCCAGCTCCAGGGTGACACCAGATTTAGAAAACAAACATCTGTAATTTATGTTCTTAGAGGCTCAACCACCTACTCTTCATCTTCTTCGGACCCCCATAAACACTGCTAGCATTTAGAAACTGAGCATTCTGCAAGAGACACTTCAGCAACTCCCTGAATCTTTTCATTTCCATACAGAAACATCTACACAATCCTTAATGCTCTCATCTACTATTATGTGACTATGAGAAACAATTCCCTACCTACTTCTGTAACCTTACTATCCCTTCACTTTCAATCCTCCATCACATTCTTAGTCTAGTCCTGCCTTACCTTCCTTTTCCCCTTTGGCAACAACTCCAACCACATTTCCTTCAACAATAGCCCCCCTCTCAATCCATTCTTCCTTTTACAGAATCCATATCATGCAATTCCACTCCTTTGATCCCTTAATCACCCACTCCTTTTTAAGTCTTTCTTATTGATACCATAGTTGAGATAAATCCATCCTTTTCTTTATCAATAATAACCCCTTCCTCCTTTCCAGCACATATACATCCTCATGCAAAGGTTTAATCCATCTCATTCTACTTCCAGCCTTCAACACTTACATCAAATTTCTCAAAAACCCCATTGTTTTCTTCTGCAATATTCAGCATTCATGCTCAATGCTTCACTCTTCACCTTCTTTATCTGCCATCCCCATTCACTTAAGCATACTACTAACTCTTTATTCCTATTCTTTCTTCTCATCGCTGTCTTTTTCTGTAAAGTCACTACTCATCATGCAGGAGTCAGGCAGTGAACCCACCTATCCTCACCCTCTTTATCGCCTACCTTTTATCTCCCCACTATAATTAATCTCCTTTCTAATTCATCCTCTTCCTCTCTTCCACCTTCTTGAGCGAAAGATCAATAAACAAGAACTTTCTAATGATCCATGATAAAATATAAGGTTATAGGTATAATCTGCTCTTCATTACAGAAACCTGACTGAGTGATGATGGGCAAAAAGCCATTTCCATGCAATAAAATACGGCTCATAATATGTCCCTGTAAGAAGAGCAGAGGAGAACTAGCCATTGTATACCAATCTCTCAAACTACAAATGCCATTTAGGTTTGAAATCATTTGTCATGATTTACATACCTTTCCCACACAACCCTACCAACAATTGCACTCAGATGGCTTGAAATACATTATTATAGCTGCATAATAGAGTACATTTACACCTATTTCAACAACTGCACCAGTCTAAATCTCTCCTCTTTAATCTGAAATTCCTTAAAACTTGGTAACCTTATTTAAAGCTTTAACCATTACCGAGGAGTTTGCAATATTAGCCCCCCATAGACTCATCACTAAGACCAGAATCAGAGCGTAAACCAACACCCTTTCTTCCAATGAGTTTGCCAGATTCATCTATCCTTGTTGCTCAACAAGTTCAGCATCAAACCCTTGCCTGGCATACATAATTAGAAACATCCTAATAGCTCAGTAGTAGTTATGACCAGAGATGTATCAAACACTTCTTGGCATCTAGATTATTCCTAAACTAAATCAAAACTCTCCAATATCGAATCTATACTAAAAAAAGAGAGTAGGGCAAAGCAAAAGACCCTTCTAATTATCAACAAATATACCATCACGTATTATTAGTTAGGGAAAGTAATAGAAGATCCATATTCAGGCAAGCATAAGCATTCATTGATGGAAATAATCTTCTTTCAGACTACTTAACCAGATTTTATTTTAGTTGCAGTACAGAAGCCAACTTGATTGCACATGGGACAACATAAAGGGGCTGATAAGGATGTCAGTTGGAGTTTCCTCCGACCGACATCCCTACAGATTTGAGACCGACTGACCTTGGGTCGGGGGGCTCGAAACCGCACTTACTATGCGACCACACATGGTGCGGTCACAGACGCCCATTTCCCTATTGGGCTTGTGCGGTGGTTGAAAAACAGAAAGTGTAAATCCCTGCACTATGTGACAGGCACCTCATAGGTGCCCCCTCGGCGCCGAACTGAAGGCCGTGGAGAGAGAGGGGCCCTGCTAGGTTGCTTTCGGACAGGCTTTCCATGCTGGAAAAGACCAACATGGAAAGCCTGTCGGTAACCAACATCATAATCCAGACGGCGGAAACGCCGTCCGTAAAGGATTATGTTCAGTTTCCGACTGCCTGAAGGGTTCTTTGAGCCTGTCGGAAGCAAGCCAGAATGACCGGCTGGTTTGAATTCTGACCACTTTAATCGTAATACGTAATGAATTAAAACCAAGGATGTCAGTCGAAAAGCCTCCAACCTGCGATCGGAGGCTTTACCGACCAACATCCTTATTAGGCCACAATCTTCTGTTGACTCAAATAGATTTGTGGCCCTACTGCTACTAAACGTCCCCTTGGCTTTTGATACTGCTACAGACACTTGAGGACACTGGAATGCAAGATGCTGTTTTGCACTAGATTGCCCCCTTTCTCACAGACAGATTCAACATGATATAATTTGTCATTAATATCATTCCCTTCCAGAGAAGGCACCCCTCAAGTTTCCATCATTACCCCACTCATCTTTTAAAGTGTACCTCAGCCCTCTCCCTGACTTCATCTATTTCTTTAGTCTCAATTAATGCAACTAGACTAATGCCGACAAATCATTCTAAAGCTCCAAAACTCAGAAGATATTTGCTCATGAACCACTAGCTAATATGTCAAAATTGTTGACCACCTAATGCTAACTAAATACTTCAAGATAATATCATCTCATTAAAAACTGAGACCCTCACATGCTTAAAGTGTTCCAAGTGCCATCCTATCACCATCTTAGGCCAAATTTACAAAGAATAGGGTCAGTAGAAATTGTTGCAAATTGAGCACCGTCTTTTACCAAATCTATTTTAATTTTCCGAACTGATCTATGCATAAATAGGTCTGTTTGAAAAAAACCAAAAATCTAGTGGGTCGCAATATGACTTACCTCATGAATTTTAATTACGTAGGTCTCAATTTGTGACCCACTATGATTTGCTGCCATCACAGGGAAGGTTCTGAATGTGATTGCTGTTAAATAAACCACATTTGTTTCAAACACAGCCCACTTTCCTTAAAGGAAAATGGGATGCATTTAAAGTTGAACTTACATTTTTAAGAGTAACCAGTGGTCCATGGGACCACGTCCTGCACCTAAAAA
This sequence comes from Triturus cristatus, assembly GCF_964204655.1. Taxonomy (NCBI): domain Eukaryota; kingdom Metazoa; phylum Chordata; class Amphibia; order Caudata; family Salamandridae; genus Triturus; species Triturus cristatus. The sequence goes on from NC_140595.1 coordinate 548,818,567, forward strand.
TGTTTTTGTCAACATTCACAAAGGGTAAGGGTCCTTTGGGGACATCTTACAATTTGTGAATGGTATACCAATGCATGTTTGTAGTTGGTAAAGTACTGATGTTTTGCAACCGTATTTTGATTGCAAATATCAATACATACCACTGTGAATTGGTATTTGGAATGGATGCCCTAAAGGCGCTCCTTCCAAATACTGATTCAGAATTTAGTTGCAAACCCAATTGCAATTTGTTAACATGTTACCGAATCGCAATTTGGGTTTCTTACATACCTAAAGGACTTTCTGCAGTCACAAACGGCATGATTCTGCTAATCAGACCCTTTGCGACTGCAGGAAACCTTCCTACATCTGGCCCCAGGTCTCTCAAAATGCCCATAAACCAAATATGACATTTCTGAGAAAATATGGATTTCAAACGTTTCTTTGTATCTCAATGAATCAAATTATCAAGGAAGCGTTCTAAATTATGTGACTCCCATGGCACCCCTTTCCTAATATACAGGTTTTCCTCAAAGAGTACAGGCCACCATCACCTCGGTGGTGCTTTTTTCCTCTTGACTCTGTCAACAGTTTATGGTTCAGTGACTTCTGTGCCTGTTTCACAGGACACAAAATATCCAGAGCACAGCTTCCTGCCAAAGCATTAATCTATAAATTCACAATCACTTCTCACAATTGCTTCAGACTTTACACTGGCTGCAAGATGCAAAATGTAGCATGTTTAAAGCAGTGTGCATGGCGCATCAACTGTCTAGATTAATGAACCACTCTTTCTTCAACACAACACCTTTCTGCAACACCTCATGCTTAAGGACATCAACAAGTTTGCTGCATCACAACCAACCACATTAGTGATCATCATGCGCCATACTCAGTGCTCATCAGGTAGGCAGGCTATAATCCCACTGCTTTGAAACTATGCTCTCAGAAAGTTCTCTCTGGAGCACAGTGCCTATTGGGGTGTGTTGTTGCTCCACCACTTGTATGAAACACTATTGGGTTGCATTTGTCTATAGGGGGATTTGAACAAAATACTGAGTTGTAAAGATCGGGAGAGAAAAATATTGAAAAGTAATATTGTGATGTATAAATATCATGATGCAAATATATTGTTGTCAAGAATATAGTTTTTTCAGATAAGTAATATCGTTGCTAAGAATAGAATTGTTGTAAATATCATATTCAATAATATAGTTGTAAAGAATTTTGTTTTTTAATGAATTTAATATGTTTTCATTTACATTTTCATTTTATGTGCTAGTATTATTTGTCTAATTGCTATTGATTTTATAAATATAGTTTGCAATTTTAGGTGATTTCAATTTTTTTATTTAATTGTTAATAGCAATTTATAGTGTCATAGCAGGTTATTGGGTTTATAGGGAGGTAGGGCGGGAAGTTAATTAATTAACAATTATTTATTACGTAAATAATGTTTAAGTAAGAATGTGATTGATATGCATTATGTGTATTGTGTAAGACTGATGTATTATACGTATATTTTAGGTGTGAGGTGTTACATTTGTAGGGTATAGGGTGGGAAGTTAATTAGCCAATAATTAATTAACAATTGATTTATAATGTATTCATTATTCAACTGATTATTAATCATGTATATTATTGTAATAGTGATGTTTTTGTTATATTTTAGTTGCAGGTTGCTAGATTTGTAGGAGTATACAGTGGGAAGTTAATTAAATAATAATAATTAATAAAATAATGATTCACATATATTTAAATATTTAATTGACTATTAATTATGTAAATTGTTTGATAATCGTATAGTTTAGTTATATTTTAGGTGTTTGCTGCTAGGTTTGTAGGGGTAATGGGTGGCATGTTAATTAAGTAATAATTAATTAACAATTAATTAATAATGTGTTTTTGATTATTGAATTGATCATTAATAATGTACATTATGTAATATTGATTTATTTTAGATATATTTTAGTTGCAGATTGCTGGGTTTGTTGGAGTATACAGTGGGAGTTGAATAATAGTTAAAAAATAATAAATGTGAATGTATAATTAAATATGTGATTGACAATTAGGTAAATTGTGAAATCATTATATATTTTAGTTACTTTTTAGGTGCAGGCTGCAGGGTTTCGAGGGTTGTAGTGTGGAAAGTTAATTAAGTAATATTTTATTAACAATTAACTATTCATTGTTATTTAATTATGTAAATGTTAATCAAGTATGTAAATTTTAGTAAACCTATTTATTTTCATTACATTTTAGCTGTTGGTTGGTATGTTTATAGAAATATATAGTGGAAAAGTAATTAATAATTAAATAAGCATTATGTTTGAATTGGAAATTATTCTTACATTATTTATTAATTTGATAATTGCTGTTTATTTTTTTTAAATTTATACATATTTGATTTTTAAGCAACGAATTTACAATGGAACCTTCTATTGACCAGCACCTGAGATTAATGTCACCCTTTCGTATTCTTCCCACAAAAAATATGCTATTACACATAAATTAAGGGTATGTGTGCATACTGAATAGCACCCATTGTAACAATGCCAGTTCCCTGAGGAACAGAATTAAGATAAATCTGACTTAAGCTAAGATGCACCACAAATTCAAACACAGTATCAATTAAATTAATATAGGAGGACAAGATAATCCTTGGTTTCAATTTCTTTATTCCAAATTCATTGGACAATATGAAGCGGTACAGCCGACGCGTTTCGTCCTGACACAGGACTTCTTCAGGGCAAAAGTAGGCAGATGAGTAGCTCCAGAGTTGATTGATTTGTGGCTATCCAATATACGCTGGGAATTTTCCATCCAGAAACGTCTAAATTTTGAACTATATGTAATCTCTATTTATAAAAAAAGAAGAACGTTCAGAATCATATTCGTAGAAATCCCAATTGTGGGGATTCTTTCTCCTTGTCTGTATGCCGGGTTGGACTGTTGCTGGAAGATGTTCCTCGATCAGGGATTCCTGATCGAGGAACATCTTCCAGCAACAGTGGACTTGCCTGTGGCCTGCCTGTCATGACTATCAGATCGTGATCGGTACAAGGGTTCCCTACACATTTGTGAGTGGATTACGACCTCCAGTCCAACCCGGCATACAGACAAGGAGAAAGAATCCCCACAATTGGGATTTCTACGAATATGATTCTGAACGTTCTTCTTTTTTTATAAATAGAGATTACATATAGTTCAAAATTTAGACGTTTCTGGATGGAAAATTCCCAGCGTATATTGGATAGCCACAAATCAATCAACTCTGGAGCTACTCATCTGCCTACTTTTGCCCTGAAGAAGTCCTGTGTCAGGACGAAACGCGTCGGCTGTACCGCTTCATATTGTCCAATGAATTTGGAATAAAGAAATTGAAACCAAGGATTATCTTGTCCTCCTATATTAATTTAATTGATACTGTGTTTGAATTTGTGGTGCATCTTAGCTTAAGTCAGATTTATACATATTTGATGTTAAGTAATAATGTTCATACTTAGAGTTTTATATTTTTTTCTAAATTCTTAGGGTTATTCAAGTATGTAATGTGTTAGAAGTGAAGTAGATTACCTTCTGTTTGCTTAGACTGGAGGGGGAATACTAAATGCTACCCCTCTGAAGCCCAACACTTTCCCTGCAGTTGCAGAGAATGGTAAATTATACCGCTCCAAAGTCCAACGCTTTCCCTTTTGTTTCGCAGACTTGAGTGGGAATAGTAAATCTTACCCTTCCGAAGATGAACGCTTTCCCTACTGTTGCACCAACTGGAGTGGGAAGGGCAAATATAACCCCTCAGAAGTCCAACACTTTCCCTGCTGTTGCATTGACTGGATTGGGAACAGTATTTTTAACCTCTCCGAAGTCAATCGCTTTCCCTACTGTCGAACAGATTGGAGTGAGAATAGCAAATGTAACCCCTTTGAAGTCTAACTTTTTCCCTACTGTTGCACAGTTTGGAGTCATAGTAATATATTTAACCCCTCCGAAGTCCTACAATTACTCTACTGGACATAAAATAGTGTTCGTCAGTTGATAGAATTGGTCACTGCTATGTGTTTTAGGGCTTCAGAGACTCTCAGATTTCTATATGTCTCAGGCACCAGTGACAGCATGATCCAGACATGTTCTGCCTTCTGCAAGTACCATTGAGGAACAGCAATAGCCTTCTGAGGCACCAACATTAGAGGAATGTACTGTTGCAGGGATTCTGCACATATACAGAACTACACGCAAGAAGCCAGGACCTCGGTGTATAGTGGTGTACCAACTGCCCACTTGAGTGCCCAGAACTCCAATCCGACTAGCTATAGTGTTTCATTTGTTCTCCATACTACAGCGAAGCTACCAATGATTAGACACTCTAGAACATGTAACTCAGACTCTCTCAGTATTCGCGGGAGAAAGAACACTCTTTCGCTAACTCACTCATACTTGTCCACAACATCAGTAATCAGAGAGACAGTATAGTTTCAAATGTTTATTTTAACTAACATGCTCTATAATGCAGTACACGAGCCAATACTAGCAGCAAAATGCATAAACTCACTATAGTGAGCATTGTTACAATTCCATCAAATATGAACGGGGAGATCATTTTATAAAGCTAGTGGAAAAAAGACCCAATGTGCCTTGCCACCCTCCCCGTGCTGGGAACTAGTTGATAATAATTATAGAAGACCTCTGGGCTTTGTCAGGGGGACCCCATACCTCAAGGTTTAGATGCAAAGATTTACATCTCCGGACAAACACAGCTCTTCTCCTCGGAAAGGTTTTCTTCGACTGCCTAACATGCCTTCCAAGCCATATTAAAAGCACTCGATTTTCAGTGGTACAGCTGTGGATGTATTATGTCTAACATGCGTGGGACTAATCAAGGCAGATTAACAGAGTACATTGGTTTTTGACCTTGAACATGCAGTGCAGACGAAGACCACAGAGTTCAGCAAGAAACGTGAAAGGCAGACAGTTCCTATGTGAGTGGGCACAAGCAGAGGATTCGAAAAAACAAAATCATGTAGAAATGTGTGCAAAAGCGCCAACATGGTTGCCAAGCATATACTAATTTATGCTAACTTTGCAATGTACGCAGTGAACCCCATATCCTCAGTACAGTACATCCTTTAGTGGTGCAGATTTTTTCAAATATCTGTGATGCGATGACATGGGGGGAGTCAATGGGTGCATGATCTCAATCCCACTTTCCTTAGACTCTCATTATGAGTCGACCAATAATTTCTGGTATATTTCTTGATTATTCTCACTGCAAATATGTAACTTAAGAGGTTTGAAGTGTTTATCACAGGGGTTCATATTAGGTGTAATTAAAAAAACTCACCCCATTATTAATTTTGCCAGGTCGAACCTGTCGATATATTTCTGGAAAAAATGCTGGGACTGCCAATTTTGGTGTGGTAAACATCAACATTTTGATGTTAAGCCCCATTTCAAAGGCAAATCATGTAGCAGATGATAGTTATTGAACACAATAACCTGCATGCACATCCGTGTGGGTTTTTATCATTTGATATATTTATGGCACATAAAACCCGACTACTTGTAATGAGGTGTTTAATATGATTTGCAAACGATTATTGCTAGAGTCAACTTCAGAAATCATTGTAGGATTGACAGTTGTCACGAGTTTTCATGTGTCCTATTCTTGATAATATTTTATGGGGGTATACGAGAAGGTATTGCTGATTCACAAATGTCAAATTATGTTTGCCTGGAGATTTGGAATTTGACATTGTAAAAGGGACCAAAAGGACTCTTCAGTGATTCAGAAGAGTTCCTGCTCCTGCATCAGGAACACAATTTAAAAAAAGGCCTTTCTTTCCATACATGGTGTTTCATCACCATGAGTAGGAGGGAACCTTTTGCCCATGCACATGCTTCCATTAGAAAAACAAGCCCTTGTGTTAAATGGACACTTTGAAAATGTTGAGCTCCCTCCACTCATAAGTTTGCAGAATATTGGCTCACCTACTATGGAGGAGATGTTTGGGAGTGTCACGGAGAGCCCAGGGTTGCATTTGTGTTCTAACGACAATAGGCCGTTCTTGCTTCCTTCCAATTGGTGACAGGGGTCAAATACTGACACCCTATGTACGTGTCTAGACTTGCACCAATATCAATCAATCAATCAGGGAATTGTAAGCGCGCTACTCACCCATGAGGGTCTCAATACGCTGGGGGGGGGAACTCGGCTCCGTTCAGCCGAAGAGCCAGGTTTTGAGAGCCTTCCTGATGGAGTTTTGGGAGGGGGCACGTCTGATGTCTGTAGGCAGCTCATTCCAGGTCTTGGCTGCAATGTGAGAGAACGATCATCTGCCTGCTCTGGCTCTGTGAATGCGTGGGGTTTCAGCTAGTGCGAGGTTGGCAGATCGGAGGTTTCTTTTGGGTGATTGAAAGTTTATTCTGTCGTTGAGGTATTTGGGTCCGTTGTTGTGTAGGCATTTGTAGGCATGAGTGAGGATCTTGAAGGTGACCCTCTTCTCTACGGGGAGCCAGTGGAGTCTCCGCAGGTGTTGGCTGATGCTGAGGATGAGTCTGGCCACGGCGCTCTGTATCATCTGGAGCTTGTGGAGTAGGGACCTGTTGATGCCGGCATAGAGAGTATTTCCATAGTCCAGTCTGCTGGTGATGAGTGCGTGGGTGACTGTCTTTCTTGCCTCCAGGGGGATCCATTTGAAGGTCTTTCGAAGGATGCGGAGGGTGTTAAAGCAGCTGGAGGTGACGGCGTTGACCAGTCGGTTCATGGTGAGTGATTAATCGGGTATGATGCCGAGGCTTTTGGCATGGTCTAAGGGGGTGGGTGGGCTTCCAAGGGCTGTGAGCCACTAGGTGCTGTCCCATGCTGAAGGGGTTGTTCCAAGGACGAGGACTTCTGTCTTTTCGGCGTTGAATTTTAGGCAGCTGTTGGTCATCCAGACTGCGATGTCTTGCATTCCTCTCTGGAAGTTGAGTTTTGCGGTGGTAGGGTCACTGGTGAGGGAGAGGATGAGCTCGGTGTCGTCAGCGTAGGATACGATGTTGAGGCCATGTTGTCAAATGAGGGTCGGGCTCAGTGATGACCCCTGTGGGACTCCACAGGTGATTTCCATGGGGGCGGAGAGGAAGGGCGGTAGCCTGATCATTTGGCTTCTTCCAGGGAGGAATGATCGGATCCAGCTCAGGGCAGTTCCTTGTATGCTGGCGTCGTGTAGTCTGTCGACTAGTGTGCGGTGGGAGACTGTGTCTGAGGCTGCAGACGGGTCGAAGAGGATGAGGGCTGCGTAGTGGCATTGGTCCAGGAGGGTGCAGATATCATCTGTGCCGGTGAGTAGGGCGTTCTCAGTGCTGTGGTTGCTTCAGAATCCGGACTGGGAAGGGTCGAGGACGGCGTTCTCTTCGATGAATCATGTCAGTTCACTGTTGACTACTTTCTCTGCCACTTTTGCTGTGAAGGGGAGGAGTGAGATGGGCTGGTAGTTCTTGAGGTCGGTGGGGTCGGCCCTGGGCTTCTTGAGTAGGGGCCTGACTTCTGCGTGCTTCCAGTCGTCTGGGAAAGTGCCTGCTGTGAAGGTGGTGTTGAGGGTCCATTTCAGTTCAGGTGCAATGGTGTCCGTGGCCCTGTGGTAGATGTGTGGAGGGGCAGGGGACGGTGGGGGCCCCTGAGTGGATGCCTTTTATGGTTGTGGCGGTGTCCTTTGTCGTGATTGGTGTCCAGTTGGAGATGGTGGGCTAGCTGGTGTCTCTGGGGTGCGGTGGGTCGGTTGGGCATCGTCTGGGTGGTCAACGAAGTTGTCATAGAGAGTTATGATCTTGAGGTGGAAGTAGGTTCCCAGCTTGTCGCAGATGTCTTGGGACCGGGTGATGTCTGTGGCTTCGCTTCGTGGGTTGGTGAACTCCTGAATGACACTGAAGAGTTCCTTGGAGTTGGCGAGGGTTTTGTTGTTGAACTGGCACAACAGCCTTGAAGGGGGATACTGAAGACTCTTCATGGCTTGCAGTAATCTGGGTCTGCCACCTTCACTTGCAGTAATCTGGGTCTGCCACCTTCAAAAGAACCTTCAGGCCTTCGTCATGAACTTGGGGGCACACGTCACCCACTCACTGAGAAGTGGATGTATAATTTCACTGGATGCTTATAGCTCCCCTGAAAGGTCTTCACAGTTGATCTGAGTGCTTGCACAGTCCGTGGAAGGTTTTGTGCAATAACTCACGTGGTTCAGGTGGGCACACAGCAGAGCTAGCCCATTCCTGCACACGTTCACAACAGTACCGAGCTCTCCTTTTGCTAACACGATTGATGGAACCTCTATGGCTAGTGACATACAAGAAAGATAGTTAAGGAGAAAAGTGCTCAAAACAGAATTATCGCTATGTAGACTTAGCTACACACATATATAAAGGATGCCTTTCAACAACCACATAACACCGTAGACATATTTTATGCACACTAAGGTCAAATCTCATCATCACGATGTAATTGTAAGGGACTAGCTGATTATGCATTGTGGCTAACACTTTTGATGCCCCAAACCTTTAGTAAAAAGCAAGAAACAAAGATGTGTTCTTTTTTTTTAAAATGGTTTAGGAAACAACGCATAACTAGGCAATCACAGTGCAACAAATAAACAATGCTCCCAAAACGGAATTAACAAGAATACATAGGCACCCAAAGGTATTGCTTTCAGTAACGTTTGTGTTTCCTAATTCAGTAGGATTCTCCCAAATCTTTTCTGAGTTTCTGGATTGCCACTGGACGTGTGCCGAGCTGTAGTTCATCTGGAGACGTTTGCATTATGCATTCCATCAGGAAACACGAGAGAGCACTGGAAGCTGTGTAAACTCAGAAAGGCTTGCGAATAAAGAACAGGCTCAGCCGAGCTTTACTTCATATATAGGCAATCTCCATCTGAAATATTTCCTGTTTTCTCCTACATTGCTTTGGCAACACCCCAGCAATTCCTTTCAGTGTATGACTACTGCCACTGGTTTGACAGCGAGTGTGCTACTGCGACGCTGTTCCCTTTATAGAGAACATAATGAGGAAACCAAGAACACAGTCAGAATATGTGTACGGGTACATAGACAAGAGAAATACCACGACATGAAACACCCTTGACAATCACACTGGAACGAAAGAAAATAGCAAGCATGCCGGCCAGACAATCAAAAGCACATTAAAAGGAAACTGCAAATCACAAAGCAGAACATTCTTTTTCTCCGGTACTTTAATTCCTATGCATACAAAAATTCAAGGGAATCCTGAAATTCGGAAAGCTGTGAAGTATGACCTGGAAGACCTCTAACCATTTTGCAGCTCTTACTGATTCTATTTTAAATGTAAAGTTTTTTTCTGATTTGATCAGAATGGGAGCAGGCTCTCACCCTTGCATTTACAGTATTTGGTTCACTTAAGTCCCCATTTTACTTGGTGCTGGCTGATAAAACTATTTCTGACACGTGTTTTGGATTTTTGGCCATTTCTTGTAGTAGTGACCATTTTGTAAAATCCAATTTGATAACAGGCCAAATGTAACGTCATTTATTGTCTTGGTTTTTGAATACCGTCTTTCTTGAGTAAATGATACCTTGACATAGAAAATAGAGCTCTGGTGTGATGAGCATAAAATGAAATGTCACTTAAAGGGCAGTACAAACAGGTTCAGCCTTGTAAGACAAAAAAACTTCTAAGATTTTTGTCTTTCCCTCACTCCAATTTTGCACTGATATATGATGACCAAAACTCCCTTTTCCTTTTGATTGGAATTAAATCCTGGAAAAAATATAGTTGCACTATGACGGACGTCTATCTAACGGTCAGCCTCCCCAACGAAACAGGAGATGACAAGTTTAATAATATTTTTGTGTGTGAATCATAAAAAACTTGCACAACTATTATCTGTGTCTAAGAAAGATTTCTTGGCAAATTCCCCTTTTGTGCATTTCAGAACATTGTGTCTGACAATGCAAGGGTGGCATGATCATGGTACAGTGCATTCCTTAATTATGTCTGAAATGGGATGAAATTAATGTTTTACCCCAAAACGTTGGTTGCTACTGACAAACTTCTATTTGTATCTGACATACCCTGCGCTGCGAAGTGAAAAACGCATAGATTTGCATCAGAAGGCAATCCACAATTTTTTTATGTTATCCGTGTTCCCAGATTGTCCCCCCCCCATCCCCTTAAATTAACTTAGAGGGGACTCAGTTGAATCCAAACATACATATTACCCTAACTTTACTAACCCTGCCACTGAGGTGTGTGTTAAATAGAGTGCTGGCATATTGAAAGTTAACCACAATAGTGCATAAGGCCTATGCTTTCAGATCAGACACTGTACAGTAGAACGTATTGATATACTGTTGCAGTGAAATGTATCTGTGTTGCTCAGACCGTTACAATATTGCAATGTGTTGGGCAGTCAGTTTATACTGCAGCCAAGTTTCTCTTTTAGGCGTGATTTGTTATTTCATGGCTTGAAGCTTCTTTGCTACCAAGGCATTCAAGGAGCACAACAGAGAGACAATCCTTATTAATCCAATGAAACCTTAGCCGAAATTAAAAGATAGTAATTATGTTTACATTTGTGTAGATTTAAGTTGAAGCACGTCCGGGACGGAAAATACCTTTGTCTGACTAAAGAATTACATTCACAATTAAAAGCTTCCTAGGATGGAAGCTACTGGCCTAGAGAGTATACTGCCTGAGTTTTATGAATAGCCTTCATGACCTCAGTACAATGTCCCACAGCCCTGACTAGAGAAAAACTCCCGCCTACTGTGCATGAGGCAACCTAAGGATGCTTGAGCTTCCTACAAGCCTCTGTTATACATTTGCGATATTGAACATTTAGTTGTTTGATATTTGTCCCTCATGGAGAACAACCTTAACAACGTGGTCGTTACACCGCGATAGCTTTACAACGCGGTCATTACAACGCAAGTCGTTACAACGACTTGCGCTGGATGGCTCTCTAAACTAAGGAATTACTATTCCAACACCTTCCCCACCGTTACATAGGCTGGAGTTGGAATAGTAAATCATACTGTTCCTAAGTCCAGCGCCCTTCAGTGCAAGTCGTTGTAATGACTTGCGTTGTAACGAACGCGATGTAAAATATCGCGCTGTGAATGTATGCAACATAACGTCATACATTCGTCTCTCATACCAAGGTTGAAGCTATCAGACTAATATGACTTCTTTCTTGGAAGGAATTCGGCCAACAGTCTGTACAGATTTGTTGCCAGGCTTCAACAAATTAATCCAGTGCCAATAAAGAGAGTGGGGTTTTGCATGTTGCTCTGACTCCATTAAATATTCATCAGCAACACCTTGATAACGTGTCAACTAAATATGCTATTACTATAGATAACCTTAAATGCAAGGTTGAATATTGACTTAGTCCCCTTTGTCATTAATTGGTAGAATGACAATGAGCAAAATGATATTGTTGCCTAAATTCCTATACTAGAAAAGAAGAAAGCACAAAGATAGGATCTGAAGGGATCCCCCTCTGAAGCACCCAGATGAATTGGGCTACACTCTATGACTGACATACAAACTGTGATCGAAGTAATCAATGTTGACATATGTGATTTGTAAGAACTTAAAATGAGAGGCCCACGCGAGGGCCATAGGCATGATTTACCTCATGAAGCCAGTTGCTGTGCCCCTTTCCTTAGTTTAATTCTTCTTTTCATTTTTTCTTTTTACTTTTTTCACCCGCTCTTTAATTTCTTCTTTTCTTTTGGTCACCTTCCTCGTTGTTTTACGAACAACCAACCAACATCTTCCCTCCTCCCTCCCCCATACTGCCTCCTCCCATTATTCTCTCCCCCTTCTTCCTCCATCACTGGGACTTCAGCCCCTTGGCCCAGGCTGAGACTAGCAGACCTGTATGGGGAGATAGCGCAGAATGCAGTTGCCCGGCCTTTGTGTCATGTTCCTCTACATGTTTCAGTCTCAATTTATCTGTGCAACCTTCATTGGATGACTTTCGAGAAGCATGTCAAGTTTAAAGCATTGTGATGTATGTGCACAGCTATGACTCATAATGCCCCTAAACACCTTAACAGCCTTGTGTCCCTGTTTGTTCCTAATTGTCTCCAGTGTTCACGCAGCTTAGGCCTTGCTGCCAACCCTTGTGTGAAATTAGCTATGCGGGGAGGGTGCATTCCTTTAAATATTTAGGGCTAAAACTGTGGAATGCATTGCCTCTTGGAGTAAGAACTTTTACCTTTCTAGACGTTTCAAAAGAAGGTGAAAACCTGACTGATTTCTCTCTACTCTGGACATTTTAAAGCTGGGAAGTCCTGTTTGGGTAGCCACGCACTTTACAAATTCAATAATAATAATAATATAATATGAGAGTGCACCCAAATGCTTCAAATGGCATTGTGTATTCTGGCTTTATCATGGACTATTGGTTTGCATCATAGTTCGAGGGGGTTTTGGAAATGGAAAATTTTATGAAATGACATAGGACGTTATGGGTAGATTTGTCATTAGGGCAATAAGACAAAGTTATGTATTTCTGACAACCTAACTTTTTTTAGGTTTATAAATGTGTCATCATTTATCTGTTAAACACAGCAGCTGACAATGGATAACTTTATTGCTGCAAGACACATTCTTTCTGTTTATATCCACTTGGCAACATCAATGCAAGCTAAAACTTACTGGACATTAAATATGGATTAACAGCATACTTCACGTTAAGTTGATTCATCATTATTTTTATCTCAATATGATGAATTTAATGGTAATGTGTTTATAATGTTTTTTAATTTAATTTAATTTTATCTGGCAAAATAACTCGAACTATCTGATCTGAACCAGACCCTAAGAAGCTCAAACACTCTGCGACTGAAACCAAATAAATTCAAGACGAAGAAAACCTACAACCAATCCTTCTTTGGGCTTGCTCCAAGAATATGGAACGCTCTTCCCCCCGAAATCAGAACTAACCCCTCTACCACCTCATTAAAAAAAGAAGTTAAAGGGTTGTTCCTCAAAAGCTGCTTGCAACCATACACTTGAAGTTATCAAGCTAACATTTATCTCATGTTTTACAGCCGGGATCTACCTTTCCACCATGTTATGCTTTGTTTTCTTCTATCTAATATGATCACCCAATGTCTTCTTAACTTCCTTTATGGTTTGCGTACATGTACAGCGCTTTGATACCCTGTCGGGTCATGTTTCGCTTTGTAAAACTTTTCAAATAAATAATTTGACCCACGAAGCAGCTAAGCACTTCACAGGGAGCATTTCGTTTTGTCAGGCGCATCCCAAGCACAAGGTCCATTACTTAGAACACTACAGTCGGTGATGTGATGGTGTTTGGTGCGAACATGTCATTGAGCCAGTTATAGCTAACTGTCTAGAAACCCAATCATTTATGAGGCCCACTAAATTGCTACATTTTAGCGGGATTTGCAGCTCTGTCCCTCTTGATATTAGTAAGAAAAAGAATGTGGCCTCATTTAAGGCAGAGCTAAAAAAGAAGACTTTCTAAGCTTCACACCAAGAGACCAACACAGTGACAAGTGTGGATCTGCAAATAGACAGTATTATTGCGATTCATGAATGCCCTTACCACACCCTTGTACTTAAACACATTGCTCATATTAACAATTTTAAGCACAGAGAGACAAGATCATTTTCTCAGAATGATAAAACTTCCCACTAAGTGGCACATCCAGGAATGCAACCTCAATCTTCAGAAGGAACCTCTAGACTAAATCTCTTCCCCATTTTGGTATCTTCATGAGAAATGTTTCAGGGTAAAACTACACACCGTGGGTACCATGGTCCTAACTGTCTCACAATAAATAAAGATGACCTTCTTTGATTTAGTACCGTTTGTTAGAAACATCATTACCCCCAGGTCCCTTATGTCCTCGTCCCATTCTTTACAAAGTGGAGATAACTATCTCCCAACAGTAAAAAAGACCAGAGGCATGCTGGGACCCTAATACTGCCCCTCCCACCGGGAGTACATAAGCAGTACTTCCCCAGCATCCCTCCCGTTCTTTTTTTCTGACTGTCGACAGAATGGACTTTGGTGTGCTGGTGCTGCTCCTGCTGGGCTGGAATGGCGGTCTTCTCTCCTCCCCACCGCCCGGCTGCTTGGCTGTGCGGGTGTGGGGTTTCCTGGGCTGTCTCCTGGCCTGTCGGGCTTGCTGGGAGTCAGTCTCTCTTCACGGCGGATTCCTGCCTGTTCGCCCGGCCCTTTGCGGCTGGGGCATTGATTTCCGGTTCCTTCCGGGTCGCGGGCGAGTCTCTCTGCAGCCTGGCCAAGTGAGGGGCGTGGCGCCACTGCCGTGTTGCTGCTGTTTCCTGCTGGCGGTTGAGGTGGGGGCCTTGTTCCTGGTGCTGGCCCCCCGCCTTGGGTGAGTTCCGCTTGGCGGTTTCTCCTTTTCCTGCCTGTTTTGTTCCCACTGCGCGTCCTGTGCTTCTGTGGGGCTGGTTGTGTTTCTCGTCCCTCTCACGACCCTGGGGCACTCTTGGCATGTTGTGCTGCTTGGTGCTGTGACGCTTGGTGTGCTGCAGTCTACCGGTTCCTGCCCTGATGCCGGCTGCCTCTTCCTCTGCCTTTGGAGCCGCTGGCTCGCTTGCATGGTGCCGGGTGTCGGAGCGGTGCTTCCGGTGCGGTCAGCTGCCCCGTGGTGGGTCCAGGTGCTGCGTGCTGTGCTGCTGCACTGTTCCTTCTCCGGGGCCTGCTTATTGGTGGGCTTGCTCTCTGGGTGTCTTGAGCGGGTTTGCTGCCTTCCAGTGGTGACTCCGGTTTGCGGCATGTCTCCTGGTGTTGCCGTAGTTTCTCCTGGGGCCTTGGGGGTTCTCTGCTGTTTGTGCTGCGCCGATGGGTTCGTGGGTGCTGTGCTCCCTGGTTCCTAGCTCGGGGCTGTCGCTGCGTCTCGGCGTGCCTTCTGTTCGATCCTCCGGCTTTGGGCTCGGGGCTTTCCTGTTCCTGCTGCCCTGTAGCGCCCCCTCCTTGCCTGGGCCTCCTGCCTATGGGGCCTTGGTTGCTTCTTGCTTTTTGCCCGGGCTTTCTCCCCTGTTGGCCGTTTCGCTCTGCTGGTGGGTGCGTGGTGCTGCTTCCACCAGGGTCGTGTGTTCGCTCCCCTTACATGGGCCGGCTTTTCCTTTCCGTTGTCATGGATTGGCATTTTTGGGAGGGGTTTGCAGGCCCACCTTGTGTGGTGGGTGGCTGTGGCCTGGTGGTTGGAGATCTGCCTCTTGGCCTGCCGGTTGCGTGTTCGCTACCGAGTGTTTCTGTGGTTGTCTGCTTCTTTCCTGGGCTCTGGTGGCTGTGGTTTGTGCCAGGTCTGGGTTGGGTGGTACTGGAGCCGTGTTACGAAGGCTCTGCAGGCCCGCCTCTGCCATGTGTTCTCCTCTGTGCTCCGGGCCGCATGGTTTCGCGCCTTGCTCCTCTTGCACCTGCGTGGGGTCCTGCCGGGCTCGTGCTTGCAGCTTGGGTTGCTCCCCTTGGCTCCTGGTGCCGTGTCGGGGTCTTTCTCGATGCTTGGCTGTGCCTGCGTGGCCGTGCTACTTGGGGTGTTGCTTGTGCGGGTACTGTGGTCTGGTCTTGGGCGTGCTGGTCCGTGTGTCTGCCTGCCCTTTTCACTGGTCGGCCTTGCCTTGCTGCCGGCTCTGTTCCTCTGTGGGAGGCCTGTGCGGTGGTGGCTTGTGCTCTGCTTCTGGCGCTGTTTGCGTGGCGGGTGGGGTGTGGTGTCCACTTCCTCTCCTGGTTTCCGTGGCCTGCGTCTGGTGCCTGCCGGGGCTTCCGGGTGTTGTGCCTACTGCCTTTGGTTCCGGTTTGGTCTGTCCCTCTCCGGTTCTTTGGGCTGGCCTCTCTGTGTTCCTGTATTGGCGTGCGCTGGGCTGCGTTTTTCCCTCGGACTGCCTCCTTAGCAGCTGTCCTGTTCTCCTGTGCTCTGGCTTTGGGCTGCGGGTGTTTGTCCCGGGTCCTTCTGTATGCTTGGGTTGCCTTGTGGGGCTGCCTGGCGGGTGCTGTCTCCGTCTGCTTGCCCCTTCCTTGCCGGGTGCTGCTGTCTCGGTTGCTCCTGGCCCAGGCGCTCTATTTGTGCTGTTGCTGGCTTCTGGGATTCCTTGGTGTTGTCATTGTGTTTCCCTGTTTTGCTATGCCACTGCTCTGTTTCCTGTGTGTGTCTTTGGCCTGCTTCGGTGGGTCCTGGCTGCCTCTGCTAGTTCAGCCAGCGGTTTTGCTTGGTCTGGGTCGGGTGTCTGGCGGGTCTGCGGGGTCCTGTTCCTCCGGCCTTGCTGCCCTGTCGGCGCCTGTTCTCCTCTGCTCTTTGGGGTTCGCTTTGGGCAGGCCTGGTTGGTTCCTGGTTAGGGGCTCCTGGTGCTGTGGGCTTCTCAGGCTGTTGTGGTTGGGCTCCTGCCCTTCCTTTCCTGTGCATCCCCTCCGGGGGCTGTTCCCTGTGGCGGTTCACCTGTTTGTTGCCTGGGGTTCGTGCCTCTGCTGTTTGGGCCTGGCTGTCTGTCGCTGCTGTTGTACTTGGCGTTGGTGTCGGTTTTCCCCTCTTCGGTGCTGCGGTTCTTCCGGTTGGGGTTCCGTCTGGCCTTCGGGGCGGTTGCACCCTGGGGGATTCTGGTCTAGTCTGGTCCGCTTCGTGGGTGCCTGGCTGGGGCCTGCTGGGGCTTTCCAGCTCCAGCGGGTTTCTGGCACCTGTTGGTGGCTTTCTTCGGCCCTGTGTCCTTGCCTGTGCACTCTCTGGGTGGCATGGCGTGTCGCTCTGCTGGTTTTCAGGCCCTGTCATGGTTTTTCCTTTGGGCTTGCTCCTTCGTGCAGTTCTCTTCCCGGGTTTCCTTCGCCTGGGTTTCCTTTCCCCTGTTGCTGGGGTGCTCCTTCTTTTTCCGCCCTCCTTGTTCGGGCCTGTGTGGGATCCTGGTGTTGGGTGCTTCTGGGTTGGCATGTCCGGGGTTGCCTCCTGTTGCTCCAGGTCTGCCGGATTCCTGCTGGTTCTGCAGGGTTTCTGGTGGAGCCTGCTTGGCTTGCTGGCTGTGTTGTCTCTTCTTGGCCAGCTCTGGGGTGTATTTTGCTGGGCGTTCCTGGTTCCTTCCTGGTTCCGGTGTCTTGGCTCGCTCCAGTCTTGCCTTCCTTCCCCGGGCTCTGTCCCGGTGGGTGTCTGTTTGGGCCCCCCCCTTCGCTGGTTGCGGTGCGGTTCTGTGGGGTTCCTCTTGCCTCTGTGGGTTCCTCCTTTCTGGCTGCTGGTTGTCTGGGGTTGCTGCTGCTTGGCCCTCTGCCTTCTCTGCTTCCTCTAGTTTCCGCTTTGGTGGTTTCCTCTGTTTGTTTTTCTGCCTGCCTTCTGTGTGGTTCGTCGGTGGTGTGCTGGGGGTCTTTGTCGACCTTCCGCCCTTTTCTTTGGCCTGGGTGCTGCGTGGGCTCCTTCCACGGGCTGGTTGGGCCTGCGGGTCCTCCTGCGTCTACAGGTTGCTTGGGTCCGGTCCTGGCTTCCTGTTTTCCTGTTTTCCTGTTTCTTTGTTGCCCTGGTTTTTGCTGTTCTCTGAGCTCCTCTCTGCCGTTGGCTGGGGTTGGGCCTGGTGGGTTTCTGGTCTGGGTAATGTGTGCCCTGGGGCCTTTTCCACTGCTCCTGCCCTGGTGGTGTGTTTGGCCTGGGTGTTGGGTGCCGGTGCGGTCCTCCGCCTTATTGGCGCCTGTTTTGGTGTGCCCTCTGTGGTTCAGCGGGTTCGTGCCTGGTTGTTTCCGGGTTTGGGGTCGGCTGGGGATTCCCGGTTGCCCTGGGCTTGAGCCCTGCCTTGTTTTCCCTTCCTGTGGGATTGGGGTTTTTGTGGTTACGGCCGGTGGCCCTGTTCCCTCCCTTGCTGTGCCTGTTCAATCGGTTCCTTGGCCTCTCTGTTGTGTGGTCGGCTGTTGGCGTGTTCTTTCTGGGTGCTTCTCGGGCCTGTGGCCTTTTACCTCCTCTGCCCCTGCTGTTCTGGGTTTTGGGGCCATCCTGGTTTGGTTGGCCGCCTCCTTCCCAGTGGGCCTCCTGGGTTTCGGGTCTCTGTCTCCTTCCCTGTCCTTTTCGGTTTGGTTGAGGTCTGGCTCCTGTTCTGCTCCTGGGGTTTGGTGGCCCAGGTGGTGCTGGCGTTGCTTCCTGGGGCCTGGTCCTCCTCTGCGGGGCTTGATTGGTTTTCTCCTCTGGGCTCTCTGGGTGCCGGGTCTTCGGTGTGGTGGGATTGGCCGGGTTCTGGCCTGTGCTTTCCTCCTTCCTTTTTGGTCTGGGTGCTTTTGTCTGCACCCTGTTGGCTGGGCTTGGCTTCTTTTCTTTGGACTTCTCCAGGGTGGTCGGGGTTTGTTCAGTGTCTGTGTGGCTGCCGGGTCCCGTGTGCCTTCCTGGTGGTTCTGGGCAGGGTGGCCTTGTCCGGTGGGTTCCTTGGACGTGTCCCTTTGGCCTGGTTGCCCTGTCTCCGGTCTCTCTGGTTGAGGGCCGCTTTGTAGTGGCCCCGGCCTTCTGTTCTTTTTCTTGGTTGTCTCCGGTCCTTGTTGGGTCCCTGCTGTCCTGTTCTGGGTTGCTGGCTGGTTGCTTCCAGCGGTCCTCCCTTCCCTCCTTCTTGGTCCTCCCTTGGGTTGCTGCGTTTGGTGTGGTTGCCTGGGTGCGCTTGTGGGTTCGGAAGGCCGGTTTTCTGCTTTGGTATTCTCAACTTTGTAATGAATGGGACGAGGACATAAGGGACCTGGGGGTAATGCTCTATTACTTACCGGTAATCTTCATTACTCCGGGTCCCGTTGTCCTCGTCCCATTCTTACGCCCCTCCCTCCCTCCCGGGTGGCCGGCTTTCCTGTCTGGGCTTGGTTGTTCAGGAGGTATGCTGGGTAAGTACTGCTTATGTACTCCCGGTGGGAGGGGCAGTATTAGGGTCCCAGCATGCCTCTGGTCTTTTTTTCTGTCGGGAGATAGTTATCTCCACTTTGTAAAGAATGGGACGAGGAGAACGGGACCCGGAGTAATGAAGATTACCGGTAAGTAATAGAGCATTGATATATGAATGTGAGTGCCAAAAAACAGGACAATTAAGCTTATTTCCGGCTGTCTCAGTGACACATCCATACGTCACACTTCTAGATATTTTACCCAAAAGCTATCTATAGCTGTAAGCACATGAACCTGTGATGCAAAAACAACATATCTTTATCGAATTCACTCATCTAGTAAAAGAATACTTAATGCAGCACATAGATACTGAACCGTTTCCCATCTCATATCTGGAATGCTCCATCCTCAACGTCCTTCCAAACCTGTTCTGTAGGAACTGTCCATGAGAAACTCTTTTATCTGATTGTATAGTCCCATGTCTTTCGTCTATTTCCTGTGTTTTCTTTTATATCTGGCTAGAAGAAGGTTTATTTGTCACGATAATCTCATGTTATCCTACTTCAAAAAAGTACAATGAGAAAGCTCTCGCTTCAATCTGTTTTTCAAGGTTTGCCTTTGCTTGGATGACCTGTCCATGAAGGCAATGCAATTTTTCTGTCTAACTCATGTAGTTCCTTATAGGACATTAAGCAAAATATTACGAATATTACCTCAAATGTGGCCTTTTTCCAGTTTTGCGTGCAAAAAAAGTACAGGAAGGGACATTTGATGTTAAAAAAAGAGCATGTGATGCTTCACACACATGAGCGACTATTTTGATTAGGTTGGGGCACTTCTGCATGCAGCCTGCCTGCTCCCCACTGTTTACCAAACTTTCCCTGAACATGCCAATCCAGTTTAACCCTTTCCCTGATCACCCCTCCCATTTTACCAGCTTGACTCGAACTGTGTATTTTTCTGCCCCATTTCTATTATTTTTCATTTTTTCCCAAGCATGTCATACTTTTGTTTGTGTCACTCCATGCAGCCCCACCAGTCAGGGCTATGGCACGGGATACCCCCCACCCCCTGAAGGTGCTGCGGAGGCATGACCCTGCCGAATATTTCTTTAGAGGAGAAATTGGTAGTGTTTGCCTCTTTAATACAGCGCAAACTACCACTTATGTTGGGGGTAGGGAGCAGGCCTGGAAAGAGCGACATCTTTGCTGAGAGGAAGGTGAGTATGGGTGGGCACATGTGCGACATAGTATGTACCGCCACACTGGGGTCGCATTGACCAAGTTACAGGCAATGCACCCATGGGCTGACTTGCTCGATTGGGAGGTGAACAAACTGCACCTGCTTGGCATAGAGGTGATGTCGCCGACAGGTAATTGATGTTTCCAGTTTTTTAATGTGATATTACCTTGCAAGAGGCATTCATATGAGCGTTGTACACTGTGAACAAGGCTCATTTGGGACTGCCATAACATTTTGATGACATTCACGTAAATAAATGCACTTTTAGCACCGGAGTGCATGCGTCCACCATCTTTGTTGCAAAGGAGTGGTGAAATAAACAAACAAATAAATACTTGTATTTGCATTCACACAACATTATTTAGACATTCTCTGAGGTTTAGCACTGTAAACAATATAAACATCTTTTCCCACAGTGGTACCATATACCATATATAATGTCTCAATCATTTTGTTATAATTATGCAAAGGCAGCATTATACGTATGTATAAATTAATGTGTATACATTACGATATATATTAAATGCATAGAGGTAGTGGTGAAGCGATATAATTTGTAGCAAATAATTTGTAGGACAGTGACCTATTTTTAGGATGAAAGTTAAAGGGAGAAAAAGCAGAACTTACTCAAACACTAGATTTCTTTCCTCTAAATCATGAAATGTGCTTTGATATTATTGTAGGTAATATCAGTAATAATGTTCTTCTCTTTCTTTCGTCTTTTCAGGACCACGAAAGAAAAAGAGGGGAACCAAGGCAAGGAGGTCATACTCTTCCAGGTTCACAGGAGATACCACTGCAGACACCACAGATGGTATTCCCTCTGGTGCTGCAGGTAAGTCATGTTTATTTATTTACTCTCCATTGATTTGAAAATTCATTTCACTTAAGATGCTACATGTTCTTTATTTTCCTTTTCATATATTTTTCATATATTGTCCTTACTTCCCTTTTCTCTCCTTGAGTGTGAGTTAGTAGCACACACCTCCTTGTGTTTTATTTTATATTCCCTCCAGGTCCACAGCCTACCGCCTAGTGTCTGCTTTTTTAATTTTCGGCCCCTTTCTTGCTGTGCCAGCACCCTCTCTCATACACCTCTTTTACGTTTCTCCTCTCCATCCTCTTCTCTTTCTTTTAATTGTTTTTTTATATTTTCCGTGCCTCTGTTATTAAAACTATAATATTTTTATACCATTGAATTTTGTAGCTATTTAATTTCTAAAATGTAGAAATAAACCTTAGTTTCAATTTGATACTATGGCTAAAAATGATTTCAGATTTCTTAGCAGTTGTTTAATAATCGTGCATACACTGTTGTTTTTAGGCTGTTACTAAAAAGGTGTTTTTTTTCAATTGCTTGCCTACCCCAACCACAAAGAGGACCTCAATCAATATACAGTGGATGATGGACAGGAGGGATAAGACTTGATTGGTGGGTTGAATGGTAAGACAAGTAATACTGAATTTGTTAAGGTATCCCTTCCTAGCTCCGAACTCTGATCCCCAATCCTTTTCAAAATGATCCACCTTTCCCTATGTTTCTGTCTTTACTTCTCAGCCATTTAAATGAATGTGCAGAAGATGAGGTGTGTTGCGTAGTGCCCACTACCCACCCATTCACCTTCCTTCTTGTTCCACCTCGATAGGCGCCATATGTGTTCAACAAATTCTTCCTACTTTTTTCTGTCCATAGACAAACCTAAACCTAGCCCAAACCTTGACCTAACACATCACCCTACTTAATGCTCAGTTACTCCCTAACGCTGAAATAATATTTTGTGTGTTGATGATGAATTAGAGGAGAAAGTGTGATGTAGGGGAGGTGTACCGGAGTTGAGACTCAGGAATAGGGAAAGAGCAGGGCAACTTGAATAGTTCTTGTTTTTAGGTGGCAATAGTTGTCCTAAAGTTATGCTGCCCTGCCAGTTTAGCTCAATTAATGTTGCATGATATGTTATATAGTCAAGTAAGCTGTATGGTAGAAATTGAATATATTTTACTATGGTAATATATAAACGTATTGCAGCATAGCAATTCTAGGTGTCTGATGAAAAGTGTTCCCCGTGAATTTATTTAAAATTTTCATCCATTTGAGCAAAACAAAATATTTATTACAGAGAAAGTTGTGGAGCAATTAATGCCACGTACTGTTGGGAGTAAAATGTGAATTATGTGTAGAAAAGAAATTCCAGGCATACAGAATCATAGAAAAACAATTACAGTGGCCCTAGAGAACTAGCAACACTGTGTTACTGTCTAAATATACTGAAATGTGATTTCAGTGGATACTACAGTTTGTGCTGTTTTCTTCTTTCCCCAAACCACCTTGCTGGTCTTGCCAGAGGTCTGGCCCTGGAAGCCTAGGGTTAGGAGGACAAGTGCCAATGGGAGATAGACACTCAGCTGCACCACCAGAAGATGTAGACCATATCAATAGCCTTCCGTCGGCAGGTCATTCTACAAGAGAATGAGTAGGAAGTTGCAGCAATTGCTTCCTTAGATGTCAAGCAGGCATAGCCCAGGGTAAGGCACCACCATTGTCCCAGCCACCACAGCTGCCCAAGCCTACCATCTCCCAGAGCAGCCTATCCCCTTCAGGTATAGCGGTCCTTCTCCACGAGGTCTTGCAAGGCATGGAACAAAGGAACTGAGCATTTTAGAGGGGCATTTTAATTAGTGAAGAGGTAGGTCAGCTGCAGGAGGTGTGGATAGGAAGAGCTGTGGGAGAGGTAATTTCATTATTAGTTTTGTAGTTGACTTGGGTTCAGGGAGAAAGGTGGGCCTGTTGTGGTGGTGTGTGTGGAAACATTGGGGAACAGGTACGAAATAGGAATTAGTTTAGTGATTTAGGGAAAGGGGTGGGTCTGTTGTGGTGATGTTTTTATAAACAATAAATACCTTTTTGTTAAACATGTATTTTGCCATTATTATTGTGGCTTATTACTCATTTGCTTTACTTTTTACAGTATCATCCCTGTTGATTAAAACCAGGATGTTCCACCTAATGACCACCAGCGGCTTAGCCCCGAACCAGGCCCATTACAAACAAATTGTCCTCACACTTCATCATCTATCTTGAATCCCTTAATATCTTTCTACTTGACCTGAGCTCTTTAATGAGGCTACCCCCCAACACGGTCCTCCATGCCACCCTCCTACATTCAGTATTGGAAAACTAGTAATGCATAACCTTTGCTTCCCCATTTATGACTTGATGTCACTTGAGCATCCATCCTCCTATCAGTAAAATTGGTGTATTCTATCCTGCTGCCTGCAGTCACACTAAGCTATACTTACAGCCTCTTGGAAGGAAAATGTCACATTAAGCATACTGCCAACTCCAACCATGAACCCAACAATTCCATCCTTCCACTTCTCAATCAATCAATCAAGCAGGATTTATAAAGCGCGGCTAATAACCCAATAGGGCATCCAGGTGCTTGCAGGCCCCGGAGGCTTATTCGAATAGCCAGGTCTTGAGGGCCATTCAGAATTCCGGAAGTGTGGTGATGGTCCGGAGGAGAATTGGGCAGGCTGCTTCAGGTCTTTGCTGCGAAGTGGGAGAAGGAGCGTCCTCCACTTCTGCTTCGGGATAGATGCAAGGAGTATGGGCAAGTGAAAGGGAGGCAGAGCGTAGTCTTCTCAATGGGTGTTGGAAGTTCAGGCGGTGGTTAATGCAGGCAGGTCCTTGGTTGTATAGAGTCTTGTGTGCGTGGGTCAGCAGCTTGAATTGGCATCTCTTCTCTATGGGGAGCCGATGGAGTTGCCTGAGGTGGGGTGTGATGTGGGCTTGTTGGGGAAGGCCGAGAATTGTTGCAGAGATTCTTCCTAAAAACAGGACTATGCGTAGGATTATGGGACCTTAGTGCATAGACACTGAGACATCCTACCACCTTAGTGCCCAGGAACCTAGGACCGACTAGCTATAGTGTCTCACTTGCTCTCCTACTCACTCACAGAGAAACAAGTGACACCCCAGAACACAAAACTCCCTAATCTCTCAGGAATCGCGGTTGCACGACACACCCTTTCACTTGCACTCTTGTACTTGTCCACAATAAGCTCTGACAGAGACACGAACCAGTTTAAAATATTTATATTAACTAACGTGCTCTAATATGCAGTATACGTGCCACAATAGGCAGAAAAATGCATAATACAAATACAGTCAGCATAGCAGTTAGTCCATAAATCATGAAAGGAGATGTCATTTAGAAAATAAAGTATAGCCTAACCTCCCTCCCCTTTGTATAAAAGTGGTAATATTATATATTAGAAGATCTCTGGGCTGTGTCTGCAGACCCCATACCTTAAGTCTATAGATGGTGGCTCTACATCATAGGTGCTGTCTCGCTCTTCTCCCTGGAAAGGTCCCTCTCCAAGCATGTCCCATGCATGTATCCCAATAAAACCAAAATACGATTTCCCAAAAAAGTGCTGCATTAGTATGTTTTGTGTAGGTGCTAGGGCCTGACCAGAAAAGAAAAACAAGGGGCATTGTTTATTGACCTTGGAAGTAGGCAGAGGAGATGGTGTTGATCTGTGATTTCATAATGAGCTTTGATGATTCTGAGGTTTCTGGTGTGGTTGAAGGGTGTGGGTGCAGGTCCTAGGTCTGATGGCCATCACTACTCATTTCATGTATTGCTACTGCTGCCAAAGATCAGTACTTCCATCTTCCATCTAGTTGTTCTTAATCCAGTCAGCAAAGTTTGTCATGCATCTCTGGAAGTTGGTTCTGGTGGTGGTGGGGTTCTCGGTGAGTGAGAGGATGAGTTGGGTGTCGTTGGCGTAGGAAATTATGCTGAGACCATGGGATCTGAGGATGTTGGCGAGTGGGGTCATATATGCGTTGAAGAGCGTGTGGCTGAGGGATGTGCCCTGGAGGACACCTTGGGTTCAGAGGTAAAAGATGGGAGGTGGATCCTCTGTGTTCTTCTGCTGAGGAAGGAGGTGATCCATCTGAGCACGCCCCATTGGATGCCAATGTGGTGGAGTTTTTCGATCAGTGTGTGGTGGAATACCGTGTGGAAGGCTGCCAAGAGATCAAGCAGTATCAATGCTGCTGTTTCTCCACGGTCAAAAAGGGTGCAGATATTGTTGGTGGCTATGATCAAGGCGGTTTTGTTGCTGTGATTGCTGCAGAAGCCGGATTGGGAAGCATCGAGTAGCTGGTTCTGCTCCAGGTGTGTCATGAGTTGATTGTTGATAATCTTTTCCAGTACCTTCGCTGGGAATGGGAACAGGGAGTTTGGGCGATAGTTTTTGAGTTTGCTGGGGTTGGCGGAGGGTTTTTTGAGTAAAGGTCTGGCTTTGGCATGTTTCCAGGCTTCTGGAAATGTTGCAGTGGGGATAAAGGTGTTGAGTAGGGTGGTGAGTTCCTTGCCAATTCTTTGGTATCCGAGGTTGAAAATGTGGTGCGGCATGAGTCTGTGGGAGCTCCTGAGTGAATGCATTTCGTGGTGGAGGTGGTGTCCTGGGAGAAAAGGATTTCCAGGTGGTCAGTGTGTGGTTTGTCTCTTTTGCAATGGTGGTGTATGTGTTGAGGAAGTCCGTAGGTGTGGGTTAGGATTTGAAGTTTCTGTATATGGGTGAGATCTTGTCATGGAAGAAGTGGGCAAGGTTGTTGCACAGCTCCTGTGAGGGTGTGAGGTTGTTTTCACTTGCAGCCGGTTTGGAGAATTCCTTTATGATGTTCAAAAGTTCCACTGGTTTTGATGCATTTGTTGCCATCAGCAGGAGGTGTTTGAGGTTGAAGGAAGTCTTGAAGGCTGCTCTGTCGTAGGTGTCCAATCTCCTCTCCAACTGTTTGCTATCTACCTTCGATGTTCTGAGTTCTTGTGTGTACCAGTTGGCCTTGATGGGGATGATGCTGTCTGTGCCATTGATGATCCAGGCATTGAAGTTTTCAACTCCATGTTCGAGGCTGGTGGTGATAGCAAGGTTGACGGTGTTGAAAGAGCATTCACCCAACTGGTCACTGAGATTTGTTCCACCTTCGGTGAGGGGGATTGGTCATCTTGGGGGTGGCGGTGTGGGGGCTGGAGATGCTGAAGTGGACGATGGAGTGATCGGTCCACGTGAGTTCTGTGACATGGCTGTATTTGACGTGGTTGCTTGAGGCGCAGTTTGTGTAGGGTTGTGGATGATCTTGGTCAGTCTGAGGCTGCCCATATTGTCGAGGAGGTGTGCAGTGTTTTTGTTGTTGGGGTCGTCGATGTGGAAATTTAGGTCACCAAGGAAGATGTAGTCTTTGGAGTCTAAGGCTATGGGCACAATGAAGTCTGCAATGGTGTTGCAGAAGCGGGGACATGGGCCTAGCGGTTGCTATGCAAGGGTGCCTCTGATGGTTGTCTTGTCATCTGTGTGGAGCTTGAAGTTGAGATGTTCCATAGGGTTGGTGGCATTGTCGGTTGTGGTGGTACACTCTATGCTTCCTTTGAGGATGATGGCTGTTCCTCCCAGCTTGTTGCTGCTGTCCTGGTGAGTGATTATAATCCGTCAGGGATTGGTGTGGCAATGTCTGGGGCAGATGTGGGTTTGAGCCAGGTCTCTGTGAGGAAGATGATGTCTGGGGTGAGGGTGGCGATGAGGTCTCATAATTCAGTGGAATGCTTGCATAGAGAGCGTGTGATGAAAAGGGTGCATGCAAGTTGTTTTTTTTGTTCAGGTGGTGTCTGTGGTACGTTCGGGTGGGGCTGTTTGGTGGGCCAACTAAATACCAGAGCTGCCTCCCCTCTCTCCTGAAAGAATAGTTGGTGAAGAGGGAGTAGAGAGACGACTGCAGACCCCAATGCTGAGGTCCGCCCCGTGGTTGAAGATCGTGGGACGTGCGGATGTACTGACGTAGCTGTGGTGAACTGCTGACCAAGTGGGCGAGAGACAGTGCAGACGAGTGGGCCTGTGCCGGCAGAGGGTGCAATGGAGTGGGGCGGACACTGCAATAGGACGGAAACACAGTCCTAACCAGCAGAATCCGATTCAGTAACCTAGGACTAGGCATCTAAATAAGCAGCAGTGAAGACTGCACAGATGCCACTCCAAAGGGGGATCCACTACGCACAGCAATAAATTGGTACAGAAGAACTTCCAGGAAAGCAGCAGGTAAAGGGGAAGACCTGCAGAATAATAAGGCCTTACATAGACGTGCAGGAGTAAATTGAGCTCCACAGTGGTTGTTGCACTGGGCAGCAGACATTGAGGACCCCACATCAAAGCTAAGGAAGGCGAGGATATTGGAAGGGCATAAATTAGTCACACATTCAGCAGTGTGAGTTGAGTGCGCGAGGGACACACAGATAAACCTCACCACCAGGTAAGATCCAATGTCACAAACAGGACGTAATAGAGATACGAATAGGAAGGTAACACAGTGTGGAGTGCAACCAAACTATATATAGTGGAGGACTAAAGAGCGAAATGGGCTAAACTAAGCTTAAAGCAGGGAATGGTCCACTTGATGGTGGAGAATACTCCCAGAACACGGGGCATATGGAACAAGAAGGGGCAGAGGCTCAGGATCAATCAATCCATACACATTTGGATAACATCTTGGCAGTTATCACTGATACCAAATCCAATTTGCTACAAGACATAGGTACTGTCTCCGTTGGTTTGGGCCTGTTACTAGCGGAGCACCACAAGCTCATGGATAGAATGAAAGAGGTGGATCTGACATTCAAAGAAATAAAACTGGAACAGCAGAACACCTCCCACCAGATAGCGGACCTTACTACTAGAGTAACAACCCTGGAAAGACGGGCTGAGGACGCAGAAGGGTGGAGCCACTGGAACGACATTAGAGTGGTGGGGATCCCGGAGGGCAAGGAAGGATTGAAAATTGTAAAATACTTGGAATCATAGCTGCAGAAAACAGTAACCCAGGGGACACTTTAAAAATGATTTGGATTGGAACGGGCACACAGGATCCCATCAAGACCTCTGGCGCCTGGGAGTACCCCACGCCCAGTGGTGGCAACACTGCTGTACTATAAAGACTGGGATGCCATAATTCAACACTAGCACATATGTGATGGACAATAATAAGCTGTCAATATTCCCAGATTGTACAGCGAGAGTCCAAGCACAACATGCTCCCTTTCTGGAAGCTAAGAAAGCGCTACGAGCAGAAGGCATACAGTACTCGTTGCAATATCCGGCCAGACTAAGACTGCAGGTAGATGGAAGAACGCAATTCTATGACTCTCCAGAAAAGGTACGGTCATGGTTGGAGATGCACAAAACAGGCTCTCTAGATGAACTCATCTGAAACCGACCTGAAAAGATAAGTCATAAAGATGAGAATAAATTAAAAAATAAAATGCATGGGCGGTCAAGGGGGCACGGTTGAGTGATGGGCATGAGACATGAGGCAACTGGAGTGAGAACTGTAGTGAGGAGAGGGATGTTAAAATACCTGCAGAAAAAGCGATGTCTATGGGGAAGAGCAGAGATTATGATGTCGAAGTAGGCCTTATGAAGGAAAAAGCTGCATGTTTAGGTAATAATGGGCTGTCTGCCAGAACCCATCCTTGACCTGGGCAGCGACGAGGGACTCACACAACTACCCTAGTTTACTCTCCGATCTAGATTGACTCCGGCATGGGAAAGCTGGGAGTCATCTATCTATCTCTCTTACTCTTTTTTTCTTTTACAGGTTTGGGCAGCAACCTGTTGCGAAACTGCCTGAGGGAGGGGGAGTTACTTGTTTATTGGGGGTTAGGGGTCATCAAATGGCATTAGTACCAGCAGATTGTGGGGGAGGGGGGTGGGGGAAATGTGAGAGTGACAGGACTGAGACATAAATAAAACAGTTTTACCAAGAGTTCAAGATGATATCCTGGAATATGCGTGGCCTAGGGTCCCATGTTAAGCGCCATAACACACACAGCTGCGTAGTCAGGAGAGGCACACAAATATTTATGTTGCAGGAAACCCACGTGACGGCAGAGGAAGGGGTCAGACTGAGACTTAGATGGTGGAGACAACTCTACGCGACATCATGTTCAGAGTTCTCAAGATGTGCGTTGATATGGGTCCAGGTCGGCACACCATTTGTGATGCAACATACATATATAGATCGAGAAGGTAGGTTTGTACTGGTGCAGGGTAGACTCCTGGGGAGAGAAATAGTACTAGGAAGGATATATGCCCAAAACCACGACCAACTCCTGTTTTTTGGGAAATTGTTCGCATCCCTGTCCTCCTTACAGGGGGCAGAGATCTTATTGGGCAGCGATTTCAATTGTGTAGCTAATATAGAAATACATCGCTCCACTCCACCATTGCATGGTACAGAGGTCTCTAAGCTGGCATGAGGTTTTAAGGAATGGCTGACACAGTGGAAATTCGAAGACATTTGGAGAATACACCATAGACGGTTGTGTGACTTTTATTACTATTCACACCTGTATGATCTTCACACACGACTAGATTTGTTTGTCTGTTCTAATACAGTGATGTCCCTGGCAATATATACAGAATACTTAGGTTGTACATTACCTGACCATAACCCCCTACTTCTATGTTTTAAACCGCTGACAGAACCTGCAGTTACCCCTACTTGGTGCTTTAACACCGCCTTGTTGTGAAATTAGTATTTTAAACAATCCCTGGAGAAGACAGTCACCGATAATTTCATGCATGATCAGGATTTGACGGACTCCAGAGCTACAGAATGGGAAGCATTCAAAGTGGTAGTACGAGGGCACTGTTTGGGAAAAACTGTGGGATTGCGAAAAGACCTAGTGCGGGCATCAACCAACTGGAGTCGGTCCTGTATGAGCGGGATCGTAAACTCTCGAAGAACGCAGACACACATAGGCAATTAGAGAATACAGGAAAGAAATATAATAGAGAATTGGAGAGTCTCCATAATCTAGACTTACTCAAATACCGCACCAGAACTCATGAGGAGGGTGGCAAAGCAGGTAGGCTATTAGCATGGCTGGTGCGGCCTGAAACCAGGGGAACGCCAATAACACAAATTACGAATACAAAGAGGGAAACATTATATCTCCCCAAACATATAAACAATGAGTTCAAAACCTATTATAAAACATGATATGAGGCCCAAAGCTTTAGCCAGTAGAAGCCATAGTAGAATTTTTGTCACCTTTACCACTACAGATGCTGGACCCAGAACTGAGGAGGAATTTGAGGGACCCAGTATGGCCCACGAAATACGAGTAGCCATTCGGGAAATGGCAAGGGGATAAATGCCAGGTCCTGATGGACTTCCGGCAGAGTTCTACTTGGTATTAGCACAGACGTTGAGCCCAAAATTGGAAGCACTGTCTGCAGAAGCTTGGCATAAGGGCATATTACCGGTCTCTACCAGAGATGCTTTGGTGATTCCTCTCCCAAAATCGAAAAAGCTGGGAGCACAGGTGTCCAAGTTTAGCCACTCTCTATGCTAAACACAGACTTTAAAATACTGAGTAAAGTTCTTGCATCAAGAATACTACCCCACATGACAAAGCTTATCCATGGTGAGCAAAGTGGGTTCATTCTGATGAGGACTACATCAACAGATATCCGAAGACTCTTTCATATTTTACACCACCCAGAAAGGGATCGCTACCTAGGAGCATTAATTATGTTGGAGGACTTAGGGAAGGCCTTCGATTCCATTAGGTGGGATTTCTTATATGCTACAATGACCAAGATGGGACTGTGAGATGGTTGAATTAAATGGGTCAAAATACTATGCTCCCATCCCACAGCACGGGGCAAAACAAGGTGGGACGATATCAGGATGTTATAATATCGTCAGCTGTACTAGACAGGGATGTCCCTTGTCCCCTCTCGTATTTGCTATGGCCATTGAACCATTAGTGGAGATCTTCCATCACGTAGGATGAATTCATGGAATGTCCCTAGGGGAAAGAAACCATATAATTTCATTATACGCAGATGATATATTAATATATTTGGGAAAGGGGAGGGATGGCATGGTGAAGGAGATGGACCTCTTGGACCAATGCTCCACATTGGCCAGATTGAAGCTGAATAAAGCGAAAACCTACATATTCCCCATAAGAGTGGGGAACACATGCTCGATTGGCCTCCCCGGAGACCTGCATTGGGCCGCCAGTTCTTTTAAGCATTTAGGGATACACATATTCCACAATATGGTAGACTTGAAAGACTGGAAACTGAAGCCGGTGATGCAGTCTCTGGGGACAGCTGTTCCTTTTTTAAACTAGTCAACACAAGAAATTCTCGGGTTTGGGTAAACAACAATTGACAGAAAAAGAGATGCCAAAAATTAGCTCAGGGTACTTCTGAAGGAATCCTTTAATTAGGACGTAATCCCATCATTCCCCGAAGTGGCATGCTTCATCATCTGGGATTCTCCTCTTGACGGGGACCCCTAGTCCTACCAAGGGCTACAACCCCCTCATTGTGAGGGAGGAGCTGAGGGATGTTTTTATTCCTATGCTGTTTAGGATATAGTAAATCGTTTAGAAGAGAAGACACTAGACTGGTTAGGTAACAGGTGCAGTGCAAAACAGAAATCAGTTATAATGTGAGGGAAGTCATACTAAAACTAGCTACCAGGAGCGACAGGAAATTTTTATTGATTCGTTCCTGGTGCCAGGATTCAAAACAGAGCAAATGCAGTCTGAAATAATAACTGCATGTGGTGGACACAAACAGGTCTACATGTTTCAGTCTAGGGGACCCTACAAGGTGTCATGGCTTTCCTCAGGACCATCAAATAATTGTGCTACTGCGTAGAAAAGTGAATGGTGATGAATAAAGAAATAAATACAAAACCAGTATTCCCACAGTTGTTGTGTTCAATTTACTGGTCGTACCGGTTATTTACGGATAAGGAACCTCACCTCAACCTGGCCACAGCTCAGGGGAGAGGCACTGCTCTGTCCGTCGGTACCCCAGGCATTCACGGAGTTGGAACCCCCTCACAGTGAGGGGGTTGTAGCCCTTGATGGGGCTAGTGGTCCCTGTCAAGAGGAGAATCCCAGATGAGGAAGCATGCCACCTTGGTGGGTGATGGGATTATGTCCTAATTAAAGGACTCCTTCAGAAGTACCCTGAGATCATTTTTGGCGTCTCTTTTTCTGTCAATAGTTGTTTACCCAGACCCGAGGATTTCTTGTGTTGACTTGTTACTGTTAGGGATTCTATCCTCACAGGTCTCTAAAATTCCCTACGACCCCCCTTTACCTTGTTGTTTTCATTGCTCGTTGAAACTACCCACGATGGAACGTTTTGCGATGACCAAAATGATCATACTCCCAAGACTGTTATACTATTTTGCAAACCAACCTGTAGTAATCCCACCCTCGTGGTTCGCCGTACTAAACAAATTGGTGTGTGACTTAATATGGGACGGGCAAAGAAACAGAGTGTCTCTGGCAGTGCTGCAGAGGATCCCAGAGGAGGGGGGCCTCGGATTCCCTGATTTCGAGGTATAATATCTGGCACACTATTGCAATGGTTAGCCCAGTGGGAAGACGGACAAAACCTGGATCTGTTGGACTTCATGACCCATGCTGTCACCCAAAGACTCATGGCCATGCTCATACAACCGGCTGCAAGGGTTCCAAATCCAGGAGTACTATTGTGGAGTGCACTATACTGTTGGAAAAGATTCCAAAGACACATGGTGTGAGTACCATTATATGCACCTGACATACCCATGGTTGGGCTCCCACGAGGGACACCACCCACCTTTTTTCTGGGAAGCAGTTGAATAGTTGGGTGGAGGCTGGTGTACTGATGGTGGGGGATTTATATCAAGATGGTGCACTGGTTCCACTTGAGGAGTTTCTGGCCCAGAATGAACTACCAGGAGGCCAATTTCTTAATCATCACTCCATAGTGAACATGAGCAAGGACCTTTGGGGAGCGATCCAACAAGAACCACAAAGACATGATGCATTACAAGTATTGATAACGCTGGGATCCGCGAGACACTTTGTAAAATGGCATTACAGAGCATTAGTAGGGATGGTGATGACACCACCAGAGTGGGTCAGAGGCAAATAGAGTGAAGTAATGGGGAGGGACCTGGAGGACAGGGAATGGACTCAAATATTAAAGAGTCCCAAAAAAATCTCTAGAAATACTGCACTGAAACTTATACAATTTAATTATATACATATGTTGTATCTCACACCCCACTGACTGAATGTGATGTATAAGGGAGAGACACGGGGATGCCCTAGGTGTGACTTTATCCATATGACCTGTGGATGCCAGAAATTACAAGACTTCTGGGGCGCAGTTTTAACCCAAATAAATGCGACACTAGCCAGGAATCTCCTGAACTCGGTCGAGATATGTCTTCTGCGATTATACCCCAGACCGAAGAATAAAAAAGTGGATAGACAATTTGCAGATCTAGCCCGGGTTCTAGCACGCAGACAAGTGGCCATGGCCTGGAAATCCCAGAAAGGCCCTGCATTGGACCTATGGGAACAGATTGTAGATAACTGGGCAAAGGCAGAAGAACAGGTCTACAAAATGAAGAAAGCAGGGGTCTCCATAGACGCCCTATAGCACACATGTGGATGGAGGTAATGAGGGCTTGGTTCCTTAGAAAGGCTGATCAACAAGGAGAACAAACAAACATGGATGAGGGCATGGACCATGACAGTGAGCTGTCCATGGAGACATCGGTGACATAGACAGGCAATGACTAATAATGTCAAAACTCGCCAAGGTTGTACGGCTGGCTTCCACCACAGGCCCCACTCACACCTTGGTAATAAACTCCCCACAAAAGATAGCTGAAACATACAGTAATATAGCCTGACGGCCCACAGTTATAATGTTTCCCAGGTAAAGGGACAAGATATATAATATAATAAATATGGAACATCTAGCAACTGCATAGACTGATGTTACTCCCCTGAGTACATAGTCCTGCTCATCAGACTCAAGAAGACAGAAAGCAAATGTATAAGGTGATAAAAAACTAATGCTAAATGTTGAATGAGCGTTTTGAACCTGGAACAGTAAATTGACATTTAAACCTTATGATTCGAGAATTTGTTAAAGGACAAACCCTGCCTATAATGTAAGATGCATAGATTGTACTTCTCCTGCTTATATGTACAAATGTGAAAACGTTAAATGCTAACAAAAACATATTTAAAAAAATCAGGGCCTGCAGATTTTACTTCTTGCACAAAGAGAATGACCTATTGAACAAGAAAATTAAATGAATAGTCATATTCTAGTCTAGGTAAACTGAGAGGTCTCAGAAGAACCAGCAATGCTAGAAATCAGGTAATGAATGAATAATTAAGTAACATTGCCAGCTATTTTTATCCAGAATGATCACCTAAATATTAAATACAAAGTTTACCTAAGCCTCTTCCGCCCATCACATGAATCATCATTTTGCAGGAAAGAAATGAAAGATTAGGTATTAAAAGCAGACATCTTGTTTTTTCAGGAAATGGAGGTGTTAATTGCAGACTTAGATACCATTGCTCATTGCACAGTATACGGTTGACTCTAGGGTTGATTTAATTTTGTCACCTCTGAGCACACTGACACAAGTCCAAAATTGCTGTGTCCTCCTTGATTGTCTAAGCGTTCCATGGACACTGGTCCATTTAAGTTTATTTACAATAGCTGAATACCAAATACTCCCCATAAAATTGATTTTTATTGTAGACTTTTCTGCTGTATTATGTTATTTTATTTTAACTGCACATTTAGGAATGTCACCTGGACATGATGACCAGGATGATCACTTGCCTATACTGTTTGGGGAGGAAGTGTTTATTCATTTTAATAATCAACAATCTCTCCATGTTTCGAGGAAAGAGACTGAGCCTTCTGGCCGTGAAGATGATGAACCACCAATGTGCAATCTACAAGTGTTGAATACAGAGTTGTTTGTGATGGCTGATTGCAGTTCTCCTTTCACAATTATTTCCAAATCATACTTTGAAACTAAATTAGGGAAACAAATGCCACATTTGTTACAACCCGATGTGATAGCCATTGCTTTTGATGGACAATGCGTTGACTTTGTGGGATATTTTATGACCATAATAAGATTTAAAGGAAGAGTTGCTTAATCAAAAATGTATGTGGCTAAACAAGGAGCAAATGTGTTGGAAAGACCAAAGACGACTAAACATTAAGTTTGATCCTAATGCAGAGGACCCTGTATTAGTTGCACAAAAGATGCAAGCTAGAGAGAAGATAATAGCCTCTTTCCCCAAAGTTTTCATTGAAACATTGGGAAAGATACCTGGATATGAACATGAATTAAGACTTATCTCATTAATGTCACCTCTTATAGGGCCTCATGTAGGTAAATATAATTTACCGATTCTTAAATACCGAACTTTACCGAATCGGTATTTATGAATCGGAAAGTTATATGTAGGTAATAATTTGGTAATAATTACCGATTCGGTAACATTCGGTATTAAAGAATCGGAATTTACCGAATCGGTAAATACTGAGGTGGTATTTACCGAATCGGTAAATACCGAATCGGTATTTACCGAATCGGAAAAACGAAAACACATGACTGGATGAAACAGCCAATCCTGTGCAACCACACCCCACCCAACCAGGAAGTGGCCACACCCAGGCAGGTGCACACAATCAACAGACCCGGGAGAGGCTGGGAGTGCAGAGGAGAGGCAGGGAGCCAGTGCCTGATTGTGCAGCTCAAAACCACTATGTCCAGCCAGAGGACACAGAGAGATGGAGGGGAAAGGAGGAGGAAGCAGAAATTCAGCCCCAGGGAACTCCAGGTGCTAGTGGAGGAGGTGGTGAAGCAGCACCAGAAGCTGTTTGGGAGGCAGTCCCTGCAAGTTCCAGAGTCAGAGAAGCGCAATATATGGCTGGCAATCCAGGCGCAGGTCAATGCGGTTGGAGTGACCCCCAGGGACATTGAGGTCCTGAAAAAGCGCTGGTACGACCTGAGGATCGTCACAAAGAGGAAGATGGGGGAAATACAGAAGGAGGCCAGCCGGACAGGAGGTGGAATTAACAGGGCACCTGCCCTCACCGAACTGGAGGAGCTGGTGGAGGCCACAATCGAGCACGAGAGCGTCGTGGGCCTTGGGGATGCCGACAGCTCTGCCAGAGCCGCCACCCAACAAGGTAAGACAAATGCACAGCAATGTAGCCCCCCCTACCCCTATCCCACATCCCCCATAGTGAAATGAGTATCCCACTCCAGTCTATGTGTTAGTGCAGACAGGCAATGCATTATGGGAGATGTAGTCAGGGAAACCCCAACCGTGAACTGAATAGCACAGAACAACAATGCATGGTGCACACATCAGCCAAAAGGATGCAGGGGACAATGTGAGAGTGTTACATGAATTTATTTTGATGCTAGCAATGCAGGGCTTCAGGTACACTGAGCTGATGTTGCATTTCTGTCCACAGATGTAACATCACGCAGGACTGCACCTTCTACAGGAGAGAGGGCACACCGGCAAGACAGGTCAGCTCTGGCCAGCACAAGTTCCGCCCAGGGAGCATTGCCACAGCCACCATCACCACTACCACAGCCAGCATCACCACCACCACAGCCCGCATCACCACTACCACAGCCAGCGTCGCCTCAACCACAGCCAGCGTCGCCTCAACCACACCCAGCATCGCCACTCATGTTTGAGTCACCGGCCACATCACCGCCTGCATTTGTGAGGTCCAGGAGGCGTGCTGCTGCCAGGTTGCGAGCGTTAGACACCACATCTGACGACAGCAGGGGCCCGGAGCCAAACAATATGCCCCAGGATGGGAGCCATGCCACTGTGCCCTCCACCTCACAGGGAGAACACACGGGCGCAAGACGGCGCCGCAGGTCGCGGGTGCAGAGTCCACCAGCAGACGTCGACAGCCATGGGGTCTTCTCGGGGCTCGAGGGCAACATGCTGAAGCAACAGCGCCTGCAAACAAAGGCAGTTATGTCAGTGCAGCGACATATGCGTGGACTGAAAACCACTTTTACCAACATGGACAGGAACATCAGCACAATGGCGGTGGGGATGGGTGACATGGCAGCGGGCATTCAGGACATCTCCCAGTCCATCAAGCTGTTGTGCAGCAAATATGATGCTGACAGAGCTGCACTGCGCCGGGAACGGCAGAGGAGGGACAGTCACACCAGGGCACTCAACCGGCTGGCAACTGCCACATCACTACTCTGCCGGCGCTCTGCGTCTATGCAGGAGGGCCTGACACACTGCAGCAGCGACGTGTCTCGGGGGATGGTGCAGGTCACAAGTGCACTTGAGGTGCTATTGACTAGTCAGGCGGCCACAACTGGTGCAGGGGATGCTGCAGAAAGCATCGACACCAGCAGCAGGAGCAGCATAACACCCCCAGTCCCAGATACCCGCAGGAGCAGCAGGCGGCTTGGGGTTGGCAGTAGTGAGGAGGCTCAATCCGTGCCATCCCACACTGTAGCGCGTGGACGCAAGCATTAATGCTGCACCGCATAGCCAAATACTATTGGGTGACGTAACCCTGGACTTACTCCTTGTACAGACGCAATGTTGCCAGAATGGCATATTTTTGGTGTTGTGGCGTAGTGCCGCATTAAAACTACGTCATGACATACAACAATTGGCTGTGTCCCCTTACTTACTCAGAAATAGTTGCATGTGATCTCTGCCCGTCTCTCTTTCTCCCATCTGTTGCTGTTGGCACTCCAGCAGCGTTGGCCTCTGGCTGACCTGAATCATCCTCATTGTCCTCAAAATCTGTTAGTTCCACCTCTGTACCTCTCTTCGTGGCAAGGTTGTGCAGCATTGCACAAGTGGCAATGATCTTGCAACAGATGATGGGTGTGTACTGGCGTGCGCCTCCGCTCTTGTGGAGGCAGCGGAACCTGCTTTTCAATAGTCCAAACGTGCGCTCCACCACGTTGCGTGTAGATTTGTGTGCCACGTTATATCGTCTCTCACTCTGGGTTGTTGGGTGTAGGTAGGGAGTGAGGATGAATGACCGCACGGCATATGCACTGTCGCCTAGGTGAGTAAAAGGGAACCATCAGTCACATGCCTCAATACACTATGATTTGCAAGTTTCATGGGGCGTTACTGTTACTTACCTAGCAGGTATCCCTCTCCAAATTCACCGGCAAGCAGCCGTGTGTAGATTCCACTGTTCTGGAAGATGTAGGAGTCGTGGGTGCTCCCAGGAAACTTCGCAACAATATCAGTGATGATGTTCCCTGCATCGCAGATTACCTGCACATTGATGGAGTGGGTGGACTTTCTGTTCCTGTAGATGTGCTCAGTGGCAGCTGGTGGGCAGATTGGGATGTGTGTGCCATCAATACAGCCAATGACATGGGGGAACTGTGCCATGTGATAAAAGTCAGTTTTGGTTTTCTGTAGTTCAGCCTGTGTGTTTGGGAAGCTGATGTAGTGGTGCATTCTCTGCATCATGGCATCCAGGAACTTCCTGAAGAAACGGGACAGGCAACTCTGGGATACACCGCCCACCGCAGCTATCACCCCCTGGTAACTGCCAGATGTGAGTAGATGTAGGCTGCAGAGCACCTGCACATGTGGTGGTATGGCATGCGCCCTTCTTGTTGGCTGGACCAGGAGTGGGTGCAAGTCCCTGATCAGGTCCATGATGGTTTGTGGGTGTAGCCTGTACCTTTCATGTATCTCTGCATCAGTCTGTTGAAAGAGTGTGATGCGCTGTCTGTAGATGCGTTCCTCCCGTCTCCAAATCCTCAGACCTGCTGCCTGTAGACGTAGGCGCCTTGCAATCACATACAGAGCGGCCATGTTGTCCACGCTGTTGCATTTTGGGATTGCTTATATGCACTGTTGATGCTTACCACCTGCTTTCAATCCGTGTTAATTACCGACTCTTAATTACCGAATTTCATGGATTTCTTAATTACCGAATTTACCTACATGTCATCTTTCAGTTTTACCACTTCATTTTTACCACTTCATATTTACCACTTCATATTTACCACTTCATATTTACCGATTCGGTAAATATGTATTCGGTAAATATGAATCGGTATTTACCGCTTCATATTTACCGAAAACTGGTTTTTGGCCTCCTACATCTCACTTGACTAAATTCCGGTCGGTAACGGCATATTTACCGAATTTTGGCCGTTACCGACCGGTATTTAGCTACCTACATATGGCCCATAGTCCTGCAATATGTTGTCATGCTAGGCTATCTGCATAAATATGGTAACTTTGCAGAGGAAAGTGGAGCTATTAAAATGTTTCTTCAGTGCACGTTATGATCCAACCGCATGCTTCAATCTTATCTGCTAATAATGCCATGATGATTAAGAGCTGGTAAAATAATCTTGTGAGCATATGGTATATAGTATTTGTTATGTAATATTTTCATACAGCTAACACGTGTTTTGCACAAATTCAAAGACAAAGTTGGCACATCAGTTCATGTAAATTTCTATACATGTGCATCAGTCGCGGCTCACATGACTCACATGTAGGGGGGTGATGGGTGGGGGTTCGCACGGGGGGTTAAAAACAATAATTAAAAAACTTACCTGACCAGGTCCTACGCCGCCTCCACTCGTAGCTGGGTCCCTGCTGCTTTACAGGAACAGAAAAGGAACAGGCATCCTTCTTCCTCTCCTCTAAGCCAATCACAAAGCTGCAATGGCAGCTTTGTGATTGGTGTGGACAGCGCCTGGCCAGGCGCCTGTAGGAAAGCCATTTTTTCTATGTAGGCTGCATGCAGCCTACATAGAGAAAATGTAGAGTGGGCATGACTGGTTTGGTCGGTCCCAGAGGGCCGCCCAAACAGTCAGGGTACTCAGAGTGGTGCAAGCCACTCCTCCCCACCCCGCCTTCCCACCCACCCCAATCAGGCATACCCTCCTGTATGCCCCCAACCAGGCATACCCTGACTTCTGCTTTCTTGCAGCGCGAGAAGCAGAAACATAAAATGGTATTGAATATACCATTTTTTGTTTCTGCTTCTCGCACTGCGCGAAAGCAGTGGGAGGATGCTCCTTGGCCCTAATGGAGGAGCCGCCCCTGATGTGCATTTAAATTAGGGGAGTGCCAATAATATGCAGCGCTTCCTTGTGAGCAATGTGCTGTTTTTGTGGCATGTTGTACCACGTGCACGCTGATTAATTCAAGGGCGTAAACACACTGGACTATTGCTTAGCCTCGTCAGTGTAGCTTTTCCACTTACCTGAAGTCGTGACTCCACGCCCATTTTCCGTCTTTGGTTCCTACTCTGCTCTCCACTCTTCAGTCTTCTCTCCAGCTCCCGGACTTCAGACCTGCTGCTACTTCCTCAAGAACAGGACGTCTCTTTACACCTGCTCTTTAGTCGCTTTCCTGTTTACCTAAAAGGAAAAGAAAAGGCTTTTACGGTAAAGGCAAACCTTTTTGGTACTTTCATTTTGCATTAATGAACACAAATATTCTCAGATATTTACGGTAAAAACGAACCTTTTAACTTTCATTTTTGCATCAATGCACGCAAAAATTCATGGATTGCAGTACATTCCTAGTAGGGATAGAAAAAACATTTGTACTTAACGCGTCGAAGTGGTAGCTAAGACGCAAGTTTTAGAGCATTGCTTATTTGAAAACATTGATATACATTTCCTGAGAAGTGTCGGACTTTGTTACTTACCGGAAACCTTGGGATTCCTTTTGATGTCGCACACATTACTATGTTTGGTCTCATCAGAATCAGTAAATGTGTAACTCCTATGGTGTAATTGTGTTTTGGAGTGCATTCGTTTTATAATAGAGAATTTGCTTACTGTCTAATTATTGTTATTACTTTGCTCACAGACCTTATTTCTGCAAAACCCCAGATCGTAGTTAGTTTTTTCTGATTCACATGAAACCCACGATAACCCCCTGAATCATAGAGCTAAATTCAAATATTAGCAAATGCACAATTAATACAAATTACTGAAAACAACCTTAAGGTGAAAATAAACGTTTTGTTTTTCCACATTTAGAGCTACTGGAATAGACAGCACAAAATCCTCATTGTTTGAAGGTTTGGATAAGCATCTGAACTCACCCTACATATAAGTCTCACAAGCAGATTCCATTGCGACCTTACGACAGAACGAACAAGGGCGTGCTGGTTTTTCTTTTTTCTTTCTCTCGTCCCATTGCCCCCTTCCCCCCTTCCCTTTGAAAGATCACAGGTGTATGGTGTATTCAAATCACCATCCCCTGCGTACTTTCGTAGAAATTTGGGGCTTATCCTCGCCCAAGTGGAACCACCTGGATTTCAGGTGAGTGGTTTTGCGTGACAATTTAAGAGTGGATCCGAAGCTGTGAAACAAATGATGAGAATAGTATTGTTAAGTGTAAGAAAGGAGTTACAAGATCTTCTCGATCCAATGCTAAATGGGATTGTCATCGAAGAAATAGAAACTTCTAAATGGATATCCCCTTTGGTTCTAGCTAAGAAAAACAACGGTAAACCCAGATTAAGTATAGACTTAAGGGCACTTAATGAAAACATCATTGTGGAGAGGCATCCCTTACCAAAAATAAATGATTTACTCTCACTGTTTAATGGAGCCACCATATTTTTCACCCTAGACTTACAAAGTGCCTACCATCAAATAAACTTGACGGAAAAGTCAAAACATTTGACAGCTTTCATCACACCATATGGTGTGTATCTGTTCAAAAAAATGCCATTCGGACTGGCATCAGCATTTTCAGCTTTTCAGAGAGCAATGCTTCATATGTTCAGGGGCATGAAGTGTCAAGTAAGGTGCTTCCAGGATGATATCCCTGTATTTGCCAAAACAGAAGGGGACTAATATGATATGCTTCAGGAGGTTTGCAAAGGGCTCTCCGAAAAACGTGTTGTTTTGCGTTTAGAAAATGTAACTTATTTAAGTCCCAAGTGAACTATCTGGGACAAACAATATCTGCCAAAGGGGTAGTACCCAAGGAAAATCTTGTGGATACCATAAAATGAGCACCCACACCTGATGAAGGAGAGAAATGTATGTCTTTAATTGGTTTGTGTGAGTACTACAGAAGGTTTGTGAAAAACGTTGCACTGTGATGGAGTCTTTAAGGAAGTAGTAACACAAAGATTGTGAGTTTGTTTGGGAAACAGGCCAGCAAAATGCATTTGAATTGATAAAGTCACAAATTGTTAGTTCTCCTGATCTCCAACTTTTTTCAAAAGGAAAGAAGTGTGTGATATCGGTGCTTTGTTGTCACAAGGGTCGGGTGGATCTGAGTGGGTAGTAGGATATGCCTCTAAGACTTTAAACGATTCGGAATGCAAATATTCTGTAACTGAACATGAGGTATTAACTTGTGTATGGACCACAAACTACTTTAGGCATTTTGTTTGGGGAAATCGTTGAACTATTCTGACTGATCACAAGCCACTCATATCTATTTTATCACCGGACTGAGGAAGAAATTTAACAGCCTGAATTGCAAAGTTGTATTCTAAGCTACAAGAGTACCGCTTTGATATTAGTTTTATGCCTGGCTGAATGAATCAAGTGGCAGATTTCTTATCCAGGTTAGCCCATCAAGGGGAGAGAGTGAAAATGAATAATGATGATGAGGATTTTTATGATCTGGCTAGTGTAAATGATGTGTGTGGTGAAAATGCATGTGTGATTAATGAAGATATGTTGATCCATGAATATGGCAAAGATGAGGAGTTGAACACGGTGAAAAAATATCTCTGGGAAGGTTGTCCCAAAGTCAAATATCTTGTCGGTCTGTTACATTTATTTGCAGAGGTGGCATCTGAGTTGTCCATG
The DNA here is from genome assembly GCF_964204655.1 of Triturus cristatus. Lineage (NCBI taxonomy): Eukaryota > Metazoa > Chordata > Amphibia > Caudata > Salamandridae > Triturus > Triturus cristatus. Next base: position 548,861,387 of record NC_140595.1, read on the forward strand.
AATGGTGAATTCTTGTTTCGTAACCAATGGATTTGCGTAACTGTCTGCTTGAATTGTGTCACCAAGGGCATATGGGAATGACTGCTTTGAAAAATCAAATATGTGGCTACTACTGGTGGCCAGGAATGGATCATGACACTGACTGTTTAGTTAGACAATGTACTGTGTGTAAGGTTGTATATAAAAACTACAAAACCCAGTTATACCCTATGTACGTAACACCATGACCAAAATGTGCTTGGAAAAAAGTGTGGTTAGATATTGTGGAGCCTTTTAAACATTTGCCAGGAAATTTGAGATTTGCAATGGTACTGATAGACTATTATTCAAAGTGGCTCGAAGTGAAATTTGTGGAAAATGTGAACACTTATGCTGTGATTGAATTTCTAATGGACATATTTAGTAGAGAAGACTTCTCTGATAAACTAATTACTGACAATGGAGTGCAGTTCACTTCTAATGAGATGACACAGTTTCTGATTGCTCATAAAATAAAGCATGTACGAATAGCCTTATATGATCCACAATGCAACAATTTGGTGGAACGATTTAATCGGTATTTGAAGAGAAGGATTCACTTGGCTGTTGTTAGAAATATTCCTTTTAGTGTATCTGTTTGTGCAAGGTTGTGGGCATATAGAATCACACCACAGACTGTCACAGGTGTATCACCTTTTGTGTCAATGAAAGGAAGACAACCGACCTCTTTAATCCGTCCTTGGTGGTTCAAGATCAGGTTTAGTTAATAACGATATAATGTGTGAGCAAGACCTGAACTATGTCAGAAGAATGGCCAGTAACAAGCAGTGTAAGTCTAAAAAACAATATGACATGGCACATAAAGGTACTTCATGTAACATAGCTGTGGGAGACTTTGTGAGAATAAGATGGGGAAGGAGAATGAGTAAGGGTATAAGCAAAATCTCCAAACCTATCAAGGTGATGAAAATCAACAAAGATCACTCAAAATGGCAAATGGTGGAGCTTTAGGAAACTGTCCAAGTGTGCTAACAATTGTGTTACAAAGGTGCCTTTGGAGAGCAGAAGTGATGTGGGTCATACCCAAATGAATGAATAAAATGGAGATTATAATATCTAATTATTAAGGAGAGTGTACAAGTAATCAATGGAAGTTTTAAATTACGACCTAATGTAACAAACATGCCTGTGACAGAAGAACGTCCCGTAGACACAAATAGATTAGTAGAAAATGATAATGACTCTATAGCTGACCAAGTGAGATTTGCTCCTAGGTCCAGAATTCCTTCGAGGAAAATATTGTTTGATGATTAATTCATGTCTTTGTTTTTCAAACATTGTTTAACTGGAAGATGTGTCATATTTCAATGCATTAGTTTTAAAATAGTTCAAAGTATTTATTTTATTACCTTTCCCACTTTCTCCCTTGTTCCCTACCTCCCGTTCACTTACCTGGTTCCCTTCTCTGTACCTATTGGATGATGGGCACGTGCCTTGAATGATGACGTAATAAAGGTTCCAAGTTTGACAGTTGGGGGAATTATTATGTATGGATGTGGCGATGCGAGGACGTGAAATAAATACGTTCCCGTCAAGCTTTCCACAGAGTTGTTATATTCATTTATTTACCTGGATGATAACTCCCACATAGGGCCTTATTCTGATGATGTCTTGTCAAAATTTGAGATGTTCACAGGGTTTTGGGGAGTAGGATCCTGAGTAATGGTAGTACTCAGGATATGCAATAAGCCTAATAGCTTAAGGTTGCAGCGTGCTTGCTCAACCATGGACTTATGGTCATCGAAAGAACTATTACCCTGATGTGGAGACTCCCTACACCGGCATTAGTTGAGGCCTGGTTTCGAAAGTGTGCCTCTAAGCAAAGGCCATGGCTACTGCTCTCCACCAGGAGGAGGCAGGGGGACTGCATTGTGGCCCTATTGCTCAGGATTGGGAGGGTCTTCTATCTAGGTTGCCCAATCCCCCTGAACACTACAACTCAGAAGCTGCGTTCACAGCACCCCTCCCTAACCATTCTCTTGTATACATGGATTTTCCACATCACCCTTCAAACTAACCTCCAAAAATTCAAAAAGTCACCTTTCCTATCTGTAGGCAGACATCTTATTATAGTCCATTACCCGAGGGCCCCTCCATCACCACCTGCGTGACCTTCCCCGCCACGTTGACCTCACTTGCTGTTAGGCTTCCCGATATTATAGCATCCCAACAACATCCTATTTATATAGTTCGGTAATGCTTGGATGCAATATTCGTATGGTGTAAGAAATGCCAATAAAAAGGGTTACAAAAATTATACATTTTAGTGAAGTTACTTTTTTCCAGTGCACTTCACCCTCATTCCTGGTGTCTCTGCTCTTCGTATATATTAGCCTGCCCCGGCTTAACACTTCTTATCGAAGGTACTCGGAAAATGTTGGTCTTGAATGTTGACAATGTTAATTCTCTTCTGTTTTCTTGTTATGAAGCTGAAATTTACAGTGCTCTAAAAATACTTTGGAGATACTAGTTGTTGAGTATTTTTGATTTGTGTCCAAAACATTTCCTGTGTATATGTGACTCTTCTGCAAATAAATAAATACATGCAATTTATGTGCTTTTAAATGCTTTGGGGCTTAATGGTTTCCCTCATCAAAACAAGGATTCCTCAGTCAATACAGAACAATTTTGTATGATGTAAGGATTATGTAAAATGTCAGGAGCTTCTGTGTGGCATTATCGTTTTTCATATTTGAAGGTTAAAACAATCATTTCTGGTCATTATGTTATGTCTCCCTGATTGCATACCCTGAACAGCGTCCTCCCTTCTCACTTTTCAGCTTCGTGTGATTTACATTTCTCATCACTCTCTGTAACATGTGATTAAAGGAGATCTACTGAGCACCACCAGGATGAAGCGAGGTGTCAACTAACATTTGTCTGCTCCAGGGTATAGATTTTTTTAAAACAAATTCTCAAAATTTGTGGCCAAGAAAACACAGATTTTGATAGTAAAATCCTTCCACGCTTGTCCTAATGCATTGCAATCCCAGCAACAATCGATAACCCGCTTAATACATTACCTTATTCTGTATGACTGACTGTGGTGGCTTTAATTTTTCTTCCCTGTGCAGGTTGCTCAAATGAAATGGGATCAAAGAAAGTGAAATTATCCTCACTGGATTTTGTTAAAATATTAATCGGTTAAGGTTGACTGGCTGAATTAAATATCTATGCAGATCTGGTTTGCATGTTTAACTTGTGCTTTCGAAAATATGTTTCCTAGGTGATAACCTTTTATGGACCCGGCTGACTTCATTGAAATGCATGAAGATACAAATGTGTCATACTCCACGGCCATGCTATTCTTGTGTGGCGGTCTGATTATTCACGTGATACTGGAGCCCCACCTGTATACAGTTGCAAATCTGCAGTGCCGCACTAAAGCTGATGTTAAAATATGTGAAAGTACAATTATGCTACTTACATCGCAAATCATTTTGAATGTCAGACGACGTAGAAATGCTCAGAAATAGGGAGGATGCGTGGGGACTCGTGGAAGCGAGATGTGCAACGAGGCCCCCATTCCAAGGTTATCGGAATTCCCAATGCGTCAATGGTATTATCAATAACATGGGCATGGTGCATTTTGGGATGCAGAATTTCCTGGGATTCCAGCCCATCAACAATTGGAATGGGGAATAATTGGGGAAATGGTTCTTACTACATCGATGTATTTCACTATTACAGAGCAATTTTGATAGGACAAACTGCACCAGAATGGACTTCGTGAATAGACCCCAGCAATATTTTGAGGTAATTTTAAATTAATAATTTCACAAGCATAAAAACCACGTGCAAAATGATCGCATTACCCAGAAACCCAATTTGGACAGAAACCTCCGTTTCAGCCCAAATGCGGAATTCTCAGTACTTCTGGAAAAGAACTGGAGGCCTCTTTAAACATTTGGAGTAATTGCTCTTTCTCCCAGAACCAGATTATTGGCTCAGCTGAGAATTCCAAGATGTGTGAGAATGGGATTCTGTCTCCTTGCCCGTTTTCATTGCAGACCTACACATTTTCAATGGTAGTCAGAGGAAAACAGAGCAGCATTTCACCTTGTGCGAAATTGTTTTGAGAATTCCTCAAAATGCATCTGAAACAGGGGGTTCATTTTTGCAGTGCCCTCGGATGACTAAAGCATTTATCCTTTTCCTAGTACTTCAGGTAGGAACCCTCCACAAGTCCAGGTTTATACAACCAGAGGTGTACCGATCAATGAATTATGACCCTTTTTAATAGGATCTTCCATAGTGAGATTAATAAAGGAATGAAGAATGTTGGTTTTGTTAATGAATAGTCATTGGGGCAGAGATTAATAGTTTTGTTCCTTTGTAATTTATATTAAAAGTGTATTTAATTAGCAAAGGAGCCGCCAATGGTGTTACATTAAAGAAGGCAATGTACCCGCTGCCAAACACAATTCTTATATTTTTGCCAGTGGCATAGCAAGGGTGCCAGAGGCCGCCAAGCAAGCCAGAAAGCTGGACCACCTTGCCCTCCGGATTGGGGCTGTAATTCAGCCCTAAATGGAGTACAATTGCCCCTTGGAACTCGGTGTCACTGAACCTATTGTATTAATGAGAGCCATGCCCTCATTTTTAGCTCCTTTACTTGCAGATAGTTAAGTTAAATGCTTTTTAATATTTTCTGTAACATTAGCGTGGTATATCTTTAGGCTTCTGGGAACGGTCCATACAATAGGACTGGCGTTTCGAAGAATACAAAGAAAGAGAGGAGGTTGCATTTCTCAGTTGATAAGCTGCCATTGATTGATGCCTAATTGGATTTTTTTAAGTTCAAGCAAACAATTCACACAGAATTACATACAGAAAGGATCTCTTCATGCTTGTTGTTCTGCACATAACTATTAATTGCAAACCCACATCCACAAACGTGTACATTTCCCAGATAGTTGATTACCTGAGGGATTAGAAGGACACAATTCCTTTACTTTCTGCTGGGTCCAATGGTTTGTTTCTTTCTCCTCGACGATGGGAGGGTGGGGTGGAACAACTCTGTTATTTGTGTCTTAGCCCAGGAATCTCATGCTATCACGTGACAGAGGTGTCAGGGACAGAAAGGAGCCATTACCTCTAAGTCCCTCGTCCTCGACCCAGTCATCACTAATGAGGTATTCCACTTGACAGGAAACAAAACAGGAAACGCTTTTAGGCTCCACCCACCCTCCTGCCAGGGCTTATAAGTACATAGCCAACAGAAAGCACATCCTGTTTTGTTTCCTGTCGGTGGAGCTGACGGGGGACGCTTGGGTTGGTGCTGGGTACTTACCTGCTTCGTGTTGTCCTGTGGTTTCCTCCTTTGCTGGGCTCTGGGGGTGCTCATGGACCTTAGTGGGAGCTGCTTGAGTCGGGTTGCTGGGCTCCCTGGACTCCTTGAGGTTCTTGGTTGCCGGTTCTGCTGGGCTGCGCTGGTTTCCTGGAATCCTGTGGTCGGATGAGTCCTCCATTGCTGCACATCCTTTGCGATGTGGCAGTGGTCCGCATGTCGGCAGCTGCGTTTACTGGGGCTTTTCCTGCCTTGGGGAAGTCTGCGTTCGGATTCTGCTCCTCCACCACGTGCATTGTGAAGCGCCCGGTTGTGGGTTCCGGTTGCTCCGTGTGCGGCGTTTCTTTTCGGAGCTCTTGGTTGGGGTGTGCAGGTGCTCCGTTTTTAGTTTTTCTTTCTACCGCTCGGGGCACGTTGGTTATGGAGCGCCCGGGATGGGGTCCGGTCACTCCGTGCTCTGTGCTTTCTTCAGGTAGCACCCGGGTTGGGCTCCGGGTGCTCCGTTTGTGTGCCTGCCTCCCTGCTAGGACGCGCGCATTGTGGGCCACATGGGTTGGGCTCTGGGTGCTCCGCTGCTGGTTTTCCTTGCTGAGCACCTGGGTTGGGCTCCAGGTGCTTCATGGCATTAGGGCAGGTCGGTGTCTGGTTCCCGGCATCCTCGTGGGTGCTAGGCACCAGGGCTGCATTTCTCCACGTCTTTTCGGCCTTTGGGGGCCATGGTAGGTGGGGTTTTGTGGTTTTGGGTTGGCCATGCCCCCTCACGCCTCACTTTTGGGTTGTGCTCAGCTGTTTCTCATGCCGGTTGTTTCAGGGGCGGTTTCCGGCTTGTTTTTTGTATAAAAATAGGGGGGGGGGGGTCTCATTCTGGTCTGTTCCTGTCTCTGTTGGTTGTGTGCGCTGGGTCCTGTGTTTGGTGTTCGTGATGGGGAAACATCAAAAGAAGCAGAAGCATGTGTCTCCTGTTTCCTCTTCCTCTTCCCCAGCTGACAGTGGGGATTCTGCACCTGAGCTGAAGCGGGCCAGGTTGGATGACGGCAGGCTTAAAGCGCCTGATTTTGGAGACTTTGTCAGATCTGAAATCTTCCAAAAAGTCTATTGGGGGGTCGTCCTGCTGGGGGTGTTGGTCTCTATTCGGACTTTTCTTCCTCGGATTCTTCTGATGCCTCTTCCTTGGGGGCGGTGGATCTGAAATGCAAATATGTTTCCAAGGAGTTGTTACCTGACCTTCTTTCTCATGTACATGAGAACATGGGGTTTCCTGATGATGCTGTGGCTAGTACTTCCACGGATCCTGTTCTGCCGCAATTTCGGAAGCCTGTTACTACTTCTCTTCCTTTCCATCCCTTTGTGATGGATGTCCTCTTGAAAGAATGAAAGAATCTGGATCACATTACGATGCCGCGCTTTATGTCCAAACTGTATCCTTTGCAGGACATGGAGGAGTTTTTTCCTGAGTCAGTGCATGTGGATTACATTGTCGCCAGTTTGGTGGGTCGTCCTTCTATGGCAGATGATAATATTCTGCGTGATGGTGTGGATAAGAAAATTGACTCTGAGTTGAGGAAATCTTATGCTGGCTCTCACCTTGCTATCTGTTCTGGTGTCTATGGGGCTTATGTCACGCAATCGCTGTTGGCTGTCTTTAAGACTTTGTTTTTTACGATGCAGGAGGGGGGCAGTTGTCCGGACTTGCTGGAATCCATGGACCGTCAGGTTGAATTCCTCTCGGACATTGCTTTTGATTCTGTGTGTGCTTCTGCCTTGTCCTGTGGTTACTCTCGTCGTAACTTGTTGCTGAAGGGTTGGAATACGGACACCGTGCAGAGGTCCACGGCTTTGTGGTTGCCCTTTACTGGCCCTCGTCTTTTTGGGGATGCTCTAAACTGCGCAAGGTGTTCATAGAGCGGAAGCATTCCTTTTCCTTCGGTCGGTAGCCTTCTCGTAAGGATTTTTCTTTCTCTCATGCCAAGACCTTTCGTCAGCCTTCCCGGTTTCAGCAGTCCTCTTTTAGGGGCCTGAAAGGTGCTGGTAGGGGTTTCCCCCAGAAGTTCCAGAAGAAGCCCCCCCGAGATGCTGGACAGGGTCCGCAGTGTTCCTGACTATGCCACCCCCGAGGTTGGTCACGCTTTTGTTCCACCAGAGGTTGGTGGGAGGCTGAGGTTGTTCCTTCCTGTTTGGCATCTGATGACCTCCAATCAGTGGGTGCTGGATGTCCTGGTCCAGGGGTATCGTATCAAATTTCTGTCCCTTCCTCTTCCCTCGGGAGTGGTGTGGACTCCAACGCCCTTGTACCAGTCTCGACGTTGGTCTTTGATGGACGGTGTTCGCACTTTGCTATTGAAAAAGGCGATTGTGCCCGTTCCCCGGTTGGAGTGGGGTCTGGGGACCTATTCGGTTGTCTTTCTTGTTCCGAAAGTCACAGGGGTTCTTTGGATTGTCATCAATCTCCAGAGTCTGAAATTGTTTGTCTGGAAGATCCCATTCAAGATGGAGACCTTGCAACGGGTGATACCTTTGATTCAGGCTGGCTGGGTGTTGGCTACGCTGGATCTCCAGGACGCTTATCTTCATGTGCCTGTGGCTCTGGAGGATCAGAGGTTCCTGCGCTTCTGCCTGGAGGGTCAACATTGGCAGTTCTGTGTCCTTCCGTTTGGTCTCCGATAGGCTCCCCGCGTGTTCACCAAGGTAGTGGCTCCCTTGGTGCCCATCTTCACCTCCTGGGTGTGTCAGTGTTTCCTTACATGGACGATTGGCTGCTCCAGGCTCCTTCACCTGCGGTCCTGTCTCAGCACCTGTCCTTGACCATTCGTACGCTAGAGCAGCATGGGTTTCTCGTGAACTTTCCAAAATGCCAGCTGATTCCTGCCACTCTGAGGTCTTTCATAGGGGCTGTCTTGGATACGATCCTGGGCAAGGTGTTCCTTCCGGATTCCCAGCTTCTATGGCTTCAGTTCCTGTTCCGGAGGTTGTTGTCCCAGGCTTCAGCTCCCCTCCTTCAGTGGATCGAGGTTCAGGGTCATATGGCAGCAACTGTCTTCACGGTGGCCTGGGCCAGGGTTCATTTTCAGCCTCTGCTGTGGCATCTTCAAAGTTGGGTGCCTCTTCCGGTTCAGGACTATGTTGTCTCTGTGCCAGTAACTCTGGAGGTTGTGCCTCTCTCTAGTGGTGGCTGGATTCCTCCAATCTCTCCAAGGGGATGTGGATTCACCAGCCGCCTCCTATGGTGTTGACGACGAATGCCAGTCCCTCCAGTTGGGGGGCGACTCTGGGTCAGTGGGCTGTTCAGGCTTGTTGGCGCCAGTCGGAGTACCGCCGGTCCTCTAATTGGAGGGAGCTGTCTGCGGTGGACCATTCTCTTAGTTTTTTACAGGGTCGTCTGCTGGGGTGCAATGTCCTGGTGCGGTCCTACAACTCAGTTACTGTGGCTTACATCAACCACCAGGGCAGTACTCGCAGTCCTTCTTTGAATCTGGTGGCCTGTGCAATTGCGGGTTGGGGGTTGTCATCTTCTGGCCATCTCTGCTCAGCATATCAAGGGTGTGGACAATGTGGTGCGGATGCCTTGAGTCACAGGTGTCCGTCTTCTCTGACCCTGTGTCTCTCCCCCAGGATTTTCCGGATGCTCTGTCGGAGGCTCGGGACTCCCCAGCTGGAATTTTTTGCCTCCAGGACCAATGCACAGCTTCCCCTCTTTTGTTTCTCTCTTTCCTCTCCTTCTGCTCATTCTCCGGTTCCTCCTTGGGATCTTTCTTTAGTCCTGGGTGCTCTGCAGTCTTCTCCCTTTGAGCCCTTGTAATCAGTTGACCTTAAGTTCCTCTCTTTTAAGGTGGCTTTTCTGGTTGCTGTTACTTCTGCTCGGAGGTTGGGTGAGCTCATTGCCTTGCGTTGTTCTCCTCCCTTTTTACGTTTTTTTGGATGACGCGGTGGTCCTTTCTTTGGATCCTGGGTTTGTTCCGAAGATTCGTTCTCAATTTTATTCCTTTCAGGAGTTGATTCTTCCTTCTTTCTGTCCTTCTCCTTCCTTGCCTGCTGAGTTGTTGCTTCATTCTCTGGATGTGAAACGTGCATTGTCTATTTATATTGCCTGCTTTGTGGGGTTTTCGTTCTTCCGACTCTCTCTTTGTGACCTTTGGTCTGGCTGGTCGTGGTAAGGCTGCCTCCCGTCTTACTCTGGGTCGCTCGATCAAGGCTGTTATTTCTCTGGTGTATCAGGGCTCTGGTTTGCTTTAACCTTCTGGGGTTCAGGCCCGTTCCACTAGGGGTGTTTCTACTTCCTGGGCTGCTTTTCATGGTGTTTCCCTTGATGAGATCTGTCGGGGTGGGACTTAGGCTTCTGACTCTACTTCTGTGAGGCACTATCGTCTGGATTGTGCTCTGTCTGACGGGACCAATTTTGGCTGTGGTGTGTTGCGTGCTGTGCGGGTTGTCCCCCCCCCCCGATTCTGTGTGTTTAATAAAGTTTTTAACTTGCTGCACTCCACTATTGTGTGTTCGGTCTGTGTTCTCTGTGTGGTTTACCAAAGGCCTGCTTTTGTGGTTGCTTTGGTATGCCTCATTAGTGATGACTGGGTCGAGGACGAGGAACATAGAGGTAATGCTATGATTACTTACCGGTAATCCCCATTACTCTTAGCCCTACTCTTCCTCGACCCAGTTATACTTCCCACCCACCCTCCCTGTTCAGGCCTTTGTTGCTTGGTATGTCAGGATATGCTTTCGGTTGCCTATGTACTTATAGCCCCTGGCAGGAGGGTGGGTGGAGCCTAAAAGCGTTTCCTCTTTTGTTTCCTGTCAAGTGGAATACCTCATTAGTGATGAGTGGGTCGAGGACGAGTAGGACTAAGAGTAATGGGTATTACCGGTAAGTAATCATAGCATCATCAGACTCCTCTTGCCTGTGGAGGCCAAGTGGAGTCATCAAGAATAGGCTGGGTATTCAGGACTTTCAAAAATATCAAAGGGGGGAGTGAGGAGGGAAAAAGTAGAATCGTCCTCCTCTTGATATCGTAATTCAACAAAGGGATTCTACCATTATCTACATAAACATATATATGTGTATAAGTGTAGTGTTTTTAAATGATGGTGTCTGGAAAACAAAGGACCTTCTCTTATTAGTAGGAAGGGCAATGTTCAAAACATTGTAAAATACTCCTCACACACTGAAACCTGATTCAGTGTCATGCTTCATCATTGGTGTCTTCCCGCCCCTCTATGGGATGGGGGGTGCTACTACCTACGTAGACGCGGGAGCACTTAATTTAGTGATTGGTGTATATGTGTAGTGCGTGGGATCGTGAAATATATGTGATGATTTTAAAAATTCCCTGGCTAGTGGAAAGAATACACTTTATTAACTTCCCTAGCTGAGAATAGTAAAAATGGGGAGGTGTAGATGGTGTAGTTTAATGGGTCACTTTCCACAAGGTCGACATGTTTCAGAAGCCATCCCCTTGGCTTTCTTCCTCAGTTGAGGAGTATTTTACGATTTTTTGAACATTGCCCTTCCTACTTATAAGAGAAGGTCCTTTGTTTTTCCAGACACCATCATTTAAAAACACCCTAAGTAAGATTATGCACACACTTATACACATATATATGTTTATGTAGATAATGGTAGAATCCCTTTATTCCGGACTTTCTCCTGTTGTAAAGCATCTCTCCTTCAGTGATTAGGGAGAACTGCCCATACCCATATAGATCTGACCCTCACATTCAGAAACCAGCTCAGTGCTCTCAGATGTCCTTCTTGGCTCAGTACATGAGGTCAGAGAAGACCGGAAGCCTAAAATTCTGACTTGCCACTCTGGGTTCTGTAGTTACCAGAAACAGTTGACAGAGTACCACAATGGGTGGACTAGGGATAAGTTCCACACAAACGGCTCACGTAAAAATCTCAGTTTTTTTATCCATTCTATTTTCTAGGGTCTTTTTTCATGTCATCCTCTTGTGTACTCTCTCTCTTTCTATTTCTCTCCCCCAGCCTCTCATTATTTTCCTCTCAATGGATTACTCTTTTTTTCCCTTTTAGACTCTCTGCTCCTTTTAATGTCATTTTCCCTCTTTCATTCTAATACTCTTTCTCTTGGTAAATCTTTCTATTTTACATGCTCTCCCTCAATTAACCTTTCTCTTTCAGTTGTCCTCTCCCTCTTTATCACTCCATGAGTTTTCTATTAATTCCTGCTGTTGGTTTCTCTTTCTATAGATTTTTTCTTGCATGTTTTAGCTTCCTACCTTTTTAATCTTTTGCTTCTTGGGTTCAGTGAAGAGTAGGGATGGGTAAATTGAAACCCTTTCCTTTTGAAGTTGGGAAAAGTCCGGGAACTTTAACCATTATTCAACTGACTCATACCCTGCTGTTGGATGTCACTCCCCAGATGAATAGGACTTCATGCCTGTTGGAATTGTATTTTCTAAGTGCCACACAGGCATTATTAGCCCAGACTGGCAATGGGGTAAAACTAAAGTTGCCACGTGGTAGTCTCATGCTACACATATTCTAATGCTTCAAGTCTCACCCGTGGAAATAGGGACTGGCATTTACGCAGCACAACTTGAGCAGGTAGTAAGAGGCTGCCAAATAGCACTTTTGTATCCATGAGAACATGAAACAACAGTCACAGATGAGGAAAAAACACATATCCTCATTTAGTCACCTTAAGTATTGGCAAAAGTAACCACTCCATAGCCAGGTGGTTTGCAATGCCTCATGCCTTATCGTGGACCTTTTAGCAAACTTTCCCGGAAGCACAAATGATTCATAAATTTTTAGACTTCGTACTTTATGTAACGGGCTAGCTGAAAGAGAGCGTTGAGATGGCTGGTTGCTTGGTAAGGATAGATGTTCAGGAAAACTATATAATTATTTATATTTAAGAATGTCTGCAGGTTCATATATGTATGTATATTTTTACCAGTGACTGTCCATATTTTTTATGTCCTTGTAGCCTAACTCATTTCTTTAATTCATAAAAAGGAAGAGAGAGTAGTTACAATCATGGACACACAGAAACTGTGCCTGTTCCTGAAAGGACATTTGGTTTACTTGAAGAAAGGTTTCAATGTCTGCATGAGAGTGGGGGTGCATTGATGCATTGTCCTATGACTCTACAACATGTCGCAAAATATTAGCCACATGTGCAATGTTGCACAATAAAGTGATAAAGAAATGTATGCCATCAGAAACAGTTTCAGAAGAATCAGAACATGAGGATGAAAATATGGTTAAAACTCCACCTCCCCCTGGACAGAATGGTTCTAGAGCTGCTGAGGGCCATGCAAGCAGGACTGATGTGACAAACTATGTGACAAACTTACATTTTTTGAGGTAAGAAAGACAAATACATCTTTTGGAATTGAACTGTTTAATTATATATTTTTTATGTAACATAAAAGTACACTTTTTAAAGATTTATTCTAAAAAATATAGAATTCCTTTGGCCGTACAAACAATATTTAACATGAAAAATTTGCAATATACATGAATTTGATCATTTGGAGAATTCAGACTTTGAGAGCTCAGCACATGGGAACAAGAAAACCACCATGGCAGATTCAGTGACGATATGAACTGTGCTTTAGCTTTTTTACCGTACAGCATATCACTAGAATAGGAACTTGGCACAAGGGAGCAGAAAGCTTTGGGATTGTAACGTTATTCACTCAGGGGTTCTTGCTAATTGTTGATTTTTTACTCTTTAAAAACTCTGCTTGTCACACTCCCGCCAGAGAGCTGCCTGTATCAGAAGCTGAGAACAAGACTTCCCTACTTGATGCATTGAAGAATTTCCACCTATCTGAGAGTGGTGAGTGGTAAAGTGTGCCTTAAGCTCTGTTTCGAATCTATGAGGATAGCAAGCTTTTCCAAGGAGCAGTGATGCTTGCCTCTTGTGTAGCCCCACGGACACAGCAATTCAAGTCCTGCCAATGAAGCTTGCTTCCCCCTTCAGAATTTCACTTTTGTGGCTGAAAAATGCAGAATTTCCTAAGAAAGGAGAAAGATGTGGCCTCTGACGAATACCAGTGGACCAGTCAGCATTATACATTTATTCCTGTATGCACCAGTGGAAATATTCTCATTTGAATGGAGAGTAGAGTCCAGCAGGGAAATCTCAAGGACCAATATGAACCTACACTGGAGTTTTTCGGGACACCCTTTGATTGACATGATCTATTGCTAAAGGTACCGTCGTGAAGATTTGGAGACTTTTTACAACAAACAACCAAAGCAATTGGAGTTTTGCAAAATTGTATCTTATTAATTTTTCCTTTCTGAAGTAATGAGATGAACTGTAACCCTTTATGAAAATTATATGATCTCAGCAGCTTCTTACAATTTATCCTACTTGGAGACTTTCTTTATGGAACTTTGAGGTTGTAGTTGGGCCAGTCAATAGATGTATCCAGATTCTGAAACCCTTTGAGTCTACAGCTTCCAGAAGGGTGCCTGCGAAAGATCAACAACCAAAATAAAGTTTTCTAATTTTGAAGGTAAAAATGTTGAAGACCAAACACCAAACTTTATCGAGCCATTTTCTAGTGAGCCAGTCATGGTGTGCTTGAATCTTGGACTACTGCATGTCATACACTAACATTCCAATTTGACTTACCAATTTTTTTTGACAAATGTTTTTATTTTTGCAATACGTTTAGATCCCTGCAGATGAGCCAGTAAGGGCCTGTACATTTAGGCATCCTGAGGTTCAATGTGTTCTAACCATATTGTTGTTATGGTTTGTTGTTGCACTTGCAACATCTGAGGAAAGCTTTGTTTCCTAGAGCCAAGCTATCAATCTTTAGTTAGAGGTGCCTTAAATAAACTAATTTACCTTTTAGAGATCACATTATTTGGATGCAGGGGGAGAATGGTCACAACTCACATCAAGAAAGTGGCTTAACAATCTGGTTTCCTACACTTTATAATAAATTGATTTCAGAACTGGGATTTGAAGTTCTCACCTAGGCCTATTCATAAAGGTAGATATACAAATGTATATTTACTCATGTATATTTACTACCACATCTAGGTGAAACTCTATACTTTTTTGTTATTCAACATTTGTGCAGATTTACATCTAGGAGTAGGCTTACATGTCATCACACCCTCGAGTCAGAAGGCCGAGCATCTTACAAGAGGTTTTATGAGAGCAAAGTTACTGCTAGTGACCTTGCAAATTATGATGGATATTTCCACCAAAATTTACCACAATTCAAAAGATCTTGCTATGGAAACATTTAGTGTAATTGATTTAAGTTTATTATTCTTTACAAAAATTATACAATACATTTTAATTATGTTATAATGGATGTAATTTAAAATATTTATAATTGATATATAACTAATAAAAACATATTACAGCACATTCACTCATGAAATTAAATATGCATTGAATCATTATTTCATTTAAAGATATCAATTTAAATTATAAAAAATACTTTATAAAAACATTTAAAAAATCCCAATTATCTTAATTAACATTAGTTTCTGTTGGTGTTTTGTTTTATTTCCCTGCCTCAATTGTTTTCTCTGGGAGTGAAGTACAGTACTAGCCATTGGCCACTGGTCAAACTTGACTTACTTCAAGGCTTGACTGGAGTATATTAGAGCTTGTCTTGATACCCTTAGTGCAGTAGTAACATTTTGTGAATAGCAATGGTCTTACTCATTTGTGAGTTTGTGTTTGTTTAGCATGCTCCTCCATAAACTCCACCTTAAATTTTCTCGAACACCTCGCACTTAGCAGTGAGTATTCAATATTTTCCAGCCACTTCTGTCCCTCCCACATTTACTACAAACTTGTACACCTACATGTGCAGTGATTTCTGCACTGTGGTTGAGATCTCCACACAGGAAGAGACATGAGCTGAGAAGGCAAAGGTCTCTGGACTTAGCTTTATGAAGAGCATTTTGGGATACTTGAGTAGTAATATCTTACATGCCATGAAATGCAGGTCTGTGAATAGACCCCCGTGGTTTCAGTGTTGTCCAGGATCAAAGTACCGGCGTTTAAAGAAAAGGAAAGGCGGCAGCTGCCATGTCATGTAGACCATGGAGTGAATGTTTCACAAGAGCTTCTGTTTTACCAACTAAAGTGATAGCTTGTGGAAATAAAAATCTAATAAGTATATGATCACATTCATCAACTCATTTGAGAAAGAAGGGGCTTTTATGTAGCCAAATCACTCCAATTTTCAGTAAGTCAGTCAGTCAGAAAACTTTATTTCGGTCTTACACGACAATAAAAGTATACAAAAACAAAATACAATCCATTGAAAAAGTAAAAAAATAAAATTTTGACCAGCCCTGGAATTCAATACAGACACAAGTCCAAATCCAATAAGCTCACTAAAGTGGATATGCAAAAGTAGACTGTGCGGAGGACAATAACTAATAGATACAGCGCAATGTAGAAAATTCCAATAAAATCAGTACAAATGCAATTAATTAGTTATAAGCAACTTTAAGAAATAGTCATACATTCAGAGTACGATTGAAATGCATCATAGTCTACAATATAAAAGAATTTATATATTTAAGAAAGAATAAAAACTAATTTCATTTTGGGATTAAAACAATAAAAGAGAAATAGGGCCATAGGAAAGTTATGGCTGGGCTGACAATTTTACAAAAGTCTAGCGCCTACGCCACATTGAAATCCGAAATTGCAAAACGGCAAAAACAATGGGCTCCTAACGCCTCAGCACAGTGGACAAATCCTAGATTCCTACAAATTTGGAGAAGCCATCGCTTCCTTGCTGGTTTATAGGCAGGGCAAAAGAAAAGGACATGAAGCTCCGACTCTTCCACCAAATTACAAGCTGGGCACTCGCGCTTGACAAGATTTGACCATTTACATGTTAAGACACGAAGCGGCAGGGTGCCTAGTCGAAACTGGACACAAAGTTTTCTTGCAAGAAATGGCTGGATATCATCCAAGAATATCATCCAGTCTGTCGATGCTGACCCACAGTTCCTTCAGGCCTTGGCCAGGGTCTTCATACCTGAAAGGAACCTGGTGGGTGTTGGGGGAGGAGGGTTGTAAATGGCTTCTTGGGTGACGTGTTGTTCCTGTCACTGAGATGTTCACCAAATGGCTGGGAGAATTTCTCACACACTGCCTCCTCTTCCTACAGAATCGCCATGTGGTGGAAGGCTGCCGTAATTGCCTTCAGCGTCTGCAGATTTATTCCAGCAGATACCTACTGTTTGGGGACAAATGGACAGGAAAAAAGCAAGAAACCTATCAATAAGAAAAGGAGAAGTGGGGAATGAAGAGTTGTACATTAAGGCACATTTTGGGACGATGAAAAAAACAAAAGGAGACAGGAGGAGACATTGTAAGAAAAAAAGAAGAGAATGTAAAAGGAAACAAAAGGAATAATGCTGGGCTAACAAACATCAAAACAGATGGAAGGGAAATTTAATAGAAACGCGACTAAGAAAACGTGTAGAAGGCCTTATTATGTAAGAAATGTGAGATTACGATTTGTCAAGTCCAGGAAGAATAAGATAGCATAACGTACTACTTGAAGGAACTGAGGCAGCAGATGTGTGAGTGTGGAGGCACTAGTGCAAAACCTGTTCTTCTCTTTTTGTCCCTTGGCTTTCATTTCCCTCTCCTCTGAGCTTCTTTGGTTGTCCCGAAAAGAGGAAAGAAAAACAAGACATTATAAGCGCATATAAAAATGAATAAGCTTACAAAACTACTGCTCCAGTAACCAGTCTCTTCTACTCTATTCCAATTGTAAAAGCACAACCAGCCAATCAGTAAACAGAAGTTTCACGAATCAACAATGAGCGATGGGAGAAAAAAGCTCCCTCGTCCAATGGTGTGCTTTTATTTTTTTTATTCCATGTGCGAAAACGTGGTCAATTCAGGACAGCTTTCCAGAGCTTAGTTGAATTCTCTCTTGATATTTATCATTTTACAGGGGTGGTTCAGACGTCCGGAGAGGGAGAGAGAAGGAAGACAGGTTGAGAGGGTATTGCAGAGAGCCTTTAAAACCCCAAAGGCCTCAAACACCCATAGTATAGTGATTCAATTGAGAGATGTGTTCCCACAGTAGCTAGTCAGTCCTAGTTTGGGAAGAAAGGGAGATGGAAGTTTCTGAGGATCAACGTGTGCATTGGCAGAGCAGTATGATGGTCTGTAATGGAATGAGCTCAGAACTGTAAATCAGAAGGGATGAGTGCTGACAGAGCTTGTGTGGTCCTTTAACACAGAAATAGCAGAGTCATCTTAAAAAATGTGTGTGTAATTAGCACCGCTTTACATAGATACAGAGACTGTATGTACAGAAAGAGATGTGTGACTTAAATACCAGAATAGCAGGAATCCTTCAGGCTGGACTTTAAGTGGAATGAAAATACGTGGGAGGAGAGGTTGTATCTAAAAGTTGTGTGACCAAACTAAAGAAACTAGGAATATGGGAGTACTCAAAAATGTGAACCAGAATTCTGTGCTTGACACTACATGGCCCCTGACCAGTATTTGGGTACCTCTATCTATGTTTTCTGTTGGTGCATCCCAGTACATCACCCAACAACGGACTCACCTAAAACGACCTACACTTTCGATTTGCCAATGTGTATTTGTGCTGGCTTGTTTTTATTTAATATCAGATAAATGAGTTACATCCTGCATTTTTCACTTCACACCAGTTTCCACTGCAGCTTCTCTCTGCCTTGGCCACTTATGTTCTTTTTCGCCGAACATCTCTTTCTGAAGTCCATTCACCCTCATTTTCACTCTTCTTCTACTTCCTCCACATCACAGCCTTTTGCCTCTCTCCTTCTGCTTTCTTGTCTCCCACTTCAACACTCTAACGCATACATTCACAAAACAGCACTGCATTTTGTTTTCCTTTGACACACTCATTATTTCGACCACTGTGTACCTCCTTCACACACTTTCCCATAGAGTTTCAATTAAATTTGCCATACATACGACCATCAATCTGCAGATAGGCCATTGGTTGACTGAGCATGTACCTAGAAGACCTTTCTGACATGCAGTGTCAGAAACCCATACTGCCCTCAGCCTCAACTCAAGTAGTGTCCCATCACGAACACCAATCCACACGCTGTACTCACCCTAACACCTAGAAGTGACTCACTCTGCAGGATGCGCTTTGCAAAACTTATGTTGCATGAAAAACAAAAATCCAGGAACACTTCAAACTAAAGAAAACTCTGATAGGAAACAGAGACACATATACCATGCATCATGAAGTAAAGCATGGCAAACGTGACAATAACAGTATTGTGGACGTGCATTAAGGGATAGTTCACAAGTCGTCAAGAAAGAAGTCATTGTTTTTACATGTAATATTAAGGAAGGTATTATAGGGTTAATTTCAATGTTTGCCTTCTATTATGGCTAGTACTGCCTACTGTCAGGACCCGCAGCACAAAAGTCCTGACAGCAGCGCATGAGTGGAGAGCTATGTGCATGGCCTTGTACTGGAGCAACAAAGGACGTGAGAGCTGTGCTGTGGTACCGAATATACAGCTCATGATAGAGGATCTTAAGGATTGCTGAATGAGAGATCTCGGTTGAGGTCCACTAGCAGAGCTGCATTTGGAGCCAGCATGAAGGGGTGATGGAATCGCATTTTTGAGTGATATACATTGGCTGTGCATGAATATCAGTCAGTACCAGGCCTGCAATGCGAGGTGCGGGGTGTATGAATGAGGAGTATTTACCATGGATCTGCAAGGGTCTCTCAGTACTTGAACAACAAATGGGAGATCTGCACTGTATGATAGATTGCTACAGCAGTGCTCATTGGTTCAAAATCAGTACTGAAATACTAATCCTTTAGTGGAAATCTGTAGGACACTGTTGTGGCACTCTGGTAGATCTCTGTGTGAGCTACGGTACTGGAAGAGTAGCGTGGAATGCTTCATATTTGCACAGAGAACCGTTACCATTTCTGGTTCTAGAATTAAACTCTAAAGTTAAAAAAAATGCTTCTTGACTATTTAAAAAGAAAACATTACAATATGTTGAAAGATGATTGTATTTATACTGCCATTGAGACAATGAAGAATTCTTGCTCATTCCCAAACACATGCACTCACAGTCATATATGCACTCACACACAGATTGATAGCACTGTGTGAAGCTGCTCCTCCACCTCTCTTTACTTATCTGCAAAATGGGCAATGGTATCCGATTATCAGAGGCCCCAGAGAGTGCCATTTTGTTCAAGGCTTCAATATTAGCCAAGCTGAACAAAAGGTGAAGACAGCCAGCCATGGTGCAGAGCAAGCACATGTGCTGGGGCTCATGCGAAAGTACTGTGTGATGTGATATCACACATGCGCACAGCTTTCAGCTCATACCTGCACCCTGCACTCGACAAGCAATCGAATCACTGAACTTCCAGAATAAGTGACACACTCCTTTGACCCTACTTTCTACTTCCACCTCATTAAAGGTCATGGCGGGATCAATAAGGCTGACTGACCTCACCCTGACCTATTACAAAGTTGCAAGGGCAGAGCGAAAGGAAGTCTGGCATTGAAAAGAGTTCACCAAGGTCTTGATTGTCCTATGCTTGAGGAGTGTCGTGATACAGTTGTTTTTTTACAAGCTTTGTTAAGGAACTTGTTGCATAGCATTACAATCGTGTGCACGTGCCACACACGCCTATTACGAGTTTGACGGTGCGGCAATGGAACCGCCCTGCTGCCGCACTGCCAAACCCGCGTGAGGACCACCCATCAAATAATTACTTTTTTGGGTATTACCGGGTGATTCCTGTGGTGTTCCCATTGCGCTGCCTATAAAATAGTCACCGCCATGGGAACGTCAAAAAAAGTTCCAGTATGACATGGACTAAAAAGTCCATGCCATGCTGGAACGTCTGTGCAAGCACACAGGGGGGCACATGTTATGCCCCCTGTGTGCATCCACAGGGCATGGGGCACAAGGGGACCCTGTCCGACAGTGTTTTCATGGAGGAGAAACCTCCATGAAAACCCTGGCGGAGAAGTAACTCATAACATGCTTGGCAAAGCATACGGATGCTCCTGGACTGCAGCTCCACCTCCAGGGAACGGCGGCTCCCTGGCGTAGTCAGCGGTCCCAGGGTGGCACAACCACTAGGGTTGTTATGCGGAAGTCATAAGACCACCACTGCCGCCCCATCACGACTCTGGCCGTCCTCGGACCGCCAGACTCGTAATCAAGCCCTTTGTTGGTGCTTACCTCTCTTAATATGATTACCGCTTGTGATCACATTCATAAATGAACTAGCCACTCCTGCAAGTGGGCTTTAAAGGGTTTAGATTTTTATGTCTTTGCTGTTTTAACTCAAGAGTCATGACTAACAATTCCTGTTAATCACAGTTTGAATTGTGACAAGACTAAAATAAAATGTGGCAGATGGATAAGGACTCTGAATTTGTTTTCCAGCCATCCTAAAACTCTGGTGTTGACTTTGACTCGAGAGTTTCGAGCTGGGGATAACAAATTTGCATTGCAAGTCACCCTCAGAGGTGCCTGATGCCAGGGGGGAGTGACAAGGGCTACTCGGACATGTGAAATAGTCAAGCCACACACCAGGAAAAAACACCCTAATTAGGACGTGGGTCTTGAGTCACAAAAGATTCAAGAATCATGTGAGTGGACATTTTTAGATGCTGGAATTGACCACCGTTTAGGGGCTAACTCACAAATCACTCTGGATCAAGAGTTTCATGACTCTGAAATCACTTCTGAGTTAAGAGTTTCATGATGATCAAAGACAAAGCCCTTGCACCCAACCCATCATGCACACAGCTGAAGCTGTGCCCCATGGAGGTAGGCGACAAGCAGATGTGAGAGCGTATCGTTTGGCCTCAGACAAGGCCCTAAGCCCAACACCCCCAGTGCACCACTGAATGCACTGCACAGCAGGGTTGTTACTGACAGACGTGGAAGGGCATAGGGCCTCTCCACAGGCCAGGTCATGAGCAAAATCTCCACTGTACACAGACGATGGTTGGGTGGGGGTTTTTGATCGGATGTTAGACCCTGAACCCCGGACTTGCTATGCACAAGGCCTTGTTCATCAGGGGCTGGCTGGTGGCAGGGAGTTGAGGAAAGGGCCTGGATGCAAGGCAGGCACAGTAACAAACCTCCACTGTGCACACTGGGGCTTGTTGACAACAGAGAATTGGGCAGTGGCAACTCCGGCTGCGCACGGGCAAGGCTACAGGGGTCAGCTGATGGCAATGTGCTGGTGGAAGGCTGCCATAGGTGAAGACACTGTGAAAATCAATGAAATTGACTGAAATAATCCAGTTAGAAAGTGAGCAATGATTCTGGCTCAAATATGAAAAATCACTTACATTCTCCAGGTATAGTCATTAATGATCCCAACTCACAACAAACCATGTGCCAACGGCAATACATTAAAATTATATGAAATTCACATAAGTGTACCCCTGAGTTAAGGATTCCTTTAAAAAAAAATTGAAATAAAATCAAGAAACATCACTTACCTGTTGCGACCACCTCAGTACCGGGTACATGATTCTCACGGTCAGTAATGTCAGCCAAGCGGAGCATGACCTTCCAATAGGTCTGGGTGACACCAGTGCAGTGAAACATGCTGCATTGCAATTTCCCCCATTAGAGAGGGTTCTTTTCTAGCGCCTTGCATTTCCTGGGCCTCCCATCTGCTATCAAAATAAGGGGAAGGTGATGTAATACATAGAATAATAGAACCACCACCTCTTTCTCATCAAAAATGTGGGAAGTCATTCCTAAGTGGCACCAAGTGGAGTGGGACTCTCTTCCTTCCGCTACAATGTCTGCGGATCAGAGGATGAAAAATGTAATAAAAGAAGACAGGTGGAAAAATAAAAAATACAAGTACAGAAGCAGGGAACCGGGACAGAAATTGGAACTAACATAAAAATTAGCACTGATGGGGAGGAAAGGGTCAAACTGGAGTAGGTTGGGCTGGGAAAGAGACATACACGAGCAGACTGGAGGCAGGTGTACCAGACCCAGTCACGGCTGGTGAGGTAAGAGCGGTGGGGTGGGGGAAGCCAACAGATGACGGAATAGGGAAAATACAATTTTTAAGAAAAGAAAGCCATTAAACTTGCGCTCGCTGAATCAACGACCCAGTAATGCGGTGAGCACAAGGTTTTATTTAGTTTTTTCATTTTATTTCTCCTATTCTGTCATCTGTTGACTTTCCCCCGCCTCAAAGCTCTTACCTGCACCTGCTGCGACTGACCAGACCCCTGTCAAGTTGGCTACTCCAATACCTCGTGTTACACACAATGTCAAACTATTCTTAGTGCCAAATACATCTCCATCGTCATTTTTGAACATGATAGAAACGCATTTCGCTTAATTACTTGGAATTTTACATCATTTTTGAAGAATTTTGCAGAATTCCCCGCCCCAAAATTATACAAATTATGCACATCCCTAGTTAGAAGTTTACTCCACTGGGTTTCTAGTACCAAAAGTGTCAGGATTAGTCAGGATTAGTCAGATTGATAATCAAATAGATGCATGTTGACAGTTTCATATGGGAAACTCCTTTCAAGATGAATCTCTTCAGAACATTATAAATTACAGGACAAGCCTTCTTGACTACAAAAGAAAGTATGGACACTTACTTCCACAATGCCATTGCTGTTTGTCATTAGGAACTTCTAAGATTCTGTTTTCACTAAGATGATGGCCCCTTCTAATCGTTCTGTTACATGTTCAGATCTGGCTATGTTCACTTACCTGAATCACTGGCTAATTCATGCTCCACCACCAGATGAGCATGTGAAATGTCAGAAAGCTCTGTAAAGATGTCTAGTTCACCATGGTCTGCTCCTCAATCTGCCAAAACGTCAGCTGATTCCATCTCAAGACAGAATTATCCTGGGAGCACACTTAAAAACCCTTTCTTCCACATGGAAACTTACAACTAGTTCTGAAATCCTTCTAGAATGTTACTCTTGAGCCTCTTCATACTGTTTTTTAACAAGAAAACTGTTTTTTGGGTGGCACTAAGTTCTACTAATAGAATTGAAGAGCTTAGGGTGTTGTTATGTAGAATACCTTTGCTCAGCTGTCCAAAAGACACTAATATTCTGAAACATAATCATCATTTTTAACTAAAAGTAGCATCAATGGCACATAGGGGTCAGGAAAATATTCTATTTTCCATTTTTGTCTCTCCTTTTCCTTAAGAAGATTTTTCTCTTAATTTCTTGGATTTAAGGTGGGCCTCTTTGAACTATTTTGATAAATTTAAGTTCTGTCGTAGATCAGTTTGCCTTTCTGTCACTTTTGTATTCCAGGCCAATGGCATTAAGACTTTTTCTCTTTCCATAAACCCCTGGATCAGATCTATTGTCTCTGTGGTATTCTCTTTTCTGGAACTAGTCTTCTTGACTCTGTTCAAAGGGATTCAGGGAGATTCTACTTCTGTAAGTGATAGAGCAGCCACTTGAGCTTGCCAGCAAACCTGTGTTCACCATTATCATATTCAGAATGTGTCTTCAGAAGATTGTCTTAAGTGTGTTCATTGTTATATTCATTATTTTTCTTTTGAAGAAAACGTTTTTCAGACCACTCATACATGTATCTCTTTGTAATATCAACAGTATGTTTTTTATTTCAAAGTCTAGGAACGAAGGGATTACTGTACATAAAATATAATTAATTAAAGATTCTCTAAGCCTGGGATTTTTTTGATTACGTTTCGACTCATATCTTCATCAAAGGTCATCATCAGGACAAGGTAGAGATAAAATGAGCACAATAATGCTCGGAATTACTGTGCAAGTTGCGTAGGTCAAGATGAAGTTGAATAAATCAAGTGAATGCCATTTAACTGTCTCCAGTTGTTAGGAAACAGATTTCTGACAGTGGACACCAGGCATCATTGCAAAGATGGTGCGGGTTCAAGAACTCAATTTTCAGAAAAAGGGCCCAAACTATGTATAGGACGACAAGGCACAGAGGAAACCTATGCTATCACAGTCCCGTAATTTGTAGTCAAAAGAATCACTTGCCTGTAAAAAATAACAATATTGTTAAAATGGATCCCACATTGTCCGATGAGCCCAAACTGAAGAATACTTGCGTATAAATCAGAAAATGGGTCAATAAGGAGAATGGGACTGCAAATGGGGAGGAAACCTTCCCTGTCAAAGCCTCTACAATAGGCAACAACCAGACTTTTAGAAAGTTGTCATTCTTCCGTCTGAACTAAATGTGCCTTTCTGCCAGGGCCACATGACTGTGAATGGTCCTCCTGTGGTACGTTGTGTATTCCTTTCAGACATGGGGACAAAAGGGCTTTGGGGGTTGGACGCAGCCCTTCCTGAGCTTCAAAGGTACCCTGACATTTGTGTCCACTCTCTTTCTGGCTTCTATGGCTGCCTGCCCAGCCACTGACGATTGCAGCTTATACCTAGGCCTGCCTACCCTTGGGAGGTTGGAGCCAGACCCAGGAAAGTGGGAAGGTTAGACAAAAACCCTCATCAGAACACTCCTGGACCTGTGTAAGATTCTGAAGAAAAACTGTGCTGCTCTCTGAAAAACCTGCTCTCTTTGAACCCAGGATGCCCAGAAGTGCCTCCAAGGTAAATATGTCTGACCTTGTGCTTGAGCTACAGGCACAAAACAAGCTTCCAGAGGTTTTCCTCCAACTGCCCAGCTGAACAGCACCAACTAGAACTGACTGAGCTCTACTTCTGGCCTCTGCTGGAATGAATCCTGATTCCCAAGAGGAGGCCACTAGGTCCTGGACACTTGGCTGGCATCAGTGTGTACTCCTCCTGCTTCAAAACTGAACTCCAGGTGAAAATCCAGATGTTTGGGACTCTCTAGAACTGCAAGCAGGCTCCAATTGTCAGCACAGATCACTGTGTTTCCTGCTGACGCGGAGTTTCGAAGGTGGCCTGCTCTTCATGGCAAACCGTGAGTGCCCACATCTCTTGCCAATGCAAAGCCCTGGAGACCTGCTCCTTGCTCTCACAATCATATCCCCATGGCCCTCACCAAAGCCAAGTTCCAGCTGAGGCTCCTCATATGGATATGGACTTTGAGTAGGAAAACCTTCACCAGGATATACCTGGTCCCTCTATTCGATCCGCACTCCATCCAGATTGGCCTGTACTTGTGACTTGGACCCCGTCCTGCACGACCAGACACCCTAAAACTTTAAAAACTCATAGCACCAGTTCTACTTATTGGATTTTGTTGTTTTGGCATCATTGTATTTATTACGTTTTACTCTTATTTCTTAATTAGATTGAGATTTTTCTTGTGTTTGCTCACTTTATTATTGTTTGAGTAATGCAGAAATAATTTACACATTGCCTCTAAGATAAGCCTGACTGCCTTTCTGCAAGGCTACCTGAAGGCCAAGCACAGGTTTATTTAGTGACTTGTTTAGTTACTTTTATGGTTCACCCCGAGAAGAATTGTGGTTATTCCTTGAGTGGGGCTCTCACCCTCTCAACTAATAACCCAATTCTTTATATGACCCTTCATAACGCTTTGTAATGTTTGGATCTGTATTCGTTAACCATTTAAGGCACCCACGTGCTTAAGTGGAGTGAACTAAGAGCATACTTGCAGGATATTTTCTCCTGTCTAGAGATGAGGAACACCTTATAAATAATTACTGTGATGGGGACAGTTTGGTCTAATGATAATGTTGATTGCCAGTAAGTAATTAGGACAATTCTGTGTGAGGGCCATAACATTTCTCCATTAAAGATAGCTTTATTAGATAGGACTGTCATTGCGCTGGAGCTCATAAAATTAATTCACAGGTAAACATTAGTTAATTTGCTATGTTTACACAGCATCTGTTTCAGTTAGTGACTGAAGAGGATTGACTGATGTTTTGTAGTTTCAGTAGCAAAAGTGAAGAGCTCTTGATTATTGCTATAGAACGGATATCAAAAACAATTCTTTTTTTGCTGGTACATCCAAGTTTAGCAGTGAGGAAGGGAACTCTAGGAACTCTTAACTGTGTCATAATTTAAAATGTATACTGTTAAAAGAGCAATATTTAAGCCTTTAAACTATGTGTTACTTTACTGTAAAATTACAAACTCACACAAAAAAGTACCCTGTTTATACAGATATGCCAGTACTACACAATCTAGACATGCTGGGTGTGTTTTTCTTGTTTCCCCTTCTATTTCTGGGTAATAATGTAATATAATTGTGGCATGGGCGTATGTGAGCTTCACAAATTTCCTGTTTACAAAGTACTTTATTTTGCGATATATTGAGCAGCGGCAGTTATTCCTTTAGGGCAGAGCAGCATCGCCCCACCTCCTGTGAGTGTAGCAGCTGCATCAAAACAAACTTTAATAAAATGGTCAATGTACATGACCATTTTGGGAAGTGCACGCCGTGTCTAGGGCTCGGGAGTGGGGCCATTCCTGTGGCTGGTTGGCAGCAAGAATAACTTGCCTAAACTGCACATGCCGGAGTGGCCGGCTGTCTTGCGACTGCCAGCCTGACATGAGCACTTCAGTCCACACCACTACCAGTCATAAAACAGCTGGGTGGACTGAAGGCACAAGCTCTTAGTCTGAAAAGGAGTGCTGTGTTAGCCTGCTCCGACCAATCAGGATCTACTCTCAGCTCCAGGATTGGTAAGGGTTTGTTGGGCCGTCACTTCCAAGTCAGGCTCCATGCACCCTGGTTTGTACAGTGAAGTGTCTTCCATAAAGATACCAACTAGATGGTGGTCTCGTGTCTCTGGGATCTTCACTGCATGTGAAACATAAGTACTTTTGTTTTTATATAGTTCATCCTCCAAATAGCCCTTCTACATAGTGGCCACATTTGAAAAGCACACGAATGATTAACTAGCTCTGTGAGCTGAAATACAAATACAGAGAGCTATGTCGACACAACGGGCAATACTACTTTTGGAATGTCTGGCCACTCTCTAAGGGCTAAATATGTTCTGCAGTTGTATGAAGGACCAACAAAATCCCTAACCCCGCCTGCATAAACAACACGGTCTGAATAACGGCCGCTCCTTAACCATGCATTGCTTCACCACGCATGCCTTTACCACAAATGTTCGTGGTAAAGGCATGCATGGTAAAGGGGTATTCATGGCTAAGTTTGTCATCCCCT
This sequence comes from Triturus cristatus, assembly GCF_964204655.1. Taxonomy (NCBI): domain Eukaryota; kingdom Metazoa; phylum Chordata; class Amphibia; order Caudata; family Salamandridae; genus Triturus; species Triturus cristatus. Next base: position 548,888,840 of record NC_140595.1, read on the forward strand.
TCTCACTGCCCTAAGCCAGAAACGTCCCCTGCCCACCTCCCGCCCTGAGGTGCAAATACTCTTACCCCCTCCCAACCCCCACGCTGTGCCCTCCCCCAGCACTAATGCCTAAAATCCTGTCCCTTAACCCTGTCCCTTAACCTGACCCTGGCCAGCCCTGACGCAGTGCAAAGAACTGCCTGCCCTCCCCTAAGCCCTAAAAACTACCCCGACTACCCATTCCCCTCCCCCTGACCTGAGGCCTAATACCCTAACCGGTAATTTTAAAAAACTACCCCAACTCTCCCCCAGTCACAAAAACTGCTCTGACCCCCCAGCCCAGAAAACTACCACTGATCCCCCGGCCCTGAAAACTTGCCCCACTCCCTCAACCCTGAAAGCTAGCCCCGCCCAGCCCTGAAAACTAGCCCCAATCCACCACCAGCCCTGAAAGCTACCTCCAACCCCCAATCCTGAAGACTAGCCCGAACCCCCAGCCCAGAAAACTCTCCTTGACCCACCCCCCAGCCTGGACAGCTACCCCCACCCATTTCCCAGCCCAGAAAACTACCCCAACGCCCCGCCCCAAAACTACCCCTGACTAACCCGCAACCCACCAAACTACCCCGACGCAACCCCTAGCCAGCAAAACTACCCCTGATCCACCACCAAGCCACAAAACCACCCCTGACTTCTCCAGCCCACAAAAGTACCCCAAATCACCCCCGCCCCACTTACCTCACCATGGATCTCTCCCTGCTTCCAGCCCACAAAACTACCCCCAAACCACTCCAGCCCACAAAACTACCCCAACCCACAAAAAATTCCCGATCCACCCCCAGCCCACAAAACAACCCCGACCCCAGCATAAAAAAGTACCCCAATCCACACCCCAGCCCCACTTAAAACAACCCCGACCCACAACACAACCCCCGACCCCATCCCGCAAAAGTACCCCAACCCAGCCCCACTTACCATATCGTAGATCTCTTCCTGCTTCTGTCCATCCGCAAGGTCTTCTGCGCATTGCCTTAACCACGCACATGGGTGGTTAAGGCAACTGAGTGGTTAAGGCTTGTGTGGTAGGGCTTGCAGAGTCGGAACACTCATGGTTTAGACCACGGTGTTCTGACTGTTCCCCATGTTTTGCTATAACCAAACTAAAAACGTATTGTGTTATCACCCTGATAGTGTGTATGAAAGATTACGTACTTTCACTGAGTCCAAACTTTGCACAGTCACAGTCTACACACACAGAGATTTGGTCAGCCAGTGCATGAACATACAGAGCTATCTTGCCACAAAGGAGAGTGTGTTCAACGAATACCCTTGAAACTGTTAAATATCATCACATATTATGCGAGCGCCATTAAACAATTCTGTGTGTGATGTGCTAAATAAACGGTTATTATTATTGAAGTGATGTTTCCATTCCAAGTGGTCTAATGCATGGTCATGGCTTCTACCGTTTCTCTGTCACTGAAATAACACTCTTAGCACGCTTAGCACTTGATCGGGGTGGGTGCAGGGCTATTAAGTTGATGCTTTGAGCTCCGAGACCTGCTGCTCTTTGGCCCATCAGTTCCAGATACCACTAGCCACCACTGATATTGAGTGTACCTAGCAGGTTGCCTTGCACCTTTCCTTTGTGAGATATTAAAATAATTATGCACAGTGCAAAATTTGCTTATCTTACCCTACTGTCGAAATGAGGGTCATCTTGTACAACTGCATATCATTGATTGTTTGCATCCAAAATAACTCCACAATTCTTCCACAAATGCCTTTTCGTCCATGGCAAGCCCACAAGTTGTATTTATGGCATTTACGGCTCTAGAATTGAAACATAAAAAAAAAGTACTCGACTAGCCCTGCAGCACCCTGCCTACCAAATGTGGACTCCACTTCGTGCTTTGGCAGGGACTTTTTAATGATTGTGCTCCCGTCATCAGAACTGCAAATGCTGATCGGGCTGCCATATAGTGCCTGTCCAGGACAAGTTTTTTGTTTTCTAAAAAGAAACCATAAAGTGGGACTATTTTCAGTTTTTAGGTCTGCCCATTGGAATAGCCTATTATTTGCCCAAAAAAGAATTGTGTCATGAATTTACTTAGTCCATTGGTCTGCTGAATTGCCATTTACAGTTTTTCTTCGGCCCACCACACCATACATCATACATGTATATTATCTTTAAAATATGTGTGTTTATTTTGCCTGTTCTTTAGGTGTTCAAAGGATGATGATTTATTCCCTGTCTCCTTTTTAAAGTTGCGGTTATAAAATGTTTAAGAGACAGTATGAAGTTATAGCTTCCTACAATTTGAATGCGTGATTGAGTATTAATTTCTTCTTGTCTTCTGCACACAAATAACAGTAGAATGCATGGTATAGATGAAAGCTTGCTTATTTGTTAATATTGTATTATTGCAAGCATATGGTGAAAATGTTTAGGCAGTGGTCTTTTGTTCTTTCTCTTTCTATGGCATATGCTTGCAATAAAACAAGTGTTATGAAATAATAACCACTGTAGCAGCATGCTAAGACTAGACCTGTTGGCTTTGCCAATATGCATTCTTGTTTGCATCTGTAAAGGCTTGCTTGACAGCAGTAAACAGGGAAAGCCAGCTCCTTAATGTCCACCCTAAGTGATAAAAGCTCTTTGGTGGATGGGCCACGACCTAGAGGTTCATCCTTCGAAGCAATCTGACACTGCTCCGTCTATAACTTGGCAGTTCCCTTACCTCTAAAAGAGGTTGGAAAACTGCATGGTGGGTAGATTGGGACATCTGACAACCTTCAACAGATGTACAACAAGATTAGATGAAAACAGGTAGTAGCAGAATTACTAGGTTACTCTTTCTGCTGAATCCTATCTCCTGATTCTGAGCTAGTTAGGAACATTTTAAGCATAATGCTGGTTGGCAACAGACTTTTGCTGGTGGTAATGGCGCATAATGTTTGCGTGGTATTATGAAGTTGAACTGTTTAATTGGCTGAGTTAATCCCTCAACACATATTTAGGCTTTCCTTCCTACCCAAAGTGTGCACAAACAGTAATGTGAGCGGGAACATAGGCTCTGGAAGTAGGCCTGAGGGAGTGCTGCAGCACCCCAGGAATATCCATGCTAGGATTCAGAAGATGAATGAGCCGCGAAGATGCCTTGGTCTTTAGCCTCTTACATTGCTGTGCATTCAAAGCCAAAGGGCAAAGGCCAGGCTATGTCTTCTGACATATTTTTGGTTATTCATTTAACATGGAGATTGGTGTTTACTTTTCTTTCTCTGACTACAAAGTGGGAGGATTTTGTAAAGTAAAATATGTGACAATCTTGCTAGCACATGAAAGGTAAGGCTGTAGCATGTCAATTTTTCTCTAGCACAACACAATGTAAATAACTATAACTGTACAGTACACATATTTGTAAATATATCAGCAGTTAAGAAAGCACAAATAAATTCACTTTTTGGGGATTCTGAAGTGTGATGGAAATACAGATTTTTAATAGGATCAAAATAAATAAAGACTTTGATTAGTGATAATTAGTCACTAAAAGCAGATTACCACACAATGTAATTTGTACGCTATATAGTATCATATCAGTAAAACTGCATGTCTGTGAAAATGTAATGACCATTTCATTGGACAATGTGCTATCTGGAAATGACAGTGCACTACCATACAATGCTATAGTTTTATATTTGCGACAGTGTGCTCCAAAATGCACAACTGACTATATACCCCACCCTTACCTGTCTTCTGATTAACCGGTGTAGGTCATTTGCTACACTTGCTCTTTGAGTGATGCTTGGAAAGTTTGCAATCCCTATTAATTAGTTTGTGTAACATTGATGGCAGCACCCCAATCTGAAAAGTGTTCCAGCATCGCTGTGCAGTAATTGCGTTAAAGCACATAGGGGCATATTCTCAAGCCAGGCGATAAAATTATCGCCACTTTAAAACAGCGATAATGGGCTTGATAATATGCTCTTGGAATTCCAATTGAAGCTCAGGTTAGATGTCCTTCACATCTAACCTGGGCTTCAATTGGAATTCCATAGAGCATATTATCAAGCCTATTATCGCCGTTTTAGCGGAAGTTTTCTGCCGCTAAAGAGGCGATAATTTTATCGCCTGGCTTGATAATATGGCCCATATTAAATTTGCCTCGTGCTCTGATGGAGCACCATAAAGTGATAGGAAGATCTTGTAAACACGGTATTAAAACTTATAGTAACAATTCACAAAAATTATATTTTAATAAAAACAAATTATACCGGGAGAAACACTTTTTTGCTCGATATCACTTGTGCTTGTTTTAAGATTACTGGTCTGGGAAGAGCTGGGCCTGCCTTTCTCTTCTAGATGGTATCCACCCTTCTCATGCAAATATTTTCTACATTCACGACAGTTGATGTATTTAACTTCACATATATTTATTGCGTCATTTTTCGCTCTGTTGACGAAAGTGGAATATAAATTAACAGCGCAGTTCTTCACAGTCTAAGTAACCTTCTCAATTAGGAACAATGAACTGCTTTTAATTGCTGAGAGCAATTACTTAAGGAACCCTTCGAAGGAGGCTAAAAGATTGTTTGCAATCAGCAAAATGTAAATGTCATGAGTGGACTGCTAGGAAATAAACACGATATGAAGACGTCTTATGTATCACTGCTGTGCGCTAGGTCATTGCGAGTTAATTGCTGAGCTCCCTAAATGAAATAAAGCAAACTGTATCTCTGCTCTGCTGGTGTCTGAAGCCTGAAAAGCTTTATTATTAGCAGTATTTAATTATGAAAAAGGCAGCCGTGGAGAACTGTGAATACACTCTTTCCCCTGATCATTAGTTAAGGGCGAGAAAAGGAACACTTTCAACAACGAAGGGTTCATATTTCAGCCTTATAGATATCAGCTAAAAGGCTATATTCAAGAAATCAATTTTATGAAAGTCCTTCAAGCACTAAAGGGACTTCTATGCAACTAAGCAATTAGAAAAAAAACACATGTCCGCAAGGGGTGAATTTTGATTCATGATTTTGGAAGGTTATAATATGGACGTTTGCAATCTTCTTGTGTACACATTGAGTGCTAGGCCCTGCATGTGCACACCCCTATCATTATTGCAGAGTGCAGGATACCAAAGCATCTGTAATGCCGTCACACACTCAAAGAACCCCACACTGTGGTACATTCCACTATAAATGGGTAATTTTTTTATGGAGTCTTGATTATGGTAAGTAAAAGGCAAGTGCATTTTGATCTTCATGGGTGAGTGTGAGGGAGTGAGCATGACAGAGCAGGGATACTCATATGGAGCTAAATGTTACGTAATTTACCTCAAGCCTGTGATCTCAGTTGGACTAAAGGTAGGAACCTTCAAGCAGGAGAGAATAGGGCAGACATAGGACCTCATTATGAGTAGCCCACTAATTTGTGGAATATTTATTGCTTCGGATAAAATCTGACTTATCCATATCAGAATGTATCAGGTTTGTTAAATACCACACATTCATGAGTTTTTGGGGATTGCATTGATAACAAATTACCAAAAAATGTCTTTTAAAATATAGTCACACGTTACTACATTTGAAAGGCAGAATTCTGCTATACCGACACATGTTATTTGTAACTAATAGTAATTATTTAAAGTGCATCAAAGTCATACTAGAACCATGACATATTCATAATTCTTATGAATGTATGCTTAATAATTCTTTAATATTTCACGTTATATTAGCAGGATTTAATGTAGGCCAAACTGCATATGTAAAGTTTCTTGACTTGCTGAATCTATTGCTGGTGAGAGAATTCCTCAATATAACAAAATATTATGAAACAGTGTCTCCTTTCCTGAGTTCTCATGTACTGTACAAGATAATCTTGCTACAATTTTTTATACAGTCCTAGCCAGCTGCCTGGGAAACTGTCCTCTTGAACACGCTTATGCGCTCTTGCTAAAGAAGCATTGCTCCAACGTTTCTTATATTGGATTGCTTACGGACTGGGTAATAGTCCCACCTATTTCTATGCATTTTGTGTCTTCTATATGTCACCTGACACTCATCCTATATGAACTGACCAATGGACTGAGTGGTCTGACCAAATGAGGCGATTCCAGGAGGCTTCTCCCCGGAACTTCAAGAATACAATATTGTCCGATTTAACGGAAAGAGAGATTTATTGCTTTTGTCCTCGCTGCCTGACTGGAGTTAGTGCTCTTAATGGTTAACAGATTCTAGGTGGAACTTTCCTTGACAAATCTTGATTTGTCCGATGCAGATTCACCCGGCTTCTTTTACAAACTGGTGCATATGCTGTGTATGCTGAGTGGACTCTTCCTTTCTGGGAGACTGCTTGAACTGGCATTTTCATGTCACATCCTGGACCTTTGAGCTTTGGTATCTTATTTCGGTATTATTAGAATTCGACTAACCAATATTTAACTTGATTTATTAATGCACTTGTGTACCTTAAATTTGATCAACTAAACTAAATTACTTTACTGACTCAGTTATCGTTATTTGTTTCTCTCCAAATGAATGTGCTTTCCTAACTTGGGGTGTCTAATGACTAGAGGAGATCATATTATAGAGATCTCAGAACATCAAATACCAATGTTTTTATTCTGTATAGCTTTGACTGAACTCTTAGTGTGTATGGTATTGGCTCCCCTACGTTTCTTCAGGACAATTGGCCTGGTAGTGAAAATTTTCCATTAATATAGTATTGTGTTGAGGGTAATCTACTATCTTATAGCTCAATTATCCAATTCTTGGTCCCCATTTGATGACTGTTGAAATCTTTTTTATCCAACCCCTCTCAGCACTAAGCAAGATCCATTGGAGGGCCAAGACAAAGTGGTATGAATCATTGAGAGAAGAAAATGAACAGAAAGTCACTTGAGTAATTTTGATGGGCCTTGTAACGCTACAGCAATTCTGGTAGCATGTCGGATGGTTTTCTGGAAGTTAGGATATAAGGGGGATTTCTAATGAAACCCCTATTGAGACTTTGACTAAAAACTAGACCGAATCCAAAGCTCTATGTTCAGTTGAAGGTGGCCAAGTGCCAGTATTGGGATGAGTATGATGAAGACAATGAAACAGTGGTGTGGGTATTAATAGGGTTGTGCATTGCTATTGCTTGAGCTTAGATTGCAGCAATATCGCTGTGTGAGGTTAGAATTTGTATTTGGGTAATGCTCTTCGCGCACTTTGTGCAATAAAATTTAAGTCGTTATTGGGTCCGAAGTGGCCTAATATCCCTGGATATACACCTACGGGTGGTCTCAGTGTGGCATATATTGATTAAAACTGTCGGCTCTGGTTTTGAAGGTGCTGAGCGTGAGACATTGTTGGCAGTACCACTGAGTGAAGGGTACTTTTTGTTTGTGAAGTTGAGGAAATACGATCATTACCATTGTTCTCAGTGCACAGGGAACAATTGTAATGATCAGAGTGAGATTGCGCTGGTTGAGATTTCAGTTATAGAGCATTTTCATTAGAGGTAGATTGGTGTGATTATTGAATGTTTCGAGAGAGTAGAATCAATCCTTCCTTTTAGTGGAGCAGACAGGATTTGTTTTGAAAATGCTTGCATTTTTGTGAATATTGCTTAAAAGAGATCGCAGATGGAGGATTGTGAAGGAGTATTTGCTGCAAGGAGTAAGGTGACATCACAGAGTGCCATGCTGTTATTGCTCAGGTGGTGTAATGCTGCGCTGGGATAGGTTGACCACGTCATAGATAAGATGCGCTGGTATTGGTTACTTCAAACTAAGCAAGGAAGTGTATCTCAGAATTATCGAACAGGTTATTTGTGAAGGAAAATATTAGATTTTGAGAAACCATGAACATTTTGAAAAATTTAAAGAATTAGATGCAGGAAGATCTACCAGTGCGGACAAGAGAAGGGGTACCAATACCAACTGAGGGCACATCATGACACAAGATAGAGGATATCACACATGCACATGACTTGAGAACTTGATGAAAGACGGACCTTTAGCTTTTCCACAGTACGGAACATTTAACATTCAAATTCGTGAAAACGTATGAAGGCATTTATATGAGATCAAACCAACTCTGTGACCTATGCAATTCGAAGCCCTCAGTGAATGGGAACACATAGTGCATCAGAAAGAGAAACAACAATTTCATGTAAGATAAAAAAACCAATTTAAATCAATACGTTGAGGCTAGATGAAATGCACAACAGAAAGCTTGGAGAACAGATAAGGCTGAGAGAACTCATATGCATCCTCTATTGGTTGCCGAGAAAGAAGAAGGGAAGAAATGTAAGGAAATGAAAAAACACATTGCGGATTCACAGACACTGACACAGACTGACGATATTCAGAATGAGATTGATGATGAATTCTTAAATGAATTATTATTAAATCGTCCACCACCCTCTGAGGAACATTCCTAGAGTATAGTAAACTGTTATTGTGGAAAACCTCACCTGCCATGCCAATAAGTCCAAATTCGCACAATCTTTTCCTACTTGTAAACGATACTGCAGGAAGACCTGAAACAAATAATCAGATGGTCCTAATTGCTCCGAATGCTCTGACTGTTCCAATAACAATAGGTTCTGTGGTCCTGTCGTATCAATCTAGAAGTAGAGGACAAAATACACATACCTTAGCAGTCCCTACTGGTATAAGTGGTTCAGTCTCTAGTACTACAGACCTGAGATCAGGACAGACAAATCAAGAATCACTGATTCAGACTTCAGCTAACGTCTCTAGTAGAACGAATGCAGGTTCAAATATAGATCCTGCCTTCAAACCAGTTCAGGTGGGAAATCTAGAAATGTCCTGGAAACCCCAAGACGGGAATCCCAAAACATTGCAGGAAGAATTTTTCACTTAGGATCCCCAGATTCTGCTGTGCCTCTTTTACCGTCCACTCCACTCCACTCCACTTACAGGTGCAGAAGGACGAAGTGAATATTTGCTTGGGAGTACCACGGAAAGACAGATAGGCCCTCAAAATTTGGTAACATGATGATTGAATCAGAAAGATAGCTTGCGCTTTATATGATAGGAGTGCAGGGACTCAAGAAACCACTGCTTCAAAAACTAGTAAGCACAAGACTTTAGATATAGCAAAACTCAAGGTTGAACTAGAGGACATGATAATGGGAAAAATAAGCCTCGCTAGGATAGCTACTTTTTAGGATAACAAACCATAGTTCATATGTAAAGACATCACCAGACGTGCTCAAAATACACATGAGACACTGTCTGAATTGGCACAGAAGTATAGGATGCATATACAAAAATCAAAGACACTACAGGATTCATATATATTAGATTTCAGTGACAGAGAATATGAGACCACCGGGAATGAGATTACAGATCAAAGATGTGTTGACTACACTTAGGAAATGGGTAGAGTTGGGAAAATGGGAAGGAAGATGGGCTAAAAAAAAGTAAGTACTGAAAATCCAAATGCCAAGGTTCTCAATCTTTGAAGATGATGGAGGTTAGGGAGTAAAGATGCTTCCTATGAGAGTGGTACCTAGAGGAGGGTAACTAAATGTTCCATGGACACGACCAGATATACTGTCCTTTACAAATGACCTTCTGTAGTGCAAGAGGCACTCTTGTGGTATCACACCACGTGATGACCTTTGACTACCATCATTTTAATTGACTCTGGTGTTTTACTTTCCCCTTGCCTCGCTCTTGAAGTTTTAATTCATGTAATCTTGCAGTCTTATAGTGGAAGCTGTCACCGAGTAGAACAGCCTTGCCAAGAACAGAACGTGTGAGATGTGCATTTGAAAGCATGAGAGAGAGAGGTGCGGGATGTACTTTTTGGTCTCAAAGTGCAGTGTTATGAGCAGTGGTGCACAATTGTGCACTGTGTTGTACATTGAGAGATGAAGTATGTGATGCTATAGGCAGTGGTGCACAAATGTGCATTGTGTTGTACATTGGAAATTATTATGAATTTCTTACTATTGGCTTTTTACATGGCCTCATGTCATCCTGAATTCTGACTCTGCCTTCCTTGAGCATTTCCGCGTGCACAGACAGGCCCCCAGAGTGTTTGCAAGTTGCTTGGGTTAATCACGTTCAAGGATTGTTTTGTGAGAGATTGTTTAATGTACCCTGGAAGGCTTTCGTAAGCTTCGTCAAGATAAAAGCTAGAACATGTGAAAATGTAGAGGGAACGTGGGAACTCCTTCTTGTCTTGGAATGCTTGCCTGGAAACTGGCCAGTTCCAGTAAGTTTCCTTGGCGCAGTGGAAAAGACTCTTGAACCTTTTAATGTGCTTTGAGACTATATAGCTGAGGGTTGTTGACAGCCAGCTTGGGAGTTCACTTGTGGAATAGAAGTATTGACACGAGAGTCCATTGCCTGACTGTAACAGGCTCCTCCAGCATGAGTTGGCAAGGATGTCAAGTGAACGATCAGGTGAGGTGATTTGTTTCTGACTAGTGCCATTGTGATGCGTGGTTCCAGTGGCTGTGGTTATTTGAGTTGTTTTGTTTGTGATGTGTGAGTGACTCAGAGTGCATATCCAAAGTAATCATTTGATGTACTTAGTGTATATATATATATATCTTTCTGATCTCTTGCATGACATCCAATATTATTTGCTTGAGTTTTATCTCATATTATTTGTTTGCTGCTTGTATTTCATATTATTATCTATGCATTTAAAATGTAATATAAATATATATTACCTACTGGCGGTCGCCAATAGGTGGTTATAGTTAGGGCCTATTTTCCATAGGAAATCCGCAACATTCTATTCCCAATAACTTTGGCGCCGATTGACAAATCTTCGCGAAATTTTCAAAACTTTTGGCCAGCTCCGGTCCGCTCCTATATTAAAAGTCTCGGGATGATTCGTGTAGCGGGGGCCGAGAAAAAAGGGGGGTCCCAAAACGTGTTTTCCCTATGCAATTTCCCATAGGACCTTTAGCCGCAGCTACAGCCCGAACTGCTGAACGGCATTACACCAAATTTGGCAGAAATGTAGTCCTCATTTCAGACTCGTGCCTTTTGCTTAAATGGTGTAAATCCGTTCAGTAGTTCCTTAGAAAATCAAAAGTAAAATCACATATATATCTGAGCGGAGCCTAACCACACATCTCATCGTGAGATCTGATTGGCTGTCAGCACTTCATCCAAGAAGTGTTGGCAGCCATCTTGGGACCAATATACATGATAGAACCTCATTAAAAAGCATTGCAGTTAATAGAGGTTTTAAGAAATTGTGGTATGTTCTAAGGTGATTTTACCATGTGAAAAAGCCTTCTGCTGGGATATCATGAATCAAGTTTGAGAAAAAACTATTTTCTCATGCTTTTCCCACAGAGGTTTGGAAGGTGATCTATAAGCTAAACTGAGAGCATATTTTCTGTAAATTCACATTATCTTTCTCAGTCATGTGAGAATGAAGTCTGACATTCTCAGTAAAACATGTACATCCAACAAGGGCAGAGACTGTCAGTTGATTCCTTTGGGTTCTACTGCAGCTTCCCAGAGTGTTCCAAAGAACAACTAGAGCGCTAACAGTCCTACTTATGATAAACATATGGCACACCTGAAGTCATCTTGACTGGAATAAAGTGGTAACTCTTAAAACATTTAATTTAAAAAGGAACAAAATGAGGGGGTTCATTTTGCCATAGAAAGTATGATTAGTGCTGCAGAAAGAAAAATTAGGGCACATTTTGAGTGACTTCTCAAATCCTCTTTTTTTTCATTAAAAAATTCTGACATGCAGACTGAAACATGCACTTTCAATACCCGCATCAGACTTCCCTGGTGAGCAGTACCTTTACTACAGTGATCTAATGAGCAACTAGAGTGCTAACATTCTGAATTTATGGCAAATGTGTGACACATCTGAATGCCTTCTTGATGGAATCAAATTAAAAAAACAAAAAAGTATTCCTACTGAGGAGACTGTAGTAAATGAGGAAATTAGGAAACTTCATAACAAATAAGTAGTAGAGAGTAGTAGAGAGTGAGTGGTAGAGAGTAGTAGAGAGTAGTAGACTGAGTAGTAGAGAATAGTAGAGAGTGAGTAGTAGAGAGAGTAGTACAGAGTAGTAGAGAGTGAGTAGTAGAGAGTGACTAGAAGAGAGTGACTAGTAGAGAGAGTAGGAGAGAGTAGGAGAGAGTAAGTAGTAGAGAGTGAGTAGTAGAGAGCGAGTAGTAGGGAGTGAGTAGTGGAGAGTGAGTAGTAGAGAGTAGTAGAGAGCGAGTAATAGAGAGTGAGTAGTAGAGAGTGAGCAGTAGAGTGAATAGTAGAGAGTGAGTAGTAGAGAGAGAGTAGTAGAGAGTGAGTAGTAGGGAGTAGTAGAGTGAGTATTAGTAGGGGTGGGCGGAATTTGCGAAATCCACTTTCGCAAATTATCACGAAAATGTTTAAAATTAGTAGAGAATAGTAGAGTGAGTAGTAGAGAGAGTAGTAGAGCCTAGTGGAGTAGTAGAGAGTGAGTAGTAGAGAGTAAGTAGTAGAGAGTGAGAGATAGAGAGAGTAGTAGAGTTGTAGAGAGTAAGTAGTAGAGAGTGAATAGTAGAGAGCGAGAAGTAGGGAGTGAGTAGTGGAGAGTGCATAGTAGAGAGTAGTAGAGAGTGAGTAGTAGAGAGTGAGTAGTTGAGCGAATAGTAGAGAGTGAGTAGTAGAGAGTAGTAAAGAGTGAGTAGTAGAGAGTAGTAGAGTGAGTAGGAGAGAGTGAGTAGTAGATAGAGAGTAGTAGAGAGTAGTAGAGAGTGAGTAGTAGAGTGAGTGGTAGAGAGTAGTAGAGTGAGTAGTAGAGAGTAGTAGAGAGTGAGTAGTAGAGAGTGAATTGCAGAGAGTAGTAGAGAGAGAAGAGTAGACAGTAGAAGAGAGTGAGTAGTAGAGAGTGAGTAGTAGAGAGTAGTAGCGAGTGAGTAGTAGAGAGTGAGTAGAAGAGAGTAGTAGAGAGTGAGTAGTAGAGAGCAGTAGAGAGTGAGTAGTAGAGAGAGAGTAGTAGAGAGTAGTAGAGAGTGAGTAGTAGAGTAGTAGAGAGTGAGTGGTAGAGAGTAGTAGAGAGTAGTAGAGTGAGTAGTAGAGAGTAGTAGAGAGTGAATAGTAGAGAGTGAATAGTAGAGAGTAGTAGAGAGTTAATAGTAGAGAGTGGATAGTAGAAAGTAGTAGAGAGTAGTAGAGAGAGAGAGTAGTATAGAGAGAGTAGGAGAGAGTGAGTAGTAGAGAGTAGTAGAGTGAGTAGTAGAGAGTAGTTGAGAGTGAGTAGTAGAGAGTGAGTAGTGGAGAGTGAGTAGTAGAGAGTAATAGAGAGTGAGTAGTAGAGAGTAGTAGAGAGAGAGTAGTAGAGAGTGAGTAGTACAGAGTAGTAGAGTGAGTAGTAGAGAGTAGTAGAGAGAGAGTAGTAGAGAGTGAGTGGTAGAGAGTAGTAGAGAGTAGTAGACTGAGTAGTAGAGAATAGTAGAGAGTGAGTAGTAGAGAGAGTAGTAGAGAGTAGTAGAGAGTGAGTAGTAGAGAGTGAGTAGTAGAGAGTGACTAGTAGAGAGTAGGAGAGAGTAAGTAGTAGAGAGTGAGTAGTAGAGAGCGAGTAGTAGGGAGTGAGTAGTGGAGAGTGAGTAGTAGAGAGTAGTAGAGAGCGAGTAATAGAGAGTGAGTAGTAGAGAGTGAGCAGTAGAGTGAATAGTAGAGAGTGAGTAGTAGAGAGAGAGTAGTAGAGAGTGAGTAGTAGGGAGTAGTAGAGTGAGTATTAGTAGGGGTGGGCGGAATTTGCAAAATCCACTTTCGCAAATTATCGCGAAAATGTTTAAAATTATCGCAAACAAGCGGAAATATCGCGAAGATGCGGAATTTTTTTTCCCGCATGTTCGCGAGATTTTCTGCATGGTTGCGGGTCGCCAACTTACCCATGTGGTTGCTCGCGGGCGCAGCCATCTTGTTTTGAGTTGTCTCGCGGTGCATGATCGCGAGAAGAAAGACGTGATCGCGCGACGCATGACGTCACTGCGGGCGCGAACTGTCGCGAGACAGCGCAAATGGCTAAAAACAATCCAACATCTCATGAAGAACGCGACCGGATCAAGAAAACTTGTCGGCGAACGCAGGGATTCAGGTAAGGCGATCGCGCGCGCGCGATAATGTATTATTTTACAGCGCGAGCAAGAAACAAATTATCGCCAAGCTGCGGAAAGCGGAAATTTTGACATTTTCGCGCTCTCCGCGGAACGCGAAAATGTCAAATTATCGCAATTTCCGCGAACGGAACAAAATTTTTGCCCAGGCCTAAGTATTAGAGAGTCAGTAGTAGAGAGAGTAGTATAGAGTAGTAGAGAGTGAGTAGTAGAGTAGAAGAGTGAGTGGTAGAGAGTTGTAGAGAGTAGTAGAGTGAGTAGTAGAGACTAGTAGAGAGTGAATAGTAAAGAAGTAGAGAGAGAGTAGTAGACAGTAGTAGAGAGTGAGTAGTAGATAGTGAGTAGTACAGAGTAGTGAGTGAGTAGTAGAGAGTGAGTAGTAGATTAGTAGAGAGTGAGTGGTAGAGAGTAGTAGAGAGTAGTAGAGTGAGTAGTAGAGAGTCGTAGAGAGTGAATAGTAGAGAGTAGTAGAGAGTGAATAGTAGAGAGTGAATAGTAGAGAGTAGTAGAGAGAGAGTAGTAGAGAGAGAGTAGTAGAGAGAGAGAAGTAGAGAGTGAGTTGTAGAGAGTGAGTAGTAGAGAGTGAGTAGTAGAGAGAGTAGTAGAGAGTGAGTAGTAGAAAGAGAGTAGTAGAGAGTGAGTAGTAGAGTAGTAGAGAGTAGTCAGTCAGTGTCAGTCAGTGTCAGTCAGTCAGTGTCAGTCAGTCAGTGTCAGTCAGTCAGTGTCCGTCAGTCAGTCAGTGTCAGTCAGTGTCAGTCAGTCAGTCAGTGTCAGTCAGTCAGTGTCAGTCAGTCAGTGTCAGCTAGAGCAGCTCTGCTGACCTGATTCTCTGGCTCTAGTCTAAAGCAGCTCTGCTGACCTGGTTCTCTCCCTCTAAAGCAGCTCTCCTGACCTGGTTTCTCTGGCTCTACAGCAGGTCTTCTGACCTGGTTCTCTGGCTCTAGAGCAGCTCTGCTTACCTAGTTCTTAGGCTACAGAGCAGCACTGCTGATCTGGTTCTCTGGCTCTTCAACAGCTCTGCTGACCTGGTTCTCTGGCTCTAAAGCAGCTCTGCTGACCTGGTTCTATGGCTCCAAATCAGTTCTGCTGACATGGTTTTCTGGCTCTAGAGCAGCTCTGCTGACCTGGTTCTCTCCCTCTAGAGCAGCTCTGCTTACCTGGTTCTCTCCCTCTAAAGCAGATCTGCTGACCTGGTTTCTCTGGCTCTACTGCAGCTCTGCTGACCTGGTTCTCTGGCTCTAGAGCAGCTCTGCTGACCTAGTTCTTAGGCTCTAGAACAGCTCTGCTGACCTCGTTCTCTGGCTCTACAACAGCTCTGCTGACCTGGTTCTCTGGCTCTAAAGCAGCTCTGCTGACCCGGTTCTATGGCTCTAAAGCGGTTCTGCTGACCTGGTTCTCTAGCTCTAAAGCAGCTCTGCTGACCTGGTTCTCTCCCTCTAAAGCAGCTCTGCTGACCTGGTTCTCTCGATCTAAAGCAGCTCTACTGACCTGATTTCTCTGGCTCTACAGCAGCTCTGCTGACCCGGTTCTTAGTTTCTAGAGCAGCTCTGCTGACCTTGTTCTCTGGCTCTAAAGCAACTCTGCGGACCTGGTTCTATGGCTCTAAAGCAGCTCTGCTGACCTGGTTCTCTGGCTCTAGAGCAGCTCTGCTGACCTGGTTCTCTGGCTCTAAAGCGGCTCTGCTGACCTGGTTCTCTCCCTCTAAATCAGCTCTACTGACCTGGTTCTCTGCCACTAGAGCAGCTCTGCTGACCTGGTTCTATGGCTTCAAAGCAGCTCTGCTGACCTGGTTCTCTGGCTCTACAGCAGCTCTGCTGACCTGGTTCTCTGGCTCTAAAGCAGCTCTGCTGACCTGGTTCTCTCCCTCTAAAGGAGCTCTGCTGACCAGGTTTCTCTGGCTCTAGAGCAGCTCTGCTGACCTGGTTCTCTGGCACTAAAGCAGCTCTGCTGACATGGTTCTCTCCCTCTAAAGCAGCTCTGCTGACCTGGTTCTCTACCTCTAGAGCAGCTCTGCTGACCTGGGTCTCTGGTTCTAGAGCAGCTCTGCTGACCTGCTTCTTAGGCTCTAGAGCAGCTCTGCTGACCTGGTTCTCTGGCTCTACAATGGCTCTGCTGACCTGGTTTCTCTGGCTCTACAGCAGCTCTGCTGACCGGGTTCTCTGCACTCACGATGCACGCACCCGACTTCGCGAATATATATTTAACGATAATATACGTTTATTATAAGTACAAATATATTATTTTTATGATTACCTTTGATAATCTCTTGCCCTAATATGTATATTAAAGACACATACATATCATTTTGGAACGTACATTTTTTTGCGGGAGTCGCGCACCCAGCGCGCCCCAGCATGTATAGGACGTCATGCGGGACACGCAACCGCGCAAGCATCTCATACCATAATGCGCATGTGTCGCGAATGCGCTGGCGCAGGAGTCGCGGACTGGTCGCATACCAATCACGCAAATCACGTAATATTAAATGTATATGATGTAACTGAAAAACAGATATATCAACAAGGAAACAGTTCCTCTCTTTAGGCCGAGGTGATGAGGATCACTAACTGCCTACAATTTCATAGTCTCGGTGGGAGATCTGTATTTCAGATCTTAATGCCCTCACACACCTGTTAGGGTGTCATGCTTCATCATTGGGCGCTCCTCGTCAGACCGGCGCTGCAATGTCCAACGGGCCTGGTGGCATCTGATAACTGATAACGCCGTATGTGAAGGATGTGTGTGAGTGAAGCAAGTCAATAGCTCCTAGTTGGTGTAGAAAAAGTGATTAAAATAGGCCCTGGCCCTGTTGATTCTTTTATTGGAGTGTCAGGGCTGGGACTAAGTAAAACTAGTGGGGCTACTGCAATGAGTCAAGGTATCTGGGTAGCCTATGGTTGACTGGGGTCAACATGTTTCGTGCCTTGGATGCTCCGAGATAGAGGGGCACTTCTTCAGGACTGGAGGTAGATCTAAATGTGTAGTGACCACTGTCCGTCAGTAAAGGTATGGGATCTACCCCAAATGTACAAAAGACCCTGATTCAGGGTTCTTGTAGATTGGCTCCACCTAGAGAGATGGAGACAAGAAAGGGGAGGGCAAAAGAAAGATAATCCCATCAACAACTAATGGAGGTAAACCTGTCTGAAGTTACAGGAATAGGCATGGTGCCCGTGTTAGACTTGAAGGTCTCTAGTATGACTAATACAAATGGGATAAACAAAAATTAAGGGGAATATATGAACTAACGTGGGAAATAAGTGTAAAACATTCCTCTGGAACCTAGGAGGAAAAACCTTGTCGTAATCTATGAGAGGGATGATCAGAGACAAGCCAAAAACAGGTCTTACCTCTAAGGAGTAGGATCTGAGGCCTCATAGATGAGGGCAAGATGACCCGACCACTGGAACGGGCCCACTAGATGAAAGGGAGTAAAAGAAAATAACAAGTACAAACACTGACTGCATACTCGAATAACAGCCCAAGAGCAGTGAGAGGGTGGGTAGTACCATGCAACGGAGTATGAGTCCGCCGAAGTAGGTGGCGTGTTGGGTAGTGAACCCGAAACGCGAGGTGACAGGATACAATCGAGTCTGTAATGGGGACGAGTAAAGGTTAGGAGTCCAAGTGTACCCGTCTAATATCCCGAGGACCAGTGTGTCACAGAGGGATAGTGCCTAATCGGCAATGGTGAGATAATGAGATTCGGTAGGTTAAGAGGTGTAGGTATACTCCTCGGTGTAGGATATATACGGAACAACGGAGGTCAAGAAATGAGTAAAGGGGCGTAATCCGCACCTTCAGATTCGCTCAAAACAATGCTGAGCGTCTTAGGTGGGTCAAAAAATGTGCATTCTTTCGTCATGCAAATATTACGTTATATCCTGCGGTTAAAGTAAAAGTGAAAAGGGTTAAAAGGTCGATAGTGGTCACAAAATTGCTGTGTATCGGTACGGTGTACCAGGGGGTCCAGGTGCAATCATAAATGACGTGCATAGTCTGAGCGTGTGTATGGCACGTCTCTGCGGGTCACAAGAGGAACGTATATAAACAATAATAAACTAGGGCTACGACAGCATTCCGCTCTCTACAAAACGGGCGAGTTGAAAACCAACATGCATGTGCACGATTAGTTCGCAGGGAGAGGAAGAGCGTTGCGTTCGACTTACTCTAGTCTGGGTGTGTACTCGCCTCGAGTCTTGTCCTCACCTGAATATTACCGAAACTGTGGTCCGGCCTAGTACTTAAACCTGGGAGGAGCGCTGAAGTCGCGCGGGATCATCCGCGAGGGTGCCATCTTGTCCCGGGATAGGAAGCCTGACTCAGTGAAGAAAGACTCAGTGAAGGGTCTGAATGGTGGTCAGAAGGGGCTATATGATGGCACTTGACAGTCCCTAACGAGAAGTATAGCATTTGTCTCGGGGATATACACACATATAGACAAACGAATTCCATAAAAAGTCATAGTAGACTTTCTGCCTATGCTATATGATGCGCGATATGTTGGAGACAAGAAAGTTACGAACTCAAAAAATGAGCGTAACCGGTAGGCCAGGAGTTAGGGAGAACAGTGATTAGTGGCAATGGCAACCAGATCTGGGGGTAAATAAAATGGAGGGTACATGAGGTAGTGTCTTCATGGGCAGTGAAGACAAGGAAGGTCTCGTCAACTCTAGAATCTCAGTAATAAGGTGAAATAGGACTGGAATGAGTGAAAGGGTCTCAATATGTGTCATGAGTCAGTAGCAAGGGCTGAGTGTGTCTCATGTACATCCTCTGTGATGTTGATGTTAAGTTATTGTTGCCCACAGGATTTCATCGTTCAAACACCTCTCTTGAGTGGAAAGGCGAAAGATCCACCTCTGTTCAGTTTCAAAAAGTTTTTGGCTGGACCAGATGGGATTACTTTCGAGCACCGTCCAGTGCAGTTCATTTGGTCCATGTTGTTGCGATATATAGTGAGTGGCCATTTTGGTGGTGGATCTACCGCACCGTATATTGCTGCGATGTTCCATGATTCTAGTTTTTACGGGGCGTGTGGTCATGCCAATGTATCTTAAGTTGCAGGGGCAGGTGATAAGGTACACACAGTTTTTTGAATTACAGTTTGTATGGTTCTTTTGGGTCCAAACTTTCCCTGCTTCTAGGGTAAGTTCTTTAGTCGCCTTAGTGAGGGTACATACCCCCCAATAACCACAAGGGTAGTGACCTCGTACTGGTGTTGCACCCCACAGGGTACCCTGTGAGATCAACTTGGTAGTTTTTGGACGGGTATGTACCAGAATATCGCAAAGATTGTTGGTGCATTTGTTGGCGAATCTTGGTTTAGGTAACGTCAGTTTTCCTGTGGTGAGAATTTTCCAGTTTTTTCTAATGATCCTCTGCACTTTGTTTGATTCTGATGTGTAAGTGGTCACACATGTTAAAGTTACTTCCGTCTTCTTTTCTTTTGGTTCTAAGAGTGCCACCTGGTTGTTGTTGAGGGCTCTTTACTCGATCTTTTAATGATGGTGTCAGGGTAACAGCGTGCTCTAAGATTATTGCTTAAGACGATGGCTTCTCTTTTGTAGTCCGAGGTTGTCCCAGAGTTTCTGCGGAGGGGCAGGAACTGACCAAAGGGCAAGTAATCCCACAGGGCTTTCGGATGATGACTACCATACAGAAGTAGACTGTTACAGTCCGTCGGTTTCTTGTAAGTATGGGTGGAGAGGATGCCACTACCAAGAGTAATGGTGAGATCAAGGAAGTGAATTTCAGTAGGGGAGATAGATCGGGTGAACTTCAAGTAGGGGTCCAAAGAGTTAACCCAAGTGAAAAAACTGTCACATGTCTCTATGTCTCCCTTCCACAGGATAAGGATATTGTCAATGTCACATTTCCAAAGGATGATGTTGTTGACGTAGATGTTGTTATCTGTTATATGTAGACGTTCAAATTCCGCTACATAGAGACAGGCCAGACTCGGCGCAAATGTACTACCCATAGAAGTTCCTTGGGTCTGGTGGAAGAATTGGTCTTGGAACTCGAAAAAGTTCTCGCACATGGCTATGGTGGCACATTCCATTATGAAGGAAACTGGGGTATTAGACATCCATTCTTCTTTCAGGAGGAGTTCTTCTATTACCCTAAGTGTCTCTGTTTGAGGAATATTCATGTAGAGGGCCTCCACATCTAATGTCATCAAAAGATCAACATCTCCACTTGTAGTGATGTCCGTAAGTAGGTTGAGCACGTCTCTCGTGTCTTGTAAGTATGAAGGTATTCTTTTCACCAGTGGGCGCAGGAAGTGATCGCAGAACTTACTTAGTGGTTCTAGTAGTGATCTGATCCCCGACACTACGGGGCGTCCAGGTGGTGGATTGATCCCCTTATGAATTTTGGGTAAGGTATAGAAGGCTGGGGTTCTCGGTTGAAGATTAACCAAGAATTCTGCCTCGTTCTTGGAGATCCACCCTTGTGTTTCTGCTGATTCCACATTGGATTTTATCTTTGTCAGCAATCTCCCTGTTAGATCTCCTTTGATCTTTTTGTAGTATTGATCTTGTGAAAGTTGGCGGAGATATTCCTGGTCGTAATCCGACGTGTCCTAAAGGACAATGGCCCCTCCCTTATCTGCTGGTTTAATGGTGATAGTAGTATCTTCATTCAAAGCTCTGATAGCCGCCCTCTCAGCTGCTGGTAGGTTGTTATACTGTGATTTCTCAACAAAATTACCCACTTCTTTGATGACTGCTTGTTCGAAAGTTAGTATTTCGTGAGGGGTGATGCCATCGTGTGATGTAAAAGTCAAAAGGGCACGTAACCTGGTATCTGTGATCTCCTGAGTAGGTGTATCCTGGAAGTACGCTTGCAGTCGTAACTTCCTAAAGAAATTGTGCAGTTCTTTATGTAGAAGAAAACGGTCTAGTTGTGGTGTAGGTACGAACCCTAGACCCCTATTAAGTGCTCTTTTTTCAAAGGGAGTCAAGACTCTGCTCGAAAGATTCACCACTAGATCCTGTTGTTCTTCCTGCTCCTCAATTCCATTCGTTCTTGTTGTTGGGGGGCTGGTGGTTCTTGCGATTGGACTTGTTTGGATTGTCCATCTCGTCTTCTGCCTCTTCCCCTGCCCCGGCCTATAAAAGGTTGTTGATGCTGGTTGTAATGATACAGCAGTGGGGGCGCGTGGTACATGGGGTTCCAAGGTGGTTGTTGGCCATAGTAAGGGTTCATTGGATACCCAAATAAGGGTGGCGGTGGCGGTACCCAATTCTTCTTGAAGCTCGACCGGCTGTCATTGCTAGATGTGCTGCTATTCGAGTTGAAGCGTGGTCTGCTCTCAACTGAACTCACATCTGATGAGACTTCGCCACTGGGCAATTGGTAGTCTTCCTTAGTATAAGGATACACTCTCTCCTTATCAAACTTTTTGATATACTTTTGCAATTTTGCAATTTTTTGTCGCATCAGGTGGTTCTTATGATCATCCATCTCCGTGTTGATTTCTGTTAGTCTGCTTTTAAAAGCCGTGATATTGATTTTAGATTGTTCTCCGCAATCGTTATCTTGATGAGTAGTTTCTCGGCCAGACGTTTGGTAGTATTGATAATTAGTATAAGCCAGTCCCTGGTGCATTTCCAGGCTACCAGGGACCATTCTTTTCTGAAGCCAATATCCTCCAAGAAGATTCTGGGGGCGTTTGTGACCAAGAGTCCATTGGGGGCCATATTTGCCCTTAGGTACTCTGTCATCATGGCGCCATGGAGCGCTATCTTTGTCTGTAGTTTTTTCTGATTGGCTATGGAGATTCAGTCATCAGTAGTGCTGCTGAAAAACACTCAGCCGTCGCACACCTTACGCGGATCCGTCAAAAATTTGCTAAAATGGCGGCTAGAATGCGCGCACTCACCGTGATGTGTACGCTTTGAGTACGTGACTTCGAAAACAAAATAGATTATTTTTTTAAAGAAAATAATATAAATATATTAAAATAAAAAATGAAAACCAGAAAATGAATCAATATTTCAGTTTGAATTTTTTTTCATTTTTTTTGCAATTTTCAGAAAAATATATAATGTTATTTAATGAATAAAAAATGTATAAATAAACAGTTAAAAAACTGTAGAAAATCAGTACAAAAAATAGGTATAACTGCTATCACACTTAAAAATTAGCATTTAAAAAACCTTTGAAATTCACTGAAAAAAAACAGGTTTCAGAGACGTTATAGTTAGAAATTAGCATTTTAAAAAGCTTTGAAATTCACTGAAAAACCATAGGTTTCAGAGACGTTATAGTTAGAAATTAGCATTTAAAAAACCTTAGAAATTCACAGAAAAAAACATAGGTTTCAGGGGTATTATAGTTAGCTGGCCATTTCACTCGTACAAATCCATAGAAATTCCTCCATTATAGTTAGTTCTGCTAACTATAACTCGCGCGCCCGCAATGCACTGCTGATGATGTCACATATTGCATCCTTCATGACATGGTCAGTGACATCACTGATGACATCACTGATGACATCTCTGAAACCCCTCTGGTCTCTGAAACCTATGTTTTTTTCAGTGAATATATATATATATTACCTACTGGCGGTCACCAGTAGGTAGTTATAGTTAGGACCACGTTTCCATAGGAAATCCGCAACATTCTATTTTGAATAACTTTGGCGCCGGTTGACGAATCCTCGCGAATTTTTCAAAATAGGTGGGGCGCTACGCTCCGCTCCTACCCTGAAAGTCTCGGGGGGATTCGTCAAGCGGGGGCTGAGATAAAAGGGGGGTCCCAAAACGCGTTTTTCCCATGCATTTTTCCATAGGACCTTTAGACACAGCTACAGCCCGAACGGCTGAACAGAATTACTTGAAATTTGGCAGAGAGGTAGTCCTCAGGTCAAGGAAGTGCCTTTTGTAGGTTTGGTGTAAATCTGTTCAGTAGATTCTGAGAAAATAGCCTTTAAATCAATATATATATCTGAGCCAGCGTACGGTGCGCTTACGGTGCGCTTACCGTACGCGTACGGTGGCGTGCGCAAGCGCGATTCTGATTGGCCCTTAGATCTTAGTAAACATTCGAATCGGTCGAAACCAGGAAGCGGCGGCCGCCATTTTCTCTCTCGCACTTTGACAGGGGCTTCAAATACCAAGTGCAAAAACATGTAAAGGGGATGTTTACACAGCTCCCAAGCACCTAGCCATGGCGAGGGAGTCCCCAACGACCCCCCAAGTGAAAAAAGGCAATTTTAATTTTTTTGAAAATTTCGCCGATTACGCTTACCGTACGCGTACGGTAAGAAATAAATAACAAAAAAAAACCAATATCCACATTCTCCCCACCCCGTGCGCAAAAGGTGCCCGAAAGGCACCTTTTGTGCATGGCATATTTTGTCTATTCAAAACATATATTTTACGTGTCACAACGATGCTCATCATATGTCCTTCATGTGCGCACGGTGCGCGAAGCGCATCGTGCGTTCATGGCCCATCTAGCGTAACGTGGGCACGCGGTGCACGATGCGCACCGCGTGCTCACCGTGCGCGCACGGAACGAACTGCGTTAAGTGGGCGCGCACGCCACAAATGGCGTAAAGTAACTTAGCATTTAAAAAACCGTACAAATTCACTGAAAAAACCATAGGTTTCACACACGTTATAGTTAGGAATTAGCATTTAAAAAACCTTGCAAATTCACTGAAAAAACCATAGGTTTCACACATGTTATAGTTAGCTGGACATTTTACTGATAAAAAACCAATGAAATTCCCCCGTTATAGTTACTGTAGGCAACTATAACTCACGCGACTGTAATCCTCTGCTGATGACATATGTGTCTTTATGAAAAAAAAATATTTGTAATATATGTATAGCTAAAATTTAATGGAAGAAGACATGGGCAAATAAGTGTCTAAATACAGTATTAGCATCAGGAGAGGATTACGGTCGCGTGAGTTATAGTTGCCTACAGTAACTATAACGGGGGAATTTCATTGGTTTTTTATCAGTAAAATGTCCAGCTAACTATAACATGTGTGAAACCTATGGTTTTTTCAGTGAATATATATATATGTATATATATATATATATCTTCTCATAGACAGCTCCTTCCAGATTTGAATAGACCCATGGAGAGTGGCACGCACGCCGGCAGAGAAAACCGGCTAATTAAATCCACAAAACACTATTTCAATCAGCGCGCTCTCAGAAATCAAGGACCCAGTGCTAGTGAAATTAAACTGCTGTTTATTCGTACACAACGCGTTTCGCTGAAAGGCTTGATCACGTGTATATGCCGTCACTGTGTCACACAATGTTTATAGTGGAGACAACCATAAGCATAGAAAGAGGACCACATTTGTACCAAACTATAGTATTGTGAGTTTTAAACTTGAATTGCAATCGAAATAAATAACATGTTAAATACATCGGTGTTGCATTACAGTTGTTAATACACAGAATATCTAAATATGTTTATCGTATAATAAACACAAATATGTTTGTCAAATAATAAACACAAACAACGAACAAACTGTAGCGGATCTGTAAACCAAAAACTCAATAAAAGAAGTTATATAAAACTTCTATATCAATATAACAGATCTGTATACACCAAAATTGCAGTTATAGCGAATCCTCCAATAATGAACCAAAATGGCCTCCTCTGCGAGTCGAGTATAAACTCTTTCTGATCTTGAGAACGCTGTCTATCTTAAAGGATCACATATAAGCTAAATAGCATTATTGTCCTTCAAAAATATATCCAAGAAATACATCGGCATATTGAACAGCGTGTCCCGCGTAGATCTTGTTATAAAGGACTAGAACAATTTGTGTTATTTTATGCATGTTTAAAATAAACAAATAAAGTTGCCTCTTATATTGAAAAAAACACATTTAGTTCAAAGATTATTCGGCAGAATGAAATATTCTCTGATTTCGTAATCACAGCGTATAAATGACAAAATGTCTTGTACTAGAACTGACATGTTTAAATAAAAACAGTCAGCTGCACATACTTCATGAAGTGTAGAAATAAAGCTACATGATACAAAAGTATCACAGCTATATATATATATACACATACATACATTTGAATTTTGAATGTGGTTCATTTAGCATCTGGGAAAGCCTTTCTGTTAGTGAGCATTGCATATTTAAGTGTTGCAAATGCTTCCTGAACACTAAGGCATCTGAAGAAGGCCGACTGTGGCCGAACTGCATTATGCCGCCTCAACCCGTTTCCAACCCGTCCCCCGTGTGGCCTCCGCTCTTTTCTTGGGAGGAGATGTTTTGGAAATTATTCACGCTTGCCAGTAACGTGATACGGAGGCCCCTGCTTTACAAGTTGGCCACGGACTCTGCTGGCTGCTGCTTCGGCAGGTTCTGTTTTTTGCTCCGAGGGATCGGATGTTTCGTGGCCCACCACTACAATCCAGGACACCAGATGGCGGCGAAACGTAGGGCGGGTTGTATTTACACTCCTGCCTCCGCCTTCACCGGTACCTGGAGCGAGTGGCTGAAGTGGTGTTTGGGGACTCGAGGAGACGCTGGGAGATTATTTCATCCAGGAATTTGGCATTTTTTCATCATCGTGTGTCCAGCACCCTGCCATTCGACTGGGACAGTATATCCCCCCTGCAGCACCTACCTGGATCACAGGTGCATTTTGGGACCCGTAGTTCCGATGAACTTCGGGCTGGTGAGCAAGCATTGAGGAAAGGGGGCGGAGCGAGTTCCCACCTATGGGGAAGTAGCTGGACTCACATATTTAAGTGTTGCAAATGCCTCCTGAACACTAAGGCATCTGAAGAAGGCCGACTGTGGCCGAAATGCATTATACCACCTAAACTCCATTAAAGCGTTTCCAACCCGTCCCCCGTGTGGCCTCCGCTCTTTTCTTGGGAGGAGATGTTTTGGATATTATTCACGCTTGCCAGTAACGTGATACCGAGGCCTCTGCTTTACAAGTTGGCCACGGACTCTGCTGGCTGCTGCTTCGGCAGGTTATGTTTTTTGCTCCGAGGGATCGGATGTTCCGTGGCTCGCCACTACAATCCAGGACACCAGATGGCGGCGAAATGTAGGGCGGGTTGTATTTACACTCCTGCCTCCGCCTTCACCGGTACCTGGAGCGAGTGGCTGAAGCGGTGTTTGGGGACTCGGGGAGACGCTGGGAGATTATTTCATCCAGGAATTTGGCATTTTTTCATCATCGTGTGTCCAGCACCCTGCCATTCCACTGAGACAGTATATCCCCCCTGCAGCACCTACCTGGATCACAGGTGCATTCTGGGACCCGTAGTTCCGATGAACTTCGGGCTGGTGAGCAAGCATTCAGGAAAGGGGGCGGAGCGAGTTCCCATCTATGGGGAAGCAACTGGACTCACATATTTAAGTGTTGCAAATGCCTCTGAACACTAAGGCATCTGAAGAAGGCCGACTGTGGCCAAAATGCATTATGCCGCCTCAACTCCATTAAAGCGTTTCCAACCCGTCCCCCGTGTGGCCTCCGCTCTTTTCTTGGGAGGAGATGTTTTGGATATATATATACACATACATACATTTGAATTTTGAATGTGGTTCATTCGGCATCTGGGAAAGCCTTTCTGTTAGAGAGCATTGCATAAATAAAACCCCAAAAGACACACAATTGACGGACGGAATGCAGAACAAATCAAAACATTCATCCCCAGTTAAGAGATCTGGGCTAAATCCATCATTATTTTGCCCACCATGCCACCCCAGTTTAGACCTGGCTATATGCAAATCAGTCTTGACCCTGTGCCTCATGGGAACAGTCCAGCCCGAACTGCCAAGCCAGGTTCTCCAGGGACCGGAAACAAGCATCCTAGGACCGGTTTCGGCCAATTAACCCTCTTCAGCCAGGATAGATTGATTCCAGTGGCACAGTGAGCCCAGGACCCACGTCTGGGCATACCTGGCGCGCTTAGGGCGAGAAAGCAAAAGACACACAATTGATGGACGGAATGCAGAACAAATCAAAACATTCACCCCCAGTCAAGAGATGTGGGTTAAATCCATCATTCTTTTGCCCACCATGCCACCCCAGTTTAGACCTGACCATATGCAAATCAGTCTTGACCCTGTGCCTCATGGGAACAGTCCAGCACGAACTGCCAAGCCAGGTCCTCCCGGGACCGGAAACAAGTATCCTAGGACCGGCTTCGGAGTTTCTCCCCTCTTCAGCCAGGATAACTTGATTCCAGTGGCACAGTGAGCCCAGGACCCATGTCTGGGCATACCTGGCGCACATAGGGCGAGAAAGCAAAAGACACACAATTGATGGACGGAATGCAGAACAAATCAAAACATGAGTTCCATGCTCTCCATGCCACTGGAATCAAGCTATCCTGGCTGAAGAGGGGTGAAACCCCGAAACCGGTCCTAGGATGCTTTTTTCCAGTTAAGGGAGACCATGGCCTGGCAGTTCGGGCTGGACTGTTCCCATTGGGCACAGGGTCAAGACTGATTTGCATATGGCTGGGTCCAAACTGGAATGGCATGGTGAGCAAAAAACCATGGATTTAGGCCCAGATCACTGTACTGGGGTGAATGTATGACATTGTTCTGCATTCTATCCATCAATAGTTCTTTTTGCATTTGTCACCCCGAGTGGGACGGGTATGCTCAGACGTGAGTCCCGTGCTCTCCATGCCACTGGAATCAAGCTATCCTGGCTGAAGAGGGGTGAAACCCCGAAAGCATGCTTGTTTCCAGTCCAGGGAGGACCTGGCCTGGCAGTTTGGGCTGGACTGTTCCCATTGGGCACAGGGTCAAGACTGATTTGCATATGGCTGGGTCCAAACTGGAATGGTATGGTGAGCAAAAAAACGATGGATTTAGGCCCAGATCACTGTACTGGGGTGAATGTATGACATTGTTCTGCATTCTGTCCAACAATAGTTCTTTTAGTAAATAAAACCCCAGGCGCAAGGCAAAAGAAACCACAATGGCGCAGACGATAACAGCAAATGATGATACTGTGGTCAACTTGTCATCAATTTCCTTATCCAAAGCGGAGACACATTTGTTAGCTCTTGGACTGTCTTTTTGCCCAGAGAGCATTTTTAACTACGGACGTACAAGAATTGACATATACAAATACATACGAAAGTTAAAATTGAAAAAGTGCTTTATAATCAAGGACGGCAATTAAAAGCAAGGAGAAAGTGAAAATCACCAAAAAAATGACACAGTAACAGGTGCTAATGTTCAAGTATCGGATGCACATACGTTACTGACCCTACATGATTTAAGCAATGAAATGAGCCAAGAACAAAGAGATCTAGTAGACGTTGGGTCAACGCAAGAGACATTATTAGCAATCAATTTAACTCATCCCAGTGCAGGCAGCAGCCCTTTTAAGGCTAAATCTACATTCTATCCCATGATGCCGAAGGATGCGATAGATACTTTTCATGATAGATTGACAGAGGATGACAGAGGATGTTAAAGAGCTGTACTACAAAACCATGCAACGCAAACAAAAATTGAAATATAGAAATAAGCACTATGAGAACTTGATAAGGAAACTTAAGAATAATCAAGAAATCATAATAAACAAATCCAACAAAGGAGGGAACGTTGTTATCTGGCCGGTAAAGAATATAATCAGGAAGCACAAAAACAACTCAATATCATTGAATGTTACGAGAAAACTAATATGACTGAATACAAAAAAGCAACAGAGAATTAAAAAAAATAACTGTATGCATGGAAAAGGCAAGGACTGATTTCCAGTCAAGAACATACATTTCTACAAAATGATTTCCCAGTGATCCCAACACTATATCTCATTCCGAAAATACACAATGAGACAATTCCAACGCCAGGCAGACCCATAATATCTGCCATTGGAGGAGTAAGTGAACATATAAGTCAATATGTGGACCACTTCTTACAGAGCCGAGTGTCTTTTTAAATAAGATCCAGCACATACATTGGAATGATGATTTACTTTTAATAACATTGGATATAGAACCGCTCTATACGAGCATAGATCACCGGGTAGGATTAACTGCTAATAAGCACTATCTGGATACCAGACCATTGACATTTCACAGTCACAATTTAATGCTCCATGAATTGACAAAATGGTGCCTATTCAACAATTTCTTTATGTTCGATAACGATCTGTATTTGCAGAAACGTGGAGTAGCAATGGGGGCCTGTTTCTCCCCCAGCTATGCATGCTTGCACGTAGGATGGTGGGAGGAACAGGTCCTAAGAGGAACATATGCTGAAGCATTCACCACCCATGTACTGTATTGGCTACGATTCATAGACGACTTGTTCCTAATATTGAGGGGGGATCGTCAGAGAGCTGAGAATTTTATTTCAGAGATTAACACCAATGATATCAATCTCAAATTTACATCTGATATTAGTCAGCAAAGTGTAGCCTTTCTAGATACAACATTATATGTGAGTGGTGACAGGCTTGAATCTACCTTACACAGGAAACCCACAACAGGTAATGCCAAGTTACATGCAGGGAATTCACATCCTAACCACCTTATCAGGAGTATCCCATACGGAGAACTCCTTAGATTGAAGAGAATTTGCAGTACCAGGGATGAGCTAGAAAAATGTACTCATGACACAATATTGAGATTTAGAGAACGAGGCTACAGTGAGGCCATTTTAAAAGAAGCCTGTTAGAAAGCAGACCTTGTAACTAGGGAAGTTGCATTAACAAGTAAGAAGAATAAAAAGGTACTAGATCCTGGGTGCTACATTACTGATAATGACAAAGAAAGCGCAGCCCCGCGTTTAATCACAACATATAGTAGACAACAAAGGCAATTGAAAGCCATTATCAATAAAAATGATTGACAAATGCGGTACTTGCTCCTTCTTTGACCATTAAACCAACAGTGACTTTCCGACGAGCAGTGTCTATGCGGTCACAATTGGTAAAAAATTGCCCAGAAATAAATTGAAGACAACGTGGCTCCAACCAAAACAGGGTTTTTTTAAATGCACGTCATGCCGTGCCTGCAAATTTGGTACCAATAAAACTCATTATGAAACACCTTTTCGTTTTAAAAGTATACCCATTAAAGGCCACTATTCGTGTCGCACTGAATATGCAGTGTATGTTCTTAGACGCACGTGCGGCCTGAACTATACTGGCATTATCAAGTTGCAGGTACATGTACGTATACTGCAGAATTTAAGGGCAATTGTAAACAACGACAGTACCTACTCGGTTGCGCGCCATTTCAAGGAGCATGACAACAATCTTGAATGCCATTCATATTATGTGATAAATGCAATTCCCAAGTTACGGCGAGGGGGCAACAGAGAGCGCATGGTAAGACAATTAGAAACTCGCATGATTATTGAGTTCAATAGTAAGGCCCCCAGAGGACTAAATAATACTGAGGACATGCACAACTTTCTATAATCAGATATCTGGATGCACCCCTTTTAATTAATATACAACTTAGCATTAGCAGCATAGTTGGGTAAAAGCTCACTCCGAAACTAAAATAAGATAAGATATGAGACTATCAGCCGTTTTAGAATTATTTTATTTTTGTAATTCTTTTAAAAAACAAACATTTTATAAAAAACATATAAAATAGTGTAAAAAATCCACATAAAATGATCGTATTGAAGTGTATATTATATATGAGCAGATTTGCACTCTAAATGTACTGTATAGCACAATGCACTTTTTTATTTTAGCAATTATGGACATAACGAGGTATTATAGCACAATGCACTTTAGGAGGTAGTAAGGAGAAAATACATTTTATACGTCCATAGAAGATCATAGATCCAAAGTGGATAAGGAGAACTTGGACATATGTTAAATATCTGCACATTTACAAGTATATTACTAAAGTTTTAATACTGTTGGAAAAGCGGAAAAAACAATGACTAGTTTCGCAAAGCATCCAATCCTGCATTCATGCAGATAAAACAAATGAAAATTGTGATAAATTTAGTAATGCATTTTAAGAGATACCTAGTGTAAAGATTTTTAGATTACCATTTTATATGATATATTTATATAGTTATATTTAAATGTTTATGTATTTATATATAGTATAGAGTTATTGAACTTGCCATGGTAACGTGTTTACAATCAGGATTAAATGCACCTTACGATTTTATTTTTGAATTTGCGAAGAGTCGTGATCCAAAGTTTATAAAATTATGGTAATTGTGAGATAATTTAAGAGTAGATGGACATTTTTTATGTATATTAAAAACATGATGTAGTATTGTTTTTTATGAAACATCGTGTATAAGTTTGCCAAATAGTCTTTTCTCTATGTTTGGGGGTCACGTAACACAGTTGAGAAAGAGAGAAAAAGTATAAAAAAAGCCTCAACGCAAAGTAGTCTTTATGTGATCAAGGCCGGTTTCTCCAACCGAAACGCGTCATGACATTACTGAGAGTTAAATAAAAGTTCATGCTGTCCTTATCGCCACATGGAAGTTAAGGATTGGTCTTCGGTTGGAATATTATATATATATATTATATATATATATACATACATACATACATACATACATTTGAATTTTGAATGTGGTTCATTTGGCATCTGGGAAAGCCTTTGTGTTAGAGAGCATTGCATAAATAAAACCCCAAGCCTTATTCTAAAAGAGAGTCTTTGCATTTTGAGCCACCATGTGGGAGTGGAATTTGTGGAACTCAGTATTATTTGAAAGGCAAAGCAAGACACCTTCAGAGATTGAGAGAAAATCCAGTTGAATGGTACAAGCAAGTTGCGAGATTTGTGAAAGTTTTGAACTTTTTGTTAAAGGATTTGGACGCTCTGTTTGATATTGTAGTTCCAGTTGATTTCTGAGTGGAATGCACTATTGCTATAGATTGGCCTGAAGCTGAACCTACAAGACATCCGCGCACTGGTACACCATCACCTTAGGTAATGGAAAAGTACAATCAAGCCATTACCTATTTAAAATGAAAAATCTCTCCCAAGGAGATCGATTGGGTGAAGATTGACAGGACAACACAGTTTTCTAAAGAAACAGTGCATGCCTATTATGTACGGTTGTTGCAGGCATTTAAACAATACAGTAGAAAATGTGTCAGAGAAGGATATTGGACATTTCATCTACCGGTTTGTATATGTATTGAGACCTGAAATCAGCAACATGATACAGCAATATTTCATCTGCTGGCAAAGCAAACCAATAGACCAATTTCCCCGATATGCCAAATATTGTGGAGGCGAACTTGAGTCTAAGCATAAGTAACTGAAGGAGAAGCAGATAACAGCTCAAACGAAAGCTGCAAAAAAAGGGTACAGTGGTGTTGGTGGTGACTTCACAAATATGGTAGAGGGGATTATCAGTTGAATCCTGGGATGCGAGGAGTTGGTGGAAATGAACAGCAGGGTATGCCACCAAAGGGGAGAGGGAGAGGTGTTTCAATTGAGATGATGAAAAAGAATAATCCATGTCACACATGTGGCAGATTTGGGATTGGAAGCTCGAGTGTTGATTCAATCCTCTTAGTCAGGTGAATAGACAGGGTCAACAGGTTGGGAATGCACAATCAGAAGGAAATAACATGGTACAGGGTTAGCAAACTACTAGGCAGGGAAATCAGAATCCAAGTATGCCCCAATCCGATGCCTCAAATGAATGGTCAGGTTCATAAATACAACTCAAACCAAGGATTTCACACAAATGCTTAAGCAGATTCAAATTAGAATGCAACCCAAAAATATCTGATCCAGATCAACGATACAGACTCAGACATGTCCTAATGCTGGTGTCTGAAGGGGAGGAGGGATGCATGCTTGGCACATCCTTAGAGGTAGACCAGAGTGGTCCCTATATGATGACAAGTTAAATGGGTCTCCTATCTCATTTCTGGTTGACACTTATGCTACCCGTTCCAATGTGAGAACAGCAGACGTTCCAAACCTACCCCTCTCCAAAGAAAGAATCCAAGTTGTAGGAGTGTAACATTGATTAATGTCTAACCCAGTAACAAATCCTATACTAGACCAAATTGGATCCTTTGAGAATTTGCACAAATTTGTGGTGTGCGAGTCAATTCTGGTAAATCTTTTGGGACGATACTTACTGTGGAAGCTTTATTGCTCAATTTATTGCACACCAAAGTGAATCAAATTCAATACTAATGATGAGTACATTGTTTTTAAACTGGCTAAACAAACTTCTGAAGTTGAAGGATTATTTCCTATCCTAACTAGAGATGATTTACCCTTATAATTGAGAGATACGGTGTACCAGAAGTTTGGGATTTTACCGGAAAATGCATTGGTTTGATCAAAGTAGGGGCTCCAGTATGGATTACTGTGAAGCCCAATGCTCAATTTCCTTGAAATCCTCAGTACAATCTGAGTCCAGAAACAATTGCAGGGATTACATGACTAATGGAATCACTGATTGAACAGGGAATTCTAAAGGAAATCATGGGAGTCCATGTCACTCTCCTATCATGGGTTTGCAGAAACCCAATGGAAAGTATTAGATAGTTCAGGACTTGCGTTGGGTTAACCAGATTGTGGTTCTATGCTGTCCTGTTGTACCAAATCCAGCTGTGATTCTTTTCCATATTCCATGTGAAGGTGAATGATTTTGTGTCATTGATTTGTGTCAAGCTTTCTTTTCTATTCCGTTGCATGAGGTCAGCCAATTTTTGTTTGCTTTACAGTTTGACAGTCGTGTCGTGGCATGGTGCAGGGTCCCTCAAGGGGAAACGTAGAGACCCTCAATTTATAATCAGGTCTTGAAAAATAATCTGGAGTCATTAGTGATGCCTCATCACACTACCCTTGCCCAGTACATTGATAACTTGCTGGTAGCATCAAGTACACAGGAGGCTTGCGTATGCAATACCATTGAATTACTGAATCATTTGGCAGAGAATGGACATTAAGGGGGTGATTAGGATGGCGGGCAGATCACCATCGCAACCTGAGTTACCCACCCCCAGGTTACAATGGTGGTGGGTAAAGCGTCAGATGGAAAGTCCGTCCGCCGCTTTTCTGCCGGACGGCAATCGTTCCGATTGCCGGACGGGTGGACCTGGGCCACTGATATGGTGGCGATGCCTAGCAGGCACCGCCAGCCATATTAGGATACTGGGATTTAAAGGCCTTTGGGCCTGTTGCTGGCCCCTGGGGGGGTTGGGGAGTAGGGGGTACACTTCAGGGGTACCACCCCTCCATTTCCATGCACAAGGTGGTAGGCACCGCAAGGTGCCTGCCATGTTGTGCATGGAAATGCACAACATGGTAATTTGACAGCAGCACCCTCAGCAATGTTAAAATGCCTGATGCGACCGCCGCAGTGGCGGTCGCATCATGAAGGGGTGGCGAGACCACCGCATGGCAGGCGGGTGGTGGCATGGTGCAGGGTCCCTCAAGGGGAAACGTAGAGACCCTCAATTTATAACCAGGTCTTGAAAAATAATCTGGAGTCATTAGTGATGCCTCATCACACTACCCTTGTCCAGTACATTGATAACTTGCTGGTAGCATCAAGTACACAGGAGGCTTGCGTATGCAATACCATTGAATTACTGAATCATTTGGCAGAGAATGGACATTAAGGGGGTGATTAGGATGGCGGGCAGATCACCATCGCAACCTGAGTTACCCACCCCCAGGTTACAATGGTGGTGGGTAAAGCGTCAGATGGAAAGTCCGTCCGCCGCGCTTTTCTGCCGGGCCGGACGGGTGGACCTGGGCCACTGATATGGTGGCGATGCCTAGCAGGCACCGCCAGCCATATTAGGATGCTGGGATTTAAAGGCCTTTGGGCCTGTTGCTGGCCCCTGGGGGGGTTGGGGAGTAGGGGGTACACTTCAGGGGTACCACCCCTCCATTTCCATGCACAAGGTGGTAGGCACCGCACGGTGCCTGCCATGTTGTGCATGGAAATGCACAACATGGTAATTTGACAGCAGCACCCTCAGCAATGTTAAAATGCCTGATGCGACCGCCGCAGTGGCGGTCGCATCATGAAGGGGTGGCGAGACCACCACATGGCAGGCGGGTGGTGGCATGGTGCAGGGTCCCTCAAGGGGAAACGTTAAGACCCTCAATTTATAACCAGGTCTTGAAAAATAATCTGGAGTCATTAGTGATGCCTCATCACACTACCCTTGTCCAGTACATTGATAACTTGCTGGTAGCATCAAGTACACAGGAGGCTTGCGTATGCAATACCATTGAATTACTGAATCATTTGGCAGAGAATGGACATTAAGGGGGTGATTAGGATGGTGGGCAGATCACCATCGCAACCTGAGTTACCCACCCCCAGGTTACAATGGTGGTGGGTAAAGCGTCAGATGGAAAGTCCATCCGCCGCTTTTCTGCCAGACGGCAATCGTTCCGATTGCCGGACGGGTGGACCTGGGCCACTGATATGGTGGCGATGCCTAGCAGGCACCGCCAGCCATATTAGGATGCTGGGATTTAAAGGCCTTTGGGCCTGTTGCTGGCCCCTGGGGGGGTTGGGGAGTAGGGGGTACACTTCAGGGGTACCACCCCTCCATTTCCATGCACAAGGTGGTAGGCACCGCACGGTGCCTGTCATGTTGTGCATGGAAATGCACAACATGGTAATTTGACAGCAGCACCCTCAGCAATGTTAAAATGCCTGATGCGACCGCCGCAGTGGCGGTCGCATCATGAAGGGGTGGCGAGACCACCGCATGGCAGGCGGGTGGTCCCATTACTGCGAGGGTATCCACCCGCCATCCTAATCACCCCTAAGTGTCACCAACCAAATTGCAGTTCTGCAAGAGTGATGTTCTATATCTAGGACATCGCATTGAGAAAGGAGCCAGAAAGGTGTCACAAGATAGAATCACTGCAATTCTAAAGATGAATCCACCTAGCACACAAAAGGAAGTCTGCATGTTTCTGGGAATGGCTGGCTATTGTAGACAATGGAGTCCCAATTTCTCTTTGACAGCAAAGCCTCTTCAAAGGCTTACCCACAAAGATGTGTCAGATTCCATGCCCTGGGATGATGAGTGTATGTGCTCTTTTACTGAACCGCAAGAGAGTCTCTGTTGAGCTCCAGCTTTGGGAATGCCCGACTACAATAAATGTGTCACTCTGTTTTGCAGTGACCGCAAAGGTTGCTCACTGTCAGTGCTAGCTGAAATGCATGGTATTGCACGTAGACTTGTGGCATACTTTTCAGCTACTCTTAATCCCTCAGCTGCTGCTTTGCCTGGATGCCATAAAGCTGTTGATGCAACATGTGTGAGCTTGGACCAGAGTAAGAGCATTGTGATGGGACATACGTTGAGAGTGCATGTTACACATTCTGTGAGATCTTGCTTACTCATACTCGAGCACAACATCTCACTAGCAGCCGTCTCTCAAAGTATGAACAGGTTATTTTGGACGTGGAAAATATGATTCTGATGAGATGTACAATTCTGAATCCTGCAACATTAATGCCTTTGCCTGGAAATGAAATTGTGGTTGATGAAGCAGATCATGATTGTCTGGATGTGACTGAGTTGTGTACAAAGCCTAGGCTGGATATCTTAGGTACTCCGTTGCCTGAATCTGATTATGTGTTGTTCGTGGATGGATCATGTTTGTGTGACGCAGAGGGAAATCTGAATGCTGCGTACTCTGTATGTATGGTTGCAGGTGTGATTGAAGCTTCTTGGTTGCAGGGTGTATACTCTGCATAAGTTTCCAAGTCGGTTGCCTTGTCTCAAGTATGCAAAAATATAATTGAGAGTTACCATCTTCCCCGATAGTCAGTATGGATTTGATGTCATACATGTCTTCCGGCAGTTGTGATTACATCGTGGGTTCATGACTTCATCAGGATCCCCCATTCGCAATGGGGAAAGTGTGAGGAACCTTTTGCTGTCATTACAACTGCCTGCCCAAGTTGCAGTGGTGATGTGTTGTGCCCATCGGCAGGGCAATAATTATGTCACAGTCTGCACCTGCTATGCGGATGAGACTGCGCGCCATTGTGCTCCAAATTCTTACACCTACAATTGAGATGCCCTTTGAGAGAATTCTGATATCACTGACAATAGACTGTTGTTGTCAATGGTAGAAACCTGGGAGGAAGTGAAGGCATTGCAGGATGAGGTACTTGAACTAGAGAGACAGGGATGGGTAAGAGCCTGATGGGAGACCAATACTACCAGATAGTTTGCTGCCACCTATGGCACACATTTAGCATGGTCCTGCACACGTTGGAAGGGATGCTATAATGATACTCTTTTGCCAGACATGGTTCAATCCTCGATTCAGAGCTGTAGCAGAAACCTTGTGTCATCGGTGCGTAGTTTGTCAACAACAAAAGGACACTAGTTGTAATGGTTCATGTAGGAAGATCCGGAGGACCGTTTAATAGGATGGAATTTGATTTCATTCAGATGCCTCCTTGCAATTGTCTGAGGCACATTCTTGTCATTGTATGTATATTCTCAAGATGGGTGGAAGCTTACCGAACACGAAGGAATGACGGCTTGACAGTGGCCAAGTTGCTACCGCATTTAGGATTTCTGACTTCTTTGGAATCAGACCAAGGGACATATTTTAATAATGAAGTCCTAAAGATGTTATTTGCAGCATTACAGATTGATCAGAAACTACATTGTGCTTACCGTCCAGAAGCCTCTTGAAAAGTGGAGCAGGTGAATGGAACATTAAAGTCCAGGTTGGCAAAAGTGTGTACTTCAACATCTCTGAGATGGCCTGATGCTTTGCCTCTTGTGTTGATGAGTTTGAGGAGTACCCCAGACAGAAGAACGGGGCTGTTTCCACAAGAAATTATTACGGGGAGGGCTATGACACAGTCTACAGTTCCGGCAAACAAATTGGTCAAAAATTACAGATGATTTGGTGCTCGATTATTGCAAAGGATTGGCTGACGTGATATGTTCTGTGTCTCTTGAATAACGAATTAGGAGAAAGTAGTGTTTACCACTTCCAGGTAGGAGGCGCGCACAAATATACTTGGACCTGTTGAAGGTCTTTTTCCATTTAATCCTTTTAGTAAAATGATTCCATACAATTCAATCCAGCTTTATAATCATTGTGATTTATTTAATTCTTGTTTCCATACTGTTTTTTATTCCGAGTTTCTTTGATGAAGAAACAGATTAGTTTTACATTTTTACACAACCCAATGCATTTCGGGTCAACAGAGAGACCCTTCTTCAGGGGTCTGAAAACGGAAAGATAAAGAAAATATATTGAGCTACTCAGCTGTATACTCTAGTACTTTCATAATAAACTCTATCAAATTAACTTTATCAAATTCACTGTTAAAAATAAACTGAATATCCATAGATGAATATGTCACACATGTCTCATTCCCCCCGTTTCTCATCGTACTCTGATGTCTGAACTGACCAGGTTTATAAATTAACTCCTAACTATATCGTTAAAATAAATGGAAGCTAGGTTTACCAATACCCAATAATATGTCGGTGCTGGTTAGAAGCAATCTAAATAACATTGTTCGTGTTAATCATGTAGGTATTAAATAAGTCCGATATACGTCATGCTATGTGTGCTGATGACATAGAACAGAGTGTTGCTCAATTCCTTCGTGTTGTTAACTATATGCTTATGAGTACGACTAGTAACTCACAATTATAACTCTTACGTAAAAAGTTCTTAGTTTTACTATACATTCTATTAATGCAATAACGTGACAGTGTTGGCGTATCCTCTTAGTTACTTACTTCCGTGATAGTAAAACTCCCGCGTCTCCGACTACCAATCAGGATTCTGTTTGTGAAAGCGCGTGTACCTTCATTATTTATGTGTTACCTGATTGGTTCAGAACGCGCTGACGAGTCGCGATTGAATCCAATCAGGCTTAACGGGTACATCAACTAAAGAATCCGTATATATTGTACGTATTATCAACATTTAGGTGACCTCTGTAATTAATATAATCCGGTGAGCAAAAAATCATAAAAAATCCACATTCAAATATTCTGGAATACTTTCCTATGAGAACATAAAAATGTAAACTCATGTACTGTAATAGTGTAACTCAACAAATAATCAAATATAATCAAATTAAAATTAAAAAATCAAATAATGAGAAAAAATATAAGAAAAAGAATAATGAAAAAACAAATAATAATAATAATCAATCCGATCATCTTGTCAGTTCAGCCATGTTGGTTTGGGATGAGATGTTCATGCAGGGATTCCAATAACGTTTTTCCTCAATGGTTTATAGGAAGCAGGACAGTTCTATTCTGTCATTAATTCCTGACGGTTGCATACTGCCCATTTTCCTGATCCAAAAGTATTCTGCTCTAAGTCTTTGTTTATGGGCATCCATTGTTGGTTGTGGTTTAATCACTTCCAATATGGTGAATTGTAGCTGTGCAATATTGTGGCCTGCTTCTATCCAGTGTGTAGCTAATGTAGATTTTTGATTCTTGTTTCTGATATTGCTTTTATGTTCAGTGATTCTTATTTTTATCTTGCGTTCTGTCTGTCCTACGTACAGTTTTCCACAAGGACATTTAATTCCATAAATTACTCCTTTCGTATCACACGTGCTAGAGTGCAAGAGTGGAATCATTTGCCCAGTCATGGGATGTCTGAACTGTTGGCCAATCATCACATTATTACAATGTGTACAGTTTTCGCATCTTTTCATGCCTTTGTGAATCACCTTCTCTCTCTGATTCGTTTGTTTCTTTATTAATCCTTTCAAGTTTTTTGATCTCTTATATGCAAATGTAATTTGATTGGCTACCAGTGCTTGCAGATCTGGTTCCTCGGTGATAAGAGACCAATGTTTTCTCATGATGGTTGTGATCTGTTTTGATTGTGCTGAGTATTTTAAAACACATACTGTGAGTTTTTTATCTGATTTTTCTTTTTTGTTGAGTAAGGATTCTCTGTCCATGGATAAGACTTTGTTCTTTGTCTCCTGTAGTCCAGTTTCCGGATATCCTCGTTTCATATATTTTTGGATCTGCATGTCGATGGTGGAGGACAAATCATTCGGATCTGATGTGATTCTTTTGTATCGAATGAATTGAGATAATGGTAAATGTGTCTTCAATGAATAATGATGAAAACTCTCATAGTGTAGGCTACTGTTCCTGTCTGTATCTTTAGTGTGAACATTGGTGATTATTTGACCATCTTTTATAGTTATTTTCACATCAAGGAATGCTAACTCATTGGTGTTTATTTGATGAGTAAACTTTATCCTTTCACGTATCTGATTCAGTGCATAGATATTCTCAATTAATTGTTCTTTAGCTCCTTTCCAAAGTATAAAGATATCATCAATATTTCTTTTGAATATCATGATGCCATTCATCCAATGTGGATTATTCAATATATGGTCGTGTTCAAACTTTGCCATAAAGGTATTTGCGTAGGATGGAGCCCCCGCAAAACCCATGGAAGTTCCACTGCATTGTTCATAAAAATCATTATCCCATTCCAAATAACTATGGAATAGCGCAAAATGTAATAATTCCATCAAAAAAATCTTGTCTGTTCCTGTGATTTCATTCTCAAGTAATCTCCATTCCATGGCTTCTAGTCCCTCATTGTGGGGGGATGGAAGTATACAGTGCTGTTACATCGATGGAGCATAACCAAATTTCCTCGTTCCTTGGAATTACAACTTTATTTAGTAGATTTAAAAATGCAGTGGTATCTTTAATGTAGGTGCTCCAGCTTTGAACCAACGGTTGTATGAACCAATCTAAATACTGTCCTATTGGTTCTGAAATTGATCCACAAGCAGACACAATAGGTCTGAAAGGTGGTCTGGTGGCATGCTTATGAATTTTCGGGAGCATATAAAATTGAGGTCTTCTTGGATACTTGGTGTTTAAGAATTGAAATGTCTTGTCAGTTATCCATTTCAACTCTAGTGCTTTTCCTAAGATCGATTTCAATGTTTCTGCAAAGATATCAGTAGGATCTTGTTCAAGTTTATGATACGTGTTAGTATCCTGTAGATGTGTACGTACACTTTCAATGTAAAATTCTGAATTCATCACTACTATAGCTCCTCCTTTATCTGCTTTCTGTATAGTAATATTAGTCATTTCTTTCAAGGAATTCAAGGTGTTCCAGTCTTTTTTTGAGAAATTGCTTTTGTTTCCACCTGAATAGTTGATTTTCTTCATTTCAGTGGTAATCACTCTTTCATACGCGTCAATAGTCTTGTGTGAGGTAGGGGCACAAAATGTGCTCTTAACTTTGAATTCTTTCACACTGCTCTCTGATTTTTCAGACGGTTGTAAATTGGAAAAAAAAAATTTTAATCGCAAGGTGCGCAAGAATTTAAAGATTGTGATTTCTGTTTCTTGAGGATTTGATTTGTAGACTGGCACAAAAGTGAAACCTTTGTTCAAAAGATTGGTTTGGGCTGCTGTTAATTGTACGTCTGATATATTTATGACAAGGTTGTCTTCTTTTTGGTCGATTGGAGTGCTCTTTCTGTCTCTGTCTCCTTTGTTTTTTCTTTTTCCCCTCCTTGTTTTTGGGACTCTCCCGTTATTGTAGATCCCGAAGGAGCATTTTTTGCGGCAGGACTGGTCTCTAAAAAAGTTACCTTGCTTTGTTGATCTCTGTGTACTGTTTGTATGTTTTTTCCTATGGGTCTCCTGTTTTGTGCAATCTCCGATTCTGATATGATACTTTCTTGTGATGAACTCACATCTGTTTGCGTTTTTTTCCAATTTCTTTGATTATAAACATCTGCCCAACTATAGACTTCTTCCAACTTATAATCTATAGTATCTCTTTTGTATTTCTTAATTTTTCTTTCTTCTATTTCTTTGGCGTATCTGTCTAATTTAGTGTTGATGTCTTTCAATGTTGTTGCCAAATCTTCATGTGTGTTAAGTTCACGTTTGATTGTCTCAAGTTCTTCTTCCAAAGTCTTTAATTCCTTAGAAAGTTCCTCGACAATCAATAAAATCAGATCCAAACTACATTTATTAAGTATCTGATACCATTTGTTGAGGAAAACTTTATTGCTCCTGCATAACATAGGTTTTAGAGCGATTCTGAGACCTCTAGGGATACGTTGGTTTCTGTGGTAATGAATTAAGGTTGTGGCATGTAGACGCTGATTAATCTCACGTTTACTGACATATTCAAGTTGTTTCAATAATTGACTCACAGTGTTCAATTGCGGGCTGAAAGCTCTAGTTTCCTTTATCAATCCATATATTTGTTCGGCTTCCTCAGTGCTGTAAGCCAAGGTTTCTGCTTTATTTTTTGTGATTTGCGCTATTTCTTCAAGATTCATATTTTGTGGTGCTCTTGATGGGGGGTAGACAAATTAGAGTAACTATTTTAATTATCCATCAGGCACTCTTGTGAATAATTTATAATGCAAGTTTCTCTCCTTTTCTTCTGGTGTGCTGCTCCCTCCCAGTGTTTTGTCTAGGAACACTGTCTTTTGAATAACGAATTAGGAGAAAGTAGTGTTTACCACTTCCAGGTAGGAGGCGCGCACAAATATACTTGGACCTGTTGAAGGTCTTTTTCCATTTAATCCTTTTAGTAAAATGATTCCATACAATTCAATCCAGCTTTATAATCATTGTGATTTATTTCATTCTTGTTTCCATACTGTTTTTTATTCCGAGTTTCTTTGATAAAGAAACAGATTAGTTTTACATTTTTACACAACCCAATGCATTTCGGGTCAACAGAGAGACCCTTCTTCAGGGGTCTGAAAACGGAAAGATAAAGAAAATATATTGAGCTACTCAGCTGTATACTCTAGTACTTTCATAATAAACTCT
Organism: Triturus cristatus; assembly: GCF_964204655.1. Classification (NCBI taxonomy): domain Eukaryota; kingdom Metazoa; phylum Chordata; class Amphibia; order Caudata; family Salamandridae; genus Triturus; species Triturus cristatus. The sequence continues at coordinate 548,931,697 of NC_140595.1, forward strand.
ATCAAATTAACTTTATCAAATTCACTGTTAAAAATAAACTGAATATCCATAGATGAATATGTCACACATGTCTCATTCCCCCCGTTTCTCATCGTACTCTGATGTCTGAACTGACCAGGTTTATAAATTAACTCCTAACTATATCGTTAAAATAAATGGAAGCTAGGTTTACCAATACCCAATAATATGTCGGTGCTGGTTAGAAGCAATCTAAATAACATTGTTTGTGTTAATCATGTAGGTATTAAATACGTCCGATATACGTCATGCTATGTGTGCTGATGACATAGAACAGAGTGTTGCTCAATTCCTTCGTGTTGTTAACTATATGCTTATGAGTACGACTAGTAACTCACAATTATAACTCTTACGTAAAAAGTTCTTAGTGTTACTATACATTCTATTAATGCAATAACGTGACAGTGTTGGCGTATCCTCTTAGTTACTTACTTCCGTGATAGTAAAACTCCCGCGTCTCCGACTACCAATCAGGATTCTGTTTGTGAAAGCGCGTGTACCTTCATTATTTATGTGTTACCTGATTGGTTCAGAACGCGCTGACGAGTCGCGATTGAATCCAATCAGGCTTAACGGGTACATCAACTAAAGAATCCGTATATATTGTACGTATTATCAACATTTAGGTGACCTCTGTAATTAATATAATCCGGTGAGCGAAAAATCATAAAAAATCCACATTCAAATATTCTGGAATACTTTCCTATGAGAACATAAAAATGTAAACTCATGTACTGTAATAGTGTAACTCAACAAATAATCAAATATAATCAAATTAAAATTAAAAAATCAAATAATGAGAAAAAATATAAGAAAAAGAATAATGAAAAAACAAATAATAATAATAATCAATCCGATCATCTTGTCAGTTCAGCCATGTTGGTTTGGGATGAGATGTTCATGCAGGGATTCCCATAACGTTTTTCCTCAATGGTTTATAGGAAGCAGGATAGTTCTATTCTGTCATTAATTCCTGACGGTTGCATACTGCCCATTTTCCTGATCCAAAAGTATTCTGCTCTAAGTCTTTGTTTATGGGCATCCATTGTTGGTTGTGGTTTAATCACTTCCAATATGGTGAATTGTAGCTGTGCAATATTGTGGCCTGCTTCTATCCAGTGTGTAGCTAATGTAGATTTTTGATTCTTGTTTCTGATATTGCTTTTATGTTCAGTGATTCTTATTTTTATCTTGCGTTCTGTCTGTCCTACGTACAGTTTTCCACAAGGACATTTAATTCCATAAATTACTCCTTTCGTATCACACGTGCTAGAGTGCAAGAGTGGAATCATTTGCCCAGTCATGGGATATCTGAACTGTTGGCCAATCATCACATTATTACAATATTTACAGTTTTCGCATCTTTTCATGCCTTTGTGAATCACCTTCTCTCTCTGATTCGTTTGTTTCTTTATTAATTCTTTCAAGTTTTTTGATCTCTTATATGCAAATGTAATTTGATTGGCTACCAGTGCTTGCAGATCTGGTTCCTCTGTGATAAGAGACCAATGTTTTCTCATGATGGTTGTGATCTGTTTTGATTGTGCTGAGTATTTTAAAACACATACTGAGAGTTTTTTATCTGATTTTTCTTTTTTGTTGAGTAAGGATTCTCTGTCCATGGATAAGACTTTGTTCTTTGTCTCCTGTAGTCCAGTTTCCGGATATCCTCGTTTCATATATTTTTGGATCTGCATGTCGATGGTGGAGGACAAATCATTTGGATCTGATGTGATTCTTTTGTATCGAATGAATTGAGATAATGGTAAATGTGTCTTCAATGAATAATGATGAAAACTCTCATAGTGTAGGCTACTGTTCCTGTCTGTATCTTTAGTGTGAACATTGGTGATTATTTGACCATCTTTTATAGTTATTTTCACATCAAGGAATGCTAACTCATTGGTGTTTATTTGATGAGTAAACTTTATCCTTTCATGTATCTGATTCAGTGCATAGATATTCTCAATTAATTGTTCTTTAGCTCCTTTCCAAAGTATAAAGATATCATCAATATATCTTTTGAATATCATGATGCCATTCATCCAATGTGGATTATTCAATATATGGTCGTGTTCGTTTCAATGAGCCAAGAGTATATGGTGAAGGAAAATTAAATGTCAGTTTTGACTGCAGCGCATGTTGTTGCATCCACTAGGTTGAGAAAGGAAATATGGTCTTGGGTCTGCTTGTGAAGCTTGATTGATGCACCTTTTAAACATGCATGCAACCCAGTCAGACTAACCCTTTTTGACTGGCAAGAACCCTATTTTTAAATATCAACTATGATATCCCTGAGTAGATCTTCTGGTCCACAAAATGGGAAGCTTAGTATTTAAAAGTGGTACATGCAGGAATTTAGTGTTGGAATGTACCTATAATGACAATCTTCTAGGGGCTACTTCTTTGTAATGGTCTTTAGATCTTCTTTGAGACAAACTGTGGGGGTCATTAGTCCGTCTGCCATCCTGTGGTAAACCGAGAACGTCTGCAAAACATGCGGCGGTCCCACATAACAAATCATGATGCGGCCACCACCTTGGTGGTCGTATTTTGGTTTATAACATTGCGGCGGAAGCAGCTCACAGCAGCACCCACCGCAAAGCGAAAACCCATGTTGTGCATTTCACTGCACTACGTGGCAGGCACCACACGGTGCCTGCCAAGTAGTGCTGTGAAATGTAGGGGGGTACCATGGGTACCCCCCTACAACGCCCCCCCTAAATAATCCCCACATGCCTTGGAAAGGCCTGAAATTTCCATCATCATAATTCGGTGGACGGTGCCTGCTAGGCACCGCCACCATTTTATGGTCCCTGTAGCGTCTGCCAGGCAATCTGATTGATTGCTTCTGGCGGACAAGTGGCGGATGGTCTTTCTATCCACCGTGGTCAGGAAATGATTCCCCAGCCATCCTAATTTGGTAGGGGGAAACTCACGGTCGGTGGACGGAAGGACCGCCACCGCATGGCTGGAAGTGGCGGTCCTTCCAGCATCCTAATCGACCCCTAAATTCGGGTTTTAGATAAAATATTAAAATGATTAAACTACTATTTTTAATATTTAATAAAGATCCAATTGACTGGTAAAGGTGGATGATTGACTAATATGTAGGAAAAGTTACTTTTAAATAGTTAGATTTAGTCCGCCTAAATCTCCAGTAGGCTAGTTAGCATTAGACTGCTAACAGCTGGCCGCTGTCAGTGCTTCCCCTTAAATGAGGTGTGAAAACTGCTCCCTCAGCAATATCTCAGGCCTTTTGGCAGGAAGACCTTGGTGTGAAGCATATCAATCCTCTCAGCTCAGGAAAGGCAGCTGGGGAGGGCCAAGGCACTTAATTAACTGGAAAGGGCCAAGGTGAGGCTTGCCAATTTACAGTTAAGTATAAATAGAGGCCTGGGGAAGGGAAGCCTTTGTTCCTTCATCCAACTGCAGTCAGCTTGGCACCAGCCAAGTGGGAGGAGGAGCTGGTCCTAGAACCCATTTTGTGGGGCTCCTTGTTTTCCAAAACACACCCTTGTCTCTGGCACCAGAAACCTCCGGGGGCGGAAGGGTATTGCCATAATGGATTTTACTCAGAATAGTGCACTGTGGAATAGTTTGCAGTAAGGCAAACAGGATGTACTGCAAAGACGGGAAGAGTTTCTCCAGGGAACGTTTTTCTTATTGGTTCGAAAGGGCCTAGGAGCCGCATCCACCCACTGGCTAGGATTTTGATAGACATAGCCCACAACCTTGCCCCGATGAAGGGTTTCGACTTGCATTAAAAGGGATTAAGTCAGAAGGTAAAAACGTTAACCGCGATGACCTGCTTGAGGTATCCGACTTTTGTTCTATTGCGGTCAGCATTAAATCACACCTAGTTCCCTGTCAGCTGTGAACAATGACTTATTTTTGGCATTTCACTTTTTCTTGTCTCCTGCAGGCTTAATTTTTTTTTTAAATCATATCTCTAGTTCTGTCTATTTTGATTTTATTATTTGTGTGTCAATTTATAGTTTCTCTATTTTTAGAATTTCTTGTGGAATTTTTTTTGTGTTACATATGGACTTTTTATGGTTCTAGTACCGCTAAATACTTTACACACCTTTGGGTAAGCTAAGCCTACCTGCAATGTGCCATAACAACCATGAAACACATCCCACATTTATTTATTGAACTTGTGTGTTGGATCTAATATGATTTTGTACTGTTTACCTGGGAAGGGTTCACATCTTCCCCATCTAATAACCCATTTTCTTGCAAATACTCATATCGTACTATCTGTAAAATGAATGAATGTTAGTTCAGTTGAATTATGCAATAAAATTGATCATTTAACCCAAATTTCAACAAAGATTTTCTCAAGAACAACTGTTCCTCCATTAATTATCCTACGAGGGATTTATTTATTTGTTTATTCATTTGAGGAGTTTTATATAGTGCTAACATCACCCCAAGGTGTCAAAGCACTTTGAAGAGTAAGCATGGTGGAATAACAATAGGAACATAAAGAGGAAATATAATTACATAGTAAGGATAAAAAGGAATATATGCTATACAGTGGGATATGTAAACAAAATAGCAACAATTACTCGGGTTACATAATCGTAAATAAAAATACAAAGTAACAGAATATAAAAGATGTTAACAAAATATTATGCAGTAGAAATTTTTTAACACTACGTTCTGAGGTAGAAGAAGGAAGGAGTTGCAGGGTGGGGAGAATAGAGGCATAGTTTTTCCCTGAGGTAGTGATGCACAGGTTACGTGGGGGGTGTAGGGTAGGGGTACCAGTGGGCTAGTCCTAGTGATAGAGACATTTGTTGTGCTCACTTCCTTTGCTTAATCACTGTAAGTTAGGGAAGACTTTATATCCCACCAGTTTGAACCCTCGTGGACTGACACAAAGTAATCGAGAAGTGAAGTGACTAATAATGTAATTAGTTTCTCAAAGCAGCTGGCCCGTAGGATAAGGGACACTTTTTGACATTTAACTGAGCATTGATTGTCTTTCCTGTAGTGGTTCTAATGAGAGAAGCGTGCGCAGCACAGTGCTGAGATGACCAGAGAGTCCATGTCTAATTTTATTACAAGAAAACAGTCTTGGATTTTCTTGTAATTCTAGAGAATTGTAGAGTGTTACTGAGGAAAAAAGAAAGAAATCTAGTTTGGAAGAAGGAAATTAAGATAAAAGTACAGAGATTGGGTGAGAACGAGAGAGAGAGAAAGAGATAGAGTCAAAGAGAGACAGCAAGATCACAAATCCTGAATTTGGCATTAACTTGAAGCATTAATATAAAGAAACGGAAGGAGAAATGTACTGTGCTGTGAAGTTTGTTCTAATATTCACATATAGTCAGACAGCAGCTCTGTCCTCGATCTAGCCTTTTATACTATACAACATGCTTTAATTATACCTCCAAATCCCAATAAAGAATTAGTACTGCAATTTAGAGGTAGTGATTAACCGAGGAGCAGCATTCAATTTCTTCTACCAATGCCTTAATTTCATTGAGTGTGATTTGTGTTTTTTGTTAAGACAAAAAAACACATCAAACATGTTGGTATAAAAAAAATTTCATAAAGCAGATCAGTTTAAGAAAATCTTCATATGTATTGATTTACTCCAGCCTGTAAAATAAACAAGTTGCACATACAGTTTCAACATTCCTAAGATTTATTTTAACAAAGCACATCCTTTGCAAATATGGTGGGCATTTTCTTTCCACCCAGTAGGTAGCATGAGGGCTTAAAGGCATTCCCTATAACCGAGTGCAGCTGGAACAAATTACTCTCTTCAGTGCATGTGAGCTGCCTGTTGATTTGACTAAAAAAATGTCACATGCTGCTTATCATTGAGTAACACTGAGGAGCTGAAAGAGCAGGCCATATTGGTAATATCCCAAATAATACCTAGCATTAATGCTGGAACATGCCTTGGAAATCCTGTATTACCCATCATGTGCAACAGGATTTCAGGGTGCACCGACAGATTGAGAGGATATTATTCCAAAGGCAAACATCTAAATAAGGTGTGTCTGCCTTATATTGCTTCAACAGTGCTTGGATTAACTTTTCAGATGTTTCACTTTGGAAGAAAGGGCACATTTGGTGAACATGGAAAGCCTCACTGAATGTTCATTTAGGGTCAGATTGATTAAAGCCTACTCTGTGCACAAGCTACAGTTAACATTAACAAGAGACTCACAAAACCAGGATTACAGGCAAAAGAGCAATTTACGTATGTGGATATTCTGCTGCATTGGCAGTTTTTTCCTCATCTTTATATGGCACCCAAAAAATAGTCATGGGAAATGTCACAAAAGTGTTTGGGGCGCATTGGTAGAAAAATACAATGCAAATGAGGTGAACTTACATCAGAATTAGCAGTCTGTATGTAGTGCAGAAAGTGTGTCAAAGAAGACAGAATACCATAACTTCCTCAAAATGTGCTTGTGCTTGAATGGAAGACTTCCTTTTGAAAATGTTTTACAATTGATTACAAAGGTAAAACGTTTTGGGGGATGTTTCACAAATTTCTAACCCTTCAGATTTTCTGTAACGCAGATGCTTTCCACAGAAGTAGCTAAGAAAAACAAGGGTTCAACATACAACATACATACATACATACAAATGACCATAGTATTTTCAAATCACTGGCATAATATTGATCCAACAGATATCTATATACACAAATATTGGAAATTAAATATCGAAAACAAAAATATTGACTCAGAATACCTTAGTATAAAACTCACTAATATCAAACACACAAATATCGTTGGCAAAACCACAGATTTTTACATATATCAATGACAAAATATCAGAAACACAAATATCATTACCTATAACATGTAACATGTCAAAAATATTGATTCAAACAATATCGACTAGAATATTATTGCCAACATAGCTAACAACTCCCTAAAAATACATGCAATAAACAATTGTATCATAAAACAATTACTTCAAATAAACCTAAAACTGCTAATAAACATCTATAATTAAATATAGTACATCAACCAAAACTTAAACCCCAAAGAACATCACAAACCTAAAACACATATGATAAAATCACCAAAAGCATTAACATTAACTATGAACATTTAAGCAAAAACATAAGTATAAATGTATATATATATATATATATATATATATATATATATATATATATATATATATATATATATATATATATATATATTATCTACTGGCGGTCGCCAGTAGATAGTTATAGTTAGGACCGAGTTTCCATAGGAAATCTCAAAATTCTATTTTGAATAACTTTGGCGCCGGTTGACGAATCCTCACGAAATTTTCGAAACTAATGGGGCGCTCCGTTCCGCTCGTACCCTGTAAGTCTCGGGGTGATTCGTCAAGCGGGGGCTGAGAAAAAGGGGGGGTCCCAAAACGCGTTTTGCCCATGGATTTTTCCTTAGGGACTTTAGTCGCAGCTACAGCCCGAACGGCTGAACAGAATTACTTGAAATTTGGCAGAGAGGTAGCCATAAGGTCAAGGAAGTGCCTTTTGCAGGTCTGGTGTAAATCTGTTCAGTATTTCCTGAGAAAATAGCATTTAAAAGCATATATATATATCTATACGCGCGCACCGTGCGCGCACCGTGCGAGCACCCTAACGTGCGCGAGCGTAATTCTGATTGGTGGTTACATGTTAGTCAACGTTCGAATCGGTCGAAATCAGGAAGTGTCGGCTGCCATTTTGTTTGTTTTCAGTGCGAGAGTGAAAAAGGAAAGTGGCGAACGTGAAAAGGGGGCAGGGTAGAGAGTTCCTGACCCCCTAGCCTTTGTCAGGGGGTCCCTGAAGGACCCCGAAGGCAGAATTTTTTTTTAGTTTTTTTTTTAAAAATCGCGGGGGTGCGCGCACCGTGCGCGCACCGTGAAAAACCGAAAAAAAACAAAAACATTTTTTAAAGGAAAAAAGATATATAAAAAAATATATTAATAAATACATAACTTAGCATTTAAAAAAACGTACAAATTCACTGAAAAAACCATAGGTATCACACACGTTATAGTTAGGAATTAGCATTTCAAAAACCTTGCAAATTCACTTAAAAAACCATAGGTTTCACACATGTTATAGTTAGCAGGACATTTCACTCGTGAAAAACCAATGAAATTCCCCCGTTATAGTTAGTGCAGGCAACTATAACTCACGCGACCGCAATCCTCTGCTGATGACGTCAGATATTACATCACTGATGACATATGTGTCTTTCTGAAAAAAAAAAAATGTAATATATGTATAGCTAATAATTAATGGAAGAAAACATGGGTAAATAAGTGTCTAAATACAGTGATGTAATATCTGACGTCATCAGCAGAGGATTGCGGTCGCGTGAGTTATAGCTGCCTGCACTAACTATAACGGGGGAATTTCATTGGTTTTTCACGAGTGAAATGTCCTGCTAACTATAACATGTGTGAAACCTATGGTTTTTGAAGTGAATTTGCAAGGTTTTTGAAATGCTAATTCCTAACTATAACGTGTGTGAAACCTATGGTTTTTTCAGTGAATATATATATATATATATATCCCAAACAAAGGTAAGCCCCTGTAAGAGAGCTGCAGGTACGTGGTAATACGTGATTCTGTATTAAAACAGCTTGCAGGCAAACAGGAAACAAAGATTTCATCCGGTATTAGAGTCCAACCAGACACGTTTCTGGAACAAAGTTCCCTTCCTCAGTGGTGTGACTCACCGCAAACATCGAACTAACGTCCTGCACCCACTACTTAAAGGCACCTGTCCCAGTGGGCGTGGCCAACACTTTGGCCTTATGGTCCTTGTAGTGTTAGGAAAAGTGTCCTCATGTGAGTTTATTCTGATGTGCAGTCATCTTTAAAAACTCTTTCTCCAGTGGGTTGATGAAATACTGGCTTCACTGGCTGCCGCCTTTCACCAGCTGCTTATTCACTGCACCACCTCCCTTGCTGTAGATGAAGTCAGTGAGACTCCATCTCGGGCCCGCTTCCATGCGGTGGGCTCTTCTCGCGGCTGGGCTTCAGCCGCACTCAATAATCCAAACAAAGGTAAGCCCCTGTGAGAGAGCCGCATGTACATGGTAATACGTGATTCTTTGTTATATATACAATTAAATTCATATATAAATGAAACAGACAATATGTGATACTACAAAAATAAAATATAAGTTATCGTTTACCAAACAAGAACTCAACTGATGAAAAAAATTTAAACTATACTAAGCCAACCAATAAAATAAAATGATAAACAACTTTAACCAATGAAATCAAACAAACAAACTGACAACATATAAGGCACACTAATGCAAACAACTAAATACTCCAAAAATGACAAACCCCACAAGAAGAGGAAACTCAGCCTTAGTTTCACAACAAACAGTTAAAAAAGAAAATACATCTCAACAACTACAAATTCAAGTACGCGATACTCCTATTTCAACTAAAATGTAACATATTAAACTATGAAATGTAATTTAATGAATAAATAGTAACACACTCTGTAACTTTTCTTTTTACATAGACTACTTGAAAGAAAATAAAGCCAACTTCCAAACCAACAAACTGCCAGAAAATATGAACTATAACAAAGCACCAAGAATATATAATAATGTACGTATGCATAAAGAATAAATGAAAAATTCTCCCAAACAATGACCGAAAATAAACCTAACTTACTGAACCTTGACAAACATGCAACAAAATGCACATTTTAATTAATCAAACTTGGTTCTCTTTCAACAGAAAAGTAGGCTCCTGCTCCAAGTTAAAACTAGCTCAAAAGTAAAGCTTCAAAACCGCGCAAAACATCTCAACAAAGCATACAAGTAAGTAAACAAATAATAAGTAACTGCATTTTTTAATATATTAATAACAATCATGTAAAAGTTAAATTATAATATATATTTATACTACTTACAGATACAATTATCAAAGCTGCCAAATTGATCACTTCCCAGAAAGGAAAGCAATTATTAAATCAAATGGGCTACACCTACTGTTAAGAAAGTGCATCAAGAGAAACTATTACCTGGAAATGTGCTAAATATTATACACATGCATGCTACGGGATGGCAACTACAAAGGATAATTTTATAGTTAATGAAAAAGAGCACAACTATCTCTCAAATGTGGCAGATATAGAAGTTAGAGAAATATTACAAGATATAAGTGAGGCAAGCACTGGCTCCCAGGACCCGACAAGCAAAATTGTTAAAGACATACTACCTAGAGTCTCCATTCACACAACAGGCCAACTACCACCCCGCTCCACTTTAAAATATTTTGGGGCTCATTATGATGTTAGTCGGAAAGGCTCCGAATGGCATTCGGACTCTCCAGATCTGAGATGGAACCCATGTTTCCGACCGACTAGGAAACATTTCCGACCGGCCGATTACGATGGTAGGTAACCGTTCAGTCTGTCCGACTCGGTTTACGACCAGCATTCGGAGTCTCCTAGTCGGTTGGAGCTGATTCGTACACCTCTATGGACCACGTTAATGACCGACCGATTAGAATGTCGATTCCGACAGCATTTCCGACTGGGTCTGTCCGACATGAAAAGGCTGTTGGAAACTGACTTTGGGGGCCCATAGCATGCCCCCTTAACCCAGGGGCTTCCAAATGGGCTTCATGGGGGTACCCGTGGGACCTCTCCTCACAACCATGCACAGTGTGGCAGGCACCATGGGGTGTCCGCCACAGGGTGCAAGGTTTCCCGCAACCACTCCTTTTGTCAATGGGAGCCTGTGTTGTCGGTTGGAACACAGGCTCCCATTGAAGTCAATGGGAGTCCAACTGACCGGTGTTGGGAAACATCACAATCGGTCGGTCGGACTCCCCAAACCCGAGTCGGTCAGAGATGGATCTGACAAGGAGTCATCGGATTGCTTTCAGACTGACATCGTAATCGGTCCCTTAATTGCTTTTTTTAAAAATTATTTTTATTGTCTTTTCTTAGCCATGAGTATATGAAGATAGAAAAATACCAACAAAGTCCAAGTCAAGTAAAATATCCATGAGCATGAAAGAGAAGGACAAGAGACATATAAAAGTCAGAAGAAATAGTTATAGCATTAGAATAGGAATATAGGGAGGATAATGCAAAAATACAGAAAGACAATAATACATTAATCCCATTGGAGGCTAGACCAGACCCTTTTAAATTTTAACCAAGAACATGGGCCTCTGGCCTTAGCTAGTGCAAGTTCTGTTTCATATACTTGTCTGAGTAAAGCCCAAAATTCATTAATGCTTGGGTTTGTGCTATTAATCCATACTCGGGATATACGTAGGCGGGCACATGCTGTGACAATTAAAGCTGATAATCTCTCGTAACTAGCCATGTTGCGTATTGCCCCAATACCACTTCCCTCTCTGTGAGCTGAACATTGTAGCCGTGGAGTAGTGTAAGTGTGGAGGATACATCTATCCAGAATGTGTTCAACCTTGGACAGGTAATGAACAAATGTCTTAAATCTGCAGCAAAAACTTGGCATTTTGGACAGGATGATTTGGCCAAGGGTTGGGACATAGCTAATTTGGAGATGAGCTAGGGGTGTAGCACAGCCTGAAAATTGTCCGATGTTGCTGAAATTTCAGATTAACAGAAGTTCCAGTTGCATCTAAAGTATCCAATGAGGCCTGTATTTCCTCCTCTGTTATGTCGGTTTGGAAAATTTGGCTTAGTTTCGCTGCTATCTGCAGACTGTCATCGCTAACAGCTGCAAGAATTTCTGGTAGACTATAGCAATAGTTCCTCGGCCGAAGGCCGAAAATAATGCTGATAATACTTCAGAGGGACTTGCCATTTCTGATAGCCTCTGGCCCTGTAGGAAATAGTGCCTTACTTGCAAAAATTTGAAAAATTGACTCTTTGAAAGTCCGAACTCATCTTTCAGGGCTAAAAAATATCGAAACGCTTGTCCATCGTGTAGCTGTGCAAGTTGATTAATGCCCTTGTGCTGCCAACATCTTCCAATGTGATCGTGGAATATGTTGGGCAACATAGGATTGCCCCACAACACCATATACTGGTGCACCACTGGCAGAGAGTATTCCTTGCAAATGTCTTGTCAGATCGTTGCAATGTCCCTGATTATCTTGAACATGACCCGCTTAAAGTAATTGGGGCCAGCTGTTTTATACAGCATGAACCCAGTAGCTGGTCCGCAGGCTAGCTGGTATGATAGCCAAGCAGTGCCGGTGTCAGGCCCACTGAGCAAGCTTCGAATCCGACCGGAAAATGCAGCCCAGATATAAAGTTTGAAGTCTGGGAGCTTAAAGCACCCTTGTTTGTAAGCTAATTTGATATATCGAAGAGCTCTCCTTGCGCGTCTTTATCCCCATATAAAACTACCTATAGCACTATCTAACCACTTGAAGAAAGACCAAGGAACCCTTAAAGGAATTGTGCGATATAGATATAAAAATTTAGGGAGAATATTAATTTTCACTTTATTGCATCTTCTGTATACAGTGAGAGGGAGCCGATGCCAACTGCAAAGTTTCGCCATGACTGTTTTAAGCAGTGGCTCATAATTCAAGGAAATCACATCCTCCACTTGGCTGCCAAGACGAACTCCCAAATAATTCGCTGTTCTTGTAACCCCTAATGCTATCGGTACCGTTTCAGGTTGAACATTTCAAATTGTCTAAGTCTTAGTCAAGTTTAATATATAGCCGGAGAAGGAGCCAAAGCGCTGTGCCTCTTGTGTAATTTTGTAGAAGAAAAAATAGCGATGTCGTTCACATATGCATATTTTAATTCTAATCCACTGAGACATACTGGAGAAATCCTAACATTTTGCATCAAATGCCTTATAAAAGGCTCAATATAAAGGGCAAACAGTAGTGGGGATAGCGGGGTGCCCTGCTGTGTACCCCTTTGAACTGCAAAGTGAGCTGAGGAAAGGCCATTCAACATGACTGCTGCCACCGGGTTGCTATACAATTTCTGAACTGCAGAAATATACCTAAGACCGAGGCCAGATGATAACATAGTAAGCCATAGTGCTTCCCAGGCAACTCGATCAACGGTCTTTCGGCATCAAACATCACCATCCCTATATGTTGATCTAACTGATCAGAAATGTCAAAGGCGGCGATAGCTGTGTTTATGTGAGATGCCGTTTCTCTACCTGGAACAAAGCTGTGCTGTGTCTCTGAGACTAATTGTTGGATAAGAGGAGCCAGACGGAAGGCTAGGATTTGAGAGAAAATGTTAGCATCGGCATTAATCAATGATATAGGACAGTAAGAGCCCATGTCCTCTACTGGTTTCCCCTTCTTAGGAAATACAACAATGTTAATAATGCTCCAAGAAGCAGGGGCATCGTCCCCATTGATGATGTTACTGAGTAATAGAGTGAAGACAGGTGCCAAAATGTCCGTAAAGATTTTGTAAAACTCCAGCGGAAAAGTGTCTTCACTGATGGCCTTGCCGGATGGTAAGGTTCTAATCGCCTCCTCAACCTCACACAGCTCTATGTCTTTCTGCAAACAAGCAGACTCCAAAGGGTCGAGAATCGATAATGCACTCTCCTGTATATAATCTAGAAAAGTATGTTCATTAAAAGAAACTGACTCACCATATAAATCAGCATAGAATAGTCTAAACTGTTCGACTATATCCAGTGGTCAAGCATAGAACAGACCGTCTGCACCTTTTATTGATTTAATGTAGGATCTGGCCCTTTGATCAGCGATCTGAGTAGCTAGCAACCAACCAACCCTCTTCCCGTATTACTATTGCTTAGTTTTATACTTGTGATAGTTAGTGGCGAATTTATCATTTAGCCTTCTATTAAGCTTAGCTCTTACTTCTACAAGCCAATGATATATTAACTGTTCAGCTGCATCCCTTACTGCAATATCTCTTGCGTATTGTCGTTGCAAACCTAAATAGAGCCTATGCTCCTGCTCTGCCTCCTGAGTAGCACGCCGGTTCTGTGTTAAATATACTGGAGAGGGCCCCTCTAACATAAGCCTTCATTCAGTCCCAACCGTTGAAGTAGAGGCAGTGCCCCTATTATTTTCTAAGTATTCCCCAAGTGTTCTTCAAATATATGCCTGAAAATCAAGGAAATGAAAATGTCCGGAAAGGTTCTCTATCCCCCAGCTGAATCTGCAAAGTTAACATCACTGGATTATGGTCAGATGTAATTTTGGGACAAACCTCTATGAGTGCCTTTTCCAACAGAATTCTATTAGTAAAGATTATATCGATTCGGGAGTACTGTTTGTGTGGGGATGAATAATACGTAAAACCTGGGAGTGTTGGACATAGTCTCCTCCAGGCATCCTTCAGTTGATGTATGTGAAGAAGTTCAAGAATGGCGGCCCTAGTGCTAACCATTCTAGCCAAAGTTTTAGCGTTAGTGGTATCAATCTTCTATCAATAATGCAGTTGAAGTCCCCCATAACTATCAAATCTCCAGCCCACTCCAGTAGTTCAGAGCATAAGTGGTAGAAAACCTCAGGACAATCTGTATTAGGGCCATATACAACACAAATCATGGTCTTACGTCAGAAATCAATAACTGGGCAATTGCCCATCTCCCCTTAGAATCGGATAATGTACGTAAAACTGTTGCCTTAAAGTTCCTAGTTTTCAATATGGTGACCCCTCAAATGGAGATCGCCTGTGAAGTGCAAACAAGTGTATTGAAGCCAAGTTATTTTAACTGAGATTTATCCTTGTACGCTAGGTGAGTCTCAGTAAGGCCTAATATATGAGGTTTAAACACATGGAGTTCCTCCCCAACTAATCGACGCTTTCTGGCCTGATTCAGCCCCGCAACATTCCAACACATGTATTTAAAGTAAGACTTCAAGTAATCTCCATGAGCTCGATTCAGTCGTCTCCCCCTTATTCCATTGTCCTTTCCTCTACCAGTGAAATTCTAACAAAAGTGTGACTAATTAATCCCCTCCCTCCCCATCCCCATTCCCTCCTGCCGCTCCAACAGATTAACAAGGAGCCAGCCTACGACCTACCATTACTAACCCCCCTGTGACTATGGAAAGGAATCATCCCCTTCCCCGGCTGTCTTTAGCTGACAGCCTTGAGAGAACACCGTTCCGCCCCCCTAGCTCTCAAACCCCCCCACCCCACCACATTCCCCCACCACTATATATGAAAAATGTCGCAAAGAAGATAAAAAAGAAAGAAGGGGAGAGTGGTGATAATATACTCTGTGCGCAGGCGCACAGGCACGTTGTACTTAGAGGGAACAATAGTCACAGAGGTAGAACGATAGTGAGCGACATAGAAGTACTGAGATAGCTAACACAATGCCTGAGCTACAAAGGAAGTAAGAGTGTCGTCGACACAAGTGGGAAAGGAGGTGTTAGAGGGAATGGGTAAGATTGCAACAAACACACAACCGAGAGAGTGTGGGTGACGGAATGGAAGCAAAAATTAATTAAGCGTGAAAGAATAAGATTGATAAGGTGAAGTCTGAAGCTAGAGCACTAGAAGGGTGAGGGGTACAGATGTTAATAGGGTCATGTTGAAATGGAAAGCAGGAGAGTATAGACAGTGGGAGACACATAGAAGTAGAAAGAGGAACCAAAAAAGTGGAAATGAATTGTATGGCACAGCAAGTAATAGGTATTCTATTGCATAGTAACTCAAGGGTCAGGCATATAAGGGCCCCCTATAATTTTTAACACAGTATAGATCTTTGCCATCTGTAGAGGCAGTAAATGAAGGTGAGACATTTCCCCCAGGTCCCTCCTGTCCTCGTCCCATTCATAACAAGTGGAGATAACCATCTCCCTGACAGAAAGAAGAACAGAGGAATGCTGGGATCCTAACCCCACCTCCCTCCCACTGGAAGTACATAAACCATAGTTATCCAGCATTCCACCTGTTCTTCTTTCTATCTGCTGACACAATAGGATGAGGTTTGTGCTGTTTGCTGCTCCTGCTGGATGGGAGTGGCGGTCTCCAGGATTCCCTGTCTGACAGTTGGGCTGTCTCTTACGGGTCTCTTTGGCGCCTCCTGGCCTGCCGGGCTTGCTGGGAGGCGCGGTGGTTGCCTTTGCGGCTGGTGGGCCGGTTCAGCGGAGTGGTTCCTGTTTGCGAAGGTGCGTCCTCCTGTGGGCCAGGCCAGGTTGTTAAAGATTGCAGGAATTGCTGTTAGCATGAGCTAAAAGCCATTTTAGTTAGCCATGTGCTTTCGCCCTCTTCCAGAGCCTTGCACATTCTCAGAAAGGCCTAGCTGGTAGAATGCACCTGCTCCTAGTATAGAACTGTCAGGCTATTCTTACTGATGTAAGCAGTTTAGTCTCCCCTCCCACTTTGTTGAGCAAGCAAATTTTGTATACCCATATTAGTCAATAAGCATGCTTGTATGTGCCAGGGCCTCCCCTTGGTTTTATGCTGACTATGTAACCTATGCATATATAAGGCCCCTGTTCTCTGTACTCCTTAGAATGCCTCTTACAGTGGCCTGAGGGTACTGTGTGATGCAATCTTCCTCATGTGAGGTTAATAAATATGTTTTCTTGATATTACAGCCTCTGTGCCAATCTCTTCTTTGTTGGTTAAAGGACTGTTAGAGTCGGGGATCTCTGGTTGGCGCAAGGTTGCCCTTGTGTCAAGCAGGAACCCTCTCCTCCACGTCAGGGCGCAGGATAACCCCTCGCGAATGACCCTTGCTCACCCTCTAGGTGCGTGGCGTGAGCAGCCAAGGCGATTCCTCAGGCGTTGTTGGTTAAGCACTTACAATCATACACACAGTAAATACATCAATCCCCCCAGAAACGGACACCAGACTTGGATATATATCAAAATACGATTCTTTATGTAAAAATAAGGTATATATATCTCAGCAGACTTATCACAAGACCAATAACGTTTTCGCTAGGCCGCCAGGTTATACAGCAGGCAAATGTTCTGGGTTCGTAGTTTCAAATGGATACTTTGTAGTCTCTTTACTTGTAGTTCCAGTACTCACAGAGATCGGTTCCTGCGAACGGGGGAAATAAGGCGTTGCGGGCCCCGAGCCCGATACTGGAACTTCTTTCGTGATGTGGAGAGTCGGCACAGGTCGGTGCGACTCTCAGCTTGGGAAGTGTTCTTGGGTCCTCAATCAGCAGGTGTGGGCACGTAGGCAGGCGCGGCCAGCGACCCTTTAGCACGGCGGTGCCGGAGGGTCTCCACAGCGGGGGCGGCGCGGCCTGAGATGTCCGGGGATAGCGAAGCGGGGTCGCAGGGCACGGTCAGTGCAGCTGGATGACCCGGCGTAGATCACAGTCATCGGACGGCTTCCGGCAGGAGGGGTGATAGCGCGTTCAATGCACTCCAGTAGCAGGCGGTGACAGGGATGCAGGCGGCCTGGCCCGGGGACAGAGAGCGGCTCGGAACGGAGCGGGGCTCTCACGGGTTTGAGGCAGGCGAGCTTCTGAGTGTCACGGCCCTAGGAGGGACGATGAGGGGCGCAGTCTCTTTCCAGCGGGATGCACACACGGCTCGAATTGGAGGACGAGCAAAAGCACAGAGAACCCACTGTTCCTGGGGTTCAGTTCAGGGGGCAAGCTCAGATCAAGCCCTTGGAGAATGTTCAAGCACAAAGTAGCAAAGTCTTCTCAGTAAGTCTCTTCCTCTCCTTTCTCAGCAAGGCAAGCAGCAGGCCAGCTCCTCCAGCGTCTTCTTCTCCTTCTAGTCGGGCAGAGGTTCTTTGTGGTAAACAGGATTCTGATTTCTTAGGAGCCAGGCTCCTTCTTTTATACCATGATTCTTTTGTTCTTTAGCGCCAGGGGGCCTAGGCCTGGCTCAGTCCAGTTCTGGAGCACTTTGTTATGGTGACTCTGCTCTTTCCTTTCAGCAGCAGGGCAGAGACATCAGCCGCTCCACAGGGGGCGGCGCCGGCTTTGTTGTGGCAGGGCACAGGTCTATTCAAGAGTCAAGGTGTACTCCTCCCACCCATCCAGGTGTAATCTCTCTACCCACCACCTGGCAGCCAACCTGTCTCTGGGGATCCCCCCACCCTGCTCCTTACTGTTGCCAGGCAGAACACACACACACACAGCAGAGGCGGACTGAGATGGTCAGGTCAGTAAATACTAACTTTCTAAAAGTAGTATTTACAAACCCAGGATATTAAAATAAACTTGACTACAAGAAGTATTTTATCATCCTGAGTTCAGGCATACTAAACTTGACACTTCTACCATGCTCTCTGAGTCCACTGGGGTCACAGCGTTGGCGGGATCCCGGCAGCCCATTCTGGCCTATGGAGAGCAGGTAGCCTTCAATAGTGAAGAACGGAAAGGGCTGTAATTCACTACTAAGACATGCCACACACACCAGGGCATGTCTTACCTTATGCCTACAATGCACCCTGCCCTTGGGCCTACCAGAGGGGTGGCTAATATGTAGGTAAGGGAAGGTTTAGGGACTGGCAAGTGGGGGCACTTGCGCAGTCAGCGCGACGGTCCTGGACCGCGCACAGGGTCTGCGGTGGCAGACCCTAGACACCTTTTACAAGGCCGCTTCTGTGGGTGGCGCAACCAGCGCTGCAAGCCCACCAGCGGCATTGGCATTCACGAGCCCTGGCACCCCTGGTGCACTTTACTGGGGACTGACAGTGAATCCAATAAACCAATCATGGACATCAATTACAGGTACACTTTACCTAGGGAGCACTTGCACTGCGGCACGGATTAGCCGTGGCGCAGTGCCCTGAGCGGACAACACCAGCAAAACAATCGAGGCACACCATCAAAAAGTGGAAGGGAAACTCACGCCAAGGTGCCAGGTCTAACACGTGTCCCCTCCAGCTGAAATGTGGGGAGAACTACCCTTGCCCAGGGGGTTCCTCGTCACTAAGGCGGAAATACCTGGACAGACCGTCAGCGTTGGCGTGATCTGTACCAGGACGGTGTTCCACCGTAAAGTCCATACCCTGTAGGGAGATGGACCACCTCAACAGCTTCGGGTTTTCACCCCTCATTTGCATCAACCATCTGAGGGGCCTGTGGTCCGTCTGAACCCGGAAGTGAGACCCAAACAAGTAGGGTCTTAGCTTCTTCAGCGCCCAGACCACAGCAAATGCTTCTCGCTCAATTGCACTCCACCTACTTTCCCGTGGAAGTAACCTCCTACTGATGAAGGCTACGGGTTGGTCCCAGCCCTCCTCAGTCATCTGTGAGAGAACAGCCCCCACACCATGCTCTGAAGCGTCTGTCTGGACTAGGAATTCCTTGGAGAAGTCAGGGGCCAAGAGCACGGGCGCCGTGCACATGGCCGTCTTCAGGGTGTCGAAAGCTTTCTGACAGGTGTCAGTCCAAATCACGTTCCTGGGCTGCTTCTTCGAAGTCAGCTCTGTCAAGGGGGCAACGATCGTTCCATAGCCCTTGACAAACCTCCTGTAGTACCCAGTGAGCCCCAGGAAGGCCCTCACTGCGGTCTGCGTCCTGGGGGGTTCCCAAGCCAGGATGGTTTCAATTTTGGGTTGCAAGGGTGCCACCTTGCCACTCCCCACTTGGTGTCCCAAGTACACCACGGAACCCTGCCCGATCTGGCACTTGCTTGCCTTGATCGTGAGGCCTGCTCGGCGCAGCGCCATCAACACTTCCCAGAGGTGGCGCAGGTGTTCAGGCCAGGTGGCACTGAACACTGCGCTGTCATCCAGGTAGGCGGCACTGAACGCATCCAGCCCAACCAGTACCTGGTTGACCAACCTCTGAAAGGTGGCAGGGGCATTCTTCATCCCAAATGGCATGACTCGAAACTGGAAGTGCCCATCTGGTGTAGAGAATGCGGACCTCTCTTTGGCCCCATCGGTCAAGGCGATCTGCCAGTACCCAGACGTTAAATCAAACGTACTGAGGAACCGGGCAGCCCCCAGCCGATCAATGAGCTCATCAGCTCTGGGGATGGGGTGCGCGTCAGTCTTCGTGACTGAATTGAGTCCTCTGTAGTCCACACAGAACCGGAGTTCAGGTGTGGCTCCCGGCGCAGCAGCCTTTGGGACCAAGACCACGGGGCTGGACCAAGGACTGCTGGAGGACTCAACCACCCCTAGCGCAAGCATTTTGGAGACCTCCTCCTTGATGCAAGCTCTGACCCTGTCAGTTACCCTGTAAGCCTTGTGCTTCACAGGTAAGCTGTCTCCTGTGTCCACATCATGGACGCACCAATCTGTGACACCAGGAACCAGGGAGAATCGGTCGGAAAATTGTCCCAGCAGGTGGCGGCAATCTTCCTGTTG
This sequence comes from Triturus cristatus, assembly GCF_964204655.1. Lineage (NCBI taxonomy): Eukaryota > Metazoa > Chordata > Amphibia > Caudata > Salamandridae > Triturus > Triturus cristatus. The sequence continues at coordinate 548,951,926 of NC_140595.1, forward strand.
TTCGGGCGTCAGGGTGGGTGAGAGGTTAACTCCATCCACTGACCCATCTTTCTCAGAGGCCACTAAGAGGTCAGGAAGGGGCTCGGTCTCCTCTTCCATTCCATCATCAGTGGCCAGCAGCATGCCCACTTCGGTCCTCTCTAAGTGGGGCTTAAGGCGGTTAACATGTAGGACCCTCAAAGGGTTCCTGGGAGTCTGCATGTCCACCAAGTAGGTGATAGGACTTTTGCGCTCCACAACCTCAAATGGACCTGTCCACTTATCCTGAAGTGCACAAGGCTCCACTGGGGCCAAGACCCACACCTTTTGTCCAGGTTGAAGCTCTACCAGAGTGGCATTCCGGTCGTACCACCGCTTCATCTCCTCCTGGCTGGCTTCCAGATTTGCCTCAGCAAGTTGCCTGAAACGCCGAGTCTGGTTTCGGAAGGCCAGCATGTAACTATATACATTCTGGGGAGGTTTCCTGGGAGATTGCTCCCAGCCTTCCTTTACCAAACTCAGAGGTCCTCTTACCGGGTGACCATACAGAAGCTCAAAGGGGCTGAATCCTAGAGACTTCTGTGGCACCTCTCGGTAAGCGAAGAGCAGGCATGGCAAGAGGACGTCCCACTTACGCCTCATTGGACCGTCCAGGCCCATGATCATGCCTTTGAGGGTTCGGTTGAATCTCTCAACCAACCCATTTCCTTGGGGGTGGTAAGGAGTGGTGAACTTGTAAGTTACCCCACACTCCTTCCACAGGGATTTCATATACGTGGATATGAAATTGGTCCCCCTGTCGCTCACCACCTCTAGAGGGAATCCCACTCGGGAGAAAATTCCCATCAGTGCCCGTCCCACCACGGGGGCCGTCACTGTCCTCAGAGGGATGGCTTCAGGGTACCGGGTGGCATGGTCCACCAAGACCAGGATGAACCTGTTGCCCAGGGCTGTCTTGGGGTCCAGAGGCCCCACAATATCAATACCCACTCGTTGGAATGGCGTACCGACCACAGGGAAAGGTTGCAGAGGAGCCTTGTGCTTCCCTCCGCTCTTACCACTTGCCTGGCAAGTCTGACAGGTTCTGCAGTAGGAATCTGAATTCTTATGCATTTGGGGCCAGTAAAAGTGGGTGACAAGCCTGTCATAGGTCTTGTCCATCCCCAAATGTCCTGCTAACGGCACATCGTGAGCCAGCCCCAGTAGGAAGGTTCTGAACTTCTGGGGTACCACCAGCACACGGGCTGACCCAGGTTCAGCAGCCTTAGGCTCGGAATACAGGAGGTCACTCTCCCAGTACACGTAGTGTGTTTTGGCCTGAACACCGTTGGCCTGGTCTGCAGCCTGTTGCCGCATACCAATGAGAGAAGGGCATTCTTTCTGCTCCCTGCAGAATTCCTCCCTGGAGGGACCTCCTTCTTGCTGCCAATGGGTCAGCTCAGGCAGATCTCCCAGTTCGGCAATCTGTTCCCCGGTAGGCTCCAGAGCATCCCCCTCAGGGTCTACTTCCTCCTGGGCCGTGGGAACTTCGGGGGCCGGTTTCCCGCGCCTCCTGCGCCTTCTCCCTAAGGCCGGTTCCTGGACCTCTCCCTCAGGCTCCAGGACCCTCTCAACACCCCTACTGGCTGCCATGGACCGGGTGGTCACGCACGCCCAGTCGGGTAGACCCACCATCCTCAGATGCGTGGTCTTCTCCACCTTTTCCCAAGGGGAGCTCTCCAGGTCGTTCCCTAGCAGACAGTCTACAGGCATGTCAGTTCTCACAGCGACTTGTAGAGTACCAGAGACCTCCCCCCACTCAAAGGGAACTTGAGCCATTGGACAACGACTCTCTACGTTGTCAGCATTGACAACCCTACAGTAGGCATTGGGTACAATTTGATCTTGAGACACCAGGTGTTGCCTCACCGAGGTCACGCTGGCTCCTGTATCTCTAAGAGCCTCAACCTTCTTTCCATTGATGGTCACCACTTGCCCATATTTCTTAGTGTTAGAGGGCAGGTAGGTTACAGGGACCATCTCACTGTCTCCTAGCGAGACTAGGGTCATCTGCCCGGGACCCCCACCCTCCTGGACTGCTACCTCCTCCCCAAAGTTAACACTAGCTACTTGCCGGGGTGGAGCACCAGTGGGTGCGGTCTTACCAAACAGGCGACACTTAGGATCAGAGGCAATGTGACCCGGGTCACCACACCTATAACAATTGAAGGGCCCCTTTGGAACAGGTCTACCTGTCGGGGCCCCGTTCTGCTGCGGGGGTGGGGGAGGCTGAGAACCCTTCTGCTGGTTCCCTTGGGGATTACTTTGGGGGCCTTTTTGGAACCCTTTCTGTTTACCCTTGTCCCCCCCACTCTTCTGCTGGGGACCCTGCCCACCTTTGGCGGAGTCTCCCACTTGACCCTTGTGGACCCTGGTGCTGAGCCAGCGGTCCGCCTCCTCAGCAAGCTTCCTCGGGTTGGACAGCTTGCTATCTATCAGGTGCTGGCGTAGCTCAGGAAAACATTGACTGGACAAGTGCTCCCATGCAATTAAATCAAGCAGCCCTTGATAATCATTCACTTTGCTACCCTTCACCCAACCATCCAGCGCTCTGCAGAAAAAGGTCACATATTCCACATACGTACTCTCAGGGATCTTCTTGGTCTCCCTGAACCTCTGTCTATATAGCTCAGGAGTTAACCCATACCTGGTCATTAAAGCTTCCTTCATATGGGGGTATGAGGTTTGGAGATCTAAGGGTAAATCTAACAGTGTGTCACGCCCTTCAGCAAGGAACCTTCCCCACAACCCCGCTCCCCAGTCTTTCTCAGGGACCCGGTGTGAGGACATGGCCACCTCGTAGGCCCTAAACCACTGCCCTATGTCATCCTTTCTGAAATACTCCTTTACTACATCTTTGGGGATGTACACCTTGGACTCTACCTGCGCTGGTGGAGTGCTGCCACCAGAAGGAGCGGTGTCCAAACTTTTCGCCTTCAGCTCCAACTCCTTCAATCTTATATCATGATCCATTTGGCGTTGTTGTGCCTCCAGGGCCAACTTCTGCTTTTCCATTTCCATTTGTCCTGCCAACTTTGCCATCTCCATTGCATGCGCCCTGTCGGCTGCCCTGTCTGCCAGCTCCTCTGGCGACCGGACTCTGCTGGGCTCCTCAAGGTTGTCGGGTGGAACGATGTCCCCCGCATTCCGTGGGTCTCGTGACTCCTTCCAGGCTCTCAACGCCTTGGCGTACTGGACCCTCCTCTTGAATCCAGCATGGGGGACTCGGAATTTTACACTGTAGCCTTTCAATTGCTCCATCGAGTAGCCTTCCAGTCTCTCCCAATCCACCTCATCTATTCCAGAAATCACAGAGAGCGCTCTTCCAGCAGAGAGTGAGCCAGGCATGGTTGCAGTAATGGCCGATGTCTCGACAAAGTTCAACAAATGAAAACCTGTGGCTGCGTTACTTGGTCTGCTCTCACTATCTGGTGATTAATAACTCACTGTATGCAAATTACAAGTGCAAATCCGAAATCCCAGCCGCTGCCACCAATGTTAGAGTCGGGGATCTCTGGTTGGCGCAAGGTTGCCCTTGTGTCAAGCAGGAACCCTCTCCTCCACGTCAGGGCGCAGGATAACCCCTCGCGAATGACCCTTGCTCACCCTCTAGGTGCGTGGCGTGAGCAGCCAAGGCGATTCCTCAGGCGTTGTTGGTTAAGCACTTACAATCATACACACAGTAAATACATCAATCCCCCCAGAAACGGACACCAGACTTGGATATATATCAAAATACGATTCTTTATGTAAAAATAAGGTATATATATCTCAGCAGACTTATCACAAGACCAATAACGTTTTCGCTAGGCCGCCAGGTTATACAGCAGGCAAATGTTCTGGGTTCGTAGTTTCAAATGGATACTTTGTAGTCTCTTTACTTGTAGTTCCAGTACTCACAGAGATCGGTTCCTGCGAACGGGGGAAATAAGGCGTTGCGGGCCCCGAGCCCGATACTGGAACTTCTTTCGTGATGTGGAGAGTCGGCACAGGTCGGTGCGACTCTCAGCTTGGGAAGTGTTCTTGGGTCCTCAATCAGCAGGTGTGGGCACGTAGGCAGGCGCGGCCAGCGACCCTTTAGCACGGCGGTGCCGGAGGGTCTCCACAGCGGGGGCGGCGCGGCCTGAGATGTCCGGGGATAGCGAAGCGGGGTCGCAGGGCACGGTCAGTGCAGCTGGATGACCCGGCGTAGATCACAGTCGTCGGACGGCTTCCGGCAGGAGGGGTGATAGCGCGTTCAATGCACTCCAGTAGCAGGCGGTGACAGGGATGCAGGCGGCCTGGCCCGGGGACAGAGAGCGGCTCGGAACGGAGCGGGGCTCTCACGGGTTTGAGGCAGGCGAGCTTCTGAGTGTCACGGCCCTAGGAGGGACGATGAGGGGCGCAGTCTCTTTCCAGCGGGATGCACACACGGCTCGAATTGGAGGACGAGCAAAAGCACAGAGAACCCACTGTTCCTGGGGTTCAGTTCAGGGGGCAAGCTCAGATCAAGCCCTTGGAGAATGTTCAAGCACAAAGTAGCAAAGTCTTCTCAGTAAGTCTCTTCCTCTCCTTTCTCAGCAAGGCAAGCAGCAGGCCAGCTCCTCCAGCGTCTTCTTCTCCTTCTAGTCGGGCAGAGGTTCTTTGTGGTAAACAGGATTCTGATTTCTTAGGAGCCAGGCTCCTTCTTTTATACCATGATTCTTTTGTTCTTTAGCGCCAGGGGGCCTAGGCCTGGCTCAGTCCAGTTCTGGAGCACTTTGTTATGGTGACTCTGCTCTTTCCTTTCAGCAGCAGGGCAGAGACATCAGCCGCTCCACAGGGGGCGGCGCCGGCTTTGTTGTGGCAGGGCACAGGTCTATTCAAGAGTCAAGGTGTACTCCTCCCACCCATCCAGGTGTAATCTCTCTACCCACCACCTGGCAGCCAACCTGTCTCTGGGGATCCCCCCACCCTGCTCCTTACTGTTGCCAGGCAGAACACACACACACACAGCAGAGGCGGACTGAGATGGTCAGGTCAGTAAATACTAACTTTCTAAAAGTAGTATTTACAAACCCAGGATATTAAAATAAACTTGACTACAAGAAGTATTTTATCATCCTGAGTTCAGGCATACTAAACTTGACACTTCTACCATGCTCTCTGAGTCCACTGGGGTCACAGCGTTGGCGGGATCCCGGCAGCCCATTCTGGCCTATGGAGAGCAGGTAGCCTTCAATAGTGAAGAACGGAAAGGGCTGTAATTCACTACTAAGACATGCCACACACACCAGGGCATGTCTTACCTTATGCCTACAATGCACCCTGCCCTTGGGCCTACCAGAGGGGTGGCTAATATGTAGGTAAGGGAAGGTTTAGGGACTGGCAAGTGGGGGCACTTGCGCAGTCAGCGCGACGGTCCTGGACCGCGCACAGGGTCTGCGGTGGCAGACCCTAGACACCTTTTACAAGGCCGCTTCTGTGGGTGGCGCAACCAGCGCTGCAAGCCCACCAGCGGCATTGGCATTCACGAGCCCTGGCACCCCTGGTGCACTTTACTGGGGACTGACAGTGAATCCAATAAACCAATCATGGACATCAATTACAGGTACACTTTACCTAGGGAGCACTTGCACTGCGGCACGGATTAGCCGTGGCGCAGTGCCCTGAGCGGACAACACCAGCAAAACAATCGAGGCACACCATCAAAAAGTGGAAGGGAAACTCACGCCAAGGTGCCAGGTCTAACAAGGACCAGGTGTATCAGTGAACCCCTTAGAAGGTTTTTATTTCTTCAGATGGCGCCCGAAACGTGGACCTTAACGGAGAAGCGGATATCCAAGGGAGTGGTCTTGATGGGAGACAGGAATCTAATGAGGAGGACAGGACAGGAATCTATTGAGGAGGTAGCCTGCGCACGGAGATTCTCTGTCTCTGCAGCCCAATATATTTCTGGTCTTTCTGATCTGATCCTCCAAATGCTTGCCGCTCCGGACTGAGAACCTTTTTGGCGTGAGTATTCTAAAAACGACCGTTAGGTCATTCAGAACTTGGCAGTGAGATGTTGGAGATTTGTTCTTGGTAAGGTCGTCGACATGTGATTTGTTTTGTTTGGCCAAAGACTTTGGAATTTGGAAATATATGTAAATTGCAATTTATGTAGGCAGGTAATGAGGAGACTTTTCTCTAACTTTTGAATAATTCGTAATGGCACATATTCTGTTAAGTGCCACTGCTGTATAATATTGTATATGCTACAATATTTTTGGCATGCCTGTTTTAAGCGCACATCGAAGAATGTGCTGCTTTCTTGGAGGTACCAATGTGAATCTTGAATGGAATCTGCCGGCTCCCCTAGAGGGGATACCTAAATAGGCTTAGGTATAAAAACGTATTTCTTCCTTGGTGACTAAGTACCCCATGGAATTAAATATGTACAAAAAAGGATCCTGATCTGTGCACTTTAACATTCATAAGTGGTGATATGCAGAGCGCTTTTTGAGTGTTCTGCTAGCCAAAACTGGCAAATTTGGTGTATTTTAGCTTCTTCAACATGGAACAGTCTTTGGACTGTTTTTTGGTGCAGTTTTTCTTTGAACTACTTTTGAGAAGCTTTTCTTGTAAACATGACTTACAGTTAATATTTACAAATGGTTTGGTTTGAGTACAGTCTGTGGGCTGTCTTTTGTTTCTGTCCTAAGTGTTGATTTGTGGGTTAATTGTGTGTTTGAATGTCTACGTGGTTTGACATTGGTGGTACTTGTTTGAGTAAGTAGCGATTGCGCTCTTTGTGTAAGAATGGCTAGCCTTAAGCGCGCTGTATTTTGTGTTCTGAGTGTATGACCCCCTTCTGAAAATGTCTGGAATGAGATCAATGTGTTTTTTGTCGTCATTCTGTTATGCAAATGTCATTGAAAGAATTAATTTTAAAATTGAAGAAACTAATTATGTAACATATGCTAAATATCACATTGGAAGTAAAATAGTAACAAAGTCTGGATGTGCAAATTGCCACAATGCTAAAGATAAATTAGAATTCACATTCAATAGGAATAAAATAGGCCTCATACAAAGGAAGGGAAAAATGTGCTTTGCAATAACTAGGACTAAGATATAAAATGTTACAGCATTTTCCTTAGATACATTGTATTAGATATTAAAAGGCATTCACATCAGATAAGTGAATTGGTTGTTGCTGAAATAAATACCACATTACAGAACGATAGATGTGTGCTGGCTTGAAAGGTGTGTAAAGTGACGCCTGCTGGTCAAGAGCACAGCTGCGTCAATAATACATGGCTATTCTTGGTCCCAAGCCACAAGGAAACTGCTGAGTCAACTAGATTTTAAGTTAGTGCAAAACACGGTATAAAGGCCTGCATTATAAACTGTTGATTTTAAAAGTTACAAAAGACAGTTTCATTATTTTGGATAACAGAGAAAAGATTAAAAGAAGGGATTTCCTTTCTTAAAGCTTTTTTACATAAGCACATCTGTGGTTCTGATGGTAAATAATAACTGTCCTTTAAAAAGTGGCGCAGACTTTTCATATTTAAAGGAAGGCTTCTGTGCTTAGGGTTATAAATGAATGCGTTTAAATATGATAGGAAAGGAATGAGGCTTGCTTTTCATATGTGGAACCATAAAAAGGGTGGGTGATCATTAATAAAAATAACAAGGGAATTTTGATTATATGAACAAAAAGTTTATTAAAAATAAGTGCACTAAATTTGTTTTTTAATCTCTATAATGCCTAATAATCATACTGTGAATTCCTAGCATCAAAGTTGAATTTAAGCAGCGCATTACTGCAATGGGGGGAACTAAAATGGAAAATGTGACTTTACCCAGGCATACAAAACTCATTTTTATAAGGGTGTACCTTATACATTTCTGATCCCCATTCCTGGGATATCTAGGGGACACTCTGGAGATGACTAAAATGCCAAAACATTGTAGGTTATTCATTTTTAAGTGCCCCTAACACTAAAGTCGAATTTGGGCAAAATGTACTGTTTAAAAGCAGTTCTGCCACTCAGGCCAGTTTTCAAACTGATCTCAGGCTTCAGTAATGCACACCTGCAAGTATAGAACAAGCAGCTGACCTCTATACTGATAGAAAAGCGAACCACACACTGCACACAAATGAAAATAAGTATAAAAAACCAGCAGAAGTTATTATCCTACCTCTAAATTACTGGCAAACAGGAACGGAATAGGACTGCTTTTCAGCTGTGAGTCTCCATAAGTTGCGTTGCATTGGAAAAGCCGCATGGAAAGCCTTGCACAAAATAGGACAGCTGGTAAGGGTTAAAAGTCGAGTTCTGCATTTAGCAGCCTAGAAGGGCTAAAGGCAGGGTTTTGCTTTGACACTTCGGCCTCTGAAAAATTCTGAAAGACGTGATGACAGTGCAGGGAGAGAAAGAGAAGCTTTGCTTACTGTTTTTGGCAAAAGGAAGTTTTTGTGCAGTCATATGAACAGAAGGAAATATAGTGGTATATGTGGGCCCTGATCAGAGCATAGCTCTGCCATGTAAATGGCACTAATGCTTTTAGCTGAAAGATTACTGTGCAAGGGCTGAGATAAGGAGGCAATGGGATTTAGTTTGAATTCATGCACCCCGATGTTACAACTAGTACAATTGCAAAAGGAATTGGTGGTTGGTTATTAATGTTTTCTAGCTCGCTCAATGTGCTATTTACCTCCTACAAGTGTATTTGTGCCCAGCTGCCACAAATAGTGGTTGATAGTGTCGACAGAAGTGAAACCTGTTTCAAGTTTCCTACTGTCGAAATGGGGGAAGGAGGTTAGCTCCTCTACAAGTTAAGGGTAGGCACATTTATATTTTCTCTCTCTTTTTCTCACTCTCTTTTGAGCCTGTTTAAGCTGTCTGGGAAACAGCCATGAGACATTTAATTGGCTATTCAGTAATACTGTTCTAAAATTATTAGCATTAATAAAATGAAAAAATAAATATGCTATGTTACTTCCCGTCCTGTCTGATGAAATTATGAAAGGATGAGTAGTCTAGATTGCTGTTCCCTTATTTGACCTTTAAGGGGAAATTATATGTTATTCTCATGCTACATACAGTTTTGCAAGGGCGTTGCTAGTCTTTTATTAGTTAGTCTGTGTAATTGAGCTGACAGCCCTTATTAGAGCTGGTGAATAGGATTTTTCCCCTTGAAAATGATGTTGCATAGTCCACATTGTGAAAAGTAGAATGTATAAGGTTTATAATGTCAGCGAAGACGCCCATGTGATCCTCAGAAAACATTTTTAAAGGAAAATATTGTTTTATAGGAGTTTGTTTGTTACAACATGTTCTGCTGGAGAAATTGATGTACCCACTACATTTAGTTTTTTTAGTTCTTTATGTAAAAAGAATCCCTGTTAAAATAGCAGTTTTAGATTTTCCTGCTGCACCTATAACATGAGATAATGGTCCTAAGCATACAATGTAGGTGCTTTTATGAAAGAAAAATCATTTTAGAAGTGTCTGCAGTCCTGTATAAGTAATGCAAGGTTTAAGAGTAAAAGTGTAGAACATTTCCCTTTTTTCTTGAGGTTCTTCAGATGAATAATATAGGAATACACAAATGTAAGGATTTAGAGTATGTCTGTATTGTTTTTCTCTTTTCCTCAGAATTTAGTAAATGAACACAGACTTCCTTAGCTGCTTCAAATAGTGTAATAGGTCCAGGGTTTTTACTCTCAGATAGATGAAGTGGTTCTTGGGTGCCTTGCTAATACATGGGGCGCCCCAAGACTAGGAAGTATTTTGAGACTATCCTCTCTGTTGATAGATTATTTCTGTGCCTTGTCCAAATACCTTTTGTTCTGTCCAACAATAGATATTTCCTGCCTTACAACCATTGCCAGAGGGGCCTGGACATCAGATCCAGTCTAGGGAGTCAGCACCAGTCCAGTTTGAAGCCAAGGTGAAGGTAACCAGCACAGGCGTTGCTGACAACTAGAACCTCAGTGAAGATAGAAGGCTGGAAGCACTGGGATGTGAAGTGTGTACCCCTGCCACTGTCTTGGGCGAAGGACGGGGTCACAAATCAGAAAGGAGAAGTCGTGGATCAAGTTTTGATGCCCAGCTGAGAGAGTCACTTACCGACCAGAACGGCAAGGAGGCTTTTGCTTGAGGTGATCCCCTTTGAAACAAGGGTTGCTTCAGGTACTTCAGCATTACACCACTAAATGCTGGTTGTAAAGTCTGCACCTTTGTTTGTTGATCAAGAGATACCTGGGCACACTGGATACAATCTGTGGCCCCAACGAAAGAGCAGTGTGCCAGCAGAGCAATACAGGAGTTAGGGAAGGACTTGAGTTCAGGGGACAGGTGCTGTGCCTTTGGTGCCTGTTAGATTAAAGTGAAGAAAACGGGTGCACTGCCTGAGACACTGGACAGGATCGTTGAAAGACTTTTTCTTCTCAAACTAAGCCTTGAATGTTTTCCTGAGTTGCGAGTTGTGCGGCTCCACCGTGGGAACAACAAGAGCCTGCCTGTGAGGCTCAAACAGACACAGGGAGAAGACTTCCCTCTGGCTGATTGTACAGCGGCTTCAATTTCCCAAGGACTTCTTTTTGTTAGTAATGTACCCCTTTAGTCATCCCATTTTTGAGGAGTTGCAGCCCTTTGCGGCTCCTCGTCCTAATTCCTATGGCCCTGTGTGGTCCTCCTGGTCCCCTGGAGCCAGGATTGTTTTTGTAATAATATGTCTGACTGCTTTAATGTTTGCATTAGGTATAATGTTTTTTTGCGAGAGAGATATTGTTCTGAGCAAGTGACAAATGTTACTTTACCATTTCCTTGACTATAATGATTGATACTCTAGCCCTCATAAAAGGAACACTGGAAAAGTCTATAGAAAATGATTTTTACATAGAATTGGACTATATGGTTCTAGGATTTGCTTTCTGCTTGGGGTTGAAAAATATTGATGGTCCTGTTTGAAATAATAGCCATTACTCTCTCCTGCTATCAGTATGTTAATTATGACCCAATGCTCTGTTCCCTTTGTACTCCTGCTTATACCTTATATATACCCCCTTAATGAAACGTTTAGAATGAAAAATGCCCACCTAGCAATGGATTAGGATATTGATGAATTTATGAGAATAAATGTGCAAAACATTTTCCATGTTCCTTCTAGATCATAGGAATGTCTTTAACTCATGCTAAAAGGACCGTCTGTTAAAGATTGCAGGAATTGCTGTTAGCATGAGCTAAAAGCCATTTTGTTCCTGGCAGCCATTTTAGTTAGCCATGTGCTTTCTCCCTCTTCCAGAGCCTTGCACATGCTCAGAAAGGCCTAGCTGGAGGAATGCACCTGCTCCTAGTATAGAAATGTTAGGCTATTCTTACTGATGTAAGCAGTTTAGTCTCCCCTCCCACTTTATTGAGCAAGCAAATTTTGTGTACACATATTAGTCAATAGGCATGTGTGTATGTGCCAGGACCTCCCCTTGGTTTTATGCTGACTATGTAACCTATGCATATAGAAGGCCCCTGTTCTCTGTACTCCTTAGAATGCCTCCTACAGTGGCCTGAGGGTACTGTGTGACGCAATCTCCCTCATGTGAGGTTAATAAATATGTTTTCTTGAAATTACAGCTTCTGTGCCAATCTCTTCTTTGTTGGTTTAAAGGACCAGGTGTATCAGTGAATCCCCTAGAAGGTTTTTATTTCTTCAGGGTGGGAGAATGTGTTGGGAGATGGCTGGCAGCTCAGGGATTCCCCCCTAGGAGCACCTGCTCTTGTCTGATCTCTGAAGCTGAGCATGGTCGGGCCTGCTTGGTACCTGGATGCGAGACTGCCCGGGAAATCCAGGTGCTGTCGTTTGGAACTTTTGCCCCACGCCGATGTGTTGCAGGGCGCCTGGGATGGCTGGTGGGGGCAGACGGTGGAATGTTTTTATTGTCAATTTTGGGTGCTCTGCCTGCTCCTTGGCCTTTCTGGGATCTGGTGCTATGGCTATTTTGCCATGCATGCACCTGGTCTCGTCTTCTCTTGGCCTTTGTGCAGGGTTGTTCCTGGTTGGTGCTGGGATCGGCGACCACTTTGTGGAAATTTAGTGTGTCCCGGTTTCCCTGCTGTTTCCATGGCCTTCCCACCTGTGGGGCTTGAGTTTTTCTTTCTGTCTGATATATGGTTATCTCCATTTGTTATGAATAGGACGAGGACAACGGGACCAGGAGTAATGAAGATTGCCGGAGAGTAATAGGACATTGTGAGGTACACTAAATCCCTCATTCAGAGTGACTAGGTCCCAGGTGAGATAATTGTCTCATCTGTTAGAATTGAATTCCAGAAGGATTGGAATTTAACAATTGCATTAATTATCAACTATTACAAATTACTCCTTGTAATATAGGGTATAACAAGCAGATTATTGTACTAACTGTACCAAAACCCACATGTCCAGTATTTTCCAGGCAGTTTTCCTAGTGTAAATTTCTGCAGGTCAAACCTCCAGAAATATACCTTGAAAAATCGTGTAGCAGCAGTGTTAACTGCAAACATTGGAATTTTGTGAAAGGAATTACTCCTCATATCAGAATGTCACTTTTCGACAGGCATTCTGCAGCACATTAAAAGACCTGCAAAATAATATTTCTTCAGTGACATGAAAAGATCTGCGCAGGAATCATACAGAAAATCATAGAGTAATATGGATGGAACTTTCTATTACATGTATTCTGATTGATGCTTCTTCATAGTTATCATCATAGATATTATATTTCCTTTCACAAAAACTACAATGGGATGTTTCCTCTTCTGAATGAGTTCTCACAGTCAACGTTGGGGTTGTGATCTTGTTTTCCTTCCGACAGCTGTAATTTCTAATGCACCATAAAGATATTCTACAGGGCTTCTGACAATTAAGTAGCCCTCTGTTAGACCTGGCACCATTGGCGTGGGTCTCCCTTCCATTTTTCGCTTTTGTCTCCTCTGTGTTTGCCGGTGTTAGATGCTCTGGGCACTGTGCCACTGCCATTCATTGCCACAGCGCGGATGCTCCCTATTGTAAATTGACTGTATGAATTGGTATAATCCTAATTGACCCAAGGAACATGCTAGGAACGTCAAATTTAGTATGCCTGAGCATACTGTGCATCTTTTAGTGACGTTTATTTCTATATTCTGTGTTTAAAACTACCACTTTTGGGAAGTAGGTATTTTCTTGCCTAAGCCTTCCCATGTGCTCTGCTGTTATGTGTATTGGCTGTCTGGTTTTGGAGGGTCAGGGCAGGCTGAGACCGACCTGGATTAAATAGAGAGATCTGCAGTTGGAGTATGGGGAGTGGTGACACTTTGATATGGCAGGGCTGTGCCTGGCAAGGTGAATGATGCCTCCACCTCCCACTGTGCGTCTGATGGCAGACCCCCTCTCCCTGAAAGGCAGGATGTAGCCTTGTAAATAAAGTGCTCCAGGACGACACCAAACTGGTTCTGGCTGGGTTCAGTGATTTGTGACTTTTTGAGAACAAAGACTTTTGGGGTATAAAGATCTGTGCTAAAACCCCTACATGGTGTGTTACTTCTGGATGTCAAGACGAACCTCTGTCCGTGTAACGAGAGGGAAAGGACTTTGAAACTTTTATCCATCTTGCTGAAGCAACTACCCAAGGGCCTGATTTAAGCTTGCCCCCTGCTGAAGTCTCAGGGACATTAGACTTCACCCATCAGCCATCCAGATTCCTATTTGAGAGGGATTCTACTCGCAGGTGAGGCCTCTGTTGAGAATTCCAGAGCCTCTGGTTCTACTGCGGGGAACACGGGCTGAAAGTCATCGCATCGCTATTGTGGGCCACCGCAGCTGAGGAGCTGTGCCGCTGAGAGCCCGCATTTGCCTGTGTTACCAAAGTCATTGTGATCGCTATTGTGGGCCCCCGCAGCTGAGTAGCTGTTGCCGCAGAGAGCCCACATTTGCCTGTGTTACTAAAGTCATCGTGATCGCTATTGTGGGATGCTGCAGCGGAGGAGCTGTGCCGCTGAGTGCCCGCATTTGCCGTCCTACGAGAATCATCGCTATCGCTATTGTGGACCGCTGCAGCTGAGGAGCTGTGCCGCTGAGTGCCTGCATTTGCCATCCTACGAGAATCATCGCTATCGTTATTGTGGGCAGCTGCAGCTGAGGAGCTGTGCCGCTTAGTGCCCGCATTTGCCGTCCTACAAGAATCATCGCTATCGCTATTGTGGGCCTCTGCAGCTGAGGAGTTGTGCCACTGAGTACCCGCACTAGTCACCACTTCGAGGATCTTGTTATCACCTGCGGGTGCCACTGGGTGCCCGCCTCTAAGCCCCGTCCCAGGATTATCGTGAGTGCACACCGCGGACCGCTACAGCGGGGCGCTGTGGCCGCTGCTAGTCCACCTGTCATCACCGCGGCTTCCTTGTGAGGCTGCGTGCCGTGCCCCTTTAAATCTCAGGTACATTGTGCATCACCGGGTCGCATGGACCCCGGCCTCGAACTAAGTTTGTTCTAAATGTTTTTTGAGTGCCTCTATTGCTTTTGAAGTGAATCTGTAATTATGTGCATTGTGGTTTCTTGATCGCTTTTTGAACCTTGTGTTAAGCCTATATAAAGATACTTATTTTTCTATAGCTACTTGTGTGGTGTCCTTTTGTAGTGTCTTCACTGCGTTATTGTGTATGGTCGTAAATGCTTCACACACTGCCTCTGAGATAGGCCTGTCTGCTCGTGCTACGTTACCACAGGGTTGAGCAGGGGTTATCAAACGGTGTAGCCCCTTACTCTGACTTAGGAAGAAGGATCCATATTTGGACATCGGCCCCAGCCGCTGCCAACTAGAGATCCCCATTTGTAACACCCTCTATTCGTAATTTTCTGTGGCAGAGGAATGATGCTCCTGAGAATATTGAAGAGTTTGAATGATTTTACGAGCTTCCCTTCAGACCAGTCTTTAAAGTATTTGGCATTTTAGCTACGATAGTTGGACAATAGCTTCATAATGTACTCTTTAGGACCATTTTATGCAAAACAAACTTTTTGTTGGGTCTGGTCTTCTCCCTCACAATTATCACATAGAAGCGGTAGACTACATTCTCACAAAGTGGCTTACGCAAAGGCATACAGCAAGAAAAGAGTGACTATAAAATCCTATTGCCGCACACTAGGGGAAAAAAATTGGCTGGAACATTGGTGCCTATTACATTAGTCAAATGCAAAAAGAACAATTGATGGATAGAATGTTTAAACAATTCAAACGTTCACCCTAGTACAGAGATCTTGGCCTAAATCCGTCATTTTTTTGCTCCCATGCCATTCCGGTTTAAACCCAGCCATATGCAAATCAGTCTTGACCCTGCTCTGCATGGAGACAGTCCAGCCCGAGCTGCCTGGCCAGGTCCTCCGTGGACCAGAATCAAGCATCATGGGACCGGTTTCAGGGTATCACCCCTCATCAGCCAGGTTAGCTTGACTCTAGTGGCAAGGAGAGTATGGGACCCACATCTGGGCATATCCGTCCCGCTCAGGGTGACAAATGCAAAAAGAACAATTGACGGAAAGAATGTTGACCAATGTTAAACAGCTGGTGGAAACGGAGTCAATTACGGTGCCATTTTTTTAGGCGCTACCAACATTGCTGATGAATTTTGAATAAGTTGTAGGTAATCAAAAATCTTCACTGCCACACCCAAGTACACACTTTTTCCATAGTCAAACCCCAACTGAACTATGGTGTTAACCAAATAAACATGAAGGTACGAGGCAAGACTGTAAAGTATATGGCTTAGAATTTTTAGGTGGTTCACGGCTGCCGGTTTCAACATTTACAGATTTGAGATAAATTTAGTAACACCAGTATTTTTTGCCTGCTAAATTATGATATCCGAGTTCTGCTTACTCTATGTTTTTTACCACAGGGAGTAAATACTCCCTGTTTTTCTTTTTATTTGGAGCAGTAATAATATATGGATACTTGTAAAACAACCTGGCGGTAGTCCTAGCAGAACAATAATCTTTGTAGTCTGGTAATTTCACTCAGTGGTAATATTTATGTAAATAAGACCATGTATTGAAAAAAAATTCAGTAATAAAGAACAAATGAAAGCCATATCTGTGCATCTTTTCATTCTCTCTGCTCAGCATTTAAACATAAGGCAGTTCCGAATCTGCATGAACCAACTGAGCCGTATGACATAATATGAAACCAAAAACATTCTTGACTGGTGCTGTTTTAAATATTTGGTCATAAGATAAGGAAGTGCTTGCTCTAAACACCTTTTACCATCGCATTATGAAAACAGTACTAAGAAGGTGGTAACGTGTGACAAGAACATTTGTGCAAATTGTGGTACTTTGTTGGGGTGGTGGTTCAGTATTCTGTTGTTTTGTATGCTGCTGTGTTTTTGAGCAGCATTATAGCAATGTGATTTTGTTATATTTTATTGCAGTAGTTGGTGTGGGGCTTTGGTTTGACTGCTTTGTTGTGATGTGCCCTGTCATGTTTTAAATGTGCTTTTATGTTGCTTTGAGTATGTTATTGTGTTGTGTTCTGTTGTTTCATTTAGATGTCAACAAATGCTGCTACGTTTCCAATCAAAAGCAGCACATTACTTTAAAGTTCCCATGACAAGCAGCCATTTACCACTGTCTAAGGTGGTTAAATAGCACTGCTCCTTCTCATCAACTACATACGAAACAAGTCAGCTCAAAGCTGTGGCAGAGACTGGGTCTAAACTTAGTACTCACAATTTATCATTTTATGTGATATAGCCCCTGGTCTTTGAAACTGTTTTTGACTCACTGGTGTGTTAACTAGTTTAAGAATGAGTCGAAACTTAGCGCTCACTGTGATCATTTTATGTGCTATGGGCCCTGGTATCTGAAACAATTTTTGACTGACTAGTGTGTTAACTAGTTTAAGAGCTGAAGCAGCAGTATATTACCAACCTAGATGGTGGAAAATTGTCATTAGCCAATGGAAATTTAAGGGAAATTTAAAGGAATTTCTATGTTTTGGCAAGAAAGGTCTCAGAATTGTTTTCGATATCTCTGAAGTAAACTCAGTGCACCCCAAAAACACAGCAGAAAAGAAAATAACAGCAGAACAAGAATATAAAAGGGCATGAAAAAAAAGAACATCCAAAAGACATCACAGAAAATAGCACAATGTAACAATATACTGAAATAATGCAGCACCAAAAACACATCACTACCACATAAAACATCACTACAAACATGCGTGTACCACATTTCAACCGCCACAAATCTGCCTTTGTAATACGGTGGTAGAAAATGTTTGCAGTTTGGACTACCTAACATACCACCAAGGATATATAATAGCGCCACTATTTGTGATGCAGCCCCAATCTAATAACTATGGGACAGATTTACATGCCCCTTGCGCCACTTTTGCGTCACTTTTCCGTGGGAAAAGTGACGCAAAAGTGGCGCATTGGGCTTGTAATCTGCCCCATAGTATTTAAAAGTAAATCAAGACATGGACATGGCGTCTGAAAGCAGAACGTTGTGTGCATTTGTATTTTCCTTTAAATACTTTCGAATATCAGTTTTAATAAAAATGTCATCTCCATTTTGCAGAATGGTCTGCAGCCGAGAACGCGACGCTTTCGGTTTCACTTGAAATGCGATCTTTTCTGTAATTGAGCTAAGAACTTCCGGAGCATTGTTAAGGTCAGTAATTGCGCTACAAACGGTTGGGAGGGGAAACCAAACTGTCGGAAGTGTGCTTGTGCGCGTGGTCACATCAGTCTCTAGAGGTCAGTAAAGTTCCACATTTGACTGAAAGCGCCTCTGAGGTGGAGAGAGAATGCGCCAGGGAACCGCGCTCGTTAGTGACAGCCAACAGGCATCCTTTACGAGCCTGTGTTCTTCAGCAAATGCTTTGAAAGGGCACACACGTATGTTTTTATTGAAAGTTATTTTATTGACAGTCAATGCGTTCCAGGTTGTACTGTGTAGAACCGTGGCAGCAATTGCCAAACTCCCACTGTGTGGAAACAATGTTACTGTGCTTTCTCAAAGTGCAAACACAATTTAAATCACATTTCCGCCTTAGTAACCTTTTTACCGATGTGTCTTATATCGTATCGTTGTGATCGTTTGCGTCATAAAACGACAAACAAACAATCGAAGAGCGGATTTGAAATTTAATTACAAAAATGCACTCATTTGGTACTACTGAAATGTAAAAGGGTAACAAGGAAACGGATCATGTTGTTGTCACTTCTTTCTGCAGAGAAGGAAAAATAAACCTTAGTGTGACTTGTATTGAGTTACTTGCAATGAAAAGCAGAGCAAAGGGTGCTCTTGTTTATAAATTCCTCATGAATTGGCAGACACGCAGGTTCAGAGTACTCACGAGAAATATTTAAGATTTCCGCCAGATTAAGTGGAAATAGTGGGGCAGATTTATGAGCCCCTTGCGCCACTTTTGCGTCACTTTTAACATGGGAAAAGTGACGCAAAAGTGGCGCAAAGGGCTCATAAATCTGCCCCAGTAATTCTATGTTTAGCGCCATTTCTTAGCGCAAAGTGCCCCTTTGTGACTAAAATGGATGCGAGGATGCATTTTGTGCTGAGAAATTGCACTAAATGCAGCAGAACACGAATAGCGACCATGAGCCGAGGCTCACCCTCGCTGTATGTGTTCTTACAGTAGGATTGCTTCCCCCAAATTACGTGAGTAGGAGTAATCACGTAATTATCGGTAATTCAGCGCCAAAAGAGTAACTAGGAATTCGAGAAATTACTCTGCAATAATTTAAATTCCACCCAGAGTTTGAGACTCTCGAAGGAAAAACAGAAAACTCTATGAGCTGTTAAAAGGTCAATCATTGGGAAAGGCAATAGACTACACTCACAAAATAAGAACTTTCCTCAACGGTACTTAAAACCACCACTGACCTTCATTAATCATTGAGAGTGCCCAGCAATGGAAAGTCTCTCTTTGGTGACCTTGAGGGTACCTGAGTAGTGGCAAAATAAAGGCATTAAATATGGGCCAGAAATAATACTATCTATTAGCCATACACTTTAAGCCTGTCAACACAGACACAACAAGGAACTTTGATTTGTCCAAGATCACACAGTGTTGCTGTGCTGGAAGTTAAACCAATGACTTTACATCCATTTTTAAAACCCAGACTAATTGTGCAGCCATTCATTCCGAGTTGTATATCTTGCATTGACTGAATGATATGATTGTATGTGTTTGGTAATTTAGGAAAACACACAGGGAGGAATAAAGAGTGGGGTACTTTTCTGTCACATATACACAAAAGACAATCCTTTGTCGATTGAAAAATGACCAAATAATCATTGAGTTACAAAGTAGCAAGGAAGGTGTAGATTGCCCTTGAGGATTTTTATACTGGAAGCAATTATTAAACACCTATACTTGAGTATTGTTATTGCTACTAAGTGAAGCAGACACCATTAATTCCGCCAGAAAGGTTTATGCTTTTTTGTGGACTTCACTGCCTTAATTCAGTCAATAGAATGTAAGGAGGATTGTCTATCCTGGCATCTAGGAAGTTTTATAATGCAAGAATGCTGCCTTTGATATTTGGCAATGGATGCTAAGTTAGATTATTACACTTGGTTAATTAAAAAAGTTACTATTGAAGAAAATTGATTCAAATACATATACATCATATCAAAATAGGTAGTTAACAAAAGCTTTCCATATACCAGCCCTATAAGGTAGAGTATAAAAACTAAAAGGTCACAGTGACAAACAAATCTGACAAACTACATCTACTTATACATATGCATAACAAGTGGATTAGACACTGCCTGCGATTTAAGACAACACAGGCAATAGCATTTATAATTTAATATCGAGTTTGTCCAGTCAAATTTAAATGCACTTGTGTTGAGTTGTAGAAATCTCAAGCACATAAAACTTGCTCTGATCATACTAAATAATAATGTAACAAGGATCGTGAGGTCTCCACCACATCCATCGACAGGTGGAACTAATTATTACAACAACTAACAACACACAACCTGCCCAGAAAAGAAATCAATGTACACCTAAAATAATTCCTTTCACCATGTCAGTGAACCTCATTGGACAGAGAGGATTTCTAGACAGAGGATCCCATTTTTAGCATATTCTGGAAGTAGCCAGATACTGATTCTTGCCTGAATTGTTCCTTGACATGTTTCATAACTGTGAGCAGGAGCTCACTTCCTTCACCCTCAGAGTATCAGACTGTTCCCAAGATATCCCTGCACATCTCAAAATACAAAGTGTACTCCACTTCCTGGCCGCTGGGTCCTTGGGCATCTCACAGGCAAGCCAATCATGATGCTTGCAGTGGGTACTCAGATGTGCTGCCAGCCGGTGCACCAGTTCATTGCCATCCCACAGTAACTTGTGAAAGGCAAGGAGTGGCAAGGGACCTTTAAACCACTTACCAGTTCCCTAGGGTATTAGGTGTCATTGATTGCACACACGTGGCAAGTCAGACACTCCAACACAGGAAACACCCTTACCACATTAGACATTGCCGGCACTCCATCAATGTGCAAGCTGTTGGTAATGCCAGAGTCTCCTTCACTTATGTAAACGCAACCTTTCCTGGGAGCATACATGTCGGCTACATATTTAGACAATCAATAATAGTATATCAATTGGATCCTACGGATTTCAGTGATGCGTGGCTAATAGTTAAGTAGAAAGAATGCACACTGGCACTGACATTCTATCAGGAATAGTATCTCGGCACAGACACTCATAACTTCTGCACAATACAACAGCCATACATGGCATTTAGGCTGAATGCATGCATGTATAGATCAAGTGGTCAATTATGAAGGTAACCAAAACAAGATATATATCACATTTCTTTATTGTAGGTGATTTCAGATATGCCGTCTCACCCCATCTGATGTGCAACCACACAGCATCAACAGAGGTTCAGTAGGGTACTCAAATATGCTAGAGGCTTCTTTGAGGACACTTTTGGTATCTTCAAGTTGTTACTCAGTTGTCTTGAAAATATTAGGAATTAATCCAGTACTCCCCAGAAGTTGTATGCAATAACATAAAAGCTTGTTGCATTTTGCACAACATCGCCATGTTGTGGGGCTTACATGAACACCTTACCCTTGAACTACCGCCTCATCCAGGTTCTCTGGAGAGAGAGGCAAAGAACAGAGGTCAAAGTCTGCAGTCAAGTATGTATTTTTATTTGTATGTATTTTTATTTGTATGTATTTTATCTATTATATTTTATATAATGCGAAAATGATCCTTGAGGGTATTGAAGGGCTTTACAAATGATCGTAAGAAAGAAACAAGTAGAGCAAACAACAACATAATCGAAAGCAGTATAGGAGTTAATAGCTCCCAAATTGAGGTAAGAGACCTCCACAAGATCCAAGCCGACAAGTCAGCAGACACAATCAAAACAGGTGAATAATAGTCATGGGTGTAGTCATATGTGGGCGAGAAGAGTAGAGTTTGTGTGAACTACAAAATAAATGTTTTAATCCATAGCAATTTAGCTTGTTTTTTGAATGATGCATTTGAGGGGTTCAGGCTCATTTCAGGTAGCAAGGAGTTCCAAATTCTCAGGGAAATACCCGAGAAGGTTCTGTTGCACGTTTTCTTTTTTATACAATTTCTGTGGTTTTAGCAATAAGGTGCTGGTGCTTCTAGAGGATCTGCAGGTACCAGATAACTCCAGTTTTTGTGCCAAGTGCCTCAGGGTGTTAAAGTGTAGGGCTATAGGGGTCATGAAGGCAATTTATAACTATCATTGTCTCATATGGGAGCCAGTTTAGGGATTTCAGATCTGGATTGATGTGTTTGTTGCTTTTTGATCCTGTGATGATTCTTGCAGCAGAATTAGGGGAGGCCCTTTGTGGTGGGCATAGAGGGTTGCACTTCCATAGTCCAAGCTGGAAATAACTAGGGCTTGAACAACTGCCTTGAAGTCATGGGGTCAAAGGGAGGAAGGGTTTTATACTGCTGTGCTTCTGCATGTTCAACTTCATTCCAAGTGTTATTTCTGGGGATCTTGTGGGATATATTACATGTGGTGAGCAGTTAAGAGCTATTAGTTGCTTCATCCAGAATTCGATATAGCGTGAGTATTTGGGTGGGATGATTAAGAGGAATTCCGTTTTGAGAGCTTTAGTTTGAAGTGGGTGTAGGTCATCCAGTTTTGTGATTTTGTAGTTATTTTGAGGGACCTAATATTCTCGGTGGAGGAGATGTTCAAGTACAGTTGTGTGTCATCGGCATACATGTGATAGAAGATGTTGGACATTTTCGGAATTTCAGTTAGAGGTTTCATGAACAGGTTAAAGAGAGTTGGGTGCTTTGAGTGGGACAGAGGGGGAAACATGGCGGCCGCCAGCTAACTCTATGCTAAAAGGGGCTTCTCCCTTTCCCCATCAATCCTAACTTGCCCTGTACATTCAGTGGATGGGATTGCCACTGCGGATTGTGATAGCGGCGGATGGCAGCTTCTCCCCATTGTGGGCCCCAAGCTGGGAGGGCGTGGCGAGGGAGCTGTGTCACAGCTGCAGGGCCGCCGTGTTGTTTCAGGGCAATGGAGGCTGGAAAGTAGCTGAGAATGCAAGTAACGCCGGGCTGACAATGTTTCTTCTTTCAAGAAACTACAGTGTGGGGCAGGAAAGTGCTTCCCCCAAGAGGTAGGAGGATGCCAGTTGCAGACCATAAAGGATATATGGAGAGTTGAAGACTCTTCCTAGGCAGTAGGAGGGTGGGAGGCTCCTCTGTCTATGGAGAGCGTAAAAGTTTTCAGAACAGTAGTGCTAACCCTGTGGGGAAACTTTGCAGGTATACCCTGCGTACCAGGGGAACCTCAATCACACCTGAATCAGGGTCAGTTTTGGCACCTCCACTTGGGGAGATAGTTTCTGACATAATTGTCTCTACCAAAAGTCAGAGTACGCAGTTTGGTCGGGCAGGGAGTAACAGGGGCCCAGTTGGTAAATTGGAAAGAGTTGGGCAGGCTGCCGTAGGAAGGATTCCGCGGAGTAGGGTAGGGGAAGGAGAGTTCCCCAATCTAAGGTGAAAGTTACACCATCTCTTAAGTCATATTATAAGGTCCTTGTGTCCCTGGCTATAGCTGCAGAGGGCAATGCAAGGGGGTACAAGCCAGCACCTTATTAGTATGGAGCACAACGCCAGTACAGTCTTGGGGGTTAATACGGTATCCCCCGCCACCACAAGGTCAAAATTGCTTACCAGATGGCGTAAATAGCTTTTCCCAGGTGACTGTTCCAACGTCAAAAAGGTTGGAAATTCTGGCGACTCAGGATGAGTGCAATCAGGGGTGGCCCTCTCAGCAGGAGCTGGATATAGGGAGTACCCTATGGGTATTAAAGAGGAGATGAGGAGCAGGTTTAAGATATCTGAGCAGAATCAGGTGGAGATCCAGGCCTCCTGTGCAGCCTTGGCCCAGAAGCTTGAAGAAGGCTCTGCTCGAACTGAAGTCCTAGAGTGGGAGGTATCTAACATGAAGCAGGATATTGATAAGAACACTGCAGGTGTTAGTCATCTGACTAAACAAAATAAGGAGCTGAAAGAAGATCTAGAAAGGCTTGAAAATCATTCACTTAGGAATAATCGTAGACTTCTCAATGTTCCTGAGTCTATGGAGGGCTCAGATATCAAGGATTTTGTCATCCCACTGCTGCAGGATACTGTTCTGAAAAATAGGCCCTACATCGACCTTGCTTCTGAGACCCAACGTGTACATCGGGACCCCTTCAAGAGGAATTCCGGGAGGCAGAAACAGAGGCAAATTTTAAATAATTTTCTTTCATATACAGCTAAGGAGGCAATTTGACCATGGCTTTACTCTGGCGCTTACTCATTCTCTATAAGATAAGATGTATGCTATGCTAACGCTCAGAAAAAGTGGGAGCTGGGGAAGGGTATGGAGGAGTTGAATAAACTTGGAGCTAAAGCACAGCTGAAGTTCCCTGCTTCACTCTGGATAATGTGGAATAATCACATGTACAATAATAGATCAGTGGAGGAAGTGGATGCTTTGATTGACATAATTAATAAAGAAACAGGTTCCTGAATTCACTTACGAGAGGCGGGTTTGAAGGGGATCGGTTAGGCTCAATATAGTTTTTATTTCATTGTCAGTTTGCCGTTGAGGGAAGACCATTAGGCATCAATCCTAAAAATCTGGGGAGAGTTTCCTGGGGGTGGTGGGAGGAGGGGAGCACATGGCTGGAGTGGGGGAGGGGGGGGTGGCAGTTGGGATGGGCACGAGGTGGGGAGCAGTGGGAAAAAATCTTAAAAGTTAGTCCTCAATATCACCATTATGCATGAATATAGTGCAGTGGCAGCTCTGCATAATCACATCTCAAACTACCTAGATGAGGTGGGTTAACGAGCTAACATTCCTGTCCTGGAATGTCAATGGATTCAGGGCCAAGCATAGGCAGAGGTTAGTAATGAGATATCTGGAAGAAAGCCAAGCTCATGTGAGCTTGTTACAGGAAACTCCTCTAGCTGCTAGTGAGAGCCGAGCCCTCCTCTCTGAACACCGTTGGATAGAGAGTTTATTAGTGTCAGAGCAGATTAAGCTCTGTAAGGGTGTAGCAATTGTAATCAGGAGGGGGGCTGGATGTGTCATAAAATCTTCAAAAAACGATAATTCCGGGAGATGGATAATAGCAACCCTGGACTGCCGAGGCACTGAGTTATTATGTGCTGTTTTCTGTGGACCTAACATTGATGACCCGTGCCACTTATCAAATTTGGAGTGGAATTTAATGGAGGTTACATCCCCAACAGTAATCCGGGGTACTTCAGTGTCCTACTGGATCCTACACAGGATAGGTCTAATATAAAGAGTCATGGCCATGCCCCTGTGTGCGGCAGGCCCTTAAAAATATGCCGCTTGACTTGGCGCTATTGGATGTATGGAGGTACAGGATGGGAGCCAGACAAGGCTTCACGTTCCACAGTAAAAAGTATGGCCATTTCTCTTTGTGGACAGAGACATTGTAGATGCTATAACAACAATAAGTATCTTACCTGGTCATATCTCAGACCATGCCTTGGTTATCATGTCATTAGAGGGATATGGTAGTCTGCTTAGACCAAGATGGACGCTGAAAAGGGCCATTCTCTCTGATTTAGAGATTGGGGAGGCACTAAAATGAGCAAGCATGGCCTATTTCATTGCCATTATTGGATCCACTTCTCTAGTTGTAGTTTGGGATGCCTTTAAGGCATATATTAGAGGGGTGCTGCAAAACTTGGCATGTTTTAAAACAGAAGTCTTAAGGGAAAGGAGGACAGAGTGGGTTCTTTAGAGGCTGATCTTCTGCGGCTTGGCTCACGGCCAAATGTCGGAAGGGAGAAGACACAGATACTTTTAGAAGAGGGAAGAGGTGAGGCAAAACTTTAGTATTAAATTGGATCAAAAATTTAGGGAGCAGTGGCAAGCTGGTTGTATGAAGAACTTTGAATATGGGGATAAAACAGGGGCACTACTAGAATGGAAAGCTAGAGCAGACAGATCAAGGAATGTTATTAGACAATTGGGAGTGAACCCCAAGGGGAATATTTTGGATAAGATTTGAAGAAATGCAAGCCTGTCTTAAATACTTTTTCTCCGAATTCTATACGGAGGAGGTCCGCCCAAATAAAGATCTACTTAACGCGTGGTTGAACAAAATGCAATTGCCAAGATTAACAACGGAGAGTAGGGAGGGGCTTCACGCCCCTATTACCAAGGAAAAGATCCGTTCATGTCTATCCAAGAGCAGGAATGGCAAGGCCGCGGGGCCAGACACCCTGCTGAATGAAGTTTATAAACGTTTAACAGAACAACTGGTTCCAGTTCTGTAGAATTTGTTTAATTCAATTTATCCCCAGAAGCTTCTAAAGATCCCAGTAGGGCTGACTCTCACCGACCAATCTCCCTGCTGAATGTAGATTATAACATTTTCATCAGCATTTTAGCGGGAAGATTGGCAAAGCTTGCGCCACAGCTGATGCACTTAGATCAGAAGGGTTTTATCCCTAAGAGACAGACACAGGAGTTGACACAACAACTCATTGGCATGACAGAGCTTGCTACAGCACGCTCTAATCCCTTGGCCGTCATCGCCATAGACACGGCCAAGGCTTTTGACCTGGTGTGTTGGATGTATCTCTGGGAGCTCCTGAGAGCAATGGGATTTGGTCCAGGTTTTATATATGTCCTCCAGATGTTGTATGAGGGCACATCGGCTAAGATCCTCCTCAATGGCATATTGACTCATAGTTTCAGCATATCAAAAGGTACACAGCATGGTTGTCTCCTGTCACCCCTCCTGTTTGATATCTATATAGAGCCTTTGGCACAACTTCTAAGAACAGATTGGCAGGTCGGCCCTTTTAGCTCCCCTTTTTACAGCTATAAGGTGGTGCTGTATGCAGATGATTTATTGATTTACACTGCAGATCCCACTACAACTATCCCTAGAGTAGAACATCTAATAACAGAATGTGGTGCCCTCTCAGGACATTTAGGGAATGCTTACAAAACTGAAGTAATGCGTTGGAATGTCAACGGTTGGGGTGGGAGAGCCAGTTCGGGCATCAGGTATCTAGGGATCTCAATTGTAAATGAGGTGGATGAAACCCCCGAGTGTAACCTGCAAAGGGTAGCTGTAGAGATAGATCGTCTCCTCGCAGGTCAGAAAACCTGCTGTTAACAATCTTTGGGCAAGGTAATCTGATAAAGATGGAGATCCTTCCCAAATTGACGTATCTCTTCAATTCTATCCCTCTTGCGTTCCCAAAATCTGGCATTTATAAAATCCATGGGAAGGTGGTTACTTTTATTTGGGCTGATAAGGGGACTAGGTTGGCCTGGAAAAAGCTCAGACGTAGGCTTGTAAAGGGAGGTCTGTCTCGACCCAATTTTAATTTTTACTGTGCAGTGTTTCTGTTAAAAAATATCTGGATACTGTTAGGGAAACCCAACATTTCTACTTGGGGAA
Source organism: Triturus cristatus (assembly GCF_964204655.1). Taxonomy (NCBI): domain Eukaryota; kingdom Metazoa; phylum Chordata; class Amphibia; order Caudata; family Salamandridae; genus Triturus; species Triturus cristatus. The sequence goes on from NC_140595.1 coordinate 548,978,908, forward strand.
AGCTCCTAGAGGAAATGGTGAGAGAATCGAGTGGTGAGGGATTTTTATATAAGTTTGGTGCCCCTAGATGTTTCAAGAAAGTCCGCTTAAAAGTCTTGAGGTCAGCACTGAATTTATGGTATATGATCAGCAGAATGCTTGGCTTAGGCTAATATTCTGATTTTGCCCCAATGTGGGATTTCCCTGGTACTCGGGTATGTTTGAAAGATGGCTTAAGGCTCCCATTAAGAAAGGCGGGTATCGCTACATGTGCTGATCTGATGAAAAACGAGGGGTTGTATCCCTGGGAAGTCTTAAAAGCGAAAGTTGGTAAAAACATGTCCAGGTTTAAATTTTTCCAACTACCCTCCTGGTTCACGGACTCAAAGCAGGAGATAGGGGGTGACTGGGAGTTAGAGCTTTCCATCCAGGACGTAAGACCTAAGTGTAAGGAGGTTGCAACTTGGTATTGGAAACTCTTGATTGCTGATGAGAAAAATCTAACACCTTGCCACTCAGTCTGGAGAGGAGCCTTTCAGGAGATGGATCTACTACCTGTTTGAGATAACTCTCTGAGGTTTTGGTATTCAGTTGTTAAACCAGCTAATTTAAAGAGGAACCATTTCTTTACTATCAATCGGCTCTACAGGACACCATCTAAAATTGCCAAGGTTTCCTTCTTGCCACCTCCTAAGTATAAAAGGTTTGGCTGTATGGAAGTTAACGATGTACATGTCTTCTTCCAGTGTCCTAGGCTAAAGAACTGTTGGGGAGGAATAGAATTTACCCTGAAAGATATCTTTGGCGTGGGGATTGCTATGAACTCAATGCTTGTCCTTTTAGGAGTGGCTGTGACAACAAGGAACCTCCTCCAGCGGCAGCAGAGAGGGCTACTCTTTTACTTGATTCTCATTGCAAGAAGAGAGGTCTGTAAGAAGTGGATCGATCCGCTTCCCCCGAAGGTATAAGACTGGATTGGGGTGTCTTTTGGGTGTGGCGCTCAGATCCGGGATAAAAAAATGGTCCGTCCCCCTGATTAATGGGACGATTTTTCAATGTGGTGCAGAGACCAAGGAATTGGTCAAGTATTCCAAAGATTACACCAAGGCACAGAGAGAGGTGACAGTTCTGTCTAGATTTGTTGGGACCCTGGGTGAATGTAGTGACTGCAGGGCAGATAGATTGAGTGGTTTGAGATTTGCAGATGCTTCTAGTGGTATGAGGATAAAAAAAACGAGTGTGGGTGAGAGCGTGGATCCCTGTGGTACCCCTAATGTGACCCATGTGAAATTGGACAGGGACTGGTTAACCTTGATTCTTTGAGTTCTGTTGTGGAGAAAAAAGGTGAACCAGTCTGGGACAAACCTTGACAGCCCCATCCTATGTACCAGTAAGTCTAGGAGGCTGTCATGTTTAACCGTTTTGAAAGCTGATGATAGGTTGAAGGGGATTAGAAGGCAAGATTTGTTCTGATCTAGCGTTTTTAGAACATCCTTTACTATGTGCGTGAGAGCTGATTCAGTGCTGTGAGCTTGATGAAAGCTGAATTGGAATTGGTCTAGAAGTCTAAATTGTTCTATGTAGTTGCATAGTTGGAGGTGAACACATTTTTCAAGGAGCTTCGCTAGAGTTGAAATAGTGGTGATTGGGCGGAAGTCGTTTGGGTCTGAGTGATCTGCTGTGTGTTTTTTTCAAATTAAGGATTACCTGCCCACCTTTTAAGCAGTCAGCAATAGCACCTTGAAGTAGTGAGGCATTTACTATTTTGGACCAAAGTGGGGGATATAAACGATTTGATCTCACTGAAGTAATTCATTGGCATCATGTCGCTGAAGTGGTTTGAGGGTTTTGGAGCTGTAAGAATTTTGAGAATGTCATTTTCTTCAAAGGTTTTGCATGTCCACAAAGCGTTGTTTTTGAGGGTGTGCCCTGGAAGACATGGGGGGCTCAACGATCCAGGAAGGAGAGAGGCTGATATGTGGTATATCCCGAAGGTGCTCCATAGGTGTCCAGAATTCATTTTCAATCATTTCAGTCTTTCCCATTAAGAAGGAGGCAAATTCCTCGCAGTTTGGCAGTGGACTAGACCCAATTAAGGAAGGGTTAGGTTGGTTATTCCATTGTGGTTTGGCAAATTCAAACAGTTTTTTAGGTCAATTTCTAGCTTGATCTAGTTGGAGTAAAAGGAAATTCGCTTTCAAACTTCTAATGCATTTTTTATAGATGTTCTACAATAATCTTAAGTTCTTTAGGTGTTAGTGGAATGGAGAGAATCTCCAAGATTGTTTGGCTAGTCTCAGATTACATCTTTCTGGATTTAGGCTACCACTGAACTATTTTTTCAAGTCTTTGGTGGACATTCTTTTTAGCCGTAAGGGTGGAATCGAGTCTAGGATGCTCATCCTGAAATTGTTGTAGTGATCTATAAGTTCAATGACATCTAACATGTCCACAGGCGGAGGCAAGATGTTATTGCTGAGGGATGTCGGTTCAATTAAGTTTTTGTTTCGCATGCTCCATTTTAAGTGTTTGGGTTACTTTAGTTGAACCATGATTCTTCTCACAGCTTCTGTGATGAGGAAGATGACACAGTGGACTATGGATTCAAGTTGGATGAGTTAATCTTTTCAATAATTAGATCCAAGTTTGCATCCTTGTTGTGTTTAGGGCTGTTGCAGATTTGGGTCAGATTGAGGTCCGCTAAGAAGGATTTAAGTCTGTTCACTGCACGGTTATTCAGGTCATTCCAGTCTCCGAGGAAAATCTGGGTGCCTTGATGTCCCACATTGGTTTAAATGATTTCCAGGATTTGTTCAATGAACAAGAGGTTGTCTCCTGGTGGATGGTAGATCACGTTCAGGTTGCAAGTGGCCTGTTGTTACTTGCACTATCAATACATAGATATTTGCATGAGGATAAATCAACTGTTTGTGATTTTTTCACTAAGAGTCTGTTACGGTATGTGCAGGCGATACCACCACCTTGTCTGTTAGCTCTATCTAATTTTGGTGATAATGGGAGAGAGTAGTATGTCAAGTATAGGTGCAGAGAAGTAATTTACCAATGTTTCGGTCAGGATTAAGAGGTCAAGCTCATGTATAAGGATGAGTTCAGCAATGTTTGCCGTGTGTCTCACTGCCAATCTGCAATTGAGTAGCATGCATTTCAGGTAAGGATTGGTGTCAGCTGAGGAAGTCTGTGTGATGGTAATAAGCTTAAGGTTGGATTTGTTAACCACTCTGGCGTTAGGCCTAGTTTCTCTGTAGGAATAGTTTGGATTTGGCCCAGATTGTCTGTGTTACTGGAGTATGTAGAGTTATATGAAAGAAGGAGGGAATGAATGTCGCTCTTGGATAATCGATCGTTCAGTCTAGTGGGCCGGGTTAGGGCATTGGGGTATGGTATTGTTCTCCATCTCAAGTGAGGAGAAGAAGAGATAGGTGAAGGCAGCCTGGTGCAGTAGTTAGAAAATTGGGCATGGTTGTGACTGATGTGTTATTTGTATAGTGCAATCCTAGCCAAATGTTTATACATGTTCCTAGTGAATCTTTCTAGTGCCTCCCATTGCAGCCATCTGTGGCTCAGGAAAACGTGCCTTTTATGTGCCTTGAGCAAACTCGTAGCATCACATTCAAATCCTTTCAGTGTGCAGAAGTATGTTGGGGCTGTCTGTCAATGCTTTTGGGGCCTATTTGTCAGATAGCATGACCATATCTACACGGTACACTGGAGTAACCATGCTAGGGCAGATTCTCCAAAGATCCCTAAAGAGCACTTCCTAAAATAATAAAGACCTTAGAGGTTGGAGGACAGTGTACTCCATCAAAGCATGGTGCATTTCCAGTCCACCATTATGTGTAGTGCTTTGACTGTAATGCCATGGACAGAAGATCCACCACATTCCGACAAAGGAGTATGGTGGCAAGCAGTCAATAAGCAAGACCTATGTATACCTATTTAACGGAGTCAGTAAAGATGCAAATACTCACAAATCTAAGTTAGGAAGATGCACAGTCTTGGATTGTGGATAAATCTTTACAGGGGAAATAATGGAGAACAACGAGTACCACTGACTAGAGTAACAAACGTCTGCTGTTTCAGCGCCATGAGACCCAAGGTTTGGGTGAATATGGGATTTACAAATACATGTTACTTTATACAAAGATTGATAAAGTAGAAGCTTATGGCAGTACAACTTTGAATTATGGTTAACTGAATGGCAAGGAAAAATGTAATTCTTCCTGTGGTGATCTGACGGTAAACATCACATGTATTGTATGTTGCCAATTGGATTAGGTTAGTAGCCAGCTTCTTATACCATGAGCGAGTTTTACAAATCATAATATATGGTTGAACAACCTGGTCATTTTTATCAACTCTGCCTATGTATTTGTAATCAAGTATACAGTTGAGCCTCTGAAATTCTGCCAATTGACTCCAAACTATGACTGGGAAAGTGCTCTCACCATGGATTATCTTGAGAACATATACTTCCCACCTACCTAAATATTTGGCTGTTAGTAGTTTGTTTGAATGTAGCGCACTGTTTTGGGCTTTTTGGAGCTTCTTGCAAACAGGCTCAGAGAGAATACTTTCTGGTGACTTCAGATTGTACTGCAAACAACAGTGCCAGCTTGGTATAGCTTGCTGAAAAGCTGTACTCCTGTATAGAAGTTGTCCAAATAAAGATCACAACTTTTATGAACGAGTAGTTGGACAAGCTCCCAAAAATTATTTTCACTAACTCCTAGTGTGGAAGGGCAACCAGAAGGATTGATAGTGGAGTCATTCCATGCATATACTCTCAGGCTTCATATAACCACTAGAGCTCTTGCACAAGATGTACATCTTAATGCCATAATGTAGGAAGCTGGAGTATTATGTGGTGATGGTGGTTAGGCTTCACAATGCAATACTCTCACAAACCCCAAAGATGGTCCTTAAATTAACAATAATAAATCTTTAGGTCAGTCTTGGTAGTGTGGCAAAGAGCAGTCCGGGTTTACTAGAGGAACATGTGTTAAACATTTCAGAGTACCAACATGGACAATAAGTAATTGACATGACTTGAAGCAAATCTAACACCAATTTATAAATATAAAGCAGATTTTTATATTAATTTAAACACCAACATGAACATGATCAGATACATTTAACCAGAATTATGGATTTTAGTAGAAAACATAAATCACAGCAATTTAATACTGCAGAACATTTTCATTGTGGTCAATGGGAAAAAGTGGTAGTGACAATCGGTCCTTTGCAGGTAGAGTTGAGTGGAATCCAAGGAGGGTAAATGTGATGCGGGTCCCAGGACCAAGCCACAAAAGTCAGTTCAATTTTACCTGGCATGTAGACCCCAGGTGCAAAGTGGTCCTGGCTGTCCCTGTTTCTGAACAGGAGACGTGGGAAACCTGCTTTTACTGCTCATACAGTGGAGCGAGGGAACAGGGTGCAAAATCTCAACAATAGGGCTTCTACTGATGTCAGACAAAAGTTGTATGGAATTCCCTTTAGATACAGCATTGAGTAAAGGGGTTAGTTGCCGGACTGGTCGCCAACAAGCTTTGGCAGCAGTACGCCTAGCAGGTGAGTACTTTGATGCCCAGAGGTCCCTGGGAACACGGTAGCTGCCTAAAACCTAATGGAGAATAGGACTACAGATCCCTCAATGCACTAGACCAACTGGATTTGGGTGATCCCTTGAAGGGCCCGATGGCCAGTGATTCTTCAGATCCAGAGTATTGTTTTGCCTGCAGCTTTGCAGAGGACTAGTGCCACTAGTCCAGGGGAGTCTGAGGTTGCTTCTGGCTCTCACAAGGGCCCCTCTGTCTGGGAGAGCTGAGCTTTAGCCTAGGATGAGTCTCAATCATGCAGTCCCTGGAGTGTTGCCACAGGTGAATAGTCTCCCTCTTTTGGTTTGTGCAATTCCTGTGGGTCTCTTCTTTGTCCTATTTGATGCAGGTTGGTTCAGAACTGAGGTTCTGGTGTAAGGGGTAGCCCTTAAAATCTAGACTTAGGGGCATTAGGGGTGTGGGTGTAAGTGGCCAATGAGCTACTATCCCCAGCAGCTAATCCAGCCCTGATGTGACTACATCCGGGGTATGAGGTCACCTTTCCGACCCACAAACCACTATTCTACCACTTTAAAAAATGGCACAACTGTTCCTTAGCTGTACAGACCAGGTAGCCCACGCTAGAGGTGTGGCTAGCCTTATGGGGGTGTACACCTCCTGAATACTTAATTTTCCCACCTGCCAAGATGTTAATGTCCTGGAGGCCTGATTCCTTCTTTGGGAGGCAGCCTAGTTGCATGTCACAGGCAATGCAGCCTTTGAAGCTCACCGCCGTGATGTGCCACTTCACTAGCCATCCAGTCAGGGTGGTAGGTATGTCCTTCTTCCCATCCAGGCCATTGTTTCTGACTCCTGGGAGGGTTCACACCTCCTGGCAGGAGGTTAGCGTCCTGTCTTGGCAGCAACAAGCACGGGCGGTGAAACTCAGAGCATCGCCCTTGACATGAGATTCATGTCAGGACAGATGAGGCACGTTTCTTGATACCAAAATAACATATTTAGATGGTACTGTTAGACTTGGCCCTTTCTGCAGGGTCATCCCAGAACTTTTTGCCTTCCTCCTGGTATTTTTTCTGACCTGGTGTTGGCGGTTTTAGGACCTTGGGCACTTTATCACTGCTGTTCAGTGTTAAAGTGCATGTGCTCTCTATGGTAAACTTGGTAAGATGGGTCTACACCTGTTTGGTATATTTAATTTACCTATCAGTCCCTTGTAAAGTGGTATCTCATATACCCAGGGCCAGTCAATTAAATGCTACTGATGGGCTTGCAGCGCTGCTTGCGCCACCCACCAAAGTAGCCTTTGAGGGCGCGTGGCCAAGCCGCCGACCATTACGGCCGCGTTGGCTTGGAGCTCTGCCACAAACCCTTATAGATATGCCCACCCGGGGGACATTCTCTGCACTAACCAGCCGGTAGATGCTGTGAGAAGGGGTATAGATGTGGCTGGAGTGAACACTGGGCTGTGGCCAGTCATGGTGCGGATCGGCACCGGGTTGCAAAGCCTGTGCAGGTTGCGGCCTGCGGTCATGCGAGAAGCCGGCGACTCTGGTAGCGTGTGCCACCCCGTGCCCTCGGCGCGCCTGCAATTGATTGCCGAGGATCCGACCTGACCAACGCAAAAGGCGGGGTAAGCAGAAGCAGCGGTGGGTGACCAGTTTACACAGGCCTTTCTCTCGCGAGTCCCGCAGTCATTCCCCGGAGGCCCCGTGGTGATAGGGTCCACGGGTGAGCCTGGGGACCGCCCGTCGGGGTGGGTACTGCGGGACGTCGTCATTGCCCCCCCGCTGCTGTGCCCTTGATGTACTTTGTGCAAGGCCCCCCATCCGGTAACACAGCGTGGCAGCCACGCATTCCAGGACACGCTAAAGGACACTTTGGGACGTGAATGCTTCTCGTCAGATGAGGGAACACAGTGACAGACATTTAGGCCTTGGTAGGCCTTGGCTACTGACACAGTTGGCCTGGCATTGCATAGAGAGGCCTGAGAGGAGGGTAACAATCGCATTGCCGACCAGACGGACCCACGGGCCTGTGGCATGGGTTGGAAAGACCCCAAGCAAAGCACCCTCCCTTTCAAGGCACCAGGCAACAGCACCAGAAAGTATGGCTGAGGGAGGTGAATCACGCATGGCTGTAGCAGCAGGGTCTGACACCATATTGACGGAGCTCAGTGTGGGCTTCAGGGTATTGGACACCCGTTTTGACACCCTGGACAAGAGACTGGAAGACACGGAAGCCCTGTTCGACAAACATGAGGGACACTTAACCACGGCTGGGGGCAACATTTCTGACCTAGAAGATGGTGCTTCCCAGACCATCAACAATATAGAACGGGTGGAGAAACTCATTGAATCATTTGCAATCAAGAATGAAGACTTGGAGGCAATGGGGCGGCGTAATAATATAAGAGTATTGGGAGTGCCCGAATCCACCAATACTGGGCGGCTGGACTGGTTCATGGAAACATTACTGACTGATCTTTTTGGTGTGGAGTCCTTCACCACTACATTTTTAGTAGAGCGTGTGCACTGCATATTTGGGCCACGGCCGAACCCAGGCTGCACGCCGAGGCCTATCATAGCTCATCTGCTTAACTTCAGAGACAGGGATACCGCCCTGAGGTTGGCACGGGAGAAGGGCCAGCTAGAGTGGCAAGGGTCCTCTATTTCTCTATACACGGACTTCACTGCAATGGTGCAGGAAGCAAGACAAAAATATGCCGGGGTGAAGGTGAATCTCTGAAAACTGGGGCTGCGCTATGGGATGTTGTATCCTGCACGGCTAAAGGTGGATGTGGATGGACGCTACTGAAAATTTGACTCTCCCCATGAGGCCCAGTAATTTTGCCAGTATTACTCCAAGTCGGGGCGGCAGCAAAGAATGCCTTCCCCACAGCACTCACAGAATTATCTGGACTCAGGTGTAAGTGTTGATCTCTTCATGGCCAGTTAGACAAACCACTTGTCCCTTAAACTGACATTAGCTGATTTGTGACTGTGCACAGGTTGCAAAGCCTAGACCAGGTTCTTGCATAACAAGATTGGACTGAGGTGGATGTTCCCCGGGAAAGGACTATATTCATTCCTTCAGACGCGTATGCGCCAAGTACAATGAGAGCGGCATGGCGTTGTAACCCCAGAGTGCGGATGCACCTGTTTGATTTGGCGCTGTATTGTTTATCACTGGTTTTTCATTTACATTTAGCAGTTGGAACTTTCCCCTGAAGTTTGGTATGGGGAATGGGAGGTGGGTGGGGGGAAGTTGGGATCTCAAGCAACTGTTGGCAATATGGCTTAGTCGAGATGTTCAAGTACAGTGCAGTAATAGTTATTTGGATGCAGGCACATTTAGTAACCAAGATATAGGTTATGGTTAACAAGGTACACCCGAAAGCTAATGTTGTCTTGATGTCCTGAAATGTAAGGGGCCTTAATAATGCCCGCAAATGTAAGCAAGTAACCAACTATTTGCAATGCCACCAGGTGGACAGTGCATTTATACAAGAAACTCACCTGGTGCCTTCAGCGAAGTCTCCACTGGCAATTAATTGGGGGGCGTGTCGGTATTTTGCTGGCTATAGCTCGTATGCAAGTGGTGTGGCGATATTGATAACATAACATAATAACATAACATTTGTTTGATTCCATTCACTCGCACATTGAGCGAATGGGGACGTACCAAATCTGCCTTGGTGGGGATTTTAACCTACTACTAGATCCAAAGCGTGACAGCACTGCAACCACGGCAGATACAAAGCCCAGGGCAAGGAGAGTGCTGCTAGATATCATTGACAGTTACAGGCTGGTGGATGCGTGGAGACACAACAGCCCCAATTAGGACCGGTACACACACTTCTCTGCACCGTACAACACATGGACTCGGTTGGATTACTGGTGCTTTTCTGCAGGAGGGGGCGCTATGGGTCACACTGTCGGAACATTCCCCTGTCGTAATACAGCTGATAGATCCACGCGCAGGGGGGGTAGAATGACCATGGAGAATCTCTGTCATGGCCCTGAGAGACACGGTATTTGCATCAGAACTGAGCACTGGAATAAGTGACTATAAAACACTGAACATGGGTACGGTGACATCCAAGGCCACACTATGGGAGGCTTTTAAGGCTTATGCCAGGGGCGTGTGTATATTAAAGAGCACAGGTGTACTCAGCGGTCTGAGACGCACACTCACGGGTAACAACCTTTATAACGCAGTCATTACATCGCACTACCTTTACAACACAGTCATTACAACGCAACATCCTTTACATCACATGCCATTACAACGCATGTCATTACAACGTATGTCACTACAACGCATACCATTACAACGCAATATAAGGTAAGTAATGGGGAATAGTAATTTTTACCCCTCCCCTATCCAACACTTACCCTACTGTTGCACTCACTGGAGTGGGAATAGTAATTTTACCCCTACACTATCCAACGCTTACCCTACTGTTGCACTCACTGGAGTGGGAATTGTAATTTTTACCCCTATGCCATCCAACACTTACCCTACTGTTGCACTAACTGGAGTGGGAATAGTAATTCTTATACCTACACTCTCCAACACTTACCCTACTGTTGCTCTAAAAGTAATGTGTGTTGTAATGGTATGCGTTGCAATGGTATGTGTTGTAATGAAATGTGTTGTAAATGTAGTTTCTAAAATGTGTTGTGATGGCATGTGATGTAAAATCATGCGTTGTAATGGATGTTGCGATGTAAAAACTGCATTGTAAAGGCATGCGTTGTAAATGTTTGCATTGTATCGACATACATCCCACACTCACACGAATAGAAGCGCAGCTAGCAGAACTTGACCAACTGGATACGCAACCCCTTGGTCCCCGGGTCTGTAACGTCGTGAAGCTCTTCTGACAGAGTTTCGAGAAGCAGCAGCGCGAGAGGCACATTATCTCTGCAAGCATGCAATTTCTAGGCAATATGGGGAAGGTGAACGGCCGGGCAGGACACTTGTCAGACTAATGAAGTAGTCCCATAAGCCGACATACATAGCTGAGCTGACGGGATGCAACGACTCACAGATAACTGGCAAGGTGGGAATTCTTGGAGAGGTGCTCACATATTACACCACATTATAAATCTCCAGAGCCACTGGGGTGCACCCACTGGCGTACAGTGACTACTTAGATGAGATCTCATTAGTCTGGATGGAAAAAGCACACAGGAGTTCTTGGCCGAGCCCTTCTCGGACGACGAGGTGATTGAAGCTATTGATTCAGTGGGTGGTTCTAAGGCACCGGAGCTCGATGGGTTCTCTGGATGCTTTTATGAGATGTACAATGCTATCCTCGTGCCATAACTTATAGATGTGTACCAAGAGGTGTTGGAGACCAGTGTGCTCCCGCCTTCTCTGAGAGAGGCGGTTATAATCCTATTTCTGAAATCCGGAAAGGATCCACTGAAATATGGTTCTTAAAGACCGCTGTCACTTTAAAATTTTGATAATAAGATTCTAGATAAAATATTATGAATGAGGCTTGCCCTAATTGTTGAAAAACTGATCTCACCCGCTCAATCGGGATTTATTCCTCACAAATCAACAGCGCTCAATCTTCGTACGTTGTTCACCACACTGCATAGAATATCACCGTCGGTCCCAGCAGCTGTTGTGCTGCTTGACGCGGAAAAGGTTTTCGACTCACTCGAGTGGCCTTTTCTGTACACCACGCTGGGTCGCCTGGGTGTGCTGTACTATTTTTAGCGGTCATTAAATTACTATATACACAACCCATGGTGCGCATATGCCTTAATGGTACACTGTCGGCCAAGTTTCAACTTACACGGGGAACATGGAAGGGATGCCCGCTCTCCCCCCTATTGTTTGTGTTGGCATTGGATTCGCTGGTGCGCCACCTGCAAGAGCGGCACAATCATTGGGGCCTACAGTTTAACACTGGACCCCTACTGCTTACACTATATGCAGATGACATTATATTAACGTACAACACCCGAATTTTAATTTGGTGCCACTTCTGCTTAAGTGACAAGATATGGCACCCTGTCCGGGTTATGCATCAATTGGGAGAAATCGGAGGTGTTTAAGATGACAGAAGCACCCTGTGGCAAGCTTGCGGAGTATCTATTAAAGTGGTGTGCAGACTCTGTTAAATACCTAGGAATTCACATACACAGAGATGAGGATCGTTTCCTCCAGTTAAACTATGGTCCGGTAATGGAAAAGTTGGGACGCAATATAGAGCGATGGTTGATGCTACCCCTGTCAATGCCGGGAAGAATAGCCATTATTAAAATGGTTGTCCTCCCTCAATTTCTATATCTCCTCCACAACATCCCAATTCCGTTATATAACAGCTTCTTCTCAAGCCTTCGAGACCCAACGAGGTTGTTTACTGCTGGTGCGGGGCGGTAAACAACCTCGTATTAGCTGGGAAACACTAATACTGCCATATGAGAGCGGGTTTGGGGTACCAAATTTTCATATCTATTACTTGGTAGCCCAGGCGAGCTTTACTTGGCACTGGTACCATGCGGATGTCAGGATTCCCTATTTCAGGCCGGAGGCAGATCTGGCGCTCCAGGCACTCCTTAGCACCCTGCTGCCAGTTGGGTTCCTGCGGGACAGGCACGACATCCAAACGCTCACGACATCTAGTTGGGCTTGGCACAAATTATTAAGCATAAGTGGATTACGTATTCTGTACTCACCCAAAATACCGCTAGTGGGAATTGGCTGGATCCCTATTCTGCAGGAGACACTTGTAAAGCTTACGCTAGCTAAATTTCATTTGGTAACATTTGGAGATCTATTCCCTAAAGGGCACGTCTTCTCATGCATGGAGGACCCCCGCTTCCACTAGGCTACAGTCATGAACCACTTTGTTTTACAGAGAATTCAGAGAGTCCTAAAAGCTCATCCTTTCAGCTATCCATTAGAACCCACTGAATTCCCAATCCTGATGGGCATCATCAAAGAAGGGGATTGGACCCACCTTATGGCCAGAATGTATAAGGCTGCAGTGTTCTTGCTGATGTCCTGGGACTCCAGGGTGGGTGCGGCCTAGGAGCAGGACCTTGGCCACCCTATTACTGTTATACAGTGGGGTAGATGTTGCACACAAATGCGCCATGGTTCACCCAACCACCGGCACAAACTGCTGCACTTTTAATTATTTGGAGGGCGTATAAGACACCCAGTGCACTACATCGTATCGACCCATCTCAGTCACATTCTTGCCCCAAATGTCACTCCCCAGAGGTGGACTTTGCGCATATTAAGTGGACATTCGCTAAAATAATGGGTTACTGGACAGCAGTTTTTGGGGAAATCTCCCGAATGATAGAGATGGTGATCACATCCAAGCCACTGATGGCACTGCTTAGGTACACACATGACCACCTCAAACCCAAACAACGGTTTGTCGCCATCGCACTGCCCATCACCAAACGTGAAGTGGCCATTAATTGGGGTATTAAACTCACACCTACAGTACACACATGGCTGCACAGTATGACCTATTGCAACACTAACAGCGATATTTATGCACAGTTACAGCCACCCACTGCTAGGCCCCTCGACATATGGCAACCATTCCATTCCTACCTGCGGGCCTCACAGGACACTGGTGGCATTTCAACATTGCCACAACACACTCCTGCATTGGATGGAGTGGAGGAGGATACACCCGAGACCGCTGGGACACCGCAGGGTTTGTAACCTCAATATGTGTGCTTTCTGCCCCATTGTAGGACTGGTCTATTGTACTCAATGTTAACCTTGCATATTTATGTCTGAACCTTGACATGTATTTACTTTATAATATGTCATACTCTATACTGCACTGTAACCATGTTTATAATTTGTGAAAATCAATTTAAAAAAAAAGTAGCCTTTGAAACCTTTGCGGGGCCTGCGCGTGCAGTTAACTGCCGCTGTGACGTGGCACATAAAATGGTTGACACGTCTGTGACTCCCCTTTTAATACATATCAGTCCCCCTGAAAGTAGGCCCTAGCTAGCCCAATCGGCATGGTGCGGTGTAGGTAAAAGGTAGGACATGTGCTTTAACTGTGTGGCATGTCCTGGTAGTGACAGACAGCCTATTTGGTTTCTCACTACTGTGAGGCTGCCCTCTCATAGGAATGCATTGGGGTTACCAATTTACACATATCAGTTGTAGGGAGAGAGCACTGACATTGGGGCCTGGGCAGCAGGGTCCAGTGCACTTTCAGAGTCATAATCATCAGCATTGGGACATAAAGTGGGGGGTGACCATACAAAAAGGTCACTTTCCTACACATAACAAGCTCTTTGCTTGGTATGTAGTGTCTGAACAAATGTTGCCCTTTGTACAGGATCAAGGACTCCGAAATAACAACTTGTGTAGCTAATCATATTAATATTTATAATAAACATGGTCAGATAATCAAGTGGCCATTGGAGACCAATAGATGTATGATCCAACAAGCACATTTCACCAGATTTTTGATGTGACGGCCTCCTTTCTAGGGAGAAAAGAATCTCTAAATCCTCCGTCTAGGAATCACATAGTAAGGGGGCATGTATGTAGCACTGTGTAAGGCTATGGTACACATAATGTTTTAATGAGGCATGACACCCATTGGCCAAATGCAAAAAAAAAACCAGGCCCATGTTTGGAGTTGCTGAATACCCCCAAAACAAAGTCTGTCCTCTAGTAATTAAGGGCTCCATTTTGAATTTAGTGGACAGGTGCTCTGCCACAAAACTGATGGTGCACCCTGTCCTTCAACTATCAGTCTGCCTGCTTTATTTTGAGTTGGGTGGAACATCAGGTCTCCAGTGGCAGTGCCTCCACTGGCTCCATCATTGGAAACCTTACACTGGCTTCCTGGCCATCTGTGTATACACATCAGGATTCCCTCCTTATATAGAGCCGACGGATGGAAGCTTTTTTTCTGATTGGGGCTGCATGGTGGTCTCAAACAGAAAGAAATAGTAATGACCCGCCAGGCCCTTATAGAAAAATACAAGGGTGTCAGGTTCATTAGTATTTTGTTTTTCAAAAACAAACTCCCACTTGATGTTTGGTGAGTAGCCACCTGAAGCAAGGCTTTCTGTGCCAATGCATTTGTTCCAACACCAAATTACAGTGCATCTCAAATAAACACCGGTGGATCACATAGCATATTAAATGCTCCTCTAACTATGTAACTATTAACCACGGGTATTAATAATATTATTTACATAAGTTCTCAGGGTGCAAATTTCGGTACATGTAAATAGTTTCGAAGTTATAAATAAAGATATTTTTCTTCAATGTAAATCATTGTACTTTTTATTTTGTCTACCTAAAATACATAAAACAGCATTTTTCTAAAGGCAACCATATTTACAATAGTTAATAGGGATTCACTCCATATATTACAAAACATTGTAGATGGGGCAGCTCTCAAAAATAGGATAATTTTCACCTCATGGTCTGACTAACATAGACAACTCTAACTTCGTTCTTGTTCTCAGAATGTCACTCAGGACCCGTCCGTTCTGCCTATTTTATGTGACCATAATTTCTAACAGTGCCACCCTGCCTTATTGGTTCTGCAACAATTAACATCTCTACCAATTTGTTGCTAGGTATATAGTTATCTGTGGTCCGTGATTTGCCTTAGGAAACAACTGGATTACTAGAATTAACCAGACTATGACGGGGTAGCACCCTCTTCTTAAGTGCAATACTGCCATGCTGTATTTTCAATACAATGTTATTACATTTTGTTGTATGACTTCTAACACACTTTGTAATATAATTTGTTTTAATTTATAATGCATTGATATTTTTATTGATTACGAGCGGACCGCCAGTCTCGAAGGGGCATGGCAATTCCCCCCTATTATGATATGGGCAGTCAGATTGCCACAGACCCATCTCAACCCGTGTTGTAGCAATCCCGCTAAGCATATTACAATTTCCTCTCTGCCACGTTTTTCTCAGCGGTTACACTGACATGAAAACCGTGGCAGAGAGGAAACACTGGTGCCTCATGCCCTGTGGATGCACACAGGGGGGCACAACATGTGCCCCCCTGTATGCATGCACACCAGTTCCTGCTCAGCGTGGACTTTACAGTCCATGCCGGTGAGGACTGTTTTTGGCATTCCCATTGCGGTGCCCATTTTCAGGGCACCACCATGGAAATGTCAAAAAACAAGCCCGCCAGACAGGAGGAAACTCCTAATTTGGCTGGCAGGCTGACCTCTGCTATGGTGGTGTGGCGGCAGGGTGAACGCTGCGCCGCGGTGAACCCAAAGTCATATTCTGGCACTTAGTATATCCAACAACTTCTCCATCGCAGTCAGTCTGAAATCCTACCTAGATCCTGATTTCATCGAGCAGTGGCTTCTGGTTGATGATTTACTTTATCTGGCACTTTTTGCTCTATAACGTTTTTAAAAATCATATCCCTGGTTTCCCTTATTTGATTTATGTCATTTTTGTGTCCTTGTTCTCATTAAAAGTTTCTTGAATTTTTGAAACTGGTTGTGAGATTTTTATTGTGTTGTGTTTTGATTTTTTAATTGATTGGGTACTTCTAAATATGTTTCACACTTTTCCTAGGTTAAGCCTATCTACTCTGTGCCATAGCTACCAGGGGTTGAACTAAGACTTCAATTAGTGAAATTATGTTTAATCTGACAGGAGTTTGAATTTATTGGTAAAAGGAGTCACATCCACCCCTACTAATAAGAACCCATTTTCTTACAATTATGTCTGTAGTAACTAAATTTAACAGGGCCTTGTGAGCATAAATTACTTTCAGAATGTTACCCAAGATGACTCTCCAAACATTAACCCCTTCGCTGCTAGGCCTTTCCCCCCCCTGTGCTAAGCATTTTTTTGGCTATTTGGGGTAGTTTGTGCTTAGGCCCCTGTAACTTTTTGACCACATAAGCTATCCACTCCAAATTTGCATCCTTTTTGTCCAACATCTAATGGAAAAATGGGAAAAAAGGACTACAGATTAAAGCGTCTGTTTTTTTTCCCCTGCAAATGGTATCAAAAAAGGGGTTGTGGTGCTGAAATCAACATCTTCCCAGCTTTCAGGGACAAGGACACTTTTGTCAGAAAACCAAAATTCTTTACACAGTTTTGGCATTTTTCTGGGACATGTCCTATTTTGCTATTTTTTGTGCTTTCAGCCTCTTTCCAGTTAATGGTAGAAAATGGGTATAAAAGCAATAATGGATCCTGGAAAGCTATACATTTTTAGAAAAGTAGACAACATTCTGAATTCAGCAAGGGGTCATTTTTGTAGATCCTTCAAGGTTTCTTTATAGAAACTAACCGTTGAATATAGGAAAAATTGAAAATTAGTTGAAAAAAACAGCCATTTGTGTCAACGTTTTCACCTGTAACTTCTTTTAATTATGACAGCTGTTTGAAAGCAATATACCGTTACATCCGCAGGACCATTCTGGTTGTGAGGATATATAGGACTTGTAGGTTTACCAAGAATCCGACGAACCCAGAGCCAGTAACTGAGCAGCGTCTTGCAATGGTTTTTTATTATGTACCGAGTATATGGCAATTCATTTGGGAAAATATATACATGGAAAAATCGGTATGAAAGACACCTATGTATTGCTGAAATTGGAACAAAATATCGAGTTTAGAAACAGTAAATATTTGCACATTTCCGAATTGTGAGTACCCATACTAGCATGAGAATTATAGGTCATTTTTCAAAATGACTTCTTTTTTACACATTGTCTTTCATTTGGAAGGCAGAAATGCATCGAAAGTCAAAAGGTAATAACAGTTGCTCGACAATTCTGTCTTACCCTAAGTCTCCCAATAAAAATTGTACCTCACCTGTGTGGGTAGGCCTAGTGCCCGCAACAGGAAACGGCTCAAAACGCAAGGTGGAAACACTTTATTTTTACAGTGAAAACTGACCCTTTTTTGTAGAGTGCCTAGCTGTATATTTTGAACCCTAGCTCTGCCGGCACCTAGGGAAACCTTACAAACCTATACATTTTTGAAAACTAGACACCCAGGGTAATCCAGGATGGGGTGACTTGACTGGCTCTCACCAGGTTCTAATACCTAGAATCCCTTGCAAACCTCAAATTTTACACATTTTCCTCACATTTCTGTGGTGGAAAGTTCTGGAATCTGCGTGGATCCACAAAATTACCCCAACACCGCGTGCTCCAAAATCTTCCGAGGATAATGGTACCTCACTTGTGTGGGTAGGCCTAGTGCCCGCGACAGGAAACGGACCAAAACGCAACGTGGACACACCACATTTTCACTGTGAAATCCGACCCTTTTTTTTGCAAAGTGCCTAGCTGTAGATTTTGAACCCTAGCTTTGCCGGCAACTAGGGAAACATAGCAAACCTATACATGTTTGAAACCTAGACACCCAGGGGAATCCAGGATGGGGTAACTTGACTGGCTCTCACCAGGTTCTGTTACCCAGAATCCCTTGCAAACCTAAACATTTGTAAAAAAAAACACATTTTCTTCACATTTCTGTGGTGGAAAGTTCTGGAATCTGCGTGGATCCACAAAATTCCACCCATCCCGCATTCCCCAAAGTCTTCCAAGAAAAATGGTACCTCACTTGTGTGGGTAGGCCTTGTGCCCGCGGCAGGAAATGTCCCAAAACGCAACGTGGGCACACCACATTTTCACAGTGAAAACTGACCCTTCTTTTGCAAAGTGCCTAGCTGTCGATTCTGAACCCTAGCTCTGCCGGCACCTAAGGAAACCAAGCAAACCTATACATTTTTTAAAACTAGGCACCCAGGGGATTCCAGGGAGGTATGGCTTGCATGGATCCCCCAACGTTTTCTTACCCAGAATTCCCTGCAAACCTCAAATTTAGCAGAAAAAATAATTTTTTCCACACATTTTTGTGTGGGAAAGTTGTGGCATCACCAGGCTGACACAAATTTCCTACCACCCAGCCTTCCCCCAGGTCTCCTGGAAATCGGGGACTATTGCTCTGATATGCAACCAAGAGGGGCAGAAAGACTGGCTATTTTGTTTGGGTGAGTGGGGACATTGGGATGCCCATTCTGGGCAGCCCCCACCCCTACATATAAAGAAGGCCAGCATAATTGCTGCTGCCTCGTGGCTCTCTGCCAGCCCCGGGGGCAGATCAGAGGCTACTACCCCTATCTGCTTCCTGTGGGGGGGACAGAAAGACTGGCATATTTTGTGGGGGTCGGGGCATTCGCATGCCATTCTGGGCAGCCCATGCCCCGAACTTTGGAAAAATAAAAATCCCTGGTACCTAGTGGGCTTTCTGCCCGCCCGGAGGCTATTGCCCCACCTGCCTTCCAGGAGGGGCAGAAAGACTGTAACATTTTTTCTTTTGGGTGAGGGTATTTGAATGACAATTCTGGGCAGCCCCCACCCCTACGTATATATAAAAAAAAAATCCCTGGGGCCTAGTGGGCTTTCTGCCCCTCGGGGGGCAGATCGGGGGTTATTGCCCCCAATTTGCCTCTTGGGAGGGCAGAAAGTCCTCCTCTTACTTTGGGGGGTTAGGGTGGGGGCTTTGGCATGCCCATTCTGGGCAGCCCCTACCCCTGGCGCATAAAAAGAAGTCCCTGGCGTCTAGGGTGATTTCTGTCCCCCAAGGGGCAGAAAGACTGGAATTTTGTGGGGGGGAGGGATGGGGGCATTGGCATGCCCATCTTTGGCAGCCCACACCCCTAAATTAATCGTTAATAAAAAACCCTGATGTCTAGTGGGCCTGTTGCCCCCATCTGCCCCCCAGGGGGGGCAGGAAGACTGAATTTAGCCCCATAAATATCGGGGGAGCAAAGGCCCTTGCCCAAGGGGCCACTCCCCCCTCCCTGGGGCCTAGTGGGTGGATCCCCAAACAGGGATCCACTAGGGAGGGGTACCATTGGAAAGGGGAGATACTCTCCTTTCCAACGATACCTCTCCCAAATGGTTCGGTGCTGGGGGCTGAGATAGCCCCACAAGCACTCAAACACTACAACTGTAACAAAGTTTCAGTTTCGTTTTCAATCTAATGACGACAGCGCGCCAAGCGCGATCGTCATTAAATTGAAAACCAGTGAGGGGCCTTTGGAGGTTGGGGAAGGTTTCCCCACCTCCTGTGGCCCCCCCCAAAAAATGGAAATCCCTCTGCTGTTTGCAGCAGAGGGATTTCGTGCCCCTGCCCTCATGACGGAATGGTTCCATCACGAGCACAGGAGCACCGGTGCTCATGACGGAACCATTCCGTCATTAGCACAGAAGGGGTTAAGAGTTCTGTAATTCCCCCTGGTAATCAATTGTTGCCTTTACTAATTTACAGTCTGTTGTGCATCATATGTTGTGTTTATAGATTCAATAATCTCAAGCCATTTATCCTCTACATTTTACATCCCAATAGGCATGTTAGATCTACTCCCCTTACTTGGCAATACTATTTATGGCTGGGTGGGCAGCTCAGCAATTTTTCACATTTTCTAATTCAAGAAGAGCAGTTCCATTTGGTTGACCAAAGCAGAGGCTTATGGTACACAAAGGTCCACCAACGCTCCAATTACCTCATAGGAAAGATTTTGGCACAGCCTTTGGCTCATAAACTGAGATGCTGGGAAAACAATTTTCTCCATCATAGGGGTCATTATAAATCTGGTATAATGCCTAAAATGTGGTGCTGATAAAAAAGAAAAGTATTCTAGCACCACTAATCTAACAAAAGAGTGATAACTGTATTTTATCACAATGTCAGAACTAAATCTACCATTTATACCCCTTGTCTTAGAATCTAGTAAGAGAAAATAAACATCTTTACCTAGTACTTAACTGCTTTGAATAGGGAAGCTACAAGTATAAAACAGTGATTATCATTATATTTACCATCCATTTATCTATCTTTTCTTAACTTTTTGACTTCGGTGGACTCCCACTGAATGATGTTTGAAAATTGGAAGTCAGACACTCTGGCATAATCAAGTTCTACAACTTAAGCCTCAAACAATACTCACGAACTACAGAAACAAATACAAATCAAACATATAAATGATTAAATATTGTGGTTAATTCATAAACAAAACAGATAGAAAAATGTAAATTTAAATTATCATTTTTATAGGAAAAATGTGTTTTATTTCTCATAAAGTGATATTCTGTACTCCAGCATATCACATTCAATTTTTTGCTCCTAACACATGCTCTCTTTATGAAAGTGCATATTAATGTTTTAATAGAGGACACCAATCATCCATACAACAGTTTTCTGTTTCTGTGCTTATGCTACTCCCACGAATCAAGCTAAACTTTACAACATAGGCCCAAATTTACTAACACTTAATGCATGTGTGGTTTGTGTCACAAAAGTGAAGCAGACATGTTGCAAAGTGTTGTGGTGGGATTACTTTTATGACTTGCATTGGAAAGTTGCTGTAAGTAAGACAAACTAATGCTATGCATTAATTTGTGCTACTTTGCTTAAGAGGCTGCACCTTGGATTGTACATTGGCATTATAATGCAACCACCCATAGATCTTGAAAGAAATCCCTGTCTACAAACATTTTAAGACCAGGATTTGCTCCAAAAGTTTACACCTTCCTAAGGCAGACATAAAGGTGGAGCAACTATTAAAAGTCTCCACACTTTTCCAACTTTGCATGTCTTCTGCACTATGCAGAACATACACAAGTGGGACATTATAGCATCATAACTTGTGTACTGGAAGGGAACCCTCTGGGGGGAGAGAAGAACAATGTCATAATTTAAACGTCACTTTCTCTCCAGCTTTTTGACATAACACAACTGTGGTTGCTGCTATGTTTCATGACAACACTCAGTATATCTGTCCCCACATTTGTAACCTCCAATTTCAAATTCCTTCACATTTATGGAGCATTTTAAAATTTTCAGTTATCAATTTTGCTTTTTAAGAGTATGTACTTTATTAATCTGTAAGTCAACATTTGGATGGCCAGACACGCTCCGTAATAACCTAATAGTAAAGGAGCAGTAAACTTTAATGGCTATCAATTTAATAGACCAGATTTGTATGAGAGTTATACATTAAAACCAATACACATTGTTACCATACCCAGCATGTACAAGGTCCTAGGCAACCTGGGAAGATTCTCATAGATCCATTGGACATCTTAGTCTTTGATCCCCAGAGTAGAAGCCTAGTTGAAGTAAACAGAACTGTGAACACCCAGCTCCATTTTTGATTTTCATGTGGTTGAGGTTGCTGTGTGTTGTTGTGCTGGGCAGCATTTCTGCTTTTTAGTGTCTCCTTAGCATTCTTTTAGATTTGCAATTTCCTTTAAATAGAGTGTTTACTGCCTTGCACATATTTAAGCATTATCATTGCCATTTTTAAGTATATGATGTTGAAATTAATGTAATCATCTAGCTTCCTCCTCTAGAACTTAACAAATAATGGTAGAATATTTTCACAGAACCTCCCACTTTGTTTCCCAATGCATAAACACATCTGTTTGGGACAAGTAATGAGACTACTATTTAAGAAGCTGCCTAAGTGATGCAAGTGGGTTTATTCAGCATGCCATCATGTTCCTAACATCCAATTCAAATGATATAATTGGAAGTTCAATAATAAAGTTTTGGACATGACTTTAATAAGGCAATAATGTTGACTGAAGGTGAGTTATCATGAACCATATAGGCCATACTCTGGCCCTAATTAAGACTTCATGAGGACCGGAGGAATTGAATGTTTGATTCACAATAGAAATAAATTATCACAGCCATTTTGGTCCTTTGCTCTTTTATATGAAATCACCAATATCTCTGGTGTTTCTATATAATTCTGATTTGGATCTTCAGGTAATGTACAGGTGAAAGCGTTTTGCTCCAAGCAGGCTCATTTGTACTGGAAGTGACACATTTCTTCATAGTGTACACCAGACTACTGTTCAAAGCAATTGACAAGGTTAATCCAGTCCACCAACGAAAATGTCATATTTCTCAGAGATTTTAAGAGCTTTTAAATTTACTTTTGTTTCTTTATGAATCTCCTACAGTTTTTTCCTCAGAAGGGACACAAAATTTGTTTGAAGTTGTATACTCCCTCTGTTATGGTGCCTTGCAAAATGGCTTTATAACATCTACGTATCACTTTGGCCTGTTTGCATCCCCACATCAATTCCCAGTGCTTAGGGTAGTTTGGTGGAAGTCAACAGAAGCAGAGCAGCCAGGACTTCCACCTTCATCAAGTTTTTTTACCATAAGTTTAACTTGAGTTGTGATTTTTGTTTTTTCTTTTGTGACTAAAAACCAAGGCTGCTTAGGAAAACGATTAATTCATGCATTTCGTTCCAGAATAAAATATTTATTAAGTTTCAGGACTGAATTGGTTCTCTTTATAGGTCTTATTTTTAAACCCGTTCCTATATTTTCAATAACAAAGGATGGAATTCCCATGACTCAAAATCTGTATTCATTCTGTTGTAATCATGAAAATGTTTCTGGTGTAAATCATACTTTAAAGTAAGGTCTCATATTGTGTTGTAACATGTCTACAGAGCGTTCCTGCCCCTTTGTAGGGCCCAAATGTGCTTTTTGTGTTGTTGAGTACATATAGATTTTCTGTTTCTTGTGCACGGTCAAGGAAAGGTGTTGGTAAATGTGACACCTATAAATAGCGTATCCTGGTGTTGTGCCTGAGTCGAGAATGTGCTGCAAACCTTTCATGGGGACATGTAGCAGCATTCCACATAGGGAATTAGGTGCAAAGGGAGGGTGAGGTATAACCTTATCTGCATTATCTGCAAACCAGTGTAACTTATAGTTAAGGTTAATTGAGTCTGGAATTTGGGAGGCGCCAAATCTTTGTCGCTATTCTGAATTCATGGTGTCTATTGATTACTTTTATTCTCTTTTGTAGAATATTCAAGGGCTTCCAAGTCTGGAGAGAGCGCTTGTTCCCATTGTTGCAGGCTTGGTTGAAGTTCACTCCAGAGTTGCAGCGGTCAAAGTCTTGGAGGTATTGTTTGGCCACCAGTAAATGCTAAATGGTGTTCAGCTAGGAGTGTCATAATCTGAAATCATAGAGGGGCTGTTAGACTACCAGTAAATTAAATATGAAGTCCACCCTATGGACCTATGCCTCACGTTTTTTATATTCTGATTAAATACTATATGGAGACCACTAAGTTGCAAAAGAAGATCAAACTCTACAGGCACTGTTAAGCCACCCGCAAATACAATTTGGGATCCACCGAGGAATGACAGAAACCAAGGCCCTGGAGGCAATGTTGAGCCACAAATAAATTCTATGTAAAGTACACCAAGGCAAGGAGTATAAGAAGCTCAACCATTGGAGTTAAGCCATCAGTAACAATAATAATTAATTAATTATTTGGGTGAAAAGAAACATCCATAAAGGATAAAGTAAAACAGTCATGCAATGTAAAAATCATTACATACCGATAAAACATCGCAACTTATTAAAAACAAGACAAGAGAGTGGAGCCACACAAATCTAGGACAATACACCCCATTGTGCCAACAGTGACCTCATAAATACAATGCAATGAAAGATCAATCTATTCTTGATAGCCTAGATCTATGAGCTGCCCACTAAAACATATCACTGCATGAAGCGTATGGAAGTTTGGTAACAACTGCAGGTGCAAAAGTGCCACTTTGGCCTGCCTAAACTTCAGACTCCTTAATAAAGGCTGTTAGAAACGTTTTCTAGGCACTGAGAACAAATTACACAATAAAACAAAATGAAGCATGTCCTGTGGCGATCTGAGATCGCAGCCACAAGTGTCTCTGAGTTAGAGGAAGAAATCCAGGCAGAGAAGCTAGAAGATGGTGAAGTTAATTAAATGTGTAATCAAAAATCTGTCTTGGGCACTAGAAAGTGCAAGAAGAAATGGCTCCATACCGACACAGATTTTAACATTACATAAGCCCTCACTGTAGGTTTGCTGAGCTCAATATTTTCATGCTGGACAGTGGCAAATTTATGGTGTAAGTCTTTTGTGAAGTTAACATCCCTGGGACTTAAAGTGACATGTGCAAAAACAAAAAGGTCAGGCCTTCCCATGGCCTGAAAGTATTCCTTTATAGAACCTATCCATGGGATTTTATTACCATGTTCCAAAACCTGCTAAGATCAGGCGGTAATACCCTTCTCTCTGCATGTGCATATCTTTAGCCAGCAAAGTATGGGTTTAATTGCCACTTGGTCCACCAAATAATCAACTCCTAACTCTTCATGTACAGACCAAGTTGGCGTACCTTGGGGGATACCCAGGAAACAGAGCAAAAATCTGTGTTTTGTCACCGGTAACCTATGAGAGGGGAGGTACTCCCAAACCTCACTTCCGTATAACACTTTTGCGATGGCCTTGGATTTTGTAAGTTTTAAAATGGCCTCCGGTGCCCAAGAACTCAGCATGCTAGCAAAGCTGGTAATAGCCCCTGCAGATTTGTTCTGCTTGCTAAGCTTCAAATCTAAGAGGGCTCTCCACTGTAATCAATTATCAAATAACACTCCTAGGTATGGAATGACCGGGACCTTAGTGAGAGTGTGGAGACCAGCTTTAAAACTTTTCACATGAGACCCCTGACAACCTGCAACTAATACATACAACTTAGTAATATTAACAGACCGGTCCAGCCTGTCCATAAAAGAAATGAAACCCTCTATTAAAATCTGCAGCCCCCGGGCCGTGCAGGCCATAATAACTGTGTCATCGGCATAGAATAAAACTGGCAAGGATCTCCTCCCAACTCTATGGGAATTCGGCTAAAGTATAATTAAAATGATTTGTGAGTGCTCCCTCCTGTGTGTATCTCACTGTCGCTGTCATCTGGGTATGGAGTGATGTGAGCAAATGAACAATACAAGGGTCCACTCCCAAAGAAATTAAAATGTTCCACAACTTAGTCCGATTAACCCAATCCAATACAGACCTAAGGCCCAAGAAGGCTAGGTACAGTACACCTGGTTGAATCAGTGTGTATTTGGCAAAAGATACAGATTGAGGCATTGGTCTGTAGTTGACATGCCTTCACGGAAGCCAAATTGGACAACTGATAATATATGGTTATTTGTGGCCCACAAATACAATCTAGATAAGAAGACCCATTCCAGAACCTTAACTACAGCATCGATAAGGGAGATTGGGCGATAAGATTGTTGGTTGTTCTTGTCCCCTTTTTTGATATCTGGAATTATTGTCGCATATGACCAAGAGGGCAATGTCCCCTTTAAGGATGCCGCATTCAGGACTTGTGTTAAAACAGGGGCCTAGACCTCGATATTGTCGCGTAAGGAATCTGGAGGTATTCCATTGGGACCCATGGCCTTATTTAGCTAAACCAGCTTGATACTAGAATATACCTCATCCAAAGAGAAACTAATGGGGATTACATCTAGGCTAGGGGTTTACGTCTATGCTTGGCTCCACCAAGGGTCCTGCAGTATAAACCTTTTCAAAATGGGAGACCCACTGGTCTGGGGTAATATGATGGCACATAGTCTATTTAGCTGGTTCCGCAAAGCAGGGACCATTAATGATTTTCCAAAATAAGGCTTAATCCCTCAAATCTTCCACTTTGAGTAGGTCCTCCCAGGCCTGCTTTTGTAACTGGCACCTGTGTGCCTTCACCGACTCTTTGTAAAGGAGCCAGCACTGAGTCACTCTATCTTTCTCCCGTGGCACCTGCTTCAAGGCTACCTTTAGCCTCCTCAATGCTCGCGAACATTTGCGATCAAACCACGAGTGGGGAGCCTAGGCACTCCTCACTGTCTTTGTAGTTAAAAGACCAGAGACTACCTGGGTGATGGAGTTAAATTAACTCAATATGTCCTCACTCGAGGAATAAGGGTCCAAACAAAAGCCTAGCTCAAGTTGGCAAGTATGGAAAAGTCTATGATTTAAGGGCTTGGCATCCATGCATGACCAGAGTAAGCCCCTACCCTGATCTATTGGGATTAGAGGAGCCAGAGGTTTGCGAGGACTCCTAGTATAGATAACCATCCCCCTCAATAAAAGTGTCAGAGGGTTATGGTCGCTAAATGGATTATGTTCTATGCTAAAGGAGCCCGAGCCCACACCCAAAGACGCAGAAAAGAAAATAACATCTATAATAGTAGCAGAACCCCCACCTTTATAGGACAGGGGCGGGTGTGAGATAAGCCCAGTGTGCTAGTGGTCTAAGTTGTGTACAAGGTTATGGGAGGATAAGAGTTTAACTCGTTCCCTTCCGTAGTGTGCTTCATGTGGAAGTCCTATGAAAATGGGCAGGGTTGTGCAATTGCCGGGCTCTTTACCAAAGACGAACACAAATGGCAATTAAAATCCCCCACTAAAATAAGATTCATGTGCGCAAAACCATCCCACTTTTTACTGTGTAGGGCAGAATTTAGGGCATTAAAATTGGAGAACCTGCCCTTACCCTTCTTCAGGTTGTAGAAGTTGATTATGCTAAGTGGGGGCTCTCTGCCCACATGCAATGTTTTGCCGTGAAATACCTGGGAATCCCACTTTAAGGCCAGCAACTCCTTTGATAATTCTAAATTCACAAATATGATAAGGCCCCCGCTAGCTCTTCCAATATTGGAGTCTTGTGTTGGGCAAACGAAGGACTTATACTTTTCCAGAAAGAAGTTGTTCTTTGTCTCCCATGTTTCCTGTTGGCATATAATGTTATATGATTTTTTGTATGAAAGCCATCTGTCATCTGAAAACTTGGCAGACAAACCAGCTACTTTCCAGGAGATGAGATTGAATTCTCTTCCAGGATTGTTCTTTATACCTCCTTAGTGGGCTACAGAGAGGGAACATGTGATGCCTCATAATCACAAAGTCAATCCAGCTCATTAAGGCCCTCTAAGGGAGCATACTGATTTCTGGGTTGCAACTGCTGCCTCATAATTCCTTCGGAGAATCCACCCCCATGGGATTCCTTTCTCTGATTACTCATTGGGGGTCTGTAAAAAAAGTCCAGCGGAAGTAATTTAATGCATGATCCTGCGGAGAATGATTTGGATGCACCAAAGAGGTTTATCCGTGTTCACTCTGGAGAACGTGTGAAGATGATGATACAATCTGCATTAAACATTTTCCTTGATGAGCCTATCCAGGCCACCGTTCGCGCCATCAAAATATCTTGAAAATCCCTGGCCGAAAATCCAGAGTGCTGCGCTCGTCAATATGAGACTTTATTGATCAGTTGGGTGGTGGATTGCTCCTTGTGGGCAGCCAAGCCTGGAACCCCTGACAGAACCACAGTGTAAGGAGCACATGCTTTGGGGAGGTCAATCACTGGAGGCTGTAAAGCCTTGGAAGGTTGCACCCCAAGAGGGTTATCTACCCTACCTGGGGGCTGAATAATGCGCATGACAAAAGGCACCCCACCTCCCTCTAAGCTCAAGCTACTGGGCCCATGAGTAGCATACTGAGCCCACACTCCCTTGGGTGCATTAACACGTGAGGTACCATTACTACTCTGGGAGGTACCAGAGAATATAGGGTTCGGTAAAGGGACAGGCACTAACAAATTGTCAGGTGGAGGTTTAGCCAAAGAAGTTAAAACAATGTCCAAATTGCGTGCCAAGTCCCTAGATGCCGACTCCAACGTATCTATTTTAGTCTGCATCGGTGATGTAAGGTCAGTGAAGGTTGCCTTAATGTTGTGTAGTGCTGAGGCCAGCTGGTTCAACAGTTCCTCCATTTTGGGCCCTGATACATCACTCGCCTGGTCGTGTTGTGTAACTGCAGAAGGTTCTTTTGCCCTCCTGGCCTTCCTCTGCCATTTTGGAGCTGGGGGACTTGCCACGTCAATAGGTGGTGTAAACTGAAGAGGGAGGGATGCGGGCCTAGTGACTGCAGGCTCACAATGAGATGATTCGACTGGGTCCGGGTTTGAGTGCGAGAAGGATGGGGCTGGGGATGGAGCGGCCAAGGGAGCCTTGAAAACCAGAGATGGAGTGGATAAGAGAGATGGCCCGATCTTCCTGTTTCAACAGAGAGCCGTCTATATGCCCAGACTATCTCCTAGTATACTTTCGGATACCAGTCATAGGGAAGCTCAACCCATCAGGGGAGGCAAAGTCAGAACTCACTTATAGAGCTCTCCATAAAAGATATACCTTCACTTCAGAGTGCGCTCGACATGTCTACCCCCTCTCTGGTGGCCAACCCCGAATCGGATGCTCACTCTTTAGAAGACTGGCTGAGGACTAATATTGAGGCAGCTGCTTCACTGTCCACGCGCACCTCTAAGAGAACTGGCCATATGATGCCTTGGTTCGATGAATCTCTGAGAGCCAGCAAAAGTAAATACAAAGAACTGGAAAGAAAATGGCCGTGGCAATATCCTTTAGAGGACAGAAATTTTTATAAGGCAGCTCTCAAAACACACTACAAACGGACAAGGATAGCCAAAATTATTTATTTGGAAAATAGAATTGCAAACACTAACAATTGTGGCAAGGAAATCTTTAAAATCTTTAAAACGTTCACGGCTCCTAAGGCAGAGAACAAAGAAGCGCTGCCATCATCAGATTGGGCAAAGCAGGTGGCCCGTTCCTTTCATGATAAAAAAATGACGATCCAGCAGTCTTTTTCCAAGGAGGTGGAACACAATGCATCCTTTCCTCACACACAGCTGGGATGTGTCACTCCACCCTCTGTCACGGGGACACTCTCACTAAGGCCACCACTGTCACAAATGCCCACCGTCCAACTTGAGGACTTCCTTACATTCCTCTTGGGCTACCTTAAACACACCTGTCAATATGTACTCAACTCCTCGCTGGAAAAGGACGTTGTGCCTCCAATCTGGAAGCAGGCCAAAATCCTGCCTCTCCTGAAGAAACCAAATGCGGACCCCAACCCTCCCACTAACTATAGACCAATGCCACTTCTTCCTGCTTTCGCAAAGTAGTGAAGAAACATGTCTACAAGGTACTCATGGAGTACGCGGAGGTACACAATCTCTTGCACCCCACGCAATCCGTCTTTAGGGACAACTATAGCACCGAGTCTGCCCTACTGGAAGTGAGTGAAGACCTTAGAGATCAGCTGGATCGTGGGGGAAGAGCAATGCTCCTCTTACTTGATCTGTCAGCAGTTTTCGATACGGTGCCCCCCCAGGATGCTCTTACACAGATTTAGCAATATGGGCATAGAAGGGAAAGCATTGGCAGGATTACATACTTTTTGGAAAACAGGAAATATGTCATCTGGACCCCTCCATTCCTAGCCCCAATGCTAAGCATAAAGGTTAGAGTCCGTAGGGCTCCTCACTAAGTCCAACTCTGTTCAACCTGTACTTGTCACCGCTAGCATTATTAGCAGAGGCACAGGGCACAAAAATAGTCTCTTATGCTGCTGATACTCAGCTGATTTTTACACAAGCAAGAAAGGGGATGATTTCAAAGGGGATGCAATTAGATCCTGCCTCACCAAGGTTTTTAAATGGTTGATGCAGAACCAGCTAAAGTGTAATCCCGACTAAACCGAGATCGTATTCCGAGATTGTATTCCTTGGCCAACCAGTGGAGGACAATTAGAGTTGTGGTGGCCCGCAGATATCTCCCTCCCCCCAGAACTGCCCAATCAACAGTTAAAAACCTGGGTATCTACATCGATAATGCGCTCTCGATGCGGTCCCAGGTTCAAGCCCTAATAGGAACCTGTTTTGGAGTACTGCGGATACTGAAGACATTTCTGTTACTTCTTCCCCTGGGTTCCAGGAGGTTAGTGGTTCAGGCACTGATCACATCCAGACTAGACAATGCTAATGTCCTCTATCTGGGACTACCGGACTACCTTCTCCAACGCCTCCAGGTAGTGAAAAGTTCAGCAGCAAGGGCGATTCCTAAACTGAAACCCAGATCGCCTATGACCCACCCATCTGAAGTCCCTACAGTGGCTCCCAGTGAGGCAAAGCATAACATTTAAGGCCATGGTTATTTTCTTCAAAGCCTTCTACTTTCGAAAACGAGTCAGCCATTGCGTACCTACCAGGACACTCAGATCGTACTCCGCCGACCTGGCCTGTATTCCCAATAAAGGTCTGTGACGCAGAGGCAGTAGATCGTTCGGCTTCCTGGGAGCTCACGCTTGGAACAAACTGCCGGCAGCTCTTAGAGCAGTAACAATTCTCTCCCACTTTAAAAAATAGCTGAAAACATGGCTATTTAAGAACTAAGTCCCATGCAGGGAAGGCACATGTGAACTGTTAGCACCGGTACACTCCAGAGGGAGAAGCTGTGCGCTCTATAAATACTGGTCATTCATCCATCCATTCATTCATTCATTTGTTGTTAATAAGTCTCCCAGCCGTCGCCAAGAATGTATTAATGGTGAGGCACGGCTGCACCAAGGGGGTCACAGGCTGTGCCTTCCTTTGTCCTATATCGCTACATCAGGCAATGTCCTGAGGCAATTAATCCGACGGCCCAAGGTTACAAAGGAAAGGGCAGCGATGATTCACTTGGCTAGCACTTAAAAACAAAAGGCCAAGATATCTCAACATACAAAAATAATGCTGACTGTTGACCCAGTGACCAGCTTCAGGCCTCGGTTTGACGGCATTTATGAGAACTGTGCAGGGATCCAAGGCCAGACCCTAATGGCCAACCAACCAATAACGGGTGCAGAATAAACCAGTCTTAGCTGTACCCCCGCTGCGGGGATGAGGGAATGTTATAAGTGCTCCCGCAAATGTGACAACTGGCCCCCCGTTCTTATTAACAGTTGTGTAGCAGGAAGCCCTGCAGCATATAATCCCACCAGGGCATGGGACAAAGAGGGTCTACAGTCAACAAAGGATCCCCTACGGAGACCCACTCACTGTCTTCAAAAAGGTCCACAGTCCAAGCTCTAAGAAAAAGAGGGATGGCCCAGCCCAGCCTCTTCCAAGGTATGACGGGCTAAGATGGTCCCTTCTTGGCCCTGTCTTTGCCTAGGCCAATCCGGGGCAAGCCTGCGTGCGTCCTGCGCTTCGGGATGCCTTTTCTGGATTTATGGCACTCCTGCGCCACACTGCCACATCACACGTCACACCCCAAGGGCAAGGGCAAAAGCTGGTACGATGGAGGCAGAGGGTTTAACGAAGGAACAACCACCACCTAAAACGTCTCTCTTCGTGTCCCAGATTCCGACTACCCCGCTCCCCGGGATGCCCCTACGTCCCGTCACTTACCGCTGGAAGCCACAACTCCTGAGTTGTGGTGGCTTGTGCATCCTCCAGGATCCACCAATCCTCCGTCCAGGTGTCTGGGGCCTCTGGATCCTCTTCTTCGATGTCTTCTGGTGTGGTCCCAGCGGCAATCTCGCGCAGCGTCTCGGCGTCTCTTCCATCTTCCTGTTCCGGATACTTCCTACCAGCTGACACACCGGATGTCTCGTCGCCTTGTCTTTTCTGCCTGGCTTAACCTTTGTCTGATGTTGCTGATTGGTCGAAACGAGGATTCGTCCCGCGTCCCTCGGGATGTTTGGTTTCCAGGTCAGTTGCTTCGTTCTGCGGGATGAGGGAGAAGTCGTGCATTATTTCTGACCCCTTGGATGCCTCGTGGTCGTCATTACTGTAATGTTCACACACTGGGTTTGATGGGGTTTGGGTGATTTTAGAGGGTCCGCACCCAGAGTCTTCCTCACAACGCCTCTTCCAGAATGTGCAAATTAGTGTGACAAACGTTGGCCAAAATATAACTTCTGCATTTTATGCAAATTAAACCTTGTGCATAGGGAATACGTATGTGGCAAAATCTTTCGGAATAAATGGGACACAAAAGGAATCAGTCTAGGCGTAACTGAAGCAACCCTGTGGGTCTTCCACTAATGTCAGACATCCATCTTAGTTCACTGGCCAGTGAAGACCTTGGGGTAGACACAACTGGTAGGAGGGAGTGTGTCACCTGACTCAGGTCTCAAACCTGATCCTGGATAGGGAAAGTGGTCTTGTGGGGGTAAAACAGTAGTCCAATTACAGACTAATGGTATTGGACAGAAGGAAGCAGCCTGCCAGCTCAACTCTTGCTGGCCGATACACCATACTCAGATGGGGAACAGTGGCTTCCCCTCATACCTATGTGATCACCCCTTGCAGAATACACAGTGTCTGAAAGAAGCAGTTATGTTCTGGACTTTCTGCTGCTTCCCTTAATATCACTAACCACCATGTGTGCGGCTAAAATATTCACGCCCTAACATATGGGACCTACTTGCCCCATAGGAGAGTGAGGGGAGGAGACCCCTTTGGTCAAGGGTGTAAAAAGGAAGATCTCCCGCTTCTACACCTGCATCCGACTCCCTCGCCTCCTCGCTGGTAGATTTTTGTGGCATCACCAGGCTGACACAAATTTCCTACCACCCAGCATTCCCCCAGGTGTCCCGATAAAAATGGTGCATCACTCGTGTGGGAGGCCCAAATACCCACGAAAGGCAAGGGCCCGAAACGTATTGAGGCGACATCAAAATTGCCTATCACATAACGACCTGGTTTTGCAAGGTGGGTCACCTGGGTTTTTGGCCCAGTGCTCGGCGCCCAGCAAGGGAAACCTACCAAACCCACACATTTCTGAAAACTAGACAACCGAGGGATTCCAGGGCGGTATGGCTTGTGTGGATCCCCTAACGTTTTCTTACCCAGAATCCCCTGCAAACCTGACATTTAGCTGAAAAAATCACTTTTTCCACACATTTTTGTGTGGGAAAGTTGTGGCATCACTGGGTTGACACAAATTTCCTACCACCCAGTGTTCCTCCAGGTCTCCTGATAAAAATGGTGCCTCACTCGTGTGGGAGCCCCAAGTACCCGTGACAGTCAAGGGCCCAAAACGTATTGAGGCGGCATCAAAATTTCCTATCACAAAACGACCTGGTTTTGCAAGGGGGGTCACCTGGGTTTTTGGCCCCGTGCTCGGCGGCCAGCTAGGGAAACCTACCAAACCCACACATTTCTGAAAAATAGACATCCGGAGGATTCCAGGGAGATATGGCTTGCGTGGATCCCCCAACGTTTTCTTACCCAGAATTCCCTGCAAACCTCAAATTTACCTGAAAAAATAATTTTTTCCACACATTTTTGTGTGGGAAAGTTGTGGCATCACCAGGCTGACACAAATTTCCTACCACCCAGCGTTCCCCCAGGTCTCCTGATAAAAATGGTGCCTCACTCGTGTGGGAGGCCCAAGTACCTGCAACAGGCAACGGCCCAAAACATTTTGTGATAGGCAATCTTGATGTCGCCTTAATGCGTTTTGGGCACTTGCCTGTCATGGGTACTAGGGCCTCCCACACGAGTGATGCACCATTGTTATCGGGAGACCTGGGGGAACATTGGGTGGTAGGAAATTTGTGTCAGCCCAGTGATGCCCAAGCCGGGATCCACTAGGGAGGGGTACAATCTCCCCTTTCCAACGATACCTCTCCCAAGTGTTTTGGTGCTCGGGGGCTGAGATAGCCTCACGAGCACTGAAACACTACAGCTGAAAGAAAGTTTCAGTTTCGTTTTCAAGCTAATGACGACAGCGCGCCATTAGATTGAAAACCAGTGAGGGGCCTCTGGAGGTTGGAGAAGCTCTTCACCACCTCCTGTGGCCCAAAAAAAAATTGAAATCCCACTGCTGTTTGCAGCAGAGGGATTTCATGCCCCTGTCCTCATGACAGAATGGTTCCATCATGAGCACAGGAGCACCGGTGCTCATGATGGAACCATTCCGTCATGAGCACAGAAGGGGTTAAGAGTTCTGTAATTCCCACTGGTAATCAATTGTTGCCTTTACTAATTTACAGTCTGTTTTGCATCACATGTTGTGTTTATCGATTCAATAATCTCATGCCATTTATCCTCTACATTTTACATCCCAATAGGCATGTTAGATCTACTCCCCTTACTTGGTAATACTATTTATGGCTGGGTGGGCAGCTCAGCAATTTTTCAAATTTTCTAATGCAAGAAGAGCAGTTCCATTTGGTTGACCAAAGCAGAGACTAATGGTATACAAAGGTCCACCAACGCCCCAATGACCTCATAGGAAAGATTTTGGCACAGCCTTTAGCTCATAAACTGAGATACTGGAAAAACAATTTTCTCCATCATAGGGGTCATTATAAATTTGGTATAATGCCTAAAATGTGGTGCTGATAAAAAATAAAAGTATTCTAGCACCACTAATCTAACAAAAGAGTGATAACTGTATTTTATCACAATGTCAGAACTAAATCTACCATTTATACCCCTTGTCTTAGAATCTAGTAAGAGAAAATAAACATCTTCACGTAGTACTTAACTGCTTTGAATAGGGAAGCTACAAGTATAAAACAGTGATTATCATTATATTTACCATCCTTTTATATAGCTTTTCTTAACTTTTTGACTTCAGTGGACTCCCACTGAATGATTTTTGGAAATTGGAAGTCAGACACTCCGGCATAATCAAGTTCTACAACTTAAGCCTCAAACAATACTCACGAACTGCAGAAAAAATACAAATCAAACATATAAATGATTAAATATTGTTGTTAATTCATAAACAAAACAGATAGAAAAATTTAAATTAACATTTTTAAAGGAAAAATGTGTTTTATTTCTCATAAAGTGATATTCTGTACTCCAGCATATCACATTCTATTTTTTGCTCCTAACACATGCTCTCTTTATGAAAGTGCATATTAATGTTTTAATAGAGGACACCAATCATCCATACAACAGTTTTCTGTTTCTGTGCTTATGCTACTCCCACGAATCAAGCTAAACTTTACAACATAGGCCCAAATTTACTAACACTTAATGCAAGTGTGGTTTGTGTCACAAAAGTGAAGCAGACATGTTGCAAAGTGTTGCGGTGGGATTACTTTTATGACTTGCATTGGAAAGTTGCTGTAAGTAAGACAAACTAATGCTATGCATTAATTTGTGCTACTTTGCTTAAGAGGCTGCACCTTGGGTTGTACATTGGCATTATAATGCAACCACCCATAGATCTTGAAAGAAATCCCTGTCTACAAACATTTTAAGACAAGGATTTGCTCCAAAAGTTTACACCTTCCTAAGGCAGACATAAATGTGGAGCAACTATTAAAAGTCTCCACACTTTTCCAACTTTGCATGTCTTCTGCACTATGCAGAACATACACAAGTGGGACATTATAGCATCATAATTTGTGTACTGGAAGGGACCCCTCTGGGGGAGAAAAGAACAATGTCATAATTTAAAAGTCACTTTCTCTCCAGCTTTTTGACTTAACACAACTGTGGTTGCTGCTATGTTTCATGACAAAGCTCAGTAAATCTGCCCCCACATTTGTAACCTACAATTTCAAATTCCTTCACATTTATGGAGCATTTTAACATTTTCAGTTTTCAATTTTGCTTTTTAAGAGTATATACTTTATTAATCTGTAAGTCAACAATTGGATGGCCAGACACGCTCCATAATAACATAACAGTAAAGGAGCAGTAAACTTTAATGGCAAATAATTTAATAGACCAGATTTGTATGAGAGTTTTACATTAAAGCCGATACACATTGTTACCATGCCCAGCAGATACATGGTCCTAGGCAACCTGGGAAGATTCTCATAGATCCATTGGACATCTTAGTCTTTGATCCCCAGAGTAGAAGCCTAGTTGAAGTTAACAGAACTGTGAACACCCAGCTCCATTCTTGATTTTCGTTTGGTTGAGGTTGCTGTGTGTTGTTGTGCTGGGCAGCATTTCTGCTTTTTAGTGTCTCCTTAGGATTCTTTTAGATTTGCAATTTCCTTTAAATAGAGTGTTTACCGCCTTGCACATATTTAAGCATTCTCAATGCCATTTTTAAGTATATGATGTTGAAATTAATGTAATCATCTAGCTTCCTCCTCTAGAAATTAACAAATAATGGTAGAATATTTTCACAGAACCTCCCACTTTGTTTCCCAATGCATAAACACATCTGTCTGGGACAAGTTAAGAGACTACTATTTAAGAAGCTGCCTAAGTGATGCAAGTGGGTTTATTCAACATGCCATCATGTTCCTTACATCCAATTCAAATGATATAATTTGAAGGTGAATAATAATAAAGTTTTGGACCTGACTTTAATAAGGCAATAATGTTGACTCAAGGTGAGTTATCATGAACCCTATAGGCCATACTCTGGCCCTAATTAAGACTTCATGAGTACCGGAAGAACTGAATGTTTGATTCACAATAGAAATAAATTATCACAGCCATTTTGGTCCTTTGCTCTTTTATATGAAATCACCAATACCTCTGGTGCTTCTATACATTTCTGATTTGGATCTTCAGGTAATGTACAGGTGAAAGCGTTTTGCTCCAAGCAGGCTCATTTGTACTGTAAGTGACACATTTCTTCATAGTGTACACCAGACTAGTGTTCAAAGCAATTGACAAGGTTAATCCAGTGAAGTTGCCCCACCAACGAAAATGTCATATTTCTCAGAGATTTTAAGAGCTTTTAAATTTACTTTAGTTTCTTTATGAATCCCCTACATTTTTTTCCTCAGAAGGGACACAACATTTGTTTGAAGTTGTATACTCCCTCTGTTATGGTGCCTTGCAAAATGGCTTTATAACATCTAACAAATCACTTTGGCTTGTCTGCATCCCCACATCAATTCCCAGTGCTTAGGGTAGTTTGGTGGAAGTCAACACAGCCAGAGCAGCCAGGACTTCCACCTTCATCAAGTTGTTTTACCTTAAGTTTAACTTGAGTTGTGATTTTTGTTTTTTCTTTTGTGACTAAAAACCAAGGCTGCTTGGAAAAACAATTAATTCATGCATTTCGTTCAAGAAAAAAATATTTATTAAGTTCCAGGACTGAATTGGTTCTCCTTGTAGTACTTATTTTTAAACCTGTTCCTATATTTTCAATAACAATGGATGGAATTCCCATGACTCAAAATCTGTATTCATTCTGTTGTAATCATCAAAATGTTTCTGGTGTAAATCATACTTTAGAGTAAGGTCTCATATTGTGTTGTAACATGTCTAAAGAGCGTTCCTGCCCCTTGATAGGGCCCAAATGTGCTTTTTGTGTTGTTGAGTGCATATAGATATTCTGTTTGTTGTGCACGGTCAAGGAAAGGTGTTGGTAAATGTGCCACCTATAATTAGCGTATCCTGGTGTAGTGCCTGAGTACAGAATGTGCTGCAAACATTTCATGGGGACATGTAGCAGCATTCTACATAGGGAATTAGGTGCAAAGGGAGTGTGAGGTATAACCTTACCTGCATTATCTGCAAACCAGTGTAACTTATAGTTAAGGTGAATTGAGTCTGGAATTTGGGAGGCGCCAAATCTTTGACGCTATTCTGAATTCATGGTGTCTATTGATGACTTTTATTCTCTTTTGTAGAATAGTCAAGGGCTTCCAGTCTGGAGAGAGAGCTTGTTCCCATTGTTGCAGGCTTGGTGGAAGTCCACTCCAGAGTTGCAAAGGTCAAAGCCTTGGAGGTATTGTTTGGCCACCAGTAAATGCTAAATGGTGTTCAGCTAGGAGTGTCATAATCTGAAATCATAGAGGGCTGTTAGACTACCAGTAAATTAAATATGAAGTCCACCCTATAGACCTATGCCTCACGTTTTTTATATTCTGATTAAATACTATGTGGAGACCACTAAGGTGCAAAGGAAGATCAAACTCTACAGGCACTGTTAAGCCACCCGCAAATACAATTTGGGATCCACCGAGGAATGACAGAAACCAAGGCCCTGAACGCAATGTTGAGCCACAAATAAATACTATGTAAAGTATACCAAGGCAAGGAGTATAAGAAGCTCATCTACAAACACTACATGAAGGTCCTAAGTCGAAAAGTAAACAAAATGTCGCATGATGCTGTATGTGCTGTCCCTTACGTCAAAACATTAAAGCATTACTGCATCACTAGGCAGGAAGATTAAAGGGTCTATCGGGCCACCCTTAATGGCGGAGCTTCGTCATGTAAGACCCTAGGGGATCAGAGTCAGGGCCCCTACTCTCTTGAGCCACCCGGCTCTACTGGGTACCCGTCCCAATGATCCCCAACAAAGGAAATCTCCTGCCAAAAGTGTGCAACAATATTTCAAAGAATACAAAAAAGTGCAGTGCGATAATGTGATAGTGCTTTAAAAATGACTACGTGGTCAAAAAATCTGTTTAATGTGGATTGACCAGGTGTCATGTCTAAAAAACCAAATTAGTCAAAAAACTTATATATGACTACTTCCTGACTTGGTCTGTCTAGGTCGACATGTTTCAGCCGATCTGGTTGTTTTACCCGGCTTTCTTCAGGACCTATTAATAATGATGTCAAAAAAAGGCTACTGCAGGATCAATTTGGTAAACAATGGTGTAAATCAAATTCAAAAAATTCTCGTGAAAAAATGTTATGTGTCCAAAGCCACCCTACCAGACTAGCATGGTTTATGCTTTGATTAGGTGTAGTCACCTCTTCTTCTTTCCTAAAAGAGAAGATAGTAGGGGTCACAAATGATTTATGATGGGGTTTACACAGAACAACACAGCATCAGCGACTAATGTTTAATAGTGCCTCTCTTGGGCACCACTTAGTTTAAAGAATGGCCATCAAATGGTCCATATGAAAAGAGAACATTCTCTCAAAACATGCAGGATTGTAACTCACCCAGCGTTCTGTGGGAGAAAAGCCTCACCTCACCCGGCAGATTGCTCGGTATAGGAGGCACCGCTCTGTTAAAAATAATAAGGACACAAGAGAACGGGTTGTATAAACATATGCCAGTACTCAATGGTCCCTACATACAAGTTAACAAAAAACCAATCAACTCTTGACTCTCAGACCAACATACCCAATGCCTGACAAAACTGTGCCATGCACATTATTTCACTTTGAGTCTGCTTGGTGGTGATATCCTACAAAGCATTATTCGAATAAAGTCTAAACATATCACCATCTTATATGGTCATTTCAAATCAACAGTACACACCTCTGTTTACTGGTCGGGGTGTAGAGGTTAGAATGATAGAAAAACATGATAGAAAAACAGAGGGTGGTGCTATATCAAAGACCTAATCACAGAGGTTCAAAGTTCACCCATGTTGGTAATCTCGCATGTATTATCTTCAAAACAATCCTGAATCAAGGTACACGGTTACTAAATGCCTTACCTATCCGTCGAGACCTCAAACTGGACCTCGAGCAGTCTGGGAGGTAGCGACGTCTAGGTATAGGCTCCTTAAATAGCCGCTCCTGTTAATTGGGAATCGCGCCAAACCGCAGGTGTTGTGTTTCAAACTCTGCTGAGGGTAGATCATTACAGCGACGCGCATGCGTGAATACAAAGCCGCCACTCCCAATGATCAGGGTTGGCCACAGAAAGCATGCGTCGCATAGTGTATGTTGCGCATGTATTGAGACACTCACGCCGCTCTGACTGCGCATGCGCAGCCCGAAATGTCACCAACAGCTGCGCGTGCGTAGTACCACCGATCAATCGCGGCAGTGATTCGCGAAAACAACATGTTGTCCACTTATACTCCCATAGGAACTACTACAGTGTACGCGCCAGTGTGGACACAGTACCGGATTCACAGGTCCCAAAACGGAAACATAAAGAAAACAAGGCAGGGATAAACCTAGGCAGTGATCATCTTGGTCGTTATTACACAATGTATAACCACACCCATACTAACCAAAAGTCGCCTTGAAAGCCACTACACACCGCGCATGCGTAGTGATGCAAACCGAGCAGAGCATACAGTGTGTAGACACTGTTCAATCGTGCATCATACAGTCAAGAATTCTTGGTGTATGCAATACCGAACAATGTGCAGAACACGCGATGTTTTCACTGTTGGCAAGCACATCGTGTTGTTTATTTTGACTCTAAGTCATAATATATCTCCTGAACATTGTGATTTGTACGCTAGTGTGAACATGGTGTAAGACTTGGAGGGGAGGCCAGCCCAATTACTTCTCCAAAATCTGGATCGGAGGTTGTACTACTTCAAGCAGTATTAAATAAGCGAAACCAACGTTGAGGTATTATTCTGGACAATAGGGTACAGCATCTCAGTTAAATTACCCAAGTCTATCGGTGGAACAGGGCCCAAACGAGGCTAAAATATTAATGTAAGTATCCTACCTCTTAGGGTAAATGTACTAAATCCCAGAGTAGTATAGGCACCTATAGGGAACAACATAATGTTATTTGTAGCAGGATTAGGGAACTGTAACGTGTGTTATCTCCCTAAGTAGGTATACTAGTCCAAATCTCTCTATTAGTGTAGTCCTAGTCGTAGTCAATCTAGTTGATATCATCTAGATCTGTTGAAAGTAGGTATATTCAAGCTGTAATTGGAAATAGACCAGGTCTACTTAGATGTCCCAATCCATATAGTACTACGTGTCACACCGCCCAATGGCCCTCCAA
Organism: Triturus cristatus; assembly: GCF_964204655.1. Taxonomy (NCBI): domain Eukaryota; kingdom Metazoa; phylum Chordata; class Amphibia; order Caudata; family Salamandridae; genus Triturus; species Triturus cristatus. The sequence continues at coordinate 549,019,828 of NC_140595.1, forward strand.
AATCTCTGTGGCAGAATGGCAATGTATAGGATAGTCCACTCACTGTTAATCAGTTACAGAACAAAGGAAGTTTATATGTCTTGTGGAGTTATACACATACAGTGGCTATTCAGAAAGCGAGGGGTTGACAATCAAATGGATGTCCACGGAATGTTGTCGTTGAGTCCATGTGTGTCCGTTTTCATTTTAAAAATCCATTTCTGCTCTTTCACAAATAGAAATTTTGAGATGTCACTCACATGTGAGGGAATGAGCGGTCGTTCAAGCACAATCCATCTCATGTCGTCTGCTCTATGATGTTTTGCAAGAAAGTGGTCTGTCAGACATGTGGACTGTTTTCTGCACCGGATCGTGCTCTTGTGCTCGCTGATACGGAGCTTAATCTTCCTTGTTGTGTTGCCAATGTAATGCAGAGAGCAAGGGCACGTGATCATATAGATCACGCTCTCTGAATTACAGTTCGTATGGCTGTTCAGTATCCAAGGCCGTGCCGTACCAATATCAACGGAGGTGGTTTTTGAAGTCTGAGGGCAGACACTACATGACCCACATGGGTAGTGTCCCCTTACTGGTGGTAATGACCACAACGTTTTTTCACCCCGTATTTGTTCAGTCCGTGGTCGTGTGTGGACTAGACTATTGCGCAGACTGGGACCTTTTCTGAAAGCAAACAGAGGAGACGGAATGTTCTCTGCGGCCACGTTCAAAATGTGCCAATGCTTCCGTATCATCTTCTGCAGATTGTTTGAGAGGGTGCAGAAGGTAGTCACAAAAGTGAGCCTCTCATTAGGTGTCCTCATTGTGCTATTGTCCAAGAGGGCATCACGATGGTTATTGGATGCTCTTTTCCAAGCCTGTCGTACAAGTCTCCTGGGGTACTGGCGTGATTGCAAATGGTTAGCCAATACCTCTGCATGTTTGTGAAAGAGGTCTTTGGTGGAACAATTCCGTCTAACACGCAGAAACTGACCCACCGGGAGGTTCTCTCTTAAGGCCCTCGGATGGTGACTGTCGAATGACAAGAGAGAATTCCTGGACATTGGTTTCTTAAACAGCTCACAGTGTAACGAGTTGCCAATAGGGAAGATTGATATGTCAAGAAAAGACAAGCGTTGTTTGTCAAACTCTATCGTGAATTTCAGGAAAGTGTTTTGCTCATTAAGCCAGGCATGAAAGGCCTGAATCTCAAGGCTGGAGCCCCGCCACACCACCAAAATATCATCTATGTACCTCTTCCACAACACCAGATGTTTAAAAAAAGGGTTGTTGTGGTTCAGTACATGTTGTTGTTCAAAGAGGTGTACATAGAGGTTGGCGAGGCTCGGCGCAAAAACACTCCCCGTCGATGTACCAGAAATTTGTAAAAAGATCTGGTCCTCGAAACGAAAAAAGTTTTCGGTCATCGCTATTCTAGCGCACTGCATAATGAAATGGACCGGTGTTATGCTGTCAAGATCCCGTCTTTCCAGGAGCCCTCTGATGGACTCAAGGGTCTCCATTTGCGGGATGCATGTGTAGAGCGATTCTACATCAAAGCTCGCCAGAATGTCAGTTTCAGGATGGAAATCAATATCTGGCAGCAATCTCAAGACATCTGACGTGTCCTTTAGATAAGTTGGCATTTCTGACACCATAGGCCGTAGAAAAACATCTACGAACTTCGAGAGAGGCTCGAGGAGAGACCCTATCCCCGAGATGATGGGGCGTCCCGGAGGGGGTGTTTTGTTCTTATGTATTTTAGGGAGGCAGTAGAAATAAGGCATTACTGGATTATCTATCACTAGAAATCGAGCCTCTTGTGGCGTAATCCATCCCTCTGCCTCCCCTTCCTCAACCAGGTGTTTGATCTCAATGGTAAGCCTGTGTGTAGGGTCCGTGGCCAAAATACGATAGAATTTATCATCAGTAAGTTGTCGAAGACATTCCCTCTGGTAGGTGACCATGTCCTGTAGGACAGTGGCACCTCCCTTATCGGCTGGTTTGATAATGACGGACATGTCTGAACTGAGGTTGTGAAGAGCCTCTCTATCTTTCCTTGAGAAATTGCAAAAGCTGGTGGGCCGTGAGTCACATAATGCCATCATGTCGAATGTAACAGCTTTTTCGAAGGTGGAGACCTGAGAGGGAACTTGGTGTGCCATAGGTGTAAAGCTACTCTTGGGTCGTAACCCAGTATTCGTAGTCAGCATGTCATCAACAGAGGCGGTAGCATCATCTGTCGATCTGTTCTTAAAAAAGAAATGTATTCGAATTTTCCTGAAAAAGTTCTCAAGTTCGCATCTCATGGTGAATGGGTCACCTTGATAGGTGGGCACAAAACCCAAACCTCTGTTAAGGACACTTAGCTCACTTTCAGTTAGGGTTCGCGAACTCAGATTAACTACAAGATCGTTTCTCAACTGCTGATTGTGCTGTTGGTTTGCTGGAGACCGCCTCTGCTCCGAGTGTTCGGAAACGTTGGGTCCGGTTGCCAATGGACAGTTGTCGTGCCTCTCCGTTTGCCCCTCGTTCGGCCCGCCCCCTGTTGTATCTACGGGGTCGTGGGATGCAGGGCTATTATCCGAATCAAGGTCAGTGGTGGCCACCAGGACCCTGGGGCTACCAACCTCCCTTTCCATCGCATGCACCACCTTTCCCACCACAACCCCAGTTTTACCCTAACCAGCCTTTTTTAGATCAAGGCCCAGGCCGAACGAGGGGCAAACGGAGAGGCACGACAACTGTCCATTGGCAACCGGACCCAACGTTTCCGAACACTCGGAGCAGAGGCGGTCTCCAGCAAACCAACAGCACAATCAGCAGTTGAGAAACGATCTTGTAGTTAATCTGAGTTCGCGAACCCTAACTGAAAGTGAGCTAAGTGTCCTTAACAGAGGTTTGGGTTTTGTGCCCACCTATCAAGGTGACCCATTCACCATGAGATGCGAACTTGAGAACTTTTTCAGGAAAATTCGACTACATTTCTTTTTAAAGAACAGATCGACAGATGATGCTACCGCCTCTGTTGATGACATGCTGACTACGAATACTGGGTTACGACCCAAGAGTAGCTTTACACCTATGGCACACCAAGTTCCCTCTCAGGTCTCCACCTTCGAAAAAGCTGTTACATTCGACATGATGGCATTATGTGACTCACGGCCCACCAGCTTTTGCAATTTCTCAAGGAAAGATAGAGAGGCTCTTCACAACCTCAGTTCAGACATGTCCGTCATTATCAAACCAGCCGATAAGGGAGGTGCCACTGTCCTACAGGACATGGTCACCTACCAGAGGGAATGTCTTCGACAACTTACTGATGATAAATTCTATCGTATTTTGGCCACGGACCCTACACACAGGCTTACCATTGAGATCAAACACCTGGTTGAGGAAGGGGAGGCAGAGGGATGGATTACGCCACAAGAGGCTCGATTTCTAGTGATAGATAATCCAGTAATGCCTTATTTCTACTGCCTCCCTAAAATACATAAGAACAAAACACCCCCTCCGGGACGCCCCATCATCTCGGGGATAGGGTCACTCCTCGAGCCTCTCTCGAAGTTCGTAGATGTTTTTCTACGGCCTATGGTGTCAGAAATGCCAACTTATCTAAAGGACACGTCGGATGTCTTGAGATTGCTGCCAGATATTGATTTCCATCCTGAAACTGACATTCTGGCGAGCTTTGATGTAGAATCGCTCTACACATGCATCCCGCAAATGGAGACCCTTGAGTCCATCAGAGGGCTCCTGGAAAGACGGGATCTTGACAGCATAACACCGGTCCATTTCATTATGCAGTGCGCTAGAATAGCGATGACCGAAAACTTTTTTCGTTTCGAGGACCAGATCTTTTTACAAATTTCTGGTACATCGATGGGGAGTGTTTTTGCGCCGAGCCTCGCCAACCTCTATGTACACCTCTTTGAACAACAACATGTACTGAACCACAACAACCCTTTTTTTAAACATCTGGTGTTGTGGAAGAGGTACATAGATGATATTTTGGTGGTGTGGCGGGGCTCCAGCCTTGAGATTCAGGCCTTTCATGCCTGGCTTAATGAGCAAAACACTTTCCTGAAATTCACGATAGAGTTTGACAAACAACGCTTGTCTTTTCTTGACATATCAATCTTCCCTATTGGCAACTCGTTACACTGTGAGCTGTTTAAGAAACCAATGTCCAGGAATTCTCTCTTGTCATTCGACAGTCACCATCCGAGGGCCTTAAGAGAGAACCTCCCGGTGGGTCAGTTTCTGCGTGTTAGACGGAATTGTTCCACCAAAGACCTCTTTCACAAACATGCAGAGGTATTGGCTAACCATTTGCAATCACGCCAGTACCCCAGGAGACTTGTACGACAGGCTTGGAAAAGAGCATCCAATAACCATCGTGATGCCCTCTTGGACAATAGCACAATGAGGACACCTAATGAGAGGCTCACTTTTGTGACTACCTTCTGCACCCTCTCAAACAATCTGCAGAAGATGATACGGAAGCATTGGCACATTTTGAACGTGGCCGCAGAGAACATTCCGTCTCCTCTGTTTGCTTTCAGAAAAGGTCCCAGTCTGCGCAATAGTCTAGTCCACACACGACCACGGACTGAACAAATACGGGGTGAAAAAACGTTGTGGTCATTACCACCAGTAAGGGGACACTACCCATGTGGGTCATGTAGTGTCTGCCCTCAGACTTCAAAAACCACCTCCGTTGATATTGGTACGGCACGGCCTTGGATACTGAACAGCCATACGAACTGTAATTCAGAGAGCGTGATCTATATGATCACGTGCCCTTGCTCTCTGCATTACATTGGCAACACAACAAGGAAGATTAAGCTCCGTATCAGCGAGCACAAGAGCACGATCCGGTGCAGAAAACAGTCCACATGTCTGACAGACCACTTTCTTGCAAAACATCATAGAGCAGACGACATGAGATGGATTGTGATTGAACGACCGCTCATTCCCTCACATGTGAGTGACATCTCAAAATTGCTATTTGTGAAAGAGCAGAAATGGATTTTTAAAATGAAAACGGACACACATGGACTCAACGACAACATTCCGTGGACATCCATTTGATTGTCAACCCCTCGCTTTCTGAATAGCCACTGTATGTGTATAACTCCACGAGACATATAAACTTCCTTTGTTCTGTAACTGATTAACAGTGAGTGGACTATCCTATACATTGCCATTCTGCCACAGAGATTTTGGAGGGCCATTGGGCGGTGTGACACGTAGTACTATATGGATTGGGACATCTAAGTAGACCTGGTCTATTTCCAATTACAGCTTGAATATACCTACTTTCAACAGATCTAGATGATATCAACTAGATTGACTACGACTAGGACTACACTAATAGAGAGATTTGGACTAGTATACCTACTTAGGGAGATAACACACGTTACAGTTCCCTAATCCTGCTACAAATAACATTATGTTGTTCCCTATAGGTGCCTATACTACTCTGGGATTTAGTACATTTACCCTAAGAGGTAGGATACTTACATTAATATTTTAGCCTCGTTTGGGCCCTGTTCCACCGATAGACTTGGGTAATTTAACTGAGATGCTGTACCCTATTGTCCAGAATAATACCTCAACGTTGGTTTCGCTTATTTAATACTGCTTGAAGTAGTACAACCTCCGATCCAGATTTTGGAGAAGTAATTGGGCTGGCCTCCCCTCCAAGTCTTACACCATGTTCACACTAGCGTACAAATCACAATGTTCAGGAGATATATTATGACATAGAGTCAAAATAAACAACACGATGTGCTTGCCAACAGTGAAAACATCGCGTGTTCTGCACATTGTTCGCTATTGCATACACCAAGAATTCTTGACTGTATGATGCACGATTGAACAGTGTCTACACACTGTATGCTCTGCTCGGTTTGCATCACTACGCATGCGCGGTGTGTAGTGGCTTTCAAGGCGACGTTTGGTTAGTATGGGTGTGGTTATACATTGTGTAATAACGACCAAGATGATCACTGCCTAGGTTTATCCCTGCCTTGTTTTCTTTATGTTTCCGTTTTGGGACCTGTGAATCCGGTACTGTGTCCACACTGGCGCGTACACTGTAGTAGTTCCTATGGGAGTATAAGTGGACAACATGTTGTTTTCGCGAATCACTGCCGCGATTGATCGGTGGTACTACGCACGCGCAGCTGTTGGTGACATTTCGGGCTGCGCATGCGCAGTCAGAGCGGCGTGAGTGTCTCAATACAGGCGCAACATACACTATGTGACGCATGCTTTCTGTGGCCAACCCTGATCATTGGGAGTGGCGGCTTTGTATTCACGCATGCGCGTCGCTGTAATGATCTACCCTCAGCAGAGTTTGAAACACAACACCTGCGGTTTGGCGCGATTCCCAATTAACAGGAGCGGCTATTTAAGGAGCCTATACCTAGACGTCGCTACCTCCCAGACTGCTCGAGGTCCAGTTTGAGGTCTCGACGGATAGGTAAGGCATTTAGTAACCGTGTACCTTGATTCAGGATTGTTTTGAAGATAATACATGCGAGATTACCAACATGGGTGAACTTTGAACCTCTGTGATTAGGTCTTTGATATAGCACCACCCTCTGTTTTTCTATCATGTTTTTCTATCATTCTAACCTCTACACCCCGACCAGTAAACAGAGGTGTGTACTGTTGATTTGAAATGACCATATAAGATGGTGATATGTTTAGACTTTATTCGAATAATGCTTTGTAAGATATCACCACCAAGCAGACTCAAAGTGAAATAATGTGCATGGCACAGTTTTGTCAGGCATTGGGTATGTTGGTCTGAGAGTCAAGAGTTGATTGGTTTTTTGTTAACTTGTATGTAGGGACCATTGAGTACTGGCATATGTTTATACAACCCGTTCTCTTGTGTCCTTATTATTTTTAACAGAGCGGTGCCTCCTATACCGAGCAATCTGCCGGGTGAGGTGAGGCTTTTCTCCCACAGAACGCTGGGTGAGTTACAATCCTGCATGTTTTGAGAGAATGTTCTCTTTTCATATGGACCATTTGATGGCCATTCTTTAAACTAAGTGGTGCCCAAGAGAGGCACTATTAAACATTAGTCGCTGATGCTGTGTTGTTCTGTGTAAACCCCATCATAAATCATTTGTGACCCCTACTATCTTCTCTTTTAGGAAAGAAGAAGAGGTGACTACACCTAATCAAAGCATAAACCATGCTAGTCTGGTAGGGTGGCTTTGGCCACATAACATTTTTTCACGAGAATTTTTTGAATTTGATTTACACCATTGTTTACCAAATTGATCCTGCAGTAGCCTTTTTTTGACATCATTATTAATAGGTCCTGAAGAAAGCCGGGTAAAACAACCAGATCGGCTGAAACATGTCGACCTAGACAGACCAAGTCAGGAAGTAGTCATATATAAGTTTTTTGACTAATTTGGTTTTTTAGACATGACACCTGGTCAATCCACATTAAACAGATTTTTTGACCACGTAGTCATTTTTAAAGCACTATCACATTATCGCACTGCACTTTTTTGTATTCTTTGAAATATTGTTGCACACTTTTGGCAGGAGATTTCCTTTGTTGGGGATCATTGGGGCGGGTACCCAGTAGAGCCGGGTGGCTCAAGAGAGTAGGGGCCCTGACTCTGATCCCCTAGGGTCTTACATGACGAAGCTCCGCCATTAAGGGTGGCCTGATAGACCCTTTAATCTTCCTGCCTAGTGATGCAGTAATGCTTTAATGTTTTGACGTAAGGGACAGCACAGACAGCATCATGCAACATTTTGTTTACTTTTCGACTTAGGACCTTCATGTAGTGTTTGTAGATATGCTTTGGGGACTGAAGGTAGTATAGTCGGTAAACTGGTCCCCCTTAGACCCTCTTGTAGAGATTTTGTGGAATGGTATAAGAAGCTCAACCATTGGAGTAGCAGTTATGCCATCAGTAATAATAAGAATTAATTATTTTTTCGGGTGAAAAGAAACATCCATAAAAGATACAGTAAAACAGTCATACAATGTAAAAATCATTACATACCGATAAAACATTGCAACTTATTAAAAACAAGTCAAGACAGTGGAGTCACGCAAATCTAGGACAATACACCCCATTGCGCCAACAGTGACCTCATAAATACAATGCAATGAAAGATCAATCTATTCTTGATAGCCTAGGTCTATGAGCTGCCCGCAAAAACATATGACTGCATGAAGGGTATGGAAGTTTGGTAACAACTGCAGGTGCAAAAGTGCCACTTTGGCCTGCCTAAACTTCAGACTCTTTAATAAAGTCTGTAAGAAATGTTTTCTAGGCACTGAGAACAAATTACAATAAAACAAAATGAAGCGTGTCTGAGATCGCAGCCACAAGTGCCTCTTTGAGTTAGAGGAATAAATCAAGGCGGAGAAGCTAAAAGATGGTGAAGTTAATTAAATGTGTAATCAAAAATCTATCTTGGGTACTAGAAAGTGCAAGAAGATATGGCTCCATACCGACATAAATTGTAACATTACATAAGCCCTCACTGTAGGTTTGCTGAGCTCAATATTTTCATGCTGGACAGAGGCAAATTTATGGTGTAAGGCTTTTGTGAAGATAACATCCCTGGGGCTTAAAGTGACATGTGCAAAAAAAAAAAAAGGTCAGGCCCTCCCATGGCCTGAAAGTATTCCTTTATATAACCTATCCAGGGGATTTTATTACCATGTTCCAAAACCAGACAGTCTGCTAAGATCAGGCAGTAAAAACCTTCTCTTTGCATGTCCATATCTTTAGCCATCAAAGTATGGGTTTAATTGCCACTTTGTCCACCAAATAATATACTCCTAACTCTTCATGTACAGACCAAGTTGGCCTACCTTGGGGGATACGCAGGAAACAGAGCAAAAACGTATTTTCTGTCACCTGTAACCTATGAGAGGGGCCGTACTCCCAAACCTCACTTCTGTATAACACTTTTGCCATGGCCTTGGATTTGTAACAGTTTTAAAATGGCCTCCGGTGCCCAAGAACTCAGTCTGCTAGCAAAGCTGGTAATAGCCCCTGCAGATTTGTTCTGCTTACTAAGCTTCCCATCTAGGAGGGCTTTCCACTGTAATCGATTATCAAATAACACTCCTAGGTATGGAATGACCGGGACCTTAGTGAGAGTGTGGAGACCAGCTTTAAAACTTTTCACATGACACCCCGACGACCTGCAACTAATACATACGACTTAGTAATATTAACAGACAGGTCCAGCCTGTCCATAAAAGAAATGAAACCCTCTATTAAAATCTGCAGGCCCGAGCCGTGCAGGCCATAAGCACTGTGTCATCGGCATAGAGTAAAACTGGCAAGGATCTCCTCGCAACTCTAGGGGAATCTGTCTAAAATACAGCTAAGTGCACCCCCTTTGTATAATTAAAATGATTTGTGAGTGCTCCCTCCCGTGTGTATCTCACTGTCGCTGTCATCTGGGTATGGAGTGATGTGAGCAAATGAACAATAAAAGGGTCCACTCCCAAAGAGATTAAAATATTCCACAACTTAGTCAGATTATCCTGATCAAATGCAGACAAAATGTCCAAGAAGGCTAGGTACAGTACACCTGGTTGAATCAGTGTGTATTTGGCTGTCAAAAGATACAGATTGAGGCATTGGTCTGTAGTTGACATGCCTTCACGGAAGCCAAATTGGACAACTGATAATATCTGGTTATTTGTGGCCCACAAATACAATCTAGATAAGAAGACTCATCCCAGAACCTTAACTACAGCATCAATAAGTGAGATTGGGTGTTCTTGTCCCTTTTTTTGATATTTGGAAATATTGTTGCTGTAGACCAAGAGGGCAACGTCCCCTTTAAGGATGCCACGTTCAGGACTTGGGTTGAAAGAGGGGCCGAGACCTCAATATTTTCACGAAAGCGATCTGGAGGTATTCCATCGGGACCCATGGCCTTATTTAGCTAAGTATAAAAATATATGTGCCTGTTGGCTATTGGTCAACCATCACTATCCTCTTAATCATCCAACACATTCATGTTGCACACTTTACTCACACACTCACTGTTGGGTAGGTAGGAAGCACTTCTAATGAAACGAAATAGATAAAAAAAATCTGTATTTTAATAATCAATATAAATTCATCACTGCTGTGTTGTATAAAACATAATAGATCATACACATAAAGATCATATACAGTTAAAAATGATAAAAGCACCACACACTTTATCACAGTTGTTTCAAAACATATTCCATGTCATGAAAAGGAGAACAAAAAATTGACAAGCAATGTGTCATACATCTGTCAATTTGGATTTCTAGAGGCAGTGTCAGACATAAAATACTGATCCCTGTCTTTCCCTAACTGTACCAAATTTAACACTTAAAAAACAACAGGCATCGACGCGTTTCGGTGGTGAAACCTTCACTTAGAACCACCTTCCTCAGGACTCAAGCTATTTTCTCCTTGTAAATATAAGTGTTCAGTTATGATGTAGAGTTCACCTATTAAAGAAACATATTTGTACATTTTAAACTCTAAACCAATAAATTAAAAAATATTCTTTTGTGTTACAACGGTGCATTCATATATGTTACCAATACAGATGTATAATTTTTCTACAGGCATTCATTTTTACACTGTGTCTATTAAATAGACTAGTGTTTCTACATATATAAACTGTTTCAAGATCAAAAAGTGCTTAATACCGGACAACAAACCCAACTATTCATTATTCCAATCTATGTGGCTCCTTGCACGCACCTTTTCATACTCATTCGACCCTTGTCATTACACCCAACTTTTATCCTCCACTTCTACATGGAACTCACCGGTACAATTGTACTGCGGCAAAGGAGTCTCCAAAAGTGGAGTACTTGTAGATGTCTGGACGGACGTTGGAAACTTGCAGAGATTGCTAGAATAATAGAAAACTCAAATATAGATCTCTATTTCCGGAAATAATTGCGAAACAAAACGGACCTCCTTAATTATCCTTATTTGATGTCACTAATTTTCCTCTTATATCATTTGGGCAAATTTTCACGATTCCTTTTTAGTGGTTGTGCATTTACATAGATTGCTACAATGAAGAGATACATCCATGATAATCATCGGTGGACTTTTATAAAAAACCTCTATAATTTGTACCTCCAGATAAAGCATTCCCAAGGTGGAAATATAATGCATTGATTGTATCTAATTATTATGCTCACTGTATAGGTATACTTCAATTGTTTTCATATTCAGGACCAACAACCCACCTCAATTTTTTTCAAGGAACGAAAAAGACTGGGTAGGTTTCAATTCGTATTCAATTAGTTTGCCAGGGACGGTCTCGGTCACTGTAAGATTAAATTAGGGTAATGGTTGTTAATTAATCTCCCTTTTTATTGAAAGTATACATCGGTTTTTTGAATGGTTTGTTCAATTCGCGCTCACCTTTTGTTTCTGGAGCTTCATTTGTTCCAGATGGATATCGATCCCTCTTTTGTGTTTATTTATTTTTCAAGCAGGGGTGAGCATATAGTTTGTCATCTCCCTTGATATTCTGAAAAGTGAGTAAAAACCACTGTGTGAGACCCAGTATATATACATCGCTTGTTTGTTAAACTATCTATTCATCCATTTCTTATTTATTCATTAATGCTTTCTTTTAGACCCCCTATATGTTAATACTGAAGGGTAACCTGAAATGGAGGTAGGCGTATTTGTGACCCCCTTTGTTTATATTTCCTGTTCTAAAAGGATAAACACATTCGTCCACCTTACCGGATCGACATCACCCTCTTTACGACTACTTAGTTAGTTTACCGCCAACTCCCACCCGTTGGGTCAATATTTTGGTCAATTACCAAGAGCCCTCCGGTGTTGGGATACTTCTTAACTGACTTCTAGTACTTAACTGCAAAGCGGCGCATGTTGGAACTCGATAAGGCTTTAACTGGTTCCGACACAATATAAAAGATATTTCTACCCCCGTGTTATAGTGTCACTGATTGAGCGGACTAATTCTGTGCCATATCGTTAATTAACCCACCCATTGCTTACCGTATACCGGGGTCGTATATGTATCCCTCCGTCTTTCGTCTATTCTTCCGCTTTCTGTTCGGGCTTACTACAATTGGTTGTTATATCCGCTAGATCACGTGTGACGTCCTACCTTGCGTGTCTTAGTGGAAACTGACGTTTTTTTTCCCCCGTGTTTGATCCATAGTCGCCATCTTGGAATGGGATGAAAACTATCACTCGGATAGTTTCATGCTCATAGGTGGCTTAATTTACCCGTTTTAATCCCGGAATTATTCAGGTATACAAAAAATGGACCTCTTTTATCCAAATGATGTCAGATTGATTGTGATCTAAATAGATACTCAATATTGTCTTTTTTATTATTATTATAATCTTATTCATTTCGTGGTTGGGGGGTCATCCCTGTATTTAATACATCCCCTTCTTGATACGTAAAGACCAGATATCGGTTGTATATAAAACCTGTTTTTGATGTTGCTGACTAATGACAACCACTCTGATTTTTTTAGAAATTTTTTTTTTATATTATTCCTTACTTCCTGTTTTTTTTATTATTATTCCCCCTATATCTCTCGCCTATCATTCTGAGGGTTCCTACGCATGACTCATTTGCTTGGGATTTTTCTGTATATTCTTATTGAATTTCTCTTCACTCAATCTAAGAGTCTATGTTAATTCCTAATCTAAATCCGATTCCTGTTGCAGGTAATAATACTGCACCAAAAGATTAGACCACTAATGTCATCCAATCCTCTTTCGAATTCAATCCTTTTTGGACGGTATTTAGAGTGAAAATGTACCATTGCTCTCTGTTTTTTCTCTTTGTCTCAATGTTCCCTCCTCTTCTGTTGGTCGTAATTCTCTCTATAATGAACCATTCAAAGTCGGTATGTTTGTGGTTCATTGAGTTATAGTGCTCTACAAGGGGGGCATTAGGTTTCTTTATTTTGATTGCTGACCTGTGTTCTAATAGTCTCAGTCTTAATTCCCTCCCTGTTTCACCAACATACGCTAATCCACAAGGGCAGCGTAGGAGATATACCACATTTTTGGTTCTACAGTTGTTTAAATGTTTGGGGACCATTGTGTATCCGTTGTATGTCAAAGATTTGGTGACTATACAATTAGTGCATATCGAACAATTGCTACATTTATTGTTTCCTAAGGCTACATTTCCCTCAATTGTTCTCTGTGTTCGTTGGTTCTCCTCTCTGTACGTTCTAACCAAGTTTTTACGTATGTTGTCGTTGCGTTTAAACGCAAATAGAGGTTTAGGTAGTTTTTTTTCCTCGCCTTCATTAAGAATACCCCAATTGGAGTTAACTATATTTTTGAGTCTGTTGCTTACATTAGAGAATTGGGTAACAAATACAATTCTGTTATCCGAGTTACTTTTCTTTCTCTCTTGATCTTCTACATTAGGATTTAACATACTTTCCCGATTATAGAAGCGGGCTCGCTTGAAAGATCTTTTAATCAGTTTTTTGGGGTAGCCCCTGTCATGTAGCTTGTTTTTAAGTATAGCGGCATGCTTGTTGAAGTCCTCCAATGTTGAGCAGTTTCTTCTTAGGCGTAGAAACTGCCCAAATGGGATATTGTCCCTCTGGCTCTGAGGATGATAGCTCGTGTAATGGAGCAATGTATTCCTGTCAGTAGGTTTGGAGAATAGTTCCACTTCCAGGAGTCCTTCACTGGTCTTGATTGTAATATCCAAAAAGTTGACTGCCCTGTTGTTGTAGTCAGCAGTGAACTTGAGGTTGGTGTCCCCCAGGTTTAACCATTCCAGGAAATCAACCAGGGTGGGTTCATCTCCCTCCCAGATAAAAAAGATGTCGTCAATGAAGCGGCGCCAAAGACGGATGTTCTCAAAAAAGGGCGCCGCTTCATTGAAGATATGCTTCTCCTCAAATTTGCCCACATAGAGGCATGCCAGACTGGGAGCACAGGTGGCTCCCATGCTGGTACCTTTGCATTGTAAAAAAAGATCCTCCTTAAAAAGGAACATATTTCTGGTCAGCACCAGTTCAATACAGTTCATAATGAATCCTTTGTTGGCCCCTCGCAGGTCCTCCTCAGTTAAGATCTCCTCAATAACTTTAATGGTATCCCATTGGGGGATATTTGTGTATAGGGCTTCTATGTCGAGGGTCACCATTATCTGATTCCTGGTGTCAAAATTGGTGCCCTCGATCATAGAAATGATGTGCGCTGAGTCACGTACATATGATTTTTGTTTGTGGACTAGGGGTTTTAAGAAAACATCCACATATTGGCTTAAGGGTTCTAATAGTGAGCCTATGCAGCTGACTATGGGTCTCATGGGGGGATTCCTTTCATTTTTATGAATTTTGGGCAATCCATAAATAGCTGGGGTAACAGCGTTCTCATTCTTCAGAAATTTGAATTCTGCTTCGCAAATCCATTCCTTATTCCTAGCTTCTAGTATTAGTGCCTGAACTTCTTCTTTTAAGTCCTTTAGTTTATAATCAGGGATTTGGATATAATGTTCTTTCACTGAAAGGAGTGTTAACATCCTATCTTCGTAGTCTATAGTATCGAAGACTACAACTCCCCCACCTTTATCGGCCGGTTTTATGACCAAATTGGAGTTGTTTTTTAACGTTGTCAAAGCTACTCTATGTTGGTGAGACATATTATTCACATCTGGGTGAGCTTCTCTTACAATTTGTTTAATCTTGGATTCTATGACTCGTTCAAATGTGTCTACATTTTTACAGACTTGTGTGATGGCTGGAGTGAAAGTAGATTTCCCTTTTAATCCTGAGACATTTTCAGGTCCATTGTAATCTTTATCCTCAAAAAATCTGTTTAGTCTTATTTTGCGGAAAAAGGCTTTAAGATCCTTTTCCAATGTAAATTGGTTCACTTTGGCTGTTGGAGCAAAGGTGAAGCCTCTTTCTAGAACATTTATTTCTATTTCACTAAGATTATATGAGGAAAGGTTCACAATGGGAAATTTTTGGCTTAACGCCAGTATCTCTGATTCCTTGTTTTTAGATATTCCTGGGGTTGGTTCCATTGGTGTTGTCCCCTCCCTGTGTTCTGGTGTGGATTTTGGTTGTATCTCGTTCCTCTCCTTTGGCGGTGCTCTAAAAAACCACCCCCAAAGTTACTGTTGGAGGCATGTGCTCCAGAGTCCTCGTTAGGTCTTCCTTCCTCTTCGCTGCTGGACCCCAGGTATCAGAGAATGTGACTTTCTTTTTTCCACCCCTTGAGTATATTATTTTGTGGTCATACGGTCTTTCTTCTCTTTGTTCCCTTGGTTGAGTGAAGTAATCCTTATTGGTATACGGATATATCAATTCTAAATTAAATTTATTCACGTCCTTCTTTAATTTTATTGTTTTTTTATTGACAAGGTATTCTTTATATCCGTTTACTTCCTGATTCAGTTCGTCAAGGCGTTTTTTAGCGTCCTCCAATGCTGACATTTCTTTTAAGGCTTGTTCTAAGATTTCAATTTCTTGTTTTTCCAAGACTACCATCTCTAAGGCTGTTTCAATAATTAATAGGATCCAGTCCCTACTGCACCTGTTCGCAATATGGGTCCATAGTTCTAAAAAATTTTTATTCTCTACAAAGAGGCCTGGTTCATTGCGAACCTGCAGTCCAATGGGGATCACTCCTGCTTTTACATATTCTATCAGAAATTCAGCGTGGAGTTCAGTTCTAATTAGTTTTTTCTTTAAGTTTAGGGCTTTTCCCCATTTGTCGTTGTTACCCGTTAAGACCGTAATTTTACTTCCAGATTTAGAGGAGTTCCCGATTATTTTTTGGAATTGGTCTTCTGTGAATCCAAACGTTTTGAATGGATCCATTTCCCACAGCGTTTGTGTATAGAGGGCGTCGTTAGATAACGATCGAATTGAAAGAAATCTCTCCAACCAAAATGGTTGTGCTCAGAACCTTGAAAACCAAGGAGAGGGGACTCTTGAAGCCAAAGGGTGGAGTACCCAGAAATACAAGTATAAAAATATATGTGCCTGTTGGCTATTGGTCAACCATCACTATCCTCTTAATCATCCAACACATTCATGTTGCACACTTTACTCACACACTCACTGTTGGGTAGGTAGGAAGCACTTCTAATGAAACGAAATAGATAAAAAAAATCTGTATTTTAATAATCAATATAAATTCATCACTGCTGTGTTGTATAAAACATAATAGATCATACACATAAAGATCATATACAGTTAAAAATGATAAAAGCACCACACACTTTATCACAGTTGTTTCAAAACATATTCCATGTCATGAAAAGGAGAACAAAAAATTGACAAGCAATGTGTCATACATCTGTCAATTTGGATTTCTAGAGGCAGTGTCAGACATAAAATACTGATCCCTGTCTTTCCCTAACTGTACCAAATTTAACACTTAAAAAACAACAGGCGTCGACGCGTTTCGGTGGTGAAACCTTCACTTAGAACCACCTTCCTCAGGACTCAAGCTATTTTCTCCTTGTAAATATAAGTGTTCAGTTATGATGTAGAGTTCACCTATTAAAGAAACATATTTGTACATTTTAAACTCTAAACCAATAAATTAAAAAATATTCTTTTGTGTTACAACGGTGCATTCATATATGTTACCAATACAGATGTATAATTTTTCTACAGGCATTCATTTTTACACTGTGTCTATTAAATAGACTAGTGTTTCTACATATATAAACTATTTCAAGATCAAAAAGTGCTTAATACCGGACAACAAACCCAACTATTCATTATTCCAATCTATGTGGCTCCTTGCACGCACCTTTTCATACTCATTCGACCCTTGTCATTACACCCAACTTTTATCCTCCACTTCTACATGGAACTCACCGGTACAATTGTATTGCGGCAAAGGAGTCTCCAAAAGTGGAGTACTTGTAGATGTCTGGACGGACGTTGGAAACTTGCAGAGATTGCTAGAATAATAGAAAACTCAAATATAGATCTCTATTTCCGGAAATAATTGCGAAACAAAACGGACCTCCTTAATTATCCTTATTTGATGTCACTAATTTTCCTCTTATTATATCATTTGGGCAAATTTTCACGATTCCTTTTTAGTGGTTGTGCATTTACATAGATTGCTACAATGAAGAGATACATCCATGATAATCATCGGTGGACTTTTATAAAAAACCTCTATAATTTGTACCTCCAGATAAAGCATTCCCAAGGTGGAAATATAATGCATTGATTGTATCTAATTATTATGCTCACTGTATAGGTATACTTCAATTGTTTTCATATTCAGGACCAACAACCCACCTCAATTTTTTTCAAGGAACGAAAAAGACGGGGTAGGTTTCAATTCGTATTCAATTAGTTTGCCAGGGACGGTCTCGGTCACTGTAAGATTAAATTAGGGTAATGGTTGTTAATTAATCTCCCTTTTTATTGAAAGTATACATCGGTTTTTTGAATGGTTTGTTCAATTCGCGCTCACCTTTTGTTTCTGGAGCTTCATTTGTTCCAGATGGATATCGATCCCTCTTTTGTGTTTATTTATTTTTCAAGCAGGGGTGAGCATATAGTTTGTCATCTCCCTTGATATTCTGAAAAGTGAGTAAAAACCACTGTGTGAGACCCAGTATATATACATCGCTTGTTTGTTAAACTATCTATTCATCCATTTCTTATTTATTCATTAATGCTTTCTTTTAGACCCCCTATATGTTAATACTGAAGGGTAACCTGAAATGGAGGTAGGCGTATTTGTGACCCCCTTTGTTTATATTTCCTGTTCTAGTCAGCTGCATAGGCTCACTATTAGAACCCTTAAGCCAATATGTGGATGTTTTCTTAAAACCCCTAGTCCACAAACAAAAATCATATGTACGTGACTCAGCGCACATCATTTCTATGATCGAGGGCACCAATTTTGACACCAGGAATCAGATAATGGTGACCCTCGACATAGAAGCCCTATACACAAATATCCCCCAATGGGATACCATTAAAGTTATTGAGGAGATCTTAACTGAGGAGGACCTGCGAGGGGCCAACAAAGGATTCATTATGAACTGTATTGAACTGGTGCTGACCAGAAATATGTTCCTTTTTAAGGAGGATCTTTTTTTACAATGCAAAGGTACCAGCATGGGAGCCACCTGTGCTCCCAGTCTGGCATGCCTCTATGTGGGCAAATTTGAGGAGAAGCATATCTTCAATGAAGCGGCGCCCTTTTTTGAGAACATCCGTCTTTGGCGCCGCTTCATTGACGACATCTTTTTTATCTGGGAGGGAGATGAACCCACCCTGGTTGATTTCCTGGAATGGTTAAACCTGGGGGACACCAACCTCAAGTTCACTGCTGACTACAACAACAGGGCAGTCAACTTTTTGGATATTACAATCAAGACCAGTGAAGGACTCCTGGAAGTGGAACTATTCTCCAAACCTACTGACAGGAATACATTGCTCCATTACACGAGCTATCATCCTCAGAGCCAGAGGGACAATATCCCATTTGGGCAGTTTCTACGCCTAAGAAGAAACTGCTCAACATTGGAGGACTTCAACAAGCATGCCGCTATACTTAAAAACAAGCTACATGACAGGGGCTACCCCAAAAAACTGATTAAAAGATCTTTCAAGCGAGCCCGCTTCTATAATCGGGAAAGTATGTTAAATCCTAATGTAGAAGATCAAGAGAGAAAGAAAAGTAACTCGGATAACAGAATTGTATTTGTTACCCAATTCTCTAATGTAAGCAACAGACTCAAAAATATAGTTAACTCCAATTGGGGTATTCTTAATGAAGGCGAGGAAAAAAAACTACCTAAACCTCTATTTGCGTTTAAACGCAACGACAACATACGTAAAAACTTGGTTAGAACGTACAGAGAGGAGAACCAACGAACACAGAGAACAATTGAGGGAAATGTAGCCTTAGGAAACAATAAATGTAGCAATTGTTCGATATGCACTAATTGTATAGTCACCAAATCTTTGACATACAACGGATACACAATGGTCCCCAAACATTTAAACAACTGTAGAACCAAAAATGTGGTATATCTCCTACGCTGCCCTTGTGGATTAGCGTATGTTGGTGAAACAGGGAGGGAATTAAGACTGAGACTATTAGAACACAGGTCAGCAATCAAAATAAAGAAACCTAATGCCCCCCTTGTAGAGCACTATAACTCAATGAACCACAAACATACCGACTTTGAATGGTTCATTATAGAGAGAATTACGACCAACAGAAGAGGAGGGAACATTGAGACAAAGAGAAAAAACAGAGAGCAATGGTACATTTTCACTCTAAATACCGTCCAAAAAGGATTGAATTCGAAAGAGGATTGGATGACATTAGTGGTCTAATCTTTTGGTGCAGTATTATTACCTGCAACAGGAATCGGATTTAGATTAGGAATTAACATAGACTCTTAGATTGAGTGAAGAGAAATTCAATAAGAATATACAGAAAAATCCCAAGCAAATGAGTCATGCGTAGGAACCCTCAGAATGATAGGCGAGAGATATAGGGGGAATAATAATAAAAAAAACAGGAAGTAAGGAATAATATAAAAAAAAAAATTCTAAAAAAATCAGAGTGGTTGTCATTAGTCAGCAACATCAAAAACAGGTTTTATATACAACCGATATCTGGTCTTTACGTATCAAGAAGGGGATGTATTAAATACAGGGATGACCCCCCAACCACGAAATGAATAAGATTATAATAATAATAAAAAAGACAATATTGAGTATCTATTTAGATGACAATCAATCTGACATCATTTGGATAAAAGAGGTCCATTTTTTGTATACCTGAATAATTCCGGGATTAAAACGGGTAAATTAAGCCACCTATGAGCATGAAACTATCCGAGTGATAGTTTTCATCCCATTCCAAGATGGCGACTATGGATCAAACACGGGGGAAAAAAAACGTCAGTTTCCACTAAGACACGCAAGGTAGGACGTCACACGTGATCTAGCGGATATAACAACCAATTGTAGTAAGCCCGAACAGAAAGCGGAAGAATAGACGAAAGACGGAGGGATACATATACGACCCCGGTATACGGTAAGCAATGGGTGGGTTAATTAACGATATGGCACAGAATTAGTCCGCTCAATCAGTGACACTATAACACGGGGGTAGAAATATCTTTTATATTGTGTCGGAACCAGTTAAAGCCTTATCGAGTTCCAACATGCGCCGCTTTGCAGTTAAGTACTAGAAGTCAGTTAAGAAGTATCCCAACACCGGAGGGCTCTTGGTAATTGACCAAAATATTGACCCAACGGGTGGGAGTTGGCGGTAAACTAACTAAGTAGTCGTAAAGAGGGTGATGTCGATCCGGTAAGGTGGACGAATGTGTTTATCCTTTTAGAACAGGAAATATAAACAAAGGGGGTCACAAATACGCCTACCTCCATTTCAGGTTACCCTTCAGTATTAACATATAGGGGGTCTAAAAGAAAGCATTAATGAATAAATAAGAAATGGATGAATAGATAGTTTAACAAACAAGCGATGTATATATACTGGGTCTCACACAGTGGTTTTTACTCACTTTTCAGAATATCAAGGGAGATGACAAACTATATGCTCACCCCTGCTTGAAAAATAAATAAACACAAAAGAGGGATCGATATCCATCTGGAACAAATGAAGCTCCAGAAACAAAAGGTGAGCGCGAATTGAACAAACCATTCAAAAAACCGATGTATACTTTCAATAAAAAGGGAGATTAATTAACAACCATTACCCTAATTTAATCTTACAGTGACCGAGACCGTCCCTGGCAAACTAATTGAATACGAATTGAAACCTACCCCGTCTTTTTCGTTCCTTGAAAAAAATTGAGGTGGGTTGTTGGTCCTGAATATGAAAACAATTGAAGTATACCTATACAGTGAGCATAATAATTAGATACAATCAATGCATTATATTTCCACCTTGGGAATGCTTTATCTGGAGGTACAAATTATAGAGGTTTTTTATAAAAGTCCACCGATGATTATCATGGATGTATCTCTTCATTGTAGCAATCTATGTAAATGCACAACCACTAAAAAGGAATCGTGAAAATTTGCCCAAATGATATAATAAGAGGAAAATTAGTGACATCAAATAAGGATAATTAAGGAGGTCCGTTTTGTTTCGCAATTATTTCCGGAAATAGGGATCTATATTTGAGTTTTCTATTATTCTAGCAATCTCTGCAAGTTTCCAACGTCCGTCCAGACATCTACAAGTACTCCACTTTTGGAGACTCCTTTGCCGCAGTACAATTGTACCGGTGAGTTCCATGTAGAAGTGGAGGATAAAAGTTGGGTGTAATGACAAGGGTCGAATGAGTATGAAAAGGTGCGTGCAAGGAGCCACATAGATTGGAATAATGAATAGTTGGGTTTGTTGTCCGGTATTAAGCACTTTTTGATCTTGAAATAGTTTATATATGTAGAAACACTAGTCTATTTAATAGACACAGTGTAAAAATGAATGCCTGTAGAAAAATTATACATCTGTATTGGTAACATATATGAATGCACCGTTGTAACACAAAAGAATATTTTTTAATTTATTGGTTTAGAGTTTAAAATGTACAAATATGTTTCTTTAATAGGTGAACTCTACATCATAACTGAACACTTATATTTACAAGGAGAAAATAGCTTGAGTCCTGAGGAAGGTGGTTCTAAGTGAAGGTTTCACCACCGAAACGCGTCGACGCCTGTTGTTTTTTAAGTGTTAAATTTGGTACAGTTAGGGAAAGACAGGGATCAGTATTTTATGTCTGACACTGCCTCTAGAAATCCAAATTGACAGATGTATGACACATTGCTTGTCAATTTTTTGTTCTCCTTTTCATGACATGGAATATGTTTTGAAACAACTGTGATAAAGTGTGTGGTGCTTTTATCATTTTTAACTGTATATGATCTTTATGTGTATGATCTATTATGTTTTATACAACACAGCAGTGATGAATTTATATTGATTATTAAAATACAGATTTTTTTTATCTATTTCGTTTCATTAGAAGTGCTTCCTACCTACCCAACAGTGAGTGTGTGAGTAAAGTGTTGTGTTGGATGATTGAGAGGATAGTGATGGTTGACCAATAGCCAACAGGCACATATATTTTTATACTTGTATTTCTGGGTACTCCAGCCTTTGGCTTCAAGAGTCCCCTCTCCTTAGTTTTCAAGGCTTATTTAGCTAAACCAGCTCCATACTAGAATATACCTCATCCAAAGAGAAACTAATGGGGATTACATCTAGGCTAGGGGTTACGTCTATGCTTGGCTCCACCAAGGGACCTGCAGTATAAACCTTTTCAAAATGGGAGACCCACTGGTCTGGGGTAATATGATGGCACATAGTCGGTTTAGCTGGTTCCGCAAAGCAGGGACTATTAATGATTTTCCAAAATAAGGCTAAATCCCTCAAATCTCCCAGTAGGTCCTCCCAGGCCTACTTTTGTAACTGGCACCTGCAAGACTTCACCGACTCTTTGTAAAGGAACCGGCACTGAGTCACTCTTTCTTTCTCCCGTGGCACCAGCTTCTAGGCTACCTTTAGCTTCCTCAATGCTTTTGAACATTTGCGATCAAACCACGAGTGGGGAGCCTAGGCACCCCTCACTGTCTGTGTAGTTAAAAGACCAGAGACTACCTGGGTGATGGAGTTGAATGAACTCCATATGTCCTCACTCGAGGAATAAGGGTCCAAACAAAAGCCTAGCTCAAGCTGGCAAGAACGGAAAAGTGTATGATTAATGGGCTTGGCATCTATGCATGACCAGTGTAGGCCCCTACCCTGATCTATTGGGATTAGAGGAGCCAGAGGTTTGCGAGGACTCCTAGTATAGATACCCATCCCCCTCAATAAAAGTGTCAGAGGGTTAAAGGTCGCTAAATGGATTATGTTCTATGCTAAAGGAGTCCGAGCCCGCACCCAAAGATGCAGAAACGAAAATAAAAATCTATAATAGTAGCATAACCCCCACCTTTATAGGACGTGGGCGGGTGTGAGATAAGCCCAGTGTGCCAGTGGTCTAAGTTGTATACAAGGTTATGAGAGGATAAGAGATTGTTTAACTCGTCCCCTTCCATAGTGTGCTTCATGTGCAATTCCTATGAAAATGGGCAGGGTTGTGCAATTGCCGGGCTCTTTACAAAGGATGAACACAAATGACAATTAAAATCCTCCGCTAAAATAAGATTCATGCCCAAAACCATCCCACTTTTTACAGAGTGAAGGGCAGAATTTAGGGCATTAAAATTGGAGAGCCAGCCCTTACCCTTCTTCAGGTTATAGATATTGATTATGCTAAGTGGGGCCTCTCTCCCCACATGCAATGTTTTTCCCTGAAACACCTGGGAATCCCACTTTAAGGCCAGCAACTCCTTTGATAATTCTAATTTCACAAATATGATAAGGCCCCCGCTAGCTCTTCCCATATTGGAGTCTTGTGTTGGGCAAAAAACGGTCTTATACTCTTCCAGAATGAAGTTGTTCTTTGTCTCCCAGGTTTCCTGTAGGCATATAATGTTATATGATTTATCGTATGAAAGCCATCTGTCATCTGAAAACTTTGCAGACAAACCAGCTACATTCCTGGAGATGAGATTGAATTCTCTTCCAGGATTGTGCTTAATACCTCCTTAGTGGGCTACAGAGAGGGAACATGTGATGCCTCATAATCACAAAGTCCATCCAGCTCATTTAGGCCCTCTAAGGGAGCATACTGATTTCTAGGTTGCAACTGCTGCCTCATAATTCCTTCGGAGAATCCACCCCCCATGGGATTCCTCTCCCTGATTACTCAGTGGGGGTCTGTTAAAAAAGCCCAGCAGGAGTAATTTAATGCATGATCCTGCGGAGAATAATTTGGATGCCCCAAAGAGGTTTATCCTTGTTAACTCTGTATAACGTGTGAAGATGTTGATACAATCTCCATTAAACATTTTCCTTGATGAGCCTATCCAGGCCACCCGCCATGAAAATATCTTGGTAATCCCTGGCCGAAAACCCAGAGTGCTGCGCTAGCCAATATGAGGCTTTATTGATCAGTTGGGTGGTGGATTGCTCCATTGTGGGCAGCCAAGCCTGGAACCCCTGACAGAACCACAGTGGAAGGAGTTCATGCTTTGGGGAGGTCAGTCACTGGAGGCTGTAAAGCCTTGGAAGGTTGTACCCCAAGAAGAGGGTCATCTACCCTACCTGGGGCCTGAATAATACGCATGACAAAAGGCACCTCGCCTCCCTCTAAGCTCAAGCTACTGGGCCCATGAGTAGCATACTGTGCCCACACTCCCTTGGGCGCATTAACATGTGCGGTACCATTACTACTCTGGGAGTTACCAGAGAATATAGGGTTCGGTAAAGGGACAGGCACTAACAAATTGTCAGGTGGCGGTTTAGCCAAAGAAGTTAAAACAATGTCGAAATTGCATGCCAAGTCCCTAGATGCCGACTCCAACGTATCAATTTTAGTCAGCATTGGTGATATAAGGTCAGTGAATGTCACCTTAATGTTGTGTAGCGCTGGGGCCTGCTGGTTCAACAGTACCTCCATTTTGGACCCTGATACATCACTCGCCTGGTCGTGTTGTGTAACTGCAGAAGGTTCTTTTGCCCTCCTGGCCTTCCTCTACCATTTTGGAGCTGGGGGACTTGCCACGCCAATAGGTGGTGTAAACTGAAGAGGGAGGGATGCGGGCCTAGCGACTGCAGGCTCACAATGAGATGATTCGACTGGGTCTGGGTTTGAGAGCGAGAAGGATGGGGCTGGGGATGGAGTGGCCATGGGAGCCTTCAAAACCAGAGATGGAGTGGATAAGAGACCTGGCCCGATCTTCCTGTTTCAACAGAGAGCCGCCTATCAGCCCAGACTATCTCCTAGTAAATTTTCGGATACCAGTCAAAGGGAAGCTCAACCCATCAGGGGAGGCAAAGTCAGAACTCACTTATAGAGCTCTCCATAAAATAGATCTACCTTCCCTTCAGAGGGCGCTCGACATGTTTGCCCCCTCTCTGGTGGCCAACCCTGAAACGGATGCTCACGCTTTAGAAGACTGACTGAGGACTAATATTGAGGCAGCTGCTTCACTGTCCACGCGCACCTCTAAGAGAACTGGCCATACGACGCCTTGGTTCGATGAATCTGTGAGAGCCAGCAAAAGTAAATTCGAAGGACTTGAAATAAAATGGCGTAGGCAATATTTTTTAGAGGACAGACATTTTTATAAGGCAGCTCTCAAAACACACTACAAACCGACAAGGACAGCTAGAATGATTTATTTGGAAAATAGAATTGCAAATACTAACAATAGTGGCAAGGAGATCTTTAAAATCGTTAAACGTTCACGGCTTCTAAGGCAGAGAACAAAGAAGCGCTGCCATCAGCTGATTGGGCAAAGCAGGTGGCCCGTTCCTTTCATGATAAAATAATGATGATCCAGCAGTCATTTTCCACGGAGGTGGAGGAAGAGACATCCTTTCCTCACACACAGCTGGGATGTGTCACTCTACCCTCCCCCATGGGGGCGCTCTCACAAAGGCCGCCACTATCACAAATCCCCACCATCAAACTTGAGGACTCCCTTACATACCTCTTGGGCTTCCTTAAACACACAGTATGGTACTCAACTCCTCTCTGGAAAAGGGTGTTGTGCCTCCAATCTTGAAGCAGGCCAAAATCCTGCCTCTCCTAAAGAAACCAAATGCGGACCCCAACCCTCCCACTAACTATAGAGCAATCTCCCTTCTTCCTGCTTTCGCAAAGTAGTGAAGAAACATGTCTACAAAGTACTCATGGAGTACGCGGAGGTACACAATCTCCTGCACCCCACGCAATCCATCTTTAGGGCCAACAATAGCACCGAGTTTGCCCTAATGGAAGTGACTGAACATCTTAGAGATCAGCTGGATCGTGGGGGAAGTGCAATGCTCCTCTTACTTGATCTGTCAGCAGCATTCGATACGGTGCCCCTACAGGATGCTCTTAGACAGAATAAGCAACTTGGGCATAGAAGGGAAAGCATTGGCATGGATCACATCCTTTTTGGAAAACAGGAAACATGTCATCTGGACCCCTCCGTTCCTAACCCCAATGCCAAGCATAAAGGTTAGAGTCCCGCAGGGCTCCTCACTAAGTCCAACTCTGTTCAACCTGTACATGTCACCGCTAGCATGATACTCAGATGATTTTTACAAGCAAGAAAGGGGATGATTTCAAAGGAGATGCAATTAGATCCTGCCGCACCAAGGTTTTTAAATGGTTGATGCAGAACCAGATCAAGTACAATCCCGACTAAACTGAGATTGTATTCCTTGGCCAACCAGTGGACGACAATTGGCTATTTAAGAACTAAGCCCCCTGTGAGCTGGTAGCGACGGGACACTCCGCAGGGAGTAGCTGTGCGCTGTATAAATACTGGTCATTCATTCATTCCTTGTTAATAACTCTCACAGCCTTCTCCAAGAATGTATTAATGGTGAGGCGCGGCTGCACCAAGGGGGTCACAGGTTGTGCCTTCCTTTGTCCTATATTGCTATATCAGGCAATGTCCTGAGGCAATAAATCCGACGGCCCAAGGTTACAAAGGAAAGGGCAGCGATGATTCACTTGGCTAGCACTAAAAAAAAGGGCAAGATATCTCGCCATACAAAAAGAATGCTGACTGTTGACCCAGTGACCAGCTTCAGGCCTCGGTTTGGCGGCATTTATGAAAACTGTGCAGGGATGTACAGAAAGAAAGGTACGCTGTTCCCCAAGTGGATGGACAACCAGTTGAAAGCCCACAGGAGGGGAATACTCCTTGTCGGAACTAGAGTCCTCACACACCCAGCAAGCTAGGTGTCATGCTTCATCATATGGACTCGCTCCTCGTCGGGCCGGCGCTGCAATACCCGACGGGCACCCATAAAGGGGCTCTTTAGCGGAGATCTTCTGTTCCTGCCGTATGGTGCCATGGGTGTGAGGGCCCTAGGTGAAGGTGTAGATGTGACGTGGGTGAGTGATATATTAAAAAAGGTTGGACAATCCAAAAAACAAATTTTAATGGGATGGTTATCCACCTTTATTAAAAATACAAAAGAGTGGCTGCACACTGGCTTAATGGTCCATTGGAGCAATACTCAACTCTAGACAAGTGGTCGACATGTTTCACACAATGAGTTCAAAATGTATACTCTGCATTTCATCAGGACCTATAAACAATAACTATCTACACATGGTGGTGGGTGGAGGAGTTCCTACCTACCACTATTCTTTTGTGTGAGCACGTGGTCCCGCCAGATCTAGTGGTAACCTAACTAGATGATAGCGCTTGCTTCATAAGGTCTCCTCTGCTCATGATACCTCAGTTGATGGTATCCTGTCTAATCCAGACCCACGCCGGACACCTACCAAACGCACTGAGCCGAGAGACCCAGGCCAGACCCTAATGACTGACCAACCAATAACGGGTGCAGACGAAACCAGTCTTAGCTGAACCCCCGCTGCAAGGATGAGGGAAAGTTATAAGTGCTCCTGCAAATGTGACAACTGATCCCTCCGTCCTTAGTAACAGCTGTGTTGCGGGAAGCCCTGTAGCATATAATCCCACCAGGGCATGGGACAAACAGGGTCTACAGTCAACAAAGGATCCCCCATGGACACCCACTCACTGTCTTCAAAAAGGTCCACAGTCCAAGCTCTTAGAAAAAGAGGGATGGCCAAGACCAGCCTTTTCCATGCTATGACAGGCTAAGATGGTCCCTTCTTGGCCCGGTCTTTGCCTAGGCCGTGCCAGGGCACTTGTCCTGCACTGCGGGATGCCTCTTCCAGATTTATGGCACTCCTGCGCCACATCACACCTCACACCCCCAGGTGCTGGGCAAAAGCTGGTACGATGGAGGCTCCCGCGCTGCAGAACGCCTCTACCAGAATTATGATGCTCCTGCGCCGTGCTGCCACGTCATACGTCACACCCCCAGGTGCAGAGAAAAAGCTGGTTTGATGGAGGCTTCCGCGCTGCAGGACACTTCTTCCAGATTTATGGCGCTCCTACATCGCAATGCCACGTCGCACGTCACACCCACAGGTGTAGGGCAAAAGCTGGTACAATTCAGGCCACCAGAAAATAATAAATGATCGGGTCTGGCCTCGTGCAAAACACTCTGGTGATGGATATATAAATTGGCAAATTAAGAGGTGTTGAGGTAACTGCCACAGCAGCATACTTGGAGGGATCTCAGAATTGGTTGATGCAACCCAAGAGGTATTGAATTATTCTTATGTACAGTGTTACTGGCTGAGGTTCACCCTTGAAATATTTGGTAAAGACATCTGCACAAGGAAGACGTCAGTTTAATTGAAAGGGAGGGTGAGAAAGAGAGAGACAGGGCAGTAGTTCTTGCATTAGGCCCTTTCCAGGTACCTACAGGGAAGTCCCCACTGGAGGTAATGCTTAATATCTCTATCCTTTACATTAATGCTGGAGCTGGATACCCTTTAAGGAGATATTAAATAGGATGTATGGCTTGGGATTTAGAAACACTTGGGAGGGCCTTGCAGGTGATTTAACCCACTCCTGGGGCCCATTCCTGGGCAGGAAGGGGACAGTGGACAGGCAAGGGTAGAATATAGAACAGCAGGTCAATTACATGACAATGCTGTTGGGCATAGAGAGCTTTCCTGCAGAATGCACACAAGATGGAGGCACATGCCTTCTGCCTACCATAATATGGGGTTGATTACCAAGTTCAAATATGCTGCTCTAGCATCACAAAAAACACAACACAGGAGTACATCAATTCTCACAATGTGCAAATTAGTGTGACAAAAGTTGGCCAAAATCTGACTTTAGTATTTTATGCAAATTAAACCTTGTGCATAGGGAATACGTATGTGGCAAAATCTGAATAATTGGGACACAAAAGGAATCAGTCTAGGCCTAACTGCAGCAACCCTTTGGGTCTTCTCCTAATGTCAGACATCCATCATAGTTCGCTGGCTAGTGAAGACCTTGGGGTAGACACAACTGGTAGGAGGGAGTGTGTCACCTGACTCAGGTCTGAAATCTAATCCTGGATAGGGAAAGTGGTCTGGGTAGGGGTGAAACAGTAGCCCAATTACAGACTAATGATATTGGACAGAAGGAAGCAGCCTGCCAGCTCAACTCTTGCTGGCCGATACACCATACTAAGATGGGGAACAGTGCATTCCCCTCATACCTATGTGATCATCCCTTGCAGAATACACAGTGTCTGGAAGAAGCAGTTATGCTCTGGACTTTCTGCAGCTTCCCTTATGGTCTTCCCACAAGTACCAGACACCCAGCAAAGATGACGGGGTCAGTCAAGGGCTGAATGACAGACCTGGTGGTTTAAGATGAGGTGATTTTAAAGTATGTTAACCACCATCCCTTCAAGGTGGCTAACTTCTCACAAACCTGCTTTTACTCCTTATCCTTTTTTTCTCCTGTTATGGATTACAGTGTTTAAAATGACCAGTAACTCTCTTACCTTTCCCACATCAGTGCACAAGTGCAGGTACTGGTAATCACCTCTGCTACAGCCATATTCCAATTCGCTAGATCTACAATTGAAGTCAACCGATTGTCAATTGAAGCATTATACAGTGCCATTATTTGGATGGTGCATCTTTACAGTTCCACTTTAGAGGACTGACAATTGATAGCCACTGATAACAAATCTGAGATTTAGCACCCGGCTTTCAAAATCATTTGAATTGTTTGAACTAGCTAGGACCCTGTGACATTTTTAGCTGAATGTGGTCAAACACTCAATAATAAAAATAGAGGTCACTCCTCCCATTTGGTCATTGTACTTGCAGAATCCTGGCCATATGCCAGAATATGGCCCTCAGAAATATAGTTGACACAAAAATATTATGGAACAAATATCAAGGATTCTACCAGCACACCAGACGTTCATTGGAATTGTGTTCAGTATACATTTTTTATTGGAGTTTTATATAGCACAAACTCAACCCGAAGGTATCAGAGCGCTTTACATGAGCACTAGTTGCATTCCAGATGGACACATTAATTTTGTTATGCATGGGGAGATTAAGTGATTTGCCCAGAATCACAGGATGTTGAGCGTCCCTGTCAAAGACTTGAACCTGGTTCCCCAGCTTTGAGGTTGACCACTCTAGCAGTTAGGCCATTCACCTGCACATTGTGCCACTTTTACTTTGCTCCAGTGGATGAATCAATGTTTTTTTTAAAGTTTGCAAATCAAATGTATTGAAATTAGAATGCTCATCCCTGCACTCCTGGCAATCACTTGGGCCAGCCTCCTGAACTTGGACTGCTTTCCAAGAATGCATTTACAGAGGTCCATCCTCCGTGAATGGGACACACTGTACAAGACTCACTCAGCGATCGTACTCTCTGGCATCACAATCAATCAGAAGATTGCTGATTTTGTATTAAACAACCAAAACAATAAAAATGCCAATACTGATAGTCTTTTTCAAAAAGGTTATACCACGGCGCATAGACACTCATCAATGACAGCCGGACCTATTAAATAGTTTTTATTTTAGAATAATTTTCTCATTTCTGTTATTCTCTTACACAAAAGAGAATCACAGAAATGAGAAAATTATTCTAAAATAAAAACCATTTAATAGGTCCGGCTGTCATTGATGAGTGTCTATGCGCTGTGGTATAACCTTTTTGAAAAAGACTATCAGTATTGGCATCTTTATTGTTTTGGTTGTCTAAAGGGCTCAGCCTTACTGATCAGAGCCAAACCCATTGGTGTTTTGTGATTTTGTATTAAAGCATCTCACTTTTCTATTGTCAGGCCACTTCAGTGGATAAATAGGACTTTGTAAGACAATCAGATGTAGCAACTGCACAGCACTACATCCTCTGCTTCACCCACCTACTCTGGCCTAAGTGATTTAGTGACTCATTACATGAAAGTCTGTCTGAGTAGCACCTCTTACATGATTGGACCTCGCAATCCAAGACTGTTGCTCAATGCTGTTTTTGTAATAGCGTCAAGGGCAAGATATTGTGAAGGACTCTCCTGTTTGCTAGTTCATTCTCCGAGGAATGTCTGATTCCTCCCAGTAAGCCACGGTGGCATTGTGCATTAAATATGCCTTTTAAAGGTGACACGTTACTCCTTAGGAGGCTCCCAGTTAGGAGGAAAAAGCAACTGAGGGCAGAAAAATCTCAGTGGCAATATTGATAGATCTTGCTTGAACGTGATGAATCAAAATGTTGAAAAGCAAGGCACCAAAACTACCTTGAGATAAGGTCAAGAAAGCATCAAGCAAAAAGCCTTCTTGGCGAGACATCCAACAAGGATTGGTGTTGCTGAAAAAGGAAACAAAACTGAGGACCAAAAATATGATCTATATGTAGATAGAATCAACAGAAAGCAGAGATATGAGAGTGTTGCGATACAATCTTCTCTTATCCAATCTTTCTTAGTTTATGGTCAGGACATGACCATCAAATGAAAAAAGTGTACTTCCAACTTTGATTAAAAAACTCAGACAAAAACATTTGGAATGTGACCATCTCTGGTAGGATTATTTTAAGACAAGGTATGACTTCTCCTTTAGATTAATGGCTCTTCCTATGTGGAGTCGGAAGAATATTATGCTTAACATATGTCATTCCATCCAGTCTGGTGCATTGCATCGGCCATGGAGACCACCACAAGCTGGAAATTTCCTGAGGTGGCATGGCAGTGGGGGCCCTGAAGCCAACAGGGCGAAACAAGTACAAAGTAACTAGATTCATGTGCAATACTAGGACATTCTCAGATCTGACCCTGTAATAGGACTGTCCACTGACACCTATCCACTGTGACTTTTTCTGAATCACAATCACTCAAGGACATGTTAACCAACAGCTATTCCAAGAAAATAACGGACACACGCTGCCTTTTAAAAATACAAAGAAGGTTTTTTTTAAATGTTCTAACAGTGACAAATGCAAATTACGCACAGGCAAACACAAATTCATCAACAAACATCTGATCTGCTCATCTGATTATTGTGTATATGTGTTAAAATGTCCTTGTGAGGTGTTATATTTCAGTAGTGAGATTTTCCACGTGTGAAAAATAATTTTAGAACACATGAGGCCTGTATGACATACTAACATTTCCTACCCAATAGTCAGACATTTTGGGAGCCATCCTCAGCAAGATGTTGAATGCTTCTTAATCTTTTGCCATTGATAAGATTGGATAAAACAAGAGATAGCAATAGAGAGAAGCTACTGAAAGGGCGGGAGTCGAAATACATTCTTGAACTGAATAAAAAGCAGATCTCAGGTCATAACATGGAGGAGGAATTCTAACTATAATGTCCCTGTAACCTTTGGTATTTTCAGTGAATTATAAGGTTTTTTAAATGCTAATTCCTAACTATAACCTACCTGTAACCTTTGATTTTTTCAGTGAATTTCCATGTTTTTTTAAGTAGCAGTGGTCTTTGCAGAATGATGTGGAAAGGGAACGGGGCCTCTGACCAGCTCCTAGAAGTCCAGCTGAGTAGGACTTATAGAAAGTACCAGGAGGCTTCTTGGTCCTCAAGGTCCTTTCGCATTCAAGACAATATTTATTTCCCAACCAGTAGTATTCCAGGAGACGTGTTTGCATAGAGGTGCAGAAAGGGGGTGTGGCCTCTGAAGATCTCTGAGCAAACTGACTGTGTGGGACCTGCTGGAGGTAACAAGGGGGATGCTTGGCCCCCAAATACCCTCAATAGCCAAGACAACTTCATCCCCCAACTAGTATTATGCCAGGAGATGGAGCGTTAACAAAGTATAAAACACAAATGTAGACATATTTTCCATAAAGTTTCAGTGTAGCTAATTAGTAAGATCATAATTTAATATTTCCCTTTGTGTTCATTTGTTGAAATAACTGAATCAAACATGCATTTTGCTTCTTCACAGCAACACCAGAGGTCGCAGTGACCTTAGTAGACATGAATATAAATGACAAAGTGAAAAACAGATTTATATATATATATATCAATAACGCTTGCCTTTAATCCTTGTTTAAAGTTGCAGAAAGCAAGAACAGACCCAGATTCGTCTTGAATGGTGTTTATTGTCAAATCACAATGTCGTCATGACGAGTTTCGGCCGGAAACACCTGCCTTGATCACACGGTATATATGATCAAGGCTATATATATATATAGAGAGAGAGAGAGAGAGACATTATTTACAGAAAGTTTGATTCAAGCTGTTTAGTAACATATTGGTTTAACTTTATTTTAACTTTATTTTAACAACACATCTATAAAAAAGAATAGTTTCAAAAAATAACTCAACATCTGAACTCACAAATAGACATAACCAGCAAACTACCCATTGTCACCCAAACTCATAGGGAATTAAAAAATGTTGCCAAACTAGTGCAATGAACAATCTCAAAACAACACCTGACCATGAAAGTAAGGAATATCATTTGATAATATACTGTTCAGTAACATTAATAGGAAGTATACAAACACTCCTCCTTCTTGAATCTTCTTTTGCAGACTTTTATTCTGAGCAGGTGGTAGATTTTGGCTGGAGACTTTTTTGAGACTCATGTGGGACGACGTAAATGTTATATCAACTTAAAACTGATCATACAAATACGTCTTCAACTACTGATCAAGCAGAAGGAGGCTGGATGACCATCTACATCAGTGGCAGCAGCAACAATTCCCGTACTGAAAGTCCATTTAGAGGTACAGACTACTACAACAGATATGGCTCTACAGCTTTCGTATTGCATGGACGGTAGTGTTGTTATAACAGCTGGTGAGCAGTTTGTTACAGCTATTTGCAATGCTGCCAAAAATCATACATGGTGATTTTTTACCTCTTTTATATTTTTCGCCCATTTCATAAGAAGAGTTCATAGTGAGCAGCAACAAGGCAACACAAAGCTGAAGGGCCCTCAACTTCAACAGCAGCACAACAACACCGAAGCGGAGTTTCATTCAAAAGTCCAATCTCAATTTCAAGATTTGGTTCCAGAGTTTTCCGCAATGGCATCATACTGCATGGATTTTGAGGTTGTAGTCAGTGCTGGAGAGCAGTCCATAACGACCCTTCACAATGCTGCAAAGAATAATAAATGTTTTTTTTGTTGTTTTTTGTTTGGACCTTCATAGTTTTTCTACATTAGCTGGCATTTTAGTATCTTACAAAAATGTGTATCTAATATCTATGTGTTGTTCATTTTATTATCTTCTAATTTATTGTAACACTTCGTACATATAACTTGCCATATAGAGAAGTTAAACCGTCCCTCTACAAATACATAAACAGGTAATTTTTGACAGTTATCATAATTTACTTTTTCACTTTATAGATCTAAGTCAACAGTCTGTGTTTAAATCTACTAGTAAGTGCATCAACAACATTTCAAACATACTCTGGTTTTTTAGACAACACTGTTACATTTTGTAATCTCTTCTTTAAAACTATCCATTGTAATATGTGTCTTGTTCTGTAACTTCTCCTCTTAATAACCCTTCATTTTCCCTAGAATCCTGCTCAGGACCACAGAAAGGAAACTGCACATCACCACAAATCTTTTCCACGTCTGCCATACTACCATGCAAAAGTGCTCTATTCATTTCTCCAAATTAAAAATCAGGAGTTTTCACATAATACAGCCTCGTACCTAGAGTTCACATTGTTGAGTGGTATAACTTACTTTGAGTTTTAAACATCGCCTTCAAAAGATACATAGAAGATTACTTAATATATCAAAGGATTGCTGTCTTATACTAGAAACACTACTACAATTCCATTTGCATACAGTACCCAGACTATACCTTCCTTTTACCTCCTGCAATAAATTCTTCTACATTTCTAGGTACCATCACCTCTTTTGCTAATGGACTACCATTCTTCGTTTCATAACATCGTCCTCCTTAAACAATACTTTTAGGAATGGGGGTCTCTAGTTGGCAATGGTATGCACCTTTGTCCTGTAGGGACCCTTCTTCCTAGTCAGGGTAAGGGGGATACAGTTTTAAAATAACCCCTGCTCATCTCCTTGGTAGCTTGGCACAAGCAGACAGGCTTATCTCAGAAGCAGTGTTTAAAGAATTTGTGCATGCATACAGTAACACAGTGAAAACACTACAAATGGACACCACACCAGTTTAGAAAAATAAGCAAAACTTTATCTAAACCAACAATACTAAATACAACAAAAATACAACGTATAATACTGAAGAAATGGGTAATTTGCCAGATAACCTTCAAATTGCAAAAATAACTTGAAAAAACAGTTCTTCCGAGTCAGTATCTCCGTCAGGGGCTACTGCGAGGCTGAAAACGACAGAGTCTAACAGTTCCAGCCGACCGCATCCGTACGGGCCAGCTAAAGCGTCAACAGACTCATAGACAGTACCTTCCTGACTGCGGCCAATCCTGTTAGTACGAGTCTGTCGGGGCAACCATTGCAGTGGAAGCGGTGCAGCGTGCGGTGCCCTCACGGTGCGGTGCAGGCTGTGGCTTGGTGACGGTTGTCCAATGGCGTCGGTGAGACTAAGGTTTGCGATACGTAGTGAGGAGGTGCTCGATGCAGTGCAGGTAGGTCACAGAGCAGGTGATGAAGCAGGCCGATGTTCAGGTCGGGCAGCGACGGTGTCGGTGACGTCCGTGCAGAGTGAAGCGAGGTGGTGCGGAGTGCGTTGCCCACAGGATGCGGTGCAAGCAACGGCTCGTGACGGTCCCCCAGTGGCATCGGTGAGATCAAAGATGCGGTGCAAAGTGCGGCGGTACCTTCGGGACACGGGCCCAGCGACGGACTTGTTGACAGTCAGCTGCTCTTTTCTTCTCCGATGACTGAAACCAGAGGTTGCAAAGATGGTGCCCAGAAGGATGGTGAAGTCTTCGCTGTTCTGAGACTTCTTGAACAGGGGGCAAGCTCTACCTCAAGCCCTTGGAAAACCATGTCAAGCAGGATACACAGACTGTTCCTCTCCTTGGCAGAAACAGCCACTGCAGGCCAACCCCAGACATTACACAGCAAAGGGGCAGTACTCCTTCTCCAGCTTCTTCCAGCTCTTCTCCTTGGCAAAGGTTCCTCTTAAAGTCCAAAAGTGGTCTAAAATTCAGGGGCCTGGGCCCCACATTTTATAGTCCAAAATCTACATGAAGTAGTCTGCTATCGTTCGAAACAAGATTGGGTCAGACATTAGAATATATTATTTTTATTTGTTTCTCGTAGAGTTCACAACCATGTCTGAGTCCTGAGGAGAACCCCAGACCAACCAGGGTTTGAAACGCATTGACTTTCGAGTACGGGGTATTCCCAATGGGGTGTGTCATGAGGAATTGGTCAAATTTTGTTTCCTCCTCTGAGGCAACACCTTTTCAATGTGTACCCCCCTGTCTCATTTCACAGGCAAGACAGCTAGTAGAGCTGTGTGATGAGATACTGTCAGCCTAGTGTTTGATGTTAAATCTAGGACTGGTTGAGTTGTTTCATGTTTGCATATGTTTTCTAACATAAATGTTTCATAGTATGTTTTTTCCATAAATGTGCTATGCTATATGTCACAAGGAGTTGTTTGACATTGCGCAAAATGTGTTTTTCATAACATTGTGCTTTTCAAATATGTGTTTACAATTTCAAGACATGCATAAATAAGTGTACTTGTTTTGTGTATTTAAATGATTGAAACTAGGCTTAAAAAAGCTAATGAACTTTAGAATTTTTGGTCTAAGGTGCCCTTTAATTGCACACAAAATAGTCCTCCTGGACACTTTTTTTGTTTCCAATACATACCTACATGGGCAGTGCTTAGAGAATTGAATAAGTGCATCAGTAGTGCCTACCTAATTAGATGAGTACATGACTAGTGTCTGAGTGACTGCATGATTCCATTATTAAAAACTTGAGAGATTGGATGAAAGTAATATACTGCTGGGGCGATTGTATTAGTGCAAGACTATTGTCTCAGTAATTAAATGACTGCATTGGTACTGGATGAGTGATAGGTTTCCTACAATTGTCCTCTCTATGTAATTACATGGGTGCATCAGGAGAGCCTGAGTGTTACATCAGTGCACGAGTGTGCCTCAGTATGTCAATGACTGCATGGGTTGTAAGTGAATGTTTAGATGGCTGCATAGGTTCAGCGTAAATGTTATAATGATTGCATAGCTACAGCCTTGTTAATTGCATAAGCTAATATTTAGTAAACTAGGTGATTAGGTGAATGTATACGTAGTGCCTGCATCCTTCAATGACTACATAATCTCTGCCTGCTTGATTGCAAGAGTACATGCGTAGTTTCTGGATAATTGAATAACTCCATGAATCGCTGATTTGATGACTGCCTGAGTAGTGGCTGTGTCATTCCATGTGTGCCTGAATACTGCCTTACTGACCTTCATTGGTGTTAGATACATATCAGTTGTCATTATGTCTCTGACTCATTGATTATCTCCTTCTGTCAGTATCAAACTACCTGTTTTACTGTACACCTGCTTTTCTTCTGAGCTATGAGGGAGTGAAATCTAGATATCACACTTGAAATATAATTGCATGCGTGGCCCTCTAGAAACATACATTGATTTGTTAGTGAGCATGCCCATGCATTAGTAAGTTTCTAAAATGAAAAACAACTTTTTGAAATTTTTCAAAGCACAAAACCTGTTGCGAATGGCATACCTACATCATTGCTTAAATACTTCTTCTGCTTCTAAACCATATATTCAGCCTATCTCAAACAAAAGTTACACTCAAAATGGAGCTAGCACAAGAATTATTGAGGCATTCTCCACTATTAATCCTTCCCAATTTGAAACAATGCATGTTTAGAGAAAAACACTACCCTCACCACATACATGAAAATTATATTAGCCTTACTGAACACAGATCACCATGTAAACATATATATGATTTCTTAATAGATGTACATCTTCAAGCCATCTTTCCCAAAATATATACCTCTCTGCATCTTTAAGCAAACTCAAAAGTCCCAATGTGTATATATAACTATGTGCAAGCACAAAAACCATATCCACCATCTAAGCATATGCAAAGTGGTCATTATAAGTTAAAAACCACATTGATAAACACTTCCCAATACATACCTAACAAGTATTACTTCTTTCTAATTCATATACAGGCAGACAAAATGTTCTCATCTTTTATTTCTCAATACACTATCCCGGTTTCATAATGTTACTAAAAGTACTACAACTCTCAGAATGCAAATAACAGATGTTTCTATTCTGTACATGATGAATAAACATTTAAATGTTTTTTAGCTCCTCATTGCATCCTTCCATATGACTATACTTTTATATTTCAATACAATACACAATGTAATGGAGGCACTTATAATTTTTTCTCTTACTACCCAAAACATTCACTACTAACCTCTTAAACAAATACCCTCTAATACATACAGTTCATTTGACATATTTTTTCTCATCACTTCGATACTTTTAATCAAAATCCCACATACATCTTCATCTCATTTCTACTTTACATTTTTAAAATATTTACAAAGTTATATAAATACCACTAAATTCAGTTTGTTGATTATATTGTTGTTTTAGCTCTTTTTGCATAGTTTTTACAGTGCTAAGATTTGTAAAACCTAAAGACAAGAATGGTACACCCCTCTCATACAAAACAACTCTAAAATGGCAAGCTCTTCAACTTTCCACTCTATCATCATGAGAAAGTCTATAGCATCTTCAATTGCGAATGGTTAGCATCTGTTATACCTTTCCCTCTCTTTCAAAATGAGGTTCCTGTCGGCGTGTTTTCGTGATGTTCTCACGAACATCGCGGAATGTTTGCAAACAAAACCGGAGTTCAAACCTATATCTAGTTTCATTATTTTGAAATTTAAATACTGCACAACAGTTTATTACATTATCCTGAGTTAGAAATGAAAACTTGCCATTACTTACATTGTGTCATCACTCCTCAACTTTAAAAAAAATGTTCTATCTCTTAAACATCCTCCCCCAATACAGTCTTAGCTTAGTGTACCTAGAAGCTGAGTGGAAGCAGTAGGTCACAAGTTCACAGCACATTCTAGAAGGAACATACTAATTCCAAATGAGATACAGCAGGTGTGGTTTACTCCACAGATTTAAAAGCATATCAATGTCTGTGTTACAGTTCTTTTTTTAAACAGCAGCCAATAATGAGACTTCTTCCTGAGCCATCCAACACACTACCTAATTTTATTCACTTTCATGCTGACCGCAACCAATAAAAAAAAATATATATGTATATATATATTTTCTTTTCTTTTTTTTACTGAAAAAACCAAAGGTTTCAGGGACGTTATAGTTAGAAATTAGCATTTAAAAGGACCTTTGAAATACACAGAAAAAACCATAGGCTTCAAGGATGTTAGAGTTAGTAATTAGCATTTAAAAAACCTTAGGAATTCTCTGAAAAAAACACAGGTTTCAGGGACGTTATAGTTAGTTGGACATGTCACTCGTACAAACCAGAGAAATTCGCCGTTAACCCCTTCTGTGCCACGCCCTTTCTCCCTCCTGTGCCGGGTGTTTCATTAGCGGGTGGGGTTCATGACGAGATAGTCTCGTCATGGGCACAGCGCGACCGTGCTCCATGA
Organism: Triturus cristatus; assembly: GCF_964204655.1. Classification (NCBI taxonomy): domain Eukaryota; kingdom Metazoa; phylum Chordata; class Amphibia; order Caudata; family Salamandridae; genus Triturus; species Triturus cristatus. The sequence goes on from NC_140595.1 coordinate 549,059,433, forward strand.
CGAGACTATCTCGTCATGGGCACAGAAGAGGTTAAAGTTAGTTGAGCTAACTATAACTCAAGCCCCTGCAATGCACTGCTGATGATGTCACATATTTGTTTTTGTTTTTTTCCCTTTTTTTTTTTTTTTCTTTCTCCCTTTTTTTCTTTTTTTTTTCCCTTCTTCCTTTTTTGTCCTCATCTGCCACACAGGTTTCATTATGCAATTTTATAGGTTTACATACAATGTGCTGCCTCAATTACTATAACTGGTTGGGGCAATGATGGAACGGGGAGCTCACCCCTCAGCAACAATGTTTCAACCAACAGTGATCGCTAATATAAAACCAAAACAATGGTTGCTAGAATCCAGCCAACGTACTAGAAAAGAATAGCACCTGGAAGCGGCTATCCCCCAAAATGGGATTAATGGCTTAATCATTGGACCTGGGGAAAAAAAAAAAAAAACAGATACTCAATGGACCCAATTCAGAAGATGCCAGAAAGATCTTTTATCTGGATTACCAGTTCTAGCCAAGTCAAACTTAGAGACCAGCAGAGTAGAAGCATACCAGTTGTTAATAGAAGGAGATGAGGAGTCCTTCCACTTCCTGCATATCTCCCTCCTGGCAAGCAGTAGGGCATAGAAAATAAGCTTTTTTGCCAAAGAAGGGACCCCATGATAGCAACCAAATATTACTGATGTAAGGTCCAGGGTAATGTTAACACCCACAGAAAGTGAAAGAGTCTTGCTAATGGCTTCCCAAAACGGGGACAAATGCGGGCACTTGAAAAACATGTGAATGTCAGAAGCAGCCACCAAACCACATTTCGCACAGGCCACATTACTCCCCACGGTAAATTTGGAGAGACGAAGGGGTGAATAATAGGCTCGATGTATGGTGAAAAGATGGTTCCTGCGTAGCCATGAAGGTTTGACAATGTCCCACAGCAACGTACAAGACGAATTCCAAAGATGTTGTAAATCGGGATTGGTGACATGCAAAGACCAAAGCTCCTCTGGCAATGAGAATATTCCATCTACTTCCTCCAGAATTAGATTATACCAGATCGAAATTTCCTTCTTGGCAGGCAGTTTATCTACCAAAAGCGTTACAAGGTAGCTGTACGCACCCAAGGGATATTTATCGTCATGTGGAGGTTGAACAGAATATGCACGAGACCAACTCGAGATTTGAAGATACCTAAGCCTGGAGAAGTTTGGACCTATTTTAGTGCAAAGATATTCCCAGGGTAACAAGTCACCATCAACAAATAGGTCACCCCACTCCTCCAGTCCAGCTTCTCTCATAGACATAGCTAGTGCATCTCCCAACCAAGATGGACCGTTAGGGAGATCCCACAGCGGTGTCCTGCTTCCATAGTACCCAACTTTAATGGCCTTAGACCACTGAGCCCATATTCTAGCCATACCCCATAAGATTTTCAATTTTTTTTTTTTGAAGAACTTGGGGTTCCCAAATTTGAAAAGAAACCCTGACTGGCTTACTCCTTCTACATCCAATAACATGGAATAGATGGACCCCACTCCATAACCTGCTGGACTCTTTAATAGGATCCTAGTGTGAGAAAGTTGGAAAGCCCAGGCATAAGCCTGGAGGTCAGGAGCAGCAAGCCCTCCTTTTTCCCTACGCCTCCTGATTTTTTTCCAGGAGATTCTTGGAAGATGTTTATTCCAGATAAAGGTACTAATATCAGACTGCAATTTTCTAATAGAGGCAGGGTCAAAATATAAGGGTATTGTATTAAACAAAAAAGAAACTTTGGGCAAAATAGACATTTTAACAAGATTGACCCTACCCAATAAGGAAAGCGGATGGTTTGGAGCAGCTTACAACATTCTTTTGCAACTTTTGAAAAGTTAATACTAGTGATCTGATCAAGGTCCGGTACAATATCCAGACCTAGGTATCGCATCTGAGTCCTCGGCCGGATTTCAGAAATAAAGGTGCTGTGGTCTATATTCCAGGTCATCATCTCGGTCTTTAAAGTATTAATTTCGTAGCCGGAGACCTTCCCGAATTCCAAAGCCAAATTAAATATTGCTGGAAGGGCCTCATGTGGTTCAGAGGTAAAAATAAGGATATCGTCGGCGTAGAGGGCCACCTTTCTCTCCCAACCCCTGTATGCGAATGCCTAGATGTTAACACTATCCCTCAGAATCTGAGCAAAAGGTTCAGCATACAAATCGAACAGGAGTGGGGAGAGAGGGCAGCCCTGTCTAGTGCCCCTCGAGATGACAAATGGGTCAGATAAAATACCGTTAACCAATACGCGGGCACTAGGGTTCCGATGAAGATCAATCGCCCGACGAAATCCACCCCCCACACTGAACCTCGCCAAGGCCTCCGACAGATACAACCAATTGACTCTTTCAAAGGCATTGGCGGCGTCCAGCGTGAGAACATGCCATATCTATTGATCCAATCAAATCATAGGTCAATTCAAAAAGATGTCGCCCCTTAATAAACCCCTTCTGGTCAGTATGTACAATAGTAGGAGCGACTAAGGCCAATCTCTTTGCAAGAATGGAGGCAAAGATCTTATAATCTCCATTCAAAATAGAGATTGGTCTATAAGAACCATAGGCTGTTGGAGACTTCCCCGGTTTCAAAATCACAGTTATGGATGCGATATCCCACGGAATGGGTGGACGCACTCCTTCCAGCAAAATCTGGTTAAACAGTGTTACCAGGAAAGGGACAATTTCCTGCTCCAAGGTTTTATATAGTTCAGCAGGCAGGCCATCAGGCCCAGACGCCTTTCCTTTCTTGGCATCCTGGATGGCTTTCCTTACCTCTTCTTCAGAGATTTTACTATCTAGCATTACTGCCTGATCAGCAGAAAGACTTGGAAGATCTATTTTCATAAGCCAATTATTGATAGTAGCAGTATCCAATACTTTATCTTCATGATAAATGGTTTGATAATCTCTAAATGCAGCTCTAATATCTGCATCTGAAGAAAAGAGGGACGTTATTGATATTGATCTGGTTGATGTTATTACGAACCTGATCAGTTTTAACTTTCCATGCCAATAACTTGCCAGCACCCTCACCATACTGGAAGTGTGCGATTTTGCTGGCCTCCCATCTTTCCTGAAGACGCCGGTTAAGAATCGAGGTCAGTTGGCCCCTTAAAATAAATAACTTAGCCCGCAAAGGTGTTAAGACATCATCTGTGGATGCTAAATTAGCATCGATATCAGTCTGAGTTTTAGACAAATCCGCCTCCACAGAGGCAATGGCTTCTCTGTATTCCCTCCTTCTATATGACACCTTACCCGTAATAAGGCCTCTCAAAAAGGCTTTAAGTGAGTCCCAGACCACACCGGGTCCTGCAGAACCCACATTTACCTCTAAAAAGGACCCCACCTCAGTTTTTAAGAAGCTGATATCTTCAGGATGAGAGAGTAAGGTGCGGTCAAACGACCAAGTCCTCACTACGGCAGAAGTAGGTACCATAAGCTCCAGGGATATAGAATATAGCTGAGTGGTCGGAAAGGTGTAACGGAAGATATCGAATATCTTTAACAACGTCAATAATACTATGGTTAATTAATATAAAATCTATCCTGGACTGATGGTTATATTTATAATTTCTAAAACCCCCGGCCCTTAATCTCCAAATGTCCACATACCCATATTGTTTCATTGCATCCAACAAGAAGGATCTTGATTTAGAAGGGACACGAGATCTACTATTATGAGATTTGTCCAAGATTGGATCTAAGACGATATTAAAATCACCAGCTAGTATCACTGGATCCGGGAAGGACAAAAGGTGGGAAAAGATCACTTCCAAGGATGTAGGATCGTCAAGATTGGGGCCATAATATCCAACCACTGTAAAACGAGCACCCAGAATTACCAAGGAGGCAATAACCCATCTCCCCATAGGGTCAACCTTAAAGTCTATTACCCTGGCCCTAAGATGTTTCTTGAAAATCAATGAAACGCCTCGGGAGGTCATGGATTGAGAGGTCAATAATGTGAAGTCAATCCATTTATTGCCTTTAACCAAGGTATCAATTTCAGACTGGATCAAATGCGTCTCTTGGAGAATGATGACCTGGGCATCTGAATCCCGGAGGTACTGCATCAATGTTCTGGCCCTAGGTTTAGTACGAAGCCCATTGATGTTCCAGGACATCATCTTTAAACTAGCCATCCCCGCTGATCCAGAGCACAGCCAACCTTGCCATTATGATACAACCAGATATAAACTGACCCACCTCTATAAAGAAAAAAAAAATTTGCAGCACAATATGAAAGTGGAACTAACAAAAATAGTAAAAGAAAAAAAAAACACAAAAGTTGGCTGATGAGGAATTTTATAAATTTTACCAGTGCAACCCCCCCCCCCACCCACCCTACCACCCTCCACCCTTTCAACCCCCCCGCGGAGAACCCATGGTGTATCTGTTAGACGTTGAACTCCCAGTCCCATAATGCAGTTGGTGGGTGGGAGAAATGTGTGCCTTCCCATGTTGCACTGGGAACGTGTCAGCTGATTAATATCAGCTTATAAGCAATCAGAAACGACTCCAGAGTGCTTGGCTTTGAATTTCCTGTTTCCTGATTGTGTGAGCCACGCCTTGATTCCCGGAATACGAACAACCGACCTTATTTCTCGGAGGACGGATGCAGAGTCCGTTTCTAGCATAATTTTGAGCCTCATGCACTGAGACTTTGTTCAAGACTACCACTGAGATTCAGAACCGGTGAACGCGCCGCGAGGCGCATTTGCGGGATACCCGACGTTCAGACGTATCAGCGCGAGTTGTGCTGTGAACCGTCACTTTCTTTTTTTTAAATTATTTTTTCCCTTTATTAGTCATACCCAAGGAGAACATTGTGGGTTTATGGCAATCAGCGATTGGCAATTACGAAAGGCATCAGGCAGCCTTTCTTTCTGATATACTGGTGAGAACCGTCTTACGAGCATAATTCTCACGGCCTCGTGGGGCACAAGAAAGCAGACACAAAGACTCTTTTGTTATCTGGCCAACACAACCCGGAATACCGTGTACCTCTACACGCGTCCGCAACAATGCTACATCAGGTGAGCACACAACCCCTGCTGGAGAAATTGCGATGCTCTAACGTGATGCCTAACCGATCTCATCGGACCATAGCGATTCAGCCCCGCTAACAAACGCATCTGCTTCAGACCGCCACAATTTAAAAAAAGAAAAAGGAGAATTATCCTGATTACTGCGGGTGCATATCTCTCTTCTGACTACGCTTCCTGGATTGCCAAGAGGGGGGATATTTATGCGAGGTTGTGAGTACCTTATTCGTTTATTTCCCTGGATGCTTACATTTGATGAACTGCATGGCTAAAAAACTGTGAACTATTACCAAGGATATTATTTCCGCATCATTAAGCGTCCTACAGTGTTGCTATGTGTAAGTATGGGAACGTACACATTTGTCTGTAACCAAGTTATAGGGCCTGTGATAGTCGGGGAGCTTTAGCCTAACTTTTCCCTTTATTCTGTTCTTGTGTTACTGCAGGTTGTTTTGAAAGTATAAGTCCTGTATCCCTGCCTTCCCTGTATTCCCGAAGTTGCCTGGTGGCTCATTCTGGTCTCTACACTCCCTAAGGATATCGTTCTCCGCCTGTTGTTTCAAGGTGGCAGAGGAGAGCGGTGTCTTTGCAGGAGAGTACAGACATTTACTTCGCTCCCATGGATAGTGGCATCTCTGGACTTGAAGCCGTCACAGTATCTAACCGGATCGAGTCCAGTAGATGCCACCCCTACCTCAGGCACCCGCTACTACCTGCCCAAACCCAACACCTAGAGAAATAGAATAGAGAAAAGGGAAGATAACTACATTTACTATCTTTAGTTTTTTTTTTGTTTTTTTTCCCTTTCTCCTTTTTTTTTTTTTCATTCACCTTATATAAAGTTTTTTTTTTTTTTTACTATTTTCATTTACTTGAGCAATAGATTCGAATATAGTGCAGTACCTACAGGCGACCACGACAACTATATGTTATCAAGAGAGTTAAGTACTATTTACCAGATGACATTACCTATGTCCAGAAGGAGTTCATCGGCAGCTTGGACTGACCTAATGTTTACCATCTTGTTATTGTACATAACCCTCAGAGAAGCCGGGAACACCAATTAAGCTGAAGCACCTAGCTTCCTAAAGGCCTCCAGCTGCCTCCCGAACTCCCATTGCTTCTCCAGGGTAACCCTAGATAGATCAGACCTGATAAGGAAAGTAAACCCCTTACCAGGTAGGGACTTCTGTTTAAGAGCTGCAATAAGGATCTGCTCTTTAAGGGTGTACGTGTGAAAATTAACAAGGATTTTACGTGGTTTGGACCTTTGGGGGTTCTGTCTAAAGGGTTCCCTATGTACCCTCTGGATATCGGTTGCCAGCTGCTCCAGAGATTGATCCAAGCATAGTGCTTCTTTCAGCAAGCGGACAACAAAATGCTTAACATCAGAACCCTCAGATCCCTCCGGGACATTGAGGATGCGAATGTTTCCCCTTCTTGCATTATTTTCCAAAACCTCCATCCTGTCTAACAAGGCCTGGTCCTCTCCTTTAAGATTAATAATATCCTCTTCTGCTTTATCTAGGTGTGCCGACAGTGTGGCTAGCTTATCTTCCAAGACTCCTGTCCTTGTTGACAGCCCATCGATCTTGTTATCTAGTATCTGACAATAATCCCGGATCTCCGTCTGCATAGCTGAGGATTGCTCAAACCCTCTTTTTATGTCACAAGACAAAGCAGTAAACATCGCAAACAAAGAAACTGCCGAGATATTTGCTGATATTTCTTCTCCTTCCCTAGACAAAGCAGAAGGGACAGGCACAGGCACTTCTACGGGTAGCTCCCTAGGTGACTCCAGCACACGAGACCCCCAAGAACCCTGGTCCGTGTGATCAAGATTACGAGAAATAAATGTCTATCTAATTACATGAGTGTAGAGGAATTGCCTGGATGATTTTTTTTTAAGTGCATGGGTATTGCCTGAGTAATTATGAGTATAGGGGTATTGCTTGAGTTATTGGACGAGTGTAAAAGTAGTGCCTGGTGTGATTGAAGGAGTACATGGATAGTGCATGGCTGATTGGAGGAGTGCATGGGTAATGCCTAGGTGCATTGAGGAGGGCATTAGTAGTGCCTGTCTGATTGCATGAGTGCATAGGTAGTGTCTGGATGATTTTATAAGTGCATGGGTACTACCTGAGAAATTGAAAGACTGCATGGGTAATAGCTTTGTGATTGCATAAGTTCAGGGGTAATGTCTGGGTCATTGGAGGAGTGCATCTGTAATGCCTAAGTGACTGCATGAGTACACGGATAATATAAAGTTAATCGGAGTGTGTGAGTAATGTCTGCCTGATTGCATCAGTGCAAGTGTAATGTCTGGGTCATTGCATGACTGTAGTGGTAGTGCCTAGGTGATAGAAAAAGTGTGCAAGCAGTGTCCGGGTGATTTTTAAGTGCATGGGTACTGGCTGGAAGATTGGAGGAGTGCATGGATACACCCTGGGTGATTGCAGCAGTGCAAGAGTACTGTCTGGGTTATTCTATGAATGCATAGCTAGTGCCTGGTTGATTGAATGAGTGCAAGATTAATGTCTGGGTGGTTGCATGACTGTAGTGGTAGTGCCTGGGTGATTGGAAACGTGTATAAGTAGTGCCTGGGTGATTTTTTAAGTGCATGGGTACTGGCTGAATGATTGGAAGAGTGCATGGGTAATGCCTAGGTGCATTGAGGAGTACATCAGTAGTGCCTGTGTTATTGCATGAGTGCATAGGTAGTGTCTGGATGTTTCCATAAGTGTCTGGGTATTGCCTGGGTAATTATATGAGGACAGCTGTAGTGCCTGGGTTATTGGAGGACTGCAAAGGTAGTGACTGGGTGATTGAAGGAGTACATGGATAGTGCATGGCTCATTGGAAGAGTGCATGGGTAATGCCTAGGTGCATCAAGGAGTGTATCGGTAGTACTTCTGTGATTGCATGAGTGCATAGGTAGTATCTGGATGATTTTATAAGTGCATGGGTACTGCCTGAGTGATTGAAGGACTGCATGGATAATAGCTAGGTGTTTGTATGAGTGCAGGGGAAATGTCTGGGTCATTGGAGGAGTGCATGGGTAATGCCTAAGTGATTGCATGAGTGCAGGTAGTGCACTCTGACATACTGCAGAACGGAGTAAAGTAAATAAATGAATAAAACAATTTACCTTGCGCGCACTGCAATGCCAACTCTGTGATGCAGCACGCGCAAGGTAAATTGTTTTATTTATTTACTTATTTTACTCTGCTTTGCCTTATGTCAGACAACTACCCACCCACTGTGCCCCTCCCCTGCCCCACCCCACTTCCCCGTAGCACTCTGGTGCATAGGTAATTCCTAAGTGATTGCATGAGTGCAGGGGAAATGTGTATGTAATTGGAGAAGTGCATGAGTAATGTTTGGCTGATTACATGAATGCAGGAGTAATGTCTGGGTGGTTACATGTCAGTAGTGGGGGTGTCTGGGTGATAGGAAGAATGCATAAGTAGTGGCTGGGTGATTTTATAAGTGCATGGGTATTGCCTGGGTAATTATTTGAGTACAAGGATAGTGCCTGAGTTATTGGAGGAGTGAAAGAGGTGTGCCTATGTGATTGAAAGAGTACATGGATAGTGCATGGCTGATTGGAGGTGTGCATAGGTAGTGCGTGGATGATTTTATAAATGCATGGGTACTGCCTGAGGGACTGAAAGACTGCAAAAATAATAGCTAGGTGATTGCATGAGTGCAGGGGTAATGTCAGGGTCATTGGAAGAGTGCATGGGTAATGCCTAAGTGATTTCATGAGTGCAGGTGTAATGTCTGGGGTATTACAGGAATGCATAGGTAATTCCTGGGTAGTTGCATGAGTGTAGGGGTAATGTCTCGCTGATTACATGAGTGTATGGGGTAGTGCCTGGGTGATTGGACGGGTGCATAGGTAGTGCCTGGGTGATTTTATAACTTGAAGGGTTCTATCTGGGTGATTGGAGGAGTACAGGAGTAGTACATGGGTGATTGGAGGAATGCATAAATAGTGCCTGGGTGATTTTATAAGTGCATGTGTACTGCCTAGGTAAATAGAGCATTGTACAGATACTGCCTGGATGATTGAAAGAGTGCAAGGATAGTGTCTGGGTGATTGCATGAGTGTAGGGGTAATGTTCAGGGGATTGGAGAAGTGTATAGGTACTACATGGGTGATTGGAGGAGTGTATGGGTAATGTCTAGTAGATTGTATGAGTGTACAGAGAGTGCCTGGGTGACTGGAGGAGTACATTGGTAGTGTCTGGGTGATATTATAACCATATGAGTACAGGCTAGGTGATTGGAAAAGTGCATGGATAGTGCATAGGTGATGGCAAGAGGGTGGGGATAGTGCCTAACTGTATAGATGAGAGCATGGGTAGTGTTTGAAAAAATAAATGAGTGCAGTAAAAGCAACTGTAAACATTAGTTCATATTATCATGCTTATTGCATTATTTCACCTTACCTTTTTTTTATTAAAGAAAATACAAAACTAAGTGAAACTATTTTACAGTAGTGTTGTTGTCAACTGAATTTAAAATCTTTCCAAACTGTGGCATTACTTTCTGTAAAAAAAATAAGAAAAACTGTTATTGCAAATAATATTAGTGTTTTAAGAAGACAACATCATTTTAGAATTACATAACCTATTCAGTTTCCTTTTTTTTGCTGTTATCAGATTCTACTGAATTTCACCATACACAGTGATTTCAATGTAGATTATCATATAACATCGGGGAAAAAATACAATCAATGAGATTGTAAAAAAAAGAAAATCTGTGTTGAAAATATTTACAACAAGTGCAACTATCTGTTTACCTATCAACAGTTTCTAAATTACATTCTTCAACTACATTAAATCATGTATTTCTCTGCAGTACGTTTTGTAACCTATACACTCTCATTTACATCATATATATTATGAAGATCAAATATATAAACTACTTCTTTAAAACACAATTTTGCAAATGCAATAGGAATTAGCACAAACAATAATCCAAACAGTTACTGTTCACATCTTCCCAATAGGTCGAATAATGTTTTCAAATCCATTTGTATTGAAAATATCCAATTGATACTTGACACAAATGTTTTAATTTTGGTTTCCAATTTTTTTTCATCTGCTCTGCAACATTTTAGCATTAAAATTATATATTGTCTAAATCTTTCTATAAATAATGTTTGCAACATTTCTGATTTACAATGAGAACAGTTCATATCTTGATTAGCTGTTTTTAGTAACTTGTTAAAAGACACTGATTTGCAATCTGGTATAGTCAAATATATGAATTGTTCAGTGTCTATTTCAGAAGTAAATGAAAATCAACTCTCTTCACATTTGTGATCCCATCTGTAACATAGTCCAAACAAATTTTCAATTCCTATTCCTTCAGCTTCCAATACTGCAAGCATACACATAAGAAATTCTTCTGCATCTTATTGTACATTGAATGCAAATTTCAATGATCCAGTACATATATCCAAAAGATGCCGTATGCCAGAAGCAGTATGGATTTTAGTTCTATCAGTTATCAACTTTTGAAAAATATAATGTAGTAAAGAACAGAATCTTTTTTTCTTGATTTTCCATAATTTCATGATGAAGATCCTCTAGATAAAACAAAACATTCACAATTACATTAGCATATTTTCTAACTGGTATCCTAAAATATCATCAACTGTGTCCATTTTGATTTTCTTTGCAGTTTCATCATTCTCTTGAATTGTTTTCTTTTTTGAATCTCTGTGAAATATTTGTCATATTTCCATTTTTGACACACTGTACATTTCTTATATATGGGATATTCACCTAAGTTAGGAGCATAAAGTCTTCTTAACTGATTGTACTCTCTTACACAATTTACATCAGCACTATTATATTTCTCACCAAAATCAATCAAATACAAACCAGATAATGTCCTTACTCAAGACAATACAACATAAGCCATGCCTACTTTAAACTCTGTACTTCCAATACTTACCAAAGCACTGTCTACACATAAACCTTGAGATTTATGAATGGTTACAGCATATGCTAAAGAAAGAGGAAACTGTTTTCTACAAATATACGTCTTTTACAAGCAAAAAACAAACAATACAATGTCCAATCTCTTTTAGCTCTTCAATCTGATTAAATTTAATCTTCAAAAATTCAATTCCATCTCTGTTCTGAAAATGTACAAACTCAACAACTTTTCCCATTGCTCCGTTTACTAAACCTTCTTCTACATTCTAATTATGCTGTAAAATCACCCGACAGTTCACACATATATATGAAGTCTTTTCTAAACCTGCCGTCTTAGACACCGACTTTACGAAGAATCCAATTTTGACTGTAATTTCTCTGTGAGAAGAATAGTAACTCCTTTGTGTTCCATTTTATCGATAGCTTCCATTTTCAGTATTGGTTGTTTTTCCAATTTCAAAAGTTCTTGATTGAATGTAGAACACTCTTGCAGTGTAGGCATTAGGGAAACTATAGACTTCTATCCTTCAATTTTTTGGGATATTATTTCAGGTGCGATGTTTTTATTTGGAAACAATTTCTTTAAAAGTCGACTTTGTTAAGCTTCTTTTCCATGTTTTGTTAAAACACCAATTCTTTTTACTTGAGAAGAATGCTTACATAATGTTAATCACCTGCTTTTCTCATATTCTTAATAGGTTATTTATATTTAAAATAAGACCAAATGTTGACATTTCCAATACTTCTCCATGAAGACACTAAGAATTCTTTGGGAAGTGTTTTTAAAACAGGTTGTCTTTTACAAGAGTAAGTTGTAGTAGGTTGCCGAATAGAATTACATGCTTTCCTCCAAATAGAACATCACAATCTGTTTTTAAAATCTGTTGCATTCCTAAATGTACAAAGTCAAGCATTAAGTTTGAGACCATGCTCACCTCATCAATGATTAGAAGTTTCATTTTCTTGAGTACTCTCGAAACTTCATAACAAGCTTCTCCATATAGCTTGTGATATTCCAACTCATTCTCATGTTCAACTGGTAGCATGAGTAATCGATGTAATGTAATCCCTTTCATGTTGTGTGCTGCTAACCCAGTTGGAGTGGTTACAACACAAGATACATGTGATTCAGTGGTTTTATGTAGATAACTGGTCAAAAAATTAATTAAGAAACATTTTCCTGTTCCAGCTTGCCCGCTGATGTACATTCGATTAGGTTTAAATTATGTGTATTGGCATTCATTATTTCATCCAGTAAATCATGCTGTATCTGTTGTGTCACTTGCTGATATATTTCTTTTGTTCAATATTTAGTTTTTCTTCTAAGTTTCCCAACTCAATAATATCCTGTTGTGCTTGTTGCATTGCCATTTCTACTTCATTCATGGCTCCTGCTGCTTCATTTTGAAGAATTGGTTGACCTAGTGTATCTTGACTTAGTGAGGCAGAACCATGACTATCTTGAGAAATGTCTCTAGCTATTTCAGCTGCAATAGTAGTTTCTTGTTCAATCTTTTCATTTAACATGTGTCAATACATTGGAAAAATTGTGCATTGAATGCTATCTTTACATGCATTAAAATAATCTTCATAGCACTCAAAGTATCCAAGTAATTCCATTTCACTACACCAAGCCTTGAAGAGTTGCAGAAGTGCTAAATAAAAAACATCATTTTCTTCTGGAGTTTCACAACTGTTTTCTGTGGTTAATAAGATTTCCTTTGGCATGTTTTGCCAAACATCCATTACATCAAATCACTGCATATTTTTCTTCCTTTTTATTTTCTGTAACATTTCTCTTAAAACTGTAATATTGCAGTACTTCATAGAGACATATGTTTTCCTGATATGGACTCCTTTTGGGATAGTACGTATCCAACATATTAGTTTTAACAATATCTGTACTTTACAGTTCATTCAATGCTAAGTAATTAAATTCTTGTAGCGATTTCAATACTCTATTTCATGTTGCAGCAAGACCTAGACTTACCCAAATGATTCCTCTTGACTTTGAATATAAACGTGCAGAGGTCATCCGATCCGAACATTCGTAGGATCTAATTTCTTGATGGGAAACCATCTTAAAACTAAAGCTCTGCAATTTGTTACTAAGAGTCTTCTCTTGTGAAATTTCTTTCCACATCTCTTTCAGATTTTGTTATATATGACATAACATAGCGAACAACAGCAATCAAATAACATAACATATTGGATATCCATGTCTGCATTCCACATTGTCAAAATCACTGGATTGTAGTAATTAATATACTTTGATTCTTCAGTTCTTTTTATTTTGTAAGTATTCTTCTGAGGTTTTTTAGTTATAGTACGCCTTACTGCTGACATGAAACTATTGACTCTTCCTTTTGAAATTAAAGGACGTGGGAATTCAAAACGATATTTTGTATAAAATCTTTTCTTTGACGTGTATTTTTGCTGACAATATTTTCCTCATCGATAACTTTGAAACCATAAAACTTGTCTTAAGCTGTTTTCACCTTCTTTTTTTGGAATTACACAGGTAATATAGTCTTCAATAAAAGACAAAACAGTTTCATCAGAATCAGTTCCAAGTGTAGGTGCATTCTTAATCCACAATAGCATGTGTATATGAGGAGCACCTCTGACATTGTACTCCTTTCTCTAAAATAAATCAATAACTTCTCAAAGAGGTGGATTATTTTTATTGCAGATAAGACATGATAGCCAGAAACCTTTGATTAAAATATCTGCACACATTTACAGGATCCAAGAAACACAGATCTCCAGTTGTCTTCAATTCAATGTTTTTTACATTTCAATTTGCATGTCATAGAAATTCAAGTAAATCGTCCCATGCATATTCAGCACAGCTAAGCGTAACAAACCACATAGGGGTTCCTAAATTTCTTAACATACATTTAAGTTCTCCGTGACGTTGATACCAATTCTCATTAGTACCACGTTGACACACCATCAAATTAATTAATTGAGAGTCTAAATGATAGTCTCTTTTTTAACTTTGTCCAAAAATTCCTTTGCAAAAACATGGGTAAGATGAACTCCCGTTTTTAATATGTGGTTCACTGCATACGTAAGTCCAGACAAGTCACTTTCCAACAGAAGTTGAAATACATAAGGAATACACATTCCAAATCTTGGATCTTCTGAGTACAATCTTGTTGTACGATATTCTGAAGCTGGAATCTGTACTGGTTGTTCATTGTATCGTCCACCTTTTCCAGTGGGGTAGAGCTGTGGAAAACAATGAGCTTCTATACTTTTTACCCATATACTCATGGGACTTCCCTATGCTTTCTTCATTTGGAATAATTCAATAGTGTTTCCTATAACTTCTTTTGAATGTAGAGGATGTATACTGTAATGTTAATACATGTCTTCACTCCTGGAGTTGTCCACTTTTTCTATTTGGCCAATTGAAATTTCTCTATCATCTTCTAAAGATATTTCTTGTCCTGACTCATACAAAGTTTTATAATAAATATTGTATTGTACAAGATATAATGTAGCCTTTTGAAGTTTGGTGACATCTACTAACTCTTGCCATATTGTTTTTGTTGGTACACCTTTAAATAGAATAACTACAGATTCAGTTTCCTCTGTCTCTATGCCAACAGTTTCAATATGTTTGTTAGAATCTAAAGGTAAATACACAACTCTCCCCTTTAAACCTCTTTGTAAATCTCTTGGAGTCAGCTTACCTGTTTTAGGCTTCATATGAACGATAGCCTGAAACAGATGCACAGATTGAATAAGAATGGACTCATATGTATTTAAATCTACCAGTTCCGGAGGAATAGCTATCATCTCTAGGTTGGTATGTACAGCTCTAGCTGGCACTTTGTTCTCTTCTTATTTGTTGTAACAATATTTACAAATATGTTGATCACTACCCAACTCAAAACCACCTTCCACCAACTATTAAGCACCAAATTGCTCCCAATTATCAATGTTTTCCTTTTCACTTTTTAAATACACATCAACATTCCTAGATTGACTTCTATAGTGAGTATGTCAACAACAAATACAAACATAGTTTGGTTTTTCACAAGAAAGTACCTTAAACTGGGGGCAAGATGGCGGCCGCCTGAGACTGTAGTGTAGTGCGGTCTGATCGGTGCTCACAGATCTTTTGACTAAAGGCTGTTACGTGGAGAATGGAAATCTAAGGTTATTGCTTTGATCAGGGGGAAAAAACTGAGCTAAGCTGTTGCAGTATTTGCAGTATATGAAGTTATAATGCTGCAGGAGGAGTTTTCCGAGAAAAACGGAACACTGGGTACGGGCCGAGTCTCAGCGTTGGCCACGGTGATCGGCCTCTCTGTGATCCGGTATTTGTGCAGTATTAACCAAACCCAAACTCATAAGAAGTGTTATCAAACTTACCGGAGTGTCGCAGGAGGTCAGCAGGGTGGCAGGATGGCTCCGAAGAATGCTTCTAAGAATACGGCTGCTGAGGCGTCTTTGAAGGCAAGAGAGGCGAGAGCTGTGAGGCTGGCCACCCGAGATGCAACAGATACGTCTATGGTGGGGGTAACGGAGAGGATTTCATCCAAAGCCCCGAGTGCGAGTGGCGCCACCCGGAAGAGCGGCCAGACTGCCCCCTCAGTGATGGAGCTCCTTCGCGGGACCCCGGCGCGACCTCTTCCGGGGCGGGCGGAGCCAGCCTAGCACTCGGAACGCGTCTGAGGCTCTGTCGGCGGGCGCTGCTCGAGTCGCTGCAGAGTCAGATGTGGAAGCCGGAATCGATGTGGTAGGCAATTCCCCAGCTGACAGGCGGACTCAGGAACATACGGTGAGAGGAGGGATCTCCCACCCAAGAGGGGACGATCCCAAAGATTTAGCAGATGGAGCCAGATACGAGACACAGTTGCATGCTCAGTCTGAATTAAAGGGAAAACATGATAGTAACCTCCCTCTATCACTCACCTTTAACCCTGGGAGCGATGTTTCTTTGACCAAACACCTACAAGTAGCTCTTTCTATTCAAGCAAATAGCCTAGGAGGTCCGCAATCAGACCAGGCTTTAGCATCTTTACCGGACGGACTCGAATCTGTACAACTCGCTTCTGAAAATCCGAGTGAGGAAGATACCGATAAGGATAAAGATAGAGATAAGGATAAAGATCCTAGTGATTTCTATTCTTTTTCAAATGAGTTGGGGTGGTCAACAGATACTGCATCTCATCTGAGTGAATCCAGCGACGAGGAGATTAACGCCAATAGAGTCAGAACCACTCAGAAAATGACACTCAAACATAGAAAAAGCCATCGTGATTCAATAGACCTGACTTGGGATTATACACCAACCAGTAATCTTCTCCCAGTGGTCACTCTTATACAGCCACTTGGGTTTACTCCTGGCACTGATCAACATCAGGAGCCAGGAACCTCCCAAGACACAATAGCACCAACGTTAGAAACTGTTTTGCTAGCTATAGCCACTCACAGGGAAGAGACATCCCATGATGGCCGTAAGTCTCAAGCAGAGCTACGTAAAGTACAGGGCGTGGTCCGTAAACTTTCAAGGAAAATTGGCTCCTTTAATGATCGAATGACTGAGATGGAGTCAAGACTACTGGCGAATGAAACAGAAACAGCTCTAAATCGTGAAAAGACTGATGCGCATGACAAAAAACTTTCGGATATGATGTGGAAGCTCGAGGACATGGAAAATCGCCTACGGCGAGGCAACCTACGAGTTTTGGGAGTTCCTGAAGGAGCGGAAGGGGGGGATGTTCGCTCCTTCATAGTTAAATTATTTCAGGACTCCCTCCCCGATTGTCATTCTGGAAATGGGATATTGAGGTGCAGCGCGCACATTGGATACCGCTCACTTTGAGAAATACGCCCAAACCTGGAGCATATCCAAGGGCAATATTGGTATACTTCGGTAACTTTCTTCTAAGACAGGCATTCTGGGAAAAAGCGAGACCTGAGGCTAAAAAAACTAGTGGTCACATAATTTATTTTGTACGCCCTGACTTCTGTCATGCAACGGTTGAGCGGAGGTGGCGTCTCCGCCAGCTCATCAGACCGTTTCAGGACAAAAAGTTTCAGGCATTTTTGAATAACCCGGCTTGTCTGAAAGTGATCAAGGGTGATCAGATAAAATTCTTCACCTCGGAAATTAAGGCTAAGGAATATCTGGATAGCCTTTAGGGATGAGTTTCTTGCCCACATATATTGATAGAATCTGGGCAATATTGAAACCTTGATATCCCTTTTATTTCTCTCCTGTGTGTTATCTCGAAATTATTTTTCTTGGGATGTGGTAAGGTTTGGAGTATTTAAAAAAAAAAAAAAGGGAAAAATTGTTAAAGATATTAGGGCAAGGAGGTGTATAGTTTCAGCAGCGAGCACCGGCCATGCACTACACGTCCATCATTATAGACTCTTATGGAGTCTAATTGCCCTAAATGTGGGAAGCTGGGGCGGGGGGTGGGGTGGCTTAGGGCAGGGAGGGCAAGGGGATGGGGGAGAAGTTGGGATGGGGGAGGGGGGAGGGGGGGGAAGCATATAAAAATGGCAACCGTAGATGTAGAAATAAAAACAGAAGTAGAAATGGAATTCATGAGATTATTGTTGAGTTTGGTCACATGGTAAAATCTGATTGGATAATAAATACATTAGAAAATGGCTAGGTTAAAACTATGCTCTTGGAACATAGCGGGGCTTAATGATAGGGGGAAAAGGGATCAAATGTGTGGGTTGATTACCCAAAATACATTTGATATACTATGTCTGCAAGAGACACACATCCCATGGACAGAAAGAAATGTATTGAGGGTCCCGGGCTTTGATTTATTGGCAAGTACAAGCCATACTACTAGAACAAGAGGCGTAGCTATATTGGCAAAATCTTTTCTAGGACAGCCTATACGCAAGGCAGCTGATCCTATGGGTAGGTGGGTGATTGTGGAGCTTAAAATAGGTATTACTCTATGTTCTATTTATGCACCCAATCAGGATGATCCCTCTTTCTTTACCGATTTAGAACTGGAGTTAGCATCCTGGCCCCATACGCTAATACTTTGTGGGGATTTTAACATCTCTCTGACTCAAAAAGGGCTAATATGCAACCATGATCAATTTAAATATGTTGGATATAAACCAAAGGTATACAGAGCCATTCTACAACTTAAGGAAAGTCTAGGCTTGGCGGATGTATGGGATATGAAGCATCATCATGATCCGGGATATACGTACTTCTCACATCCGCATTAGAAATGTGTTCGCATTGACTACATCTGGATGACAAGTAACCGTGTTAATGAGACACAAATAAATAAACTCCCGAAGATTATCTCGGACCACAATGCCTTAGTGCTCACAATGAGTACTAACAATATTTCCAGACCTCGGTCAAGCTGGTACTTCGATAGAAAACTATTAGTTAATAATGAATATGTAGAATACATCAAGGCATGGGCACAAGGATTTATCGACTGTAATCGCTACAGCGCCTCGCGAGATATGGTTTGGGATTGTTTTAAGGCCTCAATCCGTGGGGAAACAATAAGTTATGTGGCCAGAAAGAGGAAGGAGCTTGCTAGAGTTAATGAATTACAACTTCAAGAACTAGCCGCAATAGAGGAAAAGCACACCGCTATAATAACGCAAGGTGGAGATGGAGGACCGATTCTTAGAGAGATGACGATTCTCAAAATGGAGATTAACAGCAGGTGGTCCCAGAGAGCTGCCGAGACCTACCAATCTCATCGTAATAAGATCTATGAGGCGGGCGAGAAGGTCGGTAAGCAATTGGCTCTCCGCACTCGTCAAAAACAATCTTTGAGTTTAATTGCTAGTATTAAGGCAGATGGCCAAGAACATACAACACCTAAGACTATCTTAGAGGTCTTTAAAAAATACTATCAGAAATTATATCAAAATGAGGATATGTTGGATCCTGTAATAATTAAAGACGAACTCGCTAGGTGGGCAACTGAGCAGGAGGGCAATCTAGGAATAGATAGTGCTACTAGACATGATCTAGAAAGGGATATAACTCAGTCGGAGGTACAAATGGCCCTTACAGAGCTTGCTCCAGGCAAGGCCGCAGGCCCAGATAAAATACCACTGGAGTTGCATAAAATTCTGGGTAATATTATAACACCGTTACTTCTCGATCTATTTATAGGTATTCAGGTCCGTGGCATCCCTCCGAGATCATGGACGGAAACGAATATAGTTATCTTTCCAAAAAAAGATAAGCCTCCCAATCTGGCTGCATCGTACCGCCCAATCTCTCTTATAAACACTGATTCGAAGCTATACTCTAAGATTTTAGCTAACCGCCTCAGGGGGGTCGTCGAGCGCCTGGTCTTCCCGTGGCAGCACGGCTTCATTCCGGGCAGGGGCACTACGGATCATATCCGCCGTGCTATTGCTTTGTTTGATGCCGTGGGTGTCACGGGGGGCCAGATGTCGATGATCCTCCTGGACGCTGAGAAAGCTTTCAATAGGGTTTCGTGGGAGTTTTTATGGGCGGTGCTAGAGCAAAATAAAATCGGTCCCCGTCTCATGAAATCTATCAAAGCTATGTACTATACACCCAAGGCAAGGGTTCTGGTAATGGGTCTTGAGTCTGGGCACTTTGATATATCTCGAGGGACTCGTCAGGGCTGCCCATGCTCTCCGATTCTCTTCGCCTTTTATATAAACCCCCTAATTTTAAAACTGTTAAACACAGAGGTAATCAAACCGGTTACAGTAGGCCCCTTCGATACCAAAATTCTAGCTTATGCCGATGACGTGGCAGTAATAACATCCCATCCCACCGAGGCTATATCGATAATTGAACAGATTACCCACGTCCTTGGTCGGTTTTCGGGATATTCTCTAAATAGAGATAAAACATTGGTCATCTGCACTCAGAATACCCAATTTGTGGATTCAAGAAGGGTTGATAGCGCAGTATATCTAGGAGTTCGGATATCTCCCAAAATAGAGGAAATTACTAAAATAAATTATGATCCTCTTCTCCAAAAGATTAAGAACGATTTGAAAAGGGTAGATGGTTTACATCTCTCAATTATTGGAAGAGGGAATTTCCTTAAAATGAATATTCTACCCAGGGTCTTATATTTATTTCGTGCGATTCCGCTATTAGTGGATGATAAAATTATTAAGGCCCTGGAATTCCAGATGGCTAAATTCGTCTGGGGCTATGGGAAAATAAGGAGATCTATTCGGTATCTCTCTTTACCAGTTATGAGAGGGGGGTTGTCAATTCCTAATTTGGGATTTTACTTGTGGGCTACCTTGCTCCAACAGATGACCATATTACTCTTTGTTAAAATACCCGAAAAAAGAAATAGGGGATAACTACATACCCTCAATTTTTGAGCTGGTTATTGGAGATAAGGCTAATGGACTCCTGGTAAAGCAGCTGGAACCCTCGTACTATAAGAAAGTCAAGTTCAAGATCATAATAAGTGCTTGGGGAATCTGGAGGAAAACTACGAGACACCTAAATATACCTAAATACAATAAGTATACTTCACTGTGGCATTCTACAGTTTTACCAGCACAAGTATATGATAGCATATCTAGAAGATTGGAATATCTGGGAGTCTTAACGATAGGGGATTTCTTACTGCCTGGTAACATCAATAGATTTCAAGCACTGCAGAGTAAATTCTCCATCCCCGATAATAGTATATTCAAATTTATTCAGATAAATATGATTTTAAATATAAAAAGTGCTAATTTTCTTCTGGATAATATCCCCCTATTTGATTGTATGGCCAAATCTACGATTAGGATTGGTACTGTATATGCAATCCTAATCGAAAGCCATCGGGACGATCTGGAAAACACGGAAGTGAGAAGGTCAAGCAAACTGAACAATTCCAACGTGGACATTGATATGTCCTTAACCCTCTCAATGAAGATGTTTGTGACCTCTAATTTGAAAGCTCAGTCGTACAAGACTATATATGATCTTTATTTCACACCATCTAAGCTTTACTCCTGGGGGAAAAAAGCAACCTCAGAATGTCCGAGATGTGGTAAAACTGGGGCACATTTATTCCATATGCTCTATGAGTGTGATAAACTTACAGATCTGAGAGATATGATAGCTGGTTTTTGGCGGGATGTGTTTGGGCACTCAGTAGCCGAATCCCCCACCCTGTATATGTTGAGTTATGATAATACACTGGGACAAGCTAAGGAGGAGGAAATATGTCTTTTCTTGGGGACGGCGGTCTATAGGATAACTTTAACAGCCCGATGGAAGGATATAGACCCCCCCAATTTCCAGGTGTGGTTTGCCAGGTTGTTGGGTATGTATAACCAGGAGAAGGCGATTTTTGCCTGTAAAGGCAAAACGGCGAGAGCCCTAGGTAATATGATCTGGAAACCGATCGAGACTTGGAGTAATAATATCAGATCTGTATAATTGAAGTATGTTTAATTATGTTTATTTATGTCTAATGGATTACTTCTTTAAATTTCTAGATACTGTACACTTAATTTTTCATATGTGACCAATGTTTAAGTTTAATCTTTAAGTCTAAAACTGGAATGAATTCTGAATGTAATTCTTAAAGGTTGCAATAAAAATATAAATAAAAAAAAAGAAAGTACCTTAAACTTTGTAATTTCTTCTACAAACTTCTTCCACCTCTTCTTCAACACCTACACTTTTTTTTTAAATCCAATACTGAACCATGCAACAGAGTTGTGTTTATTTCACTTAAAGATAATGCAAGACTTTTCACATAGTACAATCTTTTTACTAACCTCCACATTTCTGAGTGATGTACTGCTAACATTCTTAAATGATGAAAAGTACTTCAACACACTTTTTTGAAAGAAAAGCCAGAGAATAACCCTGCAAGTTAGTATATTTGCTCACTTTACAAGGATCTAGTCCTAGCAACATCTTAATCTTCTGTTTAACACTTTTCTTACCATAATATCATAAGAAATTTCATAATATGTCAATAGATTCCTTTTGTATACTACAAATACTACTACAATCCCACTTATACACTGGAGCTTGTGTACGTCTCCCTTGAACTTCTTCAGCTATTACTTCTTCCACATTTCTAGGAACCATCTGTTCTTTTTCAATTGGACAACCATTTTCAACCTCATAACAAAGACCACTGGTATCAACTGCATGAATTAATGTATTTTGTTGAAAATAGCTTTCCTCATTAAAAAAAGGTTCAGTTCTAGAAGTGTGCTTCCATTCTCTTGAATTGTTTTTGCAAAAGTTAGTTCTATTAACCAGTCTTTGCATTGTTTTATTCAATGTTCTCATTCTCTTCAATACTAATATAAACAATCTTCTTTTCAGTTCAAAACCCTTTTTGGCTACACTTTCAATCTTTTTCTTGTAAAATGCTCTACTTTTATACATTCTCTTCCTAATGTCTTTATATTCCTTTCTCCTTCTTTCAACGTAGACTGTTTTCCCATAACCTGTTTTTCCATTAATGTGTCCTTTTTTCATTTCCTTCTGATTGGTTGTAGTACTTTTCTTTCTCTTTTTCTCATTTTGAAAATTAATTGCGTTCTTTAAAAGTCTTTTAACAAATTCTTTAGTTCTCTTACAAGAAGTCTTTTTCTTTAATGTTACATGTTGTACTCCATCTAATTTCTGCTTTTCTCTTTCCTTTGAATAGTACTGTTTTTTTTTCTTTTCTTTTGATCTTTTCTTGCCATACTCAATCTTTATTACTAATAATGACGAAAATCTGAAAACAAAGAAAAGTTTAAATAGTTTCATTATATAATTTTATAGTATTAAAAAAAATATATACAAATATTCTCATCTATAAAAAAGAAATATTGTAATTGCATTACAAACCTATGTCAGACACTGCACAATTCCTACAATTAGAAGACATCACAACCTCTACAATAGAATCACACAGCACAACCAAAGGATTTCTCTACTGCTACCCAAATCAAATGTAAAGTGCAGTCTGTCAAGTTTTAGGGCCTGCAAGGTATTGTGTTTGAGATATGTCTCTACTTGCACAAGTATTCTCATATTTGTCATACATTTGAAGACGCTTTACATACAAAACAGACTTATACATATATTTGTATGCATCTTTTATATATAGTACACTTGCAAAAAGTACAGACTCATGCATGCATGGTTTCAAAAAGATGGTGAAACGTATAGCAGAAACATGTGAAGGGTTGCTGCTTTGTTTTTGCCTATAGTCAATACCTAACTATTGCCCCTTTCTATACCCTTCTTCCCTCTTTCTATACCTCTCTACCCTCTTTCTCCACCCCTGTTCTCTCTTTCTGTACTTTTTTCACTCTTTCTACACCCCTCTTGAATGTTTCTGCACTTCTTTTGTCTGTTTCTGCTACTCTCTTGCCTCTTTCTGTACTTCTCATCTCTTCCTGCAGCTCTGTTGCTTGTCTCTGCACCACTCTTGCCTCTTTCTGCACCCCTCTTGCCTCTTTCTGCACCTCTGTTGCTTCTTTCTGCACTTCTCTTGCTTCTTTCTGCACCTCTTTTGCTTCTTTCTGTACCCCTGTTGCCTCTTTCTGTACCCTTCTTCCATCTTTGTACATCTCTGTTGCCTCTTTCGGCACCCCTCTTGCCTCTTTCTGCACCTCTGTTGCTTCCTTTTGTACTTTTCTTGCTTCTTTCTGCACCTCGCATGCTTCTTTCTGTACCCCTGTTGCATCTTCCTGCACCCTTAGTACCTATTTGTGCACCTCTGTTGCCTCTTTCTGCACCCCTCTCACTCCTTTCTCTTCTTTCTGCACTACTCTTGCATCCTCCTACAGCCTTCTTGCCTTTTTCTGCATTTCTGTTTCTTTCTACAATACACTTGCTTCTTTCTGCACATCTCGTGCACATTTCTGCACCCCTCTCCTCTACTTCTACACCTCTGTGGGTTCTTTCTGTACTGCTCTTCCTTCTTTATACACCTCTTTTGCCTCTTTCTACAACTCTCTTGCCTGTTTCTGCATCCCTCTTTCTGCACCTCTATTGCTACTTTTTGTACTTCTCTTACTTCTTTCTGCACCTCTCTTGCTTCTTTTGCACCACTGTCACTTCTTTCTGCACCCTTCTTCTCTCTTTCTCCACCTCTCTTGCCTCTTTCTGCACCCTTATTCCCTTTTCTGTACCTCTCTTACCTGTTTCTGCAACTCTCTTGCCTCTTTCTATAGTTCTCTTCCGTTCTTTTGCACCTCTGTTGCTTCATTCTGCACTTCTCTTGCATATGTCTGCACCTCTCTTGCCTCTTTCTGCACCACTGTTGATTCTTTCTGTACTTCTCTTGCCTCTTTGTGCACTCCTCTTGTCTGTTTCTGCACCGCTGTTGATTCTTTCTGCACTAGCCTTGCTTCTTTTTGCACCTCTCTTACAAATGTTGGCATTGCTCTTCCTTCTTTCAGCACACCTCCTTCTCACTTCTGCACCTCTGTTGGTTCTTTCTGTAGTACTCTTGCTTCTTTGTGCACCCGTCTTGGCTCTTTCTGCACCTCTGTTCCCTCTTTCTGCACCCCTCTTTACTCTTTCTGTACATCTGTCACTTCTTTCTGCACTTCTCTTGCATGTTTCTCCACCTCTCTTTTCTCTTTCTGCACCCCTGTTCCCTTTTTTTGCATCCCTCTTGTCTGTTTGTGCACCTCTGTTGATTCTTTCTGCACTATTCTTGTTTCTTTTTGCACCTTTCTTACAAAAGTTGACACTCCTTTTGCGTCTTTCAGCATACCTGTTTCTCCCCCTGCACATCTGTTGGTTCTTTCTACACTTTTCTTGCTTCTTTATACACCCCTTTTGCTTCTTTCTGTACCCCTCTTCCCTCTTTCTGTACCTCTCTTGTCTCTTTCTGCACCTCTCTTGCTTCTTTCTGCACTTCTCTTGCCGCTTTCTCTACCTCACTTGCCACTTTCTGCACCTCTCTTCCTTCTTTCTGCACTCCTCTTGCTTCTTTCTAGACTTCTGATACTCCTTCTTCGCCCCTCTCACCTCTTTTACATCCTTCTCCTTCTTCTGCAACCCTCTTGCCTCTTATTGCACCTCTGTTGCTTCTTTGTGTACTTCTCTTGCTTCTTTCTGCACCTTGCTTGCTTTTTTCTGTACCCCTGTTGCCTCTTTCTACATCCTTCCTCCCTCTTTGTGTACCTCTGTTGCCTCTTTCTGCACCCCTCTT
The DNA here is from genome assembly GCF_964204655.1 of Triturus cristatus. Taxonomy (NCBI): domain Eukaryota; kingdom Metazoa; phylum Chordata; class Amphibia; order Caudata; family Salamandridae; genus Triturus; species Triturus cristatus. The sequence goes on from NC_140595.1 coordinate 549,084,609, forward strand.
TCCTCTTTCTGCACGTCTTTTGCTTTTTTCTGCTCTAATCTTGCCTTCTTCTACAGCCTTCTTGCCTCTTTCTGCATTTCTGTTGTTTCTTACTGCAATGCTCTTGCTTCTTTATGCACATCTCGTGTAAATTTCTGTACCCCTCTTGCCTACTTCTACACCTCTGTTGGTCCTTTCTGTACTGCTCAGCCTACTTTACGCACCTCTTTTGCCTATTTCTGCAACTCTCTTGCCTATTTATGCATCCATTTTGCCTCTTTCTGCACCTCGGTTGTTTCTTTTTGAACTTCTCATGCCATTTTCTGGACCTCACGTGCCTCTTTCTACACCTCTGTTGCTTCCTTCTGCACTCATCTAGCCTCTTTCTATGCCACACTTGCCTCTTTCTGTACCTCTCTTATTTCTTTCTCTATTTTCCTTGCTTCTTTCTGCATTTCTGTTACTCCTTCTGCATCACTCCTACCTCTTTCTACATCCTTATTCCCTCTTTCTGCACTTCTCTTGAATTTTCTGCACCTCTCTTGCCTATTTCAGTAACTGTCTTGCCTCTTTCTGCAGTTATCTTGTATCCTGTACCTCTGTTGCTTCTTTCTAAACCTCTCTTGCAAATTTCTATACCTCTCTTGGCTCCTTCTGCACCCCTCTTGCCTCCTTCTGCACCTCTGTTGCTTCTTTCTGCACTGCTCTTGGAACTTTATGTACTTCTTTTGCCTGTTTCTGCACTTCTCTTGCGTCCTTCTGCACCTCTGTTGCTTCTGTCTGTACTTCTCTTGCTTCTTAGTTATTTATTTTGACTATGTTCACTACCTAACTACTAGTAAAATGGTAAAGCAGCAGCACCAGAAAAGTAATGTTTAACATATGTTGAGTGTCAAATTAGTGATTATGATAGTTTGTAAGACTCTTTGGAAAAGTTAACTTGAAGTGCACTAAATACATCTAAGTGTCTCTTTGAAATATGAAGTGCACTCTCTTAGCTATTAACGTCTTCATGGTCTTCTGTTTAAGATATGTATGAACTTGCACATGTATTGTGATATGTCTTATACATCTGAACATAATACACATATAAAACACAGGTATACATCTATTTCTATGTTTCTTTGATATATGATACTACTAACAAAAGGTACAGACATATGCATGCATGTTTTTAAGAAGATGGTGAGACTTACACCAGAGACATATGATAGATTGCTGCTATATCTTTCACTAGGCCCAACACCCTATGTAGTCATAGAACAATGAATCAGCAGCACAAAAGTGAGGTTTAAGACATATTAAGAGAAGAATCAGTTATAACACTACTTTGTATGAGTCTGTGGAAAGCTACACTTCAAGTATACCACATAATTTTCATTATCTGCTACAAATCTGAACAGCAATCTGTCAAGTTTTAAGGTCTGCATGGTGTTGTAACTAAGGTATATCTCTACTTGCACATGTATTCTGATACATATTATGCATCTGAAGATGCTAGACAAATAAGACACGAATATACCTCTTTTTAATGCATTATTTTTCCCCTCATTGAATTACAACGCGGTTGTTACAACGACCGTGTTGTAGCCACGCATACCATTACTCTGCAAGTTGCGGATGGAGGGCGCAGGATGTTGGAATAGTATAATTTAGTATTCCAACTCCAGTATGTGCAATAGTAGGGAAGGTGTTGGATTTTGAATCTAACACCTTCTGCCCCCTCCGCAAGTCGTTGTTCCAATTTGACGAGTAATGGTATGCGTGGTTACAACATGGTCGTTGTAACGACCGCTTTGTAATTCCCTGCGGGGAAAAGTATTTGTGGTAAACAATGTTTACCATAAGACACAAGTATACATTTATTTATATATTACTTTAATATATGATATTGCTACCAAAAGGTACAGAAATATGTATAAATGGTTTCCACACTATGTTAAGACTTACAGCTAAGATATATGATGGGTGTGTCTCAGTGGTTGCATAACTCCATGAGTAGCATCTGGATGATTGTATGAGTGCAAGGGTAATGTCTGTATAATTGCAGGAGACATTGGACATGGATTAACTGAATGCATAACTCCAGACGTAGAGATTGTGTGCATGGATAAGGCATGAATAGACCCTGAATGCATAGATGAGTGTATAGGTAGTGCCTACATGAATGAATGAGTGCAACAGTAGTGTTTAGGTGTTTGTATGAGTGCAACAATACTAGCTGGGAAATTGCAGAAAACAATGAATAGTAACTGGCTGATTACATGAGTAGTGCCTGAGTGATTTAATGACTGCATCGGTAAATGGAATGAGTGCACAAGTCATGACTGAGAGCATGTATAACTGCATGGAAAGTGCCTGAGTGATTACATGAGTACAGGGGTAGTTCCTATGTAATCGGAAGACTGCATGAGTACTACCTAAATGATTGAAGAAGTGCATAGGTAATGCTTGGATGATTGCATGAGTGCATGGCTAGTGCCTGGGTGATTGGAGGAGCGCATGGGTACTCTCTGAGTGATTGAAGAACTGCATAGGTAATACCTGGGTTATTGCATGAGTGCAAACATAATGACTGCGTGATTAGAGCAATGCACAGATGATGCCTTGGTACATGGAGGAATGCATGAGTAGTGCATGTATGATTGGAACAATGCATAGGTACTACCTGGGTAATAACTTGAGTGCAAGGGTTGAGCCTGGATAATTGGAGAATTACATGAGTAGAACTTGGGTGATTGCATGAGTTCAGGGTAAGTGGCTGAGTGCATCTATGAGTGCATCAGAAGTGCCTCAGTGATTGCATCAGTGCATCTTTACTGCCTGGATGATTGGAGGAGTGCAGAGATAGTGCCTGAGTGATTGCATAACTGGAGGGTTGGTGCCTGACTGATTGAAGAACTGTATATGAAGAACTGTATATATAGTGGCTTAGTGCATGGATGAGTGCGTGGGTAGTGCTTCGGTCATTGCAGACTTACAGTTGAGACATATCTTCATGTTGCTGCTTTATATTTGACCACACCCAACATCCTGAGTAGTTGAAGAATAGTGAAATAGCAACACAAAAGTGCAGTTTATGACATGGTGTACACTTTTCTAGTACACCTTCACGATTCACGTACTGCTCAGGGTATTGGGCCTATAAAAATATAAAAAATAACCTACACATAGCTCTGTTAACAAATCTCACCATATTCCTGAAAGCATGTAGGAACGTGTCTCTACATTTTACTAGTACTACCATATATAATAGAAATAAAGATGTATCTCTCTTTTATACATGAATCATCTTTAGATGGTTAACACATATGAGAATACATATGCAACTTGAAAAGTCATCAATCACAGGACCATGCAGACCTTAAAACTTGACACACTACACTTAACACTTCAAACAGACACCTAGATTTATGTGGCATACTTCAAGTAAAGTTTTACATAGAGTCTTTTAAACCACCATAATCAGTCATTCCTCACCCAACATATCTTAAACATCACTTTACTGCTCCTGTTCCTTTACCATCCTACTACTACTACTCAGATGGACAGCCTACCAAAATACAAAGCAACAACCCTTCACATATCTCTGTTGTAAGTCTCCCCATATTTCAAAAAGCATGGATGCATGAGTCTCTACCTTTCCCTAGTGCAATCATATATAAACGAAACATACAAATAAATATATACCTGCATTTTATACATCTACCATCTTTAGATACATAACACATATAAAAATACATCTGCAAGTACTGACATACCTCAGTCACAAGAAGATGCACATCTTAACACTTAAGAAGCAGCACTTTTCATTTCAAGTCGAGACCTAGAAACAAATGGTGTATTTCAAGCACAGTCGTGCCTGGGTGATTGGAGGAGTGCACGAGTACTGCCTGAGAGATTGAAGGAGTGCATGGCTAATGCCTGGGTGATTGCATGAGTGCAGGGACAGTACCTGGGTGATTGGAGGACTGCATACTTAGTGCCTGGTTGATTTTGTAAGTGCATGGGTACTGACTGGGTGATTTAAGGAGTGCATAGGTAGTGCCTGGGGGATTGGAGGAGTGCATAGGTAGTGCCTCGGTAATTTTATAACTGCATGGATAGTGCCTGGGTTATTGAAGGACTGCATGCGTAAAGCATGACTGATTGCACAAGAGCAAGGGTAGTGCCTGGCTGATTGACGGACTGCATACATAGTGCTTCCGTGCATGGATGAGTGCATCAGTAGTGGCTAAGTGACTGCAGACTTACAGGTGAAAAATATAATGGATTGCTGCTTTATATTTGACTACGCCCAACATCCTGAGCAGTAGCAGAATAGTGAAATTGCACCACAAAAGTGAGGTTTTTGACATGGTGTACACTTTTGTACTGCAGCTTCACCATTCTGTAACTACTCAGGCTGTTGGGTGTACCCAAATATAAAGCATCAAACCTACAGATATGTCTGTTATAAATCTCACTATATTCCTGAAAGCATGCATGCATATGTGTCTATCTTTTAAATCATCATCATATATAAAAGAAATAAACAAATTGACTGCACTTTACATTTGAAAGACTGTGGTAAATATTCTTTTTACCTTGACTGAATTTCATACTGAATCTGAAACAAAGTAGAATAGCTCAAAATAACAAGAGGCAGAATCCGTGGTATAAGAGATTTTCTGAATGGGCTTTATTCCAAAATGGCCGACTCGAGTGGCGGCCTTCAGGTTCCGTCACCACGAGGGTTCAGGAAGTGAAGTACAAGTACTTTATTGACAAGAAGTAACTTTTATAGGTCACACATTACAATGAAATGAATGCAAAAGGCGTAACAATTGATAAGAGAAATGACAGAGTGGTACGTAATCGAAACTAGGCGTAATAAGGAGCAGAAAGAAACATGATTGGCTCTGATTATCATGCATAGGTGGATCTATAAGATAATACTTAACATAGATGCGCGCGCAGCAGCATGACGTGTGATTGACGTGCAACTAGGGGGTGACGGGGACTTGACATTTAGCTCTACATGTGGAGACGAGAAGTCTGGGGGGTCAAGTCAACCTAATCCCAAATCATATCTAACATCCTATGTTTAGAGAACTATGTTATCCACAAGAAAAGACTCTCGGACAGAATCTATTCTATACTGACTGTGTGCGTGTACAAGCGTCTAAGTGTCTATATGAGATGCGAGGGGCAGAAAACTTTCCATGGCAACAGGGCTATGAATTACTTGCAGGAGGACGGAAAGGCCGAGTCCTTTGCTTGTGAGCTAAAGGAAATGTTTACCTAAATCACTGGACAGGAATGCATCGGCTGAAGAGCAAAGTAGATAATTCGAAGGTGAAATACAGCTTCTTGGCAGGCAGGCAAAACTGGCCGAGGCAGGCACCGTTAGCTGCACAGGGAGTAGGACAAAGTTCATGGATACAGATGCGAGCTCAAGCTGAAGCTGTCAGAGACAGAGAGCAGGGAAGGCTTTAAGGACAGAATCGGGCCTACTAGCCTGAACTGTAAAAATGGAGTAACTTAGCCATATAAAGTCGGTGGCCTTTCATACTTAGGAATCGAATATCCAGCCCATTGATGGCGGATCTGACAGAGAACATGTTGACGGTGGACGCACATATGTTTGCGTTTGGAAACTGAAACTGGAGGGAACATACATGTACTTGTGACATGCACATAGAACCGTTGGGGTCCAAGATAGGGGACATAACTGATCAGGAAAATCCACATTTCCACATTCCCTCCTTGTCCCCTACTTGCCCTTCAAGAGATATCAATCTTCATCATTCCATCGATTTGCTCATGGAGCATCATTTCTTCTTCCTTCTTCTTCCGGCATTTTGAACGAGAACCTTGATATGGAATGCATGATGTGGCACACAGACCACAAATCACTGGTCCACATTGCAGGCATAAACAACAACTGAAGAGCATAAGAAGGCCAATACCTAGGAAGGATAGAACTCTCCATCCCCAGGCTGATATCACACTCCAAAACCACCCGGACCACGTCCAAGTGCCTGGATTCTCGTGTATCTGGCTCACAATCTTATGAAGGCGTGTTATAGCTTTATATACAGATGGCGAATTTTCTGGTATGAATATGCAGCAGCTGGATCCGATGACCCTGCAAGCTCCGCCCCTATCGGCCAGGATGACGTCAAGGACAAGACGATTCTGGAGAACAACAATTCTCATCACTGATTGTTCCTCTGTCAGATTGCCTAGGGCGGCTATAGTCTCGTTTACTACAGCTTCGAGAGTCTTGGTTAGTCTACGTATCAGCTTACTATTTGATATTGTACCTATATAGGGAAAGATACCTTTATTGAAATCTACATACTTGTCCCATGCCGTCTCAGTATAATCGACAACTGGGAGATCTCTTCGCTCTCTATTGTGTACTAAATGAACATTCCGATAATAATCAGGGGGAGCTAGGAAAACAGGTGGCAGAAGGAATGCTATGTAACAGGTACCATCCCAATCCAGAGGCAGACGCATATATGCCGTCTGACCACATATAAAGTAAGAATGGCGAGAAGCTCTAAATGAAGATTTACCTTGATCACTATATTCTACTGTAGCAACGCATTGGCTATGGCCCATATGTATGGAACCAACTTTTCTTACACATAATTCACCCTTAACTGGAAATACTGACATAGTGGGCAGAATTAGTTCAACTTCGGATTTGACATTCAGAATCATAAGATTAGGTGTAAAATTACCTAATTTATACACTTCATTTTCTAGATCAGTTCCTGTTCTACTGGGGTGACCCTCCTTATTAGGATGACAGACTTTGAATAAAACTAGATTCAGATTTCCCCATATCCAATGTTGTTGATAAACTGCTGTGTCTGGGTCTATGGAATTTAGTAAACTAAACCATGCTCCACAGGAGCCATTGTGTGTGAACGGATGTGGAAAGAAAGGCAGAACTCCTTTGTTATTCTGATAGGGAGGGAGTCGGCCACACACCCAACAATTGGTGGCATTACTAGTCTGATGGGAATGATGTAACATACTAATGAAAGTGTTATTGCGCAGCGCAAGTCTATAAGATAATTCATGTGGCGGTAGGTCACTAAAAGAATGTTCAGTAGCAACATTATAAACATGTCTAGAAATAGGATGATATATGTGCAAAATCACACTTGTAATAATTATTAAAACACTCAATAAAAACAAAATTAATAATGTCCTCATACAGTAGCTACGCAGTGATTTACAATACGCCTGTCGTTTCAACATTTCTCGGGTATTTTCTCTACTCAGGTCCAAGGGATACATGTCGGAGACAATTCAACCGCTTCACCTTGGAGAGGACTTAAACAATCAAATTGCTCGACTGTTTGGGCCTAAGCTTTAATTTATAGCACTGAGAGTCATTCTGTTCAACAAAAGGAAGTTTTGAATCAGTCTGTGAGGGAGTGCAGGGCACAGTGTCTATATCCGAGGATAGTCCATGAAATTTCTTAATATGGCTGGAGTGTATCCAGCCCTTGCGGCCCTCAACTTTCACGGCTGTTCTTGTGGTCAGCAGGACTAGCTTCGGTGCTTTCCACCTGGGCTCCAACTGGGTCTTCCGATCAAAATTTCTCACAAACACCAGATCCCCCGGAGCAACGTCATGGGGTTTCACCTCAGTGTTGTCAGGAAAAGCTGCAGCTACCTGTGAACGACAAGATTGTAGTGCAGACATCAAGGAAGCCAAGTAATCTGTCAGCATATTACAATTGACATCAGTTATTTTACGTGGTATAGGCGTCCCCCACATATTTGGTGGTCTTCCGAAGATCACCTCATACGGGGATAGCCCTGTTCGAGAGTGTGCTACCATTCTTATGTAAAATAGTGCAACTGGTAATGCTACTATCCAGTCAACACCTTTCTCCTTACATATTTTAGACAATCTGATTTTCAAAATTTGATTATGTCGTTCCACGAGACCTGCTGCCTCGGGGTGTCGGACACAGTGGAATTTCCACTGATATCCCAACAAAAGTGAGACATGTTTCATTAATTCGGATGAGAAAGGCTGGCCGTTATCTGAATATACAACACGTGGTAAACCGTACCGCGGGAAGAATTCTCGAACTAACTGTTTGGCAGTAGTCGGGGCCGTGTAATCTGAAACCGGGTACGCCTCTGTCCAACGGGACAGAGCGCAGACAACTACCAGAACATATTTGAATCCTCGACATCGTTCCATCTGGATATAATCCATTTGGAGTACTTCAAAAGGATGGTCAGGAGTCTGGAATCCACCCTGTTCTACGGGAACACTTTTTCCTGGGTTGAACTGACAACATATCATACAGGTACGGACTTTTTGTTTAGCTGCTGCTCGTAAATGTTTGTTGAACCAAATGTGTTGAATGCTATCTAGCATAGCTTTCTCTCCTAAATGCGCTGGGCTGTGAATTGTAGCTATAATGGCTTGGACCATAGAGTCAGGAAGAAACCATACAGATTTCTCCTTTGTCATCCATCCCTGATCTGTCTGGATCCCTCCTAGTTCAGTCCATTTCTTTAATTCTTCTGCAGTAGCATGTGTCTGTATGTCAATTACGTCAAGTGCGGGATCCTTAATTGTCATACACTGTGTTGGTGTCTGAACTATTGGCTTTGTCATGTCTAATGTGCGATTCTGAGCAGTCTGTTTAGCTGTTCTGTCAGCTAAATCATTGCCTTGAGAAATGATATCAGTAACCTTCGTGTGTGCTTTACATTTCATAATCGATATGGCAGTTGGTAGATGTATTGCGTCTAACAAGGCATGAATGAGGGTTCCGTGCTGAATGTGGGCCCCATGGGAGGTTAAATAACCTCTCTCTCGCCACAGCACGCCGAAGTCGTGTACAACTCCGAATGCATAACGTGAGTCAGTGTATACATTAACTTTCTTATTTGTGGCTTGAATACAGGCTTGTGTTAGGGCAATAAGTTCTGCTGCTTGGGCTGACAAAGTATCTATACAATTTGTCTCAATAACTTCAGTGTCTGTTGTGACTGCATACGCGGCCACTAAGTCTCCTGTACTTGCTCTCATGCACGATCCATCTACATACAACGTCAGGTCTGGATCTAACAATGGAACGTCTGTCAAGTCTTGTCTAGGTTTCGTCTTTATTTCAATAATTTCAACACAATCATGAGCTAGTGGGTCTGTTCCAATTACAGGTAATAGTGTAGCAGGATTCAATGTATTACACCGTCGGATCTCTATGTGTGGCTGAAACAATGTCAGTTCATAACCGGTAAGTCTTGCTATGGTCAAGTGTTGTGTTTGTGTTCGGTTCACAAGAACTTCTACTGCATGTGGTACTTGTACTGTCAATGGATGTCCTAACACTATGGCATCGCTTTGTCTGATTGCTAAAGCTGTTGCTGCCACTGATTTCAGGCACGCGGGCAAAGCCTGAGCTACGGGATCTAATGTACTGGAAAAATAAGCACATGGCTTGCGTGATCCTGCTTGATCCTGAGTGAGCACTGACAAAGCAGTACCTTCGCGTTCTGTGACAAAGAGTGTAAAATGTTTGCTATAACATGGTGTTGCTAAAACAGGTGCTTGACATAAAGCTTCCTTTAAGCTTTCAAAAGCTTGTGTATGTTCCTGAGTCCAAGGGAGAACAGTCGATGTGGCTGCCTCCTGTGTGGTTAACTGAATGAGTGGTTTTGCTAGAAATGCGTACTGAGGGATCCACTGCCTACAATATGAAGTGAGGCCTATGAAAGCCCGTACCTCCTTTTGTGTCTGGGGTATTGACATGTTAGCAATTAACTGGATGCGATCTGGTGTAAGCTGCCTTCCCTCCTTGGACAGCGAGTGACCAAGATAAATAACTCGCTGGACAAAGAATTGCAGCTTAGAAGGGGACACCTTGTGCCCCTTGTCGGCTAAAAAATGTAAAACTGTCAGAGAAGCCTTTTCACATTCAGGTTCGCTTCTCGCGGTGATCAGCAGATCATCGACATATTGAAGCAGTGCAGTATTGACTGGCATGTGGATACTGTCAAGTTCTCGTTTCAGTGCTTGGCTGTAGATGCTGGGGCTTTCTGTGAATCCTTGGGGAGCGCGTGAGAATTTAAAGCTGCGCCCATTTAAACTGAATCCGAACAAATATTGGCTTTCCGGATCTATTGGGACGCTAAAAAAGGCATTCTTGAGATCAATTACAGTAAAGAATGTTGCTTCGGAATCAATTGCTGTCAATAATGATGATATATCGGGGACCACAGGAAATTGTGGCACAATGCACTTGTTTAGTTCACGCAAATCAATAACCAATCGGTATACCGGCGGAGCAGTAGGGTCAGTTCGTTTAAGAATCGGAATTATCGGCGAATTACATACATTGGAGTCTGTTTCTACAACTACTCCTTGGGCAATTAACTCATCAATGATTTTCAGCAAAGCCACTACAGCATCTTGCGGTAACTTGTATTGTCGCATTCGTGGTAATACCACTCCTGCCTTGAGTGTAACTCGGTATGGTGTAATGTTCATGCAACCAACATCAGTAGGGCCTTGTGCCCATAGATGTACTGGTAAAGTCTGTAGTCGGGGATCCATGTCTCTAGACACATAGTGACCTTTAAAATCACGTAAAAACAACCTTATTCCTCCCGGAGAACAACATATTATGGCTCCTAGGGCTTTCAGAGTTTTAATTCCTAACAGATTTTCTGGGCATGATTTAGTAAGCAATAAATCTGTAGTTCGTGTCAAAGGTCCTATCGTAAGTGGAAGAGGCTGTGATACTTCATTAACAATAGGTTTTCCTGAAAAACCAAGGGAAACATTTTGAGAGCCTGAGAGGGGTGCCCCTGGAACTTCACTACGTTTTATAGTTGTTCGACTTGCCCCTGTATCGAGTAAGAATTTTCTATCTTGACCTAATAATTCACTATGTACATAAGGTCCTTCTTGATCTACAGGAATCTCGATAAGCGGTAAGTCAACTTCCCTCTCTAGGCTGGTTCATGCGTAACGCTGATACTCAGGATATTCATACTGTGCAGTCTGATACATTTGTCGTGTGGTGGTTTGTGTGGCAGTAACAGGCAACGGTGGTGCAGCTGGCACAAACTGTATTGGCTGTTGTGCGGCTGGCATGGCCTGGGAATGTGGCATAGCTCCTTGTTCATTCTGATCTTGTCTGAGTGGCCGTGATCTTTCTTGTGTTTTTCCTATGGCGATATTGTGTTTTAAAACTGGACAATCGTGTACATAATGACCTGGTTTTTTGCAATAATTGCATGTCCCTTTTACCAGTCCTGCTGAATCGGAATGTGTCATACCCTTTTTATGTCCTTCAGCCGGTACTGTCTGAGACACTAGCATTTTCATTTTTGTATCTTTCATACGTCTTTGTTCGTGTTCTTGTTCATCTCTAATTCTATTGTGATGATACTGTAACATTTGTAGCATTTGTGACGGAGTGTTACTTTGCCAGGTACTCTCGAATTTCAATATTCTATTCTTTACTGGAGGTAATGCATTTTCTACTAATTTTGTTACAAATAAATGTGGATACGACTCACTACTTGTTTTTATACCACTATTTATTCCAAAACATTTTTCAAAACGGGCATAATAGTCACTTGTGTCTTCATCATGCTTTTGTTTACAGGCCGTGATTGCACCCCAATCTTCCTTTTTCGTAGTTAACAAACATGGCAGTACTTGTACTAGTAAACCTGGTAATGCTTTGACTTTATCCCCGAGCCCTGAACCTGCAGCTCGGGCCTTTTCTTCCGTTTCTAATGCTGTCCAATCTATCTTTTGGTCTCCCACTTCCCACTCTTTTTCTTTCAGTTTTTCATAAATACCAGCAGGTAAGAGCACCTTTAATATCGTCATAATGTCAGGATAGGTATACTCTCCCATCAGCAACATGTCCTTAATTTCTCGGTGGAAACCCGCTGGGTCTTTGTCATGACTTGGTACTACTTTCTTCATTTCTAACAATTCAATTTTTGATATGGGTGTGTATACAAATACACGGTGAAACTCATTGTCTTCGCCTTTTATTGGGTGCACTTCTCGTAAGGGATTTTGTCTATCCATATAATACGGCGTTCTTTCTCTGCGGGGCAGCGGGAAAGAATCCGGATTTACAAAAAGGACATACTGTTTACGTGACACTAATATTTCTTTAATTAACTTGTTACTAGAACCTCTCCATCTGTTCGTGAGTAGTTCCGTTAATATATCAGGTAAAGGACCAGGGTCAGCATGTTGGCTCTTATATAGTATAAGGAGTTGCTGAATCATATAGATTCCAGCTAAACGTTGTTCATCTGCACTAAGGTTAAAAAACGTGTGTGCTACGGTCTCATCACCGTATTTTTCAGGACTGTCAATCCAGTGAACGGCTGATCTGGCCAATTCTTGCTCATCCATGGAATCGAGGAGGTGGTAACCCCTTCGTTCTCGTAGTAGTTTATCTGCGGCTTGGAACAGATGTTCAGGAGACTTTAAATTTATTACAGGCGTCGGATACGTTCTGCTATTATTTGGACATACAGAGTGTATGGGATCAGAAAAGCATCTAGTATTATCACAGGATCTTCCTCTGCCTACGTATGCTATGGTTTCTGACTGTCTTGCGGAATTCCCTGATTCGGAGACTTCATCTTGCTCGAACTCGTCTGTTTCCAATCTTTCTTCATGAATACGTTCTATTTCCCTACGGATTTTTCGGCACATGGCTATTATACAGTTTTTCTTATCGTGTCTCCCTTCTGATATATTCTGGCTCCATTTTGTAAGAATAAGCATTGTATTCGGGTCTACCCCCGGACGGTCTTGATTTCTGATCACGCAGTTTATGAGGAAACGTAACAGTTCCCCCTGTATCTCTACTTTCTGGAATTCCATAGCTCTGTTAATACATTCTGGGTCTCGCCCTGTTTGGACAAAATGATATATGTTATCTAGATGCGTAGTCATTCCTGGTAACCTCGCTAAATACTCTGCGGCTCGTCTGATACGTAATGATGCCAGGACCATTTCGTCCTCTTTACCGACCACCGGGTCATATCTACAATCTATAAGGAGTTCCTTAAGCGTGCGTTCACTTACGAATTTGGGTGTACGTGAATGCGCTGATTCTTGAAAAACAAGTTTATTTATTCTAGGTGGCGTAAAAGTATTGCTTGCACCTCCCGTGGCCCCTTCAGGGGCGTCGGGTGTGAATGGATTCGTCGAACGTGACACAGCAACTATAGGTGTCGATACCACTGTAGAATCGATTGCGGGGACAGATGCGGAAACAGATGTGCTTGCCGGAGCTCGTGTCGGGACTTGCTGTTGCACGGGGACAGATACCTGATCCTGACGTTGAACCCCTCTGCCAGACGGTCTATGTGGTGTGGGGTTAGCATACTCGGGAGCTGCGTCATCTAGATATGAGGAAAGAAAAACATCTTCTGCGGTTCTGGGATGCCCTTTTGGATGTACCTTAATTGGAAATAATGGGGGTGGCAAGTCTTTTGGCATCTCTGGAACAGCCTTAGGTAGTCCTTCGGCTAGGAGGGGGTACATACCACTCATAAGAGCGTTTCTTTGTCTATCTACTTGTTCTGATTTCACTCGGATACCTTCCTCAATTAATACATTTTCTTGAACTTCCTTTGAACTCTCTTTACTCCTCTCTTCTTGTCTACGTGCTTTTTCTGTACGCCTATGAGATTCTTTACGCCATAACTCAACAGCGTCTTTCTGTGACTGTCTGACTTTTCTTTTCCATAACTCTTCCTCCACTTTCATGATGCACTCTGCATCCCAGGTTCCCGCTGCGGGCCACCTTTGACTTTCCGGCAATCCCTTGGTATAATCTACCCATAGATCAAGAAACAATATGGCATCTAAGCCATGCTTGTGATACATAAAATGCCCTGGGGTGTCCCTAGGAGGAATAGGAACTGCTTCTTCGAGCACCCCTTTTCTGGTAGTAATCTGTCTTAACTTCGAGAAGAGCGGCATCTTGATACTGATCTGATACTTACTCTTGAATTCACTTAATACGAAAAACACAATAATGAACGGTGAACAATGAACAATCATTCATACCACAATATGCAAGACATTTGAACACTTTAAACATTTAAACATTAAACATTTTAAAAATGACCGACGATGATGACAGTCTGCATAACTAATCACCAAGCTGAATTCTTGACAATAACTGAATACTTCGGAATACTTGATATACTGCTAAACAGTACATATACACTGCTAAACAGTGCAGACCGGATTTGTGTACCCAAATCCGTCTTGACCGGCACAACCTATGTGCGCGTCAACACGCCTCCCCGGCGATGGTACTCACCGAGTAGCTCCTTGAAACGGAAGGCCTCAGAGAATGAACGGGACTCGATGACTGCGGACAGCGGACCCTCTGGACATCGGGATTTCGAAAACCTGGTGGGCCTCTGTATACCTCGGATCTTGCTCTCTCAGCTAGGCTCTGGTCGGGATACTTCGCACTTCTCACCGCCTCGTCTGGGTTGATCGCAGCCTCAGTCGCCCCCGCTTGACCGGAGGGAGCTTACAGGAAATCCTGCTGGTACGCGTTTATGGTCCGTCCAGCTGTGGCAGGAGACCGGGCCTGCAACGCACCGCCGGCGCGTGAGATGAGAAAGTGTCCCTGTTCGGGCGCCATTATGTGGTAAATATTCTTTTTACCTTGACTGAATTTCATACTGAATCTGAAACAAAGTAGAATAGCTCAAAATAACAAGAGGCAGAATCCGTGGTATAAGAGATTTTCTGAATGGGCTTTATTCCAAAATGGCCGACTCGAGTGGCGGCCTTCAGGTTCCGTCACCACGAGGGTTCAGGAAGTGAAGTACAAGTACTTTATTGACAAGAAGTAACTTTTATAGGTCACACATTACAATGAAATGAATGCAAAAGGCGTAACAATTGATAAGAGAAATGACAGAGTGGTACGTAATCGAAACTAGGCGTAATAAGGAGCAGAAAGAAACATGATTGGCTCTGATTATCATGCATAGGTGGATCTATAAGATAATACTTAACATAGATGCGCGCGCAGCAGCATGACGTGTGATTGACGTGCAACTAGGGGGTGACGGGGACTTGACATTTAGCTCTACATGTGGAGACGAGAAGTCTGGGGGGTCAAGTCAACCTAATCCCAAATCATATCTAACATCCTATGTTTAGAGAACTATGTTATCCACAAGAAAAGACTCTCGGACAGAATCTATTCTATACTGACTGTGTGCGTGTACAAGCGTCTAAGTGTCTATATGAGATGCGAGGGGCAGAAAACTTTCCATGGCAACAGGGCTATGAATTACTTGCAGGAGGACGGAAAGGCCGAGTCCTTTGCTTGTGAGCTAAAGGAAATGTTTACCTAAATCACTGGACAGGAATGCATCGGCTGAAGAGCAAAGTAGATAATTCGAAGGTGAAATACAGCTTCTTGGCAGGCAGGCAAAACTGGCCGAGGCAGGCACCGTTAGCTGCACAGGGAGTAGGACAAAGTTCATGGATACAGATGCGAGCTCAAGCTGAAGCTGTCAGAGACAGAGAGCAGGGAAGGCTTTAAGGACAGAATCGGGCCTACTAGCCTGAACTGTAAAAATGGAGTAACTTAGCCATATAAAGTCGGTGGCCTTTCATACTTAGGAATCGAATATCCAGCCCATTGATGGCGGATCTGACAGAGAACATGTTGACGGTGGACGCACATATGTTTGCGTTTGGAAACTGAAACTGGAGGGAACATACATGTACTTGTGACATGCACATAGAACCGTTGGGGTCCAAGATAGGGGACATAACTGATCAGGAAAATCCACATTTCCACAAGACACACCTACATTTCTGCAGTGTATTTCAAGTGTACCTTTCCCCAGACTCCTAGAAAGTAGCCTAATCAGTAATCCCTCTGCCAACACGTCTAAAAACTCACTTTTGTTCTGCAGCTTCACCATTTGCAATTTCTAGAAAACACACAAAATTATGTGGCATAATTCAACTGTACCTCTCTTGAGACTTAAAAAAAGTATCCTAATCATTTATACCTTATGTCAACATCTTTCAAACCACACTTTTATGCAGCATCTTCACCATTCAACTACTACTCATAGTCTTGTGCCTACCACGTAAAAAGCAACAACACCTATTTGTTATACATCATGTACCTTCCAATGTATAAGACATATGAAAATACATAAACAAGTAGAGACATACTTCAGACACAAATCCATGCACACCTTAAAGCTTGACAGACTGCACTTCCAATTTGAAAGGGACACTTAAAATTATGCGGTATACTACAAATGTACATATCCACACACTAAAACAAACTACCATAATCACTAATCCATCTTCCAATATACACATATTACCATACAGAATATATTTAAAACAACATTTAACTACAATAAAACAAACTGCAATACACATCTCTACATTTAAAAATCTATTTCAAACATCACAGTTCTTGAATAATTTTTAAGGTTTAAAAATAAAGCTAATACCAAATACACCTCACAAATGTATAACTCACCTTCCAAATTGATTTGTAGAATATGAAATATCACAAACTCATAAAAGATTTTCTTATGCACACAATCAATGTAATGCACCACTCTCAGCGAAGGTAAAACCAGTAATGGCAAACTTTCTCTCTCTTTCCCCACACAAATGAATGTAAGTAAAAAATCACATTGCTTCCTACATAGTTTCAAATAGTAAAACACATTTCAATTGGTTAGACATATTAACCCTTACCAACTGACTTCTAAAAGCACCCAAACTGGTTCTGGAATTTTTGGGAGTCGTGACTCCACCATGCACCAACGCGATGGAGCCGTGAATCCCTACGGGAGTTCAAAAATATATTACAAATAAAAATACCACTATATTTTAAGAACACACCACTTCTAAAGATAGTACTGGCTTGGGAAATTATACTTTAATAACATATCACTTATATATAAATTACAATTGCACATTTCAAGTCCACAGATAAGTTTCAACTCTTCCCCCATTCTGCTTAATGCCAGTTTCCATAGTAACAGTTCATGGAACATTCAACTGAACTGACAGGTCACAAGTTCACCATATTTTCAAGTTCAGTACACAAGGTTACAAATGCAAACAGCAGGTGTGGTTGACGTTTGCAAAATATCACCTTATCCTATCTACTGTACCTTTCAAAATGTTCTACTAACCAATAAGAAACATGCTTTTTAAAGAAAGTAACATGCACCCTATTTTTAAATGTACAATGTTCTTAAACAGCCAATCAATTCTCTACTTTTTTTAAAACAGCATCTTGTCCACCATTTTAGATCTCTTATTCTACCAACTGACTACCTCAGCTACAGACATCTTTTCATTACTTCCAGACATCCCTTTAAGATGCTTACAGTATGGATTGTTGGACACAGCTATGTTTTCTGGTGCAAAAGGTATGCTGAACGCAGAGGTATTTACAAAGACCTAACTTTGCAAAATGTGGATATTAATTGGATTGCACAGAGAGGATTAAAGTGGCACCATTTGATGCATTTGATTAAACCCTTTTTGCATCTCCAACCCCCTGACCTCATGATTGTGCACTGTGGTGGCAATGACCTAGGCACATTGACTGGGGTAGGTCTGGAAATGCTAATGAAGGACACCTTTGCACAATTGATGATGCTTTTACCTCAAACTGTCTTTGTATACTCTAATATATGCCAAAGACAGAAATGGAAGTGGTCAAATCAATTCTGTCCACAGATTGAGAAAGCTAGAAAGAATGTCAATAAAGCTGTTTCCGCCTACCTCAGAGACCATAGGATGGGCTCCATCTATAACAGCAATCTACATTTTTATACAGATGACATCTACAGAAGTGATAGAGTATACTTCACAGATCAAGGAAACAGTCTTTCCCAACAACCTAAAGCTATGCATCCACACTTACATGTAGCTACAACAAACTCATAATGAAACAAGCATTGGCATAGCCAATAGGTCTCGCCTTTGGGTCCTTATAAGTGTTTAGCCATGCAACAGTTGCATAACTAAATACTTATAAGGTCCCAAAAGCGAGACCTATTGGCTATTCCAAGCGGCCGCGAAAGTGAAAGTAAACGCGGTCAAGCGTGGCGCACGCGCCCGCGCA
Source organism: Triturus cristatus (assembly GCF_964204655.1). Taxonomy (NCBI): domain Eukaryota; kingdom Metazoa; phylum Chordata; class Amphibia; order Caudata; family Salamandridae; genus Triturus; species Triturus cristatus. Next base: position 549,102,761 of record NC_140595.1, read on the forward strand.
CATGCACTGTAGGTCTAGGCTGGCCTGGTAGCACTTTTTGGAGCCCTCTCAAAAAGTCTCGCCAGACCAGCGCATGCGCGGGGTCAGGCGAGACCTAAGAAACAGTCTGTTTATATCCACCAGAATTACCGGGGGCATCGTCCAGCATTTAGAAAAAAATGGGGCTCTCGCAATGCAGTCTTATTTGATTACAAACCCCACCCTTCTTTCACAGCACTACGCCAATCTACTCTGATCCAATGTACAGGGACATAGGTGGTCTCGAGGGCTTTGTCTGGGCTTGGTTTTGGGACCGGCAGATAAGAAAGTGTCGTTTGTTTGTAAAAACGCTGACCCTGTACTTTGTGTTTACATCTTTAATAGCACTTGCTATGAACACACGACACCACTGATGAACACGAATTGACCCTCCTCTGAAATACCAGAATGCTGGTCCATTAATACAAACAAAGCCCCATGCGCTTTTACAACACTCTGTAGATTATCTGTTTAAACAACGCAGCATAGGTAAAGAAAACAAAGCCTAAAACAGCAGCTTTTTTATTTTTTTATTTTGCTTGAGCAAATGCTAGTATTTCGTGTTCAAGCCCGGTGAGGGCAAATGATTAAACGTTCACGTGTTGTCCACAACAAAACTAAAGCTGCTAGACTGGCAGAAGGCGGATAAAAGCAGCAGCCTCAAAAATACCAAATCTTGGTCTAGAGGCGAGCCAGTGCCTATTTAAGAATATAAAACACGGTGAAGCTTCCTTCTTAATGTCTTGCTTCATTCTGTTTTGGAGAACGGAGGATAAAATAGGATTTGCACAGCTTTTCATCAAATCATTAACGTTATTACGGAGGCGGGGCTATAGACGGCATGCTCAGGAAATGACAGGCTGTGGCTGGACTCATCTAACCCTTTGCTCCCCGCTCTGACCAAGAAGCCCTGCAACCTGAGCCTGTGTGCAAATTCCTCGCCATTCACAAAACATCAATGGGGTGGGGAGGAGACTGCCGAGGAAGCACACATGCAAATCCTGTTGCATCCAGCTCTTGTTGTCAACTGCTGAACCGGGGAGCTGAATTTATGAATTGAGAGGGCATACTCATTTCCGACAAAAGATTTGGCTTCAGTGTATTTCCATGAGAATGTGAGCATGTGCTTAAAAGGTTTGTAACTATCTGCAACAACACGGAAATAAACATGCCCGACAAATGGATTTGAATACATTTTGCATATTTACAAAATGATTTAATTACACGTCGACATACTGACCTATAGAAGAAATATATACGATATATACTATGAAACATACAGAGATCAACAATCGGAATTAAATGTATGTAGGATTGATGTAGCGCCTTCATGAAGTACAGTACCCGTGACGGAGACATATGGCGGCTACGCGCGTTCACGCGCACATGCACGCAGGCTTTAGGCCAGTGGCTGCAGCACTTCGAAAATCCCCTTCCAAAAATTCGAGCAACAGCGCATGCGCTGTTCTAGGCTCGACCTAAAAACGTGATATATGCAGTAATATGTCGTTGCGAAAAACTGTATATAGGAAAAACTAACCAAGAAATAAGACAAAGGTTGGTGCAACACAGGTCAAGGATTATAACTAAGGTAGCCACCGCCCCGATGGTCAACCATTTTAAGGAAATGAATCACAGTGAACGTGATTTTAGATGGACAGTACTAAGTGTCATCAAGCCCAATCCAAGAGGAGGAGACACAAAAAACACTCTTAAGAAAAGAGGCTTATTTAATTCTTAGATTTAACAGCACAGTGTATGGTCTTAATGAAATGTCAGAAATAGGAATAACCTAAATTTAAACTTCACTTTAATAACATCACAAGCTGATTTTAATACAGTGGCGAGTTATTTGATACCTTCATATCAACATCGGTAAAAATGACTTTGAAAAAGTGTAACTGAACCTAGTAGCTAAAGAATTGGACTGTCGATGATAACATCAGTTTCAAGATTTTTAGTCTGGAATCACACATTGCAACTCGTTTAATCAGATCATCATCAAATTTAAAACAAACATTTGATTAAGGTAGACGCATTTAGCTTCCCCGGTACACGGGAAAGCTAAATGCGAGCAAAACTGGAAATCCGGACTGCAGCAGCACACAAAGAACTGCCCAGCCAGGGGAAAGAGAGAACTTCGAAATATGTGAGGTAAATGCTGCAGTGGGAGAGCGTGATAGATTAAACCTGCACGCAGAAACATTGTATCATTGATCGCGTTCCCGTTTGTTTCACAGCGCGCTAAAACAAAGTTGCAATTGAACGAGACCGGTTACACTGAATCAACCAAGTCTCACACCAAACATTCACAGCCCACTGCGCCTCTTACTGATCAGATTTCTGGGTGAGAAACATTTCGAATATAAGTTCAAACATTGCGCATCTTTACTAAGAAGCCATCATTAAGTTAACAGTCTTAAATCTATACAATGGCCTTCTGTTTTCACACAAAATAGTAACCAGTGATGAAAAAATATTAAGGAATACATGGAACAAGCCAAGCAGCACAAGAACAGTACCCGTGACGGAGACATATGGCGGCTGAGCGCGTTCACGCGCACATGCACGCAGGCTTTAGGCCAGCGGCTGCAGCATTTCGAAAATCCCCTTACAAAAATTCGAGCAACAGCGCATGCGCTGTTCTAGGCTCGACCTAAAAAGGGCTCTTTTTAGAGCCACCCTGTAACACATACATATATGTTTTTTTTGTGGATTTCTTCATCCGACACAAATCTGCAAAAGCATGAATTCAATGTACTACAACACAATACACTTTTCAGGTTTAACTATTAATTTTTAATTTTATATATTTTTACCAACTCTATCAATTGTAATCTTGTCATTAACTCAATCATAGTACCTCTTTAAAACAATTTCACAAATACAACACTACCTTCTAAATTACATACTACTAAATTATTTATTTGAGGTAAATTTGTAAATCCAATGCAACGTTACATGGGGGGCCATGCTGAGAGCCATGTTGAGGTCGCGACTCCAAAATAGAAAGAAAAACAATGCCCCACTTCCATTATTCGGTATTGGCCCCGTGGACCCCATCCCCCGGGGCATTACCTCTCTTCATATTATTCATGAAAAAGGGATGGGGCCGTGTGGCCCCCCTTCCCGCATAGCCCCCTCCTATGGCCAATAATGACCCCAGGGACCCTATCCCCCGGGGCATTGCCTCTTTTTATATGTTGTTTTTTTAAAGTATGGGAGGAGGACCTCGTGGCCCCCTTCCCAGGCCACTTTTGCCCCAAGGACTCCATCCCTTGGGGTCTGGCCTGAACGTTGGGGACCACGGGGGAGCCCCAATGCCCCCGCGGTCCCAACCAGCTCCCTCCACCTCCTGCAGGAGCTGGCATTGCTTTTGGGTAAGGCTTCAACCGAGTCACAAAATAGCTACCAACACATTCTGGTATGGAGTGTTGGCAGCCAATCAGAATGAAGCTCGTGCTCGGGAGGAGTCATGAATCCTCCTTGGTGCTCAGATAGCGATATTTATATTTTTTGATATCCTCAGGAACTACTGAACAGATTTACACCATTTTTTGAAAGCACGCTTTCTGGACCAAGGCCTACCTTTTTGGCAAATTTGGTGTAATTCCATTCAGCAGTTCGGGCTGTAGCTTTGTCTAAATTTCCTATGGAAATTAAAATGGGGAAAATGCATTTTGGGACCCCCTTTTTTTTCTCGGCCCCTGCTTGACGAATCACCCTGACAGGAGCTGAGCTGAGTAAACCATTAGTTTGGAAAATTCCGCAAAGATTCGCCATACGGCTCCAAAGATATTGGCAAAAGAAAAATCGCTTTTTGAATAGAAACAAGGTCATAACTATAACTACCTAATATGTACGTATGTATGTATATTTGTATGTATATATATATATATATATATATATATATATATATATATATATATATATATATATATATATATATTCACTGAAAAAACCATAGGTTTCACACGTTATAGTTAGCTGGACATTTTACTGATAAAAAACCAATGAAATTCCCCCGTTATAGTTACTGTAGGCAACTATAACTCACGCGACCGCAATCCTCTGCTGATGCTAATACTGTATTTAGACACTTATTTGCCCATGTCTTCTTCCATTAAATTTTAGCTATACATATATTACAAATATTTTTTTTTCATAAAGACACATATGTCATCAGCAGAGGATTACGGTCGCGTGAGTTATAGTTGCCTACAGTAACTATAACGGGGGAATTTCATTGGTTTTTTATCAGTAAAATGTCCAGCTAACTATAACATGTGTGAAACCTATGGTTTTTTCAGTGAATTTGCAAGGTTTTTTAAATGCTAATTCCTAACTATAACGTGTGTGAAACCTATGGTTTTTTCAGTGAATTTGTACCGTTTTTTAAATGCTAAGTTACTTTACGCCATTCGTGGCGTGCGCGCCCACTTAACGCAGTTCGTTCCGTGTGCGCACGGTGTGCTTCGCGCACCGTGCGCGCACAGTGAGCACGCGGTGCGCTTCGCGCACCGCGTGCCCACGTTACGCTAGATGGGCCATGAACGCACGATGCGCACCGTGCGCACATGGAGGACATATGATGAGCATCATTGTGACATGTAAAATATATGTTTTGCATTTTATTTGTATATGCCATGCACAAATGGTGCCCTTCGGGCACCATTTGCACATGGGGTGGTGAGAGTGTGGATATTTTTTTATTTTTTTTATTATTTATTACCGTACGCGTACGGTAAGCGTAATCAGCGAAATTTTCGAAAAAAATAAAATTGCCTTTTTTCACTTGGGGGATCGTTGGGGACTCCCTCAATATGGCTAGGTGCTTGGGAGCTGTCTAAACAGCCCCTTTACATGTTGTTGTCCTTTGTTTGTCAATCCCCTGTCAGAGTGCGAGAGAGAAAATGGCGGCCGCCGCTTCCTGGTTTCGACCGATTCGAATGTTTACTAAGATCTATCAGCCAATCAGAATCGCGCACGTCACCGTACGCGTACGGTAAGCGCACCGTAAGCGCACCGTAAGCTGGCTCAGATATATATATTGATTTAAAGGCTATTTTCTCAGGAACTACTGAACAGATTTACACCAGACCTACAAAAGGCACTTCCTTGACCTGAGGACTACCTCTCTGCCAAATTTCAAGGAACTCTGTTCAGCCGTTCGGGCTGTAGCTGTGTCTAAAGGTCCTATGGAAAAATGCATGGGAAAAACGCGTTTTGGGACCCCCCTTTTATCTCAGCCCCCGCTTGACGAATCCCCCGAGACTTTCAGGGTAGGAGCGGAGCGTAGCGCCCCACCTATTTTGAAAATTTCGCGAGGATTCGTCGACCGGCGCCAAAGTTATTCAAAATAGAATGTTGCGGTTTTCCTATGGAAACGTGGTCCTAACTATAACTACCTACTGGCGACCGCCAGTAGGTAATATATATATATATATTTTTTTTATTATTATTAAACACCTCTATTTTAACTTCTTTTCCTTTGGAAAACTACCCCATTCAGCTCCAGCCTTCTCCTGACTACGATTGCTCCTTCACTTCAAAATGCTTAGAATATGGATTGTGGGACACAGATATATCTATTGGGCTAAGGAGGCTCCATAGAAGAAAGGTATTGACAGGAACTTAAGTTTGCTAAATGTGCAGATTACTTGGTTTGGCCAGAGAGGGTTAGAGTTTTATCAGTTGCTGGCTTTGGTTAAATCCATTGTGGATTCCGAAGCTCCTCTCCTCATGATTGTGCACTGTGGTGGCAATGACCTAAGCATATTAACTGGGGTCGTGTGACTTTTGCTTTCTCACCCTAAGTGCGCCGGGTATGCCCAGACGTGGGTCCCGTGCTCACTGTGTTACTGGATTCAAGCTATCCAGGCTGAAGAGGGTGAAACCCCGAAACCGGTCCTAGGATGCTTGTTTCCGGTCCAGAAGGACCTGGCTTGGCAGTTCGGGCTTGTCTGTTCCCATGAGGCACAAGACTGATTCGCATATGGCCAGGACTAAACTGGGGTGGCATGATGAGCAAAAGAATGATGGATTTAACCAAGATCTCTTGACTGGGGGTGAATGTTATGATTTGCTCTGCATTCCGTCCATCAATCGTGTGTCTTTTGCATTAACTGTGGTTGGCCTGGAAACCCTAGTGAATGAAACCTTTGCAGAACTGATGTCACTTTTCCCTCACATTGTCTTGGTGTACTCTAATATAGAACGGTGATGGATCAAACCCAGATCTGTTGACTGGGTGTGAGTGTTTGATTGGTTCTGATGCTCTGTCCATCACCACCCCCTTTTGTACCGCTTTGTTCGCCATAAGTTGGCAGGGTATGCTCAGACGTGAGTCCCTTGCTCACTTTGCCACTGGATTCAAGCAAGCCTGGCTGAACACGGCTGAAATGCCAGAAACCGGTCCTAGGAAGCTTGTCTCCGGTCCAGGAAAGGCATGGCTTGGCAGTTCGGGCTGGACTGTTCCCATGAGGCACAGGGTCAGACTAATTTGCATATGGCCATGTCTGAACTGAGGTGTCAGAGTGGGCTAAAGAACGGTGATGGATCAAACCCAGATCTGTTGACTGGGTGTGAGTGTTTGATTGGTTCTGATGCTCCGTCCATCACCACCCCCTTTTGTACCGCTTTGTTCGCCATAAGTTGGCAGGGTATGCTCAGACGTGAGTCCCTTGCTCACTTTGCCACTGGATTCAAGCAAGCCTGGCTGAAGATGGCTGAAATGCCAGAAACCGGTCCTAGGAAGCTTGTTTCCGGTCCAGGGAAGACATGGCTTGGCAGTTCGGGCTGGACTGTTCTCATGAGGCACAGGGTCAGACTGATTTGCATATGGCCATGTCTGAACTGGGGTGGCAGAGTGGGCTAAAGAACGGATCTGTTGACTCGGTGTGAGTGTTTGATTGGTTCTGATGCTCCGTCCATCACCACCCCCTTTTGTACCGCTTTGTTCGCCATAAGTTGGCAGGGTATGCTCAGACGTTGAGTCCCTTGCTCACTTTGCCACTGGATGCAAGCAAGCCTGGCTGAAGACGGCTGAAATGCCAGAAACCGGTCCTAGGAAGCTTGTTTCCGGTCCAGGGAAGGCATGGCTTGACATTTCGGGCTGGACTGTTCCCATGAGGCACAGGGTCAGACTGATTTGCATATGGCCATGTCTGAACTGGGGTGGCAGAGTGGGCTAAAGAACGGTGATGGATCAAACCCAGATCTGTTGACTGGGTGTGAGTGTTTGATTGGTTCTGATGCTCCGTCCATCACCACCCCCTTTTGTACCTCTAGACTGGTGCAAAGAAACCATAGAGTAATCTCATTTAAGAAGAAGAATACTGTGATTTGTGTTTTAAATAAAAACACAAAATAAGCAGTAACACACACGTTTTGCTGCCCCCATGGAACTTCTGAAATTCTAAAGCATCTTTTATTACATAGATGACCAGAAATCCTGTGTTACCAATAGTTCCCTTCAAATGTTCTTTTACTAAAAGGTCTTTCTTTGGGTATATTGTGTGTAAATTGGCTAGGATTCGCAGCAATGATAACCGAAAGGCCAAAAAAACAGATATCTACTTGACTGTTCTTTCATGTTTTAGTGAGGTCTCCCCTTCTAGGAGCACAAATAAACGACAGATTTAACCCACCCTGCACTTCACCACAGAGTTGAAAACCAGGATTTATTATCCTTTTTGACTTCATGTTTATGAAAGATGACGGAAGATTAGTTATATCTCCCTTTATTTACATCATTATTAAATATTCAAGCAAACCACGTGACTGGCATGCTCAGATGAAACGCTGCAGTTCTCATACAGTGCATTAATTCGCTTTGGCAATGTTTAAATAAACCATGACAGACATAATGCTGGTAGGGAAGGGTACATTCACCCACCATTCTCAACAGGTGTCCTGGAGGAATCCTCATTTTGTTAGAGTCCTGTGAAAAATACATCATTTTTTCCCTATCAAACATCTAATTAGAATCTGATGTACATCAATTGAGTGATGCCTAAAATGGCCAACATTTGGCCTTCATAGTAAAAATAATCTACAAACAATTGAAACCCTCTTCTCCCTCGAAACAAACATTTCTACTTATTCCAGAAGTTTTCCCATAAATCATCTCGTTATCTCGCCCCTGCCATGAATGTGGGCTAAGGATACTCTGCTCCTCCATTCTGTTCATATTTTGTGTACAATTTATTTACACCTCTTTGTCGCCCCAGTTCATGAAATTGAGTCAAAGAGGTTGGCTAGCCAAAATAATTCACAGGAAAATCTGTGCCATGTCCGAGCTCAGAGTGCAGGTTGACTCTAAGAACCTAAGTACGAGTCCAGCCAAAACTAATATCTAGTACCCCTGTTCTGCTTTTTATACACACCTACCCCTATTTACCTTCATATATCAAACAGACACAGGCACTCGCTCGTTCTTTACCCCTCTCTCGCTCTCTTTTTCTCTTCACTGACTCCACTCACTCCTTATCTTTATCACTCGGACTCCTAGGTGTCACTCTCTGTCTCTCACTAGCTCTCTCCCTCAATTTCCATTTCTTGTGTAAGTTCTTTCTCCCTCTTTCTTTATCTCCCCATCTCGCTTTCTCTCACTCTTTCTCTATCTCTCTTTCCTCTGCCTGCTGCTCTGTCTCTCCCTTGTCAGATCAATGGCCATGCTTAAAAAAACATGCCTGTTTAGCAGGGGCGAAGCTTAACGGGGGTGTTTGGGATTTTGCAACCCCATAATAAATGTATTCCGTCGTAAATAATTGGGTACAGGTTCTTTCAGTTGGGTATGGTGAGATGGTTGTCGGATTTCAACTAGGAATTTTACATGCACACACAGACAAACACGCGCACACACTCTCCTTTCTGTTTTGAAGTTCTTAAAACTGTTGGGTGTTTTACAACATATTTTCTTTTAACTAACCCCAAAAATCTGCACTGCTATCCCTTCCCACTGCCTGTTAAGCCCCCTCATTGTCTGCTTCTCAAATAATATATTTTATCATGATATGCCGGCGTGATTGTTGGGAAATTTTAAGGCCCCCCCCACATCCACCCAATCTTACTGCCCAAGCAACTCCCCTGCTGTTTAGTGACCCAAGACATCATTATGGAAACAGTGTGAAGGCCTTGTCTACCACATGAGAAGCAATGCTGGCCCTGCTAGACAGGGCCTTTCCAGTCTTGGAAAAAAGCCTCTGGTGCGTGGAGCCCCGTGGGTGAAGCGGAAGAGGAGTTGGCCAATGTTAAAGGCTCTTTGCAGTTTGTTTATCCCAATAATTAAAATGCGAGAAGCACAGGATGCCTACAAGTTCTCCCTCTGCTGGTGCATAGAGAATAGTGAGAGAGCGCAGGAGCAGGACGCAGGGGTCCTTAAGCTACAGGAAAGATAGACACGTTTTGGCTCGAGAGTGTGAGTGGACCTCGAGCCAGGTCAGAGCCAGATATCTGAGTCGAGGCAGGCTTTAGTCTTTAGGGGCTCGCCCACCTGTAGGGGCGTCATTGTGAATAGGCAGGAAGGATATGGCACATTTCATACACACAAACTGCATATTTGTTTAGAGTTTTAGTCCTTTATAATACTCTACTATTTTATCTGGCAAGGTCTTGGGGAATGATGGAGCTCAATTTTGGGATGCTTGTAAATATTTATATTGAATTATGCATACAAATATGATCCATGAAAACATGTTAAAAAAATACTCTCACCAAATTGTATAATTCTAGAGCTCGAGCCTAGTCCTTGACTATAGGCCCTTCACCAACTGACAAAGCCATTGATAGCACACTCTAAACCTCTATTCAGAACCATTACATGAATGTCATGTGCAATGCCAGAGTGAGAGAGATCAATTATTCAAATATTCAGTCATCCTAACAGCAGTCAGATCCATGCCTTGCTGGTTCCAAAGGCGTGTTTGCAGCAAAGCATTACATTATTTTTCAGGGTATGAACTTGAGAGCAGCAGGCGAGGAGCAAATAAGCAGAAGTTTACATAAGGATCCCTTTTGAAATGTTGAATCCACTGCACTCTTCTGCTAGGACACAAAAATGACTTTGTGGTGATTACAGATCTCTGCAGCCGGTGCATACCCTCAAAAAGGTTTAATCTGTAGCTTCTGGCCTTCAAATCATGCCCCAAGCTTAAATGTGGTCAGGTATTTTCGTAATGTACATTGATCAACACTGATCTCACATCCTAGAACATTGATAGGAATGTCAACATATTCATACAGTCACAAAGCTCTAATAATTTGTCACATGGAAGCCAGAAGGGTGTGTAGAGAGACATTATTCCCTAGGCCACGTGCTTCTTCAGAACCCCTGCTAATGATGGAAAATCTGTTTATATTTATTATGCGTGGCACCAAACATGGCTAAACCACTAACTGGTACCAGATGATGTAGCTGCTGTGGACATTTTTTAACTAGGAATGGTGCTTGTGACACAGGGTTAGGTTTGACTTGTTTCACCTGAGCCTGGCAAAATACTTTGACATCCACTGTTTTATATTACACCAAGCATGCAGGACATCCCTGTACTGAGAAATTCACAAAACTGTAATGCGCATGCACATATACATGAACACAGTTCCATCAGAATACCAGATCCAAACCAATGGTCTGGCAACCACACTACAGCCTCAATGGAAAGCAAAAACACACACGACATACGCTCTCTGTTGTTCCTAAGTGCTCACAATGCATGTTACCCTGCTGGCTCTCTGCATCTCAGCCATGGCCACCAGTCCTACACCGTGGCGGCTCCTCCACTAAGGTGGAGGAGCATTGCCCCACTGCTTTTAGCAGTGCAAAGAAGGACAAATAAGATGATAAGAACTTGACATTTGTTCCTTCTTCTTGGCAGCTTTGCGGACGGCGCGGGCGGGGTTGCTCTGATCTCAGAGCAAGCGGAAGAAGTGGTGGGCACTCAGTAAGGTGCACAATGACTGTTTGCGTACTTTGCATGTTCTCCTACCAGGCTGCATTACAGCCTGGGTGGGGAACATGCCGGGCCCCCAGTCCCTGGCTGAGCACTGAATCACAGCACTCAAACCAATCCCAATGCTCCGACCAATCATTGGCTATGGGGAGCTTGGGAGTCCGGGAGCTTCCTGCTTGCACAGAAGCCAGGAAGAGGACGGAGGAGAGGCGGTGGAGGCCAGCAGGTAAGTTAATTTAATACTTTTTTATACCCCCCTCTCCTCTTGCACCCTCCTGATTCAATTAGCAGCCGCCGTAGGTCCTACAGCCAGACTAAAAACTTCAGTCATCCAGAGATCATGAACCAGATTATCAGTGATAAGATATGTTATATCCCCACCCCACCAGATGTGAGCATAGAGAAGCCTCAGTTGAGCACTGATGATTGTAAAGTGTGTCTACCTCCTCTCTTTTTTCTTTCTATCTGCCTTACATTTAATCTGACTTCCTTAATTTCTCTCGCAGACTTCTTCTTGTTTGCCTCCACTCTTTTGTTTACCACAGATCTCCTTCCTCTCTAGACTGCCAAAGTCCCTTAAATTTCCCGTCTCTGTTTTTTCTATAGGTCCTAAGTTCCTCATGTCTAAGAGAACTAAAAAGTTTAAATGTCAGCTGTTATCAACAATGCAATCATTTTTAGATGCAGGAAACAGTAAAATATTTCTCCACCAACAAAAATTCAAATGCAAAAAAACAGTGAAAGGATAAAAGTATCATGTGCTCAACAATAGTTGTTCCCTCCATTTCCCTGTCAAGCCTTACCATTCTCATCCATGGTTTTCATGGTGATCACAGGATGGATTTGGTACTTATTATTTTTGGATGCACGTATATATGTAAGATTGTATATTGGTATGCGTTATGTATGTTTCTATGCACTCATTATGTGTATACCTGAGAATGTATGTGAGTATGTGATTTGGTGTCGATACAGTATATCTGTTGCTGCTCCACATGCATTGAACGTTTCCAGCATGTTGCAGAGTACTGAGGATATTCAGTATAACAAGGACCTCAAGAGCAGCTTTCATTGCTGGTACAAGCCTTGCCAAGGACAAGCCACTGTGAACTCCCTCATCTGGTGACACTACAGCAAACACTCACCAAAGTACTTTTATGAAGTGTTAGATCTTCTGCTGCCTGTGTCCTATGGTTAATTTACACTGCTGCGTCTGAAGGAGCCAAACAGAAGCAGAAACTGAGTATAATAATCACATCTTAGAGCACTTTTTATACTCTTTGAAAGCAAAGAAAGGAAAATGGACATACGCGGCTATAAATTGTGTACAACTTGCATAGAAATACTCGGGGTTATCATTGCGAAAATCATCCTGTTCTATAGTGTACTTTTTTCCAAAGTGCATTTTATAGAGCTTTTAAATATTACATTTTTCTTCAAAGTACTTTATATAAAACTTTTAAAAATGCAACCATTACTCCCCCCAACAAAATAGTTGCTCATAATAAAATCCATGAAAGAAGGCACGGCGGAGTTAACATTGCTGAGATGTGGAATACATTTTAATGAGTTTTACATCCATCTCAGGAGAAGGTGCTAAACTCCCTCAGCTGTAAGCATATGGTCACTTCCAAAACCAAATGGAATGGAGGAGGAGAGAACAGTGGCCCACAAATCAGACACTGGGGCAACGCCTGATACCACCTGTACTGATGCAGAAATTACAAATAGCTTCGTTCATACATTTTAAAACAGCGAAAACAACATAAAATCATACATTAAAAAACAATGGTGCACATTGAAAACAATAAAGATAAAAAAGGAAAATCTGTTGCACTTTTTTTACAGTCATTAAATATAGAGCCACAGCCATAGTCGTAATTTAATTCGGTCTGTGTACTTGCGAGACTAAATTGATTAGTTTGCACATCTTTCCAAAATAAAAGAAGCTCATGTCACTTGTTGGGACTTGTCAGTTTTGTTAACAGGTCACACTACCCTTGTGGTCACCTTATCCTTGAAAAGGTGAGCTAATTTTTTTTTATTCTCAATGATATTTGTCAGCTGTAACCATCATTATAATTTCATCGGTATCAAAATGCAGTCTATAACTTAGCTACAATTTATTACGTTTCTGTCTAGTCCTAAAAGCAATACTCGTTTCACTCTTGCCAATTAAACAATCAGTGGCAACTGGGTGATTGCCTGGTCTAGTTAATGAGGATATAATATTTAAACAGGCCGTCTCATTTAATAAAGTGTTATAATTTACATCTTGGTACATTCCCTTTCCCCCTTTGTCCCGTCCCTCTTGGAATGTCCTGGCATTGGTTGACCTGTAGGTTCTACAGCTGCCTCCAGCTGACTGCAACCGGTGGTGGTGTGAAGAGCGAAATACAGTTCCTGTTGAATCTTCCCCGTGTACCATCTTTTTAATATTAAGTCATAGAGGACAACCCTTCCTCAGTGTGTAATGCCTCCGCTGCAACTACAGAGCGCACATTTAATGCAATCTTCATTGCATAAACTTTAGCTTGGAAAGCCTCTAAGGTAAACTCACAGACACACACGCGCGCACACACACACACCCCTACCTACAACCTTAACTCAGTCAGTATATGAAATGCGTCCAAAAACTTTACGTTCCCTTGTTTACACCTTTGCCCATTTTGAAAACCTGAAGCATCTCAAATATCTAATTTTAGTTTGTTTTCAATAGTAACGGAAGACAGGAGCCAAATCCATTCACTACCGTGGGGTTTGCCATCCTATATCTAGCAAAACAGTTTTGTTCCTTTGGGCCAGTTATGAGGTAATAATATATTTTTTTTAACTGCTGTGTCCTAAATGATTTGACCTCCTGAGCCTGTTTTATGTGTTCCTCAGGAAACAATTGTCCACTTACACATATCCATTGTGCTTTGATATTTGGAAATGTAAGTTGACACATACATTTCAGAGATCTGCATAATAATAATAATAAGACTAATAATAAGACTAACAGAAGAAGAGAAGAAGAAGAACTATATAAGGTCACATCAGTTTTTGGAGAAGTGCCTACTTAAGATGGGGGAAGGAGTAAATAATAAGGAAAATGTTTTTTTTAGCTGTTTACCTAGAGACGCAGATTTTAAAATAGGATCGATTAAACACCCACCCCTTTAACAGAGATGAGCAATACAAAATGGCACTTGTATCTAAGACCCGTTATGGACCTATTTCAAAGTTTGTTAATACTACTGTTACTGAGCACTGGGAGGACCCACGCCACTTAAAGCCCTGCTTATTTTATTGTGACTATGGAGAGAAGCTGAAAGTTCCACTAAAGGCAGTGTCAGAGCACCGGATTCATTTGAGAGTCATCTGCGTAGTTAGCGCACCAGGAACAAGAGTGGCCCATAGTGACATACGATTCACAAATGCATTTAATAAAAGTCATTAAATCAAATATTATCACACCTTTCTAAAATATTGGCCACTTTTTGGACACTTTCCTCTGCTTCTAATGACCTTTTACAGCAATTTTTGCATACAGTCTGTTCTCTACTTTTGTTTCCAAAGCCACCACAACAGTATGGCCATAGATTATATTCCTGTTGGAAGCTTCCAAGGTGAGTCCAAGAAATTAATGGGAATGTGGTATTAACCAACTTCACACCCCCTGAGCATATCTGTATTTCATATTATCTAGGCGCCCAGAGGAGAATGTGGTTCACAGTGGAGTCACCTGCCAAGGCACAAGAAGCAGCCTGCCACAATTTATTCAACACCACCCACATATTTGACATTTCTGCCTAACTTGACAAGTACATCTGGCAAGCTGGCACATTAAGGATAAGAGGATTTTTTATTTGGATCTTTTGTTTCCATGGAATTATCAAAACTAAAGTATACTTTTCTAAACCAATTTAATTTCTGAATGTGCTGAGTAACACATCTTTTTCTTTTTTCAAACAAGCTCTCCTGTCTCTTGCCTGCACCTTAGGGGAAGGAAAGGCCTGCTAGTCAAACCAAAATATTTCTTGTGTGTCTCTTTAGAAATTCCTTTAAAAACTACGACTTTTCAGTCAAACCAAGAAGGCAAGAGTAATCCTTGTTTGTGCTGCCTATTTGCATTCTACCATACAGTGAATGGGTTTATTCCCCACCACTTTCACAGTCCTCCAGCCAAACCTCATTAACTCTACAACCATTGATCACTGCATCACCACTGAGGATCAAATTTCTTCTGAGAACAAGCTAAAGAGGAAGGGTTTACTAGATTTAGCCAACCTGTACAGTTTTTAAAATTCATATTTTATTATTACACCTTTTGGTCCAAAGTGAAGATTGATTACTTTTTCCTGTTCAAATATATTTTAAACATATATTTTCTACACAAATTGGGTCCCTCAGTCTTTTAGGCCAGCCAAACATCTCATTTACACTGGCTTATGAGAAACCATTGAGAATTCTTCAAAAGGATGCCTAAACTTGAGCCTGATCATTGGTCCAGTTTTTTCAGCAAGGCATTTGAGATCATCCTTAGCTATCCTCCTGGTGGTGGCTTTATTTCGAAATGTTCCTGGACTGAGCAATGCTCTACCTTGTGATAATCCATCACCAAATACATTCAAAATAGTTTGGGTATCTTTGTAAATGTTCATAAATAACCCAAGACTGTGTTCAGGATGCCTTAAAGTTAACAATATCCGTGAAGAAGCCCCAAAACCCCCTGAAAGATTCTGTTCTTATCTTCAGATTTTACTAACCTCCACTCTCCTATTTCTACAACTTAGTCAACACCTACGCTCAACACTTTTTTAAATTAATGCACAAATTCATGGATGATGGCTTCATATAGCCAACGTAAGGTAGCATCTTTCCCATCCCTCCCTGTTCTCCGCCTTCTCTTGATCCCTATTGGATGTACATGCAACTCTTTGATAAAGTTATCATTATTCATTTTGATTGGTGTTTTCTTTCTGTAATAAAATATTTTAAATTAAATCTAAATATTGAAATAAAAAGGGTATCTTTAAATATCTGGTGTGTATCTTTCGTCATTGCGTGGTCTCCTAATGTGGACTTTCTGATAAAGAAAGCTTGTTGACTACTGTTATTTATTTTAAACAAATGTTATTGTTTTCAAAGTAAAACTTTAAACAGAAGCTGCAGGGATTTACTACAAAGACTAAATAGTGCACAGGACCTGTTAAGCAATGTCAAGTAATTGAATTAAAATGACAAGCAAGCAAGGACTTATGATAAATAGGGTACAATTGACAAGGGACCAAATACGTACAGTAAATAGGTTTAAAATATCAAGTAAGCAAATACATCTATTAAATAGGTTAAAAAGGTTTTGCAATAACTCGTAGGTCCTTCAAGCCTCCAACTAGCAATCAATACCAACGTACTCCCCCTCCTATAGTTGCCTCTTGTCAAGCTACCAAATATTGGATGCCATAATCGCCACCACAGTGAGTCCGAATCCCTCCCAAACCTATCCATGCAAGGCCACTTATTACCCTACTCAAGATCCTACGAGATACCAGTGAGCTATTTGGCATATTTGTGTCAGCGTCCAGGGTCAACAAGCAGTTCACAAGGTGTTCCCATGCTCGTGCCCTTTCAATTATTCCCCGCCATCTTCCAACTCCTGAAACCGCACAGCACTCTCAAGCCCCGCCTATTTAACCAGTTCTTTTTGTCATCTAGTCATCCAAGGGCCATGCGCCGAATTCCAGTGCATTGTGACTTCATGCTTTGCCAAAATCAACGGTAAGTCAGTAGATCTAGTAGTGATTTTCCTCTTTTTGGGGTGAGGATATCCTCCAAGGAGGCAAGTCAAGGGTGTACCAGGGATTGCCCATAATGTTACTTCATTTACACAGCTCATTACTGCTTCTCCGAACCCCGCTAAGGACGGGCAGGACCAAATCATATAGAACAATTCTGTCCCCAGCTCCTCACATCTCAGACATTTTGCAGCAGCAGTCGCATAGAAATGGTTGATCCTGCCAGGTGAAAAGTAAGCTCTATGTAGACTGAAAACAATTATTAATTTGAACCTGCCATTTCGCAATACAGCAGGTACATGTGCTAAAATCCTCTCCCAGTCCATATCTGCATTCTCGAGTTCTAGGTCCGCTCCCCATTTCATTTTCAAATCAGTGAGGGGTGTAAGAACTCTCACAGGTAGAGTGTGATATAGACACAAAACTACTTTTACATGGCCCATCGCAGTGCAGAGCAGCTGACACACATGATGTGTTACTGGTTTTGTTCCCCAAGTGATTTCGAATCGTGGCGACCACTACCCTGAACAACAAGAATTGGCCAACAGGAACACCATACTCTTCTGCAAATTAGTCAGACTGGAGCAATACTTCATCCAAGTATAAATCATCTACACGATTAACCCCATGGGAAGCCCACCCCTCAATGGCCCCCAACACACCTACACAAGCCACCGTCTTCATCCACCTAAGTGGGAGATTGGGCGAATAAGACACCGGAACACGGGTCCAATGAAAGCGTATTACCTGGAGCTCCTGAGAGGCCAAAAGTATCCAGCACCGGGGAACCAAGAGAACATGCAACAACTCCCGCATGACATGCGGTGAGCCAACTACACCCTCCCCAGGATTTATCCTACTACAAATCCATTTATTTAACCACTGCAGCTGGGCTGCTAAATAATAAGACTCAAAGTAAAGTGTAACTAGCCCATCCTCCACCAAAGGGTGCTGCATTTTAGACAGAGCCACCCTACGTCTACCTGCCCCCACATTAGCCAGTAGATTCTCCAGATCCCGGAACAGGTGGCGAGGCACCAGCAGCGGCAGCGTGGAGAAAAAATAAACCAATCTTGGGAGCGCCACTATTTTTACCACTGCAATTCTGCCAGCCACAGACAATGGCAATGTCGCCAAACGCTTATAGTAGTTCAAAGCGCTCCAACAGCTGCCCCAACATTACCATCCAGCAAATCTTTCTGGCTATGGTATATTGTAACTCCTAAATATTTAAGGCAAGTAGGGCTCCAGAGAAGACCATACAAATTCTGAGAAGGGACCGCATCCCCGCAGAGTGGGAACAAATTGAACTTCTGCCAGTTCAAATGCAGGCCAAAGACAGCCCCAAAGCGCTCCAACAAGTCTATTGCACCCAGCATGTCCACTCCAACATCCCAGAGATGGTGTAGCATTTTGTCAGCATATAATTCTGCATAATGGGATTGCTCTCAGACCACTAACCCACAATAAAACCCTCCAGTGAGAGCACAAGAAGTCCGGGGGCTCCGTTGTGATGGCACATAAAAAGGGGGAAATTGGATATCCCTGTCTGGTACCACACCCACATTATAAGTTTCAGATATTGTTCTACCAGCGTGAACCCAAACTGTTGGTCCGGTGTAGAGAAGCTTGATCCAGTGTATAAACCCAGGACCTAGTCTCATTCGAGCCATTGCTTGATACAGGAAGTCCCAACTCAAACTGTCAAAGACTTTCTCAATGTCTATTGCCGTAACAGATGCCAACCATTTATCCAGGAACTCATCATTTAAGAGTGAGATGAGTCTCTAGATATTTAGCACTGTGTTATTCCCAGGAATAAAACCAGCCTGCTCTATATGAAGCAAAAAGGGCATGTGAGGCTGAAGTTGGCTCACAAGGGTTTGAATAAGAATTTTATAGTCCACATTGAGCATTGATATTAAGTGTTGGATTACATGGTCTCTGTTGCTCAAGATCCTGGAGTTTCTTTTCCTGAGACTCTAACTCACCTACCAGTGTTTTATGCAACTAAACCACTTCCACAATTCAACGACCCTGACCAGTGCCTTAAAAGAATCACATACAGTCAGAAGGGATGTATCAATCCCTGTGTTGTCTAAAAAGTAAGCATTTATGGTTTCTCTTATATTGTTTTTCAAAACCAGATCATCCAGTGACTCCACTTACAGCCACCAAAGCAGAATGCAAGAACGCTCCCATCCCAAATCAGAGAGACTTAGACCGGGTTATGATCTGAAATGTTTTCACACAAGTATTCAATATTGTGGACTGCACCATATAGAGTCGGGAAACACACACATCTATCTAGCCAGACATGAAGTTCATGTAAGCCTAAATAAAATGAAACGTTGCGTGCCACAGGTTGCAGTTGCCTTCAAGAGTCCACCAGACCCCCCTGTCTGCTGACATGCATAGAAGATATAAGCTGTCCGGGACACCAGAGGATCCACCCAAGGGCAGATGAGAATGATCTAGGATCCGCAACAAAATTAACCCCCCATAACATAGTCTGAGTCAGGAAAGATGACAAAGACAGGTCTGTGAGAACCCCTCCTGGTCTGCATTTGGAGCATAGATTCTGACAATAGCAAGATCGCAACCAACCAACCTGCCCGAGTTGACCACATACCGAGCCTCTGGATCTACAAGTTCAACTGTTTTCTGGAAGGGTACCACGGACCTTCCCTATAATAATCCACCCCTGGCAAAAGCCAAATAGTTTGTATCATACACCTGGCCCCGCCATCTCTTGTGCAAAGCCAACCCTTCAGACCTATGAAGAAGGGTCTCCTGGAGCAGAGCTATGCGAGTAACCCACCTCTTCAGATAGGAGTACATGTGTATCTTTTAGACAAGCTATTAAGCCCTCGGACATTCCAGGAGATGATGTTGTATCTCATGGGGAACGCCATGTAGAGTGAGCAATGAAGGAAATCACTGTGGACCACACAACGGTGGCCCAAAGTACAGTCCATGCCATCCGAGAGCAGCAGACAGGAGCAACGTTATCGAAAACTCAAAACCCAATACAACTAACCCAACTCCCCTTCCCCAGGGGCAGAAACAAATGACTCCCCATCCAAACCAGTCATATACCATCCAACGCACGTGCATGCATAACAAGCGCAACAACAAAAAAAGGGGAAAGGCTCTAATTGAGGTGATTTCCTGTCTCTCGAAACACACCATCTGCCAGATACAAATATGATACCCACCTCTAATTTGATAAATTGTTAAATCCCGTCTAACTTGGTATTATCTGTGCGAGAGTCGCTTCTTTTCTTGTAACAACCCAGATTGTGTTCTTATTTTGTGCAAGCTTCAGTTGGGCAGCACATTCTGGCATGACTCCCCATCCAAACCAGTTGTATACCATCCAACGCACGTGCATGCATAACACGCACAACAATAAGAGGGGGAAGGCTCCAACCAAGGTGATTTCCTACCTAGAAATACACCATCTGCCAGATATAAACAGGATACCCACCTCCAATTTGAGCCCTTTGCACGCACATCACAATCACATCAGCATTCCATCCGTTTTTGATTATCTCATCCAATGTGCCTGGAGTAATCTTAGGCAATGATTCTGCAGAATCCCCTGAAGAGACAGATGTTTGACCTGAGTCTGAGTCAAACAGATCACTTTCACTGTGAAGAGCCGGCGGCACAAATACCCCACCACCCAAGGCAACCACTGCTTCCATGACCTGCCGTTGTTCATAACGCACTTGCAACTCAGATGGAATGGCCCCATGGACACCCCTTGCACTCTTCTTAGGGCCTCTGTGGCAACATTGACTTATGCTCAGCTTGGACTCCTCTTTCTGCTGTGGAAGACGATCCACCCATTCCCAAATGGACTGTGGAGACTTGAAGAATTGGACCTCCTCGCCACTGTTAACCTGCAGCCTTGCTGGGTACAACATGGTGTACAAGATGCCAAGTAGATGAAGGTGCTTTTTGCCATCAGTAAAAGAAGCCCTCTCCTTTTGCACATCACGCATGAAATCTGGGAAAAGCATAATTCTATAATTCACAACCATAATGTCACTGTGAAGTCTGGCTTGCGCCAGGATATGATCACGATCCCAATAATGCAAGAGCTCTGCCACTATTAGACAAGGAACTGCACCAGGCAGAGTGAGCCATGAAGGAATACAATGGGCTCGCTCCAAAGCAAAATGCGGAGAGAAGCCCTCCAGGGCCACGTTTTCTTTAATGCAAGCTTCTAAGAAACTGGTCATATTTGTGGCAGTGCCCTCAATGAGCTACGGGAGTCCAATGATTCTGATGTTATTCCGGCAAGCACTATTTTCAGCATCCTCAGCCCTGCATTCCAAAGATTTTAACTTTCTTCCCATATTAGAAAGCCTGGATTGCACAGAGGCCATTTCAGACAAAAAGATCATCTATCGCATATTGAGTAGTGGAGATGAACTCAGCCAGCCACTTCTGGCCATCTCGCAACATTCCCATATCTGCTACCATAGAATCAATCTTTAGCTTGAGTGCCTCCCTGGAGCCAGTAATAGCTTGTAGAACTGTGTCCAGAGTAGGCACAGTGTCCTCCCCACTCAGGGTCCCCTCATCTGTCAAAGGTTTGTCCAGAACACAAGAGCCCAACACCAGAGAGGGGCCAGGCTCGAATGTCTCTTTCTTCCTACTGACTTTACCCATGGGAATGTCCTCTCAATCAAAATAAAGAACCCTGTTAGGTATCAAACACCACAGGGTCATCAAGAAACAGATACAGTACAACTGTAGCAGCTGCTCAAGTTCCATGTGCGACACTGATAGTGTCTCCTAGACAGATGAGGCAGTTAGCAAGTGTGTGCTCCAAACTTACTGTGTGCCCCTCACAGACCACTGCCCACCAAACTCTTCATGGACCCACTTCAGAACATATATATGGAGTCCACAACTTGCCCAATCTGCAGACCCCCAGGCAGGCCAAGAACCAAGCTGCAGTGAGAGCACGTAGCAGCAACCTCAGTATCTGGTCACGCCCATCAACGGTCAAGGTCTCTTACAAGGAGGGCAACAAATCCAAATCAGGCACAAGCTCCCCTCACAATTAGGGGAGATACACAAAAAGTAGACTGAATCCAAGTACGGCACAGATACACCTCACAATTAGGTCAGACACACAACAAGCAGAAGGCTGTGAAGTTTACACAAGGTCCGCAGTAATCATTATGCGGGTTAAAGTTTTAAGCAGGTTGAAGCCTATGAAGGAGCCTGCAGTAATCAGAGGGGGCCAACACCCCTGCCGGCCCCCATCCTGGGACTAGGGGCCAGCAGTGACAAAAAAACAGGTTGATGTCTTGAGCAGATTGAAGCCTGTGAAGGGGCAGGCAACAATCACAGGCACCTCTCTCCCTGGCCATCCACCATCTTTTAACAAGGCCCTTTCTGTCAGCGAATGTTTAATGTAATGCGGGATGCAAACACAAATCAGGCGCTGACCCCCTCACAATTTGAGCTAAGACACTGCAATCAGGCAGAAATCAATGAAGCCTGCACAGCATCATGGCTCCAGGCACCGACTACTGGGAGGCCTCTTTATGCCCGTCCGCCATCTTGTCACAAGGTCCCCACTCAGTCGCAAACAATCACACTACAGGCAGTAACATTCAAAGTGACGCTGGATGCCAATACAAATCGGGCGCAGGCCCCCTAACAATTTAAGTTGAAACGCAACAAGCAGGCTGAAGTCAATGAAGCCTGCAAAGCAGTGCAGCCCCATGGCGCCTGCCTACAGGGGGTTCGCCTCATGCCCATCTGCCTTCTTGTGATGAGGCCCCCGCTCAGCCACAAACTGTCACACTACAGGAGGTGTGGCCAGCATCACAGGCAGGGAAATGTAATCTGGCTCCAGCCCCCTGCAGCCAACATGCTCACCACATCTGTTTCTGTAGGCCCTCAGGTGAATGTCAAGTATGCAGGGGCGTAACACAGGCCCCCGCATCCACCGCGGTGCGGGGGCTCTGCCATCTTAGTGAAATTCCCAACGGATGGACCGGACCTCAGAGTCGCTAACAATTCACCGGAAGGCTCAAATGCTACAAGTGTGCACAACCATATGAGCCTCCTGTTGCGCAGAACCTAAAATAGCTACCATTGAGGCAGATAGAAGTCAGGATATATCAGATGGCGGCATGCAGACGGGAGCTCCCTCACTCTGTGTCTTCCGCCATTGGCGCCTGGCCACGCCCCCTTGTTTTGTTTCCCACTGTTGAATGGATCTCTATGAGTTAGGTTGGCTATTAGGAAGTTTTATGAGTTGAAAGGGTATCCCTAGTGTGCTCAACGCGTGCGCTTGCAAATAGAAACGCAGAAAGTCTACAAAAATGACTTCAAGATGTTTTTCGACATGTGCTAATTTATGCAAACTCCACTTTGGTTGATTAGATTTAACATTTGCTATTGATGGCATGCGACTGGTCAAATACTGTACATTGTGGACTATCTTGCTTAAGTTAAACCATTTCTGTGAAAAGATCTAATAATACATCCTTTTCACTAGAAGTAAGAATGCTGGCATTGCCATTATAACACATAAGAACAACATAATTCCGAAAAGCAATTCTTGCATCAATTCATCTGTGATTTCCATTAAAGGTACTATATTTTGAAGTGTGTGGAGCCTTTGTCAGGATTCATGGTTCGCTTTCCCCAAATTGATTAAATACAGACTGCAGTAAATTCGATAAGCCTTTCAATGTTGCATTAGGTCTTTTCAGAATAAAGCGTTTAGTCAGAATATTTGTTTTGACAACATAAAAAATACACATTCCCTTTTAAGGCATAATAAATGCTGCCCTTGCAGTACAAATAAGCAGCGCGGCCACACATCTGTGCTGTATATTGATGTCTGTTACTTGAAGTGAGCGATGATCCCTCATATTTTAAATTGTTATTTAAAAGCACTTGTTTCATGGCAAGTTAACATCATAATCTAAGTGTCCCACGAAAGAGGAAGAATGTAGCCACAATATAAACTCTTACAAGAGCTCCATCCAAGTGCGCAATTACAGCTGCTAAAAAATTATGTGAGTTCAGAATGTTTTCAAAACATGATGAATAATTTAATTATCGATGGAAAAATAAAAAGACATGGCATGGATTGAATGTGCTGAATGTTGCTGGAAACATATTTGTATTGATGATAAACAGTAACGCTTGGCATATTGGCTGTCCAATGCTTCTTATAATTTAGGAGCGAAGGAGAGCAAACTAAGACAGACTGTAAAATATGTCACCGATCTTTTCACAGAGAAGCCAAATCGCAGGTGGACTTTCTCTTCATTTGGAAGCTCTTTTATTCACACTATAATAGATTCAGCTTTGGCCATGATCAGTACTTAATACGCAGAAGCCATTGCCTCTAAAATCTCGGTGGTTTTCAAAATAGGCTGAGTCAAGTGTTACACTAATTCTGATTTTCCCATATGATTGTATTGCATTGTAATATTAACAAAACACTTACTACTTTTATGCTGAGCGCTGTTGCGGTTGCCTACATGGGTCGCATGCTGTACCTTTAGAGTGCCGCTGCCCGCGTCCCAAGCAGTGGGACATCAGCAGGGCAGCATGTTAGTGGCCGCCCGTCGGAGCCTTCCCCCTTGCTGCCTCGCGCGCGAGGCCTACGCCCACTAAGGTATAACCCCCTATAGTTTGGAGCTGGAGGCGGGCCATTGGGGGTGGGGGGCGCGGCTTGCCCCCCTACTTAGGAGGCCCTCTCGCCCAGTTCCTCCTCTGTTTCCTGCGCGCTGCTCCAGCCTGGACACGCGATTTTCGTCACCACGCCGCCGTTTTGAGTGTCTTGGGCGTTCTGGTCGTCCTGTCTGGCGTCGGGTTGTGCCTTCGTGTTAGTCCGGTGAGTGTTAATTGTCCCCTGTCCCCGAGCCTCACTGGCCTGGATGTTGCTGGGTTGCCTGGTGGGGCTCGGGAGGTGGGCAGAGGGGAGCGAGACTTATGCTGTGTAGGTGCAAGGCCGGGGGAGGGGTCTTTGTTGTGCAAGGTTTACATGCCGTTGGTCTCCAGTGCCGCAGCAGGAGTCGTAGCTCAGGTCTGGCGTGGGTCACACGTTTGTGTCCGTGATAACTGTTTTCAGATTGACTTACATGCCCGAGAGGTCAGAAGTCATCCATGGAGATTTCGCAGCCTTTTAAATTAATTTACGTTCCTGTGGTTAGTCACACTGTCGTGATTTCAGAGGTAATTGCTTTTAGGGATTTCAGTGCACAGTCGTGTCTGTCTTCTCCCGTCACCGAGCAATGGTGCAAAACGTGTCGGGTGCTTTCAAAGGGACAAAATGGCGCGTGATTCCCCGACGACCTTGGAAGAGTTGCCCTGTTTGTTAGCAGGCGAGCTTTCAACATGTGATAACTTAATAGCTGGTAGTAAGGGCGATATTTTCAATATAGCTGCGCAGTAACAGCACTGACTCCCAGGGGCATTGAAACATCACGACGAACGTCACGCTGAAAAAAAAAAAAAAAAAAAAAAAATAGCAGAATATTTATTATGTTATAAAAATGAATGCAGGCAGCGTACATACATCCCCAGCCTATACAAATCATGGCATATTATAATTACCTATTCATCAAAATTCTTAAACCCTGCTCTTTTAGACTGTTTACGTATTCAGTTACGTCATCATTGTTGCCCGCCCCCCCCCCAGAGAGTAGCCCTCTTTCTGTCCCGTCGTCGCCGAGGCCTACAATGACGCCGAATGCAAGGGCCTCTCGGCGACCCTGCCTGTTGAACTCGTAGTGGGAGACAACGCTGCCATCGGCATGGTAGATGAAGAGGTCAGTTCGCACCCCCCCCCATGACATTTGACTGCGGAGGTGAGCGGTCGCTGCAAGAGGGGTGGGGGCCAGAGAAGTGGTACGGGTGCCGGGAGTGGTCCCGAAAGAGGCAGTCGTGGTGGCCTCACAAGAGCGGGCACGCAGGCCCTCGTGTAAGGTAGATCCTCCCCAGGGCATCCGGTGTTTGTCTAGCGCTCCAATCCCCCTGGTTCAGGTTCGCGCTACATGTACTTGGTATCCCCCCGCCCCGTGGGAGTGCATGCCTCGGTCCGGGTCTAGGGGGGGGCATCTCCCCTGGGCCTCCCATATTTGGCGTGGCCTGGTTGGCTTTAGTGGCCTATGCCACATGGTTCGAGCAAGGGTGCGTGTGGGCCTGGCTCCCCGGGAGGCGAGTTTGGGGCTGGCGGTTGCAGCGCCGCCCCGACTGCGGAACATAGCTGAGCATGGCTAGGTGCTTTATGGCGGGCGGGTAGATTTCCACTGAGCCTCACCGGGGTGGGATGCGCTGGGGCATCGCATGGAGCTACACTACTGTTCTAAATTCGATGGTTGGGCAATTGGCTCCGGGAACAGCATTCTATCTCCCCGTGCCTACGGAAAAGATTCTGCCCCGATTGGGTCCGTGTGCCACGCAATAGACTGTGGCTACGTGATGCTTTTGAAGCCGCAAGTCTAGTGGTTGTAGTTTCTCTTCTGGCGTGGGGGGGGGAGTTTCGCTTGGCCAGGAAGGGATCGACGTGCATAGCCGCCGTGGGTTTCCGGTTGCGCAGTTGCAGATTTTCGGAATTCTTGGCGGTTTCGTGTGCTAGCTCAGTCTCGCAGGGAAAATGTTTAATAACACTGATGTTATTCTTATGATTGGTTCTTCGCTTCACATGATTTGTAATCAGATTTTACTTGATGACTATAAGTTTTGGAGTTCAGTGTGTTTCTCTTGTGCTTCACGAAGTTGCTTATATCATCTTTAAGAATATGGCAGCCATTTCATAATGTTCATTGTGTATATATTTGGACGTTATACCACATTTGAATTATATACGTGAAATAACAGGAAACGATTGCAACTGAAACAAAATCGTTATTGTTGTGCTTTAATGTGTTTTTGGCTTAGCCTAAACTAGGCCTCAGCTATGCCTCGTTCCATCTTTAAAAATGTGGCAGCCATTTCATAATGTTCATTGTGTTTATATTTCTCGCTTGGCCAGCACGCAGCAAAAATGTGCATTGTTTGTTAATGGTATACCGTTGAGGAAAAACTACAGAGGAAGCCTGTTTGCACTTTCATGGCTCTTCCTGCTCTTTCGCTTCGCCCCTTACAATTGTGGTTGTTTTGAAAGCGATTGCCAGCGGTGTGTGAGGTTGTCACGGGCCGATGTGAATCTCTGGGTTACTAGCGTTGGTGCGTCCCAGGGCGGTTCGGCGGAGTCGCGCTCTATACATGGTGGTCGGGCACGTTTATGAATCGGGGAGGGGGATGTGGAGCTCTGGCTAGCCTGCCGACTGTGGGGCTGGGTGCCGGAGTTCGAGTCTCGGGGTCGCTTCCGCTTCTTTTGATTCTGTGCTCATGTGAGGCGCTCCGCTGCCTTCGGGTCGAGTTCGCGCTGTATGGGTGCGCAGCGGTTTCGGTCATTGTGCGCCGATGATGCCTGCTTTCGCCGTGGGCCACTGTGCTTCAGGGTGGCTAGTGCGGAGAGTGGTGTGCCGGCTGCAGAGAACGTGTGCAGAACGGATTGCAGAGTGCGTATGATTTAAATAGGTCAGCCGGTTCGTAGGTTCAAAAGAGGCATCCTTTGTTCCTTGCAGGATATATCTGACAGCCCTGATAGTCAACAGTGCGCTCGAACGCTCATCCTAGCGCTGGGAATGGGAAAGAGTCTCGGGAATGACGCTGAGCATCCTGTGATCCTGCAAATCACCCTATCTGCCCCTGCCTAACACGGGCTGGCATTTGCAAGGCAATAGGTCTCGCTTTTCCCCGGAGCCGGCGGCGATTCGGCGCCTGGTGGCCCTGACGGGTGATTGTTCGCGCTTTACAGGTGTGGTTTCGTGTTTGTGCGTGGCGCCGCTACACGAGGGCAGTTTGTCTCGTTTGTGGTGCCCAGTTGTCTGCACACCATCTCGCCGGCAGCCCCGTGGCCATAAGCAGTTGGGGGGTGGGCCTCACAGTCGGTGCTTGGGGCCAAAAAATGAAAGGTGGCTGAACTGCCCGCATTCACAGAACAAGGAACCTGGGCCCTACGTGCAGCAACGGATATGTATGCCCCTGGTCCCATCTATGCACGAAGTTATCCCCCATGGAAATAATAGATGTTTTAGTGTTCTGGCAGCCTTGATAGGTGCAGAAGGTAGACCATCCAGGAGGGAACTTTGAAATATGGGAATCTGGGTTGCAGCGATCCTCTAGCCCCAAACCTTGGTGGCCACACAGCGGAGGCCCAGCCTACTTAGAACTCCATTCTCCGGTCTAGACTCTGGGCGTGCGGCCTAACAGCCTATCTGCATTGGGTAAGCCCAGCACATTGCTAGTGAGTTGAAGCCTACTAAGGCAGGTGTCTTGGAAATACTTGCAATTAGGCACTCGTATCATGAAACTTCCTACATTGATAAATATGAGTGGTTAAATTGTAAGGCATTGACCTTCATGTAAACCGATTACTATGTTTAGAATAAATAAAATCACACATAAACACCAAAATACCAGACTGACCCTAACAATAATACAAACATAAGCAACAATGGCACAGCCGATATGCCTGGCGAGCATTCAGTTTGTATCCTAACTACAACACGTAAAAGGCAGAGAAAATAAAGCAATAACGATTGGTCACTCTAGTTGATGCATCTATGGGGAAAACAAGAGTGTGAGGATATATTGTACTTTGGAGATGTTAAGCAGTCCCTGATACTTTCAATGAAAGCATTCACTTGGAGGTGGAATAATCCACCGAGCAGCCAGTAACATGATGTGAGTACCGCTGCTCTGGGGAACCAACATTTTATCCCATTTCGAATTTCAAAGCATTTGTAGCTATAATGTCATAAGAAAATGCCCTGTCAAGCCAGATATCAAAAGGGTAAGAACCAGGGGAGGTCAATGAACATATTGGCCTTGAGCATATAGCATAATCAATCCACCCGTCCACCCGTATTTATTCGTAATTCCTTCCGTGTGAACCCCTCAACATATATTTTCTCGTGTTTGGAAATGGGGGATATATTTACTTTCTAAATTTCAGACTGTCACAACTCCTACAACAAATGCTGCTTCTCAAATAAGTTTACTTACTCTAGATGTGTTTTAAACACAAGTGGCGCTAGGAAAACCCATAATATCTAATCACATATAAGCGTGTTTTCATTACGTAGGAAATGCAATCAAACACCTCTGGTGTGATGCCTCAAGACAACTGTAGATTTGCATAAGAAGAGAGAAGTCTCAGCGCCTTATCAATATGCAGTGATTCTGGGAAAATCACTTAATCTCCCCGTGCCTAATAAGAAAAGAGTGTGTCCCTGGTGTAGCGTTAGTTGGTGCGCAAACACTCGATACCTTGCTGGTCGTGCAGCACTACCATACACTTAAAAAATTTACCTTGAAGGCTGTTTTCATTCCTGAAAGCCGTGAACCAGATGCCACCTTCACTATTCACACTATCGCCCCCCAAGCTTTCCTCCGATTCCTGTCTGCATGTTGAACATGCATGTCTTTGATATTGCGAACGCACCCCTTGCCAGCCACCCGCGATTTTATTAAGGAAGTAGGCCTGGCTGATGGTGGATAAGATAGTCACATGAGATCGGGTCTTGGTTAAAATGTTTGGTCTCGGAATACTGATTTATTATTGTGAGTTCCACGCTTAGGTCAGGAGATGCTGCTGCCTTTCATCTTTAGCCTTGCTATTCGGAAACAGCTGGTGTAATGTTCAGCCTAGTCTATACAGGACAGTCAGCAGCCTGAGCTGTTGTAAGACAAGCGGAGGGTCTGGGTTGGAGTCATGCAAGCCATCCGTAAAGTCATTCTCACGAAGTGACGAACCTTGTGTGTCCCGAGTGGGGCAACAGGACAAGGGAGGGGATGTATATATATGCGTATATAATACATATATATATATATATATATATATATATATATATATATATATGTGTTATCATGGTAGCAGGAGTACAAATGACAAAGGTATTTAGTAAGCACGGGGGGCGTTCCGAGCTCTAAAAGGATAGTTGAGACAGCCAAGTTAAGTTCATTTCGAGGCTTCATTTGGTGGGGCAATTCCAGGCGTAAGCATTAAGCCAGACAGCCCTAGGACTTAGGCAGGCGTACGATGAGCTATGATTTGTTCAGACTGAGGGAGAGCATCTCGACCACAAATAATTGTGGAACAATAAAAAAAAAAAAAAAAAAAACTTTACAAGGCAATGCTGTAGATTTCCGGTAGAATGCTGGATGGATAAGCTTCAGGGATAAGGCCATGACCTTTCTGGAAGGGGCATTCTTCTTCGACCTGTGTCGAACTGGGAAAGGAAGGAAGGAGGGCTGGATAACTCTTTATTCTACCTGCGGTGGCACGTCTTGCCAGGAGTGATTGGCAAAGGTTTTGCCTTCAGCCAGCCTAGGTTAACACCCATCCCTCCAAGCTAATTGTTCATGGTGGTATTGGGCCGCATTTACACAGCGCAGTATTTGGCCCCTGGGGTTGTCAGTGTCGTGAATTACTAAAATTCCCTGAACTGAAGGTGTGGCCGGGTTTTACACGAGCAGAAGTTTGAGAGTGCAAGCCTCCACCTAGGGGGTGGTTGGCTGAATCTGATGAACTACTTCAAACGGTTCACGGCACTGCACGGGGGAGAGTGGCAATGCCCTGTGCATACTTCACCCAGACACCACAGAATGTGTGTCAATTACCTGTGCATACTTCAACCAGACACCCGGGAATGGCATGCCCTCATCTACATGGTAATATTGAGAGAGCAGGGAGCGACCATACCTCTTGAATATTGCACTTAAACTTTCTAGTAGTGAAAAGGGCTTATCACCTTCTGAAACAAGCATGACCAGAGATGTGCTGCTCTCCACTGACATTTGACAGGTTAATGGACAAGGCTAGCGGAAAAGCCAGATGTATTGTCATGATTTAAGGTGGACGTGACCGAGGTACTGGCAAGATAGAGACACTGCCAATTATGGGTTAGGAACGAAATCATAACTG
Source organism: Triturus cristatus (assembly GCF_964204655.1). Classification (NCBI taxonomy): domain Eukaryota; kingdom Metazoa; phylum Chordata; class Amphibia; order Caudata; family Salamandridae; genus Triturus; species Triturus cristatus. The sequence goes on from NC_140595.1 coordinate 549,133,540, forward strand.
GGGCTCACAACAAATTATTTGATAGAAATGAGAAGTTTCCTTTTCAAGCCACGATGTCGGTGCCACGACTTACCTACAGCACTGCAACATCGGTGTAACAAGGACTGTAGGCAAAGATATTAACTACTTTCAGCAGCAATAGAGTCCAAAGCTAGCTGCTATTCAACAAGCAAGGAATTGGATACGCTGTCCCAGTGGAGAGCAAGAAAAGAGTGGGATAACAGCGGGACTAGTATAAGACTCTATCGTCCAATTTAAGGTAACTTAATTTGCAAGTAGAGAGGCTAAAACCGGGAGATGTTGCTAAGATATGGGCCAGTTTGTAGTAAACAATAGACTAATACGATGTGAAAGGAAGCAATTTTAGGTAACCGTGATGTCAGCTTGTGTTTATATACGTAGGTGAAGTGGTTAACTCACACGTTACCTTCACCCTGCTCATGGTGCTGTAGCTGTTGGGAACACAATTCCGTGCCAGGTGGCACCTAATTTGGCCAATTGAAAAATCTTAATGGGATTGCAGGTCCATAAGCGCCTATTTCACCAATGCCTTGTTACCGATGCCATATTTTCCAGCTCGAGAATCAAATTTAGGTGTTACTCTTCTCGCCCAGCCTTTCCTTGGAGCCAGGGAGGGGGGGAAACGTTCACAAATTTGGGTCCTCGAGCTGAGCGATGTACCTTCGGCAGCTCAGTCAGTCATATTGGCTTTATCCGGAGTCATGAAAGAAGAATACGTCCATTTAGCAGTTACATAAAAATCTTGTGTCCTGCTAAAGAAATCATGCAATCCCCCGCAGCAGCAGCTGCTATTCAGGTACCATGACGCTATCTATTCATCACCTTTGTAGACAAAGCGGAAAACAACACCTTAGTGCTAGGATATGAAGGGAATCGATGGATTGACGAATTCAGCTATGGTTTAGTTCTGGCTCCATATGTAGGTGCTAGATCTTCCCATAATTACGTTAGGAAGATCTGCAGTGGCATCGCTAAGAAGGCTAGTAACTCCAGTCACGCCTAAGCTGAGCGGCATTGGGGCCAAGAGTCATTCGTTGTTAGTCTGCCCTGGGCTTCTGAGTAATGTTGCAACTTAATGCCGTATATTTACAGTTACAGAACAGGACCCATTATTTAGCCCACTAAAAGCTGGCTCGCAGGGGCGGGCACCTATAAACAGCGAAGGGAGGAAGGGGGGCTCTGGCAGCGACGGTAGCCTCCCCAGAGCTGTGGCGGAGTTACAGGGCGATCTGGATGCAGACGGGTACAGTAAGGGTACCTCTGCGACAGGCGGTACAGTAAGGGTACCCCTGTCCGGCACAGTAAGGGTGCCCGAGCCAAGGTCCAGGAGCCGAAGGGGGTTCTGGGAAGACCGCGACGGCGCCCCGTTAGTCCTTCGGGCGGTTGGGGGGCCTGACCAACCGGGGGTGTGCCACAACACGCTCCGCCCCTGTCGGAAGGGGCGGGAGTAGGAGACAGATCACGTGACCCAGTGGATGATCTGTAAATAATTATGTGCCACACTGCCGGGCATCGACCCACCGTGTGTGCTGGCTCACCAGGCGGGCGGAGCAGCAAGGGGCTGCCTGCCCTGGATCGCCCGTAAGATAACCCAATTTTATTATCATACTGTGTTGTATGAAATAAACCTGCAGCAGTTCTTCACCCACAAATAAAGTGTCAGTGTAATCTTTGGGTGACGTCTGTGTATGCGTGTTGACTGAAGCGGATGACGGTGTGGTCACTAAGCCGCTGCCCGCGTCCCAAGCAGTGGGACATCAGCAGGGCAGCATGTTAGTGGCCGCCCGTCGGAGCCTTCCCCCTTGCTGCCTCGCGCGCGAGGCCTACGCCCACTAAGGTATAACCCCCTATAGTTTGGAGCTGGAGGCGGGCCATTGGGGGTGGGGGGCGCGGCTTGCCCCCCTACTTAGGAGGCCCTCTCGCCCAGTTCCTCCTCTGTTTCCTGCGCGCTGCTCCAGCCTGGACACGCGATTTCCCACCCTTTCCACTTACCCCACGTGTCAGGCACAGCGCGTTATTGGAATGTTTTAATGTTTTCTTTTGCGTTGCAGGCGGAGTTACAGGGCGATCTGGATGCAGACGGGTACAGTAAGGGTACCTCTGCGACAGGCGGTACAGTAAGGGTACCCCTGTCCGGCACAGTAAGGGTGCCCGAGCCAAGGTCCAGGAGCCGAAGGGGGTTCTGGGAAGACCGCGACGGCGCCCCGTTAGTCCTTCGGGCGGTTGGGGGGCCTGACCAACCGGGGGTGTGCCACAACACGCTCCGCCCCTGTCGGAAGGGGCGGGAGTAGGAGACAGATCACGTGACCCAGTGGATGATCTGTAAATAATTATGTGCCACACTGCCGGGCATCGACCCACCGTGTGTGCTGGCTCACCAGGCGGGCGGAGCAGCAAGGGGCTGCCTGCCCTGGATCGCCCGTAAGATAACCCAATTTTATTATCATACTGTGTTGTATGAAATAAACCTGCAGCAGTTCTTCACCCACAAATAAAGTGTCAGTGTAATCTTTGGGTGACGTCTGTGTATGCGTGTTGACTGAAGCGGATGACGGTGTGGTCACTATGTGTGGGAGGGTGTTGTCTTGATTGACTCTTCCTTAACCGTATAACCTTATAGACTTCTGTATCCTAACCCGGCCTTTCAGGAGCAATGGCCTAATCACAAATGTCCTCCTATTGCAGTAGCTCGCATTGCCTCTTTAAATATTGTAAATGCAGAGTGCCTGGTGTACATATTAATTTTTGCAAAGGAAAATACATTTTCATATCGATGACTTCACCAATAGCCACATTCCTTCTGAACAAGAGCAAAGGCAAGTCCTGATCAATTTCCGTCTTGTTAGGCCTCATCAGGGAGGTACACCCTAAATCCTATAGCACAGCTACCACTAGCCCCACGTTTAGGCATACCCTTGTGTCGGGAGACCCAGGGGGACGTTCTGATGCTCCGTGTGCAGACTGCAGACGAACCCTTTAAAACTCCGTGGCGAGTCCTGGAGGAGGAGTACAGCGAGTGACGTCATTCTCTGCCACCCAATCGGAGGAGGACGCTGCAAAGAAAGCGGGAACAGACACCCGTGGAAGGAGCAGCGCCGGAGAGCTAGCGGGAGACCGCGGGACCGAGGAGAACACGCTAGAGGAGCAGACGAGTCGCTCGAGGACGGACGGCCAGGAAATCCCAACAATTGTCCCAGAGGAGAGAGAAACGCCGGGAGGTCAACAGAACAGCGCTTCGCCCCGCCACTCTCCAGGAGGAGCGTGGCTGGAGCAGATACGTCGACGGTTACGGGGCCTTTTTAAACACGAGGAGGGGGAAGGAACCTCCTAAAGGATAAACACCGCTTTCAGTCTGCAATTCGGGTGCATTTGGTGACGGTGTACGGTGGTCTCCTCACAACCCCTTCCTTAATCAACTAAAATAGTTAGGTCCTTCACTGACCAGTGGTTTGTCTTGTTTTGTGTTTGCTTCCCATGGGCGCTGGAGGACAAGAGAGAACTGCAGCTTCCTATTACTTCTTTCCCAACCCGGATACAAACAGAAGACAACTCCTTCCAACCTGCAAATCCTTGTTCTTTGTTTTTTTTGTGAGTTTTTTTGGTGCTAAATAAAGAAGGGAAGAGATACTAAAGAATCACAAGCATCCCATACTCTTATTCGGGGTTAACGTTACCATAGAGAAATCCTAACCCCTGGGTCCCCCGACACCTTCACACTAGGAATGTTCTACTGAGAAAGACAAAAACCGTGATGGGTTGAATGCTTCAATTGATCTCAGTCAATGGTAAGTACTCTAGGAATTACTCTGGAGCAACTTTTCTTACTGTGTAAAGGGTAGACGGCTTAGTGCAGGCTGGGCTGTTTTTATTGGAACAGGACCAGGGCTGATTTATAGAAGGTCCCTCTCTGTAGTGGCACAGTGAGTTAAAATGTCAAAAAATCCTGCTCTGATTTATAAAAATAGAGAATATTTTAATAAACAAAAAGAGGGTAAGTTGGAGATATGAATTTTTAAAGTTTGAATTAAAATTTAGCACCAAAAAGAACTAAGTGCTAACTGTGGGCAAGTGGTTGTGCTAGATCCGACAAGGGTGTGGTTGAGGCTTACCACGATGGAGTGCGTATTGAATACGGGCCCATCTAGGTCAAAGTCAAAGAGTTACGTTTGGACTTAGACATTTTTCTGAGGAAAAGGTGGTTATTGATCAGTCATCAGTGCAGTAAGCCACAAGCTGCAAGCTGGACCCATGTTGGGGGTTCAAAGATGATGGATTACTGAAGAGAAGGGTTCCAGTGCAGTTGTTGACAAAGACATAAAGCTGCGAGCAGGTGAAGTCCGGCATCTGTGCCCAGGCACCTCATGATGTGGATTGGCTTTGGCTCGACATAGCTCTAGGTGAAGCCCTCTATGTCTGGACTTAGAAAACGTTTCTGGAAGTCAGATCTCCTTCAGCGGGACAAACCAGCAAGTTGGATCTGACTGGCAATTCAACACCAATGGCTTCAGTTTGATTGTGGTCCCAATCTCTGGCCAGTTCTTCAGAGAAAATAAATTAGCAGGAAGTTTCTAAGTCTGAGCTTTTGAAGTTTGGGCAGGAGGAGTAAACTACGACACTTATCTAAGGGCGGTACAAAAGGGGGTGGTGATGGACGGAGCATCAGAACCAATCAAACCCTCGCACCCAGTCAACAGATCTGGGTTTGATCCATCACTGTTCTTTAGCCCACTCTGCCACCCCAGTTCAGACATGGCCATATGCAAATCAGTCTGACCCTGTGCCTCATGGGAACAGTCCAGCCCGAACTGCCAAGCCATGCCTTCCCTGGACCGGAAACAAGCTTCCTAGGACCGGGTTCTGGCATTTCAGCCGTCTTCAGCCAGGCTTGCTTGAATCCAGTGGCAAAGTGAGCAAGGGACTCACGTCTGAGCATACCCTGCCAACTTATGGCGAACAAAGCGGTACAAAAGGGGGTGGTGATGGACGGAGCATCAGAACCAATCAAACACTCACACCCAGTCAACAGATCTGGGTTTGATCCATCACCGTTCTTTAGCCCACTCTGCCACCCCAGTTCAGAAATGGCCATATGCAAATCAGTCTGACCCTGTGCCTCATGGGAACAGTCCAGCCCGAACTGCCAAGCCATGCCTTCCCTGGACTGGAAACAAGCTTCCTAGGACCGGTTTCTTGCATTTCAGCCGTCTTCAGCCAGGCTTGCTTGAATCCAGTGGCAAAGTGAGCAAGGGACTCACGTCTGAGCATACCCTGCCAACTTATGGCGAACAAAGCGGTACAAAAGGGGGTGGTGATGGACGGAGCATCAGAACCAATCAAACACTCACACCCAGTCAACAGATCTGCTTTGTTCGCCATAAGAGTGGGCTAAAGAACGGTGATGGATCAAACCCAGATCTGTTGACTGGGTGTGAGTGTTTGATTGGTTCTGATGCTCCGTCCATCACCACCCCCTTTTGTACCACTTATCTAAGGGCACCAGGACCTTACAGGTACCACTTAATGGTCAGGACTCACTCCAGTAGAAGCTACCAATAGGGCCAAGGGCCGATCCAGTTGGAACTGGCCAGCTGGGCTCTTTAGGAAAGTAGGCTTCTTGCAGCTCTGTGTCCTTAGAGGTTAACAAGAGGTCAGCCAACTGATTCCTGGGATCCTCTTCCTGGTCCTGGGTACACCTGGGCACAGGTCCAGCTGTTAGGGTTCTCCTCACAGCTCACAATAGCAGCTGAAGTCCTTATTCAGTTTCCCAAATTTCCAGCAGTGTTTTGAAGAGAGCACTGGGAGTGCCACATTTATGCCGAGTACTAGCCTGTGGGTGGGGAAAATTCTTGTTCATTCCCTAACCAATTGTGTAAAGGTTCCCAGGGGTGACCCTCCCCCTTTTTGCAAAAATTCCTATGTGTTTTAATGTACATTATACCCTCTCTTCAAAAACAAACATGGCAGAACCTTTCTTCCACTGTACAGATCTGCCTGTGCCCACCAGAGGTGTAGCTTTGATAATGGGCAAACCCTCTCTTGTGGCAATACCAAACCAGCTCTGGGGTAGCTCCCTCTCCAACTGGGTTTGAAGACAAGCTGGCTATGAAGACAAAAGGAAGGCAGACCTATGTGGTTACATCCTTTGAAGTTAATGTTGTTCCTGGACACAGCCAAGATGGCTGTCCTGTCAGCCACTGGTAGCCACTTCACACCTAATTAAGGAGCCATTCAGCTCCTGGGTGACAATAAGCACTGGCAGTATGGCAAATCTGTCTCAGGCAAAGTAATTTTCAAAATAGTAATATAAAATCCGAGTTGAGCATTAAGTTGGATTTTAAATTACTAGTAAGTAATAACTTTATTTCGACAACCAAATGCCATCAAACGTCTTTACTATTAAAATGAGTCCTTGAAGCATTTTTCTAGCTGCTCCCAAACTGAAGTTAAGCATTATAACGTATTGTAAAGTAATCCAGTGCTTTCCTAAGGGAGAGTAAGCCTTGCCACAGTGAAAAGCATCTTGGGAGTTTTTCCCTGCCAGGACATGCAAAACATAAAGTATACATGTCCTACTTTTTAAATACACCCTGTCCTATGGGCATTTAGGGCCTACCTTAGTGGTGACTTGGAAGTATTAAAAAGAAAGTTTTAGGCTTGGCAAGAGGATTATTTTGCCAAGTTGAATTATTGGGAGTTTTAAGCTGCATACCAAGACTGCAGGGGCAGGCCAGGAAACATGTTTTGCTTTGTCATTTTAATGGAGACACAATATGTACCAAAGGCCTTGAGGAACTTCGATTTCTGATCGCGATCTAATCGACCCGCCATTTTGTGCTCCGCCGCCATTTTATGTTGCCATCACTCCGGCAGCACGGCGAACAAAGTCTATTCTGCTTTTTCTGCAGCCTGGTGTCAAAATACGCTTTCTGCCTCTATTTGCAAAGCTGGTGTTAGAACTAGCCGAGTACACTAATCCCTGTCTGGCTTTCCTAATCCCCGTCTCAACTATCTGTTGGTTCACACTATTCTTTTCCGACTTTATCTTATCGTCTGGCCTTCACTGTCCTCTGCTAGCATTCTCTCGTTTCACAACTGTCCTCCAACACACACAAACGTATCTCGCCACCTGCAAGTTAGTTACAAACCTGTTAATAAATTAGCTTAAGGGAGGGGCGACAAACATAGTTGGAGGAGAGGTTTCTTCGAGTCATCTGACACTTTTGTTTTCAAACCTTTCCTATTGGTTCTATCCTGTTTTCGAACTTTCCTTATTGGCTCTTTCTTATGTACTCTGGGTGTGTAGTTGGTTAATGTATATTTTACATATGTGGTATATAATATTGTGCGCCACAGAGTGAAGTGGCAGTCTACTGAGAACCTACTTTGTGTACTTCTAGGATAACTGTACTAGCTGCAGCTAAATAAATCTGATCTTCTAACGCCGACAGAGTGTCCCGTGTCTCTGTCTACCTAAGCAGGAGAACTCCGGAGACTTGGGCGTACCCTGCGCCGCCAGGCCCAAAAGGTTCTGGTTCTTCAACTGGCGCCCAACGTGGGGCGGCTTCAGTGGTACCGGTTCTGCCCAAAGGTCGTGAGGAACCCCGCAAGAAAATTCCGGAGGGTTCGCGAGCCACATTAAGCGACCCCTGTATGTCGAAAGTGGTCCGAAGGTCTTTTGCAGCGCGGTTACTCCTTCCTGACGGCTATTGACGACCGCTGCCCTGACTGCCGCCCTGCTTTGGCCCTTCCTTTGATGATGTATGGTAAGGCGAGACGATAGACGGGCCTCTGTTGGTGGGAGAAGACGTCCTTAGTTAAGTATTTTCGTGGGTCGCGCCCACAGTTTTGTTCTTTGTTGATTCTTTGGTTCTTAGATTTGTCTATTGCAATAAGCAAAGCCGAGGGTAAGTGCATTTGTGCTGCGTAAACTGAGTTTTACTCCCTTGAAGTTTGTGAACAGTCCGGTGACATCTCGAGATGCCTGGTCTGACTAAGTTTGGAAGAAGTTGTTGTCTTGGTTGTAATAGGGATTCCCGACTTGAGGACTCTTGTCCGATTCCTTCGGTTGGAACTCCCACATATGAGCTCTATTCAAAACATGGTATTGGCCCCATTGCCTTTAACGAGACATGGACCCGATACACGAAGAAAGATGGTGTTCTAAAATGGCCAGAAAATGGTAGTTTTGATCCTGATGTGCTAGACAATTTGGAAGCAGTTTTATTCAAAAGAAAAGCCCGGCCGGCAATGTTTGACTCTTTCCGCCTTTGGCGTAAGGAAGCCAAACAGAAAGAAATTAAACAAGCAAAACGAGATAGGAAAGCACAGGGTATGACAATAATACAGGCTGCCCAACAGTTTAAAGACGATGAAATTGACAATGCGACTGAAATCGCAGAAAGACCGCATCATATGGCGATAGATAAATGCTATCCGGTGTTGCCTGTTTCTCCTTCTGATAATAAGAAAGATATAGAAGAAGATCCCCTAATGTCCCACTTATTAAGGTTGCCTCCGCCCTATGCACAAAGTGCTAATGCACCTCAGCCGTTACAGCCTGTTCAGCCGCCAGCGGTACTTCCGCCTGTTCCGGCTCTTCCGCATTTGCCTCCTCCAGTATTACCGCCCTTGCCGGTTTTACCGTTAACTTCGACTTCTTTGCCCTCATCTCCTGATCTTAGATCTCCTTTGCCTTCCGCTCCTCCTGCAATTATCGGTTCTTCTCCTGTCAGTTCTCCTAATACTCTGTCTCCAATTCTCATGTCTAATTTTCCGTCTGTGCGTAAGCGTCTCACAGACACTGTTACTGGTATTCTATCTCCTTTCTTTGAAGCTTTAAATGTGTCTCCGGCTTTTGCTCGAAGACAGTCTCGTAGTCAGTTCCCAGATTTTGAAGAACGAGAGAAGTTGAACTCTCTTGCACGTAAATGGATCAAAAAGGGTCCACAATACAGTGTGCTTGATATTATGCCTACCTTTTCGCAATGGAATGCGCCTACGCAAAGATATGTTTTTAATGCAATGTGCGACACTCTCATTCAAGAATGGGAAGATGTGAGTTTGTCCGAACCCACAAGATCTGTTAAATGTTCAGACTGATTTTGATAAAGGACTTATTGTGGGTTCTAAGGTTGAGGAAGCTGTAAGGACACTTATTTCTTATAGATCCTTATTGTCCTCTCAGGCTTTCCTTGATTCTGATTCGTCGGTTAAACTGACGTTGAAAAATTATCCTATGAGAGAGGTTCCTCCAGTATGGAAGGAGGCGGGAGTAGGTGGTAATGCACCTATTCCTGCTCATTTCCAACGTATATGGGTACATGTCCCTTGGAAGAGATCTGAAGTGTTGGCCCTTAAGCAGACTCTACCGGATCCTCGTAAAAACCCTGCAGGTTATTATAAAGAATTATCACAGACAGTTGATGCTTGCATCATGAACTTAGCAGATATCGACATGTTGATGGGAAATGTAGTCCCACAGACAATATGGGCTAAGATTCGTAGAGAGGATCACGCTCAGGAACTAGGTGCTACTTGGGATGTTATAACTACTACAGATAGAGACCAAGTGGGTGGCGCAAAGCCTGACGCTTTGATCTCGGAACTTCCTGGTAGGATTATCACCTTAATGAAAACTATGATGCCTGCATTGAGAGTTAATTGGCATAAACTAGCAGCATGCAAACAAAAGAAAGATGAAAGTGTCTCTGATTTCTTTACTCGTTTCGAGGAGACATTTATCGACCACAGTGGTCAAGACATGGCTACAGAGGGTGGACAGCGATTATTTGTGGATAAATTTGTATTCAATTTGCTTCCCGAGCTGTCACACAAATGAAAAGATTCAGAAAGTTCATGGGCTGTTAATTCTTCTGCCCAGATATTGGCTACTGCGCAATATTATGAAAACAGAGATAAGGAAGAGAAAGAAAAGCAAGAGAAAAAGACGAAAGAATTAAAAATGAAGGTTCTCTTGCAACAAGCCTATCCTCCATGTTATGTTCAGCCTCAATTTCAACAGCCTCCGCAGTTTCAGAGGTTGTATCAAAAACCTGAGCCATACATTCCGCGACCTTTGTTAGGACCTAATCTATGTGCCTATTGTAGAGAGGAAGGTCATTTTAAGAATAGTTGTCCGATTTTATTGCAGCGCAATGGAGCATTATCTGCTCCACGAGGTCGTGCTGGCCTCCAGTCAGCAAACAGAGGTAGAGGTCGAGGTGTGTTGACTCAACAACAGCGTGCCCTTCCTTCTCCCAATTCCATGAACTACTTTGATAAGCAAAATGTGAGGTCTACTCAGTATTACAATGAAGCCCATTATATTGAAGGCGAGAATGAAAGTCTTCATGCTAACTAGGACATCCATGGACAAAGTAAGGGAGTTGTGTCAATCCCAGTAGATCAAAATGGACCTTATGTTAACGTCACTACAATGGGTGTTTCAGAGCCATTTCTTCTAGATACTGGGGCAATGAGAAGTTCTATCATTCATTCTAAACTCCCTGGGGCACCTTTGTCTGGCTTAACGAATGTTTCTGTAGGATTTTCTGGCGCCCCTGTTCGCAATACAGTTTCTTGCCCTTTGCCTATTTCAGTTGGTCCTTATGATTTGGAAGCTCCACTTCTGTTGACGAATGGTTGGGGTGAGAATCTGGTGGGTCTAGACCTATTGAAAAGAATGCATGCTACGATATATTGTTCTCCTTCTGGTGTACATCTTACTTTAGGACAGAAATTGATCTCCCCAATGTATTTGTCCAGAGATCAGTTTCCACCTGAATTACTTTCTCTTCCAGCAGCGCTTTGGGCCACGGGTCCGAACGATGTGGGTTGTCTTGAGATTCCACCTTATGTTGTCACTCTGAAGCCCAATGTTGAATTACCGCGCATCCCACAGTATAAAATTTCTGCTGAAGGTGAGAAAGCGCTTTTGGAATCATTCATGACTTGATTCAGAAGGGTGTGGTTGAAGAAACAAGAGGTAACACATGCAATAGTCCTATTCTTCCTGTTCTCAAATGCACTGATCCTTCTCAGCCTCCTGTGTACCGTTTTGTAATTGATCTGCGGGAGGTAAACAAAATCGTTGTCCCACAATTTCCTGTTGTTCCAGATATCACTGCTCTGTTGACAATGATACCTTCCACAGCGACTTGGTTCTCTGTTATCGATCTAAAGAATGCCTTCTTTAGTATTCCTATTGCAGAAGAGAGTAGGGACATTTTTGGCTTCTCTCTTGGAGGCCGAAGCTTCCGGTTTAAGCGCGCACCTCAAGGCTATTGTGAAAGTCCCTCCATTTACAGCCAAGCTTTAAAATGTCATCTTGATACCTTTCATTTGCTGTCTGGTACTGCTCTTATACAATATATGGATGACTTGTTAGTCGCCGCTGATTCAAAAGATATCTGCAAAGATGTCACTATTGCATTTTTACGCCATTTGTTTAATCTGAATCACAAGGTTTCACCTTCCAAACTACAATATGTTTGTCGAGAGGTTACCTACTTGGGTCATCTCCTATCAAAGGAGGGACGACGATTGACACCAGAACGAATTCAGGCGATTACACGAATGTCTGAACCATCCACACAAAGGGAAGTACATGCCTTTCTGGGTATTACTTCTTATTGTAGACAGTGGATCCCTAACTTCTCTCTAATAGCCAAACCTTTGTTGGCACTCACTTTAAAAGATACGCCTCAGCCCCTTCCTTGGACTGATGAGTGCCAAAAGAGTTTCACTGACTTACGTACCGCTCTGTGTTCTGCTCCTGTACTAGGCACCCCAGATTACACTAAGCCTTTTACGCTCTATGTTCATGAGAGAGAAGGTTGTGCGTTGTCAGTTTTAACACAATAATTTGGAGACACACAGTGGCCATGTGCCTATTTTTCGGCTACGTTAGATCCTGTAGCTAAAGCATTGCCCAGTTGTCTCAAAGCGACAGCAGCAGCAGCAGTTTCTATTCGACAATCTGCTGGAGTAGTGTTGGATAACACTCTCATTGTCATGGTGCCACATGCAGTGGATACTTTACTAAACAGAACGAAAACACAGCACCTTACGAGTGCTCGTCTAACTGGATACGAGCTGACGCTTTTGTCTAGTCACGTACACATCAAACGATGTAATACCCTGAATCCAGCTACTCTGTTGCCCCTTCCAGATGAGGAAAGTGTTGAGGAACAGCATGATTGTTTCTTCCGTACTGAGGAAGAGACAAAAGGAAGAATTGACTTGAAAGACACACCGCTAGAGAATCCGTATGGAACTCTATTGGTAGACGGTTCTTGCTTTAAAATGCCTAATGGAGATACGGTTTCAGCCTATGCTGTAACTACTTTACATACAGTTGTGGAAACTGCACGCATTGGACACAATTCAGCGCAAGCAGCAGAATTAATAGCATTAACTAGAGCTTGTATATTGTCGAAAGGGAAGAGTGTGAACGTGTACACCGACAGCCAATATGCTTTTGGTGTAGCGTTCAACTTCGCGCGTCTCTGGAAGGAAAGGGGTTTTCTCACTTCACATGGCACCAAAATACAACATGGTCAGTTAGTGACCAATCTCCTCGAATCACTTGCTTTACCCACCCAAATAGCAATCGTGAAGTGTAGTGCACACAAAAAGATTACGGATGATGTTGGTCGAGGAAATGTATTTGCAGACAAAATAGCGAAGAAGACAGCGAGAGATTCAACAAGTCGAATGTATGTGGCAGGTCCTGCGAATTGGGTCAGAGAGAGAGGAATGTATGAGAACACAGTAGAAAGTGTAAAAGCGATTCAGAAAGAGGTTTCAGAGAGGGAGTTAAGCAAGTGGAAAGAAAGTACAGGAATGTTAAATGAGATGGGTTGTTGGGTGGAATTATCTGAACATCAACGTTGGCTGTTACCAGATGCCTATGTTCTCCCAGTGGTTACTATGGCACATGGTCCAGCCCACTAAAGTGCAAAAGGTATTTGTAAACTTCTGGCTCCAGTGTGGCAGAATGAAGGTATCCCAAAATGTGCAGACAATGTAGTGAAGCACTGTATTGTTTGTTTAATGTACAATCCAGGAAAGGGAACCCCAACTCCAGCGGGTCACTTTGCTCCTCCGACATATCCATTTGAGGTGTTGCAAATCGATTATATTCATATGGAGCGATGCAACAACCTCAAATATATTCTGGTGGTAGTATGCGCCTTTTCAAGATGGATAGAAGCATACCCTCTAAAGGATAACACAGCCTTATCCACAGCTAAAATCCTTCTAAAAGAATTCTTCCCCAGGTTTGGTTTGCCGCGCATTGTCTGGAGTGACAATGGGAGCGAATTTGTTGGCCAAGTCATGCAAAAAGTTTGTGCAGGTCTTGGTATCAAACAAAAGTTCCATGCGGCAAATCATCCACAGTCAGCGGGTTTAGTAGAATGTTACAATGGAACCTTGAAGTTAAAACTAGCAAAGGTTCAAGCGAGTACAGGACTCAATTGGCCCGATGCTTTGCCATTAGCCTTGCTATCCACCAGAACTGCAGTACACTCTCGTTTGGGACTTAGCCCTTACAAAGTGTTTTTTGGACGCCCGGCTAACGTATGGGGAGTCCCTCGCCCTAAGAAATACTCAGACTTGCCATATCCAATGTTGATTGACTATCTGTATGATCTTACGACTAAATTGCGTGTTCTCCATCAACAGGTTCAGAGTGCTCTGCCGAAGGCTTCCACAGACCCTGGTCATTCCATCTGACCAGGCGACTGGATCTGCATGAAAAACTTCCAGAGGACAAGGAATTTGGAACCCAGATGGCGAGAGCCCCGGATGGTTTTACTCACAACGAGAACAGCAGTTAAAGTCGAAGGAAAGAAAAATTGGATTCATGGTGTGCATTGTAAGAAAGTGCCTTTGCCTTCGCCCTACGATCAATGGGTACGCAGGGGTATTGGTGACTGTGAAGGTGAAAAAGTTCCACGATTCGTACCCTTCAGTGATGCACACCTCAATGGGACACTGTCTGAGAAAGAGGACGACGACGTTTTGCAGGAAGCAATCCCATCACATCGTTGCTTGGATACGACTAATCCACGAACATTGTTCCAAAACCAGAACATTCCTGGGAGGGAAAGATACGATTTGAGATCTAGACCAAAGAACACTTAAAAGATTTCTCTCTTGTGTAGTATTCTGTCCCGGTTGCAGGGTCATGGTAGGAGTCTGAATCACGACCTGAGTAGCGGCAATAGGCCTGCAGGACTTGCAGTGTCATAGGACGGCAGACAATCGTGATTGAGCGATCGAGGAAGATTGCCGTTGGCATCCATTAGAAGGATGGAAACTACACTAGGTAAAAGAGAGAGAAAAGATGAAATGAAGAAAAGATTCTGTAAAATAATGTACAGTCGTTTCAGTATAACTTTATGTATCATTATATCATTGTGTATTGCTTTGGCGTTTATCGGTTGGATTATTTATGCTTTGGAGCCAAAAGTTGTCTCCCCTTCTTCCTCTTCGTTCTCTTCTACTGTCTCTCCACATCTCTTTCATACTCTTCCTCCACATGAACTCATTAGAAGAACTGAATATTATAACAATTCCTTTGTCCAGCTATTACATCAGCACCAGTTAGTGGTTAATACAACTAACTGTTGGGTGTGTGGACTTATGCCACATACCACAGAGAAAGGAATGCCATATTTAGTTCTCCCGTTTTCTTATGAGGGTTCTGCTTGGGCTTATTTTGTCATTTTCTCCAATGCTTATCAAAGCAAATTCAGACGATCCGTTAGTTCACATGTTAGTGATCCGGATTTTAGTCATAGTTCTTTGATTAAGGGAATGGTAGCTATGGCTAAAATCATGGAAAATAGTAAAATCTCCATTGACGAAAGAAAAGCGTACACTAACTGGAACGTTACCCAATATATGTCTAGTCTTAGTGATAAAGTTAAGAAAGGAAAGTCTTCACCGATTTGGACTATACCACATCAGGGCAACTTCTGCTTACAGATAAACGATCGCTCTTCTGACACTATACAAAGGAATAACTGCTCCTACACGTACGTTTATTCCTCTCAGAACTCGCCTCCTCTAGTGCCGTCTCAAGGCACCTATTTCATTTGCTATAATAGAGCTTATACATGGTTACCAACGGGTTTCTCTGGTACTTGTTACATAGCATTTCTTCTTCCCCCTACTTACACCGCTTCCGCAAATCATCATCAAACCAGATACGGCAGAGGGATTATTGATTCGAAGGACACAGCAGGACAAGAGGGAGGAGATTTCCTCAAAGGATTTCTTCCCTTCTGGGGTCCAATGGCTAACAGCAGAAATATAAGGCAACTAGTCCATGTCGTAGAGACTACAATAGACATCACTGTAGGAGCCTTAAGTAACATCACGGCAGAACTACAAGCGGACCGTCTTATGACATTACAAAATCGAGTTGCCTTAGATTTTGTTCTCGCAGACCGTGGTGGAGTGTGCAAATTGATTGGGTCAAGTTGCTGTATTTTCATACCTAATGATGCTCCGACAGTATACCAAGCTATCTCCAAGTTGCACATAATCTCTGAGTCTATTCATCAGGACGAAGGAGATTGGTCTTTTACGGAGTGGTTTTGGGGACTACTGTCCAAATGGGGTTGGAAAGCATTGACATTTCTTGGTATAATTCTGACCATTATTTTCTCCTGTTGCCTTTGTATGCACTGTGGTCCCGCTATCTGTGACCTTTGTGCTACTATGTGCATCCCAAAACCCAAACCACAAGTAACAGAAAACATAAGAATGATGTTACAGCAACAACTCGATGACCTCATGACTATCGACATTGACTCAGATTAGCATGAGTCTATCTTGCCTGAGTCCTGCCAAAAGGAGGGTCTGAGGAACTTCGATTTCTGATCGCGATCGACTCGACCCGCCATTTTGTGCTCCGCCGCCATTTTATGTTGGCATCACTCAGGCAGCACGGCGAACAAAGTCTATTCTGCTTTTTCTGCAGCCTGGTGTCGAAATACGCTTTCTGCCTCTATTTGCAAAGCTCATGTTAGAACTAGCCGAGTACACTAATCCCTGTCTGGCTTTCCTAATCCCCGGCTCAACTATCTGTTGGTTCACACTATTCTTTTCCGACTTTATCTTATCGTCTGGCCTTCACTGTCCTCTGCTAGAATTCTCTCGTTTCACAACTGTCCTCCAACACACACAAACGTATCTCGCCACCTGCAAGTTAGTTACAAACCTGTTAATAAATTAGCTTAAGGGAGGGGTGACAAACATAGTTGGAGGAGAGGTTTCTTCGAGTCATCTGACACTTTTGTTTTCAAACCTTTCCTATTGGTTCTATCCGGTTTTCGAACTTTCCTTATTGGCTCTTTCTTATGTACTCTGGGTGTGTAGTTGGTTAATGTATATTTTACATATGTGGTATATACGAGTGTGCGCCACAGAGTGAAGTGGCAGTCTCCTGAGAACCTACTTTGTGTACTTCTAGGATAACTGTACTAGCTGCAGCTAAATAAATCTGATCTTCTAACGCCGACAGAGTGTCCCGTGTCTCTGTGTAGCTAAGCAGGAGAACTCCGGAGACTTGGGCGTACCCTGCGCCGCCAGGCCCAAAAGGTTATGGTTCTTCAGCCTCTAATGACATTTAACTTACAGACCCTGGGTACAATTTTGTACCATATATTAGGAAACAATACGTTAAATATGTCAATCAGGAGTGTAGCCAATTTGAACATGTTTTAGGGGTTAGAGCCCATGCACTGGTGCCAGGTAAGCAGTGTCCCAGAGAGCCAAGTTAGAAAACCAACAGCATCAGCCTAGACAAAATGTGGCCAAAATGCATTGAGACTTAATTATAATTTGTGGGATGTATGCAACCGCTATTCATCATATTTGATTGAAGTTCTCTTTGGGAGATATATGAAGTTTGCTCAGTAAAAGAAGAAAAATTCTTTGAGCCACCACCAGCACCTCTCGCAGTACTATTTGGATGCTGTTTATGTTTGGATGTGATTTTTGGAATTCAACTTGTGTCTTTTTGCATTCACTCAATTGCGGTACCTGATCATTTGTACAGAAATATGTAATACACTCCATTGGAGTGCTTATGAGTATTGCACTTGAAGGCTTTGACTATTGTTTTAGTCTTAATATGAGCAGTGACCAAGCCCCTACAAAGTTACAACAAACTAGGCTTTAGAAAGGAATATGTTTGCGTATAGAAGGCCACACTTACCGTTAGTAACTTGGCACAGAGTGGCCTTCATCAGAGAACTAGCATTTGGAACAGAAAAAGCAATATAAAAGCAACATTCCCGTTCAGAAATAAATTTTGTAAGATTTTGAAATCAACTTAAGTAAAATTAATGGCACGTAGTAATACAAATTACACCAAAATGACTAAACTCTGAAGTAGAGATCACTAGAGTGGTGCAAAAAGATAAAACATGTCCACAGAAAACTGTATGAAATGTTAAAAAAAAACAATCTTGCATTGTGGATCACCAAGTCCTAGGCCAAAGCCAAATAAGATGGAGTAAGGTCAGATAAGAGGTGGGTAGTTCTGCGCAGTCAAGATTTAAGCAGAATAAGAGGTAGGTTCCATTTGTGGTCAACACATAATAGACTAAAGTTGTTCAAGAGTTGGCAGTTTATCACAGCTAAAAGGTCTACTTTCTTACAAAATTTGGTAACTTCCTCTGTGATATCCCAAAATTCAAAAGAAGGATCCTTGGACACTAGGTCACAGCACAGTTTCAGGTCGGAAAAGAGTTTCTTGAATTTTAGGCAGTCCCCAGCCAAAATGTCAGTCACCAGTGGCCTTGATGGTTTCTCCAAGTGGGATGCAGCTCCTTCTGTTTCTTGGTCCTTCCACATTTTCTCAGCCATAGGGTAATAGGTTCTTCAGCTGTTAGACCCCTCCTGGATATACCTGGGGATTAGATCCAGAATATAGAGTATTAATTATAGTGCAGCAAGTCATAGCATCATAGCAAAAATATTGATGCCTTAATTATTGACCGATTTAAGATTTAGCAACTGTAGATCTATACTTACAAATATATACTTACCTCCATGATATTTTGTTTGATGTTATTTTTCCTACAGGTTTCTCGTAGCACAATATTGCTGCAGTCAATATTCTGACTTACAACCATACCTGTCTCCTTTTACCGTTCTGAGCACGTAAGAGGCTAGCTTCTCTAGCCATCAGAGAAGCCTTTCAGATCCAAAGAATAAAGGCAATACTGAAGTCAGTCACTACACAGGCTATTTAATAGGGGAAGAGATATTTTTCCTGCATACACTGATCAGTCTTCTTCTCTCCTCTGTCTTTGCTGTTCTGTATCTTTCAGCAATTTTCATTAGGCAAACCAATATGAGATATGCTAACATTCTCTGAGAAAATCAAGTTAAAACTCCACGACATTATTTCAAAACTGCAAATATCAGGTTAGCCTAGAATTCCCCCTCTCTCCTTCATGACTCCTGTTTATGCCAAACCATCTATGGTTACTGGAAGATCAAAATAGAATCCCACCCCTTTCAAGCACATCTTATGTTCCCACCTAGAGTGAGGCTCCCCCAAGTCTGTGAGATCCCTCGTCTTCAAATAAGGCAAGTGTGAAAAGACACCATTGACACAGGGAAAGCTTAAAGCAATGTCAGATGACCTCCTTTACTATGTGGGAAGTAGGTGTGACTGTGCTATAATACCTGTGAGCCCTAATGGTCTCAACTTTAACAAGAGGGTAAAGGCTACAAGTGCAGGCTGGTGACTTAAAAAAAAAAGAAAAAAAGTGAACTTTACATTATATGAAATTGAAATATTTGTTTACTAATGTGTTTTTCATAATAATGTACATGCCACAAGAATCACTTGTTAGAGTATCTCATAACTGTAATCCGAGAAATGGGTTTATACATTACACAATAGGCAGCTTTGATTTTGGAACATAGACGTAACGTGTGGGACCTTTTACAAATAGAAGTATATACACAGCTTACAATTAAGATTGAAGAACTGTACAGCAGGGCCTAACTTTGAAAAGGCATAGTTACAGCTGACTTATACAGTGCTCATCCAGAATTTTAAAAAATGTGCATGGGCTCCGATTTTGCTGCCAATGCCCAGACCTTCCTCACAGGCTTCCATTGCTGTTTCATATTTGGAAAGTGACATTTAAGCAGCTTGCAACATTTGTGCACATTATATTGCTGGTTTATAGGATTGTCAAATATGCCACCTGAATAAAAAATAATTTCTATGTTTTAAACAAAGGTACAAGCTGTAGGAAACTCCCTAGGAATACATGACCGCTCAGAGGCCTAAATGCAAGCCATTCAGCCAAATATTTGTTGGTAAAAGAGATGGATTTTCTTCACTTATGTATTGATTACATGTTATGGCATGGTTTGCACTGGACCTTGAATTTCTTGCAAAGTCCCATGGCACCAAATGTGCATTTATTTTTATTATTTTTTATTTTTTATTTATTGAAGTACAACGTGGGCAGGGTTTGAGATCTCATTGTATTTTACATGGTGATCCAACATTTCGCAAGCAACAAGGGTAGTTAGAAGAAAGAAAAACATGTATTCCTATATGCAATGCTTACACAGTATTCATTGTCAGTAGTAGACAAAGCATAATAATGTAACCACAAAACTAAGAGAATTGTTTTATTCCTGCACCCATGCACAGAGCGAATCTTTGGTCAGGCACATCCAGTATTAGTCCTGAGCTTAGCAGAACCTGGTTTTCAAAGCAGTCATGAAGAAAATATTCAGACAGAATCCCCTCACATGAGGGAAAGGAGACAATGATTGTTGGGGAGAGGATGTGGTCCGTCGGCTAGACTGCCGACTTTGGTGCTGGAAACCAGTGTTCGAGCCTCGGGGTCGTGTCCACATCCTGTGATTCTGGGCAAATCACTTAATCTCTGGTGCCTGAATGTGTAACGGAACCGGTGCTCATGTAAAGCGCTCCATTATTTTTGGGTCGAGTTAGCCCTATATAAAATCTGCAACAAAAAAAACAAAATGATGAAGATAGAGGGCACAAGCATTTCCAAATTTTGGGAGCACTGCCACAGAATGATTGCTTCAATGTAGTTTTGTTAATAAAGTAGGAATCATGAGGAGAAGTGTCAGAGTTGGATAGTTGGTGAGATCCTCTTGAAATCTTATAGTTACATGTGATGTAGGGAGAATGTTTAAGGTGAAGGTGTTTGTGTAAAAGGCAAATGGCTTACTGCATTGATCTGACGATTGATGGAGAGCCATCTTAGGAAGATCATCAAAGGAGTAATAAAGTTGAAGCTGTATGAATGATAGGTTAAAGGAGGGGAGTGGGTGAATTTTAAGAACACCAGACTGAATGGAGGTTTCATATACAAGTTTAGAATGGGGGTGAAGTATACTTAATTTGCTTTTGCATAATTATGCACACAAAAAAAGAAATTATCTATCACCTTTCGGACTGACTCGCACATGTACAGCTAGGGACACGACGGCTCGCAGACGCACAGCTGCAAGCCGACGGACTGCTACTGTTTTATGCTTTAGGGTAGTACAGTGGTGTTTGGGTAGTGTAGGGGTTGTGCTGGGGGTAGTATTTTAGGGTTTAGGGTAGTGCAGTGGTGTTTGGGTAGGGGGTCGTGCTGGGGTAGATTTAGGGTTTAGGGTAGTGCACTGGTGTTTGGGTAGTGTAGGGGATCGTACTGGGGTAGTGTTTTAGAGTGGTGTTTGGGTAGTCTTTGGGTAGTATAGAGGGTCGTGCCGACAGACTGACTCACAGAGCTCTGAGCCGACGGACGGTCTTCTAAAGGCATACCCGCGACCTGGTGATATGAGGAGAGGCAGCGTGAAAGGCATATCTCACACAGACACAGATGCCAGTGTTGCCTCGCACAGGTAAAACTGCAGACCCGATGGCTTCTACACGGAGAGATACGAGCTGACGGAGTAAATCACAAAATAGCTGCCAACACTTCCTGGTTTCAACCATTCACAGCCAATAAGCCACAAACTGGTGCTTGTAACCCCTCAGCCAATCACTTGTCAGAATTCTCAAATTTTGCTATCTGTAAAATTTGATATTTCTCAAAAACTACTGAACGGATTTACACCATTTAAACAAAAGCGTGCTGTCTGGACCATCAGCTTTCTCCCTGCCAAATTTGGCGTACTTCTGTTCAGCAGTTTCACCTGTAGTCTTCTGTAAAGTTTTGTATGGAATTCCATGGAGAAAACACGTTTTAGGACCCAATTTTTTCTCAGCCCCTCCTATACCATTTACCCCCAAACTTTCAATATAGGAGCTAATCAAAAAAAGAGAAACTTTTGGGATAATTTCATTAAGATTCGTCAAACGATGCCAAAGTTACAAGCACATAGAAGACTCCAGGAGGGGGACCGCGCAACCCCCCTCCCAACATAAGTGAACCCCCGGGGCTGCACGGAGGCCAGCAGACCACCGCAACCCCTGCGAGCCCCTGCTTTTATTTTTTAAGAAATACCCCCGCAACCTAGCTCACCCAAGGGCCTCATTAAAATAAAACGCGAGAACCTTCAACCCCAGCGTGAATTTTTGCCGATTTTTTTAAATAATTTTTTTTAATGATTTTTTTGGGCCCTGTGGGTCCTCCTAGGACCCCTTGAGCAGACCAGGTGGGTCAGGGTTTTTCTACCCTGCCCCTTCTCTTGTTTTATACCTTTGTTTCTCTGTTTTCAGGTGACTCACTTCTACCGAGCCACAAGATGGCTGCCAATACTTCCTGGTTTGGAGTGCTAGCAGTCAATCACAGTGAAGCTTGCGCACGCGACTTAGGTTCCACCCAGATATCGAAACTTTTATTTTTATAATTTCTCAGCAACTACTGAACGGATTTCAACCATTTTTAAAAAGGTCGCTTTCTGACCCAAGCACTACCTTTCTGCCAAATTTGGAGTAATTCTGTTCAGCAGTTCGAGCTGTAGCTCATCGCAAAATTTCTTATGGAAATTAACATGGAGAAAATGAGTTTTGGGACCCCCCTTTTTTTCCCAGCCCCCACTTGGCGAATCAGCCCCAAACTTTCAGGATAGGAGCTGACCTGGGTAAACTTTTGGGGGGAGAATTTCTGAAAGATTCATCAAACGACGCCAAAGTTATTAGCTAATCAAATAATGCTTTTCCTATGGAAACTAGGTTTTAGCTATAACTACCTACCGGCGACCGCCAGTAGGTAATATATATATTCACTGAAGAAACCAAGGGTTACAGGGACTTTATAGTTAGGCTCAGATTTTACTCGTACATAACCAGTAAAATTCTACAGTTGTGGTTACCTGAGCTAACTATAACTTACGCCCCCGCAATGAACTGCTTATGACCTCACATAATACATGTGACATCACTCATGACATGGTCAGTGACATCACTGATGACATCACGTTTGACATCTCTGATGACATCATCCAGTAAGTGTAAGTATTTTCTAAGAGTTTATGATAGTTAAACATATACACTAAGCTACTACAAAAGTGAAGTTAGTATACAAGGTGTACTACTAATGAGTAATATGACTTCAAGTTCTGGTTGTGTGACTGGCTGTATAAGTGAGTGGGTGTATAAATGGCTCTATGGATGAGTGAGTGGTTGAGTGAGTTCTTGTTTGGGTCTGTAAATGGATATGTGAGTAGTTGTGTTGGTGTGTGAGTGGGTATATGAGAGGTTTATAGGGGTGTGAGTATGCGTATGAGTGGTTCTGTGGATGATATCATCAGTGATGTCATTTGAGATGTCATCAGTGATGTCACTGACCATGTCATGAGTGATGTAATATGTGAGGTCATAGCAGTGCATTGCAGGGGCATAGGTTATAGTTAGCTCAGGAGCTGAATTTCTCTGGACATGTACAAGTGAAATCTGAGCCGAACTATAATGTCCCTACAACCTTTCATTTTGTAAGTTAATTTCTAAGTTTTAAAAAAATGTATTTCCTAACTATAACGTACCAGTAACCTTTGGGTTATTTCTGTGAATTTCTAGTTTAAAAAAAAGAAATTATTTGCTAACTATAATGTCCCTGTAACCTTTGTTTATTAAGTGAATTTCTAATCTTTTTTAATGTTATTTCCTAACTATAACGTCCCTGTAATCTTTGTTTTTTAAGTAAATTTCTATGTTTTTTAAATTTTACTTCCTAACTGCAACCTGAAACCTTTGAGAGTGAGTGTGTGAGTGAGTGCATGAGTGTCTCAATAGGTCTGGGAGTGACTACATATGTGTTTCACTGGGTGAGTGAGTGGGTGTGTGAGTGTCTGAGTTAGTCTGAGTGGGTGTGTGAGTGTCTGAGTGGGTGCATGGGTGTCTGAGGGAATGTGTGTGTGGGCCTGTGAGTGGGTGTGAGAGTGTCTGAGTGGGTCAGTGATTGCATCCCTGAGTATGTGAGTCCGTCTGTGAGTGAGTGCATGAGTGTCTGAGTGGGTGCATGAGTGTGTGAATTGGTTCTGTGAGTGGGTGCATGTGTGCCTGCGTGGGTTTGTGAGTGGGTGTGAGAGTGTCTGAGTATCTCTGTAAGTGCATCCATGAGTGTCCGAGTGGGTCTATGAGTATGTGTGAGAGTGTCCGAATAGGTCTGTGAGTGGTTATATGAGTGGGTGTATCAGAATCTGAGTGGATCTATCAGTGGGTGCGTGAGTACCTGAGTGCACGAGTGGGTGTCTACGTGTCTGTATTGGTGTGCCAGTAACTGGGCCACAATTGAACCACACCTGCCCCTTTATCCAAAAAGAGTCTACAGTTGTGCACAAAATATCTACTCAAGTGGAGTACTTTCTATTTGTTAATGACTAAGTGCTACCTCCTTGGGTAAATTTCCAGTGTGTATTCTACACTACAGCTGCATAATTGAAAGCGAGGAAAATGTCAACGGTGACCTTGTGTGCATTTTGGCAATGTGGTTGTTTCTCATGCGTCTTTATCCAGAAATTTGAATCTTTCTATAGAGAAGATGACAAGAGTGCAAAGGGGTAAATATCTACCAAATACCTGTTATCTATATGAAATAAGTGCTTTGTTGTTTGGTGGAGATGTCCTTATATTCCTCAGCATCAAGAATAAGTCACCAAAATCAGTAGGAAAAAGCATTGGAGGGCCTCTTGTTAAGCTGCCCATCATTCTGGGAAAAGGCAGAAAGATCATTGTATACTACTAAGGTGGACGGGGCAGGACCAAATGGGCAAAGTTTCATTTGATATTGCACATTTGTCATTTAAATGGACAACCATTTACTCCCCTCTCACCAGGTATGGACAAGAAAAAACCCACTCATCACAGTCACTACACATTGTGCTCCAATGTACCAATGATGCATTCACCTCCACAAAGCATTTCAGATCATATTTCAATGTGGAACTGCAGAGAAAACACACTTGCTTGACCTTTGTCAAGCCCAATGAGTTCAGGATCATTGGTCCTTTGCAGAAGTCTACATTCAATTGGGGCACATGCTATGTTTATATATGTAAGTGTTTCCTGTTGAGGTCTAATTTCTGTAGACATTTAGCAGGTCCTCGTGGCAACTCACCGTGTGAAAGCTCTTCTGTCTAGCTTGCCCACAGTCCACTACCCTCTGCTGCCTGACTACCTGCTGCCCTTTGTTTGTGCCTTCTCTGCTCATTTCTTGCTCTGGTTCACCTTTTCTGCTCATTTTTCATCCCTCATTTTGCCTTTATCTGTTCTTTTTTTTGTTGTCTGTTTTGCCTCTCCTGCTTATTTTTCTGCCCTCTGTTTTGCTTTTCCTGCTCATTTTTATGCCTTCTGTTTTGCCTCTCCTGCTACTTTTCTACCCTATTTTGCCTTTCCAGCTTGTTTTTTGGCCCTATGTGTTGCCCTCTTCTGCTCTGCTTTGCTTTTTCTGCTAATTTTTCTGCCCTCTGTTTCGCTTATTCTGTAAAGGGGGAGGGGGCCATGTGGTCCTCTGCTCCGTGTCTATTTAGGCCCTGGGCACCCCATCTCCCAGGGCCCAGCCACATCTACCTGGATGCCCTGACCCAACCCAGGATGCCCAGTGTGGGGACTGTGGGGGGACCCTCAAGGCCCCTGCGGTCCCAGGCTGTTCCCTGCCTTCTGCAGGAGCCAGCATTGCTCCTGTATTCAGGGAGCTGCTAGAAATGCAGCTCCCTGTGTGCAGATGCAATAGTTTCATCTGTTTCCCTGCACGCTTGACTGCAGGCATGGACACAGATTAATACTCCATTTCCATCAAGTGGGAACAGTTTGAGTTAGTGTTTGCTCTCACGTGGTGGGAGCTGTCACAGCTCCATTTTGGCCTCAGGGACCCAATCCCCTGGGACCCGGCAATGTTTCCTGGGTGTGGGTCCCCAGGGTACCCAGTGTGCAATGGTACTGTGGGGGGATCCTCAAGGCCCCGGCAGTCCCAGCCAGCTCCCTGCTTCCTGCAGAAACCGGCATTTCAAACAGGGAGCTGCTTTGAATAGCACCACCCTGCTTGTGGGAGCTATGTTTTCACCTGCTTCCCTGCATGCATTTTTGCGTCCAAGGAAACAGATAAAAACTCTGCTTTCTGGAAGCTAGAGCTGTTGGCAGCTTTGGCTTCCAGAAAGCAGAGTTATGTTTGCTTTTGCTTGGTGGGAGTTGTCAGCTCCCACCAAGCAAAAGCAAACAGCTACCTTCCAAGGGTGGGCACCACGGCGGGAAGCAGCACCCGACCCTGGGGGTTGGTAGTCCCTAGTCCTGGCCCCACAAGGGTGGCCACGCAGCCCCCCTCACTGTGGAAGTTAGCCCTAGGAATGCTGTGGCCACCTGGGCTGCGGGGGGGCCATGCAGTCCCCCTTAATTTGAATGAATTGCCCCAGGGAGGTAGCAGTTCCTGGGGCTGCGGTTTTGGCCACACGGGCCCCCCACATTAATTACATCTTTAGCACTGGGGAGGTGACAGTCCCCAGGGCTGCAGGGGAGGCTATATAGGACCCCGCATTAATTTTATCTTTAGCACTGTGGAGGTGGCAGTCCCTGTTTCTGCGGGGAGGCCATACGAGCCTTCCCTAGATTAAGTTTACCTTTAGCCCTGGAGAGGTGGTAGTCACGGGGGTGCGCGTTGGCCCAGCAGGCCCCCCGTATTTATTTGAGATTTGCCCTGCCCTGCAAATAGAGGTCCGTAATGATCCTCCCTACTTGTCTCGCCACCTTTCAGCGTGTGGTACGTGGCATCAACGCGGAAGTGCTCCTCGCCGTAGGTGGCGAGACAAGTAGGGAGGATCGTTACGGACCTCTATTTCCCTATTTCGAATACTGTCCAAATCGTAAATATTAGAGAAATTTGGGCCAAACCTAATAAGAACTGAGCAAGGTTGAGATAGTGAATACTATATACTAAGGATTGAACAAAACAGATATCACAATTGAGAAAACGCCTATTATTTGTCTTGAGAAAGATGGTAATATAAAGAAAATCCATCGAAACGCCTCAACGCATTTGAGAGCACAATCAAAGGGATCGTCACAGATTTGGAGATAGAAGCGTGTTAGATATATCACAAACTGTGTTTTTAGATTGGTGGTCCAATTTGATGTGCAACCCATGACAAAGTGCATTGTCTTTTATGTTGTTTTCTCTGTTATGCTGGCTCATAACGGCTTGTTATTATTTGTGTAACAATTCATTTTTTTTGTTAATTTGTGGATTTGTTTTTAAGAGCCCAATTGAGGGTCTCGAAGGGAATTTGTTTTTAATGTGACATGATGCATGCTTTTTATACAATAAATGTAGAAAGACTTTAAGGTGTAAATGTGTATTTGAATATGGAAATATTGTGATATAGGATCATTCAAGTGTTGGTTCAGTTAAGGGATTGTTATTTTATACTTGTGAAGAGTACTCCATTCCCTTGAGCTTGAGCTTCCCAAGGGGTCTCTCTCAGTTTCACACACATATATATATATATATATATATATATATATATATATATATATATATATATATATATATATATATATATATATATATATATATATATATATATATATATTGTAACAGAGCGGGTGTCTGTAGGAGCACCAAACACCAGCGAGACTAGGAATATGGTGCTATACTGTTTCTTTATTGTATTGTTTTTAACAGTCCAGTACACTAGGGTCCGCCTGGTTGGGGCTGCTCCCTTTTTCACCAGCTGTCTACCAGAGGAAGGGGGAGGAAAAGGCCGTCCTGGTTCCACCGTACTTTAGAGGTCCCGGTACTGGAGAATGACCGAACCCAAAACAGAATGAAATAATAACAGGATCGTTTGGGAGGAAGCGAAACACTTCC
Organism: Triturus cristatus; assembly: GCF_964204655.1. NCBI lineage: Eukaryota > Metazoa > Chordata > Amphibia > Caudata > Salamandridae > Triturus > Triturus cristatus. The sequence continues at coordinate 549,160,875 of NC_140595.1, forward strand.
TGACACAGGGTAGTGGGAGTGACGGACGAAATACGAAGACGCCGACACCGTGTGGACCCTGTTGTGACCCCCTCTCTATCGCCGACCTCCCCTACCCGTGCTTTGGAAATCCCTGAAGTTTCACCTGTACCTTGTTAAGCCACCCTCCTCCTGGAGGGTGGAGGGGTGGAACGCGGTCTCGTTGGCCTCCTGGCTTGACGTCTTCATCGGGGACAGCGCTTCCTCTTTTGTTCCCCTTCGGTTCTTCCGTTCTCTGCAACCTCCATGCTTCTGGCTCCTCTCTCGGCCGGGATTTGCATTCCGCATACGTCCGGGTGCTCTCTCCTCCTGTCCCGTCTGGCGGCTCTTCTGATAGGGCAGCTGTGGGAAATGTCATTGGCCACGCCTCCGGGGACTCCTCTGACGGATATCCCTAAAAGGGTTCCACACCAGCCTGCATATAAGGCAACAGAAATTCGTTAACTGTCTCAGTGGGATCAGGAGGCCAAGCAGTTCCCCTATGGCCTCTATGCCAAAATGACTGTCGTGCCACTGAAGAGTGCAATGAGCATGAAATGCGTCCGGCGTGAATCGACAGGCATGCTGTAAACTGGATCCGCCCGCCGATCCGGCTTTTACCTCATGAAGGTTGCTGCAGTGGATGTCAGAGTGCGTCTCCACAGGTGGGAACCTTGGAGCTTTGATTTTTACGCGGCCTCCCAGCCGCGGGAGATGCACCACCAGGAAATTTGGGGCCACGGAGCTCCGAATCACGGAGTCGCAGTATGGAGGCATCCATGGAGGATTGGCAAGCCGGATGTGCTAGTGGAGGCCATTGGTGGGCTTGAAACGTCTCAGACAGCGACACACAACTGAGACACACACTACAAGACCCACAAACCAACGCGGACTCATTTGAGTCGCCCATTGGAGGGCTCATATTTTTAAGTGAGATGTGTGGCCGCTATGCCAAAATGGCTGTCACACCTCTGAAGAGTGCAATGAGCACAAAACACATCAGGCGTGAATCGACAGGCATGCTGTAAACTGGATCCGCCCGCCGATCCGGCTTTTACCTCATGAAGGTTGCTGCAGTGGATGTCAGAGTGCGTCTCCACAGGTGGGATTCTTGGAGCTTTGATTTTTGTGCAGCCTCCCAGCCGCGGGAGATGCACCACCTGGAAATTTGGTGCCATGGAGCTCCAAATCACGGAGTCTCAATGTGGAGGCATCCATGGAGGATTGACAAGCCGGATGTGCTAGTGGAGGCCAATTGGTGGGCTTGAAACATCTCAGTCAGCGGCACACAACTGAGGCACACACTGCAAGACCCACAAACCAACGTGGACTCATTTGAGTCACCCATTGGAGGGCTTATATTTTTAAGTGGGAGGTGTGGCCTCTATGCCAAAATGACTGCCGTGCCTCTGAAGAGTGCAATGAGCATGAAACGCATCAGGCGTGAATCGACAGGCATGCTGTAAACTGGATCCACCCGCCGATCAAGCTTTTACCTCATGAATGTTGCTGGAGTGGATGTCAGAGTGCATCTCCACAGGTGGAAACCTTGGAGCTTTGATATATATATATCAAAGTCGAGCCGTGATGGGACACTCACCTTGCAAGCCAGGGAAGTGCTTGCTGGGAACTGTGGTTTGCCAACGCTGACTGCAGTGAAGCCCCACCTACCAATACGGCTCAGCTGAAGAGTCACAATTGACACAATTGACGTGAGAGTGGTTGAGCATACAAAAAGCCGCTGGAGGAAGACTTTGGTGTTTCAGGGCATTTGATAAAGGCATACATGCCGAAACGCATCATGCCATCGTGATCAATAAAGTGCTCTTCCTGGTAACCACGCTGAGTCCCTTCGATTGCTTCGGCAGAAGGATATTGTTCTCGTTACATATTGCGCACCTGCCTATTGTGCGCTGAGGGACCCGCTCTACAAAGAATCTAAAACAAGATGGGCAACTCTTCTTCAAAGCACTCCAAGGTATTGGATGGATTTCAGACTGCCACGCTTTGTGGACACTATGTATTTTTGCATTTGCGGACCGTGACTTCACGGAGAGGCTAGATCATGGCATCGATGCCTCAAGGCACATTGAACATTTTTTAGTGCAGCTAGGGCGTTGGGGACCAAGGAGGAGACATTGTTATTGCGGCAGCATCGTCATTTTACCCAGGGTAGACGTTCAACACTATACATATTTCACATCTACCAGCTCTCACTATGGGAACCGAGCCGTGATGGGACACTCACCTTGCAAGCCAGGGAAGTGCTTACTGGGAACTGTGGTTTGCCGACGCTGACTGCAGTGAAGCCCCACCTACCAATACGGCTCAGCTGAAGAGTCAGAATTGACGTGAGAGTGGTTGAGCACACAAAAAGCCGCTGGAGGAAGACTTTGGTGTTTCATGGCATTTGATAAAGGCATACACGCCGAAACGCGTCATGCCATTGTGATTAATAAAGTGCTCTTCCTTGTAACCCCGCTGTGTCCTTTCGATTGCATCAGCAGAAGGATATTGTTCTCGTTATATATATATATACATACACAATTGTATGCTCGCTTTCAGCAAGCGAGAGCATTTTGAAAGCGAGCACAGTTTACTATGGCTTGGTGGGGGCAATAAACTCCTGCCAAGCCACAGCAAACAGCTATGTCCTGGGTTGGGCACCCTGGGACATAGCAGGGCCATGCATGGCTCCAGGAGGGGGGGCCCACGAAGACCCCTCCTTTTTTGTTTAAGGTAGGGCCTGCTCCTGAGAGGTGGAGGTCCCCGTGGTGATACCAGCCTTGCACCCCCCTCCCATTTAAAAAAATATTATGGCTCCGGGGAGGTGGTGGTCCACAGGGCCCGGGGGTTCCGTGAGACCCCTGTGTCAAAATTAAGCAGCCCTGGCAAGGTGGTGGTCCCCGGGACATGTGGGGGCCAGGAGGTCCCCCATTTCATTGGCATTAGCCAAGGGAGGAGATGGTGGTCCCTAGGGCTGCAGGGGACCCCGAACAGGCCTCCCCACACTAATTTTAGAAATAGCCCCTGGGAGGTGGCATTCACTGGGGCTACAAGGGGGCCGTGTGGGCCCTCTGCATCATTTTATTGTTTGCCCCGGGCTTCATGAAAAAGACATGCGGGAGACGGTGTGTCTACTTTTTAAAAATGTTTGCCATGGGTCCAGCCACAAATTGAATTTAACAAAATGCTTTTAACTCCCAAAGCGGTCCTTGTGGGATCCCACAGCCATATCTGGGGGTTAAGGTATTCCTACCCTGCCCCCTATCCTTTTTTTAAAACATTTTTTGTGGGACTTGGCTTCAAGCCAATTCCCAAGATAGCCGCCAACACTTCCAATTAAAGTTCAGTATGATACACGAGTCGGATGCAAGGATCCGTGTCCCCAGATATCTATATTTTTTAACATAAATATCTCTAAAACTACAGAATAGATTTACACCAAATCACAAAAAACACACTTTTTGGACCAACATCTAGCTTTCTGCCAAATTTGGTGTCATTCTGTCCAACAGTTTGGGCAGTAGTCTTGTTTAAAATCTCTATGGGAAAATCCATGGGGGAAATGCGTTTTGGGACCCCCTTTTTTTCAGCCCCTGTTGACGGATCACTCCGAAACTTTCAACACACCAGCTAACTGGCTGTAGCAAAGGTTTTGGAAATTTAGTGAAGATCCGTCAAGCGGCGCCAAAGTTATTGGCAAAACAAAAAATTCATTTCTTAGGGAAAGTAGTGTAATGATCGCGGATGTTCTGCAGGAGCGTCCGGAACGTTGGAGAAAAAAACACAGTCGTCCCCCTCGTTCCTCCGACTCTATCAAACTCTAGAGTACGAAGTACCCGCTGGGGAAAACAGGGAAACAAAACAAGGATAGGTGGGGAAAACAGGCAGGTCTTGATGGATGATTCTGGCAGGTGAAATAGCAGGAAGGTGATGGTTCTTGACAGGAAGGAATGATAGGGCCCCTCAGCTGTAACACAAAGGTAGGTATATGAATATTAATACATTACTATCCTGGAGCTTTCTTCACTTCAGTCCCCCAGACACCTACCAAGGTTAACGCCAGCCTCCTGGATTATGGCCTGCAGGAATAAGTAGGAATAACTCTGCACGACACACCTATGATCGATTCCCAGAGGAGAACTCAGTTTCACTATGTGTAAGTCACTTTACAGGCTGTGAACAACAGAGACAGGGTTCATAAATGATGGAAGGATACGATTCCCCATATGCCTATATGATGTGTAGGAAGAACAAGTACCGTGATCCTTATGTAGGAAGGTGGCAAACCTAATCCACTGCTCAATGGTCCTCGCAATAATCACCCTCGGATGCCTGAAGCGTGTTCAAGAGAACATAGGGTAGGGACAAGTAGTGGATGAGCCAAAGAGGCCACTGATACTTGAACTGGGGTAAGAACACAAAGTATGACTCCAACCAAATCACAAGACTTGGAGTCGCCTTAACAGCAGGCGTAAGCACAACACAATACAAGCCTGAATCTGAAATAAGCAGGCTTACATACAACACGACACAACTCAAGCCTGATATGCTGGATCTGGAATTAGCAGGCTTACATACAACACGACACAACTCTCGCCAGAGAAGCTGATTCTGGAGAGAGATAGCAAAAGGAGCAGTGCAGCCGATTGGGACTTACTAACCGTCTGCTAACCTCTATCTCCGAGATAAGGAGAGTCGAGTGACGGGCGGCCCCCACACTGCTAACTAACACTTAGACCTTACTTGGGAAAACACGCTCGGCCGCTTGGATGGAAGGAGCGCCTCTACGCTTCACCAGGGGGAACAGCGATAACAACCCCGGAGCCGGGACTCGTCAGCTTCGACTCGTCCGCGGCTTCGAACTGGAAAACAGAAAATACGTTTAACCGGAAGTCAGGCAACAACACTCAAGACGGAACTGGGGCTCAGTGCTAGAACGCGAAGCGGCGTTTGCACGCCCTTCGCCGTTTAAATACACACTGCACACAGGGGCCGGACCGCGGGGCATGACAAGTAGGTCCCAATTATAACTACCTACCGTGTTTGTGTGTGTATATATATATATATATATAGTTCGAACTCCCACAATCCTAAATGAAGACAGGGCACAGACTCTGAGTTCATTTGTGCAGTTTATTGTAATTGCAACATGTCCATAAGATTAGATGCATTTTGGCCAAGCCTGTCTTGTTCACGTATGTATGTGTATCCTACTGGCAGTCACCAGTAGGTAGCTCTAGTTAGGGCCTAGTTTCCATAGTAAAACCATCTTTTGACTTGCCTATAACTTTGGGGTCATTTTACCAATCTGCATGAATTTTCCAAAAGAGTGTCAAAGTAGCTTCTGTGTGTCATGGAAAGTTTGAGTGTGATTCGTGCAGTGGGCATCGAGAAATAGGGGCGCGAAATAAGGGTGTGTTTGTAATGTTAATTTCCATAGGAACATGTTGTGGAGCCTACAGCCCGAACCGCTGGACAGAATTACACCAAATATGGCTGATAGGTAGATGTTAGGCAGATTGTGCTTTTTGTTATTTGGTGCAAATCCGTTCAGTAGTTTTTTAGAGAAATTTAAGTTGAAAATTATAGTGATATCTCTGGCCGTGGATATTCCATGACGATTTTGCAATTAATCGCGAATGCACCCGCCAACGAAAATGCTCTGATTGGTTGGACGCAACCTGAACAGAAAGTTGCGGCCACCATTTTATTGATCGGGAATGGTTCCCGGGGCTGAAAATTTCTGTGAAAGCTAGGGGTCAGGTTGGAGGTACTTTGACCCCATCTTTGAGAAATGGGAGTATTAGTGACACAAATTATGTGTCCAAAATGTATTTTTTTAATTGTGTACGATATTTGCAATGACGCTGCAATCAGGAGCATGGCCCCCATATACCGTTGCAGGAACATCGTGAATATTGCGACGTCATCGCGAATATTGGTGAAAAAATATATATTTGTACACACATGCCAATCACTATCACACACTCATGTATTCACTCACAAACTCACTCAGACACTTATACACACATTCACATACCCACTCACACACTTCTACATTCAGTCACATACCCACTCAGATACTCCAGCACCCAGTCACATACCCGTTCAGATACTCATGTAGCCTCTTACAGACTCAATTAGAGAGTGATACAACCATGTACACACCCACTCAGACATTCATGCACCTTCTTAGAGACCCACTCGGAGAGTCATGCACCCTTGTACAGACCCACTCAGAGACACACACACGCTAATACAGACCCATTCATACACTCATGTACTCATGTACCCATGTACAGACACACTCAGAGACTCACATGCCCACTTACAGACCCACTCATACACTCATGTATGTACTCACAGACCCACTGAGACACTCATGCACCCACTTATAGATCTGCTCAGATACTCCTACACCCACTCACACACCCATACAGTCACTCCCATACTTAGTCACTGACCCTCTCAAAGACTTATGGACTAAGTCACTCTCTCATACACTCAGAAACTCGCACACCCACTCACAAACTCACTCAGATATGCATGCACTCACTCACTCCCTGCCTCAAGGCTCATGCATCTACTCACAGACCCACCCAGACATTCACCCACCCAGTCACAGACCCACTCATGCATGCATCCACCCTCTCACCAACTCAGAGACTTATGCTCTCACTCACAGACCCATTGAGACACTCATACACCCACTCACAGATCCTCTCAGACATCCACTCATGAACCCACTCAGACACTCACACTCCCATACAGTCACACACCCACTCAGAGACCCACCCAGAGACTTATGCACCCAGTCAGTTATATACTCAGAGACTAATTTACCCACTCACAGTCGCACTCAGAGACTCAAGCACCCACTGACAGAACCATCCAGACATTCACGCTGCCAGTGATAGACCTACTGAAAGACTAGTACACTCACTCACAGACCAACTCAAACACTCAGGCACCCTCTCACTCACTCACTCAGACACCCACTTAGATATTCATGTATTCACTCACAAATCCAGTCAGATAGTTATATACTGACTTGCAATTGCACAAAGGCACTCATGCATTTACTCACAGATTGAGTGAGAGACTTAGGCAAGCAATTATAGACCCTCTGTGACACTGATGCACCCACTTACAGACTCACTCGGAGAGTGATACACTGAGGAAGTTCCACAGTTTATTACAGAAGCATTCATAGACTGACGCACCATCTTACTGACTCACTGAAATACTTATACAGTGAATAAGAGACTTACTGATACAGTGATGCATGCAGTTATAGATTACACTGAAAAAGTCATATACTGTATTATAGATATATTAAGGAGTTGTACATGCTATTATACAGTCATTTATATAGTAATGTGTTTAGTCTGTTGGTTATAATAAATTTTGCAGTTATAAGTTTTGAATGTGGTGGTAGCTATTGAATGTCTGCATTTCTTTTGTCATTTAGCAACGTATTCGCTGAGATCGTGGCTACCGATATCATTGCGATGCCCGGCATCACTGCGAAAACGGAAAATCGGTTTAAATGATTGTTTTTATACAAACTCCCTCCAAAAACATGACTTTAAACAGTACAGTAATAAACCCCTAGTGTCTAAAATACTGTAAAACGTGTGCATACATGTGTTTTACACCTCTTAAAGGTGCGATCGCCACGGTTACCGAAGGCATCGAGACTCTCGCATTATCGTGTAAACAGGAAGTAGGGTTCAAATATATGTGCACAAGCATATTCTTTAAGTTAGTAATGTGTGTATTGTAATAACTAGAATGACTTTTTTAAGTTGTAATTTTTTAATGTGGTGATGGTCGTTAAATGCTTGCATTTATTTTGCGATTTCGTGACGCGATCTCGATCATTGCGACGTCACCGCAAATTTTTTTAAAACCCCAAAAATAATTTAACAAGGAAATGAATAACATTTTGAGCTCTTGGGTGGCTCTGACAAGAGCTTTTGTGTTGAGAGTGTGTTTAAGACTCGTTCGCGATCAGCAACATCAAGTTGGCGATCGCGAGCGTGGAAAATAAACCTCCTGGTGAGATTCTCAAAGCGAGGAGGTCATGTTTCTCATTGCGAGTGGTCGCGTATCCTCGCGACCGCTCGCGATGAGAAACTACCAGTCCAGGTTGAGAAAGCTGCTGCTCGAGTAAAAATCTACTCGAGCGGCAGAAAACTACAGCTCGCACTGTGCAAGATGCCGTTTTCAAGGATTGCACAGTGCCAGTTGCTTGTCCGCACTGTGCAATCATTTAAAACGACATCTTGCACAGTGCGAACAGGGTACTACGCAGTTCGCGAAGTGCTACGCGTAGCTCGCGTAGTGCGAAGTGCACTTTGCGTAGCTTCGCGTAGTGCTACTTTGCGAACTACTCCCAGGGTTAATATAAACCAAATTGTAAGTGTTTTTATATATCTATTAATAGGAAACTGATGCATAGTTTGTCTCAGGTGCAGATCACGTGTCTGTCAAGTTAGTTTAGAATGTGTTTCCATGCAGGTAAATGTTTCACTTGTATTGGTTTACTGCATTCTGGACGTGGTAGGAGAAATAACTGCACACTAATGGGTAAACCTATATTTAATCTTATAGTATGTAAAGTCAAGGTTTTACATGTGTATATATGATATGCTGCTTATAACAAATGTTTTTATTTGTATTCTGGGATTTGTAGTCTAATTTGTTCCATTATAAAAGATGAATAGAACACTCAGTTTTGAAAGTGGAAATTATGCACTATAGCTGTGTATGAATTATAAATCTGAATTGATCTGTGCATAGAGGTTTATTGGTAGGGCAGTCTTTTTACTTAGTGCTGCACAAGGTATACATTTTTCTTAAACTATATATAACTGAACAGTGAGGTAGGCCTTGTCGCAGGGAGCTATTCTCTTAAAAAGTAAAAGATGCAGTTTGATGTTTCAGTGAGCTATATGCACTCATACCTATATGCACTCATAGAAACCTATGTGCCCAATTATACATCCAGCCTACACCCTGACCTAAATCTGAGATACGTAAGTAAAAAAGCAGACAGACACTGAAACACCTAGTGAGATAGTTAGAGAAGCATTGTAAGATTTCGTCACACATACAGGCACAACTGATATATATTTTTGGGGTAATAAAGGCAGTTTCTCACAAACTTAAATATCCCAATATTCACTAGTACACCCAGGAGGCAATGTATGCAGGCTCATACAGACACATTTAGAGAACCATATATCACATAAAGAGAGGCTGAGATTTAGTAACACATTTACTTACATGTGGAATCACAGCCCCAGATAGGAAATGAAACACTTATTCAGGTATTTGCTAAACAAATGACCCTTTCAAGTTTACCATGCAGACTAGTAGCGCTTGCATTATGTCTCACACCTGGTATACTTGAGCTTGGGCATGTAGTTTTACTGGTAGAGATGTCTTATCACTTAAAACTGCTAGACAAGGTGTAAACTGTTCTTGTCCCAAATTTAAATGAACACTGAGGTAGAATGTAGGTAGGCATACCTCAGGGAGCTATTCGCTTAAAAAGTAAAAGGTGCACTTGAATGTTTCAGTGAGTTATGTGCACTCGTATAAACATACATACCTAATTATATATCCAACCTACACCCAGACTTTAATCTGAGCTACCTAAGTAGAAAACCAGACAGATACTGAAAGACCTAGTGAGTTAGTTAGAGAAGCATATAAAGATTCACTCACACAGACGGGCACAACTGATATGTATCTTCTGGTAATAAAGGCAGTTTCTCACACACTTAAATAACCCAATATGTACTAGTACATCCAGGAGGCAATCTATGCAGGCCATTGCAGGCACATTTAGAGAACCACATATCACATAAAGAGAGGCAGAGATTTAGTAATACATTTACATACATATGTAATCACAGCCCCAGATAGGAACTAAACACTCATTCACATGTGTGCTAAACAAGTGACACTTTCAAATTTATCATGCAGACAAGTAGTGCTTACATTATGTCTCAGGCCGGGTAGACTTCAGGTTAGGTATGTAGTTTTACTGGTAGAGCTCTCTTTTTGCTTAAAAGGGCTACACAAGGCGTAGACTGTTCTTATACCAAATATAAGTGAAAACTAAGGTAGGCTGTAGCTAGGCCATAGTGCAGAGAGCTACTCACTTAAATAGTAAAATATGCACTTTGACGTTTCAGTGAGCTATGTGCACTCATAGAAACCTATGTGCCCAATTATACCTCCAGCCTACACCCAGAGATCCGAGATCCCCAAGTAGAAAAGCAGAGCGACACTGAAACATCTAGAGAGGTAGTTAGAGAAGCATGCAAAAGATTCACTCACACGGACAGGCACAACTGATATGTATCTTCTGGTAATAAAGGCAGTTTATATCAAACTTAGATAACCCAATATTCACTAGTACACCCAGGAGGCAATGTATCCAGCCCATTACAGACACATTTAGAGACTGCTGGAAAGGAATTTATAAAACATTACAGGACTACATTCTGATACTACAGATAAAAACTAAATGAAGGTACTATAATACCAGCCGCCTTAATTTGCATGTAAGAAGTCTCTTCACCACTAAAAAAATGCCCCCTTTTGTTTTTACTACAGGAACTTGTCCGTAGTACTGTGTGTTCTGTTTTTCATACATGAGCCAAGAACATTTTAGACATCATTTGGCCTAACAGGGATGATATTTACAAAAGGATATCGAAAAATGAAGCCTGCTTCATAATTGTTCGACATTTTGTACCAGATATAAAAATATGAGAAACAGTTTTAATATATAGTTGCTTTCATTAAGGTGGTAACCTGCCAGCAAGCCAGCATTAATAAACTTGTAGTGAGTGGAATGCACGGTATGACATATTTATAATGATCTACTGTGTACATTTTTTTTTTTTTTACAATCCATTGATTGTTTTTTCCCCACTGTTTGATGATGATGCTTCACACAGACCACTGTTGAAAGTAAAGAAGTATTAAAGCTGAAAACAGGAAAAAAACAATGTTAAACATTTGACTGTGTGGAATTCAAGTTTTGAAGAAAAAATAATGTGTGTTGTTTTGGTTGCCTAGTATTCAAAATGAAACCCTATTACATTTTGCTGTTTATATTTTTTCACAGTGGTTGGAGCATGGGATATAGTATGTGTGTCAAATGACTAATCTAGTGATGGATTCAACAAGTCACTACTCAAATACTCATCCCATCATCCAGAAACTACACTTGCACTCATGCACTGACCCAGGTAGTACCCATATAGTCAATCAGTTACCCACACACTATCTATGCACGCATCCAATCACCCAGGCACTACCCATGCACTCATCTAATCACCCAGGTACTACCCATGCACTCATCCAATCACCGAGGCACTACAGTAGCACTCATGCATTCACCCAGGCACTACACTTGCACACATCCATGCATCTAGGCACTGCACTTGCACTCATCAGTTTACCCAGGCACTACACTTGCAGTCATCCAGGTGATACCCATTGAGTCATCATTCACCCAGGCACTGTACTTGCTCTCATCCAATCATCCAGGAGATACCCATTGAGTCATCATTCACCCAGGCACTGTACTTGCTCTCATCCAATCATCCAGGCACTGCACTTGCATTCATACAATCACCCAGGCACTACCCATGCACTCAGGCATTCACCAAGGCACTGCAATTGCACTCATCCACTCACCCAGGTACTGCACTTGCACTCATTCATTTACCCATGCACTACACCTGCAGTCATCCAATCACCGAGGCAGTACCCATGGAGTCATCCATTCACTCAAGCACTACACATGCAGTCATGCAATTGCCAAAGAACTGCACTTGTACTCATTCATTCATGCAGGCACTGCAGTTGCACTCATCCATTCACTCAGGCACTACACTTGCACTCATCCATTGACCCAGGCATTACACTTGCACTTCTCCATTCAACCAGGCACTTCACTTACACTCATCCAATTATCCAGGCACTGCACTTGCACTTATACAGTCATCCAGGCACTGCACTTGCAATCATTCATTCACCAAGGCACAACACATTAACTCTGATGCATTCACCCAGGCACTGCACTTGTACTCATTCATTCACCCAGGCACTATACTTGCACGTATCCATTCACCCAGGCACTACCCATGCACTCATCCATTCACTCAGGCACTACCTATGCAGTCATGCAATCATCCAGGCACTATATTTGCACTCATACAATCACACAGACACTACCCATGCACTCAACAATTCACCAAGGCACTGCAGTTGCAGTCATCCATTCACCCAGGCACAACACTTGTACTTATTAAGTTACTCAGGCAATACCGAGGCATTCATCCAATCATCCTGGCACAACCCATGCACTCATGCAAATACCCAGACACTACTCATGCACTCATCCAATCACCCTGCACTACCCATGCACTCATCCAATCACCCATGCACAATAGTTGCACTCCACTGAGGCACTGCACTTGCCCTCATCCAGTCACTCAGGCACTTCATTTGGACTCATCCATTCACTCAGGCACTACACTTGCATTTATCGATTCACCCAGGCACTGAACTTAGACTCATCCAATGATCCAAGCACTGCACTTGTACTCGTGCAATCATCCAGGCACTGCACTTGCACTCATAGAATCAATTATGCAGTACCCATGCACTCCTCTAATTACCAAGGCACTTCCCATGCACTCTTCTAATCACTCATCCAATCACCTAGCCACTACTCATGCACTCATTGATTTACCCAAGCACAACACATACACTCATTGAATCACACATGCACTAACCATGTACTCATTCAATTGTGCAGGCACTACACATGCACTCATCCAATCATGTATACACTACCCATGCACTCATCCAATCCCCTGGCACTACACATGCACTCATTGAATCACACATGCACTAACCATGTACTCATTCAATTGTGCAGGCACTACACATGCACTCATCCAATCATGTATACACTACCCATGCACTCATCCAATCCCCTGGCACTACACATGCACTCATCCAATCACCCAGGCAGCACACATGCACTCATCCAATCACCAAAGCACTCAGCATCCAGTTATCCAACCACTCTGGCACTGATTTAATCATCCATGCACCACTAATGCACTCATTCATTTATTCATGCGTGATTATGCACTCATTCAATAGAGTATGCACCACTCATGTAATCATTCAATCATGCATGCACTACTTATGCACTCATTCAGTCATCCATGTACCACTCATGCATTCATTCAATCATCCATACACCACGCATGCACTCATTCAATCATCCATGCACCACTCATGCACTCATTTAATTATCCATCTACCCACTCATGCATCAATTCATTCTTCCATACCCAACTCATCCACTCATTCCAACATACATGCAACACTAATGCACTCATTCAATCACCCATGCACCACTCATGCACTCATTCAATCATCCATCTACCACTCATACACTCATTCTAAAATCAATCTCCCACTAATACACTCATTCAATAATCCATGCATTACTTATGCATTCATTCTAACATTCATACACCAGTGCTGTACGTATGCAACCATCAATACACTAGTCATTCACTATTGCAATCATTATAGGCATACTAATACACTCATTCATTCTGTTTTTTTAACTGTAAAAACTGTTGTTTTTTTGAGGTTTTGAGTTTTTTTTATAATTTTTCAACTTTACATTTTTTTTCTTTTTTGAGGAAAAAATTAACTGCAACTGGCAGGGGAAAAACTTGAATAAGCTCTCAAAAACATGAGAATACTGCAAGGACCCAAAAAGAAAATCAACATTTGTGAGTCTTGCAAGTGTTGCGGAAAGCTGTCATACTTTGCTCACCAGCACTAACCACAATGCCACAGTTCATACAATAAATTGCCATCCGGCTAAATTCTGGAGTTATATCTTCAGACTGTTGTTATACTTCTGAAGGCACTCTTTGTCCAGTTGTTGATGCACTTGCTAAAGAGTTAGATGGTTGTTCAGCCTCTTGTTGTCTCTTTGCAGCTTTTAATCGGTTGTTGTGGAAAGTTTTCAGGTTGTAGGGCATCCATAAGAGTATTTTTTTTACTGATGCCTCTCTACAACTTCTTATCACAAATTGTGCATTGCACAATTTTAGTCACAGTTTTTGATTCTCCAGAAGGAATCGTGAAGAATTCCCAAGCGATGCTGCTTTTTTTTGTGGAGGCCCCGAATCTTCAAACTCCTCAGAATATACTTCCTGCACTTTCTGGTCATCCTGCTGCTGCTGGTCTCCCACCTGTTATCGTTCTGGTGGCTGAGTTGCCATTTGTAGGACAAAGTTGTGAAAATCACAGCAGAAAATTGCAGACACATCCTCACACTGAAGTGCTCCCAGAGAATGAACCAGAAATGTGTATTGGTTGTTCTTCTCAATCTTATAGTTGAAAAGTATATTATCCAATCATATTCCTTTTTTTCCCCAGTCACATGATCTTTGTGATGATCAGCATCCTCGCGAAGACCAAACATTGCACAGAATAATATTTTATTTGAAAATAAGTACTCAAACATAAGTGTAAATCAACTGATATTAAAACCCAAATGTGGATCATACAATGTAATATGTATATGTATGTGTAATACACTTCAACAAAAACAACGTCATCACAACTTCTGGCATCACCGCAATCACGCAAAACACCAAGTAAAAGCCTTTTAATTGAAAAATTCAAACAAAAGTTAGGTTTAAAGAGTATATCAATAAACAACTTGTGTCAAATATTAATTAAAATATGTATAAGTGTGTGTTCCCGAGTTTTTTTTAATATATGCACACTTTGCGACTACTGACGACGACGCTGTCTACAGTCACTGCAAATATAGAAAGCACCATATTGAAGACGTTTTTCACAAAACTATCACACAAACTCAAATATAAAGTCTACATTACTAAACAACTAGTGTCTGCTATAAAGTAAAATCTGTCTATATATATGATTAAGACTTCCTCATAAACATGTGCCTTTGGTGACGTCACCGCGGGTATTGCAACATCGTCGCCAATATAAAAAATGTAAAGAAAAAAAATATGCTTAGTAAATCATTGAAGAAAATACAAGGTTATAAAAATACACGCTATAGAGCCATTATAGAAAGAAAATACAATATAAAAACCTTACAAATCCAATTAAAAATTCATAGGTTGCATGGACGTTCTAGTTAGAAAATAGAATTTGAAAAACCTTAGAGATTCACTGAAAAAAACCAAAGGTTACAGGGACGTTATAGTTAGGAAATAGAATTTTAAAAAACATAGAAATTCACTGAAAAAAAACAAAGGTTACAGGGACGTTATAGTTAGAAATTAGCAATTAAAAAACCTTCGAAATTAATCGAAAAAAAACAAATGTTACAGGGACGTTATAGTTAGGAAATGGAATAAAAAAACCTTAGAAATTCACTGAAAAAACCAAAGGTTACAGAGATGTAACAGTTAGGCTCAGGTTTCACTTGTGTAAAACCAGTGAAATTCAGCAGTTATTGTTAGCTGTGCTAACTATAACTCATGCCTCTGCAATGCACTGCTTATGACCTCACATATTACATCACTCAGCACGTGGTCAGTGACATCACTGATGACATCTGAAATGACATCACTGATGACATCATCCACAGAATCTTAGGATGTTGTCAGTGCTCTTTATGAGTTTGGCACTTAGAATCTAGAGGGAATTTTACTAATTAACTCAGGTTCTGTTATGATTTATGATTCTGTATTTCTAGTCTTCATGACAAAATTCTGCTTTTTCTGTAATGTTTTATAAACAATTCTTGATTAAACCTTTTAAAACTTAATTTTGATCTAGAACTCAGTTCTTGAGTGGCCCTAGTCTCTAAATATAATAATACACAAAAAGTTTGAGTCATTGATGAGGAGGGTGGTCTCTTATTGCTAGATCAATGAACTGCATAACACAAAATTTGGGGTTCATACAATATTGGGCTTTGGGAGATAATTGCAGTTCTGCTTCCACAACAGGATCTCAGGTTTGAATGAGATTTGACATGGGGGAGCAAAGTCAAAACATCTTTGGTGGCATTTCACAGACCAGCACAAAATGCGGCAGATTCTTAGCATATTTACTTTAATCTTGATGTATTGAGCTTTATGCAGATCTGTCAAGGGTGGAAGAAGATGAACGGGGCAAACAAGTGTGCATTTCCTAATAACTTTAACAAAACCAAGCAAAATTCAGGAGACATGTACAGGTTTCATGCAGATCTAACAAGGGCACTGGGACAAATTGAAAGGGGAGGGTGAAAAAACGAGTTTGTTTGCTAATAATTTTGATACTCTTTGACAAATCTAAATTACATTAGGCAAACATTTACATTTTCAGTTTTGTATTGATGTGTCACGTTTTGTGCCAATATGTTGTAGTTGCCATGTTAAAATGTGGTATATTAAGTAAGGCAAAAATATAGTAATTTGCTACTAGGTTTGCCTTGATTGACATATATGCATGACATTTTCAGGACAGTTAAGAAGGTAAGCTTTGAAAGTCTTTCACCTTGTACAAGAGTCCACAGGCTTTCTGGTAACTTTGGGGCAGATTTAAAAACATTCTGATGTTTTTGTTGCTTAAATGTTTACATATCCTTCAACCACATCAAAATGTGCCTGTTTCTTACCAACAGGAGCCATTTTTAGAAGGAAAGGAGGCATTAACATGTTCTACTGAGAGTCACAGTTGCATTTTATATGGCAGTCATGGCAGGCAAAGCAGAATTGGGACTTCCAGAGCAGTGGCAACCTACATGGTACATGGGTGGTAGGGTGGGTGTGGGGATGTGGGGGGTTCGTGAGGGTGTTGGGGGAACGGTAAAAAAAATAATAATAAAAGAAACATTTACCTTACCGCACCGGTCCCACGTCTCTGTTCCTGCACTCCTCATCAGACCGGGGCACAGAAAGCACAGAAAAGGTTCCCCTGACCAATCACAACGCTGCATTGCAGCGTTGTGATTGGTCAGTAGGAGCCTGGGTGCTTTCCAATCACAACGCTGCAATGCAGCATTGTGATTGGTTTAGAGCGTCCTGGTTCGGTGCTCAACCAAGGAATAGGGGCCTGGGCTTGTTCTTCACTCAGGCTGTAATGCAGCCTGCATTGAGAACAGGGAAAGTGCGCATGACTGGTTTGGGCGGCCCAAGAGGCCGTTCAAACAGTCATTGCACACTTAGGAGTGGGCAAACCACTTCTCCCTTCCCTGCTCCAAAAGCAGAGCAGCCCGCCCACCCACCAGCCCGCAAAGCAGCAGGAAATATAAAATGATAACTCAAAGTTATTATTATTTTATGTTTCCTTTACTTTGTAGTGCACTGCTTAGAAGCAGTGGGGTGACCTCCTCCACCATACCGGAGGAGCCACCCCTGTTCCAGGGACTTTAAGTGCTTCTGCACCGCAAAGAGAGGAAGAAGTCATTTTCACAGGGGAGACTGTGGAGCAAATAAAAACAAGCAATAATTCCATAGTTTTGCCCCCCCCCCCCCCCAAGAGATAAAACCCAATGCTACAAGGACTAAATGCAAAGTTAGTGACCTAAAGTTGAGCATGTGACTAATAAACAAATACATGTAGTACATGGCTGGGATTTCAGAGAGGGTCCACTAAGCACAGAGGGAGACAGGTTTTCATGTGTTCTAGTGCAGTTAGTTAGCAGCCCCAAGTGGAAATTATAAATCACAAAGATCTGAGAAGCAACCAGATCAACCTGTAGTGAAATAATGGCAAAATTGGCAAGCATAAACAGATGAAGCGAGAGATTATCTTTGAATATTTGATCCTTTATTTCATATTCTTTGGAGAAATAGAATACAGCCAACGCGTTTTGCCCATATCAGGGCTTCTTCAGGGCATCCAAGAAGACAAGCGCATCAATTTCATGGTTATTCCCAGTGCGATATCTTTTCAATAAACCAGAAGCTATATGGCTTGATTTCCTCCTCACAGGTAAAATCCAAAATCGTGGACGTTGAAAATCTTCAATGAAGAGCTGTGCGATTAGGGTTCTCTGCGCACGTAAGTAATTTTAAAAGGCTGTAATCATCATCGCCAGGCGACGCTGCCCAATCGAGGCACACGTTGCTTTGATGCCAGATTTGTAAAGGGTTTACCCTGGCAATGCTGATTACAGCTTTTTTAAATTACATACGTGCGTGGAGAACCCTAATCGCACAGCTCTTCACTGAAGATTTACAGCTTTCCACGATTTTGGACTTTTAGCTGTGCGGAGGAAATCAACCTGTATAGCTTCTGGTTCATTAAAAAGATATTTCACTGGGAATAACCACGAAATTGAGGAGCTTGTTTTCTTGGAAGCCGTGAAGAAGCCCAGATACGGGCGAAACGTGTTGGCTTTATTCTAATTCTCCAAAGATATTGAAATAAAGGATCAAATATTCAAAGATAATCTCTCGATTCATCTGTTTATGCTTGGCAATTTTTCTGTTATTTCACTACAAATTAATCTGGTTGCATCTCAGATCTTTGGGATTTATGTTGAATTATTTGTGGTTCTAATTGGTGGTGAAATATTTCTTGAGGTGGGCAACTGTGATTTTGCTTTATTACTTGACACTCCTAGCAACACGTGATTTTGCAGCAGGCAAACGGGTCCCCTAGCCACCATTGTTTGTTTGATCCCAAGCAGAAAGTAATTTACACTAACATGGATGATGCTGTATGGAAAAGTTACATTTAATCCCCCTTGGTACCTCATTGTCTTGCCTGTGCTTTGTATGTTGGTTGCTAAGCGCTGTCAATTAAATCCTTGGGAGCCTCTTGTTGTATGCAACATTGTAGTCCTATTTCTACAATTGTGGAATCTCCTGTGATTTGGTTTTCTGACTCTGGTCACTCTATGCTCTACGGAAGCAAAAGTATTTGGGGTCGCACCTGCATGTGTTTAAATAGGCCGTGCTGCGCTTAAGCATCAGTGGGATGGTAAGGAAGGGCAAGCATCGGCAGAACCAGTGCAGAATGGGTCAAGCAGAGGGCACCGGAAGTCCTCGAGGTGTCCCGAGATTTTGGACTGCAGTACACAAAGCCACCCTTCTGCCTGCAGTGCCTCGGACCCATGGGACTGATAATTATCTTCGACATCATTCATTAGCGGGTCTCGCAGAGACATCGGCGTGCCCCGGCATTCCAACGGGGGCCAATACATGATCTCAAACAAAGCCACGGCACATATTCCATCGCGCTCTTTGAGTAAACGTAATGAAGTGTGCATGTCGCGGCCTCGTCAACATGTGAACTCGTCCGCATTTGCATACAAGGCTTGTTGTTCGAACGTCCTGCCCAGGCGTGGGATGCGTCCATCAGCGCCCGTTCCCTCTATCGGGCCCTGTCAGGCCTGGCCCGGGAATTATCACTGGCAGAGCGGAGTGTGTGCGTTCATGCTAATTGAAAAACAATACACACGGCGCTGACCCCTTTCCCTCTGACAGAAGTGGGCCGGCTACAAACGTGTGAACCGCCCCTATCTAATCTGGGGGTTCTGGAGGGCGCTGTGACATCCGGAACACTTCCTCTTCACTTGACGTTGGTAGATTAGATTAGAGCCTCCCTTGTGAGAATGTTCGAGGGATGTTCCTCGCCTCTCCTATCTTGACACCGACTTTTACTTGGTGATCCAACCCCTGCCCCTGCCCCTGATTTCTGACCTGTGACATAACACATACAGCTGTGTAGCTCACCAAACATATCCCTGAGCTGGCACCCGTCAGTTCTTAAAGGGGGGAGGGGTATCACATTGAAATGCCACAAATCTCACAGTACTGCCAATCCAAGGTTGACCACAGCCAGGCCACGTGACGTATCTTAAACGCAAAGTGCCTAAATAAAGTTATTGTACTATTGTGAAAATGCACGTAGGTTATCCGTCGTCAGTATAGCTATACTAAAATCATTTTTGTACAAAAAATAGAGCCGGCGGAAGTGGAGAGTGGGGTGTATCAATCCACCTGGCTCTCTGTGCACCCCCAGCCCCCCTCCCCACGCCTTTTCTGCTTCTGCCTAGAAAGGGAGCAGCGTAGTTGACAGCTGCGCGTTTACTGCCTCTCGTATGATCTCCCTGGTGTATTCTGCTTGTTATGTCATGAGCGGACACACGCTTAGAAAAGTGATTACTTAGCGACACCGGAAGTGTGTGGCCAGTCCCATTCCTATGGTGTGATGCCTCGCATGCACTGTGATTTAACTAACTGTAACCATGGCATTACGAACGCAAAAACCAGAGTACCATTGTAACGGATTGTATAAATAATTCAGCAGTATTTGTAAAAACTCGTTCACACAGCGCCCGTGCAGGTAAGACTCGTAATTTTCTTCGACTTTGACGGAATTGCTAAACTTTTTCTGGTCATACTTTTGTCGTAAGATGTGATTCGTTTAAGAACCGAAACATGACAACTTTTAACCTGGCGACTTTTTCGTATTGCACTATTTAAGGACCTTCGTAGGAAGCAACACCGAGTGCACTTCGTGCGCGTCAGCATTCCTGGTCCGGGCAGGGTGCCCGGCTTCACTCGTCACCCCGAGGCACGTGACGGCGCAACACATTTCGGAGAAAAGATAACAAATTGTGCACATCTAGCCGGGCATAAATCCCCTCTGTACGTTGAAAAAGGACCAGTCACGTCTCACTTAAAATGTACGCGCCCGCACAATGCACAGATTCAAAACTTGAATCTCCGAAGTTATTTTCATCCGTTTCATATTTAAGGCCGGAAACGGAACGTCGGCTTTTTCACGTGGAGGAAGGTGATTTCATTTCCAGGTCCCAGCGTAAATCACGACAATTCCCCAGTGCGGCAGCCGTGTGCTTCACGACGCAGCACTAAATATCCGTAAGAAACTGTCTAGAAAGTGCAGCGTTCATAATTAGGCGCATGCGATCGGATGCAGTAATTTGTACTAAGCATGAGGGGAAGAAAAAAGAAATACTAATTCCTGGGAAAATCCATACTACATGTAACTGGCGAAAGCAGCGTCTGTGTATTATCAAATTCTAGAAAGGGCATGGCTTGTTTGTAATATAGATGCTTTATATGCAGAGGTCCCTCTTGCAAAAATGATTTCGTTACTGATTGGCCACACTTTCGAAAATTAATAAACTGTTTTTCTATGAAGCTTGGTTCCGCCGTTTTTGCGTGAGCTGTAAATAGCAGGTGGGTCAGTTAGTTGACCTCGGAAGGACGAATGGCTGAGTTGGCCCAGTGTGGATGTCAAAAGGGTTAGGCTGTAATGGCTGCGGCGGGAGTTTAACTCGCTGAGCCAGCTCTGGTTGCATTTACCTTTAATGTGCACGTTTGATGGTGGCAAATTCCTTTGCAATGCACGTTGTACAGAACTCAGAAGGAAAGTGCTCAATCAAAGCGGATACCTCTAACGAAGCTGCCCCAAAAAATATGTATTTCTATATCTTTCCTTCTGCGTCGATACTCCACTCAGACCTTGCCATTTTGCATCAGGTCGCATGCTGTTTATTTCTTCTGATCTATATTAAATATTAAGGCGCTCTGAACTCATTCCTTCTCATATTAGTGCCGCATCAATCCCGGCTCTGATTTTTTAATCAAAACAGTATTCGGAATATGATTCAGAAAGATTATATTTTGGGAGATTTGCGATCCATATCTTGGCCGTCTGACAGATTGCGGGGGGTTCTGAGCTGGGTGGATAATCTGGCGGGCGGTCGGTTGACCTTTAATGCCAGGCGAGGTGGAGGAGCCGGCACTCTCTTAAGACTCTCAGCGGGTCCTCCCCGTTCAGAGCGCGCCTTAAACAATTCTCAACAACCTGCTTAAGTGAGTTTTAATCATTGTCTTCAGAAAATAATCATCTTCCTGGAGGGAAGAAAATCATATTTCGTCGTTTTTAATACAAACGTGGCTGAAGTGGGGAGCAGATGTCGGAGGGTCTGTGGACTGGAGGAGGTCTGTGGTGGTATCTCTCTGTGCTGGTGGTGGGTTCTGTGTGGGTGTAAAGCATCTTGCTGTGTGGAGCGCTATACCTTTTCCACTGGATGGCCACAGAGACTTATACCTGGGGGCTATTACTAGTGGGGCAGAACCATGACCTACATGAAGCAGAACACTTCCGGGTTAATCAAGTGGTGGGTGTACAGCTTCCAGCTGTGTGGAACGCTGTACCATTACCATTGGCTGGTCACGTACACCCGGGGCTGTCACTAGGGGGCCGAACCATGACCTGCATGAAGCAGAACACTTCCGGGTTCACCAAGTGGTGGGTGTACAGCTTCCATCAGTGTGGAACGCTGTACCATTACCACTGAATGGCCACGTGGACGCACACTTGGGGCTGCCACTAGGGGGCCGAACCATGACCTGCATGAAGCAGAACACTTCCGGGTTCACCAAGTGGTGGGTGTACAGCTTCCATCAGTGTGGAACGCTGTACCATTACCACTGAATGGCCACGTGGACGTACACCTGTGGCTGTCGCTAGGGGGCAGAACCATGACATGAAGCAGAACACTTCCGGGTTCACCAAGTGCTAGATGGACTTATCCTATACCGAGACAATGGCCCAATTCACAAAAGGAATATTTGAAGTAGCAGGACAATAGTACTTATTGGAGTACTCTAAAATGCAGGTTACAAACCTATGGCCGAAATCTTCATCTCCAGCTGTCCTATGTGTTCTACCTCCATGGTGGAGATCTCAGCACACATAGGTATATGTTTAGCAGTAAATATGGGGCGTAAGGGGGAGTGGTGGGAAAATGTAGAATAAGTGTTAATAAATGGGAGATTGTATGGATATGCGAGGAGGGGTTTAGGGAGGGGAGTGTTTTTCCAAAACACATATCCTTATAAGAGTCAGACAACTGCGATTCTCAAAATACACTACTGATTCTACTTCAGCCCTACTAATGACAAAATAGGTTCGAATGTACTCCACCCCAGCTTGTTGTAAATCCAGCACCACACATGGCCAACCACTGGTACTACTACGCACTCCCATAGAAAACAATGGAGGCAAGTTTTAACACTAGCACTTAGTAGGAAAGAATGTAAAAGAAATGTAATTAATTCTACATTTAAAAGATACCCAATTCTTAAGTGGAAAAAGAAATAAGTTTAATTAACAGCAAATTTTACTTTTTTGGTTTAATAATTCAACCAAACAGAAATAAAGTACATTACATTTTTAACTTAGTTTACAATAATTAAAACCTAACTTATACTAAATGTATTAAATAATACTTAAAAAAACATATATTTGCATTAATTTCCAGAGCAACATAAAGTTAATTTTAGGAGATATTTTTCTATAGGGACATTTCTGCCCAAGTGGGGAAGATCTCCACAAAGAGGTGTTAAGTAACTTTACACTCATGCATTCAAGTCGTCGGACTCCCACAGCTCATCTGAAAGGCTGTATATTCTTACGTGTACCTCCAAGTGTGAATTTTCACACAGAATCGGTGAAGAGAGAAAAGTAGAGATTTGCACCTAGATTTGGGAGTCGCTCTACCCATGGGTGGATCTAAACATGCAAAGTTGCATTTGTGAATCACACCTAAATATTGCAAACTTTGAGTCTTTAATGAAGAGTTCGCGTTGGAGTGTGCTTTACCCACCGAGCGTTCGAGAGTTTGCTCTTTTGGCATCCTTGGGTTTCCTATAAATGTTTAACTGAGAAGACTAAAAAGTGTATTCACAGCACGCCTATACATTTCCCTTCTAGCCATCCCTTCTAATCTGATGTGTAAATTATTTCCAAGAACTGGAATTTTTTATTTGGAAATGTCAAGACTACGTGTGCAAGGCAAATGTGTTATGCAGAGTTCTCGTGCAATTATAAAAAAAACATGTTTGGCTGCTGTCTTATGTGCTACATCCCTCTGCATGACAGTCCATTGCAGGACGTGGATGTAAAATAGACGAAAAGAGTAGGGTCTGCAGCAGTGAGGAAAGAGAGGTCAAGGGCGAGAGATGGAACCAGAGGGCGGATGAGAGGAAGGGCGGGTTATAGAGGAGAGAAGGGGACAGAGGGCTAGAGGAGAGAAGGAAGCGAGTGAATGGAGCAAAGCGGTAAAGGGGGGCTGGGAGAAACAAGCGCTAGAGAGATGCAGAGCTCTGAGAGAGAGGGATGGGAGAGGAAAGATGGAAGGCAGGTGAAAGAGAAGCAGAGAAAGAGAATGGGGCGGAGAGAATGTAAGAACGATAAAGGAGGTCAAAGTTAGCTGGGCGAGAATCATGGCGAAAGGGTGAATGGAAGGTGAGGCGAGATGGAGAAAGGCGGCTAGTGTAAAAAGAAGAGTGCGTGGAGGATGTGGAGAGAGGTAGAGAGATGTAGAAAGGGAATGAATGGGCGAGGAGAGAGTTGGAGAGTGAGAGTGACAGAGAAAGGCGGAAAGGAGAGAGAGTTAAAAAATAAAGGCAAGACAGCTGATGATAAAGACAACAGAAGGGAGGGGCGCGAGCTACTTCTTGCAAGAAGCCACGGAATGGGCCTAATACTCTTTATTACAAGCGCTAATCCTTCAAATCCGACTTGAAATAATGTTTATCTTTTGGCAGCTTAATTTCCCGTCCCTAAGCTGCAGGTCAGTACAGCAGACTGTGCTGTTCCTGCTTCCTAAGCGCCAGCAAGAAAGTGGAACATCACCGCGGATGCTTCCCGCCAACTGCCTGCCTCGGTTATTCGTTAAACTCCCAGAATGGAATGGTCCGGAACAGTCCACGTTCTGCCCCTGTTCTTGTTTGTCTGAAAGCACCAGCTCGTAACCAGTCTATTTGCAGGCTTGTGTATCATTAAGAACTACGTTTACGAGTGTTGTTTTAGTTTAACTTTCAAGAACAGTCTAGCTTAAAATTTAATTTATAAAAAAAAATCATGTCATGTTGAAGAGATAAAATATGAATTTTCACTACAACATTGAGTGGATTCTCTGAGACAGATGGCAACAGTTCACGGTACGTCATTTTAGGTCTTCCTCACAGAAGCTGAGCACGAGCGCAGGGTACTTCAATGAGCTGGGGCATTAAAAGATGGCGCTATTGTGAATGGGGTTCCAAGAGGCGCGCGGCCGTTTCTTTCCATGCGTGTCCTGGCAGCAACACAAAACATTAATGAAAACCATCCTATCGATAATATTACGAGTCCATATTATGGGATAGTCCGGTTTCCAGGGCTCCATGAACGACCTTGTGCGTTCTGGGAGGCGTGGTCTTTTTAGTGTGCTACAATTGGACCAACGCACCTGAAAACCAATTAATTATTTAAGGGAAGCTGAGGACCAGAACATGGTATTCCCGAAGACATGGAGCCGTTTAGGGCGTGTGGTGACCTTATTCTTTGATAAAAAGACCACCCAAGTATACTTTAAGATGAAACCGGATTTCTACTAAAGGTCCCAAGAAGCACAGACACCCTTATGTTCTGGTGGGATACCAGTGGCGTAGCCAGTGTGTCATGGGCTCTAGTGCAAGGAAGGAAATGCCCCCACCCTCGGTCGCTGCTTGAACCGTGAAATGCAGCATAACCTGGGTTCAGTGGGCCCCTTGGGCTTCTGGGCCCAGGTGCCACTGCACCTGTTGCACCAATTGAACCTATGGGCTTCTGGGCCCGGGTGCCACTGCACCTGTTGCACCAATTGAACCTACGCCCCTGTTGGTTACTGTTGTTCCCCTGTTCGTGGAAGATAAGCAGTTGCTGAAGTGTTTATCCCTTTTCATATTCTTAGAGAGATGAAATTAACTTGGATGAAAATGCTGTGGGTCTACACTGGGCCGTAAGGGAAGGAAATAATACATGGTTCATCAAACTCAAAATAAACCAAGCAGGTGCAAGCTTTTCTGGCCTAGTATTTAAAAAGACACGACCACAGACGAAGTCACATTTCAAGCACCACTTCCCAGCCCTCAATTAATTGAACGTGAATTATTTATGGTACAAGATGGCTGTTTTTTTAAATGGTATATCTACTGCTCAGCACTTGGGAACCTATTCTGCAAAAAAAAAAAAAATGCTTGCTGTTTAAAGCATCTTCGGTCACAAAATCAGTAGAACAAGGGATCCGCACTGTGTTTTTAGCCTTTGCTAAACGTGAACAGCTCGATATTTCACATCGATTTCTCGGAGGGGGCTGATTTATTGAAGCAGAATTGATCTGGCTGTTGAAACCACAGATGATACACAGTGAAAGCTGACCGCGCTGAACTTGGGGGTGGATGGGAGGCAGAATGGCCTGGTGGGAAATCGGTAGATTTCCCCTACAAGCTGGTGCCTCTGAATGGCAGGTAGTGCCAAGGCAGTGCTGGCCACGTGACAGTCTGATGGACATCTGCAGAGCTCTAATCCCACTCACCTTTCACAAGCACTGGACTGCAGGAGAATGTGTGGGATTCCAGATAGCCAGGGACACTGGATTTATGCAATTCTGCGGCTGCAGCTTTTTCAAATATTTATGGATTTGCCACATAACCAATCATGGGCAGAATAATTTGGAATATGTATCTTCACATCGCATGCAAATACATCATATGCCATTACAATGCTGTCGTTACAACGACCGTGTTGTAACAACGTGAACCAGTAAATCGCAAGTCGTTACAACGCCTTGCTGTAGGGGGCGCGCTGGACTTAGGAATTGCATTATTTACAATTCCTACTCCAGTTTGTGCAACAGCAGGTAAGGTGTTGGATTGTAAATCCAACACCAGCGCGCCCCCTACAGCAAGTCGTTGAAATGACTTGCGATGTAATGGAACATGAGGTAACAACGTGGTTGTAGTAACAAGCGCGTTGGAAAGGTACCGCGTTGTGGAGACAGCGTTGTAAACACTGTTCCCCCACAATTTGCAGATTTAACAATAAAAAATGTTTCTAGCTCAAACGAGCAAAAAGTTACAAAAAATGTGGCAACAAGTTATTCGCCCAACAGTGGAAGGCATCGTTTAAGTCCTCGGCTTTCAGTTGCTTATTTCTGTATTTGGATATTAAACTGGTAATAATGAGGTGACAATTTTGCCCAGACCTTATTACCATATTTAAAAAATGATAAAACAATGAATACTACAAAAAAAAATGTGCAGCATTGTGCTGCATAATTTGCCCTTTCTTGCTAAATATAGGCAACTCTGCCACATAATTTAGTGCTCCCCTGCCTCCTAATTTCAGAGGACTTAGGTATAGGTTAGTTGACCTTATGACCCTTTCCAAAAGGACAACGCAAGCTACAGTTTCCTGCTTGTAACTCCAGAAAGGCCTAGATGCCGCCACCAGCCCCTTTTATAGATCTAGTTGTAATTGCCACATTCATTTAAAATAGTGCTTTGATTCAGCAAAAAAATACGTGAACAATAACTCATTGTTGCCTCATTAACGTTTGGTTCCGTAGTCTGAACAGAATGCGTTTGACGACAATTTTAATTAAAGTGAAATAATGCAGCTCTGTTGTTTTCTTTCTTTTTCGCCTAATTGGAGACAACGTTGCTCTTTTCATCGAATTATGGTGACCCACTAACTGGGCCACAGCTCGCCACTCCAGGCCAGCGAGTGCCTGTTAGATGCAGAGTGCAGGCTAGAACTGCCAGCCTTCAAGGGAGGATGCGAGTGAGTGAGTGAGAGACAGCTGGGCCTGGTGTACACAAATGTTGCCGCCTCCACATTTATCGTGACGTGTTTGACGTTCAGACAAAAGAAGCGATCATTGCCAAAAGCGTTTCATGTAATTAAATCA
Source organism: Triturus cristatus (assembly GCF_964204655.1). Classification (NCBI taxonomy): domain Eukaryota; kingdom Metazoa; phylum Chordata; class Amphibia; order Caudata; family Salamandridae; genus Triturus; species Triturus cristatus. The sequence continues at coordinate 549,188,677 of NC_140595.1, forward strand.
ATGGTCAAATAGGCATACGCACTTTGTTGTAAAGTGTAATATGCACACAGGAGCACCCAGGTCATGCATCATGCCTTCCAAAATGCAAATGCAGCCATAATGGAAATTTTCTTTTCCAGCAGAGTCTTACCACAAAATGGGAGATATTTCCGGAGAAAGAGTGCAAAACATCAATAAAAGCATCAACATGTGTGTATAAGAACAAGAGAGATGCCTTCCTCAGGAAAATTCACCTGGATGCAGGAAATAATTGAGATATACTTTATCAAAGAAAAAGGCGGATGTAAAGTACAAGAGAAGCAAGCACAATGCTGACATCTTAATAACGTGGACTGAAAACGTTATTTAATCGCAGAGCCTTTATAGGACCACAGTTGTTGTAAACTCTGCAGGCCATGATGAATAACAGGCATTGATATGTTGGAAAACACAGTACAGATATTGGCGGTGGATCGGCGCGGTGCATCATGGGTAGACGGAAGATGGCTTTCCCCTTCTGTGAAGGTGTGCAGAAGGTGTGCTCACATGTATGCACCTGCCTCAGGATGCCTAGGTATGTTATGACTAGGTTGGACTCTAAGAAAACACTGGAGAACAGCATTGAATGGTATTCCCAGGTTTTTGCCTTTCCAATTGTGTTCTCAAGGCTAAGTCTGCCAGCAATGCTAAATTACAATATGCCTAACTTATTCATAAAGATATAGAGGGTTTTTAACTTTTCTCCAAATATTCATGTGCTGGGGTTAGAATAGTAACTAAGGTTCTTGGACAATTTTGGGGAAGGGTGCATTTTCCCCAAATATGGGTGGACTGGAGATGGAATAGTAAATTAACCTTCTTAGCATCTGCAAAATTCTCCTCTGATCCTGTTCTGTATGTGGATGCACCTTGCAGGCACCGTCCTCTAATCCTAAAACATGCGTAGTGTCTGACACATTGTCCATGTTCAGAAGAGAGCCCTCTGCATTGATGGCGCGGGGGAGGGGGGGTCGCGCAGGGAGGGGGGTAGTTGTAAATTTAATAATAAAAAAAACATTACCTGCCCACCGGCCGGGTCCGCATTTTCTTTACAGCTCCCGCTCCTGCTCTCCTCTACTACCTCCGGCAGGAACAGGGAGCAGGCAGCCTCCCTCCCTAAGCCAATCACAACCCTGCAATGGCAGCGTTTTGATTGGAGGGGACGCCGTCCAGCTAGGTGCCTATGGGGAGGCCATTTCCTCCATGTCGGCCAGTTGCGACTCCTCCAAATGGTAAAACTGTCATTTTATGTTTCTGCTTCTCGCATTGCAAGAAAGCAGAAGTGTTTGGTGGCGGGTGGGCGGTGCTGCTCTACGAGCAGTGCTGGGCAGGGGAGAAGTAGTGTGCCCACTCCATGCACACTCAGCTCTTTCTCCATCTAGGCTGCAATGCAGCCTACATGGAGAAAATGTCCTCCCCAAAGGCGCCTGGCTGGACGGCGTCCCCACCAATCACAAAGCTGCCATTGCAGCATTGTGATTGGCTTAGGCGAGGGGAGGGAGGCTAACTGCTTCCTGTTCCTGCTGAAGGCAGGAGAGGAGAGCAGGAACCGGTGCAGGAGCTGAAAAAAAAACGCTGGACGCGGCCAGCTGACAGGTACGTTATTTAAAAATTATTAACTTTACACCCACCCCACTCCCGGCACGACCCTCCCCACGTGACCCCCCGCACCCGCACCCACGATTAATGCCGGCCGCAACAGTTTTTTAGCATCCCTACCACCTACTAATTTTAGAGACCACTCTTAGGGCTTTTCACAAGGACTCCGCAGGCTTTGGCTATTCACTGTCCCTCCTGCAGCGTAAACACAATGCTCAGAGCAGAGTCGGTGGTTTACCTAAGAAACATCTCTGGAAAATGGAACTAGAAACTTCTGTGTGAGCAAGTGAGATAAAAAGGCAGTGAGGGCATTGTGACTGCCAATCTCTGGCACACCTGAGCCCCACTTCTGCTTGTGCCCATGGAGCATTTGGAAGAAAGATTTGGGAATTATTCTGTACAAAGCATAAAAAGGGCATTTGCCTTTTTACTCTTTGCCCAGCAGGCTGCCACATGCAATACCAGAAACTGGAGTTGGTAGAAGTAAATGTTAACAAGGAATGTGTATGGATGGGTCAAAACAAGGGCCTAGTGAAGCCCCCACTAAACCAGCTTCAGCAGGAGTGCTGGTAGATAGATGAAATCGTTTTTTTATGTCCCTATTTACCTTTGATCTGGGACTTGAAGGTCACCAGACATTAATAGGACCTAATGAATAATACTGAAATAAAGACAACATAACACAGATTTGGGTAGATGGTCAAGGGGTGGCAAGGAACCAAACAAGGTTAAAGAGATTATGAGAAATGACCACAGTTGCAAAGAAAAAAATGAACTGAGAGGCAGATGGAATGAGAGTGATGAAGACAGAAGGAAAGAAGAATGCAGAATGTAGGAAAGAAAACAGGATGGAAATGCCGTTTGAAGGATTGAAAGAAGAAGAGAAAGAAGGAAAGCTACATGAAAGGGAGAACAAGCATTGGCATAGCCAATGGGTCTCGCCTTTGGGACCTTATAAGTGTTTAGCCATGCAACAGTTGCATAACTAAATACTTATAAGGTCCCAAAAGCGAGACCTATTGGCTATGCCAAGCGGCCGTGGAGCCGCGAAAGTGAAAGGGATCGCGATCAAACATCAAAGAGGCCGTGCGGCTGCGAAAGTGAAAGTAATCGCGGTCAGGCGCAGGGCGCGCACCCGCGCACATGCACTGTAGCTCTAGGCTGGCCTGGTAGCACTTTTTGGAGCCCTCTCAATAAGTCTCGCCTGACCCAGCGCATGCGCTGGGTCAGGCGAGACCTAAAAAGTGAAGAAATAGGGAAGGCAACTTTATTATTGGGAACAGTTGTTATTAATCTACCCAGAAGAGCTGATTTTCACTCACCCATACAGTGCTCTATGGTTCACAGTGGGGGTATTTTGCTTTTTCAGGCTACTTCCTTGGCTCGAGGTAACCAGTCTATCTGTTAACTGTCCCTCATAACTGGGCCAATCAGCAGAGCGCTGCTGTTCTCAAGCCTTTTTGAGCGATATAGGCAATGAGTACAGAATGTTCTCCTACCTGTCTTAGGAGTCCGCTCAGCTTCCTTCAAACTCATAGCTACCAATGTGCCTCCTGAGATTTGAGAATGGCACTATCAGCAGGTTAGTTTTTAGATCACAGTGCTTTGCACGCTGGAGAACGTTTGAACCTCTTCTTACAATTTTTATGGCAAAACAAGTCCCAGAATGTAAAATGCTCTTGGCGAAAAAAAGAAAAATGGTGGAAAGTGCCACATTTTGCACGGGACCACTTGACAGTTATGCAATGCATAACACATCTCACATTTTATTATATAATTCTATTACGTCTCTTCTTTAAGTTAGTATTTCTGCTTCTCTAGTACTTTTGAAACCTGAAAAGCCCTATCTCTTGTTAGTCAAAGAATGATGGCAAGCAAGTAAGACCAAAGCTCTTTATTCCCACTTTGGTCTTGGGTCTAAGTTTGTAGTCCTCTGGATGGCCATGGGTGATGCAAAATGCACCACTGTGTAGCATCTTAATGCAATACATCTCTTCTCAGGCCAGGTTGATTCCAGTGTTTTGCACATGAACTATCAGCTTACTTTAGACTCGGCTGAACCTAGTCTTTTAGGCCAGCTTTGGCAACACCAAACTGACCCCAGGAGAATGCAAGTGTAGGCACCGGAGCTGACAGAACATACATTTGCATGAAATTGAAACTGAAAATGATTTAAAACATGGAGTTTTAAAAAAAGAGAATGCCAGTGTATCTCAGTGTTAATTAGTAATAGTAATTATTAATGGAATACCGCTTTTCTACTTAGAATTTTCTGATCAGGGACCCTCGCAGATTCAATTAACAACAGACTGTTTCCAAAATGAGGATGCACCGCCCTCCCCCACGCTCATCAGCATATGAAAGGAGAAGCAATGCTTATTGTAAACACTGAGGGAGACTCTACTTTTGATTTTAACTAATGTATGCAGGATCGAATCCAACTAATGCTTTTTAGAGCTCGAGGTTTCAAGTGTTATTAGAACATCTTGTGGGAGAGGAACAAAGTTGGCCTACATTCTGTGAATTGTTGTAGTAACAGATCCACAAAATGCTGTTGGTTCCCAATACACATTTTTTCTAGGTAGGTATTTTTTTTCAGAAGATATTCTTGTACAAAAGGTAGCTATTTTTTAGAAGATATTCTTGCACAACATTCGTAAAGGAGCACATCTATCTTCATGTAGCTCATTTTAGCAGCATGGGCTATAAAAGCTCTGCTACATGTCAGGTTAAGGTGCGCCTTTCAAGACATGTCTTTGTGACAGTTCTCTTTCTGTGGTGTTGTAGACATTAAATCATGCCACTTTTTTCAACCACAGACCCCTCTCGCAAATACAAATTTTCATTAACAAATGTTGAAAGAAGGCTCTTAGATTATTGTACTTTTCCAAATTTTACAGATCGCTTCACTCATTCCATAATGCCTGATTCCTAGACCTGTTTAACAAAGGTAAACATGTGTTGCCAGGAGTATGTGCATCATCACACACACAAACATAATCATGTTGGCTGGAATGCAAACGCCTATTGTTATAGGTGCACACATCTAACATACAAACAAACGTATAATCAGGCACAAACTGGCAGATAGACACGTAGATGCACATACATCCAGATACAGATGCAGAAAACACTCACACACACACATATACCCCCACACACACTCCAGACATCTACAAAACGTGAACCACCCCAGGAATAAGTCAGGAATTCTTTCACGTTTGCCACAAACTTTCATGTGGGGTGAATTCTAGACAGCCAGTTATCAAATATTTACTTTTGGGTCTACTTGTGACATATGAGTGTTTGGATATTTTAGGACGAATGATCTGTAAATCAAAGCAGGAAGGTGCTACTGGTTATATAAAAACAGCAACTGAAGCAACCAGACACGTTATACATCAATATAAAAAAAAACATATGAAACTGTATTTTCTTCCGTTGCCTACGTGTTGAAGAATCATAGGGGCAACCCCATCAGGTGTATCACCAGTAGAATACTCAATTACGTCTTTGTAGACTACATATATTATATCCTTGGTACTTTAACATTGCCTCCAATGAGTAGGGTCTTTTGATGCTACTAAGTTGGCTCCATTAGTGGACGCACCAGATGTATTTTAAGGACAGGTCCTACATTTGATACTGTCCATTCTAAAATGAGTAAGTACCTGCATGCACCATGGAGCCTGTTTTCACACACTCTGCTAAACCTCATGCTTATGCACAGTAATATTAGATGCCCTTTGCTTCCTCCGCGTTGTTCGCAGTTCAAGCACTTCACGCAACATGTTCTATAATGGTGTAAGCACAAACGACACCCCCGCAACCATGCACTCTAAGAGGCACCCTGGAATCTAATGTACATTTGGAAGCTTCACACCCTTGCCAGGGGTAGAAGCGCTATATAAGTAATGCAGCAGACCACCCAGAAAACACACGAGGCCCCATGAGTGGTATGGAAAGCACCCAATACCAACCAAGAACGACACAAAACATTCAAAGCACCGGACAAGCAAATCAGGAAATTCAAGACCTTCCAATTAAGGAATTTGCAGAGCTAGAACTTTTACAAGAAGAACTCTTTGTTTAAAAAGGTACTTGACCATGAGCAATCCCTCCAGGGACCATCGCTGACCTCACTCCCATTCAGGAGAGGACGAAACCCCACCAACCAGCCTCTGTACCCAAGGTGGATCCTAATAATACGGGAAACAGACAGGGATTACCAGTCACCGATTTTGAGCCTCTGCTTAAGAATGACCACCTAACAAGTAGTGGTGAGATGTAGCTATTGGCAACCTGGCAGTGGAGAAGAAAACAAATGAATAATTAAATTAACAATCCACAAGAGACTGTGCCAGCGCAGACAGACTCTCTGCAGTGATTGCTCTACTTATCTTGCGTCTATTTCATGCTACGTGCATGGGTTTTAAAACTACTCCCAATGCTGTGGCATTTATCATCCTGCAGATTGAAAGGGGATTCCTCTGCATGGATTACACCAGGGTTAACACCTTTATCAAATATACAAAAAACAATGCTGCGAAATTTGAAGAACGTTTTCCTTCAGCGTCACAAATTTAATTATAAAACAAATAATTAAGAGTTGCTGCCTTAAGCTCAGGGTGTTAGCTAATTTTTAATAACTGATCTGTGAAAGTGGCAAAAGGGAAGGCTGCATGCTGAGGGGGAGGGCAATTGATAGCTGCTAGATCTCAACAGCGTCTGAGCTATAAAGCTATTATCCAAATTCAAAAACACCAAACGTCCACAAAGTACTGTCACCATCGGATTCACGACCCACTCCACAATGGGTCTGGACATGGAATTCAGACAAATTACAGTAGTCAGTGGCCACATTCTAAGCCCTCTGATTGGCTGATACAATCTCATTATTCTACAAAGGATGCTAAAAGAAACACAAACTGCGACTAAAGTAGCATAGACCACAGAGGTAGCATTTTAGTGTGTTTTCGAGGTGCACTCCACAGGTCTCAATTCTGATTTGAAATCTTCCTTTGCATTCCTCAGGTTTGAATTCTTAGCCCCACAGTCTGAAACCCAGTTCACTCGCTAGCCTCCTGGGTCTATCAAGAACAATTCAAATATTTAAAGCAATCAGAACATTCAATTGGCTGAATTCTGTATGATTGTAAAATAATCACAGCTGAAATATACAGTAATGCAAATATTGACACCCCGTGTAATTTCTTGAGCTTTTTCTATAATACTTAGCTAATATCATTAATACTAATGATTATAACGAATATCAAATAATACATTTCTGGGGGAGGTTGTTGTCAGTGCATAGAATTATATTCGGGAAGAGAAGTAAAAGCTAAAACATGTAAACAAAGTGGATTATTCCTATTTTGAACTAACGTACATTTATGACACTTAAAGGAGACAAGTCTTGTGGCATTGGCTTGCATAAAACCACACGGGTAATGGGTATGTGGATCTTTTAGGGTGAAGGGATTTTAGCCTCATCTTCGTGCCTTCTATTCCTGGCCTTGGGGTTCTGCTAATAACAGAGAGCTGTGGTACAGGTGGTATGCGGCACCGATCCTGGATAAGATGGTGGACAGCACTGCACAGGTGCAGTTAGACTGGTGCCTAGTGGAGGACACCTTGAAAAGTACTGCCCATAGTATCAGTAAGGCTCCCAGTTTCCCCTTTTTGCTGATTTTTACAGGTAATTACAGGCAGAAAACAGCGTGTTTCCTGTCTATCTATTTTTGAAAGTGGAAAAATACTGAAAATTGTGGTTCTTATGAGAGAATCTCCTTGCGGTCTTACATGAACTCCAGGCAAAAGCTGAGCAGAGAGACCGCATGGGGAGTTAAAACACAGGATGAGATTTCTTTACATACAGGCATTTATGAACATATATTTGTAGCATAACGCTAATATGTACCTGTGGGTTTGTTTCGTTATATGTTGCTGCTTAACTAGCTAAAACGCAACAGGCATCCACATATGAATGCACGTCTAAGAGTTAAATAAATGTGGAAATATACAATTTTATGTTTCCATTTATTCTCAAAACACAAAATAAATATGGATAAACACCAATAAGATATCCCAAAAATAAATATGGACAAATACAGATGGAAATGTTTAAAAAAAAAATACCATAAAACCGGGAGCCCAAAGTATGAGCGCCTCCATTTTTGAGGATTTTAGTCTTAGCAGGGAACACAACTGTAAGAAGAGCAGAGTAGAAAGAATGCTGAGAAGTCAGGAACTAGATTTTAGAAAGTAGGATGAAACAATAAAAAAAAACTTTGGGAAAGCAATTAAAAATCATACATTCATCTGTGTGATGTTTATGGAGTTCTCCAAGAAATCATTGAATGTATGAATGCCAACCAGTTTAGAAGTAAAACATGAATGATAAATTCAAAAGCATTTAGGATTAAATATTAATTTATTTCATATTATGGCAGGCTGCTACAATTTCTCATGATTGGGAACACCATTATAGTGATCAACGGACACCAGGAAGTTCCCAGTTTACCACCTTTTACTGGAGCAGGGCACTAGTGCTGCCTGACAGATGGGAAGCTGTTCGTTTGTCTGTGTACACAGTACATATATGTTGTTCCAGGGCACAGGTAGGGAAACAGTTTATGCAATGGACAAGAGAAATATATTAAGAATCACAACATTTCAAAGCACAATCATCTAAAAAAAACTCCAATTACACATATTTTCAAGGGAAAAAAATCATATTGAGATTAGGCAGGTTAATGAGCAGCCAATAAAAAGTGTCTGCCTATAACATTGCTTCAGCGCAGAATTAAAACCCGTTTTAGTCACTCTCCTCTGAACAAAACACAGCTTCACTAGGCTCCATTACCCCAAAGTCACAATGTATTCCCATTCAGCCTGCATGCAGGCAACGCTAAGGGGTGATTGTGTTTGCAATCCACAAAATGCATTGATTGTGTCTCTGAGAAAAATATTTTCTATATATATATAGACACCTTTCAACAACTTGATTTTCGCTAGTTATGCTCCACGGCGTTACTTGTTCGCTTTGCTCAGATTAGTCCCACCTGGCTTTGAGAGATTCAGTGGCATTGCTTGGGCCTAGCAGATGTTTCAAAGATCAGAGTTGTTGGCATAACATCTATAGATGATGGGTGGCATAGGAAGAGAGCTATGCCTGTGCATGGGTAGGAAGAATAAATCTACACAAAGGAATAAATAGCTTTATCTGGAAGAGGCCTTTGTTCAACAGAAGTAGTCAACAGTTGTTCTCACCCATGAGCTTGCACAGAAACATGGAGGTCCAGCTCCCTTCTGCTGCGGAGGAATACTGACAGGTCTCTCCCAGTACTGGGTAGGGGGCACAGCTTAGCTGCAAAGACTGCACGTTGAAAGAAGTTGTTCTGAAAATCTTGGCTGACTGAGGCAGTTCATCTAATAGGCCTTCATGGCTGACTTGGGTCTTCCCGCTAGAATGAGGCCTGACGTCGCTGCACTGTTCAGAAACTGGGGGTTTTGCCCTTCCATGCAGGCAGTCGGGGCTCACTGCCTTGGGTTCATGGTTGGGGGCGCTCACTATGATGTTAGCCCCAGCCGTGTGAGCCAATGACCAGATGCGGGGCTTCTCTGTGGGATCAAAAAGTTGCATTGGGGCCGAGCTATCTGCTAAAGAAGATGGCTTGGCCAGCAGGCCCTCCAAGAAGTCTCCTCTTGGTGATGCTGGGGTGACTTTACTGCAAGCCACTCCCTGGAAACTGCAAGGAGGTGTCATGCTGCAGTCACATTTCTCAGGCTGCCCTTTCTCTGCGTTCATGCTTGAAGGTGTGCCTTGCTGTGCATTCTTCAGACTGTTTTCGATTTTCTCTGCCTCTCCTTCATCAAAGTCCTCCAGGTCGCTTAGCCTCAGCTCCTTTTCGTCTTTGCAGACTTTGAAATCTGCACAGAAACAACACAGCAATATAAACAGTGTCAAATAAGGCATTTATACAGAGATCTCTTTTGAGAGTGCTAGTATTTAGATTTGTGATTTCCATCCACTGTGGTGGGTGTGTGTCTTTTGCTCTTTGAGAAGTTCGTAAACCACGGGCCTTGGATTTAAATCAGTACCAAAAGTTGCCCTTACAAGCAGGCGGAGACTGGGGATGTGGAGCCACCTGTATTTTATGTATTTAAGATATATCCTTGTCTACCCACCGCCAGTACTGGAATGGGAATTTATTTAACCGCACATCGTCCACCAGATTAACTGTCCCATCTCCACCTACAAAACAATTCCACTTAAATGCTCACCGACACTCAGACACACACATACAATCAATTAGGCACACAAATTGACAAACGCATATTCAAATACTGACACACAGATATGGACACAATGCAGTGTGTAAAAACACAAGTACAGACAGATTAATATGCATAAACACGTGATCTAACACGCAGAGTCACAGTCAGACACACACAAAAACACAAGCACATATACACAAAAAGGCACTCTTTAGATGCAGAATATAAACAGCTTCACTGACAGAAAGAACGCTGGCAGGGAGCATGATTCTGTACGGATCAGATATACAAATTATGTGCTATACATTCAAGTCAGGGATTAAGGGGTTTCTTGGAGCTCACACACATCATAGTGTCAACCCTTGGGGATGGACACAGGGAGTTTTTCCCTTGGGTCCAGACTCTATACAGATAAAGAGGGCCATTTCAGGTTAATGTCTTGGGCCCCCCTGAATTTATTTGGTGCATATTCCAGTGACACATACTAATAAAATAATATAGCATTAAAACAAATGAATAATTCAAATCTGGAATTAAAAAACTGATCTTTCTTTAGAACTTCTCATGGTCTCACCTCCTTTATTTTATTTCAGATCACTCTCTCCTTCCTTTCCGTCCGCTGCATGCCTCTTCTCTCTGAGCACCACGTTTTCTAAATCACATGTATGTTTTCCTTAATCTCTAATAATGTATTTTCCTTTTAAATTATCATCACCTTCCTGTCCATCGTCTGCATGCCTTCTCTCTCTGAGCACCACATATGTAAGTCATGTGCGTTTGCCTTAACAGCTATTAATATATTCCTGCAAATTTTCCACAACACATTTTAAATATCACAACCTCTACCTTTTGGAAAGTGATAACCTTACATTCTAACACTGCCCAATCTCCTCTTGCTATAAACCCCAACAAATATCTGCATGGACTCACATGCCCCCCTTTCTCCACTTATTATCACACGCAACTTCTGTTACTTTAATCTACTACAAAGAAACTGCCATGAATGCATGGAATGCTTTGCTTGAGCACAAACGACTAATTCCAGCCACCAATAACATATAACACTGGACAAAATGCAAATCTTGGGTTTCGGAGCAGCGTGCATCTTGGCATAAAGAAGAGCGTCATTGCTTCATCAGGGACAGTAAGCGCTATAAAAATACAATTACAAAGAACGCTGTATTTACTAGCATAGTGTGAGCATATGTTGTGGGAAATAAAGCCTACCAGGATGCCCCGGGCCTGCCTTTAGTTAAAGCTTCAGGCTCTGAGCACTTCCATCATTCCAAAGGAGTCAACCGGGGAGATGGCTGGGCCTTTTCAGCATGAAAGGTGTGAAACGCCCTGACGCCGCCATGGCTGCGTGAACCCGGAAGCACATGTTGTGCTTCCTGGGTGAAAGTTCACTCCCAGTACCGGATGCCATACCTCCTCAGCTGTGCGGATTGGTGCACGCCAGGACTCTATGGTGTAAAAGTGGCACTGAGCACCCCCTCGGTCCCCCATTTATCTTACCCTCGTCTTTGTTTTCAGTGCAGTAGTCCTCCTCGTCCCCCGGGCCCTCTTTCCTCTCATCCCCCGCTTTATTCTTCGGGGCCCAGGTCATCTTGTTCTCCTTCTTAAGCCGCCGCCGTGCGTTGGCGAACCAGGTGGAGACCTGGGTGAGGGTCATCTTGGTGATGATGGCCAGCATGATCTTCTCGCCCTTGGTGGGGTAGGGGTTCTTGCGGTGCTCGTAGAGCCAGGTCTTAAGGGTGCTGGTGGTCTCCCGCGTGGCGTTCTTACGTCTAGCAGAACTGCTGAAATCCATCGCCCCGTACCTACCAAGGACATGACGTACATGGATCATGAGACCACCTGCCACTGAAGGGGTGCCCACTAGCAAGGAGAGCCCCACGTGTCAAAATAATACGTATGACCTTCCATTAATTAAAAAAAGACAACTTAAAAGGGTGCACACATACTAGTTTAGGCAACACATGCAATTTAAATGCACACATATTGGTTAAGTGCACTCATGTAGTAAAGTATAAAAACAAGTGTTCACGTAATTTAAGTGCACCCACCACAAAATGCACACATATCAGTTAACTGCACTCGAATACATTAAGCGCACAGATATTTAACAATCCAGTTCACAGACATAGGAGTAATTTGCCATCCACTAAGTGCACACGTAACAGTAATGTGTACATTATATAATCAGTTATATTAGTTTGGTGCATGCATCTGACGAATGCAGAAACACATGCATTCATGTGGTATAGCAGATGGTGTTGGGTTTCCGGAAGAATAACCTCGTACCTTTACTTTGAAGTAAGTTATCAAAAAGCACAGTACGGGTTGTACAGAGTTCTAGCACACTATCTTCCAGTCAAATGTAGTTCCTGTACTTATCGGCCGTTCATAGCATGTAGCTGCCTTTTGTGTAATATATAATTGTATACGTTGGTGTGTTGTTAACAAACGAGTTAGGCATAAAAAGTTCCCCCGAAGTGCTTAGGTAAACGAGGCAATGACAGTGACAACAACTCCCCCCCCCCCCCCCCCTGATTCCAAAAATAGAGCTTTAATTTGATTATCGCGCCCCTATTAAACTCCTGGGGCCGGTGGCACTGCGCCTGCTGCACTATTCATAGCCATTACCAAGACCCCAGGCCACCTCGAGGAACTAACAACGTGTTCATTGGGCCTGTGGTGGACAGTAGGTGTCAGCTGCTGTAGTCGCCCTCGCATTGCAGAAGCAGAAGGGAGGGTCAAAGGGCGCGGTGGGACTCACCTGTCATACTGGTAGTGGCCGAGGGTGTGGTCGTAAGAGTAGTAGGCAGCAGACTGGCCAATACCCGGGTGGAGGGAGCCGCCGTCTTTCACCTCATACTGCGGGGTCTGCAAGAGAAGCTGCGGCAGTTAAGATCCGCGCTGACAAGACTTCCAGAAAGAGCAGCGCCCTGACGCAGCCTGCTCCGGCCCGCTTCTTACAGTGTGCGGAATCGGGACAGAGCAACTTTTCATTTAGTGCAACAAAGTGTGTTCTTGTGGGTTATTTGTTGCCCAAAGTACCTTTTTACAAAGCCACCAGTTTTCAGCACTGCTCAGGGGCCTACAAGTACAAATAGATACAAGTCTATAAATACTTGTTGTACAGTGAATGAATGAATGAAATATTATTTATAATGCGCAACTATGCCCAGTGGGCGTCAAGGCGCCTAAACCAAAATATAGAGCTAATAGCAGACAGTAACATTTACAACTACCTAAGTATGCCCCGCCACTTCCTGTCAGACGCTGGAACAAGCTCAGCTTCCTGCGGGAGTTAACTTCCATTGCCCGGTGTGTGTGTTCATATAACCCGCCCTTTTCAGCCCGCACATGGTCTGAAGAAGCGCGCTCGGGGGGTCAGACGCACGCAGTACTCACCAGCGCCGTGTACAGCGTGGGCGCCTCGGAGCCGTACGGCAGGTAGTTGGCATACCCCTGGCTGGCGGCCGCCGTGTACGGGGCGCTGTACCTGCCCAGGGCGGCGCTGAGCTCCGTCCTGGCGCCGGCCAACAGCCGGTTCTCATAGGGCGAGCAGCAGAGCGTGGCAGCCGGACTGGACCCCGTCGAACCGTCCGGAGGCGACCTGGACGCAGACTCACAGCAGCTTGTGCTGGGGTTGGCAGCTACAAAAAACTATAACGAAAAATGTTAGCCATTGCTTTTGCGGTGTGCATGATAATAAAACAGACACAAGGGCAAACAAACTACTGTGAAACAAAGACGTCTCTACTAAAGTTCCCAAACTTTTTTGAGACTCAATAAATTGAAACATGCATTTTATTTTATTTTTTAAGTTTGGACTTATAATAGATGGTGTTGTCCCTGCTTGCCAAGAGATGCAAGAGCTATCACACTCCGATTTTGTTAGAATTAAAGAGGAACAGCAGTGTCGCCAGAGCGGTTTTTATTATGGAAGTGCATAAAAAGCCCACCTCATCTGCAAACCTTGACCCAGCAATCACAGTCACTAAAAGTCTTTGAGCCTTGAAGCCCCCGAGGATCCCTAGCTCCAACTCCTGTGAGGGAAATCTTTCCTATCGAGGCGCCCCGCTGTAGAATCTCTCTGCTAAACCTACCGAGCGCTGAATTATGCATTGCGACAGTGTGTGAGCGCCAGCTGTCCGGGTTAATTCACTTTAAAATGGACACAATCTGCAAAATAAAACGCAAGGCTCCAAGAAACGCAGCGCGAGACTGTGAGATCGAAACATGTGCCGGGCAGTTCAGAAACTTGGATGAACACGCAGACCTCAGCGGCAGGCAATAAAGAGTTAAACGCGGCAGTGCCCACTCAGCTACTGACCCCGCAAACAGAGGTTTAACGGGAGAGCTCAGTGCCAGGTCCGTGGCAGCCGTGGGGTGAAGGCAGCAGGCTCAGGGCACCGGGGGTACCCCCGCACGCGGCCAGGGCTAGCACAGGAAGGCGCAGTGATCACGCGCACACCCAAAGCATCACAGAATCAGCAGCACCACGCACCCAGGGCAGGCTCAGCAGCTGTCAGCAGGCGACGGAGGCGCGAGCTTACCTGGGAAGTGCTGCTGTAAGGGTAGCCAAACTGTGAGAAGGACATCACTGCACCTCAGGCTTTTCTTCTTTTTTCCACCATAAGGCAATATTTCTCCCCGATCGATGAAAGGCTAACCTGCTCCAGACGCACCTTCACACACACAATTCCGCATATGGCCCCTTTTTTTTTGCTCAATTATAGATGACTGCACTTAAGCAGCCGACTCGGGCACGCGGCTCGGAGCTGGAAGCCAAGATCCCCCTCCCTGTGCCTTGACAATGGTAAAACAGTAAAACAGAGACTTTGGCATAGGCAAGAGAGGGGTAACACCACCAACCCGCACGGCTGGCAGTGCAGGGAGCCGGCTTGTTGTATTATTTGCAGCCTGTGTACTTCTTTTTGCCTTCGCCCCGTGGAAGAGTATCAAAGTGACGTCATACTAATCCCGAACCGACAGGGCAGCCTGGATATAATAATGTCTTTGCCAATCATATTCCACATCTAATATTCTGAGATGCGCCCAACACTTGTTTCATGTTGTTTTAATGTTGTGCTCTGATGCACGTCAAAGGCAAGGGACCTGCAAGGCTTCCTGCTTGCTCTCTCGTTTTTTTTAAACCCAGCAAATTATATTTGGGAAAAAAAAGAAGGGGGGTTTGGGGGTTCAGACACGACTCAGTCCATTAAACGTAGCTGGCAATCAAAAAACCTCCGTTGTTCTTCAGCGAGGAGGCAGGCAGCGTGAATTGCTTCGCAAATTCATTCCTTTTAATATGTTCGCGTGGGTGATTGAGGGATGTTTTTATTTTCCAGAGCACCTGTCATCTCTGTGATTCCATGACGGTCGTGTGTCTGCACTGGGCATGTCAGTTTACAGTCGGGTCCCAGTGAATGCCTGGTGTCCCGTTGGCCACAGGCACAGGTGAACACGCCACACCTCTTGTCTTTTGCATTTTGGTGCTAATGACAACTAATTAAGAGATCGGTGGATTGCGATGATGTAAAATCACCCCCTGTGCTAGCCAAAAAAAACATAAATTGGAGAGCAGGTAGAAATAGTTTTTGTTATTGTCAAGCAGGGAATTTGCACAATTCACTTTATCAGCTATTTCTGCTTTTCTGTGTTTAAATTTCACAGCGTGGTGCCACTTAACTTTCATTTTCTACAAAGAACACTAGACTCGCATCATTCTGCTTCCTACTCTGAATGGAGAGGGAGGTGCAATGTTATTGATGTCACTGGCTTCGAATAAAAGCGTCGCACCTTTTATTAGCACGGGACAGGCACGGATGTATGTTGATAAACCCGGTACACAGAAAGGAAATTCAGACAGAAAGCGATAGGGCTGAAGCAATAAACAGACCTTTTGTACATATAAAGCATGTGTCCCTTTTGCAAATGGCCAACAGTCTTACATCCTCGTGTCCCCGAGGCCTTGAGAAATGAAAACAACATTTCCCAAGGCGCGTGATGATCTCCGCGCCCCGCCTCCTCTCACCCAGGAGGCGCGTTGTGTTAACCTCGGCCACAGAAAAAGACAGCAGGCTAATAACCAAACAGAGCCAGCTGGGTGTTCCTAAGCCCCACCCGGCCGGAGGGGTTGGTACCCAGTAATTAATGATGATGGGCTATCCATTTTTCTCCATTAGACCCAGAAGCGGTCCCTGTAGAACTGGCTGGAGATTCTGACAGGTCAATGGGAGGGTGATTGATGGCTGCCTGGAGACCAGCCTGCCCATTACCAGGGCTGCGTAATTGCATCAATTAACAAATGGCAATGCCCTTGTTTAACCAGCAACTTACACCCTTGCACGCTTGCCTTTGAGGTGAGAAGCTGCGGAAAGGGGGGATTTGGAAATCTTTACTCGCAGAAGCGTTGGATTCCTTTCCCAATTAGTGCGAAAAAAAATCGATGAGGGCAGAGTAGCGTTCTCTCGTAAATATCAGTTTTTTTCCACGGAAGCTGGAGTTAATGCTAGGAGACAAGTTCGTCCCTCTCTGCCTAAGGGTTCGGTAACCCCTATTTAGACATTTTAATATGTGTGAAAATCAACTTCACGTTTTTCTTTCCCAGAAGAAGGCCACCTCACATGGGTTTATGCACCTCGGGTGCCATATAAAAGTTTTCTACGTATATTTTTTGGGCAACGCAAATTGAAATAACCGACACCACATGCTGTTACAATTAGGTGAGAGCAGTTCACCCAGTTTTATTTTACTTTTCTTTGCACCTCGAATTTTAAGTTCAATTTTTTTTTCTATAAACACATATCTATAAACTGTCAGAAATTTCAAAAACGCGGCAAGGGAACTTTACGACTGAAAGCGCACTTGAGACTCGTCACTGACCCAAGCGAGCACTCGTGTTTGTCTTTCATAGACAGGCGAAGTCTAAAATGGCCGTCGTGCCTGTCAGGTGCATCGGTGCCATGTTTTGCTAAGACGGGCTGCGCACAGCTCGCCTCTGGGTATCAGTGAGGCTGCGCTCTGCCATACATATTACTCTTCAGTCCTGAGAGCGCGGAGCTGCTGCCGGGGTTGGGAGCGGTTCCCGCAGCATGGCTGGAATTGGACGGGTGGGCTTAGAGTGGCGCTAGTGAGCTACGAGAGAGCCGCAGCAGCGCAGATTATCCGATCATAGAGTGCAATATATGGATCGCAAGAAACGCACCGACGCAGTCTCTGTCGGGCGAGGGGTTCCCGAGAGTACCCCCTACCTACTGGGCAGGTGAGGGCACCTTTCCTCTGTACAGCCAGGCTTCGCATAGAACTAGTGCTGTAACGCTAAATGATGGGCCCCTGTGGAACGTGACGAGGACCCCTGGGGTCGACCACCTTCATTTTCGAATACTCATTAGCCTAACCAACCCGCTCGTGGTGTAACGTAAAGCGATGCCCCCCCCGTGAAGGGGGGACCTTTTATCTAACAGTTATTTAGGGGGTTGGAGTGCGAAGGATTGGGGGCCTTCTGCGTGCAGGGCCTTTTCAATAGAAGCCAAGTTTCTCAGGACCATGTGTGATGTGCAGGTTTTTCCCCTTGACTTCTGGGACTTGTAGTTCTGTTTATAATGGCATGAACAATACTACAAATCCCAGAATTCAAAGAAAGAACCGGCAGTGGAGCAGCACATCACGCATGAACCAGAGAAAACTGGTAGCACTACTGCCCCCACCCAACCCCACTTTAAACCTGCTTAGGAGCGGCTCTATAGCTCACTTCCTAAATTAGACTTTGCCTTCAGACCCCACGCTGGGGCAGGTTTTGGGGAATTCTGAGGCACATTTATGGCAATATATTTGACATGATATAATTGTACCACTTTTCTCTCACTTACATTTGTTTGTTTTATTTTCCATCCTCCTTTTTATTTCTTATGTTACTCGTCGAACTGTTCTTCACCCTTATGTTTTACTCTCCATTTTGTAAGCGAAACTCCAAGACGTTTAGTAATTTCTGGCCTAATTTCCACTTCACCTCGGCCACACTTGTCACTCCTTTTCTATTCATTTTTTGTATTTACCTAATTTTTACAGTTTTTTTTCAATGGGATCAGTTCATTTTTGTTTTTCACTTCTTTCCAGCCCCCCCCCCCATTTCTCTTACTTTTCTTGTTCTGTTTTTACTTCCGCACCCCATGTCCTTGTTATATCTTTACTCACTCGTCTTCGATGATATTTGGAACAGAGGCATGAAGTTAACCCAGCATCAGGACATTTTGATTCATTAAATACAAACCCGATAAACAACCAATGAGAAGGAGTCCCCTCAAAACGTCGCAGGTTGCTTCAATTAAGTAGCTCCGTGTGGTGTCATTATTATATATGAGGAATCCCCTCTAGAGTTCAGGGCTGGCGTGTTTGTGTGGTGGGAGAGGGCACGTTCTTCCATTAGGACGGACGTGTTTAACAGATCCAGCTGTTTGCAGAACTGTGCAGCGCTTGTAAAGGCGACATGGTGGCTCAGTGAGTTCATTACTCCTCCGATGCTGACGCTTGGTGTTAGGTGAAGGTCACGAACTCGAGCCCCGCAATGTCAACTCTCCATTATAGTTTACGAGGTCGAGTTTCAATGAGTACGAAATTGGTAATAGCAGCAGGGCAGGCCAGTGTAACAAAGGACCGGTGCGCCTGTTCTGGATATCCATTTAGCAGCCTAATGCATTCTGGGAGTTGCTGTCAAGGTTCAATGTATCTAACGTAGGAAAACAAATATTTGGCAAAGCAAAGCCCAGTGCTGGAAGATTGTGCTTTTGGTAACACGAAGTCACCTCGTGCTCTACCTGTATTTGTTTAGTTTGAGAGGCAGAGTACTTGCACTTCTCAGTAGGACCCGCACCCCCCAGGTTGGTCCCGGTCCCGCCCCCATCAACCCCACGGATCAATGACTTACTAGTAAGCATTGTGGGTGAAAGAGGCCATGTTTGTTAAAACCATCACAATTAAACATGACAATACATTTTCAAGCATGATCTAACATTCAACATATATTGACATTAAAATGCAAGTTACTCAAATCATTTTACACGTATGTTCATCTCAGCATCATAATCATATCCGCAAAATTGCAATCATTTTTATATACAGAAGACAAGTCCATGAGCTTCTCGCATGATATCTATCCATCCAGCACTAAGGGGCCTTCTGGCTGGCGCCTCCCAGAGGAGAACCACGCAGATGCAACCCACCTGCTTCCTTGAGAGGTGTGCCCCTGCCATCTGCTCCTTGTCTGCAAATCTAGGGGCCCACCCCTGCACCACCAGGCTGCCTCAAGGGGGCTCATGGGGTATAACCAGGGGCAGCAGCCCCATGCCCTAGCTTGTATAACCTAGCGCCCTTGCCCCCAGCCGGTGTACCCATTGTCTCTGGAGTGAGCCTACTGTCTCTCCCCCTCAGTGCTGGCCTAGGGAGTATGCAGGAGGACTCCCCTTGACGATGTAAGGCAATCTATGTGGTCTCCTTACCGCATCTCGAGCCCAACTTATTACACAACCAGGAATTCTACCTCAAAGGGATGGGTGGGTGAGAGATTCGACGACGCTCCTCCGCTCCCGGCCCAGCTTTGGGGGTGAAGAGGACCTGGGCCAGGTGCCCTAAATTGGTCCCCAACCCCCCCCCCCCCCCCCCCCCCCACAACCGGAGCCGGCGGAATTGATGTCTTTCGTCCCCCGGACATGATTCGGCAACCCTTGAACAGCCAATCGAGTCAGAGACCCATGGGGGTGTGGAGGGACCCCGGGGTTCCGTGCCCCAATGGCGCGCTTCTTTAAAGTACGCGCTTTTCCATACTCCAGCAATGTGTTTAATGGGAGAGCAGTCGCATGTGTCATGAGCAAACAGTACTCTATACAGTGAGCAGGGCCAGTTCTAGGATTTGTGGGGCCCCGTGCCAAAAGGGAATGTGAGGTGCCCCTCTAATTTACTTAAGTGACACATTCAGGGCTCCAGGAGCTGCTTCGTGCAGACTCCTCATGGGCTGCAGCTCCTCCTCTCAGCCCCTACAAGCACCGCTTTTAAAGCTCTTATCAGGCTGAAGGTGTGAGAATTGCATGTGGGTTGAAAGTTATAACCGTGGGGGCGCAAAAATGCTGGACAATGGGTGTCCCGCAGTCTCTGAAGAGGTAGCTGGGCAGGAGGCCTAATTGCAAAAGAAACCTGCAAAATCTGTCTCCTTGCAATTGGGACAAGAGGAAGTGTCTCCATCCCGTAGGCTTCCCAACACCATCCCTGAGAGGCCGAGGGAGGGGGGCCCCTCCCATGGACCCTAATTGCAAGGAGACACCTTTCTTTCAGTTGGATCAGCAGGTATGCAAGAGGTTTGGTGGTGTGTTGCACTGGTTCTGGTACCCATGCTGGTGGGCTGAGTGCGAGGCCCTTGGCAGCTGTCTACACCGACCCGGACAGTGAGTATCTGCACTTCTATATTTCCATTTAAAGCACAGGCTTTAGCACCTAGAATGCGAACCAATGCTGCTATATAAACAATACAAAACTAAAACGTTGTGCTGTCTGCTCCTTCAAAGCCATTTAAGAAGCAAATCATACTGCAGTGGTATGAGTTATTGTTCAGAGCTTAATTTATTATGCAAATTAAAGTCCCCGAAGAGATACAAATTGAGCACAGATCTCATCAAGCATCCTAATAATTTAGCACTTGCTCTTCTCTCGCTTGTTCCAATCCTTCAGTGATGAGTAATGCCCGCACTCTGGAGACGGACACACTGCTGCCTATATGATAAAAAAACATAGCTGAACTTTCCTCCACTCCACAGTTGCCTACACAGTGCTGTTTCTACCCAGAATCCTCCTGTTTTTCTGTATCCTCTAAGAGGTGTCGCCCTTAGCTTTCCATCTATGGACTAAAAGTCCCTGCTTACCTTTTGGCTCTGTTAGTTTTTTTCTTGTTTGTTTTTCATCCCTTCTTCCAGGTCTCTGTGGGGTGTTGGGTCCTGTTTTATTTCTGGCTTCTTGAGCTTGTGGCTGTCATCGGCTGGCAGTACATGCACGTGCCGCTCTTCTGAATCTATTGGTTAGGTGGGGCTGCTTCTAATGGCTGACCAGATCAACCCTGAGTCTTGTTTGTGCTAGGGCTTGGTTAGTGGTGTCTCTCTATGAGCGGTGATCTAATCCTCTGTCCAAGGACACCCCAAAAGTTTTGGTTGCAGAATTTAAGTGTGAGCTCCCTGATGGGATTGGGACTGGGTTGCATCAGCTCTGTGGGCACAGGAGAATTTTCCACTACTGCATGTAAGGTGCGTTTTTCCCACCTGTTGTTGGATTTCTTTTACTTGGCTCACAGGGGCTTCCCTCTAGGCCGCTTGTTTTGCCAGTGGTTTGTAGGATGTGTACCCTGTCTCCCTGATTTGCGGTTTCCCCATGCTGCCTGTTGTATTTCTGCCTCCCTGATGAGACTGAGACCTATATTGTGATCGTAGACATGTGCTCCTTAGCTCTATGCTTGCCTGGGGGATTGACCTGAGTCTGTTCCATGTAGGTATTAGTGGTAGCTTCTGTTGCTAAATGTCAATCAAGTGCCCACACTTTGTTTTTGTTCACTGTGATTGTGGCGCTTCACTTAGAGGTCCCCTAGATTCTTTATTAAAACTTGGGCTTGTAAGTAGAGTGCCCTGGCATGAAGGGACTATCTTAGTCATTGAAATTTGAGGGTGTTATCTTGAGATTCCCCCAAATCCCTTCTGTGTACCTAACAAAGAATGATGGCACATGTGCAGGGTGGAGTGCAGGTGTCGAGAGGGCTCTCAGAAGGGTTATGGAGGCCAGGGGAGGCAGAAGCAGAGAGAATCATTTTCTTAATGTTCATGTCCTTTAAATGTATTCAAGAATTGAGGGTAGTTGTTAAAATAAGCTGGTTAAAATATAGCAAGATATCCATTGGCACATTGGGCGCATGACCGGGATACTATTAACATTTCTGATTACAGGCTCAGTCTCAATCCGATGGTTAAGGAGGTGGCAGAGGCTGCTACTGTGCTCTGTTAGGGATCTACATGTCACATATTACAATACCAGTAAGCTAGCTTGGTGGCTTATTGCACATGCCATGTAAGCTTACACCCACAGGTCACAGGCTCTGATTCAACGAGCTTGGTTAGGAGGCAGAGTGTCTGTTTTTCAGATCTGTTTGTCATGTGTTAGTCACAGACTTCAAAGCAGGTGAGCTAGTTTGATGGGTTGATGACCCTAATGGCCGAAGAAGGTGGGCGAGAGAGAGCAAGAATGTGTGAGAGAGATTGTGCATGTGCTAGTGTGAGGGAATGACCAACCCAATGGATATTTTTACTGCATGTTTCGTATTTGATATACTCTGGCCCTTACTACTTCGAGCTTCGAGTCTTTCTGAATGCATGGGTTAGTGACTAAACTGTGTGAAAGTCTATTAGTCAGTCTGTTGTTGTGTAAGCTGCTGCATGGGTTGGTGAGTAGCTGCAAGAGTGTCTATATGGGCTATTGATTGCTTGCCTGAGTATTTGTATGGCTGCCTGAGTGTGTATGTGGGTGGGTGGGAGGTGTGTGACTTTGTGCATAGATGTGTGAGTGGTTGATTTACTGGGTGTATGGGTTCAAGAGTGCATGTGAAAACAGCTGTATGGGTAGGTGAGTGTGTGTATGGGTATGTTGGTGAGTGAATGGATGTCTCAGTGGTACATGTGCAAGTAAGTACATATGTAAAAGGCAGTATATGTGAGTGATGGTGCATATAAATAACTATATGTGAGAGTCAGTAATTGTGAGAGTGGCTGCATGGATGAGTGTGTAGTTGTATCAGTGATTCTATAAGAGAGTAATTATGTGTTAGTATCTGTATGAATAAGTGAGGTGGTGTCTGCATAACTGTATAGGTGAGTAAATGGAAGTATGATTGATTCTTTGCATGACTGACTAGGTGTGTGAGTAACTCTGTATATGTGGCAATGTGTGAGTGTCTGTATAGGTGTATGAGTGCATATGATAGTGTTGTATTGATGAGTGACTGCATGTATGAGTGACTGTATGGGTGAATGAGTGGATGCGTGTATAGACCTATGAATCAGTCAGCGTATTTAGTAACTGGTATTGATGTGTCTATTTTTTCAAAAATGGTACTCTGTATTTTAGAGTGGGTGTATCAAAGGTTATATTCAGGTGTGAGGAGGTGCATCAGATTATCACGTGGATGATGTCATCAGTGATATCATTTGAGATGTCATCAGTGATGTCACTGACCATGTCATGAATGATGTAATATCTGACGTCATCAGCAGTGTATTGAGGAAGCGCGAGTTATAGTTAGCTGAACTAACTAAAACACCGGAATTTCTATGGTTTTGTACGAGTGAAGTTTCCAACTAACTATAACGTTCCTGAAACCTATGGTTTTTTTCAGTGAATTTCTATGGTTTTTAAAATGCTAATTTCTAACTATAACGTGCCTGAAACCTATGTTTTTTTTCAGTGAATTTCTATGGTTTTTTTAAATGGACATTTGTAAGTCTAATGTACCTCAAGCCTATGTTTTTATTTTATTATATATATATATATATATTTATATATATTAAAAAATTTTTGAATAATGTTTAGTTAGGAAAACAATATTCATTCTTTTTTTTTTTTGTAATATTATATAAAAGTCGCGCATCCTACACGGTGGCTGCGCGCATTCCGGTAGCCATTTTGAAAAGTCGAGCTGGAGTCGCGACTTTGGCGTAATTTGTAAAGTATGAAATATCTTTAAATTAATTATAAATAAAAGTTTTCCTTTAAGTGTTTGTCTAAATTTATTAATAAAAGTATTTTTAAAGTATTATTTGCAATATAATTTAGACGAAAGTAAAGTTAGGAAATGCGCGGTGTAGCCGCTTAATGTGCGCAACATCTCCCCAAGCATATTTCCGGGGTCGCGCCTTAATCGTACTGAGATCGAGCGGAAGTCGAGACTTCGGCGTACTTTTAAAGTTGAAAAAATGACTATAGAAAGTTTGAATATATTAGATTGAACAGTTTTGCTAATATACTAATTAAGTTTATAGAAATTTTTATTTATAGTGTATAATGATATATATGATTTTCGCGGGTGCGTGACGAGTGCTTGCACCCTACGCGACTTCATGTCAGCAAAAGAAAAAAGGAACCTGATTGGTTCAAATCAATTTCGTTGTGAAAGAGGGAAGATCCATCCTTCTGATATTTCCCTTACGTTTTGTCCTTGATAGAGAGAAGACCTGTTTCTTGCTTCTCTTTATATTGATATACTTTTTTTGTGTGTTTGTTTATTTTTAATACAACTTTGGCTTCTAGTTTTGCCGAAGTTGATCCACTTGCAGTAGAGGAGGAAGAACAGATGGTGCAGCAGAAGAAGAAAGGAAAGCCTCATTTGGTCCTTTTTTAGTGTACAAGAGAACCTGCGATGGATGCCGCTTCTGCCTCCCGTAACCTAGAACGGCACAGTACGATCAGACTGCGGTGGGACGCACACTCGTTGACCATGTCATGAGTGATGTAATATGTGACGTCATCAGCAGTGCATTGCGGGGGCGCAAGTTATAGTTAGCTGAATTAACTATAACAGGGGAATTTCCATGGTTTTATACAAGTGAAATGTCCAACTAACTATAACTTTCCCTAAAACCTATGTTTTTTTTTAGTGAATTTCTAAGGTTTTTAAATGCTAATTTCTAACTATAACGTGCCTGAAACCTATGGTTTTTTCAGTGAATTTTAAAGGTGTTTTAAATACTAATTTCTAACTATAACGTGCCTGAAACCTATGGTTTATTCAGTGAATTTCAAAGGTTTTTTAAATGCAAATTTTTAATTATAAAAGTAGTTATACCTATGTTTTTTGTACAGAATTTGAAGATTATTTTAAACTGTTACTGTGTAAATGTATTATTTATTAAACAATATTATATACTTTTCTGAAAATTGTTGACTTTTTTTTTTTTAACAAATTACAACTGAAATATACTGTAATTATTTTGTTTTATTTTTTAATTTTAATATATTTATATTATTTTCTTTTTTTTAACAAAAATAAATTTTGGAGTCGCGCACCCAAAGCGTACCTAACGCGATGGGTGCGCGTATTACAGCCACCATATTGGAAAAATCGTAAAGGATCCGCGTACGGTGTGCGACTGGTGCGTGTTTTCCAGTTACGTGATATACGTATAATAATACGTGTTGTGCACGATAGGTATGCAACGGATGAGCGCCTCCTGCTCCCGCTAATTCACGACACATGCGCATTACGGTACGCGACACTTGCACGGTGGCGGGTCCTGCGTGATGTCATATGTGGGGCGCTGGGTGTGCGGTTCCCACAAATTGTTTTTATATATTAAAATGATTTGTAAGTGTCTTTAATGTACATATTAGGGCAAGAGATTATCTAAGGTATTCATAAAAATAATATATTTGTACTTGTAATAAACTAGTAATATTTTTAAATATATTTTCGCGGAGTCGCGTCGGGTGCGTTCTTCCTAAGCGCAGGGTGTGCGACTCCCATGTGACCTTAAAATAAAGGATTTGATTGGTTTATAACATTTCCCACTGTAACTATTGAAGGACCCCACCCATTTTAATCATTCTTCTTGGACCATCTTCAGAGAAGCACCTCTTCTCCAACTAGAACCTTTTTGTTTTTTTTGGGTGTTTCTTTCAGAAGTCTGTCCCAAAATGGCATCTGGAGAGCAGCAGGTAGACCTACTTCCTGAAAATGTGTTGGAGAAAGACCCATCCAAGAAGAGACCAGAGTCTGTTATCTGGAAATTCTTCAGTTTTCCAGAAGGAGAGAAGAAAGTACATGCCAGAAACGTGCTGTGTGGGAGGATCCTGTCTCGAGGCAGTGACAAAAACTACTCCTGTTGTAGAGCAAGTATGTACAAACATTTGTGTACCATACACCCACGGAATCTTGCTTGGGAGGAAATGAGGCGAGCTGCAGAAAATCCACCAACAGCAGTTGCAAGCACCTCCGGAGCATCTCAGCCAACACCTCCAATGCACATTCGGACAGAGTTAGCATTTTTAGAACAGCACTGTGTGAAGTGCAAAAAAATTATCTTCTACGGCGAGCAGTCGGTGGATGCAGTTTGTGCTGCACAACGCAACCACCACTGTTAAATTTTGTTCTTTGTTTTTTTTGGAATGAAAACTAATTCCAAAAATAACCTGTTTACTTTGTTTATTTTTTGGGGTTTTTTAAAAAAAAAAACACACAAAAAATACAAAATTGTTCATAAAATACAAAACAAACTACAAAAAAAGAAGAAAAAAAAGTTCTTGTCAGAACTATATTATCTGATTAAAAACAAGAACTATAATTGCATGGTAATGTGTGAAAGTGTGGTTGAATATATGTGTAGAGCATTATTGACTGAAAGAATGCATTAGTAGTCTATGGTGAATGTATAGGGGCAGATGTTTGAGGAAGTGCTGTAGTGTGGCATTGCAAGCCTTTTTGCTGTACGTTGCTGCAGCACTTCTGAAGCACAGAGATGCAACGTATTTACATGAATATGTCGCAACTCTATGCTTCACTCTGCACTGGTGCACAAACTGTAGCCATGTGCTGGCATAGGCACCCTTGCACCATGGTGCAAGGATGCCTGCATCATGGGGCGATTTTTTTTGTACAGGAACGTGTCCCATCCTGCACAAAAACAATCACAAAAGACATTTCCCTCGTTCAATGTGTGATGTAGAATGCAGCACACATTGAAAGAGGAAAAAATGAAGGAAATGAAAACATTTCTCCTCGTTGTGTCTTGCTACACCACCTCTAGAGTGCTGCAGTATTCAAAAACATGACTAGAATTATGATTTCTTTGAAATCTCGATATCTATCTTGTTCCATGGGTGTTGTGTGGGAACATACACAGCAACAGCCATGGAACGCCCCTTCAACAGAAAGTGTTGGGTATGACAGGGCTGTATTTACAAGGAGAGGAAAAGCCATGCAGGGTGGCTTTTCCTCTCCTTGTAAACCTGGATCTGCCCCCAGCACCACCACTACGTCACAATGAGTGATGTACTAGTGGCGCAGGGGGCTTGTAAATCTGCTCCATAAGAGCTTACGGATTGGCTGAGCAATACGATAAGTACATAGTGCTGGATGGATGATTGAGAAAGTGCATAGCAGTAACAGGATGATTGCTAGACTGCATGGGTATTACCTTCGTTTTTACAGGAGTGTTCCAATAGTATATGTGGTTAGAGGTGTGCATGCATAGTGCAGTGAATGCTGAAGGGGATGTATGACGTTACAACGCATGCTATTACAACGCATACCTTTACATCGCATTTTTTACAACGCTAGTACTATTACAACGCATTACTTTACAACGAATTCTGTTACAACGCCAAACCTATTACAATACTGAAAAGTGCTGTTACAACGAAGTATATTACAACGCATACCTTTACAACGCGATTTTTTTTTTTTTAAATAAAAAGTACAATAAAATCTGGCACGGGATGCAGGGAAATTAGGGGTTTTAGGGTGGGGAAGTGTATTAAAATGTGGAGAAAAACTGAACGTAAATCTACTAAACGCATTACCCAATTAATACTCTAGTATTAAAATTAATACTCGAGTATTAAAATTAATACTCAAAATCCCCCATAAAATTCCGTTTTCACACATTTCAAAGTTTTACAAACATAACGAAAATTAAAATAACAGTACAAACACATTTTTAACATGATTAGATCGGAAAATAAGTAAACAAAGTAAAACATAAGACACATACACATAGGCGCCATTTTAACCATCTCACTTGTCAAACTTGTCCTACCACTGTTTCTATGTAAACAATACCAAAAGACATGTTCCAAAATGGATGCCAAAACGGGGCAAATGAATGAAAACAATATTTCTTTAAAAGCATTTTTAAATTATCATTTTCCACAGTAAAACAAAGCATTTAAAAAAACACAACGAACGCAGTTTTTAAAAAAATTAATAGTGACACAGAGTAAAACTTATAAATACCAGGAAGACACCATTTTGCACTCAGTTGATTATCAACTAGCAGAGAGAGCAGACGTAATAAGCTGACCCTCTGTCACCTGCACTGCGACCTCCTCAGAGAGAGCACGGAATTCACAACAGAGCAACTACTAGTAAGTTAATAATATATATGTAAACGATAGTTTTTAGAAAAATATATTTTCATAAACCACAAAAAATATTTTTTCACTTAATAATAAAAACTTAAGAAATGAACTGTTTCCAATATATTATCAATAAAATAAAACACAAAATTAAAACAAGTAATTTATTTCCCTCAACCAGAAAATCGGAAGATTTTAACATTCCACAGCAGCTGAACCTATTTGGACATCCCCACCACGTAAAAGACTGACAAACTCAATTGTTTAGGTAAATGTTATTTTTGTGTCATGGTTTAACTTGTAAAATTTATTTGTAAAAATTTCATAAAGTCATGTATGCCAATGGTGTTTTTTTTTAATACTCAATCACACCGCATAAAAATCAAAATTTTCTTTTTATAACCAACGTTGACAAAGGAACAATTTTTTTTTTTTTTTTCACTCCAACAGTGAACATCTTTTCCCAAAAACCTTTTAACCTCCAGCAAACATCAGGATAAAGGCACGATAACAAAAAACCTACTAGAAAAGGTATGTTTTCTTTTCCATTTTATTATAACGATACATTAATAATCCTTTCCTTTGCAATTATTCCTCCTGTACCGTTCTTTATTTTGAAAACTAATGGATAGTTTTGAGAAACAATATTCTATTTCTTCTGTAGGAAAGAGCACCATCAGTGATATTTTTGTGTAGGGTAGGGGTACATATCTCTATTTCTACTACAGTAATGTGTTTTAATTAGGACAGTATCATGTAGTACTAGTTAAATTGTATGTCTGTTTAATTTTAAAGATACTCAAGTACTACATTTCTACCCACCGTTAAGTATCTTTTTATCGCCTTTTTTCCAGAACAGAAAAGATTTTTTTTCTCAAAACTAAAATTTTGAGCCAACAAAGAAAAACATCCTCTACCACCACATCCACAAAAGCGAATTATCAAAAACAAGGTATTTTTTTTACAGCACGGATTCTTTACCTTCAAAATATTTGACTAACTATCACATAGCTAAATTTCAAAGAAATAATCAATGTAATTATGATTACATTTTCAAATTTTAGATTTATATTTCATGTCTAAAGAATGGTTTTTCCTTACGGAAATAGTTATGTGCAGCAACTTATATCACATGTGCAATTTTTGTGGAATAATTTTCCTAAACACATTTCTCAACATCGGTCTGTTTTCCAATTTTTTTCTTTTTTCACTTTTCCAGACATTTATTTATCCATTCCCCAACAAATCACCTCAAAAGTGTCTACACAAACCGACTCACCAATACCACTGAACCACAGTCTGCCAGAAAACCAATTCGGAAAAAAAGGTAATTTAGACCAACATTGTAAGTTGCAACAATTTTTAAAATGTACCATGCTGTAGAGGTAACAATTTTGTTTTCCAAAATCTGGAAGGTGCATCAGTAGGGAAAGTGTTGGATAGTGTAGGGGTATTAATTTACTATTCTAACTCCATGAAGGTGCAGCAGTAGGGAAAGTGTTGGATAGTGTAGGGGTATCAATTTACTATTCTATCTCCAGGAAGGTGCAGCAGTAGGGAAAGTGTGGGATAGTGTAGGGGTATTAATTTACTATTCGAACTCCATGAAGGTGCAGCAGTAGGGAAATTGTTGGATAGTGTAGGGGTATTAATTTACTATTCTAACTCCAGGAAGGTGCATCAGTAGGGAAAGTGTTGGATAGTGTAGGGTTATTAATTTACTATTCTAACTCCAGGAAGGTGCATCAGTAGGGAAAGTGTTGGATAGTGTAGGGGTATCAATTTACTATTCTAACTACAGGAAGGTGCATCAGTAGGGAAAGTGTTGGATAGTGTAGGGGTAACAATTTACTATTCTAACTCCAAGAAGGTCCATCAGAAGGGAAAGTGTGGGATAGTGTAGTGGTAACAATTTACTATTCTAACTCCAGGAAGGTGCATCAGTAGGGTAAGTGTGGGATAGTGTAGGGGTATCAATTTACTATTCTAACTCCAGGAAGGTGCTGCAGTAGGGAAAGTATTGGATAGTGTAGGGGTAACAATTTACTATTCTAACTCCAGGAAGGTGCATCAGTAGGGAAAGTGTGGGATAGTGTAGGGGTATCAATTTACTATTCTAACTCCAGGAAGGTGCTGCAGTAGGGAAAGTGTTGGATAGTGTAGGGGTAACAATTTACTATTCTAACTCCAGGAAGGTGCATCAGTAGGGTAAGTGTGGGATAGTGTAGGGGTATCAATTTACTATTCTAACTCCAGGAAGGTGCTGCATTGGTGAAAGTGTTGGATAGTGTAGGGGTAACAATTTACTATTCTAACTCCAGGAAGGTGCATCAGTAGGGAAAGTGTGGGATAGTGTAGGGGTAACAATTTACTATTCTAACTCCAGGAAGGTGCATCAGAAGGGAAAGTGTGGGATAGTGTAGGGGTAACAATTTACTATTCTAACTCCAGGAAGGTGCTGCAGTAGGGAAAGTGTTGGATAGTGTAGGGGTAACAATTTACTATTCTAACTCCAGGAAGGTGCATCAGTAGGGAAAGTGTGGGATAGTGTAGGGGTATCAATTTACTATTCTAACTCCAGGAAGGTGCATCAGTAGGGAAAGTGTGGGATAGTGTAGGGGTATCAATTTACTATTCTAACTCCAGGAAGGTGCTGCAGTAGGGAAAGTGTTGGATAGTGTAGGGGTAACAATTTACTATTCTAACTCCAGGAAGGTGCATCAGAAGGGAAAGTGTGGGATAGTGTAGGGGTAACAATTTACTATTCTAACTCCAGGAAGGTGCAGCAGTAGGGAAAGTGTGGGATAGTGTAGGGGTATCAATTTACTATTCTAACTCCAGGAAGGTGCTGCAGTAGGGAAAGTGTTGGATAGTGTAGGGGTATCAATTTACTATTCTAACTCCAGGAAGGTGCAGCAGTAGGGTAAGTGTTGGATAGTGTAGGGGTAACAATTTGCTATTCTTACTCCATAAAGATGCATCAGTAGGCAAAAGAAAGGATTGAGTACATGTTATGTTTTGTATACAAATTTTAAAAAATATCAAGCTAAATGTTTTATCTTTTCTCCTTTTTTCAGATAATGTCTAGCCTTGGAGCAGCCAACTTCATTAAATCAAGGAAGGGCAAAAATCTTTTAAACCATGGTGGATACATATATAGTAAGGAAAGAATAAGTTTAACTAGAAATCATTGGAGGTGCGTGCAATACTACACTACCCATTGCAGTGGCAGAGCGGTTACTGTTGATAATTTGGTTGTGAAAACCACAGAACATAACCACTCTGCCTCTGCAATGGATGTAGAAATCAGAGAGACAATTAATGAGATGAAAGCTATTGCAAGCACCTCCAATGATTCTACAGGATCCATTTTAAGGGAGGTTGCACAGCATGTCCCCAGTCATGTTGCTAGCAACATGCCTATAATACCCAATTTGAGAAGAATTATTCAGAGACAAAAGCAGGCAAGTAATATTCAATTGTCTACACCACATACATTCTCTGACATTAGAATTCCTCATGATCTTTCTATTTCTTTTTCTGATGAACCTTTCCTTCTGCATGACAACGAAAACCCTCAGAAACGTATTTTAATTTTTAGTACCCCCCGTAACCTTGCTAAGTTAGAAAGTAGTGAAATTTGGATGATGGATGGGACGTTTAAAAGTACACCCCATCCTTTCACTCAAATTTACACTATACATGCTAAGATTAACAATAGTGTAATTCCCTTAGTGTATAGTTTGCTACCTGATAAGACTTCTGCAACATACACTGAACTTTTATCAGTGATTAAAAGCAAAACATCTGCAAGTCCTCGAAAAATAATAATCGATTTCGAATTGAGCATGATCAATGTGATCACCAAAACGTACACGGATACCCAAATTCAGGGATGTTTCTTCCATTTTTCGCAGGCATTTTGGCGTAAACTACAAAAAACATCCCTAGTTGCAGAATATTCTCGGGATAGCAAATTACAGTTTGAACTTAAAAAATTAACTGCACTTTGTTTTGTTCCTCCCGAAAGTGTGGACCAGTACTACACTGCAATTATAGAATCTGTTTATTATACGAGTAACGAGGAAAAATTGGCACCCATTCTAAATTATTTTGAGGACACATGGATTGGACACCTAAGCAGATCGGGTCGCAGGAGGAAGCCACGATTCCATGTGGAGTGGTGGAACTGCTACACGAGTTGTTTAGAGGGAGAGGCCAAAACAAACAATGCCATTGAGGGGTGGCATAACTCCTTCAATCATACAATTGGAAAACCACATCCTAACTTCTACTCATTTTTGGAAACTTTGAAGAAGGAGCAAAGTTTCCAAGAAATGAGAATAGCACAAACACTCGCAGGTAGTCTAAACCCACGAGTAACAGTCAAAACAAGGGAAATGTCTGAGAGACTATTGGCAATTCTACAACAGTTTTCGTTGTGTGTGGCTATAGACTACCTCGAAAATCTTTCTAACATTCTTTCTTTTTAAAACAATGAATTTGCTTACTTTCCTGCTTTGCTATTAATTATAGTAATTACAATGATTCAATTGGCATACAACTATTTTTTTTTAAAAAATTTTTTCAAATTAACAAGTCGGGTTTTTTCCATTTTTTCAAACAAATCTTCATTTCATCAAAAATAAACCCATGCTGAAAAATTTACTGTTCCATAGTATTATAACCATTTATCATTATCGGTACGCCATTTTTCAAATTTTCGAAAAAATCCTACTTTAATTCCGTCAAAACCAATCACCAAAACTCAATCCGAACTATAAAGTTGAAATGAAACCATATTCCTTAATACACATTGCATCCGAATTTTCATTTGTATTTCAATTATAAATTTAAAAAATATTAAAGTACGCACAATTTTTGTACATAGAAATGAAGATCGACAGTACATCTTTATCTTCGGAAACAAAGAAATCAACTGTCTGATCCGTAACTTTTTATTTAGAAAGAGTTACATAATTTTTTAAAGTAACTAACTTACTTTCAGCGACCCGACATAGGCATGTATTAATAACATTAATGTGGACATGTTTAACATCTTTTAAAACATCTATTAGTTTTCCAGCAACCTCCCCTTATTCTTTACTTACTATATATGTATCCCTTAAAAAGGTTTAATCTATAATATCAACAGAAAATATTTCCTACCTGGACGCAGATCAGCTTCCTGCTGCTTCCTCCTCCGATGCTCTGCAAAATGGCGTATTACGTCGACGCACACGTCCTTACGTCATCGCGTGCTTCTCTATTTATGGCGGACTACTTTTTTACATTCAACTGTAAATAAATGTTAATATATGTAAATGAAATATTTATATTTTGTTTTAAATATAAAAATTACTTTGAAAAATTAATGAAAAATATGTTTATTTTTTTCATGTTTTATAAATCAAATAAAATTGTGAAATAAATAATTGTTTCCTAACATTATTTTTAATTAAATGTTTAAATCTCCAATATTGTAATTTAATAAATGTAAAATTACTTAATATGTTCCTTACCTTGGCTCTATTGTCTTTTCCTTTCTAAACTTCCTCTTACTTCACTTTCTTTACCTTCTTTTCTTGTTCCGCGGGCTGTATATGCAGAGGCTGCCAAAATAAATAAAGGACAAACACGCTCATAGACTTCAATGGAAAACCGTGGGAAATAAATTCAAACAGTAAGTTATAATTGTTATTTCTGATTTCTAAATTTTAAAAATGTTATATTGGTATAATTATTACTGTAAATATTTTTTAATGTTGATATTAATCTTTTAAATATTTTATTTATTTATTTATATAATAAATTAATCAATAATACACTTCCATTTATTTATAAAAGGACACTTTTTTTTAAACATATAAATACTCTTGTCTTTTCATATGTGATAAAAATACTCTAGTATTTTAAAATAGGTACTCAATCATTTTTCTATATATTTAAATATTATGTACTCTTTAATGTTTATTTAAACTTATTTTTAAGTAGATAAATACTCAACATTTAAAATAAGTTTTTATTAAGTATCTATTTTTTTTATTTAAAAACACTAAACTAAATGTTCAAGTATTAAATTTTAAAAAACTCAAGTATTAAACATTTCTACATAATAAAATACACATGCATTAATATTTTGATTATCTACTCACTTATTTGAAACTACTATAGAAACTAAAAATACTAAAGTATTATTTTATCAACAAACAAACCAAACTTTTCTACTAGTCACAATACTCAAGTATTATTATTTTTATAAACTACTCACTTATTTCTAATAAATATTGCATTTTTTTAAATTATTTTAATACTCAAGTATTTAATTTACTGCTAACCAACCAAACATTTCTACCAGAAAAAATACACAAGTATTAATATTTTTATTAACTACTGCCCTTTTTTAAATTAGAATTGCTATATTTAAAAAAAAAAATACTCAAGTATTAATTTTAATGCTACCCAAGTAATAATATTTAGAAAAACAAACAAGATAAATATTTTGCAAAAAAAATGCGTTGTAATAGTATATGCGTTGTAAAAGTACTTACAATATAACATCTTGCGTTGTAAACACATGCATTGTAAATACATGCGTTGTAAAAGCATTTCCACTAAATGCGTTGTAAAGGTATATGCGTTGTAAAGGTACTTACCATATAATGGAACGCGTTGTAAAAGCATGCGTTGTAAAAGTTTTAGCGTTGTAAAAAAAGCGTTGTAATAGCACAGCGTTGTAAAAGTTGCGTTGTAAAGGTAGTTCCCCTGCTGAAGGTGTACTTGTGTTGGTGGCTAGGCCACTCTATATGTATATTTTTAGTCAGGAAAATTACAAGAGTGGAAAGAGAGTGACAGTGTGATTGGAGCACTGCATGAGTACTACCTAGATTATTACAAGAGTGAATCAGTAGTCTACAGGGGGTTAGGGACCTGCATAGATTGTGCTACAGGCAAATGTGCACAGTGTCTCTTCATGCCGGAGTCATTGTCCAAGTGCATACACAGTGACTGGGTGGATAGAGTGCTGGTAGTTGACACCAGGGTGAGTTTATAAGTGCTTGTGTTTCGGCACGGAGATTAGATGAGGGCATGGTTCTATGACGATGATTGCAACAGTGAAGAGAGAGTGAGAGTGTGATTGGAGCAGTGCATGAGTAGTACTTAGATTATTACACGAGTGAATCAGTAGTCTACAAGGGTTTAGGGGCCTGCATAGATTGTGCAGATTTGACTGTAGCATGGTGTCTCTTCATGCCTGAATCATTGTACAAGTGCAGAGACAGTGATTGAGTAGGTAGAGTGCCCTCGTTAACGACAGGGTGAGTTTATAACTGCATGTGTTTTGGTACAGTGATTAGATAAGGACATAGTTCTACTGAATGATTAGAGTATTGGAAGGAGATCATCTGAGAAAATGAATAACTGCTTGGGTACTGACAGAGGTAATGAATTAGTACATGCTAGTAGTAAATAACTTAAACTGCATTACCAGTAACATAGTGATTGGTGGACTGTATGGTTAGTACCTGAGGTATTTTAGACATTATTAAGCAGTGAGTAGGTGTTTAAAGGTGTGTATAAATAGTGCCTGGGTGAATGTAGTAGTGGATGGATAGTGTTTGGATTACTTAACCTTACCTTTACAGTAGTAGATATCAAAATATTGTAAACATTTTTTGCATTCGTTTGTTATATTTTAAAGTTTAAAAACTTTAGAATTTGGATCTGTAAAAGAGAAGAAAAAATACAGTTATAATATACAATATTATCATTTTATAAATACAACTTGATTTAAGCATAATATAAATAATTGTATTTGCCTTTTTTTCTGTTCTCAGAATATATTGAATTTCACTATAAATAGTGATTTCAATGGTACTCCTCACATAAGTGGGCAAAAAAAACCAATCAAGATTGTTTAAAAAAAGCCAAATCTGTGTCACAAATATTTTCAACATAGTGAACTATGTGTGCACATTGTATAAAAATAACATCCTCAATAACATAGCATATAATACAAATCACGCATATATAAAATGCTTCTTTATGAGAGAATTTTGTTCGTACAAGATAAAAAAAACAATTCAATCAATAGTTCTTCATAATTTACATATACTCTAAATGCTATTCTTTAAAATATGTGCTATCAGAATACCCCAGAAAAAGGGCTTAATTCACATAAATATATTTCCTCTAGGCCAAATGATATTCCTGAAATCCTTTACACTGAAATTGTCCAAAGTAATTGTATTAATAGAGTTAAACATAGACCCAATAGGTCAAATTATGTTTTTAGAACTTTGGCTTTAAGAACATTAGGTATGAATTTGGAACTTTGTTTGGCAAACAATATCTAAAAACTAAATGAGCATCATTACAATATGTCCATCCTTTATTGCATTTTAAATAGATAGTGTAATGTCCAGATGATGTAGAAGGTCCATTGTGGAAAATAATTGCTACTGCTACAAAAGTTCTTCCTGAAATTGATAGTTGACTTGCTACAAACTTTTTGATTAAAGTTTCCAATTTACATCCATCAGCTGAACGTTGTATCATTAAAATTATATATTGTCCAAATTTTTGTATAAATAGTGTTGATAACCTTTCTGATTTGCATTGGCTACACTCCATGTTTTGATTTGCTGCTTTAACTAATTTGTTGAAAGACACTGTTTTACAGTCTGGTATTGTTAAATATCTAAATCTCTCAGTGTCTATGTTAGTGGTAGAAGTAAACGTACAATTTTCACATTCATGTTCCCATTTATAACAAAGTCCAAATAGATTTTCAATTTGTATTCCTTCTTCTAATTCTCCGAGCATATACATTAGAAATTCCTGAGCATCTTGTTGCACATTCTGTGTAAAGTG
This sequence comes from Triturus cristatus, assembly GCF_964204655.1. NCBI lineage: Eukaryota > Metazoa > Chordata > Amphibia > Caudata > Salamandridae > Triturus > Triturus cristatus. The sequence goes on from NC_140595.1 coordinate 549,225,610, forward strand.
TGTAGAACCAGAACATATATCCAAAAGCTTCCTAATATCACAAAAAGTTTGGATTTTACTTTTCAGTATTCAATTTTTCAAAAATAGAATACAACAAGGAACATACAAATCTTTAACTAGCAAAAAATTGAGCAGAACAACGAGCAATTTGATTTACTTGTACAATCTGATCAAATTTGATTTTCAAATATTCAATTCCATCTTTTTTTTGATAATTAACATGATCAACAACTTTTCCCATTTCTCCATTTACTAAAACATTTTCTACATCCAAATTACGCCGTAAAATAACCCGACAGTTTACACATACATATAAATCCTTTTCTAAACCAGCAGTTTTAGATATAGATTTTTCCAAAGAATCCAATTTTGTTTTCAGTTTTTCTGTCAAAATAGTAATTCCTTCATGCTCTATGTTATCAATGGCTTCCATTTTTATTATTTGTTCATTTTCCAGCTGTAAAAGTTCTTCCTAAAATGTACAACACTGTCGCAGTGTTGGCATGAGGCAGATTATAGATTTATTTTCTGCAATTTTTTTTGTATATTTTTGCAGGATCTATATTTTCATTTGGAAACAAGTTGGTAAGTATCTGACTTTGCAAAGCTTCTTTGCCATGTTCTGTCAATACTCCAATTCATATAATTTGAAGAATGGTTCCATAAACTTCATCATTTGCTTGTCGCATATTTTTAATGAGTTCTTTGTACTCCAAATATGACCAAATGTTAACGTTTCCAACACTTCCCAAAGACTTTCTGGTATCTTCGTGCACAAGTGTTTTAAATACTGGTTGCCCTTTTACAGGATTAAGTTGCAGTAGATCACCAAATACTATCACATGTTTTTCTCCAAATAAGACATCGTATTCTGTTTTTAAAATTTGCTGCATTCTTAAATGCACAAAGGCAAGCATTAAGTTTGAGACCATGCTCACCTCATCAATAATCAGAAGTTTCATTTTCTTTAGCACTGTTGAAACTTCATAACACGCTTCTCCAGATAGCTTGTGATATTCCAATTGATTTTCATGTTCCACAGATAGCATTAGTAAATGATGTAATTCCTTTAATGTTGTGTGCTGCCAATCCAGTTGGAGCAGTTACAACACAAGACAAATGCGAGTCAGTTATTTTCGGTAGATAAGTGATCAAAACTTTAATCAAGAAACTTTTTCCTGTACCAGCTTGACCACTGATATACATTCAGATAGGTTGCAATGATGTGCATGTGCATTCTTTCTTTTCATGAAGAAAACCATGGTCGATCTGTTGTCTAACTTGCTGATATATTTCTTTCTGTTCAATATTTAGTTGTTCATCCAAGTTTCCGAAGTCCATAATATCTTCTTGAACTTGATGCATTGCTGTTTCCACTTCATTCATGGCGATTACTGCTTCATTTTCAAGAATTGGTTCTCCTAGTGGAACTTGATTCAGAGGTCCAGAACTTTGACTGTCTTGAGAACTGTCTCTAGCAATCTCAGCTGCAATAGTAGCATTTCTTTTTTTTTGTATCCTCATTTGCCTTATCGCCGCCCAAAAACTCAATGAAACCACCCTGGGCTTTCCGACCTCATTTACTGGATGCAGGAGGGGGGGGGGGGTAGACCAACACGATTTGGAATAGAGGCTCCCTCTAGGAAGCACCCTCGATGGAAAAGAAAAACTGGGGAGCCTTATTCCACCGCGAGTCAAACCCTTACCCCACTTCTTCCCGGTAAACCAGGAAGTCTTTCACCAGCCGAGGCAGGCTAAGGCTTAATCATTGGAACTATGCCTCCTACTAGCCATAACACCCTGCCCTTCACCCAAAGCGTGCCAAAAAAGGAAACCAAAATGTATATCTTTTCTTTGTCTGATCCGAAATATCCAATTTTGCAATATATCTCATGGAACGTGACCAGTCAAGCTCTGTTGGAGGGGCCGGCGAAATCCATAGTTTGCATATCTCTCTTAGAGCCAGAAGTACAGCATAGAAAATAAGCTTTTCATTGTTATTTGTGCCCTTACCTTGCAGATCCAGTCTTCCAAATATAACCATCTCAGGGCTTACCTTAATCTGCAGCCCAAGGACAGTAGACAAACAACTACTCGCAGCCTCCCAAAAGACCTGAATATTCGGGCACAGAAAAAACATGTGCAGATCATCTTCATTTGGACTTTTACACTTTGGGCACACCACCACACCTCCTGAACCAAATTTAGAAAGTCTTCGCGGAGTCCAATATGCCCTGTGCACAGTGAAAAAATTATTCCTCCTTAAATAAGCTGGTTTTACTATTTTATAAAGCATAGACATTGTTACTTGCCAATGGTCTTCCGTCGCGATCTCCGGCAAGCTGTCTCCCCAGAGGGTCTCTGGTAACGTGAAAGGGCCAGCCTCCATTTCTAACAGCAGCCAATACCACAAAGTAATTTATTTCTTAAAAACACAATTAGAAAAGAGCTTCTCCTCCAGCTCATTGCAGGATCCTATTTGATCGCCCATTGCCGCCGACCAGCTTTGAATCTCTAAATATTGAAATCTAGAGAAACTGGGACCCCATGCCTCCTCACACTGACCCCAAGTGATTAAATTCCATCCGGGAATAGCTGCTCCCATCTCTGAAGACCCTTCTCCTTTAGTGGTCGAGCCAGCGAATCCCTGGACCAAGGTGGGGATCCTGGCACATCCCAGATTGAAGCCTGCTGGCTATAATATGGAATTTTTAAAGCCCTCCTGATTTTGTACCATGTCTCCGCTAAGTCTCTCAAAATCTTTAACCTAACCTTCTTGAAAAACTTTGGATCAGCAAATTTATACATGAAACCATTCTCTTTATAATCCTGCTTTTTCAGCATTGCTCCAAACATTTTGCCAATTGCCGTCTCAGTTGGGGTACCCAGCAGCATCCTACTATTTTTCAACAAAAAAGCCCACGAATAAAGTTGCAAATCCGGCACCGCCAGACCACCCTTCACCAAGCGTCTCCTAAGCTTCTTCCAAGAAAGGCGTGGTCCTTTAGATGCCCAAAGAAAAGTGCTAATCTCACTCTGAAGCCTTAAAAAAACACTCCTTCTTCAAGGACAAAGGGAGCGTTTCAATCAAAAATGTTAACTTTGGCAAAATCATCATTTTCACAAGATTTGCACGACCAAACAATAAATGCGACCAACCCCTTAGACTAGCACTTATCTTTTTTGTAAGGCTAACAAAATTAATCTTAGTAAGATCTGCTATGTTATGAGTTATCCTAACTCCAAGATACCTCATGTTTTTTTTACATAGGATTCCGTCAGTGTTCATGTTCCAGGCCATAACTTCTGTTTTGTCCTTATTGATGTCATAGCCTGAAACAGTCCCGAACTCTCTCGTTATATCTAGGAGGCACCTCATAGTTTGTCGTAGTTTAGAAGTGTAGATTATGTCATCTGCATACAATCCAATATTTTTGGAACAACTTCCAACCTCAAAAGGCTCAATATTCTCAGAAACCCTTATCTTACGTGCCAGAGGCTCAATATATAAATCAAACAAGAGTGGTGACAACGGGCACCCTTGCCTACTGCCGCGCCTGATCGATACTGGCTGCGTCAACATCCCGTTCACCAATACTCTTGCTGTGGAGGCCCGATATATAGCTGAGAGGGTTTTACAAAAATGTTATCCCAAATTAAGATATTTAACTAAAGTGTGCAAGTAAACCCAATTGACTCGATCAAAAGCCTTGGCGGCATCTAACGCGATGACCGCCAAGGGAAGATCATATGAAGAGGCCATATCTATGGCGCCAATAAGGGAAAAGGTCAGCTCTTTCAGCTGTCTGCAATAGTAGCTTCTTGATCAATTTCTTCATTCAACATTTTCAGATAATTTGCAAAAACGTGTTATTCAATGCTATCTTTACATGCACTGAAAGAATCTTCCTAGCAGTGAAAATCTCCAAGTAATTCCAATTCCGTACGCCAAGGCTTGAACAGTTGTAAAAGTGCTAAATAGTAAAATTCTCTTATCAGCAGTATCACAACTCAGTTTCCTGTGATTAATTTGATTTCCTTTTCCTTTCCTTTTAATATGTTTCACCAAACATCCTTCTGTACCAATCACTGCATATTTTCCTTCATTTATGTTTTCTGTAGTATTTTTCTTAAAACTGTAAAATTGCAGCACTTCATAGAGACATACGTTCTCAAGATGATGACTTCTATTTGGATTGTATGTATCCAACATGTTTGTTTTGACAATATCTGTACTCCCCGGTTCATTTACTGCTAAATATTCAATTTCTTATATAGGTTTAAGTACTCGATTTCGAGTTGCAGCAAGACCTAGACTCACCCAAATGATTCCTCTTGACTTTGAATATAAACTTGCAAATGACAACCGATCCGAGCATTCGCATGCTCCAATCTCTTGATGGGATAACATCTTCAAACTAAAACTGTACAATGTCTTACTAAGACTCTTCTCGTGGGAAATTTCTTCCCACATTTCTTTCAACTCCGTCTTTTCTGATTTTGTTATGTATGATGTTACATACCGAGCAACAGCAATGGAATTGTCCGCAACATACTGGATATCCATATTAGCATTCCACATTGAGAGAATAACTGGATTATAATCATTGATATACTTTGATTCTTCACTTCTTCTCAAATTGTACATATTTTTGGGAGATTTTCTAGTGACGGTATGTCTCACTGCTGACATGAAACGGTTTACTCTTCCTTTGGATATTACTGGACGTGGAAATCCAAAATGACATTTGGTATCAAACTTTTCCTTTGACTTGTCTTTCTGTCAACAGTATTTGCCCCATCGATGACTTTGAAATCATAACACTTGTTGCCTTAAGGTGTTTTCTTCTGTCATTTTTGGTATAGCACATGTGAAATAATCTTCAATAAAAGATAAAACAGTGTCATCCGAATCAGTTCCAAATTTAGGTGCATCCTTGATCCAGAAAAGCATATGTATATGAGGAGCACCTCTAGATTGATAATCCTTTCTCCAAAAGAAATGAATAACTTCTCCAAGAGGAGGATTCTTTTTATTGCAGATAAAAGACATCATAGCTTCAAACCTATGGTTGAAATATCTGCATACATTTACAGGATCCAAAGTGCACAATTCTCCAGGTGTCCTGTGTTCAATATTTTTAATAAACGAATTTGCCTCTCGAAGAAATTCAAGTAAATCATCCCAAGCGTATTCAGCACAGCTTAGGGTAACAAACCACGTAGGAGTTCATAAGTTCCTTAACATGCATTTAAGTTCTCCATGACGACGATAACAATACTCATTAGTACCGCGCTGACATGCCATCAAATTAATCAGTTGAGATTCTAAATGATCATCTCTCTGATGTACTTTATCCATGAATTCCTTTGCAGAAACATTTTTAAGATGTACTCCTGTTTTTAAGATGTGGTTGACTGCATATGAAAGTCCAGACAAGTCACTCTAAAAAAATAAAGATGAAATGTATATGTATAGTCGAAATCTTGGATCTTCTGCCTACAATCTTGTTTTCAGATATTCTGATGCAGGAATCTGTACTGCGTCCACCTTTTCCAGTTGGGAACATCTGGGAAAACAACGAGCTTCCACACTTTTTCCCCATACACTCATGGGAGTCCCATTCGCTTCTTCATTTGGAATAATTCAATACTATTCCCCATCACTTCTTTTGAATGAAGTGGATGTACACTATAATGTTCATAAATGTCTTCACTTTTGGACATGTCAACTTTTTCAATTGGACCACTTGACATTTCACTATCATCTCCTTAAAACTATTTCTTCTTCTACATAAACATTTTTGTAGTAATCATTGTTTTTTATAAGAAATAATGTTGCCTTTTTTACTTTCCTAACATCAACTAATTCCTGCCAAATTTTCTTACTCTTAGTAGGAACACCATTAACTAGAATAACTAGCGGTTTACATTCTACATTTTCTACACCAATAGTTTCAATATTTGTCTTTACATCTAGAGGTAAACATACAACTCTACCGTTTAATCCTCGCTGTAAATCTGTAGGAGGCAATTTACCTGTTTTAGGCTTCATGTGAACAATAGCCTGAAATGGGTGCACACATTGAATCAGAATAGAGTCATACGTGTTTTAAATCTATCAGTTCTGGAGGAATAGTTGCTAACTCTAGATTATTATGGACAGCTCTAGCAGGCATTTTATTATTGTCTAATTTGTTATAACTATATTTACAAATACGCTGATCCGTACCCAAATCAAAGCAATCCTCTACCAACAAATAAGTTACAAATTCCTTCCATTTATCATTATTTTCTCGTTCACTTTTTAAATATAGCTCAACAGTCCTCGTCTGATTTCTATAGTGAGTTCGTCGGCAACAAATACAAGTGTAATTTGGCCTTTCACACAAAATTACCTTAAACTTTGTAATTTGTCTTCAAACTTCTCTGTACTACTATTTTCCACATTTTCTTCAACATCTACTTCTATCAATATCTCACTTTGTCCACTCTCTTCTTCAGGACCAAAGTAACAAAACTCTATTTCATCACAAACTTTTGTAACATCTGCTACTGTTCCATGCAAAAGAGCACTGTTTAAGTCATTTAAAATGAGTGCTGGACTTTTAGCATAATACAATCTTCTCACAAACGTCCGCATTTGAGAATGATGTACTGCTAACATTCTAAAATGATGAAAAACACTTTGACATACTTTTCTTGAAAGACAAGCCAGAGAATGACCTTGCAAACCAGTATTTTTTCTTACTCTGCAAGGATCTAGTCCTTGCAACATCTTAATCTTTTGTTTAACACTTTTTTTTTTTTACAATAGTCTCGTAGTAAATTGTGTAACATTTCAATAGATTCCTGTTGTATACTAAAAATACTACTACAATCCCAATTATACACAGGAGCTTTAGAACGTCTCCCTAGAACTTAATCAGCTACCACTTCTTCTACATGTCTGGGAACTATCTTCTCTTTCTCAATTGGACAACCATTTTTAATCTCATAGGCTCGACCACTGGTATCAACTGCAAGCAACAATGAATTGGTTTGAAAATAACTTCATTAAACAAAGGCTCTGAACTTGAACTGTGTTTCCATTCACCCCAAAAAAATCACAAAAGTTACTTCTGTTAATAACTTTCTTCTTCTTACTTTTGGCCTTCATAACATTTTTTGGCTTATCAAGTGATCGAATTCTGTTTAAAACTAAGATTAATAATTTCCTTTTTAATTCAAAAGCCTTGTCAACAATAGTTTCAATCTGTCTCTTCTTTTTATAAAATGCTGATCTTCTTTTATATTCACATCTTTCAACAAATTAAAAACAACTCTGGGGCCGATTCCGATCCTGGAAAAACCAGGTACGAACCGTCGGTCCGAGCGTTTTATCCGTCCGACTCGTACCCGGGAAAAAAACATTACAAACATGCAAGTACGATTCGCACAGAAACACCATTTCCGTACGAATCGTAAAAAACACCGACCGACGAAAAAATACATACCAATGTGATCCGGGACAGCGCCGACGTGACGTCGGGACGCATTCAGGCTGCGTTTCACGAACCAGGAAGTACGATTCGAACCGACAGCAGTCCGGACGGCAATATTTTTACGGCACCCAAAAAGTGCCGGAAAAGCGAAGTACGCCGCGATGCGAGCGGAATGGGGGGCCCGGTACGTGCCGTACCCCCCCCAGCCCCCCGTATGTATGCGCCGACCACCCCCCGAGCCCCCGTATGTACGCGCCGAACACCACCCCAGCCCCCCGTATGTTTGCACCAAACACCCCCCCCAGGCCGCAGATGGATGTGCCGAACACCCCCCCCCTAAGGCCGCGGATGGATGCGCCATACCCCTAGCCCCCCCGTGTATGTACTGTGCGGACCCCCACCCCACCCCTGTATGTCCGGTGCGGACCCCCACCCCACCCTGTAGGTCCGGTGCGGACCCCCACCCCACCCCCCGTATGTCCGGTGCGGAACCCACCCCACCCCCCGTATGTCTGGTTCGGACCCCCACCCCCGTATGTACGGTGCAGACCCCCACCCCACCCCCCTGTATGTACGGTGCGGACCCCCTGCGCTACGCAATGTATCTCTTAATGCCCGAGTCATTTTACAAGTGTATAGACAGTAACTGGGTAGATAGAGTGCTGGTATTTGAGAGCAGGGTGAGGTTATAAGTGCTTGTGTTTCAGCACAGAGATTTGATAAGTACATGGTTCTGTCAACATGATTGCAAGAGTGGACAGAGAGTGACAGTGTGTTTGGGGCACTGTATGAGTACTATAAGGATTATATCAGGACTGAATCAGTAGTCTACAGTGGGATAGGGGCCTGCATAGATTGTGCACATTTGACTGTAGCACTGCATATGTCAATGCCTCAGTCATTCTACAAGTGCATATACAGTGACTGGATAGATAGAGTGCTTGCATTTGAGAGCAGAGTGAGTTTATAAGTGCTGGTGTTTTGGCACAGAGATTAGATAAGGACATGATTCTGTAAGGATGATTGCAACAGTGAACAGAAAGTAACTGTGTGAAAGGGGCACTGCATGAGTACTACCTAGATTATCACCGGAGTGAATCAGTGGTCTATTGGGGCTTAGAGACCTGCATACATTGTGCACATTTGACTGTACCACTATATATCTTAATGCCTGACTCAATGATTCTACAAGAGCATGGACAGTGACTAGCTAGATATATACAGTGCTGGTACTTGAGAGCGGGGTGAGTTTAGAAGTGCTTGTGTTTTGGCACAGAGATTAGATAAGGACATGGTTCTGTCAGGATGATTGCAAGAGTGGACAGAGAGTGACACTGTGATTGGGGCACTGCATGAGTACTATCAGGATTATAGCAGGACTGAATCCATAGTCTACAGTGGGATAGAGGCCTGCTTAGATAGTGCACATTTTACTGTAGCATTATACAAGTGCATAGACCGTGACTGGGTAGGTAGAGTGCTGGTATTTGAGAGCAGAGTGAGTTTATAAGTGCTGGTGTTTTGGCACAGAGATTAGATAAGGATATACTTCTGTAAGGATGATTGCAACAGTGAACAGAGTTACAGTGTGATAGGGGCACTGCATGAGTACTACCTAGATTATCTCAGGAGTGAATCAGTAGACGATAGGGGCTTAGGGGCCTGCATACATTGTGCTCATTTGTCTGTAGCACTATAACTCTTAATGCCACAGTCATTCTACAAGTGCATACACAGTGACTGGGTAGATAGAGTGCTGGTAGTTGACAGCAGGGTGAGTTTATAAGTGCTTGTGTTTTGACACAGAGATTAGATAAGGATATGCTTCTGTCAGGATGATAGGAGTGGACAGATACTCGCACTGTGATTACTGAACTACATGGCTACTACTTGGATTTTTGCAGGAGTAAATCAGTAGGTTGCAGGGAGTTATGGGACCGTATAGATTGGCCTGGCAGTTCAGTCTGGACTGTTCCCATGAGGCACAGGGTCAAGACTGATTTGCATATGGCTTTGTCTGAACTGGGGTGGCGTGGAGAGCAAAAGCACAATGGATTAAACCCAGATCTGTAACTGGGAGTGAATGTTTGACAATGTTCAACATTTCGTCCATCATCTTTTTGTGTTGCACCGTATAGATTGTGCACATTTGCCTACATACTAACTACGAAATTAGACATTATAAAACCACAACAACACTTCTCATGCACTTATAAAATCACATATTCACTACCTTTTCACTCCTGTAATCTATCCGATATCTCTCATTAATTCAGTAAAAATAGCTACAACTATATAAATATAATCTAAACAAATACATGACTCATGACATACTATTCTCTTTAAGGAGACAACTGCTACATACCAGAAAGAGTAAAATGTAGTGGTTTTCTTTTGAAATACATATTGCCAATTGAATCTAGAAATATGCAACATCATCAAACTGTACCTCTCAACAGACTTAATTAAGAAGAAGAATCAACAAAACTTTTTATGAGGATTTCTAAAACCACTCAAAATGTACAAACCAATAACAGAATTGTAATCATTAATACCTTATATGATCATCTTGCAAACAGCACAGTTCTACCTAATTTTACCAAACTATCTACACTTTTGCCATTTTATGAAACTGTACCTTTTTTACTGAGAAGCAATATGCATACCTGATAAACTGCATCTTGTATAAACTTTTTTGATAATACACATTCTTTATCCATATTAAACTAATTACTAATAAATAAGAAGCATCATTCAACTATACCTTTCAAGACACTTAATGATATATATATATTAGTGCACATACTATTTTTTAAACAAACTTTAAGTACAATAAAATTATCCCAATATATATCTGTACATTTAATAAATTAATTTGACCAACAAAGTTTGGTAAAAATGTCAAATGTATATTACATAAATCTCTTTAAAATATAACTCACCTGTTTTCTTTCTTTTCTTTCGGGATACTCTGTATTAATGTTTTGATAGTTTGAAACTTATGTATGACCCACAACCTTTGTCTACTAAAAAAACACAAAATGTATATATACAACTTACCTTTTAAATAAATCTGTTGAATGAAAAATCTCACACACTCAGTTAGGATTTTCTTGTAGTCACAGATAATGTAGATCAGCACACTCTCCAATGTAAAACCAGTAATGGCAAACTTTTCCTCTAATTTTCCATACATATACACATAACTCACAAATTACATTGCTTCCCAGTGTTTTCCAAATTGAAAAACGATGTTCCATTCGTCACAGAGAATAATACTTTTCAACTGACATCTTCACCCCTTGTCCTTAATATCATTTTCCATAGCAACAGGTCATGCAAAATTCAACTTAGCTGCCAGGAAACAAGTTCACCACACACTGTTGCAAATGACAACAGCAGTTGTGGTTGGCTTTGCAAAGCATGCCCTTATCCTTTCTGCTGTACCTTTAAAACATTTCAAAATAACCAATAAGAAACATGCTTTCTAAACAAAGTAAAATGCACCCTATATTAGAATGTAGTGTGTTCCTAAACAGCCAATCAAATCTCTACTTTCTTAAAAACAGCATCTTGTCCACCATTTTAGATAGATTTCATTCTACCACCTGCCTACCTCAGGTACATACATCTTCTGATTACCTACAGAGATCCCGTCAAGATGCTTTCAGTGTGGATTGTTGGGCACAGCTATGTTTTCTGGTGCAAAAGGTATGCTGAAAGCATAGGTATTGACAAAGACCTAGCTTTCCAAAATGTAGATATTAAATGGATTGGACAGAGAGGATTGAAGTGGCACCAATTGAAGCCATTGGTTAAATCCTTTATGCCCTTCCAACCCCCTGACCTCATGATTGTGCACTGTGGTGGCAATGACCTAGGCACATTGACTGGGGTAGGTCTGGAAATGCTAATGAAGGACACCTTTGCAGAATTGATGTTGCGTTTCCTCCAAACTGGCTTTGTCTACTCCAACATATGGCAAAGACAGAAATGGAAGTGGTCCAATCAATTTTGTCCTCAGATTGAGAAAGCTAGAAAAAATGTCAATAAAGCTGTTTCTGCTTATCTCAAAGACCATAGTATGGGGTCCATATACAACAACAATCTGTGTTTTATTATGGATGGCATATGCAGGAGAGATGGTGTACATTTCACAGATGAGGGAAACAGTCTTTTTCAACAACTTCAGACTCTGCATTGGCACTTACATGTAGCTACAAAAAATTCCCAATAAACACAAGGGCTCTTTTTAGAGGCCCACCCAAGATGTTAACATATATCTTTTTAATAGGAGTCGCGTACCCAGCACGTTCACACCAGGGGGGTCGTGCTGGGAAGTCGCGCACCCCTTGTGTTCACACTAGAGGGCCGCGCTAGGAGTCTTGCACCCCTCGCATGCACATCAGGGGGCCATGCTGAGCGCCGTGCTAGGGTCGCAACTCCAATTTTTTTTATTAAAAAAAAAACGGCTCCTACCAGTAATTTATATTCGCCCCGGGGACCCCATCCCCCGGGGCCTATGCACTTCATAGGGGACCGTGGGGGGAGCCCCAATGCCCCCACGGTCCCGACGGCACCCCGTGTCCTGCAAGAGCCGGCATTGCTTTTCTACATGGGGAGCTGCTAACATGCCGCTCCCCGTGTGTAAAAGCAATTCTGCTTTGGATTTTGGAAGAGAGAGCAGGTTTCTCTGCTCTCTCTTCCAAAATCCAAACCAGAGTTTGCTATGATAGGGTGGGAGACCATGCTCTCACCCTACTGTAGCAAACAGTGTCCCGGGGGTGGGCACCCCGGGACACTGTAGGAGCTGACCCTGGGGGTGGCGGTCCCCAGGGCCATCACAGGCTCCAGGAGGGGGGGCCACGCAGCCCCCCTCCCAACAATTCCAAAGCCCCAGGGAGGTGGTGATCCCCAGGACATGAGGGGGGGGCTGCAGCCCCCTCACACATTTTTTATTTATTTATGAAATATAGCCCCGGGGAGGTGGCGGTCCCCGGGGCTGCGGGGGCCTCCCTGGGCCCCCGCTTTGCATTCAACAAATCCCCCTGGGACCTGGCCCACTCGGGGGGTTAAATGTAACAAAGCAAGGAGGCCCTCGCTTGGGTTTTTATACATTTTTCGTCCGGATTAGCGCACCCGGCGTGCATTCTGCTGTTTTTAAAAAATAATAATGCTTTTTTGGGCACTGGAGGTCCTTGTGGGACCCCCTGAGCAGGGCTAGGGGGCCAGGGTGTTTCTACCCTGCCCCCTTTTCTTCTTTGTCACCTTTTGATTCCCTGTTTTCTTCTGACTCAGTTCTACCAAGCCACAAAATGGCTACCAACACTTCCTGGTTTGGAATATTGACAGCCAATTAGAATAAAGCTCACGGTCGGGAGGGTGCACGAATCCACCGCGTGAATCCGTGGACCCTCCACGCCTCTAAATATCAAAACTGTTTTATTTTTGATTTTCTCAGCAATGACTGAACGGATTTACACCATTTTTAAAAAGGTCGCTTTCTGAGCCAAGCAGTACCATTTTGCCGAATTTTGGGTAAATCCGTTTAGCAGTTTTGGCTGTATCCTTGCATAAAGTTTCCTATGTAAAATTGATTTATTTGACAGATTTTTGGAATTTCTCAGCAACTGCTGAACTGATTCACACCATTTAAAAAAAAAAAAGAGGTCTCTTTCTGAACCAAGGGCTACCTTTTTGCAAACTTTGGTGTAATTCCGTTCAGCAGTTCGGGCTGTAGTCATGTCTAAAATTTCCTATGGGAAATAATAACAGGGAGAAAACGCGTTATGGGACCACCCCTTTTTTCTCAGCCCCCGCTTGGCGAATCACCCCATAACTTTCAGGATAGGAGCTGAGCAGAGCGAGACAAATGTTTTGAAAATTCCGCGAAGATTCGTCAACCGACGCCAAAGTTATTGGGAAAAGAAAAAACGCTTTTTGAATAGAAACAAGGTCCTAACTATAACTATCTCCTAGCAACCGACAGTAGGTAAAAACTATATATATATATATATATATATATATATATATATATATATATATATAATGTTCCAAGAAAAAGCTCCATTTTACCGGGGGCCCCCGATCCTGCAGGGCGTGCTCTGTAAACAGGAACGGAGAATCCTGTTGCTGCGGATTGTACCAAGAAAAAATCTAGAGCCCAACTCCGACTTCTGTTCAAGCCTGACATTTATTCGTCTGCATAACAGCATTTAAAACCACTCATTTTCCTTACGCGTTTCAGCGTTTGCCGCCTTGTTCACAGGTGAGTGTCATGTAGTCCTAGTGGTCACATGGCCTTAAGAACAACTACAGGCCCCATGATGCACCAACATCCAACTTCAATGATGTGACAAGATTAAATAATTTCATTATGCTTAATAGCGTTATCTGCTTGCCAAATGTCATGAACTGTAATGTCATCATTAAAGGTGCAAACATGAATTTGTTTCTTTAGCAAAGTGCATATAAATCTGCTTGCCTGGAATTATATATATATATATATATATATATATATATATATATATATATATATATATATATATATATAATTCCAGGCAAGCAGATTCAGCAGGTAAATTTATTCTTGGCAGAAAAGACGACGCGTTTCGACCACATCCGTGGTCTTGGTCACATGACCTCCGTCTCCACAATACATTCTTTTTAAAGGCATAGAAAGGGTCTTTTTCATAGACATAGTAGAAAGCAAAGAAAATTAAACCTGTTTCTTCACATTTTAAACAAATGAAAAAGTGCAGAAATGTGATAAAGTGCACATATCGGGTACATTGCTTGGATTTTGTACAAAAGTTGTCTCAATGGTTGTTGGTTTGTGAAGTAAAAAGTACATTCATTGTATGAACTGCGATTATTATTGTGTATAATGGTTCTCTCTGTTTGCTGTGTTTGTTCATTGTGCGGCCATATATAGTGACTGATCATATGCTCTAGTGCCCATAGGTATTATCTGGGTGTGCTATCCTGATTCGTCAGAGAGCGAGTAACTTGTACAGTGTGTGTATATAAATTATATATATATATATATATATATATATATATATATATATATATCCTACTGGCAGTCGCGAGTAGGTAGTTATAGTTAGGACCTATTTTCCATAGGAAATCCGCAACAAACGTTGGCGCCGATTGATGAATCTTCGTGAAATTATGCAAACTTTTGGCCAGCTCCGGTCCGCTCCTATCCTGAAAATTTCACGGTGATTTGTCAAGCGGGGGCCGAGAAAAAAGGGGGGTCCCAAAACGCATTTTCCCCATGCATTTTCCCATAGGACCTGTTGACGCAGCTACAGCCTGAACTGCTGAACGGAATTACACCAAATTTGGCAAAGAGGTAGTCCTCAGTTCAGACTCGTGCCTTTTGCTTAAATGGTGTAAATCCGTTCAGTAGTTCCTTAGAAAATCAAAATCACATATATATCTGGGCAGAGCCTAACCACACATTTCATCGTGAGATCTGTTTGGCTGTCAGTACTTCATCCAAGAAGTGTTGGCAGCCATCTTGGGACCAATATACATGATAGCACCTCATTAAAAAGTATTGCAGTTAATAGAAGGTTTTAAGACTTTAGTTACATTATAAATCATTTGTTGATGGTACCATACTCATTTTAGGAATTGTGGTATGTTCTAAGGTGATTTTACCATGTGAAAAAGCCTTCTGCTGGGAAATCATGAATCATGTGTGAGAGAAAACTATTTTCTCATGCTTTTCCCACAGAGGTTTGGAATGTGATCTATAAGCTAAACTGAAAGCATATTTTCTGTAAATTCACATTATCTTTCTCAGTCATGTGAGAATGAAGTCTGACATTCTCAGTAAAACATGTACATCCAACAAGGGCTGAGACTGTCAGTTGATTCCTTTGTGCTCTACTGCAGCTTCCCAGAGTGTTCTAAAGAACAACTAGAGCGCTAACAGTCCTACTTATGACAAACGTAGTGCACACCTGAAGCCATCTTGATTGGAATAAAGTGGTAACTCTTAAAACATTTCATTTACTTAGGAACAAAATGAGGGGGTTCATTTTGCCATAGAAAGTATGATTAGTGCTGCAGAAAGAAAAATTAGGGCACATTTTGAGTGACTTCTCAACTCCACTTCTATTTCATTAAAACATTCTGACATGCAGACTGAAACATGCACTTTCACTACCAGCAGCAAACTTCCCTGGTGAGCAGTAGCTTTACTACAGTGAGCTAATAAGCAACTAGAGTGCTAACATTCAGAATTTATGGCAAATGTGTGACACATCTGAATGCCTTCTTGATGGAATCAATGTAAACCACTGAAAGTATTTCCTACTGAGGAGACTGTAGTAAATGAGGAAATTAGGAAACTTCATAACAAATAAGTCTCCCAAGATGGCCACCAGAGACAAAAGAGCCCAAATGTAGCCCAAATATCACCCAGATGTAGCCCAAGTATAGCCCAATGACAGAATGTCCCAGAGTGTTCTAACGAACAACTAGAGCGCTAACAGTCTTACTTATGACAAAAGTATGGCACACCTGAAGCCATCTTGATTGGAATAAAGTGGTAACTCTTAAAACATTTCATTTACTTAGGAACAAAATGAGGGGGTTCATTTTGCCATAGAAATTATGATTAGTGCTGCAGAAAGTAAAATTAGGGCACATTTTGACTTCTCAAATCCTCTTCTATTTCATAAAAAAATTCTGACATGCAGACTTGTCAGGTATTGGAGTGCTTTACATGAGCATTGGTTACATCACTCAAGATCAAATTCATTTTGGTGGTAGACATGGGGAGATTAAGTGATTTGACCAGAATCACAGAATGTTGAGCTGAAGCAGAAACTCCAACCTGGTTCCCCAGTTGCAAAGTCTGCAGCTCTGGAAGTAACACCACATCCTCTCCCCTAGGTGCAACATTTAATCAAGTGGTCAACTGGATAAAAAAAATAAGGATTACAAATAATTTAAAAGTTCTTTGTCGCTATTTGAAAACTCATTTTAGTTTGTTAGAGCACTAACCATAATTTTGATGCAAATAAGACCCTCTCATATGTGTAATTTCTAAAGGAAATACTCTAGGTATTACAGTTTTGATTACATCAAGATGACGTCAGGCGTTCCACACTTTTGTATTAAATATAGAATGTTAGCAATCTAGTTGTTCATTGGGATACTGTTGAGAGGCAGAGGCCAGGGGCACGGACTCTGAAAATTGAAGGCAGGTAGGAGAGTGCAGAGGCAACAATTTGACCACACTGGGCAGGCAGGAAGGACATTGGCAGCACAACAGACTATGGAGGGCAGTGGAAAGGGGGGCAGGGGCAACAAACCAACAATACAGGACTGGCAAGAGAGGCTGTGGCAGTATAATAGACCATTGTGGGCAGAAGGAAGAGGCGCTGGTAGTACAACCATACATGCCAACAGACCTGTTTCAGCCAGGAAACGTCCAATGTTTTTAAGCTCAAATGGGCTTTATTTGATCTGTCTCCTGTCTACAATGTCCTCTTTTTCAATGTAACTCAAAGGGGAAAATCAATACCCCAGTTTTGTTTCCAAAATCTCCCTCTTACCAAGTTCAAAATGTTCGCAAGTATGGTACGTTGGCTCATGGTAGGCAGGAGGAATTGGGGTAGGAACATGGACTTGGATAACAGAGGACAGGAGGGACATGGAGAGGTGCACCAAACTGACCCTACAGGGCAGGCATCGGGGTTTGCAGCAGCACAATACACCACACAGGGCATGCGGGACGGGAGAGCAGCACAACAATCCATAGAAAGCAATAGGGAGGGGACAGGACCATGCACATGGAGAACAGAGGGGAAAGAGGCAATGGTAGCTATCTGACCATAATGGACAGACAGGAGAGAAAGCTGCAGCATAACAGACCATAAAGGGCAGGAGGGACAGATCAGGGGCATTACAATGGAACAGACAAGCCAGGAGGGAGGGAATAGGGGTCTGCACATGGAAGCAGAGGGCTGGGGCAAGGGGGCAGAGCAGGAGCAGCAAGATGACCATGGAGGTCAGGCAGGATGGGCACTGGAAACAAGACACACCATGGAGAGCAACAATGAGACTATGATGGCATACACACAGACCATGGAGGGAAAGTGGGAGGGGGTCAGGGGCAGCTAGCTGACCACACAGGTAAGGTGGGAGGGGCCATGGCAGCACAGAAGACCATGCATGGCAAGTGGGAGGGTTAGTGGCAGCACAATGGCTATGATGGGCAAGAAGGAGGGTGCAGGGGCATGCACAAAGGACCATGGAGGATAGAAGGGATGGTCAGGACCTGGGCACAGACAAGAGAGTTCAGGGGAAGGGGCCTCACAACAGACCGCGTGGGGCAGGCAGGAGGAGCAGTTGCAGCACAACAGACCAGGGAGGGCAGAAGGGTGTGGCAGTAAAATGGACCATGGAGGACAGGAGGAAGGGGATGGGGGCATGGCATGTGGACAGGCAGGGTGGAGGTGGCAGGGACAGGTTACAGTCATCTGACAGTGCTAGGCAGGTGGGAGGGGAGTGGCAGCTCAACAGAACACTCAGAGTAGATAGGAGTGGCAGGTCCATGGAACATGGTGGGCAAAAAGGATGGAGCAGGGGCACGCACAAAGACATCGGAGGGCAGGGGGAAGGAGAATAGGGGCAGCAAGCTAAGCACAGAGGCTAAGCAGGAGGTCAATGATGGGCCATAGAATTGGGCAATGAAGGGCAGGAGGAGTGGACTGGTACATCATGCTAAATGGAGGGCAGTGGCAGCACATCAGACCATGCATGGCAGGAGGGAGGAGGCTAGTCCATGGATTCAGACAACTGAGGATAGGGAGGAGGTGGATGGGGCAGCAAGCTAACTGTTCAGTGAAGGTGGGTATTAGGAACTTTATTGTTTTTAAAATGTGTGTCTGTGCGAACTACTTAAAATATGAACAAGTATGCAGCATACTCTCACTTTTATTCAGGAAGAAGAGGATGTTTGTGACTGTGACTCCGGGCTCACTTGGCAGAAACACCCCCTGACCCTCCACCCCCATCGCAAAATGTAATGACCGTGAAAAGGGTAGGTGGACGCAGTGTTATATAGAACATAGTCCTGAGAGCACGATTGAAAATGAAAACTAGATATAGTATATGGTATAAACTATGCACCAAAAAGTGTGATATAAGATGAACCGGGGCATGAAATATAATATGCAATACATTGTGCGCAATGACAGATTCATTGGAGAGCGCGAGATAGCACAGGCACTAGCGCGTGCTATGCGATATGCGCCTTGGAGTGTAATATGCACAGGGCAGTGTTGTGTAACCTAACTAGTCTCTAAAGTTGTAATATAAAATATGTGCTGGGGAGTGTAACGTTGCATATGCACTGTGACAAAGATATGGATCCCAGATTGTAATATGTATGGCATAGTGCTGTGCAATATAACATAGGCATCGAGGAAGGCACGTTAGATGGGGCAATATAACCCGTGCAAAGGCAAGTGTGGCATGACATATTCACGGGATGGTGTCGTGTCGGAGGAGCTGCGATTTGCCGTGTCCATGTGTCGTGCGTATCTGTTGCTTGTCATCCGTGGCCTCATCGTTCTGCCTCTTTCACTTCTGAATTGTCTGGTCATGCACGTGCTTGAGAAGTGATTGTCCCTGTTGCACTTCCTGCACTTCTGACCCATTGCTGGGCAGGCGCCTACATGCGGGAACTCTAGGCCACATCGATAGCACGTTTGTTCGCCTCTCTTTTGTAGGACCGGCGCCTGGAATTCTTTCTTCTTGAAGTTCCCAGTGACGCGATGTGCTAGCTCCGCTTTCTTCTCTTTCCCCATCTCCATCTGCTTCGCTTGCTCCGTGGCCCGTGCTTCTGTGCGAGCCATCGTCAATATCTTCTCCAACGTCGTCGGTTCTTTCAGAACTCGTGCTCGGAACTCCACCGATTTACACCCTTCGATGATGCGCAGTCTTATTGCTTGCTCATTGTCGAACTTGTCAAACTCGCAATATGCGACCAGCTTCCTTAGTCTCGTTGCAAAGTCGTCCAAGCTCTCTTCTCCCTGCTGGCATGCCGTGTTGAATGTATATCTTTCAAAATCGACATTTCGTTGGGGGTCGAACTTTTGTGTGAGACATTGCATCACTCCCTTGTAGTCCGCAGTCTGGTCAGTAGGGAATGTTAATAAGAGATCTTCTATTTCATCCCCTGCGAGATTCAGTAGTAGGTGCAGTTGCTTGCTATCCGGGACGTCTGTGGCACTCATGTAGCGCTCGAATTTCCTGACCCATCTTTCCCACCTAATGCCCGCTTGTGGCTCCGATAGGCTAAATGGTAACGGCCTGCGGAAAATGGCTTGCGTGCTCTGCTTCTCCTCGTTGTCATTCATTTTCTTTTATTTATTTCTTTATTCCTTTTATTTCTTTCTTTGTTCCTTTCCCTTTTATTTCTTTATTTTTCTTCTTATTTCTTTGTTCCTTGTGCTTTATTTCCTTTATTTGCGCCTTTATTCCACTTTTTCTTGTTTTTTTTCAATGTATTTCAATGGCCGCCTGACTTCAGAATGGCCGCCTCTTATGCCTGGCTTCTCATTGGCTCCCTTGCCTGACTCTAAAATGGCCGCCGTAGTCTTGCGAGGTGTCTTTTCTCTCTTTCTCCCTTCGCCTGACTTTTAAAAATGGCCGCCGCTCGTTTCTTGCTTCTGATTGGCCCGGGATGCCTGACTCTAAAATGGCTGCCGTAGTCTCGCGATAGTTTGTTCAAACTAACGCGCGCCTTCCTTCTCTCAGCGTTAGTTTAATCGGAGTGCTCTTGGGTGCAGGAGCTTATTTGCTTGCCGCTTCCCTCTTTATTTCCTCACTATGCACAGCGCGCTTACCGATGTGTCGGTCGGGGTGGGCTCCCGCGTCGCGCTGTTTTCTGGCTGCACTGCTCGGACCAGGGTGGGCTCCTGGCTCCGCTCTTCTTTCCCCGTCACTCCACCACGCACGAGTGTTTCCTGAGTTGGCCAGCGGACCAGAGTGGGCTCCTGGTTCCGTCGCGCTTCTTCTCCAGGAAACAGACGTTCTAATCCACTTCTGTCCTTCGGATCCCGCCTTCAGTCGCCAGATGTCGTGTCGCTTCGTGACAGACTCACAGGAGACAGGTAAGGATGAGTGAATACTTTATTGGAGTCTATGTTGTTGTCGCCGTGCCCACGCACGTCTGCCCACCTCGCTCCCTTACTCTGCAATGCCCTCCCACATCCCCTGACCGGATGTGGTGTCCGGTTCCCTTCGTGTCCACCTAGTGTCTTGCAGGGTCCTAGTGCCCTGCCCTCAGGTCACTACAGATGGTGTTACAGTGCACATGGGCTAGAGAGTGTCATAGCATACGCACTAGCTGGTGGAATACAACACAGAGGTGTGAGGCACTCAGCGGGCACTGGTGGGTGTAAAGAACCACAGTTACACCCAGGGTCTGACCCGGGGAGGGAACTAGAGGCGTTAGGGCACTAGAGAACGGTCAGCCTCCAACCAAAGCTATGAACCACAGAAAGGACCGTCCCTAGTTGTGTCTTAAGAGATGCCCAATTTAGTGGGGGCAAATCACAAAAATTGACGGACTGGCATCACACACCATCAGGTGTCATGCTTCATCATCTGCCAGTCCTCGCCCTCTAAAAACCGCGTTTGATAGAGGGCGGGCATACACCTGAAGACAGGGATGCACTTCTAGACTAAGTGGGGCCCCAAACAAAAAAAGGAGTGAGTGAATTTAAAAACCATCATAGTGTACCTGAACAATTTTTATTCTATGGGGTTACTATGTGGGATTAAAATATATAAGTGCGGTGAGTGGGGACCTTATCATCCCGTCGCCGCTGTGAATCAGTGATTGTTAATAGGGGGTCAACATGTTTCTGCCTGTATTGTCCACTTGGGTACGTGGCATTCGTCAGGACCTTAAATATTGGGCTCCAATCTTACCACTGGGGGCGTAGGCCTATAGCCAGCTGCCACCTGTTTAGAGAAACCCTATTGGAAAAACCTATTTGCCCCATGGGAGGGGTAGGGGGGAAATCCTTGTGGCCACATTAGTTCAAGGCGTACTCCCCGCTAGAAAACCTAGTGCTGCATGCGTCCAGCCTCCTCCCCGTCACCACATAGTAACCCCATAGAATAAAAATTGTTCAGGTATACTATGATGGTTTTTAAATTCACTCACTCCTTTTTTTGTTTGGGCCCCCACTTAGTCTAGAAGTGCATCCCTGTCTTCAGGTGTATGCCCGCCCTCTATCAAACGCGGTTTTTAGAGGGCGAGGACTGGCAGATGATGAAGCATTACACCTGATGGTGTGTGATGCCAGTCTGTCAATTTTTGTGATTTGCCCCCACTAAATTGGGCATCTCTTAAGACACAACTAGGGACTGGTGGGTGTAACACAGCATTGGGCTCAGCCAGGAGCACGCTGTGACTCTCAAGTGAGGTTTGTCTCCTTTCCAGAGAGTAAAATAAAAAGTATTA
Organism: Triturus cristatus; assembly: GCF_964204655.1. Classification (NCBI taxonomy): domain Eukaryota; kingdom Metazoa; phylum Chordata; class Amphibia; order Caudata; family Salamandridae; genus Triturus; species Triturus cristatus. Next base: position 549,247,597 of record NC_140595.1, read on the forward strand.
CACATCCTGTGGTGGATGTGTGTTTTATTAACCGTGAGGGGGGTGTCTTGCATAGTTTGGTCGAATTTTTGTCGAATCCCCTTTGAATGGCTTGGTGTGCGTGTGTATTAAATGTGCCCGTCAATAGCTACCCATGTTTGTATAAATAGACGACAAGGGTGTCTACTTGGAGAGTACCCACCGGCGGGGGCGCCGGGATAAGGCACAGTAGGGCGTCAGACACGTCAGAGCTTCACTAGCTGTGTAAATACATTCCACGTGGATTCATTGTATGCATAGTCGCCTTTTAATGAATATCATGCAAATCGTCATGGTGATAGGTACATACGGTTTGTCCAGCATGTCCAAGGTGTTTCTATAAATATATAGTTTTTTAAAAATAATAAAAAACAAAGGCCGGTCCCGGGGTATGGGGTCCCCGGGGCTATAAGTGGCCTGTGGAGGGGGGCAATGCAGCCCCCCTCCTAAACAATAAAAAAACAAAAAAAAAAGGCCATGACCCGTGGGTTTGGGTCCCCGGGGCCGATTAAGGCATTGAGTGGGCCAAATTATTTTTTCCAATAAAAAAAATGAGGGTGCAGGCCCTGTGGTATTGGGTCCCCAGGGCTAATAAATTAGAAAAAGAAGGGGGGCCACACAGCCCTCCTTCCTAATAAAATAAATAAAAGACCGGCATCGCGCAGGAGGCCACACCCCCTCCTTGCAGCACTCTGCAAACGCGCCCCCTGGCCAGTTGTAAGTTGGGGAATTAATTCCCCTTCAATGCTGAGGGTCCCTGAGGGCCAACTAGCCCAACAGGTATCTCCAGTATGCGCCAGGGAGCTGCGCTGCAGACAGGTGTTCTGAGGCCACGCCCCTTTTTACACCTCTCTGCAACGCAGCTCTGTGGCACTTACTGGAGGTACCTAGTGGTCTAGTTGGACCCTAGGGACCCTCAGGATTCAAGGGGACTTAATCTCTCAACTTGGAACGGCCACAGGGCGCGTTTACACAGTGGTGAAGGGAGGGGACGGGGCCTGAGGTGACGTGTGCAAACACGCCCTGTGGCGTGTTTTAAGTTGGGAAAATAATTCCCTTTCAATCCTGAGGGACCCTGGGGGCCAACCAGCCCACAAGGTGCTTCCAGTAAGCGCCACTACTCTGCGTTGCAGGCCGTGCCACTTTTTACACCTCTCTGCAATGGCGCTTACTGGATGTACCTAGTGGGCTATTTTGCCCCTAGGGACCCTCAGGATTCAAGGGGACTTAATCTCCCAACTTAAAAAACGGCCACAGGGCGTGTTTACACAGTGGTGAAGTGAGGGGACGGGGCCTGAGTTAACATGTGCAAACAAGCCCTATGGTGCGTTTTAAGTTGGGGAAATAATTCCCCTTCAATCCTGAAGGACTCTGGGGGCCAACTAGCCCACCAGGTGCTTCCAGTAAGCACCACTGTGCTGTGTTGCAGAGAGGTGGTCTAGGCCGTGCCCCTCTTTACATCTCTCTGCAACGCAGCTCTGTGGCGCTTACTGGAGGTACCTAGTGGTCTAGTTGGACCCTAGGGACCCTCAGGATTCAAGGGGACTTAATCTCCCAACTTAAAATGGCCACAGGGCGTGTTTACACAGTGGGGAAGGGAGGGGACTGGGCCTGAGGTGACGTCTGCAAACACGCCCTGTGGCACGTTTTAAGAGGTAGTTTTAATCCCCTGCCCTATTATATACTAGGGGCTTACAGAGGAGGTCATGCTGATCACAGGGGGACCCCAACACATAGTGTTCCCTAGTGTATGTGGGTGTTTTCACTGTATTCTAAGTGTATTTTAACATAGCACTGGCTCTAGGACTAGTCAGACTCAGTTACCACCAGTATCCGTCTGAAAAAGTAGAGGGTACAGGATGATTTTGCAACAAGGCTTCTTTCTGCTCTTCTGTTTGTTCTTTCTGCACGTTATCCTTCTTCCTGCACTTTTCTTCGTCTTTGAGGACTTCTGTTGCTTCTTTCTGCATTTCTTTTTTTTCTTTCTGTGCGTTTTTTCTTCTTTCTTCACATGTCCTATCTTTGTAGGCATAGTTAGAAATTAGCATTTAAAAAACATTTGAAATTCACTGAAAAAACCATAGGTTTCAGGCACGTTATAGTTAGGAATTAGCATTTAAAAAACCTTAGAAATTTACTGAAAAAAACCATAGGTTTCAGGGGCGTTATAGTTAGCTGGACTTTTCACTCGTACAAAACCATTGAAATTCCCCCGTTATAGTTAGTTCAGCTAACTATAACTCGTGCGCCCGCAATGCACTGCTGATGACGTCACATATTACATCACTCATGACATCACTGACGACATCTCAAGTGACATCACTGATGACATCATCCTTGTGATAGAGTGGCAGACCTCCTCTCCCCCTAATATAACCTTTGATACACACATGCAAAAATAGAAACTAAAAGTTTCAAAACAATGGACAAACCAATACCAGTTACAACAACCTATTCAGTAATTCTAAGATCCACAGACACATCCACTCATTCACCAACAGTCCAATACAGTCACTCATACATGTACTCACTCATCATATGTACTCGTACACCTATACATCCTGTTACACAACGTCACTCATCCATAGAGTTACTCACACACATAGTCATTCATGCTAATAAAGAATCAAACATCCATTTACTTGCATATACAGTTATACACACACCACCACACTTACTTCTACAGAAACTTACACATACTTAGTCTTTTAAACAATCACTCATAGAAACAGATACTTATTCATACAGGAACTCTTTCAATCTCTCACTCTCACATATACTCACTTATATACACCAATAGTCACATATACTAGTTTAAAACATATGTAGTTACTCATAGAGACAGTCATTCACTCACTAACACACCCATGCACACACTCATCCTCCCATACAGTCCTGCACAAATGCTGTCTTCAACACATACAAACAGTGAGTCACTCATTCATGCACCTATGCACTACGTAATACCCTCCACCGAACCATACAGACACTCAGACTGATACTCAAAAAACCAACTAATAACCTATATGGACACTCATGTAGCTACTCACCAACCCATGCAGCCACTTATACACAAAGTGAGAGACTGATGCAGATATTTACGTATTTAAACATTACTCACTAAGCCATGTATTCACGAAGATACACTTAATCAGTCAGTTATACAACCAATTTTTCAAAAACAAATCATCCATTTGGAAACTTATATACCCATTCTTCCATTGACCTTGAGATATACATATATAAAACATATGTAATTTTCAGAAAAACACACATTCACTGGATGATGTCATCAGTGATGTCATCCGTGATGTCATTTGAGATGTCATCAGTGATGTCATGAGTGATGTCACTGACCATGTCATGAGTGATGTAATATGTGACGTCATCAGCAGTGTATTGCGGGCGCGCGAGTTATAGTTAGCTGAACTAACTATAACGGGGGAATTTCAATGGTTTTGTACAAGTGAAAAGTCCAGCTAACTATAAAGCCCCTGAAACCTTTGGTTTTTTTCAGTGAATTTCTCAGGTTTTTGTAAATGCTAATTCCTAACTAGAACGTGCCTGAAACCTATGGTCTTTTCAGTGAATATATATATATTCACTTAAAAACCATAGGTTTCACACACGTTATAGTTAGGAATTAGCATTTAAAAATCCTTGCAAATTCACTTAAAAAACCATAGGTTTCACACAGGTTATAGTTAGGTGGACATTTCACTCGTAAAAAACCAATGAAATTCCCCCATTATAGTTAGTTCAGATAACTATAACTCGCACGCCCACAATCCACTGCTCATGACGTCACACATTACATCACTCATGACCTGGTCAATAGCATCACTCATGACATCACTGATGACATCATCCTTGTGATAGAGTGGCGGTCGCGCGAGTTATAGTTATCTTAACTAACTATAACGGGGGAATTTCATTGGTTTTTTACGAGTGAAATGTCCACCTAACTATAACCTGTGTGAAACCTATGGTTTTTTAAGTGAATTTGCAAGGTTTTTAAATGCTAATTCCTAACTATAACGTGTGTGAAACCTATGGGTTTTTAAGTGAATTTGTACGTTTTTTTAAATGCTAAGTTATGTATTTATTATTTTATTTTTTTCAAGGTTTTTCACCATGCGCGCACCGTGCGTGCACGGTGCACAGCGCGCACCGTGCACACGCTTTGGGCGCACGGTGCACTGCGCGCACAGTGCGCGCATCCCGCGATATTTAAAAAAAATAATAAAATGTTTTTTTCACCCATGGGGGTCCTTCTGTGAACCCCTAACAAAGGCTAGGGAGTCAGGAACTCTCTCTCCTGCCCCCTTTTCACGTTTTCCACCTTTTTTCCACCTTTCCTTTTCAGTGCGACAGACAAAATGACGGCCGACACTTCCTGATTTCGACCGATTCGAATGTTTACTGACATCTATCAACCAATCAGAATTTCGCTCGCGCACGGCACCATGCGCGCACAGTGCGCGCACGGTGCGCGCGTATAGATATTTATATGCTTTTAAATGCTATTTTCTCAGGAAATACTGAACAGATTGACACCAGACCTGCAAAAGGCACTTCCCTGACGTGAGGACTACCTCTCTGCCAAATTTCAAGTAATTCTGTTCTGCCGTTCGGGCTGTACCTTCGACTAAAGGTCCTATGGAAAAATGCATGGGGAAAACGCGTTTTGGGACCCCCCTTTTTTCTCGGCCCCCCCTTGACGAAACACCACGAGACTTTCAGGGTAGGAGCGGAGCGCCCCATTAGTTTTGAAAATTTTCGCGAGGATTCGTCAACCGGCGCCAAAGTTATTCAAAATAGAATTTTCAGATTTCCTATGGAAACACGGTCCTAACTATAACTATCTACTGTCGACTGCCAGTAGATTATATATATATATATATATATATATATATATATATATATATATTCCCAAAAGTTTGTCCAACAGCACGAGGACGCACTCAGCAACAGATGTTCAACTTGAACTTTATTTCGAGGGGAGCTGATATTGCAGTCCTGAAAAAATGATGCCTGACCGGTTTCGGAGCCGTCAGAGTCCACAGGGTTTGAATTGTGCGAACCTAATTGTGGAGCAGCAGAAAATGAAATATGGAACCGCATTATTGTCGTCCTGAGGCCCACCAGAGGGCAGACATTATGGATTAATTACTGTTTTGTATGCAGGACCCACCGAAGGGAAATAATTGTGTTCAGGTAACTACAAAGCCCAGCATGCATTGGAACTAAAGCGCACCGGAAGCGGCCCAATGAAGGGCAACCATCTAATAAATTTGCATGAAGCTTTAAAAACACCTGAGCAGACCTGCTGCTGACAGCCACACCTTTGAGAAAGGAGCAGGGGGCTCCGAAACCGGTCAGGCATCATTTTTTCAGGACTATATATATATATATATATATATATATATATATATATATATATTTTGTGGGTTTTTTTTATGGTTGTGTTTGAAAAGATATTTTTATTTTAGTCTTCATTCTTTTGTCCTTGCTGCGTTCATGTTCACATTATTAGGAACATATAAATAAAAAGCATTATGTGAATTTTGGGGTTTAAGTTAAACGCTTGGCTGTTGGTGTTATTTAGTTATACTGCATTTACTTCCTTCATGTTACTTCTTTAGAGTTTGGGTAGTTGGAGTTGGTTTGTTTATTCTGTGTGGAATCTTTCTTGAAGTGTTGGCATTTTTGTAAATTCCTGTGCATTTCTCTGTATAGTGCTTATTTAATTGGTTTTGTATTGGTTAATATGTTGAAACTTGAATTTTATTGACGGTTTCATTTTATATTTAATTTTTTTGTGTCCATTTAGTCCTTATCTTTATTGTTAAATGAGCTTCAAATTAGTAATAAAGTATTTTTATATATAAATAATCTTCTGAATTATTGCTTGGTTTAATTTTCATGTTAGTTTAATGTTAAATTTAGCATATTCCATTTAATGTTCTATTTTTTTCAAGCATTTTGGAATATTTGAAATTGTTTATATTTCTTAATTTTTTTAGCTATTTTAATGTGTTATTTATTTGTGGTGTTTTTAAAATAGTTTAGTGTCCTTTGTTAGTGATATTTTCATTGTTGATGATGTTATTTTTGAGTGTTCTATATATTGAACGAGGTAAAGATTGCGTGTTTCTTTATTTTTGTTTTCAATATTTGAGTATTTTATGTATTTACAATGGTGGCATTTTTGTAGTCGATATTTTTGTTTTTATTGTCGAAATACAGGATAATATTTTTCAGATTAATATTTCTGTATTTCAATATTGTTGATATTAATATTGTCATACAGCCTCTCTGGCATGCCATGCTTCTGGACTGAGCTGGTTTCGCTTAAGTGGGAAGGTCCCTGGCTTTGTATTATGGTGATGTTGCACTCCTGTTTCTGGTTGAGCTTGCAACTGCAATTGGAAGGATTCCATTTTTCTTTTGGTCCCTTTTTTGCGACCACCAGTATCGATGTTGGGCTTAAGGCATCTTACTGGCCATGTGTTTCTTGGACAATATTTCCGTTCCTCGAAGTTGGGGATTGGTTGTGGGTTTTTGCATGCGCTAAGACGTAGGATTGCATAGTCTCCCTAAGTTGTCCTGTTTTCTTTTCCATTGGATTTGTAGCCTTGTTTAGGAGGGGTTTCTCCTCATTTGGTTTTGTGCTGGTTGATGATGGACTGCACATTGGCAGTGGTCCTTATGTGGCTTGGGGCTCAGCCTTCCCTGAGAGTGGGATAGTTGGTGTGTGTGGATAGCTTCCCATGCTCTCTATTTGAACAGCAGGTCCTGTGTTTCTCCCGTGGAGTTTTGATGTTGATTATTCCCTTCCCTTTAGCCCCTGTATTTGCATTGTACTCCCATTTTTGACGCCTGGTGAATGAGGAGATTGAGTGGATATGTGGGCTCCCATTTTTGTGTGCTGCTGATAGATTCTATTTCCCTGGGGGGCTCCTCTTGTGTCATGCTTAGGACCAGACTAGGTTTTATGACCACAGTTTCAGGGTGACAAGGAAATTAGCTAGGCAACTTCACATTTAGCACACAACCCCAATAGATGCATTTAAAATTTTTAATGTCTTTCTGGAGGTCTCGCTCCAAAGCATTCATTCAAAAAGTTCATCAGTTCAACAGCCTCTGTGTATTCTTTAAAAAAAGATGTAATTCTATGTTTCCAATTACTTTTAATTCTTATGGATCAATAGTTCAAAGACAGCCTTCCCATCAAAATCCAACATGTGTTTCAAGGACAAATAGCACTCCTTAGCACACGTCTATCAATTCTTAGAGTGACTTGAGTACATAATGTGATCTGTCAGTACAAAACATAAATATTGGACAAGAAATAGTTCTTCTTTCTTCTATCACTTTTGATTTAATATGCAAGTCTTCACAAGTTGTCCTCTACAGCCAACACGTGTTTTGTGGCATTCGGGAGGTCGTCCCACGACTTTCTCAAGGTTAATTGGTGTGAAGAGTAAGTTTCTTTGTGTGGTGATAATTCCAACCCACAAATGGTTTTTGGGGGGGTGGTGTCACTGTTAAATGGGTATAGTAGTCTTCGAGTTAAAAATCTCTTCTCAGATCTCTTTGTGTTATACAATGTCCGCTTCCCTGACGCCAGCACTCGATTCGGATGCAGAGTACGCTTCCCATGTGTTTCAAGGAGAATCCTCTTTATGGAGGCTGTAAATAAAAACAAAACATGAATCGGAACAACTCCAACATATTGTATACAAGTCCACTAAAACACAGCAAGACAATCAAAAAATCAATTCCATTCACCATAAAACAATTGCCCGTATGAATCTTTCTTTTGATGTAATATTCTAAATAGAAAGAAATATTCCCTTCCTTAAAAACCCCAAATTGAATGGATGTTATCTAACACAGGGCTCATAAGATGGAATAAGTATTGTTATATTTTTGCACTGCTGTATATAATATTCATAATTTTTATTATAAGTTTGTACAATGGATCTGATGCTATGATGCAAACTCTATAAATATGTATACATTCATAACAATACATCATTGGTACAGCTTATGAGTGTTTTATTGATCTTATGTAATTGTATCATATTTATGATCAGTAGAAGTTGGAACTCATTAGAAATAATTCCTCCAGGAACATTGTTTTCTAAAGACTATATTACTCAGTTCCTTGGGGTTACACTGGGGTGTGCTGTCTTATAAAACTTATTCGAAATAGAGCCGTTGCTTGAAACTAGACTTTGCCACACAACACCACCCATGTTAGTGCAACAGGTTATTAAGAAATAGGGTTTCAACTCGACATTCAATTTGTGTATTGTTCATCAATTTTCTTTTTATGTGCCAACATTAGCTTTTTATTCAATCCAGAATGTAACATAAAATAATCAAGGCACTTCAGACATCACTTAATCTCTTGCATAGCTATACTTTACAACACTCGGAAAAATATTCAAATAATTTGTTCAATATATGCGATTTTCCAATAAACCAATCACCTATTTCCAAAATCTGGCCCAAGGATTCTCCAAACATTAATTTTGATGGATATCAGGAAATATATTTTTATATTGTTGTCAACCACAATTTTCAAAAGCGCACCACACAAATTAATAACATTTTGTGAATTGTTCTGTTTTCTTAAATTAAGTCTCAGAACATCTTTCCTATTAGTGATTTGTCCCAGGAAAGCAGAATTTCTATTTTGAGAAAAAGTTATAAATAGTGCAGTCCTCTTATAACTTCATGTTAAATCCAAGTCTAAAACAAATATCAAAATAGAGAAGAAGCATCTTATTTTTAGAACTATAACACATGGACATTCCCATTCAAACACCCATGGATTGTGATGCAAATCCGCTTCTACTTAACCAAAGCAAAACAAAAGGTAGACGGGTCTTTGTACCAAATATTTGCGCCTTCTTGAGGCAGGCATAACATTTGAGAACAGTTTTCTTTTTCCAAAAATGTGCAATTTCTTGTGTGCTGTAATATACAGCACACAAACAAAGTTAGGAAAGATTTACACTATGTCCAGGGCCACTGGAATCATGCGATTTTGCAGCTATTGCTTACTTCTCTTAATTATGGATTTTCCACATAATCCATTTGCTGCATAATCTGCAGATTTTAACAAAATAAATGTTACCTGCTCAATCGGATCAACTTTCTTAAAATGTGCACACAGTGGAAGGCCCTTCACAAAGGTTGATTGGTTATCTTTCAGTTGCTGATTGCTGTATTTACATTGTTAAACTAGTACTAATGAGGTGCAATCTTTGCATAGAACGTGTTACCATGTGTAAAAAGTAAAAAATAATGAAGTAATACTATTACATATTATGCTGCATTACGCCACGTAATTTGCCTTTTCTCGCTGCATAATTTAGTCACCCCTGCTGCATAATTGGGTCCACCCCGACACATTCCAGTGGCCTGGACTATGTATAAGTGTAGTATTTTGTACTGGAAGGGTACCCTTCAAGCTTGCCGAAGTGTCGATGCCAAACAAAGTGATATAGGATATCTGGGGGTTAGGATCGGCCAAAATTTAGACCAGATCTCGGAGACTAATCTGACAAACGTCTCTAGGGAGTGCCAGGCACTTATGAAATCAAAGACACATCTCCCACTGACCATTTTGGGTAAAATTAATTTGATAAAAATGGTTATATTTCTTTGCATTTTGAAAAGCAGGCCATTGACAAGTTGCAGCAAGCAATTCATTCATTTATATGAGCTTATAAAGCTACAAGAATAGCTTGGAAGAAGCTGAGGCGCAGGAGGGCTTAAGGGGGCTTTACACTCCTGGATTTCCAATACTACACCTGGGCCTTTCAGCTGACGCATTCCAGAATGTTGCTGAAATCTCCCGACCTGTCAGAGAGGGGGCTTATGTTTTTGGCCATGCTAGATGTAGTAGGGCAGTCACGTGAGGGGTTTCTTTTTAAGTATCGAGATTAGAAGTTCTTCAAGAAAATCCGTCTGAAAGTCCTATTGGGCATAGGCCAGAATTAAGCAATGTACCAGCTTAAATTACTTTTCAAGCTTGGCTCCTTTATGGGACTCTCCTGGATCTCCGGACTGTTTGAAAGATAAATTGGCAACCCCGTTAAAAATGGCAGGGCTTTTGGTGTGGGGTGATTTGGCTACTGATGTCTCACTTTTGTCTCGGGCATTACTCGACCATAAGGTAGAGGGTGGTATGTCCAGGTTTAAATATTTACAATTGCAGAGTTGGTCTCAGAATCCCCAAAAATCCATTGGTTGAGGAAACATGCAAGAGGGGCAATTGGTTTCGAGACCGGCGGGGAGGAAAGAGGTGTCTTTCTTTTATTGGGCCATAGAGGAAGTCATAGATGGTGATTTTAAGCTAGCTGAAGAATCGTGGGGAGTTTCTATACCAGGCGAAGATTGGGAAAATCTGTGGCGAACTTCTTTTAACACCTTGTTCACAGTCGTAAAGCCAGCTTGGTTTAGGAGAAACCACTATTACACGGCTCACAGTGCTTATTTATCTCATTCTAGACTTTCTAAAATTGCAAAGGATCCCCTCTGTCAGCTGCTAGAAGTGTGACCTGGTGAACGCCTCAGACATACATATGTTTAAAGATAGCCCAGCTATCTCTGAATTTTGGGAGAAAGTAGTGGCAACTCTAGCTGATATTTTGGGAGCCTCAGTCTCAGTCCAATTTTCCCTAGCCCTGATTATTTTTGGCATAGCCAATGAAGTCACAGGTCCGGTTAGGGGATTTTTGTTCTACGCAAAACTGCTGGCTAGATGAGAAATATGCAGAAGATGGGTAGAGACTACACCCCACACACATTCAGATTGGCTGTCCTCTCTATATAAGACCTCCAAGATTGATCTGGCCAGATTGCAGAATAGTAGAAAGAAAATATTATGGGACTGTTTGCTTAATTGGTCTCCATAATAGTTATTTTGTGATCTTATGCACATACTTGGGGGTTTTAGTTGTTGAGTTATCACTTTTTAAACCAACTTTTGGATCCCATGATTATGCCTCTTTGGAAGCTCTCTGACTGGGCTGTGCGGACTGTGCTGGGCCTCCCAGGTTTTATTTTCCTGTTGGACAATAGCTACAGTCAGCGGTTAAGATCACAAGAGAGTGCGACCACCTTCTCCTTCGAAAAGAGAGGTCTGCGACATCTTGTAGGTTTTGTCAATATACCGGTAGGCGGGCGGTATCATCTCAAGTGCCTACGTCTCTCGAAATTGAGTAACGGTAATGACATCCTACTTGTTTAGTCGTCTGGGGTCGGAGGCGAATGAGGATAGATAAAAGCTTGCACCATGCACACACCCTTGAACCATCTTAAAGATGTTGACATCCAAGTGAAACGTTTACTAAAGATTTTTTTAGCTTGTCTCTGGTCCTACATGGGATTTAGTAATCGTTCTTAAGGCGTTACAGTCTCATTCTTTAGAGCCTCAAGAATGAGTTTGTTGAAGCTTCTGAAAATAAAAGTAGATTTTGTTTAGTTGCAATTATTTCTACATGTATATGAAGTGGATTGGAAGCATTGCTTTTTTCATCCACCTTTTCGTTGCCTTGATACCAGACCTTTTTTTATTCCAAAAATAGCACCTATGGCAAATGCAAGTCAAGAAATTTTCGTGTCTGGTTTTCCCCCCTACTGCATTTTCTCAGGAGGAAGCCTTCTGACATTTTCTAGACGTGGAACGAGCTTGCTTGATTTTCTTGTGGAGATGTACAAGTTTGAAATCCCCAGATTCCTTCTTGGTAGCATGTGGGTCTGGGAATCATGGTAATAAAGCTTCTACATTCATAATAGGCAGTTAGAAAATGTCTACAACCTCCCTAGCTTACTTCTCAGCAAATTCTTTTCTACAGTATGCAATTCAGAGGAGGGCCACAAGAATTTGTGGACTGAAGTTCAGGGGGTACTTATCACAGAGGTTGGTAAAATGATGACACTCTCCTATGTAACCAACGTTGTGTACCATTACATACTAAATGGATGGGACACAGCGAAATATAAAGTTGGTGTGGTGGTTCTGACTTCTGTCTCACACCCTTTGTATTTTAAAGAGTATGATCAATAACTAAGGTGTTAACAATGGTTATTTTTTCAAATCGGTTGTTCTTTTATATTGTTGTTGAAGGCAATTGAAGTACCTGGTATTGTCCATATGTAATGAAGGACACGAGAACAAGGGAGGTAGCCGTATTGATTGTTATTTTTGTGTATTCCCAGAAATGTTTTTGTATGTAGAATCTTCTTTTTCCTATTCTGTGTTGTTTGGCGCTGGTAGCACACTCATAAACATTTTTTGAAGTATTTTGAAGGTTACAAATTCCGATTTGATTTGAGCTGCCAATTTGTGTTTCTCTTTGCCTTTATCTCTCATTCAGTATTTTCAAAGGTTGTTTAAAGGAGACTTACAAAAAAACTAGAAACACATGAATACGGTTTCAATTATTACATGTAGTGTATAAACAATAATAAACTCTATAGGGCAGATCTACCATTTAATCATACAGCGCATGGAGGAATGTCGCAAATGCGCTGCGTGAAAGGAGAGAGGAGATCGCCATATTTACAGAAATATAGCACTCTCCTCCCCTTTCATAGCACCAGCTACCGTGCACCATGGAAACACCTTTGCACCATGATTCAAGGGGGTCTCCGTGAGTCTAGCATAGGTTTTGTTCTGTAAGGAACCCTTCCAGTACAAAATACTGTGCATGGACTGACTTTAATCCTTTCCTCACTTTGTATATTTACTGTAAAGTGCAGCACACATGCAACGTCAGAACAGGAAGGAGAAATAAAAGCATTTCTCCTTCCTTACTTCAACTTCAAAAGGGTGCAGTTTTCTGATGCTAAACCGTGCTCTCCATGCCACTGGAATCAAGCTATCCTGGCTGAAGAGGGGTGATACCCCGAAACGGTCCTAGGATGCTTGTTTCCAGTCCAGGGAGGACCTGGCTTGGCAGTTCGGACTGGACTGTACCCATGAGGCACAGGGTCAAGACTGATTTGCATATGGCTGGGTTCAAACTGGAATGGCATGGTGAGCAACAAAACAATGGATTTAGGCCCAGATCTCTGTACTGGGGTGAATGTATGACATTGTTCTGCATTCTGTCCATCAACTGTGGTTTTTGCATTTGCTAAACCCTGTCTACTTTATTTAGTAAATAGGGTTGAGCGTCAGGAACCTCTGGTGGTTCCCCCTTGGCGCTAAGTAATGCAAAGCAGTGCTATGCGCTGCATCACTTTCACAATATTTCCAGTGCTAAACAAGTTTAGCGCTCGAAAGTAAATTGGAATGAAAAGATTTTGCGCCAATTTGCGTCACTTTTGTAATGCAAACACGGTGTAAAATCTTAGTAAATCACCCCTTTAGTTTAGTAAATGCCTTGATGCTTGTGGCCATTTAAAGTGCTATACCACCCTCTGTGATATAATGATAAATATACTATAAAAAAGGTGAATGAGAACATGTATTGGGCCTGAGAACAAAGGTAAATTTAAAGGACTGCTAAGCATTTCGATTGTTCTCATAAAACACATATAAGTCACAATGTGCCATTATAATAAACCTATAATGATAGTGGTGATATATTTTCATATTTCTGATTTTCGCACTGAACACCTTTCTGCACTATGCACGGTTTACATTGATTGTCTTATGTTATCTGAATGTTACAATATTGCACATCATTTTGAGCACTTGCTGTTTTCATTTAATTGATTTGACACACTATCATACATACAGTGGAATTTATATTATGAGTATGATGGAACTTTGTCTACAGTGTGACCCGCGGCTCATGTTTTGGTAAAGAGTAAGGGTTCATAGTAGGTAAACCTGGATGTATTTGATACATAGTTTCTGTAAAGAATATTTAATTGTTGACATATTTACAGTGGCCAGTAGAATGTCAAGACGATTTAGCGATATTGAGTAGGAGCATGGATCTAATGGAATGCTTGCATTGGGCTGTTTGTCCAGTAGGTAAGGTTACAGTGGTAGTGTGAGGGGCAGACACGCAGCATCCATTGGGAATTATTTTAGCCCCATCCCTGCCATTCATGTGTCTTGGGTCAGGCTCCTGCAGCTTCTAGGACACACACAATTCTTCTGTGATGCGCCCTGATCTGCCCTATTGAGGAGGCCTCAAAGCCAAGCTGGTTCAAACTATTTCATAGGTCATCAAGGGGCTTAAGTGCATAAAAAAAAAGTATGAGTATTTTTATCCTGACTGCGAAGGGGAATGGGCCAGAGATATTTCCAAATAAATAACAAAATATTTGAAAACTAGTTTGTTGGCCTTTTTACCTTAATATACATAAATAAAACACACACCTTAAATGAAAAATAAAAGCAAATTAAAGTAAACTATGAGAAAGGCATTCTTTTATGTTATGAAAGCTCAATTGGATAATGTGATCATTGCAGATGTCTATGCTTGTAACCAGTTACCCAACTCAATCCCACTCGGTGCACCATGTAACAATGACGTGTATTTATAGTGCCACGAGTTCCCAGCCTGCAAATGAAAGCACTGTAAACCTGCAAACCATTATTTTAAAAATGTATTGCATAAATGATAAGGTAGGTATCAGAAAAATGTGCAGAGAGACTTTTCAGTCTGTTTTACAAACGCCTGAGTTCAAAAAGCCTGAGATTTGCAAAATCACATGGTTTATGACCTGTAAATAGCATTTTTAAATAAACGTAAAACATTTTTGGGAACAGGTTACCAGATCACTAAATGGGTTTAGCAAAGCATAATGAATCTCTATTTGAAAGGGGTGTGTTTAGGGTGTGCCTTCTAAATAGTGATTTGCTAAGGCATGTATTTATGATTTGCAACTGGATTCCAGTCACAAAACATTGAAAAGTTACTGACTCCTAAGTTGAGGCGGTAACACTTTAAGAATGGTTAATGTAAAATAAAACAAAGGTTGTTGAGTAGTAGGCAGTGGTCCAGAAGATCACTAGCAACACTCAAAAAAAAAAAACTAAAAATGTGATGACATTCAATCATAGTAAGTTACTTGCACCCTACTTCATGAGTATTGATGCGGTAGGTCAAATTGTTACCACTATGATTTGTTAATCGACGTATTAGTACATTGGTCGCTTCTTAAAATTAATTTCCATTCACAAATAATTGGTGCGCAATTAACAACCACTTTTTGTCAATGGATATTTGGTACCCAAGGCCACTAGAGTTTAAGAAAACATGGGTGTGATAAAAAAATATATATTTGTAATAATACCTAATCAGACTATACAGAGCGCAAGCATTTTAATGAGTTTCCATTAAAGCGGAGCACCCCAGAATGCAGGTGATAACATCCTTACATTACAGTTCAAAAAGAATAATCTTTTGTCACTGTAAAGCCTCAAGAGTCAATCAATTAAATCTATATACTTGCTCCCAACCCGCCTTTAGATTTCCTGATTAACAGATTGAACACATTTTTATTTATTTCAGGCACCCTGGCAAGAAGGCTTGCTTCTCTACCTTGGCTTTACAGAACAGATCACCACCTCCCTTTCTTTTCAGGTAGAGGAACCTAAAGGTCAGGATTATCCTTTCTGCAATGTGTTTTCCCCCCAAAAGTATGTAATTGTAAACATTTAAAAAGATTGTGAATATGTTCCTAATTGATCCCTTTCACTTCAACTACTGAGGTAATCAAAGAGCTATTTACAAGCATAGGAGGCTTTGTTTTTTTTCTTTCTTCCATTGCTTGCTTATTTTTTTTTCCATTTGCTTCTGGTACCTCATGGTGTCTTACTCTGTTTACCTAATCAGCCCACTTGCAAGGTGCAGAGATTAATTATTGTGTCCAATGCTCCTTCTTTGAGATTTATTGGCTGCGGGAACAACAAATGAGATTTTATCGGCTGGTAAACTCAGCATGTAAGATCACTTCAATCTATATCTCTCACTTGTTTTATCTACAAATTCAGGCAGAGGCAAAGAAAGAAAACTTATCAAGAGGATACTTCTGCTCCTCACGCATAACATCAAAACACTCCTGTAATATGATATATTGTATACATTTCTGTGATGGCTTTTTCCTTAGTATGTTTCCTTTCACGTGCTGCACAATGTATTCACTAGCTTACGTTCTTTTCGTGAGCTCATGTTTCCTTAATGTTCTGTTACTTGCATGCGTGCAGTTCATGTTATGCGCGCATGCTGTGTGATTATGTGTTGAATAAGCATTTCTTGAAAAAGCATTCCTGTGCGTTCAACCTCCTCCCTGAACTATGAACGGTCTCACTGACTAGACAGTTGCCGTTCATACTTCGGAGAGGAAGGACGCACTCCAGTGGTGTGATCGATTTATCTTCAATAAACTTTCAAGATCAATTCATTCCTGTTTACATCGGATTGCTTCATTATATGGAAAGAAATCACACATTTCATTTGGCGACGAGTTACTTTTCTTATTATTTTTCACACCACGAAAAATTGTGCCTCATACCGTCACTGATACAGCGGATTTGTCTAGTGTCTTCGGTCAAGGCACTGTTTCTGAGGCATTTCGCTTCTTCCGTCCCGCTGAGGAAACCCTCTCACAAACCCGTTACCGGACCGAAGAGGCGAGTTTCCGGATTAGCGCAGGACCTCCTTCCTTAGTGACGTACCTCCTGCAGGGTGAGTTTCGTTTATTGGTGCTAATCTAACAATCCGGAAGAACAGGATTGATTGGTCAAGGCACCCAACAACTCCCCTTTCATTTAAACGCGCACTGTGATTGGCTTAAATATTTCCCGGAGCGAAATTGAACTCCCTTTCTGTTAAACGCGCACTCTGATTGGCTTCACGCACGTGTGTTTGTTTTACACATTTACTGGAGCGATATTGACGAAGCTCACCTGAAACTGCCTTTGAAAGACTGCTAGTAAGTTTTTACACGCTCCACACGCGTGCAACTTTTCCTTTACATTATTTTTCAGTACAAAACTAAGACTGTCATTTAATTAAATCTCTAATTAAAACCAGCCCTTTATCAACAAAATTGCTGTACATTTTTAATGGCCTCTCAGCAAATATGTCAGTTGGATCAGTTTCTACCAAGACAAGGCAAACCAAGAGAGCCATGGAAACTTTGGTTTAAATCCTTTGAAAATTATCTGGTGGCTATAGATGCTGAAAATTATTCACCCAAACGCAAGCTAGCGATTCTTTACAGCTTCCTGGGCAGCGCTGGGCGTGAAACCTTTGATAATTTACCTCCTACCATTCCACCACCAGGTGAAGGAGATGGATTGAACGTTTACACTGATGCTGTCAACAGGTTGAACAAAACATTCTTAGAACAACCAAGTGTAATGCTTGAGAGATTTAACTTTATGAAAAGAAAACAAAATTCAGATGAGTTCATTGAGGATTATATCTCAGTTCTAACGAATTTAGCTGCAAATTGTAACTTTGGGGCTGAGCTAGACTCTTATATAAGAGATCAATTTGTCTATAGCTGTTTTCACAAGAAGATTCAGGAACGATTACTCGGCTGCAGAGACCCTTCCCTAGCTGAGGTCATTGACATTGCCAAAGGAATTGAGAGATCTATTATCACATCAAAGTGTTTAAGTAATGACAATGTATCACCCGTTAACATGATTCAATATGGTCCTCACAATAACAATATTTCTTACAGGTCTAAATTTGTAAAATCTTTTCCACAGAAAACAAAACCAACTCATTTTGTTTTAGGTGTGGTTCGAAATCACATTTAGGTGATAGCCCGGTTTGTCTGGCACTAGGTAAGAAATGTACAAAATGTGGTAAAATTGGTTATTTTTATACTGTATGCAAAAGCAAGAAAATGGTTAGAGTCCGTAGTCTTGATACTGATGAGGGTTCTAAAAATGTTAGTGTTGAATCCATTCAGTCACTTGATGATAACCTTGAGAGACTTATGCTTTCTATTGACTCTCAAGATTTGAATCTTTCTGTACAGAAAGTTAAGGAACCATTATGTGAAGTTATTATTGGAGATGTTAAAATTGACATGATAGCCGACTCTGGAGCACCAGTCACCATTATTTCAGACACACTCTTGGAAGAGTGTTGGGCTTTTAAGAAACCGTTACAAGCATTAGACATTATTCCAAAAGCATATGGTGGTCATATAATTGAAATGCTTGGATATTTTACTGAATTTATTACATGTTTAGATCGCAAAATTTTTACCAAAGTGTATGTGGCTCCTAAAGGAAAGAATATTGTTGGATGGCAGGATCTAGCTAAGATGAGCTTGAAGTTAATTCCTGGCTCCGAAAATCCTATTCAAATTAATACTGAAATCTCTATCTCTTCCGTTCAGGGTAATAATTTGCCTGATCTTACAAACATTGCTGAAACCATGTTCAAAGAATTCCCTGAAGTTTTTACCCCAAACATAGGTAAAGTTAAAAAGGTGGAGCATGTTATCAAGCTAAAAGACAATGCTATACCAATTTCACATAAGGCTAGACCCATTCCCTTAAGTGTTAGAAATGACCTTAAAGTCTTACTAGATAAATTGGTCAATGAAGGTATTCTAAAAACTACAGAGTCTTCGGAATGGGTCAGTCCAATTGTGATAGTAAGAAAAAAGGACAATTCGATTTGTCTATGTGCCGACTTGCGCACACTGAACAAAAACATTATAGTGGATTGTCATCCATTACCGAAGATTCAGGATTTGTTATCTAACATTGTTGGTGCGACCTGTTTTACTATTCTGGATTTAAGGTCTGCATATCATCAGATACCGTTATCCAGCTTATCCACTGACCTAACCACATTTGTCACACCTTTTGGTGCATATAAGTATCTTAGACTGCCCTTTGGTTTAGCCTCAGCAGCAAGCGTCTTCCAGAGATTTATGGACCACATGTTAGACGGTATTGAGTCAGTTCAAGCTTATCAGGACGATGTTTTAATCTTTTCAAAAAAGATTGAGCACATATCTACTCTCAGGAAAGTTCTCAACAAGTTCAAAGAATATGGGGTTACTTTAGGCCCTGATAAATGCAAATTCATGGTTGAGTCCCTTGACTACCATGGGCACACTATCTCTGCTTCAGGAATCGGGCCCAAATTTTCTCCCACTCAAGCCATTGATGAAGTTGTTGTACTCAAAAGCAAAGACCTTTAGAGATCATTTTTGGGTATGACACAATACTATTCAAAGTTCATTTCCAATTATGCTCAGGTTGTGCAACCTCTATGTATCTTGTTGAAAAGAACACAAATCTTTCATGGGGAAGTGATGCACAACAAGCTTTTGAGTTAATTAAAAAAACTAATTCTTCAAGCTCCTGCACTCTCTCCGTTTTCACCTGGATACAAATGTATTTTATCTGTTGATGCGAGTCAAAATGGGTTAGGTGCCGTTCTCTGCCAATGGGTCAACGGTAAGGAGAATACGGTGGCTTTTTCTTCTAGATCCCTCTCTATTGCAGAATCCAACTACAGCACAATTGAGCGAGAATCACTTGCTTGCACATGGGCTGTGGAAAAATTCAAAACTTTCATTTGGGGCACACAATTTGAAATTGTTTCTGATCATAAGCCATTAATACATCTACTAAATGGAAATGGGACATGCAAAGCTTCCTCTAGACTTGTTCGCTTACTGTCACGTTTACATGAGTGCAACTTTATTATAAAGTACATACCTGGTGGTCGTAATGCAAGAGCAGATTGTCTTTCCAGTTTATCATTAAAGGATAACTCTTCATCTTCCAGGTTTGATGATGTAGAATGTGTGGTAGCTTCTGTTGAGGATTTTATTACTGAATTACCTCACATTACTCAAGATGATTGGGTTAAAGCGTCTGCGGAAGATTCCATTCTTTTGGCGGTAAAAAACATGATTGTGTCAGGTTGGCCTAAAGAACGTTCTCTACCTTCCCCTTTGAAATATTTTGCACAAGTTAATCAAGAACATTCTCTGGTTGAAGGTTTGGTCATGCGTGGTGATCTTGCAGTTCCTCCAACATCTTTGCGCATTAAAATGTTTAAAATTGCACATGAAGGGCATTTAGGTATAGGTGCTACCTCAAGGAGGTTGAAAGAAAATCTTTGGTGGCCTGGCTTAGATTCAGATGTTACAAAGTGGATACATTCATGTGAAACATGTCTTGTATCTGATAAACACTGGAAAACCATAAAAACACCTTTGCAAAATGTTCCAGTTCCAGAAGAAGCTTGGACAAAATTAGCTCTGGATTGTGCAGGGCCATTTGATGTACTTTCTAAAGACAAAAAATATATATTAGTATTGGTAGATTATTATTCAAAGTGGGTAGAATTTGAATTTTGTTCTTCTCCCAGCACATCTGGGATTGACTTTCTCTCTAGAATTTTTCTGTCAGAAGGATTTCCAAGAGAGTTAGTCACAGATAATGGTTCACATTTTACTTCAAATTTAATGGAGAATTTCTTGTCCGTTCATGCCATTAAACATTTAAAGATGCTTTATATTCTCCTTCGGCCAATGGTTTAGTGGAACGAATGAATAGATTTATAAAAGAGGGCATTCAATCGGCTTTAGCTATTAATGTACCTGTAGACATGTTTTTAAAAAAAAGATCTGGTCATATCTCACTACTCCTCACTCATCAACTGGGGTTTCACCCTTTAGACTACTCCAGAAGAGAGATCCAAATGGAACACTTTGTCCTTCTTGGATTAGAATGTTGAGAAAGAATGATAATTCATGTTTGGTTTGCAAAGATAAACAAAACCTGCTTAAAAATGTTGCAGTCCAACAATCTATACAAAAGAACAACTTTGATACCAGAGGTTGTAATTATGCTCATGATTTTAAAATTGGGGACTGGGTTATGATTAAATCTCCAAAGAAAGTCAAGAAGGGTCTTTCAAAACTATCACTTCCTGTACAAATTCTTAAATTGTCTAAAGGTTCATTGTTTCTTGGTCATAAAGGTTGGTGGAGTAAGAGAATGTTGGTCAAATTAACTCCAGATCAAGCCAGTGAAATTTTGTCTAAGAAAAAGAATGTTCATCAAGATGATTTACATTTTTCATACTTTTCAAATGATTCCACCTCAGATGATTCCTTAATATCATCCAGAAACGATTTTACAGTGCAAGATCTTACTGATTCTGTGTCAAGCTCTTTGTCATCCAATGAACTTCAAAATATTGTTACTCCCATGACTCCTGAGCCTATTTCCATAAGACCTATTTGTAATTGTACATTTCCCTCAAGATACAAGGATTTTTATTTCTCTTAATGTTCTGTTACTTGCATGCGCGCGGTTCATGTTATGCGCGCATGCTGTGTTATTATGTTTTGAATAAGCATTTCTTGAACAAGCATTCCCGTGCGTTCAACCTCCTCCCTGAATTATGAACGGTCTCGCTAGACAGTTGCCGTTCATACTTCGGAGAGGAAGGACGCACTCCAGTGGTGTGATCGATTTATCTTCAATAAACTTTCAAGATCAATTCATTCCTGTTTACATCGGATTGCTTCATTATATGGAAAGAAATCACACATTTCAACTCCCCAGCCAAAAATGAATATTGGCACAAAGGTCAGAATTCTGAATAGTACATCAGTGACCACATTTTGGCAATTTTCACCTGACAGATTTCTGTAGAAAAAAGCTGAGGAAATATATCATGTTAAAATGTTAAAACATAAATGCAAAACATGCAGACAGCGATTGGCGTGATAAGCACGGATTCAAATTTTTAGGCAAGATTAGCACTGGAAAGAGAATCGGACAGGAAGATTTTGCGCTGAATTGTGTCACTTTTGTGATGCAAATACGAGGTAAAATCTTAGTAAATCTGCCCCTTAGACTTGGAAGCAAACACATTAGCAGCATGGAGAATGTTTAATAATAGGCTATATGGGCAAAGCAGAGTGCCTTATAATCATGATAGAAGCACAAAGACTGGAGGCTAAGGCCACAATTTCAATTGATGTACTATTTGGGCTATAATGAGTACACATGTAAATACCACTAACCCAGTGTGGAATACTTAGTGGGTAGCATGATTAAGTTCTCCTGAGTTCTGCACATTCTTCCTGTCTGATTTTCTTTCCAGTGCTAATCTTGTTTAGTGTTAGAAATAATGTGAAAGTAATGCGAAGCACGCTGCAACCACCCAAGGTTTAACGCTTTGTGCGAGGAGCTTCAGGACAGAATTGAAAGCAGGGTTTTTGTTACTATAACAAATTATATAAAGAGGCATTCTTTCTTTGCAGGGCATTGCCCATCAGCCACACATTCTTGTGTTCTGGAGCTTGAAGGACTAACTATATCCTTGTGCTTGCAAGAACACCGTTTGTTGAAAAGTTTTGTTAAGACAGCTACCTTTTGCCCATTCTGGTGGCTTCCTGCACAGATGTATTTCTATCATCTCATGTGAGAACTGCTTAATGTGGGGTGCTAACAACAAACATTTTATTTTGATTTAGAATAGTGTACGTTCCTGGCAGAGTAATTAAAAGATGGTAATATTACTAACTGATCTGTCATGCACTTATTCAATCTCACGAGGAGTAGAGGATGCATTAGAAATCAAACCTGAGATTTGCAAGGCACACATCCCACCAAATGGTGCATTAACCCGGTAGGTTCGATGTTCTGAGACCTGCACATGTGTCTGGCCTCAAAGAAGCTTGTGTTGCAAAGACCTGATGAGCAGACTGAAAACGTCCCTTTGTTCAACAATCAGATGGTAACATCATTCTGAAGATTAACTTAAAAATATTTTGTAAATTCATTGTCATTTTAAAGAAGGAATTTTTGTAATATTGGCAAAAAGTTTCCTTGTATTGAAATAACTTGCGAAAACTGATTTTGAAGTACTTTGTACTGAAATCTATTGAAGCTGCTTTTTATCTGTCAAATCATTAACTCCCCTTTTTAAAGATCGGCCAGTAACCTATAAACATTGTCAAATCCACTGAAACAGGTTTGTTGCAATCATACATGATTTGACCAATGTTCAAAAAGCACAATTTATCACTCTATTTTTTTGTATTGGCTCGCAGGATAGCTCTTGAAGTGTTAGCCCTACCATCATTGCCTGACCTGTAAACGACTCCCACAGTTCGGTCTAGTTGTGCCCCTGGTGAGGGAGTCTGTAAAGATAAAGTCTGGACTAATAATTTCAATATGGGCGTAATGTTTGTGCTTGGCCGAATCTATGATCAGATGGGTGGTAACATTCAACACCATATGCAGATGGAGTAGATATTACTCTAGGGCTGACGGGAAATTTAATTACACCGATACAGTCCTGAGTGATACTGTTAATCATTGACACTTATTAATGGCATTTACTGAAGGGAAGAACTCTTCAAAAGTGCTTCAAATGAAAAAAGCAGGTGTTGTCTCTTTTGGATTCCTGAGTATCCATTAACAATTTGAAGTCGATGTAATTGCCCAATTATGTATTGAAGGTACCAGGCACTGGTAATGGGCCCATAACCTGATGCCAGAAGTAGAACTCAATTAAATTTCCTGAAAAGTGAGGAGTTGGGTTCTTGCTGGGTTATGTTTCCTAAAGCTGGTAGACCACCACTACAAAGTGAGTGAAACAGTACAATAGGCTGACAAGCTGAGTGCCCCATGCATACATGCAGAATCATGCCCCTCTAAATGTAACTTTATCAAGGTATTAAACAACAACATTGCCAATATTGAGCTCTGAAGAACCCTAGGATAAGAACAAATATGGGGCAGTGTCAGTGCCTGCTTGTGATTGTCTGCAAAAAACTTGGTCCATTGAGTGACAGTAAGTCCTACATCCGGATAACATGCGATAAGAGTGGAATGGTCAATGATGAAGCACAGTCAATTGTATATTGTGATGGTTTAAAGTGTACATGAGAAAGTTGCCTCATCGTATGCATTCAAAATGGGGCCTACTGACCATGCTGAAATGTTAGCACTAAGGAATTATACTAGGCCAAACATACACAGAGAACATTCTATTTACATTTGAGTTGCAAAATCATTTACGTAAAATGAATTTTGAAGATTTTATACGTTTCTTTTCCAGATATAATTTACTTTCATATACCAGTGATTGGAAATTCCCATGTGAATGCAGTGTTTATTCTTCTGGATCACTCTGCAGAGTTTAGCTTTCACAGGTACTGTTTTATTTATTTTAACACATTTATTTGGCATTCATTGCAACTTGACAGTCATTTCAAAACATTTAAGTACGGATAGATGTGGAGGTGGGGGTAAAAAACTGTTCTTGGGCGAAGTGCCTGCACAAATTCAAGTGTCAAATTCCTTGATCGTGCTGCGACTGGAAACATGAGAAAATTCATAGGTCAAAACAGTGTGGTGCAACTGCATATGTCATTGAGCTTTGGGGGGTGGGGGGGGTAGTTGCTGTGTTTAGAAATGACTTATGGGTTTAAAACCACCTGCTGCAGCGTTCCTGGCTATCCAGCAGTTTTCATAGAACAATAAAAATGTGAAGATAACTTTGGAGAATAATGTTCCTACTGGAGAGAGATCCGAGTTCTGCCTAGTGGCACTTATGACACATCATAAAGTAGCGCAGAAGGTTAATATGCCTGCTACAAACAACATGATGATCATAGAACTGTATTTTATGTTGCTAGTTCAATAGCTTACTGCTTTTGTCATAGAGATCAGTTTGTTACGTGCAGTCCATAAGTTAGAATCTTAATATAACAAAGTGACCTGTGAACAGTCCTCAAAGGGCAGCGTGCAAACTGCATGGTATAGGTTAGAACATTCGTTTGTTCCCCAGTTTTTCATTATCCTAATGTGGCTAAAAAGGGTTTGTTTAGGTAGAAATACATCCTTCTTAGTAAAGCCAACCCCGGCCACTGTGTGGTGTCTTAAATCCTAAGGTTGTGCTTCTCCAGACGAAACAGTGCCCGCTATTATAGATGAGAGGTGATTCTTACACCTTGCAATCCTCATAATCTTATGTAACATTTCCTTTAGACGGATTTAAACACATGAGCCAGTGTCTCTCCATAATGTGTGTGTGATGTAAAGTGCTCTGGCACCCTACACTTTTATTAGTAGTGCTATAAAACAAATGAAATGCATGTGAGAGATTGGCTGTGAAGAGATTAGGAACACCTTTGGAGGGTGGTAGTAAGAGAATCTCTGGAGAAGGAGGTCATGAAGAAGGGTGAGCACCCAAAAAGATTGTTGCACTAGACGTCACCAACACGAGTCCTGAGTAGGGCCGGGTTGGAGCGGTGCAGCTGGGTAATTCTCAGAGTGAGAGTGCTGCCAGAAATATTATATTACTGAAGTCACGCAAACACAAGTATAGCAAATGGGCCATGTACATTTAGCAGGAGTGTAATAAGGGTGTGGTATGTAGCGCGTGGTGAATTTTGAAGCACACTATTGCAAATATAATACTGAAGCATGGTGCGGTAGCGCACGGTCATTACAGACCGCACATTGTCCATTGAAATGACCACTACATTTGTTAAACTGTTGAGTGCCCACATAACACGTGTAAATCTTGTTTCATCAAATATTTATCATTTGCATCTCATCATATTAGGTTTCTTGATTTGTTTTGATACTGCTAAAATCTTTGTTTCTATCAAACTTCACATTTCCCAAAAAAGTGTTTTATTTGTGCCTTTGTAGCTGCTGATATATTTGGATTTTTTTTGTTCATTGATAGGTATTTAAATGTTGTGTGTTAGAAAAAACTGACATCCTTATGTTTTTCCATTCACTTTCCCTGAACAAGTTTGTCAGATAGTTCACTTTACAAAATCCTTTAACTTTGCAGTCATAGAGAAAAAAGTAAACACCAATCTCCATGTTAAAACAATAAGCAACAATTTGTCAGAATACATAATCTGACTGTTTGGTCTCTGTCTCTGAACACACACCAAATGTAAGAAGATAAAACCAAAATGTAAAGGCACATGTGTTGCTTTTTCACCTTTTGACTGCCAGAATGGTTATTTATGGGGGTCATGCAGCACCCTGCACACATGCTTCTGGAACCTATGTGTTGGAGTGTAAATAGTATGGCATTTGAGAATTGGGATGTCAAGCAGTAAGTGTAATTTTACTTTATGGTGCCAAGTGACTGAACAATGCTATTGTATTCCAACCTGATGAAAGCCCACTCTTAATTAACTTGGACAAAACAAAGCATCAGCAACAAATGAGCAGTCTTTTTCTGTTTAATGCCCGAATGTGATACAGTGCAAATGAACCTGGGGATACTTCCATCCTTAACAAAATTATGGCTTATCATAACTGTTTCTTTTATTGTTAGTCTGAGGAACGGTGTTGTGATAATACCCCAACATTGCTTGTTTTCGAGAACTGTATGGGTTTTTGTCAATGGAAGAAGAATAATGACTACTTGGATTATATCAAGTCTGCTGTTAGCTGTGGTGTACAGCCCAGGATGACCTTTACAGAAAACAGAATTGCTGTCATGAAGAACCAAACACAGCAGTAACTGAACTTTGCCCAAACATGCTAATAGAGTAACAACAATTATAAGGGTTTTAACCATTTTCTGCCCAGTCAGTTGAAACATAATCACTGTACAGATTTAGACACGCTAATGCATTTATGCACTTGGAGGCACCCTCACTAGCCAGCATCAGTGTCACCTACAACTGCAAGTCTTTTTAAGGCTGAAGGACTGGTCACGCAATTTAGGTCCGAGGCAGGAAGCTGTATTCAAATATCATCTATTTCCTGCACCCATTGACTAGTTCTTCACTGTGTGGAAGGTTCATCTTCAGAACCTTCAGGCAAAAAACAACAAATATATCCTATGTCTGTGTGTTATGTTTTGCGATTAAGAGGTGCCTTCTTGCACACTAAATGTCATTATTTCACGTCTGTTTTATCAATCTCTCACACCCAGCGCATTGGAAAATTGGAAACTGTGAACCACAAGACTTTTGTGAATAGCTAAAAGTAGTAAAGTCACTTACAAATATAAGAGTAAATTAAGGGAATTGCCCTGGTCGTTTGTGAAAATCCCCCAGGTCCATCCATTTGGTGGTGACAAGTTACATTTTTGGAATACATTTGGACACTTATTTTATGACTATTCAAAAAGTAGTTGGCTAAAAGTAGTAAACGGATGCAAAAGTGAAAGTTACATTTAGTGAATCACCCCCAAAATGTCCTTGTACTTTTATTGATTAGATCCATTTCCACTCACAAGGCTTGGGAATTTGTAGCCTTGCATTCAGCATGGTTGTATATGGTTGATCAAAAGGTTACATATTTTGTTTTTAAACTCCCTCCATTTCAGATCCTGAACAGTTGAGTTGAGCCTATAGTAGTAGTTAATTTGTGCCAGGAACTGGATGATTTTGTCCCTTCCCTTGGGTAGAGGTCCTGACAGACTTCAGCCTACAGTCAGTTAGATTACTGCAGCTCTGTCGGCGACATGACATCTTGCTATCATCTGCACACGTGCCCTTTACAGATGTCTTACTGTCTATAAGCTATTGCCTACTTACCAGTCTACAAGCTTATTTGTTTTAAAATCTGCTGCATTCCTTTTGATTTTTAGTTTGCTAACGCAGCATTCATATTTGGTTTTTAACCTAGGTTTTTCGTGTGGCTAAAACGCCTCCTCTCAATATTCAACTGTTCATCTGAAATGTATTAACAAATCTAGTAAACCAATTGTGGTTGAGTCATGCTTCTAGAGGACTTGATTTTCTGCCTGCTTGGAAATTTTTCCCACTTCTGCTAATCCTTCAAAAGCAAATAAGACAACAGGAGAAGGAAGTTGTAAATTTCATTCATTTGTTAAAATTTTCTTTTGAGTTGTCATAATACCTGTGCAAATCAAGCATGCACCATTGAACAGAGTGTGTATATATGTCAAATGGTTTGCTTTGTGTCTTTCATCTTGCTAGGGTTTTGGTTCTGAAATTTTAGTTGTATTTGTATCCCAGAAAATTGGAGATGCGTATGGTTGCTAGTTATCTGCTTATTTGATATAGGCGCTACACACAAGCCTTTGGTGTCACTGATCATCTCTTCAGTAAAAGTCCAACTAAACCTTTTGCAGTAGTCCGTATAAAGTGCCTCATCCCTTTCCCTACCCTCAGTGCATTTTCTTAATACTCCTAACTTTGGGAGAGAAAGGTGGTGATAGAGTGCGGAGATGTACCTGTCCCTACCTTCACACGTGGTTTCTCATTGAGGTGCACAATTGCTTGAATGGGGCTTCTGCAGTTTACTCCATGTGAACATGGTTGACTGGTGCTGTTTCTTTACTGAGGAAACAAATTGGAAGTTCAGGCGTAGCAATAACATTGTACCTTCTACACCAGTAAAGATCCACACTGGAGAAAGAAAACTTACATGTTTTTTCATTTCTAAGAAACTTATCCACACAAATGTTAGTCCAAACACAGGCAGCTACTGCATGGTCCTTCCGTCAATCATAGTGTCAGGAATTATGCAAGGCATTCTGGTAATGCAGTCTACAGCTTTGATGTATATAAAAGTATTTAGTGTGAATAGTTAAGCTATGCACCACACCAATAGTACAGTCTCTTAGACAATTTAATAGGTTGGGGACAGGTCGGATAAAAAGTACAATATTTTGTTCATGCGATCTGTATTGCTAACATTTTAGATTTTTGGTAGAATCCATGTGATCAAGACAATAGATCAAGAGTTATGTTATATTCCACGTGAAATTGTTAGCCGACAGAGCGCCCAGCTGTTGGATAGTGCCGTATTACAAATAACAATATATGTATATATAGTAAGCAAGTATATGTGTATATATGTCACTGTTGCTTCTGCTTCATATTTAATTTCAATTGTTTACTAGAAAATTAACATTACCTTTGCAGTCTGAATATTCCCTTTGCAGTCTGTATGTTCAGGTTTGACCTTCTATAGATATAGACATGGACTGGCAAGCCAGCATTCTTTGTCAGCAAAGAGCTACTGAAGGGCTGAAGTGTCCCTAGAATGCAGTTGGACCTGGAGATAAATCTCAGTCCAATTTTTGGACACAGTCAGTGAATTTTGTATATTGAAGAGCCTGCTTGTGACTCTCTACTTCGAAGAAGTCAAAACTGTTGAGGATTCAATCAAGCATCAATCTAGATGGCATAAATTCTGTCATAGAAATTCAGCAAGTGCAAGTTGGTAAGAGCTCAGAAAAAAGAGACTTGGAAGAAGCAGGGCCATCCATCGAAGGTGCAGAGGGAAAGTGACCAAGAGATTTCATGTCACAGACAAAGAAGATCTGCATCTTCTGCACAGTACGTGACGGTGACCTTCATGAGTTCATGACACTTGATGCTGATGAGATTATCAGAGATATAGCGAGAATAGTTGCTGGTGATGTTGTAGCAATAGAAGGCATGTACCACCTGAATTGCCTCACTGTATTTCGGAATCGTCATCGACCATTCACGAGAAAAAGAAAAAACACTGATGAAGGTCAGATAAAAGAAAGGAAGATAGAGGCGAGGGCTTTATTCGAAATTATAAACTTCTTAGAAAACTTAGTAGAAGACGTTTTCTGCTTCAAGCTGTCCGAGTTGCGTTACAGGTATAGATCGTCTTTTGGCACGTGGATTTTAAGAAAGAGGTCAACAAATATCACTTCAAAGAAATGGTTCTTGGCTACTTTGCACAAGGCCAAGTGCAGAATGATGGAAGGCATTTTGTGCTTAATTTTGATCAAGGCATGAAGCAAATGTTGAAACATGCTTTTACAGATTATGAAGAAGATGCAGCCATATTGACAAAAGATGCCAATATCATTCAAGAAGACATCTTGGGATCTGATGGATTTCACTTTGATGCCACCTTCGCACCAAACTGTCATACTAATTCATTACCAACAATATTGAAAATGCTTGTTTCAATGTTTTGAATGGGTCTGGCCCAAACAGCCAAGACTCTCACAAATCCCAGGAAACTCTTCCTATTACCCAAACAATTGTCTTCAACTGCAAGAAGACAACACAATATGTGCTATAAACTTGCCATTCTTTGTCATTTGAACAAACACTTCTTTTGTAGATATTGCTGAACGTGCGCGCACTGACACTGTCAAGAAAATTGATAACTACACCAATTGGGAATTAGTAGCAAGTTGCCACTGCCTTCTTCAGGCAGAGAATCAGCTAGCAACTGCTGTTTCCCAGAAAGAAAGAGCCATGGCTTTGAACTGGACTTTTCACAGTTGCTGCAAAACACTATCTTGATCACAACCCTTCAAACACCACTGCCAAGGGTTCTTTCCATGGAAAAAGGATCAGCATCTTTCAGACACCACCAATCTCAAACCCAGGACAGACCAGAGAAGTGATCACTCTTCCTGCAGAGGCTGAGAGAAAGAACTTATCTTTGTCTGACAGCTTCACCACTTTACCAACAGTAGCTCTGAAAGAATCTACAGGCGAGGGGCCAAAAATCAACATGACAAAGGTAGTTGTGGGAGATATAATGGAAGCAATGAAGCATGAAAATCTGTGAAATGAATCCTCTATAACCGATTGAGAAGGAGAGGCTAGAAAAGGTAGACAGACTGACATGGGCAGCGTGCCATGCTTCCTATCAGACGGAGCCATCTTTGAATGAAGAGCCTGCTCTTTTACAGCTTCTGCCTCTCTTCTCTGAGAAGGCAGTTTCAGCTGTCATGATCAAGCATGACAAGGATGTTAGTCAGTCAGCAGAGTTCCTCAAGCCCATGCACATCCCAGTAGTAGCAATGGATGTTCCTCCGTTTGTGTTGGCAAAGTACATACGGTAGAAATGGCCTGAGTCACACGGAGAAGACAAGTTTGTGGTGATGGTCGGTAGCCTCCACATAGAGTTGGCTGTATGGGAAAACCATTGGTGACTACCTGAAAAGCTCTGGGTGGGCAAACCCTCTGACACAAGCAGGACTTGACTAATTAGGAACAGCTGACATATCCAGATCTCTGAGACAGAAATGAACAGGATATACTTCTGGTCAACCCAAAAAATAATGATTCAAACATAGATGTATATATTTATTTATCAACTGACAAAACTCCCCCCATCAGCAGGTTTCCAGCTAAAGCAATGAGATGGTAGAAGCAATTGTATAGTTCAGAGTGGCAGTAGCTCAGAAATACCAATAGAACAATGCAGATAATGCTTTGCTTGGTTGGAAGCTTTGTGGTTGCAATACTTGCACTAAGTGAAGCACACAAGTGAGGTAATCCCAAACTATGTGGCTATTAAAAATGGGGTTTCTGGTTGTCAGAGGTATGCACTTTGTCCAAGCAGGAACCACCACTCTTGTCAGGGTAAGCTAGATACACACTAAAAGATAACCTGTGCTCACTCTCTGGTAGCTTGGCACAGAGCAGTCAAACTTATCTGCAGAGGCAATGTGGAACGCATTTGTGCAACACACAGTAACACAATGAAAACGCCACACAAATACTCTGCACAGGATTAGCAAAATAGATTGTTTTATGAGTAAATCAAGACCAAAACAACAAGAAGCCAATAAGTAGAAAGGCAGTCATGGATTTTAAATATTAAAACAAATTATAGTGATTAGAGTCAGAAAGTGCCAACGGGGATATTAGTCATGCAAGACCGTGGTAATTTCAAAGTTCAGGCTGAGTGCAATGGGGGACAGGCTGGCTCCAGGACTCACACAGCTTCTGCTGAAAAAGTACCATGGATGGAGGATGCATCGATGTTGCAGACCCGATGCAAAGAGCAGAGAAGGTGAGGAGTCTTCGCCAATACCGTGGATGCAGACAATACGCTGGGTCTGCTTTGTGCAGTCAGTGAAGTTTCATTAACTAACTTCTTTGCAACTCATCATCGTCGAGATATGCAGTCACTACCAGGAAATGCAAGACTTAATGGATTCCGCTCTTTTAGACTATCCTGCAGATCCACAAAGGAAGAGTGCCCCCGCCTGTAAGACCCATTGTCTCCGGGATACGTTTAGTTCTTGAACCTCTTTTACAGTACACAGACTGGTTGCTGTGACCACTAGTCACACAGATCAGGTCATATGTTAAGGATACAAAACATCTTCTCAATCTCTTTTCTGAATTAGCAAATGACCCCACACAAGAAATGATGATGTGTTTGGATGTAGAAGCACTATATACCTGCATCCTGCAGGGGGAGATCCTGCATGTCTTTGAAGATGTTTTACGTGAACAAGATTGGCCTTGGCAGGCACCTGTTCAATCAATGGATCATGACACTTATGAGTTTGCCCCTGACGGAGAATATTTTCAGGTTTGAAGATCAGCTCTACTTGTAGAAGCACAAGACTTCTATGGGCAGCACTTTTGCCCCCAGTATTGCATGCTTGTATATGAACCATCTGAAGGAGCAACATATATGGACTAACAATCCACACTCCCATAGAGTTAAAAGTGGGCTGAGGTATATTGACTACATCCTGATTATATGGCATGGGGATCGAGGGAGCATAGAAACCTTTGGCGCATGGATAGACCAACTGAACCCCTTCCTTCAGTCCACCATGTTCATTCACAATACCAAGATTTTATTCCTCGATGTAAATATTGTTGTTAGTGGTGGGAGACTTGAAATTACCCTCTACACAAATCCCACAGATAAAAATAGTCTGAATTTCAATAGTGCCCATCCATGCACACTAAAGGAGAATCTCCCAGTGGGACAGTTTTTAAGGATCCGTAGAAACTGTTCAGATTTGGACACCTACAAAGAGGAAGCTGTAAAATGAACCAGGAAACTTGAAGATAAAGCCTATCCGAAAAGAATAATAGAACAGGCCCAGAAGAGATCACGTAACACTCCCCGCGCTGCTCTTCTGGAACCTTCTGCCAAAAAATAAACAAATTCTATGATATGCGTTACCACATTCAAAACATCTAAAAACACAATCAAGAAGATCATTAATCGGGGGGCGCTAGAGGGCGCACGGCGAGATGGCCGCCTACTAAGTCGGCTCCGCCGGTCGGAACCCGGAAATAGCACAACAAAGAGACATGCGGAGGTTCTAGCGACATAAAAACGCAACCCTGGGGCGTCGGAATGGCTGGACATGATCTGGCAAAGCAGTGGTGGCCTGCAACTACAAAGGGAAGGCGCCGAAACACGAACAGTACCTTGGACTCGCTCGGCTGGATCGGGGACGGGCAAGATGGCGGCGCCCGGCGCGGCTTCCTAGCTGGGAAAGGACCGTCGAATGTGAGCTGCCGGAGCAGGAAAGATGAGAACGCTGGCGGTGGCTGTGGCGGCGCCCGGGATGTGGTGACAATCGCAAACGTGGATGCCAGGTAGCAACCCCGAGGAAGATCGGGGATGGAAGCGCGGCTGTGTCGGCAGAGCCAGGGGGAAAAATGGCGCCCGCACTATCGGCGGCCGGGGAAACTCGGTAAGGCGTGAGGGAGCGTCTGAGTACGGCGAAATTGGGCGACAGGCTGTGCGCTCGACAATTGATTGCTGCGGGACCGGTGAGTGGCTTCCACTGCTCTTGCTGCTGCACCTGGGGGACAGGCGCAGCCGGAGGACATTTGAATATAGCGCTGAGGCGCATGCGAGGGCTGCTGAGCTGCAGAACGGTGTGATCGGGAGGTCCTGGTGAGGGCTGATCCGGCGTGCAACCGTAACTGGAGAGCGGATTGTGAGGGGGACAACTGAAAAGAGGACCAGAGCGCGCCCAGCTGTTATCGGGGCACTGAAGGGGCCGGAGGTACCGTGAAAGTGTGTCGGGCGCGGTGGCATGGATAAGGCAGCGGGTATTGCAGAGGAGTGGTGGTGAAAGGTCCGAGAAGTGCGCGTGTGCAGTGGCTAAACAGTCGTGTGTTTCGGAAAGTTGTGATGGGAAAACACGACAGAGTCCAGTCAAAACTGCAGTTTGCTGCGAAAAAATCCACGAAAGCGCTGTCGGAGGCGATTGAGGAGGGTGCAGAGACCGTGCAGGAGGCACCGGTGGGTATGGAGGGCGCCCTGCAGGCTATCCAGCAAAGCTTGCAGGATATTCATGGCAAGCTAGACTCCATTACCTTGCGCGTGGACAACATGGCGGCGGAGCTGGATGGGCACGGGGAGAGACTGGTGGAAGCTGAGACCCGCATCTCAGCGGTGGAAGATGAATCGCACACCACGGCCCGAAAATGTACAGAAATGGAGAGGCTGCTCGATGTTAAGAACAAGGCGGAGGATTTGGAGGCGCGTTCCCGCCGCAATAACGTACGAATCGCGGGTGTTCCGGAATCCACGAACATAGCAAAGATGGAAACCTATGTTGAGGACCTGATCAAGACCGTGTTTGGCACAGAGGCCCTCTCGGCCATCTTCCTGGTGGAACGCGCACACAGAACACTGGCCCCGAGACCAAAGCCTGGCATGCCTCCAAGACCGATAGTGGCAAGGATTATGAACTATCGAGACCGCGATACCATCCTCCGCATGGCCCGGGAAAAACGCAAGGTTAGCTATCAGGGAAACGAGCTGGAGTTCTACCCGGACTTTACGGTGTCAGTGCAGATGGCACGTAAGGAGTTCAATCCAGTCAAAAAGAAACTTTGAGAAATGCAGATTGAGTATGCTATGCTTTATCCAGCACGGCTGAAGGTAACATATGACGGGAAAACGGCACTTCTCCAGACGCCTAAGGATGCACAGGATTTTATCAAACGGATAACTACCAGGCGCAAGGAGCAGCGACGGATGGATCAAGGCAAGGACTCGGACTGAGAGCTGCTGTGAGTGTGGGTAACAAATATGTCATTGAGAAATTGGAGGGCTGCTGATGTAGATTATGATGCGGGGGGTGCCCTGGACGCTGCCGCCACTGCACCAGAAGGAACTGTTATGGTGAGACTGGCTCTTACGGGGCACGAACTGACCGAGGGCACATGCATGCGGGGTGCGATGTAACCTCTGCCGCCCCCCCAGTAAATAAGATTTTTATCCCACAGGCTTAGTGACACGCGATACTGTGGGTTGGGTGAAGGGAGGGGTGCTGGGATTGTTGGAACAGGTGCCACTTTGACGCAATGTCTGACGAGACACCATATGTAGAGCCGGTGTTGGGATATATGCTTGCTGGCCTGACTACGCAGGGAGATATTGGGATTTCGCATGTATAATGATTGGGTAACCGACCACATCCATTAGATTGGATGGAGTTGTGCGTTCTTGGTGGATCCCCCACACGGGTGTTCCCCAAACCAAGTTGGGTTGAGATGTTGCAATGTAATGGGGATTGTCTTTGGCAGAGTTGGGTTGCTGAAGTGGGTGGGGGAGGGTTGGAGGGGAGTTGGGGATTGTTATGTGGGTTGTGGTACGAAAGATGCATTCCGGCTGTACAGGGTGGGATTGGGGCACACACTCAGAAGAAGACTGCTCGGGCTGCATGCAGTGGTAGTTGCTGCCAGCTAGTGGTTGTAGAGGTACTAGAGAACCAGCTGAAAGATGGGCGACAGTACGTTACGTAATAAACAGCTGTCATGCTTAACGTGGAATGTGCGAGGGCTGAACAATCCCAAGAAAATAAGGCATGTATTGGCATACTTAGACCGCCATCGCATAGATATTGCCTTGCTGCAGGAGACGCACCTAAAACCGGCAGCACATATGCTTATTGGGAGTAAGTGGGCAGAGACAGTACACTGCTCGTCGTACTCCTCGTATTCTAGAGGGGTTATGATTTTGATTAGAAAGGGGGTACAGTTTGATGTTGAAAATACGATCAAGGATGAGGTAGGACGATTTGTTTTAGTAACGGGAAGATTGCGGGGGCATAAAGTAGCGTTGCTTAGCACGTATGGTCCAAATGTAGACGACCCGGATTTCTATCATGCGATGTGGAACAAACTTAGTGAACTGCCTGATATTCCACTGATTTGGGGGGGGGATTTCAACATAGCGCTGCAGGATGGGTTAGACAGATCGGGTACCACGACTGAACCCCACACTAGGGCCAGGAGAAAATTACAGGCTATAATGGCTGACAGGGGACTTGAGGATATATGGCGGGCACGTAACCCGGACAGTAGGGAGGCGACACACACGACAGTGGTTGGGAGCAGTTGGTCCAGGATAGATTATTGGTTGGGAACTGCGGAAGTCCTACTATGGACACGGTCTGTAAGCCATCTGCCCAGGACATTATCAGACCATAAGCCGGTTAAACTAACAATTGAACTGCCACATTATGTACCTCCCCCGTTTAGTTGGCGTTTTAATGCAAGGGCACTGACTGACCTGTTATATGCTGACGCAATAAGTAAGGCCATTGCGGAGTATTTTGAGATCAATGCGCCCACGACGGAAGACCCTGGGTTGCTGTGGGAGGCGTTTAAAGCCAACATTAGGGGGATTTGTATAGGCACCAGTGCAGGCATACTAAAAGATATTCGTCAGCAATTGGTTAGACGGGAGGAGCAAATTAGAGAGTTAGAGCGAGAATATGAGAGGACACGCAATACCAAACTGTTAGGCGACATAAGACATACCATATCTGAATACCAAACGATTGCAGAGGATGAGCTAAAGTACGTATCGAAACGCCAGGCAGCTAGGGCCTATGGTGAAAGCGGTAGGCCGGGTAAAAATCTAGCAGCTAAAATTTGTGCGGGGAAGGCGCCGCAGATAGTGTGAGGGGTGCGTAATGAAAAGGGGGACATGCAATATGGTGCACAAGATATACTAGGGGAATTTAGTTCTACATATGGAAAACTGTATGAGTCGCAACAGGCAGCGTCGGAAGAGGAGATTGGGGATTACCTAGAGGAGGTAGCGATAGCGTGGCTGTCAGATGCGCACAGCGAGTACTTAGCGGCACCTATAACAGTGGAGGAGGTGACAGAGGTGGTTAAATCACTGCCGAACGGAAAAGCGCCAGGCCCGGATGGGTTCACGTGCGAATTTTACAAAGAATTTGTTGTCCCATTGGCACCTCATTTAGTTGAAATGTACGGACACGCTCACGATCAGATGTTGCTCCCACCCACGCTACGTGAAGCGCTTATAATTGCGCTATTGAAACCGGGCAAAGACCCCGAGTACTGCGAGTCATATAGGCCTCTGTCACTTATCAATGTTGACGCGAAAATTATTGCCAAACTATTGGCTAAGAGGCTCCAGCCGCTGATGACCCGGCTGATATTACCGGACCAGTCGGGATTTATACCCACTAGAACCACAACGCACAACACGCGCACACTATTTGCTCTGTCGCACTACCTGCAACCTTCGACTAAGGCGGCTGCTGTCCTCCTGGATGCAGCAAAAGCATTCGATTCACTAGAATGGCCGTATCTCCACAAGGTACTCCGCAGGATGGGATTTCCGTTGCGGTATCTGAAATGGATACACCTACTATACACGGATCCGACGGCCCGTATCAGAGTTAACAAATATGTATCTGAGCCGATGCCTATTCGAAGGGGAACGAGGCAGGGCTGCCCGTTGTCCCCTTTGCTATTCGCGCTTGCAATGGAGCCATTGGCGTGTAAAATACGGCAAGGCCATCACTATTCAGCGCTGCAGTTCCCACAGAGGCCGCTGCATATCTCGTTATATGCCGATGACATGCTGCTGTATGTACGAGATCCTGAGTCGAATTTAAATGCATTGCTGCGGGAATATGTGAGGTTTGCACAGAAGTCTGGGATTAAAATCAATTGGGCAAAGTCGGTCGCAGTGCCATTATCGGACACCACTCTTCCGCATCAGATGGACTACCCAATTGAATGGCAAACAGACCCGGTGCGCTATCTGGGAGTCTGGTATCATAGAGACCCGGAGGTGGTGATCCGCACTAATTATGGCAGGGCTATTGGAGCGTTGGAAGGAAAAATAGATAGATGGATAGGGCTGCCGCTGTCACTGGCAGATAGATTGGCCATCGTAAAAATGGTCATCTTGCCCAAGTTGCTGTATCTATTCACTAATATTACGATACAGCCATCGGCTGAGGTGTTCCGTAGAATATCGGCAATGGTCCTCAGGTTGATTTGGGCAGGTAAACAAGCCAGGATTGAGCTGCGAGCAATGACATTGCCATATGCACAGGGAGGTTTCAAGGTGCCGGACTTTCTGTTATATTATTTGTGTGCGCAAGCGCAGTTTGCGTACTATTGGTACCACCCGATCCCGTTCCTGACGCACACTGCCGTAGAGGAGGGAGATGCGGCACCGATTCCACTGCGGGCAATTGTTATGCATGTGAGAGCACCATTGCATAAACGAGATATAAATACAATAGACACGACAAATAGGGCATGGAGGGTAATGGGAAAAAAGCGCACAAATTGCCGTTATACGCGCCAGCATTACCGCTATTGCACCATCCAGAATTGTCGGTAACGCAGGAGATGGTGGGGATGGGACTTTTGAGGCAGGTAGGCATAACCACAATGGGGGATCTGTTTAACAATGGGATGTTTCAGACATTGAGCGAGCTTACATTTATTAGTAACCAAACATTATTGTTCAAATTCACATATCATAGATTGCATGGTGCGCTGCGGAGGCTTTATCCTTCGTTTCCTGAGGAACCGTCACAATTACTCGCTTTACAGTTTGTGATCACAACACCCACCGCCACTAAAATGGTATCGAGATTATATGGTAAACTGCAAGAGGACATAGCGGGCAATACGCATAAATCGCTGGAAAAATGGAATAGTGTGTTAGCTGACCCGCTGACGCTGGAGGAATGGGGAATAGCCTGTTCTCTGACTGAGTTATTAACGCCAAATGGTAATCTTAGAATACTGCACTATAAATATTTGCACCAGACCTATTATACACCGGCCAGACTTTGTAAATACGGATTGAGGGAGGACTCGCGCTGCTGCCGCTGTGGAGCGGAGGGGGCGGATTTCAGTCACCTGGCCTGGAGATGTGAGGCAGTGGCGGAATACTGGGAGAGGGTGGTGCAGATGGTGGGCGAAATGGTGGGACTGGGGCTGGAGTGTTCAGAAAGGACATGTCTGTTGGAAATTCTGCCTGTGTTGAGATCTACAAAGCGTAAATTTGCTGCGATCGCACTGCTGTTGGCCAAAAGGCAAGTATCGCTATGTTGGAATAGTAAACAAGCTCCTACGATTAAGCCCTTAACATTTTGCAAAGACACTCTCAAAACGTATGAGGAGGAGCTTCCAGGAGGGTCGAGGCCTAGAGATTATTGGATGTACTTAATTGACTATCTACAACTTAGCCCGATTGAGTGATTGTGAGTTGAAAACTTTTGTAAGGCAGTACTGCTTAAATTTACTGTGTTGGTGCGCACCAGAGGCCACTGTGGGCCTGGAGGACGGCCGCTACTGTATCATGACCTAAATGTTATTTGTATGTTGAAATGTTGGCTGCATTTCCTAAATGTTAATAAAAAATAAAAAAAAGATCATTAATCGCAAGTTTAACATTCTCACCTCAAACCAGCTAAAATTCGAAAAATCCATGTTTTCCTTTAAATGGAACAAAAGCCCCACAAATTCCTTGGTCCACAGTGATAAATAGAAACTGTAGTGAAGACATGGGATTAACTGCAGACATTGCTGAGTTGGCATAAGTTAGTATATGCTTGGCCACCATTTTGGCACTTTTTGCACACGTTCCTACATGGCTCTGTTCTTGTAAATACACTGCTTGCGCTCTTTCACATGAGAACTGTCGGCCTTTCACACAACTAGCTGTGCACTGTGCTCCTCGTCTGCCAAGTGTGTTCAAGGTTGAAAAACAATGTATGCTGTTGATTCACTTTGGTCAGTCCCACGCCCATAGACATAACATGGAACACAGCTGCACTATTGAAACTCGGGTGCTATTAATATGGCATTACATGCATGAAAAGGCACTTGGAGAAAATCATTCCAACGAAGAAGAGCTGTGCTTGTCCAGAGATGTAAACCCTTGCATCTAATCTTGGAGGTATGGGGTCCCCCTGAAAAAGCCTAGAGGTCTTCTGAAATTATAATAAACTAGCTTTTAGCACAGGGAGGGTGGTAAGGGGCTGTAGTCCTGTTTCCACTGTTATTATAATATGGTTTTCCCTTTTGTGCCTTATGGAATTGTAACAATGCTGATTATATTGTTCTTATGCATTTTGCTGCTAGTATTGGCTTGTGTACTGCATTATAGAGCACGTTAGTTAAAATAAACATTTTAAACTAGACGGTGTCTCTGTTTACTCATGTTGTGGACGAGTACGAGTGTTTGGACGAAAGAGTGTTCTTGTTCCCACAATTGCTGAGAGGGCCGAAGTGACATGTTCTAGGATGTCTAATCATTGGTAGCTTCGCTGTAGTACGGAGAACGAATGAGACACTATAGCTAGTTGGATTGGGGTTCTGGGCACCGAGGTGGGCTTTTTGGTACACCACTACACACAGAGGTCCTGGTTTCCTGCGCATAGTTCTGTGTATGTGCAAAATCCCTGCAACAAAACCTAATCAGAACAGACAACTCACCTTGTGGAACCAACCCCAGGTGAAGGGCCAATATCCTTGTGGCTCATGTATTGTATGGCAATTCATTACACATACTGTCCAGATTGATCTGGGACCACCACAGGTGTGGGAACAATGCAGCCAAACTAACTGCAACTCTAAGAACATTATTTACATGGACAACTGTCCCTGCCAAAACCGATATATCGGTATGACCACCAGAAATGTCAAAGTACGCATCTGTGAACACAGAAGCACTATACACAGAGGTGTAACAGCCACCAGTCTTGCGTCACACTACATGGAGATGGAACACTCGGACACTGATCTCCAATGGACTGTAACTGAGGAAGTCCAGGGAGGTCCGGGACCATTCAAGAGATTACTTGTGAAAGAACAGAGATGGGTATATTGTCTTAAGACCCACTAACGAGGACTCAATGATTTCATTGCAGGGGGCCATCTAATGGAGACATAAATGAGACAGATTACATCCTCCAAAATAACTACTGACACACAATTGGAATGTGCTGGTTTGGGACCTCTTTTAATGGAATTAACATCCTCGCCACAGAACATAGAGGCAGAATTATATTAAGTCACTCACCCACTGTTTTTTTAGGGGCGATTAGACTTTTTCCAGCCGTCATTTGATATTAAAATACCTCAGAATGGAGTAGCCAAAAATGTATATGGACCAAGAAACACCGACAGACCAGACTAGCAATTGATTGAGGTTCTGCTAGTATGCCGTCTGCTTTCCAAATTCCCTTGTGGACTAACGTATATCTCTAGTGAGTGTTAAACCCTTTTCTTCCAAACCAAACAGCTGAATATAGACACCCAGTAAACTTTTTCGCCTATTGGGATGGCGTTCTGAACGAGTGTCAGACATTTAACTGTCCTCAAACTACACTTCCCACGATTCTCTGCAAATTCTGGAAGTGTGCCAACAGGTGCACTGAATGCACATCATATGTAGCGACAGGGGCATGTCCAATGTCCGGGCACGTACACGATGCAGGATACCGGCACATAAAAGACCCACAACGCTTCTTCTCTAAACCTCCACAAGCCCGGGAGATGCAGACCCAATTAGGTTTTTGAGTGGGGCTGGGATCCTTGATGACATGAGTAAATTACGAACGGGTGGTATGAGAGTGAGCCTTACTTCTGGGCAATGCTGTCTGTGTGCTTCTAAACAGTGGAAGTTTAAAATTGTTGGTTGCCTTGTCTCCCCTACCTTTCTTTCCTGGTTAACCGATAGTGTGTGACTACAGGACCCACCCCCCAGTCTACATCCCTAAGAGATACAGGTTGTCTTTCCTAGTTGGGTAAGATACTCATGTTTTGTATTGAGCCTTTGGATGTGACTATAGGACACAACATTTTACTCTTGGCACAATTCACTGAGATCCGACTTTCAAATTTTGATGTGTGATTACTATGGCTATAAAGATTTTTAATTATGTTTTTGGTGCATGACAGTAAGACTGCAATCCTAATTGATCAGCCTGTGATTCTAAGTTCAGATACGGTAGATGTGCACTTCACAGAAACCTAACAATGCAGTGACCTGTGGTGGACTCATGGTTTGCCACTGTGATCACTATATTCCTGAATCATGTTGCATGTAATAGATTGCACAGAAGCACGCAGATACCTAATAATGCTTTCAAAATGAGAAACCTGATCTGCACCAGTTGGACACGCTTACCAACTACACATCACTATTCTTTCTCCTTCTAGGTTGGACACAATAAAAAAGAATCTCTGGATCCAGGATAAGTATATACAAGAACAGGGACTGTAGAGTCAGCTATCTTCACTACATAAGCAACGCACTTTTGAACCAGGGAGGGAATTTTTCTCTTTGTTGCCCTGAAGAACTCCTAGGACCCTTTGGGGCCACTATAAAAGGCAGAAACATGTTGGCAACTGTATAAGGGTCATAAGACCATTAAATCTTCACAACCCCATTTGTTCTTTTTAATATCCCCCGAAACACCAACAATAAAGGGATACCTGAAGTTTCCAGAGGATTTCTAATCTTTAACCCCCTGGCCTATTCTTTCAAGTGCTCCCTGAAATATGGTGGAGCCCACCCAGACCTTTAGGAGTCAGGGTGAACCCGATGAGGAAGCATGACACTACTAGAGTGTGTTTGGGTTATCTAACAAAAAGGTATTGCCTCCAAGCATGTAATTGAAATAACGACACACCTTTATAAGAGAATAGTGCCCAAAATTATACACCAATGTCACCATGTTTAGGGGACAAGCACATACACATTAGCACTGGTCAGCAGTGGTAGTGGGCTCAGAGTCCAAAGGCCAACAAAAACAATCAGCAAAACAAGGAGGTAAGCAGACAAAATGTTTGTGGGAGGACCACCGTAAGGATGACCGGTCTAAAAATAGACTAGAGCACC
Source organism: Triturus cristatus (assembly GCF_964204655.1). NCBI lineage: Eukaryota > Metazoa > Chordata > Amphibia > Caudata > Salamandridae > Triturus > Triturus cristatus. The sequence continues at coordinate 549,290,486 of NC_140595.1, forward strand.
ACAGGACTCTCATATGACTTGCAATGGTGGAGTTAAGAACCTTATGTCTCACAGCATTCCTTGCTAGGCAATCAGAATATTTCATTGCTAGACTGGAACTCCTCAGTCTTTCAAGGTACAGAAAGATATTTTGGAATCACTTTAGAAGTCAAAGATTTAGGCTTTGATTTGCACACTAGTATCAGCTATCCTTTTTGCACGTTAATACTGGAGTTATCCTTTGCATGGATTGTAAACACTATTGCACATTACTTCATAAGAGGAGCAAGAGAGATCCACAACTTGTGCAGAAATTGATATTTAATGAACGCTAATGGTATTAAGGTGTTGATAGTGATGGGGAAGTGAATGTATATTAGGGGGGAAAACAGCACTAATGTGTATGTATTGTGTTACAGAGCATGACTTTATTCCATTCAGAATCAGTTAGAACAGCGACTTGATTTATAATTTACTGAAATTAGTAGTCTCTATAGTAATAGATATTAAAGTTTTGGTTATTCCTTAAATCTGTTATAAAGGCTTCATTTATGTTTCAGCTCAAGGAAGTGATAGAATTTTAACTAACAGCAGAGAGTGGGTTGTAGAGAGATTGTCACAATGTACATTGTGTCATTTTCGGATTAGTGTAAAGAAATGTAAATGAAGAAATACAAAAAAAACTGTTACTCGTATATATGAATGGTTATGCAGTGCAGGATGAGACCAGCTGTTAGAACAGGCAGAGTAAAGATGATCCAGTGGCTGCTTCTCTCTCTTGTTGTCTTCCCCCTTACACCATGTCAACAGTCTACCACCATAATCATCCTTTGCATGGTTGTCTGTGGGTCAAAGAAGTGAGGATATTAGCAATGTTGGAGATGGATCCGGATTACTAGGTAGTATTTCCTTGGTTATTTCTATTTCCGAATTTTAAAAAAAGCACATAACTTCCTCCTTTGTGAGTAGAAGTATTCACACCAGTGCCCACTCTAAATCAACCTTAATTCTTTAAACTTGTTTTTCTAAAATTTGCTGTTCTGAGAGAATGCTCAACCCATCATCAACTTAACCCAGCTCCCACCACTGACAAGTGTTTGATTGTAGTGGACGATGATTTCACAAAATTTAATTGTTCAGAGTGAGTGCTTTTACTAAGGGTGGGCGGAATTTAGAAATTGACTTTCGCAAATTATCGCGAGATTGCGCAAAATCTCCGCGAGCATGTGAAACTATCGCGAAGATGCAGAGATTGCTTTTCCCGCCCGTTCGCGATGTGTTTTTGCGTGCTCGCGGGGAAATATATCTCCAACTTGCCCATGCGGTCGCTGATGGGTGCGGCCATCTTGCTCGCGATGCTTACTTCCTGTTCGCGATCGCAAACTCTCGCGGGATAGCTCGACCGGCTACCAACAATCCAACATCTTGTGGCGCGAGCGAACGGATAGGAAAACTCGTTGGCGAACGCAAGGACCCGGTAAGTCGCGACCGCGAGAATGCATTTTTAAAGCGCGAAAAATACTTCCGTTTCACGCCAGGTTGCGAAAGTTTTGACATTTTCACACTCTCCGCGGAACGCGAAAATGTCAAAATATCACAAATTCCGCAAGCGGAACGAAATTTACCGCCCAGGCCTAGTTTTTACACAGTCTTCATTTGTACTGTTGAATAACATGCTTGCAAATTTCATCTTTCATTTGAACTAGTGCAACAAAGGGCAAAGCACCTATTCACATAACCTATCCCTTAGAATACCTCCAAACTAGACCATGAAAGAAATTTAATATTTCATGTGTAGCCTTTCAGAGCCTATAGTTAGATAGCAAATTAAAGTGTAAATTGGGTTTTTCTTGTGGGGGAAGTGACTAGTGCCGGTGGTAGAAATGAGCGGCGGATTTCTAAAATAAATGTTGGGCACCTGCACTTTATTATTAACATTATTATTACGAACTAAGCATTCGTGTTTATTATTATTTTTACAAATTGAGTGTTGCCCCATAGTCTCTCACCAACTACTATTCTGCAAGGCACATCCTCTCACATTTAAATGTAAGATCGTTTCTTTCTTGCTGCAAATCTGTGGTTTTAGAAAAAAGACAGCCATGCCCTACTATTAGGGCGTTAGGAATGAAAGCCAGCGTGGGTTTACATTAGTCTGCAAGTTGAAGCAGAATTCAGACTGAAACTGACTGATCTTCGATCACATCTAAAAATGAAAGCTTGAGCTCATAAGAGAGCGCTGTGTTTAATAATCAAATATATAATTATACTTGGACTCTCCGCATATATCTGTTCAGGCGAAGACCCGCCTTTGGTTGCTGCTCGTTTTTCTGTGCTGAGAGAGCACACATTTGTGAGCTTAATGCATGAATGCGCAAGTACAGCAGAGCAGCTCTGTACATAATTTATACCGATCAGTCACTGCCTATCTAACCAAATAAAACCAAAATGAACACTAATTGCTTTGACAAACAGAAGCACAGCGAAGTTTACTGGAAAGTAGCTGGTTACCATCTTTTACATCTCAGTGATTAATGTCACCAACGATATTATGACATAAAAAGAAAATATTAAAAGTTAATTAATGGATTTTACATCGTGATGAAAATAAGTTCGAAATGCCTAGTAGGAAGCCATGAAAGTTAGAGAAAATTGTAAACTGAATTGATAACAGCATTTTAATCGGGGTTGACGTTTTCATTGGTTGAGATTGAACGGTAACATTTTACTCTGTTATAATCTCAAACGTCGTTTTTTTTGGATCTAGTAAAAATGATTGACCCGACTGATAATATGCACTGGGTTTTATTCAATGAATATATTTTCAGTCGCATTTACTGGTAGAAGAACTGTATTTAAGACCTATAAGAAAAGAGAACCGGTAATACTATGTTTCTGACACGTTACTACTGATTGGGGTCTTATATAGTTGAAAAGCTGGTGTAGCACCAGTATGCTACCATGTTAGACAATGGTAAATGGCTGTTTGCCACCAGACCTTTAAAGGATCATTTTTTTCGGCTGTAAGCTAGCATCATTTGCTCACATTTCTAAACTAACTATGGAGCCCAAAATAAATCACTTAAACACAACAAAACGTCACAACACAATGCAACACTGCAGCATCAAAACACAATAAAAAAAAGCATACCACCACACAAAATGCAATAAGATAGCACAAAACAGCAAACCACCAGAGCAAAAAACAAAACTATGTTGAAACACAACACAAAAATGCACATGACAAAAAGGCATAAATGAAAATGACACTGAGAAACACATGAACAACAGAATAACGACAACATATTCATCCACAAAATACAGAACAATAACATGGTATTGCCACATCACAACAGTGTGCAAATATGTGCCAGTTAATTTTTCTCTTGCCGTATTATTGTGTGGGGGTGTGTTATTCCGTGTTGTATCAGTGAATTATACAGTTTTCTTTTTGAACAGCTATTTTCATTTTGCAGCTGTTTTGTTGCGTTTTTTATGTTCATTACTCTGTGTTATATTGTATATTTTTTGAATTGGGTTGTGCTCTGGTTATATATACACAGGCCGATAAAAGCAACAGTTTCTTTCGATGTCAATAATGCAAATTGCTTATTTGTATATCTTTCAATTCAATTCAATAGTCCTTTATTCGGTACTTAAAAAATACCATAAAAGTACATATACAGTTAAAATCAGTAAAATACGGTTCATAACACATGGTTGGAGACAATTGGCCAAAAAAATTCATTCAACACCGCCCTCTTGAGTTCCTTAACCTTAAAGCAACCTTAATGAAATTCATAATGCAAAACAGTGTATGAGGATCATTAGCCCTTTGCAAGAATAATAAGGCAACCTTGGCATGTTTAAACTTTGCCTGTTTTAAAATTCCTACTAAACAGCTACGCCTAGGTAAAACATAAAATGGGCATAATAGTACAAAATGAAGGGTATCCTGCGGAGACCTATTGTCGCAGCCGCAGGAACCCTTCTGCTCAACGGTTGAAGTAAAACCTGGTGGATCCGCCAATAGGAGGTGTAAAAGGTTGAGCCTAAAACGAGTGATTAAAAATCTATCCTGGACGTTATACATAAGAGCGAGATCAGGTTCCATTCCTTCCTCTGTTTTCACCATTCCATGAGCACAGACTGAGGTTTTACTTTCTTCCGCAGCCACTCTACGTGAGGCTACCAGGTCCAGGAATTTTTTTTTGACTCTCAATGTATCTTGAGGGATAATTTCCGTTGGTTTGGCAAAAAGATCCTTACAACCAATTCCCTCAAGTGTGGACTTCACATATTTTAGCCAGGGAATACTCATTCCTTTGTCCCTTTCTGTACAGTCTCTAATAATTTGTCTGCTCAGGTCTGCCTCGGTATTGGACCAAATTTTTAGCCAGGCCATATGAGGTCTGACCTTTATCAGGTCCTCAATGTATACCCTTCCTAGTTCTTCATGGATGATGTAGGCGGGAGTACTTTGTGGGGTTATGAGCACCTTTCTCAAATATTTATTCTCCTCTATCTGTAACTGCTGAGTGCTAACAAAACCCCAAACTTCAGACCCATATACCACTTTTGAGCAACAGATTGAGCTGTACAAGTTCATAGCTTGTTCTGGCGACCACCGGCCCAGCCTGCGTCCATAATTCATGATCGCCCCCGTCGAGGCCACTAATTTGGAACACCGCTCTTCAATTAAAAATTTAAAATGTAAAAGCCCATCGAATAACAAGCCAAGGAAGGGGAAGGTCTGTACCTGTCCTAGTTTGTGTGTGCCTATTTTGTATGGGAACTTCTTACAGGGTTTGGTTCCAGCCAACATGACATAGGACTTAGTCAGGTTTGCCGACAAGTCTAAGGTGTCCATAAAACTGACAAACCCGTCTATCAGGCGTTGAAGTCCCTTGGGGGTGCGGGCTAAAAGTACCGCGTCATCTGCGTACAACAACACAGGGACAGGACGGGAACCTACTCGAGGAGAATCCACTTTTAATTTGCCTAGTGCCTGGTCTAAGTTATTAATATATATGGAAAACAAAAACGGGGCCAAAATACATCCCTGTCTGACCCCACTATTGCAAGCAACAGGTGCCGTAGTGCCCCCTTCCAAATTAAAACGCACTTTGACAGTGGTGTTCCAGTGCAATGCTGCAGTAAGGTCCATAAACCCAAGATATATAGCCTCATTGCTAGCTAGAGTATGTTTTGCCACCAATAGATAGAGGTTCAGGCACTGGTCCGTTGTTGATCTCCCTGCCCTGAAACCGTACTGAGTATCTGTGATGATTTGATGTTCGTCGATCCAGTCCATAAGGCGGTTGAGGACCATTCGTCCCAACACTTTGGCCGTCACTTCGATCAAAGATATGGGGCGGTAGCACTGGGGGTTATCCCTGTTCCCTTTTTTAAAGATGGGGACTATTGTTGCCGATGACCATGAACGCGGCAGGCCGGTTGCGACCGCCACATTCATCACCCTTGTGAGAATAGGGGCCCACAGCTCCACCTTGCTTAAATAAAGGTCTGGTGGGATACCATCTGGTCCTGGCACTTTGTTTTGCGTTAAGCCCTGGATACCCGCTACCACTTCCTCCAGAGAAAATTCAATCGTGGTAACCCACCGGGATCCCTTCCCATCATCCTTATTATTCTCAGCGGTGTGGTTATATAAACTTTTAAAATGATCATACCATTGTTCTGGCAAAATGGTAGTACCAATTTCTGGGGCATTAGTGTCCTGAAAACATGGGTTATTTTTTTTCTCCAGAACGCAGTTATGTCTCTTCTATCTGCTGCAGCCCTTAAATCTTCCCAGGCTTGTGATTGGAGGGAATGTTTCCTGCATTTAATCGCCTTTTTGTATGCGATCCTACACAGTGCAATGCATGACTTGTCCCGGGGTACAGTTTTCAAGCTAGATTTGAGCTCTTTCTGTGCCCGGGAACAATCTGTCGAACCATCTGGGGGTGGCGTTTACTCTCCCTTGCTTAGTGGTCTTTAGTAGCCCATCTATTAGATGCGCCACTTCCTCAAATGCTTTGACAACGGCAGGTCCCTCTACCGAAAGGTCAAGGCACGCCCCAATCACTCCATTCCCTGTCTCCATTAGGGATTTGTAAAAAGCGTCCCCGTCCACTTTGGTCCATCCAAGTCGTCTCCCCTGATCTGTTACCCTCTCTATACTTGCTACCCCTACACCTCTCCTAGCACTTCTGGGGGACAGGTCTTCTATCTCCAGCACTAGGGGGTTGTGATCGCTGAATATACTCCATTCGATCTCTGCTCCTCTTATCCAGTCCTTAAATAGACTGGAGACCACTACGTAGTCTATGAAAGAGCGACACCCTCTGTCCTTGAATGTTGGAATGACCTCCCCTCCACTTCCTATAGCCACAAGGTCTATAGTGTGTACTAGGGCGTGACTTTTCAGGACCCTATCCAATTCCATCCCCTCACCGGAGTGCTGAAAGTGCGGACCTTCCTCCAACGTGCAACGAGACCAGTCCTCATTAACAGGAATCGGGTTGGGGCACAGGTGGCAATTAAAATCACCCTCTAAAACCACTAACGGGGCCACCGCTCCCTTCCTCGAGGCTGTCTCTGCGCTTAATCGATTATCTAATTCACTTATTGTAGATCCCTTCCCCTTGACTGCCACTGCGTTATACAAATGCATCAAAATCACATTTAGCCCATTTGTGTGGAACCCAAGGGTCTGAATATTATTTGTGGGCCAATTTAGGTTGGTCCATACTCCTTCCAGCTGCAGATCTTCAAATATAAAAAGTCCTTCCATAGCTCTTACCGAGGTTGACTTCTGTGCAGGCACAGAAAAACACTTGTACCCTGCTAGATGAAAGGGGCTACAGTCAATTGTCCAGGTTTCCTGCAAACAAATTACCTGAAACCTGGTGATATACTTCCTCCATTCCTGGTTATCAAATTTTTCTGATAGTCCCGCTATATTCCATGATACCAGTTTTAGCCCCTCCTGCGTTTGTGTCTCTCTTGGATATAGTGTAGCTAGGTTATTGTCCCTATCCTTTCACCTTTTGAGTCCTCGTTAGACCTAGGCAGATTATATAAATTCTCTGGTCGCTGAGGGTACAGGAAGATATGATGCAGCCCTGCTACTTCCTCACTCCCTGATGACCTAACCGGTAATCCAGGGGGATTTCCTGAAACAGGGGGGACCGCAAAACAATCCATAAGAGTCCCATCCGGGGACGCCACAACATAGCTGGTGGGCACATTCAATGCGGGGTGGTGAGGTAAAGTTACTGTCTGGGAGATATTAGGGGAACAACCCTTTTCACAGAGCCGATTCGTGGGAAGGGTTTTATTGCTCTTTAGTCAGTCCTGCTCCTCTAAAGACATAAGGGGGTCAAATCTGTTCCTCAGGCTAAGTGCTCCCTGATTTCTAAGGGAAGCATATGGCATTGGACGGCAGAAACCCTTCCCACCCAAAGGGCTATCACTTCTGCTTCGGGATCCGGGGCCTGGACCAAAACACGGTGTTCCCCTTGGGTAGAAAAAGCTCAGGGGCAAAGATCTGATATTACTTGATTGGCTAACCGGTTCCCTGCTTAATATTTGGTCGACTACACGCGGGTTCCTAAAATTTACCACCACACAGTCGCCGGTAGCATCCTTTGACCTGTTCCCCAACCAGCTCACCCTTCGGACAAACAGAATTTCCCGCTGATCATTCCCTGTTAGCGGCCTATTCTTGTCTAGCCAGAACATGGTTTTGTTCTTGAGTTCATCATAGGCCTCTGTGCGATCTGGCTTCAACTCCGGGACTCCCGTGAGTATAATTACGTATGGGGCCGCTTCTGGGGGTAAGTTTATACAGGGTAGAGGGTTAATGATCGCCTTGGGGGGTGGCCCTTCGGATTGACACTGGGATGGAAATTCTGGTGAAGGCTGCTTATGGGCTATAACTTGGGGGATACGTGTTGGTGGGGCAAAAGTAACATCACCTAAGCTCACAGTATAGCCATTAAGAACACGACTAGTGTATGGATGATGGGGGTTTGGGGACAATAGAGGATGCTTGGCAATGGTGGATTGCCTTTCTGGTGGATTACTTGGTTGTGCAACTAACAGGATCGTAGTGATAGTCTCAGTGACTTTAGCAGTTGTTTGTGGAGGCGAAGTATTACCCGCCCCCACCCCCTTTGTTTTAACCAAGGTTACCACTTTGTCTAGCCGACTCAGAATTAGTTTCATTTGAGTGTTGATGAGCTGCTCAAAATAATTCTACAAGTCACTAATGATTTGAGATACCCAGTTCGGGGCTACTTGTGGTAGCGGCGCGTGCCCCTTAAGTTCCCCTGCAGCCACATTGCTGATTTTGGTCGGGGCAGGGGTAGTTTTTCCCCTCTTCTGCCTGGGTTTCTTAGTGCTAATCCTCTTTTTCCTAGCAATGTGTCCCTTCCCCCCCGCTATCTGTGTCTCTAAATCGTCATTAGTCACCAGCTGGGCACAAGGAATGTCAGTAAATGGAGAAAATGCTAGAGCATTTGGGGGGATTACAACCATGTCAGTCTCGTACTCTTGGGACAAGGGGGTAAGGTCGATTTGCGGGGTTAATGAAAGATGCCTCTCAGTGCGCTCAATTTCATTAGCCACCGTACCGATGGCTTTTCGCAACATTCTATCAATTGCGGTGGGCTGAGCAGGTTTGGTCGCAGAACGGGGATTAGGTGAAATATTCAAGCTCAGCTTGGATGACCTTGTTTGTACCGTACTAGTTATTGTATACAATTTCTACAGGTATAATGATTGATAGGCAAGCACAAGAGGTCTTCCCCCTTCAAGATACGAGAAAAGCAAAACCAACTATAGGGCCAATAAAAAAAAAAAAAAACTAAAAAAAAACCCCACCCCAGCTAACCGAAAATAAACAGTCCAGATCCGCACCCTACTTGAGTCTAAAACAGTGATCTCCCAGTCCAGTCTATCATGTACAGTAATGCTACCTCTTCTCAAGTCCACAACTGGGTCCTTGATCGCCCTCGGAGTTCGAAGTGATCTTCACAGAGGGGGGGCCCAGCCCAGCCTCTGCCGGCCCCTGACGGCCCGCCCTTTTCCCGGGCTTAGCCCAGCGCCCGCCCGCGTGGCGGGAAGTGCTTATCGCTTTTAAATCTTCCAGTTCCAGGGGGGAGGGGCGAGGTGTCCGGTACCCCGCAGCGTCCTCGTCCTTGTAGTGCTCTCGGGCCCCCACAGACACAACAGCGGCAATACGAAGCGTCTCCCGCGGAGCGGGAGACGCGAGGATTAGATGTAGCCCCCGGTTACAGGGAAGAGGTGCGAGGTGTCCAGCACCCCGCAGCGTCCTGGTCCTTGTAGTGCTCTCGGGCCCCCACAGACACAACAGCAGCAATACGAAGCATTTCCCACGGAGCGGGAGACGCTAGGAGTAGATGTAGCCCCTGGTTACAGGGGGGAGGGGCGAGGTGTCCGGTACCCCGCAGCGTCCTCGTCGTGCTCTCGGGCCCTCACAGACACAACAGCGTCAATACGAAGCGTCTGTGTTATATTGTTGTATATTTTTTGAATTGGGTTGTGCTCTGGTTATATATACACAGGCCAATAAAAGCAACAATTTCTTTCGATGTCAATAATGCAAATTGCTTATTTGTATATCTTTCAATTATTTGTATATACTGGACCCAAACATTTGTTGCAAATAGGCCAGTGTCTCTTATTAACGTTAGGTCTGTACTGAAATTATTTCTGGTATGTCTCATAATTTCTGAACATGCTTTTCAGTTTTAAGCTATGGTGTCAATTGATATCAAGGTGAGTGTGAGGAGAGCATTTGCTGTATTTGTTTTGCTATCACAAGTTTTTAGGTGTTCTAATATTAGCCATATAATATTGTATCAGTTGCTCCTATTTACACTTGCAATGAGTATTCCTTGTTCTATAAATTTGAAGATGATCATAATTATTTTTTCTATAAACATTCAGGGTAGTTTGAGATGCTACTTTGGCTCTAGTTGTAAGAGTATGGAGTATGGAGTGAAAATGAGTGATCTCCTCTTTTTCACCCCTATTTTCCCGGTTCAGCCAAAGCTTCATTCTCTGCTGTTGCCCATTTACTCAGTTTTGAGATCCATAATCCTAATTTTAGATTACAAAGTATCACCAGTTCATGGCTATCTACCTCTTGGCAACAAAGAGCGCCAGATCTGTAGTCAATAGGTTAGCTTCTTTTTCTCTGGCCTTACTCTCAGTCCCAATATAAAGGATTTGGGAATATATTGTTATGCTTGCCTTTGAGTGTTAGTTTGTGGGTCTCCTCCAACCAGTTTGCTTAAGTACTGGGAGTCAGACCTGGCCCTTTTTGCAGGTTTATCCCCAAACCTTTTGCCTCCTATTTTTCTGACCCTCTTTTCGTTGGCTATAGTACGTACTCTGGGCACTTTACCACTGGTGATCAGTGCTAAAGTGCATATGTGCTCTGTCTAAATTGTGATTATGATTGGTTATCCATGATTGGCATATTTGATTTACTGGCAAGTCCCTAGTAAAGTGCACTGAGTGTGCCAGGGCCAGTAAATCAAATGCTGCTAGTGGGCCTGCAGCACTGATTGTACCACCCACATGAGTAGCCCTTCAAACAGGTCTCAGACCTGCCTCTGCAGTGTCTGTGTGGACAGTTTTAAACTGGCATGTCGACCTGGCAAGTGTACCCACTTACAAAGCACAATGATGAAACCCTGGGTCTAGAACGCAAAAGGAGAGCGGGGGAGTCCCTTTTAAAGGACGGTTTTCCTCACCCACCAGTAGGTGGCATGCTTCATCAAAGGGTAACCTCCTTGCACCGCAAATCTAGTCGCAGTGCGGGCTATAACCCGCTCACTGAGAGGGAGGAGTTCAGGGATGTTTTAGATGTAGAAAAGAGGTATCCTAAAACCTGTAGAGGGAATGAAAGGAAATGAAAGGTCAGCTAAAACTAACTCCCTAGTATGTCAGAACAAACTTTAATAGGACACCCAGAGGTCAGGATTAAAACGGTTGAGCTATGACAGGGAATTTCGACCTGTCACAGACCGGTGGTCGGCATGTTTCAGCCTGGAACCCTCCGTAGAGCTGTATTGGCATTCTTCAGGACCAAAACGTGAAAAGTGAAGTGAAAGAACCACGCATAGCAAACTGAGTAGATGGTAAAAAAGTCATACAACCAGCTTATGGGTATATTAACCACTCAATATTGTTGCTGGCCAGCGTCTTCCCTGTATTCTCGGGTGAATTAGTGTCACCTTAAGCTCAGCACACACACTCGAGGTGGCATCCAGTTCCTGACTGATGTCATCTTTAAAGCCAGCAAATGTGTACCTAGCAAGTGTACCCACTTGCCAGGCTCAAACCTTCCCTTTTACTACATGTAAGTCAACCTTAAGGTAGATTCAAGGTAGCCCTATGTGCAGGGTGCAGTGTATTTAAAATATAGGACATGTTATGGTGTGTTTACGTGTACTGATGGTGAAATACTACTAATTTTGTTTTGTTATTGCAAGGACTATCTCTACCATGGGTTATCGTTAGAGCTGCCTTGTAACCACTTACAGGTGGAACTTCCAATTGCTAAGAGATAGAGATTTGGAGTTTGGGGCTCCCGGAACTCACAATTAAAAAAACACATATTTTAGTGAAGCTTGTTTTTTAAATTGCGTGTTTGAAAATGCCACTTTTAGAAAAGTGGGCATTTGCTTGCTTTACCATTCTCTGCCTGCCTGTGGAATCCGTATCTCAGGAAGGGAGACAGTTGGGCTGTTTGTGCATTCACTCTAGATAGTCACACAAACGGAGCTGTAGTGTGCCCTGCATATCCTTATGGCTCTTCACCAGGCTGATGGTTTTTCCTGAGCTAGAATAGTGGGAGGAGTTGTCACTGACACCTAAATAGGGCTGTGCCTGTCCTCACACAAAGCAGTCTCCACCCCCTGTAGTGTGTCTAGAGCTAGGTCAGGGAAAGGCATGGTTTTGTGCACTTCACAGACTTTCCTTTGAAGTTTGCCTACTTCAAAGGGAGGAACAGGTATAAGTACTGGAGCTGTGACACCATAGCTTAAGAACATTTCTGTACTAAGAGGACATTCTACCAAGAAGAACTGGAGAAGCTGTCAGGAGGGACTACCACATTACTGTGTTGGCCTGCTGCTTCTGTCTTGGGCAGTGACAGGAGTGGAGTTAGCTTTCTACATCCTGGTTGCCAAGGTTCACCAAGGGCTTGTGTGTGCTTGCTGATGGTTAAGAAGTCTCAGGGCCATCAAAGACTTCAGCTGCAGGCCATGAACTCCTCTGCTGGAGTTCTGACCTGCCAAGTTGTGCCAATTCCAGTTTTGGGCCCTTGGAGGTGGTTGTTGCTGCAAAGAATCTCGAAAATCCACTCATCACCATGGCCAAAGAATCGATGCAGCACCTGCCATGCGGCTGAAAGATCACCGCAGCCGAATCCTGAGCACCATGTCTCTGATGTCTGAGGCACTCACTCTGACTCCGATGCAGGCTCTGCTGTGTGGCTGAAGAAATTGATGCATCACAAGCTGCGTGGCTGGGAAATTGATGCAGCTCCTGTTCCGCAGTCGACGCATCGCACCTGTTCACCAAGTTCTTTGACATTGATCAGCAGTAAGGAACCGAGGCTGCATGTCCGGAGATCCACTCATCACATCCTCTCACAGTAAGAAACTGATGCAGTACCTCCCCTGACAGGAAGAAACTGATGCATCTCCTTCCCTCTCCTTCAGTAAATGTATCACCGCCCCTGGGAGTAAGGAAACAATGCATTGTTGTGCTTTCGCAACACCTCTTCTTTCCTGTACCTGTTTTCTTCTTTTATTTAGATGCATCCCAGGGACTTTGTGATAAAAGTTAACCATCCATAGTTTCCTCTGGACTGACGTATTTGGAACCTTTTTAAAGTGATATCTTTACATGCGTATGTTGGATTTTTGTTGTTTTGGTCTTGTTTTATTCAGGTAAATATTGGTTAGTATTTTAAACTGGTGTGGTGTCCTTTTGTAGTGTTTTCACTGTTACTGTGTGTATGTACAAATACTTAACACATTGTCTCTGAGATAAGCCTGACTGCTCGTGCCAAGCTACCAAGGGGGTGAGCAGGGTTTATCTTAGGTGTGTAACTCTCTTACCCTGACTAAAATAAGGATCCCTACTTGGACAGGGTGCTAGCCAGTGCCAATTAGAGACCCCAATTTCTTACACTGCTCGTCAGCAGTGAGGATAGGAATTATGGTTGTACTCTGCATACAGTAATTGGTGTATACTACTTCCATATCATAGTCCATTACGTATCAATATACCGTTTATTCTTTTTATCTCAATTGGTCATTGTTTTCAAATGTATTCCTGCTTCATCTTGATTGACTTGGAACTCTGTTTAGATGTTGCACCTGTGTGAGGACTTTTAAATGGCTATGGATACCTACCTTCTGTGGGCCACAATTTCCTCTACTTTTGCACCTGGGCCTAGTGCCCACAACACAAACGGATCAACCCAAGGTCAGTGGGAGCCCTCGTCGGGGGACTCCCATTGCCCTTGTTTTGATCCGTTCCTGTCTTACGCACTAAGCCCAGCCGCACAAGTGGGGCAGCATTTTTCTTGGCATAGGTAGGGTAAGGCTAAGTGATATGAATTTGGGAGATTTTTACAGATTCCAGAAGTTTCCATCACGGAATTGTAAGGGAAATTAATGATTTCAGGCAATGTTTGAGGTTTCATGGCAATATGGGTAGGAAAACCTTGTGGGATCTATGCAAGGGACACCACCCTGGAATCCCCTGGTTGTCTTGTTTTAAAAAATGTCTGTGGTTCATAGGTTTCATGGGTGGCACCACAGCTCGGCCCCAAATACCGCAGCTACTCCTATTGCTTATCTATCAATGTAGCATTTAGGGACTTTTGTGTTGTGGTCTTTTGTCCAACCCAAACAAGTGGGGTACTGTTCTTATTGGAGGACATGTGGGAATTCCAGGTGGAAGGAAGTTTGTGGCTGCCCACAGATTACCGAACTTTCCATCACAGAAACGTGAGGAAAATGTGTTTTTATTAGTCAAAGTTTGATAGGTTTCTCTAGGTGCTACCCACTTAGCAAAAAAAAGGGTCAGTTTTCCTTAGAGAAATGTGATGTGTCCATGTTGCGTTTTGGGCAGTTTCCTGTCACAGACACTAGGTCTATACATAAAAATTAGGTATTATTTTTATTTGGAGCCTTGGGGGAATGCTGGGTGGAAGATAGTTTGTGGCTCCCTGCAGATTCCAGAACTTTTCTTCACGGAAATGTGAGGAAAATGTTGATGTGTTTTTTTTCTGTCATCAAAGTTTTAGGTTTCCAAGGGATTCTGAGTAAAGGGGGAAAAAAAATGGTGAGCCACACAAGTCACCCCACCCTGGATTCCCGAAGGTGTCTAGTTTTCATAAATGTTCCGGTTTGCTAGGTTGCCCTATATTTTAGCTGTGCTAGGGCTCAAAATCCACAGCTACCCACTTTGCAAAAAAGGGTCAGTTTTGAGTAAAAAAATGTGATGTGTGCACATTGCGTTTTAGGCTAATTCCTGTTGCTAGCAGTAGGCCTGCCCACATTAGTGAGGTACCAATTTAACCGGGAGACTTGGGGAAGCATATATTAGCAGAACATTTGTTATTACCGATTTAAATCTCTCTGCATTTATGCCTTCAAAATGGAAACCAGCATGTAAGAAAGAAGACATTTTGAAAAATACTCTCTGAATCAACTGGTAGTACGGGCACACATATATTCAGAGATGTACAAATAATTACTGCTCCTAAACTCATTGTCTTGTGCCCATTTCAGAAATATGTAGGTTACCCATTTTTCACTTTACATAATCCACCACAGGAGTTGGTCTATACTTAGTTCACAATGAAAAAACATTGTATGGCGCAGCTCAGTTCTTGGCTCTTTGTACCAGGGTTCTTAAAGAACCAACAAACCCTATATATCCCAACAACCAGAAGGGGCTAGCGGACATAATGGTATATTGCTTTTGAAAATCTGCCATCGTGACATAACGTTACAGATAAAAACGTTTTCTCAAATAGCCTTTTTATTCTTACTCATTTTCAATATTTCTTTATTTCAACAGATAATTTCTTTAGGAAAACCCTGAGGGATCTACACATGACCCCTTGCTGAATGTGGAATTGTATCTATAGTTCAGAAATCTATAGCTTTCCTGGATTACCCATGGGTGCCCTACTGTTTTTCACCAGAAAATGAAAGTAGGTTGAGAGCACAAAATAATAAGAAAAATGGGCTATCTCTTTGAAGAATGCCAAAACTCTGGTAAACCATTATTATTTTTTTTTTCCATTAAGCTCTTTATGTTCCTGAAAGCTGAGTAGATGGTGTCTTTAACATGACAAACTATTCATTGATGCC
The DNA here is from genome assembly GCF_964204655.1 of Triturus cristatus. Lineage (NCBI taxonomy): Eukaryota > Metazoa > Chordata > Amphibia > Caudata > Salamandridae > Triturus > Triturus cristatus. The sequence goes on from NC_140595.1 coordinate 549,305,905, forward strand.
AATTTTAGTGAAAAAACAAACACTTTTAGCTGAGCACTTTTTCCCTATTTTTCCCAAAAAACTCTTAATTTAATTATTGTTTGCCTATTTTCTCGATCCCCTCCAGGAGAAATCAAAAACCCTAGGTACCTTTAGCATTACCACGATGTTTGGAAAAAAGGATACAAATTTGGCATGGCTACCTTATGTGGAAAAAAGTTATGGAGCTCTAAGTTGGAGCTACCCCAAATAACCAAAAAAGTGATCAGCATGAGGGGGGTGAATGGAGGGGCCTGGGGGTAGCAGTTCAGGGATTAAGAATGGCATCCAAACCATTAATATATTTTCCCTGGTTTACTGCATAATTTCTTTTTCAGTATATTGGCTACTCTGCATAAATATTTATCCCTGTTTTTTCCTCCTTTTTCTTTAATATTGTATCACTCTTCTTCATACTTCTGTATTACACGAATTGAATGTTCACTGCCTTTCATGCCTTTTCTCTCTGCCAGATGACCTTAGTTTTTCTTACATTTTTGGCTGCCACTCTGCAGCATTCGCATCCTTTACCTATCTGTTGCCCACTTTTTCATCCAGTCTTTCCACTACTCACACTTTTTGGCAGTATTAGCTCTTCATATTATCTATTCTAAACTTTCAAATATTGATATACCCTTGCAAAACCCAGAATGACATTGCACTGATTATCATGGCTGTAAAGTAACACAAAAGCATACCATAAAAGGGCCTGTGAGCACTTGGAACAGTCCAAAAATAAACCTCTACTTAGAAAGGAGGATTTTATTTAATTTTAATCCTAAAACGAAACGAGAGATGGCTGCACAAGTTCAGAAGGACAAAAATCTATGTATGTAATATTTCTGTAGTGCAAACCTAGCTAAAAGGCATTGAAAACTGTAAATGGTCAATCAGTATGTGATAGATGAGGTAGGTGGTTTGTGGACGATTAATGCCTTGTGATGTAGTGTTCTCTAAAGAGGTGTACCTTTAACTCTTTCCTAAATTGATGCAGAGTTGCAGTGGTCCTGATGGATATGAGGATGTCATGCTGGATGCTGGGTACATTGATGTAAAATGCCTGCAGTCTTTAAATAAATTGTTTTAAAGCTTTTTAGTCTGCAGTCTGACTGTGTCTTGGCTGATGGTGTGATGCAGCTGATTTTAAAGACTGTGCTTGCCTGCAGAGGGAGCCAGTAGAGTTCAATCAGGATGGGGTGATATATTATTTCTTCAGGCTTTGGATGAGCCATGCTGCAGAGTGTAAGATGCCTTTGAGGGGTGCTGGTGGACATAACTCTTTCTGCAGGGTCACACCTAAACTTTTTGCCTTCGCCCCTCCGGTTTTCTAAACCTGTTTTTGTTGGCCTTTAGGAATCTGCGCTCTTCACAACTGCTAACCTGTGCTAAAGTGGTTGGGCTCTCCTTTTTTAATGGTAAAATAGGGTTACACCCAATTGGCACATTTAATTTACTTATAAGCACCTAGTAAAGTCAGTAGCAGCTGCTCTCATGGCAGAGTGGTGGAGTGGGGGATGGGTGTGAGGTGGGGGGAATGGACCGACAACAAAAATAAAGAAAAAAATGAACTTACCTTCTTCTCGCTGATTGCCACTCTTCTCCTTTCTGCTGGGGCTCCAAGACTACCCTGCTGTCAATCCCAGCGCTTCTCTTATTCATGACCTGAACGGGCTTGTTTCCCACTCCAAAGGGGACTGGAAGCCGCACCTGCTATTCTCTCCACCTGGCAATGCAGCTCGGGTTGGGGAGATGTCAGTGGACATGACAGTTTGGCTCTCCTTAGACAGCTGGCCAAACCATCATGCGAACTGAGTGCAGTGCCACCACCACTCCTCCTGTGACTCCTCCCCCCCGTGATGACCCACCCACAAGATACGTCAGGAAAGGAAAAATAAAATGATAATAAACACGTATTATTTTTCAATTTCTTTTCAAATTTTTAGGCCGCTGTCGCGGGGGGGATGTTCCTCCGCCATTTCTGAGGAGCCGCCACTGAGTAAAGTGGTATTACAGGTACGAAACGAAAACACTACAAAATGCTACTAGTGGGCCTGCAGCACTCATTGTCCCATCCAGTTTCTAATTACACAATACACTGGTGATTTGACACTACATAGGAAAGAAAAATATATTGAGACAGAAAAGAGTGATGCAGTAGGAGAAAGTAGTGATGTGGATGATCTTTTTAATGAAATATTGCTGAATCTACCAAGATACAATAAAACTCAGAGTGAGAGTTTCACAAACAGAAATACAGCTGAGATTCCAAATGCCCCTGTTTTTGCCTAAAGTACCAAAAGAAGCTGCACTGGTTTCTCCAGTAAGGGGAAGAACAGAAATACCAGTTCCATTGAACCTATTTGAATTGAATGCTCCAGATGCTTTAACCATTCCTGTTACTATTGGTCCTGTTGTACATCTTTATAAATCTGGGTCACAGGTTAATACTGTTCATACTTTGACTATATCTGCAGGATTACGTTTTGCACATGGTAATCCATTAGATTTGACAACAACATATTTGCTTCAGACGCCCATGGTTCTGACTCAAAGCAATACTATAGGTACAAGGAATACAGGTTCCATTTTAAATCAGACACGTGTGCGTCCTAGAAGCAGAATGGTTCAAAGGTTACCACCTTTTTATGGCCCAAGAAAAAGTGAGCCTTATGAAATAAGATGCCATGCTACTGAAATGACGGTGCTATTGGGAATCTTGGTTCCTGATACATCTGCATTAAATATGCAACCTGGAATATTATGCAACATAAACATATTTCAAGAAAAACATCAGAATTTACTCGTCAAGAATTATGAGTACCCCAATTATTAATCAAAGTTCTGAAACTGTTCCAGTCCCAGTAAAGGGAAAAACATTAGAAGTGGCCAAGCTACAAGTAGAGTTAGAATAAATGATCTTGGGACCTCTTAATCCATCTTGATAAGATACTTAGCTTTGCAGAGAAGCAATAGTTCCTCCTCCTGCTATTACCATACGAGCTAGACACACGAGTAGCTGGTTGAATTGGCTCAGAAAAGTGAAATTGATGTTGGGAGAGAAATGGTTTTGCAAAAGTCATACAGATTAGACTTTAGTGACAAAGATTTTGCAAATACGAGGCCAGCTGGAACTAAATTACAGATTAAGGGACTAATGAGACTGATAGAGAAATGGGAAGGTAGATGGTCGAAAAAGAAGGAAACAGAATTAGTATGCAGACACCTTCAGTTGTAATCAATGTAGGAAATGGAGAAGTACAGATGCATTCTATGAGGGAAGTACCTAGTGGACAGTACATGCAAGTGCCATGGACTAGAGCTGATATTGTGGTTCCTGGAGATTTGTGGACCGAGTGTAAAATTTCTGTAGATTGCCTGAAACAGAACCAGAGAGGGATCCTAGAACGGGTGCCCCGTCTCCATTGGTACTGAAGAAATATCAACAAGTGATTACATTCCTGAAAACCAAGATTTCTCCTAAAGAAATCAATTGGCTAAAAATTGCCAGACCCAAGAGCTTAAATAATCAGTTCATATCTTTTAGTGGAGATGGATACAGGTTTTTAGACAGTACAGTGGAATGGAAAATGTGGCAGATAAAGATATGGAACATTTTGTTTGCAGATTTGTGAATGGTTTGAGACCTGAGATTTCTTCCATGATTCAACAACATTTACTCTGTTGGTAGAACAGACGGATTGATGAGATTTTACATTACACCAGGTTCTACGGAGATGAATTAGAGGTGAAGCGCAAGATATTAAAGGAGATATTAAGGATAGCTCAAATGAAAGCAGTACAAAGAGGCCTGAATCCTTCTGGTTTTGACAACACCGTTCCAGTACAAGGAGGATTAAATTTGGTTTCTGTAATGAAGAATGTTAATGGTTTCCAGGGAGCAGAAATGTTAGTTACAAGGTAGAGGTCGTGGTATTCCAGTCAACTCTAAAAAGTTTGTTAATATGTCAGGTTTTAAAAAAACAAATACATGTTATGTGTGCAGAATATTTGGGCATTGGAAACGCGACTGTAGATATAACTTAAATAATCCTGGAAATCAGATACAGAATGAAGGGTATGAACAGTCTCAGGGGAACAGCATGGTCCAGACTCAACAGAGAGTTTACATCCTAATACATCCTAATCAAGCTCCATTGTCTCAACAGAATGTTCAGGTGCAAAGGTACAATATGAATCTGATTCAACAGATGAATAGAAACTTTCTCAAACCAAAATGTATTAAAGCGGTATTTGATTCAGACAGATGATTTTGACCAGGACCCATCAAACTGATGGTGATTGAGGGGGGAGGAGGAATGCATGCTTGGTGCAGCCTTAGAGGTAGAGCAGAATGGGTCATATGTGGAGGGAGAAATAAATGGGAACCATGTCTTATTCCTTGTTGATACTGGTGCTACCTGCTCTACTGTATAAACAGCAGAGGTACCTAACCTACCCCTCTCGGGAGAAATTATACAAGTTGTAGGAGTTTCAAATAAAAAGTTGTCCACCCCAATTTCTGAAGCAGTTCCTATTAAAATAGGGTCCTTTAAGGATCAACATCAATTTGTGTTGTGTGATTCCAGTCCAGTGAATCTACTTCATTGTGACTTACTGTGCACGAATGGCAAGTATTATATTGTGCAGAATTTGAAGAAGGTGAATGCAATTGTTTTCTTGTGGTACTGAATCCAGCTGTGATCTTATTTCTGATTGCATGCGAGGTCAAATGGTTTTCAGTTATCGATTTATGTCAAGCTTTCTTTTCTATCCCTTTTCATGAGGATAGTCTGTTCCTCTGTGCTTTCTGTTGTGGCAATTATGTCTTAGCATGGTGCAGAGTCCCACAAGGGTATATGAAAAGTCTCTCTATCTTCAATCCGATTCTCAAGAAAAGTCTCTGGTAATGCCAAATCACTCAGTGCTGGTACAGTATATTGGCAACCTGCTGGTGGCATCAAATACTAAGGAAGCTTGCAAGACTGATACCATTGCTCTTCTGAAAGTAGGTGTAAAGTATCCTGCAGCTGCAGCATTGCCTGGATGTTTGAAAGTGATTATATCTGCATGTGTGAGTCTTTGACAGTGTGAAAGAATAGTGATGGGACATCCACTAAGTGAGTGTGCGCCACTAATTCGAAATACTGTTGAGCTGTACTCAAACACAGTATTTAACTAATAGACAACTTACAATGTACGAACAGATACTTCTGCATGCAGAGAATGGAACGCTTAAAAGATGCACTATACTGAACCCATCCATTCTGGTGCCACTGCCTAGAAATGAAACCGTGACTGATGAAGTTGAACATGATTGTTTGGATGTGACTGAGTTATCTACAAAGCCCCGACCTGACATATTGGATGAACCATTGCCTGAATCTGATCATGTGATTATTGATGGCTCCTGTTTGCGAGACAATGAAGGAAATCTGTAATCTGTTTATGCTGTATGTATAGTTTCAGGTGTTGTAGAAGCATCCTGGTTGCAAGGAGTGTAGTCCACTCAGGTTGCCGAGCTGGTTGCATTGATGCAAGTTTGCAGCATTTCAGAACAACTCCGAGTAACAATTTTTACTGATAGTCAGTACGACTTTGGAGTCGTACATGACTGTGGGCAATTTTGGTCACAGCGAGGGTTCATGACTTTCTCCTGATTGCCAATACCAAATGGAGAAAGTGTGAGGAACGTTTTGTGATCCCTACAATTGCCTGCCCAAATTTCAGTAGTCAACTGTGTCGCTCATAGGCAAGCCACTGACTATGTGACCATTGGCAATAGATATGCTAAGGCAATGGCCAAATATTCTAATATAAATTCCCATACCTTTAATGGGGATTTGAATAATAAAACATCAGATGTCACAAATTGCAACCTGTTAACTGCAACAGATATCTGGGAAGAGAATAGGCAACTACAGGAAAAAGTGACAGGAGCGGAACAGCAAAGTTGGGTGCGAGCAGTTTGCACCAAAAGGGATGATGAAGTTTGGATTTACACTGATGGCAGAACTGTATTACGTGATCGTTTGTTACCACGTGTAGCTACTTATTATTTTGGTCCTACACATGTAGGTAGAGATGCAATGATGCACCTCTTTTGACAAGTATGGTTTAACCCCAAATTCAGATCGATTGCTAAAAGCCTTTGATGAGTAGTGTGTCAACAACAAAATGCTGGAAAGAGAACACTTGTTACAATGAGCCATGTAGGGAAATCAGCTTGTCCCTTTAACCAGATGCAAATATACCTTATAGAAATGCCCCTTTGCAATGGTATGAAATATGTTTTGGTCATTGTTTGCATTTTCTCGAAATGGGTGGAAGCATATTCAGCACACACAAATGATAGTCTTACAGTAGCTAAATTATTGTTGAGAAATTTGATTGCACGGTTCAGATTTCTGACTTCTCTTGAGTCAGACCAAGGAACTCATTTTAATAATGAGGTCCTGAAGTTATATGCAGCATTACAAGTTGAGCAGGAGCTCCATTACAGTTACCATCCAGAGGCTTCTGGACTAATAGACCAAATAAACAGCACCTTGAAATCCAGATTGGCGAAAGTGTGTGCTTCAATGTCTTTGAAGCGGCCCGATGCATTGCCTCTTGTGTTGATGTGTATGAGTAGGAAACCTGACTGGAGAACATGAAGTCATTATGGAATGAGTAATGAAACAGCAAGCTGTTCCTTAAAATGCTCTTGTCAACATTAAATGATCTGATTTTGGACTATTGCAAAGGTTTGGCTATTGTGGTACGTTCTGTCTCTCAGCAGGTTGGAGAGGCAGCCCTTACAACTCAACAGGAGCAGCACCATGCCCTCAGTCCTGGTGACTGGGTAATGGTGAAGAAGCACTTGTAGAAGTCATGCTTAGAACACCATTACAGAGGGCTCTACCAGGTAACCGTGGTTACCAACACAGCAGTGAAGTATAGAGGTCTCCCAATTTGGGTACACGCTGCCCATACTAGCAGAGTACCAAGTCCCCTTGATGATATAACAGCACCTGTTCCCGATGAGCCAGTGGCTACAGTGAGACAGAGGGAGCAGATTAGTCAAGCTGTTTGGTACCAGCAAGCAGCTGGGACAGCACTAGATGTGCCCAAGGGGTGGCTGGGAGAATCATCTATTGTCAGTACCAAAGGGTCCCAGCCAGTAGAGTTGACTACGAGAGATACAGATCCTAATGAAAGGCCTAGTGCAGCAAGAATGCGATTTGTACACGGAGATAGTTGTCCCAGAAGAGGTGAGATAATGTGGCATTGCTTAACTGAAGGACAAGTGTGAGTACCACAGCCCATTCCTGAAAGGTCTGGTGAAAGTGATGCAGAGCAAACAGTTGTGAGGAGATCAAAAAGAGTGAGAGTACCCAGCCAAAAGTACTTGTCTTCTGAATGGAATTATCTGGCTGCAAATGAATGAGAGCTGGATTTTGCTGCCTTATTCTTTAACAACATGAGTCCACCTGAATCTCCTTGAAACAACCTTTGTTGTGGATTTGAATTTAAATCTTGGTGTACCACGTGAAGAACTCACACAATTTATGCTAAATATACTCATCAACGAAGCTGATCTGCATATTTCTCCTTTTGAACAAAACCATTAAACTGTGCCTTGGGATTTTTGTGCCCACCTCTGCTGAATTGCTCAAACCACTTGCTGCTCTTTTTAAATTCTTTTAGTTAAACGGTCTGAATCATGAGAAGTCATGAGACCTAACACTGAAATCTCTCTTGGATGCAAACGTGTATATACAGGAATCTTTTCTGCTATTGTCCTGATATTAGCTGATTTGCTTATTAATTTATATTTGCCGCATTATGTACCTAATGAAGATCCTGAGTTGTATGCCGTGATTACTTTTCAGTTATGCTCCCTGAGGAAGGGCATTCAGCCCGAAATGCATTGGGGCCAAAAAGGAGATTTGTAGGAAAAAAAATTTTTTTTGCAAAAAACATGAAGAAATGAAGATAATTTCTTATTAATTGAGAAATAAACTAAGTTCAGCAATATATACACAAGACTGTGTCTATTTGTTAAACCAAATTGTAGTGAATTGAATTAATCCTATTCCAGGACCAAAGGAGTGCCCAGGGGGGTGCAACCAATTGAATTTGGAAGCGCAATACGGTATTCATGAAACACGTTGTTGAGCGGAACACGCCACCCCTAGGAGCACACTACAAACAATTGAACTCTCTAAACCCAGAAGGAAATGGGTTGTGCGCAAGCAAACAAGCAATTAGTTGCACCTTTCATAGTTTACCATTAACATATGGAATTTCTTGCAGTGTATTGACTGACTGACTTGTTTTATGGAACTGATTGCTTACAATATTATTTAAATCAAGATATGATTTTTTCTGAACTTCCAGTACTAAAAAGCTTAAACCCACATCTTGAAGCTTCTCTCACTAAAACTATGGACTATTGGTTTAGACCATTTAAATCTTTGGAGATGGCTTATGCATATAGAAATAACAAACATGTAAATTAGAGAGAGCTGAAAAGAATAGTATAGATTCAGTAGAAAGTAGAGGAGGGAACGTGACAGTTAAAACTACTACATCTCCTAAACTAACTCTTTGGAATTTACCAGAAGTAGAACATAAAATACTAGAAGGAATGGTTACATTAGCTTTAGACTGGCAACCTAAAGGAAAACTTTGTATAGACAAATCTAACATTAACATACAATTTGTAGGCTTTAGTGAATGTGAACATACCTTTGATGTTTATGAAAACTAGAGAAGATACTTGACGGAGTTGATTCTATCTTTCCTGGAGTGCACAATATTTGTGGAAAGAATACCTTTTATAAATTGCTGGAAGGATGGTATGGAAGTTGTAAAGTGGGAATTGTCTTTTCCAAAATGTATCATGTGAAACAAATTGAAAGAGAGTTAAAAGAGCAGAACAGAAGATGGACGAGAGGTGTGAGGGCACATGAAATAGGTGATATTTTTGGAGATGTAATACCATCAAAAGGAGTAGTATTAAACTGACACAAAATTAGAAAACATTCTAATATAGTTGATAAATTAGCCACTAGTACTGCTGGTGTATTTTCTGGTGTAGAAATTGAAATTATTTCAATAAAAACGATGGTGATACAAAATCTACTTGCCCTCAACATCCCTCTCGCAAAGGATGGCGGAATCTGTCGGATGTTAAAGGTCCTACAATGCTTAGAGACTGAAGCAAAGAAGACCAGAAAGGAATAAAATCTGTTGGTGCATTGAATAAATAGGTACGGGATTGCCAACTGTTAGCAACTAGTTGGGTAACTTAGGTAATAGACTAGTGATTTCAATCTTAAGACCATTAGTGGCAATCTTATTGTGCATAACGCTGATGACATTATCTATCACATTCTGTAAATTATGTGATGGTTTATTTTGCCATCAGAGGGACCTTGATGCAACGTAAAAGCTGATCATGTTTTACACGACACAGAAACCTATTTTGACAACGAAAATACAAGTTTGAGCCTTGCACATCTAGAAATATGACACTGAAACTGAGAAAAGTTGATTTACCAGCACAAGAAAAATGTGCTTGACTAGGTAGATACAGTAGTTGATAATCAAAAAAGTGAATTTAAAATGTTTAGTAACTGATTATCTTATCTTAGCAATATAGTCATGAACAAATAATAAAACTCCGCATTTCTGCTAACTTAATTGTAGATTGGCATAACAAACTCAACTATGGTGCAAATAATGAATGCAGTGTGCCATATGGCCGAAACGTTCAGTGTAAGTGCCTAACATTATAAAAATCTTATAACCATAGAATTTATCTTTTTAAAATAATTTTTGGAAATAGTTTTCATGTTGCTACTTTTGAAATGTTTGATAATAGGCTATTGTTGGAGTTGAACATTTTTGTTAATTACTGGCAACACTACAAAATGCTCATATATATGTTTGATTTATTTCATTACGCTTGAACTTATTAAGGAGTTTATTCTACTAAATAAGAAATGCTAACTTTAAAATACATTAAGTTGGCTTTTCTCCTTAGGCTACCTTATTTTATAGCCTGGCGTAATGGACTTTTGATATGTTTCCTCAAATGTAGCTTTATTTGTTCTATTCATTGGACATTCTTTAAGTGGCAAGAGACATTTTCAGTATTTGCTTGTGCAGAAATGGTGGGAACCTGACCTTTGGACCATATCTGTGGAAAGCAACAAAGTAAATAGGCTCTTTGTCAACTAACCTGTGAGGACGGAAATGACAGCCATTTCTCATGATGAGCATAGGACAGTATGTTCGAGTATCAAATTGTTCCTGGAGAACAAAAGAATGGTCACTTGATGATCAGACCACTGTATGGTGACTACTGATGTCACAATGAACAATATGGAGTATAAAAATTGACTTTCCTATGCGAAGGGAACGCTTCTTCATTCCCCCCTCTTCTCGATTGTCGACTGCCAGCCTGACTTTGACTTTCACTTTCATGCCCCTTGTGTGTTTTTTACCCATGCTGAGGAACCTACCTGCCTGGGTGATTTGGAGCTGTCTGGTGGGAGACCAGACTTGAACTTTCTTGATTTATACTCCATTCCTCTTTATCCATGCCTGTTGACTTTTCCTTGTGGACACTAACTTGATCCCTTTTTCCTGCTAAAAAGAACCCTTGTGAAGCATCCTCCTGCCTTTTTTGTGGTTGGAATTATTAATTCTAAACTATCCTCTTTATAGATTCTTTTCTAGAAATTTACTTTGAATAGATGTTTAGTTTTATATTTCAAGCAGTTCAATTTGACAGAGCTTCTTAAAATATTACTTGTAGCCATTGATTTTGGATTTTTAATACAATAACCAAATTATCTAAATTTACCAGAGTCTTTTATTTTCTTAATGTTTTTTCTGCAGAAACTGTGCTTATCATCTGATTCCTAAATGCATGATAAAGAAAGTCATAGATTATTTTTTGAACATCAGGTTCTTTTGATCTTGTTTCATGTAGCTACAACAGAGCTATCGGTTTGCCTGGCAGGGCTTGGTCTTTAAGAAGCCATGGGCAAACGCTCTCCCTTAGCGAAAAGGCCCGCTACTAGGCAGAAAGTCCCACTGCCCAACCGACTGCAATAGATAAAATGCTCCAGCAGGCTATCAGAGCAGTGTCCAGTGAAATTGAGCGTACTGAGAGACGTCTCTCTCTCTAACACCGAATCTCGTCCACAGTTCAATATCTACGGAGCCAGAGATTTCGTCTCTACCCAAACACCAAATGCAATCTTAAACCTGGAGCCTCCTTGTGTACAAGAAAAGTCAGCTTTTGGTTGCACTACCAGGATCTCTCTGGGAGGTGGTGCGAAAAAGAAACGTGGGAAACGGAAACAAGCCACACATAAGGGAGGAAGGCAGGAAAAACAAACTCCCGCTATCCTACCAAATCGGCCCCAGGGGGACAAGGAACTGATGAGTGTCTGCAGAAAACCCCAGAGCACCCGTTGTGGGCATGTAAATTGCTAATGGAACTTAAAGCACATTTTGCCTCGACCATTAAAACCGAACTTGATGCTGTAATGACACGCATAGATAATTTTACATTACTGATGGACCATTGGTTGAGCAAAGTTGAAGCATACCTTAACACAACTGAGTCTATTAAATCTATCTCAAAGATGGCTCTGCACCAAAATCAGATAACTCCAACCACCTCTAATGAATCACTTTCCCCTGAAGGGTCCAATGCAATCATGCAAAAGAACATAGTTCCCACTTCTATGCTATCTGCCTCGCATAACTGGGACTCAGTTGATTCCCAGCAGAGGCCCCCCCCCATTGTCCCGATACCGTAAACAACAGTAGGCATATATTACCCACATCAGGCCCACCTAATAAACAACAAACTCAAAATAACCAGGATGGTCATACTAGGACCACTTTATATTCTAAATCCAGGGAAACAAGATCCGCACTTCCATGTATCTATTTGCCGCCAGCCTCAATTCCCTATGTCATCGTTTTAGCTGGCGTACCTGAGCTGGAAACAGGCCGAGGGGAGACTCATTCTGAACTTAAAAATAAAAGTATCTATTGGTTAAATAAACACAGGTCTCTCCCCCACCAAGAACAAAGTGACATTTTATTCACATGCAGGGTAAGCTGGCAGGGGCGGAGACGAAAGGATATATTTGGGGACTGTGTTGTGATCAACTTCAGAGATACCCGGACAGTCCAACACATTTTAGATTGGGACTATTCAAGGGAGCTAGGGGGTATTCTCTCCCTGCCTTTGGTATACTTATACTTCTATCCCCCTAGACATACGCCAGACAAAGAGGGAAACATGACTAAGGATTGGGGACCAAGTGATCAGAAAGTTGCCAGGCTAAATATGGGTTGGGAACATCAAAAAACAATGGTGTATAAAATCCCTGTTAACAACAGATTTAGCTCTTTGGACCTTGTAGATTGACTAAATCCCATTAATAAAAGGTACACTAATAAAACCAAGGCTAAACTGGGACATACACAGCAGGATGATCCCCCAAAAATGGAGGGGCGCAGGAGGGAAAAAAAAGCCTTGAAGATCTGTGAGGTTAGCACCCCAACACATACTCCTAGGCTACGGAGTAATACAAACTGGACAAATGAATGTAGACAAGGGGGGGTGCAGGGCACAAATATGAGGAGATACAGCAAATTCCATCAGAGGAAAGTTACATCCCCCAGACCTCGTTAGTCAACTCAGTTGAACCACAAAACACTCAGATCTTATGCTGGAATATAGCAGGCCTTGGGTCAAAACTGGACTTCCCAGAAGGGGGATATTTTGTAGACAACCATGAGCTATGCCTGTTCCAGGAAACATGGTCAAGGACAGATCTGTTTAGAGTGGGCTATGTCACTTATTGCACACCAGCCGTCCATGGGGCTAGGGGGGGACCCTCGGGGGGGGAATGGGGGGGTCTATGTACCTGGGTTGGCGTTCATCTGGGATGTAATGTTAAATAGTTAGAGACCTTTTCCCCTGACATTCTGTGCATTCTTCTTTCTTTCCACAATTTTTTGAAGATTGCAATTATCAATGTCTACTCTAGACCAGTGAGCCATGGACACTCCGCTCAGACCCTCGATTGTCTCACCACATTTCTCCACTCTATACTGGAGAAGTGCCACGTAATTATAGGTAGGGATTTTAACTGTCAATTCGAGCCTCTGTATGGCATCACCACAACTATTACAAGTGAGGAGGACTCGGTCTGGTCAATACCAGAAACTAATATCCAGCCAACATGGACATGGACCCCTTTAGTACTACAGATGAATGTAGTCATACTTAGCCACTCACTAAGGGCCTGTAATGGCCAATTCCCCTCTGACAGCCTTGGGAATTTTACTTTTAATAGACCCGGTCAGGCATCAATAATAGATTACATCTTGGTAGATGTCAGATTATGGTATATAATTATGGATTTTAAGGTTGACTCTCGCTATGAGAGTGACCACAATCCGTTGGCCGTGGAAATATCTTTACCTTTGGCTAAAGACCTCTCAGATGCGTCCTCAAACCCCAATAGAAATCTAGTACTGACTGAAGGAGGGAGGAGGGTATGTTTGGGGGAACTGGTACAATCAATGGACAAAGTAGCCACTCTGTACCAACAAATTGCCCCCTCTCTAGGAGTCACGTTTCGAACGTCTGCAACTAGAAGTAGTGCAGCATAGCAATCGATGATGGCAAAAATCTGTTCTCCACATTGGCACAATTTTTTGTATAGCAGCACCAAGACTAGGCCGAATCATAAACCCAGGCACCCATGGCATAATACATCTTGCAAGGAAGCTAAGCAGGCGTTATTAAATTCTATTAAATATAATGACAAATCACGAATTAAGGAAGCCAGGGATCGATATAAAAAGCTCACAGGTGGAGCAAAAACTAATTGGGAAAATGATAAATGGGAAGCAACAAAAATAGCATTAGACAACCACGATATGTGAGCCTTCTGGAACCTAGTCAAGACAGGGAAATCTGAAGGTCATTTGGCTACAGGTCCAAATCTAGGGGAAGAAGTCTGGAGATTTTATTTTAAAACTTTATATGAGAGGCCTGTAGAGGAAGACGAAGAAGTTAGGGAAGAACCAGTCACTTTAGTTGTAAATCCCCCATATCTGAATGCTCCTGATGTACAATGAAGGAGATTACAGTGGCTTTGGGTAACTTACTCCCAGCAAAAGCACCTGGGCTGGATAGGATTCCTGGTGATCTATTCCGATCCAAACAAGTAGTCTTGATCCCCTACCTATGGTCATTATTCAATGCCATTTTACAAGGTTTGGCATTGCTCCCCACTTGGGCTGGGGCAGAAATTATCCCCATCTATAAAAAGGGTTCACCTCTTAACCCAGCTAACTATCGCCCTATAAGCCTCATAATGTCACTCAAAAATGTTTTGCTCGTGTGCTTTTGGGTCGTCTGCAATCCTGGCTAGAAAAGAATAATGTATTAACACCTTTACAAGCAGGATTTAGGGCCAAGACCTCCACTATTGACCAGATCTTTAGACTGCAACTTATCCATTGGAAATTTTTGGTTTTAGAGGGTGGCAGCCTCTACCTCACATTTGTGGATCTTAAATCCGCATTTGACATGGTTCAGCGAGATCAGCCATGGGGCATACTTTTTGATATGGGAGTACCAGAATACCTTTGCCACCAGCTGAAACGCCTGCACCAAGACAATTATGCGAGAATAAGATATGGTAAAAAAGGTGAACTTTCCGCTCCCTTTCCTGTGTCCTGGGGGACACAAATAAAGAAAGCTAATTTAAAATTGACTCGGTCTATTGGGGGCATCTTAAAAATATATAAAAACTGCACCTATAAAGTGATAGGTCCACCAGCAGAAATCTACAAAATGCAGGCTAGGGGAGCTTCACCATATGGGGAAGAACTATGGGGTCACAGTCCACTAACCTTACTATCTATGACCGAGAATTTATTTCTCAGGCAATTGTTGGGTCTCCCTAAGAGCACCCCATTAACACCGCTTAGGATGGACTTGGTGATTGGTCCTATAGCTGATGCAGTTGCCTCTAGACCCCTCCTATATTGGCACCGCCTATGGAGCACACCAGAGTTAACCGATTATAGAGAGGAGTTGAAGGATGTTATGACCCTCCTGGGTGCAGGGAACCTATCATGGCTAGTCTACATTAGGAATTCTTGCCAGGCACTGGGGAAGGCAAACATGTGGACTACACCTGAAGAGACCTGTTCTACAATTTCCAAAAAGGTATTACTTGACTCCTATAGAGAATATAAACTGGCCCAACCATGCCAGAAGACTGACCCAAGTAGCTTGACCTCCAGGTTTCTGGATATCAAGCAACAATATAGGTTGGAATTGGCACTTGATTGTATCCAACCACTCTTGGCAAAGAAACTGTTCCTCCAATTCAGACACGGGGCGCTCCCGCTTCGAGTACTTACCAATAATTGACAGGGAACGCTCAAACTGGATTGCCCAGGGTGTGACACAGCTGAAGAAACAGAACTACATGTTCTCTTCTTCTGCCCTGCCTGTAACAGCAGGCCAAGGTCTAAATGGGTGCTTCAACTTTGCAGAAATCTGGGGATTAGACATTACACTGAGGTCTATAGGCTCCTCAAACATGAAACAGACACATTATTTGTGTTTGCTATTTCTAGATTTCTTTATTCGATGTGGTGCACTCGCAGGGCCATTTTAAAGAAAAAGATCACAGAAAACCCCTTGCTCCCTCCATTTAATAAATCTGATGCTATGCCATGTTTGTATATATTTAGTCTATGAATACTGCTCTTGGAAATTTTCATCCTCCGGGTTGTTCTTCTTGTTTCAACGTTTTTATTCTAAATTGTTTTAATGTTCTTTTTCATATTGTCTTAGAGCTATTAGTAAATGTCAGAAGCTTTTTTATTAATCAATTGATAGGAGTTTTACATAGATTAATGTATAGGCCATCATCTAAAACATGTGATACTGCAACTTCTCTCGTTCTCGAGATAGAATATATATCTATTGTTGAACATTGCTTGTATTTATTTTAGTACCAAGAATCGCTGCGAGGGAGTGCAGTTAATGACTAGCCAGAAAACCCAGCACAATCTGGACTTGTATTCCTTTTAATACAGCCCCAATGAATATAAAGTTTTATGATGATTTATTTTATCTTAATATTTATTTTTTCTTTGTTTCTTTCTTGTTATATAAAATGTATTGTATTCTTTTTTTCTATGTGCTTTTATGGCCACATGGCCGAAATAAAGCTTTATGACTGACTGACTGGCTATTGGTTTTTAGGTTTCTTTTCAGGCTGAACTTCTTTAGAAGGTTGGTTCTTCCAGTTGCAATCCTCTATTTTTATAGCATAATTCTGAGAGTAATATATTTGAACCTGTTCTCTAGTTTGTGAGTTGGCTGCCAATTATTGATTCTCATTGGTTGGCCAAAAGCTGGACATCCTGATTTCTCACCCCTCACTATGATGAAGAAAGCCATCTGAGGACCATCACCTCTGAGGGTGTAGTATAGAACTATATAAGAAAAACTGTTACTTTATGGACCCAGTAGTGAAATAAACCCCCTGAATAAGCTTCTGCTCTAACATGCTGTTTTGCAGAAAAACTGATGGGGACTTCTACAACTCATTACATTATTTTAAATTGCTTATTTTATTGAGGTTGTATCAACTGTTATCTATGTGCATTATATGTATGCTCAGGTAGTGGGGAAAAACTTAATCTGAAATCACAATCTCCCTCCTAGTGTGGCATCAGTTTAAAGGTTGTTTTTATGTCAGTGTAAACTGGGCAGCATGACGTTCTATATTTTGCAGCAATTGTAGATAGTAAAGAAATAAGCAAACAAACTTTAAAGGGTGGGAAAATTGGTGGTGTTCTCCATGTCGGGCTGACGGACTATGGTGGTGACTTTGAGGCATCCTGGGCTAGTTGAAATATGTGAGCCAGTCTGCAACAGGGCTGGCAGGTTAACATGTCAGAAAGATCTCATTCTTGTATAGTGGAGCTTCAAGTGCACATCCAGAAAAATTACCAATGTCTCCCATGCACAGGGAGAAATGTTTCTGCACATCAAGACATTACCATTATGTACTTTGGAAATTAGATCTGCTTCGTGTGTTTCAAAAATACCAATAATGCTGAACAGCTGCCATTACATTGCATCTGAATGATGTTAAAGATTTTCTGAAATTGGTCACTCTGCATCTGCTGAAGTACTCACCAAAATGATCTCCATCAAACTGGTGGTAATAAGTATATTTGGCAGGCCCAACTAAGCAAGGCAGTGAGAGATGGGAGACTTAGCAGCTCCAGCACAGTAAGAAAAAGATGCCCTTCATTTTTATAAATGATGGGCTTGAGTGTTAGAACCAAGGATTACAAAGCTGTTTCCATATTCATTATGATCTGATTTGGGTGTAATTCTCTAATTGTTCGGGGGGGGGGGTATTTTAGGGTTGATTGAGTTAGAAAAGCATCTGCTGAGAGCAGTTTAAGGCAAGGCACCTTCTTTGTTTGGCCAACTGAAAAAAAATCCCCAAATACTATGTGGGTTATTAGGATGGTGGGCGATCCGCCCGCCATCCCAACCTGATTTACCCCCTGCCTTATTATTATGCTGGGTGTATCGCGGCGGGCGCCAAGTACGTCCACCACTTTTCCACCAGTCCGCAATCGTTCGATTGCCGTCCGGGTGGAGCTGGGGCACAATATGGTGGCGGTGCCTAGTAGGCACCTCCATCCATATTATGATGCATGGTTTGAAAGGCCCTTCCATGGCGGCGATGCCGCCATGGAAAAGCTGGTGGGAATATGCTTTAGGGGCCCATTGCGGCCCCCAAGGGGATGTGGGGGTGCACTTGGGGCATACCCATGGTACCCCCTGCAGTTCCATGTACATGGTGGCAGGCACTGTGCGATGCCTGCCACGTTGTGCATGGGAATGCACATGTTGATTTGACATTGCAGTACCCGCCGCAATGTCAAATATGCGGAATGCGACCGCCAGGGTAGCGGTCGCATCCTAATCAGCGGATCAGGACCGCCACACATCTGGCGGGCGCACTAAAGTCTGCCCGCCATCCTAATGGGCCCCATTGTTGTAAAATCTGGAGCCAAGTTTCTGATCTTGAAATAAACTCATTTTATTTAACATTTATGTATGATTTCCCTCATGCTTTTTGGTGGAGTTGGCTGCGTTAGCCGAATGAAGATCCCATTAGGCCAAGTACAGACGCCGGACACCCCACATATGTTCCAGTGTGTGTCAGTATGATCCATAAATTCAAAGGCTTTTAAAGTTTGAGTAACTCCTTGGATAGAACAGATACCTTTCCAAGAATCCTTTTATGACTAGTAGGGTAATGCGGACTTCGCCCTGGAGAAGGTCACTCAGAATATTTTGCTATTGCAGCTACGGTTAAGAAGTATGCTCTTTGAAGCCATATGTCAGCGGTGTAGAAAATGTTTCTTGCACTACTCATTTGCTTCAGCATTTCTAATTGACAGAATGTGTAAATACTACCCACCCCAAGGTATGGCCATTTTCAAAATTCATACTCTTCCCAATGACAGTATAGTCTTTATTTCTAGCTACTGAGTCATCACAGGAATCTCAACATTATTTCACATGAGATGAAAGATGGCAGTAAACGTGATATTTTGGCAGAAGAGAAGAAATACTCACACACATAACTTAGTATGAAAATGAATTAGTGCCAGACATACAAACAATGGAATGGTGACAGTTGGCAAAACTGTGACTTTGTAGGACAGTCACTGCATTAGGACTATTGGTAAGCGTGATTTCAACTTTCACTTGTGGTATAAAATCTCTGTTAACA
Source organism: Triturus cristatus (assembly GCF_964204655.1). NCBI lineage: Eukaryota > Metazoa > Chordata > Amphibia > Caudata > Salamandridae > Triturus > Triturus cristatus. The sequence continues at coordinate 549,324,801 of NC_140595.1, forward strand.
TTCTGATAGGTACCCTTTAATTTATTATCAACCATGGAGTTTTGATTCACTTAGAAATTTCATTCACTGCTGGACTTTGTTGTCAATATTTTTCACTGACTTAAACTTCAGAGAAAATGTTATTAAAAATACTGTCAAAGCCAGTAGTTCTGGACCACTTTACGAGAATGTGTAGTAATGGATGCATATTATTTTGTTTTTAACAAATGTTGAGACCCTCTCCCTTCGTTACCTGATTTTCTGTCTTTGGTGCAAGGATTAAGATTCTCTAAAGTATGTATGTTTCTGAAAAACGCGCCTATAACTTAAAACATTTTCTCTTGTCACTAAATTGTCAATAACTAACATTAGTAGAAGTGCAGCTTAAGAAACTGCAGACATATGAATTAAGTAAATGTATTTAAATCTTGTCTTAAGTGAAGCTGAAATATATTATTCATACTTTTTTCACAAAAATAAAGACATGCAAAAAATATTAAATACAATAATTTAGCAAAATATCGATAAAAGGATATACAATGTTTTAGAGAATAAAATATGTTAATAGTTTTGAATCGGCTAATGTACATGAAATAAATGCACAAACTAAAAAAAAAGAGCTTCTTTTAATAAAAATGGCATAGGGTGAAAGCTAATGCTGATCATCATATTGCACACATTGTTTTAAAAACAATTTCATGGCTGTGATATTCTGGGGTGCTTGACAAATTTAACGTTATCTTCTAGTCTAGTACAAGTGATCCCAGAGCACCATGTAATCAACGGACAATAATTTAGCACATCATTAAATGTAATAGATCTGTTAGTCCATAAAATCAGAATGTCAAATAGTTTCTTGTGCACAATAGGTAAGAAAGTAGAAAGGGCGAATGATCTACAAATAATAGTAAACCATAAAATATCAGAAATATTAATATTAAGAATAGCATCCCATGTTTCCAACCAAAATTGCAGTGTATTAGAAGAGCCAAATACGAGGTGTCTTAAAGAGGCTGTAACTATATGACAATAGTAAGAGCACAGTCATCAGATGATTTAGCTTCATACATGTTGGTGGGAGACCATAGGAAGGTGAATAATACCAACATTTTGATTGATAGAGATATACAGGTAGCCGACCAGAAACGTTAAATAACCATATTTACTGCCAGATTTAAATGAAATGGAAGAGGCAATTCAGCATTCCAAAAATTGTTTGATAGTCTATAAATTTACTTTAAATGCAATGTGATATTTTCTATTAAATATACTTTAAAGATAGGTGTACTTCTCAAATTTCGACTACATGTGTACCGTTAGGAAAAGCGTTAAGTATTGCATTAAAGAGAGTTTCATATTTTCCATCTTCAAAAAATGTATCTTTTTGACAAATATCAGCTATATAATAAATTCAGTTTTCAATGCAGGGGTTCCACCAGTTCATAATTTTTAATTAATAATTTGATAAACCATAATGAAGCTATTTTGAAATATTTGATACCCAGAGGAAATAAACTAAATATAAGAACATCTTTTTGTAGCTTTAATAGCAGAAATGTTTTAATCATTCTTTTGTTATTAAAGATGACAAATCCTAGCCAATGAGAGAACTTTAGTTACATTTTCTTCAGTTCTGCTTTGATTGGAACTACTTGGATGTATGGCTAATAATAAAGGCATTATGATATTTATAAACATTTGGTAGTCCCAAACCTCCATTAGTTTTTTTGTTTATAGGTTTTTATAACTTATTCTAGTATCTTTAATGTACCAAATACAATTAGAAATAATTGTAACCAATATTGTTATAGCATGAGATTGAAAAATACAAAGGCAACATCAAAATACCTACACTATCTGTGGAACAATACCCATATATACTGCTTCAGTTGTCCCCTGCAAACTTAAAGTGAAAACCATTTCTTGATTTTCTCTTTAATCTAATGGGTAATATATTTGCTTTTATATTCAATATTAAAATGAACAATATTAGCAAAATGTATTACAAGATATTTTATTTTGACACATCATTATATTAAAATTCTTAAGCGTATCAGGGGTACAATGTACATATTGGAATGATTCTATTAACAAACATCTTACTTTAAGCACCAATAGATCTGTTGTTGTCCGTGCACTTTATAAATCGCCCTTAACTTAACAATAGACTGAACGTAAATAATGTAATCAAAATAATATAATTTAAACTAAAGTGACAAGAATATATTACTTTAAATAGGAAATGGCAAGAGCTAATAAGTCTGAAGGTGAGTGTGAATTGGATTTACATGACAACATGTGGCAAATGTGTGATGTGATGAGAAGATCTAGATTTCATAAAACCTGTCTGATTAGGATGAATTAAAAATTAAATATAACATTTTAGATAATGTCTCGGGAATGTTTTTGTGTAATCTTTACAGTCCAGACTTTTTATATTCATTGACTTATATTTAGATGCATTAGCTAGACCTTTCTCTGTTTTGAGTAATACTACAATTAATGTGACATAAAAATATTCCAGAGCTAAACTGTTATGATCAAATTGTCTAACCAGTGATAAAAGATAATGAGCTAGTTCAGGAAAAAAGGTATTCTAAAATTGAGCTAGAATACGATAAGAGCATTGTGTTCCCTGATTTAATAAATAAAACAACAGCATCTATTTCATCCACACTTATAGGAGTAGCTAATCAATGTTTATCACTTTGAGAAGGAACAGGCATATGAGTAGGAGTGATTTAAGAGCAAAATATTGTTCAAGTAGCGTTCACAAATGTACCTTTATTAGTCTCATTAAGACTAGTCTCGACATTTATTATCCACCTAGGTTGAGAAATCAGGAAATTACAGAATAAAAGCAGCAGGGATATTGAGGCACAGTCAGAAATGTCAATCTGTTCAATCTTTGGATTAGAAATCAAATCACATAAATTCATTGAGCATAATAAATTATTAATTCTGGAATGTGAAATATGGGAATTTGAAAAAAATTGAAAATTCTTTGGGAGTAGGATAATAAAGTCCCCATAATAAATTCAGTTTAACAATTATGTTCTTAATAAGGATTACCATGAAAGAACCGATTTTGGAAGTTTGAATTTAGTAGTGGAAAGTTTGTCCAAAAGAGTATTTGATATCAGACTAAATCCCACCCCATCAACTATGAGAGGAACATTATCAAGCCTCATGAGCTCCGTGAGGTCCCTCCAATATTAGATCTTCTGCTGTAGGACAATATAATTTAATTGGGTGTAAAATAAATGTATCTAATATAATCTTAAAGTGCACAAATCTACTGTTTGCATCACAGTGTTTATTTAATATTTTGAGTAGATTTTTCTTCGATAAAGGAATTGCATTACCATTCTTCATACTTGCAGCTGGAGAAGAAACAATCTTGCTAATCTATCACTTAACCATAATGGACAGGACGGTATTATCCATATGAGTTTCCCGAATCAAGCATATATCAACTTTGTGTTTGTCTAAAGAGTCACTAATTTGTGTCTTTTAACTCGATATTTAAGCCCTTAACGTTTAACAAAACTATTTTAACCTGATATGAAATACACATAGATTAAAAAAATACATACAGTATTGGAAGAAGTAACATAATAATCAGCAATGCTAGATAGCTCATAAGAGAAAAAAACAAAGAAGGCATACAACGTATGAAGCAAACAGTATATAAAGCTAACACATAAGAGACATTAGCTAGTAGGTGGAATTCAGTGATACAAACTAAAAATGAATAATGACACAGCAGCTCCTTGCCCTTAAGTAAGTATAATACAGCAATCAGCAAAGTAAAACCGGTTTCTAAATATTTCTCAGCTCTTCAGAATACTGGTCTTCTATGTAAACCGGTCAAGAAAGCTAATTTAAACCCGTCCGTCACGGAAGGATTTTTAAACACCATCTGTTAGACCTGGCATCTTTGGCGTGGTTACCCCTGACTTTTTGCCTCTACCTCCTGTGTTTTTTGATGCTATGCTGGATTTCGTTTTTGCTGGTTTAGATGCTTTGGGCACTTTGCCACTGCTGATCAGTGTCAAAGTGCAAGTGCTCCCTTGGTAAATTGTTATATTGATTGTTTATCCATGATTGGTATATTTGTTTCACCTGTTAGCCCCTAGTAAAGTGCACTGCGTGTGCCAGGGCTGGCGATTCAAATGCTACTAGTGGGCTGCAGCACTGATTGTGCCACCCACAGGAGTAGCACTAAAATGATGTCTTAGGCCTGCTTGCAGTGCCTATGTGCAGTCCAGGACTGCCATGTCGACCTGGCCAGTGCACCCACTGACCAGGCCTTATCCTTCCCTTTCTGTAAATGTCAGGCATCCCTATGGTGTCCCTAGGTACCCCCTGGGCTGGGTGCAGTGTATGTGAAAGGCAGGGCATGTACTGAGGTGTGTAACATGCCCTGGTAGTAAATTACAGCCATTTTCGTTTTTCACTGCTGAGAGGCTATCTTGCCCATAGGATAGAATGGGGAAGGCTGTTTACATGCCTATCTTCCCATAAGGGCAAGATAGAAAATCCAGGTTTGGTATCTCTGTGTTCAGAATTTAATTATACATATTTTTAGCAAGATGGTTTTTAAATCCACTATGTGAGAATAGCACTTTTTAGAAAGTAGCTATTCTCCTGTTTAACCTTCCTGTGTGCCTGTGTGCTGGTTGGCTAACTGGTGTCATGTGATGGGCTAGGTGGCTCCAGGAGCCTGGATGAGTCAGCAGCAGGGTGAATAGGGAGATCTGCTTTAGATGGGTGGGAGGAGTAGTCCCTGGGTTTGAATAGGGCTGCCCCTGCCAGCACAAAGCTGGCTCCACCCCCTGCTGGCCAGGCTGAGGACTCTGCCTCTGCTGGCACAACGAAGGCTCCACCTCCTGCTGAGCGTCTAACGACCCTGCCCCTCACTCTGAAAGGAACCAGGTGCTCCAGAGCAGAGCACACCCAGGAACCGGTTTGAGCAGGGGAATCCCCCCCACTGGAACAAAGAGAGACAAAGACTTGGAGGGGTATAAGAAGAGGACCCCAGACACCTAAAACTTTAGATCACTTTGGAACTAAGAAGAAACCTCTGCCAAGGAGAAAGCTGAAAAGAACTGAAGAGGAGAAGACTGCCTGCTTGCTGTTTTGCTTTGCTGCCAAGGAGAGGGGAAGGACTTTTCTGTGTCCCCTTCTTTTGATTCTGATCTCCAAGGGCCTGAGAAGAGCTGGCTCCCTGTTAAGAAGTCCCAGGAACAAAAGGACTTCACCACCAGCTCCCCTGGAACTCTGCTGAAGGAGTTCTGACCTGCCTTGGAGTGCTTGCCCAGTCTTGGGGCCTCAGGAGGTCGTTTTGCTGTGTTTCGGAGCTGGGAAGCAGAAGCGTGAAAAAGAGCAACTGGTACCCAACGCATCATCTGATTGCGTGTCGCAAGAACGAGAGTGCGTGGAAAATTTCATCGCGGCACCATCGCAACACGCAGGGTCCCCGCATCGCCGAGTGCGTCGAGCATCGTCCCTAAGCGTGAAGATTCCTGACATTGCGGGGGTCGTCGCAGAAACAGTTTGCGAGCCGCACCACTGCCGGTGCGTGAAAGTCTCCAGTCATCGGGTGCGTCGACGCAGAGTCCCGTTCTGTGGCGCATCGAGAGTTGCGGCGCCGGAAGTCATTGCTGCGCCGCGCATCGTGCCACATCGAAGAGTGTCGCATCGAACCTGTGCGTGAAGCTTCCCCCTAAGAAACCTACGCAACGAAAGCCAAAGTCATCGCATCCTCCCCCTACAGATCGGAGCCGGCGCATCCACCTCTGCTGCGTGAAGCAGGGCTGCTTCAAAGCCTCCCCAGGATCTCAGGAGTATCGCATTGCCTTTGCCATCTTCCTTGTTATAGCTTTTGGGAACCTTATCGCAACTACAGGTACTGTTGGGCACGAGAGTGTCCCATTGTGTGCATTGAGTCGCATTGTGCAAGACACTGACTTATACATCGTGGAGTAATTTCTGCAAACTCTTGAACTATCTTTAAAGTAACCTTTTGAATTATATGTTGGTTTGTCTGTAGTATTTGGTCTTGTGAAGTTTTTAGTAAAGATACATTATTTTTCTAAAACTGGTGTGGAGTAAATCTGTGGTGTTTTCACTGTGTTACTGTGAGTGTTGGTACAAATACTTTACACATTGCCTTTGATAGCCTAGACTGCTCAGGCCAAGCTACCTAGAGGGTGAGCAGGGGTTATCTTAACAGTGTATCCCCCTTTCTCTGACTAGAAGCAAGGGTCCCTACTTGGACAGTGGTACCTACCCTGCCAACTAGAGACCCCCAGATCTAACACCATCCTTCCAAATCCTGGAAGGATCAAATAAACCAAATTTTCGGCCAGTGTCGTTAAGTCTAGGTCAGAGAAGTGGAAAGTTTCTGTGAATAGTGAGTTTCTTTGAAAAACCTTGATAAATGTATGTCCTTCTACTTTTAAAGATGGAATCTTCCTGTCTGCTTTCTTGATCATATCTAAATAGTGAGGTTGGACATTTTTAAAAATAGCTTTTTTGTTTGATTTATCTTACTATGAGATGGGACTCAAAGAAGTTAATCAATTTCTAACTTCTTAATTAAAAATGTGCAATAAAAAGATTGCATTACTTATTATGATTCTCCAGGCCAGGATACAATTTACTTTTAGGACGCACTTTATCAACTGTAGGAGCCATTTGAAAAAATTCCAATTTTATGATCTTTAATTTTAATTCCATCATTTAAAACTTTCATGGAAAGACCAGCTAAATCTATTTGAATATTTTTAATATCTGAAACAAATGTCAGGTTTTTGTGCCATTCACCACGAATGTCCTCAAATATTTTACTAAGAGAAGGATCCTGTGATGATACCACCTTAGATTTAATTGATAGAAAAGTCACTTGTTTAATTTTCTTTGCATGGACTTGTGAGGCCTGAAAAGACCAGTGTAGTTGCAGAAGATGACCTCAGTTGTGAGAGCTATCCAAATAACTCATAAAGCAAAGAAAGTGTGAGTAATTGTTTGGTGCTCAGGAACATCCGGCACTAGTGACAGGAAATATTGTTTAGTAATTATTAATAACACTAAAATAAATAATCACATTAATACTAATTCTGGAAGGCTGTTGTCCTTTTTACAAAAGGAAGAAGCAGCCAAAAAGAAACAGTACCCTTCTAATAGATTTATCTGAATATAGGCGATCTAGTATACCCTAGTGTGCTTGGATAGTTAAAGTAAGGGAATAGTGCCAACAAGGGATATATTTTGTGATCAACTTTGTTAGTCTATCATTAGTACTAGATCTCTAACCATGTTTTTAAAATCGGCTCATCGTGTATAACAGTTATGCAGTACACTTGACCTACTACTCTCCTAGTCTCCGCAATCTGCAACTATATTGTCCACTGAAGGGGGGGGTTGCCATGGCCTACAAGTACAACACTCAATAGTTCTCTTACCTGTATAGATGATGTTAGGCCTGCATGGGTGCTCAATGTGGTGGTAGTAGCAGGCTAGCGCACTAACAGTGAAGAACTCAGAACTGAGGTCCCACACCCACCTAGGCGAATTCCAGCTGTAGGATTAATCTGAAGGATGATTCATCAGAGGCAACTAAATTAAAATACAAAGTTAGTGGATTATATGTTATTATACCATAGCTTTACAAACCATTGAGACCAGACTACTACACAGCAAAGTATACCTGATAGTGAAAAAAAGCATTACTAAATTATTCAGAGCAATAGTGAGCTAGTATTTTAATTAAAACTAAAGTTATGAAATACTCAAATCGTGAAGTGGAACAAAAGTCTGGAATGGACAAGGTTAAGCATTTACACAGCACAATGCCTGAATGATGATGCTGACAAATTATTTTCTTCTAAATCTAAAATATTGATCACTTTTTATGCGTGGGTGGGTAAATAGGGCCGGTGTGTGCAATGAGTTGGTGTTGCTTTCACCATATATACCCCACCAAGTTTGTGATCAATTAATGGTGTAAATTATGAAGTCACACCTCAATAAATCACACAGTCCAGGAGAAGATTGTTAGGGGTTTGATGAATGGATGGGGTAGGAAATTTGGAGAAAGGTGTGACAAAGACAAACACTACAAAAAGACAATATTCATCTTTGGTGGGGGGAACCAAAGGAACAAATATGACGCAGTTAGACTGTTTGCAATGCATTCAAGATGTCAGCTACAGGTTTGATCGATGTTTGAAGAGCCCTTAACCCCGCCCTACTCCCAGCTTGCTTCCAGGAGGCTGGTGTGGAAGGCACATGTTTTCCCCCAAGAAAGGTCTGGGGCGACATACCAGTGGTGGTAAGGTCCTTCATATCACTGGCCACTTTCATTGTAGCACCTTTCTTTGGGGTCATCTTGAAGATGTCAGTTGGCAGTGGCTCTTAGCTTTAGAACCTAAAGAGACATCTGGGTTGTGTGATCACACATCTGTCTGGCAGTACTGTGGGTTATGTCTCTTCTCTTGTGCACCTAAAAACAAGCAAGAAGAACATGAGTAAAACGTGGCATTGTTGCAGTTGAATTAGTAGTACAAACAATATCATTTAGTGTGGTTTCTTAAGCTATAAATAATTAACCTCAATACAGTGTATCCATTCGTAAAACCACACTAACATAAACTTTCATGTACACTCAGGAAGGATAAGAAAGAGCATTAACATACAGATGTAACTGTTTGCTTTATGCACATCATGTTGGGATGTGGCACTCAGGGAGGTGCAGGTGACAATGGAATAATCCTTGGAAAATGAATGCTATTGTGCACCTAAGGCAGACATGGGGTTGATGGATGTTAAGAAAATGTGAAGAAGAAAAAATTTAAAAATGTAAAAGGTTTTTTACAACTTTTGTTAAAAAATCAGGGAAAGATAAAATAAAAAGGAGCAAAACAAAAAGGCTTAAACCTAATATAGAAAATGGCTTTGAAAACTGATGGTTGCACAAAATGGCCACTTGGTCAAACAAAAAGCAAGAAGGCATGGCCACAGCAAAGAACACATGCAGGCCTATGGCAAAAGCACACTGGCTGGCTACACAAAATGTGACGAGTTGGGAATGGGTGTTGCTTGCAGCCTATGAAGGGATTGAAAGCTTGTGACCTCACGTCACAGTTCAGATAAACAGAGATCATGTGCGGAGAAATAGGACGATTTTTATGAAAGCCATATTGCACCTTACCCGAAAGGCATTCCAAAGGGCAAATGGTAAAATGGAATATGTATCGCTGGCATATCAAAGCTTATGTTAATGTATACAGAAATAAATTACAACAGCGTTAAACATAAGCATTATGTGTTGATATTTGGATGACACACATTTCCTCTTATCAATTTATGTACATGTGCAGCTGTTTGCTGCCCTGACTATATTGCTGTTGCTGTCATCCGAAGAAGGGGTTGCTGGTCTCCTCAAGTCCCAGGCATCGGGTGATGGCTGCACTTATTGAAGCTACTGCAGCAGAGGGATTTGAAGCCCGGCTGGTGTTATAATGTGCACAGCAGCCTGGGATGCATCGCACAGTGCATGGTTTCAGGTACCCCGCCTCATGAATGCTCTAAGTGTCTCTTGGATGAACAGACAAATCCTGCAATGAGAAACATCAGCTTTGAGGAGTGACGTTTAACTCACTGAATGCTGCTAGTGTAGCTTTAATTAAACTGCACGCCCAGACAATGAGCTCCCTCTCCCTGGTTTAATTTTACTTTGATGCCCGGGTATTTAATTTTACTTTGATGCCCAGGTAACTATGATGATGAGATTCAGGGGCATTGGTGTCAATCGTGCAGCAGGTGCAGTGGCACCGAGACCCACTGCACTCCAGTTAGAGCTCTGTTTTTATTACACGTCCATTCATGGGTTTGGGGGACCGTTAACGTGGTTGCATTAAGGCCTGTGGTTGAGTTGCTAGTTACTGGCGTTGGCTACTAGAAGCTCATGCGAGTTGAAGAAGTCTGAAGAAACGTAACCATGGGAGGGGAAGCAAACTTGCTGTGCCTCATCTATATACCATTCCCTGTAACACACAACCCCTCTGGAGTTGAGGCACATGATCTGTTGCACACACCCAAGACTAGCTTTAAGACTCCCTCGAGGCACACCCCGGTGCATTTGTGATTTTGTCATTGCGTTGCACATGTTTACATTATTGAGAGTCATATGGGCTCAGATGTAAATCGGATCCCACTTATCTATGATCCGGAGGCGTGCTACCTCTTGGGTCAAACTTTGTCTAAACATTTTCTCTTTAATAATACCCCTCACTGGCCAAGCACAGCTGTGTGTCTTCCTGCTGTTCTGTCTCCCTTTTGGCTGTTACCAAATGCCGGTCTATGTGCCTTGCGAGGCGAAGTGGATGAAAAGGCACTTAACAAAATTGACTTTTCTTTCCCTTGGCCTCATGCTAGATCTGACACTTGTGTAGCTTGTTTATTTGGGGATGGCATCTGGGGCATGCATTGCTTTGCTCACTTTGAGAACTGAGCGCCTAATTCGATGCTGTGACTGTTTCAAATGTATTACATTTGAGGGGTGCAGGAGAAGCTCAGGACTTTGCTCAGTATTTACTTTTTGGCACAGGCAATAATAAATTGGAACAGGTGATTCATTTTTTTTAGCCTGTCCTACAATATATTTACTTTAGTCATAAGATGTTATATTTAGAAAACAAAAAGAAAAATAAGCCCAAAATGTGTGATGCTTTTTGTCTGGTTAATACTGTTCCGGGTAATTTCAACCATTCAGCATGATTAGAGTGCGGGGGAAACATTAATTGAGCGCTGTGCCTGATGCCCAGAATTTTTCAGTGAAATGTACACATCGGAGGATGAAACTGTCCAGTACTGACCTGTCAGGAGGGGAAATTATCTTGTCAAAGCAGCACATTAAGTATATTTACCCACAGAACAGCTGCTGGCACCCTTATTGCGATGATAATCCCAAATGTCTCAGAAGCCCAAAAAATGTCCTAACCGTGTTCCAACAAGGTGGGCTTGAGCACGCTGAGATGGGCAATATCAGTGCAGGAACCCTGCAGCACGTTCTTTTAGACCTATAACATATTTTTAACACAGTGCCTCACAAACTAGGTGCCGGTGTGTTGACACCAGTCACACCTCCCTAAAGCTAGCCCTGCAAGTCCGCCACCAATTAGCTATCTTGTATTCCAGATTGACGCCACAGATTAATAATTTTCCATTCTTGGCACGTCACAGATTAATAATTAGTCTTTCATTCTTGGCACGTCACAGATTAATAATGTGTCTTTCATTCTTGGCACAGTATCATCATCATTGGTGGCAGGCAGAGGCCACACACAGGCTCAGCTTGTTTTGGATTTGAAGGTCCAAGAGTTCAAGTTTCTTTTATTTTTGCATAGTTACTAAAAACCATTGCAATACGTTAAAACAGTCAGTAAAACCATTGGTACTCATCGTTAAAAACCATTAATACACACCATGAGATGCGGTGCCACACATACATATCTGGTAAAAGCGTCTAACGGGTGGCAAGTAAGTAAAGGTTTGGGCATCCTTGAGCGGAGTTTTGTTTGCGCTGCAGGAATACGAAGAAATGGCAGCTTTGTCAGATAAAACAGTTTCTTCGCGGTCAGCTTAAATCCCGCGGTATAGAAAGTAAACCCTGGCAGGCATAGGGCTGCCGGGATATAGCACATTGTAGCACATTTTATTATTACAGCAAGCAGGGCCAGACTGGCCATAGCGGGCACCGGGCAATCGGTGCGCCGCATGGGTTGGGGCCGGTTTTGCCCCCCAGGGGGCCGTTTTTGCAGCATAGCTGCAAAATCGGCCCTGTAACGAATTCGGCCAAAAACCGGCCCTGGCAAAGAGCTCGGCGGCACCCCAACCCCCTCCCTCCCTCCCCCCCCCCCCCCCTCCCAGGGGTGGGGGCCTGCCGAGCTCTTTGCCAGGGCTGGTTTTGGTTCCCAGTCCGGCCCTGACAGCAAGGTGGTTTTGAAAGGGCATATACATCTAAATCTGGATCAGACCCTTCTGTGCTCATAGTTCAGGAGAGTAGGAGCAGAGAAGGAAGAGCAAAAAGGGGAGGAAGAAGGGTAGAAGGTCTCCCAGTTCTTTCTTTGATGCCGTTGCAGACGTGACGGTTTCATTTACAAGTAAGGGTCTTAGCAAGAGGGCCTTGTGCCAAGTTCTTAGCCTGTGTGTACAATGTGGTGAGCTTTCAGTAGCATCTTCAGCTGATAACCCGACCCTTTCTATAGTCGGGAGTTTGTGGCATTTTGTGTTCGACCAGTATGAGATATTTTGCCACTCGGCAGTTCAATTGTGTGCCCCCGGATCGAAACATGCCAGTACCGCTTGCCTCCGTGAGCGAACTCCTCTCTGTTTGAAGGGTGCCTTTAACAGCCCCTTCCTTTCTTGCAGTAGCTCCTTGCAGGTTCAGATTAAGTGCAGGATGTCTCCTGTTCCTGTGTCGTACAGACTGCAACCAGTTTGGGTCAGCGCCCTCAGCCAAGGTGGGAGGTTCCGAGTGCATGGGAGGAGGCCCAGTCGATGCCTAAGGAATTTCATTTTTATTGTTTTGGGAAGCCCTGGTAAAATTATTTTTGAGGTTAAAGCTTTTTGTAAATGTTAAGGGTCATCCAGGTGTGTGATCTGGCTGAAAAAGTAGCCTTGTTCTCTATCAGTTAGAGTCGTTTTATGGACTTCCAAACCAGTTTTTGAAAGTTGAGTGAGGGAGCTGTGTATTGCAAAGGTCAGGGAGCCCAACGGTTTCCAGAGATTCATGCAGGTAGCTTCTTGCAGGGGAGATATCCCTCGGCTGGAGTTCTAGCCATAAAAGTTGGTTTAAAGTATTTGGAGTGGAAGATCTGATCTTGTTCCAGCAGATAATGTAAGCAACATTCCTGGACAGATATTGTTTTCATAAGCCCTACTCCAGCCTTATTGGGGCTGGCAAGGTGTATTTTGGGAGTGCAAACATAGTTCTATACGCTTTGACTAGAGTGCTGTCCAGTAGTTTGTCATCGCGGCCCGCATTACTTCGCTGCCATAGGTTATCGTGGGCAATAGTTTGGCCTGTGCTATTTTTAGGGGATGGCTTAGTGTGTGCCCCATCAGTTATGAAATAAGATTTTTCATTGTTATTGCTATAACCACACCTTTCCTTCTGATTTCTTCTAATGTGGGGTGAAAACGACCCTTCCTTATCAATGATGATGCCTAGGTACTTAGCGATTGGTTCTAATTGTGTTCCGCCCAGGTGCCATCGACTCTGCCAACTCCTTTTGTTGCTGATAGTCATGGTCCTTGTTTTCCTGAAGTTAATTTTTTGATTGTTCTCTATGGCGTAGTTCTGCAGTTCATCGAGAAGGTGTTGCAAACTGACCTGGGTGTGAATGAGTATGACTACGTCATCGGCATACATAAGGTTGGTCAGTGTATTGCCTCCTAGCCTTGATGCATGCGAGTTGCAGGTGTTAAGCGCTAGCGGGGGATCGGCATGAATAAGCTGAAAAGGTTGGGTGTGAGCACGCAACCTGGCTTCAGGCCTGTGGTTGTGAGCACTCTTCTAGAGAGGTGAGATCCCCTGCCCAGTGTCACCTGGCCCCAGGTGTCTGTGTGGAGAAGTGCTAAGATGTTTAGGACATTTTGTGGGACACCCCCCCCCCCCTTCCCCCCAATCTTCCCCTTTCGACATTATCAAAGGCAGCACTTAAGTTGATGAAGCATTAATGTAATGGATGGTTGGCAGTTTTGGCTGCGTCGATTAGTAATGAAATTGTGAGGATATTCATTGTTGTGCCTGATGTTTTTCAGAAACCAGTCTGATTTAAGGGTATTATCTTGTTTGTGTCTGCCCAGGCTGTCAGGTCCTTTAGTACAGTCCTTCAAAGTATTTTGCCTCATTGTCAATCAGTGCCACTAGGCGGTAATTGCCTGGCAAGGCCTTGTCACCACTCTTATGGATCGGTAAAATCGTCAAGCCCTTCCATGACTCTGGAATTCTGTTTAATACTCTGACTTCAGAGCAGAGGGGTTGCAAGATACTTGCCCAATCAGCCGCCTTCTGTTTGAAGAGTGTCATCAAGGCACAGGCCTCGTACTCAGATGTGTGATTGGTAGCAGGCATGGGTGACCCGGGTGCCTCCTTTAGGTCTGCACCTTGATGATCCCTTGATGACAGGCTGTTTAGATTAATTGTTTGGTCACTCCAATTTAATAATTGAAATGCTTGGTTAAAAATTTAACCCACGTTTCTTCTGAAATGTGTGACGAGATGCCCTTGTGTTGAAGGTGAATTATGGCATTCACCGTTTTCCAAAAGCAGGCACTGTCATTGTGGTTTATATCGTGCAGGATCCTTGCCCAAGATCCTTCTACTTGCTCTTTGTTAATTGCCCATTTCAGTTTTGTATTGTGTTTTTTTGTTGTTGTAGGAGGAGTCGGAGACTGGAGACCCCTTGGCTGTCTTCTCAGAGATCTTAAAGTACAGTTTACAGATTTTTTGTGGAGTTTTAGTTTGACCCTTTGTGCTTCCGGGATCTTGTTTTCCCGACTGAATACCTTGCGATCGTTTTTTTCGGATGGCAAGGCATAGAGATTAAGGAGTGTAGCAGTAAAGTGTTCCCAGGTGGTTAAGTGGGCCTTTGTGTTTGTTGTTTGTGACTAAAAGAGGTCTATTGCTGCTGTAGCTAGGGACTCCACCTTTGACACCGCACATTTGATCCTCCTAAGGTTTGAGGTGTAACTAGTCCCTAGGGCCGCTTATCTGTGGATGGAAAAGGGTGCAGTTGTTATTAACAGAGTTTCTTGTGGTCTGTGATCACGGTCTCCTTTGTCCCCCATTCTAAATCCATGGATGCATGGGAACAGTGATAGACTCACAAACGTATAGACTAATATGGAGCAAGTTGAAGAGGAGTAATGTGATGGCACGGATCTGACTTCAGCTGAGGCAGAGCCAGAGGAAACAGCCAATTGTAAAATGGGTGAATCAATTTTATGGAAAGTATGCATCAACCGAGCAGGCATTATCTACATTCAAGCCAGCCCTCCTTACCTCTGAGACTTCACTGTCATTAACATCATGCGCTGGGAAGCACTCTGTGTGAATGGGACATCACACATCCAAACACTAAAGACCTCCTCAATCCATCCATAAGGCAATTTATAGTTTCTTTCAAGAATACATTTCTGAACAAATTATGTAAACTGTGAGCCATGCCAAACATATGAGGAGAAGCAAGGTGTGTTCTGAGGAAGGCAGGCTCCTTACAAGACACCAGGCAGTTGATTGGTCCTTTACAAAATTATGCTAATGTAGGGAGTGATGCAAGCACAGCCAGGATGGTGCTTGGTACCAAGGAGCATCCAAGATGCTCCACTGGTACTGAGAAACGTACCTGCTGCTTGAAGCAACCCTGGTGTACAAAGGCCACGCTCTGTCTCCAGCCTCATGTTTACTACATGCTGCAGGTCCCATCACTGAAGAAACCCGATGCGCAGTGCAGCTAGAGATGGCCAGACAGTAGCTACTTCAACTGTCTGCACTTGTCCTTCCACATGTGAGCTTAGATGTAATTCAGTAATGTGCAGTCACTCATGCTGCCTGCAAGTGCAGACACTCAGTGGCTTTCCTGTGAGTTGCTCCAATATTTGAGTGGCACTTCAGACAAAGCAATGGTTGAAAGAAGTTGACTCACTGCCTGTGGGTTGGAGCGGAGAGCACTATGCAAGTGTTTTAATTTAATTTCATGGTTCACGAGCATAGGCATTATACACAATATATTCCTTCCCATCTAAAATTATTCATAGGGATTAGAAGCACAGGCTGAAAAGGCCTTTCCCTGTCCAAAATGTCTGGCATGTATACCTCTATGCGTTCCTAGTATTCTTGTCTGTGCATGCTGATTGTTGTAGACATACATTCACAATGGGAAAGCACTATGGAAGATAAATACAAAACGCCAGGCTCGACCTGCCCATTCCTGAGATGGTTACATCAAACAGGGGCTGCCCTATTACCCGAACCTGGGGAAAATAAATATTATAACAGCTACAGTGGTTCAAGAAGAATTAACAATAAGCTATAACATTTTTACATAAAAGCACTGTGTAATTGTGCGAAAATGTGTGGAAAACTTTTTCTACCACTGGAACAATTTCTTCACTCTTTGCTTGAGGTGCTGCTTTCAAATGCAACTTTATACTTTCTGTCAGCTGGAGGTCCTGGTGCAATACATTACCTTGCTTCTACCTCAAACTACCCAAGGGACGGTGGGCCCACTTGTGAAGTCACACACAGGCAACCTTAATCTGCAATAAATTTTGCAAAATCAATGAAAATATGGGAGGTAAATCTTTTCCAAAGAAAAATACCATGAAAATTGCCTTTGCAGGCATGACCATTCTCATACCTGTGCCTGGTGAAACTGCAGTTAAAACATTCCAATAATAAATCTACTCTGTTTCCTATAATGCTTTTAACTTTCTTCAAAGTTCAAACTAGTATCCCAAAATGTGCCAGAACAGTCACAGTGCATTTTATAGACTCATAAATAAGGATAGCAATTAATCTTAGCTATATTTCCTTCAAATCTGATGACAATTTATTATGACATTCACTCATTCATGCACAAAAACTCTAATGCACTTAAAATTCGATTTCAAACCTAACATTTTATGGGAAATATTGTATTGATCATGCATTTAAAGATATCATGGGGTGATTCACAACCTGCCGTAAATGGGTTTTGACCAGGGCATTCATAAGTTTTCCGAGGCAGTTAAGTCCAAGCCTCTAAGTGTGGAAATCAGCAGGCTTACTAAATAGGTTATCATTTTTATGGTGTATTTGTATAAATCATTTTAAGGCGAGTGAGCCATTTTCTTGTGGAGTGCCAACTAACACTGGCACTCAGGCCCCTGTAAGATTATGGCCTGAGCAATTAAAACATTTTGTAATTATTCCCACATATTTTACCTGTAGTGTGACCAATTTGTGAAGCCTCAGATGCAACTAAAATATGCTGTCAACGTTCTAGAAAGAGACAGCTTATTATTAATATTAGGTTCTTAAGCACCTAATAATATTTGTTATGCTGTGGTCAAGTTAATAGCAAGCTAGTTACAAAGCATGACCTCTAATTTCACTTAATTGTGATATGTCCTAGCCAAAAGAAAATTGCTAAAATCCTATACACAGGACTTCCCTGTTACAACTCTTTTACCTGCAGCATCCAACGAACACTGAAATGAAATGACCATGATGCAAAATGGTAACGGTGCTTGAGTTGAAACTGATGGGACCCTGGTGTGTGACTCGACCGCAGATCTGATTTAAAAACTTGCAGTATTGTACAATTTGTCGATTCATGGCATATGTTCTAAATCCACCTGCAGCAAGTTTACCACCAGCACAAGTGCCTCAGCAGAAACCCCACACTCCTAATGCAATCTTCACAACATATACTAGGAATCAATGGATGTTCCGTATCTGCCCAGGTGTAAATCACGCACTTTTTAGGTGCAGCCTTGACACAGCTTTGCTTGTTTCACCAGCTTAAGGTAATTAAAATAACATAATGAATTTTTATGTTCACGCACATACACGCGTGGTATTAATTAAAGAGCCCCTTGACCTAATTATAACTACACAGTGGCGACTACCACTGTGAGATATATACATGCGTGCTTTCAGTCAGCCCTCTTCATTCATTGGCTTATTCAACCACCATTCACATTTTGCTTCTACACACCATATCAAATAGCATTGGGCAACAGGTCAGACCCCATCAGCCAATGGCCAATGGCTCACTTGCAATCCAACTCCCTGAATCGGACATAATAAGTGCACATCTCTCTAAAAAGAAGGGCTCTTCAGTACCAGGGCTGATGGGACAATACTTTATTAGGCCAATACACTTTGCCTTCCATTCTTTATAATTTTTTTTCAGTCTTACTTATGTATTTAAAGTAGATTTTCTGGTTAAGGTAATTTAAAATTAATACAAATTTTCATTTGTTCCAGTACAAATCATATTTTCATGTGATATGCATTAAAATAAAAAGGTTTCTAAGCGTGTTCTAACTCCACCTGCCTGCTTGGAATCACCAGTATTGCGCTATTAAAAATATATGCAATGGTGATTCTTTTTTTATAGTGTCATATATTTATTGCAAGCATATGGCCAAAACATTTTATATGTCCTGTATGTTTTTCTTTTTCTTATTTAAATTTTTTGTGGCATGTACTTGTAATATTAAAATAATCATTGCAACTGCGTGCCGGATCGATTGGCTTTGACAAAGCTTGTTATCTTTTTGGTGACTTGGTATCGTCCTAGTGCCGAGAGGGGAATGGGAAATGTGACCATTGTCCTGAAGCAAAACCAAAGGGGATGATGGACGGAGTGTTGAAAATTGCAAGCATTCACCCCCAGTCAAATGATCTGGGTTTAATCCATCATCATTATTTAGCTCACTCCGCCACCCCAGTTCAGACATGGCCGTATGCAAATCAGTCTGACCCTATGCCTCATGGGAACAGTCCAGCTCGAACTACCAAGCCATGTCTTCCCTGGACCGGAAACAAGCATCCTGGGACCGGTTTCGGGTTCATAACCCTCATCAGCCAGGGTATCTTGAATCAAGTGGCAAAGTGAGCAAGGGACCCACGTCTGGGCATACCCTGTCTACTTAGGGCGAACAAAGCAAAACCAAAGGGAATGATGGACGGAGTGTTGAACATTGCAAGCACTCGTCCCAAGTCAACTGATCTGGGTTTAATCCATCATCATTCTTTAGCTCACTCCACCACCCCAGTTCAGACTTGGCCATATGCAAACCAGTCTGACCCTGTGCCTCATGGGGACAGTCCAGCCCGTACTGCCAAGCCATGTCTTCCCTGGACCGGAAAGAAGCATCCTGGGACCGGTTTCGGGTACATAACCCTCGTCGGCCAGGCTATCTTGAATCCAGTGGCAAAATGAGCAAGGGACCCACGTCTGGGCATACCCGGCCAACTTAGAGCGAACAAAGCAAAACCAAAGGGGATGATGGACAGAGTGTTGAACATTGCAAGCACTCACCCCCAGTCAACTGATCTGGGTTTAATCCATCATCATTCTTTAGCTCACTCCGCCACCCCAGTTCCATGCCACTGGAATCAAGCTATCCTGGCTGTAGAGGGGTGGAACCCCAAAACCGGTCCTAGGATGCTTGTTTCCAGTCCAGGGAGGACCTGGCTTGGCAGTTCGGGCTGGAATGTTCTCATGAGGCACAGGGTCAAGACTGATTTGCATATGGCAGGGTTCAAACTGGAATGGCATTATGAGCAAAGACATTGTTCTGCATTCTGTCCATCGACTGTTGTTTTTGCATTTGTCACCCCGAGTGGGACGGGTATGCTCAGACGTGAGTCCCGTGCTCTCCATGCCCCTGGAATCAAGCTGTCCTGGCTGAAGAGGAGTGAAACTCCAAAACCGGTCCTAGGATGCTTGTTTCCAGTCCAGGGAGGACCTGGCTTGGCAGTTCAGGCTGGATTTTTCCCATGAGGCACAGGGTCAAGACTGATTTGCATATGGCTGGGTTCAAACTGGAATGGCATGGTGAGCAAAAAACGATAGATTTAGATCCAGATCTCTGTACTGGGGTGAATGTATGACATTGTTCTGCATTCTGTCCAGCAACTGTTGTTTTTGCATTGTCCTGAAGCAAACGCTAGGTATGGACATACTAAAACACAAAGAAATGCCCAACAATTGTCGGCTCGCCCATAGATGCCACACTCGTTCAGCACACACAAACCATTTCCATTAAACTATATGAGAGCTAAAGAATCCACTTTAGCCTTGACCAACAATGAAGAAAGTAATGAAGGAACTGGAATTAAATTCTTGGCACGAAGCCCCATCCAGTCTCTATGACCCCATGCCCTAATTTGTAACAATGGGTGTATGGCACCACACCTTGCCAGGGCCCCACCCTTTAAGCCCGCACCTCCTGTCCCACTGTGAAATGTATCTGAAAGTAGTCCTCTCTGATATCATGCTGTCATAGACCGCATGATACGCTTTAAACATAAATGGCAGCTCGTTGTATTATCCCTTGGACAGCCCACCTTTCTAGAATCTAAACTGATGCCAAGCCAGAGCTGGGTGACAGGTGAAGCAATGCAGCCGCTTCACTTCTGAAAAACAGGAGGCGCGGGCACCCCTGCCCGGTAGGCTGGCTCACCATGTTTTGTTTTCTTGCTTTTGATTGCGCAAGGGTCAAAGGGAGGGCAACCAATGATGTATGTTTCATTTTTCAGGGATGAATACTATTATCTTGAAACTAGCCAATGGCTGCCCTTGCACTGTGTATCACTGCATGCCCATTGGTTCTCATTTGACATTAAACGTTTAATTGAAATTGTTGCTATTCACTCATTTGTCTTTGATTGTTAGGCGGAACCAAGGCCCCGGCATATGTGTTTACACTACTGGTGCTCATTCTATATCCCCTTTGGGTGGTATGCATGAGCGTATGTATGTGACCTGCATTTTTATAGCAGAACCTAGCCAAACGCTGGCGGGATGCTGGACAGGTCAAAGGCAAGCATGTAGTCGGTATGTTGTGAGGGGGGCGTGCATTGCTGCTTCCTCTGCTGTGCTCATCCAGGGGGGGGGGAGCCTGCACTGCATAGACTCTGCTGTTCCTGATTATGTGCCCAATAGATGAGTCTGCTAATGTTGTGCTTTAGGATTTGTGCTGGGCTTGCAATTTGAGGCTGCAATGGGGCCAGGCAGCATAACTGTGTGTCATGTCCGTGGGTGTGTGGATGTGATGGCTGTATCCCTGAAATGGCATCATAGCAGTCTGACTGAAATGAACTTAAATTCAGCTCTTGAAGAAGGTTTTATTTCGTCTATTGTTTAAGTTTGCTTTTTTGTTATTAGCTTACATGATGTAATGTATTGTGCTGTCCCCAAGATCAAACGTCATGGGGGTACTAGCTGTCATTTGATCAGTTCCTGGACTGTGGGATGTCTCTTTCTGTGATGTCATCACTGTTCAGAGTGCGTACTATGAATGACATTTTCCAAAACCTGATATTTTAGTGACTTTACATCAATGCCCTCCAGTCACCTGGGTCAAAAAGCACACTTTCACTGCATAGGCCATTCGTGTACCACTGCAGCGAAATGCAAATAATTTATTCCCACATTCTACCTCTAAATTATCACTCGAATTGTAGTGCTGCACAGTTTTCTTGCCATGCAGGTGCTTTGGTGTTCCGAGCCTTAAAGTGCAGACAGGGGCCATCTTTGTCCCTTAACTGGATGATGCTTGCCCCGGCAGGAGTCCTGCCCAAGCGTATAACGTTCACAATTGGTAGGGGAAATGTTGCTCAATACATTTGTGCTCTTCCCTCTGGCAATGAGAGATGTGCCCAAATCTTTGCGTTATAGAGCAACGTGCTCTAAATGTAAGGATTATTAGAGTTTGCATGAATAGGATTGACTGTAGTAAATATTGCACAAAAATGTTTGCAGAAGCATTAATCGGAGGACGCAATGTTTGCACTTGAACTATTTCTGTTTATAATAACGAACATTTGGTGCCTCTTGTCCAATAGGGAAGTTAAAACTTGACAACATCCATTCACTCAATTTATTTGTAAATGATAAGCAAATATAGTGCAAACGCAGTTAGTTCCGCATTTCCCTAGAAGAATAAAATGTGGAATTAAGTCAAATTTGGTTGCTACGTTGCCTGTTATGCAAGCAGTAAAAGCAGTGTAAAAATACATTTCTCCATTTTTGTGCAGGGAAAAAGTTTGCTCATACAAATCACATGTTGCAATGTTATGCATCACTAGAACCTTGCCATTGCATCACTAGATCCTTGCTATTGCATCACTAGAATCTTGATATTGCATCACTAGAATCTTAATATTGCATAACTAGAGCCTTGCTATTGCATCACTAAAATGTTGCTATTGCATCACTAGTGCCTTGCTATTGCATCGCTAGAACCTTGCTATTGCATCGCTAGAACCTTGCTATTGCATCACTAGAACCTTACTATTGCATCGCTAGATCCTTGCTATTGCATCACTAGATCCTTGCTATTGCATCACTAGGTCCTTACTATTGCATCGCTAGGTGCTTGCTATTGTATCACTAGATCCTTGCTATTGCATCACTAGATCCTTGCTATTGCATCACTAGATCCTTGCTATTTTATCACTAGATCCTTGCTATTTTATCACTAGAACCTTGCTATTTCATCACTACAACCTTGCTATTGCTTCTCTAGAACCTTGCTATTGCTTCACTAGAACCTTGCTATTGTATCACTAGAGCCTTGCTTGATATTGCAAACCTACCTATTGGCAGTCCAGGTAAGACCAAGGTCACATCTGAGAGTTAACGGCCAAATCGATTAGGGTTCTCAAGGAGGGAAGTTTCTTCATCAAATTCCATTACCTTTGTCCTCTCAAGGTCAACTCTATTATGCAAAGAATGCAGTATGTAAGAGTCAGCCCCCTAAATCCCATTTTCCAAATCCTTCTTTCAGAAACACAGGGATGTGCATGATGTGCATGATGATGTTGCAACATGGTCTCTCCCTTATAGCTTCCTGGCCAGAGTTCTAGAAGTACACCAACAGCAGGAAACAGACTGCCATGGAAACGCCTAGCCAGAAATGTGAAGTATTCTTACATGTGGCAGGAAATGCACCATAGTTATGACGGGGAGCACACTAAGTTAGGGTCAGTGCAATGAATTCCCTGATATTGAGAGATTTTCACACTACAATAAGAAGGCTATTAAAAAAAACCCTAGAGACATATTAGAAAAGGGAATAAGCCTGTACTGAGTCAGTAAGGAAAAAGGACCTAAACACTGAGACCGTGAGACCCTGGCACACAGAAACCAAGGGAAATGCCCATCACCTTCCCCCTGCAGGTGCCCACAGGCATGCTGAAATGTTTCAGGTCCAACTTATCTAACCTAATCTTACTTTACATGACAAAACGTGCCCAGCCAAAAGAATAAGGTTGCCCTCCGAGAACATTGGACTTTCTTTAGCAGGTTAACTGCAAAAAAGTGTCAGTTATCCAATCGGCTGCATATAGATTGTCATTATAGTCAATGTATTCTTAATGAGGCAGACATACTTTTGTCTCTTTTTGGCAGATGTCCCGCTTTGCCCAAATCTGCAAGGTCCCTTAATCATGACCATCCCACCTAGTTACAGAAGATTTGGCAGCAGAACCCCATCTGCTGAATGCATCACCATCCTGACGCACTCCTAACACATTCAACTTGGGGATTACAAAATTAATAGTAAATTGAAACCTGTGCACAGTTTTAGATCTTCCCCTCCATATGGTTTCTTCAGTCTCATTTGCAGCATATTCCTGTTGTTCATGGGTGTAATTTCAGCTTGACAGGTGTCAGCATTTTCAGTGGTAAAATATGACATATGCAGATTCAAATTCTACCCAAAAACCTGATTTTTACATAGTGGTGCCCTGGATAAAAATCTCTGCATAATTGTGGAGTTTGTTGCATTTTCCATAGAGCTTCTAAAAGTTTCCTGAATTAATATTTTGCAACTTCACATAACTCTAATTTTAACAATGAAATATATACATTGGATTTTTAAATTTTAGTCATAATATTTACATTAGATGTGCATTTTTACAACTATTTGCATGTTGTTTATGTATACCTTTATTAGCAACAGGTGCCAGGAAGAACAGAGCTAGATACAACAAAAGTAAAGACAAAGTCACGCAGTGAACTATTGTACTGATACAGATATCAACAAAGAGTGCATCGACATCGATACAACCAAATATCACAGTAGATATTGGCACAGTGTGCGGCATGTCAAGAATCTGACAATCCTGGTCATATGCAATGTGAACACACAGTCGTGCGGAGTTACCCTCGGTCAAGGCCAAGGGCCTCCGCTAAAAAACTCAGACATAGCTCCTGTCAGGCATATACTGAGGGAATTAGGGGACAGCATCCTAAGAGTTAGCATGTTCTTCACTTAGTAATGTGTCTCGCTGCACTAGTAGATAGTTTATGAACGGAGCCCAAATGTCTTTCAGTCAGGAGCATGCAGGCATCAACCCCCAGCAGTTGTCCAGTTGTTCTTGGCAATAGGCAGAATCTTGCAGCCAGCAACCCAATTGAGGCACAGGACGCCTGCCCTAATGCATGGCTACTCTATGCTTGAACACATTGACTGGAGTCAATGTGTTGAAGTACATTAGTCCAAGAGGAGCACAGGTGTAGGACCTCATTAAAAATATAGCTCTTTGTCCCCTTCTTTGTTTACATACTCTATGCATGGCCAGCAATAGCAAGATCGAGGTGAGTTTGTGTACGCTTAAAGGGATGTCCTTCAATAACAAAGCAAAGAAACCAATGGCAACCTGCTCAGGCATTTTAAGTATTATCTGTAATCCGCATAGTGGTGTCTCATACCTCAGACCAAAAGCATGCAACTTTGGAGCACTTTCATGCCAAGTGTAAAAAATTAGCAAGAAGCACAGCTCACCTCGAGCAATATGTGTCATCAACTAGTCTCATCCTATGCAACTGCGCAGGTGTACGATGTACCCCATGCATGTATTTGAAATTTATTAAACAAAGTCTGTCATTCGGGGAAAGGGCCCCGGATTGAGTGCAACAGTAGTGGCACTGTTCCTTACTAATAGGAAAGTTAAAGTCAATAAACCAGGCAAATAGTGCAGGAGGTGTGCAAATCGGGGCACTCTACTGCATAAAGGCGTGTGATTAGTTTGCACATGGATGGGTTAGTGAGCATCGTCTCCACTACGAGAAATGTCAGAGGAACCAGCAGAAAACAGTTATGCATAGTGATCCAGAGGTCATTTCACTGTAATTTCTCAATGCAAAACCTCATTTACTTCTAATTTACAGCTGTAAAGGTGTTGGACCCTTGCCACCGTGTATTACCTTCAGGAGACTTTACATAAACATGAAAAATCAAAAATGCTATTAATATTTAAGCCAATACAGAGAGTTGTGAGTATTTTAAAGGGTTTTATTTTCTAGTTAAAAGTTAAGGTTCTCTAACCCTTTATTCATTAGTCAAATATCAATCAAGTTACAGAATTGAAAATAGGAAAAATAGAATTAATACAGAACATATTACAGACTGAACACAAGGCATTCCACACAGGAAGGGAATGAGGCATCAAATGTCAGAATTCTTTAAAGAGTTTCAGGAAAAATATAATTCAAGAGTGAGTTTTGCAAGGCTAATCAATAATTAATAATCGGTAACAATCTCCCATAAAAAGAAATAAATGCCTAAGACAAATTAATCTTTTCAAAACTAGTTAGTTAGTCAAAGCATAATAGCATCTAAATCTAAACCTTTTCTATCAGCTGCACTCTCTGCCCTGGTCTGTTCATCTGCCTCTCTGTGCTTCACAGAGAGAGACAGCCCGCCCTTCACAAGACCACAGAGGAATGTGATCTGCCTTGCCAAAAGTATGACGTGCAAGGACTCTCTGAAAAAAATATGAGCAAGAACCCCCACCTCCCTCTGTCTCTTCTTGGACGCAATCTCCTCCCAGGCTGCACCCGTGACGTTCAACCAATAACATGGGGGATAACCTGGGGCTCGGGTTTGATGATGACATCGTGGCGGAAATCCTGAGAACCCCCTCACTGCTAGATAGTGAGGGGAATATGGCCAGCACATCATCACAAGGTGACTGGAACTCCCTGGCATCACTTAAGAAACTACAAGTCAAGATTGCCATGCATGGCACAATCATGACTGAATACTTGAGGGCAAATGCTGCACCCAATGGCCTAGTTGTCCGCACGGCACCAAGAATCTTCTTGGAAGATCTCATTTTCCGCAAAGAATGGAGCCAGATCGCATGGAAATGCACCCGCGACTGGCTCATTCTGATTATTGGTACCGCTAGACGTCTCTCCGAAGCATTGATTATCAAGATTAATATCGCGGAGAATGGACTGAAAACTGGGATCAGTATTTCAGCCTACAAAACCCGTCTAGCGGAAATCAACGCAGAGATGACTGACCATCGAGATTATTTATTACAACAAAAAGTGTCAAAATTACAAAAAGACATTAAAAGATTCGACAGGGAGAAGATATACCCATACACTAAAGAGGAATACAGACCATCAGATAGTGATGCTGGCTCAGATGACGGCTCTACAACATCTACGAACTCAGGACGTTCGATGTACAGCAATTCTAGCAATAGCAGCTGGGGGAGGAACGCCAACAAACCGGGCCTACTCCCTCCACCTCCGATACCACAGATGTACGGCTATGCACACCAACCTTTCCCACAACAAGGCCCGATGTGGTTTCCAGCCTTTCCGGGACAACACCCAGGTTACCAACAACCATTCTTCCCCAATGCACCTCCTCCTTTTCAGAACAGAGGCAGGGGACGAGGCAGAGGCAGAAGAAGAGGGCAAAAACAAGTCCAGTGGCAAGATCAAGAGACACAACAGAGAACAACGAGGAGCTCAACACTCCCAAGACCCTGATAGTGAACCTCACAGACAGACTCCTGAACACAGACGAAACGGCAGTCCTGGAACTGGGTTTAGGATTTGTACCCACCCCCAAGGAGGATAACTTCCGCATGAACGAGGAACTACAACAACTCTTCCGTAAGATCCGCATCAAATCCTTTTTTAACAACAACCCCACCCCTGACCGCCAGGACACCGGACTGAGACCACCCTCCAAGTTCACTCCATCAGCGGGTATGGTTCCGAGTGAAGTACTGACGTTTGAAAAAGCAGTCCTTAAGGAGGCAAACAACCTAAGAAGCCGGCATGTCTTTGACAACTTACCCAAGAAACTCCGTGAGGCAGTCCACTCACTCACCGAGGATGAAGCCATCATTATCAAACCGGCGGATAAGGGAGGAGCCACTGTCATCCTGTCAGTAGAGGATTACGAAAGAGAATGCGTCAAACAACTCGGGAGATCCGAATACTACAAGAAGTTGGAAACTGATCCCACCGAGAGACTTCTATCACGGATACGTATCCTTATTAACGAAGCTACCAATGAGGGATGGATCACTGCCCACGAGGCGGCATTCCTCATTAACGAGAACCCCAGGATGCCGTACTTCTACCTACTACCCAAAATACACAAGGGTATCATTCCACCACCAGGACGACCAATCGTCTCTGGGATAGGCTCGCTATTGGAACCACTGAGCAAATTCAGTGATTTTTTTCCTCCGACCTATGGTACAAGCAACTCCGGCATACCTGAAAGACACCAGGGACGTCTTGAACCTGATACAAGAGATCAACGAGAACAATACCGAGCCCATCGACCTCCTCTTAACTCTAGACGTAGAGGCATTGTATACAAACATTCCACAAGATGCAACAATCGAAGTAGTTGAACAACTCTTACTCGAGACAGACTTACCTACCAACACCCCTGCGAGCTTCATCACGGAACTGATCATGCTGGCCCTGAAGAACAATTTCTTTATGTATAAGACCACCATTTACCATCAGATACAAGGGACCAGCATGGGGAGCACATTCGCGCCGAGCCTAGCAGGGCTGTACATGGCGCACTTTGAGGCTATTAACATCTTCACTGAGAATAACCCCTACAGAGAGAACATGATCACGTGGAAACGATACATCGATGACGTGCTCATCCTATGGAAGGGTGGTACGGAGACCTGCCAAGAATTCTACACATGGATTAACAACTTGAACCCTCACCTACGTTTTACCAAAACGGAGAGTGTAAAAGAGATCCCTTTCCTGGATCTTCTGATCACCCTCGAGAGGGGTAAACTCAACACTACCATCTACAAAAAAATGACTGATTGTAACAGCCTTCTTGATTTTCACAGCCATCACCCCAAAGCACTGAGGGAAAATTTGCCCTTTGGACAGTTCCTGCGGATCCGCAGGAATTGCAGTGACACCCAGGAATATGACATTCAAGCTAACTCCCTCACATCAAACCTGAAAGAAAGACATTACCCTAACAGGGTCATACAACGTGCATACAAACGAGCCAGGAACAACAACCGCCAGGCACTCCTAGAAGAAAAGACCAAGGAAGCCGACAATACCATCACCTGTGTCACAACCTTCACCCCTCTATCAAACCAAATTAAGAACATCGTGAACCATAACTGGAGAATTCTAAATACAGGTAATCTCATGCTGGAGCGCCCTAGGTTTGCGTTCAAGAGGACCACCAACCTACGGGACCAACTGATCAACACGAGACCACGCGTGAAGACCATTCGTCAGGAATCCACCTTATGGTCCCTCCCTGCTGTTAAAGGCCACTACCCATGCGGCAATTGTAGTGCATGTCCCTTCACCAAACATACTACACACTTGGAGCTGGACAAAATCAGGTGGGACCAACGGAGCCACACGAATTGCAACACAAAAAACTGCGTGTACCTCATCACCTGCCCCTGCACACTGCGTTACGTGGGGATGACCACGAGACAGGTGAAACTAAGGATAAGCGAACATAGAAGCACGATCCGACGGGGGAGAACAGCAACCAGACTTACGAATCACTACATGGAAAAAGGACATACATGTGACGACATCAAGTGGACAATATTGGAAAACAATCAACATTGGAATAATAACACCCTTCTACGTAGAGAACAACGCTGGGTACATCGCCTCCGGACCAATGAGGTGGGCCTGAACGACGATATACCATGGACTGAACTATAACCCAACATGAGGGTTTGGCAGCGAAATCAGCAGTACATACCCATGACTACCTGACCACGAGGTCCCACTGAACAACATTCATGTCCATGGTCTCCCCTATCCTCGCGAGACCTCTCCTCTTTGAGCATCTTTATGAGATCAGAGGGTCAAGAATAGGCTTCCCGGGGTCACTTGCCACACAACGAAACCCCCCCCCCCCTCTTCCCCCCGTTCCCCCCACCTTCCTCGATCCCCCCTAGACTCACGTAATCAATCATAATACCCTCTCGAGTTCACCATTGACTGTACTTCAGTGGCACCATGAGGCTCCTACAATTATACGAGTCATTCATACTATTACCGCCCGTTTATTACACCAGATGGGCTTTTTCGAAGCGTTTTGACAGTTTACGAGCACTATTCAGCTGGATATACATAACACTTAGTACTGCACAGACACATAACCATGGCAACAACAACACGTGAGCCGGAACCACTTTTCTAGATACACGCATGCGCCTCGCTCATCTGTCTACCCTCTGCGCATGCGCGGCAAACACACACTAGCGAGAACACAGCTGCTCCTCGTTTGAAGACCGGACACGGATCCCGCCCTAATTAAGTCAACACGGGCAGTACTTAAGAAACGCGGGGTGATCTTCGTCTCCATTCCAGGTAGGAGGACGACTGGGGTAGGTGGTAAAGAGGCCACGCCGGAGCAAAACTGTGAGTAAAAACGCTCTTATGAGTACTGAGGAAACTGGCTATTTACTTAAATACAGTGTACAAGACAGCTCAGACCAGTTTGGAATCTATAGGAGTTGGATTGACTAGCAGTTGCCTGTCATTTATTCCTTTGTTCACAGCACTAGAAGGTGTGTACGCTCGTCCCCTAACCTATGGAGCATTATTCTCCGCGCCTTTAGGTGAGTGCTTGCAACATATCGTAGTAAGAATCGTAATAAAAGACCTATAGATTGTATGCCACTTTAGTCTGTGGACATTTGGTTCAACCTCTACCACGGTTAGTGCCTGCACATATGGGCGACTCCGGTCGGCGACGGGCTGTCTCCCTCCCAGGCCCCCTTTTTTCCTGGCCCAGGCACCTGTAAGCTTACCGTTGAGACCCCATCACGCCACCACCCGTGAGTGGAGGTGATATCCCTTTTGTATATACTTTGATTATGCACTCATTTTTTGAATATCTTGAAAAGGTGAACATTCTTTAATAGGTAGGATGTTCTCCTTTCTCTTTGTTTCCACTTTCTCCTAGGCTGTCTATCCTGGTGCGACCTGACTCTCACACAGAGAGCAGTGCTACTTCGGAGTGTACGCCCGGATAGAAAACTGAGGGTAGTATCCCTTAGGGCACATTCACTTTCACTCTTTTTTGGTCCTGAAGAAGCGCCAGGGATCCTTTTTTGGACCATTGGGGCGCGAAACATGTCGACCGCTTGACCACACACAAGTTACCTATTGGTACATTACTTTCAATAAGGTAACACCCAACCTACGGGTCTTTTATTATGTCAAGGGTGCTATTCACATTAAACTTTATCCCAGTAACCCTTAGACATTTTTAGGATACCACTTCACTAATACACTCCATCACCACACATCATCTTTCTTATTAGGACCCAAACCACACACCCGCATGCACCAAACGGCGTTTTCTCTAAAAGATCTCCGCTAAAGTGACCCTTCGGGGGACCCGTAGGGCATTGCAGCGCCGGCCCGACGAGGAGCAAACGCCCAATGATGAAGCATGACATCCTTCGGGGTGTGTGAGGGCAACATGAGAAACTAAGGAATGCCCCCCCTATCCTTAGGTAGTTGGGCCTAATATTAGCCTAGGCTTCTCGCTTCATTTATATATTTCCCTCTGTCTCTCTAGGAACAGTGTCTCCATTTAAATACTATAGATATAACACGGAGCACAGACACTGGACCATAACTAGCTCCCGGTCCCCCCCCCCTCCTTCTTTAAGTACAGTTCACGTACCTAACCCATATGATGTCTAGTCTCATCTGCTCCCTCTCCGCTCTCCTCCTATCTCTTCTAGTCCTAAAGCTGACACGCCCCCGAAGGGGTCATTATTTCTACTCTAATTCTTGGCTGACTACACTAATAATGTTGCAGTTTCAGTAGAAACTCGCACTGTGATTGGTTAGCCTAGGTGACATGAGGGTCTCACCATCCTGTTCTCATTGCAAATCCAACCCATACCAGTTCTGACAATAGGGGCTTAATGCTAAGAACAAAATACATAACATGTATCAGTACGAACATTTCTTGCAACTAAATGTCTCTCTCAATTTCCTGTCTCTCTTAAACATAGCACACAGGAATGACACTTTACAACAAGCACTGGTACATTGGCATGATAACAAGAATGTACAGTTCACTGTGGCCTTGACCCATGTGTCTTCACTTGAGGCAAGCTGGTAAGGCGTGTGCGTCGCTCATTTAGCACAATTCCCAGCCATGGTGGATTCCCAGGCAGCCATTTTATAGTAGGCCAAAAAAACAAACAAACACAAAACAGTATTAATTTATGAAATAAAACCCGTTATGTTTACCTCCCCCATACTAGTACCCTGTATTGGTTATTACCTAGCAAAAGCTATTAGTTTAAAGCAGCTTTTCTAATATTTGTGCACATCATGCAAAAATGTGCAATGTACAACATAGCATAAACATGCACCAGTGCAAATTTTCAAAGCGCAAGCAGTTAATACATCAACATGCTCTAATGTTTTAGATAGCTTTTCATGCAAAATGCTTTTGCCCCACGTGTAGTGCATGGTTGATTAATTAATACACATTATAAAAAGATGTGTTATGAACTGAATATGTATTGTCTAAACATGCAACAAAGCCAAAGTCGGAAACAGGGAGTGTAGATTATAAGGGAAAGTAGCTGGGAGGAGAGAACACATTCGATTTAATCTTTAAAGCAAAAAAGGAAACTGCAATCACCAGTTTCTCTACACTGCAAGCATTTTGAACAGGCCTCATTTTATGTCTTTCACTTTGCATGCACCAAAAGTACCCCTTTTTAAAAAGGCATTTGACTAGGCCTCATTTCATATTTCATGTGCCATGTGTTTTCAGTTGCACCAAAATCTCTGTGCCAATTTAAATGCAGTCTGTCTGAAACACAAAAAGGAGCAATGCTTAATCTTGAGAAAACTAGCTCTATCAATAGCGAGAAGGGCCACATATAACTGGTGATAGGTAAGCACGTCCAGTGGTGTAGAGGCAGGGTCACCAAGTATACCCTGTGGGGAAATTAAGTGCCCTCTTGGGTACACCTCACCAAAGGACAAGAGTTGTAGCAATCACAGGTGACTGCAAATGCCAGCATCTGCAGCAAAGGGAATTAGGGAATGTCCCTCAAGTGCTACCACCAGAGGATACAGGTGGTCCAATCCAGTCTGCTGTTGCAACTTGTCCAACGCCCAGAATGTGCAAGCCACAGTATCAATCTGAGTTTGGAGCAATCTTGGAGGGAGATACAAAGCAACCTGCAAAGGGCAGGGAGCTATGTGATCATGTTCGGGTGCCATGCCGTGTTACGTTGAAATTGATTGGGATGTAACCATTAATGGGCAAACTGTGCTTTTGTAAAGTAGAAGTAAAGGTCCATGTCTGGGGTGCATAGCCCACCCTGTTCGAAGGGGAAGTCAGTACTTCTCAAGATACCCGGGGTTGCGTGCCTGCCTTTGTGCATGTGAGTAGGTGAGACCCAAGTTATTTGCGGAAGTTGCCCATCACAGGAATCAGAAGATTAATGAATAGGTAGATGAACTTGGAGAGCACTACCATTTTGCCCATGGCAATCCTACCCATAAGGTACAGTGGCAGCCTCGTCCATGCCAGCACTCAGTCCTCAAGCCATGTCAGGAGCCTATCATAATTTACACGCCACAGTTAATCCAAGTACCGACTAAGCCAGACCCCCAGGTATCTGACCGGTTCCTCCACCCACTTCAAGGGAAACTCTGACTCAACATCTGCGTAGCGTCAGTGAGCGGAAATATGATACATTTGTACTAATTGATAGTGATTCCAACATGTCTACCAAAGTGAATATGTTCTCGAATGATAGGAGCAAGGTTGGTTTGGGGGTCGCGAACATACAAGGTGACATTGTCTGCATATATGGAGACCAAAGTCGTCCTGGCGTGAAGGTAAGCCACCCGTTATAATGATGTTTCTTCAGCCTAGCTGCTAGGGGCTCCATCGTAACTGCAAAAAGAATGGGCAACAGGGGGGCAACTCTGTCGTGTTACCTTCAAAATTGTGAAGGGGGAGTGATCACACCATTGATGCGCAGTCGGGCCATGGGCTAACTGCAGAGCTGTTTAAAAAGGCGTAGAAATTTTCTGGCAACTCCAATATGGGCCAGGAGTTGGAAAAGATACGGCCACTCAAGTGAGTCAAATGCCTTAGTGGTGTCAAGCATCACAGTCACTGTGCTAAGCAGGGGGTTAATGGAGTGGAGAAGTGCAAGAAAGGTTGGCAAGTTATGCGCTGTCGAGTGGCCAGAATGAAGCCCAATTGATCTGGGCAGGCACAATTCGGTAACAGGGGAAGGATGTGGAAGGTGTAGTCAAAATGTTGTTGTCTACATTGATCATGGAGAGTGATCTGTAGGAGTCGCTGCTCTGAGGTGTCTTGTTATATTTCAATTTGGTGACCATAGATGTTTTAAGGTATGGGTAAAGTGGGCTCTGGCCCAGGGACCCATCCTTTTAGGGGTGCCCCTTGATAGAGCCAACTCTGTTCTGCAAGGTTTGCTCTGATGACCTTGAATAATTCATTGACAGATTGTTTTAAATACTGTTTCTCTTTAATTTAGTTTTGATGTGACTGGTGCGTGAAAGTCCATTACAAAGATTTTGCGGCGAAATGTTGTTTGTTTCATGCAACATCCATAAATAAAGCTTAATTTAGATCAAAACAGGACTTCATATATGAGAAGTGGGCGGGTGTCACAAAGATTATTTGCAGTTATGTAAGTGAGCTGCTGCTGTGCTACAATATTCAAACCACTCACCACTATCCAGGAACATTAGATGTAACAATTTTAGAATTGGACGAGTGTGCCTGTGCACTTTCAATGATTTGGCCTAAGAGGGCATGAAAAAGCTGAAACTAGATCATAAATTCAAAACTGTTCTGAACAAGGGCTCCCTAAAAACTATCGGTTCCGGGCCCCCAAAATCCTTAAGATGTCCCTGTTGGTGACAACAAGCGCCTCCCATAGAGAAGGCAGGAGCACGCTGCATGATTGGGACTCTTGGTACATGGACAAAATGTGCGAAGCATACTCTTTATAAGAGGCTGAAGGTCAGTCATCCAGGCCAGGTGCCTTATCCCCAGGAAAGCTATTAATGACCTGTATAATGTCCTCTACCGTAAAGGGTTCATTTTAAAACTGGCGGAGCCTGGCTTCAAGCCAGAGTAATTTTAAGGTATCAAGGTAGAGGTAAGGTCAGAAGATACATGTGGCAGGAAGGAGGCATATACATCAACGTAGAATGAAGTCATATGCACTGTATAGCCTCAATGCCTGCATGGTCAGTCTATTGGTAATGCACCCACTCCACAACATGATCACTAGCTCAGGGTTTGCGCAACAGTCCAGCCAGCATCTTGCCCACCCTGTCCCCTTCACCATAGTGTAAAGCGACCGCCACCCTCCCTAAATTCCTTCATGTCCTCAGGTTTAAGGGATTGTTTAACCTGAACAGCAAGGCCTTCCTGGGAGACCGCTCCAATTATTTTTTTCTTCGGGAATTATTTTAATCTTTTCAATAGAACTTCTCTGATTTTCCTTATCCAATCTTGATAGAGCATCCACTTTTCCATTCTTGGCTCCAGGTTGGTATGGTATCATTAAATCGAAATCAGCAAATACAACGACCATCAAAGTTGTCGGGGGCGAAGGTCCTGGCTTATTTCATGAATTTCAAATTTCTGTGATCAGTAAAGAATGTCTCTGTGTGTTTAGCTCCCATTAAATAGTGTCTCCATTCTTTGAAGTCGCCCTTCATTTCCAACAGCTCCTTCTCAGTTACAGTATAATTAAATTCCGCCGGATTTATTCTTGGGAGCGATATGCTGCTGGATGCAATTGCCCTGTTTCCTTGTGTCTTTGCGATAGAATACCCCCGATGGCCAATTCTGACACATCTGTCTCAAGATAGAAGGGTCCTGTGGGATCTGCATGAAGCAGTACTGGAGCCAAGATGAAACTATACTTTAGAGAATTAAAAGCTTCTTCTGCTTTTTCTGACCAACTGAAAGGTACACCCTTTGTAAATAACCCAGTCAAAGGGAAGATTTTCTGGGAAAATTCATGGATGAACCTCCTATAGAAATTGGCAAAGCCAATGAAACTTTGGACTTCTTTCACGGTATTTGGTGATTTCCAATCAGTGACGGCCTTTACCGTCTGTTCATCCATTGTAATGCCAGAAGACAAGAGTACAGAGCCCAAGAACTCCACGGTGTCCACTTTAAATGAACATTTTTCCAGTTTTGCATATAAGGCATTCTCTCTTAGTCTTTTTAGCACAGCTCTTACTAGCTACCGATGTTCTTCTTCTGAGGCTGAGTAGATTAGAATATTGTCAATATATATGATGGCACACTGATCTATGAAGTCTCTCAAAATGTAATTTATGAAATGCTGGAATGCGGCAGGGGTGTTAAATAGTACATATGGCATGACTTGGTACTCAAACAGGCCATATTTAGTTCTGTATGCCATACGTCTCCTTCTCGTAGCCTAATCAAATGGTAAGCCCCTCTGAGGTCCAGTTTGGTATAAATCTTTGCCCCTTTAACATGATCGGGGAGTACAGAAATCAGAGGCAAAGGACAACGATTCTTGACTGTGATTCGATGGATTGCTCTATAGTTGATGCAGGTTCTCTGGTCCCCGCCTTTCTTTGGGACAAAGAAAAGTGGTGATGAAACTGGGGACTGAGAAGGCCTAATGAATCCATTGTCCAAATACTTTTTTAGGTAATCTTTTAAATGCTGATTCTCTTTTTCTGTAAGAGCGTAAATCCAACTGCAGGGTAAATTTGATCCAGGTTAGAGTTTGATTTTACAGTGATAAGACCAATGGGGGGGAAGTTTTTTCTGCTTCGACTTCATTGAATACATCCACATAATCCTTTTACTCTTCTGGGATCTCATTTGTTTGTATTACGCAAACAGATACTCCATTTTGGCAAAGTTGGGCTGCTGCGTTAAATTCTTGATGGTGTTCATGCTTCACAAAACAATTCTCCTTACAATATTCTGAATTCATTTCTGTTGTTGTTGTACTCCATTTCATAGTAGGATTATGTTCAGTTAACCAGGAAAGTCCTAGTATGAGCTAGAATTGCGGACCATCAATTAAATTAAATTGTATCATTTATTGATGTCCTCCCAAACATAGTAACTGCATTGATTCTCTGTGGCTTACTATTGGCCCCAACGAAAGATTGGTGCCAACAACCACTCTGACTGCTTCACTCTTGTCCTTTTTAACTGCCTTTACATCAATGTGATCTGCGAACTTGAGATCACAGAAATATCCTATAGCCCCGAAATCGATCATCACCGAAACGTCTTTGAAAATCAAATGTCGAAATCTTAGCGTCCCTTAAAGGAACAAATGAGATGAAGATACTTGTGAGGTATTTGCCACCTGATGATTTGTTGGAGTTGCTTCCCGATCTGCACCCACCAGTCCCAACTCCCTCTACTGGTGGTACTGCGAGTTTTCCTTCACCAGGGTCTTAGGTTTTTTTGGACACATAGTCACAAAATGACCTCCAGCTCCGCAATAGAGACACAATTTATTTGATCTTCTTTTCTCTTTTTCATCTTTCGATAATGGGCCTCTAATAGTTTCAATTTGCATTGGTTTGACGCTTGACGCACCCTCGGTAGTCCTTGTAGCTTCCGTATTCATTTTATTGAATCTAGGTATACTGATTTTGAACTCTTTTTTTTCTTCTCTCCTAGTCTTTCACTCTGGCGGAAGTCTATTTCCAGGACCAAATCCACTAACGCCGAAATTTCCATTGGCCAATTAGGCATTTGTGCAAAGGCATCCTTTAATTTGTCCTTAAGTCCGCAATAAAACACTGCATTTCTTTTATTCTTAGGCAATTCAGTCTCCACTATTAATTTAATAAATTGAGCCAGATAAGTAACCAGTTCTCGTTTTCCTTGTTTCAGTTCTAACAACTCGTTGTCGGTCGCTTGAGAGGCCTTTCTTCTGTCGAATATTCAAAGAAATTCTTTCTTGAACTCCTCAAAATCAAATAGTATTTGGTCATCCTTAGTTACTAGAGGCATAGACCATGAAGGAGCATCCCCACTATGGTGGGACAGTATGAAGACTACTCGAGAC
This sequence comes from Triturus cristatus, assembly GCF_964204655.1. Classification (NCBI taxonomy): domain Eukaryota; kingdom Metazoa; phylum Chordata; class Amphibia; order Caudata; family Salamandridae; genus Triturus; species Triturus cristatus. The sequence continues at coordinate 549,361,978 of NC_140595.1, forward strand.
TGTGTATCAGAAAAAATTGTTGGAAGACACATAAAATGAAGGGAATATTGTGTTAGAAAAATGTGAGTTTTTTGAGGATCTCCACTAAAATGCTATTGGGATGCTAAGGTTATTACAGGAGATAATGAGAGGATGACTTGGGTGGGTGCAAATGGCATTGAGCTTTTGGAAGCGCTAAGATTTTCAGGGTTAGGGGTCTTTAAACTCATTCCTGCTGCTTATTCTTCAATAAGGGTGGCTAAATCTAAAGTTTCCCTTCTAGAGCTTACTATTTCTTGCCTCAAGGTTTTATTTTCTTCTCTCACTGCCACCTGCTCTTTCTGCATACAGCCCAACATCTCTCCTAAATTTTTTGATTCGATTCCTTCGGCCATTCTGCTCAGGAGCAAATGAGTATGTGGGCACTTCACTCTGTCAAAAATGTACTTGGACAAACTTGCTCAGGAGCAGAATGATGCCAGTTCCCAATGCCCCTCCAAAAACCCCACCACCCAATTCTATGCTTGGGTTAGCTGAGTTCCCCAGGGGGAAAGGGGATGGGGAGATAAGAAGAGACAGTCTGATAGTTGTGGTTCTTCTCCAGAAAGGTTTCTTCCACTTCACTTCTACCTTTTCTCACTCTCAGTACCCTTATGTGATATTGGAATAACTGCAGGGAAAAACAAACACTGTAATCTACTCTATGGTTACATTCAAGCACATTATTAATATTACTTCTTAATTATCTTAATCATACCCAAAACTACTATGGCTCCTCTTCTATTTATTATGTATGTATGTCTTCTTCTATTAATTGAACTTTCTATTGAAGAATTTTCTTAGTTGTTTGTACATTTCTTATAACAATATTAATAATTGTATTTTTTTTTCTTTGTTTCTTAGAGTCTACTTGCGTGTCAGGAAAGACGACAAATTGTCTCTGGATCATTGAAGTGGCTCAGGTAAGAGGATAATATTCGGGTCGTATTCTCAGATTGTTCGAGTGACTTCTTCTAGCGGAAAGATGAATTAACTATGAAATTAGACTTGTAGTTCAGTTGATATAATATCAGAATACTACAACTGAATCAGGAACTCGGCGTTCATTATGCATAGGAAATGTTGAGTTTGTGTAATTATTCAATATGACACTTACGAGAAAAGGCACTTTCCTTGAGGATGCGCAGAAGGCATGAGAAGAGATACTATACTCATGCACAACTGAAATTGAGGTTTCTGTCGATTGACTCTCTGAGGAGACACTAATTTAATGGAACTCGCGGTTGGCCGATTACCAGGAGAGACACTACCAAAATGTGCCATGCCTGCTCAAATGACTGTGATTAGTTATCGGAAGAGCACTTACCAAGGATATCCAAAGAAACTAAACAACAACAGATGCCACTATCCTAACTAGCTAGCATGTCATAAAAAGCTGCTACCTCAGGAATTACTTCAGGTGAAGTGCACGGTTGAATGACCGCATGAGCTTCACATTTCATTGTGGTTACAAAAGTACTAGAGCGCTTCAGGAGAGATCAGGCTGGCAGCCATCTTGAGTTTCCAGCGCTGCCAGCCCGTCCTCCAATCATTACTAACAGTAACTTGTTTCTGTCTCCAATTAGTTTTCCCACAGGATATACTGGCTATTGTTTTAGTGGGAATCCTCCTAAGGATCCTGACAGTGGGCGTGATCACAAATACTGTACATCCGCTATACCATGAACATGGGAGAAAGATCGGCCCCAAATACAGCCCTGAACATAGATTAAACATAAGTCTCCATTCTGTTCATTGTCATCGGTCATAACAAGGCTGTGCAGGTTATTCTGGCAGGAGTGTGCCTTGAGGTCTCAATTCTTACTTTTGATGACATTCAGAATTTTTCCATCCAAAGAAGCTTTTTCCCAGCGGTGGAGTGCACATCTTTAGCATTGGACATCTGGTGCTCCAGCTGACCTATTTGCTCCTCATGCCTGTCAACCTTTTCCTTGAGGTGATCAAGTCTATCTGTGAGGAGCTCTATCTTTGAGTCAATGGCATTTAAGCTGTGTTTATGGCCTAGGAACATGGATTTGATTTCTTGTGCAGTCGAGACTTCATCACAGTTCTGAGAGCCCTGTCCATGGGCCTCAGGTTCCAGTTCTGCAGTGCACATGAGATGCCTAGACATAAAAGACAATTTGTCCTTTTTATTGTCACTCTTCCCTATGTTGCAGGCAGATGGCTCAGGGCAAAGTCAGTATTGTCGAACATGCACCAAAGTCACCTACAGAAGAGAGGCAGATCGTGTAACGACTGAGATCCCAGCACCCACCAGGAAGCAGCATCTGGGGGCCACGAGCAGACACAATCTCACTCTGTGCGCAAAGTTGTCCTCTGTAGGCTCAAAGTGTTCACTTAGTCCAGTCTAGGAGGGGGTGTCACCCGATGCTACCAGGGCGGGAGGCTCCAACATCTGAGCAAGGAGTGTCCAGTGCAGCGCCAGTTCCCGTCGGGCCCCTGCACACCTGAGATATCCTCAATTGAGGGGCACAAACAGGCCCAAGGCACTCAAAAGGGATGTCGAACCGGCCACAGCCCCCACCGTATAAGGGGGCCAGATTGGGGGGGGCAAGAGAAGCGGCAGGTCACCCCACTGCAGCCCCACTCAGACCAAAACACAGCAGTCCTGAGTCTCCACAGTTCATCATCATCATCATATTACCCTCTATTTTGGATACCATAAAAGAGATACATAAATAAATCTGTATACCAACAATCAAAAGTTAAAACATTCATTAGCTAAAAAAAAGTATAATCGAGATAAAAGAAATTGTGCCTTCTTAAAACCAAGAACTCATTAAAAATCTTGAAACAGCAAAAACCAGACAGGGCGGGGGGGCTGGGTTATTTTGCAAAATCCTGAGGGCCGCCTTATAGTTTCTAGTGCCCAGGCTCCTGCAAATATAAACTACCCATTTCGACCTGGGTTTGCGGTAGCAAGGTCAGGAAAAAAAATAATTGGGCATTGATTCTTTGTCATGCTCGCAAATAGGGCAGCTCTGATCCTTGGGGTTATCTGCTCCTGACCAACCAAGTACAAATCCACGAAGAGGCAACATACCAAACCTGATTTGTACATACAGCTTTTTGGCCATCCTAGGTTCAACAGTATCCAGAAATGCTTCTATTAAATAAGAATGTATGCGATGGAAAGAGGAACGGGATAAAGTGCTGTGTACATTGGAGGCCAAAAGATTAGACAGCATAGAAGACCTATATTTAATTTTCAGGTCCAGTGCACTTCTAAATGAGCATGAAATCTCTGAATCACAATAGAGGTCCACGAGACCCTTCTACTTGAGACTTTCTCATGTATTTAATCCAAGGGAATCAAGCAGAACATGGGTTATTAAGGATTTTCACTAGATCGCTGCATTATTGGAACAGCTCTTTGGTAGCCCAGCGACTTCTCCAGAACAATAAGGGTCTTAATTCTATTTGGTCTGAAATTGGTCTCAACCCAGTTTCTAGCCTTAGAGGAATCAGTGGGGTACTTATTGGGAGACTCATTATTGACCTCAAACAATGATTTTTCTCCAACTCAAGTTCTTTAACTTTTTGTGTCCCCATATCTCTGCCCCATAAAGAGGTACCCCTAGTGCTTGGCTGGTATATATCTGGATTACTGGTGAGACGACTTTGCTAAAGGACCATTTGTGTAACTTCAATAGACCCCCTATCTGATGGCCTAATTTTCATTTTCGTCTAGTGACTGCAATCCATACTCTCATCAAGAGTCCTTCCTAAATAATCAATAAGATGAACCCTTTCTAGGGGGATGCCATCGAGTATAGGGTTTGATTGCATCGAGCGGCAAGGATTAAATACCATGTATTTGGTTTTATTGATATTAATTTCCAATCCTCTTTTTGTACAGAATCTGCTAAACTCATCCAGGGTTTTTTGTATGCCCATTGGTGATTTTGCTGGAAGGAGTGTATCATCGGTGACCATGAGGGCCAAAACTCTCATGTTTGCCAACTTAGGGGCATCATTATCAACTGCATTTAGGTGCAGAACCAAATCATTTATATACAATGTAAACAAAGTGGGAGCCAATACACATCCCTGTCTTACGCCTTGCCCACTGGGAATGTGGCAGTCGTCTCTCCCAACTTCCCACAACGTACCTGGCCAAAATTGTTTCCATGGAGTCGCTCATTGAGATTACATAGATATTTGAGAACTTTGGGAATACTGCATAGAGCCTGCCCTTCTTGATCAAAACTGTCTTCCAGTAAATCAACTGGAGACTAAAATGTTGGTCTATCTTCGATATATTTGTCCAAAAGCCCGCTTGTATGGGGCTCCTGATTGCCTTGTTATCCAACCATTGCTGCAACCTTGCAAGTATTACCCTGCTAAAGAGTTTTTGAGTAGTGTCAATTAGGCTAATTGGCCAATAATTAGCAGAGTCTAGTGGTAAACCCTGTTTAAGGATGGGAATGATTTTGGCCCCAGCCCAAGATTCGGGAATGCTCATTTAATTAAAAATGGCATTAGAAATGACTGTAAAATACGGGGCCTAGATGTCGATACTAGTTAGAAACAAATCTCCTGAGATTTTGTCAATTCCTGGGGCTTTGAAGGGTGCAGTCTTTCTAATGGCTGCTTCGAACTCTTTGGGTTTGATAGGGTGGAACGCACAGCTCACTGCATTGCTGGCAATACTGACACCCCCAAGACAATTAGAGTCCACATCTTGACGTGGGCCTAATGAATTTAGATGGGAGAAATGATATATCCATGCATCTGCTGTATTATTATTATCAATTACCATAGAGCCCTCTGCATTCCCAGTTGCAGACAAATTCCAGAATAGTGTTTGGTTTTTATCTTTAGAAGCTTCAAGTAGTTTGTCCCACCTCCTGTTTTCCCAGTCCATTTTAGCCTTGCTTGTTACCTTTTTATAGTTACCTCCACTCTTAAGGTTTTCCCTCTTGTTCTTGGTTTTGATTGCCTTAACTAGAGCTGCCTTAGCTTTCCTGCATTGACTATCATAACACAAAGTGGCAGACTTCCTTTGGTTCCTAGGTACCTTAAAGAATTCATTTTTTAGGTTCTCAAATAGGTATTGGTGTATCTTACCAACTGTTAACTGAACATTGTCAAGTGTAAAAAATAGATTTAGGTTACACATTTCCAGAAGTGACCACTCAACATAACATGGGTGTAGATGGAACTAATTGCCTTATCTGATTGTAGTTTTCCACTTTGCAACCCGTTTAGTTTTTTTGTAGTTTGCTTTGGCTCTCCCTGTAAACTTTTGCAATTTGGAGCATAAACTCTGGCCTTCTTACTAAGGCACTCATAGGAGTCACTTCCTTGTTGCTCCAGGGTCTCAGTGCTCCTAGGTGAGGGAGAAGAGGCAGGGTCATCTACAGAATTACCTCCACCCAAGGACAGTCGTCTCTCAGTAAGTTCAATTTCAGTTGCAATTACCCCAATTGTCCTTTGTAGCATCTTTATCAATAGAATCAATAGAGGTTCAGTTAGCTGAAGGCAAAGACCCCCTACTTTCCTTTTTCCAATTGTTATTCGCAGCAGTATAGAGAAACAAATATGGACGATCACTCACCAGATTGTGAAGGTTTATTCCCAGGCGCAGGGTCGGACTCCCCCTATATTTTAGGATAAATACCTGATTGGGTTTCCTGGCCAGCGAAGTTTCGCTGCACGGAGGCCCTCTTGCAGACCGGTCTCGGGCGCCCCCCAACTATTTGCATTATTAAACAATTTTAAAATCCTTTTATAACAAACTGCCATATCATATTTCTGTAGTACTTGTTTTTTGATGTTTTTTATGTGGCTTGGCAGCGTGGTTGTCTACAAAATCTGCTGCCAGTTTTTTAAAATATACATAAAGTTGGGTTTGTTTATGCCCAACAAGTTTACCTCCCTCATCTACTGCAAATGGCTGTTTGATGTATCATTCCCCCTTCTTTGAAATTCTTCCATTGGAATGCACGAGGGGTTGTTGTACCACTGAAAAGTGCACCGTATGTCACTCAATTTTTTATCTGCTATATGTATTCTACATAGAAAGCAATATTTGTTTGTTTTTAATATTATTTAACCTAGCATTGATAAAGCCAAGAGATTCGGCTTTAATGCAAATGTGTGCATTCCCGTGCTCAAATGAGTTAACCCTTTAAATGTGAGACCTGGTGGCTTTGCCGGTTCTAGTGTCTATTGGACTAGTAGAGTTTGGAAGAAAAGAAAAATCCGTGACTGAGAAAATTCTGTCATCCAGAGGAAAGAAACAACGTTCATAAAACTCAATGCCTTCATAATGAAACGTGCACTGCAAAATGTATGGGATTTAGACACGGCGGCAACTGTGTGGAAATATTCCACACTCATCACATTTGCATGTCAGAAGGCTTGATTTGAAATTTTGTTTGACATTATTATTTTTTTTATTGAAGATTTGAAATCATGTCTGTATTTGCAGGCAGGATTCTAATAAAAACATACTGGCTCCAATAATTCAGTGCATTCATTCCCATATTGTAAAGCTAAGGCAAGGAACTCACGTATATCATTAAGTGATATTGCTTTATAGTCTGCATTTAATGAGACTTCTGCATGATGGTTGTTTGTGTCAAGATAAGATTTGTTCTACATCCTTCAAGAATAAATGTGACATTATTGGCGAGATTAATTAGCTTTTGATAATGACACAGGACATGAAAATGGCAATAAACTTGTAAGAGCGGTGTTGTCTCAGCTATCTGTTTCGCAGAGTGATCTGGCCAGTAAATCTAATATTCTACTAAACATTTTTTAAACGAAGTAAGCCTAACCTTTTTTCTTTGAAAAGCAAACCGCGAATGTATGTAATCGAAGAGGCTAAATCTATTTTTATTGGGTTACAAGGTAAAGCATAACCAGAAACGCCCCCAGAAGACATCTTCAACTTTACCCAAGGCATAGAAGCCAGCTTGTGACTATTGTGTTGAAAGAGCTCATAGCAGCAGGTAATAATGGACAATATCAGATTAATATTTAGAGATTCTCCCCTGGTTGACTTTGGGTGTTCAGTTTGTGCTATTTTCTGAGATAATATGAAGCCAGTCTGTGAATGTAAACCTGTAATAACGACAAAACATGAATGTAATGCAAATCATTTTAATGCATGCACAGTCGGTGCTTAATTGTAGCTGGTGGTTGCCAGCAGGGGCAACCAGCATCCTTTTTGGGGATCGGCACCTATTTTTCTGCATCAGACATTTACTGAGAGCAAGATAGTAGTAAAGCAAAGCGGAAGGACTAAGGAAGAGACAGATGGAAAAAGTCATAAAGGTAGAAAGCAAGAACCTGCAATAGTTAGAGAAGTTTGGATTCAAGACTAGGCCTTGGTATTAGGTGCCCCGACATTTAATCGCCCCGCCCGCGGGTATCTGAGCAGAGCTTTGGGCACCAGTACTCATTCTTTTACAAATTAAACACTGTACCAGTGAACTAAATCGTTTTGGGCATTACCAGACTGTGTGTGGACAGACACTGAATGGAATGTTATTTTAAGGGAACATGAAGACTTTAGGAGGTTCCTCCTTGATAGTATCTTGCACCCATTGGTGATGCAAGGTTAATTAGTTTGTCCTTACTCTTCACAGTCCTAAAATGCGAGTAGGTGATGTTTTCTGTACTCTGTTGACGGCTTTAAACATGATTCTGCTTCCTTTGGAGCTGGGGCAGCTATTTAAATGTCTCTGATGGTTTTCCAGGGTTTTATTTCTTGTTACAGTTTTTTAATTTTTTTATTACTAGACTGATTGTATTTAAGTGATGTCCTGCGCAGTGGCACCAGCGATGTCCTCTTTTATAGTAGTGGGTAAATTTGCAATTTTTCTCTAGGTGAAATAAGTGTAGTTTTCAGGAGAATTACGAATGCCGCATGAAATAGACTTTGTCGAACTTCTGCACGCAAACAGTACACTGGGTTTGCCCTTGCATACAAAATTGATGCAGAATACCTGCCCAATGTATTTCCTATTTATTTTCAAAAGTTACTAAATATTTTGCACTGTTAAACAAGTGAACTAAATCTTGATTGCACCCACAAACAGTTGTAGACTGTAGTTATTAGCAGTCGCGGCTGCTCCCGTGAAGCAGTAGTGGTGAGGGAGGTGGGAAGGGGGATTAAAAAATAAATGCAAAACAGATCACTTACCTGCCGGCCAGTCAACTGGCCTGCTGCCGCCTGTCTTCCGTCCTCTTCCTGGCTTCTGTTCGAACAGGAAGCAGAAAGCACCCAGGCTCCCCATAGCCAATCACAACACTGCAATGCAGCACTGTGACTGCTCTGAGCACCGTGGATCGGCGCTCAGATGGGGAATGGGAGCCTGGACATATTCTCCACCCAGGCTGTAACGCAGTCTTCGTGGAGAACATTCATGTGAATTTTTTTTTGCCGTGCTGAAAGGCAGTGGGGCGATGCTCCTCCACCTTAGAAGAGGAGCCGCCCCTGGTTATTAGACATTTGCAACAAACACAGGCTATAGGGACAAGCCACTGTGGTCAGCATTTGTGGCTTGGTGTTATAAACATTATAAGAACGTACAGAGGATACCTGTTTATGATATACATATACGGAGTAATGGCACCCAACTGGCTAATATCTGTGTGTAATAATGGCTCCCCAAACACAGTTTTTCAATGCAAGCAGCTATGGCCTATCTTTAGCTCACAATTCAGCCAAACAGAAACTGCTGTCGTAAAAAGTCACTGTTTAAATGTAGTGTTTTACATGAATATGCAACATTAATGAACAACTTTTTATAAAATCAAATATTTTAATGACCTCAGATTTTTAAGCATGCTATTTTTAATATATGCTTTTTTCCAAAGTTCGATTATAATTTGTTTAATGATTTAATTTTTGAGATAGAGTAAAGATCGGATACTATAATTTACATTGTTTACATTTTCAATCGTTGGAAACTGAAAGACCTCTCCACCCCCCCTGTTATCGCTCGTAATCGCATGCTTCACTTCTGCATCTGATGATCTAGTGTTTCTCCCCAATTCACCTCAGTACAACTCGCACTATTTAATAAATGCAATAGAGTTAGTGGTAGGGCAATAAATTACAGTTTTATCATTCACTCGCAGGGGATCATACTCTTCTCTGCAACCTTGTAAGCGTCTATGGAATTCAGAAATACTGGAGATGAGGTGTATACACCACCCTTATGAAAGTCAAACATTGGATCTTCATTTGTGAGCTACATTTACTTGACACTGTGGAAAGGCTGGATACGTTATTATTAATTTAGATGACAGTCCAAAATAATCAGTGTGCAGTTCCTGCAATCATTTTAATTATAAGTAGGGCTCCCGGTTTTATGGTATTTATTTTTTGGCCATTTCCATCTGTATTTATCCATATGTATTTTTTGGCTATTTTATCTGTAGTTATCCATATTTATTTTGTGCTTTGTGTATAAATGAAGTTGTAAAACTGTATATTTCAATATCTATTTAACTGATAGACGCCACATCTTACTTTGATGTCTGTCGTGTTTTAGCTATTTAAGCTGCCAAATATTGCATAACAATACATCCATTGGTAAATACTAGCATTATACCATAAATTTCTTATTTAAAGAAATGTCATCCTGTTTTAAAATTAACCATGCTGTTCATCTGCTGAGTGCTGGCCTATAATTCACGAAAGACAGCACGTAGAGTCACTTAAAAGAAGCACAATTTTCTGTATTTATCCACTTTTAAAAATAAATACAGACAGAAACACATTGTTTTATGTCTGTATTTATCTGTAAAAATCAGTAAAAACAGAAAAAAGGGAGCCTTAATTATAAGCATTAAAACTGAAATTCCCCCTGCACGTTAAATAAGTGTGCACCACTGCTCTGTGTGATCCAACTCCATGCGAAACTGATAACCTGACTTTTTACATACCCAGCAAGTACGCTAATCTAGCTTGCCTGCTGTGGTCTAGGCCTGACCATGATAATGCCAAGGTTCAGAACTGGTTCTCTGACCATGAAGGACACATCGAGCCTGCACGCTTTAGTCGTCATGTGAATACTTTCTATATTCTGGGCTGTTGACAGAAAGTGACTTGGTACTGAACAGACCATTTTTCTGTGTATTGCAGAATGCAACTTATCATTCTAAATGAGGTACTTTTTTCTCTTTAAGGTTATACCCAGACACTTGCGTTAACATCTCATACACGTGTTCATGTTGAGTGCGTGTGTCCATTGTGTGGGTGTGACACATACATGACAGCGAGAGTATGTTTGCAGTGCTAGTATGTTTGTGGGGATGAGTGAGATCCATTTTGGATGGCGATGGCCTCTGGTTTAGAACAGCAGAAGATAAAGACTGGATACAGCCTCCCCCAACAGTGGAAGTTTATAACTTGCAATCCTGTGGCAAAAGGATGGTGGCCCAGACACTAAAGTGGGGTGGGTGGAGACAGGGCTACACTGGGAAATTTTATTAGAACTTTTTAGTAACGGATTGCTGATTGGATTTTCAAGAGAATTGTGATTTGGTGTATGAAACAAGAGTGAGTGGATGGGGTGAGGCAGCAGATCCTGTTGTTAAAGGCGAATATGTTTCCAGGCATGTCAGGCCCTTTTATCTCTTCCTGACTGGTACATCAGGAAGAACTGTAAAAGCCAAAGGCTGAGACGTCACACTTCATTGAGCCAATGTTTTGGATATTCCTGCTTGGAACCAGCATCATACTATCTGTTGTGAGAGGCATCACCTTGCACAAAGGCTGTGTCGGAACTACAGTCAAGGACATTCAAAAGGGAGCCACCTCAAAAAGATCCCAAGACCTCAGACAGTGGATCCATATCCCTTGGCTAGAAAATGAATATAAAGGTAAAAGATCAAAATCACCTCATCTTATTTCAATTCAAAGTCTTTCTTGACCATGGAAGGGTGTGTTCCACAGACTATTGAAAAGCACTGCTGTGAGGCCACGTCTGATGTTTGCATTACAAGTAGTCTCTCAGGTAAGGGCACATCAACTGAAATGTACATAACTTGCTAGAGAAGCTGCAAGAATGGCTTGTGCACAGAAAGAAGTATTCCTGCTCAGAGAGGGAAGCAGAGTGCCGGGACCTGCAAGAGGAGTCTCTGTCCAGGAGGAGAAGCACAATACAGAATACAGAAATATCCTGCCTGTATTTGTATTTAGTTGGTGGAATCTATCGTCATCCTGACAACGCTCACTAGGAGTCCTAGGTAGACCAAGAAACCAAACCTATTGATGCAACTGAGGTACACGCACATATATTGGACAAAGATCCAAAAATGAAAAAACAAAATACATATTATTATTTTTGTCAATATTAAATACAAAAATAATTTAAATCTATTGTCACATCTATATATGCTTATAAGTAACTAAATAGAAAAAAGTAAACAGACACCAAGAGTAAAAATGTCAAAACCTCTGGTCAAAACATCCACGTATACCACATTCATACAACATCCAGTGGACACATTATAAAAACAAAAACAAATGTAAAAGTCTGCAAAACAGGGACCTGTACAGTTTTCGGGAGGGTCAGTGATTATAATGACTGCTTCCGTTAAGATAGTCATATTTTAATTTGTCTCAATGTCCTGAGTTAGTGCTCGCTCCAATGACTTGTTGGTATATTTCAAAACAATTATTATGTTCAAAGGACCTATCATGATGGTCTACAGAACTTGCGCAGACGCTGGTTTCAGTGATGACCCCAGTATTCAGTTTGCACCTTCTTCAGGCTGCTAAAAGCGTGACGTGATCAGAGGGTCTTGGTGCCAACAGTAGGTGGGTACTATCTGGTAGATTAAACTTAACAAGTCAGGGGGCTGCTGCGGGAATATGCACAGGAAAGGATAGAAACCCCACATATGTAGAGTCGTCTTGTGTTCACCTTGGCAATACTGGCAATGGGACTATACACAGAAATATCAGTTGACGTTAGTGGGCATCACGGTTTGTCAATGAAAAGTGATAGCTAGAATCTGTCTAGCTGCATACAGAGGAAACCTCATGGACCAGAGTGTCTGCTCCACATAGTGTTACTCACAGATGCCTCGATAATGGCAGGCGAGAAAGCCAATGCGAATCCTCAACCGCATCGATCTGCTGGAAAAATCTCAGCATGACTTGCTGGAGAAGCTGCGAGACTTGCTTGTGCACAAAAGGAAATATGCCTGCTCAGAGAGAGAAGCAGAGTGCTGGGACCTACAAGAGGAGAGTCTGTCCAGGAGGAGAAGCACAGCCATGTTCCCAGCATGAGGTGCACCCAGGAAAAGCTGGATGCTAAGCCAGATCCTCACTGGTACTCCTCTGAGTCATGAGGGTCATCTGTGGCAAACTGAAACGAAATGAAAGTCACAGAAAAGCATGCCGTCAAGCACCTCTGCAACATGCCCAAGGGACCAGCCCTGCCATTACTCATATGGAGCACATTGCCCAGTTGAACCATTGTCATCACTGAAGATAAATTCCCCTGATCAGGAGGCCACAACTAACAAAAGTGAGGCCCTGTTGATCAGCCGGGCTGTTATTCTCAGCAGCCCAAATGAGGATCTAGGCTGCCTCAGCGGCAGAGTGGTACTGTAGAAGACACTGATGGTGCAATTCCAACAAGCACAAAACATACAGCATCAGCCAAGCCATGTCTCTGCTGAAGAGTTAACATGAATCCTGGCCTCAAGAGACTGTTCTGCAGATGCAAATGATTATTCCTTCATAGGAAGTTACCTCTGCCAATGAAAATTCTCTGGGCTTATAATTAATTCAAGCTGATCTACAATTTACCGATGTAGTGATAGCTAAATGGAATTTCACTAGTTCCTAATCCTGCCTGCAGCCTAAATATGGAGGAGGTCATCTTAGACATAGGGGGGTACCGTAGCGGGTTCAGTGCTTACCTTGTAATTGTACCCATTATCTAATTCTTCATTATTAAGTTTTGCTGTGATATTAAATAACTTTATTCTTTCAAAAATATAATCACTAATCTAGACAGTGTGTTGTGTCTGTTGTTTCTCTATTTCTGATCTGAATTTTTGACCCCTACAATACCTCCCTAAGAAACCTTTGCCTGTTCACCTAGCTATCCTTACAGTCACATGTGGAGGGGGCGCTCTTGGCCTGGTTTGTAGAGTTATAGTAGGGTGGGCCCAAGGACACCCTGGAAAAACAACCTGAACCACCACTGTTTTTTTCCCACTAGTCCTTTTCTGCCCGGTGACCCCACCCCCTAATCCAGGTCTGACAATAAAACAATTCTCCTTGACTGTAAAGTCCATGAAGATCATATCCACATCATTTTGCTAAATCCATCCTATTACTCATGAAACATCTGCAAAGACCCTTTTCCAGTAATCCCAGATGTTTTGCATTCCATGGAAAATGTATCTTACACCCCCCTCCATAGTTACTCCAGGGTAATACCTTGGGCTCTTGAAAAAACACCATCTACCTCTTTAACCTTTAATTCCCTGTTCTCTTAAAGTAAGATCTTTGAGCACTCATCTATTTTGAGTTCACAGATTAGTTTCCTTTCACATTTTCCCTTTTAGATTTGTCACAGTAACCTCAGTTTGATGTAAAAAAGACGTAGATCCAAAACATTCACATTCGCAAAACATTCACATTGTTCCGAATTGTCAAGTACATGTATCTAAGAGTAAATTATGTTTTTGTCTCTCTCTGAGCACAAGGATTATGCCTTCTTTGTACTGTCTGTTTTGCAAATAGTACTAGCATTCTCTTTTTGTCCAGACTATATAACAATTGTGGAAGCTGGAGCAAGCAGTATACCCACTGTTGAAATTACTTGCCCATGAGGTCTATTCCTGTGCTGCATAAAGTCATTCAGGATTACATGATGCCCACAATTAAGATATTTATTTTTGTACTAATAGGAAAAAATTGCACTTTTTTAATGGCATCATGCTACTAGGATACAAAATACCACTTACTCTACGGGCTTGGATGCTCCTAAAAGTATTCATTAGAATATGCCACACTCTGAGTCAAACTAAATAAAAAGGTCTGATTCTCCTGAAAGCAATAGAGTTATCTGAAATAAATTGTACTTAATAGTCCTTTTTGTAATCTTTGATGTAAATAATTCATTAAAAAAAATCTTTGTCAGACATTGGATTGTTGGTTAGGGGCGGGTGTGCACCCTTTTCAAGCAACAGCCACTATCCTTGTCAGGGTGACCCACAAAAGGCACTAAATTAACCTGTGCTTAACCCTCTGGTACCTTGGTACAAAATCAGTTAGGCTTAACCTGAGGCAATGTGTAAAGTATTGATGCAGCCCCTAAACAGTAATAAAGTGAAAACACAACACAATAAAAAAAATCCCACACCAATTTAGGAAGAAGAGTTACCTTCTAAAGTCTAGCACAAGGTATTCTGCACGCAGTGGATGAGGCCACTAGGAGCAGGGAGACTGTCGCAGATGGTAGTCAGTGTAGCACGAAGAGCAGGCTGGGTGGTGCGGACAGCCATCACTGTAGCATGAAGATGCTTTTGGGAGTAGCTGGTGGTCGTTATTGGAGATTCGCATTGGAGGTCACCGTCGGGTGTTGATGCTGTAGCGTGAAGTGAAGATCTCACATTGCCATTTGTCCCTGGTGATCACTGTAGATCGCGGAGTCGGTCTTCCTGGAGCTTTGCCTTTATGGTCAGCACAGGTGGCAAGATCTTGGTTCGAGCTGGCCCATTTGCTGTCACAGGAAGCTCAAAACTTCAGGATTTCTCCTTTTTGAGTCAGAGGAGTGCACTCTGTTGCCAGCCAAGGGACCAGGGGCTGGGGAGGCACCTCTTGGGGATCAGGTACTCAATCTTGCAGAGGCCAGCAGGCCTCAGGCAGTTCAAGGTGTAGGTGCAGACAGGTCCAGTTGCAGTGGGTCAGCTTGGCAGTTGTAGAGAGGTGTCTGGAAGTTGTTGTGTCCCTGTAGCTCAGAACAGGAGGTCAGTCAGCTAATCCTTGGAGTCACTTCAAACTGAGATGAAGAGTTCAGTTCCCAACAGGCAGGTCAGGCCTCCAACAACAAGGCAGCAGGGCATACTTCTTCTGTAGTATCCACAGGCCCAGGAGTGTGCTGAAGAGTGGCTCTGAGGGTACCATTTTTATACATGGCACCCCCTGTGAAAAGGGAGAAGCTTCTGCAGTTTTTCTTCTACAGAGGTGTCTGGAATTTCCTGCCTCTCTGCCCTCCTCCCAGTCTGTTTGGGGGCACAATAGGCTAGCGTAAAGTCCTTTGTAAGTGTGCAAGACTTCAGTGTGTCTTTGTACTTGCATTGCTTGGATTGTGTTGTATTTCAGTGATCATTGCATGCAACGGCACTGGGGCCTTGCAGTGCCTCTCTTTGCTTGGTATATCCAATGTATTTGCCATCCGCTCTCTATCATGCTGTAAATGCTCAATGCATTTAGATAAAGTAGTAATGTAGTTCAATTGCTCGGGGGGGGGGGGGGTCGACAGGTGACAGACTAGGGAAAATTAAATAAATAAATCCTACTTCTTCATCTGTCGCCATCCCCCGCTCTACCTCGCCCCACCTTGCTTACCTACACTGACTGCTGCTGATAATACCGCATCACAGAACGAAATAGACAAGCAGTCAGTACCTACAAGAGACCAGTGATAGCACTAGACCTAATGAGCAGACAAACTCTTGCGAGCTATTTTCCAAACTTATTATTTCAGATGGTAAAATCATGCTGGGAAGACAAAGACAGTTTTACAGTTTTCATCTCTTTTACTAACGTAGCCTCACACTGGCCTTATTCTAACATCACATCCGCACTGTATTGACACTTTAATGGCATGACAGCTACGGCCATTTTGTTTTTGGACAACTTTCGTGTCCACCAATAAATCATATTCCGGGACGACTATTAGACTTGCAAAGAGTAAAGTCAGGGAGAATACATTTTACAAAATGTAAAATACAGTCCATAGTGCCAAAGATAGTCCCCAATATTGCAATGGCTGTCCCTACAAATCTTGAGTCCAATATTGATTAATAGTGAAAATGTTATAGAAAAGATGAAGTCGGGCTGAGCCTTCAAAATGACTCTAACTGCACCACAGAAAAACTAACACAAGTAGTCCATATGGCAATTATTACCAACGTTATATCAAAAACTATATATATTTATACACCAATAATGCTTCGTCAAGGAAAGACCGTTTGGAAGTTCTTAGTATTTGGTATACAGTGGCCACATCTATATGAGTAAACATTAAATTTCTTTGGAGGAGGACAGAGACTCAGTAATTCAGAGATCAGACACAAGGAAATGAATCCCCTTGTGCCAAAGGGCAAATTGCAGTCCACTGACCTGATGCAAATCAATGTTGTCTTTGGGAGGTGGCTACAGCCACAGCTGTGCCTGTCTTCCTTTAGAAATTGTCACCTCTGACTCTGGACATTGGATAGATGAGATGCGCAAACAGATTTCCTGAATAGCCACGTTTCTTGCCCTGACATGCCGCTAGCCATTTTCTTAGTAAATTGAGCATGTTTTATAGTAGGACCTACTAGCAAAGTGTAGTTTAGGGGGCGAGAGAAGCTGCTAAGTAAAATGACCGTTTTGGATTGCTTAATAATTGTGCAAACTGTATTCTCAAAAAAACATCTGTCCATTTCAATTTTCTAATGAAGCCAGATGCAGTAAATCAATTGGTTATAGAATATTAATGTTGTCGGAGTGATACCGCCTCGGCGAAAGGTAAACGCGGATATCCACTACTCACCAAGCCACGCGCTCTTAATCTGGCATTCCACTTTATTTGTTAAATGTATCGGACTCGGCCGTCTACAAAGTCTGCTTGCACGTACACATTCCTGCCGCGCCTAGGGCAAAATATTATGCGCTCCTGCACATCTTATTTTTGGCATAAGCAGGGATGTGTACTAAAGGCAAATTTTTCGTTTAACATTATCAATAAAACATGCCTGAATTTCTGTCTGTTAAATTAGTAATGGCGGAAAATCTACCAAGTTTCTTTCTTAAATTATTACAAAGCTCCCTTTTGAATCTCGCCTTCGGTGAAACGCGGGTCTCCGCAGACCGCCGTTACTTATGGTTCTCGCTGGTTCCTTTAGGGCTTATTGCTGGGCCACGCTACCAAGGGAGACCACCAGAAAAATCTAATAATGGAGGAGTCAGATGCCTCCAAGTGCTGCTTGGTGCCTGTTCATTCCGAGGTGTCCATCATTGGAGGCATTCCGAATTGTATCACCATGCTGGAAAAAACACTCGAAGTGCTGCTGCATTTAATTCGTTTGAGGTTGTAATGATGGCTAATTGATTTGTGAATGTAATTGCCTTTTTGTCCAACTGAACAAAAGCGCTTCCATTAAAGCTTTTGCACGTGAGTGAAAATGTGCCAAACCATCAGAGATTCCTGCTTATTGACAAGCATTAATTCAAATTTTATTAATTTCATTTCGAAAGTAACATGCGTTGAGATTCACTAGGAGTTAAGGGAATTAAAATCTGCTCAGTGATTTCGAAGCAGCCCTTGGGTCATGTAAATTATTTTTTAATATGAGACAATTACGTTCCATGCGTCTTTTTGTCATAGTATTTTTGTGACATAACTCTTGACTTGCTTTCTGGCTGAGACGAGTGAGAGCATTTAGGAAAGACACGTACTGTACATAGTTAAAAATCGCAAATGGCAATACTTGATGGTGAAACGACATATATACTGAGACATAAACAATCAGTGTGTAGGTGAGAGAGGCAGGAAGACTGTGAGAGATAGTGAAAGAGAGAGAGGTAAGAATGTAATAAAATAATTGAAATATAGGGAAACTGGAGGGCTGAAGAGCAAGCATTGGCAAATACTATACTTGTTGAGTTGAATTGCAGCCTTTTGGCTTTGACAGTGGCTGTTTATTTCTGTCATAGTTTTTGTAAAACTTTATTCTGAGGAGCTGCCGGCCCTATAACAATATAAAAAATAAAAAGTGGCTAAAAGCAAAAATATTTTTATGGCCTCGATGGTAGTCCCTGGTACCCAAAGGAACTACTTTGTGTGGATGTGCTGTTTGTGAAAGAGTTAAATGCTGTCACTCACAGTGAAGTTAGCCAGTGGCTGATATGTGCTGACCTATTGCCCCCTGCTGTATACTGTACTGGGTAGATTAAAACTGTGAATGATACAGCAACAGGCCAGTGGATGAAGACTGTTGACTGACTGAGAGCCCCTGTAAGTAAGTATACAATATTTTTAATGGTAGTAAAAACAAAAGGTCTTAGTCAATGCCCGCCCTAAAAGAGTGACAGAAAGAAAGGAATGAGTAGAAGAAGGTCTGGGGTGAAAAGAAAGAAAACCAGAAATAGGCACATAAAAGGCTTAGATGAGGGAAACTGAGTGGAAGATGTAAATATAGTTAATGTGTATGAAAATGTATGGCCTTCTTAGATTTTGTGTCGTTATACTCAAGTCCTTGGCTTTGAATTGTAGCATGAGCAATGCATATGTGCTAATAATATCTGCATAGTCTAATGACTTAAATTTAAATATATAGTTTTGATGTCACATGCATTATCCACAGTTTAAGCATCAAGTACCTCACCTGAAAAGGGCTTCTCATTACCAAAGCAACACCTGGTGCAGGAAATGCACATTTTCTGCATAGTCACCCACATTTTCTCCTTTTTCTGGACCCTATTTTTATTGACTTTAGGACTATGCTAAACAGAAGCAAAGTGTTGTGATTCTCCTATGACGTGTGTAAAATTGAACTCCCTATTTGGCCTAGTTAACCATGTTCATGGTCAATGGTGCCTAACGTGTGCCTATGTCCTGGACCATTACAATGTTATATTTGGGCTCAAGTGTGTATTTAAACCACTCAAATTAGTGACAAATGTGTATGTCTACCAGGAGCACCACTGTGCCTTGACTTGGCTGTGGATTAAATGCGCTACAGCAATACTTGACAGGGAATCATTCCTTAGCTATGTAGGAAAGGCATATTTTTATATGTTCACAAGTCACCTTTTGTTAGACCTGTCGGCCTTAGGGTGGTCTTCCCCCCCCGGCTTTTTGCCTTCCCTCTCCATTTTTTTGTATCTTGTTTTTTGCTGGCCTCAGGACTCAGTGCACTTTACCACTGCTAACCAGTACTACAGTGCTTGTGCTCTCTTCTCTAAACATTATAATATTGGCTAATATCCAATTGGCATACCTAATGTATTTGTATGTCCCTAGTAAAAGGCTACTACAGGTACCCAGGGTCTGTAAATTAAACTCTACCATTGCGCCTGCAACACTGATTATGCCACACACCTGAAGAACACTTTAAATAAGTTCTGATAGTGAAAAGCTCTCAAATTCTTTTTTTTACTACAGCAATGCCTACCTCTCCCAAAGGATAACATTGGATTTGCCATTGAAAATTTTGTGTGTAATTCCAAATGGGAGGTAACCAGTTCATGTTTGGTGTCTCTGAAAACCTAATTTAAAATTCTAGCTTATAATATAGTCTGTTTTGAAATCGCAATTCGAAAATTGCCACTTTTAGAAAGTTGGCATTTTCTTGCCTTACCCATTTAGTGCCTGTAGCTTAGACACATGACTAGATGTAGTTGCCTTTTAAGCTTTGTGTATTCCTCCTAGATAGCCACACACAATAGGGATCTTAGATGTGCCTGGATGGGTCATCATTGGCAGGATGAGAGGAGGAGGTGGGTACAGCCACACTTATACCTGAATAAGTTGTATCCTGCCTCAACGCAAAAGGCTGCAGACCTCCTATAGTTCATCTGGAGCCATGGCAGGAAAGGCAGGATGCATGGGGACTCCAAATGGAAACTTCTAAAAGTGTCTTCCCCACTTCAAAGGCCAACCGGGTATATACTGGACCATAGACACCAAGGGCCCTATCACAAGTCTGGTGGTCCGAGGACAGCCAGACTCGTGATGGTGCAGTGGTGGCAAATCCAGCCACCGCCACACCGGCGGTCCGACCGCCCCATTAGGAGTTGGCCTGTCGGACCACCCTGGGACCGCCAGCTCTGCCAGGGAACCACCTTTCCCTGGCATTGGAGTGGTGGTCAGAGGCCACAATATGCTTGGTGTGACCGCCTCAGTCCTGCCAAGCATTTTACGAGTTTCCTCTCTTCCAGAGTTTACATTTAGGTTCTTCCTTTATCTAAACCTTGGAGGAGGAGAAACAAAGAGGGCACTACAGGGCCCCTGTGGGCCTCAACCGCATGTGGATGTAGGCAGGGGGGCATAATGTGCCCTCCTGTGTACATGCCTATAGGTTCCTACATGGCATGGACTTTCGAGTCCATGCCATGCAGGAACCTTGTAGTGCGGTCCCAGTGTAGTGCCTTTACCACAGCCTCTAACAGAGGCACCGCCATGGGACTGCCAACCCACCCACATGCCAGACTACTGAAAAGTAATCAGGCAGGTGGGCGGTGGGGACCTTCGGTAGAGCTGGTGTGTGGTGGTTTGCACCACTGCGCTACCGCTCCACCAAAAGTAGTAATCGGGCCCCAAGTCTTCAGTACACTCCTGGAAAAGCCAGGAAGAAGGACTGTGGTGCTGCTGAAGGACTGCCACTCTGATGGACTACACTCTGCTGGACTCCTGCTTTGCTGTGCTGACCTGCAGCCTGCTGAACACCTGCCTTGGTGAGAAGGACTGGACCTACATCTATTGAACCCAGAACCCCACAGTGACTCAAAGGGCTAGTTGGTTGTTTTTTCGACATTGTTTTAGTGATCTATTAAAATGATATGTAATGTTCTGTGATGCTAGGGCCATTTTGATGATCAACTGTTGGGTATATGTATTTTTAGGAATGTAATGTGTCTTGCAGGTGGGCTTTTTTAAATTTACTCTACAGGTTTTTGTCTACAAACGTGTTTTGCGGCCATTTGAGTTTACGTTTTTTTTTTTTTTTTTTAAAGCAAATCAATTTTGGTTTATAATAAACCAATGGTTTTTGATTTGCTTTTTTGAGGGGGTGGTTTCCTGGGGCGGTTCTTTTTTAAAACACTTTTTTGGGTTTGTATGGACCCTAGAAACTGGGTTTTTTCAAGGATTCATTATATTTTTGTGTGGGGGGGGGGTATTTGGATTCATTTAACTCATTTTTGGTTGATTACTAATTTTGTCTAACCTGGAGACAGAGAACGATCTGCAGTTACAGAACAGTTCATTTTTCTTTTATTCATTTATTTATTTTGGGTAGGAAATGTGATATTATATTGT